>NC_079314.1:79637878-82137878 GCF_029931775.1 Euleptes europaea | reverse complement strand
GCATTTGGGGGGGGGGGAAATGAAGGAATTGTGATCTCGGCAAAACAAGCTCGGTTGCTAGGCGTTTTATTGTTCGACGAATGACTGGAAGCAGATTGTTCAACATATGCAACACCTTTTAAGCAGCCCTTAATATTTGTTGTTATATTTATATCTTCATTGCTTTTCATAAAAACACTTGTGCACTATTCTGTTATTGCTCTTCTGTGTTTCATGCATTTGCCATCAGTGTTCCTCCCCCCTTCATCTTCCTGGACTAGAAGCAAGACTCTATCTTTGGGCTATGTCAGCTTGACAAGAATAAGATCACTAATAAATATCTTTGTGTGGTCAGAACAAAATTGTATGTTGGCATAATAAATTTACAGTGGTGTAGCAAAACTCCTGTGTTGGCAAAACACAAAGCTATTTTAATACTTACCCTAGCAGTATACCATCAGTGCAAGGAGTAAAAAATGAGAGATGTTGTGGCGAGAACAGTGTTTTTCAGAATTCTACCCTTGTTCAAAGGTCATTTCCCCCCCACACCCAGTGATAATTTTGTGAGCAGTGTTCTAAACATCGTCACTGTGGGTTAGGGTTGCCAACCTTTAGGTACTAGCTGGACATCTCCTGCTATTACAACTGATCTCTAGCCGATAGAGATCAGTTCACCTGGAGAAAATGGCTGTTTCGGCAATTGGAATCTATGACATTGAAGTCCCTCCCCTCCCCAAACCCTCCTCTCCTCAGGCTCCACCCCAAAAATCTCCACCGGTGGCAAAGAGGGATCTGGCAACCCTACTGTGGGTACTGGAGCTATGACCCTTCTCTGTCAACTAAGGGTAGGCCTCTAGACCACTGTAACTAGGCCATGAGAAGTTTTGGTGGCGGGGGGCTGTGTGTTATTCCTGGCAGCCCATTTGCACATTGTGGCAGAGAGTATTGCATGTGTTCTGTGCCTTCATCCAGGCATCCCACTGTGTGTTGATCGGTGCAACCATTGGTTCCATGCAACCATTGTGGATTGTAGTGGAGTTGCCATGGATGTCTGTGGATTAGCTTTTGGTGTTACGTTAGCTTTTGATTCTATTGCTGTGTTTTTGACCCTACTGGTGGGAAAGCAAGGACCATAATCGCATTATGCTGGCATAGCAGCTGCCCAGTGTAGGAGAACCATAGGGCTGGTCTGCCAATAATCCAGGGGGTTATTTGTCTGTGCAAGATGACTGCATATTTTTAAAACCGGAGCAGCTGGTAGTCCTTCAGTTACTAGTGTTTGTTTTTTCCAGTCATGTGGTTGTGGGGGCTGGTGAACGAGATGGTTCTGCTTTTTCTTTTTTTTTAAAGTGCAGTTGTTATTTAACTACTCAACAGATCAGCTACTTCACGTGTTCAGATAAGACATCCGTTGTTCCCTGAAGTACTGCTGTGGGGAAAAAACAGCTCTATTGAAACTGAAAATCTCTTGGAAATATTACTTAGTACTTGTGTTAATATGTTTCCTTTTGAGGAGGCTTTTCAACAAATGGCTAAGTGAAAGTAATTATGCCTAGGATGTGTTAAATCCCAATAGTACACATTTATGGCCAATTCTTGGTTCACCTGAAGTTGGCGGGGAAACTTCCGCTCATTTCTGCGTTTGTTCAGAAGTCACTTATTGGTGTGTATGCCAACAAAATAAGTAGCTTAAGTAAAAACATTTCTACTGGTGTCAATAGAGAACCCTAGACAACTGTCTCCATCTCCTCTCCTGTTTCCCCCCTCAGTCACACAAGAGGATAGGATTCTAAGGATAAGACTGAAGAGAGCACCAGGGGCCCCCAGCTAGATTTTCTCTCAGCTTTCCTCACACTGACCAGATCTAGGTCAAACATCATGTGAAAGCCCAGCTATAGGGTTCCTCAGAATGAACAGGTCCTTTGGAATTTTGTCTCCCTAGTTCTCACCACCCAGCACCCCTGATTAAGGGGTCAGTCATGGCACTTCAGAGAAATGGGAGCCCCAACGCCACATAATGTTCAGAAATCCATGTCATGATTACCAAAAACTGGAACAGTTTCAGACTAGGTTTAATTTTGGCTCTGGGTAAGCTGGCTAGGCAACCTGGTATGGAGGAGTCTCCTAGGTTTTGTGTTCCTTTCTTTGTTTATTCTGAGTAAAGTCATACTTTGTATTCCTGTGTGATTGTGGCATCTTACACAATGGATCATAGGTCATGATATGTCCCATGGGAAGGATTTCCCCCCATATTTTCCCTCTCCCATCCTCAAGTGGGAATAATAGCTGTTGGAACCCTCAGTAAAAGGGCACCCTGCACAGTCAAAGCCTTATTCAGAAGAGTGGGGAAAGAACCCTTGGCATTGCCATGAATTGGCTGTGACTTGACAGCACTTTGTCGTTGTGTATGGCTGGGGGTTATAGTTTGGATGGAGTTATACTCTGGTGTTCTTGCCATTGCTGTATGGTGGATGTATTCCGTTGCTTAAGTTGCAGTGTTGCAGTCATGCAATGAATCAATATCTATACAGCTCAGTGCAGAGTCTTCTCTGTGGTGGCAGCACAGCTCAGTGGTGAAGGAGACTTGTTAGAATGCAAGCATGAAGTGAAACTTTTATTGCCATGTGCATTTAAAACTGGCTCTAATGCTTTTTTCCTACTAATATCTTTGGGGCTTATTTACTACTATATTTTATTCCACCCCTTCCCTAATTTTATCTTCCCATCGTGACTAGGGTTGCCTGGTCTCCCTTCGCCACCGGTGGGAGGTTTTTGGGGCGGAGCCTGAGAAGGGCAGAGTTTGGGGAGGGGAGGGACTTCAATGCCATAGAGTCAAATTGCCAAAGCGGCCATTTTCTCCAGGTGAACTGATCTCTATTGGCTGGAGATCAGTTGTAATAGCAGGAGATCTCCAGCTATTACCTGGAGGTTGGCAACCCTAGCTGTTATGCAGACTCACCACTCTTTCTAAGGCCTTCATTTCTGTCAGGATTCCATCTTATTCCATGCTTTAAATGTACACATAAAACTGCTGATTAAGGATATCCAATATATTCAGCTTAAGATCACCTCTTCATTTTTCTACTGCTGCCTTAATGTAAAAGGTAACCCTGTGATAGTTCTCATGGGACCCATGCCAAGGACAAGGAACAGGGCCTAAAACACAATGAAGACTATTCCCATGGTAAGAGATTTTAATCATTGTTCTGTGTGGGTGTAAAAGTCATCATGAGAATTTGTATTGCTCTTTTATAACAAATAGTCAGATATCTCTATTATCAATGGGAGGAAAACGCCTCCAATTCTTGGCCTGATTCCACTGCTTACTTATCTGCTTTAGTATGCATTGTATATCAAGTAATATATGTACAGGGTATGAACAAACCAAAAACACTTTTAAATCCCATTTGTTTCAATAGGGGAGATTTAAGCACTGTTCCCATTTAACATCAACATGACTTAAAAGCACTTCACTGGTTAGAATGTGCCCATATTGTATTATTCAGTGAGTGCTCTTTGATAAATATAATCTCATTTTACCTGATTCAGGTCAATTTTCTATACAGATGGCTGAGCTTAAAAGCTCTAGAGAAGCTTGCGTGAACCACAAGAAGATGGTGCTAATCTCAGATTTCATAGCTCTTTATAGCATGACTATTATCAGATCCTTTTGCCATCAGTGCACATGAATTCATAACTCAGAGGACTAGAAAATTATTTTGCCTGATTAATTTTTAAGTTGGCATGTCAGAAACATCAGGGAAGACTCCATCTGCTTCTCTGTTTCTAGTGTTTGGAGGGGAGGGGAGTAATCTCATTCTAGAACTTGCTTTTGCTAATTTGGAAGAAGTTATTTTCTGTGAAGTGTGGTGGCAGAATCTATGCACTCTTGAATGCCAGAGGGTTCTGCATCTGGGAATTGTCTTGTACAAATTCTACCGTCGTTTTAAAAATGCTAACTCCATGATAACACCAGATACTGACTGCTTAGCTGTGTCACAAAACCTGTGCAAAGGAAGTGTACAGTTCAAACAAACTTCTGTTTCCTCCGTTTCATCCAGAAGAATGCAATTATATTATTCTGGCAAGGCTAATGTTTTCATTAACTTTGACATTTTTACCTGACTGAAAGGAGGATGCCTTTAAATAACGCTTTCCATACTATGACAAAGTAGGTGGGAGTGGGCGGAGGAAATACACAGACTTTGGTTTGTACTTACGAAGTTCTTATGTTACTGGCATCGATTCTTAAAAATAGGGGGCGGGGAATATTAAGGGCCTTTGTGTCGCTGCTTTTTTCCTCACTACTTTACAGATATCCATTGGGATACTAGGTTTATCTCAGGCTAAGGGAGAATTCATAGGACTGAAGTAGCAATCTGCTGGCCCATTTTTGAATTATGGAAGATATCAAGGGATACTTCGCATTGGAAAAGCTGGAATCTGCAATGTGGATTGGAAAGCAGAATTTTGCCCATGGCGGTTATTTGTTTTTAAGTTTTAACATAAACATTTTATAACAACATCTGCGCTGTTATGTTTTGGAAATTAAATCACCACCTCTTGCAAATAGCTGCTTAACTAGCCTGACCCAATTTTGTCACAGAAAACCAGTAAACATATTTTTGTGAGCCACACCTACAATTGATAAACGTCTTACAGATGAACGAGCATTCTGCCACATGTACTCGGCTGTTACCAGGATTGCAAGGGCATAGACATGATTTTGCAATGGGATGGACGGTCATCATCCTCATCACCACCACATTTATTAGGCATTTACCGCACCGTAGTTATAAATCAAGATTACAAAAACCAGTCTGTAGAAGCATTAAAATATCATTATTACTAACATTATCTAGGAGTGCGTACAAGCAATTTGTGTATCCTTGCTACAGCTAGCTGGTATTTGGCTTCTCGTTGAATAATAAAAGAATTTCTGCCTGATCAAAGATCACCAACTGCTGGTCTGAGAAAACTCTGAGCACTCTGCAACAAAGGTCTGATACAAACATTCCTCGGCCTCAAGGAAAACTTACAGTACAGTAAGTATGAATTAGGTGTTCAGGTAGGGTTGCCAGGTCCCTCTTCCCCACTGGCAGGAGATTTTTGGGGCGGAGCCTGAGGAGGGTGGGGTTTGGGGAGGGGAGGGACTTCAATGCCATAGAGTTCAATTGCCAAAGCAGCCATTTTTCTCCAGGATGTCTGATCTCTATCGGCTGGAGATCTGCTACTACCTGGCAGTTAGCAACCCTATGTTCAGGTACTCCAACCTTGCATGCACAACACCTGGGGATGGATAGTCAGTTGGAACTTGGAAGACATACCTTCTGTCTAGTGAGAAATCATATCAGCTGGGCAGGCACCTGCTGAGTAGGGCTGCTAACCTCTTCTGTGTGGGACCTGGAATTCTTCTGGAATGATAACTCATCTCCAGACTGCAGAAATCAGTTCCCCTGGCAGAAATGGCCCCGTTCAGAGGGTGGACTCTGCAGCTTCACATCCCCATCGAACTCCCTCCCCTCCCCAAACTCCTCTCTCCCCAGCCACCATCCCCAAATCTCCAGGAATTTCCCAAGCCAGAGTTAGCAACCCTACAGCCGAGCCACTGCATCATCGGATAAAACAGGCTTCCCTCTGCGTGTCCCTACCTCCTTGGGTTGTCTGTTTTTTCCTTTCTAATTACCTCCCTCTGCTGTGGCTGCTTGTTGTATTGTTGGAGCTGGGAATATTTGTTTAAAAGAACCTTTTTGTGAGAAAAGCAGACAAGATGGAAAGTAGAATACCGTATGGTTCTAATTTGAAATTCATTTTAAGCGTAGATTGTTTATTTAGAGTGTGTTTTTAACCTTGCTTTTCTCACAGAAACTGAAAGGCAAATAATGCCTCATAATGCAAAGGAAATGTTTCTGCTGTAAAATAAATTCTTGTCATGGCACTTTAGAGTTTCTCCTCACACTGATTTGACAGTTGTCTTTGTTTGCTGATGCTTGAGTACCTCAAAGAAAGTCTTGCAGGCAACTTCCCACCAGGTGCTTGAGTATAAGGTAGAAGTTTTGCTCTTCAGCTGGTTACAGTGTATCAGGGCAGTTGTGGAAATCGTGGCAGGTGTATAGAGCCAGCCTGATCTCCTCTCCTGTCTTCCACTAGCCACAAAGAACTTATGGTTAAGATCGAAATGTTGCTGGCTAGGAGAGAGTTTGGGAAGTTGTTCAATTTCTGACATGTCGGAAGAGTCATGCTAGTTTCCATCTTTCTAACAGGCACTAGCAATGCCATCCTAAGCAGAGTTACACCATTGAAGTCAATGAGCTTAGAAGGCTATAACTGTTTAGATTGGCACTATAGGCCAGGGAATTAAGATAGTGGTCCTGCTGGCTGAAAAGAAAGTGGTGTACTGAGTGGTTTGCTAGAAATTTGGCTGAGAAACTGGGATTCATAGGGTTGCCAACTCTGGGTTGGGAAATACCTGGAGATTTTGGGGGTGGAGCCTGAGGAGGTTGGGGTTTGGGAAAGGGAGGGACCTCAGCATAGTATAATGCCATAAAGTCTATCTTCCAAAGCAGCCATTTTCTTCTGGGGAACTAATCTTGGTCATCTGGAGATCAGTTGTAATAGCGGGACATCTCCAGGTGCCACCTGGAGGGGGGCAACCCTAGGGATTCAGTAGAGTCACACTATGTTTTGGCCAAGAAAGTTATGTAGAAAAGAGAATGATGTTAGATGTGGAGGCTGTAGTAGAATAAAAAAGCTGCCTTTGGCAAAGGGTTGCCAACCTCCAGGTAGTAGCTGGAGATCTCCTGCTATTACAACTGATCTCCAGCCGATAAGAGATCAGTTCACCTGGAGAAAATGGCTGCTTTGGCAATTGGACTCTATGGCATTGAAGTCCCTCCCCTCCTCAAACCTCATCCTCCTCAGGCTCTGACCCCCAAACCTCCCGCCAGTGATAAATAGGGACCTGGCAACCCTACTTTGACAGTGTCTCCTTCTATACAATGCTTAAAGGCTCATGAAAACATTTCATGTGCGATCCTATATTAAAGAATCAGCACAAAAATGTTTCATGTTCATCTGTTAACCTGATCAGAATTTCTTTGAATAGCAAAACTAAGAACAGGTTGTTGTTGGGGTTTTCTTGTGTGCATGTTATTAGGCATACTGAAAGTGGAAGTTAAAATAAATCTTACTTCCTCTTCTGTGCCTCCAAGGTAAAGTTCAAAAGACGAACCACATCTCTGATAACACTTGAAACCACTCCAATTGGCATCTTCAAATAGTTTGCAGAAAGTGATTATATCATTACTGCCCCCTTTAAAGATTGCAAAAGTGGGTCTGTTCTACTGGGCAATCACCATCTCCATAACAACTCTTAAGTAGGTTGGTGCATGTCAGGCAAGCACCCATAATCCTAATGTCTGGTTTTAAACAATATCCTTGCTTTTTGGTAAAACCAGATGTGAAGATACAAAAATATACCTTATACTCTTTTTATTTTTTAAAATCATGGTACCATAGGGCTAGTTACCACAGGTATCAATGGGGAATGTCAAATGATGTCTTAGTTAGCATACTAATACTAATGCATATGATGTGTGGGGCTGTTTTCCACTTTAAAAGGCACTGGTGGGGAGAGACATGAATGCCTGGCAGAGTGAGGAAGTCAGACCCTGACATCTTTATTCCTGCACCACCAATACACCATTTGTACTAGGGTTGCCAGACCAGCTGGCTGGCTGGGGTCTTAGCAGGCTTAAAATGAGGCCTAGGTCTTGACGTTGCCAGCATGATTATGTCACTTTAAGAAATGAGGTCATCACACAGGTGCCGACAGGGGAGATGTTCTGATATTTGGGCAAAACTATGGTAAAAACAGTTTCTACCAGAGTTTTTGCCCAAATTTCAAAGCATCTCCTTCATGGTTACTGATGTGATGACGTCACTTCTGGAAGTGACTTCTGGAAGTGACGTCACCTCTTGGGTGAGGTCATTCCTTGGTTAAAGCACCTGTTCTTTTTCCTGATCACTGCCCTGGGAACATGATCTCTGCCTATTGTTGACTATGTTCCCATTTCTGACCCAATTAAACTGATGGCAAGCTCTTCCTCTTGGGCCTAGAACTTGAGTGCCTGCAGCCTGTGGCTCGACTCCAACTCTCTGTCTACCTTGTTCTTGCCTAATTATGTTTTTGAACGTGGCTGATAGCTAAGTATCTGGAATGGCACCAATAACCCAGCATGTATCTAAAATTCTGTCTCCAATTTCTAGGCAATTTCCCTGCAAGAGTTAGGGGAAAAAATGGATTACCGATGCTGTAAAAGTAAGAAACCTTAATTTCTTTAATGTCAGATACTTCAGAGCCACTGATGGGACAAAGTGGATAGTGTAAAGGCAAATGCATGGTGGAAATGATGTCATAATTTTGCTTCAGTTAGGGAAATCAGCCCTTGATGCCCGGGCACCACCAGATTTTGAATGAAACTTGACAAGAAGAGGGAGGAATAGAGAAGCATAAGGAACAGAAGAGCATAAAAGGACAGCAGGGAAAATTAAAAGGTTAAAGAGCATGATCAAGAATCCAACTCCTATTTCAGGAAATGTCCCCCCCCACACACACACACACACAATTTGGGGGAAGGAGAGGAGCAGGTACAGCCTTCACAGTTAGATTGCTATCCATAAGCTACCTTTCAATCTGCTTGCATATTATCTGGAAGGAAAACAGAAGCCTAAGTGAGGCCAGACTGAGGAAAGAAGACATGATTATGCAGGTCATAAACAACAATTTGAGAGAAATATTTCTGCTGATTTGCTTCTCAAACAATAACAATGATGCTAAAAACTGGTGCCAGAGCTATAATTTAGCCCAGATAAGAAGCGAGTTTAGCTCTCAGTTTCTATCTGTATAATTAACTGCTTCAATTTACAGCTTGTTTTAAACTGCTTTTGAACCAGTCCTGGCCAGCTATCATCAATAGATGACATCATCCAAGTATAGGCTGACCGTATTTCCTTGAGACAAAAACGGGACAGGGGTTATGTAATATTCTGTAATCATGAAAAAGCAAGATGATTAAAAAAAGTTTTATTACACAAACATATTGAGCTTCTTCAGGGACAGAACCCTGAAGGGGTAGACGTAGAGGGGGACTGGCTAAAATCAAATTGAGAAATTTAAAAATAATACTGTTATTTTATCATCATCATTTTATTTATTATGATCAAAGACCAGCTTACATTAAAAAAAATCATAAATAGTTAAAATAATGTCTAAAATTTGATCAGCTGAAAAAATAATTTCATTATAACGGCTCTTAATAAAATAGTCTGTTTATCACACGGAACATTATGACATCTTCTTCTGCCTTATTGTATGTTATTTTATAGTACATACAACATTCCACTATATTTTAGTTGTTTTAGCTAATCTCCACATTTCTCAAACCAAGAACTTAAATAAAAATATTTGTATGCTCCTGGGGCCATGTTTTCTCAATATGTTCCAACTATACATCAATAGGAACAAGAGTACATGGATGCCATATTCAGAAAAATAATGTGCAATAGGAAAATATAGGAAATATCCACGCTACTAAATAAAAATATTTAATTGTAATAATTTTGTATAATTGTACAGCAACATGATAAATATTAATGCACTGCTGATATTATACTGCCCTTGTACAAATCTATGGTGAGACCACTCTTGGAATACTGTGTACAGTTCTGGTCACCACACCTAAGAAAGGATATTGCAGAGCTTGAGAAAATGCAGAAAAGAGCAACCAAAATGATCAGGGGACCAGAGCAACTGCCCTATGAGAAGAGGTTAAAACACTTAGGGCTGTTTAGCTTGGAAAGAAGACATAAGAACATAAGAAAAGCCCTGCTGGATCAGACCAAGGCGCATCAAGTCCAGCAGTCTGTTCACACAGTGGCCAACCAGGTGCCCCCAGGAAGCCTCCAAACAAGACGACTGCAGCAGCACAATCCTGCCTGTGTTCCACCGCACCCAAGACGATAGGCATGCTCCTCTGATCCTGGAGAGAATAGGTATTCTTCATGACTAGTATTAATTTCAACTAGAAGCCATGAATACCCCTCTCCTCCATGAACATGTCCACTCCCCTCTTAAAGCCTTCCAAGTTGGCAGCCATCACCACATCCTGGGGCAGGGAGTTCCACAATTTAACTATGCGTTGTGTGAAAAAGTACTTCCTTTTATCTGTTTTGAATCTCTCACCCTCCAGCTTCAGCAGATGGCCCCACATTCTAGTATTATGGGAGAGGGAGAAAAGCTTCTCCCTGTCCACTCTCTCCAAACCATGCATAATTTTATAGACCTCTTTCCTGTCTCCCCTTAACCATCTTCTGTACCAGAGGACTGGAGAATGGCCAATGTAACACCCATTTATAAAAAAAGGTTCCAGGGGGGACCCAGGAAATTACAGGCTAGTTAGCTTAACATCTGTTCCAGGTAAATTGATGGAAAGCATTATTAAAGAATTGTCAAGCATATAGAAGGGCCATCACTGCACCCCTGGGGCTGTCATTCCAGTCCCAGAACACTTCTGCTAGTCCCAGGGGCTGTCATTCCACTCTGGGGGCTGTCATTCCAGTCCCAGAGTAGTGTATCTGGGTTGAGGGACCTTACTGAAAAACCCATACCACATTTTCTTTGCAACTCTTTGTGTGCTGTAATGTATTTCAAAGGAGCTCATGCAAGGCGATTGGCACTCCAGGCTCCCATTATCTTCAGTGGGCTGTGCGGGTGAGAATGTATTAATTGATGACCACATTTTGCTTCCACCCAAAGCTGGAAAGTTGTGCCTTTTCCTTGGGAGTGTAAAATAAAGCTGCGTGGTGAGGGGGCGGCAACAAAACTGGCTTGGCTTATTCAAAACGGGACAAAATGGACATTTTAATGAAAAAGACGGGACAGCCAGGAAATGTGACCAAAACGGGACTGTCCCGTTCAAAACGGTACGTATGGTCAGCCTATGCAAATAGTCCCAGCAACAGTAAATTGGTCCCAAAAATGAAAGTCAATGTAAAGGCTCTAAACATTTATAAGATGGTGTTTTTGATGTTCAGTAGGGTTGCCGGGTCCCTCTTCGCCATCAGCAGGAGGTTTTTTGGGTGGAGCCTGAGGAGGGTGGGGTTTGGGGTGGGTGGGAGGGACGGACTTCAATGCCATAGAGTCCATTTGCCAAAGCAGCTATTTTCTCCAGGTGATCTGATCTCTATCAGCTGGAGATCAGTTGTAATAGTGGAAGATCTCCAGCTCGTACCTGGAGGTTGGCAACCCTAACGTTCAAGCCTCATGTAACATTCATAAACTCCAATTTAGTTATTTTTTTGGTATGACATGAAAATATAGTGGGATATAGCGGTACATGTATTTGTGTTTTATTAATGATATTTGTAGTCTGCCTTTCTCCCTGAGAGTACACAGCATAAGTCAATGCAATCAGCAGCTGGGGCATGCAATAAACGTTGCAATAGGGTTTGGGGTGTAAAAATATGACAACAAGCAGAAATCTGAAACAGAGATGAAACAAAGCATATGCATTTAAACAGGACACATTAAATGCTTCAGACATTACTTAGTAGGAGCATACTTAACAGCAACCGACAGTACACAGTAGTAAAGTCTGCAATTCCTGTCCCTTTATCATAGCATCTTTCTGAACCATTTCCTTAAAGTACAGCCCTTTTACATGTGTTAAAAAAGCCCTCCTGAATAATTCAGTTTTGCATAGTTTGTGGAAGATTAGGAGAGTGGTAGACTTCCTAACCTCATTTATTATTTTGCATTAATATACATTGCAGATAGAATAGTGATACAATTGATACTATGGCTGTTAAATAGATAAGTTAAAATATGGGAGAGATTTTAGAATTATGGAAATAATAACCAAGAAAGTGATGAAGCATTTTCCAGTTGTACACCTTTTCTAGCTCTTTAGTTTAAGTAGAAGTTTTTGCTTTATACTCCTTTTGTATTAGGATCCAAGGATTTATGTTCATGATATTTTTATTCCTTTTTAAAATACATACTTTAATTTAAAAAAAATCTCAGACTTGATATAAAGCTATTTGTAGGTGAATATTCTGCATGCGCGTAGTTTGTTTTTCATTGAGGCTTAACTAATCAGTTTGGTCACCCTGCTTCAGGATTTCAGTCTTCACTGAGCCACCATTCTTTGCTTCTGGTAATGGGAAAGTTGATCAGTAGTTTTAAAAACACACATCCTGAAATAACCTTTCCTTGTTGACATCTATATAAAAGACGAAGGCTGTTTATGCCTGGGAGTTTTACCTGAGGTTTGTTTTTCACTGGACCCACACTTTCCTGTTGGGAGTCTATGCTCCAGCAGTCTCCAAGATCAAATCAGGAAGTATTAGAATCCCTGCCCCTTGAAATGCTGCTTCGTACTTGGCTGTAGTGAAAGAAAAGTTCTCTCCCACCCAAACCCAATTGTTGCAATTAAAAAGCATTTCAAGACCATAAAACAAAAAATGGAGCAATCTGAAAAGGAGGGCGGAGGGAGAAATCCAAGCCTTGGTTTTAAAAAGCCTTTCTTCTGCTCAGAAAGAGCTCCCAGGAAGCAGGAAGTATTTGAATCCCTGCCTCTGGACATGCTGCTTTGTAATTGGCTGTGAGCTAAACTAAGCTTGTGTGTCCCATACTTTGCCTTATGCACGGAGATTTCACCCGGGCTGAGCTCAGGAGAGAAGGAAGAATCTGGAAAACAGAGGAACGGGAAGGTCCAGGATTTATGAGGATTGGCAGTAAGGTCATCTCTAATGGAAGGAAAACTCATGCATAACTCCAAGGAACATCTGAGACAGACGGGGTGGTGGTGGTGGTGAACATGAGTGAAAGTACCCATGCATAAATGACCACAGTGTATTGGTTGAGTGTCATATTAGGATCACAGAGACTAAAGGTCAGATACCCATACTCATCAAGACTATTCGGTGATGTTGCTTCACTCACTCTCTCCCAGCATAACCTACCTCACAGGGTTGTTTTGAGGGTAAAATTGAAAAGGAGGTATAGTCTGTACTACTCTAAGGTCTTGGAAGAAGGGGGGATAAGAATTTGATAGGCATGTGTTTATTTATTTAAAATATTTTTATCTCACCTTATCTCTTAGACTCAACGTGGCTAACAAAGCAACAAGACCTGAAAGGACTTAACAACAGTATAACTGTCCACCAACAGGAGAAAAACAGTGCACAGTTTAAAATGTACAATTGAAAACGCAAATCTGCCACAATAGCTTACCCTCTACCAAATGCCCTCTGGAATAAAGTCATTTTACAGTTTTCTGAATGCAGAGAGTGAAGTGCTGGCATTACACCCAGAGGAATGGACCTACTACAGAAAATGTCCATGACCTAACTGTTGCCATACAGACAGTGTTAGGAATGAGCACCACCAGAAGAAGGCTATCTGAAGAGCATAACTAGCACAGGGGTATATATCGACACATGCAGTCTGACAAATTTGAGGGCCCCAGGTTATGAATGGATTTAAAGATGAATGTATAATATGATTTCCTCTTCATAGTATCTAAAGAAGTGAGCTTTGACTCAGGCTGAGATAAAAGTTGTTAGTCTTTAGGGTGCCACAGGTCTTCTATTTTAAAGGTGATTACTTGAATTGTACCCTGAAGTTATATGTTCCAAGCAGCTGATCCCAGATAGGACTCTAGATGCTGTACTAATGAAGCCAGATGGGTCACCATGGGCTAGTCACAGTTCTCTTAGAGCTCTTTCAGCCCCACCTACCTCACAGGGTGTCTGTTGTGGGGAGGGGAAGGGAAGGTAAATTGTAAGCCAGTTTGATTCTTCCTTAAGTGGTAGAGAAAGTCGGCATATAAAAACCAACTCTTCTTCTAATTGAAGTTTTTGAAACATCTTAAATTCTACCTCCTGGAGTGGTGGCAGGAGAAGCATAAACACAAGAAGTCCATCAGGCTGATGGCATGTTGTCTCTTCCGGGAAAAACCTGGAAGTGAGTCAGCCCTCTCTAGAAATCTCTGGAAACTGTGGTTTTCCAGAAGTTCCTAGAGAGATGTGATGTCACATCCAAGTTTTCCTTGGAAATGATGTCACACCCTTGGCCAACAGCGCCCCCAGTGTCCTCCCCCCCGCGTTTCCCAGTAACCCTATCAATGGCAGACCACATACAGTGTATTAATGAAAGTCCAATCTGGAGGCTACTGATTTTATGTGTAATTGAAACATACAGAAAGTGTTTACTGTAGGTCAGAAACCAGGAATGGCTTGTCTGGTGCTTCAAGCAGTCATCAGAAGTTTGGTTGCAGAATTTGTGGAGTTTTACACACGTCAAGGCCTCTTGGACATATAGATGCGTTGTCTATATTTGATCAATCAGATTGTTTTAAATTATTGTGACTGGTTGATTTTTTTATAATCACCAAATTTACTTGAGGACACTAGTTTATAGGTGGATGAAGAAAACAGTGTTTTGAAATGAACTCTTAGACATGGCTGAAGTACTACACTTCCAGTAGAAATTACTGCAATACCTATGGAGAAGTCTTGATGCTTGTCGGACTCATCTCACCAGCCACCAAGCCTCTTTAGTTTTCACGTCATTTTGCAAGCCACTTTGAATTTTGCACAGACTCATAAACCCCCATTTACTAAGTAAAGGTTAATCATCCTAAGATTCTGCCCTCGCTCTTCAGTAAATAATACATGATAAACAAAGCTGTGTGTAGCTGAGCATGAAGGATGCTGTTGATTAGTCATTAATCTTTTAAGAGACCTTTCCTGCCAATTGGTATGTTTTTTCTTAGGCAGCTGTCTTGTGTAATTCCTTAGTTCAGGAGATGGTGCAAAAAACTATATTTTAAAAGGGGCAGCCATTCTTGTATGGTAGACCGGCACAACTTGTGACTTGCCAAGCCAGATTCCTCCTACCAGCCATGTCAGCTGTCATGCACCATAAGATGCTTGGCAATCCCTTTGTTTGTGCAGCATAATGGATGTTGTGGAAGCAGGAGTCTTCTGGAACCCTGATAGTGAGTCAGTGTTGGTGTAGTGGTTAGAGAGTCAGCCTAGGATCTGGGAAAGTCAGGTGCCAGTTCTCACTCACTCTCACTTTCAGCTAAACCTGTCTCACAAGGTTGTTCTGTGAGAATAAAATGGAGGATGGGAGAATTATGTGGTGAGTGGCTTTGGGTCCCCATTGGCAAGAAAAGTGGGGTATAAATATAGATAAATAAATAACAGCCTACCGTTTGTGGCTGGTGGACTCTGACACAAGTTACAAGTGTGTTACTTGACACTGGTTTTAAAATTGGCAACATTGAGTTCTCAAAAGGTCATGCAGACTATGATTGTGTCTCTCAGAGGTCCTGCTTTCCCATTACTCCATATGGGGAAAAGCTGTCCCTGTTGAAGTTTTGTCTGCTGAATTACTGTATTAGGAATGAGCCTTGCCAGATGGCCTTACTATTCATCTAGAAGAGTGATTCCCAATGCGTTGACCATATTTCTGAGCACTCACTTGCAGCTTCATCAAATCAAAGGGACACTCCTGTCTTTTCCTCCACAGATAACACCATCTTAGGATCTGCAGGGAGTGACCATTGAGAAATAGCTGCCTAGGAAGATATTTGACTTGAAACGGCTCAACCGATTGCCCCCTTGGCAACCATTTTGTGATCATTCCTGCCTCCCATAGCTGCCATTCCTGAAGTTCCCACTGGCTTCACAAGGTTGGGGACCCCAAATCTATATGCTCTCCATCACAACACCAATTTTTGTGTCCACCATTTTCCTACTGTCTCCTGTTTTCATAGAGATGCAGAATATCTCTGTTTGAATGTGATCCTCTTATGGACTGAAACATATGTGAGGCGGGAGATACATGGTTCGGTCTCCTGACTTTTGAAAAACCTTGGAGCAGTGATGTAAACTCCAATGTTGCTCAGTTCTGGGAAGATAATGTTTAACCTTTCCCTCTACACCACTTTCCCAATCTAAAGCCCCTCTAAGGATTATTACTGGTACCTCAGGGGAAGATTACAGGCACTATGGAGTATTTGCAGGATTAATTGCAATATGGAGGTTATTTAGGTGGGAAAAATCAGTTTGTGAGGGGAATTTAAAGAGTCTCCCCTCAGCACCACTGCTTTGGTCAAAACTAGAGCCTCCCTATGTTCTTTTAAACAGTTTTCAAAAGAATCAGGAGATGCAGTCATCAGTAGTGATGAGTGGACTGTACACCCACTCCAGTTGTACTTGGGCTGCTGATCGTAAACTCTGTGATTTACTTTATACCACCTGGCTAAAATAGTACTTAAAAGATATGATGTCATTAAAATGCGGCGGTATGTCTGAACTTCTCCAAGCTCTGTTGGCTTCCTCCCAAGTACGCGGTATATTAAAATGATCTGTTCATTTATGCCAGCCAGAGCAATTGCCAATATAGTGCTATATTTCATAGAATTTCTGTCACTTTGTGAATCCTCTGAGAAAGAGCATGTGTAGGAATCGAAACCTTGAGTCTCTGTAGGCCAGCAGAGGTTGCAAAAATATTTGAAAATGCCTGTCTACTGAAGGCCATGCCCAGTGGCTCATTTCTCTTCATTTGTAAAAACAAGCAAACAAAAACACCTTAGAGGAGCATGGATGGAAATTTTTAGTTCAGTACGAGCATTCTGAAGAAGCTTTGAGGAATTAGTGACATACAAAGGCACATGCTTTGAGTTCTGTCTTGAGTTCTGTCGCCTCCATATTTAGTAGGTAAGGTTGCCAGATCCCTCTTCGCAACCGGCGGGAGGTTTTTGGGACGGAACCTGAGGAGGTCAGGGTTTGGGAAGGGGAAGGACTTCTGTGCCACAGAGTCCAATTGCCAAAGCGGCCAAGTGAACTGATCTCTATCGGCTGGAGATCAGTTGTAATAGTGGGAGATCTCCAGCTAATACCTGGAGGTTGGCAACCCTATTAGTAGGGTTATGCAAAGAAAGTCTGTTTTAAAAATGCATATATTTTTATTATGCTAGTTATTATCCCAATTCATATTTGTGTTTGAATTTCTCCTTCTCCGCTCCCCCTTTTTGCTTCACTGTAGGGTTGCCAAACCGCTGCTGCGGGCGGAGGATTCACCGCTTTTGGCCACTCTGTAGCTCTGTCTCCATTAGCTTCTACATGATAGGTGTTGTCAGTCTATTTTTCAGAAGATTTTGGAGGCTGAGAAGATTTATAGCTCCTTGACTGCTGAATATTGTTCGTTTCCTTTGACCCTCCCCGCAACACACACTGGCTATGGTTCCCTGTTGGCTGCTGCTGTGCTTTTGTTTTTTTAATTATTTTAAGTTTTCTTGAAGATGTTATTACATTGTGGTTGCTTGGTGTTTATGCTGTTTGGAAGCTGTATTGTGGTTCAAATGGTGGGACTGAAATGCTGTTTATAAATATAAAGTCTTGATGATGCCACACCTTGGTTTCCACTCAGTATTTGGGCTGTCACACTATATTCTGCCCTTCCCACCATTGTCTTATCACCCACATCCTACAGGTGTTTATGACTGATGGGTAAACTCCATGCAATGTGAACGTTAATGGACTATTAATAGTGTTGCCAAGTGCCAGGTGGTGGTGGGCAAACCTCCTTCAATCCACCTGGCTGCCAGCCGACCAGCTGAGTGTTAGCGGGAACGTGTGCCCGCGCACCTGCCCGTGGTGATATGTCACTTCTGGTTTATACTTGTAAGCGGCGCATTGCAAGGGGCCTTTTTGGGAGTTTGAGTGGTAAACGGCCCCTTGTGATGCGTTTTACACCCGGAGGTGCCGCATCGCAATGGGCCATTTACCACTCCGACTCCCAGTTTGAGTGGTAAAGGCCCCTTGTGATGCAGCACTTCCGGGTGTAAACTGGAAGTGATGCAGCACTTCTGGGCGTGCGTGACCCCTCCCCCCACCTCCACTCCAAAAACCTCCCACCGAAGGAGAAGGGGGACCTGGTAAGCCTAGCTATTAATAATGCATGGTATCTGCCAACAATCTGTGTTTTTGCATTGTTGCTTGGGAGGGATGGGGAAGGCAGCACATTACCAAGGCAACCAAGCCATGTTCCCTTTCCTTTCGTGTGCATCCCACTCCCGTGTTCTGTATTTCCCAGGATGCATCCACTTGCTGAGGATGAGCAGGAAGAGGCAGCAGCTCTGGCAGTTTTTAAACTTGCATTTACAGAAGTTAATTTGATTAACCAGGGCCATTTTACTGAGACCAAATAACGAGCGAAAGTCATTTGCTTCTTTGCTTTACTAACAGTAACCAGCTCTCTGGCGCAATGAATGTCAACCAGGCATGTGCAAAAGCAGCATATCAGTTCAGTATCCATCTCACTTTAAGGGTTTGAGGCTAAGAGGAACCAACTCATAGTAA
The DNA here is from genome assembly GCF_029931775.1 of Euleptes europaea. NCBI lineage: Eukaryota > Metazoa > Chordata > Lepidosauria > Squamata > Sphaerodactylidae > Euleptes > Euleptes europaea. The sequence goes on along the minus strand of NC_079314.1, from coordinate 82,119,464 downwards.
TTAAACAAGTATTGTGAGCAGGGGGAACTTGAATATGAGCCCATTATTTCTTAACTTTGCAGCATTACTGGTACTGCTCACTGCCTCTCCGTTGGGGTTGCTTTGCATTCTTCATGAGCTAAATTTGGCTTGTGGTTATTGGCTAAAAACACTTGTCATAAAGGTATTTCTTTATTTTCCTTAGAGCTCAAGAAAAGTGGTTCAGAAATATGACTGTATTCTAGGCCAAATGGATCTGAAAGACGCAGGATAGCTGCTGTGAAAGATCAGTGGCAGGAATGAATGAGATCCCTTTAGCAAGGTGAGAAGGCTTCCCTCATGCTAGAACAGTCTCTACACCAAGTTTTTCTAGAATGATGTAAATAATTTGCCAGCAAGCACATAGCAGGGCTTAATGACAGCTGCATCAAGGTTCATCGTGTACTCATCACATCCTCTGCCTCAGTGGTTGTGCTGTGGTGTACTCATGCACACGCTCTTTTTCATGTTAATAATATCTCATGTTATTTTCTCGGTGGTTGAGTTTCCTACTGTTTCTCAAATGTGCCTTCCTGCATTTATTTGCTTTTTGTAAAAAAAAGAAAAAGAAAAAAAAGAGCAAGAGAGAAGAGAGTACTATGATTGAACAGTGTGTTTGATCTGCTAAGAAAAATGTTTTTTAGATGAGAGGTTTTATTAAAATATTACTTTGCTAGTTTGTAAAAATTGTGTACTCTAATGCATTTTATTTATGATTGGCACTCCCTGGCTATATCATGAAGCTATTCTGTGCTAAAGCTCAGTAATTAATTTTGATATACCATTTTACATGTGTGAAAAGGTATAGCTCACGTTGACCTAAGTTCTTAAATATATCCAACCCAATTCAGAGATATTTCCATTTTTGCAAGTAAGGCATTCAAAAATCAAATTTGTATTGTTCGCAATGACATTTTCGCTGGAGTGGAACACTTCATAGGATTACATATTTATTTGTAACTTAAAAAATGAGCAGTAAGGCAATGGTTGGCTTGTTTTTCGTCTGGGCAGTGGTAACATTGTGAATGGGAAGTGACTTGCAGAGCCATCATTGGCTCACACTCACAATTTACAGGCTTGCAGGATTCACATGCTCCAGAGTCTGCAGAGGAAGCTCATGAATGATTAAAACCTGCTGATTTGTGAATGCATTTGCTGCTTTTGTACTTGCATAGTTGACAGCCTTGATCAGTCAGCAAGATACATTTTGTTGTGTTGTGTGTGTTAAGTGCCATCAAATCACTTTCAATTTATGGTGACCCTATAAATTAATAGCCTCCAAAACATCCTATCATTAACAGCCTTGCTCAGGTCTTGCAAACTAAGGGCCATGGCTTCCTTTATAGAGTCAATCCATGTCATGTTGGGTCTCCCTCTTTTCCTTCTGCCTCCAACTTTTCCTAGCATTATTGTCTTTTCCAGTGACTCTTGTCTTCTCATAATGTGACCATACGATAGCCTCAGTTTAGTCATTTTAGCTTCCAGGGAGAGTTCAGGCTTGATTTTATCCAGAACTCATTTAGTCTTTTCGGTGGTCCTCAGTATCTCTCCTCCAATACCACTTTTCAACTGAATCAGCTTTCTTCCTGTCAGCTTTCTACAGCTTGTTGGTGCATGATTCCCACTCCTCCACATGAACAGTGGGGTCTAATCTGGTGAACTGGATTTGTTTCCCCACTCCAACACATGAAATAAGCTGGGTGACCTTGGGCTAGTCACACGCTCTCAGCCTCACCTACCTCACAGGGTGTCTGTTGTGGGGAGGGGAAGGGAAGGTGATTGTAAGCCAGTTTGATTCTTCCTTAAGTGGTAGAGAAAGTCGGCATATAAAAACCACCACCACTACCACCACCACCACCACCTCTTCTTCTTCTTCTTCTTCTTCCTATTTACAGACAATATTCATGATCTACTCCAAACCCCTCTGTCATACATTCCCACATATTTCCCTTCGTGCATCATTGCAAAAGACAAAAGAGACCCCCTCACCTCTGCAGGAGTATATCGTATACCTTGCAGTTGTGGACAAGTTTACATCGTGACCACACAACACAGCATACAAACAAGGATAAAAGAACATGAAAGATACTGCAGACTTGGCCAACCTGAGAAATCAGCAGTGGCTGAACATGGACTGACCCAAACAGGACACAAGGTCTTATTCCAAGACACTGAAGGACTGGACAATTCTACCAACTATTTTGTCAGATTGCACAGCGAAGCCATTGAAATTCATAAACATCAGCACAACTTTAACAGAAAAGAAGAGAGTTTAAGAATGAATAAGGCTTGGCTTCCTGTCCTGAAAACCTCCAGACTAACAAAGACAACATTCAGCAATAGCCATGCAGATTAGTTTTGGATTACACACATTAACAGATCACTTCAGGATACAATGGTTCCACATTAACATACCACACCCTCATTAGCACATTATCTTGATTCTTACAGGACAATGATTTGCACATTACCTTTAATACTTTGCAGGACAATGACTCAGCTCAAACCCAACCCCCTTCTGACTATATATTACTCTTCCTACACACTTGACACTGAGAGACACTGTCCTTCAGTGTTACTCCTCTGAAGATGCCTGCCACAGCTGTGGGCGAAATGTCAGGAAAGAAAATACCAAGACCACGGTTACACAGCCCGGATAACCTACAAGAACCAATGAACTCTGACTGTGAAAGCCTTCGACAATATTTTTTGTTTTGTTTGGCATACCACAAATAACTACTCTTGACTTTCTTCCCTGGTTTTGGTGTTATGTGTATTTACATGTTTTAATTGAATTATTTTATATATACTGTATTTGAAATGTTGTTGAAATGTTTTGATGTTCACTGCCTCTGGGATTCTATTTGGATAGAAAGGTGGCATAGAAATGTTTTAAATAAATAAAACATGGCTACCAAGGGTGTTCACTTCAAATATTATCATTTTGGTTCTGTAACAGAAGGTTGGGAAGGGCATGATTATATTGTTATTATTTCACAAAGTTGTGCCGGGGGAAAATCCATTTTAAGTAATAACAGAACAATACTCCCAATTTAGTGAAAATAATAAACATCCTCTTTCTGAAATTACAAAAGGGAATTAAAATGATTGTTTTTGAAGTGCCTCCTCCCCCTCAGAGGCAGCAGGAGTGGGAAAGGAGAGAGAGGAAGCCCTACTTCAGTCCCTGGCTCGTCCATGTCACTTTGGCCCTTGAAACTTTAAAGGACCACAATGTCAAAGGGTGGCAGATCTGGCTGCCGGAGTCTGGAGGCCAGGTCTACCATACATTGGAAATAATGGGCAGACCTGCTAAAAATAATGGGCAGTAGACTGATGTGGCACAGTCCAGCTGGGACCCACTGGCTCCTCCCTAGCTGCTCCTAATGTCTCCCCAACATGATTCCCAATTCCAGTATTTATCTGGAGTGAAGTATCACATGAACACATGAAGCTGCCTTATACTGAACCAGACCCTTGGTCCATCAAAGTCGGATTGTCTACTCAAACCGGCAGCAGCTCTCCAGGGTCTCAGGTAGAGGTCTTTCACCTCACCTACCTGCTTGGTCCCTTTAACTGGAGATGCCGGGAACTGAACCTGGGACCTTCTGCATGCCAGGCAGATGCTCTACCACTGAGCCAGAGCCCCTCACAGTTGGGGATATTGGAGAGTGCCTTTTACAGTATTGGATATTGCCAATCTGATACTGGAAATTTGGGGCATTTTATTGGATTGACAATATTTGATTGCATACCCTTAATGATAACCCTGTTGGAATTTGTTTCTCCTTTTCTCTTTCTCAAATAGACCAGATGCTGAAGACCCATGATCAGATCTTCAGATGTCTTTCACTTACTTTAAAAACAGTCAGGGGAGGTAATATGAATGGAAGCAACAATACCAGTTTGTTTTAATTCCTCGTTTTTCCGGGTGGAAATAGGAAACCTTATAGGAGTTAGTTAACTTAAAGGTGGAACTACATATTTCATTATATTTCATGACTATTTTAACTGAATGCAGGTACTAATTAGGAAGTTATGAAGTTGCTATGAGGCTCGTGAAAAGTTATGGGAGAATTCCATTTGTTTTCAAAAGTGCTAATTGTACATTATATGAAAATGTGTACAGTAAAGCTGGGGTTGCCAGCTCTGTTGGGAAATACCTGGAGATTTTAAAGGTGGTGCCTGAGAAGGGTGGGGTTTGGGTAGGGGAAGGGCTTCAATTGGGGTATAATGCCATAGAATCCACCTTCCAAAGCGGCCATTTTCTCCAGGTGAACTGATCTCTTTTGCCTGGAGATCAGTTGTAACAGCAGGAGATCGCCAGCCACCACCTGGAGGTTGGCAACCCTAAATAAAGTCCAATATAATTTAATGGAAAGGGTGGAGCCCTGAGGTGTTTGTGAATGGCCCTTCCATCCTTGGTTGCCTTCCAGGGGCGCATGAGACATCAGCATGAAGAGGGCACAGAGGCATTTTACCTCAGAAAACTCCAGTCTTGATTCTTGCTCTTGTGCGTGTGTGTGAAGCAGTTCCTAAGCACCCCCTTCACCTTGTTTCTTCTCTCTTCAAAGCCACCTCTTCCTAAAGCTGTTTTTCTTCCAAGAAAAATGAGGTTTGGGCTTTGTTACAGTCATTTGCACGTAACATGTAACTGACCTCTTTAAAGTCAACCCTATTTCCTTTGTAGATTAAATTCTCCTCTTCTCAGAGCCAAAACAGCTTAGTTTAGTGACAACAGGATGTGGCATCGGTGTCATGAATTCAGCAGAAAGGAATCTCCCTTTTAATACAGAACCTTTACAGTTTCCATCATGCTACAGTAGTCTTTAATACACTGCTGCTTCTCACATGAACCCTGCTGGATGGTGTAATTAAGAGAGTTTCAGTGATAATCATAGTTTAGCTACGACTTCAATTTCTGTGGATTATGCAAGGATATAAAGTATGAGTCAGTTAGGCCAGTGCTTAGTGGTGCTTACTTTGTTTATGGGATTCATGCACCCTGTGCTATCATACTGCACAGGGGGGAAATTGACACAGCTTATGTTGCAAAATGTAGAGAAGGAATGCAAGCCCCAAACTAACTGAAGCGGCTGGTACTTTGTCAGAATGATGCGGATTTGTATGGCTTTTAAATTCTTGGGAGATCAATCATTTTTGCCGAGCGTTATTGTGTGAAATATTTTTTTCTCCCTTAATGACCTATCAGGATATGAGGGCAGTGGAATTGGGTGGCAAGGCTGAGTAGGATGACAGAGCAGGCAGGGGGAGGGAGCAGGAAATCGTCTGGATCTTGGAAGGATTAAGGCAGGCTCAGTACAAAGGATCATAGAATGGAAGGATCATGCAAAGTGAAAGAAAGCCAAAGCAACAAAATAAGTAGGTTTAGGAGCCCAAAGCTCGTGGGGCTCAGAGAATGAGCCCTGGGCAGAGTTGTTTACTACCCTGACAGCAGCTTCTTCCTGCACATATTGGTAGAAGCTGCAAAGAGATTAGCCCAGACATTATTTCAGCAGTCCTCAGTTGACAGCCACTAGGGCAGAATTAATTATGCATTTTTTTAAAAAGTCTTTATTTTAATTAGAGATCTGCAAAAACCTGCTGATTCATCTCCTGTCTTGTATTGGCTCACATCTGATCATTAGGGTTGCCAGCTCTGGGTTGGGAAATACCTGGAGATTTTTGGGGCAGATCCTGAGGAGGGCAGGGTTTGGGGAGGGGAGGGACTTCAATGCCATAGAGACCAATTACCAAAGAAGCCATTTTCTCCAGGCGAAATGATCTCTACCGGCTGGAGATCAGTTGTAATAGCGGAAGATCTCTAGCTAGTACCTGCCAGCTCTGGGTTGGGAAATACCTGGAGATTTTTGGGGCAGACCCTGAGGAGGGCGGGGTTTGGGGAGGGGAGGGACTTCAATGCCATAGAGTCCAATTACCAAAGCAGCCATTTTCTCCAGGTGAACTGATCTCTACTGGCTGGACATCAGTTGTAATAGCGGGAGATCTCCAGCTAGTACCTGGAGGTTGGCAACCCTACTGATCATGGCTACAGGAATAGTCTGCTCATTCGTCCTTGATAATATCTCTGGTTTTAACCCATCGTTCTTCCAGTTTGCATTCATTTGAACTTAGTAATGCAAAGCTGTTCTTTACATGGTCTTTAAACTTCAGGAATGTTGCTTATTAATTATGCATGGTTTGGAGAGAGTGTACAGGGAGACGTTTTTCTCCCTCTCCCATGATTGGGTTGAGTCAAACCTGTTTTGGTCTGTTCTTTTCTTTTGCTTCATTTCATGCTCCTAGTTCAAATTTTCCAACATTATTTGATTCTGTTTGTTTCCCACTTTTGCATTCCAGTCACCTATGATGTCATCTTGTTTAGGCATGTGATCAGTTTATTCCTGGAAACTTGCACAAAAGCTTTCAATTTCTTCCTTTTCAGCATCTGTAGTTGTAGCATACATTTGAATGATAGTTGTGTTCACAGGGTGATGATGATCTGATTGATATTATTCAGTCAGACTTTTCATTATAGCCCCTGATTGCTTGGGCTACATCTCACTATTAGATTCAACTCAGTTTCTTCTGAGTTTGTCATTTCCTGAGTAAAACACTTTATAATTTTCTGGCTGAAAATGTCCCATTCCAGTCCATTTTAGTTCAGTCACACCCAGGACTGCAATGTTTAAATGTCCTAGTTCTCGTTTTATGATTTTGAGTGTACCTTGATTTATACTTCTCATGTTCCTATTATATGTGTCAAACAGTTTTGGACTTTTGCATCCATTCATATCAAGGACAGAACGTCCTTTTGGCTTTAATCCAATTGCATCATTAAGAATAGCGCTGCTCATACTTGTACTCTTCTCTTCCCATGTAGTTGATTGAGTGCTATCTGACTTATGGGTCCTGTCTTCCAGTGCTATATCGTTTTTTTTTATTGTCTCATCATAGGGTTTTTAAGGTATGATATGATCAGAAGTAATTTACCATTGCCTTCTTCTGTGCAATTCTAATCAGGATTAGCTGAAGTGTCACTGCTGTTGTATATGTTAGATCTTCTGCTAGTTTCACCGTCCACTGCTGCTACTTCCCAGTAGCTACTCTTCAAGGATTCCTCCACCCCTATCACCACTGGAACTGTCCATTCTGTTCTGCTGATGCAGCCATTGATTCCTGAATGGAGTGGGTGCATCTTAGTCTGGTGTCTCAGCTGTGAGCATTCTGCCTTGAGTGACTCTGCTCGGAGTTTAAACTTGACAGAGTCTAAATGCCTTACGGTATTGCTCCCAGCTTCGCTGACAACAGCATGTTAAGGTGTGCATCCAAGAGGGGATTCCAGAATACACATAGCCAGTCAACAACTATAAAGCACAGCATACCCATTTATTGATTTATTTTAGGATATTTTTATGCCACCTCTCCAGTGTCCTGTTTGAGGTGGTTTACAAATAAAAGTATCAGCTGTTTCCTTCTTGACAATACGCTTCCATACCACATAAAATTAAATAGTATGATAGACTTCTGGGCAGCACAAAAGGTACAAACCAAAGAAATAGATCCAGATTTTCTAAACATAACATGAATGAAGAAAATCTATCCCCCTTAATTAGGATATGGACTTTGTGGCACTGTAATTTTGTTTAGTGAACAGGCATGTAAACAGTAATTCTGCATTTCAGTTATTTTTGATGATTTGTTTACATATATGTTTAGGGTGAATTATTCTCCCTATACACTCTATGTATCCATGAATGAGCATATTGACTAAATATTTGCAAGACCACAGGCAGAGGTATTTTCTTTTTGTATTTAACTGTTTATCATTCAAATTGTGACATATAAGAAAGCCAACATTTTCATGAGAACCTTCATACTGAGCTATACTATGAGGTTGAATGTTTTTCCCAGCTTGGAATGGCTATTGATAAGGCATGTATAGTTAGGGTTGCCAACCTTCAGGTACTAGCTGGAGATCTTCTGCTATTACAACTGATCTCCAGCTGATAGAGATCAGTTCACCTGGAGAAAATGGCTGCTTTGGCAATTGGACTCTGTGGCACTGAAGTCTCTCTCCTCCCCAAATCCTGCCCTCCTCAGGCTCTGCCCTGAAAATCTCCCGCTAGTGCTGAAGAGGGACCTGGCAACCCTATGGATAGTCCAATCATAGATCATGCTGAAGGCTTCATGTGGTGAAACTGGTGTACTGTTGAATGACTATGTATTTTTTTTCCCAGTATATATCCCAGGTTCCTTTTCTCTGGGGAAATGCAATGGAACATAAATACTCAAAGCTGAATATGCCTGATACTGAATCATTGCATTGATTGGTCTATGTAGCACTTTCTACTCTGATTGGCAGCAGCTCTCTAGAATCTTGGGTAGAGTCTTTTCCCAGCGCTGCTGACTTAGATTCTTTATCTGGAGAGGCCATTAAGTGAATCTGAGACCTCATAGAATCATAGAGGTGGAAGGGACCACCAGGGTCATCTAGTCCAACCCCCTGCCCAATGCAGGAATTTCACAACTAGCTCCCACACACACACCCAGTGACCCCTACTCCATGCCCAGAAGATGGCCAAGATGCCCTCCTGCATTCAAAGTACAAGTTCGACTTCTGAGGTAGGGTTTCTCCCAATAAAACACCTCCAAGATTGTACTCAGCAGTTTACAAGCCTGGCGTCACTCTCCCCACCCTGCAAGATGGGTGCATGAGTGCACTTGCAAGATTGACAGAGAATGGAGGAGGAGGAGCGCAGCAACTTAATCTTTTAATTGCTTGGCGCTAAATCTGGCCCTAAGATATAAAGAAATGATAAATGAATAGCTCTTCCATGAATACAAAAACATTTTAGTCCTAGCTGCCAGGGATGAAATTTTCTTTCATCATGCCATCCATTTTGCTGTACCTCTATAATTAAGTTGCAACTTCTGTGCTGTTTGCTGAAGAGCCCTTTTCATTTAGAAAAAACAAACAAACAGAGCAGCAGGTACAAGATAAAGGTTCATATCGCTTTATGTGTGGTGTGGAAAGTAGATAGAATTTTTCCTCTTTTTCCTTTACTACAAGAACTCAGACAATGAACTTGATCCATAGTAGACTTAGGAGAGGGAAAAGTATTTCTTCACACAATACTAATTTATTGAATTTGCTGGCGTGATGTGTGGCAGTGGACCACTTGCCTGACATGGCTTTGGAAAGAAATTAAACAAATGTATGCAGGATCGGTCTAGCAAAAGTTATTAGCTATGATATCTCACTGAAATCTATGTGTTCAGACGTATGTCAGTGAATACCAGTGTCTGGGGGCTAAATCATGGATGAACATTGCCTACTTGCCCAGATTGTGGGCTTTCTGGTCCATCTGGTTAGCCTCTGTGGAAAGCAGAATGTTGACCAGATATAGCAAGGCTCCTCTTACATTCTTAAGGGGAAGGTTTTTCCCCCAGTTACATGAGATCTTTTTAATTAGAAATGCTGGGGATTGAACCTGGATCTTCTACAAGTGCAGCTTATGCTGTACCACTGAACTGTTATATGGCTTCTCCCCAGCTTTGAAGTAAACAAGCAATTTTTACTGTGGTGAATACTTGGTTTAGCTCTGAGAACTGAGGAGATATGGTCCAGTGGAAAATATGTTGTGGCACAGCAAAAGTTTTGAAAACTATATATTTTTTAAAAAGCATGCCTTGTGTTTCAGTATTTTCATGCCAAAATATAGTCATTCTGTTTGAGGTATATATTTTAACCCTTGTTCTCTGATATTTTTGGTAAATTTAATTTTATTTCAATCAATCAATTTTATTTAGAAATACAATAAGGAACATATGGTATATATAAACTTCCTGCCCCGCCTAAGGTGCTTTTGCCTAGTCCAAATGTTATTTCTACTTATGGAATCCACTGGACTAAATTGTAAATCTTCTGTTAAATTGTTAGTCTCCTGTTAATAGAAGGAATGTAAAGTCTTTGGATTGAGTCCTGTGCAATGTCGGTGAAAGATACTGACCGAGAAAGACTTTTCTGCCTTCCCCTTCCTCAGGAGAACTAGTGAGTGGCAAAAAGGTAATGTTAGGCGTGGAAGGTTCCACAGAGGATAAAAACCATGCAATACAGGCGGCTGTTGTGAGAAGGAATCGCTCTTCACAGTGGAGCCTCTGCGGCTAGTGGAAGGCTTCTTCCACCAGCGGAAAGAAGGCATCAGATCCAACTTAATTCTTGACAAACATTTACGATTTATTTAGGTAATTTCAATTTCACATTAGTAACGATTAGGTATAGGGACAGCAGATCTTCAGTGTTGTACCAGCAGCTAGGGTTGCCAACCTCCAGGTAGTGGCAGAAGATCTCCTCCTGTTACAACTGATCCCCAGCCGATAGAGATCAGTTCACCTGGAGAAAATGGCCGCTTTGGCAATTAGACACTATGGCATCGAAGTCCCTCCTCTCCCCAAACACCTCCCTCCTCAGACTCCACCCCAAAAAACCCCCGCCGGTGGTGAAGAGGGATCTGGCTACCCTACCAACAGCTGATAGTGGGTAGTGAGGGAAAGTTTCACCACTAGGGTTGCCAGCTCCAGGTCAGGAATTACCTGAAGATTTGGGGGATGGAGCCTGAGGAGGGCAGGGTTTGGGGAGGAGTGGGACTTCGATAGAGTATGATGCCATAGAGTCCACTTTCCAAAGCGGCCATTTTCTCCAGGTGAAATGATCTCTATTGCCTGGAGACCAATTGTAATAGCGGGAGATCAACCACCACCTGGAGGCTGGCAACCCTATTTACCACCATTTTCTCAACCCATATAGTGCCAGTGACTTCATTTCCCTCACAGTTAATCATTCTGCTGCTGCTGCTATCTATCCCCTAATTCACTAAAGTAAGTTTGTGCGAATATACTGCTGTGGATACTGTCCAATTGCCATTTATATGACAGTGACAACAACAGTGAATAAAAATGAAGTTTATAGCTCTGCCGTAGTGGATGAGAAATTGCGTTAAAAATATTGGTTATAAAGTTTGTGCATTGTTGAGAAACTAATTCAGTCTGCATCTATTTTTATAAAACCCTGGAATACTACAAAGAAATATATATACTGAGTGGAAGGTACTGAAGCAAACAATGAGAGTCCTGGAGGGAGAATCAGATCTTACTGTAACTATTTCAAAACATTTTCATTTAGGATTCAAGAGACAATGGTGTTCATTTGGTCCTGTGTTATAATGGAGGAACAGAGAAAATTCTGTGTGGTGAATAGACTAGGTAACACATTAATAGTGGGTGAATGTGTTCTCTTATAGCTTGGCGCTTATTTTACTCTCCTCATTTTTCAGATCCCAGAAGTTTCATTTGTATGCTAAATATGAGGAGGGGAGTTGGAAGCAGATTTGTGCATATATAGAATCCCAAGAGAAGTATACAGAATGTGTATTTATACTATCATTAAGCTTCTCTATTTTCCAGCTGAGCAGTCTCTAGTCTCATTTCTTACTGCTCTACCCACTTAGGAGGAAATTGTAGCTGTATAAAAGCAAGTCAGTCGGTTGTTTATCTGGTTTCTTACTTTAGCCACTTTTTTAAAGTTGCATTTTATACATGCATTCTGCCTCTGAGCTGGTCTGGCAGTAAATCAGTAGCCTTGTATTCTCATTTCCTTGCTCCTCCCTTAGCCATTCTCAGAAGACACTGTAACAGCTGTTCTTTACATTGGGAGCAACCTATTCCTCTGCACTTCAAAGTGATAGTAAGAGTTATACATATTTGGAAGAGAAACACACAACACCTTTTATTATTAGGAATTTTGCAAAGAATTTTGTACAAAGAATATACTCGTATAGAATTGTGGTGAGTTCCTTGAAGTGTGATCAGATCGGGGGTCGGGGGAGGGGAATCTGATTTGCTTCTTTCCAGCATTACCCATTTTGACCATTACAACCTTGGGCATGAGAACCTTCCCCCCATTTGCTGAAACAGACAGTTTTCCAATGGCCAATCTCTGATCTCTCCCTCTTCCCAAATTATTCTTTGTTAAAATCCTTTTTTAATGTTTTGCAGCTGACCTTGAACCACTAATTAGTCTTATTATGTTACAGGTGATAAATATCCATATTTATACTTCTTCTTATCAATGTATAGACTATTCATTTATATTGTTTTTCCAGAATCTGCACTGACTTGCATGAGGACACTGGGAAGGTAGTTGCCATACCTAGAATTATACTTACGTATGTTTTGTTGTTGATTTAAAAGATATGCGGTTCAAAAATAGGGAAATGGACAGATCTTCTATGGAAGAATGATTGGGGCGTATTGTACATGGAATTTTGAATTATTGAAGTATATGCTATATGGCTGCATTCATACATCCCAAAAAGCTGTATTTAAATGGCAATCAGGCATGAACACATCTTGTTGCTATACCAGTACACTCCCTTCTCTCATCCCATCTCCCTCTTCCTTTCAAAAGCAGTGCTCAATTGACAACTTCCTTTTTTTTCTAGCTCCAGTTTGTGAGATATTGAAAGCAGGGATCGCAGCTAAAACGGAGTTGTTTCCCACACAAGACAAGATTCTAAACCTCTGCTAAATCTCTGGTTAGAATCTCAGCGTATAGGGAGGAGGCCATTTCCAGAGGTACCTGGCTTTGGATATCATGGAAGATTGACCAAACTGGGATGTTTTCAATCAGGTACTGCACACAAGAAGAATAGCACAAGAGGAATGAGTAAGCATGGCAACAAGGAATTGATGTGACACCAAAGACAGACAATTGTTGGAGGATATAGCTTAAATAATGACATAGTTCCAAAATATGGGGTTGCCTCCAGAGATACATTTTCATGAGCAGAAGGCTCTCTTCCACTAATAGAAGGCACATTTCAAGCAGAGAAGTACTCTTTCAATTAGAGAAAGGCCATCTTTGAATCCAATACTCTAATTTAGTATTCAACCCTATATACTTACTAAAACAATGAACTCAACATAAGAAATGCATTCAGGATCAGACTGAGGTCCAGCATTCTAATAATGTTCAACCACAACTGTTCTGCACTGCTGAAGAGCCTTCATGTGGTTCCAGCTTCAACACATGACATTATAAGGCAACTTCCCTATTTTTCTAGTATATAATTGGCATATGATTAAAATTAATATAACTATTACAATATCCTGTACTTACTTTATTGTTTGTTGGCTCAAATAGTGGGAACAAAGTATGGCAACTTGAAATTTAGGGAGCGAAGAGTACACTTCTGTTTTTGGATTTATTTACTTCATGTATACCCTGCCTTTATCTCTAATAGGGACTCAAATCAGCGTACATTGTTCTCCTCCCATCTCTCTTATCCTCACAACAACCCTGTGAAGTAGGGTAGACTGAGAGCATGTGACTGGCCCAAGGTCATGCAGCAAGCCTCCATGGCAGGATTTGAACCTGGGTTTTCCAGATCCTAGTCCAACACTTTAATCACTATACGACACTGGTGCATCATTTCTAGATGTTAGCAAGTAAAGAAAGACATGCCAACTGGATGAGCTGTATTACGGCTTAAAAATTGAATGAGGTCCTGGGGGAGTTCCATATTTGATAAGCATTCACAGATGTCCGCACAATGAACATGCCAAATTGAACTACATAAGAAGAGCCCCGCTGGATCAGGCCAGTGGTCCATCTAGTCCAGCATCCTGTCTCACACAGTGGCCAACTAACTATTTTATATACTATGGCAACCACATGGAAGGTTCCACGTGGTAACTGTGATGTTGGAAAGTCACTTACCATGTGGATAACCTAATAAACCTAGTGGTATGGAGAGCCTTTATTCTAATGCCAGTTGTCATGACTAGTATGAACTTTTTATTTTCCTTATTGGGCTGATCCAGATGGTATGGAGCGGATGTCTTGCAGGTGCAACTTTCAGTGACCTACATGTGGCCGCCTTAGTGCAAAAGAAAGGGCGGAGCTTCATTATAGAGGGGAAAGTTGTTTCTTAGTTCCTGATTACAGCTGCTTTCCCTTGGGACATGAGGTTGTCTAGACAGGATTCCAAGCAGCTGTAGTAGAGGAGATGGTAGTTTTACATACCCTTTTCAAAGAGATTAATAAAATACTCTTTGGATAAGTATCTGTGATTTCATATATACTATCCCCCCTTTCTGTAGCAATACATGCCAAGGGGAGGGAATTGTGAACATCTGAACGAGCTGAATGATACCTGAGCTGAGCATCTGCCTTTCCCTTCTTGCAGGTAGCTTAGAGCCAGATGTGGCATGAGCAGCAAAACAAGAGCGAAAGGGTACTTGGCCCTTGGCTCTCAGCCCGTGGCTTACAGACTATGGCCTGTGTGGCCTGCCCACGTTCTGTGGGCACAAGTCCTGGTGACCACAGAAATGCTGCACTGGATCCATCCCATTATCTATACAGAGACTTAGGCCAAAAACGCACAAGCACTTACTCCTGTCTCTGCCCAGTCTCCTCCCTGCTTTTTTCCATTTTCAAGCCGGACAAAATTCTTGCAAACGGACGAGGCCTCGGATGCTGCTGGCCGAGCGTTGTGTCGACCTAAAACGAACCCGTCTTAGCGACTGAGGACCCAAACCATTATCCTGGCTCGCTTCAGATGAACAGGAGCCTATTCTTCCAGCGTCACGACGTCCCACACGCCTCCAAACCCCTCCCTGCACAACCTCACCCCCTTTTGTTTCCAATTTTTTTGAAAAGTGGGAGCGGAGGGCTGTCATTGGTCAGTGTGTCAGTGAGTCGGCCAATCACCACCAGGAGCGTGCTTTGCTCAACGGCCAGGAAGTACGTGTCTCCGGCGTTTTCTGTTTTGACGGGCAGATCAGCACGCTGACTCACCACGGATCAAGAGAGGTTCTGCGCACAGATTGTCCCCCCGCCCGGTATGAACTGATCCTGGCTGGAATGGGGAGGACACTGGGAAGATACCGGAGTAAGTGCCCGTGCGTTTTCGGCCTTAGGCCAAAAACGCATGGTCCCTTAACCCAGTTACTTCCATGTTTATTCCCTGCTTCACCCAGGATCAAATCTTCGCGAACGGACGGTACCTTATTTACTCTTGGCTCAGCCCTGTTTGTAAGCAGGATGAACCCGCCTTTTTCTGGCAGCCAACCAGGGGAAGCACAGATGCTTGGCTTCTCTCATAGCCAATCACGAAGCAGTGTGAGAACAGGCAGGGATTCAAGTGCTTCCTGCTTCTTGCTACCTGGGAGCTCTTTCTGAGAAAAAGAAAGGCTTTTTTAAAACGAGGCTTGGATTTCTCCCCCCTCCCCTTCTTAAAATGCTTTTACAAGCGGGGTGGGAAAAGCTTTCATTAGTCAATTCGAAAGGACCAATCACCAGGAGCTGGGGGGGGGGGCTTACTTGGCAGGAACAACACGGAACCCGCTTTTTCTGTTTACGTGGATCTATTTGACACAGTTTTGTCCCTGCTCATTCCAGGTAATGTGTACAGATTCTCCTCCAGTCCGGATTACTTTTATTCTGACTGAAACAGGGAATAAAGTGGGCTAAGCAACCATGCATTTTTGACCGTATAATTTAGATGTGCATCAGCCAAATTTACACCTGCATCTATAAACCTGAGCAGCACTCATAGTCTAAGGCTGAAGCCCAGCTTCATTCAATTCAGGCTGCTCTCAAGGATGTCAAAGCAGCCATACACACCTTAAGGCAGCTGCCCCCTCCCTTCCAAGTAATCCACACTCTCCCTAGAGGAAATTCATCCAAGGAGACAGAATTATGTGGGCAACAAACAGTTGCGAAAACTTAATCTAGTGGTATTTCATATGCAAATACCCTGGGCATTTAAACTCTTCTATCTGAGCTATCAGGTTTTCTGTTTGTTCCTATATCTGGCAGCCACTGCATAATTCATAGAATCTCTTTAGAAATAAGAGGCTATTTAGGTATGTAAGTAGTCTTCTCAGAACAATACAACAATTCTTCCAAGGAATAAAACAAACCTGCATTTCAGGAACAACCCTTTCTTTACATTTTCAAAATGGATGTCTTTTCATAATAAGGTGTTTTGACAAAAAATATACTTTCAATTCCCACAGTGCGCCCCCCCCCCGCCACATCAGCACTAATGTATTTCCCCCCCAGATAGGTAGCAGTGAGATAATTTGTCCCTCTTTACAGGAATATACTTTTCCAGCCTAAACCAATTTCTAGTTTGTTTGAATGGAGAAAGCACATCTTCTCACACACCACAGGTAAAACCAGAAACGTTTGTTTAAGGATAGCTTTATAGAATATTAGGGCGATGATCCCTTGCTGTGATGAAGACATTTCCATGTGGTCTAGAAGTGGTTAAGAATTTTGGAAATTTTAACGTTGCATTTACATTTTCTTCTTAATAAGGATATGAATGCTTATATTGTCCTTGCTGGTATATAGCAGTGAACAGGATTTTGCCCACCCTTACTGAGGCAACATAAACTAAAAAACAAAAACAAAAAACCTTATGCTGAAACATAACCAAAAGCAGAAAAACAGCATAGATGGCCACCGTAAAAGTTAGACCAAAAAGAGGTTTATAGTTTTATCTCTGGATAAACTCAGTAGAGGAGATGCTTTGAAGGACTCTGGTAGGCCTTGTTTTCCTTTGTTCATTTCTCTTGAATAAAGTTATTATATGTTTATTATAGAGACCATCAACATCTTCTTGGTTAATTGCAGCATTTTACAGTGTGCGTCTGGGAGGCATAAAACTTCCATCACCTGTGTGTTATGAATAGGGTTGCCAACTTCTAGGTACTAGCTGGAGATCTCCTGCTATTACAACTAATCTCCACCCGATAAAGATCAGTTCACCTGGAGAAAATGGCCACTTTGGCAATTGGATTTTATGGCATTGAAGTCCCTCGCCTCCCCAAATCCCGCCCTCCTCAGGCTTCGCCCCCAAAATCTCCCGCTGGTGGTGAAGAGGGACCTGGCAACCCTAGTTATGGAGTCCTTGCTGTAAAGTGAGGATCCACTCAGTGTAACTAAAGGTTACACTCTAGTCCATGAACTTTTATGGTGGACTAAAATTTTGTTTATTTGCCAGGTGCCACAAGATTGCTGGTGTTTTTGTTGCTGGAACAAGGTAAAACAGCTACCTCTCTAGAAAGAATTACTCAACTGAATTCACTCTATGAGGTTTTACTGTAGAAATAAATGTTGAATCGATAATTGCATTTTGTAAACCGCTTTGAACGGTTTTTTGATAAAGCGTCTTAGACATTAAAAAAAACAAACCTAAATGTAGATGTGAGTGGCGCACATATATGTCAGTCTCTTTAGCTTCTACAAGCTGTAAGGCCCACTGAATGCGGCACTTGGAGCTCTTTCTCCTTTGTCATCCCCTTCCCCGCCCCACTTGAACAGTATTTTCCTTGCACGACATAGCCAGAGAGAAATTGTTATCTTTTGCCAGACCTCGAAGCCTGTTGTTGCGAGCTGCTCTGTACTGTGGTTCTCCGGATTGGGCTGTAAAGCTGGACTGGCAGAAGATGCTTTTATTGTTTGGTTTCATTGTAAAAAACACACCACCAGCTGATCGTCTTTTCAATAAACTGGCAATTATTACCCATACCTGGACAGCTTGGTGGGAATCATTTTCTCTATTCCATCTGCCTTATCAAGTTCTGGTATATGCAGCAGTACTGATAAGGAATGAGAAATGTCACCCACGGGACCAACATGGATTATTTTTATTCACAGTTGTATAATGAGACTGCCAATTGCTTAGAATGGGAAAATATTCTATTGTTCTGGTTGGGCAGTTGCTATTCTTTCTCTACTAGGACATCAGGGTGGGGGTGAAGGATTCAACTGGCGTTATGTGACAGACTGAAGATTCATTGTTCAAAGAAGTTCAACAGTGCTGCCCAAAGGAGGTCTCTTTATGTAATTTCTTTGAAGAGGCAACTGAAAGGAGCAAAGATGTAGGGATAATGGGTTGAATGAGCTCAGAGTTTCTAGACTTTTGCTAAACATAGGTGCTCAAGACAGGAGAAAAAATAAAGTTTTAAAAGCACAGTCCTTTCATCAGTCAGAGAAATAGTGGTGCAAAATATACCTTGATTTTTCTTTCTTTTGCTTTGTCGGAGAGATATTTCATAAGGTTTTTTCTCGCATAGTGTTTTTGTCTTCTATTAATCATGGAGAATTGCGCTTGGCCATAGTATTTATAAGCCACACTTATTATTCCACATTGATTAAAGTGATAAGGTTAGTGACAGGACTAATAATTTTTTTTATTCTCCAAAACCAGATTCATACAGGTTGCATGAGAAGAATTAGAAAATCAAAGTCACCTCAAAAAGTGTGGGATCCCTAGAGCTATCTAGATACATAAATGCCATCAAGTTGCAACCATCTTATGGTGACCCCAGCAAGGGGCTTTCAAGGTAAGTGAGGAGCAGAGGTGGTTTGCCATTGCCTTTCTCTTCAGAGTCTTCTTTGGTGGTCTCACCCTGCCGAGCTTCTGAGGTCTGATGAGATCGGGCTATATAGGGTTGCCAACCTCCAGGTGGTGGCTGGAGATCTCCTGCTGTTACAACTGATCTCCAGGTGACAGAGATCAGTTCCCCTGGAGAAAATGGCCGCTTTAGCAATTGGACTCTATGGCATTGAAGTCCCTCCCCTCTCTAAACCTCTCCCTCCTTAGGCTCCACCCTAAAGATCTCCAGGTATTTCCCAACCCAGAGCTGGCAACCATACCTCCTTCCCTCCCAGTCTAGAGCTGACTAGCTCACCAATTTCTAACTTCTTATCTGTGCTTCATGCCATATTATAATGGAAAGATAAACCGGTTCACCAGATTAGAGTCTGCTGCTCATGTGGAGGAGTGGGGAATCAAACCTGGTTCTCTAGATTAGAGTCCACTGCTCTTAACCACTACACCATGCTGGATTCCAAAATGTTCAATCAAGCACTTTGTCCCTCCTCTTCCTTACTAGTGTTTGTTCAGTCATGAGTACTGTCTAAATGCACCACAAGACATTCAGTCATTACTTCTAATTGAAGCACCATTTAAACCCTCCCTAGATAGATCCAGCAGTCCTGCTACTCTTCAGGGCTATGTTCAGAGCATAAACTGCATGCTTATGGATGTGGAAAGGGGTGGCTTGGGACTTTGATGGTTTCTGAGGATAAAATTCATGAAGGGGAAGCATTTCTTTGGGTCACTAGAGACAAAAGTTAACTAAGGTCCTTATAGTTCTAGCAAGAAATTCTAAAAAGCTTGCTTTATCCATTATGACTTTTGACTTTTGAATGGGGTTCCACAGTATTCCAGATTGGGTTATTATTAGTATTAGGAGATAATTTATCATCAGTTTGTGACCTATCCTGTGGGGTTCCATGGGGTCCAATCCTATCCCCCATGCTCTTCAATCTCTATGCAAAGCCCTTGGGCTAAATCATTCATAGTCTTGCTGTCTTCAATATGCAAACGACACTCAGCTCTATATGTCCTAATCCAAATCTTGAATCACTGCCTGGCTGCTGTCATTTAATGACTAAGAGTGAATAAATTGAAACTAAACCCTGCAAAGACAGAGATAATGCTGGTTGGGAAGGTCTTGAAGGGCACTGTTCTCTGCACTGGGGTTAAACTGACCCTTGCTGACTCAGTCAAGGGTGTTTTATGCATGGTTGCTTTAATCTCCTTTATTCCCCATTTCAGCCAGGATCAAATTTTTCAGTATGCACGATATCTCATTCCTTGGAAGCTCAATGCTGTTTCAACACAAAACGAACCTGGCTTTTCCCATTCCTCTTCTGGCTCGAATTAAACCATTCTGGCTCATTCTGGAGTCACAGAGCATGCATACTCCGTTGTTGGGTTGAGCTTCCCCATGCCATCGTGCCCCACCCTTTTCCAACCCCCTCTTCAAAGCAGCATGCAGGGGAAAATAGAAGATTGGCGTCTCTCACAGCCAATCACAAAGCAGTGTGTAAAGAGGCAGGGATTCAAGTGCTTCCTGCTACCTCGGAGCTCTTTCTGAGCAAAAGAAAGGCTTTGTAAAAACGAGGCTTGGATTTCCCCCCACTTCTTTCAGATTGCTTCGTTTTTTGTTCTTAAAATGCTTTTTTATGTGGCAGTTGGGTTTGGGGGGCAGGAAATCGTCTCTGCAAGGTAAGCCAATTACAGAGCAGCACTTAAAGGGGTGGGGCTTGATCTGAGCTTGGGAGACCGGTTTTCTGTATTCATGGTTCAATTAGCACACAGTTTCGTCCCTGATCATTCAAGCCAATGCATACAGTTTCCCCCAACATGGGTAACTTTAATGTACGATGAACCCAGGTCCAAGCAGGGAGATCCAGCCCATGCATAAAAGACCAAGGATTTCGGTATTGTATGGGTTCCAGCATTACTGCTGGAGAAGCAAGTTAATGTTGCTGCAAGGGGGAAAAAAGCCTTCCTTCAACTCAGTCTGGCCTGGAAGATGGCCTCCCTAGCCTGATACGGGCAATTTGGCCACCTGGATCCATATGCCATCATAACATTGAGACAAGGCTACTGCAATGCACTGTATATAGGCCTCCCCTCAAAGTCAATTTGGAGACTCCAGCTTGTGCAGAATGCCCCAGCTCAGCTATTAACGGAAGCCAGACAGAGCATGCATTTTACTCCCATTGTGCAGTCACTCCATTGGATGCCCATCAGTTACTGGACATTGTGCTCTTGAAGGGCATTGTGCTCCACACTGGACCCTTGCCTTGGCCCCTCTTACCTGTGGGACAGCCTCTCACCCTGTAGTCTATCCCAACAGCTTTGCTCACCTGAGCAGGAACTTCTGCGTGTGCCATCTTACAAATGGGCAAAATCAACAACTGCCTGCACATCTGCCTTCTCTGTTGTGCCCCCCATCTTATGGAATGGCCTGCCTGAGGAGGTTAGGAAGGCCCCCACTCTCCTGGCTTTCTGCAAACTATGCAAAACTGAATTATTCAAGAGGGCCTTTTGCACAGGATAATAGGACCACACAGTAACAATGTGGTTCAGAAAGAAGCTTAAGGTAAAGGATTTGGGACTGTAGACTATATGACTGTGTATAATTCATACTCTCTGTTCCTGTAAATGGGTTCCTATTGTGTAATTTTTGCATTTGTCTAACGTGTAATATTAGTACTTACACTTGGTTCACTTCTGGTTGCGTCCAGATTTCTGCAAGGTAAATCTTATTGAATTGTCTGTTGGATGTTCAACCCTGTTGATTGCATGGATTTATTCTGTGTAATCCAAGTAGAGTTCCAGTGAGAAAGGTGGACTATAAATAAATAAATAAATATTACTGTTACTTTCAAATCAGTCTTGGATGATAAAAATTAAGTGCAGGCCAGATCAGCAGATTTAAAAACTAAACATTTTCTCACTTTTATTTTCCTTAAAGTATATAAAACATTTATTTTCTAGATACTATGTATGCCATAACTAATAGTAAATCAGTCAAATATGTTCAGATTTTACAGGAGATCTCCACTTAATTTCTTTTCTGATTTTACACAATGAACACTCTTATATATAGCATGGATTACAATAACACACTCTGGGCAAGTATCTTATCAAGCTCCTGGGTGGAAGCCTGTATTTGATTCTATAGTGGCTGTCATCTAATTCTCTTATTTTTTCTGTTTTGTTTCACAGGAGATAATGCTGTACAAGTAGCTGATTGAAAGGAATTTCATGCAAGAGGTTTTTCTGCAGAATCCTTTAATGGTGGCTACAAAACAGAATCACGAGGAATGCTTCTGAGCCAGATAAGGTATCTTGTCTAAACATTGCTTTTGTTACTACACTTTGAAAAACAAAAGGGGAAGTGGAAAGAAATAACACAATACCATACTTTGTTGAGTTTGGGCAGAAGCTTTAAACCACATGTTGAACGCAAACCATGTTTTAGCTGGTGGGTTAGCTATTTCTGGCACAGTTTATCTGGATAATTACAAAGTATGCATGGTCTGAGTAACAAAGGCCTCTTCCAAATTATTATGAGAAACCTTTTCTTGTTATAAAACCTTTTCCAGTTATAAATCTCAACAATATTTAATTAATAGCAGTAAGTAAAGACAGAGGTGAATTGCTGCTAACCTAAAACAACTGGTTTGAACATCTGTTCTTGAAAAGATCAGACATTTTTTTACAATTGCATGGTTATGAAATTTCATGTTTATGAAATTTTGTGCATCCAAAGCAGCTGGAGCTCAGTCATGTTCCTATGTAAAGGCAAAAAGAAACAAATAGAAGACCTTTGCAGCTTTCATGGGTGTGTTAACCAACGGTTTTATTCATGGATCACCATTGCTTAATCTTTCCTGAACTACCATTAACATTCTGTTTCGTCACCTTTTGGCAGTTATGGGAGGAGGCGCCGTAGGATGAAGCTCTGAGACAACTTGACCCTAGGTTGAAGTTTATATTATGTTTAGGATTATGTTGTATTATATCCATCCAAGGTCCTCTGTAGTTGGCCTGGAACCTTTCTAAATTTGCCCCTGCCATCATTTTGAAGTTGTGAATGAACTCAAGTTCAGCAGTCTTCTCAAGGGATGATGACAAACTGGCAAACTAGCAAACGGCTACTCCAAGAATGAAATCAGAAGAGCCATTAAACCAAACAAAAATCAAAAAACTCAGGAAAAACAGTCTCCCATAGGAAAGGTATTCTTGCCATTTATTAAAGGAGTCACTGATAGGATGGAGAAACTTTTGAAAAAACATAATCTACAAACAGTGTTTAAACCCACCAAGAAAATACAACAAATGCTACGATCAGCAAAAGACAAAAGAGACCCCCTCACCTCTGCAGGAGTATATCGTATACCTTGCAGCTGTGGAGAAGTTTACATCGGGACCACAAAACGCAGCATACAAACAAGGATAAAAGAACATGAAAGATACTGCAGACTTGGCCAACCTGAGAAATCAGCAGTGGCTGAACATGGACTGACACAAACAGGGCACAGGGTCTTATTCCAAGACACTGAAAGACTGGACAATTCTACCAACTATTTTGTCAGATTGCACAGAGAAGCCATTGAAATTCATAAACATCAGCACAACTTTAACAGAAAAGAGGAGAGTTTAAGAATGAATAAGGCTTGGCTTCCTGTTCTAAAAAACCTCCAGACTAACAAAGACAACATTCAGCAATAGCCATGCAGATTAGTTTTGGATTACACACATTAACAGATCACTTCAGGATACAATGGTTCCATATTAACATACTATACCATCATTAGCACATTATCTTGATACTTACAGGACAATGATTAGCACATTACTTTTGCAGGACAATACTCAGCTCAAACCCAACCCCTTTCTGACAATATATTACTCTTCCTACACCCTTGACACTGAGAGACACTGTCCTTCAGTGTTACTACTCTGAAGATGCCTGCCACAGTTGCTGGCGAAACGTCAGGAAAGAAAATTCCAAGACCACGGTTACACAGCCCGGATAACCTACAAGAACCAATGGATGTTTTTTGTTTGCTTCTTTGTTCTTTCATTTGGAAATGAATGCACACCCTGACTCCTGGAGATTTTAATGTGAGATGGTCCCCTGTCAGTGTCTTGGGTGACTTGGGAAATATAATTTTCACACTGCACTTGGGATCTTCGTATGAATGTCAGTCACATTTCCCCATCACATCTTCTTTCCTCTGCCTTGTCATTCGGAAATATTTCCAAGACCCTGAATTGCCCTTTCACCCCCTTTGGACAATCAGCTCACCTAACCAAACCCCTTGCCACCTCTCCTATTTCCAAACCTGGCAAAAAAGAAACTTTTTTTAAAAAAAACTTGAGGCACCTGTCCTATAATTGCGGCTACAAGTGTGCACTTCTGCTGATTTCACCCCTCAGGTGCTTCTGCAAAGGCCTCCTGTTAACATTTGTCACATGTCCTCTCTTCCAGTTAGTATCTCTGTTTGGATTACATTTGGATCTCTGCCTTAGAGTCTGGCAGCATGAGTTTTTGCCTACCTAGAACTACCCCTGACCTACAAGCAGCAAAGTTCCATCATGTGTCTCTGCTGCTCGTCCACTCTTTGGATTACAGGCATACCTTGGAAATATTGCGGGTTCAATTCCAGACCACCCCAATAAAGCAAATGTCACAATAAAGTGAGTCATGTGAATTTTTGTTTTTTCCCAGTGCACATAAAAGTTATGTTTACACTGTAGTCTATTAAGCATGCAATAGCATTATGTCTTAAAAACAATGTGCATACTTCAATTTTAAAATACTTTATTGCTAAAAATGTGACACAGAGACACGAAGTGAGTACATGCTGTTTGAAAAATAGCGCCGATAGACTTGCTTAACGCAGGATTGCCACAAACCTTCGATTTGTAAAAAAACACAATATCTGAGAATCGCAATAAAGCAAAGCACAATAAAACGAGTTATGCCTCACCTTTCTGCCTGGACACCAACAGCCCCAGCTTGGGAATTGGATCTTTGCCTGGACTTGCATGGAGGGACAGCGATTACCCCGCTTTAGCAACTTGCGCTGCCTCTTGGTTGCCCTATCAAGTGGACCACATTACACAGTGTGTGGTTGCTTGGAATATTTGCCTCCTGTTAATGAGCATCTAGCGTTGGGTTTTGTATTGAATGCTTGATGTAATTATGGCAGCTTGAGATCGCATGCTGACTCTCCAGCCCTGATATTTTTATGATTATCCTAACTGAACATTGTTTCTACTGTCACTCTGTCCAGATTCTCAGTGTTCCTTCTAAGCTTACAGAGGTGCCTCACCACTTTGTCAAAGTTCCCTTACAGGCATTTTACTGGCCGTAGCTCAGATTGAGGGCATTCACATAAGACAGGCGTCAAACCGAAGCGTTTTTATTTAGCAGAGGAGTGAAAAGCGGTGGAAAGAGAACTTCTTCCTCGTGCTCAGACTATTTCAGTGTGGTTGTGTGATAAACAGTAAAGTAAGCCGAGTTTAAACTTTCATGTGTCAAAGTGTTTCCTTGATTTCACATGGTAACAATTATGAGGAGCCACTGCAGCATAGGCTCCTCTTGTGTGGGCCAGGACTTCTCACATTATTGTGTTGCACAGAGAGGATCTTCACTGTTATGGCTTTAATGTTGCCAATATTATCTAAGGAACAGTCTCTATGCCATGGAAGTGCTGAAGCGGGGAATGTGTTTTGCATAACAACACAAGTATTATACACTTAAATAAATCAGATTTCTGGATGAAAGATGTGTAGTCAGAAGTTCCAGAAAATATTGTCCAGGTTTGTTTTTGAGGACAGATAATAATATTAAACCTTGCAGCTAAGCGAGCCAAATATTAGGCCACAGTTCAAGGAGGAATACCAAGCACCTGTTATTCAGTAAGGGGTCTGCAAATTACTGATCCACTTGTATGCAATTTGAACAGGATTTTGTGTAGGGGAAGATGCTCACAGTTCATGGAGAATATCTGAAATTTAAAACTGGGAGGAAAAATGTTTCCTTTCTTACAAAAGCACATTGCCATTATTGGAATAACATGACAAGAGATGCAATATACCTCATCTAGAGCAAAGGCAGAAATGGCTGGTTTTCCTTGCTGAGAAATGAGTTGCGGCAGGTGGGGCTTTATGCCAGAGTGCCTGTTTGAATGCTGTGAGACGATACTGCGTTTTTAAAATGTTCTTCTGAGAGGATAATCAGCATATATGTGAATGTTACCATTGCTTGAATGCACACTAGGGATACTTACAAAATCACTTCTGCCCAATTAGCTGCTCTTATATCTGAAGTAGAATAGGCCTCCTACTTGCCGGTGACGAAGAGGGACCTGGCAACCATAACCATAAAAGCATTTGAACTTTCTGAAATGGCCCACCTTTCTCCCACCCTCTGACATCCATTGCTACATATACAAATCCTTTAGCCTTTCAGATATCCCGATTAGTGGCAGCCAAGCATTGTAGTTCACTGCTTCCTATTTAGCACACACAGTCATCAAATACAACCAACTGGTTTATATATCTATGGCCTTTTATACATTCTCAGTTTCCTGGTGTCTACCTTCCTGTTTTTTTGTGGGGGGGGGGGGCTCACTTATGTACAGGTTTGCTCCCTCTAGTGGTCAATTCGACACGACACCAGTTTTTATGAAGCACAAAAAGCTGCTGATTTAAACTACAGGGAGAATCACTTCATTTAAAACTGTGTGATGTCAAATTGAACATCAGAGGTAGCAAAACACGTGCATAACTGGAAAACAAACACCCTGAAGGAACAGGAAGTTAGATATCAGAAAAATGCATAAAAGGCCTATGTTTGCTTCATGGCTACAAAACCAAGTCATTATCTGCTTGTCTGAAAGGCCATTCTAAACAGAAAGAGCTTTCATATCATCTCACAACATTTTATACAATGGTATTTGATGGAGTAAGAGCCCTGTAGCGCAGAGTGGTAAGCTGCAGTGCTGCAGTCCAAACTCTGCTCACTACCTGAGTTCGATCCCGGCAGAAGTTGGTTTCAGGTAGCTGGCTCAAGGTTGACTCAGCCTTCCATCCTTCCGAGGTCAGTGAAATGAGTACCCAGCTTGCTGGGGGTAAAGGGAAGATGACTGGGGAAGGCAATGGCAAACCACCCCGTAAACAAAGTCTGCCTAGTAAATGTCGGGATGTGATGTCACCCCATGGGTCAGGAATGACCTTGTGCTTGCACAGGAGACCTTTACCTATTTGATGGAGTAAATGTATATAATTCAGGTGTAAGTAATCAAGTGTACAGAAATAAACTGCAGAAAAATCAAGTGAAAATCTAGGTATTAATCAGTCTTATAAAGCTGAGAGAATAAGGAAAGATACAAGACATTGTTGAGGAAAATATCACTGTTGCTGATATGATTTCACAGGCTGTTTGACAGTCACAGTTTTGCTACCTGTAGAGTTCATTTCTCACATTTTGAAAAAATCCACTATGGGATATGAAATATAAATAGGTCATAAAAATGCCTGGAGACCCACTCTGGCAGCTCCACAACCTTGAGATATACAAGGGTAGCACTATATCATCTATAATCAGAAGCTTACGTTTTAGCTGACCCACCTCAGGGGAATGCTTGTCATGAGGGTTCTTCACTTGGAATTTTGGCAATGTAGTCAAAATTGAATTGCAAAGATCGCAGGCATCATCAAATTGCTGGAGGGGGGAAAGTATGGGTGTTAACACATTCATTTGTTAGTTGAGGTGTTGGAATTTTTTTTTTTTTAGTTTGATATTGCAAACACTAAAAGAAAAAATGCCCCTAAGTGCTTGTGCATGTTTTTAATTCTCATTGACTCACTGTTCCAGGTAGACAGATGAGCTAAATCTGCCGTGAAGAATCAAGAGGACTTCAGCATTTTTATGGCCACCTACTGATAGGCAAGGTGAAGACTACTGTTCTTCCAACTTTGACAGTTTCTAAGCATGAAGATTTCATTAGACTCCTCTAGCATCATAGTCATACATCTAAAAAAACAGGACAGATAGACTTGAAGAAGAAGAGTTGGTTTTTATATGTCGACTGTCTCTGCCACTTAAGGGAGAATCAAACCGGTTTACAATCACCTTCCCTTCCCCTCCCCACAACAGACACCCTGTGAGGTAGGTGAGGCTGAGAAAGAATGACTTGCTCAAGGTCACCCAGCTGGCTTCGTGTATAGGAGTGGGGAAACAAATCCAGTTCACCAGATTAGCCTCTGCCGCTCATGTGGAGGAGTGGGGAATCAAACCCGGTTCTCTAGATCAGATTCCACTGCTCCAAACCACCGTTCTTAACCACTACACAACGCTGGCTCACTTGACTTGACTTGACTTGACTTGGACTTCTTAGAAGAATTAATGAAGCTCATTGGCACTAGTATTTCTTCTAATGGCCACCCTAGTCAGGGATGCAGATGTCAATCCAAGTATACAGCAATTCTACAAACATACCCTATTCAAGATTTAAAATGGAGGAAAGGAGAATTATGTAAAATAATCTGAATCCCGGTTGGGAAAAAGTTGGGATATAAATGAAGTAAATAAAAAAATTAAACTACACAAAGTTAAATAAATTCCTACACCAACAGAAATTGGAAGATAAAATTGAAGCACAGGGGAGTGGTTGTGTTTTAACAAGCAAAGAGAGCTTTGCTAAGCTGACAGTTCCATGTAAGAACTATGTAATACTAACAGAATTCCTTTACATCTATGTGTGTGAACACTGTAATCTAAGAACATTGAAACTGTAGTTCCACCCCCTGGCATTCTTTTATTCTCAGAGATTATATGGGTTGTATATTTTCTATCAGCGTAGTGTCTGTAGTTATTGCACTCATAGAGCTGGACAAATTTCAAAAAGTTAACAATTTTAGACAAAAGAGATGCTGGAATGGTGAACAGCCACTGAACAGAACCAAAAATTCATATTTAACCTGTCTTATTTTGCATAGATTTTGCAAGAAAATGTGCATACATGGCAACTAATCATCATTGTCCTCCACGGTATACAAAAATTCATGCTGCAATGCATATTCCAGTGGGCAATCGGAGTCCTCTGTGGCAAGGTATGACAAGGTATTATATGAGTATTGAGCTTATGTTTGTTCAGAGTAGTTAGAGTAGTGTGTATGTGAGAATTACTTTGGGCTCTTGCACTTTATTAGGAGCGCCTTGTACTCTGTAGAGCTAAATAAATGTTATGACAACATATACTATATTTGCTAAAAACATTCAGTTCTGCTTTAGAGTCATACAAGAGGTTGAAGGATACAAGGGGTATTCATGAAGCAGGGGAAATCTCTTCCAGTGACCCCATTTTTTTGATATGCACGCTGGGGACAAGTTGGGAATTAGATATATGATGGTTTGCACAGTTTAATTTACATTATGAGCTCTTTTTCTAATCAATACATACATAAACAAATATATACAAAAACAAAGTGCTTCAGGACAACTTTCCATAAATGCTAGAAGTGTGGCCTGAGGTTCACAGAATATATGCATATGTGGTGAGAATGTCCAATAGTTAAAAATGCTGGAGGATAGTCATTGTAGAAATTAATGTTAAAACTTCAGCTCCTTAAAATCCTATATTCTGTTGGGGCTTCTGTCTGAGTATTGTACAAAGGAGAATGTAGTATTGCCTTGCTCCTTATTCATGGAGCAAAAATACCAATTGCAAAAGTTCTTTTTTAAAAACGGTGACATCATGTTTATATTTTGTTCTGCTTTAAAACAAACATCCTTCAAAGAAACCAGAGCAAACTATTGCAAATTTCTTTGTGTTATGCCAGGTTTATTATACCACTCTAAACAGGTTAAGATGACTTATAGATGGTATTTAATAACATTCTTGGGTAATAAACAATACATTAATCTATAAAAACCTTGATAATTAAGGTAAACCTTATTATAATTCTCCTGTTAAAAGTTATTCATTGGCTGGGAACTGATACAGTTCCTCAACATGTGTCTGTGTCAAAAAGAAATTCACTTTCAGCATAGCATTCAGTATTCTTTTATAGAGTCAGTTGTACCTGTGTATTAACAGTTTACTTGTGCAAAGTCTCTCTATTGGAACTCGGAAGAACATTATTTAAACTTACAATTATTTAGGTCAGTGAAACATTCACACTGATATCAGCTGAAAGTTGGATCTTAGTCCTGACTGTGCTCAAGAAATATTTCTGCTCCCTGAGGAAAATCAGCAAATGCTGAGCGGGTAGTTTTTCTTGGTTCCACAGAAAATACATTTTCAAATGTGTCATTGAGCATTTTATGCCGGTCAACCCCAACAAGATTTAGCTCTCTAGCCACCTCTAGGAACCTTATCTCAATGTCAAAATGAATATTAATGACTGGGGAGTTAGTAGAGTTGGACAGCCACCAGAAGCAGGTATTGACATGGTTGCTAATGCAAATTAAATAGCATTTTACAGAGCCAGGAACTCTCTCAGACTTATGTTGCTTGGATTTGAGTCACGTGTGTTTCACAAGTCAGGTGCAAACTTAATTCCACAGCATTAAATGACTGGGCTATGGTCCTGTCCTTTGCATTTCAGTGTCTTGCACACAATACAAACATTTGTTTCCACGCTGACAGTTTCCAAAATAAATCTGTTTGCAGGAAATAAAAATGCAGCTAACACAGACATTTGTGAACATCTGTTTATACATGTGTATGATAGCATTAGTAATAATGGTAAATTTCGGCAATGGGAGGACAGGAATTTTACCATTTCAGAATTCCAAGCCCATTAGGAGCCATGCCCATATCTTCTCCAAAGCTTGGGCCTCAATCATAATGGGCTCATCAGTCACTATAGCATCATCCTTCCTCATCACGGCTGCCACTTCTCTTTTATGCTGGCCTCTTTATGCTTCAGAATGCTGCCATACCAGCATCCCTACTGAGGGACTGAGGAACCCTGGGTAACTACATTTGCCAGACTCTCTGGCCCAGAAGTCTTGTCATCTGGGACCCTGCTACGGCAACTTTCCCAGATATAATGGAGGCTCTGTCGCCATCGCTGTCACCATCATAAGAGCCAGCATGTAGTGGTAAGAGTGCCAGACTAGGTTCTGGGTTACCTAGGTTTGAATCGCCACTCTCCCATGGAAGCTTGCCGGGTGACGTTGGGCCAGTCACACACTCTCAGCCTAACCTACCTTACAGGGTTGTTGTGAGGATAAAATGGGAGGAGAATGATGCGAGCCGCTTTGGGTCCCCATTGGGGAGAAAGGTGTGGTACAAACGAATTCAATAAATGAATAAATAGTTGCTGAATGTGAAATGGCAGATGGACACCCAGTAGGTTCCTTAATGCCCCAAGTCCATGCAGAGATGCACTAGGGAAAAATGGGTCCGTACTTTGTCAAATTCTAGAGTCTTGGGGATCTCCCTACTGGGGAGAACAGTGCTGTATAAATGAAGTAAGTAAATAAGTAAATAAATGGATATAAATAAAATCATGAGCCTCCCATATTGCCATCCCCACTGTTAAGTTGGTTTTGGGGGAAGTAACGGGTTATGGGCAAGGTCTGTGGTTCGAGGCAGGCTGAAGCATTTTGAGCCCCATTAAGGTCCCGAAATGTCATTTGGAGCACAACAGTTCCCAAACATCAGAATTAATTCAAATAATACAGATAATTTCCAGTTTTATTTTGTTTCAGCAGAAACTATTCTAATCTGAGCCTTCCTTCATAAGGCTGAGAGCAGAGCTTGATAAATTTGTATCTCCCTAAACAAACGAGGGTTTACTGAACTGACAGAGTATTGCTGAAAAGAAAACAAACAAGATGCCAGCCTGCGCCAAAGAGTCATTGTGAGTCACACTGGAGGATGGGCATGGCTGGCTCAGCTGTTTTGGCTGCCCCAAAGCAGTGGGAGTGCTGCATAAGAGGAGGGGCCACGCCATTCATGCCCCTGCTGCCCAGCTCCAAGACTGACAGGTGGCAAAGAACATACAGTGGCCCATGAAGCTGCCTTATACTGAATCAGACTCTTGGTCTAGAAAGGTCAGTATTGTCCACTTAGACTGGCAGACGTTGTCCCAAGTCTTAGGTGGAGCTCTTTCACATCACCTGCCACCTGATCCTCTTAACGAGATGCTGGGGATTGAACCTTGGACCTTCTGCATGTCAAGCCACTGAGGCACAGGCCCTCTCACTTCCCCTGTGCCCCTTTCAGGTGGTGGTGGTGGGAGTCTGTCTTCTCCCTTGCATGCACACTAGCTTGAGACAATGCCAGAGGACTCCCTGCAGCCGTGTGGAGTCAGGGCAGCAAATGACAGCAGTGCAGAGGAAATGTAGGCTCCCTCCCCTTCTGTGACACTCTGACTCCAAAGGCCTGCAGATGCCAGGTGCATTCCTCTGCATCCTACCTTGGATGGATCTTGGGAAGGAAGTTGTGGCACAAAAGCAAGTGCAACCTCCACTCCTGCAACCCATGTAGTGGCCATGCTGTGTGGAGAGGAAGTGTCTCTGCAGTCCTCCTTAGACTACTCACACCATAAAGGTGCAGGAGGGGATGACAGGCACACCAACTCCCTCTAATGCGGGGTGGTGTTAGCATATGTGTTTTTCTGAAACTACATCACCACTAAAGCAGCTCCATCACCAGCTGTAGGGAAGAGGAGGGGGTCCCTCACTCTGAAAAGTGAAAGTAAACATCAAAAGAGCCAGAGGGGACAATGAAAGAGAGAGGCAAGAAGAATGGAGGATTTCTACTATAATCTCAGCCAGGGAAACCCATCTCACCCTCCAAGTATAACTTTGACAACCCCCCCATAAAATTCATTTTATGGAGTCCCTAGTGTTGGCTTCAATATGATTACCCTATCAGAGTACCTGGTTCCGCAAAGCCTTAAAGATGGTAAATAAGTTTGGGCTATTACTTGAAAATTTGCTTGACCCTTTCACACCAATGTTGGCCTGGCAGTGGCAGCCTTTCTCAGTAATAAGCTGCTAGGTCTGAACAAAAGCACCCTCTCAGAGGAGAGATGGGTGGCAAATACACCTACACAAAATTGCGGTCTAGTCAATGACATTACTTCTGAGGGAAACCCAGAAGTAGGTTCTCTCTAGGAATCTTCAGAATCTATGGGTTTACCATAATGTTTCCAGCAATTCTGAAAGATGTTTTAATCCCCAAATGTATTTTTTTTTTCAGATTTCAGATTATTCTTCAAACTTGGGGTTTTTCTCAGGTTTGCAGAAAGCTCTGGTTTATGTGTTTGTGGTCCTGGATTTGTATCCACATATGGGGCCATGTTGAGAATGAGATACATTGAAGATATAAAGATGTTTTGCAAAATATTATTATTATTATTTTTACATAGAGCCTGGGCAACAATTTTTCCCTTCCTTTCCAAAACACTATATATATATTCTGTTCTTGGATATGATTTTCTCCCAGAGTTCAAAGTAATGATTGCATCAAACACAAAAGTATTCAACTAAAATTTCATCGCGAAGATCAATTTTGTGTAGGAGTAATTAGAAACACTCCTGAATAAATTACCAGCTCTTAAATGCCCCCCCCCCCCAAACTGGAAAGCTGTGCAGTCAATCATATAAGGCATGTGAACACAAAATTGTTATAACAATGCTTGTCCTAACTAGGGGTGTGCATTTGGTAAAACCAAACAAACAAACAAAAGAAAAAGCCAAAAAAATACCTTATTGGTATTTTCCGCTTAAAAATTGGCTTTTTACACTGTAGCCAGCAATCCCAATTCCAAAAAAGCCAAAAAAAAACAACACCCACTTCTTTTGGGGATCATTTTGGGATTGCCGGCTACAGCAGTAGACCCTTATTTTTCTTAAGGGAAAAAAAAAGGTTTGGCACATTAGCACTGAACTCCGCTGCACTTTAAAGTTTAAATCCTCCCTCCTTTGCCTCCATTATACTCTATGGAGAATATTTCTGGGGCTCAGGAGGGGGGTGCTGAGGCACCAAATTTGCAGCATAACTGCTGGTGACTCTCCTTACAAGAGCCCCCAAGTTTGGTAAAGATTGGCCCATAAAATTGATCCCAAAGGGAGGAAAAATGGGCCCCATAAAATTGGATCCCCTGGCCCAATCTTTACCAAACTTGGGGGTTCTTCTAAGAAGAGTCACCAACAACATATACAACAGGATCATAAATATACAGTCAATTCATACCAGAGGCTTTTTCATGTCTTAACATCTTCCTATATAATACATATTTTCTCTGTAATGACATCCTGTCCTTTTCCATCGTTGTTGACTATGAAGATGTGGTGCACCCTCATTAGAACATTAATAGGATCATGCAAGTTTTATGTGAGTTTTCAGTGCTCTAGGCCACATGAGAGTCACATTGCAAGCTGCATGTATCCGTTAATTATATCCCCTCTAGCTACATTGAAAGCCCTCCCTCTGTTTGTTTTATTCAAGTACAGTAGCGTAGTTGAGTTCATTGAAATCAAGGGGAGAATTCTCAACGTTCAAAATCTAATTTAATGAATGTAGTGCCTGTAAAGGCAGAATGCCATTTTTAAAAAAAGATTACTGTAGGGATGGCATTGGTGTTAACTGACCTGATTTTTTTTTTTTTTTTTGTACAGTGACTTGAACACTGGATCTTACTAATGAATATGATTCTTTATGTAGTCAGAACAGGATGACTGATGAATGGGCATATTGAGTTTTCTTTGAAAAGTTTGCTCTACACAACATTACACCAGTTCAAGTTTTACAGACCACATTTAAAATGCAGCCACGTAATCCACTCCAGTCTAGTGTTTAAAATGCTAGTTTGGAATGAAGTGAAATGGCCCACTACCAGGTGACAGCTAAATTTCCCTTAACTCGGTTCAGAATCAGTTCAGAATGTATCTGCTTTCTAGGCAAGAGTTCATAAAAAAGCTTGCCTGTTTTCTAACAGTTCTCTCCTGGTGAGTAATATTGCTGCGTGTATATGGAAGGTGCATTATTTCATTGCCTACTGGGAACTGAAGTTTGGTTTCAGCTGTTCTGTGCTCAGTTCACTGCAACAACCAGGGCAGACAGCCACTTGAAGATTTAACAGGCAGCCACTTGAAGATTTAACAGCCCATTCCTGAGCTTGGGGTTGAAAGTGGTGTGGAGGCGGCATGACCCCTGCACCACATAACCAGGTAACCACATTTTGCTCCAGCTGAAGTTTTCAAGCCATTTTCAAGGGTGTGGCATATAAAGTGTATTACAATAGCCTCAAGATTCTTGTTGCATGAATCAGCATGGCTGATTGGTTGGGTCTAAATATGGGCCATGCCACCACCATAGTTATCTACATTTTAAAAAGAGCAGAGGGTCCATCATAACACCCAGGTTCTTAACCATGCCAGATGGTGACAAAGGCACACCATCTAACGTAATTGTTTCAGGAGTCCAAAATTATTACTTCATATGGTACTACCATTTTGGACTCCTGAAACAATTACTGCTCCTCTTGGTCAGGCTTGCAGGGGTTT
The DNA here is from genome assembly GCF_029931775.1 of Euleptes europaea. Taxonomy (NCBI): domain Eukaryota; kingdom Metazoa; phylum Chordata; class Lepidosauria; order Squamata; family Sphaerodactylidae; genus Euleptes; species Euleptes europaea. The sequence continues at coordinate 82,084,463 of NC_079314.1, read as the reverse complement.
TCAAAAGTAGAGTATGGCAATCACCCCCCCCCCAAACCCCATTTCTCCTCCAGGGCTCTAACCTAACCTTTGAGAGCCAGCATGCCGTAGTGGTTAAGAGCGGTGGTTTGGAGCAGTGGACTCTGATCTGGAGAACCGGGTTTGATTCCCCACTCCTCCACATGAGCAGTGGAGGCTAATCTGGTGAATTGGATTTGTTTCCCCATTCCTACACATGAAGCCAGCTGGGTGACCTTGGGCTAGTCACACACTCTCATCCCCACCTACCTCACAGGGTAGTGGTGAAGGGAAGGGAAGGTGATTGTAAGCCAGTTTGATTCTTCCTTAAGTGGTAGAGAAAGTTGGCATATACAAACTAACTCTTCCTCTTCCTCTTCTTGATTATAGCCTCAGGCAAATTCAAGTGATTGTGAGACAATCAGAGCCCATGGAACTCTACTGGATGGGAGGAGTTAAGCAAGCCTCAGTTTTTAAAAAAAATTTCTCAGAGAGGGAATTTGAGGCTCTGGATGAAAGTGTCAGTTTAGCCAGGTCGGATAAATTGAAAAGGCTTATGGGATAAAGCTTATTTTGTTTAGGTGATAAATAAGCACCCAAGTAAAAGCCAGAAGCACCAAATCTACCTGGGCACTTTCTGAGAACCAGAGATTGTGAGATGAAAGAAAAAACACGGTACCTTTCAGCAGCTAGATTCGAGTCCATTAGCACCTTACAGACCAACAAGATTTTAGTGGTTTTTTTTTTAGCTTTCAAGAGTCACCACTTCGGCCACATGTAGATACAACAGACATTCTTGACCAGGGTCCCAGTAACATTAGATGTTCTGTTACCTGGGTATCTGATCACTTAACAAGGAAACATTCCACAGTTCCAAACGCTCATGGGATTGTAAATGGGGCAGGATGAGTAGTACTTGCTGTTCAACGGACAACTGTGAGCATTTCCTTACAATAAGGCTTCTAGTTTGGTTGGTGTGCGGCTCAGTAGCGTAGTTATCATAATGGTTAATTCAATCCTTGATGCTAAATCATTTCACAAAGAACAAGGCTGCTGTACTTTCAGAGGTCTTCCATGTAAATTGCAGAGTGTGTATGAAAGGAAAGCCATTTATGCAATGCAAACATTATTTTTATTTGCGCTCAGGTGTAAGGCTTGGATCTCTACCAGTTTAATTCCTTTTGGTTTTTAATGACATTTTATCCTTCTTTTGGCATGTTCTGTGTTATACATCTTTTTATTGTATACATATGCCCAGAGGCCTTCAGGAAGAAATCAACTACATAATTTAAAGGAAAGAAGAAAATCCCAAGTGCAGCTGTGAGTATAATGCATAAGAACCAAACTCAAGTTATCCATATTCTTAGTCAAATTATATTGAAAATGCCAGACAATGGCATTTTTACATTATCATAGCTTCTGTGATTAATATAACAGCCAAAGCTGGTATGATTTAGAGATAAAACCATATTGTGGGAAAGTGAAAATTGGTACTATGAACTCAAAGAAGACATTTTTTTCCATTTCTTCATAATATAACTGTCTCAGAGGATTTACAAAAAAAATGCGAGGATTTTTTCCCCATTCTATTTTTACTGACTCTTTTCTGTGAACAGATTTTTACCCTTAATGTAGCTGGGTGGTCGTGCTGAGTTTCTTGTTTATCTTGTTTTCAAATATTTAATCTGATGTTGTTTTCACTAGGTTGCTGCGTCTTGTCATCTTATTCCAGCCATGCATCTCTGAGTATCTAATCGTTGCCTTGAGGTCAAGCATGGTTTCTTTTTGTTTGGGATATTATCACCGGTGCACCTTTAGTGTATTTCATCTGATGAGACAAAGGGAGAGATGAATTTTAATTTCCCTTTTATAGTCATGTGGAATATGTTGCTCTCCTATTTCCCCACAAACATGCCACACAGGTATATCTGTTATAATTTTGTTGTAGATGCAAAAATATCTTTGAAAACTTAGAACAATAAGTCTATTATTTTTTCTTTCCAAATGTTTTATGAGTGAAGTTTTTTCATGAAGAAAAAGAATGACTTTTGAGATTCATATAAAACTGTATTTAGGAACCTGGCCAAAGAAAGAAAGAACCTCTAATGTTGTTAGGAAAGGGGCTAATCCAGTATCAATTTAAACTCCAGTCCTAGAATAAAACACTAGTATCAAAGTGAATTTGATGGGCAAAAATATTCATCATTTTAGCATATTGGGCTGGTTCCAGTAATCCATCAGTTGAATGTAGTGGCAGATGCAGATTTTTGCCATAACCTCAGAAAAATTAATGGGGCCATGGGGCCCTGCATAGCTAATAGACACATGGGTTGGGGAACTGTTACCCAAACTGGTACATGTGTTGGGCCTGTAACATGCACAGCATCCTCTGCATATGTAGGACAGGACTCTGTTACCAGAGTAATTATTTCAGGATTGAACAGTCTGGTGTATACCCAGGTCCCATTTGACCCAGCACTCCAATTATGAAAGAAGAATGTGACAGGGAGAGAGAATGTCATGAAGAAATACCCTCTATTCCACGAGCAAGAGACAAGGTTAGAAAGATGAAATGTAAGGAACAGCAAAAACATGAAATGGTGTTGCTGTACAGTAACACAATCCTAGCAATGCTTCTTTCGGTTGTTGCCTGGTTGGGGTAAATGAGGAATCTGAAAAGTACATTGGGCTGTGTTCCAGGGCAAAAGAGGAGGGAAGCGGGTCTGGAGTGAAGGAAAAATCCAAACCAAAACTAGCTAAGAAGGTGGGTATCCAAAGTGAGGGACTCAGTGATTCAGCACAAGGGTGAAGGTTTGGGAAGCAAGCAAACCACAAAGTTGGGGAAGATCAAACCAGCTACAGAATTGGAGGGTTCTGAGATTCTCCTTTTGTAGGGTTTGGACTTTACCATACTTCTCTATGGAGGAGGGGGGTGACCCATTCTGAACCCCATAAAATCAGACTCCCTGTCCCAAACTTTACCAAATGTTAAGGTTCATGCAATGAGAGTCCCTTGAAGCTACCCTGATTCTACCTCGAAAAATGCCCCCCCCGGGAGAATTTTAAAAATATTTACTTTCACAGGCTGCTTCCTCTCCAAAGAGTCGTGGGAAAACACAGTATCCCATGAATACTTGAAATGGGCCTGTGCAAGCATTCATGAACCCCCTGACCCAATCTTCACCAAACCTCAGGGTTCATGCAAGGAGAGTCCGTTGAAGCTACTCTGAAAATTTGGGAACTCTCCTCCAAAAATGCCTCCCTCAGCACTCATTAAAAAAATTCCCATAGGGAAAAGCCAAGCCAAAAAAAGCCAAATACCTGTTTGGCTGATTCAGCGATTGGCTATCCGGCTTTGGCTTTATTCCCAGGTTTTGGTATTCGGTAAAACTGAAATCCAAATATTACCGAAAAAGCTAATTTCGGGTTTATTTTAAGTTTGGGTTTATTGATATGCCCAACCCTAGCAGGGACTCCTCAGCTTTGACCTGGCCTGGAGTGCTCAACATGGGCAACTGCTCACCTACTGCCTCTGGTGGTGTTGTGGGAGGAGGCAACTAGTGAACTGGCACCAATCATTGCTGCTGCTGAAAGGTTTGAACCAAGTAGTTCCAGCAGCACTAGCGAGGCTATTGCTGCCTGGATCTGCTTGCTGATGGCCTTCTGGAATTTACTGGGAACCTTCTCATAAATTAAGCGGCCCTTCTGCCCCAGGATTCTCCACCTCACCTGCTGTTTGTGAAAATGAGATCTAAGACTGATCTCACTTCTCCCTACAAGATCTTACAGCTATATACATGTCTAAGATAGGAGTGCCCATAGCCTTCAAATATAAATTCCAACTCAATTCATAATTATAGACTCAGCCCCCAGCAGGAATGATGGTTTAATCTTTTAAGTTACTTGCTGGCCATATTAAATTGCACAGCTACATTACAAACCTGTTGAAACCTGCACAGACCAAACCAAACCAGAATGTATTACTTGCAGTGTGTGGCTTCTGATCAGCAGATATCTTAGTTGTAGGACTGGGTGCCTGGTAATTGACCTTGTATTTCTTCCCAAAGGTTGCTTTGAAGTTTCTCTCCCTTTCTCCGCTCCAGGTTTTTCATGAGGTGTTTATTTTTTACTGTATCTTGTTCCCATGTCCTCTGTACACACTCACACTTGATATTGTAGCTGTCAGCTCAGATCATGCCTCTCCTTCAAACTCTCTGTGGGTATACTGTGTGGTGGGGGAGCCTACATGCTTGTTTCAGTTAGAGTTGCCAGCTCTGGGTTGGGAAATACCTGGAGATGGAGGAGATGGAGCCTGAGGAGGGAGGGGAGGGACTTAAATGGGGTATAATGCCATATAGTCCACTTTCCAAAGCAGCTATTTTCTCCAGGTGAAATGATCTCTGTCACCTGGAGATCAGGAGATCTCCAGCCACTACCTAGAGGTTAGCAACCCTAGTTTCTGTACATCAAAATGTGAGTTACAGATATGTGATCCTAGTGGGGGACTTTTTGCCTTTTGTTTAACTAAAGGAATTGACTGACCTGACTAGGGTTGTCAACCTCCAGGTATTAGCTGGAGATTGCCTGCTATTACAACTGATCTCCAGCTGATAGAGATCAGTTCACCTGGAGAAAATGGCCGCTTTGGCAATTGGACTCTATGACATTGAAGTCCCTCCCCTCCCCAAACCCTGCTCTCCTCAGGCTCCACCCAAAAACCTCCCGCCAGTGACGAAGAGGGACCTGGCAACCCTAGACCTGACTGATATTTTTGTAAACGAAAGAATCCGCAGTTTAATTGAAATCCTGAACTGTCTACACAGAATTTAGCAAAGAAATGATTAGGATACAGAAAGTGGAAACCCACATAAAGTTGTGGGTAAGTTCTTGTGATAACTTTTTTGTAACTATTTCACCTTCCCTCACACATATACTAATATATCACACATATACTAATCACACATATTCTATACTCAACACTGATTGCATTCATATGGACCCTTTCATCAATTCGTTCTTCCTCACACACACAGATACAAAAAAATCCACTTTTCCCTCTGGTTGTCTCCTGAAAGAAAGCAGCAGTGTGCCTAGTGTCTTCAAAGTATGGCAGCTCTTATTAGCTGTCTAGTTTGGCGGTCAGGGAATGAAGGATGTCTCCCAATGTGTCCATGCTATCCCTGTAGCAGCAGGGCTTTACTCGCTGCAATCACGTTTGCTCTCGAATCTTTATGTTTGAAGGATAATCATCTCACCTTCTTAAATTGCCTATATCAGGGGTCGCCAAACTCATTAGTCAAGAGAGCCAAATATCAACAGTACAAGGATTGAGATTTCTTTTGAGAGCCAAATTTTTTAAACTCAAACTATATAGGTAGGTACACTGTTTATTAACTTAATAAACTTTAATTAAAATTTAGCAGAAGTGGAAACCAGTAGAGCACCTACTGCACAGTGGGATGGTGAATGGCTGTGGGGAGAGTGTAACCCCCCCCCCCGTTCCTTTTGAAAGAGGCACAAAGTAGCAGGAAGAGGGGAAACCTGTAGTAATAGGCCAGGGGAGGGCTAACAATTGCCAGACAAAAAGGCCCACTGTTTTCTCCCCCACACACACCATCACCCAGCAAGGGTCCAGATGTCCAGGGATCCCAGGCACAGAGGAAAGCAGGTCCCCGATCTGTGTGTGTTCCATGCAAACAAACAAGGTGGAGATGCACAGTCCATCCATCCTCCCCCCCCCCGCCACGGACATGCCAGTTCCCTCCTGGCCAGAGGGAGGGGCAGGTGCTCACTCCCCCCCTTCGCTGCTCCCTCCGCTGCTTAAGAAACCCCCAATCCCCACAGCAGGCCAGCCAGCAGCAGCAGCACGTGGTCGCTCCTTTGTAATTCGAGTGCCTCCTGCGCAGACTCTCTCCCCACAGCAGGCCCGCCAGCAGCAGCGGCACGTGGTCGCTCCTACGTAACCCAAGCGCCTCCTGCGCAGACTCTCTCCCGCCCCCCGCCCCTTTCACTACTCAGCCGGGCCCGGACATGGAAAGAGCCGCACTCAAGGGCTCAAAGAGCCGCATGCGGCTCGGGAGCCGCACTTTTGCGACCCGTGGCCTATATTTTTACAAAGCTCATGTACAGTGGGTCAACAACCATGTACAAGTGTGAGGCAGCAGAACATTTCCAGTCACGTTCACACAAAGTGTCTGAGATCAATATTACGTATCTCTCCATTCTGACATGCAAATATTTCTGTTCAGGCTGAGTTACAGAAAAGTGGTGTAAATCCAATTTCTGAGTCTGCAATCCTAAACAGAACCAGAAGGGTGTAACTCTGCTCAGGACTAGGCTCTTAGACTCTGAAATCATAGTTCTATAGTAGGGTGTAACTTTGTTAAGGAATAAGATTACACCATCATCTGAGACCAAGCATTAAAGGAAGATCCTTATTGTCATTTGTGTGCCCTTTTTCTAGTGTTAACCCTTCCTGTTCCTGCTCAGCCACATTCAGTTAGAGAGCAATCCTAAGCAGGTCTCCTCAGAATCCTTCTCCAGTCTACCCAATGAGATTTACTCCCAGGAAAGTGTCCTTGGTATTGCATTGTTAGTGTTCTGGAGTGTCTTACATGAGTGGGACATAAATTGGTTGTGCTGGATCAGAAGCTCCATGGTACAACTTCTGTTTTCTGACTGCCGGTAAGATTTTATGTATAGTAAACAACAAACTTACTCCTGAGCATGACAAGTTAGTAATACGCAGCACAGGCATATTTTCTTTTATAGCTTTAGGGATGGGAGGTTACTAAATGTTGTTTGTTCTGTTCCAGCTTCCCCCCACTGTACAGTGTTTCTTCATCTACTAATGTAACCTCTGGCAGACACCCCAGCATAATTTGGACTGGAACAATGTGTGTTTCCTGTTTTTTGGGGTGGGGGGATCAGTGATCTTATTTGGTTGACAAAAATGCTTTGTTTTAATAATGCATCAGCATTCATGCTCTTGATCTAATGATTTAAGAAATCTTGCCTCAGTTCTTTCCACATTTAGTCCATAAACCAGAATCTGAAATTTTGGCTGAAGATACTACCTGGGAGAGGACGAAGGCTCATTATGATTTTGGGACAAACTGTCTGTCCCTAGAAATAGAAAATAAGTGGTAACATTTTCGTTCACGGTGTCTTTCCAACCATACCCCCAAATTTGCAAGTAGCTAGAATACTCCAGTTGCACCAGGGTGTGTGCGTGTGTCTCTATCAATCTCTCTTAACATTCCTATTGGTTATCAGGATATTTAAATTAAGAACTAAGATCGACACCTGCACATGCTAGTGTGTCAGACAACGTTCACTTAGCATCATGGTTTGTTGTTAGATGCCTCTGCCTGTTATATTGTTTTTAGATTGATATGGCCTATGGTCTTATACAAGAAACTACTATTATTAGATGCTTCTGCAGTTCTGTGTAAAACAACATCGGTGTGTAATATTGGGGGAGTGGGGTCATGCTGTTGCCTGGATAGTTTGCCATATCAGTTTGTGATAAAAATGTACCCTGTTTTCTTTTTATGGGTTATGACAGACATTGATAGAAAGTGCAGTTCTTTACACGGCATGATATGAAAAGTACACCACACACTTTTTCTGCCATAGGATATGCAAGGCCCTGGTTACCAAGAGAGACTTGGAACTTCTGACATGAAAAATAGATAGAAATGTCCATGATATAGCTTTAACCAGAGCCTCTGCCATGAAAATAGGTAAAGGTAGTCCCCTGTGCAAGTACTGGGTCATTATTGACCCATGGGGTGATTTCACATCCCGACGTTTATTAGGCAGTCTATGTTTACGTGGTGGTTTGCCATTGCCTTCCCCAGTCATCTACACTTTACCCACAGCAAGCTGGGTACTCATTTTACCAGCCTCAGAAGGATGGAAGGCTGAGTCAACCTTGAGTCGGCTACCTGAAACCGAATTCCGTCGGGATCGAACTCAGGTCGTGAGCGGAGCTTTTGACTGCAGTACTGCAGCTTACCACTCTGCGCCACAGAAGTACACATCAGTCATAAGTGCATGACAGGGTGTATATTTTGGGAATATTAACATGTGAACAATTAATCAAGGCCACATACTGAAGTTAAGGAAAGGATTCACAAATGTGCAGTCAGCAGTGTTGATGCAGGGGAATTTGCAGCCAGTTACCAGTAGATGCATAGTAGCTACAAAAGCACATGGCTAGGAATCAAGCTACTAAGAACCACATAAAACATGCAGGTCCAACGTCCAAGTCAATCTAATGCTTACAGAAAATAAGATCGGAGATGAAGCCTACAATCAATTATAGTATATCAGAACTGCTACCTGTTCCTAACCACCAGAATGCCTACATGACTTCACTGATATAAAAGTTTGAAACATTCAAGAAATATGTCATAGGGATCCATAGATTGCCAAAAATCATAATAAGCCTTCAGACTCATGGGTAGCACCATTGGAGTCCCCTCCTTCACCAGTCATGGACAATGTTACTGTGGCTCCATTTGCATTTCAAGCATGTTTAATTTTCCTGTAGAATAGCTATTGTTTCCACTTGTACAATAGTCTCAGAGAATAAGGAGGGCCTTTCAAAAAAGCAGCAGACAGTTGGCTGGGGAATATTTTACAGGATGTGCCGTACCATCAGCCAGATGTTCACCACCTGTCAGTAACCAAACAGCTTAAATATATCTGATTAGGGAAAAATAGATAACTGCTCATGCAGGATTAAACAACTTTCTCACAGCTGTTCCTGCCTTTAACTTAAAGGCATATTATGTGTAAAAATATTTGACATTTTGAGTTGAGACTTACTACTTTTGTGTCTCTTTGTACTTTTTGACAGCATAATTCTTTGTCTGCCATGTCTGGTTCTTGAACAATTGGCACATAAGTATTCTCACACAGCTGCCCAGGAATTGTAGTTTATCTTTTCATATCCACAATAATTCTTCCCCTCCTCCCCCAAATTGTTTTGAGTATTTTTACAGAATTAAAAGAGATTTGTCTTGGGCTTGTTATACTTGTGAGAATTGCATCAAGGTACATTATTCTTGCTGGTCTGTATTGTTCTCAATAATAGTTGAGTTGCACACTGAGCTATAGGTAATATTTTATTTGTCTGAACAGGGCTAATTCTTGGTTGGCTAAATCTTCATCAAGTCTATGTCAGTTACTGGACAGATGCAGAACAAATACATAGTAACAATATGAATGTTGTGAGTTGTGGGTGATTAAAATTGACATTAAAACATGTACAATAAGCCTGAGGTCTATTTTAAATAGTAGAATTCATATTAACACAGAAAACCTTGGAATGGATTCATACTAAATTTTCCATCTGCTGAATGGAACCTCCCTATCTCTCACTGTAGCCAACTGATCCCTATGAAATGCCATAGCTGGGGTATAAGGGCCCCTGAGGTACAACATTGGTGTGTGTGTTTGAAGTAGGAAAGGGAACTAATGGAAACTGCCAGTTTAGGCTGGATCTAACCCATGGTACTGGTTTGTTTTGTAATCTTTAGATTATCCTAACCCTGTACTAGCCTTGTGTAAATTTTAATTATGAAACTCTGCTCATTCAACAAAACAAATGTCATTATCCACCTTTCAAGTCAGCAATGTGACATACCAAAACACTTACTATTTCTACAAGAATCAGTAGGAAAATACCAACATTAAGGAGCGAAATATATATAAAAAATGACAATATTTTTTGACACTAACTAAAATGTCACAACAGATTAGGCATTATTCTTTCTGACTTGCAAGCATTAAAAATAGCATTGGAAAGACATAAATAATTCCCTTGGGTTTATTGCCTGGAGAAACATTAACTGATCGGTTCCAAGCCAAAAAGGGGAAAGTATTATTTGGGTAAACAAGAAATGTGAAATTAAAAGACTGTGGCTACCCAATCCAAATATGCTGTTTGGAAATCAACTGGATTAATTACATTAAAATTGGCTTGCCTCCTGTGCAGAGTTAGTCCAGTGTATGTGCTTCAATGGGCTTAGACTGGAGTAAGTCTGCACAGGATTATACTGTCAGAGAGTAAAGCACGAACAGAGATTCGGGTGGGTAGCCATGCTGGTCTGCAGTAGAAAAAACAGATTTGAGTCTAGTAGCACCTTAAAGACCAACAAGATTTCCAGAGTATAAGCTTTCAAGAGTCAAAGCTCCTCTTTCTGATGAAGAGAGTTTTGACTTTTGAGAACTTACATGCTGGAACAGTTATCCTAACCACAGCAGAAGCACTGTTTTATCTGAATTGACCCCCAAACTCAACCTTCAATCTCAAATCAGTGGCTCCCCTTTTTGTTCTACACTTGGATGATGTCACATGCTTGTTCCAAGAACCCAAGGCAAAGAAAATGTCATTAACCTATTATATATAAAATCTACTTTCCATCTAATTGAAATCTGTGGCACTCAGTGTCAGCCCCTAGGGAGGGGCTGTAGCTCAGTGGTACAGCATCTGCTTGGCATGCAGAAGGTCCCAGGTTCAATCCCCAGCACCTCCAGTTAAAGAGACTAGGCAAGTAGGTGATGTGAAAGACCTCTACCTGAGACCCTGGAGTAGGCTTACCAGGTCTCGCAGATCCACTGGCGGGAGCTTTTCTTTGGAGTGCGATGCGCTCTCACACCTGGCGTGATGCGTGTGTGCGGTGCAACGCGCCTATGTCACATTCGGTTTTACCTGGAAGCGATGTGGACGCTCTATCATTCTCTGCCAAAACTCTATGGTTTCCACGTGTTGCCCGCCGGCCCTCAGGTGGTCGGTGGGCAGCCCGGTGGATTGGCGGGATTTTACCCACCACCACCGGGCACTTGGCAACCCTACCCTAGAGCTACTGCTGCTCTGAGTAGACAATCCTGACTTTGATGGACCAAGGGTCTGATTCAGTATAAGGCAGCTTCATCTGTTCATGTGTTCAGTTTCTGAATATTTGTACTTAAAAAAAGAACAACTTGACAAGGATCCAAGGAGAGATTTCGGCATACTCAAGACCTTTTCCAACTATTTTCCTTTCAAAGACAGATACCTGTGTCAAAATTGCTTCACCACCCCCTAAATTCACCATGTGGCACTGAGGCACTTATCTCTGAGAAACACAAGTTTGAACTACTTGTAAGTGGAACTAGTTGTGAGGTTCCTTGGGACAAGGACCTGGTACCCTCCAGATCTATCCTTTCAGAAGATAAAGACTGGTGGTCTTCCAGAAAGTGCTGAGTAGAGCTGTGCACAGAAATTCTATCTGAATTTATTGTTCTTTAATATCTTTGTATGAATGGTAGTGCATCTTATCTGCTTGGATTTTTTTTTAAGAAAAAGCTTTTTCAGAACATAAATTTACAAAGTTTAAACAATTTAGGTAGTTTTGAATATTTGATGTATCATACAGTGGAATATAAGGTTTGTTATTGAAAATCTGTAACCTAGTAACACCCTTGGATATTATTACCCTCTGGAATCAGCTATCAAAGCATGAGGGAAATTGACTGAATTTCCTTATCAGTGCTTTTCTTGGCATATCATTATAACTGAACTATCTGCACAGTTTCTATGCATGAGTATCAAAGAAAATCATTATACAATTCTTCTTGGTATCTGACTCCTTGTACATAATATGTATGGGAATGGAAATGGCACTTGGTGGAAGTACATTCAACCTATTACAGATTTTATACATATGTGTCCCAAGTTCATGGTATTTGGGGAAAAGATCTTGTATACTATTAAGCCAGGGGTGGGGAACCTCCGGCCCTCGGGCCGGATCCGGCCCGCGAGATCATTTTGTCCGGCCCCCGGCCCGCCTGCCAAGGCCGGGAGCTCCACGGCCCACCTGCCGAGGCCGGGGAGCTCCATGGAGCTAGCTATCGCCAGCCAGGCCCTCATCGCAGCACTTCGGGCTTCACTGGGAAGCCGGAGCGCGTGCACACAAAGCTGGAGGTTGATTGGGTGATTGTGGGGGCGTTTCCTCCAAGTCTCCCTGCTTCCTGTTCCTTGCGCGCAAGAGAAAACACGTGCCTGGCCAGCTCTCTCAGCAGCCCAACTGTGTTTCCTTGGCCCCCTCCCCTTCGCCCGTGCCCTACCGGCTTTTTCCAGGCGAGTGAGTGGCTTACCTCGAGTTCTTGCTGCAGCAAAGCCCCTGCCTCAATTCCCCCCCCCCGCTGCCTGCGCGCTTGCCCCACCAAGGCCTTGAGTTCTTGGGGCGGCAGAGGCCCCTGCCTCCATCTCCCCCCCCGCCGCCTGCGTGCTTGCCGTGCCACTTGCTGAGGGTCCCTGCCCAGCCCTCCCTCTGCTTGAGCCCCTGGCCCACGCGCTTGCTGCGCCGCCGCCGAAGGGTCCCCCACCAGCCCTCCCCGTGCTCCATTCCCCCGGCCTGCGCGCTTGTATATGTGCGTGTGTGCGCGAGATCCCCGGGCCGCTGGTGAGTGCGTGGGTGTGTGTGGGGGAGGCCTCCCACCCTCCCTTTTCTTTCTTTCTTTCTTTCTTTCTTTCTTTCTTTCTTTCTTTCTTTCTTTCCCTCCCTTCTTTTCTTTCCTTCCTTCCTTCCTTCCTTCCTTCCTTCCTTCCTTCCTTCCTTCCTTCCTTCCTTCCTTCCCCTCCCTCTTTCTTTCCCTTCCCGCGCCACCGCCGCCACAGGGTCCAGCCCTCCCTGTGCTTCATTGCCCCGGCCTGCGTGCTTGCTGCGCTGCCGCCGGAGGGTCCCCTCCCCAGCCCTCCCCGTGTATGTGCGTGTGTGCGGAGATCCCCGGGCTGCTGGTGAGTGCTTGTGTGTGTGGGGGGAGATGCCTCCCACCCTCTTTCCTTCCTTCCTTTTTTTCTTTCCTTCCTTCCTTCCCTTCTTACTTCCCTCCCTTCCCTCCTTCCTTCTCCCCTCCTTCCTTCCCTTCTTTTCTTTCCTTCCTTCCCCTCCCCCCTCTTTCTTTCTTTCTTTCTTTCTTTCTTTCTTTCTTTCTTTCTTTCTTTCTTTCTTTCTTTCTTTCTTTCTTTCCCTCCCTCCCTTTTCTTTCCTTCCTTCCTTCCCTCCCCTCCCCCTTTCTTTCCCTTCCCGCCGCTGCCAAAGGGTCCAGCCCTCCCTGTGCTTCATTCCCCCAGCCTGCGCTCTTGCTGCGCTGCCGCGGGAGGGTCCCCCTCCCCCAGCCCTCCTCGTGTATGTGCATGTGTGCGGAGATCCCCAGGCAGCTGGTGAGTGCTTGTGTGTGTGGGGGGGGAGAAGCCTCCCACCCTCTCTTTCCTTCCTTCCTTTTTTTCTTTCTTTCCTTCCTTCCTTCCCTTCTTACTTTCCTCCCTTCCCTCCTTCCTTGCTTCTTCCCTTCTTTCTTCCCTTCCCTTACTTTCCTTCCTTCCCTTCTTTTCTTTCCTTCCTTCCTTCCCTCCCCTCCCCCTTCTTTCTTTCCTTCTTTCCTTCTTTCCCTTCTTCCCTTCTTTTCTTTCCTTCCTTCCTTTCTCTCTCTCTCTTTCTCTCTCTCTTTCTCTCTTTCTTGCAAACCTCCAGGTGGTGGCTGGAGATCTTGCAACCCTAGCCTCTTTCCCCCCCTCCCCCACACCGGGAGATCTATGCCTGGTATGGCCCCCGAACAATATTATAAATGTGAAAATGGCCCTCGGCAGGAAAAAGGTTCCCCACCCCTGTATTAAGCGGATGACTGGATACAGCTTATCATTCAATCCACTGACTATATTACTTCAAGAAAGATTTCTTCATAAAGGTCACTATGAAATGACTTGGAAATGACTTACAGCAGCAAAGATTCAGATAGCTACTAGACTAGGGGTCCCCATCCTTTTTGAGCCAATGGGCACATTTGGAATTCTGACACAGCATGGTGGGTGCAGCAACAAAAGGGATTATTAAAAGTTGGAAAGTTGTAGTTTAATGAAATGGAGGATCCAGTCATAAATTTAGTCTGTGACTAAGTTCTTGTTGGTTTTCATATCTAAGGCACTGTGTAACCAGCATAAGCAGGCCTATTAAAACCCAGCAGAAACAGCTACAGCTCTGGAAAGTGTTTGTAGTGCTTAGGTGTTCATTTTTAATTGTAACAAAGTATATCCTTTATTTTACTTTTGTGCCACTAATGACGTGAGGAGTAGATGCATCCTAGCATGCATGTTTGAATTTCTGATGTTCCTAACAAGCATATGCACTTAGTCAGTCAGTCAATTAAGGCCCACAAGACATACAGAAGCAGAAAAAAACACGTTGAATTAATTACTACTTAAAATCTCCACATACTTCATTCAACCTAGTATATCCAACAGTTTAAGTGTTACAATCTGAATAAATTATACACGTTATTTCAACCCACATGTTCATTGCAGAGAACAGAAACTTAGCCACAGATACTGTAGGTCTTTGGTCAACCCTCTCCAATAAAAAATTTAGAGTCTTCTGTTCAGATAACAGTTTTTAATCAACCAACACAGGATCCAATAGATCCAAGCGTATATGCACTTATTGTAGAGCAGTGGCAACAAATGGCCGTGAACTTTACCAACAAGATTTGAAGTGCAATTGTATGATTCATTCAGCATGAGCTCTCCTTCCTATTGTCCTCAAGTACTATGACCCAGACAAAGTCCTCCTTCATTCGTCTAATTCTAAATCAAAAACTCTGACACATGCCGCAGCAAAACAGTCACAGTTACGTAACTGGGCTGCATTCGATTCCACCCACGGGTGCAAGTCATACTTGCCTCCATCCCTATCACTATAGAAGCAGCAGCAGCAGAAGAGTTGGTTTTGATATGCTGACTTTCTCCACCACTCAAGGAAGGATCAAATCGGCTTCCCTTTCCCTCCTCACAACAGACACCCTGTGAGGTAGGTGGGGCTGAGAGAGCACTAAGAGAGCCCAAGGTCACTCAACTAGCTTCATATGTAGGAGTGGGGAAACCAACCTGGTTCACCAGATTAGCATTCGATGCTCATGTGTAGGAGTGGGGAATCAAATCCAGTTCTCCAGATTAGAGTCCACCGCTCCAAACTACAGCTTTTAACCACTACACCACGCTGGCTCGCCATGCTATACTCAGAGTATACAGCATGCTATACTCAGAAGCTTGTTTAGTCAAGTGTGGGGAAAGAAAACAATCGCTCTTAGATTCAGAAAAAGCAAAGGGAAGGGAGAGGGAATCATTTATGCTGCTCATGTTAGAGCCATCATTTATTCATACTGTTGATATAGTTCTTGCATTAGCTTCATATCACAGCTGCCCATGCTTCCAAATAGCGCCTAGATCCAAAATATGCAAACAAGGACCCCAGATCTACAGTAATTTAGGACCGCTTTAAAGTACATATTGCACAAACTCACACCCATACAGTGGTATTTCAATACATTTTACTTTAAAAAATACTTCATGTATATTTCAGCATTCTAGTCTCTACATGCTTTATATACTGCAATATAGTGTGACATTGCCAGTAAACTCAAAGGGGACAAAGGGAAACTAATCACAATTTTGCAACTTGACTGTACCTTCTCAAAGACATTTAGTGTAACCTCCTGCACCAAAGCAGTAACTCACACAGTCTTGTACCCCCCAAATAAAGTCTGATTCTGGTGTGCGGTGAGCAATCAAGCAATTGCAAACAAGGTATGCCTTGAAAACTGTAAGCCATGATACAATATTTTTAACAAATGGTTCCAATCTATGCCTGTGCTGCAGGATTTCCCAGGTTCATGTTGCTTTAATCCTTTGTACTATCCCATATTTTGTGTGCCCAATCTTTGTTGCGGAGCAAGAGCATATCATATGATCCTGGTGGGTTGTCATGTCCCTTATACAGATTTTGTTTCTTTTTTTCTGGCAATCTATCATATGTAATGCAGCCCTGAAAAGTGTTGTACATGCATAACCATGCTACTGTAACGGCCTTCAAATGACCACAGTGACTCATGCTGCACAGGCATTCGATTACACAACCATCCAGAGAAAAATAATGCTGTGGACCAGGTAGAAACGTTTGACTGTGTGGCATCACATTTTGGCTCAAGGCAGCTAATGGGACACCAAAGGTGTGATATAATAGGTAAAATTAAGTATGTGTTAATGTATAATATGTTGCAAATAGGCATGCTCACAACAAATGCTGCATATATGTGTATATATATTGTAGTGTGACATTGCCAGTGACATTGCCAGTGTGTATATATATTGTATATATATATACATATGTATATATATACATATATATATTGGGAAGGCTGATGACTAAGGTTATTATCACAGTTTAGTAGTTATGACCATTTTTTATGCAGGTGGCTGCTGGGAAGGTAGGGTTGCCATTTGTCCTGTTATGGTGGGAGACATCCAGGTAATTGTGGCCATTGCCCTCCAATGCTTACCTGATGGGCGGGCAGAAACTGGTCAGCCCAATGGGTGGGGGGACGGACGATCGCCTTCCCTGCACAATGATACAACCATCTTGAAGTGATGGGGTCACACCTGGGGTGACGCTGTAGCACTCGGCCAAAAACTCTTGGTCGAGTGCTAGACCTGTCAGCAACACTGAATACTCATTCCTATACACAGTACACTTGGCAATAGCTATTTAGAAGCCAACCTTTAATTTCGCACCAGAAGCAGATGATGACAATGGTAAGGAGAAAGCAATCATGCCGGCACAGAGCAGTACCCAGATAACTTATTGTCTGTATGTTCTTAACAATTCTTGTTGTCTGCGTGTTCTAAACATAAATAAAAAGGCACACTCTGTTGCTCACTCAGCCATGAGCCATTGCTCAATAAAAGTCGGTGAAAAGCCCCTGCCTGATTTCACGGGGCAATTAAATGCTGTTGGAGTCAATGGCGCAGCCCTCAGGCCATTCAGCCGTAGCAATGTGAGCTTGCGAGAGTGCTTTCACAGGCAACACAAAGGCTGCATTATTGCCCCAATGCAGCACTTGCCTAAAGTTCTGAACTGGTATGCGATGCAGAAAACTGCCAGTCAGAATGCAAATCATAGTTCATAGTAATGAAGCTTTTCAGTGTCATTTAAACATCTGAATGGTTGCACACTTCTCTAAAGCAGATAGTCTCACCAGGGTGCAGTTTTTTGTCCCCTGATCTCTATCAGAAAACAGGTGCCATCTGAGCACATGTGTCGATTCTTGAACTAGAAAGTTGTATCAGTGGCATAATTAGGAACACAGAAACCTCCTCTTGTGCATGCATAACATATTTTTGCTACAGGGTTAACATGGAAAAATGGGAGATTTTAATTAGACTTAAGTGTCTTAAGTGTCTGGAGTGGGCCAGAACTACATCTGCTCTGTGTTCTTTGCCATCACAGGAATGTGTTATCATTCTAAACCAATCCACAGCTTTCCTTATCACCTCAGTGAAAATAGTTATTCAATTCATTGCCACTGAGGAACCTTTAGAGGACACAAATTACTGGATACAACTCTGACCTAGGGTAGCATCAATCTCTGGCCTGAAACAATACATGTAAGAAATACGTAACAACTTTTGGATAGGAATTAAGTACATCGTGATTGGATTAGATGAGTTTTCTTTCTAATGTATTTACTGTTGCTTAACATAATGGAGTGGGGAAAGATATGATACTTGTAAAATAGGTAGAAAAATTTCTTCATGGGATGCCTTCTTCTCCAGAGAATCAAGGATTAATGCATGACATTAGAAGCTCATTAGGGCTTTAAGGCATTTATGGCTTTCAAAAACTGGGACTGGAGGGAGGGGAGAAAAAGGAAGCAGAGGCAGTGAATGGGAAGAGAATGAAAGGGAACAACATCCTTCCTTGGGGCTGTGGTTTCTGCAAAGAGGCCCGAGGATTTCTTCTAGGAGGACCTAAGCACTGGGACAACAAAGTTAAAACAGAAGTGAAGAGTTCATGAAGGGATCATTTGTTCCTGATATGACTTACCTGCTCCAGCTTACTATTAAAAGATGTCTCTCTTTCAGTTCTGTGCAGTTCTTTCTTGACCAATGCACCTTCTTGTCATTCCAGTACATACAGTTAATCCTGGTGCACCCTGTTTTGTTTTTCAGTCAGAAGAAATGTTTGTATCTCTCCTGCCCTGGCTATAGATCTCTGCTTTTCATAGGAACAACTAAAATAAACCCATGAAGTACACAGCGTACTTGCAGCTGGGACTGTAAGCAAAGGGGAAAGCGGTTGCCCAGAATAAAAATGCTCCTGTCCGTGATGCTGTTCCCTCTGTATTCTCAGCTCTGCAGTTCTCCCTGCGTTTGAAGAGGTACAAACATTGAATTTCAGGTATGATGCTCTTATGGGTTGTGTGTCCCTTGCCTTTGCAGCAGTCATTCTCAGAGAAGGAAGATTGTACATAAGAATAATAAATGGTTGAGCAAATCAGGAATATCTTTGCAAGTGCAACAAAGTATCCTGCCATGCCGTGGTTATCTGTGTGAAAACACCTCCCCAGTTTCTGATACAACCATGAATTAAAAGTTGTACAATCATAAGGACACAAGGTCTTTGTCTGATTCTCACTCCGACATTCTCACTTCAGTACTGAGAATGTGCTGACTGTGCCCTAATTAGGGATGTCTGGTGAAACAAGTGTTCAGTCCCTTCCATAGAAGTTTATATTTACCAGGTGATATGATTTACTTCTATGCCATGAAAAGCTCCAGCTGTCCATTTCCACACATTAAGCCTCTGTTAAAGGGACATTTTTCTCCAAGTCTGTTGATGACCCATTTACTAATCATTATTGCTTCTGAGCCTGTGGCGCAGAGTGGTAAGCTGCAGTATTGCAGTCAAAGCTCTGCTCACGACCTAAGTTCAATCCCGACAAAAGTCAGTTTCAGGTAGCCAGCTCAAAGTTGACTCAGCCTTCCATCCTAAAATGAGTACCCAGGTTGCTGGGGGTAAAGTGTACGTGACTGGGGAAGGCACTGGCAAACCACCCAGTAAACATAGTCTGCTTAGTAAACGTCAGGATGTGACGTCACCCCATGGGTCAGTAATGACCCGGTGCTTGCACAGGGAACTACCTTTATCTTTACCTATTGCTTCTTGCTTTATTCAGTGCAGATATATAGATATATAGATATATATAAATATTATCTGGAATATTGTCTTTATAGCACTCTATTAAATCTGTAGCCAACATAATGTGCTAATTTATCTTAAGTGGATGTTTAAAAATATAAAAACAGATTAGTTTTTCAGAACAAATATAATTTTATTGTCCATTTATATAAAGGTCAAGAATTTGCACAAAAGGGAACCTCCTTTCACAATCAAAACCAATTATTTTGCAAATCATTCTGGAGATTTGTTCACATTCATGGTCAAACTACTGAGGAAGACTTTGCAATTACAAAGCGTTGAAGGTTTGTTAAAGCAATTTAACAACCCCTTGCTGCTGCCATGAAAGCTGGGTAGTAGTTGGAAAAATTACACAAAACTCCATATGGTACTAGGGTTGCCAACCTCCAGATGGGACCTAGAGATCTCCTGCTATTACAATTGATCTCAAAATGACCAACAGCAGTTTCCCTGGAGAAAATGGCTGCTTTGGAGGGTAGACTATGTGGCATTATACCCTGCTGAGGTCCCTCCCTTACCCAAACCCCACCCTCCCCAGGTTCTACCCCAACCCTGAGCTGGCAACCCTATATAGCACAGTTTGGCCTTCAGGATGAACCAGTGTATAAATATGAATACAGAGAATTGAAAAAATATGGAATCTGGCCTCATGATCCTGTCAAAGCAATGAACTGAGGGTGAGTTCCCTGATTAGACACTCTCGTATTAAAAAAAGCTGCTGTACAGCTCCCCACACACATTTTTATTTATTTAAACATTTATACCCCACCTTTTTGCCTTCATAAGGGATACCAAGGAAGTTAAATTTAAAAAAAACATACATAATAAAATCACATCTTTAAAACAACAAAAATTGTTCACATTCATGGCCAAGCTACTGAGGAAGAGATAATACAATTAAAACCATAGCAAAAATATACAATTAAATTAAAATATACAATTTTAATTGTATATTTTACAATACAATTAAATTAAAGTATACAATTAACTTAATACAATTAAAACCAGAGCTAAAATATACATATAAAACAACAATTAAAGCACTGGGCAAGAAGGAGAGATCACTGAGAGAACACCAAACAAAACAAAGAAGTCTTTACCCACTGGTAGAACATGGCCATCGTATTCCCTATTACTATGTATGGGTGTGAAAGCTGGACAGTGAAGAAAGCTGATAGGAAGAAAATAGATTCCTTTAAAATGTGGTGGTGGAGGAGAGTGTTACGGATTCCGTGAACTGCCAAAAAAACAAATCAGCGGGTTATAGATCAAATCAAGCCTGAACTGACCCTAGAAGCTAAAATGACTAAACCGAGGCTGTCATATTTTGGTCACGTCATGAGACGACAAGAGTCACTGGAAAAGACAGTCATGCTAGGAAAAGTTGAGGGCAGCAGGAAAAAAGGAAGACCCAACAGGAGATGGATTGACTCAATAAAGGAAGCCACAGCCTTCAGTTTGGAGGATCTGAGCAAGGCTGTCAAGGATAGGACATTTTGGAGGACTTTCATTCATAGGGTCTCCATGAGTCGGAGGCGACTTGATGGCACTTAACACACACACACACAGAACATAGCAACAGAAGGGAACAGAGGAGTTTTCCTGGAGAGAGCGTTGTAGACTATTGGTGTCATGACCCAGAAGGACTTTTCCTGGGTTGCCACCTGCCTAATCTCAGAAGGCAGGAGCACCTGAAGCAGGGCCTTGAAAGATAACTATAGTGGTCAGGTAGGTTCATAAGGGAGAAGATGGTCCTCCCTATATGTTGGTCTCAATTGTGCTCCGAAACAGATCAGTAGCCAGTGGAGATATACCTAAGACTGTCTGGAGTGATATAGTCCCTAACCCGGTTAGGGTTGCCAACTGCCTTGTTATGGCGGGATACTAATTGCCAATCAACCAGGCTGCCCGCTGACCAGTTGATAGTCAGCAGGCAGAAGCAGAAAGGGGGGAGCGATCCCCCCCATGCATTCCTGGGAACGCTCCAGCCTCCCTTTCCAAATTGCATGCCAGATCAGTCCCAATCTGGCTTGCAGCTTGGAGAAAGAGGCAAGAGCCTTCCTCCTAGTCCTGCTGTGTGTGCACTCTGACTCCACAGAGTGTGCACACAGCGGGGCTAGGAAACCGGAAGTGGGATCGGGAACTCGCAGGAATCCCTCCACCCAGCCCTGCCCATAAGAAGCTCCCGCCCAAGGTAAGTGAGGACCTGGCAACCATAATCCCGGTCAACATCCTGGCTGCAGCATTCAGTTGCTGAAAGGAGGAGTATTAAACTGCCTGCCAAGGGTTGCAAGCCCCGTCCTCAGGCTCTGCCCCAAAAACATCCCGCTGGTGGCGAAGAGGGGTCTGGCAACCCTATGCCTGGTCCATGACACTACAGCTTGCTTTGCAGGAGTAAAAAAATTAGCCTAGCATCTATACCTGCCTTTACCTTTTCAGGTACCTCACTGCAAATAGATGGTGAGTGGATGTGCAACCCTTTCCCTGCCAGTTATTTTTTCTTTCCACATCTCCTTCAGCTGCTCTCCCTAAAGGCAAGATCTCTATACTTTTTCTCACACAGGAAACAAAACAACTTGGAAACAAAACAACTTGGAGGGGAATGATTCAGATAGGAAACATAGGAAACATTCAGCACCCCTTGAACACCTGTCTTTTCCTGGTTGCAGGCTCCAGCAGCAACTTTTCATTTTTAAGAAAGTTACTTGAAGCTCTCTGCATCACGTAGTTTGGCCCTTAGTCTTGCTTTGGAGACTATTCCTGCTTGGATCTCTCCTCATGGAGACTAAGGCGACTATTTCTCTGTTATTCAGCAAGTAGAAACTGTTGGGAAATATTCTGGCATATTTATATCACAATTGCTCAGCTGACATTTTTGAAAGAGAGCACTGCAGAACAAGCAGTTCTTGCAAACAGAGCCTACTGATAAGGGAATTTGTTCAGGCTAGGCAAGTGACAAACTGTTACCTTTAGTATGATCTGGGGAAATCTTGTGCAGCAGATGCCTTCCAGAGCCAGCTGTGGTGAAAGGTCACTTTGATGCTTGAGAGTGAAATCTGTGAGAACAGCACCTGCCATGTAGGCAGACACTCAATTTGTCCAATTATTTCTGCTATTTGTGTGAGTACATAATGGCATGCCTACGCTGCACATGTATGCCACTGAAACACCTCTTGAAATCTGGTAGCCAATAAACAAGGACTGTTGCAAACTGCAGCGCGGTGAGGAGATGAGGGGTCTGGGACAAAGGCTTCTCAACATCTCCACAAAAACCAGAATCGCAGAGAAGGAAGCCACAACAATTTAACCAGCAGTTACATTTCTAGCATGGAGAAGCCTTTTGAGTGGCCCAACAGCTCAGTACAAATCCTGCCTTAGTCTTGGGCTTGCTGGGTAGTATTGCCAAAGGAACTTTTGCAGTGTTACTTGCTCATCTGTAAAAAGCGTATGAAAGCTGACCTAGGATAACCATTTCACACAACTAAATGGCTCCTGAGGGCTCTAGTTATGACTTGATGAATGTGGCTGGGGAGCTGGCTAGAAAAGAAAAGAAAAGAAAAGAAAAGAAAAGAAAGGACTATTTGCTTTAGAAATGGAGCAATGACAAGAGCAGGTGCTTCATCTCAGATGCTGAGGTGAAGAGCTACAGACCAAATCCAGACTCGCTGTTTCTCAAGCCAGGACTTTAAGCACATGGCCATCCTTTCTCATTTCAAACTCAGAAGAAAGCGTCCTTTTCTCTGACAAGGAAGAGGTCCTTCGATGTCTGCGGTATTGTGGTCTCTGTTACTGTGCTATGGTAAACATGTCAGTAGTAATGAACGTTGTTTTCATCCGGCTTTGTACTTCAACAGGTATTCTTGCTTTCCTCATTTAACTTCACTTAACGTTATCGATATATGGCAGTTCCACAGTCTTAGCAACAGGAAGTGCTAGAGAACACTGTGTTCTTACAGCAGGCTAAATAAAACATGTTTTTGCTAGACCTTCAAAGAATGTGAAGTTTGCAAGCAGTGGTGGCTCTACTATGAAACTAATGAAGCTTAATCTTCAGGGCCCCTAATCCCGGGGAGGCCTGAAGCAACTTTTTTTTTTAAATAAATGAATTTTTCAACAAAATCGATGGAGTTTTTTTAAGTGTTTGTTATTAAAATAAGGCTATTTAGTGATAGAATCAAAAGACAGTGGGTTGAAATACTAAATATTGACCTTAGAATATGTTCTAATACCCATTTCATATGGCCTCAAAATGTCCCTGTAATTGGTCAAATTTTAAAATGTTCTCAGGGGCTTGCAGTGCCCGAACCCCCAGCTGTATAGGCTCGCTGAGCTTCCCAGAATCTACTCATAGCCTACATTTTGGCAGCTGGATCCTCGAATCCTTCGTTGGTGCACAGCTTAATAGTTCTATAGCTCAGCTCTTTGGCTAGAGCTAATCAAACCATAAAAAGACACCTGAATTCTCAATTCAGGCTGCACTTGTCTCGTTTGTGCATTTAAACACCAAAAATCAGATTTTCACCTCTTTATCCTAACAAGCATATACAAACCAACTCTTCTTCTTCTTCTTCTTCTTCTTCTTCTTCTTCTTCTTCTTCTTCTTCTTCTTCTTCTTCTTCTTCTTCTTCTTCTTCTTCCCAATATATCACAACAGATGAAAACAGACAAACCAGTATATCATGACAACAACACAAACCAGACCAATAGAATAAATATATTGCATAAAATCTGCAATACATTAAAACAATATGTAAGAATTGATCTATACAGTTTCTCATAAATCAACGTTTTAAGGGAGATGACTATTGTCAGATATTTAGCAACAGCTCAGGTTGTTTCTGGATCAAGATCTGCTAATAATAACAATACCATCCAGAGCTTGAGAGGGAACTGATACCTAGACAAAATAGGAGTAATCCAGAGAGCTCTGGGGACAGACCATTGATCACAAAATAGCAAAACATGGTCTATACAGTCTCTATTGCACCAGGCACAATTTTTCTTCACAACTGACAAACAGGGCACAAGCCGAACATGAGTGCTTGAGCATGTGTGTACATGGGGAACCAAGCCTATGTGCATAAACTCCAAGGACACTGCTGAATGTGGAGAGGTTAAGGCAGCTTTTCCAGGCATTTGTTGCATACCTGAATAGGGCTGGTGACTTTGTTCCTTGAAATCCACGATAACAAAGTTATATATTTCTTTAAAAGACAAAACTCTTAAAAGTTGTAAATGTAAATATATCTTGTCACACACAAACAATATCCTTCCAAGACTCCAAGTTTAAGAAAAATGTCCAATGACCAATTAATAGATGGCTGTTTTGAGGAACTGACAGTTATCAAGAAGAATACTGTTATACTGAGAAGTTTGCTGGAAAATAATATTAATCTGAACAAGATGTATATAGTAAAAACACTGGCTAAATTTAGCTATAGGCAGTGAAAGGATTTTTTTTTTTTTTTTTTTTTTTTTTTTTTTAAGAAGCAATTGTGTCCTTGTTACCTTTCCCTCAATAGTTCTTTTTGGCTCATTTTTCTCAAACATTGTCTTGCATGCAAATTTATAAATTATTCATATTTATACATTAACCTATGTAAGTAAGAAATTAAGCCCTCAGCATACCTTTGCCAAGTAAGTGGAAGAAGAAAAAAAATGATTTGGCAGTATCTCTCATAACTTATGTTCTTAGGCTTTATTAAATTTCTTGCAGAACATCTAATGCCTTTGGCAAACAGAACGATGGAAGGAAATGATTGCACAATTCATTATGAATCCCTCGAATCAGAAATTATCTGTTCTTATCCAATTTATACATTAATAAATTTCCTACTCCCTACAGTTCCATAAAAACATTGACCTTATATAAAAAAGTAAACATTTCACTAAGACCCATTAGAAGTCAAAGGGTCCAGGCAGTTATTGGATTATGGAAACAACTGACACAATGTGGACACCTTTGTCTTTAACAAGTAACCACTTATTTAGAAAAAAACAATTAGTAGACTGCCATCAAGCAGAAGATGTCTATCTTAGTCCTACCTGTCTCTTGTTTCCTCTTGTGTCCTTTTGATGAAAAGCAGCACTGGACTATTTCTATAAAACAGTATGAATATACTGACTCGGAATGTTGCGAAACAGCTGCCAAGCTGCCATTAAATACCCTGTAGTTAGGAAGCCACAACAATGAACACTTATGGCCCCTTTACTAAGCTGTTAGCTCCTACCAACCTCAAACACCATTTTAATTTCTCCCATCTGTCCCTCCTCCTATATGGAAAAGTCCAGGACAGGGAGGTACTGCTTCCTGTTTCATTTCCTCATGAAACTTGTTGATAATAGGAAAGAAAAGATGGTACTGAGATACATGGCGGCATCTACGCTGGTAGCAAAGTAGGGGAACGCTTATATGCTGATTCTGAGTCAGCTTCAGTCATCGTGCGTAATGCTGTCTTCAGGTTTTTTTTTTTGCCGCCCATCCATGTCCACCTGATCTTCCCCAACCTTCCCCCAGCTGAATCCACACCCCTCCTTTCTCCCAGTTTCCCCATTCTCTCCCTCTGCTCCATGCAATCTTTTTTTTAAAAATCAATTTTGCCTTTTGGGTTTTTGTTTTTAAAGCAGATAAACTAGCAATAAAACACTAAGGGGGCGGCCCATTATTTGCTCCTGTCCTCTTTACCTTTATGGATGTTTGTGGTGTATTCCACAGCAAATATTAACATTCTCGTAAGCCTCCCGAATGCATCCCTGTATTTTGCTTCCCCCACATGTTTTTTTTTTTTAATTCTCTTTAATAGTACTAACAATAAATCACTTAGGGAAGCCTTACTCAGCAGCAGAGAATCACCCCTACCATGCTCCATTAATTTTTTTTACCTTAATTATACTATGTCTTATGTTTTCCCCTCAACATTTGACTTTTTGTGTGGTTATGTAGGGATAATGCCGGAGTGCTCGGAATGGTGATGGGCATAATGATTATATTACTGCTTTTTTAATGTCATATTGAGGTTGCGAATGAGTTGCCATGTGATTGGTAGCCATTTTGTTTTGCATTCTATTCTCCAATTGTAGAAGAAGAAGAAGAGGAGTTGGTTTTTATATGCTGACTTTCTCTACCACTTAAGGAAGAATCAAACTGACTTACAATCACCTTCCCTTCCCCTCCCACAACAGACACCCTGTGAGGTAGGTGGGGTGAGAGAGTTTGGAGAGAACTGTGACTAGTCCAAGGTCACCCAGCTGGCTTCATGTGGAGGAGTGGGGAATCAAACCCTGTTCTCCAAATTAGAGTCCACCGCTCCTAACCACCGCTCTTAACCAATATACCACCCTGGCTCTCCAGTGAACTGTAAAATGGCTACTGCTTCCCAGGCCAGTCATTTACCATTGAACTGCCTCATGGACACCTTCTGGCCAATTATGTGGCAGTGATGGTGGTTAACACTAAGGGTAGTAATTTTTTAAGGTGGAGGAGGAATGCTTTGAAAGCTGAAGTGAAGTGCCATTTTACAGTTTGGATTTGTTTAGCGCTTGCTTGCTCATGTTTCAAGAAATGAAAGCGACCAACAAAGGAAATTATGGTTGTGGAGTTTCTTGGCATGAGAAGGAAATGGTGGATCTACTCTCCTTCTGGGTTGAGGAGAAGGTGCAGGAGGCCTTGGGTGCCTTGCATTGAAACACTGATATTTTTGAATGGATAGTGAAACAGATGGCAGTGAGGGGACACAAGCACTCCACAGTACCGTACAAAAACAAAAGCCCTGTGCCAGGAGTATAAGAGTGGTTGCACACAATAACAGGCCAGGCAATTCTCCAGCTGCCTGCTCTTTCTATAAAGAGCTCAAGTGCATTTTGAGAGGGGTGCCAGGAGATTGGACAAAAGCCTCAATCTCCAATTTGTCATTGAAGAGTGAAGGCCCATTGTGTAGTGCGTGTTTAGATCAGAGGAACTCTTTACTCATGATCTGCACACCATCAACCCCAAAGACATCAGGTGTTCCATGCCAGTTGGTGCAGGTAAGTTTAGCTGCTGTGACACAACTTTAAATGTAAACCTGCTTGTCTCCCATTGGGTGTACTTTCACAACTGCCCTAACTCTGCCATTTCCCCCACTGCAGATACCAAGGTCTCTAAGGCACCATTTCAAGGAATACCATTTTGCAGTAAGACCTGGATGAGACCAGGATCTCAGATAACATGCAGCAACAAAGTTTGTGTGAATTCGGGGGGGGGGGGGATGCTTTCTTATTTTTTTTATGTTAACACATTTGTGACAGAACACTAAGGATGATTATCACTTTGAAAATCATTAAAAAAAATTGATGGGCGCTTTGATATTCCCCATTGGAACCTTTCCTTTTTTCAAAACTACTGTCCAATTATGCTTTGCCTTGCTCCCTCATTGATTGCCTTCCCTTCTCCCCCGCTTATTAAAATAAATTAGATTCACGATAGAACACTATTGGGAGCCCCAGATAACCCTTTACATTAACCTTGTGCTGCATTCTTCCACGGGCTGCTTCCACTGTTTGTATTGCAACTACTGCTTGATGTAGTTTTACAATTGTGGTTTTAAGTTTGCACTGCTTTATCCCTTTGCAGTTGCCATTTTGTTTTCCACCCTCTTCTTGACAATGAAGGAGGAACATGGTGCCTCTTCCACACACACAAAAGTTATGTGTTCCACTCTGGAGGGGGCAGAGTTGTCAGATCCAGGCTGGGAAACTCCTGGAGATTTGATGATGGACCTTGGGGAAGGGATAGGGTTGCCAACTTCCAGGTGGCGGCAGGAGATCTCCTGCTATTACGACTGATATCCAGCAGATAGAGATCAGTTCACCTGGAGAAAATGGCTGCTTTGGCAAATAGACTCTATGGCATTTAAGTCCTTCCTTTCCCATACCCTACCCTCCTCAGGCTCCGCCCCCAAAACCTCCAGCATTCACGTTAAGAATCGCCCTACCATCCAGCAACACATCAACCATTTTGTACATCGACCATTTTGTTGGATAAAATTATGCAGAAATGCTGTATTGCTAAAAGGGGTTCATTTTTTTAAAAAAGAAGAGGGGTTACCTTGGTGACCTCTGTTCCCAGGCAAACAGTCTTCTGATAGAGTTCGATCTCCAGTGTGAAGCAGAATTCTAGTACTGTCCTTTCAACAGTGGACAGTCCAAAGGCAAACTGCTCTCAGACCTCATGGTAGGTATTCACGTTGGCGAGGTACCAGATACTCACTTCTCCACTGGTATAGGCTCCCGCATGGTGGTCCCTAGGAGTGTGCATATTGATAAACCTAAACCAAAAATAAACCCCCAAAAAGGCCTTTTCGGCTTCTTTCGGGTTTAATTTAACCTGAATATTAAAACAGGGAATAAAGTCGAAGCCGGATAGCCAATTTCCAAATCGGCCAAATAGTTATTCGGCTTTTTTTGGGCTTCAGCTTTCCCCAGGCTTTTTCCTATGGGAATTTTTAAATGAGCTCTGGGGGAGGCATTTTTGAAGGTAGAGTTTCCACATTTTCAGGGTAGCTTCACAGGACTCTCCTTGCATGAACCCAGAGTTTGGTGAAGATTGGGTCAAGGGGTCCAATTTTATGGGGTCCCAAAGGGGTTTCCCCCTCCTCCATAGAAAATGCCAATAACTCCATCAGTGATACACAGTAGCCTCCAACAATATTCCAGATTATTTTTCCCAAGTGCAGAAAAAATAAACTAATATCAAAGCAGAAATTATTCCCAGGAAAAGCCAGATATGCAGAATGACTCTCCAAAGCTTAATCCAATGCTTGTGCACTGATTGCTGAGAAAGTCAATAAATTTATAAGGCTGTGTTTAGGATTACACTATCAAATGTGATTCTCTGTGGGATAATAGGAGTGTCAACCACACTGTCCTTATTTTCATCTCAGAAATATTACAGGGCATAAGGTAATATATATTAATATTTCTTATATAGTCACATATACACCACACTGTGGTGTAGTGGTTAAGAGTGGTGGTTTGGAGTGGTGGACTCTAATCTGGTGAACTGGATTTGTTTCCCCACTCCTCCACATGAAGCCAGCTGGGTGACCTTGGGCCAGTCACAGTTTTCTTGGAGTTCTCTCAGCCCCACCTACTGTACCTTACAGGGTGTCTGTTGTGGAGAGGGGAAGGAAAGGCGATTGTAAGCCGGTTCGAGTTTTACTTAAGTGGTAAAAAAAGTCCGCATACAAAAACCAACTCTTCTTCTTCTTCATTTATCTTTTATTACAGCCTTTGTTGCTGTGAACTCTTTGTGTTCTGTACAAGAGCAGAACATGAATGCAGTAATTTTCATTTTCCCATGTAAACCCTACAGAAACCAGGGGACAGGAGAACTTCCTAGTGGATTATGCCTTTACTCATTATCATTTACGGAAAGCAGTTAACTGGTATTGTGAAGCTGACTTATACTCAGACAATTGTCTAGCATACTATTGCCTGCTCTGATTGGTGGTGGCTCTACAGGGTCTTAGGAAAAGCATGATCTTTCCCAACCTTTGCTGTCCAAGATCCTTTAACACAGATGCCAAGGGATGAACCCAGGATCTTCTGCATGCAAAGCATATATTCTTTCACTAATCCATAATTCCTGCCAACATAAATACCCATCCTAATCAGCATGTAACAGATTTGCATCCTTTACCTTCCCATATTTAACACTCAAAGGAGATCTATTTGTTATATTGAACTGATGAACTGGATAGTTTTAAAAAGGCCACATCTTTGCTTTAGCAGCATAGAAGAATGTGATAGGATATGTGAACTTTGCAAAAAGAGGGAAAAGTATCCTGCTGACATTCCTGTACAGCATGGAAGCTGGACATGTTTCTTCCTGACACTAGCTTGCAAAGAAAAGAGCAGAAAACCTGAACACATCTTGCAAATAACTTCAGAGGTTTTAACCATTAGACCCTAATTATGCAGAACAGGCAAGCTCTGGCAGGTAGCGATGATAATTATAAGATGCAACTAATTTAAAATGCCGAATCCTCAGGGATATGGTTTTGTGATACTGCATAATTGTACTCCCCTCACATGAAAGTGCAGTATTCATTTCCCAGAGCATTCAGCCAAACCTAAATATCCTTAAAAGCCTATTATCCAGTGCCTAATGAAAACCCACAAGACATATTATGGCTATGTGAATTTAGGATCTTTGCGTCCAGTTATTTAATTCACATAATTGCTGTAAAATGTAGCCAAATTTAAGAACTGTGCTGGATTTGATCAAGAGGCACATCTAATCATACATGTTTTCAACAGCGATCAGCCAGATACTTTCAGGAAGCTATGAAGTCGACAACCATATCCTGTTGTATGTTAGAAATTGATATTTTTCAAAGACCAGCAGTAAAGGATAAAAGGATCATGTTTTTTTGGTATATCAAAAGACAAACAGTACATAGGCTATAGAGGCACAAAAGCAAACTTCAGAAGCTGTATTTTGCCAGAAAACTACCCAAATTATCCTCCTGAAGGCATTTAGTTGCATCCTGTTTAACAGATTTGTGCATGCAAGGGAGGGTGATTTTCCTTTTTCCATGGCAGCACTCCAACACTCCCTCAAATGCTGCTCTTGAGGGATGGGGACCCCCAGGAACAGCATTGTGGGAGGACTTTTGTGCTTCAGTGAGGGAATGTGAAAAAGTGACTCACTTCAGGTGGAAATACTACTGCCCATGGTAAATGTTGGTGTGATCTCTAAGCCAGTCTCTGGACAGTCAATCTTTTTTCTAATGCCAAGATTAATTTGTCACACCCAAACTTGGCCCCCATATTCTGAACTGTCTAGTATAAATTGATAATCTGCAGTTTTTCATTAGGTATATACGATCCTTTGAGATACAAGATTAGTTCATATGCCACAATCAAGCAAAGCCATTAAACCTATAATTTACTTTGACCACATTAGAATTTCTGCTGATTTGCTTTCAACTAAATTCATGTCAATCCTTTATGGGGATGAAGGATCTTAAACAGTATGTAAAGACTGACCATATAAGGAATAATGCATGTGCTCAATTTAGAAAGCAGCAGGCTTTGATATTCTCTTGTGGAAAATATTGTTAAAAGTAAAAACAGCTTGGGTGCTACATTATTTAAAGGATTAAGGTTAGAAACAGGCACAGCTGGCCATCAATCAAGATTTTTTTTTTTACCTGCTGCTGTTTGTGGTATAGAAATGGCACTCAGCATATGGTGCTTGAAGTCTGTTATGTGTTTCCAAAAAAAAAAGGAAGAAAAGACATCCCAGTGGGGTTAGGTAGCTTTCATTTAATCAGCTTCACAGATAAGGACTTAAAGAAACCCCACAGTGAAAAAGTACAGTGGGTGGTGCCTGGTTAAACCAGGGTTGTGAGTCTAACGTCAGGGTTCTTCTCTAAATTTCTATTTGGCAGCTCATCAGATCAGGCTTTAATAAGGCTTATCCTGCAAGTTATATAATCTCTCTCTCTCTCTCTCTCTCTCTCTCTCTCTCTCTCTCTCTCTCTCTCTCTCTCTCTCTCTCTCTCTCTCTCTCTCTCTCTCTCTCAGCATCCAAATATTGTAGACCTCCATCATGCCACCCCTCATGTCACCCCTCCAATACTTCTTTCCTAAGTGAAAAGGGCCCAGAGGCTTTAGCCTTGCCTCATACAGCAAGAGCTCCAGTCCTGTGATAATTTTGATTGCCCTTTTCTGGACCTTTTTCAACACTTCAATATCTTTGGTTCTTGTAGGTTATCCGGGCTGTGTAACCGTGGTCTTGGAATTTTCTTTCCTGACGTTTCGCCAGCAACTGTGGCAGGCATCTTCAGAGTAGTAACACTGAAGGACAGTGTCTCTCAGTGTCAAGGTGTAGGAAGAATAATATATAGTCAGAAAGGGGTTGGGTTTGAGCTGAGTATTGTCCTGCAAAAGTAATGTGCTAATCATTGTCCTGTAAGTATCAAGATAATGTGCTAATGAGGGTATGGTATGTTAATATGGAACCATTGTATCCTGAAGTGATCTGTTAATGTGTGTAATCCAAAGATAATCTGCATGGCTATTGTTGAATGTTGTCTTTGTTAGTCTGGAGGTTTTCAGAACAGGAAGCCAAGCCTTATTCATTCTTAAACTCTCCTCTTTTCTGTTAAAGTTGTGCTGATGTTTATGAATTTCAATGGCTTCTCTGTGCAATCTGACAAAATAGTTGGTAGAATTGTCCAGTCTTTCAGTGTCTTGGAATAAGACCCTGTGTCCTGTTTGGGTAAGTCCATGTTCAGCCACTGCTGATTTCTCAGGTTGGCCAAGTCTGCAGTATCTTTCATGTTCTTTTATCCTTGTTTGTATGCTGTGTTTTGTGGTCCCGATGTAAACTTCTCCACATCTGCAAGGTATACGATATACTCCTGCAGAGGTGAGGGGGTCTCTTTTGTCTTTTGCTGATCATAGCATTTGTTGTATTTTCTTGGTGGGTTTAAACACTGTTTGTAGGTCATGTTTTTTCAAAAGCTTCTCCATCCTATCAGTGACTCCTTTAATAAATGGCAAGAATACCTTTCCTATGGGAGACTGTTTTTCCTGAGTTTTCTGATTTTTGTTTGGTTTAATGGCCCTTCTGATTTCATTCTTGGAGTAGCCGTTTGCTAGCAGTGCGTGATTTAGATGATTAGTTTCTTCCTTGAGAAACTGTGGTTCACAGATCCGTCTTGCACGGTCCATTAATGTTTTGATTATTCCTCTTTTCTGTCGGGGGTGGTGGTTGGAGTTTTTGTGTAAGTAGCGATCTGTGTGAGTTGGTTTCCGGTAGACCTTGTGACCTAACTGAAAGTTTGTTTTACGGATGACAAGGGTATCAAGAAATGGGAGTTTACCCTCAATTTCCTTTTCCATGGTAAACTGAATGTTTGGATGGATATTATTAAGATGGTTTAGAGGAGAGTTTAAGAATGAATAAGGCTTGGCTTCCTGTTCTGAAAACCTCCAGACTAACAAAGACAACATTCAACAATAGCCATGCAGATTAGCTTTGGATTACACACATTAACAGATCACTTCAGGATACAATGGTTCCATATTAACATACCATACCCTCATTAGCACATTATCTTGATACTTACAATGATTAGCACATTACTTTTGCAGGACAATACTCAGCTCAAACCCAACCCCTTTCTGACTATATATTACTCTTCCTACACCCTTGACACTGAGAGACACTGTCCTTCAGTGTTACTACTCTGAAGATGCCTGCCACAGTTGCTGGCGAAACGTCAGGAAAGAAAATTCCAAGACCACGGTTACACAGCCCGGATAACCTACAAGAACCAATGAACTCTGACCGTGAAAGCCTTCGACTTCAATATCTTCTTTGAGATGTGGCCACCAGAACTGTACCTGCTTCCCCAAATGAGGCCACATTAGGGCTTGTAAACGGCAATACAAAACTGGCAGTTTTATTCACAATCCTGTTTGTGACATGGGTGGGAAGTGAGGGGACCTATGTTGAAATGGGAACAGTGGGACTAAGTCGTGTTCACACATATTAACCTTGCACTAGATTAATTAATGTCATCATTTTTTTTTTAGCCTCTGCCTAACCTTACTTCCCACCATCTATTCAGAACCAGTGTGCTTGCATGGAAATTATGTTTCACACAGTGACATGGATAGATGTGAGTTTTACTTACTTCCCTTCACCTGGGTTGTAAAAACAACAACAACCACACAGAGCCTTACTGCTATTTTTCACATGAATGGACTGACTCATGTATAATTTTATCCTCCTAAAACTGATTTTAGAAGAGGAAACAGATCCAATTCTTTTGTCAGTTCACCTATCCCTCTGTGTGTGTGTGCGCTATTTTTACTGTAAGATGGGGAAAGCTTACAGAACATCCAGGCCACTTATTGTGAGGTAGGGGGCAAGGGATGGAGAACAACAAGACCATCTTGGTCTTTGGCGGCTCCACAAAGCAACATAACAGCCCAGCTTGTCTTGCAGGGGAACATAAACAAAGCCTTAGGCCAATCCCATGTTCTACTTTTAACACCCACACCCACTCCCCAGCCTGTTTCTACCATGTTGTCATGCCATTTCCCCACTCCTTCCAAGAGGCTCTTGCCCGTTAGCAAAAATGGCTCCTGCAAACTGCATCCCTAGCTATATGAAATGAAAACCCTCCTGGTGAGCCAGAAATGTGATTGGGAGAAACCTTGTACACAGAAATACAAACGCTTACTGTTCATCAGACGTTTATTGTTCATCAGATGTATGAGTAGGCTCGCCTTTGTTTTATGGCTTTTTAAAAACACCGAGGCCTTTAATTGCAAGCTACTTTGAGTTGGACTCTGAAGAGGCAGCCTGGGAAAATTCTAAACAAACAAACAAACAAATAAAAACTATCCATGCAGTAGGTATAGGCAGAATTTTCTGGAACTGCCAATATTTGAAATTTTCATTTTCTGAACAAGCTTATCATTAGGGTTGCCAACCTCCAGGTAGTAGCTAGCTGGACATCTCCTGCTATTACAACTGATCTCCAGACGATAGAGATCAGTTCACCTGGAGAAAATAGCTGCTTTGGCAATTGGACTCTATGGCATTGAAGTCCTTCCCCTCCCTAAACTCTGCCCTCCTCACGCTCCACCCCAAAAAATCTCCTGCTGGTGGCAAAGAGGGACTTGGCAACCCTACTTATCGTTTACTAATGCAGAGACCACATTTAAGCTACAGCATGTGATGCAATGAAGAATACCCAGGGGGAAAAAATCTGATGCAATGAGGCTGCTGTTCTAAGCAAATATACTTAAGAAAAAGCACATTTACTATTTGGCCTTCCAGTACCCTTCACCTGGTCGACATCCCTCATGCCCTCCACCCTCTACTTCCTGTGCAGCCATTACCATTATTCTTCCTCCCTATCACATTTTAGACCAGAAGAAGAGGAGACCATTGGGGATCACCTGCCAAACACTGAAACCTTCCAGAAATAAAAAGGCTAACATTCTAACCACTATGCAATACTGGTAATCCCATTATAAAGTGGACTGGAAATTGCCCACAGAATTATCTGTATCTTTAAGGAGAAGTCTGTATGACAGGCTTAGTACTTTCTTTATGTAGCTTGGCAAACTGTGTGGCTAGCTGGATGTTTCTAGGCAGGATTTCACCACCAGTTATTTCCCAACAACTGTGTGCTGGCATGCTGACCACAAAACAGGCCAGTTTTAAATCCATGAAACTGGAGAAAAGAACTGAAGCACAAATAACCCTGCATAAGTGTAAAGTATTAATGGAGATGGTAAAGAGGAATAAGATCTTTGTTCTTGAGCAGAGCAGGGTTTTCTTTGGAAAATTAATTTCTCTCAAAGTCATGGGATTTTGTTTTTCTTTGCTAAATAGCACTTTCGAATAAAGTGTTGTGTGTAAGCTTGTAGCAAGCCACTAACTGCCACTGAAGTAGGTCTTCTCCTTTCATATTTGCATCTTACAAAGCACAAGAATATAACATCTGTTTGCAGTGCTCTCACACTGTAACAGAAGTACACCATAGATTAAAATTCCCAGTGGAAATTCGTGGATAGCAGAATGAACACAGGAAGGCGTTTTAAATCGTTGGCAAGGGGTTTGCCAGCTGAGCTCTTGGCAACTGAGCAATAAAAGGGAAATGCAAACCTGATGAACTTTCTTGTTTGATGCGTCACAGCCAGAGAACTTGTTTCTGAACTTTGCTAGGTCTTGAACAATGTACACAGTATGCTTTCCCGCTAGAACTAAAGGAGACTCTCCTCCTGTTCCTCCATAGCTGCATTCAAATGTTATGTTATTGTTTCAAATTTTGGGTCATGGTTTGTTTAAAGTGTGTTTTGTAGAATAAACTGAGTCTAATCTACCAGACCTGAGCAACCAACCACTGTTTGTGCACAAACCCTAGTTTGCCTGCTTTTTTGGTGTCTTACTACCACCCAGTATGAAGGACATCTCCATTAAGTGATGTCTCTGGGACCGAGTGGCTTTGAGAGGCAGCACTGACCCACAAACTGGCTTGTAAATTTAGACAGCAAGTCACAGTTAATTTTAGCTGAGGTTAACATACAAGCTAAAAACCTAAGTTTGAAATCCCTGCTTGGAGCCAGTCAGAAACCCCAGTTTGTTAGACCATCTCTGTGTTGATATGACACAACTAATCATGGTTTGGTTAAACCACCATTTCTAAGCTATGGGTTATTGTGATGTCTATACTGCCTACCTATGTATTTAAGAAAGGGACATCCCAACAATGTTTTCAGGCCACATCATTGCAAGTTCTTGTGAAATGAATTGAAAATCTCAAAGAGCCTATCACATGCTTTTATATCATGTATTTTCTATTTGGAGAAGACCAGACTATGAAGTATCTCTCCACTTTAGGCTATGACTTTCCTAAAGAGACCTGACATACATAAAGGAACACTGAAAATAAAATCCAGACCAAAGCTCATTTTTAAGTTCAGATTGCAAAGTATATTATATGAGTAGAGTTCTCTATTAATGTTGCCTGGGGTGAAAGAGGAGTTTAAAAAAAAGAATATTGTGCTTTCATATAACCCAAACCCCTTTTCTATAAATGGCTGTGGCATATGTTCAGTTTGCACGTGCCAGCGTACAAAAAGGTCTGCTGTGATTTCCTGCAACCAAAAATAGTGCAGATCCTTGCTGAGGTTTGATGATTTGAAACATCTAGTAAGATAAAGGGCTTTAAAAAATTATTGAAGATTTAAATTTTGATTTTTTAAAATATCTTCATATTGGATGAGGGCATAGAGGATATTCATGAAATATTCAGGCGTCCCACACAGCATACAGTTTAGTTTATTGACATCTCCAGAAGCCTCCTTGAAGAAGGCTACACATAGAATCAAGCAGCAACCAACAGCTGTCTGTTCAGAAAATACTAGGGTAATAAATACTTAACACCTATGCTGAGAGACTGCTCCTGTTAAAGGGACATTACGTCATGTTCAACAGAGAATGAAATACAATCAATTTCCAGATAGAAACATTGTATATTGGCTTTAGGTGTCTGTTTGCCTTTTTTTGGCAAGCAACCCTGTTTCCAAGCTCAACAAAGTACATGTGAACTGTTTATTTCTGGCTATCTGCCATTTTGATCTAAACCAGCATGCACCTATTTTTGGGAATTAGAAAAGTCATTGTTCAGATGCTATAATCAGCAGTTCAACTAAAACAATACACCTAGGCAGGTGTGGCAGATAACAGGGGGCAAATACTAATTATTATCATCCTCAGTTTCACTGAGAGTTGGCAGTATTTTTTTCTCCCTCGTTCTGCTGGACTCCCAGCTCTTACAAAAATAGAAATGTTGAACTTTAGTAAAGCTTCTTTGAGTATGTCATGATCAATGAAGATTCACTATTGCTATAAGTCTCATGCCAGCATCCATATTTGCTAAAGACAAACAACTGGGATGTACTAATCCTCAAGCACCATTGTTCAGTGGAGCTTCTCTGTCTCATGGCACTGAGAGCAGAGTTCCATTGTTCAGCTTCCTGTCAAAGCCACACCACAGACTTGAAAGAAAAGTCAGAGAAGGTACGCACGATGGATTTTAGAGATGCCTTGTTTTTCCATTGAATGGGGTGAAGTGTGCAATTGACAACATCTGACACACATGTCAGGAATCAGGTCAGAACCACTGCTTCTGCCAAGCCTAGTTAGGCAAGGGGATGATGATGGTTGGGGAGTTTATGGGTGATAGTTGTGGGCCTGCTGGAAGATCTGAGAAGAGATGTTTGGACCTCATTGCAATACTGTGATGCCACTGATAACATGATGGGTATAATTGGGTTCAGAATTGGGTTTCAGAACAAGCCAGTGGGTTGGGTCCAGACTCAGTGTGGTATAGTGGTTAAGAGCAGCAGACTCTAATCTGGAGAACCAAGTTTGATTCCCCACTCCTCCACATGAAGCCAGCTGGGTGACCTTGGGCCAATCACAGTTCTCTTAGAACTCTCTCAGCCCCACCTACCTCACATAGTGCCTGCCGTGTGTGTGGGGGGAGACGATTGTAAGCCACTTTGAGACTCCTTACTGTAGAGAAAAAGCGGGGTATAAAAACCAACACTTTTTCTTCTTCAAGCAGTATTTTCTGCTGATTTCTGCTGCAAATCCCTTCATAACATTTCTCATGGTCCCCTATCCTCCAGGAGCAGCATTTTGTGAAGATCAGTGGGATGGGGGGTTGGGTTGGGCCAGAAAGTTCATTCTGTCATTGGAAAATTGGAAAATTTAGTCTGGATTCTACCCAGGGTATTTTCTAATATATATTTAAATGGCTTGCTGTGGGGAAAGGGCATGACTATGTGAAGAAGCTCTCCAAACGGAAGGGCAATATTGGATTGAAATCTTTTCTTGCCCGTATGATAATGCAGTGTTTCAAGATATACTTCATAATAATGTTTTTGTAGGCTGGACCATTAAAATGATAAAGAATTGTAAAAACATTCAACACACATATTCTTCTCAGGGTTTAATGAAATGCTAATGTAATGGTTATAAACACGTGGAATTATAAATGACAGATAATAGTTTCAACTGCCATAAACTGTCACATAAACTTTGATAGAGCACCTTAATAATAAGACCGCCTGCCTATTAAATTAGAAAGCCCCTTTTATAGCTTATGTCACTTCAGCAATGTCCCCAAAGATCAATAAACATTTTCTAATATAAATATAAGTATTTTATAAGAACAAAACACCATAGATCTCATTGGGCTCCACGGATACATTACTGGATTTGGGGTAGAAGTGGTTGGGGATCCCCTTCAACGACAGTACTGTTTCTCCACATTAAATAAAGGTATTGTGCCTATTAATCTGATTTTGAAAAATGCCGTTTTTGAAAGGGTACATTGTTTGTGTGTTTGTGTGTGTGTGTAAAGTGCCATCAAGTTGCAGCTGACTTATGGGGACGCCAGTAAGGGGCTTTCAAGGTTTGCCAGTGCCTTACTCTGCAGCCTTCCTTGGTGGTCTCCCTTTCAGGTGAAAGGTCACATTACTCCCACTCATTAGGAAATATTGGCCTTGGACATGACTTTTGGCAGCTCTATCATTACAAGCTGAAGAGTAGAGTGCTTGCTCCTTATTCAGAGAAGGAGAGGGAGAAATATAAATATGAAAAGCCCTGCAACCCCTTGCTTGTTTGTTCATTTGCTTCACCAAACTATCTTCTCCTCAAACTCAAACCTCCAGCTAAGCAGTAGGGAAGTGAATTTGGTTAAGCGAGTCAGGGATGACTCAGGCTGCTGCCTTTGTCTGTTGGGAAGTTAGCCAGATAAGACTCCCCCACAAAGTGAGTTTGTTTTCTCCCAGCTCAGTCTTTGCTTGAGTTTGAAACATGAGTGTGGTTGCCTGTTAGCTCCTACTGCCCACCCTGCCAAGACAAACACAATAGCTACCTCCTGGTGCTGAGAAAAAACAGACCCAAGGTCTCCTTACTGGAGTTGGGTGGGGGGCAGGGACGTATTGCCTGGCTGCAGTCCAAAGCAAGATGAGGCAGTCTGAATCATCAGGTGGCTAACTCATCTTTCCTCTTCCTAAGTTTGGAATACACAGACACTGCTACCCCACCCCATATTTCATATCTCAATATCCAGACACCCATTGCCACCTGGATGAAGGGTACTGGGTCTGTTTTCCTCACTTAGTACTCCTATGTTTCTGTCTTTGTTATTTAAAGGAGTTCTTTAGAGGGGGATATCAGCTTATACAGAGTTTCACACTAGGCAGTAGTACTTTGCCTGGGTAGTGACTTGCCTATTTAGTTGAAACCTTTTAGAAAAACTGCATATGTGTACAATTCAGTCAGGCCATTGTGGGTGGTGAACCTTGTGGCTAACTTTCTAGCTTGCTTTTTATACCTTGCTTTTTTTTTGTGAGTGTTGGAAGGACTGACATTTGGCATCAGTGAATTTCTAAAATGAAAAGTATGGAGTCTCAGGCTTGTGTGAATGTCACACTGAGTGACTTGACACCTCAGTCTGGAAGCTGTTCTCCCTAATCCCAGACAAATGTGGCGATTCCTCGCTGATGAGAGTTACTCTGCATATGGTCAGAAGTTATTCACATTTCCAGGACTGAGCTATGGCACTAAAAGTAGTTTATTGTAGTCCTAAGGAAAGGGGAAGGAGGCAGGGAGGGGCAGAGATGCACACGGAAACAGGCCACAGCTTTATTGATTACAGATGTTGGAGTATTGGAGCTGCATGGGGTGCAGATGTAGGGTAACCAGCTCTGGGTTGGGAAATACCTGGAGATTTTCAGGGCGGAGCCTGAGGAGGGCCAAGTTTGGAGAGGGGAGAGCTTTCAATGGGGTATAATGCCATAGAGTTCACCTTCCAAAGCGGCCATTTTCTCCAGGTGAACTGATCTCTGCTGGGTGGAGATCAGTTGGAATCCCAGGAGATCTCCAGCCACCACCTGGAGGTTGGCAAGCCTATTTAATTTCCTTGAGCTCTTCAACACCAGCAGGAAATTTTGGGGGCGGAGCCTGAGGAGGGCAGGGTTTGGGGAAGGAGGGACTTCAATGCCATAGAGTCCAATGGCCAAAGCGGCCATTTCCTCCAGGTGAACTGATCTCTGTTGGCTGGAGATCAGTTGTAATAGCAGGAGATCTCCAGCTAGTACCTGGAGATTGGCAACCCTAAGTTAAATCCTACTAATTCTATTGACCCTAATTGATTTAAACAGGTGTAACCCAGTTTCGGATGGCACTGTAAGAGATGGAATTCCACAAGAACTTCTTAATATGGAAAGCCAGGAAGACCAATGTATTACAGATGTGATAATTAGAACTGGTTTGCTTTTTGAATGGGCTTGGCATTCCCCCCCTCCCCAAGTATGCAGCCAGAAGTAAGTTTTCCTTGAAATATTTAATATAGCTGTATCTGTCCAGGGTGGTGTATGTGTTTTCCTAAAAAGTCCCTAGTGTCTAGGCTACCCATTCATACGCCCAGGTGGGGAATTATCACACCCTAGGTTCAATTTCCTTCCCCCAAGTAATTGAGTAGTGGGAGAAAAATGACATCCATACCATGATGCCCTAGGATTTTCCCCAGAGTCTAAGGTAAAGACCATTGCATCTAAGGGAGGCACATAAAGTGCTGCCCAGAGTCACATCACATCCTTCCCAAACTCTACCCTCCCCAGGCACTGACACCCAAGTCTCCAGATGTTTGCCAAGTGAGTACAAGATTCCAAGGAAGGAGGCACACTGGTTCAGCTTATGGAGGGCAAATGTAATGGAGGTGAGTATTAGGAGCAGAAGTTCATTATGACCCATGTAATATGGCCATTTTCTCCAGGTGAACTGATCTCTATTGGATGGAGATCAGTTGTAATAGCAGGAGATCTCCAGCTAGTACCTGGAGGTTGACAACCCTAGTGATGCAACTTCATAAAGGTAACAATGGGTGTAGCTGATCCGTTTTGTTGTTGTTGTTACATGCGCTCCATCAATGAATTCAGTGGGCCTTCCAAAGCTTATGGTAAGAAGCTGCAAGGCATTAGCACTTGATAAATCCATACTACAGGGAAGTAGGTTGTGAGGCATCTCCTGTTGCAAGATGCACTTAAACATTGCTGGACAGAGAGAGAGAGAGAGAGAGAGAGAGAGAGAGAGAGAGAGAGAGTTGATTAGCATATTTTTATAAGTCAATGAGCATAATGTAGCAAACTGAGTTTCGGGTGAATTAGTACTTGTGCAGGAAATAATGAAACTGCAAAACAGGAAACTGACAAAAAAGCCTGGTGAACATATACTCCTGGATCATAACCAAGGCTTGAAATTAATTAATAGAACAAATATATTTTGGAATCATCGCTTCTATAACGCTTACCATAGTAGAAATCCTTGTGTTTTTCTAGAGATGGAAGACACTGCAGTAGTAGGGTTGCCAGCCTCCAGGTACTAGCTGGAGCTCTCCTGCTATTACAATGGATCTCCAGGTGATAGAAATCCCCTGGAGAAAATGGCTGCTTTGGCAATTGGACTCTGTGGCATTGCAGACCCTCGCCTCCTCTCCCTAAACCCCGCCCTCCTCAGGCTCCGCTCCAGAAACCTCCTGCCAGTGGCAAAGAGGGACCTGGCAACCCTATGCACTAGCCTCTTGTTGTTTTCAGACGTTAGAGTTGCAGACTCTCTCCCAAAGTGATTTCATTGGTGCAGCTTTTGCCATCATACATTGCCATCGTGAGAGGAGAGCTATACTCAAGGAAGGGCTCCCTTCTAAACACTGATTGGTGACAATCACACCAGGTGTCTCCTGGTTGCTTCTACAGCCCCTGTCTATATGAGGTGAGCGAGTTTCACAATACGAGGGGTCTGCCTTCTATCAATTCAAGCAGTTCAGAAGGGAGACAGGGCAGGACTAGAACACAAGCAGTCTGCTAGGTGTCTAAACAATTGAAACATTTGGGATGTTTTCTAGGTTATGCTGGGCAGGAATGTACAAGTCTAAAACATTTTCGTTCCACCCCTGGAACCAGATGTGCATCCAATAGAGTGATGACTCCTGGTGCTTGGAGGCTTCCTGCTGCCTTTGCCCATCATTCATTTTTACAGTGTTATGGTACAAACATTTTTGGCATTTGTGACTTTCGAATCTCAGTGGGGATTGAAATACTAGACTTTTTCCAAGATCCTCATGGCTCAGTGCTCAAAAGCTGAAGGGCCTTGTGGAAGGCCACAGCACGAGGAAGGCACATTAGTTACTCTTCAGGCACTTTAGCGGGCCTGATGTGGGGAGGCATGCTAAGATACCACTGGGGAATTCCTCTGCTGCAGCAACTTGGGAAATTCTTTCTTAATGATTTATTTAGTGACAGCCAGCATGGTATATTTGTTACAGTGTCGAATTGGAGTCTGGAAGATCCAGGCTTGAGTCCCCACTTTTCCACAGAAGCTCTCTCAGCACAATCTACCATACAGGTAGGGTTGCCAACCACCAGGTAATAGCTGGAGATCTCCTGCTATTACAGCTGATCTCCAGCCAATAGAGACCAGTTCACCTGGAGAAAATGGCCGCTTTGGCAATTGGACTCTATGGAATTGAAGTCCCTCCACTCCCCAAACCCCACCCTTTTCAGGCTCCGCCTCAAAAACCTCCCGCCGGTTGCAAAGAGGGACCTGGCAACCCTACATACAGGATTGTTGTGTTGATGAAATCGAGGAGAGGGGAATGATGTAAGCCATTTTGAGTCCAACTGGGGAGAAAAGCAGAGTATAAATATGTTCTAGAATGATTTGTCCAACTTGGCTGTAGAGTTAAATGCACCGCTGACTGAGACACAAAATATCATCTCTATGGGGACACAGCATGTATTTACATGGGTAGGGAGAAGAGTGTATTTGTGTGCATACATACCTGCCTTTGCAATCACTTAAATGATTTTATCTTCAGCTCTTGTTCGGTGTAATTGCTTTTCAGGTTTCCACCTCACATGGACACCTGAACTATTTCCATTTTCTGTGGCATGGCATAAAACAGCCAGCATCACGTGCCCCCATTAGTTCAACACACAGGAACCGGCTCTTAATGCTGCCGTCAGGAACAACAAAAAGCTCTTACTAACCAAGCCGCATCAGCATGTCACAATATAATATTTACACAGGGACAATGGATTTAGGGGGAAAATGGACAAGGCTCCATGAAGTCTGTCTGTGGAACAGTATATTTGGCACGTCTGTCACCATCATCTGTTTTGCTGAACTACAAGACTAAACATTCCAAACAATGACCAATGCAAAAATTAAAAAAATTGAAATAAAATAGATCCATCATTGCTGGAGGATTTA
The DNA here is from genome assembly GCF_029931775.1 of Euleptes europaea. Lineage (NCBI taxonomy): Eukaryota > Metazoa > Chordata > Lepidosauria > Squamata > Sphaerodactylidae > Euleptes > Euleptes europaea. Next base: position 82,040,522 of record NC_079314.1, on the reverse strand, counting down.
TGGGAGCACAGCTCTACAGGGACAAGAATGTAGCCAGTCAAAACCAAAGGAGACATTTGCCAGTGAAGTCAAGCTTCTTCTCGGTATGATGATTTTGAGCCTTGTCACTGAGGGGAAAACTATGGGCAAGATGGTGGTTCAGTTTGAGAAAGGCCAGACGGCCCCTTCTCCATCGCACAGCACCCTCACCAGGTGGGTAGTTTGCATCAAAGAAGGACTGGGAGGGAAAGGAGTGCTTAACCCTTCACCCTCCTATTCACTGTTTTACTGAAATTCTCTCCCCAGCCATATTTACTACCACACAGTTTTGGGCCTAGGTGTGTGAGGTATTAACACGTTCCAGATATCAGAGTGAGAGGGGTATAAAAGTAGAAAATAAAAAGTTGTGTGTGTATGAGGAAAACAAATCTCAGGGATACAATTAATCATTACTTTCCTTCCACTCCCTTTTTCTGATGTGAATCACCCTAAGTTGAATGCTAAGACACTTGTCCACTAAGAGAGGCAACTTCCTTTGGCTGATGCATAAGGTTCTGTACTTAGTGGAAGGATTTGTGGGATTTGGTGCCTTTTCCTGAGGTCACCTTGCAATTGGAAGGGGCTTTTGGGGCTTCCTTAATTGACTGCAGTGTAATGTGTAGTTTGTCCTGCGATATAGGGACTGAATAGAAATTTTTTTTTGTAGTCAGTACCCAATTTACGTATAAGCTAAACAAGCTATAGCTTAGGGCCCCACTCTCTTGGGCCCCCCCAAAAAATTTAAAGGAAAAAAAACCTGGATGTACATTTTCAAAATATAAGATAAAAAACAAATAAAATAAAACCTATATATAGCAACAGTGTTTTGTGTTGTGTAGGCTCCTATGATGTAAGTAATGGGTCCCGCCTGCTAGCCTGCTCACTAAAATATCACTGGCTTTAGATATTTATTAGATCCATAAATTACCATATAGGATATATTCAACACAAAAAACAGTGACAATTTGTTGTTGACAAAGGACAGCTGGACATATAAAGGGCCCCATTACCTTCAATAGCTTAGGGCCTCATCAAACCTAAATCCGGCCCTGTTTGTAGTGCATATAGATCAATCAAGTAGCTACAACTGCTTCATCCCTAATTAAAAAGCTTTATTTGCTGAACAAAATGATAGGAAGAGTAGCAGAAAAAAAATCACCAACCTATGGCTTATTATTTAATTTAATTTTATTATTTAATTTAATTCAATTTAGGCACTAAAAACCACATTTGTAAAAATCTACTGGTTAAAATAGAGATTATTTTATGAAGTTTTTAACTATGCCGTAATGCCATCCTATCCTTGGGCATTAGGAATGAGCTGAAATAAAACTAGATGAGCTTTCAAGAGGAATTCCATTTATCTATGAAATATATTTTTTCCAGCTCTTAAATAATCAGGCCACCGTGTAAATAAATCCCTTCTAATATGTTAGTAGAGCTCTGTGATGCAGAGTTGTAAGCTGCAGTACTGCAGTCCAAGCTCTGCTCATGACCTGAGTTCGATCCCAATGGAAGTTGGTTTCAGGTAGCCGGCTCAAGGTTGACTCAGCCTTCCATCCTTCCGAGGTTGGCAAAATGAGTACCCAGCTTGCATGGGGAAAAGGGAAGATGAGTGGGGAAGGCACTGGCAAACCACCCCGTAAACAGAAGTCTGCCTAGTAAACGTCGGGATGTGACATCACCCCATGGGTCAGGAGCGACCCGGTGCTTGCACAGGGGACCTTTACTTTAATATGTTAGTGGGAGACTCACATGTTTAGCAGTGATCAAATAAACTTATTTCAAGGTCACCATTATGATATCTGTATACTTTTGGGTGAGCCAGCGTGGTGTAGTGGTTAAGAGTAGGGCTGTTGTAAAAAAATTCAGGAGAATTCAGATTCGGCAAAATTCGGCCCGTTTTGATTCGGGAAATGCCGAAGTCCAAACTCCCCTGATTCGGATCCGGGGAATTCGGCCGAATTCCCGAATCAATTCGGCCAAATAAAGGTGGGCGGGGGTCTATAAACTGCTTGCAGTTTAAAGACCCACCGCCCGCTTTCCCCGGGAGTCCCGGGAAGGGGGGCGGTGGGGGTTTAGCACTTCCCCCTTCCCGGTCCTATGCTCAGCTGTTGGGCGGGGGGCGGGGACCTGCCCAACAGCTGAGCTGGGGGGGAAGTGCTCCGCGCTGCCTAGGCAGGCAGCACAGAGCACTTTGAACACCCACCGCCCCCTTCCCGGGAGTCCCGGGAAGGGGGGCGGTGGGTCTTTGAACTGCTCTGCGCTGCCTGCCCAGGCAGCGTGGAGCACTTCCCCCCCTCCTGGTCCGAATCTCAGCTGTTGGTTGGGGACCCGCCCAACAGCTCAGCAGGGGGGGAAGTGCTCCACGCTTCCTGGGCAGGCAGCGCAGAGCACTTTAAAGACCCACCGCCCGGGCAGTGGGTCTTTAAACTGCTGTGCGTTGCCTGCCCAGGCAGCGTGGAGCACTTCCCCCCCTTCCCAGTCCGATGCTCCCACCCAACAGCTGAGCTGGGGGGGAAGTGCTCCGCGCTGCCTGGGCAGGCAGCACAGAGCACTTTAAAGACCACCCCTCCCAGTTTCCTGGGACTCCCAGGAAACCGGGCAGGGCGGTCTTTAAAAGCGGGAAAAGGCAGGTTTGGGGAACGCCGAACCTGCCGAATTTATTCGGAGTTCGCCCTAACTCGCTGAATTCGGCACGTCCTTTTCCCGCCTTTTTTTGAGTTCGGTTCCATCCGAACCGGAAACCGCCGAATCGGGGGAAATTCGGTGGTTTTTCAGTTCGGGACAAACCGAATCGACAGCCCTAGTTAAGAGTGGTGGACTCCAATCTGGAGAACCAGATTGGATTTCCAGCTCCTCCACATGATGCCTGCCTGGGTGACCTTGGGCCAGTCACAGTACTCTCAGAACCCTCACAACTCACGCAGAGGCGGGCAATTGCAAACCACCTCTAAACATCTCTTGCCTTGAAAACCCTACGGGGGTCACCATAAAAAAGCTGTGACTTGACGGCACAGACACACACAAACACACATTTTTTGGTTGGTGCAGCTTCTATAACAGACATCCAGGTGTCTCTGTACCATGCATGATTGCTTGTCCTTTCCCCAAAATCCTCTGGTCCTTTCTCCACTATCCTCATGTGCCAGCAAGGACACCCAGTCCAAGGCAATGAGAAATTATACAGTTTTCTGAGATAGAAGCACACCTGTTTTCCTGCCCCTTGTACTGTTTCTGGTAAGACCAGTGCAAGATCCATGTGTCAAGAAGGTAGTGAAGTGTGGATCTGATTTTTTTGTTTGCTAATAATGCATTCAAATACCCCAATTCACTTTGCTGTCAATGACATACAGTTGCATTGATTATTTGCTTGCAATTTACAATGAGCAGATTTTGAGTAGGTCTGCACAGTTAATGGCATTCAGCCTGACAGCTGGCCAATAGCAGCTGTCAATGCATGTTTGCTATTTGCCAGCTTGTTTATGCCCCTGGGTCATCATGGGCAGGTGATGCATCATTTAAAATCAGCTACCACTGAAGTGCATATGCTACTTTAGTGCCTGCACAAATGGCAGCTTCCTGGATAAGCTGCAGCTCCTAGGCAGCCGTGTGACAATGTGCAAGGGATTCACGAGTTTTGTGCATTAATATTTCTATCAAAGAATTGAGAAACCTGTTTCCATTTTTATCAGCTATAAACATGCTCTGACTGAAAGTTGTTGCTTGTTTGCTTCTAGGATCAAAGTGCTAGGTAATAAAGTGCTGGATAATAAAGTAGGTTTCATTCTAGGATATTATTTCTGCCAGAAACCAGACACATGCAACTTCTCAAAAAGTTGCTCTCAATCTGTAAAGTGTTTGTTATGCATTTAGCAAAATGTGGGTTGCTAAGATTTAATTTTCTTATTTCCCCATGTTATTAATATACTATTCATTTTGATTCTGTTTCTGTGTAACAGTTCTAAATTTCATAGGGGTATTTATTATTTAAGAAATTTATAAGAGGCTTTTCCTTATTTATTTTAAGTACCAGTTGTTGGGTGACATGTGGCTCTGAGCATACATTTAATTTAGGATTTATATACTGTATGAAGAGGGAGTATGGTGTAGTGGTTATAGTGTTCAACTATGATCCTCACAGGATTATTATGAGGAAATGAGGGGGGGGGGAATTATCACTCTGAGCTCCTTGGAGGAAGGGCAGGCTTAAAATGTACTAAGCAGATAGATGGGAAGAACTTGCAGCTATTCTGGTGTTGATTCCAAATTTGGAATGCCTTTTCATGAACATCTTCCTCACGACCCTATGAAAAATAGCAAGCTAATTTTGAGGATCTTCCAGGGAGCACCCAGGCAGAGATGAATGTGGTCATCTCCTTTACTGTGTCATCTACCATAGTAAAGGAGGTCATCCAAAGTACGATCTGTCTCATGCTTTGTCAAAAGGGGGAGCCAGCATCATGCTGACAACTGTACGGTGGATCACCTCTCTAGAGTGGTATCCACCAATATTTAAAGAGGCATGCCAGCCATGGGATACTTGTTCTTTCTTGGCAAATTAGTGGCCACAAGGGAAGATCCGGCTTCCCACAGTGCCATGTGTTGCCTCCTTTAAAGTGGATGGTGGACTCTGCTGAAACAAGAATTTTCCACTGAACTATCTATACATGCAAATACTTCAGAACTATTGTGGTTTCCTTTTCATTATTAAATGAGCCTACTGTGGAGTGTAGCCAGATACTGATTCCAATTTAATAATGAAAGCGAACATAAATGCATGCATTTGCAACACTTGATCATTATAGTGGGGATATAATTACCAGGAGAACATGCTGGATCTCTTAGCTGTATGCTCTTGAATCCTTTCATGATGATTCAGTGACTAAAGGAGACGGTCCTTTGATGCACATAAATATCACTCCAACTGGTCCACTGAGCATTCAAAACGTATTCAAAGAGCTGCGCTTTTGTAAAGACCTGCTTTCAGTCATAGTTGTTGTGCACAACATATTACAGGCTCTAAAAGCCCCATCCCTCTTTCCCCCCATCAAAATATGCATTGGAAATAAATTTTGGCGAAGCATGTTAGTATGAGATTTGTGGTTTAGCGGCCTGATATAAAAGCCATTATAGAATTCATTTGGGAAAGAGTTGTTTTTGAATAGATTTTTAGATTATGTTGCATTATGCATAATCGCATTTTGGAGTTCTCTTTCAACAAGTATTACACTGAGTTGATATTGGATTAAGTTATCTAAATCTTGAAATACTTTAAAGGGACCCTTTTAAGTGTAGTTCTTTCTAGGTTTGTGTTTACTAATAATGATCTAAGCAATTAACAATGGATTTTAAAAAGTGTAATTCTGTTCAGGGTTGCACTGCAAAGCAGTCAAAGACACAACTTCCTCCTAAAATTTGGGGTGGAGGGTGAGGGAGAGAAAGGATTTGTCCATCAAAAATCAAAATTCCTTTGAAGATTCAATATGACTGAATGGGGTGGGGAGAGAAGAAACAGGAGGATATGGTATTCATATTTCTTAATCCTGTTACAGGAAAATCCTTCAGAGGCAATCTTTGAAGTTCTGTACTCTGCAGCTTATGTCATACTCCACCCTATCCTGAAGAACAAAAACTTTAGAACTTGGGCGAGAGTAGTAAACCTTAACCCCTACCTACTTCAGACATGTCTTATTAGAAAGTGAGTCTAACCCCACCACCCCTGATTATTTTCTTTCCTGTAGAGCTGTGTGTGGTTTGCACCCACGTACATGGAATTCTTCAGCATGAATTGGTGATGGCTGCCAAGTTGGTAGGCTTTAAGAGGGGAGTGGACATGTTCATGGAGGATACTAGTCAAAATGAATACTAGTCATGATGCATACCTATTCTCTCCAGGAGCAGAGGAGCATGCCGAATATGAGGAGCATACCTATTCTCTTCAGGATCAGAGGAGCATACCTATTCTCTCCAGGATCAGAGGTGCTGTAGAACACAGGCAGGATGTTGCTGCAGTCATTTTGTTTGGGGGCTTCCTAGAGGCACCTGGCTGGCCACTGTGTGAACAGACTGCTGGACTTGATGGGCCTTGGTCTGATCCAGCACGGCTTTTCATGTTCTTATGTTCTTAATTTCTCTCTACTAGGTACCCCTTGAGGATCAAAAGTTTGCGAAATCTGAGCAAGACTGTTAACGATAGGATGTTTTGGAGGTCAGTAATTCATAGGGTTGCCGTAAGTTGGAAGCAACTTGATGGCACTTAGCCCACACATACATTTCTTCATTTATCTAATTGCTGTGCTTTTTAGCACAGCTCCCAAACATGACTTTGTTTTTTGGAAGGTACAACTTCTAGAGTAGGTGTTGGCTTTCTACCTACCAATTCCACACTTTGACCCTTTGACTCCACTCTTTGAAGTCTATGCTTTCCCCTCCCTCTCCTCATGCCTAAGATTCCAGTACATCTATGAGAACCATTGGCATATGAATATAGAATACTGGATCATCCACATTAATACAGAAATATGCTATTGCTTTATCACAAGTGAGCAGGTTAAATGATCCTCATCCAAAGGAAATGCATTCCTCCTAGCCAAGCACAATTTAACTGGGATTCAGAGCATATGGACTGCATTCATAAAAAGCCCGATACAGCATTATTTTCACATTCCTTGCTACAAATATGAAGTTTCTACTTTAACCTTCCCAGCACACGCCCAAACCCTTGCTTACCACAAGGCCTACCATGGTTTTAGACATTTAAAACATGGTACAACAAATTGTATAAACAGAGATTTGTTAAAATTACCAACAAATCTTGCATGAATTGCAAAATAATCTAAGAATGACTTCAGGGCATACTTTTTGCTGAGGCTGTTTAGAAACACTAAACAGTGGACATGCTTGTGGATCATCCTGAATTTGTGGTATGCGCATACTTGGCCTATGAGGTTTCCAAATGCTGCTGCCATCTTTGCTACTCCTAAATTTTCCAGTGTGGCTGTGAAAGCCTGCCTGAATCTCTCTCTGCATGTGTCAGTGTATGCAGTTTCCTGTAATAGTCCCACAGCAAGCTTGGCTGTAATAATGTAATAATGGCTCATCTAATGTTAAAAAGGATGCCATGTTAATGGGAGCTTTACAGTTTTTGCAGCTTTACATATTCTGCCCTGAAAAGCGAATGTACCTTTTTATTTACAGACTTATTAGACAACTTTAGTAAAGAAATCTCTAATAATCAAGGATGTACAAAATAATTGAGGAAGATAATAATGAAATAAAACAATGGTTTGGATCCTATCTAGAGTTCCATGGTTGCAAGGAAGGGGAGGGATTTTCACCCCCCCCAGGAGACTTCCAGTTTTCTAGCCGAATCCGGAGAGCCGATCACCAAATCTTTGGCTTTGGCTTTTCCCTGTGGGAATTTTTAATGAGCTCTGAGGGAGGCATTTTTGGAGGTAGATTTCCCAAATTTTCATTGCAGCTTCAGGGGACTCTCCTTGCATGAACCCCCCCAAAATTTGGTGAAGATTGGGTCATGGGGTCCAATTTTACAGGGGCCTGAAAGGGTTGCCCCTCCTCCATAGAGAAGCAGGACCTCATAAAATTGGACCCCCTGTCCCAAATTTTACCAAACTTTGGGGCTCATGCAAGGGGAGTCCCCTGCAGCTATGCTGCAAATTTGGTAACTCTACCTCAAAAAATGCCCCCCCCCCCGAATTTTAAGAGTACTAACTTTTTACAGTCTGTAATGGCCGCATCCGTACTGAAGAGTCATGGAGAAACTCCCATTAATGCTTGCAATGGGCATGTGCAAAGCTATTGCTACCCATATTGAAGCAATTCCCAGGCTGCCAGATATCTATATGAAAGAAGCTTCTAAGTAGCTCACCATCCATAAATGCCCACCAGTTTGACTCATGTTCTGCTTACTAGCTGTGAGCAGACAGATGATTTTCCTTCAGCAGTTCAGCTGTTCATCAGCAATTCAAGCCTGTTTCATGGGTTACCTTCTGCATATTCAAATAGCACAGTACAGCGCAGTCAGCAGCATTTCATGCTCATGAGTTTTCACACAGCATAATGAAAGTCCTAGACTTGTCCTGGTGCACTACTCCACAGCCAGTTGCTTAAATAAAGAGTGAGCAAGCCAATCAGTAAGTTATATACAAACACTTTAAAAAACAGTTTAACCAGTTTGTGTTCATCTAAGCCCATTTTATCAACATTATTTTGTGCACATGCCTTATTGGATTTGTATTTCCCCATTACATCATTTAGTAATCTGTCCTACCCATTCATGACCCCAAAGGAGAACTGTGCAGATGCAAAAGCAGCTACAGAAGGGAATGAAACTCCCATCACCAGAGCTACTGAACAGCCGCAATGCCATTCAAAAGCTGCTAGAGTCAGATTGCAGTGATGTGAAGAGATCTGAGGCTCAGTTTCTGAGTGGTTGTGTCGACCCAAAACTATATTCATGGCACCTTTACTCACAATAAAGTCACATAATACAAATAAGGTGCTTTTGTGGTAAAATAATACTCCATCTTCTGATTTTCCCTTGGAACCTTTTAGAGCATTTCTTGTCGCTGAGACTCTTGTTCCAATTTATTTACTGTGCCTCCAGACAATCAGCTTCCAGTCTTGAAATTTCATTTAAATGTCTTGTGGTTTATTAGGCATCACACAGGAGAAACTCCATCATTATTACTAATTAATCTCAACTTGCCTGTAGCCCTTGCAAACGGCTGTTCCTTTAGCCTGAGCAGAATTGCAAGCCACAAGATTTCATAATTTTCTTTTGCCATGCAATGATAATTAGGCCTTCACTTTCTTGTAATGCCTGCCAAAATAATATTTTCCTCTTCCCACCTCCTAACTTTCATTCTCTGTAAGAAATGCAGAGTGTCATGAGATTCTTGAAGCCCTGTGACATTTTAATATTCTTGTCATTCTTTCAGTAGGGCAGCAGTGTTCCACAGTTCCAAAGAAAGGTAGCCATAACAAGTAAACAACAACAACAACAACCCCCGAACTACAGCATAGGTTAATTACAGCCAGCCACCCATACCTTTTCCTTTTCCTGTGGCACTAGGATAGCGAAGGTATCTCTCTCTCATGGAGTGGAGACAATGGGCGAAAACGCACGGGCGCTTGAGCCTCCTTTCTTCCCTGTTCCAGCCAGGATCCAGCCAGGATCAAACGCACGTCCGTGCGTTCGATCCTGGCTGGATCCTGGCTGGAACAGGGAAGAAAGGAGGCTCAAGCGCCCGTGCGTTTTCGCCCAATACTATCTCTAACAAAAACATTGACATAAGAATGGTAGAGCATGGAAGAAGGATACAAAATGTCTCTTCTTCATTGCATGCCTCTTGGATTGTATTACTCTCCAGGATGCTTCATACTTCACAATAAGCATTGCTGGAATACTGAAGTATGGATTAGAAGCTGGCAGTGCTGGTTAGATCACCTGCAATTTAGGATAATGCTCCTAGAGGAGGAGACCTAATTTGAAGAGAGCTGACCTACAGAGGCTCAGTCATCTGGCAGGCAGTTTCTGTCACCACGAACATTAAACAGTATCACTCTTAATTAGTCTAGACCATTGATGCAATCCGTAGGGCGCCACTGGTGCTCAAACTTTATTGCCCTGAGAAGACTTCATCGCAATGAACATAGATGAGCACAGCTTCTGTGCTTGGTGAATGTTTAATTGTAATGGAATATAGTGCATTCCAGAAATTAAAGTTGTGATTGCAATAAGCAGAGGGGAGGATGAGTTCATTAAGACTTACAATAAATACATTATTGATATTGGATGGACAGGCTACATTCACTTTCAAGACAGTAAAATTCCCACCCAAATGTTCAAACACTGTGGCAAGGCTGAAGTTAGTCACTCTCTCAGAGATTGCACAGACTTTTTCTTTTCTCTTGCATCATTCTTCTATTTTTGTTTATGTTAGTAACCTGAGTTTTCTCAGAGCTACATTCACAAGGGATTGCAGATGACCTTTCCTTCTAGATAGTGCATATGTGCACATCTCCTTAGATTAAAAGATGAATCATGTGAAACCAACCAGGATCTGGTGCAACACCTGCCATTTCTTGATTAAGGAACAATAGTAAAACATTCCTTTGTCAATGTCCCTCTCCCACTCATAATATGTTGGCAAGAGAAGTATTTTCCACATTATTTGTAGGGGGATGGATCTTAAGCAACCACTTCAGCTCTTCATGTGGTCTCTTGTAGATAGATAGATAGATATAGATATAGATATAGATATGCAGTTAAGAAAAAGACAGGCACTCGGCAAAGATGCTATAGACCCTGTTGACGTAATGTATAATTAATCAGAACTGAGCTGAAATAAAAATGTTGGGTATGAGAATCTTTTCATATTCTGAAGAGTTTTGTGTCTTAATACCAAAACCAAATGCCAAAAAGCCTGAAGTATTCACATCCCAATATAAATCTTAGCAGTCAGACTCTGGAATACTATCAATGGCTACTAATTACAGTGACAGGAAAACAGGGGAAGGCCAGCCTCACTGTGAAAAACTCTCTGGAAAAGAGTGTTTGCTAATCCTTAAAAAATTTACGGGAGGGGGAGAATGCAGTCTTTTGTATCCTCAGCATACTTTCTTAGGATCTTTTCTCCAGGTTGTTGTTGATGTTGGTGTTTTTTTTTATATGCCAACTTTCCCACTTAAGGAAGACACTCACCAGCCTACAATCACCTTCCCTTCCCCTCCCCACAACAGACACCCTGTGAGGTAGGTGAGGTGAGAGTGTGTGACTAGCCCAAGGTCGCCCAGCTGTCTTCATGTGTAGGAGTGGGGCAACAAATCCAGTTCACCAGATTAGCCTCCACTGCTCATGTGGAAGAGTGGGGAATCAAACCCGGTTCTCCAGATCAGAGTCCACTGCTCCAAACCACCACTCCTAACCACTACAGCACACTGGCTCGCCTAGTAAGCAATGAAATTTATTGGTTATCTTAATTTAATTTTTTTGCTGTTGGTTAAGAGAAGCATTTTTTTCATGTGACTTTTAACTCCACTGTTTCTTCTCCATTCCTTCAGCCCTTTCTGCATGTTGCAACTGTAGGTAGAAGCTGCTTTAAGTTGCTCTACATGGCAACTGCAGAGGCATTTGAACATAGAAATCAAAATAGAAAAATAGAAAACACACTTCATATTATATCTAGAGGAGTTTTGCATTCATCAAGGATGTCACTTCTTTTTTTGGGGGGGGGATGGAAAAATTAGCTATTTCTTTCAAAGTCATTTAAATAGATGCACACTCCCCCAAATTAAAGTTGAAGTTGTAACTTTTCAGTTGCGATCACTTTGTGTAAACGTAAGAAGTGAGAAAATCCTAGCTATGTTAACTCTCTGTGATGGAATTGGGGTAGGAAAGAAATTTGCAATTTATTTTAGATTAATTGGCCGCTGAATGAAACAATGTTGTGTAAGTAACATCACATGTTAACATCTCCCTCCAGGAAAGGCATTGTCAATCACTTGTGACAATAGTCGGGGGCGGGGGGGTTCCTTCCATGAATGTAACTACTACATTACCTTTTTAAAAAGACCATGTGATTAAAAAAAAAACAGCTTTGGGGAGATAATTTGTGCTTTTATCTATCCCAAGAAAATGGAACAACTGACGCCACTTTTAGTCACCGATGAGCACCATTAGGTCAAAAGCTGCCAGAAATTTTGTTAGTCTTTAATGTGCTACTGGACTCTTGCCCCTTTCTATCATTTTATTGGGGTAACTGAGCAACAGAAAGTGTTGGCCTAAAGAACTTAATGTGGTTCCTTTAGTCAATCAGGGCAGGACCTCCTTACAAACACAACGCACAAATTCCCACTGAGCTGTAAATGTGCCATTTTTTATCATTTAAGCAGTTAAGCATAATAACTGTGTCTAGCTTTTAGTGCTCCTCACAGACGAGGTTTTAAGTTTGCTGCTCCCAGAACCTGCAGTTCCTGAATGACTAATTAGGCATAAACAGAAGATGCAAAAACACACGTTCAAAGAGAATTTATTTCAGAGCATGGGGAAAAAAGGATTACTGAAATTCCAATCAGCAACAGGAAATGAGAGGAGGGAGATGAGAGAAGCACCTGAGTTGGATACCTATCTTTTACAAGTGAATAGTGTTTTCTCCTTGTGGCCTAGAAGTGCAGCCACTCACATTTTCAGCTAGACACTCTAGCACATCATTTATACACAATATAAGTGATGAATCAGGGAACAACTACCGCTCTTCTGTCAGCCAGATGAGTATGCTTCTAAGGATTGGTTGTGCCAGACATTCAGACTGAATGTACTGGCTTGCCTTACTGGCAGACAAAAGGGTTGAAACAAACAGTATGAAGTCTACACAGATAGCTTCCTTGGTTTTCCTTAGGGATGTCCAAGGGTATGTGTCCCTCCTGCTTTCACTTGGATGCTTCCTGCACTGTGCCAATGAATAAGACGTGGTAAACTGTTATCTTTCCTGCCACTGTAAATTTTGTTCACAAGAGGTTGATGTGAAGTGGGATCTCCTATCCATAAATGTGAATGTTGTGTAGGCAGTCGCTTAAAAATTGGGACCAAAATTGCAATGGGCTTGAGATTTCAGTATTACGATTTCTTTTATTTCATAGGTATGACACCAAGTTGAGTGGTTGTGATGTCTATTTTATGTTAATAAATTCTAGATTCTTGAATGTCAAACTTTTAACAATGTTCTTTGTTTAGTTTTAAGATAAGTTCTGATGGGTTAGAGTTTTAATTTGTTACTAAAGTCTGACTTTTATAAATTATTTATATATATGTTTAACTCTTGTAAAGGCCTTTGGACATAAGCAATAACCTGAACCTTTCCTACCACCTTATTCTGCAACTAGTCCCAATTCTAGATGGTGGCTAACCAAAGCCCCCAGGAAATTCACCAAGAGTTTATTGTGTTGGTTATCCCTTGCTAATAATCATCAGCATTCAAATTTCAGAGGCTTATTGTCCCTTGAGATAGCAATTCTAATTATTATGATAATAGATAAAATTTTATATTTTGCCACAAGTCCCACCATGCTACATTGTAACTCAAAGCTCCGTTACATTTATGTGCTAGAGCATAAATATTTTTTTTAGAACTCAACAATCTTTTGCATTTATTGTACCCCTCCACTTGCACCACTGATGCTAGGTGGCAATAGATCTTCATGGATTCATTCAAAGCTGTTGACATTTATGCTTGTGAGTTCATGACATTCCTCACCAATAAATGCTAACTGGATCATTCTTTGCTGTGTGAAGATTGACATTCTTTGTCTTCAGCGATTCATCTCTTTTCATTGGGTGAGTTTAATTTCCTGTATTTTCTGAGACAGTGACACTTGTGTTTTATCTTGAATCTGTCTTCTAATAATTTACAACATCTGTTTGCATGCCCCAGCACATTGAGCCCATATTTAGAAGGATTTTCCCATTACACCACAAGGTTGCTTAAGGTTTCTTTTAGATTTTACTATAGTGACCACTTTTGCTGTCATCTACTTGGCTAGGCATTTCAGTTTTCATCAATGAATCACAGTTATTTAGAAATCTGTTAACAACCTCCATTCATACAACACCTGGTTCCTTGACGAACTCTTTTGCTTTGAAATCTTCTGTAGCCAGATCTGGTTTCCCATCTCTACTGAAATATTAAAATTAGATGGGTTTTTTCCAATAGGAAACATACAGTTGTAAATATTATATTTGATCCTATTTGGCTACACTCAAAGGTATAGAAGCATTGTCTGCCATTGAGAAAAGTTGCTAGTTTACAAAAACTAATAATACCTGGACTGGGGTGGGGCTTTTCCATGCTAGTGGCATTTGAGCTAAGGCTGTCAGGTGGTCTAGCATTGGGTTTCCTTCACTGAGCAAGGCCCTTCCCAGCTTTATGACTCTGACAGTACAATCTTATGGAGAATTATTGAAATCAATGGGCATAGACTGTAGTAAGTGCATAAGGTTGCACTGCAAGCTTCCCTCAAAATTCTTTAGAGGTTTGACCCATGGCTCAGTGATAAGCATCTGCTTGGCATGCAGAAGGTCCCAGGTTCAATCCCTGGCATCTCCAGTTAAAGGGACTAGGCAAGTAGGTGATGTGAAAGACCTCTCCCTGAGACCCTGGAGAGCTGCTGCCAGTCTGAGTAGCCAATACTGACTTTGATGGACCAAGGGTCTGATTCAGTAAAGGCAGCTTTATGTGTTCATGTGACAAGCCTTCACATTTTACACAGAACAAAGCCAGGTAGCAATTTAGGGTTGGGCCAGGTCTCCACAAGACTTTTAAATTGTCTTATTAAAATTATCTTCACTCCCTCCCCCACCCAGAATTGCTCATATACTTCTCCCAAGTAGGAACCTTCAAATTCACTGAGGAAATTTTGCATTAGGCAAAATCGGGTCACTCCAGTTCAAAGCAAGCAATAGACATACACACAAATGATTAAAACATGGAGGGTCCTTGACATGATGAGCCCCTGCTAGACACAATTTTAATCTAAATGATAAATATTCAGCTATAGAAATTCTAACATTTGTACAGCTGAAACGCGGCCTAATTATTCCAGGCACCTAAAGCTCATCTTGAATGCTGCTTTTTGGTTATGAAGAAAGATGATCCATTCCAGGATTTTTTTTCCATTTAGGAAAGTGAGATTTAACATTCTGCCAGATGATCGAGTAGGCTATCTGCCTGATTAATTGATACAAGAAGCAATATATTCATACGATAAAACTTATAGAAGATGGGAGGATGAGAAAATAAACAATATTGTATGTGGGGGGAGAGATGAGACTTTAAAATGTGCATTTGGTATATTATTTAAAATTTTATCTAAATGGAAATTTTAATCAGTTGTGGCTGTGAAATAGCACAATGCTTTAGGACAATGTTGTCTAGTTGTGAAAGAAAGACAAAAAATCATCCATTTTTAAAGTAGATGTAGTATACCTACTACTTTTAAATGCTCCCAAAAACGTATTGAGCATCCTTTCACACCATTAGCAAAATCAGTATTAAGTAATGGCTTTGTCATGTTTCTATATACAAAAGGAGATTATTGAATGTCAGGGGAAACATCCTAATTGTAAGAATTGTTTGGTTAATGGAGGATTTCAAGCAGAGGCTGAACAGCTGTTTGTTGGAGATGGTCTCAGTTTGGGATTTAAGCAGTGAGCAGAAAGTTGGCCTTGGCAGGATGAAAGATTCCTTCTATGAATCTAAATTTGCATTACACAAACCAATCTCAGTAGATATCCAGGATGCTATTGCACAATGCAAAAATAAATAAATTTGGCACCTAGGAATGCATGTGCACCAGTCCTTGCTGAACTAGAGAGGCAATTTTAAACAGAGTTACATCCTCATAAGCCCATTGACTTCAATGGCACTTATGATGGCACTTTATCAGATGATCAATGCCATTTGGTTAACTTTGAAAGCAATAGCTGCCAGCATGGGATGGAAAGACTGAGTTTATGGTTTTAAAATAGTTACTATCTAACGTACTTCCCCCCGCCCTGACCTGGATAGCCCAGACTAGCCCAGTCCCATCAGATCTTGAAAGATAAGCAGGGTTGGCCCCAGTTAGCTTTTGAATCAGAGACCACCACAGAAGTCCAGGGTTGCTATAAAGAGGCAGGTAATGGCAAATCACCTCTGTTCGTGCCTTGAAAACCCTATGGGACCACTATAAGTCAGTTATGACTTGATGGCACTTTCCACCTCCAACAGTGTACTTGTTTCACATTTGTTGTGTGATACGTTCCATAGAGGTATTTATTTATCTAAAAAAATCTATGAGTTGCAATATCTACACAGAAGTAACTTACTTCTTAAAACAATTATAGCATAATAGAATTACAATAATTAACTATTAAAATGTCTAAAAGAAGACACATTTTAGAATTTGCACTTTGAAAATTTTAGTCGATATTTAAAAAAATCTCATTTCACCCACCCATATTCACTTTTTTTGTCCCACAACACAACTGTTGCCATTTCAATTCATGTAAATAACTCCCCCCTATTCAAAACCAACCACTTTTCCATGCTACTATTTGTTAAAACTCTCCAGTATCAATTTCTTGCTGTACGTAAGTATTCAAGCTATCAAAAGAGGGAGATGGGAAGAAAGGTTAGATCCAGCAATGTATTTGCAGTTTCAGCTCCTCCTAAACACAATCATGCACAAGTGATTTACAGGAGTGTAACTTGTCAGTTATTGGCAGTTAGCAATTATTCAAAGTAGTCCAAGCCTTTGAATTTGCACAGATAAAATCAACATTCGATCCTACATTCCCAATATTTCATGGATTACTACAATCCTAAAGTGTCTGAAGCTTTTCAACCTTGAAATTAAGCAAGGTATTGATTTCGCTCATTATTTTGAGTGATAATGAATCTGCAATTTATCAAACTGAGGCTTAAGTTAAAAGGGGAGGAATCAATGTTCTTATTAAAGTGGGCTTCATGCTTTACAGATCAGTACTAGTTTGCAGAGTTGCATGACTGGTTTCACATTATACTGATTCTGAGCAGAATTTTATGAGCTAGCGCTGGGGCAGTCTGGGAGCTATTTTCATTTTGTCCTTCAGATTTACACTATTCTCATTAACCCTCATGACAGAGAAAAGAAGAAGGCAGAATATGATTAACTTCCAGGTCTCTCATCTTCACAAACTCCAGATTTAGTTCTCTAACGACTTATCAATACAGTGCCATATAATAGCTAGTCCAGCCATTCAGCCAATAAACCATACGTGGCTAATGTTCCTTCCTGGTGCAAAAATTTAGGGCGGATTAAAAAAAAATACTGACTTTTTAGTGAACACTTTTAGCAGAGTCAAAAAGCTCCACTTCCCCACCTTTCTGTGATTTTTTGTAAGTGATTGATTTGAAAAATATTTACGTGCTCAGGAAGCACTGCCTTTACCTTCTGTTGACTTTGTTTGACCTTGATGTAGCCAAATCCAACCTGCTTTGAAGCCACATGTGCACTGTGCAAAGGCTTCCCACAGATGCTCAAGCAGCAATGATAGTAGCAGAGCCAACTCAGAAATGCCTAAGCAAAAGAAGGAGAAGAAGAAGAGTTGTTTTTTATTCGCCGACTTTCTCTACCACTTAAGGGAGACTCAAACTGGCTTACAATCACCTTCCCTTCCCCTCCCCACAACAGACACCATGTGAGGTAGGTGGGGCTGAGAGAGCTCTAACAGAGCTGTAACTTTCCCAAGGTCACCCAGCTGGCTTCATGTGTAGGAGAGGGGAAAGAAATCCAGCTCACCAAAGGCTGTGTATGAGAGGAGGAGAGAGGCCAGTCTTGCCACCCGGGCCCTACTGATGCCAGGTCCAAGATGGGTTGCAGAGCATATCTGCCCCCATCCTTGGTGCTGCAGGGCCATCATGGGAGGAGACACACTTCCTTTGTTCTCAAGCTGCCTCTATCTAGTTGCACCTCTGCAACTCTCTTTGGAGGTGGAAGGGCCAAGACAGAAGGAAGTGATAGGGTTGCCAACCTCTAAATGGTAGCTGGAGATCTCCCGGAATTACAACCGGTCTCAAGACAACAGAGATCAGCTCCCGTAGAAAAGAAATGGCTACTTTGGGAGGTGGACTGTATGGCATTATACCCTGCTGAGGTCCATCCCTTCTCCAAGCCCCACCATCCTTAGGCTCCACCCCCAAAATCTCCAGGTATTTCCCAACCCAGACCTGGCAACCCTAAGAACTGAGTTACCTAGGGTTGCCATGCACATGAATGGAACTTCCAGAAGACTTTGGGGTATGGAATGGGGGAAAGAGAAGTTGTTGAAGTGTCAGTGTCATTTCTGACTAAGACCCAGAAATATCATCCCTGGCACTGTAGGATTTTGCCGATCTTGATGGTAAAACTAGATTTTAGCCAGAAATAAAATCAACATGTCCTGCCCTCCCTCGTTTTCTACTGCAACTCATTTGATCAGTCTATTATCAAGGGTTGGTTACAGGGACCTTATCATCCCTGTGCTGAAAGATCTCCACTGGCTGTCAATTTGTTTCCAGGCACAATTCAAAGTGCTGGTTCTTAACTTTAAAGCCCTAAATGGCTTGGGGCCACAATATTTGAAGGATCACCTCCTTCCATGTAGTCCACCCCACCAGCTGAGATCTTCCACACAAGCCTTGCTCTTTGCATTCCTGCCTTCACAGGTGAGACTCTTCAGAGGTGGCAACCAGAGACAGGACGTTTTCAGTAGTGGTAAGTCTCTTGGGGAATACCCTTCCCCTTGAGGCTCACCTGGCACCTACGTTTATTTAAAATATTTCTATGCCACCTTTCCACCCAAATAGGGTCCCCCATCATGGCTTACATCAAAACATTTTTGTGTGTGTGCCATAGAGTGATAGCTGACTTATGGTGACCCCTTAGGTTTTCAAGGCAAGAGATGTTCAGAGGTGGTTCGTCATTGCCTGACTCCATGCCACAAACGTGGTATTCTTTGGAGGTTGCCCATCCAAATAGTAACCAGAGCCGATCCTGGTTAGTATTAATACTAACCGGCATGGCCCCCCATGCCGGTGTCAAAGGCCACGCAGGCATCCCGGGAGGCATTCCCGGGGTGTTACGGTGCTGGGCTTTCAGCCCAGGAACGCCCTTTTTATTTTTGGCGAGATATGCCACCTTTTAGGTGGCGTATCTCCCATGCAATCCTATGAAAGTTTCATGGATTTTTTTATGCCAGGAGGAGGTTTTGGCGGGGCTGAAACCTCCTTTGGAGGCAGCGCAGCCGCATTGCCTCCTAAGCCTAGGGCAGGCATTCCTCTCAGGAATGCACTGTTAGGGCATTGCAGGAAGAGGCATCAGGCAGCTCCTTTCACAGCACCACCAGCTGGGTTGAAACCAAGCAACCTCTCTGGCAGAGGTGAGAGGGGAACCAATGCCTCTTCCTATGCTGTTGCCCCTGGGATTTGAGTTGAGCATCCCCTGTGGAGCTTTGCTCAGCTTCCTAGCAGTCCTCTAGGACAGCATTCCTCTGGGAACTTTCTTGGTGAATTAAATGACCAGTCTACTACATACCCTACCCTGCCCAACCTACCCAGGTCCTTGACCAGCCTTGAGCATCTGAATCCCCGCTGATGTTGCAACAGTTTCTAGAGTAGTTCAGTTACTACTACTTTGCCACTGTGACTCCGCTTCTTCTGTCTTAAGAAAGTTAGAGCCCTCCAGCTTGGCTACCCAAGGGCAACCCAAATGCTGGATCAGACCTAGTGTGAGTGTAAAGTGCCGTCAAGTCGCAGCCGACTTATGGTGACCCCTTTTGGGGTTTTCATGGCAAGAGACTAACAGAGGTGGTTTGCCAATGCCTTCCTCTGCACAGCAACCCTGGTATTCCTTGGTGGTCTCCCATCCAAATTAGGGCTGTCAATTCGGTTCGGTCCGAACTGAAAATCAACCGAATTTCCCCTGATTCGTTGCTTTTCTGTTCTGACGGATCCGAACTCAAAACTGGCGGGCAACCGGGGGGGCCGAATTCAACGAGTTCGGGAGTTCGCGAATAAATTCGGCCAATTCGGCCGTCAGTAAGCAGCATAACCGTCAGTAAGCAGCATTCTCCTCCCCCGGCCAATCGGTGGGCAAGCTGGGTCTTCTTCTGGCCAATCAGTCAGGATTGAGTACTGGAGGAATCAGCTGATGTGCGGCCCGGCCAGGGAGAGAGAGAGAGAGAGCGAAATCCTCGTGTGTGTGTGTGTGGGGTGCTTGTGCACATTCGCTCCTTTCTGTGGCTGCAGGGGGCGCATTTTTTGGGGTGCACACACAAAACTTTCACTGGAACTTCAGATGAAGCTTCTTAAGGTACCCCCCAAGTTTTGTAAACATTTGGTCAGTGGGTCCTGAGATATGGGCTCCCCCCTTTTTCTTTCCATGGCTGCAGGGGGCGCATTTTTGGGGGTAAAAATCCCAAACTTTGAGCGGAGTTTCAGACCAGTGTTCTTAAGATACCCCCCAAGTTTTATAAACATTGGGTCAGGGGGTCTCGAGATATGGGCTCTCCCCCTTTTCCCTCCCCCCTTTTCCATTTATGTGGCTGCAGGGGGCGCTTTTTGGGGGATATAGCCCCCAAACTTTTAGCATAGCTTCAGTGAATTATTCTTAAGATACTACCCAAGTTTTGTAAAGATGGGTTCAGTGGGGGCAGAAATATCGCCTCCCCCCTTTTCTCTTTCCATGGCTGCAGGGGGCGCATTTTTGGGGGTGCAGACACAAAACTTTCACTGGAACTTTAGATTAAGCTTCTTAAGGAACCCCCCAAGTTTTGTGAACATTGGGTCAGGGGGTCCCGAGATATGGGCTTTCCCCTTTCCACTATTGGGATGAATGGGGCAGCCGATCCGATCCTGTGTGCATCTCTCCAGAGCAAAACGTTCCGTGCCTAATTGGAATCATCTTGGATTACAGCCCGTCCTGATGGAACAGAAGACAGCCACAGTAAGACCCCTTTGGGGGCTTTAATCTATAATTTTTCTCCTGTGTATGTGTGTGTGTGTGGGGGAAAGCAGAGTCTGTGTGTGGGGTATTCTTCATGGATATTTGCTGCTGCTTCGACGCTGTTTTGCGTCGGAGGCAAATTTTGGTTATTCACTGCAGAGCCGTGTTTTCACTCACTGAGCAAAATAAGCCGGTTTAAAAGAGAGGCAATCCAAACCACTTCTGAGCCGTACTTTCCAGTAAAAGAGCGTTTTTTTGCTCGGATGCCCATGAAGAAATGTTTGCTTCGCTCCCCGGGACGTCTCCTTTCTCCTCCCCCAAGAACGGTGATTGGCTGGGGGAGTTGCCACTCTAACAGCATCGCACCGGCAGGAGGGAGACCCAGAGCAGACTGGCTGCCCCTCTTCAGAAGGGTGATGGGGGTTTTGCCGCTCTCAGGATTCCCCTCCCCAACACACACACACATAGGATCGCACCGGCAGGAGGGAGACCCAAAGCAGACTGGCTGCCCCTCTTCAGAAGGGTGACGGGAGTTTTGGCTTGGGTTTGCCGCTCTCATGGTCCCCCCCCCCCAAACACACACACACACATAGGATCACACCGGCAGGAGGGAGACCCAAAGCAGACTGGCTGCCTCTCTTCAGAAGGGTGACGGGAGTTTTGGCTTGGATTTGCTGCTCTCATGGTCCCCCCCCCCACACACACACACATAGGATCACACCGGCTGGAGGGAGACCCAGAGCAGACTGGCTGCCTCTCTTCAGAAGGGTGACGGGAGTTTTGGCTTGGATTTGCTGCTCTCATGGTCCCCCCCCACACACACACATAGGATCACACCGGCAGGAGGGAGACCCAAAGCAGACTGGCTGCCTCTCTTCAGAAGGGTGACGGGAGTTTTGGCTTGGATTTGCTGCTCTCATGGTCCCCCCCCACACACACACATAGGATCACACCGGCAGGAGGGAGACCCAAAGCAGACTGGCTGCCTCTCTTCAGAAGGGTGACGGGAGTTTTGGCTTGGATTTGCTGCTCTCATGGTCCCCCCCCACACACACACATAGGATCACACCGGCAGGAGGGAGACCCAAAGCAGACTGGCTGCCTCTCTTCAGAAGGGTGACGGGAGTTTTGGCTTGGATTTGCTGCTCTCATGGTCCCCCCCCACACACACACATAGGATCACACCGGCAGGAGGGAGACCCAAAGCAGACTGGCTGCCTCTCTTCAGAAGGGTGACGGGAGTTTTGGCTTGGATTTGCTGCTCTCATGGTCCCCCCCCCCACACACACATAGGATCACAGCGGCAGGAGGGAGACCCAAAGCAGACTGGCTGCCTCTCTTCAGAAGGGTGACGGGAGTTTTGGCTTGGATTTGCTGCTCTCATGGTCCCCCCCACACACACACACATAGGATCACACCGGCTGGAGGGAGACCCAGAGCAGACTGGCTGCCTCTCTTCAGAAGGGTGACGGGAGTTTTGGCTTGGATTTGCTGCTCTTGGGATGCCCCCCCGCCCAACACACACACACAGGATCATGGGAAGAGTGGGCGGGATTAGGCGGATTTGGAGCGGTGAGTCATGAGCGGCAGCAGACGTAAGCAGCGCAGAGAAGTGCGCTGTTTCTCCCGTGAAAAATTGGGATGGGGGGAGAATCTGCACTGCCATGAAGAAGCTATTTAAATCAGTTTATTATTTGCTCCGGTTCGAAACCGAAGCAAAATCCACCGTGAAGAATACCCCTGTGTGTGGGGAGGGAGCAGTTTCTGTGGGTGGGGGGGAAGCCAAAGGGGGCTTTCGTCGGTTCTGCCTGGGGTGTGTGTTCCCCCTCGAGTCTCTCGCTCCCTGGTTTGAGGGGGGAGGTTTCAGTTGTGTGTTGCAAAGGTGTTGTTTAACAAGGTTGTGTTTGCAGTTGTTTTGCTAATTTCTCCGCTGTTGTCGGGCTGGGAGCTTTGTGCGTGGGCGGCAAGCTCTGCTGAGAGATGCACAACATTAAGGGTGGGGGAGACCCCTTTCAGGGCCCATATCTCAGCCCCCCCTGACCCAATCTTTACAAAACTTGGGGAGTCTTTCAATAAACGTCCTTTGAAGCGCTGCCAAAAGTTTGGGACCTCTAAGCCCAAAAATGCCCCCCCCAGAGCCACGGAAAGGCGCGGTTGTGTTTTTAATGGCTTTATTCGGCCGAATTTGTTTCCAAACTTTGAATTCCCGCCGAATTGAATGGATCCGAAGTGGGGGAGTTCGGACTTCGGCACGTACCGAACCCACAAGGGCCAAATTCGGCCGAATCCGAACTGTACCGAATTTTTTTTTTTTGACAGCCCTAATCCAAATACTAACCAGGGCCGACCCTGCTTAGCTTCTGAGATCTGACAAGATCAGGCTAGCATGGGCCATCCAGGTCAGGGCGGATCAGACCTTAAACCCCATCAAATGCCAATTCCCTATTGCAATAGTGAGCCAGCATGGGGTGGTGGTTAAGAGCAGTGGACTGTAATCTGGAGAACCGGGTTTGATTCCCCACTCTTCCACATAAAGCCTGCTGGGTGACCTTGGGCCTGTCACAGTTCTCTCAGAACTCCCTCAGTTCCACCTACCTCACAAAGTGTCTGCTGTGGGGAGGGGAAGGGAAGGCAATTGTAAGCCACTTTGAGACTCTTTACGATAGAGAAAAAGTGGGGTATAAAAACCCAACTCTTCTCTCTTCTCAATACTTGGGCAGCAACTGTTTGGCTCACATATGCACGATGATATCTGAAAGAGCAAGGGGCAGGGGCCAAATAGAAATATGGGAAATGAAAGCATTGTAATCAACATGAGAATCTCTTTTATCCTGTTGATGGGGCAAGGCAACAAGAGCTAATGCATCCTTCTGTTCCCCAATGCACTCCAGGGAAGTAGGAGTGAAGGTGCAGATGACTGAATCTTTACACAGAAAAGAGTCAGAGGTTATGGGAAGAAAACACAAAGGCAAGTGCTTTTTCGCCAAAGCGTTCATTATTATTATTAAACCCAGCTCTTATCTGATTAGTTATGCTTGCAGTGTTTTTGTGGCCCAGTTTTATGATCAGAAAGCATCCCTGATAGTAAAAAGAGATTGGACCTGATACCATATGTGGAAACTAATTTAGTGAGAAATTGCACGCTGACAGGCAATGATGTTTTATTGTAAATGGCAGATGCCTCATTAGTGATGATTTATTTAGATGACCTTCTCGGAGAGATGCCAATTCTCCCCTGCTTCCCCCTTCTCCAAGCCTGCTCTCTCTCCTCTTGAAGCTCAGTTGTGAAACACTCCTGAGGAAGCAGAAGTACATACTGTTCATCTAGTCCAGTCTTGCAAAGCCTTTTGTATTCCCAAATGGCTCAAGAGCACAGTGATTTACAGACTTTTGCATTCAGCTCTGGGATTAAATGTATAATGTGCATGCCATTAAGTTTTTAACATGACAGAAATATGGTCATTTTGAATATTCCAACTGAATGGTTGAACACACACGAACACATGAAACTGCCATACTGAATCAGACCATCGGTCCATCAAGGTCAGTATTGTCTACTCAGACTAGCAGTGGCTCTTCGGGGTCTCAGGCAGAGGTCTTTCACATCACCTACTGCCTGGTCCTTAACTGGAGATGCTGGGGATGGAACCTGGGACCTTCAGCCAAGAGCCAAAAGTAATTTGGTCTGTAGCCTGTAACCCATGGCTTGCAACCTGTGGCCCTGAGTGAGCTGGTGCTATGGATTCTATTTTTTTCTTTCTTTGCTCTGCTTGTCTAAAATATATTTTTGTTTCTTTGTAAGCTTTTTTGAGCCCTAGTAGGAAGAAGAATAGGATAGAAATAAATAAACCAACCAACAAATATGGTTAAATATGGTTAAATTCCCCTCAGCTTAGATTATAACTGTCATTAAATATGATAGGAGCAAGATTTGAGAATGGCACGGGGCACTGCGGCACTTCCTGGCAGCACCTGGGCACTGCAGAGCTGCTCGGGCTCCCCCCACTGGTGCAGCCTCTCCGAGAACTAAATCCCGGAAGAGAACAGTGGTGCCGGCATTGTAAGGGGGGCAGTCCTGGGACATTCATTCACAAGGGTGGAGCTGACTTTAGTCAGCTTCCAAACCTCTTCCAGCCTGGGAATGCCCCTTGCTGCTGCAGCGGGGCTATGACACATTTTTGTGTGTGTTGCAGCCCTGCTGTTTTCAATGGGGGGCTTTCCCCTCCATTTCCCCCTTTTTTATTCACGGTGGCTGAGAAGCCTCTTAGGAAGCGCTGTGGCTGCGCCACTCCCAGCCATCATGGATCCACCCCCCCCAGGAATGGAGTATCTAACCACTACACATACTACAAAAATGTGTAGCATGAGACAAGGGATCATACCGTGTTTTCTAAGGAATGTGCTGGCTTCACCTTCTCCTTCATTACAATTTTCAAGTGATGGTGCAAAAACATGAACAAACAAAATAAAAGCCATGCAATAACAAAAACCTCAAGTTATTTTCAGCAAAATCTACTTTCGTTCAGAGGGGTTAAACATAATTCACTTCTAAGGATGTTGCCAACATTGGCTATCGAGCCCTGGCTACCTAGTTTTATAGATGCCAATCACAGAGGCACATGTGGTAAAACTACATCCCATTTTAGATTGTGAATGAAGTAGTAATTTTGAGGGCAACGAATTCACCCCATGAAAATGAATATTACCAGTAGGGGAAATTCATATTACTGGCTTATTATTTTCAAACACTGTGGTTACATGAATTTACCACTTGATTTTTAAAACATCTATGCCTAGAAATAAGTGCCATTCGGTCTTTCCTAGGAAGTATGCTTAGGATTTCTGCATTCTTGTCATTTGGTATGTGCACTAGGATGAGCATTTATCTGAACTTATTCTGCATTTTTATGTTAGTTGGATGTATGATTTGCTGGATTTTAGAATTAATTAGTCTAGTTTGGCACAAAAATATAACTGGCACCTTTCCAGGATTTCATATTATGCAATAAACCGATGATTGGTATAGACAAACAGAGCAATTTTCCTGTACTCCAGCAAGTACGCCATAAGCATATTATTGATGAACTTGGAATGCAACCCACAGAAATTGTCTCCATGTGTTTTACTGTGATGCTTCCCAGGGGTTATGTATCCTTCTGAGTTTTGCTATTAGGTGGCCGAATTGTGCCTTTGGATGGGGGACCTTTTAATTTGCATAAGCTTTGCATGAGTTTACAACTGCTAATTTGGTGATTAATTATCCATATTACTCACTGTTTATTTGACCATGCCTAGATTAATTTATGTTTCCATGCAGTTCACATTTAGGGATGCATTTGCATATCTTGATTACAGTTTAATGCCTTGCCTCTCATTGTGCTTTCCCTTGGTACTTCAATCAGATTAGAGGAGAGTGCTCAAGCAAAAGGTACAAACAATGACTTCACATCACTGCATTGTCATATTATGGGATGGCCCTTCACTATGTCTCCATTTGAATGACGAGTGAACGGGCTTGTTTTTGATGCCACTTCTGCAACCTCATTGGCTCCAGCTAAGTATTCCATTTAATGTAATTAGGAAGGTATTTTGGAAAAGTGGAATAAAGAAAAACCTAAATTTATCATGTAGTTCCCACCACACGCAGTCTACTCTTGAAGTGATTTGAACAAGATTTCCATCTATAGCCACTAGAATTAAGAACATATGTCCAATTTATTTATGTATTTATTTTAAAAGAACCAGATCCAGTGTTTGTACAAACTGATGTACAAACTGATGTACATTTATTTCTCATTAATCCACCATCTGCAACATATGGACAGAAGTGGTGGTGAATATCCACATATCTATTTGTCACTTTTAGTACAGCCACAAAGGCTTCAGTTTGAAGTCCAAGGAGCGTTTGTCCTGGCTGTAGCAGATGGACCTCTCTCCAAAAACCAGACTTCAGAGATGCCTATGTCTGTCCTGCAGAGTGATTTATGTGATCTATCAGCAGCTTTGGATACAGTTAACCACTCCCTCCATATACATCAGTTAGAATATGGAGTTAGTATTACAGGAGTAACTCTTCACTGATTTCCATCTTTTCTGAAAGATTGGAGTTAGTATTACAGGAGTAACTCTTCAATGATTTCCATATTTTCTGAAGGATTGGACACAAAGAGTTTACAACTGGGACAATGGAATTAATAAGTTGGAATCTGGCATATTGAGTGCATCAGGGTTTGGTTTTGTCACCCGTGCTGTTCAATATTTACACAAGGCCTCTACATTAGATTTTATGGAGTTTGGGGGTTACATGTCATCCATAAGCAGGTTTATATATAAGCCCAGGCTTATATCAACGCCTTCAGATGTGTTCATTTAAGCTGTGAACCACTGCTTTGAGGCTGTGTTCCAATGATTAAAGTAGAGCTGAATTATTAGACAAGATAGAAGTAATGCTGGTTGGAAAGGCTGATGCTTTATAGGGACTAGATTCATTTGTTTTGAATGGGATGGAGCTGACATGCAGAGCTTGTGGATGCACAAGCATTACATTTATAAAACAGGTTGGGTGATGAACAGGAGTACCTTCTATCAGGTGCCTTTGTTTCATCAACCCTCTCCAAGCCTTTCATGGCCTAGGCCCATACATCCAAAGGTTTGTCTTTCCATATGTCACCATTTGCCAACTACAGTTCTTCGGTGGCCACCTTCAGTTCAGTTCTTCAGTGGCCACAGTTGCCTGCTTGCCATTATGGGAGCCTACTCCTTTTAATAGTGACTCCTAACTTATGGAATGGGCTGCTCAAGGAGGTGGGGGGCACCATCCTTAAAAGTGTTTTTAGGTACTGCTGTAAAGTTATTTTATTTGTTATGGCCTTTTTTGGGATTGAAGCCGCAGTTGTTTTCTTGGTGATAGCAGTCAGTGGAGTTTTATTGTATTGTATATGGTTTTAACTTGAAATTGTAAGCCTCCTTGAACTACCAGAGAAAGGTGGAGTACAAATAGTTAAATAAATACATACATATTTTATACAATGGTGTTGCTGATTGGCTTTCCTGCAACTGAAATCTGCAATGGAGTTCCACCAACTCCTAGAACTGTACCTCATTCCATTGCTTTCAATGAGCAAAAAATGCACTTCCCAGAATTATTCCAAGCTTGCTATATCTGTGCTGAGTGTGATGGGAAAGAAATCTACGCATGCACTTGGAACCGCCTATTGAGCCTTTCAACTGGCTTGTTAATGAATTATTCTATTTCTGTAAATCACTCAAGTGAACATTTTGAGACAGCTGCCAAGGGAAGTCTACAGAAAGCTTCTGTGTGTGTGTGTAAAGTGCCGTCAAGTCGCAGCCGACTTATGGCGACACTTTTTTGGGTTTTCATGGCAAGAGACTAACAGAGGTGGTTTGCCAGTGCCTTCCTCTGCACAGCAACCCTGGTATTCCTTGGTGGTCTCCCATCCAAATACTAACCAGGGCTGACCCTGCTTAGCTTCTGAGATCTGACGAGATCAGGCTAGCCTGGGCCATCCAGGTCAGGGCACAGAAAGCTGCTAGTGACCCTCAAATCACAACTATGGAACTGAATTCTGTCTGTATTGCAGAATATGGAAAATCTGACTTCAGGTCCACAGTTACACAAACTTGTTGATTCCAGACGCGTCCACTACAATGTGTGGAGCTCCCTTGGAATGTTTCCAAAGCTGCAGCTGTTCAGAACATACTGCTCACTGGATGATAAATTCAGACTGATTTTGGGGGGGAAAACTATTGAGATTTGATTAATTGGCTTCCAGTTGTTTGTAGTCCCCATTCAAAACTAAGATGCTGTTTTTTACTTTAATCAAAAGGAGTCTGTTTTAACGGTGGAGTCATACATCATTGTAGAGCCTTGAATCAGATTCTTGACCATTGGAAGTAAAAATTATTTTAGAAAATCAATCCAGTAGTCATTTCCACTCCTGTGGAATAATTCCCTCTTGTAACTTTCTTTCTCCCACTCATTTGGGATGAATTTTTCAAGGACAGCAATGCATCTTTCACTGAAGGGATTTTCAGTCCCATACTTTGGCACATAGATTTTTGGTTTGAGTCAGTGCCATTGGCGGTAAATATATTTGCTTGATATTTTGTCTGATTCTTCACTGATAGTTTGTAGTTTGTTTTTATAGTCATTGTTTTTCTGGTTTACTGTTTGATTTTTTTTCCTGCTGATGGTTTGGATGGTTTATTTCATTTTGTATCTTATTATAGTTGTACTTTAAACATTATCTTATTGTTAACAACATTGGGGTTTATACCCAAAAGAGAGATATTCAGTTTTAAATAACTAGAACTGCACTGATGACACATCACTTATTTGCTTTGGGATAAGCCATTCTGTGTATTTATTTTTTGGCTATGACCCAGCTCATACATTTTCCCCTTGCAAGATCCAGATTAACCACATAAGCTAAACCTTTGATTTCCATCTGACTTCATTCACATGGTTGAACCCAGCCAAACCCACACTGGCAATGCTTCACAAAGGGCAACTAATCACTTGAAGCAGTAGCCACACCATTTGGTCCTTGGCTAGAAGCCATGCAGCTGAAGTAATGTGAATTGGGCCAAAGTGCTGCACCCCAGATTGGAATGAGTACATAAAGCCATGATGGGGGAAAAATGAAATCTATTCTGAAACAGAATTTTTAATATTATATGTCTATGTTGGATTTTTGAGAGTCAGACAGTCAGTATATTGATTGGAAAACTTAGCAAAGATGCAATCCCATATGCCAGTTTCACTGTTGGGAGAGTGTTAGGATACTAAAACCCTACGTGGCATATGTTGAATATAAACTGGAGTAGTATCAGTTACTCTACACACGGACCTGATGTCACAGATATGCTAGTAAATGATGGCATCTGTGGACTGCTGTTGTGCCAGGGTCATAAAGATGACTCTGCTCATCTTTTAAGGATACATTTTAAAGCTAGGGGTATGACAAGGCACTTCCTTTCTGAAAATGGATTGGCTTGGGGTCAGTATAATTTGTATATTTTTATTTCCCATTTACTTTGATGCTTTTTAGACATTCCCAGAGCCTTGTGAGGAGCTTTCCTTGAAGCTATGAGAATATGAGAACATGCTAGGAAAAGTTGAGGGCAGCAGGAAAAGAGGAAGACCCAACAAGAGATGGATTGACTCAATAAAGGAAGCCACGGCCTTCAATTTGCAAGATCTGAGCAAGGCTGTCAAAGATAGGACATTTTGGAGGACTTTCATTCATAGGGTCGCCATGAGTTGGAAGCGACTTGACGGCACTTAACACACACACACACATGAGAATATTTACGAGGGAAGCTAGATCTTACAGCAGAAGCTCCGTGCACTTGAACAGGTGGATTTGGGACCTGATTTGAATAGGGCTGCCAATTCCAACTTTGCAAAATCCTGTTTGGGGAGGGAGTTAAATGGAGATGGGATGCCATTGAGTCTGCTCTCTGAAGCTGATTTCTGGGGAACTGATTTCTGGAGATCAGTTGTAATTCCAGGAAAAGTTCAGTTGGTAACCCTAAATTTGAAATGCACGCAGGTTAGGAAAGCAGAAATCTCCCTCTGCCTGTAATTTATGTGTCTGCAGATACCTTTGTCTCTGCCAACATCAGAACTGAGCCTGAACAAGTAGAAAAAGTACATGGGAAGTGGGATTCAAGGAGGAAAGCATAAGGGAGGGGATAAAGTTTAGTTATCTTGGAATGCACCCATTTTACTTTGAAAATCAGAAAGTTATTCCTGCTTTCTAAATGAGAGAGGATTCCCTGTTAAAACATGGAACAATCACTGTAACTTCCAGTTTGGCTTTTAATGACACAAGCAAGTGGGTAGGGACAAGTTGCCTTTCTGAGGTAGAAGTCAGTTCCAGTTCCATGGAAATAGGCCATACAATCAGCCTTTTCCAATTGATTCGGTCATTTCTCTAGCCATGCAGGAGGAGTTCACAGCTTAATGTCTGAAAGTCTGAAGTGTATCTTTATAACACATTTACTGCTAATCCATGTTCATTCCCAGATACATATTCTCTACAAATTTCATGGGAGCTCTCTGTAACTCACTTTAAGATCACAAGATACTATATTTTCCTTTTATGAGAGGGATGGTCTCCAATCGCTATAAACTGCACAGAGTGCAACTTACCACAACTAAAATATTTTATGTAGTGATTCTTTCCATGATTATCTGCCATAAGACAAAAAACAGGACATTGGGTCCTATAAATGTTTCAGTCTTAAGCCAAAACAGGATGGAGGTCACAGGGTCAAGAGTTGACACGGAATTGGCGAGCTGCATGTAGAGATGGTTACACATTCCAGTTTCCTTTAAGTGTTCTTAATAGTGGCAACTCTGTGTTTTATTTTGAAAAAGAGGCTATAAAACATGACACCTCAGAATATATTGTTGTTTGTTCTCTGCCCACAAGCAAAGAATATGTTCTTTGCCCACAAGCTTAGAAAAGAAATATGAAACTCTCTCATTACTGTACTCATATAAAAACCATAGAAGCAGGATAGTTTACGAGAGGCTGTTTGTTACTTTGGGGAGAATCAGACTATTTTCATGGTGGAAAAATGAGCCAGTCACCATATTTCAATACAAGGGAACAAATGAAGGACAACATTTATCCCTATTACAAATTATGGGGTTGAATAAATGTTGTGGGAAATACTAACTCAGTTGTCTGAAACGGGAAGTGTTCTGCCTTTATATCTGTACTTGATTAGCAATGTATATATTCTGTAAAGAAATGTTTACACTAGGCAGGATGAATTATTGTGCTGCATGAATTATCTTGTTACCTAATAAACCATAATAAGGTTTAACCTCCCAGCATGTCTTGTAACATGCCAAAGAAAATGCCATGTACATTGACCCAAGAAAAATGCAATGCTGCAACAAGCACTGTGAATATATTGAATATGATAAACAATATTATAGGAATCTGGATGTCATCCTGTTTAAGAGGAATCTTCTGTAGTATACAAATAATAATTAGACAAAAATGTTGTTCTGAAATCTTATGAAGATATTCACTGTCATACATAGAGATAGAAGCAAATAACAGCTGAAGAATATCATAGAAGCATTTTCAAATTCAAAGTTAGAGCACTTTATTTCACCAGCTGATGTTTGAAATCTCCACACAGAGGCTTATGGATTCCTAAAAAGTCATTTGTTATTCCTTAATCATTGTTATTTTTGAATCGTATTTGAATGTGAATGTTATTTTCTAGTCATTGTAATTTCTAAACTGTATTTATTGTTTCTTACTGCATATTCTCTTGCAAGTAATGCAATAACCATACTGATACAGGCACACCTCATTTTACTGCACTTCGCTTTATTGCGTCTCACAAATATCGCCTTTTTGAGCAAGTCTATTGGTGCTATTTTTCTAATCTCCGTTTCACATTTTGGTAATTCTTGCAATATTTCAAACTTTTACATTATTATTTCAGTACACTGGGTTTTTTTTAGACATAATGCTATTGCACACTTAATATACTATAGTATAATGTAAACATAGCTTTTATATGCACTGGGAAACAAAAAAATTCATGTGACTCGCTTTATAGCGATATTCACTTTATTGCACAGTCCCCACTTGCCTGAAACATAGGGTGGATGCCATATTGGGAAATGGTGCTCAGATGTGCCACAGAAGGCATATCAAAGAGCCACACTTGGCTCCTGAGTCACTAAGTATCACTGGTATAGGGACATTAAAAAGGCTAAGACCAATTGTATATTGTATGTAATATAAGCTAATAAAAATAAAAAGGCAAACAATGTCTACACCTTATCTGTACTAAAGGGAGAATATTGCCTGTACCTAGGGTTGCCAGTCCAGCTTGGGAAATTGCTGGAGATTTGGGAGTGCTGCTTGGCCTGTGGAGGGCAAAGTTTGGTGAAGGAAGGGAGCTTTGTAAAATAACAAACAAAACAACCAATGAATGAATATATTCAGTCAACATTTTTCTTCCTAAAAGCTCAAAGCCCTTTACATCCCCGTGAACCTTACCACAGCAGTAAGAGATACCGTGCTATCATGAACCCAATATATCTTGCTGATGGAATAACAGTCTAAGGTTTGTTTGCCTAAGGCCACCCAATGAGTTCAAAGCCAAAATGAAATTTGAATGGGCCCTTCCAGCTCATAACTCAGTGTTTATAATTGCTCACTACACTAGCATAAACTACACCTATGAAATATGCATGCTTTAAGAAAACACTGTATACACCTATGATCCTATAGTGAGAAGAGACGAAAGCATTAGTTCATCATATCAGTACCTTACACATTCCCACTGTAGCACTAGCTTTCAGATGTAATTTGAATGTCAGATGTCATCTTCAGAGGCCCTGCTTCAGGTGACCCCTCCTTTTGAGATTCTGCAGGTGGTAACCTGGGAGAGGGCCTTATTGGTCATGGCACCAAAGCTCTGGAACTCTCCCCAGGGAAATTAGTCTGTCCCCTTCTGTTGCCATCTTCTGCCACTTTTTGTTTCATTTGGCATTCCCTCAGAGATCCCTCCTTCCGGACCCATGCTTTAATTGTTCTTTATACGTTTGTACATATTGTAACTCTGTTTTTAATTTGTGTTAATTGTGCGTATTTTGGGAGGGAGTTGATTTTAATGATATTAAAATGTGATTTTATCATATATATTTTAAAGCGCTAGCCACCTTGGTGGCCCTTATGAAGGCAGAAAGGTGGGATATATGAATGTTGTAAATGAAATGAAAATAATTTTGGAATTTTCCATGTTTCTTGGGGGAAATTGATGTTACCATGTGTTTCTGTGGACGGATTCAGGCCTTAAATCTAAGCCCTGTGAAGCCAACCAACCCTCTTCACCATCAGCTCCCTTAGTCAGAAAAGGGCTGGATGGGGGAAAATCAAGGTTGTTTTTGTTTTTTAATTATTCAGCTTAAACTTTGGCAAGAGGTGGTGGTTTTTCCTCCCCTCTGGGAGTGGCCATCATTGGCAGTGGTAAGTTCCAACACTGCTCCATTGCTGGAACAGCGTTGATTGTTTTATGGAGACCAGCCCAGCATGGAACAGAGCAGTGTTCTTCCTTTGCTATCAGTGAACAGAAACAGAATGAATCCAGTACCCTAGCAACAGGTTTCTTTATCTTTACCTGAAAGAGTCTGCAGATGTGGCATAGGATGTCCTGACTTCCTGTCGGATATTCTTTTGGACTGCCATCTTTATGATTCCCCAAGAGGAAACCTCATAAAACCTATAGTTTTGAACTTTTCCTCAAAGAACACAAAAATACTTTATGAACTATTAGCTGATAAGGATCCCGAGATAACCGAAAACGTGGCAAAATTTCTGACGATAGCAGTCAACCAATGGGAATCTGGTCGAAAGTAGAATCACAACATTAAGGAATGATTTATATTAATTTTATTTTACTTTAACTTTTATCCTTTTATGTACTGTAAATTGTACTATGCCAATAAAGGTATTTGAAATTTGAAATTTATCTTTACCTTATGCTGCATGACTATATGGTTTACATGGCACATGTGCTATTAAGGTTCTGTTTCAAAACATGAATATTTATTGCTAATAACACTGCTCTTGTATACAATGTTTGTTTCCTTTGCCGCCATCAACACTGTTTATTTTTATTAAAAAAAACAAGGGAATTAAAAAGATTAAAAGACTAAAATTGGTTTTGCTGTTGCACTTCCCCAGTTTTGGCAGCTTTAGTTTTCCGTTTAGCGCTTGAAAAGAGAGATTGAATAGATTTAATTAATGTGTCTAAAATTATGTATTTCAGCGGCTACAAATAAATGTACTTGCATTTATTAATATAAAAAGCTATGCAAATAGCTGTTCCTTTGATTGTAGCACTATCAGAAAATTAAAGTAATGATACACTGTGATGAATTGATTCAGGATGGGTTTTGTTGAGTAATTTTGTTCTTAATGAGGTTCTATCAATTCAATTTAGTTTTTCATTCTCACTTGCTTCAGTTGTGGTCTCCTAGAAAATGTGCATATTGAAAAAAACAAAATATAACTTTATGAAAGATAAGGTATCACTCAAATAAACTTGCTATAATAATTTACCTTTTCAGAGAATCTAAAGTTGTTAACTAGATCCTTTTGTAATTTAAGATGAATTTCTTAAAATCTTAAGACGATACAATGGTAATGAGCAATTGATATAGTATACAATTTGAAGGGAAGTTGGAGTATATATTCAAGGGATGTTCTGCTTAAATAGTTCTTTTTTTGTTTTTGGGTTTCTTGTAAAATACTGCCAGGAAATATTTATCAACAATTGAAATCATTACTGCATTATAGTAGTGATTTCAACATGTGGTTTAAATAACACTCATTGAATTGGAGCCAAGCTACCATGAACAGAGAATAGAATCAAGTTATAAGCCACTATGGGTTCCCTTCTGCCAATTTTCTCAACCCGTTACAGATTCCCCCCCCCATTTTGCATGTCTCACAGTTCCAGAAAGTCCCTTGAATGCAGGGGATTGCACAAGCAGATGGCTCCTCCCCTGTTTAATATAGCCTGGGTAGCTTCTACCAGAGCCTGTGCCTTTTCTATGGCAGTCCCCATCCCTGAGGAGATGAAATGCATGACATCTGTTTTTAAGAAGTGCAAAGGGCATTTTATTTACTACGGTGTAAGCTGCCAATATTTTTGGGAGAAGGTTTTACTTTTATTGCAGGTTCTGTGATTTTAAATTTGGAAGTGTAATTCCGCTTGAGCCACAAGGATATACCCATTTAAATGAACAGAATTAAGAGCCCTTCCACAAGCTCTACTTAAAAAAGGCTGTATCCAACACAATATTTTTTGAAGAAAGGGGGTATTGGCTCATAGACAAGAACACAGCTAAGTCCAAGAACACCTCCAATCTCTTCATATGGTAGACCAAAGATAAACGCACACACCATCTCGCATTGGCAGATGAGTCTCTTCCAGGACCTTGGCCTTTCCATCCAGTATCACCTCTGACTTTCTCCGGATTCGGTTTCAACAAGAAGATGGTAGTAGTACCGGTAGTAACAGAATATCTATATGATTCTTGGTGCTTATGAGAACTAATTATACTCTCTCACTGGATATACTTTGCCATGTGCAATAAAGCCCTTGAATGCTACCTCTCTTTTACTCTTAAAGATTATGCATGGTCAAAAAGTCACCTTGACTTTCTAAGGACAGGGAGAAATTTGTTTGCTCTTTTTATCCTGACAGAAAATCACTGCATGCTGCTTTGCTCCAGCTATCACATGCACTGTGATAGCTTCAGAACCATCCAGCAGAAGATTGATTTCTGCAAATGGAATCAGCCTTGTGGCAGATGGAAGCCATATCTTCCAGACAAAATCTCACTCCTCTGTGTAAGTGATCCTTCTCACATGTGAAAACACATTGCCTCAGTGAGGACAGCAGGGAATTGAATCATGACATAATCCAGGGATATCTTCTGGAAGCAGAGGAAGTTGCCTGGGCTAATGGATTGATTGATGAAGGCAAAGAAACCACAAATGAATACAAGAGATGTTCAAATTAAAAGAAAATTCAGTTCATGAGCTGAAACAGCTTTTAGATCACACTCATGATCTCAAAGAAATGGGCAAAAGTCAAAAAGTCCTTCAGGCAAAAAAAACAAAACAAACAGCCTGTTTTGACTTAGTTTTCTAACCTGAGCTAACTCATACCAGAACTATTCATATTATTAATATGCAATGGAAATGCTTTATATTTAACATTGAGATGCAGCATTCTAATACATTTAGGTAGGAATGTGAGCATGATGAATTGGAAGTAAGTCATCATGAAATTGTAATAGCCCAACTACATGTTTAGAACATGGCAGTGGTAGAGCCCTCCTGCTTTTCAGCAAAGGGCCCTTCAAGTAAAATTATAGTTTATATATATGGAACATACTTCATGTTGTAGTCCAGAAGTCACTTTTGAATGTTCCCCCAACTATTTAAAAAAACACAACCATACTCATAACTGCATCAGAGAGAAGGAAATCCTCTTTGTTCCAAGATAAGTTTCCATCGGTACAGTTGTTTTAACATTTTACAGTATGTACAATCATGAAGTTGAGGAGGGAGCAATGTCTCAGTAGCAGAACACATGCCTTTTGTGCAGAAAGCCCACCCAATTTCAGTCACTGGCCTCTCCAATTTAAGGACTCAGACAAAAGATGTGGGGACAGACCTTTCTTTGCCTGAACCTGACTATACTGAGCTGGACTGACCAGTGATCTGACTTGGTATAACATAGCATCATAAGGCTCCTCATTTGTTTTCTAACCAAGATTGCTGTACCATTCAGCTCTAACATCAGGAACTCAATTATCTTTCTATTTAATTTTTGCATTATTTAATGTGTCATGTTAATATTTATGCTTTGTTTCAGTTCTATTTTTAGATGTCTGGGTGGTTCTACAACCCTAATCCTGTTATATCATTTATTGAATGTCCCATCCTGTTGATTGTATTGACTCACTCTGTGAATTCCATCTTGAGTCCAAATGACAAAGGTGGACTATAAATAACTAGGGTTATGCAAAAAACAAAAACAAAAACAATTGGTAAATTTTGGGTTTGGGTTTATTGGAGGGGTGGGAAATTTTGGAACTCTACCTCCAAAAATGCCTTCCCCATAGCCCATCAAAAATTCCCATAGGGAAGATCCTGGGGAAAGCTGAAAACAGCTAATTACTGATTCGGCAATCAGCTATCTGGTTTCAGCTTTATTCCGAGTTTTAATATTTAGGTTAAATTAAATCCGGAAGAAGCTGAAAAGGCCTTTTTCAGGTTTATTTTCGGTTCGGGTTTATCGATATGCATAACCTTATAAATAACGTAAATAAATCTTTTAAGAATAGATTTTCAATTATTGTTTTATGAATTGTCTTAAATGCATGTGCATATGCACAAGGGTATCAGTGACAATATTTTCTACATGTTGTCTCAAATCTCGCAATGAATAAGGAGATCACAGGTACTGGTTTTCTTTACGAGCTGGTGATGTGATCCATTGTCATTCAGGACTGAAAGATACAAACAAGCACAATTGTGGGCTTCCAGCTCCCCTAAGAATTATCCCTAATCACTTTTTGTCCCTTTCAATTTAAACCTGTCACTGTTCATTGGCAGAGTAACACTGTCAAAGCATTTGACACAAACAGGTGAATGTCCTGTCACAATGGTTTCCAAACTTGTTTGTCAATGATGTTAATAACCTCTCCAGCTGTGAATAAACTATAACAAGAAGAAGGGTTTACATTTTATTCTTTAAAATAACAGCATCACACTAAGAAAGGTAAACTCTAGGAGTTGCAGTCAATTAATTTGGATGGCTAATCAGCTACAGCTTAAATCCCAGACTAATTTGCCCACCTGATTAACCACACTAAAAGCTCTGAGGAGGAGCTCTTGAAAGCTCTTTCTGTGTGGTCTGTGTCTGTCCATAACTGGCTGGTAAAACCATAATGACTTTTTGTATGCTTAAGCGAAAACTATCCTCTTCCTCCAGGAGCTTCAAAAGGTAACTTTATTAAGATTTTGCAATGCATTTACATTTAAATTAAATTCATTACATTTCACTTTAGTTATACTTTCATTAATTAATTTCCCAGCTTTCTAAAAAAGCCTAAGGCAGCTTACAATAAAACGAATCATCCAAAATATTAAACAACATACAATATATAAAAAGCTTTAAAGCTTCAAAATGCCATAGAAAGGATGTTGATGTAAAGTGTGTAACTACTTTCCCAGGAAATATTTGGGTGGGGAAGGAAGTTCCCATTTGTTTCTTCCCATCACTTTAAAACTTCCTATATTGCTACATGGGAAACTGATTCCCTAAGTAGTCTCCAGCCAAACAGTAAACTAAGTGTCTTTATGAATCTTGCCCCCACCTACCAATTTCTTCAGATGTAAAAGTAACTGTTGGGATCATGCTGTGTTATATGTAAGTGTCCTCAAGTCATGGCCAACTTACTGCAACCCCACAGCGCTTTCAAGTTAAGAGATTTTCAGCTCATTCCTGTGGGGGGAGGGAGCCATGTTGGGGCCGAGAGTGGCAGAGCAATGATGCTGCGGGGCTGGCTCCAAAGTTGCTGTACCGTGGAATGGTAAGGAAAAATGCAAAAAAGCAGAAAATAAACAGGTGTCACATGATGGCGTGGGAGTGCCGGGGCAATGGGGTTGGACCTGCGTGAGTGGCGTGAGGGCGGGGAGGCAGACATGCAAGGGGTGGGCCACTGGTGAGGTGGGGAGTAGTGTGGGTGTGACTGGACAGTCTTTAGCCCTGCCCCCATCTCTAGAGAGTTTTGCTATATGAACTCTCCAAAGCAACTATTTTCTGCAGGGGAACTTATTCTGGTCGTCTGGAAATAATTGCAATAGCGGGAGATCTCCAGGCCCCACCTGGAGGCTGGCAACCATGTTCTGTACCTGAGACTGGCTTAAAAATCTGAACAAACTTTGCTCTGCCCACAATGTAGCTCTGATGCCACCCAGTTCTCTGCAGGCAACAGTGCATCTCCCACTTATACTGGCTTATGTTCAGGATATGCCAACCACAAGGCTTAGTCGGCATCTCAAGTCAGAAACCAGGTTTAGGCTTGCACTGTAAATCATGTGTGGACAATTTAATATTTCTAACATCTGGCAAGGGGGATTTTGCAGCAAAGATTACAAATTCAGCAGATAAATTGTCTGAAAGTCTTCTGTCAGTCGAAGAACCAGCAAACATAGCAATGACACAAACAAACAAACTTGCAGATTGGCCTGGGGAAATAAGAGCAATCAAGGCTGCAGGGAACGAGACAGGATTAAGCATTAATAAATGGAAAACCTGACACCCAAGGAGAAGAAACAAATACTATTGGTAGGAAATAGGCATATGTAACTAAGCAACCACAACTGGAGGCAAACTCATCTACATCATTTCCTGAAATACCCTTCATAATATTTCATATGAAGTTTGTGCTCTATTTAGCACAAGCAAGTTAGTAGTGTGGGCTGGGGGGGGGGGAGAAGCTATTTCCTTTACCTGAATAGAGCGTTTTTATTTTCTAAATGCCACACAAAGGCACTCATCTATCAGTTTTATCCTTGTAGAAGATATGGACCTGCTATTTTGGTGAGGAGAGAGCCATTTCCTGCACCTTAATTGAGGTCTTCCTAAATATCACATGGAGACTTCAGCTGTCACCTTGTATCCTCAGAAGGGAATGTGTATGCCTATTGAACAGCATGGAGAACAGGCTTGCCTGAAAGAAAACAGAAGAACAGGGTCACTTTAACTTGCTTAATATAGAATGCTCTATCTCACTCAATTACAGAATTTTCTGATTTGTTCTTGTTGCTTGCCATCCTAAATAGCCTCCTTGTAAGAGCCACCTGCTGTTAAAGATTAACTGTAAAATAAACAAACAAATAAATAATAAAATGTAAGTTCCTGAATGATAAGAGCCCCGTGGCGCAGAGTGGTAAGCTGCAGTACTGCAGTCCAAGCTCTGCTCACGACCTGAGTTCGATCCCAACGGAAGTTGGTTTCAGGTAGCTGACTGAAGGTTGACTCCGCCTTCCATCCTTCCGAGGTCAGTGAAATGAGCACCCGGCTTGCTGGGGGTAAAGGGAAGATGACTGGGGAAGGCACTGGCAAACCACCCCGCAAACAAAGTCTGCCTAGTAAACGGCGGGATGTGACATCACCCCGTGGGTCAGAAATGGCCTGGTGCTTGCACAGGGGACCTTTACCTCCCCACCCCCAAATGATGAGTTCCATTGATATTTAACCAGTGCAACAAATTAAGACTGTGAATGATTCACAGGTTTTCAAAAGACAGAGACAGAAACACAAAATTTCCCACTAGAACAAAAATTGTCGGAGCACTCATCCACTCTCAAAACCAATCTATGGCACTTAGGAATTGTTTGGTTTCTTTCCTTTTGTCTTCAGGTTCAGTAATGACCATTTCACAATTTCAGTCTTTTTTTTTGGGGGGGGGTATCGTCTCTAGCGCCCATCTGATCAGCTCATGTCGTGATTATGCATCACAACCAGTGGAGCCAAACATCATTTGCCCCATTCACTGTCCCAGACACGTCTGCCTGTCGCAAAGCTGAACAGAATAGAATGTCACGTGCACTATTGGCAACAAGAACGCAGTCAAGGAAGATGCAAAGATGCTGGTGTAGAAAGATCCCTTTTCCTCAATGAATAACATCATGAGCCAGGACAATATGTAGGTATTGCCTCAGCAGACAAGTGCCTGACTGTGAAGAGGCTACAGCGAGATCTATTACCAAACATCAGCTAGGAACAAGGGAAGAAATTACAGCCTTTAAAAGTCACATTGGAACAACTGGAATCAAAGTCCAAAAAAGGGGAGTGGTTAAAAACGGACTGAACCTATTAATATTAAGAAATATTGCTGGCTTTTGTTTATAGCTGGTAACAGAAAGTTCCAGAGTTAGTCCTAATTTGGAAGCATTATAGTTCATTCCCAGTCACTTAGGAGACTACTAGTGCAACCCTAAACAGAATTAGACCCTACTAAGGCCATTGACTTCAATGGACATAGAAGTGTATAACTCTGCTTAGGATAGAACAGGTGCTGTGATGACGTGCAAATGGTAGGAAAATAGGTATTACTCACTTACATGCGTTACAGAGAAGTTTCCTCTGTAGGCACCCGGATGAAGAACCAGAGCTGTTTTTTCTCTTGTTCTCTGCTTTGGAAAAAAGTGTTGTTTGGGTGATTTGAGTCTGTCTGTGGAAGACTCTTGTATGACTGGTACTATCATACGTCACTGAACCACATTTCAGAAAAAGAAACATCCAAATATTTTCTTCAGGGGCAAAAGGATCTGTTTTAATCAGTTGTCTCTGTGTGTGCATGTGTGTGAGTCTTAATCTATTTCCTTACAGATAATCAGCTGTACTGCAGAGAGCTACACAAATATTACCTCTTTTGGTTCTTGTAGGTTATCAGGGCTGTGTAACCGTGGTCTTGGTATTTTCTTTCCTGACATTTCACCAGCAGCTGTGGTAGGCATCTTCAGACACAGTGTCTCTCAGTGTCAAGTGTGTAGGAAGAGTAATATATAGTCAGAAAGGGATTGGGTTGAGCTGAATCATTGTCCTGCAAATTACCTCTTTTGCTTAGGACTTAGCTACTGTTGCTATCTTGGAAGACTGCCGGTAGGACAGCATGGTGTAGTGCTTAAAAGTAGTGGATTCTAATCTGGAGAACTGGGTTTGATTCCCCACTCCACATAAATTCTGCTGGGCTAGTCACAGTTCTCTCAGAACACTCTCAGCCTCACCTACCTCACAAAGTGTCTGTTGTGGGGAGGGAATGTGATTGTAAGCTGCTTTGAGACTCCTTGAAGGTGGAGAAAAGCAGGGTATAAAAACCAGCTCTTCTTTTATTAGAATGCTGCTCCTGGGCTGCTTGGCTGAGCAGGAAACTTCTATGCCTGATAAGTGAATAGGAAAGGGCAACTGTGCAGACAAACTAAAGTGATGTAGAGAAATGTTGCAGCTATTTAGACAGGTGGACTATAGATCACTACCCTTGCCAAGAGTGTTTATTGGCATGCAGTCACTCCAGAGCAACTGAAGAGAGGCTGACTGGAAGGGCGGGGTTATCATGCCAAGCCTAACAATATTGGGTGGCAGTGTGGGACACTGCGGCAGGTGTGTGACAAGAAAAGAAAGTAGTGAGAGGACTGGAAAAAGGCATGGAAAAGGGTAGCACAATTTGAGACATTTACTGTCATTACCCATGGGCAATTTGTTTCCATGCATAATCTGTAAGGTCCAGGGCAAAATTTAAGACTGATGCAATCAAATAACAAAACTTTACGATGCTTTCCTATGGAGAATGGAGGCAACCCCTTTGGGGCCCCATAAAATTGGATCCCCTGTCCCAAACTTCACCAAAGTTCTGGGTTCATGCAAGAAGAGTAGGGCTGTTGAAAAAAAAATTTGGTACAGTTCGGCTTCGCCGAAATTCGGCCCTTTTAAATTCGGGCTGTGCCGAAGTCCGAACTGCCCTGCTTCAGATCCCCGAAATTCAGGCGAGATCCGGAGTTCGGGGGAAAATTCGCCCCCTCCTGCGGGCCTTCACATGACCAGCTCAGCCTTTAGCAGTGCAGCTGGAAATCAGTACAGGCTGCTGAAAAAATACAGATGACACAGGGTCATTTTAGCATGTGGGGAAATATTTTAGAGGGAAGGAGAAGTCTTGTAAATGTGCTGCTCCTTTTAAATGTGAACAGTGAGGTATAACAGGGCACAATGAAGGGGGGGAGAGGAGTAATTTTGGTCTCACTGCAAGTCAGTACTTAATGACTGCAAAGAGACAGTGCCTGAAAGCATAGCTGGTAAGAAGGCAGTACTTTGCAAAAGCATCAAGATTTTGTTCTAAATGTATTTTGATGTTGCAGTCCTGAAACTAATAGCATTTTCCCTGGAATAAGCCCAGCTCCATTTAGTAGATTAAATATTGCAGTGATATGTTTGTATTTATTAACTAAGTTAGTGTGCAATCAGCAACAAGCTTCTCATCCCAGATCCCCAAATGTTGAAGACCTTAGCATGCAAACAAGTTTCTAAGGGGAACAAATGGTACTTTTCTGTCTGTCTGTCCAGAAGGAAATTACAGGCGTGAGACAGATATACAATTTGATCCCACAAAATGTGAGTGTAAAGCGTTGAAATTAGGGCTGTCAATTCGGCTCGTCCTGAACCGAAAAACAGCCGAATTTCCCCTAAGGGGGTTCTTGCAAGAAGGGTCCCCTCAAGCTACACTGAAAGTTTGGGACCTCTACCTCCAAACATGCCCGCCCCCCGGAGCCGCGAATGTGTTTGTAATGGCTTTAGTGCAATGGGCAGATTGGGGGGGACCTCTTCCAGGCCCCGTATCTCGAGGGGCCCTGACCCAATCTTCACAAAAATTGGGAGTTCTTGCAAGAAGGGTCCCCTCAAGCTACACTGAAAGTTTGGGACCTGTACCTCCAAACATGCCCCCTGGAGCTGTGGAAAGGCATGAATGTGCTTTAAATGGCTTTTTAATGTTTTTTAAAAATTTTCCCCCGAACTCTGGATCTCGCGCCGAATTCCACGGATCCGAATCGGAGGGAGTTCAGACTTTGGCACTTCCCAAATCAAAACGGCCAAATTTTGCCGAATCCGAATTTTACCGATTTTTTTTCAACAGCCCTAGTTGAAATGGTTATTTTCCACCTTCCCCTTCTTCCAGCGGCCCTTTATAACCTTCGACAGCTGCGCAGTAGTCAGTAGGTTTCCAGTACAAAGTGGTGTTTATGCATCATTTGCAGAGCTGTATAATGGTGTCCAGAAAGTGAACCTCCTACGTTGGCTGGTTTAGGCTGGTTTAGCTTAGGTTGATGGGAAGCAGGGTAGGTAAAAGTTGTTGAACTTATGATCTGATTAAATCTCTTAAGAGCTTTCTTTGCATGAGTCTAAATAATAAAACTGTCATCAGTGTAAAGTAGAGGTGATAGGAGCCATGGATGTATTGTTCTAAGGGAGTGTTCATTTCATTCATCTGATACAGCAGACTTTAGCCCATGGAAGGTTACGCTTCACGACATTTCTTTGTCTTTAAGATGTCACAAGACTTTGTTTTCTGCTGCAGCAGGTTACACAGATCTCCCACTGTTTTCATTTAAATACCATTTAAATCTTTAGCATTGTTTGCAGTGAGGGTGGAAGCAATTTTAAAAAGTCATACTGATGAAGGGAAAATAGTTGCTCTGTTCTGGCAAATATTACATTGCCAGCAGATGGTTGAGATATCCTTCTGTAGGATGCTCAGAAATTGATTGTATCAAAGATATTTCTTCTATCTCACACAAAGCATATGCTGAAATATCATTACAGTGCCAGCTAGGATCTTTCATAAGTATTAACAAAATTCATAAAATAAAAAAAGTTATTTGCAGCACTTTGAGAGTTATATTGAAAGAATACTCTATTGCTTCTTTCTCTGTCTCCTAAAACTAATTCGTCTGCTTTGCACTAGATCTCCCATCTTGCCACCCAGGATTCAAAAAGCACAATTTGGAGATAATAAAAGAAATGCAGGACATAACATGTTTTTGCCTGATAGTATTGATTCCAGGCTTTCTTACAGAGAATTAATTCATCCATATGCTGCAGCTGCAATGTGGCTTACTATGCTGCCTGATGAAAAAGTTGCTAATATGACCCAGACCTCAAATTACAGATCAAATCTAATTACAAAAATCATACTGTGTAAGAGCGTATAGCAGAAAAGAACATATTTGAAACAAATGCAGGTCCTGGACTTGGGTTGCTATGTGTCCACTGACA
The DNA here is from genome assembly GCF_029931775.1 of Euleptes europaea. Taxonomy (NCBI): domain Eukaryota; kingdom Metazoa; phylum Chordata; class Lepidosauria; order Squamata; family Sphaerodactylidae; genus Euleptes; species Euleptes europaea. The sequence goes on along the minus strand of NC_079314.1, from coordinate 81,995,558 downwards.
CTCCAGAGGCCAGCAGGAGAAATATTTTTTTGATCTCTATCAGTGATGCTGTGACATCACTTCCATGAAAATCAGGAAGTGACATCATGCCTGTCTATGAATTTCCAGAAAGGCTGTTCCTAGAGGACTGATGCCACTTCTGGGTTTTCCCTGGTTTTCCCCAAAAGTGGTTTTCCATAGAGTTTCCAGTGATTCCTAGAGAAGTGCAATGTCACTTCCAGAATTTCCCAGAAACTACATCATACTGTCACTGATGGCCACCCATCCACCCTCATGCCCCCATTCCACCCAGTCTCCCACTGGTTGCCAGGCTGGCCTGGCAACCCTATATTGAACTGTCACTAGAGCGGCTAAGTAGTGAGAAGCTCATGCACCAATACTCACCTCTCTTTTTTGCTCCCCAGCATGTAGCCCTCACAAAATCATAGTAATATACCCTGCAGATGTCTAGGTGTGTGTTTTTAATTTCTGTGAATGTCATGGTGTCCTTTCACCCATCATTATTATTTACAGGCTTATATATGTCTACCTAACATTTCTTTTCATAAACTCTTGTGTGCATATTTTCTCCCATTTGCTAAGAAATGTTGAATACTACAAACAAGAGCATTTTTTTAGGTTAATGGGGGTTTTGCCAAAATTAAGACTACTTGAAAAACAAACATTCTCTGGACAGATTACAGACATCCCATTATTTTTCGATTTAGACATTTTAAATGTTCATCATTGCAAAGCCCTTTGGATGATATGAACCCATTAAGCATTATTTTCAACTTGGATTCTAAATCAAAATGCCTGAGCTGTAACCTTATGATGCTAAACAGAATTCTTTCTACTCATGACATTTGCTGTAAATTAGTGTTTTCAAACTGAAAATAATGGTGCAAAGAAGAAAATGCTTGCTTTATTCTGAGATATTATGTGATGTGCCCTAGATAATTTAAAGAAGCACTAAAGCATGGGAGTGGAATGGGTAAGGAGAAGGATGAAATGCTCAGTTTTAAAAAAAATAGCACATCTCAGTGACATCTGCATAAATCCACTGGTTCATCCAGTTTATTCATCAGCATATTAATTTTCTTCGGAAGGAAACTCATGTTTGTGCTTTAATTAAAGCAATATTCTCTGTTCTTTGCCATTCTGCTTATTTAATTTATCAAGCCACAAAAGCATTTAGAGTTAAAGGCTTTCTTTCTTTACACTTACAAGTCCTGATTTGGGCATAATAACTGTTGAAACTAAACAGTAGTAGCAAAAACACACCCCAGTCTGTTGTAATCATGAAAGGAGACATTGATTTTTTAATTTTACTTCATTTATACCTCCCTTTCCCCCCAGTGCAGACCCAAAGTGACTTACATCAATTCTCCTCTCTTCCATATTATTAGTACAACTTCCATAGTAGAGTAGGGATGTGAACTTGGAACTCCCAGATCCTAGTCTGACATGCTGACCCTTACATGGAATTTCCAACTTCAAGGTGGGGCCTGGAGATTTCCAGGAATTACAATTGATCTCCAGATGACAGAGATCAGTCTCCCTTGAGGAAATGGGTGCTTTGGAGGGTGGACTCTATGGCATTATACCCTATTGAGGTCCCTCTCCTCCCCAAACCTTGCCCTCCCAGTCTCCACCCCTAAATCTCTGGATATTGTCCCAACACAGATTTAGCAACCCTACCAATATATCACACAAAAACACACACACAGAGATGTGTGTGTGTAGTGGGGTTTTCTTCTGTGAGTAAGCGTGCATATGATTGTGCTGCAGATGCCCACAGTAGAAATTATATACAACTAGGAAGATATATACTGTTCAGAAAGAAAGCAAATACTGTTTTTATGTCAATATAAATGTGGCTGATGCGTACATTAGGAATGTACATCAACAGTGGCTAAATGGCTTGAACAGTGGCTTGAACTTGGAAGAGAGACTTCCATGGAAGATACACTGGATCATCATAAGACCTGATGGAAGAGTCAAAGGAACATATTGATTCCATAGTTTCCCAAAGCCAGAGACCCTGTAATTAGACTGTGCAACCCTGAAAGTACCATTCATGCACAGAGGAACATGCAGGGCAACTGAGCATGTTACCAGCCCAGTGATGAACATGCCCATTGGCTTTCATGTTCACATAAATACAAGTGCAATCTTAGAGGAAGTGCAGCAAGTGTATGCAGGTGATATTCTTGGGAAGGCAGTACCATGGGTATAAAGTAGCGTTGCCAACCTCCAGTTACTAGCTGGAGATCTCCTGCTATTACAACTGATCTCCAGCCGATAGAGTTCAGTTCACCTGGAGAAAATGGCCGCTTTGGCAATTGGACCCTATGGCATTGAGGCCCCTCCCCTCCCCAAACCCCACCCTCCTCAGGTTCTGCCACCAAAATTCTCAGGTATTTCCCAGCCCTGAGCTGGCAGTTCTAGTATAAAGGGACAGAGCAGTCACATGTATTTATTCTCAAGCCTGCCCCATTCAAGAATAAAATGGAGACTACCTTTGAAATGCAAAAGAGCTCTCCAAGGAGGGAGCTAAAATCTTCCTTCCACACTTAACCTCGTTGTGATCCATTATTTTAAGCAACTTTCCCCCAGGTCAGAACATATCTAGTATTGGAGATATGTTGCGATAAAAATGCTTCAAGTGAAGGAGCATTGAGATAAAGTGGGAGAGAAAGGAGATTATAACATCTCTTACAAGCATGCCCAAAGTAATAGGCAAGGTAGAGCCAGTGGCTCACCACTCCACCTGATATATTGCTCTATATTTTCTAAGATTGTTCTCTCTTTAAAAACCAGATGTTTAAATTTGTGGCATAAAAGTTTCCATTAATGACTGAAAACCTATTTTTAGAGTATGAAAACATCTGATTAAAAATTAGTGGGATGTATCAGCTGCTGCCCTGTTCAGCCAATGTCTTAGCATTGCAGGCTGCTTAAAGCAGGGCATGAAACGTCCACAATTAAAACCCTGTTCTTTTTTAATGTCTGCATTTCTGCACCAATAATCCACAAATCTGAACAAACTTGGTAAAAGCATTCTAGATGTTTTCTGTTGCTTTTTAAAAATCTAGTTAGCATATTATTTAGTATTTAGCATACCACGTTGCGATACAAGTATCTATGACAAGGGTTCCAACATTATAAACATTATCAAAACCCTGCACAATAAGAATTCAAATATTTTGGAAAACCACAGGATCTAATTCATTCCTTCAAAGCTCCACCTTGAAGTATGGCAGCCACACTTAGATTTTTTTCTCCCACTAGCCACATTTTAAATGTGAAACTATAAGGGAGAAGAAAATGCTTCAGGATACAAAGCCATACCTCCTTCTTTTGAGAACTGTATTTCATTTTACAAGCTGGCCCAATTATCCCAAAACTGGTTGCACTGGTCTGAAACCAGCCATCAAATAATCTTACCTATTCTCCATTTCCAGCCTTCATATGCCAGATTTTAGTTTTTTATATATTGTGGAAATGCCATAAATATTTTGATGTGTCCATCAATAGTGTGAAAAAAGAAGCCATGGGAATAACATGACAAAAAATGTCATTGGGAGTAGCACAAAGTCATGAAGGTAGTATTAAAATCCACACAAAACAATTGTTTTTAATGATCCAAAGACCTTCTCTTGCTTTCTTAACAGCCTTGCAAATAAAATGTTGTTTCTCCTTTCGACACGTTAACTCTAAATATATTCCAGTATAGGTGCTTTCAACATCTTTGCTCCCAAGTTTTAAAAGTTGTGTTAATAAGATGTCTTGCAGCCACTGAAGTGTGAGAAAGCATTCTAGGGAAGGAATGTATAATTACCTTGAGACTTTAGTAAAGGCCTGAAGCCACCTGGAAAGGAAGAAATCTCTAAAGCAGTCACTAGGATCTGCTTTGTGGTGACAGCAAAAGCCAGGTCAACGAAGTGGTTTATCTGACACTATCCCACACCATGTGTCATTCTAGAAAAATGTAGATTTTAATGGGTATACTGATTTAAACATTGGTCCAACATCAGGCAGTGTTGTATCTGATATTTCTATGGAATGCAAGACCACCACTGGTATTCTAATCCTAAGGGTCTGCCATTGGAGAATATCCATGCCCTGGTGCTGCTTGCACACAGGATGGTTTGTGATCACTGCTAGGGATGCTCAAACATTCCCTGCCAACTGGTCTTGAGCAGGGAGCTGACCCCTCCTTTGGCTGTTTGACTGCTCATGAGGGTTTCAACTCTGTCTGTGGGGCCACTCTTCATATGTAGCATGATACAACCCAGTCTGTGAGTAATCACAGCAGACAAATATGGCCAACTCACCTGATGAACCTGCCTGCTACAAAGTTCACAACATCTCTCCTGAGTACTACTGATAGGTTGCTAGGTGTAGAGGTAGTGTTGCCATCCTTCAAGTGTTGCCATCCTTCATGCAAGAAGAGTCCCTTGCAGCTATGCTGTAAAAATGGTGACTCTACCTCAAAAAATGCCCACCCCCAGAGCTTATTAAAAATTCCCATAGGGAAAAGCCTGGGGAAAGCCAAAGCTGAAAAAAGCTGAATACCTATTTGGCTTTTTGGCGATCGGCTATCCAGCTTAGACTTGATTCTCAGTTTTAATAATCTGGTTAAATTAAACCTGAAATAAGCCCAAAAGGCCCTTTTGTGTTTATTTTTGGTTTGGGTTTACCAATATGCACAGCCCTACATACAGCACACTGCAGGCTATCACTAGTAGTCATGTTTTATTAAAGTAATGCAACAAATAGGGCTGCCATTTTGGATTTCAGTCACAGGAACCTGTGAGTTTGAAAGTGGGGAAGCAAAATTCAGAAAGCCCTTCAAACAGATGCATGCAAAGTTGCTGGTATGCATATCAATAAACCCAAAATTAGTCATTTCAGCAATATTTGGGTTTTGTTTCGGCTGAATACCAAAACCTGGGAATCTACCTGAAGCTGAATGGGTGATTCCCAAAAAGCCGAACAGATATTTGGCTTTTCAGGTTTCAGCTATTCGCCTTTGCTCTGATGAATGGGGCAAGGCAGCCTTCTCCCATTTTTCTATCTTTTACTGGTTTTGTTAGGATCCCATATTTGGGGCCCTTTTGAGGTAGGAGTTGTGTAATCGGGAGCCAACTTGGTCAGACCAAACTATCCATCGCCATTCAGTGGATTAATCCGGACAGCAGAAGTGGGCGTGGCATTTAAAAGACTGGGCTCACCCAGTCCAATCCAGAGGGATATGCCCTCCAACTAAAAGCAGCAGCTTCAACAGCAGCTGATCCGGCTTCTGAAGAAGACTCCTTACCCACACAGATGAGCAATCTCCTTCAGAAGAGCCACCTTGGTCATGACTTTGGCTGGCTCTGATATCACCCCCCCACCGAAAACCTGCTCCCAAACTGATGATCATCCTGAGTAGTGACTTCATTTCCCACACAGTGACCATCTCCTGAGATCAGATTTTTGATGGCTATAATAAAGGCCTGTTCACAGGATGTAATTTGCCACAAAAAGAAATGTTTTCTGTGCCTTAATTTTATTGCATTTAAGTTGTTTTCCTCAGAGTGTAAACATCATGTTATGCACCCCAGATACAAACACAGTCCCCAGACTTTGAGGTGCCAGCCTGCAAGTCAGCTCTTTCTGCCAGTACTCGGCAACACTGACATTCTGAACCTGAAAACTGATTTACAGCTTGGCTTGCAAATGCCTGGAGGATGGGCGTGACCATTTTGCAGGGCCATAAAATTGGACCCCCTGCTCCAAACTTCACCAACCATTGGTGTCTGTCTAGGGAGAGTCCCTTGTAGCTATGCTGCAAATTTGGTGATTCTTCCTCCAAAAATGCCCCCGCAGGAGCTTCGGAAAAAAAATCCCCATAGACTATAATGGAACTGAATTTTTTTGGTAAACCCGGAAATAATGCTGAAATACCCATTTACCGGTATGCTTATTCAACTTATTTCCAGTTTACCAGAAAAAAAATTGTGCCCAATAAACCTGAACACAAAAATTACCGATTTTTTCCTGCACACCCCTAGTTGCTGGTTTTTTAAAATAACAAAACAATATTTTAAAGAACATTTATAATGGTTACATTTATACCTTATAACCTTCTGAGACATATGTGTTTCTGTGAAATGTAGTCTGAAGTAAGAGTGAAGAAATTTCATTAATTTGGTTCAGTTTGTTTATTAATAATTAATTGTTTCTTTTCCTATAGCTTTGACATGTTTAGATTCCTTATTGTACATTTTTATGAATTACCATTGGAACAAGATTTCCAACTGTACCTTTTGGTTTCTTACTCCACTGAGATGGAGCTCTGCTGTTCTCACTCACTGCATCCTCCCTGCCAAATTTCAAGCAGATAGGACAAAGTGTCCTTCCTTTGGATGCCATTTAATGTAGAACACATTTCTGGCTTTGATTGTATATCCCCATCCAACTGGGATAAGGTTCTCAGTCACTGTATTGCTCATGTAAAGTATTTGCTTTACCAAATTTCAGGCAGATGGGAGAATAGATCCCCATTTTATAGACAATCAAATAGGCATAGGCTAGGCATCTCCAGAATAATCAGGGGGAATTGAACAAAAGACACAGAGGCTTGCTTCTTTCCCCCACCCCTTCAATAAACCTTGGGCACCCTCTCATACACCATTAACTGTAGGAAACACAGAACAAGAGCAAGCAACGTTGTGTCACAGAACCGATTAGCACAACTCTTTCTGTGAGAAACTACACTGCACAGTTATTTTGTAGGGCTGGTTCACGTCTAGGAGCTACTACAGGGTGCCATGGCAACAGGAATGCCAACTGTCTTCTGATTATTGTGTAACCCATGTCATTTTCATGTTTACATTTTATTTCTATTAAAAAGTTTGGAATCTAGGGCCTAGGGAATAAATGGTCACAGATCATTGGGAAGTTAGTCAAGTTGCTCGCATATTACCAACTGCAAGAGCCACACCCTCTCAGCCAATCTGGCCTGCAGCAGGAGAGAGAAGGCCCAGAGATTGACTGAGGGATAGGGTTGCCAGCCTCCAGATTCTAGCTGGAGATCTCCTGCTATTACAATTGAACTCCAGCCGATAGAAATCAGTTCACCTGGAGAAAATGACCGCTTTGGCATTGAAGTCCCTCCCCTCCCCAAATCCTGCCCTCCTCAGGTTCTGCCCCCCAAAAACCTCCTGCCGGTGGCAAAGGGGGACTTGACAACCCTACTGATGGAATGTGCTGATTTATTTGCAGGCCCAAGCCAGAGAAAGAAAACATCTAGAGGAGCAGCAGCAGCCACGAAAGAGCATATGGGGAAGAAGCAGCCCTGCACTTTTTTAGTTAACACTTTGGACTTTCTCTTTTCCTTGTGTTACTGGGCACTGTATGATAGGCTTCACCTTTGTTCTGAGTGCCCTTCCTGAAGGGCACTGAAGATCCTGTGTCTTCATATTTTGCGATGTTCATAGCCATGATTCAGTTTTACTTCTAGTTGCAAAGCTGTTGGGTTTATGATAAACTTTTGTTACCTTCAAAACCATAACTTGAATGTTTCCCCCCCCTTTTGAAGCAATTTCACATTTGTTTGCCAAGTCACAAGGGTGCTGTCATTTTCTGATTTGAACCCCTCCCCCCAGCTCTCCAGTTGGGAAAGGTAATTTAGGAAAGAGATCAATGTAGCCAGGGTTCTGCTGGGTTACAATTGGCCTGGCTCCTGTTCTCCCTCCTATTGAAAAATGCCTATCTGGGCAGTTGTGGAGGGCACCTCTATGATTATGACGTAAACTGAACTCGAGAAATCAGTTGTAACAGCAGGAGATCTCCAGCAGCTAGTACCTGGAGGTTGGCAACCCTACCCCGTATAACTGTTGATCATTTTAATTATGGAGGCATGCAACAGAATTTGAATAAATTGGTCAGGAGGAAGGCAAACATATAGGTCCTTTAAATAAAATTCAGGGAATCATTTTACAGGAATTTGTTGACATTTTCCCTTCTGAACTTTCCTTCCAGAACCATCAAATGAAAATTAGATGCTTTTACTATTGGCTACCTCAGCTTGAGCAATTCAGCCAGGGAGCAGTAAGGGAAGCTCTTGGGAATGGAAACTGGAGGAAAGAGGAAATTTGGAGAAGGAAAATGACTTTTAAAAATATCTAAACATACTTTACTTTATTGAGAAAGTATCAAAATCAACGTTTAACACTGATAAGTTACTATGTTTTTTTTAAAATACATATTTTTGTTTTTTTTTTTATCCAGCTGGAAATTGGCAGATGTACTGGAGAAAGAAAATTGTAAATGTGGGGGTTTTTTTTAAGGGAAAAGGATTTGTGAGCTCTCAAATTATTTGAAAATACTGTTGAGGGCCCTTTGAGAGTAAACCAGCTTGTTATTTATTAATTATTTGGGAAGGCAGAGAACGTTAGCCATTCAGTGGCTAGGGGAAAACATTTGTTTATGCTCAGAGGTACTTTTTTATCTTGTACCAAGATGAACTAGTAAGCAAGATTCAGCAGAGGTGTGGGATTTTAGGGGAAGATTCTAATGACAAGAGATTACTTTACCTGCGTATGGTTGCTCTGTTTAACTTTCCTTTTACCAACAAAATTAAGGGTTAATCACAGATGCATGATTTTCCTGATAATAATGTACTCTAATCTACAGTTATCTGAAAACTGACAGCAAATTAGAATTATAGAACACCAGGAGATTTAGGGGATGATGAGAAATAAAAAGTAGTCATGGGGCTGATGATAAGGATTAAGGCAATGGTAATGGCAAGTGGGTTTAACAATTCACTCCATTTTACCGGTAGAAATTGTCTCTGGTAAGGGGGAAAAGACAGCTACCCGTATCGTAAGGGAATGGAATAGGGATTCCTCCCTGCCCCTTAGGTGCTTATTAAAAATGTGTTGGTAATGATGGTGCAGAACTACAAAGGTTAAAAAAATTCTATATGGTACATTGCAATCATATGTTTGGCAGTCCTTTGTAGTTTCTTCTTTTCAGCTGCAAACTTCTCCAAAACCAATTAATTTTCAGTTGTAAATTTCAAACAGGCTTCTAATTTGAGAGGTACTTCAAATATAATGTGGAAGCCATAAGTGCTTTCCACAAGAGGACAGGCTTGTGTAGTTTCTTAGTTGCTGCTGTTGCTGATATATCTAGGGTTGCCGACCTCCAGGTACTAGCTGGAGATCTCCTGCTGCTACAACTGTAGAAATCAGTTCACCTGGAGAAAATGGCCACGTGGGCAATTGGATTCTATGGCATTGAAGTTCCTCCCCTCCCCAAACTCCACCCTCCTCAAGCTCTGCCCCAAAAATCTCCAGGTATTTCCCAACCCGGAGCTGGCAACCCTAGATATAGCACAGTGGAAGCCAAGTTTCCTCATGGCTAGTTTTCACATAGTTTCCCTGCCCAAATTCCCCGTAAGTAGCCAATTGTCCTCAGGCTATCAGGGTTTTTTCACTAAAAAAAAAAAGATAAATAATATTGTTATATCTATATAATGTTATAACAATCTGCATATACTTTTCTGTGAATTTTTGGTTAATCACCATTTTTAAAAATCTCTAATCCCTTTTGTTGTGGACATATAAGAGGAAATTGCTATAACAATATTAATTTGCTGATTTTAGAAAAAGCATCGCAGTGCTGGGAGTAAATGGCTGTTGTGGAGAAAAAGGGTAGGGGAAATGGCTAAAGTGCAGGCGGGACTGGAAAAATCTGAATTCTCCTACCCACATGGCAGCCGTCCAGGCCTTGTTGCAAACTTTCACAAAACTTTACAGCAAAGCAGGGTTATAGAATATGAAAGAAAATCCTTGAAAACCCCAGAAGGTGCGCAAATATACCATGATGCTGTGGGGATGCAGGACTTTTTAAAACAACAACAACAACACGTTTCCAGTAGTATCAAATCTGGTTAGGGTTGCCATCTCTGGTTTGGGAAATACTTGGAGATTTTAGGAGTGGAGCTTAGGAAGGGCGGGGTTTGGGGAGGGAGGGACTTCAATGGGGTATAAGTCAATATAGTCCACCTTCCAAAGCAGCCATTTTCTCCAGGTGAACTGATCTCTGTCACCTGGAGATGAGTTGTAATAGCAGGAGATCTCCAGACATCACCTGGAGTTTGGCAACCCTAAACCTGGTGCAAATAACCCATGTGGAAATGAGGAAAATATCCCACTTAGAAATGACAATAAAGAAACTGAGGTTAAATTTGTAACTAATTTTTTTTGCAATCTTCCTTGATGTGGAAAACTTAGAAATTTCAGTACTTCCTGTCATAAAATATTAAGTGGATTAATGGGTGGCCTTGGATGTGCATTCCAGATGTGGACTATTTGCATATAGTTAGAAATTTCATGCAGTATGCAAAAATAATGGCTTTCTTGTTCGCAGTGTGCATGTGCAGTGGTTGCAGGGGGTAGGCAAATACATTCATAAAGATATGCTGCCAAGCCATTCCAATACTACAAAAACAAAAACTATCATCTGCATAATCCATCTATAAATTCAAGAATAATAGGTTTTCAGCATTTGGACTATGTGTGAGCTAGGAAGACAGACAAGCCACAGTTAATTTATTAAACTATAATTGTCATATTCAAATGCAAGAATAACACCATATGGAACATTATGCTAATATGTTTCACACTAATTACTTCTTATATTACTCACCCTTCAGAGTTAACAAATACAACCTGCTTATCTTTAAAAGCACTTGAAAAGAGTTTGTTATTTTGATCAATATATCGATATTTGGAGAATTTTAGGGGGATTTATTTTTGTAAAAGCATTTACAGAGTGCAAATTGGATGTGTTTGTTTATTAATTCTAAAAGCTTCAAGTCACATATGATCTCTGTCGCCTGGAGATCAGCTGTAATAGCGGGAGCCCTCCTGCCACCTCCTGGAAGTTGGCATCCCTACCCATCACATCCAAACCCCATAATGATTTTAAACCAAGCAAATAATGTAGACCTATGCAGAGTTACCCCAGTCTAAGCCCATCAGTGGACTTGGAACGGAGTAACTCTATATAAGATTTCACTGTAAAAAGGAAGGAGCCAAAGCAGAAAAGGTAACAATAGGGGAGTTCAACTCCCTGCAAAGTATTTGAGTTATGACTAAAACTAAAAATTTGTGTCATGAGAAAGAGACAAAGTTTATAAATTGACTGTGCGTTGGTTATGGAATAGATGAAAGGAGATGACTTAATCTTAAGCATATTGTGCAAGATATTAAATAAAAATAATTAAATAAAACTATGAGAACCATTGTACTTATTGTAAATAGTGATGTCGTAGGTTTGTTCCTTTTGAGATTTCAAATACCTATGCCGTTTTTAAACATACAGACGATGGTATATTGATAGTGTTGCTTTAAGGACAACTCTCAGAGGCTCCCTAGAAAGGAGAAGCTCAGGTCTTGTGACCATAATTGTAGGAGGAGTTACAGCCCATTCCTAAAGGGGTGAGCGAAACTCCTCTGGAGCCGGTGTGTCCCTGCACTGGGATAGGTGCCACTTTATCATGGAATAAGGTGGCACCTAGGCTGGTGCAGGGGCAAGCCTGCCGGTGTCGAGGTGCCACTGGCCCCCACCGCCAGCGCAATCATGCCGGCAGGACTTTCCTGGAAGGGAAAGCCCGTGCCAGCATGGGGGGTGCGTTTCTGGGGTGTTCCCAGGGGTGGAGCTGCCTTTAGGGAGCTTCCAAGCCCTTTCCCCCTGGGAATGCCCCCTTGAGTGATGGTGGGGCTGCTTACCTTTTTCAGTGGTGTAACCCCATTGTTGGCAATTTGGAATCCCCCCCCTTGTTAGTTTTAAAAATATTTTTAGCTCTTCTTTCCCCTCTGCAGTGGCTGGGAAGCCTCGGAGGAGGCAGTGCGGCTGTGCCGCTCCTGGCCACTGCAGAATTGCCCCCCCTTCAGGATTGGGCTGCTCGAGTTACTGAGGTCTGGTTGTGGTCTGTTCTATTAGCTGGCTGTTGTGTTCCAATAAACATAGTTCTTGTAATCATTGTCGCCTCCGCTACTGATCTTTCCCAGCGTGGTGTAGTGGTTAAGAGCGGAGTGGTGGACTCTGATCTGGAGAACCGGGTTTGATTCCAGGCTAATCTGGAGAACTAGATTTGTTTCCCAAAGCCAGCTGGGTGACCTTGGGCAAGTTTCAGCTGTTAGAGCTCTCTCAGCCCCACCTACCTCACAGGGTATCTGTTGTGGGGAGGGGAAGGGAAGGTGATTGTAAGTCGGTTTGAGACTCCCTTAAGTGGTAGAGAAAGTCGGCATATAAAAACCAACTCTTCTTCTTCTTTTTCTTCCCTAAAGATATAACATATAGCAATTCTCCCTCCATTGTGGCCTACAGATAGTGTTTGCTGCATGTCTCTGTTGTCATTAAATTGTTTTATACTGATGTACTACAATTTTTTCTGCATTGTATCTGCTCTCTGTATCATGTCCAATGTGCTATGCTTATTCATATTTTTTAATCTTAGTCCTAGGATTATATTTTTTGTAAGCCTAGTTATATTCAATGTGCTATGTTTATTCATATTTTTGTAATCCTAGTACTAGTATATTGCTTATTAGATGCTGGACTAGATGGGCCACCGGTCTGATCTAGCAGCGCTCTTGTTATGTTCTTAGGATGCTGGACTGGATGGGCCCCTGGTCTGATTCAGTAGGGCTCTTCTTAGGCCACTGGTCTGATACAGCAGAGTTCTTCTTATGGTCTTAGAATGCTCGACTGGATGGGTCACTGGTCTGACCCAGCGGAGCTCTTCTTATGTTTTTATGTTCTTTCAGTCCCAGGCTCTTTAATTTGCCTATCTTCTTTTCTAGCATTAGCAAATCTATATATTTTGTCCCTCTTTAAAATTTTAGTGTTCAGTTTCCCCCTTTGGGTACAGAGGAGGGTGTTACATTAGCCAAAATAGCAATACACATTTTGAAATAGTCACCCACTTAGTGAACAGTGAAAACCACTAGTGCAGAAATGCATACAATCAAGGCACCTCAAGGTGCAGAATTCAGAGTCCAATGGGGTTAAATGAGATTATGTTTGTGTTGGATATTGGCCAATACAGAGCTTTTGTGGTGTGGTGGTGTGAAGACATAGAAACCATGTTGTATTAGCCTTAGTTTAGCATCACTTATTCTCCATTTTGGGTGCCTAGAATTTTGCTTTGTAGTTCACAGAGGCCTAGCAGATAACAAAATGTGCCTACAGGCAGATAAGACCTGTTCAAGGACAAGCCAACATACCAGCTTAATTGGGCAACTCGATTCATCTGTAGGAAGTTGGCAGGCAGGAATGATCTCACTCTTCACTTCTGGGAATCCAATCCCGGTCTAAACCGGTCTGAACTATCTGGAGGCTTCTCCTTAGTAACACCACTGATTGGAAGTCATGGGTCATCTGACTAGGGTTCAGCCATACACATAGTGTGTTAACCTTCTTTATCATCTGTACTGCTTTGCACATTATTCTGCTTGACTACCACAATGCTTCAATGCAAACAACAAGGCCTGAAACTGCTTAGCTTGATAGCAAGAACATCTTCTATGTAATAGTGCAGTAAGTATAATTAGACAGACTTTTGTTATTCTCTTGCCAGCATGCCTATAAGAATTCTGTAACTTCCATTTTAATCAATGTAACTTTTTATTTCTTAATAAACCTTATACATTTAAAAGGTGGTATGAGTTAATTGGCCTGACTCAGTTACGTTACTGGGGCTGGGGCTCAGGAGAGGGCAGCCAGTTGTGATAATTGGCAAAAATGGGAGACCAGGATTCAAATTCTCATAAAGATCATAAGATGACTTTATACCAGTTACTCTGTCTCTCACCCTAAACTACCCCAAAGGGTTTTTGTGTAACATAGGCAAGAAAGGGATCATGCAAGAAAGGGATAAAGGTAGGATAAAAGTATGAAAAATGGTTGGCGTTACCTCTCCTAGGTCAGTGAACATGATGACGAGCTTGCTCAATACAAGAGTTGAACAAGTGGCTTGAGGACTGAGCTCTTGGACTGTTCGAGGTACGTTGATAGAAATTGTATGCATTATGCAGTTCAAAAGAATAGAGGTGGAAGAGTTAGGAGTATAAAGTGTAACTTTTCCAGACTTGTGTAGATATGTGAGACACAATAATCTTTGCACCGACTGTGTGAAATTTCACACAGCTGCACTAATGAGTTACTTGAAAAGAGATGAGAGAATCTGCCACATGGTTCTGCTGCCTTTTATAGTATCGCCAAATCTAATCATATATATTTTGAAAATTAATATTTAGTCTTCAACTTGGTGATTGTGTGAGGCTCAGTAAATTACTATTTCAGCAAGGCTCTGTTACCACTGAAGCAATCCACCCCCCAAGCACTGACATGAATAAAACAACAAAGATACATTTGAATTTCAAATACATATATTTAAAATGCCAGTCACTATACAGAAATAAAATAATACAAATGCATAAAAATATTGGAAAGAGGGTTCAGTATCCTCCACACAGACACACACCAATCTTCACCGCAACCAAGGAAAAAAGAAGAACATAAGATGAGCCCTATTGGATCAAACTAGTGGTCTAGCTGGTCGAGCATCCCATTTTACACAGTGGCCAACCATTCTTTATACTTGGCTCTCCCAACAACTGGGATATTATATTACTGTAAACTGGCTGGCAAAGGAATTTTTTGGAATATAATTTTTTTGGGGGGGTAGAAAAACCTTTGGAAGTAGGCTTACAGCATTTGCCACAAATGACCCTGAAATCTCTGGATCAGACACCAATTAGAATGCTTACTTAGATGCTGTCAAATCTGATTGCTGAGTTGCCACAACTAGTTGATGCATTAGGGCAGGGGTCTGCAAACTGCTGCTCCAGAGCCGCATGCTGCTCTTTGGCCCGTTGAGTGCGGCTCTCCGAACTTGGTTCGGAGCCCCTGCTCTCGTGCCCGTTCGCGCCAGCAGCCAGGTGCGGAGCTGGCGCGCCTGAGAGAGAGAGAGGTGAGCGGGCGCGCTGTCTCCCCCCCCCCCCCCGCTGTGGAGAATGGCTGGGCCCCCCTTTCCCTTGCCCTGAATGGTTGGGAGGCTAAAGCCTCCTCTCCCCTCTAGCTGTGCGATTGTTGGGCGGGCGGCTCGACGGTTCCTGCCCTCCTGGCCTATCAGCTGTTGGGTGGGGCGGGCTTCCTTTGGTAGACCTGGCCTCCGGTTGAGTCCCATTGGGAGGCCATGTCTACCCACTGGCTTTCTTGGCGGTAGACCTGGAGAGGAAAAAGTCCCCCTTCAGAGGCTAGGTCTACCCATTGGCTTCTATGGGCCTCCGGAGGCCAGGTCTACTGCCAAGAAAGCCAGTGGGTAGACCTGGCCTCCCAATGGGACTCAGCCGGAGGCCAGGTCTACCAATAGGCTTTTATGGCGGTAGACCAGGCCTCCAGACGAGGACTCCGGACTGGGAGGGGGAAATGGCAGAGACTTACAATTTAATTTTTATCAATAAATAAGATCACTATTAAGTATGATATCAAGTTTTATTCAGTGTACCTGTAGTTTAATTAAGACTTAAAACTTTAATTAAAGTTTATTAAGTAAATAAACAGTGTACCTACCTATATAGTTTAAGTTTAAGAAATTTGGCTCTCAAAAGAAATCTCAATTGTTGTACTGTTGATATTTAGCTCTTTTGACTAATGAATTTGACGACCCATGCATTAGGGGATCGTTCTCAAGGTACACGTCTTGATCATGATGGGTACACAAGGCAAAAATATACTTAGTCATCTTTGTACTGAACTAGGGCCCTTAAGGCAGTAAACGTTTTTTAAAAAAAGACAATACAGATCAAATTTTTAAACAATAAATATGTATAAACCACCAATTAAAAACTAGGATTGTGATATTTGCAGGAGTATTACATTTGTTGCATCAAAAATGTAATTCTTGATTTAAAAAACTGCATTTCTCAGTATTAAAGATAAGGGTTTTGTGTGTGTGTGTTAGTTAAGTTATGATTCCTTTGATCCACTGAATGATCAAATTGTTCCCTTCTTTCTGCCAGATGGTTCCAAATGAACATCTTCAGTAGGTGGGGATTGTTCAGCTGTTTAACCATTTCGTATTGATGTAAAGTGGCCTCCTCAGTTCTGATGATAAGAGTGGAGAAACTCTTCTCCAGACCAATATTTGCATTCCTTTTAAACACATGATGTCAACCTTTTTTAAACAGCACTCCAAATAAAATTATGGAAGGCACATTTCTCTCTCTCTCTCTGGCTTTATGCTAGGTAATAAAAGGTAGCCAATAATGCAAAATTTTGTACTATAGGGACTGTACTGAAGAGGAAAGGGGCCCAGTTGTACTGTCATCCAGGGGCCAAAGAAAACTGGAACCGGCCATGCCTGGTGTACATGCCAAAATCTACATCTAGGCAAGAGTCCTGGTTCATTTATTCATAGGGTTGAAAGGTTGATGGTTTCAATGGGCAATTGCCCACCAAGCCACCTGGTTGCTCTGGAGCGGTGGCCGCGGTCACGTCACTTCCGGGTTTACCCCCGGAAGAGCTGCATCACCACGTCCACTTTAGTACTCAAACCCCTTGGCCTGAGTGCTAAAGCGGCTGCGGTGATGCAGCACTTCCATGGGTAAACCTGGAAGTGACGTGATCGCGTGCACACGGCCACGTGCACAATCACCCCAGCCCAGCCCCTAAAACCTCCTGCCGATCGAGAGGGGGAACCTGGCAAGCCTACTTATTCAGCTGAGGGTGGTAGTGCAATAGCTCTGTAGCAGAGGCAGACAAATTCCCCTCCTCACCTATGGAGACACATGCAATACCAACCTGGTCTTCTGCACAAGTGCTCAGTTGTGGAGAGCTCTGCTTTGCATGACCTTTACATTTCCACAATCTGGACTGCCATAGTCAGCAGTTCATGCAAAGGTCTATGTTAATGCTTCATGTCATTTGCTTGGTGGAAGAAGAAGAAGAAGAGTTGGTTTTTATATGCCGACTTTCTCTGCCACTTAAGGGAGAATCAAACCGGCTTACAACTCCTTCCCTTCCCCTCCCCACAACAGACACCCTTTGAGGTAGGTGGGGCTGAGAGAGTATGACTAGCCCAAGGTTACCCAGCTGGCTTTGTGTGTAGGAGTGGGGAAACAAATCCAGCTCACCAGATTATCCTCCACTGCTCATGTGGAGTAGTGGGGAATCAAACTTGGTTCTCTAGATCAGACTCCACTACTCCAAACCACCGTACTTAACCACTTCACCATGCTGGCGTAGAGAAGTTCACCAAGTCCTCCATCATACCACTGCAGTACCAGACTTCCCTGAATGAAGAAACTGAAACAGACATACAATGCTTTTACTGGGATTTCTGCTGTGTAAGACGCCCCTTCTCCAGTACTCTCACTTCTTGGCTCCTGCCAGAGCAGTTATTCTCTCCCTTGTCCCTGCTTCTGTAGCCTAATGGTCAAATTATGTACTGTGATGAGGAAAATAAAGTCTATTCAAATTAAGCATTCACCAAGCCTGCACAATCTGAGATCCACCAAGCCTAATACCACTAGACAAAATGCAGGCCCACCAAGGATTCAATATACTTCCTGTTTTTCTGTCTTTCTGAAAGTGCAACATCTGAAAATGAACCACACTTAACGGGTAAAAATACCTGACTAGTGGGCTGTGTTCAGCGTGGTGGGTCACAAGATGTGCAGGCCTGCAATACTAGATTTGCCAGCTCTAGGCTGGGCAATACCTGGAGATTTTGGGAGTGGAGCCTCGGAAGAGTGGGGTTTGGGGAGGGGAAGGACTTCAGTGGTGTTTGAAACCATAGCGTCCACCTACCTAAGCTGCTATTTTCTCCAGGTGAACTGATCTCTGTCGCTTGTAAATCAATTGTAATAGTGGGAGATCTCCAGCCACCGCCTGGAGGTTGGCAGCCCTGTGCAATACTAAAATTGGGGCAATTGTCTTGTGAGATACATTTCACAAGCCCCAGTTTCAATTAAATTCTGGATTGTGCTCTCTCATTCCATTGCCCACTCTAGATTACTTGAGGTTGTAAAATGCAGTTGTAAGATGTCATAATTATACAAAATGTTATTTTTTTCTCGTGATCTAAGAAACTCTATGTTGTAATCACCTAGCAACCTTATACTGGAGTGTCTATCTGTATTGGAAAGATAATTATGAGTATTCTTCTCTCATGTCAATCATGCCCTGTGAGCCAACGCACAAAGGTCAGATCATTTCCATTTGAAAGGCTAGCTTGGTACATGGTTCTTCGTGGAATTGGAGTGGTATTCTTAATCCATGATTCATATCCTACATTGTTAGCTGCTAGCCACTCTTCATAGGTGAAAGGTTAGTTGTGATTGTCCTCTTTTTTTCTCAAATACAAGTTTACTCTACAAAATGTAGTGCCAAAGTAGAGAAGTATGTGAGGCTATAATAAACTCTTCACATTTGGTGGGTGTTGTGGTTTCCACTAAGTTTACATATTCATTTACACAAGTTTATGTATAAAATAATGGCAGAAGTAAGGAGATACCAAAGACAAACTTCTGCCTTATTTAATTTCAACATTTTTAACACTAACAATCATGTACATAAAATACACAAGTACTTGGGCTTGCTGACAGAGGTATAAAATTCATGTTTGTTACGGGAAAGGTAATTTGCTTTGTCTGTTGTGTCTGTATATATTACAGACAGTCTGAAGTTGGTATGTGGGGCAGCACTTTTATCAAGTAGTATCATGTGACAATCTGTTATGAATATGGCATTCTTCACCTGGCCACTGAAACAAAATGTGGAAATTGAGCAGGAAAATACATATTTTTTAACAATCTTAGTGCGCTCTGACAACAGTATCTTTTTTTCTCCAAATTAATACTTCATATTTATGTCAAATTTTGATTTTTCAAATTTCCTGGAGCTCTGGCAGCAGTTTTCCCCCCTCTCTAAAATAATAATTCAGTTAGTGAGAAGATATGTATTAAACCTTGCTACATTGCTTCATTTGTTTTCCTATCCTTTTTGACATTTTATTGTGTTTTTGTCATTTATCTATGTGTACATGAAATTGTATTAAGAAACAGATTCAATCTGGCATTCAGTTTTAACTGGGTTGCCGTCATAAATCATAGATTGTGTAGACCAATTCTAATAGAAAGGGACAAAGATACTCAGGTTTCACCCAACTCATAATTGTCATTGTTACTCAGCCAGAGTAAAAAAATGCAGCCTTTGCATATCTGAATCGTCTTTTTTGATGTGTTTTTATATGTATGTATGGGGTTGTAAATGCATGTTCAGAATTGACCAGAGTGGTGATGTTGGGACAACCCATAAGGCATACCTATTAAGTGAGACAGAGTAGATAAAAAGTGGTTTCACAGAAGGGCTTTAGTATGGGTTAAAATGAGGCAAAGTGTAGCAATCAGAGATGCTTAATAATCCACCAGTTTGGTTTGTATGTTGCTCACCATTTACTATAATAAAGATGACCATTCACTGAACTATTTGGGTGCATTCACACAAATACATATGTTCCAATTTACATAATTACAGACTCCTTTCTTGCAACTGCCACCTCCCATCTGCTACCACTGTCTCCAGTTGTTTAAAGATACATTGTCAAATGAAAAAAAAATCAGTCTTTTGAGTTGCGACTTACTGCTGAGATGTCTTTGCGCACTTTTGGTGTCTGATAACAAACCTAGCTAATTTTGTGGTCAGGTCTTGTGATCACTTCACAAATGATGCCACTGACGGCATTGGTGCAAAAAAGAGCCAATATAAGTCATTTAATGGATGCATTTGTGCAGGGACCAAGAAAGGATGGACTGTAATTCTGCATTGGACAAGTAGGCCACTTTAATGACTTGACCATGGCCTTGGGATACATGCTTCCTTTCTAGTGCTCAAGAAGATTTAGTTTGCATATTGTGCAAGTGAAACAACTTGTCTGTTGCACAAGACATGCTGCTACTTGTATGTACTTATTACCAAGGCATACAGTGCTACTGTGATGCTACAGCACAGGTGTAAAGCTCTTGGGCATGGTGCTTTTCAGAAGAAAGGGGAATTGAGGGAAGATGGTTGCCAGCTTGAAACAACTAGGCTGAGTCTTTTTCTTTCTCTTCTGCTGCAGATATTTATAGCCTGAGTGTGGCTGGGGGCACGAGCCAAAAGGGATCTATGGCTGTGGCACTTAGCCTGTGGATTACACAGCCCATGGCCTTGGCTAATTAGATTCACTTGGTGAACATCAGCCCATGTTTTTGTTTTTTGTTTTACTTTTTTAAACACTGTATTTGTATATTTATCTAAGGTATATATTTTGTAAGCCACTTTGGCTCCCCATAGGAGAGAAAACTGGAACAAAATATACTAAATAAATAAGTAAATAAAGATGAATTTTCATAGGAAAAAATAGGTGGTTGTGGAAGCACTGTCTGCTGGGAGATGTAGCATTTGTAGGGCAGGAAGTAGAAGGGAAGTAGGGGGTTTATCTGGGCCTACACAGACTTACTGAGTGATGCAGCTGTTATATACAGCATAGGGTTGCCAGCCCCCTGGAGTGGGCAGGGGATTCCTCGCCCCCAGCTGGTATTTACTGCTGCCTCTCAGAGCACTGGTGGAGAAAAATAAATTGAAAAATGGCCATCAGCCAACAGCATGACATCACCTCCAGGTAAACCTGGAAATGATGTCACACCCCTCTAGGAATTGGCTGAAACTCTGTAGTAACCACTGTAAACTGATTTTACCATAGAGTTTCAAACAATTGCTAGAGAGGCATGATGATGATGATGAGTTAGTTTTTATATGCCGACTTTCTCTACCACTTAAGGCAGAATCAAACCAGCTTACAATCACCTTTCCTTCCCCTCCCCACAACAGACATCCTGTGAGGTAGGTGGGGCTGAGAGAGCTCGTAAGAGAACTGTGACTAGCCCAAGGTCACCCAGCTGGCTTTGTGTGTAGGAGTGGGGAAACAAATCCAGCTCACCAGATTAGCATCTGCCACTCATGTGGAGGAGTGAGGAATCCAACCTGGTTCTCCAGATCAGAGTCCACCACTCCAAACCACCGCTCTTAACCACTACACCACACTGGCTCTTCACCATGCTGGTTTACCTAAAAGTGATATCATACTGTCAACCACCACCCCATGTTGTTGCCCCTTCCCTCATGATCTCAGAGAAAATGGCAATGGTGTCACAGTCCAGTCACAAGCAAAAAATTAAGTGCATGCAAGAAGATTGCTCCAGAGAGAGGTAGTCAATACTAAAAATGCCTTGCACATTACAAAATCTTTGTGTTTGTTGTTGGTTTTGTTGGTGGACTTTATACCAGACATATGATGGAAGTACTGGGAGAGGAAAGGGCCATTTTCCCCTATGCATCATGTATTCATTTATTTGTATCTTCTCTGGTCTCTTCCCCCTTCCCCCATTGTTGCTGTTTAATGTTGTGCTGGTTCTGCTAAGCATAACACGAAATATGGAAGTAATGTTATTTGTTCCTACAAGGTTAAAAATCTAGGAAACGTCATTGTAAATACAATAAAATAATTAAAATATGTGTGTATATATACATACCAATTTTAAAAAAGCTACTGGGAGCCTAGAAAAGCAAGAGTTTCATTTGGGTCGCTTTACAGCGCAATCCTGAGTGGGGGGAGTGCCAGGGCAGCAAGCCAAAAGAGCTATTTTGCAGAAAACTCCATGAAACCACTCCATGGGGTTTCACGGGGCTGTGCTAGCAATTTTGCAGGTGTAAGCTGGTGCCTACAAAAAGGGGGTGTTCCTGGGGTGAAAGGGCTTAGGGAATGCCCTGGGAACGCCCCCTTTGGCACCAGCGTGAGCCCTTGATCTGGGGACACGCTGCAGGAGAGGCTGTGCTGGTGCCCGAGACTCGCGCTGCCGTGGTGTCCCCCAAAGCCAGCATAAGCGGCACTAACGCTTGCGCAGGGGTCACCCCGGCTCCTGTCCCCTTCCACCCCTTGCGAATTGCTCTGCCCATGAAGGAAACAGAAGCATTTCATTAAAACTGTCGAGAGGAAACGGTGAAACTAGGAAGAAGATAACTTTCTCAATCCTGTTGTTTGCAGACAACATTTTGCATGGATTGCACAGAGGTGAGAGCTCTTGTTTACCTTTCCCAGAGAAATTTCAGAACAAAAGGCCCTTTTTAATAGAAACAGCTTAATACACAGGGTGCAGACCCAAGTGAAGGAAAGGCTGCTATTTGCGTCACTGTTTCTCCCCCCCACCCCTTGCCTGTTAATCAGGTCTATAAGCAAGATTTCACTAAACCCTTAAATCAGCAAGGCTGGGTGACTCATTCTTTTGAAACAAGACAAAATTACCTTGCTGAAACATGGCTTAAATCTTTTATTTAAAAGCTTATTGTGTTTTAGAAAAAGGTGAAGTATTGGGGCAGTTGGCTAAATAGAAATACAGCCTGTGAAAAGGCAAATATGTTCATGTGCCTGCTCCTTCCATGCATGTAATGAGGATACACATATTACACTGTATGCATGTTAGAGGGCACTAGGGTTGCCAACCTCCAGGTAGTAGCTGAAGATCTCCTGCTATTACAATGGATCTCCAGGTGATAGAGATCAGTTCACCTGGAGAAAATGGCCACTTTGGCAATTGGACTCTATGGCACTGAATTACCTCCCCTCCCCAAACCCTGCCCTCCTCATGCTCCACCCCAGAAATCTCCAGGTATTTTTCAACCCAGAGCTGCCAGCCTTAGAGGGCACACAATCAAGCCTGCCATTTTTACAATATTTTTAACACCTATGCTATTTTAACATTAGTTTTACTCCTATGCTGGAGCAATGGTGAAGACTCAGGATGAATCTGACAAGGCATATGCTAGAGCTCATTTGAAAGCCTACTCAGTGGCAATGTTGTGACAAAAAAGCAATATTTTTCCACCGTTGTTGCATCCACACAGTGTTGACCTGCAGAAATCTTCTGGGTGGTCAGGAGCCTATGGGGTTCTGGCCAATAGGAGGAAGTGGACTCTTTTGCAGCCCACTGTGACCATTTTGCCAAGCACTTAATGAAAAAAATCTCTCCAACCTGTTCTAACTTGGACTTTACATTAGCAGCAGCAGGATCCAATGGTCCCAGGGTGCCCATCTGTTTAGTTGTGTGAGATACCTTTCAACTTGTGCAGACTGAGGATGTAGACAGGATTTTTGGAAGTTTGAGACCTATCACCTCTCTGTATGACCTGGTCCCTCCTGGCTGCTTAAATCTGCTGGGGAGGGGATCTGCCTCCCTGAGAGACAGAGTGGTCATTCCTGCCTTGAAACAAGCAGTGGTCCATCCACTCCTGAAGAAACCTACTCTAGGTATAGGAGAGCTGAATCCAGTCTCAAAAATACTATTCTTGAGGAAGGTGATTGAATGGGTGGTGGCTGGCTATCTTTTGAGATTCCTGAATGAAGAGGATTGTTTAGATCTTTCCAATATTGTTTCAGGCCTGGTTTTGGGACTTGGTTGGCCTGGTGGGTGACATATGCCGGGAGATAGAGAGTGTGTGACCCTGTTAATTCTCCTGGATAGGGCTGTTGAAAAAAAAATTCGGTAAAGTTCGGCTTCAGCAAAATTCGGCCCTTTTAAATTCAGGCCGTACCGAAGTCCGAACTCCCCCGCTTCGGATCCCCAAAATTTGACGGGAGATCTGGAGTTTGGGGAAAAATTTGTCCGGGTCTTTGAAGTGCTGGGCGCCGCCTGCCCAGGTGGCGCTCACCACTTCAAAGAGTTGGGAAGGGGGCGGGGGTCTTTAAAGAGCCCCCCACGGGCCTTCATGGGGCTTCCATGAAGGCGCGCGGGGACGCTCCCTGAAGGCGCGCGTGCGCGTGGGGGGGGAACAGATCTGCGCCTTCCAGCTGGAAGGCGCAGATCTGTTTAAAGGGCCTGAATTTGCCGAATTTATTCGGGAACACCCCGAACTCACCGAATTCAGCTCCCCGTTTCCCCCCCTTTTTGAGTTTGGTTCAATCCAAACCGAAAAACCACCGAATCGGGGGAAATTCGGCTGTTTTTCGGTTCGGGCTGAACTGAATTGACAGCCCTACTCCTGGACCTCTTGGTGGCTGGATTGACTTTTGGGCCTGGGCCTGGGTGGTAGGATTGCCAGATCCAGGTCAGGAAATACTTGGAGATTTTGAGGGTGCGGAGAATTCATTTAGTTTCTCAGCAATTGCTTTATCCTCCCTTAGTGTTCCTTTACTTCTATTGTCATCCAATGGTTCAACTGCTTGCTTTGCAGCTGGCAGGCAGGGAGCAGGAATCAAGGCAAGCAGGTAGGAAAGAGGTAGGTCAGGTAGAAGGCAGGCAGGAGTCAGTGCAGGGCCATGCAGGCAGGAACTGAGGCAATGATAGCAAGCCTTATGGGAGCAGTTGAAACATCAAAGCTTCCAAGTCCTGCAGGCTTATGTAAGAGGCTGGGATCCTCACCCTTGTCAGTATCCTGGTTAAAGACCTGGCTCCTGTCAATAACTATGACACTTGGCAACCAAAGGTATCAGTTACACTGCAGCAGGAGCAGAACCTACAAGATTGTTATTCTGACAAGGAGTCAGTGGTGGCAAAGATATATTAGCTAAAGGTATATTAGGTAGGGTTGCCAACCTTCAGGTGGTACAGAAGAAAGCCTACTTGTACAGTTGAAAACAATATATTGGTGTAAACAGCAGCTACAAGCAATAATTATGCAGTACAGCAACCATCACTCCACGGTGGAATTCTTCAGAAAGCTGAAGGAATTATATATGGAAATGAGAAACATTGAAACATTGAAGCTATGTAAGCTAACATTGAAAACTACTGAAAGAAATGATTGTAAGTAAAATATTTGTTTATTTGGTAAATTAGAGATTGTAGATATATATGTATAGTTATTATAGATGTTATTAAGTATTATCACTTTTCACATGCTGTACAGAAACGGGACTTAGGAAGAATTCAAGACATTGAAACGATCATCTCCCGGTTTATTCAGCTTTCTGAAGAATTCTACCTTGGAGTGATTGTTGCTGTACTGTATAATTATTGCTTGTAGCTGCTGTTTACACCAATATATTGTTTTCAACTGTACGAGTAGGCTTTCTGCTGTACTTCCTTCCTTACCTTTGGTATTGGTACAGAGGTGTTTTTTTGGGTTGCTTAACCTTCAGGTGGTGGCTGGAGATCTTCTGGTATTACAACTGATCTCCATGTGGCAGAGATCAGTTCACTTAGAAAAAATGTCCCCTTTGGAAGGTGGACTGTATGGCATTACACCCCATTGAAGTCCCACCCTCCCCAAACCCTGCCCTCCTCAGGCTCCACGCCCAAAATCTACAGGTATTTCCCAACCTGGATCTGGCAACCCTAATATTAGATGAAACCTGCACACACATACAGTCCCAGTAAATAGACATAAAGGACCCATTGGATGCCACAGGGCTCACTACAGATTTTTGGATGTACAGACTAGGGTTGTGCATATTGGTATACCCGAACCGAAAATAAACCAGAAATTAACATTTCAGCAATATTCGGGTTTTGGGTAGACTGAATACCAAAACTTGGGAATCTGCCTGAAGCCGAATAGGGATTCCTGGTATTCCGGGGGTGGTGGTGGTGGTGGTTCGGCTTCAGCTTTCCCCAGGCTTTTCCCTATGAAATTTTTTTAATGAGCTCTGGGGGAGACATTTTTGGAGGTAGAGTTCCCAAATTTTCAGTAGGGACTCTCCTTGCACAAACCCAAAGTTTGGTGAAGATTGGGTTAGGGATCCGATTTTATGGGGACTGGAAAGGGTCACCCCCCTCCTCCATAGAAATGCATGGTAAAGTTTACTGTGAAGTCATCCCACTATGAACTTACCTACCCCTACAAGTAGCAACCAAAGAAGAAGAAAAGGAGCATGGAAGAGACATCACATTCTTTGTTTTATTTTATTTTAAGGGTGCGGAGGAGACATGGAGCTCTTACTTTTGCTGGTGTCTTTTAGGTAGTTCTGTTTTCTGATTTATTTAGTAGGTAACCCTCTTAAATCACCTTTACTTTAATAGAAAAAGTCACTGTGTACTTCAAATGTTCACAGTAACGTGGGGTAGGATCCAATGGAACCTTTGAATATGTTCCTATAACTCAACTGCTGATTATATTTTATCAGAAAGAATTGTATTTATGTTCATTATCTGTCTCCTTTGAAAGTATGCAAAGGGCAAGGTGGGTAATATGATTATGTGACTGAGCTCAGTAAAGGGTCTACAAACTGGGTCATTATTGAGGTTAGCTACTGGATTAAAAGGATTTAGGAAAGTGGTAGGATTTGATTTGCATATTGCTCTAAAGACCTTTGACTTATGTAAAGTTTCCTCTTAAAGACTATCTCATCGAAGTATTACATCAAGCAATTTAGCAAGCTGCATATCTCTCTTGTCTTTTTTGACCTTGTGAATAGCACGGCACCAATATTTAAAAAATGCATTTATTTTCTGTCATTTGTAATAAGTATTGTTTCATGAGGGACCAATATCAAGGGACTATAAACAAGGAAGATCCACATTGTGAACCTTACCAAACTGCAAGGATATTTGTGAGGTTTCATTTGAGTACCTTTAAATAACCATGCTTTAAATACCCATGCCAATATGTGTCATTTACTTTCTTTGTTTGCCTTAGAGAGTACCGCCCCAGTAGTGTTGCTAGCCTCCAGGTGGGGCCTGGAAATCTCCTGGAATTATAACTGATCTCCAGATAACCTGGAGCTGGCAACCCTACACCCCAGCCTTGGCAATACTTCTTTTCTTTCAAGAGATATGGAGGCAATGAACATACAAATAGTGAAGAAAAGAAGATATTATTAAGTAGTTTAAGTAGTCTACAGAAGAAAACCACATACACAGAAGAATCAATGCAAGAAAATAATATGTTTACATTCCTTCAGCTGTTAGGAAGTTCTGGGGAACAACAACAGATGGACCCCCCTGGAACTGACCTTGACAGGAGTGATACATTTCAGACCCTCACAAAGACGACTGATTAGCAGGGGTATGTGGTAAGCATACAATACAGATAACTCTTCCAGCTACTCCCATTACCACTGTTCAAATGAAAAGCAATTCAGTTGAAGTAACTAAGCTAAAAACACATTACCTAGGCTGTAGCAGGTTCCTTGGAGCATGTGCAGAATTTCTCGCAGTAACAAGAAGTTGAAGGAGTCCTCAAACCCTACCCAGTTCTGTGGACTCAGTTTCCACTGAAGGCTGAAAACTGAAGACAAGGGAAAATCCCAAATGTTTACGGTAAATGGAATTGGACCTAAGCCATCTTCCTTTCTAACAGTGACAAGCTGCTTTAGCCAATCCTATGCAAAGCCCCATCTCTGATGTCAGAGGCTGTTACCAATCAGAGACGTATAAAATATAGTCCCATCTCTATCAAGCACTTGGTAATGGCTCTGAACTTCCATGGCAAATAGGTGATCTGGTTCAAACCGGATTTTCCTTTGTCCAAAAGGAATTAAGTCTGCCAGGATGGTCCAATGTGGAATGGAAATGAATGGGTCATTCTAATGGAAACCTTCAGGAATGGAGCTCTTGCCCTAGTAAGGTGTCAGGGTTTCCTTCACATATATCTCTTCAGCTGTTGGGAACTTCTGGGGAACGACAACTGACAGACCCCCTGGAACAGACCTTGACAGGGGTGATACACCTCAGACCCTCCCAAGGACAACGTATTAGCACTGGTATGTGGAAAGCATACAATTCAGATAACTCTTTCAGTGACTCCCTTTACCACTGTATCAGGTGCATAGAGATATCAACAACATACTCCCTAGTTCAGTACATCAAACTAGAGCTATGTGCAAAGCACAGACAGGTGTTTGGGTCTGTACGGCTTCAGGTTTGCAAGGCAACTCAGACACAAAGAGAGAAATTGTGGCACACCACCTGACTCCTCAAGATGACAGTGGTCTTCCACAATTTCACTATAGGAAGAAACCTCCCCATTGGTTGCTCAAGCCCCACCTCAAAGAGCATGGGGATTTTCCTTGTAATTGGGCCTACTGCCACCTTATCTTTAATGGCTGAGTGCCCAACAGCCTGTCTCCCATCATGTTACCTCACATTTTAATGAGCTCCTTGGGGTAACAGGCCTCTCTGTGGCCTAGGGTTGCCAGGTCCCTCTTCTCAACCTGCGGGAGATTTTGGGGGCAGAGCCTGACAAGGGTGGGGTTTGGGGAGGGACTTCAATGCCATAGAGTTCAATTGCCATTTTTCTCCAGGTGAACTGATCTCTATCAGCTGGAGATCAGTTGAATTAGCAGGAGATCTCCTGCTACTACCTGGCAGTTGGCAACCCTACTGTGGCCTATCCAGGAGCCCTTTTACTGCTTCTCTATTTCTATCCTTCCATCCTCCATTTTGAGGAGGCAGTTGGTGTCCCATAGTTGTTGCGGTTCCTTCATACTAGCCCCCTTGCCCTCATGCTTCCACTTTCCTGTTCTCAATTCTCCAGACAGCAACTGGAGATCATTTCACTTCTCATTTTGGTGAGGCCAGCTTAGGTCCCTCTTTACCACCAGCAGGAGATTTTTGAGGCGGAGCCTGAGGAGGGTGGGGTTTGGGGAGGGGAGGCACTTCAATGCCATAGAGTCCAATTGCCAAAGCAGCCATTTTCTCCAGCTCCAGTCAGGGCAGCAAAGATACCTCTGCTACCACATGGTTTCAAGGGGGTGGCTCTTGATAACTTAAAAAACAACAATCCTTTTAATGCTAAATCTAAAAGTTCAGTAAAACTCAAGTGTCATTTAAAAACTTTAAATATTTTATTTCCTATGTTTTACTGCTTTAAGAGACCACTCAATATATTTCCCTCCTTATACAGGTCCAAACTAGACATTACAGGATTTGGGTAGCTGTCGCCAAAAGAAGCAGTCCTAAGCCCCTTCTCTTTTTTCGCTATGCAGTACCATAAAATGTTCAAGATGATAGTACTGTGCTGTGACTGGTCCCATCCCTACTCTTATCTTTCATTGGCTGCCAGGCATAGGGTTGGGAAACTTGCAGTGCAGTGATGTCACAGCATGCAAATTGCGGTATACAGAAGAGAGATGTGCGGTTGCAGGTTTCAGACTGAGCTATATTGTTCCCATAATATCTAGTTCGGCCAAACAGCCAGATTCTAATAAGTCAAAATTTACTGGAATTTTGTCAATGTGAATTCCATAAGCCACAACATTGAAAATAAATAAATATACAGATGGATAGCAGATAGATAGACAGACAGATAGACGGACAGAAAGACAGGCAGACAGACAGACAGACAGACAGATAGATAAGGTTTCTGGCCAGACTTGCCATTGCCATGCGGGGGTCGGGGTTCCCAGTTGTTGGCAGGTGCTGATGTTTAGTTTTGGGACTGCAGTGTTTAAGTTTGAAGCTCTTTGAATATTTTCATGCAGTTTTCAAGCCTGCTTCTAGGAAACACCATTTGAATATACACACCTTTAAATCTGGTTTCACAATTGTATCTTAAATCTCTGCTGACTGTATAATAAACGTGTTATTCATATCAATCGGATATTTAAAATGATCTTAACATAAAAATCCACCTGTGTTCTAGAGCTGATGACCAGCAGCGCTGATTTTTCCTGTTGAGAAAATGGCTCTGACTGGGCTTTGTATTTAAAACAGGGTGTACAAAGTTGTTAGGTAGGAATAGGGGTCCTAAGAAAGGACCCCATTCTTTGTTACTGAGCAAAATGCCTCATCCCAACCAACCAATTTGAGGGCAGTCACCATTAGCTTGATAAAAAAAAAGGAAGCGACCGTCCTTTTTAGTCCCCCAAATCACGTCCTTATTCACATTGACCAATCACTCATACCTCAATTGCAGTCTATTTCCTGCCATCACCATTAACCTGACTTAGACTCTTGTCGCTCTAGTGCATACCCTCTATTACTTTAAAATACCAGGCTCAGCTGGCTAGCCATTTTACCCCAGTACTTTATATTACATTCTGGCTTTATAATAAAGAAGCTAGATTAAGTCATTTCAAATTATTCTTCTGTCACCCTCAGGTTCAAATACACATGCCTCACGCAGGCTGCTAAAACTCCATCCCTGCTGACATATAGTTTTGAATGGTGAATTCAGAAGAGCAGCTCATGAAAGCAAATGAGCTTGTACATAAGCATTTTCCCGGAGTAGAGGAAAAGGCCCAATCTATCTCTGCTGCTGTCAATGTTAAAAAAGCCATACACAGATCCCTGAATCTGAACCCAAGTGTGCTGCTATTGAAAGGATTTATGGCCCCTAAAGCAAACATGAATAAGTCCCCAACATTTTAAGGCTGACCAGTATTGGGCAGATCCACAACCCACACATGGATCCTGTTCCTCTCTGTATCTATGCATTAGAACCATTTCCATGATGTAGGTGGAAGGAGAAGGAAATAAAAATCAGTAGTTACATTCTGCTAGGGTGTACCTGGTGTAACAATTGCTGAGGATGTAGGTAGCCACCCCCCTGAGTCACTTGAAGGAAGGAAAAGGTAAAAATGTGATAGATATAAAGCTCTGTAGTGATCTATGGAAATAAGATGAACAGCAAAAGCAGTCTGCTTAATTGAAGGAAATTTATGCAGAACATATGCAGAAGGGATGTGTGATAACTCTAAGCATTGATAACTAAGCATTGGGAGGGATTACATGAATGTGCTCATGCTTACAACATTAGGAGAGAAAGAGAGAAAGGGGCAGGGTTGCCAACTCTGGGTTGGAAAATTCCTGCATTGGGGTGGAGCCTGAGGCCCTGGGTTTTGGGAAGGGTGGAACCTGAGTAAGGTATAATGCCAGAGTCCACCTTACAAAGCAGCCATTTTTTTTCAAGGAAATTTATCCTCCTCAGCCACCACCTGGAGGTAGGCAACCCTATGTATTGAAGTCCATGGAAGGACTTGTGGACTAATGCCTAATTAAGTCATCATGTGTCATCCTTCCAGATCTTGGACTTTGTCACGCAACAATTGACTGTCACTTTCTAGTTGCCCTGATGTTATAGAGCAGGGGTCCTCAAACTTTTTAAACAGGGGGCCAGTTCACTGTCCCTCAAACACCGTTGGGGGCCGGACTATAGTTTGAAAAAAATATGAACAAATTCCCATTCACACTGCACATACTGCTCAGCAGTAACGCACAAGCTCACTTGCTAGCAAACACACACACACACACACGAGCCCACTCACTAGCAGGCACACACACAAGCTCTTTAATTAACAGGCATTTATACTATTAAAGGTGAAGGTTTCCCCTACACCACGCTCACCTCTGCAGCGTAACAAAGATATAGTTAGTATTTTGCTCTGGCTGGGTTTCATAGCGCCAGGAATGCATTGTTACAGGAACCGCCAGAACTGAAAGGGCACACAAAATCTCTCATGGTCGTCATCTGACTACAAAACCCCACTGTCGTGGTACAGGCAAGGATCGAGGGCTGTAAGCGTAGTCTGGGGAACAGTCCAAGGTCATTCACAATGAAGGCAGAGTCCGAGATAACAATACAGGCAAGGGAAGTCCAAAGCGTTGGTCAGAGCCAATCCAAGAAGTCAGGATACCAGGAATCCAAAGGATAGCAGGGAAACAAGGCAGGTAAACAAGGCAGGTACTCAAGGAGGTTGGTGACAAGTTGCTTGCACAACAGCCAAGCCTAACTGATGGCTTAAATCCCTTCCTCTGCTGCTGTAGCAGCCAGCTGATGCTGATGAGGCTGAGTTCACAGGTGGTGCTTCAGCCCTGCTCTTCGTCATCACTGCTACTGGGGAGGTTCCTCTGTAAAGCCTTCAGCCTAGCACTTTGCCGTCTCTGCTGCATTGCCAGACGGACCCGTTTTCTTCTCTGCTCCAGTGGCCCTGGCGAGGCCTCTGGAGACACTGCATGTTGCAAGGTGTCAGGTCCAACTGGAGTCCTTGAGCTGGCTGGCTGCAGACATGGTGAGTCATCTCCTGACCTTGGCTGATCCTCCACTCCGGCAGGCTGTAGGCCCTGTGGTTGTTCCTGTGGGACTTCTGCCTGTCCCTCATCGTCAGAGGAGGTCTCTGCAGGCTGACTCATGACACCCACTGATGTCACCCAGCAAAGAGAAACTGGCTATTCTTTTCCTACAGAAGAAAAGTGGGCAACTGGCCACGTGGAAGGTTTTGCCTTGGATTTGCCGCTCTCTAGATGCACATTTCCCCTATCTGAATTTTCAAAACTCTGCATGGGGCTTATTTTTGGCCATTTATGCACGGGAGGTTTTGCCTTGGATTTGCCCCTCTCTAGAGGCACATTTTTCCCATCTGAATGCTCAAAGCTCAACAATAAGCCCCCCCCCCCAATGCAGAGTTTTGAGAATGCAAGATGGGGAAAATGTGCCTCTAGAGAGCGGCAAATCCAAGGCAAAACCTCCCGTGCATAATTGGCCGAGTTTGGCTTAGACAAGAGCAACTCCGGATAGGAGGCAGTGGGCTAAGCTCTACCGGGAGTCAATGCGGTTTACTCCTGAGTAGGCTCACTCGGGACCAGGCAAAGGAGGGAGGAGGCTAGATGGAGGGGAAGGGGTGGGGGGGGAAGAGAGGAAGGCGGGTTGCCCCAGAGGCGAGCCAATGCCCCCCTTACAGGCTTGAGGTCCGGGTCAGCTGCCTCCGGCTTCTTCCCAAACCACCGGCGACTGCAATTGGTGGCAGCCTCCTCAGCTCTTTCTTTTGGAGGGCTGGATGAAGGCAGGGAGGGAGGGAGGGAGGGGGAAAGGAGGAGGAGACGGTGACGGCCGCCTCAGGTCACAAGATAGTGCCCAAGAGGAGCCGGTCGGAGGCGATCCCCGCATGGAGGGCCGCTTCGAACTACTACTCCCGGCATGCAGCGGGAGAGGAAACGGGCTTTCTCCCCCTCCTATGTCCATCCAGAGGTGGGCCACGCTGCATCATGAGGCTCGTAGTTCCTGGTGGGGAGGCGCGGCGCTGGTTTTTGGCCCGGCCTGAGGGGCCGGGTTCAGGACCCTGAGGGGCCGGATCCGGCCCGCGGGCCGTAGTTTGAGGACCCCTGTTATAGAGGGTAGAGCACTGGAGTTAGACAGGTGAGACTTCTGAAAATTGCTAGTCCATTAACATTTAAAATATGAGGAAATGCTAGACTCCAGTTCACATGCTGAGACATTTTCCTAGCTCCCACCTGGCAAAACTACTACCTGAAAACATAGTGACGGCTTCAGAAATGCATATGGTTTTAGCAGAAGGCTTCATAATGCACAGAATGGATAATTAACAATATTTTAGTTGGCTCTGACAATGAGAAAACAATTTAATATCATTCTAGAGCTAGTTCTTCAAGCTGTTTTTCGGATAAAATGTAAGTTATGTTGAGAAAGCATTCTTGGAAGACTCAAGAAATGAAGATCTGAAACAGTAAAGATAACAATCGCACAACAGATCTTTACCTTTCATCCCTATCAGGATGCAAGCAAAGCTACAAACCTGAGTTAACAAATGCTGTCACAAAATTGTTTGCACCTGGTGCAAATCTTATGATTATTATTGCAGTTTTTATTGAGTTAAGTAGAGTTATCTTTATCCATGTTGCTTTACAGAGTAACACAAAGGAGGAAGACTGTTCCTTGTCCCCAAATAAGCTTACTATCTAAATTTTGATTGAGAGGAGGCAAATAGAGGAAGGAGAAAGAAAAGGCAAAGGAGATGCAGCCCCAGACATCCCAGACTTTCCCAACCGCTCCCTGCTCACTGTTGGGCCCTTGCACAGTGCCCCTCACCATCCTAGGAATGGCAGCAGCGTCCTGCTTTCAAATGGGCAACTGTCCAATGCCCGAAGTGCAGCCAACCACCTCTGTGGCAGCCCGAGTGGCTGCCTGATGTGTTGTGCAGTGCCAGCACCCCACAGCTGCTGGGACCCACCCCTGGCTGTTCGGGCTGCAGGAAATGTAGTGCCCAGCAAACCAGAGAACTGACATTCCCCTGCAGGCTCAAGTCAGGCCTCGGGAAGGCTCCAGCCAAGGGGAGGGGGTGGTGGGGAGGGCAAGGGAGGAGGGTGGGCCAGAGGTGGCCAGAGACCCCAATGGCGACAAGCAGAAGATGCCAACTCTGGTTTTTACCTGCAGTGACATCAGGAAAGCCAAGGGAGCACTGGGTGGGAAAACGATGGGGGCGGAGACCAGGAAGTCAGATGGTAAAGAGATAAGTGGGGGTGAATCAGGGAGGGCACACCAGGGACCGGGGCAGGCCCAGTGGGAATGACCTCCTATGAAGAAGAGCCCAACAAATTGTTGTAGGAGTCCCATCAGTGGACGGGAAAAGGGGATGGAGCAACCTCTCTTTAAATATGCACCTAAGACGAGGGCAAGATGAACTAGGCAATTCCTGAGTGCAGGGGAACCTCACAGCCAGGGACGGAGAAGCATCTTCAGGGCGATTCCTACCCATTCTGAGGCCAGTGAGGTGTTTAAGGACCTCAACCCCGACAGGGCGGAGGGCCTTAAGGGGAACCCAGAGGGGAGAAGCCTCACAGAGAGGAATGGGAGAGGCACGGAGACTAAAGAATGAAATGTGAACAATTGCACTAGATTACACAAATATGTACATCTTTGATTCTTTTAGATTTCTTAAATGTTTGAATAGTCCATATTTCTTTCACATATTTTTTGTGGTTTTCTTTGTGGCTATTTTGATGTCTACTTCATTACTGTTTGTTATGCCCCCTCCCATGTGCACGTGGGGTGAGGCTACCTGTGTTCATGTTAACATAAAGCTTTATTTGGTTTCCTTTTCAGTGACAAATGATGCGTGCGTTGTACTTTTGTCTACCGTAGTGCTCGTATAATTACTCTTATTGTTCAAACCACTGACTTACCTCAGCAGTTAACTAGGGCTGTTGAAAAAAAATTCAGTACAGTTCGGCTTCGGCAAAATTTGGCCCTTTTAAATTTGGGCCGTGCCGAAGTCCGAACTCCCCCACTTCGGATCCGCGAAATTTGGCGCGAGATCCGGAGTTTGGGGGAAAATTCGCCCCCCAGCGCCTTCACAGGGCTTCCCTGAAGGCGCACGGGGGGCTCTTTAAAGAGATCTGCACCTCCCAGCTGTTAGGTGCAGATCTGTTTAAAGGGCCCCCTGCGCACCTTCAGGGAAGCCCCCTGAAGGCGTGCAGGGGGCCCTTTAAACAGATCTGCACCTAACAGCTGGGAGGCGCAGATCTGTTTCCCCCACCCACGTGCCTTCACGGGGCTTCGCTGCGCAGGGGGCTCTTTAAAGAGATCTGCGCCTCTCGGCTGGGAGGCACAGATCTGTTTAAAGAGCCCCCCATGCGCCTTCAGGGAAGCCCCCTGAAGGCACACGGGGGGGGGGAACAGATCTGTTTAAAGAGCCCCCCGCGCGCCTTCACGGGATTTTGCTGAAGGTGCGCGGGGGGCTCTTTAGAGAGATGTGCGCCTCCTGGCCGGGAGGCACAGATCTCTTTAAGGAGCCCCCTGCGTGCCTTCAGCAAAGGCCCGTGTAGGCGCGGGGGGGCAAATTTGCCGAATTTATTCCTGAACACCTCGAACTCGCCGAATTAAGCTCAGTTTTCCCGCTTTTTTTGATTTCGGTTCAATCCGAACCGAAAAACCGCCGAATCGGGGGAAATTCGGCTGTTTTTCGGTTTGGGATGAACCGAATCGACAGCCCTACAGTTAACTTGCTCCAGGAAAACCACCTATTTTAAAAGTGTTGTCTTTGGGTCTTAAAGAATGGCTTTCTTTGGAGAACTAATATGTAGTGCTATATGTGTTGGACTCCTTTCAGAGAAGAGAACATTGCGAATATTTGGTTTATGAAGTAGAGCACAAATGAAGGCAAATAAACAAATGACTATCATGTGTAAAGAAGGTGAGGCAGAGAGTAGCTAGGAAATTTGCCTATTGTGCTACATTTGTTACAATGACAGACTGTTCTGGGAGAGTAAACATCCCATTTGCACATCATATTTCAGCCAATACCATTACCCTCATATACAATAAAGCTACACACAGTCCATTCCTGACTGCCGAGGATGAAAGTCCTCAGGAGGCCAGGAAGAGTCTGTGCCAGCATTGGGGCCCCCTGTACCAGCGCCCAGCCTACTTAGACCACCATGAGTGACCCCAACTCTGGCGGGAAGGCCTGGACATCAGTTTCCCAGTGCTGCCGTGGCAACATCACCCAGGGATGCCGGCTGGGCCTTCCACTGCATCCCACGAGTGCAAATCCCATGCCGGCATTCTGGGGGGGGGCGTCCCAGTTTGCTGGGACATTCCCAGGGGCGGAGCTGCCTGTAGGCAGCTTCTTGCCCCCATTCAGCCGGTAACTAGGGTTGCCAGGTCCCTCTTCACCACCGGCGGGAGGTTCTTGGGGTGGAACCTGAGGAGGGCAAGGTTTGGGGAGGGGAGGGACTTCAGTGCCATAGAGTCCAATTGCCAAAGCAGCCATTTTCTCTAGGTGAACTGATTGGCTGGAGATCAGTTGTAATGTAATAGCGGGAGATCTCCAGCTAGTGCCTGGAGATCCAGCTAGTGCCTGGAGATCCAGCTAGTGCCTGGAGGTTACAATAATGAGGAACACCTGTGCCAAAGTTAACGTCATTTCATTTATCATTATGCTTGTTGACTTTATGCCTATAAATATTGTCTACACATTCAGAAGTGCTTATATGATTTTTTGCACAGTTTGCATGTTCATTGTTTGCATCATTATTTTGCATTTTTTACCCAGTGTGGTGTTATACTTTTGAGCCCTCGTGCTACCAGTGCCTGGAGGTTGGCAACCCTACCCGGAATGCTGGTATCGAGAACGGCATTGCTGCGACTGGTTTTTTTAGCAGGCACAGCATCACTGTTCTTTATGTGGCAAAAAGCCCCATTTTATTAAAACCTTTTGGAGGCTGTAAAATGGCTTTGGAGGCTTGGCGGTGGCGGTGCTGCCACGCTGTCTTTGGCCACCGAAAGCTCAGGAATGGGCTGACAGTAGAGTTTTAGCAGACAAAATGCAAAGTTTATCAGACAGCAGGATGTTTTCCCCCCTGCTCTACCAAAATTCTGGAATAACAAGTGGAAGTAGCAGGAAAGGTTAGCATGATTCACTCAGATCCAGTGAGGTAGAAATAAGCGCCTCACTTGAACTGAATTAATCATAGAAACTATTTTGGCTTCTGATTTCCCATTCAAGGGGGCAGAATTTGCAAGAGAAGATCCAGCAACATAGTTTGTCATGCTGATTTCATAGCCTAAGTTGCCAAAGGCTCTCTTATTACATGTTGTCTGTCATTATGAAATCCTGGTCCAGGATGTTCTGATTCCCTTTGTTTTTGGCCCTGCAATTCCCATCATCATTCTGGGATGGATGTCCAGTTTTCAGACATGCAGCATTATTTTCTGATGAGTTACACCTGCCACAAACAGAACCCTTTAGCCTCCATTGCAAATAGCACATACCAAGGAGTAAGCATGACTGAACATAATGGGACTTTCTTCTGAAGTTCTGACTAGACACGAATACCAGTGTACTGACAGAATAGCATTCTGTATATCTTTTCTTAATCTTCCACAAATTGATTTAGAATTTTAAAAGCCAGAAATCCATTTTAAAAAGTCTCTGTCTGCTATCTAGGTATGCATCGCTTTAAAAATGAATGGTAATTTATATCAGTATGTCGGTTCATGTACACTCATGCAGAATGGTAGCTAGCCTGTGGCTCCTTGTTCACACTCAAGATTAAAGTAGTCCTTGCATAGCTCATATAATCAACACTCTTATTTTTAAACTCATGTGTTAAACAGTAATTAACATTTTCTTTCCTAAAATTTCCTGTGCAAGATGTCTAGCAAGAGCATTTTAAATAATGCTCTTAGGGTAAAAATGATAAAGGAGATAAGCACCATGATACAATTTTTGAAACTGACATGTTTCAGAGGAGGACGATGACATATTTATTTATTTCCTTTATACACAACCTTTCTTCCCTAGAGGGTCCCAAAGCAGTTTATTTCTTCCTCATCTTTTCCATTTTATCCTCACAGCCACACTGTGAGGTATATTAAGCTGAATATATGTGATTGGCCCAAGGTCGCCCAGCAAACTTCAGTGGCAGAGTGGGGATTTGAACCCAGGTTTCCCAGATCCTAGTCTGACACTCTAAATATTACACCACATTTGCTACTTAAAACAGATCACAAATGACAATCCATTTGCTGGATTTTTTTAACATACTACTTATTGTAAACACGCCTCCCAGTTTGCCATAATTGATTGTCTTTTATATTTAAGGCTTGAATAATAGTGGTGCCTTGTATTGGGGAAAAGATGTGTTACCAGATCAGTCCCCAGAGGCCATGAGTTTAATCCTGCAACATGAAGAGACAGAGTTCCAAAAGATATTCTTTATCAAGTGAAATCAGTTTTTGGAAACAATTAAACCAGCGTGTACAATTTCTTCTTTCAACAATACTTAAGAATTAATCATTACCATGCCCACACTAATCAGTTTTATTAAATTCTATATAAACATGAAGGGAAGCAACAGATCATTGTGTTTTCATATCAGGCAGGGCATTTATTAACATTAACAGTATTTAGAACATATTAGTAACGTATGAGGGAAAAGAAGATTATACACTGAAGGTCTCCCATGTTAGGTAAAGAGAGGGAATTTTAAGCAGATAATTTGGCCATTTATGCATGGGAGGTTTTGCCTTGGATTTGCCACTCCCATCCAAATTCTTAAAACTCAACAATAAGCCCCCATGCTGAGTTTTGAGAATTCTGATGGGGAAAATGTGCATCTAGAGCAGGGGTGGGGAACCTCAGGCCCGGGGGCCGTATGCAGCCCCCGAGGACATTTTTGTGGCCCTCCGGGGCCCTGCTGCAGAGGTGGGGCACAGGGCGGCCCTCCCAGAGGGTGTTCCTGGCTTACAGCGGCGCTGCAGCGCCCTTTGGACCTCCTCTCGCTGACTGTCGGCTGTTGAGCAGCAAGAGGGAGGGGGAAAGAGGCTGGCGGCTCCCGGCGGCAGAGCATGCATGCAGGAGCCGATCGGGCTTCGGGGGGGGGCTTTTGTGGACTCTGGGGAGGAGAGGGCATGGAGACTGGGGCCCGGTCACACGGGGCCAGCGGGTGTGTGTGTGTGTGTGTGTGGGGAGGCTTTTCTCTCTTTTCTTCCTCTTTTTCTGTCACTCTCCTTTCCCTCTTTCTCCCTCTTTTTCTGTCTCTTTCTTTGTCTCCCTCCATCCTTTTCTTTGTCTCCCTCCGTCCTTTTCTTTCTTTCTCCCTCTCTCTCCATTTCTTTCTCCCTTTCTCCCTCCCTCCCTTTTCCTCTTTCTCTGTTTTCCTTCCTCCCTTGCCGATCGACTGTGGGCTGCACCCCCCTGGCACCTCGTTTGCTCGGGCCCACTGCTGGCTGCCCTTCCGCCTGGGAGGGGGGAGTGGGGGCACCCTGCAGGCCTTCTCTGTGTGGCCTCCCCTGGGGTTGTCAACCTCCAGGTGGTGGCTGGAGACCTGGCAACCCTAGCCTCTCCCCCCCCCACCGGGAGATCTACACCTGGTATGGCCCCTGAATGATGTCATAAATGTGCAAATGGCCCTTGGCAGGAAAAAGGTTCCCCACCGCTGATCTAGAGAGTGGCAAATCCAAGGCAAAACCTCCCATGCATAAATGGCCAATGACTCTAAGTACTATTAGCTCTTGCTCAACCAACTGGGCAAGATGTTTAATACCAACCACCCATTATCATTTCAGAAACTTGGTGCTTAAAATGGAACTCAGTTTGGTTCAGTTTGAGGTGGAACTGGTTTGGTTAAAAGGGGGCTTAGAATTATTGCATTGTTACATATCTACCATTACCTGGTAAAGTTTAAAATTCCAACATATCTCCACCCTTCAAGTGGTAAAAGATCCATTTTTGTATAAACCCCAGTGTCTAATCAGACCTATTGTTTCCCAGAGTGCCCTTCAGTTGTTTTTCCTTGGTGCTGCTGGCAACTATTTTACCCCCGCTGTCAATCACTGAAATTTAGGATGGAGGCTGAAGCCTGACATGATCATTGCTAGACACACTCTCAGACTCACAGGAGCCCAGCCAGACCCTTGATATAAAGAAAAGATTCAGGCAATGACAACCAGTTAGCCGCCATAGTGTAAGTGGAGGAAAGCTTAAAATGAAGTGCAGTGTAAATCAGAGCTTGTCTTAGAGCTTAATCCATGGGCAGCAATCATGGTATAATTTGCAATGTTGTCCAACAAAACTGTTTTAGATAACAAATAGCCCCATCATTTCTGGGCCTCCCAGTGGGAATGTAGAAGGTTTGGTAGTCCTCGGCAACATGTCTGAAAATCAGTTTGCATATGAAATCTCACCCATCTACTCCAACTTTGACTCTGTCATAGAGACAGATGCGTCTTTAGCCTCGTAACACAGTGGCTTGGATGTGCTTCACTTTTTTGACTTTGGTGATGACAGATCCTTGCTACAAACCTATGCTTGGTATCAGCTTGCTGTGAACAACTGCCCCAGGCCATTGGAAATGACTTGTGATGAATTGGAACAGGAACCATGTGTCTGTTTTACAACTATTTTCACAAAGAAAATACCCCTCTTTTTTGGCAATTCTGCACACTTTTGGGGAGCAACATTTGTTTGCAAGAAGAAGAGGGAATGTG
The DNA here is from genome assembly GCF_029931775.1 of Euleptes europaea. Lineage (NCBI taxonomy): Eukaryota > Metazoa > Chordata > Lepidosauria > Squamata > Sphaerodactylidae > Euleptes > Euleptes europaea. The sequence continues at coordinate 81,954,803 of NC_079314.1, read as the reverse complement.
TCCCCATTGTCAAGCCAGCCAAACTAACTGTCTCTTATTCTGATGCAAAGTGTAAAGATATACCTATAGTGGATTATGTTACTTGTTGACAGGGAGCAGAGATCATCACAGTACAGTGGTTACTGCCCTCCCCTCAAAATATTTTTAATTATCATATTGGGTTCCCCACAGGCTTTTCCGGTTCTCTTTCTTTTCTTGGCATGGACATGACAGAGCCTAGGTTTTAAAAATCTGGGGTATAAATAATTGATCTCTCATTCAACAAAAAAAGTAGTCTTGTTAAATCCACCCCTCATCATAACTAAATCATTTTTTTTCTGGAGTAGATAGCCATTTCTTATCCTTCTACAGACTCTCATTGCAGTTTGCAAGGTAATCTAAAAATGAATATCCTGCTTTACAGATGAGATGAGAAGCTGGTAGTGGAAGGCATTGTTCCTTGTTAAAAATGAGTTCCTACTAACTGTCTGTGTTTTATTTGAACCTTCCTTGTAAACTAAGCCATGCTTGTGTGTTGAATTATAATTTTTCAGTCACACAGATTGCAAAGCCATTCTTGCATGAAAGCAGCAAATGACAATTACATGCTCAAGATCCTTTAAGAAAAGATAGTTGGCAGCTGATTTCTTGTACAGACGCTTGTGAAGGCCTTGGGCATTTACTTTAATTTTAATTGACCTATTAAATCTTTGCCTTTTAAACAATATTCTGTGGGCAATGGTATGAGCACCCTAACAAGTGTCTTTCAAATTATCACTTTCCCACTCAGTTAATTAAAAACACAGATAGAATGCCATGGGGTCATTTGGCATCATCTTTATATGTTTGCCTGAGAATTGGTCCATCTCATCGCATTAAACCTCATCATGGTTTTAGTCCACTTTATATGAAATTTTGTAAGTCCAGCTTTTAATTCACCTATTAAAAGGTACCCTGTGGGAGCAATTATGGCTTTCAGCAATTGCATACATTGTTCGTAGGATGGACTGTGTAAACTTGAAACTGGTATTCAAACTATCAGAGCTCCAGAACTTTTAACTCTCATAGAATTAATAGCAACATGCCTATCATTATGAAAGGCACGGTGTGGAAGAAAGGCTTGCAGAAGAGAAGAAGAGTTGGTTTTTATATGCCAACTTTCTCCTTCACTTAAGGAAGAATCAAACCAGTTTACAATCACCTTCCCTTCCCCTCCCCACAATAGAAACCCTGTGAGGCAGGTGGGGCTGGGTGACCTTGGGCTAGTCACAGCTCTCTTAGAGCTCTCTCAGCCCCACCTACTTCACAGGGTGTCTGTTGTGGGGAGGGGAAGGGGATTATAAGCTGGTTTGAGTCTCCCTTAAGCGGTAGAGAAAGTTGGCATATAAAAACCAACTCTTCTTCTTTTAATCCTGGGTAATTTTTCTATTTGAATGATATCCCTGTCATTTTCTTCCCTCACTTCTCCTTTTGCCATCCAGGAAAATAAAAACAGACAGCAAGGTGTTGGAATAACTGTCATAAGGGAAGGTATCCAACCACTCATGTGTTTTAGAAATAATTATGTTCAAAATCAGGTGAATGGACATTGTTTGGGGCAGATCTTGTCTAGTAAATTTCCATCTGTACATCCCTGATGATGGGCTTCTAATAACTTAGGGCTTCAACATACATGGAATTTTCTACACAGATGGCACCTCACATTTCCACCATCATGTATAATGAACTTGCACATTTATATTTTCACATGTATATATGCAGCAAATCGGTACATAGAATTTTACATATACCAGGACATACACAGTTTCCCACAGGGTACATAAATGTGGGAAGGAAGCTTGTCATTTGCATTGCAGACCCTAACCTCAGGCATGTTTTTGTATGGCTTATTTGGGAAAATGGTATACTCCTACCTAAAGAGATGTACATGTCTATATAAAAAACAGAGCCTGAGGAACCAAGGCTTCCCTAAGGTAAATTCATATTTGAAGTGAGATGTAAAAAGCCTACCCTCTTATTTCCTGCTCATGAATAGGGGTGATGGGAAACCAGAGATGCTTGTACACGTGCATGTACACCTATAGCTGTGCTCACCCAAACATACCTTCTCCTTAGGATACATGAACTTTTTCTTGGCACTACAAGTTACATCCATTGCAAATTAAAAGAGTCATCTTGAGATTCCTAGTCCTTCTCTCCCCAGCTGTTTTCTATTCATAGGCATGATGTGTGGCCACTTTTTAAAAAGCACAGTGAAATCTGTTGTTGCTTTCTTGTGGCTAGAAATCCTTCTGATGTCTCCTTTATGTGCCAGCATGTGTATTTTCTTTCTAAAGGATCTAAGACTGAGCCCTGTTGAAATATTACTTCCTGTTATAATTTGTGCATGGCTGGAAGTTTTTCATGCTGCTGTTCCACAAGACATTTTACAAGTTCTCAAAATGACAGATAGCAACAGTCAATCCCATCAAGTATCAGAAATTTTTTAATGTCATCATTATCTCTTAAACAAATCGGACACTGGCAGTCTCAGGCGATGGGTGAAACCCAGTTCATCTATCAGTTGTCCATCGTATTCTGCTTTTATTGTCAGTGGGGGACAGACATTTGGACAAATGACAAGCATTGATTTGATCTTTTGACAGCACATTGGCTGGGGTGTGATCTCTTCATTTTACATAGATGGAGTGCATATTGCTTTTGAAAATCATAGCCATAGGCTAAAACATGCTCTTTTCAAGAGAGTGGAAATTGCCAATGTGCAGCACTGTACTATTTAGCACAGTCAGGTGTTATAGCAGGGGTCCCCAACCTTTTTATGCTTGTGGGCACCTTTGGAATTCTGTTAAAGGATGGTGGTGGTGGGAAATCACATGGCTGTCACAGGAAGTAGGGCCATCCACAAAATCAAGATTATATACATCTCCAATAGTAACTCTTCAGCATTTTAGACAGGGACTCTGTTTAACAGGATTCCTTATAATTTGCACAGCCACCAGAAGCACTGCTGGGACCACACTAGGGTTGCCAGGTCCCTCTTTGCCACCGGTGGGAGGTTTTTGGGGCAGAGTCTGAGGAGGGTGGGGTTTGGGGAGGGGAGGGACTTCAATGCCATAGAATCCAATTGCCAACGTGGCCATTTTCTCCAGGTGAACTGATCTCTATCAGCTTGAGATCAGTTGTAATAGCAGGAGATCTCCAGCTAGTAACTGGAGGTTGGCAACCCTAAGCCACACCCACTTTCTAAAAGCGCTTGGCAGGTACCCGGAAGGGTGTTGGTGGGTGCCATGGCACCCACAGGCACCATGTTGGGGACCCCTGTTTTATAATGAGTAGTAAGAATTAGGTTATCATGCCCGGGAAAAAGCTGCTTCGATGTGATTAATACAACATTGCCTCATTTTAATGTGTCTTTCTTTCTCCTGATGAGTTTGTGCAAAGTGACACTACTGTTTCTTCATCTGTTTAACACAAGTGGTATTCAGGTTTTCCCAAAACTGGCATTATTCAAACAATTAAAAACATAGCAGTAGAAAGTGTACAAGAGCCATAGTGAATACTGCAAGAGTGAGAAAGCCTGTTTGTCACAAACCCTTTCAGTACCCTTGCAGGGAGATAGACAAGATATTTTAAAAATAAAATGTTAATTAAAAAAAGAGATAATTGGTCTTGGTTGAGCCCCATACTAGGAAACCTTGGGCAAACCACTCTCTCTTTCTGGGTTTTGTCCCTTGGGATTATCAGTGATTTGTATCACTGGGTTGTTTTCAGGGAAAACGGAATCAGCACTTTGCAGCCTGTATTGCAAACCATCACTATTATCATTCCTCTACAGAATGGAAAATGATATGTGTATTATTCTGATTAGGATATTACTGCAAGTCTACTAAATTACAGTGGCTCTTTTTGTTTGTTTGTTTTGCAAATATTAATGTAGTCTGAATTATAGGGGACATGGACAGTTCAGTTCCAGTTGGGCAGTCGGCAGAAAGATGGGTGTATCCACATAGCCTGGACTTAAATATATTAGCGATAGCATTTGTTCACTCCCATCCAGCAGCTAAACAAAAGGTAAATGATAGGCTGTGCAGACCTGCTCTGTTTAGAACTTAAATATGCTTACACATAGCCCTGCTCTTTTTTATTGCTCAAGAATGTGTTTGGTAAATGCATTCTGCACTGGAGCATAGCTACTTCATTTTAAAATGCATTACAAATATGTGTGTGCCTGATGATTGTGAGGTTGTGAGAAAGCACTAGCTTAGCCAGGATGCATATTTCTGGACTATCTGAAATCAAAGGCTTTCCTTTGAACCGTTTCACATCTTCGTCACAATATGAATGAATTAACACTGTGCCATCTTCTGGTTTCCATTGCAGTCTGAAGCACTGGATTTATTTTATGCTGTTGTCAGTTCTCATTTTTGTCTTTGTCAAAAGAATGAATTATAGCAGCACTGTAATTCCAGTTCCTCTTGTTATAGGCTTTTATGTGTGGTATGGAGATGGTAATCAGAATAGAACATCGTGTAAAAAAAAATGAAGCCCATTCTGATGGTAATGTTAAAGATGTGTGGGAAATGTGAATACCTGGGGCAAGGAAAGGGGATGGTATTAATCAATTTCCCTTGCACCATTTATCCTGACAATTAAACAAGCCATCTCATCAAAAATATTCATTGTTGCAGCATCACCATCATATTCATGCAAAAAGAAGGCTGGTATCTCTTGATAAGAAATATGATACACCACTAAAGCACCTTGTTCAATAGTAAGACTAAATATATTACCAGGGAGGATGGCTGCATCTGGAACTATACAAGTGACTCAGAAAGGGAATGTGGGTGCTGACAAAGGCAAGATTCTATTGCTGGATGTTCTTCATGACATTCCCTGAGGTTACCCAGTAGGGATGAAACTAGAAAAGATACAGAACATCTGTGATTGGCCCACCTATTTCTTTACAGTTCTACAAATAGCAACTGCGAGGAAAGGCCTGAATAATATCAGAACCTTGGCAATAGGGAAAGGGGGGTTAGCCCTGTCCTTTGTGCTGTTTTCCCACCCCAGAACTGCCGTTTGCCCCGATAGGCAAAACATAGCTTGTTTTCTGCAATCCGAGACAAGTAGCATCTCTGGGGGATGTAGGAAAATAGTTACAAAGAGAAAGGTTGACTGACACTCATCTGCTCAGTGCCCCAGGCCTGATCCAACTTGGGGGAGCAGAGTCACTGTTTATATATATTTAAAGAGGTGGAAGATCTAATCATAGCACTAGTATCTCCTCTCTATACATAATTGTATGGTTTTATATTGTAATTTTATTGTTGTTACACGCCCTGAGCCCGGCTTCAGCTGGAGATAGGGTTGTCAACCTCCAGGTACTAGCAGAAGATCTCCTGCTATTACAACTGATCTCCAGCTGATAGAGATCAGTTCACCTGGAGAAAATGGCCGCTTTGGCAATTGGACTCTATGGCACTGAAGTCCCTCCCCTCTGCAAACCCCACCCTCCTTAGACTTTCCCCCAAAAACCTCCCGCTGGTGGTGAAGAGGGAGAGCCTTTGTTCCCCATGATGCACACTGATGCACAGCACTTATCTGAAAACAGAAAATGTCTTAATGCCAATAGGTTGGCTATGACCGTGTCAAAAATCTACGTAAAGCAACATGGCACTCCAGTTTCAGAAATTCACTTGGGTGCACTGGGATAAGACAAAAATCCAGGCTATGAAACTGAAACAAACTTTAGAAAGGGCTCTTTTTCGTTCCTTCTCTCTGCTACAGTTTTTTTTAAAAATGCCAGTCAGTGAACTATAATCTCTTAAATGAAGACATGCTTTGGTTTTGAGCAATTTTACAATGGTCTGTTTTAAGTAGCTAGCATGTTTTTGAAATATTTGAGTTCCCTGCTGAATACTGCTGAAATCAGAGAGACTCAACAGAATCCGTAGGTCTCCCAACGTTCTGAGCCTTGTTCGAGGTGAATGATGCCCAAAGGCCTCTGAACCAGGGGAGCCATGTGGTTTGCAGATTGAGTCTTCCCTTGCACAGCAATGGAGTCATCTGGCTAAGCTGACACAGAGTGCCTAAGCTGTGCTGCAGATGCTGCAGCTTGTGCAGAGACCCTGGAGACTCCTGTGCACGGGAACTACATTGACTGACCCACATTAACACAAGGATTAGCACAACAGAAGGACTTGGATGAAAATGTTTTTTTAAAAAAAGATGGAAGATCAAAGCTTTGTTAGCCTCTTTATGAGCAAGGGGGATAAATTGTTTGGAAAGAAGTTGTTCCTAAAGGTGACAAGTATTAAAGTAACAACACCCCCATCCTTCCCTAAATACAGATATCTACAGCAAGAACAGATGTATTCCTTTAGGCGAAAATTCACCTCATAACTATGACTTCACTGAAGGAGGTTTTCCAGCAGCAACAAGGATGTTACAGCTCACAGCAGGCTCTAGAATAATTCCCTGTAACCACTAAAAAAGAAGCAGTAAAGCCTGCTTGCCTGAGAAAGCTTAAGAAATATCCACAATGTGGTGATTGCCGAGGCATGAGGCACAGAAATAGGGCATATAAAAAGGGCACCGCAGTGTGTCCTTCCTTGGCACATATGACCCTGATTTGGCCTTAAGTGGAATTTTTTTACCTTAATGTTTGGACAAAAAGTGAATTAATCTATGAAGGCTAACCTAAGATTCTAACAGTGCATTCTGAAGCTTTCGGCGTGCAGGGATGGCGGGGAGGAAGCTCTGCGGCGGCGGCTCCTAAGCAGTCCTCCACCCGCCAAAAACTAGAAAAAAGCCTTTTAAAGGCCTTTTTCTTTTAAAATGGGGTCTTGTCAGTGTCCTTGGCTGGCGCTGCCATGGCAGTGGCTGGATACCGGCATCCAGGCCTCCCCGCCAGTGTTGGGGCTACTAACGCTGGCGTCAGTAGCCCGGACACCAGTGCAGGGGGTACCAATGCTGGCACAGCCAGTTCCTGGCCTCCTGAGAACTTTTGTCCTCAGCAGTCAGGAATGCACTGTAAGCCTATTAGCAGTTTAACTACAGATACGGTTCCCAACTCCTAGCAGAGGTGAGTCCCATCCAGCAAATAGGGTTTCCAACTCTGTGTTGGGAAATTCCTAAAGATATGGGGGTGGAGCCTGGATGTTGGGGTTTTTTGAAGGGAAGGAACCTCAGTGGGGTATAATGCAATAGAGTACTCCCTCCAAAATAGCCATTTTCTTCAGGGGAACTGATCCCTTTAGTCTGGAGATCGGTAGCAATTCTGAGAGATCTCCAGCTACCACCTGGAGGTTGTCAACATTCTGATATCCACATCTGACAAAGGGAGCTACAGCTCTCAAAAGCTTATACCCCGAAACTTATGTTTGTTTCTAAGGTGCTACTGGACTCAAATATAACAAAACAACAAAGTCCTCTGAAAGGAAAAAAAAACAGTTTATGGTGTGTGTGTGTGTGTTAAGTGCTGTCAAGTCGCTTTTGACTCATGGTGACCGTATGAATGAAAGTCCTCCAAAATGTCCTATCTTTGACAGCCTTGCTCAGATCCTCCAAACTGAAGGCTGTGGCTTCCTTATTGAGTCAATCCATCTCTTGTTGGGTCTTCCTCTTTTCCTGCTGCCCTCAACTTTTCCTAGCATGACTGTCTTTTCCTGTGACTCTTGTCGTCTCATGATGTGGCCAAAATACGATAGCCTCAGTTGAGTCATTTTAGCTTCTAGGGTCAGTTCAGGCTTGATTTGATCTATAACCCACTGATTTGTTTTTTTGTCAGTCCACGGAATCCGTAACACTCTCCTCCAACACCACATTTCAAAGGAATCTATTTTCTTCCTATTAGCTTTCTTCACTGTCCAGCTTTCACACCCATACATAGTAATAGGGAATACGATGGCATGAATTAATGTAGTCTTGGTGGCTAGTGACACATCCTTACACTTCAAAACATTTTCTAGCTCCTTCATGGCTGCCCTTCCCAGTCTCAATCTCCTTCTGATTTCTTGGCTGCAGTCTCCCTTTTGGTTGATGGTGGAGCCAAGGAATAGAAAGTCTTCAACAATTTCAATTTCCTCATTGTCAACCTTAAAGTTGTGTAACTCTCCTGTAGTCATTACTTTTGTTTTCTTGATGTTCAGCTGTAGTCCTGCTTTGGCACTTTCTCTTTACTTTCAGCAGTAGTAGTTTCAAATCTTCACTACTTTCTGCCAATAATGTAGTGTCATCAGCATATTTCAAATTATTAATGTTCCTCCCTCCAATTTTCACTCCACCTTCATCTAAATCTAATCCAGATTTCCTAATTATATTTTCTGCATATAGATTGAAGAAATAGGGAGTTTACGGTAGGGCTGTTGAAAAAAAATATTCAGGAAAATTCAGGTTCGGGTTTAATTGGCCTTCTCCCCCTCCCTGGGAAAACCTGAATGCCAAATTCCCCTATATCGGTAAAGGTGGGAATTCGGCTTTAAATTCAGGATTCCTGAAAAATTCGGCCATTTAAACCCATTAAACCCATTTTGAGGCTTTCCGCAGCTCATGGGGGGGCATTTTTGCAGGTAGAGGTCCCAAATTTTCAAGGTAGCTTGAAGGGACTCACCTTGCAAGAACCCCCAAGTTTGGTGAAGATTGGGCCAGGGGGTCTGAAGTTATGGGGTCTGGAAGGGGTTGCCCCCTTCCTCCATTAAAACCAATACAAACGGTTTTGAATACATTCCTATGGAGAAAGGGGGTGACCCCTTCCAGACCCCATACATTCAAAACCCCTGACCCAATCTTCACCAAATGTGGGGGTTCTTGCAAGGAGAGTCCCTTCAAGCTACCCTGAAAATTTGGGATTTCTACCTGAAAAAATGTCACCACAGGAGCTGTGGAAATATGTTCCTGATAAAGCTGAATTTTCGGGAAAGGCAAATTCGGCTTTGCCAACCTCCCGGATGTTGCTGATTCAATAAACCTGAACCAGACATTTACCAAAATGACATTTATTCGGTATCTTTTTGGTTCGGTTTTTACCGAATCAACAGCCCTAGTTTAAGGAATAGGCTTCTTTTTTAAAAAGTTATTTCTTTGTTTTTTTCTATTTGCCACTTTGAGTGTTCACTACAGAACATGCGTAGCCTTCTGTGCTTTTACTTTCCTAAACTAGGGAGCAGGAATAGCACAATACTGGGGAGGCAGGCAGGAGTGTAAGACTGAATATGCCACAGCCAGAGATATTCCAGGTTTCCTACAATGGGCAGGTTTGCTACATTAATGGGCAGGAATGTCTAATCTTGTCAGGGCTGGAACTAGTCCTTGTATACATCCATTAGTTGTAGCTTTTGATGTTCTTGATTACTATTTTTTGTTGGATTTTGTCCAGCTGTATCCCACTTGTTTCCTTATGGTCAAACGATATATCCACCTTGGTGACAGAGTTCTCTGGAGCTCTTTGTCTCAGCTATAAAATAAGCAGAATGGATCCTATCAATGGGGGCAAGAATTTCTTTTTGACCACCAAAAAGATGAGCTGAGGACTGAGGGACTAGCATGGAGAAAATATGTGGGATAGGGACTGCAGTGAGGAGGGGAACTGGATGAGATTGAGCAGAAAAACAGGTAGGATCATACCCAACCAAATTTACACCACAATTAACAAAGTTTGGCTGGAAAGTTTCTTCAACCAGCACACATAAACTTTAAGGCAGCTGTGACTTTTGGGTTCTGACAGGAGACACTTATATGAACTGCCTTATACTGAATCAGACCCTTGGTCCATCAAAGTCAGTATTGTCTACTCTGACTGGCAGTGGCTCTCCAGGGTCTCAGGCAGAGGTCTTTCACATCACCTACTTGCCTAGTCCCTTTAACTGGAGATGCCGGGGATTGAACTTGGGACCTTCTGCATGCCAAGCAGATGCCCTACCACTGAGCCACGCCCCTCCCCAAATGGGGAGAATGAAGGTAGCCAGCTAACCAGGGTGACCTGCCTGGGGGACATAACATGGGGCAATCTGGATTGACATCTTGAACAAACAAAGCAATGTAGAGTTGGGGACCACACTATCTTTTCTGGCAGGCATATACTCATGCAACAATATTGTGGCATTAGAATGGTCTAGGCAAGAAGTATGAATTCTGCTGCCCAGTTGTCTTTTAAAAAGTAGCCTAAGTGACCACCACAAAAGGTAGTGGGCCAGTCTCCTGATGTAATTCTAGAACTGCTTACATATTGATTTGTAAACACCATTTCCTCCTTGTAGATTAAGCCCTCATTATACATTATAAAGCTTCTCTTTCCCCTTCTGTCACATTATATCAGATCTTCATGTGAGATCAGTCTTTGAAGTGAGGCCCTCATGTGAAGTTAGATTTAATTGCACATAAAGTAACTTATGAAACTTCCATGTGGTTTAGCAATTAAACGTAGAAGAAATATCTCTGAGCGAACTCACTCTTAAGTTGTTTTACCTCATGATAAAGTTAATATTTGGCTGAAGAATCTAAAATAATGCAAAAGCAGTTTTTTAATGTACAAAAGATCCCATCAGGTTTTTTATTTCTTTCATTTGGCCATGTGATAGTTAATCAGTTTTATTATCTGTGTGGTACAATTTTTTTTTAATATTCACTGGAATTCTTCAAAGGAAGAATAGCATACTGAAGGGTGAATAGTATGTTCAATAGCATATTCATTTTGTTTCTCTTTAAATATTAGAAGAACGAACAATTTTCAGCAGCAAGGATTTAATAAAATAGCACCAATCAAGGCGTTTCCCGCTGAGGAAAGTGGGCAGGAACTGGAGAGCTTCCAGTTGGGAATGACTCTTCCTAAAGGAATGGTGTAGTAAATTATTGGGGAAATATTGGTGGGAGAAGGCTAGAACTTGAGAATGACAATAGGAGGGTGGGTTGAAGAAACCTGAGGGTCAAGGAAAGCAGGGATCATTAGAGAGGCAAATGAGGTACAGAAGCCTGCATGCCAATGCTAGAAGTCTCTGAGCCAAGACTGGTGGGAATGAACAGCTTGGTGCTAAAGAACAATGTAGATACAATGGGCATTTCAGAAACCTGGTGAATGGAGAAAATCAATGGGATGCTGTTATTCCTGGAAATAAACTCTATCGACAGGGTAGGAAGGGAATGTCTTGGAGGCACTGATGCTCTGGATATCAAAGAGATCATGAAGTCAAATAAGCTAGAAAACATTAGGGAAAGAAACTCCTCCACGGAATTGCTATGATTGGAGATACCGGTCTCAAAGGGTTAATTAATAGTGGGGTGTACTATCACTGCCTGATCAAAACCAGGATGCAGATTTTGAAATGCAGGGGAAAATAAGGGAAGTGAAAAATGTTGTGATATTGAGTGACTTCAACTACACTCAGATTGATTGGGCTAATATGGGCTTAAGTCATGACATAGAAGCAAGCATTCTGGACATAATAAATGGCTGTGCGTTGCAGCAGTTGATCATAGAGCCAACTAGAGTAATAGCAACTCTGGACTTGGCTCTGAGCAGGGCTTGTGACCTGGTGCGACATGTAAATGTTGTTGCACCCATTGGGAACAGTGACCACAATCTTATTAAGTTCAGTATTCATGTTAACAGAAAGTTGCCCCCAAAGTCCAGAATAATCATATGCTTGGACTTCCAAAAGGCTTTTGACAAGTCACCTTATCAAAGACTCCTGAGTAAGCTTAGGAATCACAAGACAGGAGGACGGGTCCTCTTATGGATTAGAAGTTGGTTATATGGCAGGAAACTGAGAGTAGGAATAAATAGACAGTTCTTGCAGTAGAGGGAAGTGAGCAGCAGGGACCCACAAGGATTGGTTTGGAACAGGGCTATTAAATTTGTTCACTTATAATCTAAAATTGGGTCTGAGCAGTGTAGTGGCCAAGTTTGAAGGTGATACTGAATTATTCAGGATGGTGAAAACCATGGTGGATTGTGAAGAGCTAGAGGAGGATATTTTAAATCGAGTGAGTGTGTAACAACATGGCAAATGAATATCGCTGTAGATACATGTAAGGTGATACTCACTGGGACAAAAAACGTAGCTTTAAATATATGTTAGTGGGGTCTGAACTGGCCAAGACTGAGAGGGAGAGAGAGCTGGAGGTAGTAGTAGAAAGCTTGATGAAATTGTTGACCTGGTGTTTGGCATCAGTGAAAGAGGTGAGCTCCATGCTAGGAATACTTAGGAAAGGGGTTGAAATTAAACAGCAAATATTGTAATGCCCTTGTATAAAGCTATGGGGTAACCTCATTTGGAATACTGTGTGTAGTTCTGGTTGCCATATCTCAAAGCTGCAGAAAGTAAAATTGAGGGCAACCTGGTGATTGGAGCACCATCACTATGAGGAAAGGTGAGAGAGTCTGGGGGTGAAAATGCACGGTTGCTTTAGCCTCCTTTATTCCCTGTTTCAGCCAGGATTCAGCCAGGATCGAACGCATGCATTTTCGCCGAACAGGGGGGAAGGAGGAAAGTGGCTTTGCATAGTCTGGATCCAATCCACAATCTTAATTTATTTTATGGACTGGTGTTTTGTTTTGTTTTTAAAATGATGATGCTGTTCATATTTTTGTAATTAAAAAAATGTAAACCACTTTCCGTTCTCTGTTGAGCAACCATATATGAATTCCACATGTAGCTAAACATATAGCTTTCCAGTTTATTGTTTCTGTGAACTGGAAGAACATGCATCTTGTTCCTTCATGTGCATGAAACCAAGAAGCTTGGGGAGAGCACATGCAAGTCATTCATCCTCTCTTGCCGCTACTCTGAAATGTCCATAGTTGCTTTATATTTTTCACAATGGTTTGTGGCAAATGGATGGATTCCGCCAAGAAGCCAGTGACTTCTGAAAACATCCTCCCTTCATTAGATAAATTGATTCCAGTATTGTACAGCATAGGCTGTACAGCATAGGCTGTACAGTCTTTCAGTTAAAAGCAGCAAGCTGTGGATGAAAGGCACACAGTTGCTAAAGCCAATGACATTACTTAAAGTTGGCACATGTAATAGGAACTGTGGGTGGCAGACAACAGAGAGGTCAGATATAATCACTTAGAAATATCAATAGCTGGACTCAAGCCAAGCGCCATCTTCATCAAACGTGTCTTCTCACTATCATGAAAATGATAGCCTCCTTTTGAGGAGACAAACTCCTGATCAATAATGAATCTCAAATTGTCTATTGGATAGGCTTTAAATTATTTGTGACATGTTTGCAGAGTTCTGACAACGAGAACAGTTTAATGAGGAATGAATAGGAAAATTGTATGTTAAAAATGCTAATGTGAAATTTGATGTATGATTTACCAAAGGAGAAAGTTATAGCTAATTGACTACTGAGGAAAACTAGAGTGGTATGAATTTAAGATTTGATTTGTACCCTGAAATATATCTGAACATTTTTAACAGCCTTATTTCTTATAGATGTGCACTGCACTTCTTTTCTACCTCAGTTTTCAACTCCCCCCCATTTTAAACCACATGAGTAGTTCTTAAAGCAAAGTTCAAACATGACTGAAATTATTATGAACTTTCCTTATTTAGGTTAATATTCAATTAATATTTTAGATGAATATTACATTACATTCTTTCATTTATAAAATATTTAGAGTCATTAAAGCAAGAATTCTTCTAAATAACAATTTATAGAAGTCCAAGATTTTAAATTTCCATATTTAGACTAAGATTTTTAGATTAATATTCTGGAAATTAACAGCAGCCCAGTTTGATTTGTATACAATAACATCTACTATAAAATCCAGTTGATGTGTATCTTGCTTCAAGACTGGTTACAAAAAATCAATTTAAAATTAAGATGAGCATTTTGTGTGAAGGCTTAACATGGTAGTTTTATACCTTACATCTAAATTAATATTTAGACCCATGAATACAGTTATTCATTTTATTAATTCCATGAATCTGAATATGGGTCAGATCAGTCAGTAGTGATGTATAATATGCTGTTTTAATTTCTTCTTTGTTTATATATGCTGTTGTGAGCCTCTTTTTGTTGTATGTATTCTCAATTAGTTTGGTGTTTTTACACCATTTATACAACATATATTCTATTTTCATGCCAGTTATAAACTGTTTATATTCAATTGACACACAAATAATTCTGGAAAAGTTCAATGCAATGGAACAGAAAATGGTGTGAAAATATAGACTTGCAGATTCAGTACACCCAAAGGAGAATCAAAATTGAAACAGAAGTTTTCTAGTTGAACCAGAAGGGATGAGAAATTGGATAGCATCGTAATCTGTTAGCAATTTCAGTCATTTTGATACTATGTCCTGGAACACCAGCAGAATCTTCAATGGGGTTAGAATATAGTGGACAATGAAACCGAAGCAGTATGTGTTCTTATGGCTAATCGAGTAGGGTGCATTTACGGAGCACTTAGAATTCCATTTGCACGCTGGGACATATTTTTTCAGGAGACATCAATATACATCTTACACAGAATGTATGAAGTCTCAGTGAGCAAATACAAATTTTATAGATTTAACCTGGTAACTTTTTCAGCCTGGAAGATAAGGGAAATTATTTTATTTTAAAGAGCCTGAAATCAAACTTCTGAGTGATCTGGTTTTCAAATGTGCTGATCACCCATGGTTACTTATGGATTTAACTGCCGGGTTCTCATGAAGTTCTCAGTGTTGGAACAGTCACTGCATGTGTATGTTGATACAGGGAAGCTGAATTCAGGTAGTGGACTTTGGAAATATCATCACTCTAAGCTAACTAGGTTCATTTTTAAAATATTGCCCTAATATTGTAACCTCACCATAAAGTTAACCACAACACATAGTTACATTGTGGAACTCCCAGCCCCAGGAAGTGGTGATGGCTGCCAGCTCGGAAGGCTTTAAGAGGGGAGTGGACATGTTTATGGAGGATAGGGATATCTATGGCTACTAGTCTAAATGAATACTAGTCATGATGCATACCTATTCTCTACAGTATCAGAGGTGCGTGCCTATTATATTAGGTGCTGTGGAACACAGGCAGGATGCTGCTGCAGTCGTCTTGTTTGTGGGCTTCCTAGAGGCACCTGGTTGGCCACTATGTGAACACACTGCTGGACTTGATGAACCTTGGTTTGATCCAGCATGGCTTTTCTTGTGTCCTTATGTCCAGAGGACAGAGTTTGTCACAATTTCAAATGTAATCATCCACATGCAGATCTTAGAACAGAAAGTTATTGTGAGAATAAAAGGAAAGTGATGGGTTGGATAAAAGTGCACTACAAAAAGAGAATATTTATCTTTATTCCATTATGGCGTTGGATTTAGAGGGATGTGATTTGATCACAGAGTAAACAAGATTTTATATAGCTATGATAAGGTTGCTGGTGGTATGTCATCTTGGACATGGAAGAATACATTTTTTTACATGATCTAATTCTGTCCCTGAAGCAAAGCAGAAGTATACAGGAAGGGATTCTGTCAAGATATCGTATTTATACTTATCTCAGCTTTTCAGAGAAAAAGTAAACTAAAAGAAAAGAAAATTCCATGGGAGATGAGGCTTCCGCAACCTAGGGATAACATGAACATTCCGGAAAATCAAATTTTCCTTGATGTGAATTGAGACTGTGGTGTATCACTGATCAAAACTCAGAGAACTTTCCCTCCACTTATTTTAAGGCCCCTAGAGTAAAAACAAAACAAACAGGCACAATAACGTCAACTGTACAATTTCTATAATACTCTTAAAACTGAACTGCAATGGCAGGAAAAGTTAAGCCACTCCTTTTCAGTGCCAGAACCCTGATCCATTATAACCTTTCTTAGCTGCTTTTTAGTGCCAAATAACATTTCTGGATCTTTCATCATGGAATATTGATATCACATATATTCTGGCCCATACAGAACATAGAGATGGGTGTAATCATTTAGCCAGTAATTTAGCCAGCAACATCTACTATATTCTATTATGCTGTATTCTACACCTGTCTAAAGGACTTTAGGCACCTGTGCATGCAATTTCATGGGAAAGTTTTTAGATTACAGAGAAGACCGTTAGTCTGTTTTCTGATCTGCATATTTTTATATACTATGATCATTTTTATGCATGGGCTAAGAAACTAGCAACATCTGTTAAATGAAGTGTTTCAAGCTCATGTGAAGACTTACCACACCAAAAAGAACACATTTGAAGAGGGATAGGATCTCCTTTTATCCACGTTCCTACACCTATGTTGGAAACTGCTTCAAGGTATAAAAAGTGGGAGGTAACTGGGGGCAGGGAGCAGGGAATAAATACTCTTAAATGCTGTGTATGTGAAGGGAAACAAGGGTTCGGGACACACCCAGAGCCCATTTTGCTGGCCCACGCAGGGGGTGGGTGGAAAAGGTGCTGGGTGGGTGCAAGGCGAGTTGGGCTATCCTTGGGCAGCGTTTCTGAATGAGGCCGGCCAGGAGCTCTCCGTAATGGTGGCTGATACCCGTGTAGCCTGTTGCAGCTTCACGAGCTCCCTGTTGGGAAACACCCCCCCCCAGCAGTTTGGCTCTCAGCACTGGCCCCTATTCAAAGGGGCCAATCGGGAATGACCTGGAGGGCAGGGTTGGGCCAGCGGACCATCAGGCCTGTGTATTTCACTTGGGTCCACTGGCCCAAGTGGAAAAAAAATCTATATATCCCTCACTTGCCTGCCTGCTTCAGGCCCTTGCTCGCCTTCCTGCTCATTTGTACTTGCAGCTTCCCCCACCCTCCCTCCGTCCCTTCACTTGGCATTTCAGATTGTGCTGTTTTATTCCTTTTTCATGTCACAACTTACTAGCGGTGTTTGCATGAGGCTGGATCCAGTTTTGGGGAAAAGCCGGCCTGCGTGCCTCCTTTTCCCCACTTTGGGGATCCCAATAAGGGATTCTGGGGGAGGCCTGGCAGGGGACATGCCCAGGTCGGGGGCTGTTAGGATGGCCTCCCTCCAAGTGGCAGGGGATTCACTGAGTGGCTCACATCCAAGTGATGTCCTGCATACTGCCATCCCAGGCTACTCCCCAGCAAATGGGCTGAGTACATCATCGGTTGGCAGACTGGTCAGCTGATGCTCTGGATCCAGCCCCTATGCTACGCCAATGCCCTTACGCTGTAACCAATAAAGGTTGTGGCCGTTTTTATTCCAGCAATTTGTGTTCTTATCTGCATGTTATGGTTTTGTGTGGGGTGAGTTCTGTGTAGCCGGCTCCAGCTGCTCCCCAATTAAGTGCTGGGTCAGCAAAACTTTTCAGAAAAATTTAGCAAGTCTCTATTTGAGTTTATTAAACCCATACTACAAGTATGTATTAGGCAAACCCAAAATAATGTGTATGGCTGTATGATGCTTACAGTGTTAAACACACACACACACATATACATACATACACACACACACACATTTAAAAGTTCATCAGCTAACTCTGAAAACTTCAAAGGTGAAGACAGTATTAGATGTTCTCTTCCGGTTTCTAATTTTTATTTTACATGTGTGCTGCATCAGAAGAGCACTTACAATTTAATTTAATGATTACTTTTCCATCATTTCAGCTGTTGCATTTAAAACAGGGTCCCAGTTATAATTAACACTATATGGAACGAAAATGAAAAGCACTTAATTAGGCAATTGTTTCAGAGACAACTAGATAATTAAGGCCCTGGGCAAAGCAGCCTAAAAGAAAAAAAGAGAGAGAAAAGGCTTAGCTAAAAGGTAGAGGACAGATCATACAGGATTTTTTTTTTTTTTTTTAAAAGAATAACTACCTCTGTGTAAGAAAGGAAATAAGTACCTTGGAAAATATGCCTTTACTTAACCTTTAATTGTGTATTCCAATACAACTACAAGTGTGGAAGTGGGAAGAGATGCTGGCTTATTTACATGTCATTTATTTAGAGCATTTTTAGCGCACTTTTTTCTGAAACTGGACTCAAGGCAAGTTACAATGATAACTTTAAAAACAACAACAACAACAACTTTGGGAAGGCTATTCCATAGAGCAGAAGGAGCTGCTGAAAAAGCCCTGGCTCTAAAAGTAATATTGTGAAGGAGGGAATAACCAATATGTGTCAGTCTGAGGAGCATGACTGTTGAATGGGTCAATATTGGGAGAACCACCTGAAGGAGCTTCTTCATCTACAGGAATCTGCCAGATGTTGTGATCATCTATTAGTTCCGTATTACAGAAGCCTATCCTGTCAGAGATAAGGCTGTTGAGTACTTGCAGCTCCTCCTTTATAGCTGTGGTGCCCCAAGCTTAATGGAAGCCTCTCCCTGTTGGTGATGATTGTACCTTTCTCACAGAGCCAACCTAAACAGACTTACACCTTATATTCCAATGAAGTCGAAGGGCCTAGAAAATCAGATGACAAAATATTTATTTATTTACTTAGATATTGATACCCTTCTTTTCTCTCCGTGCCCCCCCGAAGGAATTTTCATTACCGTTCTCTCATCTTCCAATTTTATTCTCACAACAACAACCCTGTGAGGTAAGTTAGACTGAGAGTGTGTGACTGGCCCAGCACTATCCTACAAGCTTCTATGGCAGTGTGGGGATTCAAATGTAAGTTTCCCAGATCCTGGTCTAGCTACTGCACTATGCTGGCTCTCAAACTTCTCTCTTATGGAAGGCCTTCATTAATTACTAGTGATTATGGCAAAGGAGCAGTTCAATCAATGATATTAACTTATGTATATGGGCATTCTGCTGCTGATAGTACATGGATTTTAAATTGTTGCTATTATGAATAGAATTTTTTTTCTGTTTTCTGTTTGGGGTTTATCTCACACATAGTGATGCTAATATGTTCTGCATTTTATGTTAGTTTATATTCCCTTTTGTATTTTTAATCTACTGCTTTGATTTCTTTGAATACCGTTTTTACCTTCAATATTCTGCTACTAAATTTTGTAATCTACTGATCTGTAGTCCTTGTAACTGTGATGATATTTGCAACAAAGGGAGTGTGTACTAAAAGTTGCCTTAGGTTACCGTAAGGGTTTCTGTCAGTATACCCTTAACAGGGTATAATCTATACACTATTCTACATTTATTGGCTTGGATTTAGAAGGGTATAACACTGCAAGGCTGTTAGGGAGCAAGCCTAAATATGTTTGCTCTGAACTATGTCTTATGTTATTCCATGGGGCTTACTCCCATCCTTATCTTCACGTTAATTGATGTAACACATATCCTGATACGCTGGATATCATGCAGGTGTGAGCTGAAGGGTTACAGGTGTGAGCTGAAAGCCATGTTGTAGGACACACGGATTAACCATATTTTACACAAAACCACACAGAATAAAAGGCTTTTATTTTTTCTTGAAAAATGTTTGTGTATATGTCAGGATGTGTATTGTGAAATTGTGTATGTATGATCACTGAGGTCTAAAAGGCTGAAACATATCTGGTCAGATTTTGGGCATTGTATGTATTAGCATCAACTGTGTATGTGTTTGTAATATTTGTAACCAATTATTCTTTGTGCTTTTTAGGAAGCCTGCATTTTAGGCCCTGTGTTTTTAAATACATTTGTGCACACTATCCAATAAAAGTATATTTATTTGTTGTTACATTAGATAGTATTTAGCCCAACCCCTTTGGTTTCCCCTCTGTTTATCCCAGAAAGCATCCAAAGGATTACAGGTTTACATTACTTCAGAAAGGGCTTGAATAATATTGCCATATTTTGATACTGACCCTGCTTATTGCCTGACAGACAGCAGTTAAACAACTGTGCATTTTCCTACCATGAAGAGGTGGTAGGGAAAACTAAGCCTCCAGACTTGGAAATTTCTGGAAATGTGGGTGTGAAGGCTGGGTTTGGTGGGGAAAGGGAGTCTCAGTGGGGTATAATGCGCAAGAGCCTACCCACCAAAACAGCAGTTTCTTCCAGGGGAACTTATCTCTGTAGTCAGGAGAGCAGTGGTAATTCTGGGATATCTCTAGGTGCCTCCTGGAGGTTGGCAACCCTAGCTCAACTCACGGGGTTGTTTACAACTGTTGCAATGTAATAAAACCAATTTAATTTAAAGACCACCTTCAGTTTAATTAGAGTTTAACAGAACACAATTGACTGATTGTTTTACTCCTTTTGCACACTTTTGAAATAAGTCAAAAAAGGAGATTTATAATTGAGATTGTCTAAGATTTTGAACTTGCATTATCCATGACTGACACCCCAGGTACAAACTATGAGTCTTTATTTCCCTCTCTTCCCTATTAGTTCTCCATCTATGATTTATGCCATTGCCAGATTTCCCACCTCTCATCCTGCCTTAAGAAGCCAAGCAGCCTTGGACAATCCAGTAGTGTGGCAGGTACAGTGGTTGTAGTTGGTAAGATTCTGATCTTCTTCCACCCTCTGCTGATGAGCTCTGCTCTCCCTCGCTCCATCCGTATATATAAAATATAAGATGGAACATTTCTCCTTCACATTTATCTTCCGAGATTTTAGTTTCATAATAAATAAAGATGATGTTGTCAACAATTCAGTGGGAATTTGGCAAGCATAAGGAGGAACACACTTTATTGTTGTTGTTTTTTAACAATACGTCTTGTAGAACATATTCAGGCCATTGCAACAATAGTCTATAAGTATAGACTTCAGGCTTGGGGAAAACAGAATCAAGCTTTTGGGCTATGTAACAGTGGCCTCTAGCGGAACACTTTCAGTAATGTATTTGTGGTTTATTCTGACTGCTAATTCAATGGACTCTTCCACCGGGTCTTCAGTTCGCCATGACATCCACAGTTGCTCACTTAAGTTTTATTTGCTACAGAGCACAATTGATGGTGTATCACAAGGTACCGATATTATAAGATATTGCTACATTTCCGTTGATGTTCTTGTATCTGGTGACGTCAGCTCTGACTCGTGAACGCTTATAGGACAATACATTTTGTCAGTTTCCAAAGTGCCACTCGACTCCTGTTTTTTGTGTGTGGCTACAGACCAACACAGCTGCCCATCTAGAAACATAAATGAAAAACATTAATGGGTTTAGGAAAGTTCAAAGAAAAAAAGTCATTGATCCTAAGAATCTCTGAAGAAAACAATGTTATGAAGTTTCCAGGAGCCTTGTATTTTAATGTGTTTTGTAAAATCCATCATTCCAAGAAGGAGAAGCAAAAAATGTGAAGGACTTTGTCTTCTATGTGCAAGCACTTGCATTTTTGTAGATGCCAAGAGGCCTTTGTTTTGCCCTCAGTCTGCTTAAAGGGCTGAACTGCCTTATTACCTTGCAGAACCACAACCAAAGTGATTTGAAGCCGTTTGACATGAATAAAGCGCTTCACACATACACAGACTGAATTGCTTTTGTTCTCAATGACTCCCATAGGCTAGGCAGATCGGTGCTGTTAGCCAATCAGAAGCCAGTTGTTAGGCTGCACATTCTATTTTTAGTAAGCCTAAACACACATGCCCAGAGGCGCAGACAGTTTCACAATGAAAGATAGGAAAATGAATGTCAGCAGAATAAAGCCAACAGTTTCTTGTGTTTCGTAAAAGCATCTTAGCTCTTACATTTAATCTGAAGAAAGAATCAGAGAAACCTTTGTTGCTCACTTTTAGCACAGGAAATTGTCAGACCGATTCTGTTTCTGGCCTTTCCTCCTTTCAAAGATAAATAATTACTGAAAAGTAAGAAATTAGCAGCCTAAAAGATGCATTTGTAATTTGATTTTTAATATTTTTTCCAAAGCAAAACACAACAATACCTGTATAAAGATCTGTGTAGTATATGCTGCTGGAATCTTAAAATACAAGTGCAATGCCAGTTCCTGAAGGAGTTTAAAAATAATGTTGAAAAAAACACTTTTATAAGTGCAACCTAAAGCATGTAAAGCAGAAAGGGGGGGTTGTTTTCTGGTATTGAAATGCCTAGTGGTCTCATAGAGTCCAATGAAGATAACTAGGAGGAGGTTAACGGAACAGTTCTTTTTTTAGCTAAGTAAAGACCCAGGGGTGAAATAACCCACAAATAAGATGCAGAGTTACTCACCAGAGAAACAAAGGAAAGTCAGTATTATTTATGCATTCGCATGGGGCAGGCCCAAGGCTGCTGACAAGCAGATTGATACACAAAAGCACCAATGCACATTAAGTGTCCACCCCACTCCAACCAGCACAACCTATAGATATTGGCTGAAGGCGTCACTTAGTCAGTGCCTGATCTTGTGAGCTTGGTAAGCAGAGACCACATTCCTGAAGATGAACTTAACTCAAAGCTCTCTGCTGGTGCGAGGCAGTGCCAGACACAGAGGCCATGATTTGTTGGTTCATGGCTCCCGGATGCCAACCTCCCAAAGCTTCCATGTGTGCGCGCATGAATACACAGTATTCCAAACCAGCTCCTAAACTTTAGGCCTGGCATTTCCACAAGAGCAATTATGCAAACTAAATACAAAAGCATACATTCAAATAATAATAATGATCACAGGCACTACAGTATTGGGGCTACATTTTTTTTGAGTGACCAAATTAGTTTATAAATCAAGCATACAATAAATCAAGTACACACAGATAGCACCAAGGTATCTAGCCTAATTTTGTGAAAACTGAAATGAAATTAGAGGTTTTTAGAGCTTCCCCCAGCCATTTTTACTCCTATTAAAGTATATTTTACCAGTGTTGCTAATTGTCCCAATTCATGAATTGTCCACTAAAAATTTGTCTAAAGCAATGTACAGTAGTAACACCAAGAATGAATGGAGGTCATTTGTAATCTGTTCTGTTTCCTTTAAGATTTTTGCTGGTCTCTCCAATCAGGTTATCTACCAAACTGTGCTATCTTCTCTGACCTCCCCTCAGGACAAGACTGCCATGTGGGAACTTTGGGAGGGTAGGATCACTATTTCCATGGTTAAACAGTTTTAAAACAACTAGTTCTCACCCCAGTTGGTTTGTTTTTTGGAGAGCTAAATATGGATGAACCTTACTGCCAGCGTATAGTCAGTAATCAAGACTGCTGTTAGGGTAGCTGCTTTTTCTAAAATGAGCAGCCTTATAGGACTGACAATGAAATACTAAGCAGAGTTATCCCCTTTTAAGCCCACTGATTTCAATGGATGTAGAAAGAAGCACACACATCCTGTTCCCCCACAAAGGCCACCCCCACTCATTATGGATGTTTTATTAATCACACCACTGAATTACAGTTTGCCAGTTTATCTCATCAACGATATAGAGTGGAAAGAGCATGCTTTGAATTTATCATCTGGATACGTTGGAAAAGGTTTGGTTGAATGTACAATCTTTGATACCTGGCTGTGTTATCCAGGAAACAGCAGAAATCAGTTATATCAGCAAAGATACTTTTTAGATACAGATTTTGATCTTTTGGGTTCTCCATTGAACTTGGGCCTTTAGGTGATTCTTCTCTCTCACACAGCAGCTGCACCATTTCTCAGGCCTGAACTTGCCCTTCGCTCCTATCAACACAGCTCCCTCTCAGAGGTACAGGATCTGCTTTTCTATAGGAACACTTAAAATAACTGCCAATAAATGTTATTTTCTCCAAAAGCATGCTTTGTACACACACACACACACACACACACACACACCAAAAAAGCTCACAGAAAACCATCAAACCATTCCAGTTATTATTTTTTCATTAAATTCCCAGAGCTTTGAACCTATACACGTCTCCCCCCATTACCTTTCATGAGATGGGTATGTTTCAAAACTGGTATCTTTAATAAATAATTTACATGCTGCTGAAGACTTTCTCTTTGCCCATGGTTTGTCAGCCTAAACTACAGATTAAACTACATTTTCACCAAGATAGGTCACCCAGCATGGATTCTGTTAGCTTTTGCTGATCCCATTATATGCCATGATGTGAAAGTGAAGATTGTGCTGCATAAATATTAATCTAGCGTCTTTTGAGATTTCACTCCTCATTCATTTACTGCCTGACCCCCTTTGCCATTTCCTTCCTGCATAATCATCTCTGCTGAGCAAATCAAATGGGAAAAAATGAATTTGCGAGATTAAAACATCAGATGAAAATAGTGAATATCTTGAAGACAAGGAGGGGTCCATGCAAGATTATTTTCTTTAGGGTTTAAAAGTGTGATGTGGAATACCTTGCCTTTTATTTTCTTCTGTACTGGTAGATGTGAATGTATTATATCGTCATTCAAAAACATTGGTAGACAAAAACTAATTCCAACTCTTATGACAGAAAGTGAAAAACATGATGAACCTTCCTCTCTTGGACACTGAGCCTACAGGAAGAAGCACCATGTATTTATTTTCCCATTCTGTTTGTCACATTTTTATGCTACTTTTCCTCCAAGGAGCCCAGGTGTTTCCCCTAGGGTTACCAAGCTCCAGGAAGAGTTTGGAGCTACCCCAGAATTACAACTGATCTCCAGACTACAGAGACCAAGATCCCCGGTGGAAATGGCTGCTTTTGAGAGTGGACTCTAGCATTATACCCTGCTTGTCCCCAAACCCTGCCCACTCTAGGCTCCACCCCCCAATCTCCAAGAATTTCCCAAGGTGGAAGTGGCAACCTTGAAGGTAAAGGTAGTCCCCTGTGCAAGCACCGGGTCATTACTGACCCATAGGGTGATGTCACATCCTGACGTTTACTAGGCAGACTGTGTTTACGGGGTGGTTTGCTATTGCCTTCCCCAGTCATCTACACTTTACCCCTAGCAAGCTGGGTACTCATTTTACCAACCTCGGAAGGATGGAAGGCTGAGTCAACCTTGAGCCAACTACCTGAAACTGACTTCTGTCGGGATCGAACTCAGGTCATAAGCAGAGCTTTTGACTGCAGTACTGCAGCTTACCACTCTGTGCCACGGGGCTCTTTCAAAAGTAGTCCCCTATGCAAGCACCAGATCATTATTGACCCATGGGGTGACGTCACATCCGAACGTTTACTAGGCAGACTATGTTTACGGGGTGGTTTGCCATTGCCTTCGCCCAATATTATTCTCCTGTTAGGTTAGACTAAGAGAAAGTGACTGGTCCACAGTCACTTCTCCTTTCCACTCCCCTCAGTAAAGATGCCACTGAATTTATAGCCACATACCAGCAGCACCTTGCCCAGTTCTTCTACCCCTCAGGATGCCCAGGGCCCTAGGAATTTTCTCCCCTGAGGCCCCTCCCCTTTCTGCAGCCTTGCTTGCTGGCCAGGAATAATAAGCAACAAAGTTAGCTTTTACTTGTTTTGATGCAGCAGAGAGAGTAGAAGTTTATGAACATGTTGTTCAGTCATAATGCAGCCAACCACTGGCCTACCAAATACCTAATATTTCTGATTTAACTGCCCTACAAAACAGATTACAGCATGAAAGTATTTGTAGATGTGTCACTTCTGAGCACATCAGTCACATTGGATTACATGCTGCTTGGTCAATCAGCCATATGAATGGTGCCATACGCAGAAGCTTTTGAGATGCTTCAGGGTTACAACCCTCTCAGCTGTAGTTCACAAATTCTAGCTGTCATGTAGGGCATAGGTCACAGAAGTGGAAATACCATATGGCTCTCCTAGACCTGCAAGTGATGAATATTAAATTCAAGCAGGGGTCCTGCAAGGTTTCGTGAGGGGGGATCTCATTGCTCCCTCCCCCACTATTTCTTCTTACCCTTCTCTGAAAGACCCAACAGCCTCTCTGTTTCCTGATTCCTTCTTTCCTTCTCACCCACCAGCCAAACTCCCTTTATCTGACCGCCCCCCCTCCAATATTCAGCTTTTCCTCCCTCTCTCTCCCTGGCAGCCTTTATCCAGGAAAGCTACTACCCAGTTGCGCAGTTCTGGTCACCAGGCCAGGCCCACTTATGCAATGTGGAAACTGAAAGGACTTGAGGGGGGCACCTTATTTTTCCCATCTCTCCTTCCCCACACTATTTTCTCTTTCCCTCCTCCTAGCAACAACCATGTCTTCACCTTTACCTGCTTCCTTCTCTTCTTCCTACACACCACACCTCCTTTTTATCTGCCCCATCTGTAGTTATAGTTTTTAGTTACTTTCTTTATACTCTGCCTTCCTCCACAATCCAAAGCACCTTACATCATTCATCTCTCCTCCATTTTATCTTCACAACAACCCTATGAGGAAAGTTAGGCTGAGAGTATGTGACTGGACTAAGGTCACCCTGTGAGCTTCCACAGCAGAGTGGGGAATTGAACCTGTGTCTCCAAGATCCTAGTTTTAACCTCTAACCACTACACCACAGTTGCTTTTGAGGGGTAGCTGCTGTAGAATAGTAGCAAGAAGCCAATGCTAGGTAAGTCATGCAAGTCACCTGGTAGCATGTTGCCTGGTGATTGCTGGTGGGCCTGGCCCTGACGAAACCTCCCTTAAAGTCTTGGAAATGCTCCTGCCCCTTCCCCCTTCCTTTTATGGTCAGTAACCATGGTTTGAAGACTGGCAATACTGTTGTGGTTGCCTGGCAATGGGCACAGACGGCATTTATTTCTTAAAGCTACAGGTGCTTGGAGGCATTTTACCCCCCCCCCCACCACCACCATATGTTGGTAAGGTAAGGTTTTTCTGCAAGCCTGGGGCATTTTTCAGGTTTGTAGAAAGATCTGTCATCTGTTCATGGCTCCATTCTCTTGACATAAGTATCCACAGATTCGACCAGGATGAGAATTAAATATATTGATACCATTGTGTGAACTATTTGGGAATGCGTTAGGAATGTGTTTTCTCCTATATAGAAATCTCACCCAGCTACACATAATAATCTGGAACTGGGATTTTTTAAAAAAATGCAACTGTGATTCAGTTGAAACCCTAATAGTTCATGCTGGAGTCCATTATGACCAGATAAATTACATATTTTGATCCCCGCCCCCAGATGAACCCAGGCTATGTTACTTACCTCATTATACCTTCTCAATAAATGAATGGAGTAGGGTTGACTAACATGCAGTGCATTCCTGAGAGGAATGTCTACACTGGTCAATGGAGGCAATGCGGCTGCGCTGCCTCCAAAGGAGGTTTCGGCAGGGCCTTGGCAGGGCCTCAGTAGTCCCCTGTGCAAGCACCGGGTCAATACTGACCCATGGGGTGACGTCACATCCCGACATTTACTAGGCAAGGCCCTAACAAATAAAATTAAATGCCTTCTAGAAACAGCACTCTTTTCATTCAGACAAGAGGGACAGGGAGCCTGTTTCATAGGGTGGGAAGTACTATAGAAAAATCTTGGGCTGTGGTTGATGGCAGTTGAACTACCTTAAGTGGGGTATGAGCCTACAAGTGTCAACCTGAAGACTGTGGTCAGCACCAAGGGACATAAGCGGGCACACATTAATAAGCTGAATATATGTAGTGGTGAGTCCAGCACCAGAAGACATTTTTCAAAGTACAAACTGTGTGATCTGGGCTTTATGCATGGACGGATAGAGAAAAGAATAAGGGTTAGGGAAGAGGCCAGAGGTTTCTTTTCAAATCTCCCTGTCCAAGCATTCATTGACCCTACATAGTTGTCTACATAGAAATCTTACAACGTCTCAAAGAGCATTTTTCCTTTTAGCTGAACAAACTGTTAAGAGCCAGCATTTAAATAGAATTCAAAAGTGCTTCTTGTGCTTGGAAATAAGTCCCATTAATTCAGAGTGGCATTTCTGCTGGAACATTTCACTCTTCTGGTATCCTTTCGATTAATTCACCTTGCTCATAGGCTAAAAGGCACATTAGAGAGGAAAAGCCACAGTGTGTTGTTAATATGCAGAGCCAGTCTGTAGTTCAAGAAAACAAAAGACTACCTTAAGCTGTTGCTTTGAAGTTTCATTGGTTTGTTTTTTTTTTAAATTGGCCATGCAATTCTTGTACATTGCCAGCAAGTCGAACAGGTAGAAGAGGGAGGGTGTTTTTCCATAGGGATTTTACTTTAAATATTCACATCTTTATCCCAAATAATTATTTTTCACACTATTCAGTAAAAAATATCTAGGAGGTGGTGCTGGTATAGCTTGCATCTTCAGTGTAGCTCCCATAAGATATTAGATTATTTACGTTGTTTCAGAAAATGTCAGGAGCAGGCCATGAGGATGGTATGCGGTAGTGCGATTGTGCTGCTTCCAGGTGCTGTTGTGCTATTCTGTCCAAGGCCAGTCTATGCCCCGTGTTTAGTCTTCATAGATTCCCATACTGTGGGAATCGCCAAGTACTCCTTCCTGCCTCTGGGAGGGGGGGTTGCCTGGGTTACCAGTTATCTCCTTTTGCTTTTCCATATATGCCATGTACCTTGCCTTTGCCCCTTACTAGTGTCCTTTTGAATATGGCTTATGAAACCTGTCGATTCTAACCAATAAAACTGCTTTCGTGGACTTGCCGTCTGCTGGAATCTGTTTATGCGTTTGCCGCAGGGCTAAAGCTTACAGAAAATTATAATATCTTGTGGTGTTTCAGCTGCGTAGATGTTTGTTTTTGGTGGGGTTTTTGTTTGTTTTTTGCATCAATTGATTACATTTAAACCGACTCTTCCTCTAGTGGGCATGATGGAATACTCAGTCCTCCCTTCCACTATTTTATAATCTAAAACAATTCTGTGAAGTAAGTAGTTACTCTTCCCACATTACAGAGTATACAGGTTGGGTCTGGGATCGCCATCTTGTGTCTTGTGTAACAGTCACTTCCCTCAACACACACCATTTTCCTAACCTGAAATGATTGGGAGGGTGGGCACTATCTGACCTATTAGAGAAACTCATGACTGTACATGTGGGTTTCCCCAATGGACCAAACAGTGAACCCCAAGGACTGTTGCAGGTTGGAAAAACAGAAGAGGGGGAAATCTGATGCCTGTTATCCACACACATCCACAGTCACAATCCAAATCAGGTTCTGTGTTCATGGGAATTGAGGAGGAGGGAATTGGGGAGGCCCATACATAGGGGTGCCAGCTCCGAGTTGGGAAATACCTGGAGATTTTGGGGGTGAGCTGTGAAGAGGGAAGGGTTTGGGGAGGGACTTCAATGCCATACAGTCCAATTGCCAAGTGGCCATTTTCTCCGGGGGAACTGATCTCTGTCACCTGGAGATTAGTTGTAATAGTGGGAGGTCTCCAGCTACCACCTATCTCCAAAAACAGTGAAAATATATACATATACCTAAACACAGCTACAAATAAAAAGTCCATAATTATTATAAGTGGCCCAATGTCTTGAATCCAAACAATTTCCAGTAGCCTGGTCAAGGGCTGAAGGTAAACCGTGGATACTTCTTAATTATATCAGAAAAGTCAGGAAAATGTGCAGGAAACGTTTTCCGGATTACATTTAATGTTTTCACCACTAGGTGGCTTCATCAGCCTTGTATCAAAATCATGTTTTTCAAAGCCATGTTTTCCAAAGCTCCATGAGAGCTGCAGCTTCTTTTCAGTGAATCGAAGTGTAATGATTTGGTTTCATTGATAAAGTTTTTTGCTTAGACTTTGAGTACATGTTCCTGAGCCTATTTGCTGGTTCTTCTATTACCACCTGGATGTTGGCAAACCTACCTATACAAAGTGAGAGAAAGGCAGTGTCCAGAATAGATGCAATCCAGAGATTACACAGCAGCAACATGGGCAATATCTGACTAGCCACCAGTAAGTCCTTCAACACCACTACCCAGCAGATAATGGGCCCTGACTCAGTATAAGGTAGCCATTTGTTTTTATAGCCTGCTCACTCCTGATGACTGAGGGCAGGCAACAATTTAAATGGATGACTATCCAATTAAAACAAATACAGTCCTGATCGTATACCATTCCTTTGCCAGTTTAACCTGAATCCCCGCCAATAATGCAGTCTATGCTGCCTCCATTGGTGATTTTCATGCACTTCATAGCAAGGAATAGATCCTTAAATAATAGAGCAATTGAGCGCCATTTTAAGGAGAAAATCTCAATGTTACGTTACCAGTCTATGTTCCCCTGTGCCAACAGATGCATTCCAAGTTAAACAAAAGATTGTTAGATGCGAGATAGATATTGCCTATGATTACAGTACAGAAATTTGTAAGAATAGCTGGGTTAGTTGTGGCAGCAAAATTACAAAGGGGTCTCCATCTCTCCAAACACCAGGGACACTCTATAAGCCCAGTTTTCTACTCAGATCCCATTAAAATGAAGGGAATCTGCATAAGAGCAATGACTGTAGACAGAGGCAGATCTACTGTGAAACTCATGAAGCTTAAGCTTCAGGGCCCCCAATCCTGGAGGGGCCCCCAAAGCAACTTTTTTTTTAATGAGTGAATTTCTCTACAAAATTGATGGATTTTTTTAGTGATAGAATCATAAGCCAATGGGTTGAAGTACTTAATGTTGACTTTAGAATATGTTCTTTTCACATGGCCTCAAAATGTCCCTGTAATTGGTCAAATTTCAAAATTTTCTTGGGGGCTTGCAGTGCTCGAACCCCAGCTGTAAGGGCTCACTGAGCTCACCAGAATCTATTCATAGCCTACATTTTGGTAGCTGGATCCTCAAATCCTTTGTTGGTGCACGGCTTAACAGTTCTATAGCTCAGCCCTTAGGCTAGAGCCAATCAGAACCATAAAAAGACATCTGAATTCTCAATTCAGGCTGCATTTGTCTCGCTTGTGCATTTTAACACCAAAAGATCAGATTTTTACCTCTTTATCCTAACGTGCCCCCTCTGATGACCCCCTCCCTATTATTATTATTTATTAGTTAAATTTGTAGCCCACCCTCATTCCCGGTCAAAGCTGGGCTCAGGGTGCGTGTCATGTTCCTAGGCCTCAAGTGCAGCCTACAGGCCCTAGGAAGGCTTATTTTAAAGTACTGACCAGGCCTATATTTCCCAGGTACCTTCTGGGCCTTGTGACTGGTAGAAGAGGATTTGGAGGGAAGGCTAGGGCCAATCGGGGGTAAGGGAGTGGTGCCTGGAGAGATGGAATAAAAGGCCTTGCCTGAAACGGGAGGGGATTCACTCCTAGGGAGCAGGGCTGGGGAGAGGCTGCTGCAGACAGAGGAATCCCTCATCCAAGAAGGGGTGAGTTAGCCTGAGGCTAGTGCCAGGAGATGGCTAGGGACAGTAAAGATAGATGTGTTAGGGTTTTTATTTGTTTGATTGCCTGCCTTTACTGGTTTTGTCGTCCTATTGTGGCTTGAGTTATCATTATTATTAGACCTTTTAAATAAACTGTTTGTTACTCTGCCTGGGTCCTCACGCCTCGTTTGGTCTCCAAGAAAGTACACCCTGTTGGGAGAAGAAGCAGCCAGAAGCAGGGAGGGTGCTCTGGGCCTTCTTGTGTTAGCCTCACACCAGAGTGGTGGCAGCTACTGAAGATCTCCATTCCTCTCTCTTACCTGACAGCAGGTAACAACAATCACAATAAAATCATATATATCTAAAATTCATAAGTAATCAATAAAATTCATTAAACCATTCAATACAGTTAACAAGATGGTACTCATATAATTACAGGGCCATTGGAGGCCCAGCCAAGCAGCCAAATCCTCATATCAGAAGCCCAGAGGGAGAGGAGAGGGAGGCCAGTAACGATGACAACCTGTGGTTGCCCTCAATTGTAGGCCTGGTGGAAAAGCTCTGTTTTACAGGCCCTGCAGAACTTCTGAAGGTCCCATAGGGCCCTGCTGTTACTTGGAAGAACATTCCATCAGGCAGGGGCACGGGCCTTGTTGGATGTTGTCCTATTGTTGCTGGTTGTGAAGGGGGGCCCATAACAGTTCAAGCTTCAGGACCCCAAAAATGTAGCTCCGCCACTGACTGTAGCTTTGTTTGCACAGTTTCCAAACACTCTGGTGGAGCTCGTGATTCTGCCGTTTGGCCAGGGTTCTGTGTGTTATCCATAGTATTCTGTGTGTGTATGGGGCTTTCTCCTACAAGGCACAAGCTTCAACAATCCCTACAAATTTCCCCTTCTAGCTCCCCAGAATAGCATCCTAGGATGTATGAGGAGTTGCCAGCCACTAGAAGGCCATTGCCTTGTGCCCACCTAGAAGCACATTATACCAAGCAAAAGCCTTCCTGGAGCCAGACCTCCTTGTGACAATTCAAGCTAAATATTGTCCACAGGGCATTTATTATGGTCTGCCATTTACTTGACAAGCAATCAAATTTCAGCAGTCTCAAACTGCCAGAAAAACCAGCCCAGGAATTATAATACACCTCTGTTCATGGATGGCTAGTAAGGTATGATTGGCTTAGTGGGTCACAGGTTTAGCCGGTCTGCTTTCAAGTGTTCTTTCAGCAACTTATTTAGAGAATCAGCTTTTGTGGGGAAAAGCTTGTTTGACCAGATTCATGACGTAGAAAGAGACACAAAATTCCAGTGGGGCCTAGGCATGCTTAACCCTTGCTAAATTATATTCAGCAGGTAGAAACTGAAACATAAATTCATAGATGTCTAACAGCAAATGTAATATCATGTGAGAGATTACATCATTTGTAGTGAAATCTGCCATATTTATTTAGAGCAAGTAATTCAACATTTAAAATATTGACCAAGCTGTATTAGCTTGGGGGAAAGTCCTCCTTGGGGCAGGTGCTTGTTTCTCTAGTATTCCAGAATTGCTTATTCTGGCAAAATTGAGCATGTTCAAGTATCTAAGCTGGGTCTAGATGCTTTGTATGTTCTCACACTGCCACCTAAGGACTGTGGTTCGATCCAGTAAGCCCTCAGCCTGTGCTGAATTTAAGATCTGGGAGACTTAGGTGTAATGTCCACTCTGCCATGGAAGCTTGCTGGACAATGCTTTCTCAGCCTAATCTACCTAACATGGTTGTTGTGAGGGTAAAATGGAGGAAAGGAGAACGACATAAGCTGCTTTTGGTCATGTTTGTATATTAGTCTCATGTTTGCGGAATCGCTAGCTGGAACGTGTGGCTGCTGCAGACCCTGATTAAGATGGGTAGCTGAGTCAGAGCCCTGAGATCCTATTCATGAGAGCCAGTGTCTGCATATGGCTCTGTTACCAGTGTTGTTGCTGTGTTAAGGTACAAAGGGCAGTTCATTGCAACAGAAAGTTAGGAGAGTGTTTTAGTTTTCTTGGAGAGTTGATTCCACTGTTAAAATAGGCGGATGGTGGTGCCTACACTATGTCTTGAGCTGCTTGGAGTGGCCAAGGTCCTGCTAGTCTCTCTTTACAACTGATTACTATATGGACACCTGAGAGATTTTGCCAAGGTATTCAGGTGGATTCATATGTCCACCACCCACCCAGAGACTCTTTCAGCTGCCCCTATTGATACTTTTTGAATTAAGCTTCTTTGCTTTTGGGGTGATGTTCTGTTTCAATGCATCTTCTGTTAACTAATCCACCTGAATATCTTGTTCAGGTGTGTGAACAGGGAAGCTTTCCCCCAAGTCGGGATTCTTCCTTGAGAAGCCTAGGTTACATATAAAACACTATATATGCATATTTGGACTAGGAAGTTAAGTGTATGGTTCACCAGTCTTGCAGTGCCAAAACTCCAGCCTCCAAGAAGCTGTTCACCTTTTAAAAGGATGTGGGATCCCCTGCATTTACAACTCCAGGTACATCTGACCCTCAGGTACTTATCCTGTGTTTTCTCTCCCTGCTAAATCACTTGGCTCACACAGTCATAGGAGGACTTCTAAAGATAAGGTAAAGGTCCCCTGTGCAAGCACAGCAAGAGATACCAGGAGATCAGTCACAGAAAATGAGCTCCGCCAAATATGTTTCTATATCAGCAAATAGGCCAAGAACTACATCTTATGGTATGGAAGGAATTCAAAATATTTCATGTTACATTTTTAATTCTCAAGAAAGCATTCTTGGCTTCTGTGATGCCCATTCCTTTTCCCTTTAGAAGTTCAATGGCACATTGATGCACTTAAAATTGCACCATGTTAGTTCATTCGTGTGTTTTCATTTATATCAGTGTTGACAAGTTTTAAACTATCAGGCAAACTGTGCAATGCCATTTTCAGTTCTGTTAGGTAAATAATGTGTCTGGCCACTTGATGTCACTATTGCTACCTTCAGTTTTGAGAACTACCCTGTTTTTTAATGTGGAGCCATGTGCCCTATATGGACTAAGTAACTAAAGAGAAACATGAAAATATCTTAATATAGTGTACTTAGTTTGAAAAAAATATGATTAGCTGCACATAAAATAAGTAAGTCAAAATAGGTCCTGTATCTATTGCAAAGATACAGGTACACTTCTTCATGATGATTTACTAATGATATAGTTTCTCCCTATTGCAGTCTTAATAAATATAAAAGAAATACTACATTGCTATTATAATATGAAGATCTCATGGGTCAATGGTAGAGTATATGCTTTGCATTTGTAAGATCTAAGCCTCAAATCCTGGGATCTTCACTTAAAGAATTGCAGGCAGTGGACTTCAGAAAATTTCTTCCTCCAATTGCTAGAGAGCTGCTATCAAGTCAGATCAAATATTGAATTATGTGGGCCAGAGGTGTGATTCAATATATGGTTGCTTCATATATTTGTATAATCTCTAAATTGAAATCCTTTTTTTTTTTTTAAAGAGGCACATTCTAAGTGCCCAAATCTGATTCTCTCTGACCACCAGATGGTAGTGTAAGCTTTAGGCGAAACTTCTGTTACGCCTGATGAAAACCTTCAATATTTTTTAGGTTTCTCTCATAGCTGATAGATAGCAGAGCAGAAACAATTAAAATACCAACATGAGATCCTGGATCCTTTAAGCATACTGAAAACTCAAATAACAGCCCATTTTGACTCCACTACTCGCCTGAACCAGCACACATAGTTAATAAGGATTGCTTTGCAGATACAGTTGATGTGAAGGGTGTGGAGTTTGCCGTATCCACCCAAGACCTCAGCTTGTTGTTGTAGTCTAATTCTAACAAATGTTTCATTTGTTTATTTTATTCAGTACATTTTTATCCTGCCTTTGCTCTAAGAAGATAAAATAGCATACACGGCTGTAGTATCTTTGTGATAAACAACTGGCCACACTCTTGCTTTGTGACAATGCATACCATTCTACTCCTGCTATGGTTTATATGTTCATTTCACAATATTGTCCATCTATTTATAAAAATCCATGCCATCATAGGAGGAGGTATGATATATTGCCTGGAGTGAGGGCGGGATATAAATGTGAGGAAATAAATACATGAATATTGAGGTGGCTGAAAACATTTATCCTGCACCCCAGGACTACCCATTGAGTGCCCGAAGAATGGATGTGGGGAGAAAACCCCCAATTGACAAGTATGCACAGGATTTGGGATTGAGGCAGACATTAAACTCAGGGTAAAACAGCACCCACAAAATGTGGGGAGAGCAAGGCGACTTCTAAAGGTTGGAAAATACATGCACAATGAAAACAAAGCCCCAAAGTACTCTGGGCTTGATGGTGATGGAAGCAACCTGTGCATAAAAGGCCAATAAAATTATAGTCACTGTTCCCAATTGGTGCAACAACGTTTTGCACCAGGTCTCAAGCCCCACTCTGAACCAAGTCCTGAGTTGCTTCACCCCTAGTTGGCTCTGTGACCAACTGCTCCAGTGCACAATTTTTTATGAAGTCTAGAAAGCTTGTTTCTATGGCATTGTGAACACATATTTGCCACACATATCAATGTGAGGGTAGTTGAAGTCACCCTTTATTAGAACATTCTCCCCTTTGGTCACTTACCTTATTTCACTCTCCATATCTTATGAGACTATCTTGGTGGCCTCTTAGGAGTTGCTTGCAATTCCAAACCAATATTGTTAAAATTTTGCAAGCCTCAATTAATGTATGAAGGAGAGACAGAGATTATAAGGGTAAAAGATAGGAAGGAAGGAAGGTAAATCTGGAGAAACTGAAGAGGGGAGAACAGAAAAAAGGAGGGAATACTGGGGGGAAATGAAATGCCTCCTCACAGAAATGCCTCCTTGTTCTATTTTTGTAACCCTTATCGCCTGTGCTGTGCTGCTAAGTGCCACCACTTCAGCTCAACTGCTTTTTCCCACCTGTTATCTTCCTCGATAGAAATCTTATTGGCTCATGTAACTATGAGTTATTTACTTAAAAAAAAAAAAAACTATAACAGAAGAACATCACAACTGAAAATGCATCCGCTGAGCCCATAATTTTTTTCCCCTGCTCAGAGCTGAACCTTAAACAAGGATGGGCTTTGCTGTACTACTTTACACTGGATTGCAGAACCTCAACCTGATTAATTAATGGAAAGAATCAATTGCTTTGCTGGTGGGAAGATATGTGGTGGAGGAAGGAAAACATCTGCAGTTTTATGTATTAATTCACTTGAAACTTTACTCCATGTTTGGAGTACATATGCAGAGAGATCCAGCATCTTGATTATGTTTCTGTGTCATGCCACATGCACTGGTAGCTAGTTAGAAAAATGGAGAGGGCCCTAGTGGAGAATAATTCACCTTTTAGGGGTATATATTTAAATGCACAGTCATGGTACTTAAACAAGATTTTGAAATGACAATGCATGGCATTTTACCCAGGGGATAATACTGCAAACAAGCATTCAAAAATGACACCTGTGGAAGTGGGGAAATTGCACTGTAAATCTAAAAAAAAAAACTTGAAAGCTGATTTTTTTTGTGGGGGGGAGTTGCACCACAACTGAAAATGTACAAAGAAATTCATGGTGGCAATGGATGGTAAGCATGCATTCACATCAGACATCTGTACTTACTTACTTTTAACCTGCTTTGAAGAGCTGGAAATATACCCATTTTTATTTTAGATTTATATCCCATTTTACACCCATCGAATGTGTACGTAAAGTACCATCAAGTTGCAGCTGACTTATGGAGACCCCAGCAAGGGGCTTTCAAGGCAAGTGAGAAGCAGAAGTGATTTGCCATTACCTTCCTTTGCAGAGTATTCCTTGGAGGCCTCTCTTCCATGTACAGGCACTACTTGGCTTCTGAGATATGACGAGGTTGGGCTATAACATGGTGCTTTCCTTCCCCAAAGTCGGACGAGGTCAGGCTATACCATGCCACCTTCCCTCCCCAAAGACCCTACTTAGCTTCTGAGATCTGATGAAGTTGGGCTATACCATGCCACTTTCCCACCCCAAAGTGAATTACAAGTGGAGAATTAAAATGCAATTTTAAGATACAATGGAGGAAAAAATCAGGGCATCTGGGAATGTTGGTAAGTTTTCATCCACGAAAAACTAGTAATGTTTATAATTTCTACATATTCAAATTGGTGAACAACATGTTTGGAAACCTTTTAAGCATGCCCAGCTGTAAAGGATGAAATATATGCATACAACATGTCTAATTTAAAAGCAATAGTTCCTACCATGTGAACATTCCTAATAATGAAGAGAGGTTTGTTTTATTTTTTTGATGTGTAATGTTGCTTTCTTTATCAGTGTAGTGAGTGGAAGAGAGATTGCACTAGTCTTGTTTAGCATCACCTGCACATGACATATGCTGAGAGGTTCCAAACTTCATGCAAAGTAGATGATAGCCACTTTGAAATCAAATATACGTTCTTCTGAATGTAGATTACATGCCCATAAAAAGCAAATTCACAGCAATATAGACAGGGATATGTTTGTCCCGGATGCTTCTCCAATTCCAATGAGGCACAGGGTTGGCCAGACCTGGTGTCTCCTGCCAGTTGGAGGTTGCGCTGGATGAATACAGCATGAAGGAGGCTGAAATGTGCTGTGTGTATCATGTGTGAAAGTAACTGGTTGAAAACAAATGTTTCATGCATGGGAGGCATTTTCCCCCCAGCACTCCCCCAGAGGAAACACTCCACACTAATGGGTAGTTATTTTTCAGCAGATTTCAGTTCTTAACATATACTGTTGATAGCATAGTATCTGATGACTTGGCCAATAAAAAACATGATTTATTTGGGAGAAGGTTTTATGGTTTGGATTAATCTAAGGCCTCTTTTTCTGCTGAAAGGCTTACTTGGATCCTGTCTTGATCTGTTTGTACAAATATTTTAGAAACCTCTTTAACACAGTTCCCTTATCTTTTTAAGCTTCAGCCACGATCAAATTAGCCAACCATTCAAAGTTCTAACATGCACAGTGAAAAACATGTACAAGCCTATAAATTATCAGTGTTCAAAATATAATCACATTTCTAATGCTTAAAACTAAGCCAACTGGAAAATAGCAGACAAACTGAAAACTTGTGTTTGATTTATTACTCCACCATGCTCCCATGTAAAGGAAAGAAAGTGAAAAATCTACTTCTGGGAGGTGTTCTTTTGTTTTCATAAGCTGTTAGTTACATAGCTGTTCTGAAATTTTCCAGGGCTTTGTTTCAGGTACACAAGGCATGACAAAGCTAGTTGAGTACTTTGAAGTCCTATCCATTTTTTATGGGAGAGATTTAAGCATGCATTTCATTCTCTTATGGAAATCAGTGAAACTTCAAAGCGTTTAGCTTTGGCTAGATCATGCCTAGGGAAGGAATGCATCATGGCACCGCCCAATTTAATCAAATCTCAGAAGCTAAATAGAGTATGGGAGACTATCAAGGAAGCCTCTGCAGAGGAAGGCAATGGCAAACCATCTGTGCTTCTCCCTTGCCTTGAAAGCCCCTTGCTGGAATTGTCATAAGTCAGTTGCGCCTTGACGGCACTTAAAAGTAACTTGTTCACTATTTAGACGGTTAAGCAAAAATGAGAAGATTATTTTGTTCCCTGCCTAAATGTAATCCGAAGGTGGTTTCGGCCAAGCGATCTTATAAGTGGGGTTGCCAGGTCCCTCTTTGCCACCAGCAGGAAGTTTTTGGGGTGGAGACTGAGGAGGGTGGGGTTTGGGAAGGGAAGGGATTTTAATGCCATAGAGTCCAATTGCCAAAGCAGCCATTTTCTCCAGGTGAACTGAACAGAACACGTGATGAGGGAAGGGATTTGCAGCCTAGAATTGGCATTGGGGTAGTTCACGAACACCTGGTTTTTTTAAATGAAATAAAATCCTCTGGGCCAGATGAATTGCACCCAAGGGTACTCAAAGAACTGGCAGATGTAATTTCAGAACCTCTGTCCATTATTTTTGAAAAGTCTTGGCAAACAGGTGAGGTGCCAGAAGATTGGAGGCGGGCAAATGTTGTCCCCATCTTCAAGCAGGGGAAAAAGGAGGATCTGGGTAACTACCGACCCATCAGCTTGACTTCTATACCAGGAAAAGTGTTCGAACAAATCATCAAACAGTCAGTCCTTGAGCATTTAGAAAGGATGGATCTGATCACTAAGAGCCAGCAAGGGTTTCTCAAGAATAAGTCATGTCAGACTAATCTTATCTCCTTTTTTGAGAAAGTTACTACCTTGCTGGATCAGGGGAATGCTGTAGACATAGTTTATCTAGATTTCAGTAAGGCTTTTGATAAGGTTCCACATAGTATTCTAGTTGACAAATTGGGAAAATGTGGGTTAGATCCTATTATTGTTAGATGGATCTGCAACTGGTTGACAGATCGTACCCAACGAGTGCTAGTTAATGGTTCCTCGCCCACTTGGAGAGAAGTGACTAGTGGAGTTCCTCAGGGATCTGTGCTGGGCCCTGTGTTGTTCAACATCTTTATAAATTATTTGGATGAAGGAATAGAGGGGATGCTTATTAAATTTGCAGATGATACTAAATTGGGAGGGGTAGCAAATACGGTAGAAGACAGAGCCAAGATGCAGGATGATCTTGACAGGCTGGAGAAATGGGCTAGAACTAATAAAAGGCACTTCAACAAAGACAAATGTAAAGTTCTGCATTTAGGTAGGAAAAATCAAATGCATAATTATAGGATGGGGGAGACTTGTTTGAGCAGTAGTGTGTGTGAAAAGGATCTTGGGGTCTTAGTAGACCAAACACTGAACATGAGTCAGCAGTGTGATTCTGTAACTGAGGCAAAAGCAGTCTTGGGCTGCATCAACAGAAGTATAGTGTCTAGATCACGCGAAGTGATGGTATCGCTTTACTCTGCTCTGGTAGACCTCAACTAGAGTACTGTGTTCAGTTTTGGGCACCACAATTTAAGAAAGATGTAGACAAGCTGGAACGTGTCCAGAGAAGGGCAACAAAGATGGTGAGGGGTCTGGAGACCAAGTCCTATGAGGAAAGGTTGAAGGAGCTGGGTATGTTTAGCCTGAAGAGGAGAAGACTGAGAGGGAATATGATAACCATGTTCAAGTACTTGAAGGGCTGTCATATAGAGGAGGGTGCCGAGTTGTTTTCTGTTGCTCAAGGTCGGACCAGAACCAATGGGTTGAAATTAAATCAAAAGAGTTTCCGTCTAGACATTAGGAAGAATTTTTTAACGGTTAGAGCGGTTCCTCAGTGGAACAGGCTTCCTCGGGAGGTGGTAAGCTCTCCTTCCCTGGAGGTTTTTAAGAAGAGGTTAGATGGCTATCTGTCAGCAATGCTGATTCTGTGACCTTAGGCAGATGATGAGAGGGAGGGCATCTTGGCCATCTTCTGGTCACTAGGGGTGTGGAGGGGAGAGGTAGTTGTGAATTTCCTGCATTGTGCAGGGGGTTGGACTTGATGGCTCTGGTGGTCCCTTCCAACTCTA
The DNA here is from genome assembly GCF_029931775.1 of Euleptes europaea. Classification (NCBI taxonomy): domain Eukaryota; kingdom Metazoa; phylum Chordata; class Lepidosauria; order Squamata; family Sphaerodactylidae; genus Euleptes; species Euleptes europaea. Next base: position 81,914,339 of record NC_079314.1, on the reverse strand, counting down.
TGATTCTATGAATCCTACCGGCTGGAGATCAGTTGTAATAGCAGGAAATCTCCAGCTAGTGCCTGGAGGTTGGCAACCCTACTTATAAGGGATGGAGGATAAGACATGCAGGATGAGTGGGCATATGGGCCACTGGTGCCTTGTGCGCCATGCTCAATGCATGACTGGTGTCCCTGGCAGTACTTAAAGTAGTGCTGCCTCTTCTAGTCAGGCTTTTGTTTGATGTACTTCCCATCCTTGCTCAAAGTTTGGCAGTATTGGATTAGCCAGTTGCCCTTTGGGGGCTAGTGTTGTCAACTACAGGTTGGGAAATTCCTGCAGATTTGGGGGTGGACTCTGGGGAAGTTTGGGGCATGGTGGAACTAAAGTAGGGTATAATGCCACAGAGTCCACCCTACAAAGCAGCCATTTTCTCCTGAGGAAGTGATCTCTGTAGTCTAGAGATCAGGTGTAATTCCAGGAGATCTCCAGGGCCCACTTGGTGACCCTAATCAGGGCTGACCAGGAATTGGGGGAGGGGGTCTATCAAATTGGCCCAGGTTTCCCCCCTCCTCCCACTTCATACTGTCCTGGCTGAGGTAGGGTTTGGGTTAAACAGGCCTAGTTTTATGACCTGTGAGGCCCTAACTAGGTTGGCGGGAATCATGTAGGTATTGTAGGCAGAGAATGTGGTAAGCAAGCACCTGGAAATGTCTAATGATGAAAGGGAGTACAGCCAACCAAGCTGCTTATTAACTGTCAGGGCCAGGGTAGTTTGGAAGAGGCAGCAACAAAGATGTAATATAGTTTGTACTGTATCCGTTCATTTTTTTCTGTGCACATAATTCAGTTGTTATAGTAGTGCACATAATTCAGTTGTTATAGTTACATGTTTTTTGCAGTGACCAAGTGAGGGGACTGAACGCACACATAGGGTTGCCGGGTCCCTTTTTGCAACCAACGGGAGGTTTTTGGGGCGGAGCTTGAGGAGGGTGGGGTTTGGGAGGGGCTTCAATGCCATAGAGTCCAATGGCCAAAGCGGCCATTTTCTCCAGGTGAACTGATCTCTATCGGCTGGAGATCAGTTGTAATAGCAGGAGATCTCCAGCTATTACCTGGTAGTTGGCAACCCTACACACACACTATCTAAATCTGGAGTGTGTTTGTCCATCTCCGTGTGTCTGTGTTCATTCATTGTGGCATATGTACGGTTTTATGACATTAAGCATTCCAATACGTGTTTTGCGCTAAGCCTTTACATTCACTGAATAGAGAACAAGAGACAAAGTAACAATACTTAGTGAACATTAAAGCCTTTCTCCTCCATACACTTCTACCTTTCTTCTAGTGCAGCAGGTACAATAAACAGAACATCAACCAATAAATAAACAAATCTCTGCTGTTCTAATGTTATCTGGCGGTTCCAAATGCCGTGCCTTTATTGTTTCTGTAGGGCTGTCCATCTCTTCCAGAAGGTACAAGTAAAACATTTACTCTTCCTGCCTATCTTGGGACACACAATCTATGTCTCTGCCCCATCTACCCAATCTGGGTTTCTGGGGTTGCCAAAGTATCCCTGGTGCAACTATTCAAGTGAGAATGTTAATGGTCTCTACTAACCATTAACTAAAATATGGCAGACAGGATCGCTTGAGAGAGGTGTACATGTCTAAGAATCTTCTTTCACTTGAATGAAAAACAAATATTTAGCAGAAATGTGTTTTGACTTTGTCCATAAAACTGGAATCCTCAGTCCTATCGCTCTATATTTTGGCAGTGTTTGTCACTATTAATTAATTGTACCTCTTTATAGTAGTGATACAATTTCTCATGCATATATCAAAAACAAGAAAATGCAACGGAGAATGTATTTTCCACTCAAATGTTTTAAAATAAATAAATATATCTGTGAAGATAAGCATCTTTTTGCTTGTTAACAAAGCCCTTTCTTTTTCTTTATTTCATTAACTTTTAGCCAGTGTCAAGGAACTAATTTCTGGGAACTAATTCATCCAAGCTGGAGCAATGGACACTGTTGGATAAAAGTCTTGTTATATTAGAAAGATATTTGGAAGAGATGTAGGCAGACACTGGCCAAATAAAATAGTATGAATCTCAGGATTGTTCCAGACTGAGAATTCATTTCCAAACAGCTTTGTGGGTGTATCAGTACTCATCAAGCCAAGGGAAAAAGATTTTTTCTTTTAGTATTAGTAACTCTCATGTTATGTTGAATAATCTATTCTCTATCAGAACAAACAGCGAAGAAGTCATAATGGTAAGATGTGAAGGCACTATCAAGTTATTGTCCCATCCTTTCCTCCAAGTAATTCTCCCACATTAATCCTTTCCTCCATTTATTCACATAACTCTGTGAGATAGGTTAGCCTCAGAGAAAGTGATAGTCCAAGACCACCTTCAAGACTAAGTGGGAGCTTAACTCTGGTCCAATACACTTACCATTATACCATACTGGACTTCAGTATGAAACAATCAGAGCAACAATCCTATGCTCTTTTTTTAAATTGAGGTTCTATAGATTTGTGTCTCCCAAAAAATTAGTTTGGAAACTAAACACACAAAACTGACTTATACTGTGTCAGACAGGTAAAGGCCCGACAGCTTCCTGTCCATTACAAGTACACATATACTTGAAGTGATTTCCAGGACTTGTTTCCCACCAAGTATTTGCATTTGCTATCTGAACAATGACCAAGATGTTGGGAGAGGTGCCTGAGACCAAAACAGGGCTGGAGGCCCTTGTGCTACCCGCCTGTACTGGGACAAGATGCCTCTCTGTAGCTCCTGTGTAACACTGATTTCTTTCTAATATTGCAAGTACAATCAGCCTCTGCAACTCTGCCTGACTTTCTTGGGTGGGCAAATGCCTCCCTGGGCCCACGCTGTCTTGTGAGTGGTGCCAAATTTCTCCTCTGATCTACAAGTGATGCTTTCATAGCTTCTAAAACAAGGTCCCTTTCCCTTATCTGCCTGAAATGTGCTAGAAAGATTGGTTTGGGTAAGAGGCACAATCCTCAAAAAATGTCATCTCCATTGGGTGAAAATCAAAGCCATTACTTCTGGATGTGTTTTGATTTTAATTATCTATAAAACTGGAAGCCTTTACCCTACCTGTCAGAAAACACACAATACCTAATATGGGGAAAACAATTTCTGGCACATTCATCCCAATGGTATGAGGGGATTGGAAATGTGTTTCTTATTGAAACCAATTGGAACAAAAAAAAAAACTAATGCAAAACTGAATGAAACAAACATAATGAAAAAAATAATGAAATTTGGAAGCGACAGTTGAATAGAAATGCAAACAAAGAAGTTCACACCCCTGTTGCCTTTTTCAGGATTGCTCCCAGCAGCTGTCCTTGTTAATGTCTCTTCTGGCCTGCTTATGAAGTCCTTCAGCACACATCAGACTCAGACTGACAATCTAACATAGGGGGTTACCGCACTTGTATTCCCAGCGATGTATTAAGAGTTTGAAAATGTTATAAAAAATACTGTTCGCACTTTGTCTGGCCCCTTTAGCTGTGAAGACGTCTTCCAACCATTTATAAGCCGTGGTATCCAAAAACCCTTTTAAAGCGATGTTTTTTATAATATTTTCAAACTCTTAATACATCGCTGGGAATACAAAGTGCCGTAACCCCCATAGTTTTTCTCTACTAAAGTATCTTGGAAATGACTTTTGCCTGGGATTGTTACAAGAATGCAAGAAGAAAGGAAGAACAAGAATTAAACAATCCTTGTAGCATGCTTTCAATTAAAATATGCCTTTTCCCTTATAGCTCTGCAAAGAAAGTGGCTAGAGACTTACTTAAAATTTTTTTAAAACTGAGAATTCAGAGAACCTGCTGCACCTATTGTTACAATGGTATATCGATACAATGATATTCTTTTGCTGATTTTAAAAAATTGGAATAGCTGTTATGGCCCAGGGATGGGACGGTGGTCACTTCTGGGCGATTGGAGCAGGGAAATTGTGGGAAAACCCACCATATAAAGGCCCCATTGCTGCTGTGCTTTATCTGTAGATGCACCAGCAATGGGGAAGCCACAAATCCTGGCCCTGTGTGGAAAACACCTAGTTCACAATCCTAAAAAACTACGCTTTCCCAAACAAGTCACAGACTACAGTTCATCTGAATACTATATATATTGTGTATTTGAAAACTGCATGCATATATTCTTCTATCTATCTATTGAAGACTTTTAAATTGGCTTGCACTTTTTTCGGTGTCCATTTTCCATAGAGACTGGGGAAATTCCTAGAGGAATTTATCACAGAGATTGCAGGGATTCCTAGAGCATCACTCACACAATGATGTCACTTCTGGCTGACAACCAGAAAGGACAATATTACATCATCAGTGTTTTCCCTCCCTATGTTCTCTCCCCCCACACTTCTTGGGGTTGCCAGCACAGAGCTGAGAACCTTAGCAACAATAAAGGCAGCATAGAAGAGAACTGAGAACCCCAAATAGATGATTTAGGAAACCGTTGAGGCGAACAGCAGCCTCCCCATTAACAAGGCTAATTTGTTCAGAAAAATATATTCTAATGAAACTATTTAGGAATGTGAAGACAAAGTTCCTTGCTCTCTGGAAATACAGATATATGGAGAATGCATTTCTGGGAATAGAGAGATAAAGCTGAGTATTTTAACTGCCATTAAAACTTCATATGAATAATGGGAATGGCATGTCTTTTTAGAACCGCGACCTTTTACTTCATTTAGGGGACTCATCCAGGATTTACAAATTGCAATACAATGCTGTCTCACTGGCAAGCAGGATGGAAATTTTGAAAGCACTTTTGAATGGAAAAGCTTTTTCATACTAGGTTACTGCATTTTGGTTAACCCTTAGGACAAGGAAGTTTCTTCTGAATTATGCAATGTTGAGTCGTAAGATAGAAGACTGGATCTGATTCAGTCTGTTATGAGCTCTGGTTAGAAGTACATAAACCTTTTGTTTTTCATGTTTAATTGTAAAAAAAGTGACTCCAAAATGAGGCTCATGTTTGTAGATCTGTACTTGAGTACTGAAAATCTACTTTGCTTATCTTTTCTGGCCTAAACCCTGTTATAACTTTTGAATATGAAGCGGCACATTTCTCTGTGGATCGAAAGGGAACAAGTCTTATTTTCATGAACTTAGGTTCCTGTTAACAGTTCCCTCTCCCTCTTTATATAATAAGTAACATCAATAAGCATGGATAATGTCTCTGTGTGTGTGCAGAATGAAGAAGAAACTAGAGGATAGACAAAATACTCTGAAAAGTCATAGCTTATCTGTTTGGATTTTTAAAAAAGACTTCACCTATATATCTTTTTACAGCAAGCTTGTCCTCTGTCAGAGACTGGGTATATTTTATTCTGTAAACATCAGTCATTATTGTTGAGTGGTAGTATGATTAAAGAACAACAAAGTTGCTGCTAATAACACTAACCAGTGCTTAAGGATAAAAGCTAGTGTGCTCTGTTTACTTAGTTATTTATTTAACATTTATATTCTGCCTTTCCACTGAAGGGCCCAAACTGCCTTATGGCAATTAAGCTAATAGGCATGAAACAATGAATAAGTTAAACTTAACAACAAACGGAATAAAACACTCCCGGACAGAATCGGGGTGGGATGGGAGAGGAAGCCTCAGACATCAAGAAAGTATTATCTGGAATAGGTCTTCCCTACTTTTCTTTTTAAAAGTCGGTAAGAATGGCACATTCCTGGCCTTCTCAGGCAGACAGTTCCACAGGGCTGGGACCCAGCACATATCGAAGAAGTCAAACACTTGTAGGGGCAGTAGTCAAAAAGGGCAAGAGTCCAGTAGCACCTTAAAGACTAACAAAAATATTTTCTGGTAGGGTATGAGCTTTCGTGAGCCACAGCTCACTTCTTCAGATATTCTTCAGGTATCTGAAGAAGTGAGCTGTGGCTCACGAAAGCTCATACCCTACCAGAAAATATTTTTGTTAGTCTTTAAGGTGCTACTGGACTCTTGCCCTTTTTGTCTACTGCAAACAGACTAACACGGCTACCCACTGTGAATTATTTTCACTTGTAGGGGCAGAACAGCAAGCAAGAACTGTTGAGAGGAGTACAACTGATGCATGGGTTTATATTATCTTTGGCTCGTAAAATATTGTTTTAAGCTTGTTTTATGTATTGAAACCTATTATACATTTTTATCTCTTCACAGCAACCCTGTGATGTAGGCTAGGCTGTTATATATAGGGTTGCCAACCTTCAGGAACTACAAGAAAAGAAGGCTCAGTGCTGTAAGGATAATTGGAGCAACCCAAAACAGCACTATAACACTATAAAGCAAATAAGTGAATTTTATAAAGTGCAAAGTGAATAAATATATACAGCATATACAAAGGGAGTACAAACAGATACAAAATTTACAATAACAATCCAATAAGTATGACTTATCAAGAGGATGCCAAGGATCCTGATTCAACAGGTAAGTTCAAGTAATCAACCAATTAAGGTATCATTTGATATTAGAATTTTTTGAATCATTCAAATTCTTTTTAGGTTGCAGTTATTGGAACAAAGCCACAGGAAAAAGATGTCAGACGTGTTGTCTAGATCGGGACCACGTTTCGCATATGGCTTCTTCGGTGACCTGTATCTGTGTATCAAAAATGCATGTATTCAACTAATAAATCAACATTTATAATAGACAATAAAACATTATTTAATCAATAATAAAAAGACTATGCAAGCATAAATATTCTTACCAATAATAGATATAAATATAAGTGCCTTAGTAGGTGTTGTCTCATAGGGACCGCAAAGATTTGTATCCAGGTCTCCAAAAGGACAGAATAGTCAAGGAAAGATAAGGATGGTATTTAAAAGTAAAAAGGGTTTGGCTCTTAAATGATCGCAGCTGTAGCAGACAGGCTCAGAAAAAACTCAGAAAAAAGGGTTCTTAAAGTGATGCTATCCTAAAAAACAGGAATAATCTAATTCATTGTTTAGACCATTGGGAGACAATGTTCCCATAAGGAAAATAAGTTTAGTCTCCATTTGGTGCAGTGTTTTTTGGATATTTTGCGAGTCATAGGGTCGACCACGGAATTGCCATAAAACACAAAAGGAGAAATCCCTATCTCCACATCTACTACCACTGGTTTCCGTTTTTTTCTAAAATATTTCTTTAATTGTGCTTCAAAAAATGTTGTTTATTGCGGGGAATGTAAATGTGGTTTAAAATACATTGGCAGCACCATACGTCCCGTGAGGATCAGGATCTCTGAACATTCTTCTAGAATTCGCTCCAGAAATTTAGAAGCCCCGCTCACTGCCCATTTTTTGGAAAAAGGACATGGAGATAGGGATTTCTCCTTTTGTGTTTTATGGCAATTCCGTGGTCGATCCTATGACTCGCAAAATATCCAAAAAACACTGCACCAAATGGAGACTAAACTTATTTTCCTTATGGGAACATTGTCTCCCAATGGTCTAAACAATGAATTAGATTATTCCTGTTTTTTAGGATAGCATCACTTTAAGAACCCTTTTTTCTGAGTTTTTTCTGAGCCTGTCTGCTACAGCTGCGATCATTTAAGAGCCAAACCCTTTTTACTTTTAAATACCATCCTTATCTTTCCTTGACTATTCTGTCCTTTTGGAGACCTGGATACAAATCTTTGCGGTCCCTATGAGACAACACCTATTAAGGCACTTATATTTATATCTATTATTGGTAAGAATATTTATGCTTGCATAGTCTTTTTATTATTGATTAAATAATGTTTTAATGTCTATTATAAATGTTGATTTATTAGTTGAATACATGCATTTTTGATACACAGATACAGGTCACCGAAGAAGCCATATGCGAAACGTGGTCCCGATCTAGACAACACGTCTGACATCTTTTTCCTGTGGCTTTGTTCCAATAACTGCAACCTAAAAAGAATTTGAATGATTCAAAAAATTCTAATATCAAATGATACCTTAATTGGTTGATTACTTGAACTTACCTGTTGAATCAGGATCCTTGGCATCCTCTTGATAAGTCATACTTATTGGATTGTTATTGTAAATTTTGTATCTGTTTGTACTCCCTTTGTATATGCTGTATATATTTATTCACTTTGCACTTTATAAAATTCACTTATTTGCTTTATAGTGTTATAGTGCTGTTTTGGGTTGCTCCAACCTTCAGGAACTAGCTGGAGATCTCCTGCTATTACAAGTGATCTCCAGTCGATAGAGATCAGTTCACCTGGAGAAAATGGCCACGTTGGCAATTGGACTCCATGGCATCGAAGTCCCTCCCATCCCCAAACCCCGCCCTCTTCAGGCTCTGCCCCAAAACCTCCCACCAGTGGCAAAAACAGACCTAGCAACCCTAGTTACAGAATAACTGGCCCAAAGTTACTCAGTAAATTTCATGGCAGAGCAAGGATCTGAACCTGTGCTTTCCTGTCTTATTCCAGAATTCTAACCACTACGCTAGACCTACTATTTTGACCACATGCAAGGATAATCTATACTGGCCCAGATGGGTGGGAAGGTTAGAAAGCTGAGTGGGTATAGAAATGACTTGAGCTCAGAACAATGGAGAAATACCATGCTAGAGATTTTTGCTGTTTGTTTGAATTGGTTTTCATATTTGGTAATCCACCTTGAGACTCAGTGAGAAAGGTGGGCTATAAATGAAGATACACAACAATAATAAATCTTTCTACACACTCAGCTTTCCACACACTCAACTAAGTTTTCAACTTCCACACACTCAACTTTCATTGAAGGATCCTGCTTTTCAACTCAACATTATTCTATGATAATCACAAAGCGACATCCTAAAGATTCCTGAGCTTTTTATGCACAGCCTGCACATATTTAAGCTTTCTCTGTCAGCATGAGCACAAGGAACTTCTTTTGTTCCTGAAACTTGAGACTCTTGGAAATATCAGAAGTGCTCATGAAAAGCCATACTTTGTCCAGCCTTAAATTAGTTCAAAGGTGTTTGGCTGAGATCTATCTCTTTGTTAATTCCATTTTAATCTCCCAAAGTATTATAATCATATTCAGTGTCATTATCTTTTCCAGGTGGATATTTCTGGCACATAAAACTGGAAAAAAAATAACAGCAGTAATAAAAGAAGAATTTTGCCTACAGTGCAATGAAAGCTTAAAAATGTGCTGAGGCATAGAACTAAATGTTTAAATGTCAGCAGTCAGCAATAGGAATATTTTAAAATGATGTATGGGAAAATAATAATATGAGCCCTGGAGGTGATCTTAGGTGCTTCAAATATTCAGAAGGAAGTGACTGGTAATAAATGTTAAGTTTAACATCTGCAATCAAAACAACTAGAGCAGAGATATAATTATTTTGTTGTTCAACGTTATATGAAATACATCTTTTTCTATGCAACAATAGCTTAGTGTTTTAACAGGTAATGGCAATGTAGGTAATGGCACAATGCTACTATAATAAATTCATCAGTTACTAAGCACCTGCCAGCTGGCTACTTAGAACAGAGGCAAGTGACATATTCTTTATTTCCAAGTAAACATAGATAGAACTGTCATTAAAGACAGAGTAAATAGTTGCGTGTACAAAAAAAAGAGAGAGTACATTTTGAACTAAATCCGAAATACATACTACTGGGGATCACCCCCCACACACACACACACACAAGTGAGTCCTATTCAAAGAGAATTTTTCCAATATGCAATCCCAGCGGCGAGAATTCTGTATGCTTCATACTGGGAAAAACCCTAAGGTTCCAACAAAGAAAGAATGGATCTACAAATTATTCAACTTTGCCACGATGTCAAAACTAACCTGCATAATAAAAAAAAAACAGCCATTAGATTATTTTAGACTTAAATGGCAACCTTTTTATGACAAATATGCATAATATATACAATTATTGAATATAGCTAAGATAATTTGAATATTAAATAAGTATTAGACATATCCAGGAATAGCTATCAAAGTAAGAACATTACTTAAATATGGGTTTATGTATTGATCAATAGACTAATAGATGGAGTACTATATACTTTAATGTTATATTTTAATGGAATGACTGGGTGCACTTTAAGATAAACTGATTTTTAGATATGCAATTAATGTATTTACTAAACTTGGGCACAGAAACTAACAGCCCATTCCTGAGCTGACGGTATGCGGAGTTGGGGGGGAAGAGGAGCAGCGGCGCCTCTTCCTAAGCCGACTTGTGTATGCCGCAGGAAAGAAAAAAGCCTTTCAAGGCTTTTTTTTTGTTTTCAATGGGGCTAAAAGCCCCATTGAAAACAGCAAGGCTATGGCAGCAACGCCGATCCTGCTGGTGGTGTTCAGGGCCAAAACGGGATAGGAAGACACCTAAACGGCGGCTCCTCCCCCCGGCACGCCCCTCTCTACGTCGTGGCCTGTGCCACAGAGAGGCCGCTCCGGCAGAGGGGCAAGGCATGGTCCTGTGGCACTTGGCCGCCAGCGGGACTGGCCTCTTCACCAGCATAAGTGTGTGTAATCACGCACTTAAGCTGGCGGTGGGGTCAAGCCGCCTCCTAAGAGGTCCCCCCCCTCAGGAATGGGCTGTTAATCTGTTTACCCCCCTTTTCTTTCCCCCTTCCTATATCCTTTTAATTTTTGTACCCTAAAAAAAACAATAAAAACTGTTCAAAAAGAAAAGAAAAGAAAAAGTGAAAGGGTGGTGTGCACTGAAGAAGTAGCTAACATGGTATAGCACTTAAGGTATTGGACTAGGATCTGTGAGATCTCCTTTCTGTGTAACATTGGGCTAGTCATTCTCTCTCAGCCCAACCAGCTGTTAGGGTTGTGGTGAGGATAAAATGAGGAAGGGAGAACAAGGTACACTGCCCTGAGCTTTTTGGAGAAAGGGTGGGATAAGAATGTACTGAATAAATAACTCTCTTGGCTAGGAAAATAGGTGCAAGAAACAGCAGTAAAGTCAAAACACTTCTTCAGACATATTTACACTACAGACCTAAATGAGATTATAATACTTTGCTTTCCCTGGGAAAATTTGGGAGCTGTCATTCTGTGAAGGTGCTAGCAGTCACTAAGAGATAGAGCTAATACCCAATTAAAATTCCAGGACTCTCTGAAAATTAAACAGTTATTTAGTCAGTATATGCCTGAAGGCTAGATTTGCCATTGTATCCCAATGGGTGGACAGTAGATAGTCAGTCAATTGAAGCCATTGTGCTTCAATGTTTTTCCCCTAAGGAAAAGTAAAGCAAGTATTGTACTTTTAAAGCCATTCAAAAATTTGGTACTCAGTAGGCAATGCCCTCAGGTATACAAAGCCCATAAGTTAAATGAACAGTGAGAAAAAATATAGAATGACCTGCATTAATTCAGTACTTCAAAAATGTATGAGTAAACTGTACTTCACCATAGTAACCGAGCATTATGTCATGTTAAGTTATAAGAGAATTCCTGTGCGAATAGATGTTGCATTCATTTGTTTCAACAAAAGAGAATATTCCAACCGATGCAATAGCATTTCCCATGATTAAAGAAAGCCACGTTCCCCATTCTTTAGACTGTAAGAGACTCTAACTAGCACTGGAACATGTTGGACAGCATTTTGACCTAAGCCTTTAAGTTTAAATTTAGGACTTAATCTCATTTAACTAGTTTAAAAGATCACGGTCTAAAACTTTTGGAAACTGTGCTATACTTTCTAATGGGTGCCAATATTATAGCCTAGCATGTTATGTATGCAATTCCTGGTGCTTTTCTATAAATCCATGGTTCCCAATCTGGGGGACTGAGACACTTGAGGGACTGCAGAGTTAATGCAAGTGCTCCATGAATCCCTCCTGCTCGGGGAGGCATTTGCCTTCTCCAACTAGCTCCTTCCCCTTTGGAAAGCCATCCTCTCAACTCTGAGTCATTCTGGCTGCTGAATGGACTTCATCCTCCATCTGGCTTGCCTCAGGATAGCTGTGCCTCCCAAATTGGGTACTGCTGCTTTCCTACTCATGAGGAGAAACACTCTTCATGAGATGCTTAGGTGGGGCATATTGGCTCCCATTGCCCACCCTCTCCTATCTCTGGTGACAGCTGGAAATGCCCACATCTTGAATGGAAGTGTGGGCTGTGCCCTTTAAAGAACCACTATTAATCCAGTGGCTTCCTTGTGGGCCCATCAGTTGGCTTCCCTGGCCTTTCCCACACCTCTGGCAGCCCAAGAAGGCCGAGGCTGCATGAAGAAGCCATCAGGGGGCAGGAGCCTCACTGGGACACAGCATCTCCCTCTTCAGCACCCCAGGGTAGCTCAGTAAGTGCTGGGGAGGAGGGGTCACCACCAGATAGTTCATGCAACTGCAGGATCGTTGACTCAACAAAACGTATTCTGAACTAATGTTTCTTATTCATTAAGATGCTATTGGACTTCTCATTTATTTGCCAATGGGGTTAGTAATCACTACATTAGCAGCTGTGGGAAAGATCTGCAGCTCCATACAGGTGCCTAGAGATCTGACAACTAGAGATGAGGTCCCTCTTCCTTCAATTCAAATGCCAACCTTAAGGCCATGGGGTGGGGAGCAGCAAGGCATCCCTTGATCATGCCTGAATCCAGCATGATTGAGAATTTTCTCCACAAGGAACATTTTGTTTTGCACTTTAAACATTATTTGTGTTAGATTCTGACACCTCTGAGCTAGGATTGACAGCCTCCAGGTACTAGCTGGAGGTCCCCTGCTGTTACAACTGATCTCCAGCCGATACAGATCAGTTCACCTGAAGAAAATGGCTGCTTTGGCAATTGGACTCTATGGCACTGAAGTCCCTGCCCTCCCCAAACCCCACCCTCCTCATGCTCCGCCCCAAAAATCTCCAGGTATTTCCCAACCTGGGGCTGGCAACCCTACTGTGAGCTTTTTTGGGAGCCAACACCAGTAAAAAGCAAGGCTAAAATCAAAATAAATAAGCATCCACCAATTGTTCTGTCAAAGACTGATTGTTAAATGGCCACCCATGCAAATTCCCATGAGTACACACTACTCCTGAAAGGGTAGCTATACCAGTAACTGCTAACTATACACACATATGAAACTTTCTTATACTGATTCTCTAGCAATATTTCTACTTGTGTACTATACCCAAAACAAACCAAAAATGTTGCTGAGGTGTACCTTTTTTCAAGAAGATTACTGATCTGACATAAGAAAACTAACTAGGTGTCCAGTGCTTCTTAAGCATTCCTGTATCTAAATCAGGCCTGACCTGAACCATCTGGAACACCATGAATTGTCCAGCATCATGCCTTCTTCCTACATCATATCAGTGCACAAAACACAATAACCTGCCTCCAGTGAGGTTGGTAAGCCACTATTTTTCTTAATAGTGCTGCATCATTTCCCTTTCCATGAAACTGTTCTCTACATCTTTTTTGAGGTCCTCAGACAAGACAGAGTAGGGTCAACTTAACCAAAAAGTGTAATAAATGGCAGAATGCTATTCTGTAGCACTTGATGTGATTGTATTTCTTATCTCAGTAGATAAAATCCTTTGATAAAAATGAATGAAATGTTCAAAAAAAGTGCCAAAAATATCTTAAGAAAAAGAGAAGAATTTTTAATGCTAGCAAAAATGAAAGCATAGATGGGCACATTATTTCATCTCCGCCTTATTTTCCAGACTGTTCTGTCATAGTCATCACATATTTGAATCAATGCTAACATTGGACTTGGAATGTTCACATAGCCTGACACTCTTGCATGGTTTGTGGGTAAGGCCTTGGATAAGATGCTAAAGACTGTTGGATTATTTCAGACTAAGCCACATTTATCTCTTTGGGCCAATTAACATCTGGTGGGAAATGCTCTGATTCCATAGAATCAGGGAAATTTGAATCATCCAGCCTTGAAAACTGAAATTGTGGAATGCTAAGATGAACCATAGGAATTCAAGACTTTAGAACATATAGTACTAAAGCCAGCATGGTGAGAGCCAGCATGGTGTGAGAGCCAGCATAAGAGAGAGCATGGTGGTGAGAGCCAGCATGGTGTAGTGGTTAGGAGCTGTGGTTTGGAGCGGTGGACTCTGATCTGGAGAACCGGGTTTGATTCCCCACTCCTCAACATGAGTGGCAGAGGCTAATCTGGTGAACTGAATTTGTTTCCCCACTCCTACACATGAAGCCAGCTGGGTGACCTTGGGCTAGTCACACTCTCTCAGCCCCACCTACCTCACAGGGTGTCTGTTGTGGGGAGTGGGAGGGAAGGTGATAGTAAGCCGGTTTGATTCTTCCTTCAGTGGTAAGAGAAAGTTGGCATATAAAAACCAGCTCTTCTTCTTCCTCTTCTTCCTCTTCTTCTAGTGCAAATACATATTTAATTGGCAAGACAAGCACTTGCAGTCAACCTCCTGAGACCTGCTTTGAATGCCAAGGGTGTGTAGTTATCCCTCAGCACCTCTAGTTACACAAATTCTTCTGATATGTGGGTGGGAGTCTGTGTGTATTACACAAAGGAGAGAAAGAATATACCTTACAGGGTGTTGTAAGGCTAACAATGGGCAGGTGTGTGTGTGTGGGGTACAATAAGTCCTATGCAAATGAAATGCCAATGGGGCTCCCAGGGTGCCAGCAATGAAGTGGGCATGTGGGAACATTGGAAGCTATTTACAAATAGTGTTCCTTAGCATGCAGCAATCAGGGAGTAGTGTGCAACACAATGAACAAGGGATACTGCTGATAATACATGCTTTTATCTTTTGCTGAGTTTAGCAAGAGTGCAGCATAAACAGTTGCAAGATGTTATATGTGTTTTCTGTGGACAAACTGTAAGCATGCAACTTGATTAGTGTTCCCCACAGCACCAGTGTATCCTTATGGTCCTCTAGGACCCTCCTATCAACAGAAATTCTCATTACCAAAAAAAAAAAAAAAAAAAAATGCAGCTACTCATAAAATACGCAGGAGAAACACTAGTCAGCATTAAAATTGCTAATGAAATCTCCACCTATGGAGCTTATTTTCTCTGAGCAACAAAATCTTGTTTTGAATTGCTTTCTACTTCCACAGGTGTTTTCTATGAGACATGGCTTTTCAATTTACAACATGGATGGCACATGTGAACAGTACTGGCCATGTTTTACCTGACTTCAAGCCAAGAAGACTTCTTCAGTGCAGAAGCCTGGGTGGTCTGACTGTTGGAAGAACAATGGATGTCAGAAGTATCTGTCGGTTTGATCATTTCAGACTAATTCACACATCTAGGCTTTGGAATTAGACAAATCTAGTTCCAGAACCAGCCCCGATTGGTAGGGTTTGGTTTGTTGGTTTGATTTGAAACATGCTCTTTTGAGTGAGCTCTTTTAAGCCTCAGGGAAGATTCTCAACCATCAATGTGATGCTTTTCCAAATGGAGATCAAGAGGAAAAACAGATGTCTTTTATGATTTGCCTTTTCTTTTCTTGGGGGCTTAGAATTGGAACACTTTGTTTATTTGTTTGTTTGTTTTTAAAACATTTGTTGGGATTAAGTTTCAGCTTGTTAGCCCTAATCTATCCCTAAACTGCCTCCAGGCACCTGTTCACAGTTTCCATAGCCTCCCTGGGATCTGCTGGAAATACGAGACAGAGCTGAGCGTCATCTGCATATTTGTGGCAATTCAGCCCAAATTTCCGGATGACCTTTCCCAGAGGCTTTACTTAGATATTTCAAAGCATGGGGCAAGATGGAGCCTTGGGGAACCCCTTAGGCCAGTGATGGCGAATCTTTTAGAGACCAAGTGCCCAAACTGCAACCCAAAACCCATTTATTTATCGCCGAGTGCCAATGCGGCAATTTAACCTGAATACTGAGGTTTTAGTTTAGAAAAAACAACTCATATGTTAACATCTTTTGCCTTAAAAGAAAAACACAATAACAGAGCTTTCAATGATACAAACAACTTTTTATCGAAAGGCATGCTTTTGAACAATTAATGTGATTTTTGCTGTTGTGTGCATGCTGATAAATTTGTCTACCCTTGGCTCATACTTTGTAAGTTTGAGAGCAACACATGCAGCACTCAGGTCATCTGTTAGTCTGTTTCTGGTGTCAGATGTGATATAATTCAAAGCTGAAAACAGCTGCTCACAAGCATAAGATGATCCAAACAAAGTGAGGAAAGCAGTCCAAAGTGCATTCATTGACTTAAAATTATTTGGCAGAGAATTCCACACTTTTAAGGAATTCTGAGTGGCAAATCCAAGGCAAAACCTCCCATTCATAAATGGCCAATAACCCCCCATGCAGAGTTTTGAGAATCTGGATGGGGAAAATGTGCATCTGAGTGGCAAATCCAAGGCAAAACCTCCCATTCACAAATGGCCAATAACCCCCCATGCAGAGTTTTGAGAATCTGGATGGGGAAAATGCACGAGGGGCCAGCTTACCCCAGCAACGGGGTGTATTGGGGGGGGGAAGAGAGAGAGAGACACCCCCCCCCGAGGAAAGGTCCAGTCGTCCACAGGCTTGCATGAAAACCCACAAGGCAAACTTTTGCAACTCGCCCCCCAACCATGCAAAGACACAAACACACAAAAAAAAGCCTCCCGCGTTGCAGAGGAAGAGGCGCCTTTGCATCGCGCCCTGGGTAAGAAAGGGGGCAAGCTCGCGCGCTTCCCACGCCGGCAGCAAAAGCCGTGCGGGTGCAAAGGGCAGGAAGTTTGCAAAAGTGGGTTGGGTTGGGTTGGGTTGGGGGGGGCTTTCCCACCCCGTTCCTCCGGTCCGGCTCCGGCTCCCTTCCGCCTCCTGCAGCAAAATGCAAACCCCGGGCGAGACGCGCTTTGCAAAAAAACATAACCAAGCCACGCACCCTTCCAAGCCGGCGCCAGGGGGTGAGGAGGTGGAAATCAGCTCCGGAGCAGCTCCCGACTCAGGGGGGGCTCCGAGGGGAGGGGAGGGAAAGGGGGGGAGCAATTCCCAACTTGCCGCCGCCGATCACAGCGCAGCCTACCGGGGGAGAGAAACCCCTCTTCCCCTGGCCTCCAAGGGGCCAGGGCCACTCACAGCAGGCAGAGGGCTCTCACCTTCAGAGGTTAGGCAGGTGGATACCAAGGACCAAGTTTTCTTTGTCCTGGCAAACCAATTATGGAACACTCTCAAAACATACTCACTTGGCAAACACATTGTTATCATTTAAGGTATTGGGGAAAACAGTTCTCCCAAGCCTTTTAGATGATATTACTGTGGATAATTCAGGTGTTTTATTGGGTGCTGCTTATAATAGTGCTGATTTTAATCTGCTTCAACTGTTTTCTCTTTTTTAGGCTGTTTTAATGTTCTTATATAAGCCGCCATGGAGGTTTTTGGGTGGAAAGATGGATGCTAATTTGGCCTGGCATATTATGCTCATTTGGCCTAGCATAAATTTAATACCAAAACCAGTGTTTATGAACTTGTTTATGCTGTTGGAGGCATTTAGGGCTTCAGGTGTCCATTTGGTGTTGCAGGTTACTTGAACAGATGGCTAGTTATGGGGAAGCTTGCTTTTAACCCATTTTTATTAACTCAATTTTATGATACTGAATTTATGATATGGTATTTATTGTTCTATTTTAATTTTTTAATATGTTGTAGTTTATTTTCTGCTCTTAACTGCCTTGGATCCTCCCTCTTGGAAGAAAGGCAGGATGAAAACTTCTAATTAAATAATAATAATAAAGGTGAGGAATTATGTACATGCGAACTTTTTTTAACTATTGGGACCAGTTTTCATGGAGCTCATAGATAGCTGCACTTAGAGAAGTCTTTAATTCTCTCCTAGCTTTAGAGAGAGAAAAAACATGCCAGTACCTTTATGTTGATGCTTCGGAACAATGAAGATCATGAAATTATGCACTTATCATGAAACTTTGCCAATTTCACATGTAATTTGCAAGGACCGCCCATCAAATGCAGGGTCTGAACTGCATAGATTTGTAAGGACAATGTAACCCTGGATCAAGTGCTTGTTTAAATTATGCTAGTTTGGGGCTTTCAAAAGGATGTGTATAATAATATTTACATAGTCACACCAAAGACTGAATGAAACAGAAGCATGGCTACCGTTCAAAGACAAGCTTCTTCTTCTCTCTCTCCGTAGATTAACAGAAGCAAGATAACAAGCAAACTTTTAAAACCAATGGTAGCTCAGTTTGAAACAAAATGTTTTCCACATTCATACATCTTTGATTTGTTGAAATGAATCAGAAGTAAATGGAAATGCAAGAACTGTTAAAGAGGAGGTGCTTCCCAGGTTGCGTCCTGGCAACTCAGCCCAGATAGAACATTGGACCTGCTTTTCCATGGGTTTATCCCACAGTGCTGCTGGAACTTTTCAAAGCCTGCAGCTATGTGGATGAACTAGAGTGTGGGGAACCTCTTCCATGGAATCTGCACCTTTGGGAAAGACCCATATTATCTGTTCTATGTAAGTGTGCTCTCATGACCTTGGTGTAGGATGAACCTGTGGGAAAGCAGTTGACTTCCGGGGCTGCGCTGAGGGGACAAATGCGCAAGCCAAGTCGCGTGCCGCTGAGGGGGCTTGAAGTGGGGGTTTGCCATCAACCCCCCCCCCACTTCCTAGCGCTCCCCCGGTGCATGGGGAGGTGTGGAGGATGGCGCGAGGATCGGCAGGTCTTGAAACAGCTTGGTGGCGAGAATACAGCCAAACTCCAAACCGAGGAGAGACACGGCTGGTGCCATTGTTTCCCCCCCCACACACAAGCCAGATGGTTCTCTGAACATAACACAGACCTTTAAACTTCCTTTAAATGGCAAGTAACCTAATTTTCTACCACAGACCTCTAACTCTTAGCGACCTAAAACTACCCTGAACTTTTACCAATCTCAAAACAACCTGAATACCGGGGAAGAAAGGGGGGGAGCCAACTTTTGCTGAGTCCCTAGCATAGAAGGCAAACAAAAAGACTTTTTGGTATATCTTGGTAAGAGCGGATAATTTAAATAAACTAAAGAATGCTAGAATAATGCTTGGGACAGTAATTGCTGTTTCTCTAGCCTCAAACTCCCAAAGTTAAGGGAGACTTTCAGAAGGGTTACAAGGGATTGGATATTTAAACCCCACCCTTCCTCTCCCACATGGTCCACTGAAAGTAAAAGTCATCGGAGGCTGGTGATTTAATGGATAAAGAAAAAAAGAAAATCTTACCAAGTTACGTATCTTCTCTTCCACCACCTTCTTGGCAAGAAGAAGTTCTAGCCCCCAAACACCGTCTTATGCAACAATGGCTTCACAGCCCTTCAAACCAGAGAAATCTACCAAGCCAAAACAAACTGTTGAAGAGATGTTTACTGCTCTTCAATAGCAGGGGGCTAGAAATGAAGAACTTCTCACCAAAAATATGGCAACGTTAACACAACACGCTGAATTACTATCAAAGCAAGCAGACTTGTTGAAACAACAGACAGATCAACTACAAAAACAAGCAAAAGCAATTGATATCCTAGTCAAAAACCAGAAAGACCTCTCAGACAGACAAGATAAAATAGACTCCAAACTTCAAAAAACAGTAACAGAGGCCAAAGATACCAGAAAGAGAATGGAGCTGCTTGAAAACAAAGCACAGGCAACAGACAAAAAAGAACAAAATGGATCATGATGGCCATGATGGATTTAAAACTTAAAGAATCCTCAATTCATCTGAGAGGGTTGAGAGAGGGAGCGGAAGGGAAGAATCTTCAGGATTTCATGGTTAAACAATTGGCAGAATTTCTACAGGAGGACGTGAATGTAACTCAAGGGATGCTGGTTACTACATATAAACTCTTTCTGTGCAAGAACCCATGGTGTACCAAAGGATTGTATTACTCAATTGCTTTCCAGATCTTACAGGGACATGCTCTTACGTCAACATTAAGACAGCCCACTTGTCATAGAAGGAGTCAAAATGTGTCTTATGAAAGAAATACCATCAAGGATTTTAAGGAAAAGACTTCAAAGAAAATTCCTGACTGAGAGACTGACCAGAAATGACATTCAATTTAGATGGGAGATACCACAAGGAGTATCCTTTACTTTCAAAAACAACAAATACAGAATTTTGGATATCTTGAAGGCAGAGCAATTTCTGAGAAGATACGACAAAGATCTCCAAAAAGGAAAACCAGCTATGGACCCGAAGCTAGATAAGCAAGAAGAGGGAGCTGCCGGTGGAGGATCTGATACAGAGGACTAGATGATTTAGAAAAGGAGGCTTCTTTTTCAATTTTACAAAAGTGGACTGTGGGAGGGGAAAGAGAGGGAAATTGGAATAACTAATAAAACAAAAAACAGGTAAATGTCTATAATTGTACTCTCTTGGAACGTTAATGGTTGTAATTCTCCTAATAAGAGGAGAAAGATATTCTAACATTTTAAAAAAATCAAAATGTGATGTAATTTGCTTACAGGAAACGCATATATTGCACAAAGACAAGCACCTATTAGAATGTGACAGATTGGGGCCTCTGTTTACTGCTTATAATAACAAGAAAACAAATGGAGTGGCTCTCTATGTTGCAAATAAGTTAGAACCAAAGCTAGTATATAATGATGAAAGGGGCAGAATATTAATGGTTAAAATTAAAGCTCAAACCCAAGAAATAATATTAGTGGGGTTATATGCCCCACAAATAACAACCAAAAAGAATTTTTTTATAGAATTACAGAATCTCATAGACGAATACGGGCAAAACAGAATGATTTGGATAGGAGATTATAACGGTGTAACAGACCCCAAATTGGATAGGAGTACTAGAAAAAAGAAAGATAAGAGGGAAGGGAAACTTCCAGGCATTTTTTGCAACATGGTCAGCCACTGGGAGATGTATGATACTTGGAGAGTAAAAAAAATTACTGCATAAAGAATATACTTTCTTCTCCTCAAGACACCTCTCCAATTCAAGAATTGATATGATCTGGGTATCTAAAAACTTGATTGGTAAATTAGAAAAGGCTGATGTTCTCCCAAGGGTTTTAACAGACCATAATCCAATTATAGCCAAAATCAAACTCGGCTACCAACAAAAAAGAATTTGGAGAATTAATGAAAATTTGCTAAAAAGAACAGATAGTAAGAAGTAGTAGAAAAGAGCAAGAGTCCAGTAGCACCTTAAAGACTAACAAAAATATTTTCTGGCATAGTATGAGCTTTCGTGAGCCACAGCTCACTTCTTCAGATACAGCTAGAATGTGAATCCATCTGTCTTTAAGTAGAGGAGAGTGAATTCAGACAAGCATTAGTATGTAAATGTTAACAGTATGCAAATGTGAATAGCAGGCGTGATGGGATTAGGTGTGGTGTGCAGAAGAGTCTGTGATGTCATGGGGAGAGATAGGTGTGGAGAAATCAGCATTGGTAATGAGCCATGAATGCAAGGTCTTTATTCAGCCCAGGTAAATGCATTGTCTTTAGTTTGAATATCAACTGTAATTCAGCAGTTTCTCTTTCCAATCTCCCTTTGAAATTCCTTTGTAAGAGAACTGCTACTCTTAAATCTGCAACAGAATGTCCTGGAAGGTTGAAATGTTCTCCCACTGGTTTTTGAATATTGTGGTTTCTGATGTCAGACTTATGTCCATTTAATCTTTGTCTAAGAGACTGACCTGTTTGTCCATTGTAGATTGTGGAAGGGCATTGCTGGCATGTGATGGCATAAATCACATTAGAAGATGATTTATGCCATCACATGCCAACAATGCCCTTCCACAATCTACATTGCTGTCTAATTGAATCAGAATTAGAGAAAAAAATTCTACTCAACAAACAAAAATTCTTTGAGAATGTGAACAAACCTGGGAAGCTACTTGCTTGGCAACTAAAAGCTAAAAATATTGGGGAACCTATTTTAAAAATAAAAAGAGGTGAAGGAATTACAACAAATTTAAACCAAATACAAAGGGTATTTACAGACTTTTACGCCAACCTCTATAAAAACAAAGAAGACAAAAGGGTAAAAATAGAAAAATATTTAGAAGAAATTAATCTGGAGAAGATAAATGACTCACTGAATGAAATTCTAGAAGCCAAAATTTCTATTGAAGAACTAAACCAAACAATCTCCAAAAGTAAAACAAATAAGGCACCAGCACCAGATGGGTTTACAGCTTTATATTATAATACCTTCAAAGAGGAAATAGGCCCATTACTTTTGGAGGTTATGAATACAAGTCTAGAACAGGGGAGGATACCAGAGTCTTGAAATCAAGCTAATATTACCTTGATTCCAAAACCTGAAACAGATCAAACAGAGGTAAAAAATTACAGCCCAATTTCCCTCCTCAATAATGATTACAAACTCTTTGCTGATATATTAGTGGAAAGATTTTTAAAAGTACTAAAAGAATTAATACATGAAGACCAGGTAGGCTTTCTCCCGGGTAGACAAATAAATCAAAACGTTAGAACGATGATAAATCTGATAGAACTAGCTGAACAAAAACCAGATTTGCAAATGGCATTGATGTTTGTAGACACAGAAAAAACGTTTGACAATGTACAATGGGGATTTATGAAACAGGTGTTACATAATATAAACTTTGGTCACAAGTTCATTAGAGCAATAAATAGTATTTACACAAGGCAAACAGCTTCAATCTTGATAAATGGGGAATCTACATCCAGGATAGAAATACAAAAGGGCACAAGACAAGGATGTCCACTTTCCCCACTTTTGTTTATTCTGGTTTTAGAGGTACTCAATATAAAAATTAGAATAGACCCCATTATAAGAGGAGTTAAAATAGGTAAAAATGAACATAGAGTAAGAGCATACGCAGATGACATGGTCTGTATTCTAACTGATCTATCACATAACAAAAAGATTGATGGAAATCTTCCACATATATGGGACTCTCGGGATTTAGAATTAATAAAGAAAAAACAAAAATTCTGGCAAAAAACATGACAATATAGGAAAAGGAAGCTCTAGCTGAAATGGCAGGATGTAAAGTAGAGAATAAAATTAAATATTTAGGTATATGGATATCTAACAATAATATAAATCTTTTTCAAAATAATTACTCCAAAATATGGGAAGCGGTCAAATACCAATTCAAAAATTGGGAAAAACTTCAAGTCTCATGGGTCGGTAGAATTTTGATAATAAAAATGATGGTTTTACCAAAAATGTTGTTCCTTTTTCAGAACATACCTATTTTGAAGGGAATTGCAGTTTTCCAACAGTGGAAGAAGGATATGGTAAAGTTTATATGGGATTGTGGCAGACACAGAATTGCATACAAAAATTTAATAGATAGTAAAGATAGACAGTCATGCTAGGAAAAGTTGAGGGCAGCAGGAAAAGAGGAAGACCCAACAAGAGATGGATTGGCTCAATAAAGGAAGCCACAGCTTTCAATTTGCAAGATCTGAGCAAGGCTGTCAAAGATAGGACATTTTGGAGGACTTTCATTCATAGGGTTGCCATGAGTCGGAAGCGACTTGACCGTACTTTAAACACACACACAAATATAGAGGAGGTCTGGCCCTTCCAGGTTTAAGATTTTACTATGAAGCAGCTTGCTTTAGCTGGCTAAAGGATTGGATCAATTTAAAAAATCTGAGATTATTAGACCTAGAAGGTTTTAATCTAAGATATGGTTGGCATGCCTATTTATGGCATGAGAATGATAAATTAAACAGAGATTTCAACTGACACACCATAAGAGCCAGCCTACTCTAGGTCTGGAAAAGGTATAGAAGAGGGTTTGAGACTAAAACACCGGGCTGGCTCAACCCGTTTGAAGCGATCATAAGAAGAAAACCCATTATGGACAATGATGGTAGAACTTACAGGGATTGTATACAAAAGGAGAAGGACAAATGGGAATTAAAAAGTATGGGAGGTTTAGGTATAACAGACTGGCTTAAATATTTTCAACTACATGATATCTTTCAAAAAGATAAGAAACTTGGTTTCATAGATCAAAAATCAGACCTAGAAAAAAGAACAGAATCTGGGAACAAGGGGCAAATCTCCAAACTATATCAGTTAATTTTAGATTACAATTTAGAAGAAGAAAGAGTTAAACCAACTATGATTGCCTGGGCAAGAGGTTTTAGTCATAATATAAACATGGAGGACTGGGAAAGTCTTTGGACAAAGGAGTTTAAATTTACAAAGGAGTTTAAATTTGGACAAAGGAGTTTAAATTGCTAACAGTATAAGGGAGAACATGTATAAAATGTTTTAAAGATGGCATATTACACCAGTTCTGCTAGCAAAGATGGCTAAATCACTTCCTGACACATGTTGGAGATGTAAAGAACAAAAGGGAACCTTCTACCACACTTGGTGGACCTGCAAAGTTGTTAAATTTTTTTGGAAATCTATAACAATGGAAATGCAAAATTTGATACAGGGCAACATAAAGAGAAAACCAGAATACTTCTTATTAGTATATTGTCGAAGGCTTTCATGGTCAGAGTTCATTGGTTCTTGTAGGTTATCCGGGCTGTGTAACCGTGGTCTTGGTATTTTCTTTCCTGATGTTTCGCCACTGGTGAAACGTCAGGAAAGAAAATACCAAGACCACGGTCACACAGCCCGGATAACCTACAAGAACCAACTTCTTATTAGGTTTATTACCAAAAGATCTTGAGAAGGAGGACAAAACTGTCTGCCAATATAGCTTTGCTGCAGCTAGAATAGTAATTGCTAAATCTTGGAGAGGGGATAAAAAGTTACATAAAAGAGACTGGAGAACTAAACTTCTGGATTATATGCATTTGGCTAAACTAACTAATTCCCTACAGGGCAAGGATATAGATGTATTTAAAAAAACAATGGAAAAAGGCCTTTGCATATTGGACAACCACGGCAAAAATAGACTGTTCAATACTCGTGAAAGGGTTGTAAGGACCACATAACAAAAGGGCAATAAAAAGATTATGGGAATTTTCCTAAGAGTTACTCTAACGGAAGTCACTCACGGGTGGGGGTGGAGGGTATGGCAGGGTTATTAGGTGAGTGGTTTAGGTACTGTTTATTCATACACTTCTTTTTCTATCACTATGTACACTGTTATCTTTCTTTCTTGTAAAATTTGAATAAAAATTTATATTAAAAAAAGAAGAAAGAAAAGCAGTACCCGCAGCAGTGATGTAATGTAGAAAAGGCAACTCAGGCATTCTTGGGCCGGCACTAAACGTTGCAGTAAAGATGGGGCTACCACTGAAAACAGTACTCCCCATTGTAATATCTGGAAATACAAAATGATATCAGTTATTGCGCCATGAGCCCTTCTCCCCCCCTCCCCACACGTGGAAGCTAATAAGGCAGGGGATCGAAGCTGTAATAAAAACAATGGTGATGGCACTGGAAATTGGTTTGGGTGGAAAACCAGTTCCCCAGAACTTAAATGGTAACTGTACGTTCAGGAGTACAGTAACATACCACACCCTCATTAGCACATTATCTTGATACTTACAGGACAATGGTTAGCACATTACCTTTGTTACTTTTTGCAGGACAATGACTCAGCTCAAACCCTCCCCCCTTCTGACTATATATTACTCTTCCTACACACTTGGCACTGAGAGACACTGTCCTTCAGTGTTACTCCCCTGAAGATGCCTGCCACAGCTGCTGGCGAAACGTCAGGAAAGAAAATACCAAGACACGGTCACACAGCCCGGATAACCTACGAGAACCAATGTACGTTCAGGAGATTTAGGAAAAATTGATCTGAGGAAGCCCACGCTGTCCCTTTTGAAAACTTTCACAAATCCTGCAGTAAAAGATCTGTACTGCCCATGTTTGCACATATTCTTTGATGGTAAAATGCTTTCTTTGAACGCATGATGTGGTACGCAAATATATTTGAAATGCCTGTATGCTGCTATTATCCGTTTGGAAGTGAGGTGGCGCTTGTGTAGCCTCTCTCTCTCTCTCTCTCTCTCTCTCTCTCTCTCTCTCTCTCTCTCTCTCTCTCTGTCTCAGAGCCAGGGGAGCCAGGCGGACCACCATCTGATTCTCTACATTTCCACAGACCAGAGTACAGCTGTAAACATCAGCCGGGACATTGCTGAGTCTTACGTTACTGTTCATGTTTCTGCAAGACAGAGACTGCTGTTTATGTTGGGCTGAAAACAGATCTCGTGTGTTTGTAGAGAGACAAAATTCCTTACGTAGTCTGTGTATCCCTTGTTTTTAATTTGCCCATTAAAAGCGAGCCGGCCTGGTTTTTGTCCCGGTAAATTAAAAAGCCTCTTCCCATCTTCCTTGTCTCATTAAGACGAAATCGTGACAGGCCTATCAGGCAGCTGGCCTGTGTTAGGATGCTGGTGTCGATCTTTCCTCCCAGGATTCAGATCTAGTCGTCTGTTTGTGTCTTGTTTCAGCAGGCTGTTACTGCTGAAAGAACTCTAGCTCTTTCCCTGTCAGATATAACTGGAAGCTGGTAAGAATATACACCGGCATTTGCAAAAAGTGGAAGGACACATGGCCAGCAGTGAAAATTCTAACAATATGCTGTATGTTTCCAAATAAGGAGGGACAATGGGGCATATGAGTGGAGTTTCACTGAGTCTTTCCTTGAGCAGGGCCGTAGTGTGTGTGTGTGTGTAGGGGGGAGAGGGCAGCTGCAATTCCTGTGGCATGCAGAGAGGGTGACAGAACTGCCCCTCCTACCCGGCCTGCTCCTCCAAGAGAGGCAGTTCTGCCGCCCTCTCTGCATGCCACAGGGACAGTAGCTGCCCTCCTTGCCACTGTCCCCACTATGGCCCTGACCTCGAGGGGAAGGGCGTTAGCTCAGCTTATTCCATGCTATGGACTCAAAAAGCTTCCGGAACAGACCCTTACTCCTTAATAGCACAACGCAGCCACCTGTATAATCTAAGCTTCATTTTATCCCGTATATACAATAATTCTAGTGACAGAGAGAATCATTAGCTCCTAATAAAATTGACCCAGAGCAGTCACAGAAGCATTAAGCTCCATGATGAGAAACATAATCAAATCCAGCACCCTCCCTCCACAAAAGCTTGGGGCCTCGACACACATTAGCCTCCCACAGAGTAACCCTCACTGAATCAAGTTCGTTTTGCTTTTCAACAGAACTGGTCAGATTGTGGTTTTTGAATGTTAATAATGTAACACGGGTTAGGAAATTGGCTGAAAAAAATATTTGAATGGTGACTGCTTTTAATGTGAAATTTGAGGGATGGCTGTAAGCAACTTGCAAAAGAAAGCTTAAAAGATGTGAGGCTACATAGCCACAACGAACAGCACACAGAGACCAGCATGAAATCATGTGAAGTAAAACGTCCATAAACCATTCATCCTGGCTTCAGAATACCCATATTTTGCAATTCATTGCAACATCAGATTGCATCCAAGGGGGCCAGATGAGTCAGGGGAATCATAATGGCTGTGCAGACTGTGGGTTACTGGCTCAAATATGACTATGCCAAAAGTATATGAGAGCAGTTCTCATACATTTATTGCTCAGCTGCTTATGAAATAAACTGCTAGTCTGTCTCCCATGTGGTTTCCTATGAAAGGAAAACTTACATCTTTACAGTCCTGTAAGAATGAAGGTCCTCATTTAGAGGCCTCAACAGACAGAGCAACAACTGAGCAGATCTAGATGCTGAACCAACGTTTACTCCTCAGCTTAGAAGAGTTGGTTTTTATATGCTGACTTTCTCTACCACTTAAGGAAGACTCTAACCGGCTTACAATCACCTTCCCCTTCCCACCACAGACACCCTGTGAGGTAGGTGAGACTGAGAGAGCTGTGACTAGCCCAAGGTCACCCAGCTGGCTTCATGTGTAGGAGTGGGGAAACAAATCCAGTTCACCAGATTAGCCTCCGCCACTCATGTGGAGGAGTGGGAAATCAAACCTTATTCTCCAGATCAGAGTCCACCAGGATGGAGCAGCAGTTTCTTGTTCTCAACCTTCTTAAGCACTTATTGGTACAATCCTGAAGCAACAGCCTCTTAAATCAGCTTGGATCTGCCTATATAATCATGGGAAACCACATTAAAGGCTGAAGTGAATGAGGAAAGGAAATGCTATACAACATGTCTCAATTTCATCTTCAGATGACATACCTTTCAGATATTACCGTAATGCAGTAACACTGCTCTTCTGTGAATTTATTCCACTGTATTGCTGTAATGCTTGAAGGCTCTCGTTCGCATGAGTGCAGCAGGTCAGCACAAAGCATCATTTGGCTCAGGAGCAATGCTGGAGACCTGCCTGTGCTGCAGAAACATTGTGATACTACTCCATAGAAGAGAAGCTTCAACAGTTCTGCGGAGGAAGGGGTAAAACCCTGAAGAAATCCACAGGCCTGTTTTGTGAGAAGGGTCATTAAAAGCTTAAATTACTTGTGGGGGGGGCACATACCACAATTTGATAAATGGGCTGAGAATAGGATTGCCAGCTCTGGCTTGGGAAATTCCTGGAGATTTGGGAATGAAGCCTGGGAAGGGTGCAGTTTGGGGACAGGAGGGATCTCAACATGGTATAAAGCTATACAGTCCACCCTCCAAAGCTGCCTTTTCTTCAAGAGATAGGGATACGTGTAGTCTGGAGATCCGTTGCAATTCCAGGAGAACTCCAGGCCCTACCAGGAGGTTGGCAACTCTAAAACAGAGACAGGCCCCCAAATCAGCTGCAGCGACTTTGCCAGGGGGAATTATTTTCAATATCCTACCCTAAAGCTTATTGATCCAAGATCTGGGGGGGATTGGAAAAGATTTACTCATTGGCCTCAAGCAGACATTCTTCAGCTACAAAGAAAGGGTTAAAATGCATGCTCTTTGTCATCAGGAAAGGAAGTCTTTGTCCAAAAACATTTGCCTCCATGTGTCTACGTTCCAGGAGGGAAAAGTCAAGTCCCTATTGTAAGCATAGGCTTAGTTAGCATTGCACCTTTCTGCTATTTTGCTTTCTGTCCATGGCTAATATATGAAGTCAAATATTTTGGACAAATAAAACTGATCCCAAGTTGTCAACGTTATGCATATGTGTTTAAAATTATCCCCATAAAAATATTACTTTTTCTCTTGTATATTCTTAAGGAGTCACTTCAATGTAGGGTTGCCAACTGCCAGGTAGTTAGCAGCACGAAAGGCTCAAAATGAAATCCAACTGGAATTGCATCACAAAACTTATATTCAAACAAAGCATTACATCATGCTGAATGAAACAACATCAAGCATTACATCATGCAAAAGTGAGCAAATTACAAACGTGTGCGGCTCAGACAATAACCCACAGTGCAACAAGCTAATGAAGTGGGGCGGGGCAAATCCTCCTACTATCTAAGATGGTAAAGTCGCAAGTCCAAGGAGACCAACAAACATGAAAGATGGTGAAAGTTCGTGGAGAGGAGAACGCGTGGTTAGTCGCTGGTGCGCGTTTCAAAAGGCTTCCTTCAGCTCCAATAGAAAAGCAACGTCAGCTTTTAAGTCCATTTGGTGGTAAGCTGGTTGTCAAAGAGACCGTCAACTGTGAAGTGCAAGGTATTACATTGTCATATATAAAAGTGGTGCCTCCAAACTTGTACAACATTATATACATGCACGCCATGCTGATACAGACCTACTCTTTTTTGTTCTTTGGCAGTTCAAATCCAAACCTTTTCATATTCAAGATGCCAAGAAAATACTTTTGCAGCAAGAATCTCGCTTAATTTATGCTTTTCAGACTCTCATTCCTAAGGGTCTAAATAATGAGTTTGATTTGTCATGCTTTGTATAATTGTATTTTTATTCCGGGGTTGCTTTCTTGCATAAGGGGCTCCGTCCCTTTAAGAAGCCACCCTGGCAGCTATATAAGAACTCCCTTCCTGTTAGCTTCCCTCCGCGGATCCTTTTACAATGCGCTATTGAGTTTCATTAAGACGCATTTTGGTAAGTTTTCTTTTGAATTATAGCATCCACATGGACTTTAGTATTGTATGTATTTTATATGTGACAATGTAATACCTTGCACTTCACAGTTGATGGTCTCTTTGACAACCAGCTTACCACCAAATGGACTTAAAAGCTGACGTTGCTTTTCTATTGGAGCTGAAGAAAGCCTTTTGAAACGCGCACCAGCGACTAGCCATGCGTTCTCCTCTCCACGAACTTTCACCGTCTTTCATGTTTGTTGGTCTCCTTGGACTTGCGACTTTACCATCTTAGACAGTAGGAGGATTTGCCCCGCCCCACTTCATTAGCTTGTTGCACTGTGGGTTATTGTCTGAGCCGCACACGTTTGTAATTTGCTCACTTTTGCATGATGTAATGCTTGATGTTGTTTCATTCAGCATGATGTAATGCTTTGTTTGAATATAAGTTTTGTGATGCAATTCCAGTTGGATTTCATTTTGAGCCTTTCGTGCTGCTAATTTCCACAACGACGTTATATACGGCACAGGTTTCCTATTGATATTGTAACTCCCAGGTAGTAGCAGGAGATCTGCTAGCTGATCTCCAGCCGATAGAGATCAGCTCACCTGGAGAAAAATGGCCGCTTTAGCAATTGAACTCTATGGCATTGAAGTCCCTCCCCTCCCCAAACCCCGCCCTCTTCAGGCTCCACACCCAAAATCTCCCGCTGGTTGAGAAGAGGGACCTGGCAACCCTACTTCAATGTCAAACACTGGGTTAGTTCAAACATAAGATGAAGCCATGCTATATATTAACTAAGCTTTGTTTGTGAAACCTGGGATTCAGCTTACAGATGGACATCCCAATTCTTCTTTTTTCTTGAAAAATGCAGGGTTCAGCACCTTCACAATAGCCAGTAATTTCTGTGACAAGTGAAGGAACAAGCATGGTGGCACAGGATTAAGTTGAGATGTTTGTGGTCAAGCAAAACCATAGTTAACACTGTGTGTGTGTAAATGCTATCAAATTGCTTCTGACTTATGGCGACCCTATGAATTAATGAAGAAGAGTTGGTTTTTATACCCCGATTTTCTCTACCTTTAAGGAGTATCAAACTGCCTTATGTTCACCTTCCCTTCCTCTTCCCACAACATACACCCTGTGAGATAGGTGAGGCTCAGAGCAGTCTGAAAGAACTGAGAGTGGTCCAAGGTTACCCAGCAGGCTTCATGTGTAGGAGTGGGGAAACAAACCCGATTCACCAGATTAGAGTCCACCACTCATGTGGAGGAGAGGGGAATCAAACCCGGCTCTCCAGATTAGAGTCAACTGCTCTTAACCACTACGCTACGCTGACCTCCAAAGCATCCTATCGTTAACAGCCTTGCTCAGGTCCCGCAAACTGAGGGCTGTGGCTTTCTTGACTGAGCCAATGAATCTCATGTTGTGTCTTCCTCTTTTCCTTCTGCCGTCAACTTTTCCTAGCATGATTGTTTTTCCAGTGACTCAGTTTAGCCCCAGTTTAGTTATTTAAGCTTCTTTAGGCGTTATTTGATCTAGAACCCACTTGTTTGTCTTTTTGGCAGTCCATGGTATCTGTAAAACTCTCCTCCAACATCACATTTCAAATGAATCAACTTTCTTCCTGTTGGCTTTCTTCATCATCCAACTTTCACACCCATGCAAAGTAATGGAGAATCATGAATTATCTTCATCTTGGTTGTCAGTGACACATCCTTATATGTAAGAATCTCTTCTAGCTCCTTCGTGGCTCCCTTCCCAGTCTCAATCTTCTTCTGATTTCTTTGTTATAGTCTCCCTTTTGGTTGATGATGGAGTCAAGGAATAGAAAATCTTGGACAATTTCAGTTTCTTCATTGTCAACCCTAAAGTTGTGTAATTCCCCAGTAGTCACTATTATTGTCTTCTTGATGTTCAGCTGTAATCCTGCTTTGGCATTTTTAGCTTTAACTTTCATCAGTAGTCATTTCAATTCTTCACTATTTTCTGCCAGTAATGTGGTGTCATCTGCATATCTCAAATTGTTCTTCTCTGATGTTCATTCCTTCATCTAAATCTAATCCAGTTTTCCTTATTATATGTTCTGCATACTGATTGAACAGACAGATAGATAAAATACATCCTTATCTGATACTTTTGCCAATTGGAAACCATTCTGTTTCTCCATATTCTGTCCTAACTGTAGCCTCTGGGGAGGGGCTGTGGCTCAGTGGTAGAGCATCTGCTTGGCATGCAGAAGGTCCCAGGTTTAATTCCCGGCATCTCCAGTTAAAGGGACTAGGCGTGTAGGTGATGTGAAAGACCCCTGCCTGAGACCCTGGAGAGTCGCTGCCGGTCAGAGTAGACAATATTGTCTTTGATGAACCAAGGGTCTGATTCAGTACAAGGCAGCTTCATGTGTGTTCATGTGTTCAATCATATGCTGTGGCACATCCATTTCCTTTAAAACCACCCATAGCTTTTCATGATCCACATGGTCAAACATTTTGCTGTAATCTATGAAATACAAGCTGATTTTCATCTGAAATTCTCTCATATGCTCCAGTAACCAACGTAAATTTGCAATATGAATACTAGGGCCTCTTCCTTTTCTGAATCCAGTTTGAACATCTTCCATCTCTTGTTTCATATAAGGTAATCGTCTTTGTTTTAAGATTTTGAGCATCACTTTACTCATGTGTGAAATTAATGTGATGGTCTGATAGTTGCTGCAGTCTTTGTTGTCTCCTTTTTCTGGAATTGGAATGTAAATTGTGTGTTTCCAGTCTGTGGGCCATTGTTTTGTTTTCCATATTTGTTGGCATATTCTTATTAAGGTTTTAATGGACTCAATTTCTATAGCTTGGAATAACTCTGTTGATATACAGTCTACTCCTGGTGATTTATTTCTTCCGGTTGCTTTGAGTGCAGCTTTCACTTCACTTTCTAAACCTGCAGGTTCTTCTTCAAAAGACTCTTCATAGAAGAAATCTGTCACCCTTTCATCTCTTCTGTATAGTTCTTCAGTGTGTTGTTCCCATTTTTTTTTTAAATGGTGTCCTGTTCAGTTATGTATTTCAGTGTTGATCTTTCAGCATGCCTAACCATGCTTTAAATTTCCTTTTGACTTCTTGGATCTTGTAGAACAGATCTCTTGTTAAGACTACTTGTGGTTAATCGTTCAGCTTCAAAGCATGGTTTCAGATCTTAGTTCTATGGTGGGATTGCCAACTCCAGGCTGGGAAATTTCTGGATATTTGGGATGGAACCTGGGTTTAAGGAGGGGAGGGGCTTCAGTGGAGTATAATGCCATAGAATTTGCCCTCGGAAGCTGCCATTTCCTCCAAGGGAACTGATCTCTGTAGTCTGGAGATCAGCTGTAATTCTAATTCTCCAGGCCCCACCTGGAGGTTGGGAGACCTATTTGATGGACCCTAATTAAGGATAGTTAGTGGATTGGCCCACAGTTAGTTTAATTAAACCATGATTTCACACTGTCTGAAGTTAGCCAGTAAATCAATGTCAGCCTATGTTACAAACCAGGACCAGCTGACAGATGAACATGGAGACAGGAAATGATCTACAAAGAGAATAATATTATTTTTAAAAGCTGTTGGCATTAATAGCATAAATGTACTAAATTTCTATGTACAGCAGTAGGCTGTCAATGGACTTAAGAGCTGAGGTTTTATGGCCTTGTAATCAGCTTCTTCTTTCTTTGCTGTGGCTGAAGTGAATTGTTAAAGATGCATACGTACAAGGATTATTTTAGCCAAGCCACCGCTAAATATATAGCACTGTCTGTTTCCAGCAAAATAAAGTGGAAACTTGGGATAAAGCTTCCTGTGAAAGAAATTAAATTATATTTTAACCAGCTGCTAGTTGGAAACCAAAAAGCAGTAGAATTTTAGCTTAAGATGGACCTTTGTCGTGTTTGACTTCATCTTTAGAGTTGCCAGGTACCCCCATGCCACCAGTGGGAGCTTCATAGGGGTGGGAATTACCGCCCCCCTCAGCTGGCCCGCTTCTGCCTGCCCACCATAACTGGGCATGTGGGAATCCTATTCATCTTTAACAAAAGTGTTCAGTAAGAGGCAGACAATTCCAAACTTTGCTCTCTCTCTCTCTCTCTCTCTCTCTCTCTCTCTCTCTCTCTCTCTCTCTCTCTCTCTCTCTTTCTTTCATTATCATCCAGCTGATCAAAACTCTGCCATCATGGCCTGGTGGTGTTTATCTAGCAAGGAATTGCTAAAATCCCTTTCCTATTTCATACCTTGGTATTGTCATTCTTAGTCACTCTCAGAGGGCAGAGAGGCCTGATCCCCTTCCAACGTTTGAGGCCCCTAGCCAGAGTAAAATTTAAAATTGGTGACACAAAAACAAAATAATGCACATACGCACAAAAAAGAATGAGACATACATTTAGACACAAAAAATTCCCATTGAAGCCCTCTTTGAAATCGAGACCCAATCCAAATGGTCCTCCTCCTCCTGCTGCCTGATTGGCCATGGTCATTCCTTCCTCCCACTATATCCATATATATGAATCAGGTCCATAGACCTTTTTTGTTCCCCCGTTTCCTCTGGGTCCATTCCCAGGGATACAGACAATCCCTCCTGTGGAAAACTTAGATAGGGTTTTCTGATTGTATGCATATTTTATGCAATGTTTCCCCCCCCCCCCAAACTACTGCGGGCACATCCAAGGGGAAAATGTGATTACTAGACTATATTAGAGTATTGACTGTAGTGATCAATGTTGGACTAGAAAATGATTTAGATAATTTAGATTACTATAGATCTTAAGCCAGGAAGCCATCTGGGATACACTTCAAATCTACCTCATTTGATTTCTATGAAGAAAAAATGCTATGAGAATAAATGAGCTATGGGGATTGAGAGGGGGCACAGACTCATTATTGCAATGCCAGTTTCCATGTACACAGAAATGACATTTTTCATTAAAACTAACACAAACTCATGTGCTTTCATGGGAATTGCTACTGACATCTGACTTCCAGTACACCTACTGAGCTCCGTTTTCCATGTTTGTGTAAGTGCTTTTGTGCATTTAGAACAGTGTATTCCAATGAGGGAGAAAGGAGATTTTTCAGATCAAAGTTTTGTGTGTTTATTGAAGCATATAGCATCCAGATCACTTGTTGTTCAGTATAGGAGCATGGGACAGTTTTGGCCATGCCCTCCCCCCACAGAAGAATCGAGGATGAGGCACAACAGGATGGGATGCCAGCAGTTGGGCACCTTGTATGCTGGGGCCAATAGATACAGGCTTACGATCAAGGCCAGACCAGTATTAATATGGCTGTGCCCCTGTGGCCAGACTTTTATTCGGTGTTTTCCCACCCGCCGACCCACGCTACAGTTCTACAGTGTGAGATAACGTGTTTGCCTGGGGGAAAGGGGTCCAACAGATTGGCAGAGATGGGGATTTTTTTTTTTTTGCCTTTCCCTTACTGTTGGTCCTGAGTGAATGTTAGATTAACTAGGCCTGGTTATGGGACTGGTGGCAAGAACAGTATGAATTATGTAATTTACAGGGCCTCTTCAAAAATTATTCAGTACATAGCTTGGGCCTGGGATCTCCACCTTGGACTGAACATAACACAATCATGAGCTGCGACTTCTCTTCAATTCCTTTTATATGCAGAACTTGATAACATCAGGATCATAGCACAGTGGAGAAGGAGCCTTAGACCTGAAACAATTCCAAGGAGCACTATTTGGGGAAAACATGGTCTCTGGAATATGTGTGGGTCACCCAACAGGACCAATAGGGCCCCTCCTGGGACTGTTTCATGCTGGGGAAATGGTGCAACAGGGATGGCTGAAGCTCCTTGTTTACCATGTTTACTATGATCCTGATCCTAATTGGACACTGCACATGTAATTGTGTTACATCTTGCACACAGTGGAGACCCCAGACCCAACCTGTGCACTCTGTAATATGTGAAGAGGGGGGAGCCCAGCAAGGGCGCAACATTTGGTGACCACCACGAGGCATTTAATAATGAAGTTAGTTTACCCCGATCAGCCCTGTGTCAGTAGTTCTGGCCGGGGGCATGGGTGGCAGGGGCTCTGTTTATACTGGGCAGCAGCAGCTGAATGCTGGCTGCTGTACAGCATGGAGGGGAGAGTGAGTGGGACTCAGTACCTCTTGGCACAGGTCCCACGCAGGCAAGGGAAGGTGAGGCATGGCAGCATTAACTGTGCTGAGTGTTTGTCCATATGTAAGAAGCCTTTATGGGACTGCTCTTTTAAATTAATCCACACTAAGGAGGAGGTAGTAGAAAAGAGCAAGAGTCCAGTAGCACCTTAAAGACTAAAAAAATATTTTCTGGCAGGGTATGAGCTTTCGTGAGCCACAGCTCACTTCTTCAGATACAGCTAGAATGTCACATACTAGCTGTATCTGAAGAAGTGAGCTGTGGCTCACGAAAGCTCATACCCTGCCAGAAAATATTTTTTTAGTCTTTAAGGTGCTACTGGACTCTTGCTCTTTTTTACTACTGCAGACAGACTAACACAGCTACCCACTGTGAATTATCTTAAGGAGGAGGTGTGAGAAAAAGAGGTTAGGGTTTAATAAGTTTCTGCCGATCAATCGTTTAACAAACCTAGATAAACTCTAGCCACACATCTGGTTTTTTCATTCCAGTGTGTATTTGGAAAAGGGTATGTCCCTTTTCATACCCTTTACAAAAATGTGCTCACATATAATCACATGGATTATATAGTTTTCCCATTTGTTTGTGGGTTTTTTTTTTGTTTCTTCAGTGATATCTTACTCCTTTATGTCAGTCATAACTAGGATTATAAACATAACAATTCATATATATATGCAGGCTCACATCTTACATAACTTGAATGCCAACGCATCCCAGATTCTTGCCTTAAGCATCAACCTGTTCTGAAAAAATATCACATTTGCTTCATTTTGCTGGGATATTTGGGGGAAAACTGTAATTGGATTAAATCTGAAGTAATATTATTGCTTGTTTGTTAAGGTATTTGGCTGTACTGTGCTGCTTTGACAGAACTTTCTTTTCTGCAGAAGTAAGATTAATGTATTTAGGTGCATTGTATGAGGCTTTTTAATAGAAAAGCAATCATGGTTCCATATCTGAAAATCTCCATTTATCAGAAAATCACTCAATCACTGTTTGAAAGTCTCTTGCATATGATTAGGTGATGTTATTAAAGAGGGTCATTTGGAGCAGGGAGCATTTTCAGGATTTACTGCTCTCTTATGAAATGTTTATACTGTTGCAAATTGCCTTGAATAAACATTTCTCGAAGAAAGGCAACTAACACATATTAATAGCAATGTTTGTTGTTAAGGTTACCTGTTCTCTGTGTCTTATCTGTATTTGCATGAGAGGTATGCAGGCAACCAAGCCTCTTGGAACCAAATTAGATTAATCTATGACCACTTACAGATAATATGTATGGCTGCTCTAAGACTAGGCAGAGTAGCTTATATAGTGAAAGTCATTTATAGCCATTCATTTGTCACCAGTAAAGCTAAAAATAAAGGCAACAGCATTCTACCATGCAGGTTTCCTGTTTTCTGAGAAAGAAAATGAGACAGGTGGCAGATAGTAAGTAGAGAAAGAACATGAGGCAGTGGCAGCTGGTATCAGGTGGCTGCAGCAGCTGAGCACCTAAGATGACCAGAGCATAGTTACAAGTCATTAGCCATTGTGGTGTATGGTTAAGAGCAGTGTACTCTAATCTGGAGAAGTGGGTTTGATTCCCCACTCCTCCACATGAGCGGCGGACTCTAATCTGGTGAACTGGGTTGGTTTTCCCACTCCTAGACATGAAGCCAGCTGAGTGACCTTAGGCTAGTCACAGTTCTCTCTGAACTCCTTTAGCCCCACCTACCTCACAAGATGTCTGTTGTGGGGAGAGGAAGGACAGGTGATTGTAAGCTGGTTTGAGACTCTTTTTGGTAGAGAAAATTGGGGTACAAAAACCAACTCTTCTTCTTCATTAGGAAAGATGTACCCATTGAATATCTGACTGGACATTTACTATACTTGGGTTGCCAAGTCAAGGTTAGGAAATTCCTGGAGATTTGGGGGTGGAGCTTGGAAAGGCAGGGTTTGGAGAGAGGAGTGACTTCAGTAGGGTATAATGCCACAGGGTCCACCCTCTGAATCAGTCATTTTCTACAGGGAAACTGATCTACATAAGAACATAAGAAAGGCCCTGCTGGATCAGACCAAGGCCCATCAAGTCCAGCAGTCTGTTCACACAGTGGCCAACCAGGTGCCTCTAGGAACCCACAAACAAGACGACTGCAGCAGCACCATCCTGCCTGTGTTCCACAGCACCTAATATATAGGCATGCTCCTCTGATACTAGAGAGATACTGTCATTTAGATACTGTCGTTTAGAGTTCTCTTATAATTCCAGGAGATCTCCAGGTTCCACCTGGAGGTTGACAACCCTATCAGCTGTGATGTTGAAGAATGGTTCCATTTATGGATATGCCATATAAATTCACTAACTTTGTAAGAAACAAGTAGGGATGCAACTGAACTTTGCAGTCCCAATGGTTTAACTTGAACCTTGCTATTTTTATGTTTATTTATTTATTGTGCAAATCGAGCCCATAAGACTTTGTTTTCATGCTATCTTCAGTTTCTATGCATCACTTTTTCTTGTTAAATATATGCATTTTCAATTTACTTGTATTAAGTTGGCACATAAATGGTATAATAATGCTGATGTGGAGGCATGCAATGGCAAACCACCCCCGAACGTGTCTTACCTTGAAAACTCTACAGGGTCACCATAAGTCAGCTGTGACTTGATGGCAAAAAAAGAGAAATGGCTAAAGAAAGAAACAAATCAAAACACTGGCAATGAAAATGGATGAAACAAAAATGTTCACAATGACAACATAATTAAATAAAAATAAACACACATTTCTACTGAAGAGTTATTTAAAAACGATACCCGATGAATTTCTAACCAAGCATTTATTGACTTCTCCCTTCCAGACCAATTACAAACTGATCACCCACACACTGGCTCACTCAAGCATGTTGCCTACCTGACTTGCCCATCAAAGCACATGGATGAGCTCCCTGTGTTTGAAAAATAATATCATGGGAGCAGCATTCTCTTTGTTCAGCTGATCCCTTCCTTCTCACCACATCCAGACCATTTGTCATTGTTGTTGAATGGGGAATCAAGGTAAATCAGGAGGATAACATTCATTGCTTTCTGGTTTGGTTTGAATCTGTATCAGTCTCAGTTGTAACATGGTAGGAGTTCAAGTATCTGGAGGCTTCCAAGTGTTTCTTCATCTAAATTGGTCACTGGAGTTTGTACCGTTTCAAATTACTCATTCTCATTTCCAAAAGGGAATGAATGCATTAGAGAACTTCCTTTATTCTCTTTTTGTCTTTCTGAATTTTGCACGGAACAGGATGCATTTGTGCAGTTCCTAAAGCAACGGATCCCGCTCGGGGGGATCCGGGTTTGCGGACCTGCTGGGGGGGGGGAGAGGAGCAGAGGGACAGGCAGCTGGTCGCTCTTACCTGGGCCGCGGCCGAGGCGGGGGCGGCGCCATTCCCGAGCGGCGGGGCCGCAGCCAGCTGGGCCAGGTGTGGGTGGGCCGGCTCGCCGGGAGCCAGAGGGGCGGGCCCAGACCCTACGTGAGGCGGTCAGGTAGGATCATGGCCGGGCAGGCTCCCAGCTGGCCCCGCAGTCGCCGCCTCCGCCCCCTCCGCGGCTTGGCGGGCTCCACGCGGGGGTCACGGGACCCTCCCGACCCAATGGGGTCTGGGCCGGCCGGCTTGCCGAGGGGGGGGATAAAGCCAGGCCCCGCCCCCGGTCGCGGCCATTCCCGCTTCACCGCACGCTTGTCCCGCCCACCCTCCCCTTGGTTATGGGGTTAGGGGAAGCATCGTCACAACTAAGGTGGCGGTTTGGGCATGGGGCCGGATCCAGTTTGGGGGAAAAGAAGGCCTGCGTGCCCCGTTTCCCTTCTGGGGACCCTAATAAGGGGTTTTTGGGGGGAGGCCAGGAACAGTTAAGCCTGTCTCGGGGGCTGCGGTTTGGCCTCCTCACAAGTGGCAGCGGACCACACAGTTGGCGGCTGCCGACACGGGTCCCAACATACTGCCATCCCAGGCTGCGCCCAGCAGGCGGGTTGGGCGCAGGGTAAGATCAGCTGACAGACGGGTCAGCTGATCCCTGGATCCCGCCCAGCATGCTTGCCAATGCCTAACG
This sequence comes from Euleptes europaea, assembly GCF_029931775.1. Lineage (NCBI taxonomy): Eukaryota > Metazoa > Chordata > Lepidosauria > Squamata > Sphaerodactylidae > Euleptes > Euleptes europaea. The sequence goes on along the minus strand of NC_079314.1, from coordinate 81,874,259 downwards.
CTGTAATCAATAAAGTTGTGGCCTGTTTATCCCAGCCTCGTGTACTGGTCATTCTTGGTAAGCTCAAGCCCTCAAACACCAGGACGGGGGCGGATTCGGGGGCATCGGAGCCCTCCCCTCCGCCCTTCCCCCCCCCCCACCATCGGGCTAGGGCCGCAAGCTCATCTGCATGTCTTCATAAATGTAGGACTTTATCACAGGCTTCTTTCACCAGCTGATTTTTTGTGTTCCGTCACAATGATACAGACACTTGTCTCAATCTTCAATCTTGCATCTTTTCCACCTGCTGCATCTATCAACCTTGTCTCCCTCTTAGCACCCCTTCAGTGCTACCATCTGAGACATTCTTCCCCAAACCAAACAACAGTAGATGGGCTAAGGGGGAAATCAGTGGACAGCTAGGTACCAACTGCCCTGACAGTGCTCTAAGCTTCAGTGCTTCCCCCAACCTTCAGAGAAAGAGGCAGAAGGACAAAGGCCTTTTATGCAGGGATGTTTCCCCTCGGTTACCCCCACTAACTGCTTTGGGGCTTCCTTTTGATTATGCATGCCTTTTCCAACCATCAGAGGTCGCCTTGCTCTCCCCACACATTTTACCCATGTTTTCCTGATGGTGTTATAGCCAGAATCTGGAAAATGTGCCTTGAGACTCAGGAATGGGCTGATAGCAACACAAATGCCATGTGAACATGGCCACCTTGAGCATGAGGAAGGCTTGCCTCCTCCCACCCACCTGCTTTCTCCCCTCTTGCAGCACCAATGGGGTAAAGAGGAAGAAAGAGGCAGAGATGGAAACTGAAACATGCAAACAAAGCAGTAGGTAGCAAGAGTGAGGCCCAAGCAAACCAATAGTTGGGGGAGCATTCCTCTCAGTTTAATATTTTAAAAGGTAGGTAGATGCCTGCATGTCCACTGTTAATAGTCCAGCTCTTTAAAAAGGAAGAAGCGAGCATATAAAGCTATGTCCCCCTCCACGACAATCAATGCCCTGCCATTCGAACAGAAACTTGATAGTCTTCTCTCTCGCAGACAATTAGATGAAATACATGGATTAGCATTTTGCAAAATATCACATTTTCACTGATGCTAGCACAGTCTCTCATTCCAAAGCTGTGTTAATGCAGGAAGGAGCAGGAAAGCCACAGGAATGGTGGGGCAATTATTTTTCTTTTTAAAAGATCGGACTTAAAAAAAATCTCAACACATCTCTTGAAAAGTCTGGGTTAATCTTCAAGGTGGAAGAATGGAAGGAATAAGCAACCTTTCATTTATTTCCAAGTCTAACAAAAATGTTCTGTGTGGAAATTTATTTCACTTACCAACACAGGCTTGGTCTTACTCACATGCTGCAAAGATAGAATTACTTCCAATGGAATACATTCCTTCACAGTTCTTTGCCTCCAAGGCACACTCACTCTGCCACGTAAATTCAGACAATGTTCAAACTCTGAAAGTTGATGTGTCTATAAAACAGCACCATAGGCAAGGAAGCAAAAAAAATTATTGACTGAGATGTTGGGAGAAAGTCTGGCTCCCCTGGGTCATATCTTTATGACTTATCTGATTCAAATGTGAACTTCTACAACAAAAATATTGTCTTGATCTCTTCTTGTCAGTGTATTGCTTTGTGGCAGAAATTGTGGGCTGAGACAACAGATTTAATATTTACTCAGGCTTGGATCCTGAGGGCCAAACTACATGATACATTTGGTCACTTCAGGTCATTATTTGCCCCATTGAGGGGTTGCCCATGCACTGAATACTGCATGTGCAGCCCTGCAGTGGGACAAAAAGATCCCCTCAAAGCTGTTTCAGCTTGGGAAAATGGTGCAGAGGGAAGGCTGAAGCCCCTCCTCCCTCAGTGCCACAGTTCTGATCCAAATCATGCTCTGAGGTGCTTGGATAAGTAAGTTCCCCAGAGTTTCCTTGTAGCTGTAGTGGAAACAAACTGGGGTGGGGGAACCCCGGCTCAACTCATGACCAAATGTGTTATGTAGTTTGGCCTTAAGCTCTCTTTCCACTTGCTGTAAGCACTTCCATTTGCAGAAGAGAAAGAAGAAGATTTTTGCTGATTTGCCCTCTCATTACAGCCCCCATGATCTTTCTGAGGGCCCACACTATTGGGGAGCATAAATTGTTGTTGTTATTATTGTTGTTAGTAGTAGTAATAGTAGTATTTGCAAAATTTGTACCCTAGCTTTCTGTCCTCAACAGGACCCCTTAAGTGGCTAACAGATTAAAATATATGTGATTTATGTTTTAACCCCGCCTGAATATTATATATTAATAGATTAATTCTCTGATTCTAATTTGTATTAAAAGCCTTATTCTCACATTTTTCCTTTCTAATGTCACCCTATTTTTTATATGTTACAGAATTCCACAGCTTTGCTAACAGGATATTGAAAGCATGTTTTCTGTCAGATCACTCCCCTGACACATTCAGCCCACGCATTGTTCTTTTTCTGCCAATAACCCTTTTAGTGATGTAGAACTGTATGTTTGTTTAGCTGTCAGAGATCTTGACTTGAGCCTCAGTAAAATATTTTTAAATTAGTTTAGAATGTTGAAGAGATTACAACATTAGTATTGGACTGTTTGGTCCATGGATTTTATCCACATTGTGTTTGAATTTGTTCATCCTAAACTCCTGATCCTATCCATGTTTACTCACAGTTTAATAGAACTTACTCTCCAGTGGGCTAAATCCAAAACACCCTTGAATGAGAACTTCCCTTCACACAGTGTGGAGACTGGTAATTCTGTAGAATTAGCTCTCAAGTTACTATCTCCTTTCCACACCTTTCCTGAAAGTTTCCTATTACAGTGACATATTCAAGTTACTAAAGTATGGGTAACCTATTTTGCATATTATGCAACTAAAGCACATTAATTGTTCAGTTATTTGCCAGTTGCTTCACATGTCCTCCTGTTGATTATCAGACAAAGATGGGAGAGTATTCTATAAAATTTGTCGTTGCCTGACCCTTTGCTCATGTCAGGATTTACTAAAGTTCTCTTCTGAGACAACAGCAAAGCTTTTCTGGGAGAGAGAAAGATGGAGCAAAGCACTGTGCCCTGTCATGGTTTCTGGCTTTGTTTTTCCCACAGCACATGGCTCTGCTTTTGCTCAATTAATCTGCAAGTAGAAGTTCCTACTTAGGAGCTTCTTGTTTGTTTCTCTCCCAAGTCTTGATCCCTTGACAGTTAAATATTATAAACACACATCAGCTTGTAACATTTAGCTTTAGTAGAAATGGAAAGAAATAGTCAGCTGAAGTACAGTTTGGGCTATTGCTTTGTATATATTGATTTTAGTGGTATTCGAAGAAGAAGAAGAAGTTTTTATACCCCAATTCTCTCTACCTTTTAAGGAGTCTCAAAACGGCTTACAACCACCTTCCCTTCCTCTCCCCACAACAGACACCTTGTGAGGCTGAGAGAGTTCTGAGAGAGCTGTGATTAGCCCAAGGTCACCCAGCTGGCTTCATGTGTAGGAATGGAAAACCCATCCCGGTTCACCAGATTTGAGTCCGCTGTTCATGTGGAGGACTGGGGAATCACACCCTGTTCTCCAGATTAGAATTCAGCACTTTTAACCACTACATCACACAGACCTAGCAGAATCCTTACAGACCCTGAAGATTTTTAATGGGAAACAGATTCCTTCCAAATCCTCAAAAACAAGGAGCCAAGCCCCAGGCCCTCATGATTTTTTTACGGCTTTCTCCAAAATCTACCCTTATTATAGTGCTAATATCTAATCCATTCCTATGAACTGCCAAGATGATGAAGTTGGGGGCTGGTCTTAAAGGGGAGAGCAATCTGGGGTTAGTGGGGAAGAGGAAGGGGAGGTTGGTGTCCCCAGGCTTAGCTCTCATACCCAGATTTTGTAAAATAAAGGTCTGCAGTCAGTTCCAGGAGACTACAGCAAGTAGCTCAAGTCAAGCATCCTTAAAACAAAAAGAGAAACATTCTTTCATAATGCCAAATATGGTGATCAGTCATACATAACCATTAGCCTATGGAAAACGACACAGGAGTCATCTATGCCATCCAATTTCCTCCATGGCTTCCCCCTTCCTTCCCCCCAGGCCATTATCTATGGAGTTATCAGACTGCATTCAATCTCCTCTGAAATTTCTCTCTTTAAAGATGTTATGCTGATCCTTCTCTCATGCATACTGGAGCACACACTATCCAGTCTTCTAAAACAGCAGATTGATGGTACCCATTACAAAAAAAAAAAAAGGCTTCAGCCAATCAGCTGTAACAGGTTGCCCTTTTTACTACTTGCCTTCCTAGACACTAGGGGGCCTAAAGAACTGTCTCTCTCTCTCTCTTTGTCTACAGAATGATTAGTTTTCACCATGGCCACCATTATTATTACATATTTAATATTTACTGAGTGCAAACAGCATGCTGGATGAAACAAGGTATAACAGGTATATGGCCAAGGTATACAAACAGGTGAAAAACAGTCAAGAAAAGGTCAGGAGCACTGAGAAATGTGTGGTTACAGAGCAAGCACATGCTATTCATGAAGTGCAGGTGAGCCTCCCAGTAGCTTGCCTCGCTGGCAGGAACCAGTGGAGCCAGACTTGAGGGTGCATCAAAACAAGAGAAAAGGACGTTGCCTGTTTTGTCAGCATTTCATGCAGCCGCAAGTACCAGAGAGTAAGAACAGCATGAGAAAACTTGTTCAGGTCACCTAGCAAATGCTTAACTGTAAATTAGGCAATGTGAGGCAAAGTGGTGTGGCGAGAAAAGAACAGAGGTCTCATGAAAGCTCCATAAAGCCAGGCAACTGGGAAGTCCATGGATCCTACCCAAGCCAATCCACTGGACTGACTAAGCATGTGGTTTTCAGATCTCATGCCACTCGAACATCTTTCTCTAGCCTTCACATGTATCTACAGAAAGATGAATCACTTGGTTTTGGGAGGCCAGCAGCAGCTGTTTTCTTCATCCATTTGAACTTTACATAACCTATTTCATAATGTTCTAAGGAACTTATTTTTCCTTTGTATTAAAAGGGAAAATCAAAACCGCAAAGCAAGAACGTGAGCTACACTAGCAGTTAGAACTGCCTAGTTCTTTTTGTGCTCAGTGCAATTGAATTTGTAATGGGAGCTTCACCAGATGTTTTCAAATGCTCAAACACGATGGTAGGAAGAAAACATGAGAGATGAGGCTATGCAGGGTCTGTGCTTAAGGGATTTGCTCTCTGCAAGAAGCCTTTGCAGGAATGTCTCAAATTGACAACTCTGCTGCAGCATTTTGACATGGCTAGTGAAACCCTTTCCCCTTAGCAATCAACCTTCCTGTATGCAACTCACATTATTTGAGGAGCCTGTGATGAATGGTGCAGCCTCTGAAAGACTTCAAATGAGCCTACAAAGTTCAGAAGGTAATTTCCAGGGCTTCCTCCTACATGGATATCACTGCTGTGAAGGCAATCACACGTGCCAAACATGCACACTGTCACATATTGCATGCAAATCTCTCTATTTTACAGTGTGTACTTGTAGCAGGAAGTCATCATTGGAGTCAGATGCTTGTGGTAAGTATACATGGCAAAGTAGACCTGAATTCACTCACATGTGATGGGCAATTTCCTACCCTTTTTTCATGGCAGAATAGTAAGGTTCGACTAACTGTATCTGAAGAAGTGGGTACTAGCCCATGAAAGCTCATGCTGGAATAAAATTATATTGGTTATTAAGGTCTGTCTTTATTTTCTCACACCGGCATAATAAGCCTGTTCTATTTCATTTGAATGGATGGCTCTTATTCTAACCCATAGTGAGGGTAATTTAAATGCAGTACAATTCAAGTCCATCAACCTGATCTAATGGCTTCAGTGTACAAATGGACACACAAGGGTTTGTAAAACACTTGTTAAAGAACAAATTTTAATAAAAGGTTTCCAAGTGCTCTCCTGCCCAGCCTTCAGCTTATCTTTAAAACAGTTACCACAGTTAAACCATCAACTTCCACAAAATACAAAACAGCTAGAACCAATGCAGAATCAACCCAAACAGACTTGCAACAGCATCACAAACTGGTAGGGATGGTTATTTAAAGATTACAGAATTCGGTGTGAGTTGAGGGATACTCTGATTTTTCACCTTTCCCCCCCCCAGTGAAGTTTAAGGATCAGCATTCACAAAGGAAATGGAGATACAAACCATTCTCTGATACTGGAACTACAGGGAACCATAGGGAATCATTATGAAAACAACCCAGTAATAAATGCTGTAACCTGGATGGCCCAGGCTTGCCTCATCTTGTTGGATCTCAGAAGCTAAACAGGATTGGCCCTGGTTAGTATTTAAATGAGATCCCACCAAGAAGTCCAGGGTTGCTACACAAAAGCAGGCAATGGCAAACCACCCCTGAACATCTCTTGCCTTGAAAACCCTTTGGGGTTGCCATAAGTCGGCTGTAATTTGACAGCCCTTTCCACCACCACCAGTGATAAATATGCTTAAATCATAGGCCTTAGTTGGATTAGCCTTTGCCGTTACAATAAAAAAATGTGTTTGTAAAGAAGCGAAGGAATAAAACATTACATTCAGGAAGCAAACTTTTCCATCAAAATAAGTGTTGTTTTTTCTAGAGATGAGATAATACGCAAAACAAAGAAGTGTAGTGGGACACCTTGTCCATTGCATGTGTTGCACTAGGTCAAGGGCTTTATCTTCATAGTGTAGCTTCATTTCAAACAGTTCTCTGTGATGGTTCTTCCCTCCGCTGTGCTTGCTTCCCAAGCCAGGAACAGGATAACCACAGCTTTTGTATTTCATTAACAGCTCTTGCCAAGATGCAGTTGGCAAGCAGGCAACAGCCAGCTGTAAGGCTGCTTTTAATTAAGTTCTTGTTCCATGGAATTATGGAGGCAAATGTCTTCTTCTCCTGGTGGACAAACATGTTCTGATTCAGCATTAACTGAAGCCTGAACACTTTGATAAACTCATCTTCAGTGACAGACACTAAACATCAACAAAATTAACTGTGACTCTGGGCTCATTTTCGTTAGTTATGTATCACAAGGGAAGTACACACATCAGGGGCAGTCATTTGGCACTTCCTATTGGACAGGCATCTTGATAATGTATATTTGCTGGCCTAGCTCCGAACAGGAGTGTCTTGGAGCTGGCTACTTACTACAGCCCCCAAACCTGGCCAGCCTTGGCATGCAATTACCACCCCTGGATCTTTTTACTATGATGATCTTAGCATACAATTAAGCATGCAGAGACAGTAGCTGGAATGGGAATGGCCACAACTTTTATTGGTTACAGCATTAGGCATTGGCAGTGCATAGGGGCTGGATCCAAGGCATCGGACTGACCTGCCTGCCGATGCATCCTACTCCCAGCCCACCTGCTGGGAGTAGCCTGAGATGGCAATATGTGGTACCCACTTGGGCAGAAGTCTGCTGTGTGGTCCCCTGCCACTTGGCAAGAGGCCACCACCCTGACAGCCCCCAACTGGGCATGTCCCATCCTGACAGCCCCTGGCTGCACATGTCCCATCCTGACAGCCCCCAACTGGGCATGTCCCTATTCCAGGTCATTCCCAAAAAACCCTTATTGGGGCCCCCAGAATGGGGAAAAGGGGTATGCAGGCTGGCTTTTCCAGGCCCATGCCAAAACCGACAAAGGTTGTGACAAATTAACACAAAATTGACATAACAACTAAATAGCCCAAGTATAGGGAGGGAGAGTGGGACAAATCAGGAAGCAGACTCAGCTGGGTGGGGGAGAGGGTTTCTTAAATACCTGGCTGGTGGACACAAGTGCAAAAGCTCAGTTCTGTAGCGTGCCGGCTGGGTCTGCCCCTATTGAGCCAGGACCTAATTGGCCCATTTGAAATATAGCGTGGGCCAGGAAGGCATGCAGCAGGGCAGCAAAAATTCCAGGTGGAGTTAGAAACACTATGGCTCCTTCTCCAGCTTTCCGCTAGCCACCATTGTGTGGCAGTGTACTGGCTGCCCAGCTAAGCCCCTGCCTCCCTGGATGAGCCCCTGAACCTTATGTCGGCTTCCAATCCTCTCCACCGCATGCCAGCAAACTGGGCTCGTAGGTAAGTCTTAGCCTGTGCTTTCAAACAGTTGCTGTTCCACAGAGTGGCCAGGTATTTTCAAAGATAGCTGAACATGTAATTAGCCAAAGACATTATTTATCCTGCTTCTTGATGTTATGAACAGCTGTTAACATTTTAAAAAATCATATTAAGCAATAAATACATTGTGTACCATGTATAGTATTGATTTGAAGTGATGGATAAATACCATGGGTTGGAACCAGATGAAATCTGCATTTTTCTCCCATTCCCCCTTCTTGTAGCAGATACCTCCTCATGTCATTCCTCAGGGTCCCCTTTCCCACAGCACCAGTACTTTGTGGAGATCAGTGGGTTTCAGGAATATTCCATTCTGGGGTGGGCAGGAATATTCCATTCTGCCACTGGGAAATTTTGTCTGAATCAAACCCATTATGTATATCACTAAAAAGCAGTAGTCTTAGCGCAAAAATCCTATCAAACACCCAGGACAATACACCTGAGCAGGGCTCAGAAGAAAGTATTTACAGCTACAAGAACACCCTGCTGTTGTCTTCTTCATTCAGTGTGATGTAGTGGTTCACAGTGGGGGTTTGGAGCAGAGGACTCTAATCTGGAGGAGCAGGTTTGATTCCCCACTCCTACACATGAAGCCAGCTGGGTGACCTTGGGCTACTCATAGCTCTCTTAAATCTCTCCTAGCCCCACTTACCTCACAGGGTGTCTGTTGTGGGGAGGGGAGGAAGGTGCACATATTCCAGCAATTTTCAAACCCAACAATCCACTGGGGAACATCTCACTGAATGACAGGCTTCACAGTACCTGATCTTCTGCAGCAATAAAATGTCTACAAGAGAATGATCAGAACTCTTCTTCCCTGGAAATGTGCAGATTGTTAACCCCCTTCCACACACAAACATTGGAAAAGTACACATTTTATTAGCAGGAGAGATGTTCAAGTTCTATTTCAAATGGGCATGTGGGCAAATAACAAGCATTTCTATCCCAGGTGCCCTGTGTAACACATCACATATAAAGCAATTGTCTGGTTTTCTTCAAAACTAGTTGGAGCATAAGGGATCATTTTTCTTCTCTGACTAAATATCCAATAGAAATTTTAATGGTTTTTGTGATGCCAAATACATGTTGTGATGCCAAATACATGATATTGGCAGTTTCATGGTAAGCTATTATACAAGGTGGGGGGTGGGGGTGGGATGTGAATAATCTGAATGGGTTCTTGTAATTATTCCCTGATCAGGAGTCGCACAGTAACATCTCCTTAAAAGGGCTCTGGGTATATTTTAATAAATAAGTCTGTGGCATTCCTTAGATACTGTTTCCAGGCAAATGCAGGATGAAAGCAGTCCTCCATCAACAAAGCAGGCCATGTGGCCGGAATATGGGGGAGGAAAGGCTCCTCTAAGTCTCAGTGAATGGATTCTCAAGAAATGAGAAAAGCCAACGTCACAGAGCAATAAACTCAATAGCCTTGTCCCTTTGTCTTGCTTAACAAGCAACAGTCAGAATTCTGGGCAACATTCACACTGGTTGCACAAACTAGACTAACCAACCTAAAGTGTGTATCTTTTTCTCTTATGTATCGTTAATTTTTTAAAAACTGCTGATGAATGGGTTGTTTGTTTCCTATGATGCAACCAAAATGCCATAAAGCGTATAGCACATATACATAAAGTACCACTGATACACTGAATGTAATGGTTTATGTAATTTCAAAAATATGATTTCCAACAAATAATTAGAGTTATGCAACAAAACAATCTATACAAGTTGCTGAAGGGGGGGGGGAACAGGTTTAGTTAGCAACAGACAGACAAAACAGCCAATGGAGATGTGTGAGCTGTACTCAACTTGGTTATTTGTAATTAAAGCAAATATTACAAAACTGTCATAAGATCTGGTGCTTTCTCTTCCAAAGAAAACAGAAAACCCATGCCCTAAGAGTCCCAAACAGAAGAAATCGTTTTAAAAATAGGAATTTGCCTTCTAACAGCTGAAACAACAGCTGAAGTAATTTAGAAGTTTGAATAATATGGGTAATTGGATAAAAAACCGTTTCAGAGGGTAACCATGTTGGTCTAGAACAGCTAGAGTCAAGTCCATTAGCACCTTAGAGACCAACAAGATTTTCAGGAGTCAAAGCTCCTGTCTGACAAATGGAGCTTTGACTCTCGAAAGTTTATATGCCAGAAATCTTGTTGGTCTCTAAGGAGTTACCAGAGTCAAATCTAGCTGGATAACAACAGTGGCAGACAAAGGGGAAAAATCACACATCGTTTGTCACTGAATAGTGAATTTCTCATTAAGTTACAATTGTAAAACAGAAGTCAAAAAATGGGAAATAGTCACTAAACAGCCATTAAGAGTCATACATAAAACAAATGAACCAGGAAAATCTGTAAAATAAATTAGGAGGACTAAATATAGCCATCACAAACCTAAAAAGAATACCATAAAGAATAAAAAAATGTGCACTATGGTACAGCCCTAGAGCATATTGGAAAGAGACAGTTATGAACAAAAGAAATGGAAACATCCACATTAGCAAATCAGCGTGAGACAGCATGGTGTGATGGCAAAATAAAAAATAGCAAGCTATAATTAGATTCCAAGATTTCTGTGTGAAATTTACAAGATGTGGACTTGGTTGCTGTCTCTATAATAACAGGTAAAAAAGATAGCTCCATCCTCAGTTACAAAACAGGCAGTGCAATCCTAAACAGAGTTATACCCATCTATGCCACTTAACTTGAGTTGACTTAGAAATGTGTCACTGACTCTACTTAGGATTGCTCGGTAACAGCTACACAGTTCTCCGCTTGATGTGAATAAATGTAGCAGTACTAAAGACAGCACAACAGGGCCAAAATTAGCTTCCCAACTGTCCTGCCTCTAACATTGATGTGGAAGTCTATATATGGGAAGTCTACAGATAAGTTAGCTTCCACTAAAATCTACAGTACACTTCTCGTTATGTTTTATACTGTACTTTACAAAGTACTGTACTTTACAAAATAATGGTTTCTAATAATACTCCAGAAAGTAGTTGCACTGCAAAAACTACTAGTTAATGACGCCAGGAGTTTAACCAACACTGCAATTGTCTGCAAAATGGATTGCTGCTGCAGTAACTATCAATCATTGTGGACCACATGAGATCCAAATGAATACAGTAAGGTTATTTGCTTAGGATGCTGCATACAGGAAAACTTGAAACTATCTTTACCCTTCCAATTAACTAAGCTGAGCTGAGTCACATATCTAGCTTTTCTTCAAACATCTAGCAATGGGGGACATGTATTTTTTATGTTCAAACATGTATTCATTCTCTCTCTGGAAGCTTCAGCATGACTGTCACAGGCATCACTGCAGCATTCCCCATCTGAGTGTTCTTTTCCTGAGACATGCCACATAGAAACTTTGATCTGCCCATGAATTAGGGGAGGGGCCGTGGCTGTGTGGTAGAGCATCTGCAAGGCATGCAGAAGGTCCCAGGTTCAATCCCCGGCGTGTCCAGTTAAAGGGACTAGGCAAGTAGGTGATGTGAAAGACCTCTGCCTGAGACCCTGGAGAGCAGCTGCCAGTCTGAGTAGACAATACTGACTTTGATGGGCCAAGGGTCTGATTCAGTATAAGGCAGCATCATGTGTGTTCATGTGTTCAATGACGCATGGTCATAAATGCATATATAGTGCCTTCAGCGTTACAAGTGTACTCACATAAGGCCAGGTTATGATTGTATACTTTATTGCATTCCAATAAACATGATAAATCAGGACCAAAAATTGCTGCTGCAACCCTGCTTTCACATATGTGCATTGCGCCCCTCCCAAAAATCTCAGACCTTTGCCCACATGGTATCTCACAAGACCAAGTCACAGCCTGCCTAGTGTAGCATCAGAAAATACTACTTGACAGATGTTGTGTCAAAATGCCACTGAGCATCCTCAGTTAAAACAGAATATGCTCTGTAGCAGCAACTGAAGCTCTTTGCCATTTTCTTGCATGCAATTAATATCAGATTTGTCTACACAATATAAAATGTAGTCTACAGTCTAAAGTAGGGGAAATGTGGTATTTAGACCAAAATATGAACAAGTTTTGTAGATGGGGAGAGTACATTGGTTGTTATGAAAAATCTGCAGTGATGAAAAATATCTCTAAAACAAGAAGAAGAGCACATGCTCAGCCTCCCATTGTAGCCACTGTCCTTACGTGCTCATACTGACTATCAGAAAGTGGGCACAGCTGTACATTCTTCCAGTCCAACTCTGTACTGCAGATACAGTTGATTTGCTGTATTTACAATTCTGCTCCCTAATTAACACTGTAAATGGAGAATTGCTTGTAGATCCCCAACATGGTATTCCTTCCAGAAAACATGTAATGCACAAAACCTTCCACAAAGTAAGAACTTGGGGAAAGTGTGCGATTCTCTGTGATTTTGCATCTGGAGTGCAGGAAAATAGGATTTTCGGCTGGGAAAATTAACAGTGCACATACCGAATATCTTTGGAAGGCAACAGTAGTGACCTAACAGGGCTAGATATTAACTACCAAAATGGGGAAGGGAGCAAATATGTCTTTCAGGGCTTGGCAAAGTAAGACCCACATGCTTAAAATGTCACATTGAGAAGCTGCCATGGCATGACGAAACAGTGATTCTGGTGACATGCAGAGTATAGTTTGGCTGTGGTAACCACCAGGATTAGGGTTGCCAGTTCCCTCTTTGCCACCGGCGGGATGGGGTTTGGGGAGGGGAAGGACTTCAATGCCATAGAGTCCAATTGCCAAAACAACCATTTTTTCCAGGTGAACTGGTCTCTATCGGCTGGAGATCAGTTGTAATAGCAGGAGATCTCCAGCTAGTACCTGGAGGTTGGCAACTCTAACCAAGATATCCACCAGGATATTATCCATGACAATATTAACTATAAAAAACCCTACTACTGCCTTAGAACATCTGCAGAGTTTTTTGTGTGGTTCAAGTATTCTTTTTACTTACTAGAATATTACCTACAAATAAAGCAGCAATGCATCAGAGCATGTGCATAGTGCCTTTGGGCTGTTTCCCTAAGGTTGCCAGGTTTCCCACTACAGCTGGGGGTTGGGGGGAGATGAATGTTTGTACTTGTCGTTTTCTTCAAGGTTCCTTGATCAATGTCAGACTTTAGTAGGCAGTACCGTAGGATACTGATTGAATGAAACGGGGTGAAAGATCTTGTTGCATTCTTTGGATTAATGGCCTGTTTGGACAGGTGCCTGAAATGGCAGGCAAACAGTAGTCTCAACTTTATTTTAGAATTGTCATTAAACATTGCACATAAAGAATGATGTTAAACTATGAGAGCCAGCATGGTGTAGTGGTTAAGAGCAGTGGTTTGGAGCGGTGGGCTCTAATATGGAGAACCGGGTTTGATTCCCCAATCCTATACATGAGCAGCAGACGCTAATATTAAGTGGTAGAGAAAATCAGCATATAAAAACTAACTCTTCTTCTTCTTCTTTAATAAAGCATTTTTGAATAAGGTAGTCACCCAACTTTGTCTGAAATTTCTTTCTTAGCAAAAAAAAAGAAAAAAGAAAGAAAGCATACAGCTTTCCGAATATCCGTTTTCTACAGAAAAAAACTAGAGCTGGTAGTGTGTTTCCTTTGAAAGACTCAACAAGAAATTAAATGAAAATGAATGCAAGTCAGGCTAAAAGGCCACAATTTAGTTTGTTTAAATTTTGGAGGAACTAAATCAGCTAACATTCAATCCCCCACATACAATTGAAACCAGTGAAATATCTACATCATGACTAACTTAGCTCATTCTTTCCCCTAACTTTAATTGCGCTGAAGTCTAAATATTTTGACCATCCTGATTACAAATCGTGCTGTCAGTTTAGTATCTAGTTCAAGATATTAAATTCATGACAAGAGAAGAAACATATTTTGCAAAAATACTTAGGATCCAATCCAGTTGAAGTTCATCATGACTGATCCATGAAATAAACAAAATTTCCTGCAAAGAAGGAAAGAAGAAGAGTATAGAAGTGTGAAATTTAAGACAGGGATGAAGGATCTGAACTATAATCTAGGCTTGTCTGGAAGCTGCATGTTGGGCCTCCTGATTCCAAAGGTCCACTGTATCCAGCTACATCAGCAGACACCCCCACCCCCCGCAAATCATACACAGATCCTCAGTATCTGGAAACTGATAAACAGGATTCCTGATAAAGGAGATGGTGTCACAAAAGAAGTTCCGGCCATCTAATGTAGCCTGCTGTTAAACTGAAGATACTGCAGCACAGAATTGTGTTACAGTGCATTCCTGAAAGGAATGCCTGTGCCGGGCTTAGGAGGCAAACTAGCGGCGTTGCCTCCTAAGGAGGTTTTGGCACCTCTGAAACCTCCGCCCAGTGCAAAAAACCCGTGCAACCCTCATAGGGCTCGGGGGGCATTTTTGGAGGTAGAGGTTCCAAACTTTCAGGGTAGCTTGGAGGGACCCTACTTGCAAGAACCCCCAAGTTTGGTAAAGATTGGGTCAGGGGGTCCCAAGTTATGGGGTCTGGAAGGGTCCCCCATCCGCCCATTGGAATATTGGAGCAGGGAATCCTTAATGTGCATCTAGAGAGCAGCAAATCCAAGACAAAACCTCCCATTGTTTCTCATTGGCTATTTATGAACAGGAGGTTTTGTTTTGGATTTTCCGCTTTCTAGATGCACATTTCCCCCAGCCAAATTTTCAAAACTCTACAGGGGGGCTTATTGTTGAGATTTGAGAATTTGGATGGGGAAAATGTGCATCTAGAGAGCGGAAAATCCAAGGCAAAACCTCCCATTGTTGTGGACTGATAAAAGGCAGAGTGGTTTACAATTTGCTCTGCTTTACCTTGGGAGCAAAGCCCCACTGCAGCTCTTACTTCCGAGTAAGCAGGCTGGAGGATCAGGACTGCCCGCCCTTTCCTCTACATTTCACTTCCTCCTGTCACCGCTTCCTCAGCCCCGGGGGCACCCCAAAACAACGAAGACCGGAGGGGAGTTGAGGGAGGAGACAATGTGGCTGAGCTGTCACGGGAAAGGAGAAATCCTGAGCAGGGACACCTGTGGGTGGCCGAAGAGGGGGGGAATAAGCAGGATGCTGCATTGTACGGCACACAACACCACTGGCGCATACTCACATGCACGCCCACTACACGCCATTCCCTCCCCCCCATTGCGCAAAAGAAGGCAAAAGTTCAGATTCTATGGACACGGCTCACAGAGACAATCAACCCCCCCAGGCAGAATAGCCCCCACCTGCAACAAGAAGATGCAAATTCCAAACGAAGGAGAACAACGGGGCAGCCAGAGAGAGAGAGAGACTCACTGACCCACACTGACCTCCAGGCGAAGGTGGCAACCAGTGAAAACAGCAAAAAAAAAAACACTAGCACAGAGGCAGTCACCCCCCCCCAGCAGAACAGCCCCCCTTGGCTCCTCCCCACATACACACACACAGGAAAAAGGTTATAGAGAAAAGCCCCAAAATGGATCAAACTGTGGATGTCTTCTCTTCCAGCAGAAGCAGGGGTCAGGAGTAGTAATCCAATCTGATTCCAGCAAGCAGCAGCAGGTTAGCTCAGCTCAGGATCTCTCACGATCAGCACAGGAGCAGCACAGGAGCAGCAGCAATGGAAGGAATACAGACTCACGCACACAGACTCTCTGGCCATTTATGCATGGGAGGTTTTGCCTTGGATTTGCCACTCTCTAGATGCACATTTTCGCCATCCACATTCTCAAAACTCTGCACGGGAGCTTATTGTTGAGTTTTGAGAATTTGGATGGGGAAAATTTGAATCTAGAGAGCGGCAAATTCAAAGCAAAACCTCCCATACATAAATGGTCTCTTCCCCCCCCCCCCCCGGGCCGCACAGCAACCCGGGACCACACACACGCATCCCCCACGGGGATCTCTCTTTCACAGACACAGACACTCTCTCTCTTTCCCCCCTGGGCTGCTCAGCAACCCGGGACCACGCACATGCACCCCCCCCCATAGGGATCTCTCTCTCACACACACAGACACTCTCTCTTTTTGTGCCCAGGCCGCGCAGCGGCCAGGCTCACACACTCATCTGCGACTGATTGGCTAGAAGAAGACCCAGCTTGGCCACCTATTGGCTGCGGGAGAATGCTGATTCAGGGTCACCAACTTTGTACAAATTTATCCGGCATCCGCCCGAACTCGACGAGTTTGGCTCGTCATTTTCCCTCCTTTTTTGACTTCGGTTCTATCCAAACTAGAAACCGTCGAATTGGGGAAAATTCAGCTGTTTTTCAGTTCGGATGGAACCGAATTGACAGCCCTAATCCATCCCCCTTCTTATACTTTACCTTGTTGAGTTCAATTTGTGTCAGCAATTTTATTCCAGCCCACTCCTAGGCGTGTTGATGTCACTTCCAAAAGGGATGTCATCATGTTGCCAACAACATGAAAGACGCTCTGGTATTTGGGCAAAAACTCTGTTAGAAGCTGTTTTTACCATAGCGTTTTGCCCAAATACCAGAGTGTCTGCCACATCATCATCAGCATGATGAAGTCACTTCTGGAAGGTATGTCAATGTGCCCACAATGTCGAGGCCTAGGCCTTACTTTGTGTCTGGTAAGACCCCTGCTGGCCAGCTGAATGGCACCAAGGAAAGGGGTCCCAAAGCGTGGGTTCCCCCAACCTTGGCAGGGGTCTGGTAATGCTAAGTGAGTGAAAGAAACTAAGCAAAGAGAGGTGAGGCATGAGAGGCTGCAGGCTTGAGCTCCCCTTGTCTGGATGCTCCATTATTGCTTTAAAGTGACCTCTTAAACTTTTGCTCTCTTTACACGTAAACAAGAAAAATCATGTGAATACACAAAGATGCTATTGTCATATCTCTTTTTGCCCTTTGTTTAATTAACTAAAAATTTGACTCTCTTTCTTCACTGCAATGCCTAATAGTGGTTGGGGAGATGAGGTTCGTAATGGAAAACCAGTGAGGGAGAAGGGCTAACTCTGGGTGACCTTGGCCTAGTCTCTCAGAACTCTCTCAGTCCCCTACCTCACAGGTGTCTGAAGGGGAAGAGGAAGAGAAGGGGAAGAGAAGGTGATTGTAAGCCAACTCTTCCTCTTCTTCTTCAAGTCATACACACAGATGGCCAGCTGCTTATAAAGAAAATAAGAGATACTAAGTGATTGATCTCTTCTGAACATGGATCTCCACATCTTGTCTTGTTTCAGCTGAAGTTTCTTTCTCTCTTGCATTACTGATTGCAGCACTCACACATTATAGAGAAAATATGGGGGAGGCTGTCTGGGACAGAAAGTATAACATTTGCTTCTTTTCGCCTTCCCAGGGAGTGCAGCAAAACATTTATATCAGTTGTCAAAATCTCTTTCTCTAATATTTTTATAATATAGGTATTTACTTTTCAAGCATTGTCTTTGGCCTTCCAATGGTCTGCATTCTATAAATATTTGAAATAAAAGCTCACAAAATTTCTGATGTACTTTGCACCTGCCTTCTGAATCCATATTGTTTCCTTTTATGGACATGTAACATAAATGGTGACCAGCTGGGTTCTTACCATTTGAAACCAAATCAACAGCAGCCTTTGGAAGGAGGATTTAAACAGAAAAAATACATAGAACTTTGTAATGCCTTGAATTCTTTATTTAACCATGTGTGAAATATATCCATATTTTCCACAGACCCCATTAATTTCAATGGAACTTGGCTCAGGAGATGCGGTATCTTTGGAGTTGGGGCATATTCTTACTCAACAGTTTTCTTAACTCTAAGTTACATATTTATGTGAACTATCAGAACTGTAAGACATATTCCTGGAAGAGACAGGCTTTTCTGTTGTAACCATCCAAACTTATATTTTATTTATTTATTTATTAGATTTATTTCCTTCCATTTCCCTGCCAAAGCAGGACTCAGGGTGGCTCACATCCAGTAGCAGATGCCACAATATTCACTTAATTACTATATAATATAATAAATATTTAAAATGCAAATATACACTGTCTAACAATGAAAACTAAGCAATTAACTCAAGATGGCTCTAACACATCTTCCATGCTGGTAGTGGAGTAATCTTCAGGTAGGAGCGGGTGTTAGCCAGTAAAAGATGGTATAAAAGTGGTACAAGGAGGCCAGCTGATGATAGAACTGTTGCTGCTTTCCACTGTAGGCCTGGTGGAACAACTCCATCTTACATGCCCTGAGGAATTGTGATAGGTCCCACAGATAGGTCTCATTTGACAGAGTGTTCCACCCGCCTAGTCGAGAACAGCAGGATATTTCTTGGGCTGGAGACCAATAAGTTAGTATTTGATGAGAGTAAGGCTCTTTGAGAGGTATACCAGGAGAGGTAGTTCCACAGGTATGATGGTCCCAGATTGTTCAGGGCTTTGAAGATTAATACCAAAAACCATAAACCTGATTCGGTATTCAACTTGGACCCAGTGCAACTGGTGGAGCACTGGTTGGATAGGTGATCTCCAAGGGGGTCCCTGTAAGAACCCTCACCACCGCATTCTGGACAAGCCTGAGCTTCCAGAGCAGTCATAAGGGCAGCCCTGCGTAGAACAAGTTGCAGTAGTTGAGCCTAGAGGTGAACATTGCATGGATCACTATATCCAGGTCAGAGTGCGACAGGTAGGGTGCCAGCTGTTTAGCCTGGCAAAGACAGAATAACCCCTTTTTGGTTACATTTGTGACCTGGGCCTCCACTGATAAGGAGGCATCCAGTGTTCAGTGTCACACCCAGACTCTTCACAGTAGGTGCAGGTGTTAGTTGCACCCCATCAAGAGCAGGGAACTTAACATAATCAAAATATAACTTCCATCTTTTCTGAAATTCTCTGTGAGCACTTGTCCCCGTGGTAATCCCACAAACAGCATCCACAGACAAGGAGTCCAAAAGAGAGCTGATTTATTGGAAAACATACAGGTTTGCAGAGCTACAGGTAAATTGGCACGAATGGCAATGGGGAGCACAGTGTAGGGCCTATAAGGGAAAGTACCAGTCACAACGGGTCATGGCGGCCCCCCCTCTAACGAGGAGCTGTTCCCACGGGAGATAGCACTGGAACAGGAATTCAGCAGTTAGCAAGTTCGACCTTGAGAGGCACCTGGTGGAATCGAAACTAAACCATTCTCAGTCTGACAGGCTGCTGAGAGCAGTGGAAAGCAGGCCTGACATCCTGCCCTCCTTTAGGCGCCCTCCCCACCGTTCCCCACCGGTCCATTCGAAGGCGCTGGCTTGTGAGGGTAGGCAGTATGGAACTGGTGGACCAAACGGGGTGCAGACACATCTCATGCGCGTAGCCACTCATCGTGAGCGGAGCCGAAATGTTTCCAACGAACTAAATAGTGGAGAGATCCATGATGGATACGCGAGTCCAAGATCTTTGCAATCTCAAAATGTTCCTCCCCCACAACCATTACTGGTATGTTAGGAAGTGGTTCAGGATGCCACTCGGGAGAAGGCACATGCAGCTTCAGTAAACTGACATGAAAGACAGGATGGATCCGTCTGAGTGATTTTGGGAGTGAAAGTTCCACAGTCACTGGGTTAATGCTACGAGCAATGGGGAAGGGACCTACGTACTTGGCACTGAGTTTGTTACACGGGCGGTGGGACTGTAAATTTTTGGTGGACAAATAAACCATGTCCCCCACTGCATAGTCTTTGCCTGGTGAGCAATGTTTATCATCTTGAGCTTTGTATTTATGTTTAGCTCGCTCAAGATTTTGTACCAGCCAAGGCCAGGTTGTCTGAATTGTGTGAACCCAGTTAGCAACACTGTCACCCCCCTCCACCCTGGAGACATCGGTATGGCTTATGGGTCCAAAGTCATGCCCATAAGCGGCCCGAAAGGGGCTAAATCCAGTTGACTGATGCACAGCATTATTGTACGCATATTCAGCAAAGGGTAACAATTCAACCCAATCATCCTGATGATAGTTCACATAACAGCGCAAGTAGCATTCTAGTACAGCATACACTCGTTCAGTTTGACCATCGGTTTGAGGGTGGAAAGCACTTGAGATACCTTGTTCAACCCCCACTAATTTTAAGAAAGCTTTCCAAAATTTAGCCACGTAGTTACTTCTGCAGTCGCTTATCATCTTGCGCGGAAAGGAATGTAAACGGAAGACATGTGACACAAAGAGGCAGGCCAGTTTTGGGGCGGATGGGATACCTGCGCAAGGGACGAGATGTACCTGTTTAGAGAACAGGTCCGTGATTACCCAAAGTACAGTTTTTCCCTCGCCGAGGGGGAGGTCAGTCATAAAATCCATAGCAATCACTTCCCAAGGTCTAGTGGGGGTCTCTAATGGTTGCAACAATCCGGGAGGTTTCCCCTGGGCCCTTTTGACCGTAGCGCAGGAGTGAACAGGGACTCTGTGGGGCGTTCAACCTTGGTTGGATATTGGGGAAGTCTGGATAGAGCATCAGCCAGGACATTTTGTTTCCCCTGCACATGTTTTAATACGAAACGGAACTGAGCAAAGAAGTCCGCCCAGCGGACTGGCAGGAAAAATTGAGGGGGAGGAAAGGCCTTTGTCCCTTCCAGTTTAAAGCAGAAGTGACACAGGACTCTTTAGCATTCTGCAAAAACTCTATGGTAAAGAGGACCCTGTGTCATTTCTGCTTTAAACTGGAAGTGACATAGACATGCTGGAGCGATGCCGGCACACCAATCCCCATCCCCAGTTGCTCCTGGGCTGCGTCCTGGCAACCCTAGGAAGAAGTGTACATGCATATGCTTTCTACATGTGTAGAATCTATGCTCATGAGCCAACAATCATGCATGGGCAAAGGCAGGACCAGCATGCTTGTGTGTATGCACTGATTTCATTGTATGCAATGTCATGTGCAGAGGTACAGTTTTCAATTACATTAAAGGAGATTTTACCGGGAATGTTGAAATATCACTACTATATCAACTCTGCCATCCTGCAGTACTGTGAATGCTTTTTCTTTGATTGTTCAAAAAGACTGCAAATTCTCTAGGTCAGATGGCCTGTATTCTTCGCTTAAAAATAACCTTTGAAGTGCTGCAAATGTAATAATTTTTGTGACCTTTTTCATGTTTGTCTCTAAATGGCACCATTTGGACCTAGTGAGAAATATCAGCACAAAGAAAAGTAAACATTTGAAGCCAAAGAGCAGGCAGGCAAAGTCCTTTTTGACTTACTATTTTTCTTCTCTGCCTTTTTTTGGGAACAAAAATATTATTCTAAGAAAAAGAGCTTTTCCCTTGCTCTCACATGCTTAACACTTATTAAGATGTAGCACAAATGTATGAGCATGCATAGGGTAATATTCTAAGTAGTGTTTATCTTGGTTGGTTCAGCTTCAGTAATTGAAAATGTAGCTGTTCATTCAGTTTTTCATTCAAGCCAAAGTAGCTCAGAACCATAAGAAAACATGAAACAGTAAACTATAGTAATACCATAGAGTGTAAGCTAGCATACTGACATCATGTCTAGGTTTTGCTTGGGCATGATGTTGACATGTGACATAATATCACATTCCCCTTGCCTAGGGTTGCCAACCTCCAGGTACTAGCTGGAGATCTGCTATTACAACTGATCTCCAGCCAATAGAGATCAGTTCACCTGGAGAAAATGGCCGCTTTGGCAATTGGACTCTAAGGCATTGAAGTCCCTCCCATCCACAAACCCTGCCATCCTCAGTCTTCCCCCCCCCAAAAAAAAAAAAACCTCCTGCCGATGGTGAAGAGGGACCTGGCAACCCTACTATTGCCCCTCCCTCAAAACTCCTGGGGGTGCCAGGCATTGTCCTGGCATTCCTATGCTTGAGTCACTTTTCTGGGCACTGGCAATCCTGAGCCTGACTACAACCAAGGAATTGTGACAGTTCTAAATTGCCCAGGACCTCAAATGTCCATGTGTGGCAACAGAGAGCTTCATCAGTGCTGGGACACCTCTATCTTTACCCTAGCAGGCCATGACAGGAAGTACCTGTGGTGACCATGGATTTATGAAACTATAGGACAAAAAATAATAACTATAGACTGGGCTTTCTCAGTGGTGGTCATTGGAATGCCCTCTCTTGAGGCTTTCCTGGTGCCTACCTAACTACCTTTTAGGCACCAGCCCAAAATATTTAGCCATGCTTTTAACTGATAGAAAGCCAGTACGTTCTATCTGTAATGATGAAAAATAGGCTGCTGTTGACAACCATCCATCAAACTTTACTTAAGTTATGCAATGGCCTTTGCCTTACAACAGGTACTTCCTTCATATTGCTAGTGGTATTGATTGTGTTTTGCTGATGGCTGTTACGTTTCCTATCAGCCATTAAAATACAGATATATCTCTTGGACCTACCGTCTTTCAAAGGCATACAGGCCCTACTCAGTCATTTGGCCTGTACCTATATACTGTTTACTAAGTTCTGGGATGAGCATGTTATTTACTTTTCATGCTTGTTAATGTAACTATGCCTAGCCAGACTAATGATCCACACTAATAAACCGGCATAGGTAGCCACCATGGCGATTATTTAGGCTTTGTTGTAGATACTTAGAAGGCACATCCGGGGGGGAGGGTATTATTTATCTTAAGATATACTGAAAAAATATCCAACTAATTTTAGAACTGGCCAGGTATTTCGGGTGTATCCCCAATTTCACCATGCTATCTGAACACACACACAGTTGTAGAAGTCATGAAAAGCCCTCCTAAACAGCCTGAACAGCTTTCTAGTGGAAAGAAGGGCTTGAAAGGATAAAACACAATCAAATAGCCAATTCAAAATCAATAAATTTCACCACATCATAACCATAAAGTAAACTTGGCTCAGTTATTTTGTTTTCTTGTGGCTAGGTTAAAAGGGGCTACACATCTGGTAATCTCTCACTTCTTGTAATTTAAAAAGTACATAATTTTGGCTGTGGTAGACATAAAACTAATGCACACCAGAATGGGTAACTGTCCTATTTAACCAGGGAAGGAATAAATGTAGTTGTATAATATCTGGAGATGAATTTTTCTGGTAGCCATGCAGCAAAGATCCTTGCTAGAATTATGTCAGCTGCATTGGTACCGTATATACCCGTGTATAAGCCGACCCGCGTATAAGCCGAGGTGCCTAATTTCTCCCCAAAAATGGGGAAAAATTAGGCACCCGCGTATAAGCCGAGGGTCGGCTTATAACCCCTCCCCCCCCCAAGACTTACCTTCTGGGCTCCTGGCGGCGGGAAGCGGCGGATCAGGGCGGGGGCGGCAGAGCGCCCTCCCCGCGGCCGCAGCAGGCCTCTAGAGGCCTCTCCCGGCCGGGAAATGGCGGCGGGGGGGCAGAGCGCCCTCCCCGCGGCCGCAGAGGGCCTCTAGAGGCCTCTCCCGGCCGGGAAATGGCGGCGGGGGGGGCAAAGCGCCCTCCCCGCGGCCGCAGAGGGCCTCTAGAGGCCTCTCCCGGCCGGGAGAAGGCGGCGGGGGGGGCAGAGCGCCCTCCCCGCGGCCGCAGAGGGCCTCTAGAGGCCTCTCCCGGCCGGGAGATGGCGGCGGGGGGGGCAGAGCGCCCTCCCCGCGGCCGCAGGGGGGCTCTGGAGGCCGCTCCCGGCCTGGAAAAGATGGCGGCGGTAAGTTTCCCCCCTCCTCCCTCCCCCCTCTACCGTATTGACCCGCATATAAGCCGAGGCCGGCTTTTTCAGCCTTTTTTTGGGCTGAAAAACTCGGCTTATATGCGAGTATATACGGTAATACTAATTGACTGCCAATGGGTCCTTAGCAAAAGGCTGGGGTGTTTATAACTAGACAGTATCTGGGAAAATTGCAATTCCAAAATCTGGACTCTTACTTCATTCTTCTGGGTTTACAAAAACTCTCAGCACAGTCAACTGGAAAGGTTTCTGGAAATTACTGGTCAGAATTGGGCTCTGTCCTGCAGCTTTTCTTATTCCATTATGGTACAACAGCCAGAATTAAGACAGATGGTGAAGTATCCCACAGCTCTTGGCAGTTTAGAGCATCCTCACTTCAAGGCTATTCAGTACTTTCCTTGCTTCTGTATTTATTTATACCTTCAGAGATTTGGATAAAGGTAGTGATGTTTGCCTCAGGGCAGATGTCAAATTGTCCAGCCTTCATTACCAGCATCCAAAGCAATGCCCTTTGAAGAAATTGTTCAGAATTTTTTGTTTGCTGATCCCTGTGCTCTTGCTTTCTGAACAGAAAATTGATTCCAGATCATTTCCTTTTCAGATGCTTGTAAAACATCTGACCTTATTGTGAGTCTAAAGAAGACAGACGTGACAGACAAACCTGCCTCTTATGGCCCAGACAGTCTATCATGAATAGTTTTCTCTGCTTGAAAGTCTGTTTTCATGTGGTGCACTTCTAGATATGGAAGGGCTCAGTTTATTGGAAAGTTCTCTTGTACAAGCTCCAGGCTGGCAAGGAGCTGCAGGTAGGTACAGCTGCAGAAATGGAAAGGGAAGGAAAAAATTACTCCCTGTCAGATCCAATCAATCACAGGCAAGTCACAAACACATCTGCAGTCCCAGGAGCATCTAGATCAGGTGCGGGGAATAGGAGGGAGCATCTTTTTCAATCAAGGATGATAAAATCCACCTGAGCCTGTGGGAAAGGTTCAGGGATGCTTTGTGATGGCATTGCATAGCTCTACACATGTTCTATATAACTAGCCAAAGGGGGAGGGGGGGAGACAAAGAAGGAGATCACACAATGTGTAGGGGAAATAAAAAAATCAGCCATTTTATTAATCTATGTGTTACTTACATCTGGTAAAAAGTTCTTTATGAAAGACCATTGTGATATATAAGAATGTAAAACTGCAATAAATTCATTTGGAAATCTGATAACAAGGGTCAATAAAAGTCTTTAAGATGAATTCGTCCTGTGTATTTAAAAGGCAAGTGTACATGAAACAGTAACCACATAGAAACTATTTGAATCTGTTACTCTAAACACTTGATTGGTGGTGCAGTAGAGTAGGATCTAGGAGTCACAGATCCAAACCTGTGCTTGCCAGGATGACCTTGGGCCAGTCACTCTCTTTCCACCTAACCTACTTCATAGGGCTGTTGTGAAGATACAGTGGAGAAGGGGGTAGAACTATGAATGCCAATCTGAGTTCCGTGGGAGAAAGGCATAGTACTGAGTTTCGAGGGAAAAGGGTAAAAAAGTACTAAAGCTTTTAAAATGCGCAATGGAATGTATAATGATTATTTGGAAAAATAAAATAAAAATTTCAAAAAAAAAAGTACTAAAGCAGTAGCAACAATAACAATAATAATCTGTAACATGAACTAGTTAAACTTCTGATGAATCAGTGCAGTTATACTTACTGTCACAGTAAGAGTTGGGAGATTGTGCCTATAAACCACTGACTAGGAAGTAAGCCCCACTTAGCTCAGCAGGACTTAAGTATGAGTAAACATGCTTAGGATTGCACTATAGCTTCCCTGATGCTCACTTTTAGAGCTGTGCATATCGGTAAACCTGAATTGAAAATAAACCTGAAATTAGCCGTTTTGGCAATATTCGGGTTTATTTTCGGCCAAATACGCAACCTGGGAATCTGCCCAAAGCCGAATTCCCAAAAAGCCGAATAGTTATTAGGCTTTCAAATTGTGACTTAAAGAATGCATTTTCCTGGTCCTGAGTCCGATTCAAAAGGGGAAATTCCACCCCTCCTGCTCCTTATGCATAGCTAGCTGCCTCTGTCCCTTTCCATGGTTTGCAAACTCCCAGGTGTCAGGTGTTGCTTTGCATGATTGCAAACGTATTGCTTTGCATGGTTTGCATGGTTGCAAACATGTTGCTTTGCATGGTTTGTATGGTTGCAAATGTGTTGGTTTGCATGGCTGCAAATGTGTTGCTTTGCATGGTTTGCAAACTTCTTCGCACCTGCCCCGCCCTTGCTCCCCGCAGCTCAGCTGTTTGTCAGGGCTGGGAGCTTCGGGAGTGGGCAGCAAGCTCTGCTAATTGCAAACCCCCACTGTCAGAGATGCACATTAAGGAGGGGGGACCCCTTTTGGGGCCCATATCTCAGCGCCCCCAACCCAATCTTTACAAAACTTGGGGGTTCTTGCAAGAAGGGTCCCCTCAAGCTACGCTGAAAGTTTGGGACCTCTACCCCCAAAAATGCCCCCCGGAGCCGCGGAAAGGCTCGATTGTGTTTTTAATGGCTTTATTCGGCCGAATTTTCCCCCAAACTCCGGATCTCATGCCGAATTGCACGGACCCGAAGCGGGGGAGTTCGGGCCGGCATTTCTCAAATAAAAATGGGCCGAATTTTGTCGAATCCGAATTTTACCATTTTTTTCCCAACAGCCCCAGTGTCCATCTAAACTAAGAGAGCCCCTTGCAGCTACACTGCAAATTTGGAGACTCTAACTCGAAACCACCTCCCTGAGCCTTGAAAATAAATTCCATAAACTATAATTTACCCATTTTTTTCGGGAAACCCAAATATAAAGGCAAATACGCATTTACCAGTATGGGTATTCAGCTTATTTCAATTTATCCCTCCCAGATGGGCCAATAAACCTGAAATTTACCAGGTTTTTTTTTTTTTTTTTTTGCACACCCCTACTCTGTTTGGGCAAAGTCACACTAGCTCCAAGCATCAACTCATTTAACAAAACTGCTCATTTTTCTTCATTTCATAGTGCTCATATACCTTAATAGTGCCAGGAATGTTCTGACATCTCCACTTCTTAGCAGTTTTGTGGTGAAGGCCAAAGGTCAGCTGCCCATGCTAGTTTTCTTCAAGCAGTTAAGCCATGATTTGACTGAATCTATTTTTCATGTTCTATCAAATTAGAAATTCTCCCTTTACCACCGTGATGCTGTAGGGTCCACACTGTACCCTTTTGCCTCTTTCCCCTTTTTAATCACACTGATCCTGTCAGTGATAACCTATTCATACAGTAAATCTAAGGCTTCTGATATTCATTATGCATTATGTGAAGCAGTCTTTCTTTTTGTGTATCTTGAAGCTACCCCAAATTCCATAATTGTTAAAGGACAAAAAGGTCTGTCCATTTTCTTGATTCCACAAACAATTCTAGAAGTCTCTGCTGCTGTCTCCATTTAAGCTAAAGATCCCCAGCCGCTTTAGTTTTATCTCACATGAATAACGCTCCAACTCCTGGTGTTGGGACTGGATTAGTCTAAAAAAAGCTAATCTGTTTTAAAGAAATTAAAGAAATTAAAACAAACCTTAGAATACAACGTATAATTATGCAAGGAAGATACTTAATGGTTCTCACACTGCTATTCCTTGCTGGTATAGCTCACCGTTTGTTATTACAGAGATACTTAGGTTTGCCAAGTTGTTTTAGTAGGCTTCAGTAGCAGCCATCTTACAGAGGATCTAACTCAGGTTTTTAGCCTTTGGTAAATCTTTTTGATCATTACAAGTGGGAAGTTCACAAGTTGGGAAAACATACTTTTTAATAGTGGGAAGAGAAATTCTTTTGTTTCAAACAGACCACCCATGTATGCATCTTCAAGCTGCACTAAACAAAGTTGGGCAAAGTTTTGTTATAAACTAGTCAACTAATTCTACTTCTCATTGTTGAGATAGAAAAAAAATATTAGAACAAAAGTTAGCTCTGAAACATATCGGTTCAGTTTGACTGTCCTCAATGTTTTAATTATAAACATAAGCTTATGTTGTGGTCTTATTTTTGAGCAAGATCTTTTCAGATATAATTTCACAGGAAAAGCCATAAAAATGTTTCCAGACTAAACCTTCCCTTTGAGGCCCAAAGTATATTTCAGACAATATAAAACCTTTCTGCTCTCTCCAGCATACTTAGTGGAAACATTTTGTACAAGTTTCACCAGCATCATGACTTTCTAAAATAGAAAACATACTGAAAAGGAGTTTTAAAAGAATTTTAAAAGACTGCTAAAGAAGTATTGAAAATTGTTATGAGTTGCATTAAAAGACTCAAAAAAGTAGTTAGGAGAGCAGGGAGGAACTTTGCTTCTTTGCCATGATAAACAATGAGAAAACATAACTTCAAGGTAAATGGTAGCAATGCACATATATTTATCATTGGTTTAATTGTTTTCTTTTTTAAAATCTTGAACTGGTTCCATTGAATACATGATTTGAGCTCTTATCTTTATTCATTCAGGTTGGGTTCATTATTTCCATTGGTTTCAACAGGTGGCACATTTCATCCTGATTGAGATGAAATGCCAAGAGACTACCAGATCACATCAATGCTGTTGCTTGATCATAGAATAGAATCATAGAGTTGGAAGGAACCACCAGGGTCTTCTAGTCCAACCCCCTGCACAATATAGGAAATTCACAACTACCTCACCCCCACACACCCCAGTGACCCCCAGGAGAATTTTAAATGTACTGACCTTTTCAGACTTGTTGTCTCAGTAATGGCTGCCAGTCGGCTTCCTTCCTCCCTCATGGTTGATTGCAAGGTTACTGTTCATTATGGGAAAATGAGTTTTTCCACATTTGTAATGGCTGCTTCCTTAAGAACTCAATTTCCCATAATGAACAGGTCAGTATATTTAAAATTCTCCTGGGGAGCATTTTTGGAGGTAGAGCCCCCAAATTCACAGTGTAGCTTGAAAGGACTCTCCTTGCATGACCTCCAAAGTTTGGTAAAAATTGGGTCAGGGGGTATTAAGTTGAAGGTATTTCTATTGTCCTTTGATCTATCTGTCAATATCTTCTTTTGATGACTGACAACCAAACTAGGCAATGATTAGCATGTTTGATTTTTATCATGCTTCAAAGGGATGTTTTTTTTGGGGGGGAAATGGCATTTGTAACAGAGATGAGATGAACCCTTTGTTGTAAAACTCTAGGGTTTGGATCCAGTGACATTTTTTTGCTGGACAAAGGGGAGAAAAAGGTCCCCTTTGACCCCCAGAAGCCTATGTTGAGGATCATGGGACCTACATGGGCAAACTACATATGTGATGGGGGCTGAAGTAAGGAGGGGGATTAGATGAGAGGCACCATTTATTATTTCAAATTCACTTTAAACTATGACAATCATAAATCATGACTGACTCCCCTCCAAAAAAATCTGTATATAACTTTCATTTCATTATTTATTTCTCAGCCCGTCATGCCCTCTACTATGCTAATTTTTTCTCTAACCTGGAATTGCTTTTAAATTGGGGGGATTACTTAGCTGAAATCATACAATTGTGTTATTGAGATACCAGTAAAATCTCTCAAAGTAATTTGTATAAGACAGGAAGAGAACACGAAAATTCTCTTTCCCAAATGTTTAATGTTCTCTTCCATTGGTGCCACTAGTAACCTAAGCGTAATGTTTTCTGCATAGCCACCATTGCCTTTTTACATTCTGCTCCATTCAGGAAATAATTGAAAAAGCACTTGGGAGAAATGTATGGGGGGAGCACAGGAACCTTCAAGTCCCCATCAATGTGTTCCCCTCCCCCCCCCAGCTGGGTTTTGAAAGCATGCATGCATTTGAGGAAGAGAAGAAAGGCATCTTTGGCCTCTTTGTAAGCAGAGTGGTATCACGTGAGGAAAAGCTTAAATGCCTTCTCTACACCACTGCTTCTCCACCCTCAATCACCCCTCCCCAAGTGGCCTTTCTAAAAATAATAATAATAATGATAATGATAATGGTCTCTCACATGCACATTTCCATTTACCAAATAGTTGGCATCTCAAGAGAATGAAACACATTTCCAATCTTTCCATTGTGTATCTTTGCAATAAAACTGTTCAGATTTCCCCGCAAAGTGGGATCCCATCAAGGATGAAATAATGAAAACGAGCAGTATGCTTAGTGAAGTCATTGCTTTCTGCTTGAGAAACAGGAAGTGACATGAGAATTTAGTAAAGCTACGCCCACTAATGGTTGTCATTTATTTCCTTTGCTAGATTAGGATAATGTGCAAACTGCCTACATGCAAATAAAAATGCACCATGCCATTTAGCCACCTTGATTTAGGAGGGGGAAATTAAATTTCTTGTTCTTTCACTGATATCTGAAAGTGGAATCATGTCCTGGCAAAAGACCACATCTCATGCCGAAGAAGAATCTGCCATTTCAGAAAACAATACAAGGATTCACAACCAGTTTTTGACAAAGCTTCGAATTAGAACTTTTGTGAGTATTGAAAGCACTTAAAGTATGTGAATTAGAAGAGATGTCCAATAACTACATTGCATTTTTTATGAAGCACAATTCAGGGCACAACTAAATGTGACCAGGAAGATTCATGAATAGCACCTCCTGTAAATTTTAAACAGCTAAAAGCCTATAGATTGGAGATAAGTTTTAATTCTGGGAGAAGTTCAGGCCCTACTTGGAGGTTGGCAACATCATTACCTGAGCGGTCTATTTCAGCATCTGTTTATTTTCCCCTGTAGGTCAACAGGCAGGTTTGTTTGTTTTTTGCATGGGGTGTGTATGTGTTTGTGTATTTGCCATTCCATGCCCCAATGGCTGCTAATAGACGACCTGGTTCATATACCATTTGGCATTTACATTAAGCTTTCCTTTAGGTTCCTAACAGCGCATTCCTGAGATGCGCTGGCGGTCTGACCCAAAGGCCTTTAGAGGCCTCCAAAGGCTTCCGCCGGCTCAAGGGCCCACAGCACCGGTGTCCAGGTGGCGCACGCCAGTGTTTGTGGCCCCAGTGCCAGTGTGCAGGGCTCAATGCCAGTCTCCGGCCGCTGCTGTGGCAGCGCTGGGCCTGGACGCTGACAGAACCTGCCGCAGGTATCCGGATGCCGCCAAAGGCTGTGGCGGCGACTCGGGAGGCATTATGGCATCCCAGGAGGTGTTCCCGTGGTGTAACGGCATCCCAGGAGGCGTTCCCTCATAAGAATAATATCAGAGGTTCTGCAAAGCAGAGCACAGCCCCCCTGTTCTGAGTGGCAGCAGGCAACATTTTTTTTAAGTGATGCCGGTGGCATCACATAACTTGTGGTAAAAAACTGGAAATGACAAGAGTAGCTCTAGGAATCATGGGTTTTACTATAGCGTTTCTGGCAATTCCTAGAGCTACCTATGTGATGTCACTTCCCACATATCCCCACCCACAGCCCTTCTGCCGGTTGCTTGGCATTGCCTTGCAACCCTAGCCACATGAAAAAGTGGAAGTCCTTCCATTTTGAATAACTTTGTTCTAATTAATCCAATCATTAGGTTGCTCCACCATAAATTGGCCTTCCTAAAATGAAGCGTCTACATTTTCAAGTGCCATGAGGGCAAGCGGATTAGTGTGCATGAAGGATACTGGCTCTACCTTCATCTTTTTCTGGGGAGAAAAGAAATACACTATTAAATAATTAGTATCCTACATAAGTAACATAGTTATTTTATCTGTCTGTTTAAGAATCTGGGTCAAGGATATTAAAATATGTTGAAGCCAAAGTGACAAGAGAAGAAGTTCAAACTGACCTACTGCCTGACCTTCCCTCTATCAACATTCTTGTTTCAAAAATATCCAAGTAGCAGGCAAAAAAAGTGATGTGGATTGGAATACCTGAAATTGTTAAGAAGTCATCGTAAAGTCAGTGAACCGAATGGTGACACCTCTAAAAAAGGCTGAACTTCTGCTAGATATCTGAAAAACCTGAAGCATGAGCAATCATGTGTACCATGATAGCTCATCTGAAAGCACTGCCAATGATTCTGCTCAGTAAGTAGTACAAAGGGGACTATCAGCTCAGTACTACTCCTTTGACTTAAACT
This sequence comes from Euleptes europaea, assembly GCF_029931775.1. NCBI lineage: Eukaryota > Metazoa > Chordata > Lepidosauria > Squamata > Sphaerodactylidae > Euleptes > Euleptes europaea. Next base: position 81,842,429 of record NC_079314.1, on the reverse strand, counting down.
CCTTAAAGGATGGCTAAGTGTTTCTCATAATGCTTCTGAAAGGTTCCCAGGAGTAGCATTCTTTCTTTCACACAAACCCCTTGATTACAACTCTTTGCTGCAATCAGTAGTGCCAAAATTTGAATTGTTCTTAGACCTCTCTGTTTGGGAGGGGAGATGGGAAGGAACTTAATGGTTTTTACGTCCGTAGGATTCCAATCAGGAAAATGAACTGGATGACATTTCAAAGTTTGTTATAGGTTTAGCAACTCCCCCTTCTCCTAAAAAGCCTTTTGTGGACTCTGCAGTTGCACCTGGTTCACGCCTGAGGGGAGGGAGAACAGTGCAAGTTTAAACACAGCATTAAAACCCCACACACTTTATACAGGAAAGTCAAAGGAACTGACATTCACTCATGTGGCACTTGCATGTTTACTCAAGAAAACGTTACTCTGGTTCAATGGACTTACTCCAGAAATGTGGATAGGATCGCAGACTGCTAAGTGCTAGGTATTGTAGATGATTTCACTAAAGCTTATAGGTAAACATTGTGTATTGTTTGAAAAGCCAGATTATAATACGTGAACACCCTGTTTATAATACATAGAATTATGGATCATAGAAAGGAGTTTAAAAATGGGTAATTTTCATTCATGGATGCTAGTCTGGTCATTTTAAAATCCATTGTTTGTTTACAAATTAGTTCCTGTTTCTATTCCATACTTCTTCAGTATATTTTGAAAAGAACCCATGTGAAACATTTTCGACAAGACAAACTAATGAATTAAAGCACAAGATAATAAAGTACAAACTGCACTCTTACATTTGTTTTAAAAGTACAAAAGCATGTATGTGTTACAAACACCAACCTATTTTCACTCAATTGATTCCTCTTGCAAGGACAAAGACAAGTTATGTTTTGCAAAAATATTTTATTCCTATTTATTCATTTATTTCCTGCTGTAAAACCCTATTTTGACTAACTCTACTTTCATTGGATTTCATGCACCACAAAGGAGAAAACCCTCCAGGCATTTTTCTTTCCACTAAAGAAAACAACTCAGTTAAAAATCCCTCTAGCTAAATAGGTGATTTTTGAAAGAAAATGAGGGGAAGGGGGGGGGGAGATGACATCAAGCGGCTGTGCTGATCTGCAAAAGTACTTAGGAAATGTGAAAGAGAAATAAGGGAAAACAGAAAAAAGGAGGCTGATAAAGTTTCTGGCTACAATACAGGAGACATATCATTACCATATGATCTACTGTGGGTGTCAGCCTGGATTCTGTTCATTGAGGGAAATCTTACTTTTTTAACTGTGCTGTGGAATGGAAGAAGCAGGAGGATTTTCCACCAAGTGACAGTCGCTGAGCAGTACCCTTCCCCTCCTCCTTTCCACACCTGCATGGTCTGCTGCCTGAGTCGAATATTTTAGTTGAATTGCATCTCAACTCTGAGGGCGCCTGTTGGAAATCCTTGGATCCAGAGGTATGGCTTTCAAATAACTATTCTGAACTTTTGCTGCAGTACAGTAAAACTTCAATAAAGGCTGGAGGGAACAAGATGAAGCCTGGCAGAAGAGTCTTTCATGAAAACCTTTTAGTACTGTTCTTATTGCAATATTTGAGAATGCTCTCAAGAATTATGGACATTTCCTAACCTTAAAGAAAACTTTTGGAGCTATTTGTTTATATTTGCATGAGTATTGGTATATTCCTTAAGACGTTTTGCAGCTGTGCGTTTTCAGGTTGTAAATTAAAGTTTGGAATATATGATGTTGTAAGAAGAAACAATGTAGATTCTTCACAGTCAAGTTTTGTAGTCTGGAAACTGGAAGGCATTTCTGAAGGAGGAAAATGCCTTGCCTAGATTAACAGACATCTTTGTAAACATCACAAAGTGGCATCTTACAGATGTAAACAGTGATTACATATTTAAGGCAAGAGGATTCTGGATGAAATGAGCAAAAGGTAAATAAACACTGCTAGCTGTGCACTGGTACAACTAGAGACAGCAGGCATCCCTGCTGTTTTAAAATCTAAATGAATGTGCTTCCAAAGCCTTGAGTGTGTCCAGAAGAATGGGTTCCTCATCAATTCCTGATGCCTTCTTGTATGAGTGTCCTGTGTTTGCTCAGAAAAATCAATGCAATGTATAGGTTGCTGTTGAAGCTTTTAAAAAGTGATTTTAAACTGAGATGGAGCTAGTGCTGTGTTTAGATTCCTCTCTTTCTGGAAAAGCCCTGCTCAATGTCTACATGTTTTAAGGCAATGTGAACGCAGGAAGACTGCATCCTATTAACTACTTAACGCTTAAGCCAAACATACTCAGTTTACTACAGGGACTCTGTTCATTTGATTTATGGATCAGGATACAACCTCCTGCATGCAAATACCACAACATAATTCAGAGTGAAACTAATGGCTCCCCCCCCCACCGCCTATCCCTGCAACAAATGTGCTTTTCCTCATATGGTTTGTAGATTTTGCTCCATGTTATATATCAATTTTCTGACTATTTGTTTTCAATTTACACACTGCCTCCTGTTATATGTGAGTTAACAGACTAACCTCGGCTTGCTGTCTGATCAAACTGATCTAGGGTAGTTACTTAAGATGTTAAAGGATAAGGCCCATGATTAGCTGGCAATCACAAAGAGCTTTGCATATATTTCATTCAGGGGGTCAATAACACTCCATTTTTAGTGTGCCAGGTATATATATTAGGAACTCAATGGCCAATCGTTTTGGTTTATTAAAATGTTACATGTTTTAAAATATTCTGTTCTATGCTCTAACGAATACACAGAATTCTCACAGAATCATCATTATTTAACACCACAAGAGGACAAAAAGCTCAGATATTAAATAATGACATGAATTACTGACATAATTATCTGGAAGAATAAATAATAAGTCTATTTTATGTTTCAGTTTTAGATACCCTTACATCATTAGTCATACAATATTCCTCTAGATTAGAATACTAAATTCATGGGTAAATATCTTAATCTGAAAGCACATAACAGACTCTTAACTGCAAGTGCAGCCGTTTACTTTTGATAAAGGTGTGGGAGGCTGTTGAGGTCAAGTGCCAGTTTGGGACAATATATGAATCCATAGCCCTAGATTCAGGTGCCTCTGTGAGGAAACTCACTGATGGACAAATTATTACCTTAGATTTCTTCACAAGATAGTTGTGATGATAAAACAGGGTGTGTGGAGAACTATATCTGCCACCCGGTACTCCTTGGGGGAAGAGTGAAGAAAATAAATATATAAGTAATACAAAATTTGTATCTTCATTTTCTTGTGCTTAAGGCAAATAGAAAATTACTACAAAATGTATTTCCCCTGTCACACTTATGAACATATTTGTATTAGAAGGTGAATTTGTCTGTTTAATTGAAATACTTAATCTCTTTTCCCACTGTTCATAGCAGCGCACATAATATAACATATAATAATATGCAAGTTTTCTACTATATTTAGAGGCATTATCATTGTCATAAGTGTTTCAAAGATTCTGACCTGTTGCATTCTGGGAGATTTGGCAATCAGTTAATTATGGTACAATGTAAAGGCTATGTAGAGTCATAAGAGGACAATAAACAATTGAGAAATTTTATTTATTTATTTATTTACAAAATTTATACCTCACCTTTCTGCCCTCATCAGGACCACTAAGGCACCTAACAGATTAAAATATACATGATAAAAATACATCCTAAAACCATTAAAACCAAAAACCTTCATCATTCAAACAATTAAAACCAAATTAAAATACACGTGTGTGTGTGTACACATACAATACAGTAAAATACACATACAGAAAAACAACAATTGAAAACAGGACATAAAAAAGGGATAACTGAGGAAACATCAGATAAAACAAAATGTCTTCACCTATTTCCAGAAGATGGCAACAGATGGGGGCAGGAGAGTCTCTCTGGCAGAGAGTTCCAGAGTTTCAGCGCCATGAACAAGAAGTCCTTCTCCCCAGTTGCCACCTGCCTAATCTCAGAAAGCAGGGGCACCTGAAGCAGATGATGATGACTGTAGAAGTATCCCCAATTGACCCAAGTCCCTAGGATATATAAGCTACTAGGGGTATGTGGGGCTGCCCGGAACCTGCCAGAGGTGGAACATCCCCCACCCCCAGCCATCACCCTCTGCCACTGATTAGCTGGCTGGCAGGGGGACTTACCAGCAGCAGGGGAGGGCCTAGGCTGGTGATGTGGCGACATTGCCAGAACGCATGGGAAGTGATGCCATTGTGTCACTGGAGACGTGGGACATCTGGTATTTGGGTTAAAACTCTATGGTAAAAAAGAGTCAACCATAGAATTTTTGACCAAATACCAGAGTGTCCCACGTTGCTGCCAACACAATGTCACTTCTGGTGTATCAACACTGAGTTGCTAGCATGAGCCTCTCCCCACCTGCTGGTTGCTGGGAGAAATTGGGCAACCCTAGTATGACAGATCAATTCCCCATATTCCTCTGTTTTTTCTTCCACTGAGTGCAATCGGTACAATGAGCATGCTCATTTCTCTCCGACTGTTTCTTTTGGAGAAGGTCTTTTTTATGCAAAGCTTTACTTTGGCCTATGAGAGGGCACTTTTTATAGGCTTTATGATCAGTCTACATACACATATCCCACTCGCCCCCTCCAGATTTCTATTGATCTAAGTCTCAGGAAAGCCAGTGTGATGTAGTAGCTAGCATGTTGGACTAAAATTTATGAGACCCAAGTTCAAACCCCCTCTCTGCCATAGGAGCTTACTGGGCGACCTTGTCACATATTTTCGGTCCAATCTACCACATAGGCTTGTTGAGAAGATAAAATGGAGGACAGGAGAACAATGTTAGCTGTTTTGAGTCTTCACAGGGGACAAAGGTGAGGTCTGAATGAAAGAAACAAAAGTAAATAAATAGAGATCTTGATAGGTCATCCCTGTTTCCTCCCTTAATACTGCAACTTTGAACAGATCATAGCATAACAGATGTCAACATACTAGAGTATGCCTAGTCCTTATCACAATGTAAATTAACCAAAAGGGGAAGAACAAAGTCATATATTCTGTGAATGAGGAAATTCCACCTACCTTATCTGAGTGTAGTCTGGTTTTATTACATTCATTAGATCAATTTCCCCATATTCCTCTGTTTTTTTCTTCCACTGAACACGATCGGTACAATGAGCATGCTTATTTCTCTCAGACTGTTTCTTTTGGAGGAGGTCTTCTTGAACAAATCTCCCACTTTATTGTGAAATATAGTATGTAGCAATAAATATAACAATATGGGAAGACATAATGGATAAAATATTTAATGGAGAAAATACTGTCAAAATGTTTAATACAAAAGGGCATTTTACTTTGTTTCCTATGAGCTGCAACAGTCACACAGTAGAGGCCTCATAACCAAAACAATGGCTCCTTGGCTGATTTGCACAGTATTATTGTAGCTGGCCCTGCACTGGCAGAATTAATGTGGGTGATATGCTCTCTGTCCATATACTGGTAGCTAGCGTATGAAATAACCATGTCTTCCCTTTATCTAACATAGTATCTTTTACACATATTACTGTTGTAGGATGTATATCTAAAAGTGACAGAATGCTATCCACACTGTAATGACAATATATCAGTTGGGCTTATGTACTGACATCAAGAAGTAAACATCTGTAGACAGGGTTGCCAGCTCTGGGTTGGGAAATACCTGGAGATTTTGGGGGGTGGGGTCTGAGGAGGGCAGGGTTTGGAGAGGGGAGCGACTTTGATGCCATAGAATCCAATTGCCAAAGCGGCCATTTTCTCCAGGGGAACTGATTTATATTGCCTGGAAATCAGTTGTAATAGCTGGAGATCTTCAGCTACCACCTGGAGGTTGGCAGTGCTATCTGTAGAGCCACATTGTCCATAATGAGGAATCATAGGTTTAAAGTTGATATGTACCAATTACAGACAGCCCAGCTCTTTTTATTAGACCAGGGGTGGGGAACCTTTTTCCTGCCAAGGGCCATTTGCACGTTTATGACATCATTCAGGGGTCATACCAGGTGTAGATCTCCCGGTGGGGGGGAAGAGGCTAGGGTTGCCAGGTCTCCAGCCACTACCTGGAGGTTGGCAACCCCAGGGGAGGCCACACAGAGAAGGCCTGCAGGGTGCCCCCACTCCCCCTCCCAGGCGGAAGGACAGCCAGCAGTGGGCCCGAGCAAACGAGGTGCCAGGGGGGCGCAGCCCACAGTCGATCGGCAAGGGAGGAAGGAAAACAGAGAAAGAGGAGGAGGGAGGGAGAAAGGGAGAAAGAAATGGAGAGAGAGGGAGAAAGAAAGAAAAGGACAAAGGGAGACAAAGAAAAGGACGGAGGGAGACAAAGAAATAGACAGAAAAAGAGGGAGAAAGAGAGGGAGAGAAAGGAGAAAGACTGACAGAAAAAGAGGAAGAAAAGAGAGGAAAGCCTCCCCCCCCCCACACACACACACGCGCACGCTGGCCCCGCGTGACCGGGCCCCAGCCTCCCCTGCCCACACACACACACACACACACACAGCAGCGCACAGAGCCCCGCGTGACCGGGCCCAGTCTCCATGCCCTCTCCTCCCCAGAGTCCACAAAAGAGCCCCCCCGAAGCCCGATCGGCTCCTGCATGCATGCTCTGCCGCCGGGAGCCACTAGCCTCTTTCCCCCTCCCTCTCGCTGCTCAACAGCCAACAGTCGGCGAGAGGAGGTCCAAAGGGCGCCGCAGCACCGCTGTAAGCCATGGCGCCAGGAACACTCTCTGGGAGGGCCACCCTGCGCCCCACTTCTGCAGCAGGGCCCCGGAGCTCCCGAGGGCCACAAAAAATGTCCTCGGGGGCCGCATATGGCCCCCGGGCCTGAGGTTCCCCACCCCTGTATTAGACTGTGCTTCTGTTAAGAGCTCCTGATCTAAGTAGTAGCTCTTATGTGCCACATCCCTCTAAGCTTCTCCCATGCTGCTCATGACCCATGGGGAGGTTTGTGACTTAATAGTAGGACACATTCTCTGCATACAGAAGATACCAAGTTCAATCTAGCTGAAGGATCTAAGTTTTAGAAAAGACCTTGGAGAGCCACTGCCAATCAGAGTAAAGAATGCTGAGCTCAACGGACCAAAGATCTGATCTGGTATAAGGTAGCTTCATCTATTCATTCATCTGAAATGTTGTTTGGCTGGATGTCTAATGCAGAGGTAGGGGATCTAGTTTTATGCTTTATCAGGTGAGAGGCCTGGTTGGTTTCACAAATCTTGGAACATTGGGCAAAATGTTAATTAATTGGCAAAGCAGCCAAGGACAACCAACCTGAAATGAAAATAAGAGTCCTGTTACACCTTAAAGGCTAACTAATTCATTATGACATACGTTTTGGGGAGCCAGATACCCTTAATCAGCTAAAGTGTAACATTCAGTTGACACAGAGTTTTACACCTGAAGATACAAAATGCAGGGGACGGGAGAGTTATGACTAAGAGAAGTCAGAAGGGAGGTCCTCCCAGAGCACAAATGAAAATACAAACTGATCAAAAGAGTAAGCCATTCATAGAGTTGTGGGGGTGGTGGATAGGGTTGCCAACCACCAGGTGCTAGCTAAGATAAGGATGCACAAGTACTAATGTAGTCAAGCTGAGGAAATAATAGTACTAGGCTCACAAAATTCTTGCAAAAACATATATTAACAATACAAATGTGAAGAAGTGAACGTATATCAAAGGAAACTTATCAGTATTATAAACACTTTGCTTGAAGAGCAGTGGGAGCTGCTCACGAGTAACACAAACATACATACACAATACACAAACCATTATAACAAATAGAATTCAATTCTTGTGCCTTAATATCTAGTCAAAAAGACTCTGCTTCGATTCAAAAGTCTCTCTTTCGGTGCGAGTAAGGAAAAAGGAGGTGGAAGTCCAAGGGGATGGAGATGGTCAGAATGCCGTCCGGATGCTTTGCGTTTTCGCCGCCGCCAGGGCGGCTTCTTCAGTTCTCCATTCACGTAGGAGACAAGGCTCCTTAAAGTCTTGAGCAGAGTTCTTAGAAAGAAAATCCTCAGCTAGTCTCTATGTGCTCCCAAAGGGTTGCTCAAATGGTTGGGAGCACGTAGAGACTAGCTGAGGATTTTCTTTCTAAGAACTCTGCTCAAGACTTTAAGGAGCCTTGTCTCCTACGTGAACAGAGAGTTGAAGAAGCCGCCCTGGCGGCGGCAAAAACGCAAAGCATCCGGACGGCGTTCTGACCATCTCCGTCCCCTTGAACTTCCGCCTCCTTTTTCCTTACTCGCACCGAAAGAGAGACTTTTGAATAGAAGCAGAGTCTTTTTGACTAGATATTAAGGCACAAGAATTGAATTCTATTTGTTATAACGGTTTGTGTATTGTGTATGTATGTTTGTGTTACTCGTGAACAGCTCCCACTGCTCTTCGAGCAAAGTGTTTATAATACTGATAAGTTTCCTTTGATATATGTTCACTTCTTCGCATTTGTATTGTTAATATATGTTTTTGCAAGAATTTTGTGAGCCTAGTACTATTATTTCCTCAGCTCAACCACCAGGTGCTAGCTGGAGATCTCCTGCTATTACAACAGATCGCCAGCCGATAAAGATCAGTTTACCTGGAGAAAATGGTCACTTTGGAAATTGGACTCTATGGCATTGAAGTCCCTCTCCTCCCCAAACTCCACCCTCCTCAGGCTCCGCCCCAGAAATCTCCCGCTGGTGGCAAAGAGGGACCTGGTAACCCTAGTGATGGACCACTCCCAACTGTTGATGATTTGGAACAGTAGGATCAATCTGTGTAGTGTACATGGACCTGTAAGGAAGAACAACTATTTTCTGTGGTGAGCTGATCCCCCTCATTCCTACTGAGTCTAACTGTGCATTCCTGGGGGGGCGAGTCCTCTTAGGAGGCGGCGTGACCTCACCGCCAGCGTAAGTGTGTCTAATCACGCAACAAGACGCACTTACGCTGGCGGTGAGGGCATTTCCATTGGCGCCCGAGCGCTGCAGAGCTGTGCCTCACCCCTCTGCCGACGCAGCCTCTCCGTGGTGCAGGCAGGCCACGACGGAGAATTGCCACCCCAGCGTGGGGGTGGGCGTTCCCGGGGTGTTCCTGGGGTGGGCCAGGGGGAGGAGCCATTGGTAGTGGCTTCCTGTCCCCGTTCGCCCCATTACATCGGCGCCGGGAACAGCATTGCTGCGCCTGCTTTTTAACAGGTGCAGCCCTGCTGTTCTTAATGGGGCGAAAGGCCCCGTTTAACAAAAAAAGCTGCAAAACGGCTTTTTGTTTTGTTTTTTGGCTTATGAGGAACAACCTTAGGAGGCGGCTCGCGTGCGTCTTCTCCCCACTGTTCCCGTACGCCGAATCTCGGGAATGCACAGTTAGTCTGATAGCATCAAATCTACATATGAATTTCAAATCAGCAGCTTGCTGCTGATTTCTCCCTGTGAGACTGTTCTGCTGAAGTATTTCCCTTCCTTCCCTGCCAGCATTGACGTGCCTCTATTGGCTCTGGCTCCTGCTTCCTTTTCCTGGGCCACCTCCTCCTTCAGGCCATTTGTATTTCTACCTGAAAATGCTATCTGAACTGTGGCAGCATTTTAGTTTGTGGAGTGACTTCTACACATGCTGAAGAAGAGACATCACTTGAGGTCAAGCCTTGCCTATTAGATATAGTGATTCACAGGGAGGTTGACATGCTCCCCCGGTTTCTGAATTCTCCTGTTTGAACTGTCTGAATTGCATCCATTTATTCTTTTAATATCTAGGCTGAATGGAACTTTTTCTGTAAAATACTTTATAAGCTTTCAATATGGCCTTGCCACTCTGGCAGTTGAAAGAAAGCAGGAGACACTAGAAAAATAAAAACATTGTGAAAATGTGCAAATCATTCTCTGTTGATACGCCAGCTGTGGCCCTTCCTCAAACAGTTAGATCCAGCCAGTATAGATTATTGTAATGTGCTCTATGCCGGCTTTTAAAACTGTTTAGAAACTTCCGTTTTCCAGAATCTAGCAGCCACTGTTAAGGATATCATGGGTGGGCTACAGGGGTAGGGTTGCCAGCTCTGGGTTTGGAAATACCTGGAGATTTTGGGGGTAGAGTCTGAGGAGGGCAGGTTTTGGAGAGGAGAGTCAATGCCATAGAGTCCAATTGCCAAAGCGGCCATTTTCTCCAGGGGAACTGATTTCTATCACCTGGAGATCAGTTGTAACAGCAGGAGATCTCTAGCCACCACCTGGAGGTTGGCAACTCTATGCAGGGGTCAGATCCTCCTATGTTGAAAGATCTACATGGGCTGTTCATCTGTTTCCAGGCACAATTTAAAGTGCTGGTTCTAACCTATAAGGTTTGGGCCTGGGGTACTGCCTCCTTCCATATTGTCCAGCCCACCAGCTGAGATCCTCTTCTCAAGCCCTTCTCTCTGTGCTCCCAGCTGCAGAGGCAAGGTGGTTGGTGACCAGAGAGGGCAGTGGTGGTGCCTCATCTTTGGAATGCTCTCCCCTGTGAGGCTCACCCTGTGACCTTTCTTTTCATTTAGGCACCAGGCCAAAACATTTCTTTTCACCCCATCGTTTAACTTTGGGGTTCCATCTTATTAAGATGTTTTTTGGTCAGCTCATACACTGAGGGCTGTTTTATCAACATCATTTTAGACTACTTCCTTTTATGTGCTTTTATGCCTTGCTTTGCTTTTAAAGGTAGTTTTTATTGCTAGGGTTTTAATTGATTTATATTGTTTTATGGTTTGTCTGATATGTTTTATTGTAAGCTTGGTTGTATTTCATTTTTTTGAGCTGGTTTGGAGAGAAAGCATATACATTTTCCAAATAAATAAAACGTTACCAATTGGTAAATCTTTGTTTTGGTTTCTAGATTCACTGCCCTTCCCAGAATAGAGAAACTAAACCATGAAGGCTGCCATCTTCTTTCTTCTGCTCCTGCCAGCTTGCTTTGCCAAACCATTCCATCAGAAAGGCTTGTTTGATTTTATGCTTGAAGATGAACCAGGTTCGGGTGATGAAGTTACAGGACCACCTCCCATTGGACCAAACCCCACATGCCCATTTCGCTGTCAATGCTATCTTCGGGTTGTTCAGTGTTCTGATCTAGGTAAGCTGAATAACAAAGTGACTTCATAAGTTGTCTGTTTATAATGGTTTACAGCAAAAGCTGAGCTATTTTAGGGCAGTAATTTTGACATAGCCACTGACCTCTCCTGTCCTACTGTAATTTCATTGTTGCTGACTATGATCATCTCTGTATCATCGTCTTTCTAAACATCTGTTGACAAGACAGAATTGTCCAGAAGTCAGTGGAAAAACAGGCTGGGTCTTTGTGGTGGTTGACCATGAAAATAACAGTGTCCATTTGCTTTCTATACATTTTATCCTTCCTTTCAGTCAAGACCACAGGAAAAGTTAGTTTTCAATGTTCTGTATAGTCTATACAGACATGAACAAAATATAATGGACCACACAGTTAGAACAGTACTGAAAACCTAGGGAATGCAACATTCTGTGTCCACGTTCTATTGCTATTACACTGTAATCATGCACAGTGTTACTCCAGTATTGCAGTCAATGATGCTGTGTGTGTAAAGGGCGTCAAGTTGCAGCTGACTTATGGTGACCGCAGCAAGGGGCTTTCAAGGCAAGTGAGAAGCAGAGGTGGTTTGCCATTGCTTTCCCCTGCAGAGTCTTCCTTGACAGTCTCCCTTTCAAGTACCAACCCTGCATAGTTTCTGAGATCTGATGAGATTGGGTTATACCACACCGCCTTTCCTAAGAGCTACAACCTGAGTCTAGGTTGGAGTAAATCTGCATAGTATTGTGCTTATGATCACATTAAGTAATTGTCTATCCCAGAACCTTGTGGGTAGGTTGCCAAATGGTTGATGTTTTCATAAATTTGGCACACTGAGCATATAAAAGCTAACATCTGCTGGCACTTGATTTCATTGGGGCCAATTAGGAAAGCTACTACTGATTCTAGCATCTTATTTTCCTGTTACAACGAAAAAACATAGTTGTTACACTCTTAATATTGCACAAATATAAAGAAGGAGCAAAGTAATGGACAGAAGAGAGGCTTCTAGATGAGGAAATAGAACATAAGGCAAAGGCCTGTAGAAAAAGAAAGAGAAACAATGGCTTATCGTTATAATGCAGAAACAGCTCGGCTCCACTAACAGCAGAGTAGGGTTTCACAGCTGGAAGACAGTCAGTAGGCTACCTGTTCCTCTCATAAGCTGAACAGCACAATCCCTGAAAGCAGGCAAAGGGAAACAGTAAGAATCTAGAATTGAGACTGAAGATGAAGAGTCTGTATGTGAAGATTGAAGAGCTAATTGCAAATACAAAAACTGGACTCTCAGGGTACATCAAAGAACAGAGCCAAGAGAAGATGCTCAGAGAACATGGAAGCAGTATGGCCAATAGGTACTTCACCTTTACTGCAGAACTAAATCCAGGCTATTGGAAGGATGGCAGCAACAGTGGTGCAAGTATTCTTTAACCCCCCCGCCCTGCTTGCTATTTAGTATCCATATTCTTATGTTCTGAGAACTGTGAGAGAAATACCTCTTCCCGCATCAGGGGATATACAAACCTGTACATTTTTTGTTCTTTTATATATTCAAGAAGGTCACATTCTTCCTGCTTTTTAAAAAATGGTGTTGGGAATGGGGGAGAGAAGGTGGTGTGGTATAGCCTGATCTTACCAGATCTCAGAAGCTAAGCAAGGCTGTTACTTGGGAGACCATCAAGGAAGACTCTGCAGAGGAGGCAATGGCAAACCACCTCTGCTTTTCACTTGCCATGAAAGCCCCTTTCTGGGTTCAAAATAAGTCAGCTGCGACTTGCCAGTAATTACACACATTGGGAATATGGCTTTTACTCAAATTTTAGTTCACTAAAATGTTTTTTTGTTTTACATCTCTCATTGTAAGTATTTAGTTATTTTCCAGTGGATTGTAATGTTTCCTGTTGTGTCAGTTGTGTCAGCAAATCTTGTGGATGATAAATTATCAAGAAGACAGAAAATCCCAAGTTGCCTGAAAAGTACTTTTCTTTAAACTAAACATTTCCAGTGCTTGAGGTCTTGGGATACATCCAGACTAACATTCATGCAGGGACAAGGATTTCTGACCATGGAACCTGATTTTGACCCCTCCCCTCTTCCACCAGCACCCAAAATTATTTTCCTGGGGGGGTCATTTCTCTCCCTTGAGAACAAGAATTCTGGGGGCATTTGAGGCTGATGCATGGGGGAAGAGGGGGGAAAATCACACTCAGTGGGCAGAAATCCTTGCACCTGTGAAAACATATTTTCTGATTTACAGCTATTTGGTAACCAATGACTAAGCAGCAGCATCACAAGGAGATTGATCTGCCAAGGGAAATGAATCTTAGAAAAAAGGAGTTTAATCTTCAAACACTGAAATATAGGTATAAACTATCAAAGCGTCTGTGTCTCCCCCCCCCCCCATATGATACTTGTCTTACCTAAGAATGTATAGGAAGACTTTTTCTGGTTAGTTGACAATTTGTTTTTGAGGTATTTTTGTGGGATAAGAATTATCCTATAATTTCACATAGGGTTGCCAATGTCCAGGTGGGGCCTGCAGATTTCCTGAAATTACAAATGATCTCCTGATGACAGAGATCAATGCCCTGGAGAAAATGGCTGCTTTGGAGGGTGGACATTATGGGATTATCTAAAGGATTAAAACAGCTGGCCAGCTCCCCGATTCGTAACCCTAACCAAAGGCGACCTGAAACAAAGCAGCCTTGCATGCCCAACAGAATGCTGAAACGTCCCGCAGAGCATGAACTTCCCTGAGGAGCTGGTTCCAGAGAGGTGGTATCTACTGAAAATGTCCTTGCCCTGGTGGTTGACAGGCGGGCAATTTGTGGGCCAGGCATATATAGAAGGCCCCATGATGATGATCTAAGGAAGTGATTGGGGTTATACTGGGAGAGGTGGTCACACAGGTAAGAAGATCCCAGACTGTTGAGGGCTTGACATATTTGTAGTTCTCTAGATAAGTAATATTGGGGTACCACATTAACAGTGCATTCCTAAGGAGAGTTACTCCAGTCTAAGCCCATTGAAATGAAGAGGCTTAGACTGGAGTAACTCTCTTTAGGAATGCAGTGTAAATGGTAGTGTACAACAGCCACCTGTATAAGCAGCCATCCATGATAAGTGTACACAATGATTCATGGCTGAATGAACATTTTCCTACTCTCATTTTGAAATTGTTTGTAGGGAAGCAGCTAAAAGATTTCTTTGTCATCCAGAAAGGACAGATATGTGCCTTACATAGGTCTCAGAATCGTCTCAAGGGTTTAGAAAACTTGTACTCATAGCTAGGTTTGTGCACCATTCTCCCCAAAGTTTTTTGGGTTTATTAAACCTGTAAAATTTTGAAAAGCTGAATATACGACATTTGGTTCTTGTAGGTTATCCGTGCTGTGTGACCGTGGTCTTGGTATTTTCTTTCCTGACATTTCGCCAGCAGCTGTGGCAGGCATCTTCAGAGGAGTAACACTGAAGGACAGTGTCTCTCTCCTCTGAAGTGTTACTCCTCTGAAGATGCCTGCCACAGCTGCTGGCAAAACGTCAGGAAAGAAAATACCAAGACCACGGTCATACAGCCCGGATAACCTACAAGAACCGATGAACTCTGACCGTGAAAGCCTTCGACAATAAGACATTTTGCTTTTCTGAATAATCAAAATTTTTCAGGTCTAATAAACCCAAACCCGAAAAATACACAGGGGAGGTGATCTAAGTGCTGGGCTCCAGCCCAGTGCTTAGATTTGCTTCCCCTGCAGCCTCTGGGATTGGGGGCCACAAGGGAGATGATCTAAGCACTGGGCTCAGTGTTCCAGTCCATGCAGGCAGCGGTGATTGGAATGCAAGGGTGTTCAGAGCCATGCCACTTGTCAGCTCCTTCTCCACAGGGAGGTCTGAGCCGGCAGGCAGCGTGGATCTGACTCAGGTAAGTAAGGAAGGGATGGAGGAGGAGAGAAGGGAGGGAGAAAAAATGGTGGCAGAGCCAAAGCGGCCTGAATAATGCCAAAAAAAATTGGCATTATTATGAATCTGCTTTTTCAGCTTCCTTTATTGCCACCATTTTTTACCAGTAAAAACCCCTGAAAAAGCTTTTTTTCTGGGGGGGTTTCCATTCAGCACAGCCCGACTCAGCTATCCTTTTAATGTTAACATAGGCACTTCTTTGGGCATTTCTCTGCCTGATGCCCATTTAAATGTATTTTTACAAACATTATTCAAAAATTGAAATGTACAGGCACCCCTAAATGGAGTTTGTATTTCCGTGTCTCTCTGTGTGAAATCTTATTTTCAGTCCAACTGCAGATAGGACTTGCAGTTTGCATCCTATCAAAATGCAGGGACAAATATCTTCTTTAGCTATGTAAAAAGGAAGCATTAAGTTTCACTGCTATTAAATCCCAAAGATTCTTCAGGGAGAAATTCTGAAGTATAACAAAGGAGTTTTATAGTTACCCTACTAAAGTCCCAAGGGAGCCCTGTGGCGCAGAGTGGTAAGCTGCAGTACTGCAGTCCAAAGCTCTGCTCATGACCTGAGTTCGATCTTGTCGGAAGTCAGTTTCAGGTAACCGGCTCAAGGTCGACCCAGCCTTCCATCCTTCCGATGTCGGTAAAATGAGTACCCAGCTTGCTGGGGGTAAAGGGAAGATGACTGGGGAAGGCACTGGCAAACCATCCCGTAAACAAAGTCTGCCTAGAAAATGTTGGGATGTGACATCACCCAGTGGGTCAAGAATGCACCGGGGTCCTTTACCTTTTTACTGGAGTCCCATGGATGAGCAATTCCCACTGGAAGGTGTTCATGTAGTTATTTAATAACTCTTGAATATGATATGCACTATTGTCGAAGGCTTTCATGGTCAGAGTTCATTGGTTCTCGTAGGTTATCCGGGCTGTGTAACCGTGGTCTTGGTATTTTCTTTCCTGACGTTTCGCCAGCAGCTGTGGCCGGCATCTTCAGAAGAGTAACACTGAAGGACAGTGTCTCACAGTGTCAAGTGTGTAGGAAGAGTAATATATAGTCAGAAAGGGGTTGGGTTTGAGCTGAATCATTGTCCTGCAAAAAGTAGTCAACAATAGCCATGCAGATTAGCTTTGGATTTCACACATTAACAGATCACTTCAGGATACAATGGTTCCATATTAACATACCACACCCTCATTAGCACATTATCTTGATACTTACAGGACAATGGTTAGCACATTACCTTTGTTACTTTTTGCAGGACAATGATTCAGCTCAAACCCAACCCCTTTCTGACTATATATTACTCTTCCTACACACTTGATACTGAGAGACACTGTCCTTCAGTGTTACTCCTCTGAAGATGCCTGCCACAGCTGCTGGCGAAACGTCAGGAAAGAAAATACCAAGACCACGGTTACACAGCCCGGATAACCTACGAGAACCAATGATATGCACTACTCACATCCAGATTCAACATCACTGAAGTTACAGGATAAGCACTTCTTCTGTGGCTGTTTTCCACATCCAAAAAATTGCTGCTTTGTGCCAGCTGCTGAAGGTCTAGAATTTTGGCTGAAAACTCTGCTGTGCTATAACAGTTCTAGTTGACTATTGTCAATAGTTCCTGCTCCCTAGCGTACAAGGGTGGAACAATATAACATTACCATACCCTGTCAAAAAGCCTATTACTGCTTATGTTATGCATGTGGAAACTCCCTCTGGATGAAATGATTACATTTTAAAACATTTTTGAGAGTTCATTTGGCTGTCTTGGGAGCTTATGATAAGGCCTACTTAAATCTTAGCAATTTGGGTGGAGGTTCCATTTTTATGGTTGGGTTTAATAGTTTCAATGCATTCTTGCTCCAAAGCCCCTTCTTAATTGTTCACACAACTTTAATTTTATCCACAAGTGCTAGACATAAAGCCACTTTCTCATCTGGTTTGAGTCAAAAGCTTTGAATTGCAAGAACCAACCTCTGGCTCCATGTCCCAACCATAAAGTTTTGTTGTTGATATGATTTGGGTTGCTCTTGAAGAACCAGTTAATAGTACTGTAAATTAATGTTTGAAAACATGGTTTTTGTGAAGAATTCTCCAGAATAACTTAGAAATGATTCTCCATTCATATTATTCTGACTTTTGGCACTTGCAGAGATTATTTAGGAAGATTTCCATGCATTATGCTTTTTTAAAGGTTTTAGAAACATTTATATACCAAGTAATCGATTTAAAGGAAGACCTAAATTATCTATAAACAGTCTCATAGAAATAAGTATTTCTCATGAAATCTAATTTAAAAACAGAGGTGTAACCATTACACCACTCTGGCAGTTTAGGTATATACTCCCAAAATATTCCCCATATTCTGTGAGTAACAAAAATTCTGTGAGTAACAAAAATTAATCTCATAAGAACATAAAAAGAGCCCTGCTGGATCAGATCAGTGGTCCATTCAGTCCAGCATCTAATCAAGCATCTAGTCCATCTGAAGAAGTGAGCTGTGGCTCATGAAAGCTCATACCCTGCCAGAAAGTTTGTTAGTCTTTAAGGTGCTACTGGACTCTTGCTTTTTTCTACATCTAGTCCATCTAGTTGATCACACAGGCCAACCAGTTCATCTGGAAGAACAACAAGGCATGGAGCCCAAGGCCTTCCCCTGATGTTGCCTCCCGGCATGGATATTCAGATGTTGACCTCCTCTGAATGTGGAAATGTCCTTTAGTTACCATAGCTAGTAGCCACAGTCATCCAAACATGGTAACAGTTCAAAACATCTGATGATATTAAAATATGAACAGTTTTTAAAAACAAAGAACAAAAAGACTGAGCCTAACCCAAACAATACAATTTCTGTGCCGATCTCTACCCTTCATCAGCCTAGCCTAACTTCCCAGGAACTCTTCTTTCTGCCTCTTCTCATGTACCATTTTATTCCTATGAAAATGCATCTCACAGCTTGAAGAGCTGTCTGTTGGAGCAGTTGTTGTCCCTCACTTAGGGGTATTTAACACACTATGTCTTCCAAACCAAACCAAAATCATGTGCCTCTTCATGGTGCTTTATTTATTTCAGTTTCTCAGTATGCTAAAAAAGACTGAAGGCTACTTCAAAGTAATGTTTTCATAAGTACTTAAAAAGTTTTCTAGAAGCATTAAACATTCTAGCCAAACCAATAAAAGCTTTTCTTAATTTAGAAGTTGCCATGTTTTTAAGCTCTTCAAAGTTGACCCTTAATTCATTTTATGTAATGTGCTTTGCCTTAATCCCTAGTCATCTGGTGCCAGCCAATATTAATGTATTCTTTACTTATTTATTTTATATCATCTGGACACTTAAAAAAACTTGAATGATTTTTTTTAACAGATAAACTACAGAAATTTTTTTCTTTAGCAGCTAGGCAACTCAGAAAATTTTTTTTAGTTTGAGGCCTCTCCTCATATCTAGTCATAGCTTTCTAATTCAAACTTTTGTTTTAGTTGCGTATAATATTGTTTCTGAATATTTTCTGATAATTAAGTACCGCTCCAGATTTCCATTTTCAAAGGTTCAGTTTCTATCATGACAGGGCCTTTTCAGTGGTGACATCTTCCCTTGGCATATTCTTCCCTGAGAGGTCAGTCTGGCCATTAACGCATGGCTTGAATGACATTGCTTTGTCCCTGTTATGTCCCATGCTTTTCCAGCCCACATTCAAAAAATTGAACGCATGATGGAGAAAGCCTGCCAAGGGGGTAGCACTAAGCTGCCTGCCCCTCTCAAACGCAAGAGCAGCAGCACTACCCAAAATTGGAGGAGTAAGAGAGGAATGGAGGCAGACAGCCAACAACTTTCCCTCCCCCATTCTCCAGCTCAAAACGATTCCAGTTCATGCTGAAAAGCCTCCGTCGCCCATCGCCCTGGCTCCATGACCTCCTCTTCACCAGCTTCGCGCTCCTCCACCCCATGGGCTCCAGGGTTATAAGGGTCCCAGAGGTGGGTGGAAATTGTGCAGCAAAGGGGGCAGCAGTGAGGAGAGAGCCTGCCGAGGGGGTGGGGAAGAAGGGATACCAAAAGGAAATAGACTTGACCCGTGCACACTGAAACGCACAAGCAAGCACTCAGAGTTGCAGCGATACTTGAAATCGGGAAAACAGTGGGATTGGAAAAACAGGTAAAGTATCGCAAGGGAGGGGGTTAGTCCTGCGGGAGGGAGACATCCATGCATTCGGACAAGGGAGATTCGCTGCATTCCAGGAAGAATTGCAAGACAAAACAGCCATGTGTTTTCAACCTCTGTCTGCAAGATGAGCAGTATGAACTTAACACCACCCTAAGCCCGTTAGAAGAATGAGAGTTGCTTTTTAGGAAAGGAACATTTCTGTTTAAAAAAGCTGCCCCCCATTAATGCATTAAATTTCATGCATCCAGCTCCAGCTCTGACCATCCAGAAACCCCCCCCCCCCCAGTGTTTTTCAAGATTATGCTTTAAAATGACTGGTCCTGGCAAGGTACTTACTGGAGAATAATGAGGTGACTTAAGGAAGTTAAAATTTTAAAAGGTGCTCAGTGTAAGTGTGTAAAAACTTCTGAAATTTTTAAAAAATAAATGTTGTCTTCTCCATTTGTACTTTTCTGATGCTAACAATGGATAGATATCAAAATATTCTTATGAATTTTGGCTGAGTAAACACACTGTAGACATTTCTGTTATGAACAAGGAAATCATTCACCTTTCTATTCATGTTTCTGGAACCACATCTAGAACTATAGTAACCCCCTCTAGCTAGGAAGACAGGCTATGGCCAACAATTACGATAGATGGTGGGCTATGGAAGGTGGACTCTATGGCATTATACCCCATTGAAATCCCTCCCCTCCCCAAACCCCGCCCTCCTCAGGCAACACTCCCAAAATCTCCAGGTGTTTCCCAATTTGGATCTGGCAATCCTAGGTGGGTAGCAGAGATGGCAACATTCGCCTTACCTTCCTTCATACAAGGCTAAGGCAGCTCTCTCTCCTGAGAGATGCATCAGATCCAGCTGGAGGGGATCCGGGTTTGTGGACCCGCAGGGGGGGAACGGGGGGGGCAGGAGACTGGGGGTCCCGGCTTAGCGGCTGCCTCGGCGGTTCTGGGAGCAGCAGGGCGGTGGCTTGGGCAGCCCCGGGTCCTGGCTGGCCCCCTCATGGGGGCGGGCCAGGGCCCTACATGTAGCAGCCCGAAAGAGCGATGGCGGCCGCCTGCTCCCATCCACCCCCCGCGGCCATCTCCCCGCCCCCCAGGCGGGCTTGGCGGGCCCTGTTGGGCTGTCACGTGGTCTGCCCTGCGCCAATGGGTCGGCGCCGGCCAGCGTGCCCGGGGGGGGATAAAATGTGGCCCCACCCCTGGCCTCGACCATTCTTCCGCTCCATGCCACTTGTCCCACCCACCCTCCCCTTGGTTTCTGGGGTATGGTTGGGTTATCTGTCACAACTGATGGTTGGCGGTTTGGGCATGGGGCTGGATCCAGTTTGGGGGAAAGACAGCCTGCGTGCCCCGCTTCCCACTCTGGGGACCCTAATAAGGGGTTTTGGGGGGAGGCCAGGATTTGTTAAACCTGTCTTGGGGGCTGTGGTTTGGCCTCCTCCCAAGTGGCAGTGGACCACACAGTTGGCTTCCGTCCACATGGGGCCAGGCATTCTGCCATCTCAGGCTGCGCCCAGCAGGTGGGTTGGGCGCAGGGTGCTATCAGCCGACAGATGGGTCAGCTGATCCCTGGATCCTGCCCTTCATGCTTGCCAATGCCTAACGCTGTAATCAGTAAAGTTGTGGCCTTTTTCAGTCCAGCTCGGTGTACTAGTCGTTCTTAGATAGGACCATGCAGGTCATTCACCGGAGTATGGGTTTTCCCCTTAGGGTGGCAGGTGCCCCCCCTCCCCCCATAGGGCTGGGGCCACAAAAAGGCTGCCACCACTGCAGAGGGAAGGAGGCAAGTAAAGGAATGCCTTTTGAGGTGCTTACCTGGTCACCTTCTTCCCTCCATCCCTTCCTTTGCTTTGTAGACCATTGTTAGTCTGCAGTGACAGCTTTTAGCCTCTGGTTAATTGCTATGATTAAGGTTTGAAATGTGATACTTTTATAAATGTTGCATGTATTAGCAATTCATCTTCAGTTGTTTGTTGCCAAGAAAAAAAGTAGTATTCAATTAATCTCTAGCCTTCATGTTAACCAAACATAACAGCTCTTCCTAAAAGGCAGAGACTGCTATCACTGGCAATTCTGGGCTTTAAGATCTGTGGATTTTTTCAAAAACATATGTCAATGTATATCTGTCAGAGTGTGTTAATTTGGTCCCCTTAAGCAGGAGGTCTCTGTTCCTACAGGTTCTTATCAACCCAGTGGGTACACGACTGTCAGTAGCAAGATGCAGACTCCAAAGTGTTACTGATATGAATTAAATGGTTTATTGGAAGGTAGTACTACACAATAGATGACATAAGCAAATTGCCAACTGCAAACTGAATAAGATGCATGCTACAGGAATACATATGCAAAGGGCATGGATACAAAACCATCAAGAAAAATGCATATTATTTTCCATCAAGAAAATAATATAAATAGATAAATAGACAGTTCTAAAGCATGAGCAAATAAAATGAAATTCTAAATCAGCCGAGAACACACTAGATAGTGGAGAGATAAACCACATGATATCTCAGCACCTGCTTATCTTAGCTTAGTTGCCAAAGTTATATTCCAGTTGACACAACAGTTCCTGGGCTCCTTGAGTATACTTATGCTATGCTTCAGTTCTTTCTGGTGGTTCCAGATTTCTAAAGTCATAATGCATTGGTTATTGAATGTCCCATTTTGTTGATTGTACTGACTTGCTTTGTGTAATGTGCCTTGAGTACTCTGTGAGAAAGGAGGACTAAGTAATGTTAATACATAAATAAATACATACGAACATACATACATACGTACATACATAAACTACAGATTTTCCCAAAGCCTTAGAACAATCACACAAACTAAGAACAAACATTCAGCAATCCATGTTTCTTCTCTTCCCATAGCACCATGTAGGGTCAAACATAATTGAGGTAATCTGGTTGGAGATGTCTTCTGTTGCAAAAATGCATGTGGTCTAGGTTTAGACAGGCTTTAGGCAAGTTTGGGGCAAGTTGTCCCCCTTAATGAAAGCATTGTCACAATACTAAAAGGTACTTTCCCAGTGTTTACAGTTACTTGTAGTTAGATGTTCCTCGTGGAATGGACAACAATCACTCATTACTATATTATTGCAGTCTCAACAAAAGTCATAATTTCTGATGGCAAACTATACAGAGTCAGGGTCTGAAATCCATTTTGTGTGGAGGCTGTAACTGGGTCAATTTAGGGCCAAAAAACTATTGGATTAACAGAGTGCATTCTGGTAGCAAATCAAGACAATGGAGAGATGTGGCTATACAGTATACTGAAAGCTTTAAATGGTTCTTCAGCATTTCAAGTACCACTTTTTGGCAGTTCAAGAGACATTTAATTATGAAGAAATAGTTTCAACAATGTTCTCTCTCTCAGGAATATGTTGCAAAGATTATGAAAGGGGAAAAGTGATGCAGAAGAAATTGCCAACAAGCTGTTTTAGAATGAGCCTAAAAATCTGGCTAGATGAGGTCAGTGAAGCTGCAAAGAAGGCTAAGCAGCTACAGTCCAGAAGGAAGTCCAGAAAAAGTAGCATAGAAGGAGTTATTACATAGGAGAAAAAGGAGGAACACTAGGTCATTTTTTTTTTAATACAGATCTTCAGGGTCATGGACTTTAGTTCTGGACTGATCTTGATGGATCTCATGTTCACCTTTACTAATTAGCATGTTATGATCCCAAAATATATATTTCAGAATTTCAGAGGGGCAATGTTTTCTTTTTCTTTTTTTATAAATATTTTTATTGGTTTTCGATAATAAGTAGGGGTACAGAAGGAAAAAAGGGAAAGGGATAAAAGAGGAAAAGAAAAAAAATTACATAATTATTACTGCCTTACTGTTTTCTGTTGGTTCAGATGCACATACATTTTCTCAAAGATGTGAGAGTCATATTATCTAAGTAGGCTCTGGGCAAATCAAGTCTTGCACATCATTAACAAGTAGATATTTACACAAGAAAAATATCTTCTTGCCTTATGTTTCTGTGTTTACAGAAAAGATTGCATATAGAGGTTATACTGACCAGCTTCCATGCTCTGGGAAACCACTAGGTTCTTACAATGGGGAAGGGGAAACTGGGGTTGTGGCCAGAGGTCTGGTAAGTGGTAAAGTACCACAAGCATGCGGTTACTTTGTGCTAAGCAGATGTTTGGATCAGGCTGATTCAGGATAGTTAGACACCATTTCTTGTGGCATGGATGAGGCAGGGAGAGGGAACAACAACTAAGATTTCAGGTACTACTTGCAAAGTATAATTAGTGATTGCTTATTGTAGCATTAAACAGCATTAAACAGCATTTCCTCTGATGGAATGTGGAAATTATGCCAGAATATTTATCAAATGATAAATATAAATATAAAAGAGATAGCCAAGGAAGCATTTAAGCACAAAAGCTCAGGCTGAATCATATCCATGAACAATGAACAGAGGAGTTATGACAGGCCTTTTTTAACAACTGAGGGGAAAGGGGAGGGACCGTGGCTCAGTGGTAGAGCATCTGCTTGGCATGCAGAAGGTCCTAGGTTCAATCCCCGGCATCTCCAGTTAAAGGCACTAGGCAAGAAGGTGATGCGAAAGACCTCCGCCTGAGACCCTGGAGAGCCGCTGCCAGTCAGAGTAGACAATACTGACTTGATGGACCAAGGGTCTGATTCAGTATAAGGCAGCTTCATGTGTTCATGTGTTCATGACCACACAGCCTCTTATGATTTGGGGAAGCAGGTTGGTTTTAAACTGTAAATCTCCCCCAGTTACAAGATATTCTTAGGATAGGAAGTGTAAAGGCTTTGGGTTCGCTGCCATGGGGTAAGTTTTGTGACGAACAAGTAGAACATGGAGATTACAAAGTAAGAGATGTACATAAGAACATAAGAAAGGCCCTGCTGGATCAGACCAAGGCCCATCAAGTCCAACAGTCTGTTCACACAGTGGCCAACCAGGTGCCTCTAGGAAGCCACAAACAAGACGAGTGCAGCAGCACCATCCTGCCTGTGTTCCACCGCACCCAAAATAATAGGCATGCTCCTCTGATACTAGAGAGAATAGGTATGCAGCATGACTAGTATCCAGTCTATCTAATAGCCATGAATACCCCTCTCCTCCATGAATATGTCCACTCCCCTGTTAAAGCCCTCCAAGCTGGCAGCCATCACCACATCCTGGGGCAGGGAGTTCCACAATTTAACTATGCGTTGTGTGAAAAAATACTTCCTTTCATCTGTTTTGAATCTCTCACCCTCCAGCTTTAGCAGATGACCCCGTGTTCTAGTATTATGGGAGAGGGAGAAAAACTTCTCCCTGTCCACTCTCTCCAAACCATGCATAATTTTATAGACCTCTATCATGTCTCCCCTCAGCCGCCTTCTTTCCAAGCTAAACAGCCCTAAGCTTCTTAATCACTCCCCATAGGACAGTTGCTCTAGTCCCCTAATCATTTTGGTTGCTCTTTTCTGCACCTTCTCAAGCTCTGTAATATCATTTTTTAGGTGTGGTGATCAGAACTGTACACAGTATTCCAAGTGTAGTCTCACCATAGATTTGTACAAGGGCAGTATGATATCAGCAGTTTTATTCTCTGTTCCTCGTCTAATTATGGCCAGCATGGAATTTGCCTTTTTTACAGCAGCCGCACACTGGGTTGACATCTTCATTGAGCTATCCACTACCACCCCAAGATCCCTTTCTTGGTCTGTCGCTGCCAGCACAGATTCCATTAGTGTATACGTGAAGTTTGGATTTTTTGCTCCAATATGCATCACTTTACACTTACTCACATTGAATCTCATTTGCCATTTTAATGCCCATTCTTCCAGTATGCAGAGATCCTTCTGGAGCTCTTCACAGTCCGATTTTGTTTTAACCACCCTAAATAATTTGGTGTCATCTGCAAACTTGGCTACATCACTGTTTAACCCCAACTCCAGGTCATTGATGAACAGGTTGAAAAGCACCGGTCCCAACACAGATCCATGAGGCACTCCACTGCTCACATCCCGCCATTGTGAGAACTGACCGTTGATTCCTACTCTCTGTATTTAAATAACAAAGATTTATTTATTTACAGGCTGGTTTTAAAAGAACAGATCAGCAGCACAGGTCTCCAGATAGTCAAAGGAGAAACCTGATTGTGACATATAGGCTTACACAAGTTATGGCTTCAAAGTGTGGTTTGAACTCCCTTTTAGGGTTGTGCAAAAAAAAAAATCAGTAAATTTTGGGTTCAGGTTCATTGGGCCCAATTTCCCCCCCAGTAAACCTGGAATAAGCTGAATACCCATACCGTTAAATTTAGGTATTCAGTTTATTTCTGGGTTTACCAAAAAATTCGGGCCCATTATAGTCGGGGATTTTTTTGAAGCTCCTATGCAAGCATTTGTGAAGGTAGAGTTCCCAAATTTGCAGCATGGCTGCAAGGGACACCCCTTAGACAGCCACCAAAGTATGGTGAAATTTGGGACAGGGGGACCAATTTAATGGGCCTGCAAAGGGGTCACCCCTATCCTCCAGGCATTTGCGAGCCAAACTGTTCATCGGTTTTCAGGTTCAGAAGTTCAGCATTGCCGAGGACAGGCAGAAAAAGCTGATTGACAGGCTGGCACTTCAAACTCTGGGGGCTCCCTTCGTATCTGGGGTGCATAGCATGAATGCCATGCAAATTAGCTTCCAAACTGAGGGGGAAAGCTTAAATGCAAGAAAAATAAGGCACAGAAAACATTTCTTTTGGTGGCAAATGACATCCTGTGAACAGTCCTTTATTATGGTAATCCAAAAATCTGATTTCAAGAGATGGTCATGGTGCGGGGAAATGAAGCCTCTACATGGGGCGACTTTCAGTTTGAGAGCAGGTTTTCAGGGGGGGGGTTGATATCGGAGCCAGCCGAAGTCATGACCAAGACAGCTCTTGTGAAGGAGGTTGCTCATCAGTGCTTTTTAGCAGTGTTCTTCAAAAGCCCAATAAGTAATTGTAGAAGCTGGCGTTTTTTAGTCCAGATGGGACTGGGTGAGCCCCATTAGGGCTGTCAAAAAATTTTTTTTGGTACAGTTCGGATTCGGCCGAATTTGGCCCTTGTGGGTTCGGTACGTGCCGAAGTCCGAACTCCCCCACTTCGGATCCGTTCAATTCGGCGGGAATTCAAAGTTCGGAAACAAGTTCGGCCGAATAAAAACACAACCGCGCCTTTCCGCGGCTCTGGGGGGCATTTTTGGGCTTAGAGGTCCCAAACTTTTGGCAGAGCTTCAAAGGACGTTTATTGAAAGACTCCCCAAGTTTTGTAAAGATTGGGTCAGGGGGGGCTGAGATATGGGCCCTGAAAGGGGTGCCCCCCACCCTTAATGTGCATCTCTCAGCAGAGCTTGCTGCCCACGCACAAAGCTCCCAGCCCCGACAACAGCGGAGAAATTAGCAAAACAACTGCAAACACAACCTTGTTAAACAACACCTTTGCAACACACAACTGAAACTTCCCCCCTCAAACCAGGGAGCGAGAGACTCGAGGGGGAACACACACCCCAGGCAGAACCAACGAAAGCCCCCTTTGGCTTCCCCCCCACCCACAGAAACTGCTCCCTCCCCACACACACACAGACTCTGCTTTCCCCCCCACACACACACATACACAGGAGAAAAATTATAGATTAAAGCCCCCAAAGGGGTCTTACTGTGGCTGTCTTCTGTTCCATCAAGAGGGGCTGTAATCCAAGATGATTCCAATTAGGCACGGAACGTTTTGCTCTAGAGAGGAGATGCTCACAGGATTGGCTGCTCCATTCATCCCAATAGGGAAAAGGGGAAAGGGGAAAGCCCATATCTCGGGACCCCCTGACCCAATGTTCACAAAACTTGGGGGGTATCTTAAGAACACTGGTCTGAAACTCCGCTCAAAGTTTGGGATCTGCACCCCCAAAAATGCACCCCCTGCAGCCATGGAAAGAGAAAAGGGGGGAGGCGATATTTCTGCCCCCACTGAACCCATCTTTACAAAACTTGGGTAGTATCTTAAGAATAATTCACTGAAGCTATGCTAAAAGTTTGGGGGCTATATCCCCAAAAAAGCGCCCCCTGCAGCCACATAAATGGAAAAAGGGGGGAGGGAAAAGGGGGAGAGCCCATATCTCGAGACCCCCTGACCCAATGTTTACAAAACTTGTGGGGTATCTTAAGAACACTGGTCTGAAACTCCGCTCAAAGTTTGGGATCTGTACCCCCAAAAATGCGCCCCCTGCAGCCATGGAAAGAAAAGGGGGGAGCCCATATCTCGGGACCCCCTGACCCAATGTTCACAAAACTTGGGGGGTATCTTAAGAACACTTGTCTGAAACTCTGCTCAAAGTTTGGGATCTGCACCCCCAAAAATGCACCCCCTGCAGCCATGGAAAGAAAAAAGGGGGGAGGCGATATTTCTGCCTTCACTGAACCCCATCTTTACAAAACTTGGGTAGTATCTTAAGAATAATTCACTGAAGCTATGCTAAAAGTTTGGGGGCTATATCCCCCAAAAAGCGCCCCCTGCAGCCACATAAATAGGAAAAGGGGGGAGGGAAAAGGGGGAGAGCCCATATCTCGAGACCCCCTGACCCAATGTTCACAAAACTTGGGGGTATCTTAAGAACACTGGTCTGAAACTCCGCTCAAAGTTTGGGATCTGTACCCCCAAAAATGCGCCCCCTGCAGCCATGGAAAGAAAAAGGGGGGAGCCCATATCTTGGGACCCCCTGAACCAATGTTTACAAAACTTGGGGGGTACCTTAAGAAGGTTCATCTGAAGTTCTAGTGAAAGTTTTGTGTCTGTTCCCCAAAAAATGCGCCCCCTGCAGCCACAGAAAGGAGCAAATGTGCACAAGCACCCCCCCCACACACACACGAGGATTTCGCTCTCTCTCTCTCTCTCCCTGGCCGGGCCGCACATCAGCTGATTCCTCCAGTACTCAATCCTGACTGATTGGCCAGAAGAAGACCCAGCTTGCCCACCGATTGGCCGGGGGAGGAGAATGCTGCTTACTGACGGTTATGCTGCTTACTGACGGCCGAATTTGCTGAATTTATTCGCGAACTCCCGAACTCGCTGAATTCGGCCCCCCCCCCCCCGGTTGCCCACCAGTTTTGAGTTCGGATCCGTCCGAACAGAAAAGCACCGAATCAGGGGAAATTCGGTTGATTTTCAGTTCGGGCCGAACCGAATTGACAGCCCTAAGCCCCATCTTTTAAAGTGCAGATCAGCCCACTGCCTGGATGGTCAGATCAAGTTGGCTCTGATTACATGACCCCTACCTCAGAAGGGCCCCTATGAGGCCCTAAAAAAACCAGTCAAAAAAAGATAGAAAAATGGGGGGAAACACAGAGCTGTGCCTCTGAGCAAAGGCAAATAGCTGAACATGGAAAAGCTGAATATTTATTTATTTATTTATTCGGCTTTTTCAGGAATCGCCTATTCGGCATCGGGGAGACCCCCAAATTTTGGCGTTTGGTAACCAAAATCCGAAAATTACCAAAACGGCTAATTTCGGGTTTATTTTCATTTTGGGTTTATCAATATGCACAACCCTATTCTCTTTAATGCTTGCAGTTACAAACAGGCTTTCACTGAGTAGCCACTAGGTTGGATTCTTTCACAGACACAGAATTCCACCCATACCAGCCCTTTCCCAAGAGTCACACTAAATAGTACAAGGTCTGCTCATCACCAGAGACAAGCCTAACAACCAGGTACTCTATTCTTTCCCAGAGGCAGAGTTAAACCACTCTCCCATGTTACCTTCAAACTATCTGCTCTTTTGCTGAGGCAGACACACAACTATCACCACACTCTCATTGAGGCAGATCAGAGGCAGATCTGAACTCTTGCTGAGCTTCCCTCCAACATCCCATCCCTCCTCTGAAAAGTGATTGGATGCTGGAGCAGCAATCCCACTGGGCAGAACAGCCTCTTGTCTGTCACAGGAGTCTTCTAGAAAATCAGTCACTTCCATATGGCTTCCTGTTGCTCAGATTACTAGTGGTGATATATTGGATGGGAAAGTATAGAGATAAGGACAGGACATAAATACAGAGGCAACCAGCTGTCACCTAGTATTAGACAGACAATAGAGAGGCATAACTCCACACTGCCTCATGTATAAAAATGGAGGCTCAGGCTCAGCTTCTGTCCACAGGCTCAGCTTCTGTCCACATGCAGGAGGCAGGATTCCCCAGTACACCACAGCTCATCACATCCAGGATTTGACGTTCATCCAGTCTACAGGCTGCAAGGCATAGGCTAAGAGTCATGGGAGCCCGTTGGCATGCTCCTCAGCCTTCGTTCCTGTTTAAATAGTGGAAGAGCCAAGAATTTCAGTGAATCAACAGGTTGTGCTATCTTATCAGTTTTTTTTACTGATAGGTTAATAAAGTAGGAAGACATTGGGCATCAGGATGGAACTGTGTATCGCTTTACTGACACATGTATTCACAACCCAACTGCTACATATCCTTTGCAAAGGAAGGCACAATAAAGAGATCAGAAATAGCAGTCAGGAGTTATAAGCTTATTATCTTTCTTTCTTGCCATATTTTCCTCTTTAACTTCCCACCAATATTACAGCTGTTTTGTCTGACCGCTTAGACATCAAGGCAAACACCTGGTAATATACCAGATGTACAAAACAACAGTTTGTTCATAAACCCAGCTGATCTGCTGCTTTTATTCTTTCCTACTTTCAAGCCAAGCTCCTGGATGCAATCCCAAGGGCCCTTGCATGCCCAGCTTCTGGCAAAGTATCATTATATATGCTGCAACCACCTTGGTCAGCCACAATAAATGTGGTGGGGAAACAGACAGGAGCCCTATGGCAAGACAAGCCCAGTTCAGGGATCATTAGGATGCTCTCATCATGATAGGCAGCATCTGAATGTACAATCCAACTCTGGGTCCCGTTTCTTGGTCACGTTAGAATGTGATAGAACACTATGCAATTATTCTTGTATGTGGAGCTACTGAAACAAATAGAGCACACATTCTTATCATTCAAGTACACTTTAAATGGATATTTTAAAATTCATGACATGCATTTTCTTTATTAATTGTGTGTAACCAGATTTCCAGATCCTGTTGAACTCAGAAAGAACATACTCTATTGGTATGCAAGATGTTTTGATTAGAAAGATTTATAGCACAAAGCAAACTTAGGTGAAGCTAGCTGGCATTATTTAACTCTAAATAGTTTTATTCCCATTGCTTCATCTGAACTATCTGAGAATTGTCATACACATGTGTTTTTTTTAATTTAAACTGTCTTATGTTCTACAGTAAAGCAGAGATTTGTTCTTCATTGTGAACCCCCTCCCACAGGATATAATTATAGTTTCAAAATGAAGAGGTTAGAATTTACTTATGTACTTTCATTAGAAGAGTTGTTTTTACAGATCCAATAATCTGGACATTTTAGTTGGGAATATATATGAGAACCCTGACAGATGAAAAAGTCTAAATTTTAAGTTCATGCTAGATGCTTGCTTTAATTATACTTGGATATTTTACTCATTACACTCAGTGATAATTTAGCTGTTTACTGTAGTGGGAGAAGGATAAATCACAAGGGGCACATTCTTTCTCTAACTACTCTGATTATATACAATTTGCTCTCTTCAGAAATGTATCAAGAAACTGAATCCAAACATAGGCCTTCTTAAAGCACTCCTTATTGGCTGAAGTTAAGAGAAAGCATTTGGAAAGTTTCCAACACTAGGTCCTTGAACATCATCTAGAATTACAGTGTAGAGTCTGACCATAATTAGAACATACAGATATAGATTAGTGCATTTAAATCTTGATTTGACATCATGTACACTTGTTCAAAAAGGAGGAGAAGAGAAACCTGAGGGACATGTGACTGATCTAAGCAAAGGAATAGGAGGAAATACAAGTTTTAATATAATTCTTGAAAGGGAGAAATGCTTTTGTGGCTAATATAACACATTGGTGGGAATGTTGCAAAAGCAGAGAACCTTAAATGGGTTCCTAAAATTTAGTTCAATTAATAGAGAACAGGACTATTATTGATCAGATATATTAGATAAAAATAAGCTTTCATGCTATTTTTATGTGATGGTACACCCTTTAGAAAAATACGGAAAGCTCTTGACTGGGGGGGGGCTGTAGCTCAATGGCCGAGCATCTGCTTTGCAAGCAGAAGGTCACAGGTTCAATTTTCAGTATCAATTAAAAGGATCAGGTATTAGTTAATGTGAGACCCTGGAGACCCTGAAAAGCTACTGCCTGCCAGAGTAGACACTAACGGACTTTGATAGACCCATTGGTTTGACTCAGTATAAGACAGCTTCATGTGTTCTTTCAGATATTTTTATTTTTTAATGAGAAATTGTTTATCTTTGTCTCATAATTACAGGCCTGGACCAAGTTCCAAAGGATCTTCCCTCAGATACTACTCTTCTGGACTTGCAGAACAATAAAATCACTGAAATCAGGGATGGGGATTTCAAGAATTTGAAAGACCTTCATGTAAGTTTTAACAAATATCTATTCAGCGTTATCTTTATGAGTCCTAGCTGATTAATCCTAGTGTGTGTTAAAAAAACAGATTTGTTTTTGATAGCTTTTTAAATAGGAATCAGAATGTACATCTGAAGAAAAATGTTAGAAACAAGGCTGCTAGCATTCTGTTATGGAATAATAATAATAATAATAATAATAATAATAATAATAATAATGTGCTAGAAAATAATTAAGGCCAGTTCTGATTTTGTTATTAAAATGTGTGTGTGGTATAAAGTGCCGTCAAGTCATAGCCGACATATGGCGAACCCTTTTGGGGTTTTCATGGCAAGAGACTAACAGAGGTGGTTTGCCAGGGCCTTCCTCTCTACAGCAACCCTGGTATTCCTTGGTGGTCTCCCATCCAAATACTAACCACGGCTGACCCTGCTTAGCTTCTGAGATCTGACAAGATCAGGCTAGCCTGGGACATAGCCCTACTTAAATTACATGGTATCACGTCAATACGCCCAGCATACTCAAGTGACAGAGCCAGTAGCCTAACAGACTGATAGTGATAGACTGTGTCAGAGCACATGGTCATCTGTTGTCTCACTATACTATCCTAAACAGAGTTACACCCTTCTAAGTCCGTTGACTTCAGTGGACTTAGGTGAAACTCTGTTTAGGATTGCAATGTGAGACAGATGACCATGTGCTATGATAAAACATGAACCAGATGAGGGGGCAGATACCAAGATTACACTTTGCAACTCCATTAGGGAGTGTTAAGCCAACTGTGGCTCAAAGACCTGTTGATATGAACATGACATGGATCTGAGGCATTAAGTGGCAGTCTGACAGCCCTAATGCATGATCTGAGTTGGTCACATGATGTAATGCATGATCTGAGCCCCTCCCCTTATATTCAAGATTATGTGAGTGGCGTGGGTGGGTGTGTTGTAGTGTATTGGCCTTCCTGGAGTGCCATACTAGGAAGTGCTGAAATTCAACCGAGAGCAGTTTCACTTCCAGTTTGGTTTGGCTCTTGCTAGCAGCAGCACAGCCCAAGGTTCCTTCCTGTAGTACCTTTGTGGTTACAATAATTAGTGGCTGGTTTTGTACCTTTTTGTGGCCTCCTCTTCATGTTGCCTAACAATATATTTGAGTCCTCTAAAATCACACTCTGGGGGCAACATCAAAATCAAGAGCTGCTCAGTCGCCTCTATTCCCATTCCATCCGACTTATTCAAAATTCCTATTCTGTCTTGTGAGTCCAGCCCTAGATCCAAGCAATCAGAGGTCAATGGCTGTTGAACAGGATATCTGGCAAGGGAGACAGAACCACAGTCAACTATGGCAGCTCTGTTCCCACCTCTGAGCACTGGGGCAGCTTCTTGGAAGTGATGAAAGGGGGATTTAATAATGTGATAGATGAGCATGTAATTTTTTGGTTCATTTTAAGGCGAAGGTCAAGTAGGCAGAAGTCTGGGGGGTTTCTATCTAACTCACAGGTGAAAAACTGCTTCATCCATAATCATTTTTTTCCAGGATCCACTTTGGAAGGCTGCTAGCTTGCACATACATAGCTGGTACATTCGGTCAGTTATACTACATGGTTGACTTGTGATTCATAGTCCCCTTTGTATGTTTAAATGTTTGTAGCCTATGGTAATATTGACTGCTGTGGTCGAAGAATTTCTGCATGCCTTTCATTTTCTACTTCTGACAGAGAACAATTCCCACTAGGGTTGTATGTCCTACTCTGTGCAAAATCTGTTTCCAATTATTTATTGCAAAAGCTTCAAAGCGAGGGGTGGGGGCAGAAGAGCATGTTCTTCCAGACTATCCTACTGGCTTGATAAAGTTTACATCATTTAAGAATAGAAAACTATTCTTGTGGTGAGATATAAACTGCAAATTGTATTCATTCATTCAAATTACTGTTCTACTGTCTTAACCAAATCATGGCATTAGAAGCAGATTCTGTGCCTGAATCTTCTTATTAAAGCACCCACTGTTTCTGTGTGGCTGCCAGCCTATGGGAGGTAAGCATAATGTGTATAGTCATCTGTGGCAAACTATTACTCCTGCTTATACTGTGAGATTTAGAAAACTGATATTTTGCACAGAAAATTCCCAGCAAATGTGTGAATTCTATACATGCCTAGGAAATATGATTGATCTGTGTTTCCTAGATGAGTGCACTTGAGTATTTAGTCAACATGTGCACCTGAATCTTACTGCAATAGAGGCTTCTTGTGAGCATATATAGTTGAACTGTTTCATCAGAAATATACATCTCAGGCCCAGGAACCTCCATGACCTCTGTTGCAGGCTGTGTTGTGGACCATACATGAGTCACCCTGATGGGGTAGAAGCATCACAAAAGGTTCTATAGAGACAGACCATAGGTTTTCAGCATTGATGTTAGTTGATTATGGTATTGGCCCACATCTTTATGGATTCTGCATAGACCAGTGCAGTGCTGGGATGACCCACATATTATCTCAGTGATTCTTACAGCCCATTCCTGAGGTGCGCCTGCGGGCATGCCCAAAGCACTTAGGAGGCCAACGAAGGCCTCCACTGGCACAGGGGCCCACAACGCCAGTGCCCGGAAGGTGCACGCCGGCGTGTGTGGCCTCAGTGCTGGCGTGCAGGCCCGGACGCTGGTCCCCGGCTACCACCGTGGCAGTGCTGGACCCGGCTGCCGCCACAGCCTCCCGCTGGCCTCTGGCCGCCAGCACAGGCCGCGGTGGTGAGCTGGGAGGCGTTCTGGCACACCGGGAGGCGTTCCCAGGGCGTTCCGACGCCAGCTGGGGTGGGGGTGGGGCTGACGTTACTTGGCCTCCTGAGCCATTTCAACTCAGGAATGTCCCCCTTTTTGTTGATAAGATACACCAGCTTTTTGCTGGTGTATCTCCCGTGCAACCCTATGAGGATTGCACGGATTTTTTTGGCTGGGTAGAGGTAGGAGGCAGCGCCGCTGGGTTGCCTCCTAAGCCCAGAGCAGGCATTCCTCTCAGGAATGCGCTATTAGTCTTTAATCTAGTACAGCCCATCAAGGACATAACATTTTCAGTGAATGTCCCCTAAGCCACAAGTGTTTTTTTAAGGATATCAAAAGTAACAGCACTATAGACAAAGCTACTATATTAATAGGTATATTTCTGTTACATACATATTATAAGCAGATCTCAGGCTTGGGTTCAATGACACCTCTGGGCCTGATGGCCATTAGCCAATTTCTTAATGTTTGGTTTGATTCCTATTTGCTGCATGCTACTTTAAGAGCTTGGGCCAAGAAAGCTAGGCTGTTATCCTCAAGGTGAGGCAAGCAGTATAAAACAACTCCCTTTCACTGGCTGACAGAAACCATAGCAAGTAGTGAGAAATAGTTGCTAGTGTGGTGAAATGACACTTCACCCCAGGTATCTGGGTAAAAGTTACAACACTGCAAGGTGAATGTTCAGTCTACACTCTTTGGATGCTCAGAGACTAAAACTGGCTTTACAATTAGACAAAAGGTTGTAGAACAGTTTTTCTATATAGGTTCCGGACTATAAAGGCCTGGGGCCTGTTTTAAATCTCTCCTCACTTGTATTCAATTCCCATAGCTATAACAACATGTGATGTTAGGACAAAAGCTATGCTTATACAATTCTTTTAATTTAACATGGTATATTTAGATGTTTCTCCATAATATGAATATTCATTATAGTACAGGTACTTATTATAGATGAACTTGCCACAGCTGCACTGATTAAGGCAACTTGGACTTAAATCTAGGGTTGCCAGATCCCCCTTCTCCATCGGTGGGAGGTTTTAGGGGGCAGGGCTGAAGCAGCTGTGACGATGCGGCACTTCTGGGGGTAAACCCAGAAGTGATGTAATTGTGTTGCGCGCGGCTATACACGCGCGATCACCACTCCAGAGCAGCCGGGTGGATTGCCCGCCAAAACCATCCACCTGGCAACCCTACTTAAATCCCACCAAAAATTACCACTCAGAAGCATTTCCATCAGCGGAGCATGATTGTCTCATCACCCCCCTCCAACTGCAACCCCCAAATCCACCAAATGCTGTTCTTTGGAGGGGGGTAGTGAACCCCCCAGGAACAGCATGAGTGGGGAGTCAGAAGTCAGAAGTCTGATGTAGGAAGGCAGAATCAGTTATTTCCATCACTGGCAATGTTAGGCAGGATCCAATTCCTTTTCTCTCACTGAACAGGCATTGTGATTGCGTGTCCTGCTATTTCTTGAATGCTTATATATATGGAGATGTTGGAAAGAAGTTGTGGCTACTAACATCTTGTCCTGATCTTAGGTAGCAGTAAAGTCTTACAGAATGAGATGGTTCTGTCTCCTTGCCAAGGCAGGATACTATCTAAGGTCTAAAACGCCTGGTCACTTAGCCCAGTTCCATCCCCGTTCCACCCAGGATCAAATGAACCCACATTACCTGGAATGAGCAGGGACGAAACTATGTGCAAATGGATCCACGTAAACAGAAAATGCGGGTTCCTGCTGAGTAAGCCCTCCCCCCCCCCACAGCAGCTCCTGGTGATTGGTCCTTTCGAATTGACTAATGGAGGCTTCCCCCCATCCCCACTTGTAATTTTAAAAGCATTTTAAGAATTAAAAACAAAAAACAAAAAATGGAGCTACCTGAAAGAAGGGGAGGGGGAATCCAAGCCTCGTTTTAAAAAAGACTTTCTTTTTCTCAGAAAAAGCTCCCAAGTAGCAGCAGGCAGGAAGCATTTGAATTCCTGCCTCTTTACAAACTGCCTCGTGATTGGCTGTGAGTGATGCCAATCATCTGTGTTTCCCCTATTTCTGTTTCTCCCAGAAGAGGAATGGGAAAAGGTGGGTTCATTTCGCTTCGATACAGGGC
Organism: Euleptes europaea; assembly: GCF_029931775.1. Classification (NCBI taxonomy): domain Eukaryota; kingdom Metazoa; phylum Chordata; class Lepidosauria; order Squamata; family Sphaerodactylidae; genus Euleptes; species Euleptes europaea. The sequence continues at coordinate 81,805,853 of NC_079314.1, read as the reverse complement.
TGAAAGAAGAGTAAATAAGGTACGGTCCGTTTGCGAAGATTTGAAACTGGGAGGGAACTGGGCTGGAACGGGGCTGTAACTGGACTAACTGACCATGCGTTTTAGACCTAAGCTAAAAGGCCATCTACAGATTCTTTGTGAATGTTGTTGAAAATATTGTACATTTGTTAGGTACTTTTCAGACATGAAACAGATCTAAAAATATATGGTAATGTTTGCACATACATTTGAAATAGTAATCATGTCAGAACTCAAGAAGACTCACAGTGCATTCCTGAGTGGAATGCCTGCACCACTGTTTGGAGGCAGCACGGTGGCCCGGCCAAAACCTCCTTGTGGCACCAAAAATCCATGCAACCCACATAGGGTTGCACGGGAGATACCCGACCTAAAAGGCGGCATATCTCAGCCTGAAAAAAGGGGGCCTTCTCTAGCCGTAATGGCTTAGGAGGCCACCTAACGGTGGCCCCTCCCCAGACCAGCACTGTGACATCCTGGGAATGCCTCCTGGGATGCTGGGATGCCCTGAAAATGCCTCCCGGGATGCCAATGATGCCTTTGCTGGCGTCCAGATGCTGGCAGAAGGCTCTGTCGGCATCCGGGCCTGGTGCTGCCATGGCAGCAGCCGGCAACAGGTGTCCGGGCCTGCACGCTGGCACTGGGGCCACAAACGTTGGTGTACGTTGCCTGAATGTTGGCACTGTGGGCCCTTGCACTGGCACAAGCCCGGATGCTGGCCTCCTGAGGCCTTTCATCCTGGCCACCCGTGTGGCTCAGGAATGTACTGTCAGACACTTAAGAGTACAAGACTCAGTCCAGCATGGCAGTTCATCTGAACTAGAGATTCCAACTCACACACGGAAAACTCCATAATTATTTTACCATTCAGTATTATTACACAAATATACTATTTCAAATGAAGCATTGCAAGAATGTACAAAAATACTGTCTCCAGAAATAGAGATATACAGTATGCTGATGACATAATAATATTAATTACCTGAAGTGATAAGTGCAAAACTTCAGTCTAATTGGCCAAGATCTTTTGTAATGCAATGTGGAAAGAATAAACGGCCTTGTTTTTGGAACAAGGTTGGACATATTGGTTGGTGGGAGAAATCAATGTTTGGATTGCTCTTTACCCAAATGAAAGTACCCAAACAACAGAGATTAGTAACTTGCCAGCAGTTCTCCAGGATGATACTGAGTGAGATGGATTTGGGGATAATTCTTGCTTCCTCCATTTCCATGTCATAAATTCATGAATCTGAATTGTAGGGAGTCAGAGTCTTGCAAGATTAGTATTGTCTACTCTCGGCTGGCAATGGCTCTTAATGGTCTCAGGTACAGGCCATTCATTTCACCTACAAAGTGATCCTTTTCACCGAAGATATCAAGACTTGAACCTGTGACCATCTGCATACAAGGAAGATGCAAATGCTCTACCATGGAGTTATGCCCCTCCCATGTAACTTAAAATCACCCACTTAAAATGTGTGCTAGGAGTGGGGCATATTTTAAATTAATCAAAGTTGCATTTATCCTGAATGTAAGAGTTAACCTGAAAAAAGAGGTGGGGGATGACTATTCAAGTACCCTACCACTTCCAGATTGTATAGTTGTCTAGCAACCATATACCCTACAAATCGGGTTGCCAACCTCCAGGTACTAGCTGGAGATCTCCTGCTATTACAACTGATCTCCAGCTGCTAAAGATCAGTTCACCTGGAGAAAATAGCAGCTTTGGCAATTGGACTCTATAGCGTTGAAGTCCCTCCCCTCCCCAAACTCTGCCCCAAAAACCTCCCACCAGTGGCAAAGAGGGACCTGGCAACCCTACCTACAAAGTAGGCTTTGGAATTCACAGTAATTGGGAAATGGAAGTGTAGGGATTGTGTGTGTGGTGGAGTGGGGATGTAAAACATATGGAGGAGAACAATACTAGCAACCATATTAGTAATTGTCAGGGATGGGAACTACAACTGACTGACCATTGGTTTGTTTCCGTGGCAGTTCTTGTAGTTCTGATTTGGGAGCGTGAAACATACACTAGTGGTTTCTAAATCAACTGTAAATGTTTTTGAGGCAGGCTTCTTGCTGGTGCTGAACTATGTATGACCTCGTCCTCTCACAAATCCGGTCACTGCTGGCTAGCATGCAAAATTGAAACCATCCACATCAATCCTATACACAGAGGAGCCATCTGCAAAGCATACCTCTTGTTTTACTGATGATGAACAGGAAATCAAATGCGCTGGGGAGAAAACACACAACACATTTAGTTGCTCAAAATAATAGCTTCTTCTTTTTGCTTCTCCTTCAAGCTTTCCCTCCAGAAATGGCTGTCACTGCAGCTGTTTATGGTTTTTTTTCTTAAATGATATTTTTCCTCTTGCCAATTTTAAAGATAGTCAGCAGAAGTTTAATTATAAAAGGATTTAGAATGGTTAGATATCAAAACATAGAGATATGAGACATCTGGCTTTTTCCATCCTTGCAAATAAGATGATGCATTCAGTGACCAAAAATGCTCTACAGCTGTGCTCTACTAGTCAAAATAATAAATAAAAGTTTGAGTCATTAATAATTACAGTTTCCCAAGCATCTTGAAGCACTTTTCAAACATAAGTGCATTTAATCTCAACAGGAGGATGCAGGTAGACAGGAAGAAAGGGCTACGTTTCATATAATACAGTGAGTTCATGTAACATCTTCTGTGCACCATTGGCTAAGGAGATGAGAGCTTGGATCAAGCCCTAAACAGTCATGAACTCACTGGTGGCAACAGAAAAGTTATAGTCTTTTCTGCCTCAGTCCTCCCGGCCTCAAGTCACATTAATAACATCTGTATTGTATTTGTGTTAAAGCAGCATCTGGAACAGCATATGCTCCAGGAAAGGGCAGCAGGGATAGAAAGAAATGAAAATTAATCTCCCTGTGGTCTAAGAACACAAGATTAACCCTGCTGGATCAGACCCATTGTCCTTCTACTCCAGCTGTCTAACACAGTGACCGAACCAGGTGCTCTGGGGAATCAGCAAATGGGTTACAAAGGCCAGGGCCTTCCCCCTAGGGCCTCCTAGCACTGGCATTCAGAATTTTCTACCTCTGAATATTATTTTGTTTGTTTGTTCGGAAAATTTCAATGCTACCACTCCAGGGAACCAGCCCATGATGGATATGAAGGTTACCTTTGATCACCATGGCTAGTATCTGATAATGGACCAGTCTTCCATGAATCTAATTACCTCTGAAAAATATAATGTTCATTGCCATCACTACATCTACTGGCAGTGAATTCCACAATGTCATTATCTGTTGAGTAAAGACCCTTTCTACATGTGTACCTAAAAGTAACTTGGAAGAGCATCCCATTTGGTTATGGCCACTAATGTAGATATTCTATTTATTCATATGTTTATTAATTTACTTAATTTATAGTCCACCTTTCTCATGGAGACTCTAAGCAGATTACACAATGTAAGTAAATACAATAAATATGGCTAATAAGCAATGTAGTGGGACTATGATTATCAGAATCTGAACAAGCATTCTAAAAGTCCCCAGAGCGTTCTAGAAACCATAGGAACCATGAGTCTCTATGGGTGGACCATTTTAATTACATACCCTCCTCCTGAGTGTTGGAGCCTCATTCATCCTTGCCTTGAGTTGGCAGTGGTCATACCATGGTATAGGCCAAACCTGGCACAGAAGGAAAACACATTCATTTTAGAAGGGATAAAAAGGAATTCTCTATCCTTTTGCAGTGGGATTTGGAACGTTGTCCCCAATTCCTTCTTCCCAAGGGGCAGATTCACACGTTCTTTTTCTTCCTGCCAAGTCACCTCTAAATGTACATGTGAAAAGTGCTGTGCTTGGTGCCAAGCCTCATCCCTCAGTCTGGTTAGATCCTCAGCCACTATTGAATACCAGAACATGCAACCAAAGTTCCCACCAAGAAGCTCCTGCCCCTTTCAGGAGTTTGTCTTAATTTTGAGAACAACTCAACTACCTTTGTGGATGAAAAGAAGAGGGACTGAGAATAAATTTCATTTGTGGAGGGAAAGGCGGGAGTATGGTTTGTGGGTTTAAGGCCTGATACTGAGAAGAGATTCCTAGGATGAGCCCTTGTATAAGATATCGTTGTGGAAATGGGCAAAGCTTGAGGGTGGCAGAGAGGGAAAGGATAGTGTCTTGGGGGAGAAAGCTGTTTGAAAAGGCTGGTGGGAAGTCAGGAAGAGACAATATTTTGGTAGACAGTGGCTCATGTCTGTATGGAAGACATATCATGTGCCCCAAACACTATAAGAAGAGATTTCAGGGTTTGTTGGTGGTTTGGGATAGGATTACCCCCCACACACACACACACACACAGTTTTACACACACAAAAACCTGTGAGAATGAGTGATTTGAATTTCTTTGTTTTTGGAGTACCTGAAAGACATTTAAAAAATTAATTCTGAATGCAAAATACATCCCAGTTGCTGTGTGATCTTTGTGGATTAGATTTAACAGATCCCGCCTCTCCCATCTATGCTGAATAAACTACACAAAACATTTTTCCTGCATGTGGGTGTTTAGTACTTGGAGAAAGCTTGTGTGTTGTCATGTATTAAGTATGGCATGAAAATTCATATTGTGAGTACACTGTTGTCCAATTAAAAAATGGCACTGGGTGTACACACAAAACTGACCTGTGTGGTGTGTATAGACAGTGTATCAGAATTTTGTGTCCTAATTGACCACCATATTGACATGCTAATATAGCACACATTATGGCTGAGGTCCCAACTGAAAAATGAAGCTGAAAATGAGAAATTCCAAGGGAATATATTAATGTGTGTGGGTTCACATACTTGTCTTTCTGGTATTCAACTTGGCCTGTGAGTCCATGTCAGATGGCAAAGACAGATAGACCTTCTCACCTATAAAAACTATGAATCAGCAGGACAAGATTTCTCGTACTCAGTCTTTGCCACGCTAGCACTATAGGTCACTGGTTTTCATGGGGTGGCTGTTGTTGAACAGTAGCAAGCAGCTGGGCTTGCAAATCAGGTGGCAGCAAGTTGCCCAGTGGTTGCTGCTGGACTTAGCCCTGATGAGTCCTCCCTCAAAGGCTAAGACACCCATGGACAGAGTCCTCCCTCCTGCCTTTTACTGTCAGAAACCAAGGCTTAAAGGCTGATAATACTGTTGTGGTGGCCTAGTGAAGGCCACTGAGAGCACTCATTTCTTAAAGCTACAGGTGCTGCTGCTTGTATTTTTTTGGCGTGTGTGTGTTAACCCCAGGTTTTGTTTTTTTTGTTTTTTTAAGATTTCAGAGTTTTTTGCAAACCAAGGACATTTTTCATGTTTGTAGGAAAAACTGCCTTATCCTGTCTGTTCATGGCTCCAATCACTGAATTTAAGTATCTACAGATATGGACATATTGAGAAGCAGATATGTTGACAAGTGAAGTAATTTTGGGAGTAAGGGATATCAGATTTTTATTGAACCTGGGATTTTTCTCAAGTTTGTATAAAGATCAGTCTTGTCTGTTCTTGGCTCCAGTCTCCAGATTTATGTATCCACAGATTTGATCATGTTGAGAATTAGATTTTTTGATGATACTGACGAACAAATATTCTGCTGAGTGCATGTATCTTCCCTATGATACCATATTTCTGAGTGACATTGACAAAATATTTTACTTTACTGTTTCCCATTTTGCAGGCATTGATCCTTGTTAATAACAAAATCAGCAAAATCAGTCCTAATGCTTTTGCTCCACTGAAGAAACTAGAAAGACTTTACCTTTCTAAGAACAACTTAAAGGAGCTTCCAGAAAACATGCCCAAAAGCTTGCAGGAGCTTCGAGCACACGAGAATGAAATCAACAAAATAAAGAAATCTGTCTTCAGTGGACTAAACAATGTGATTGTTGTAGGTATGCATCACAGGTTGTAAATAAAGTTTGTAAGAAGCTTGTGTTAAAATATAAACAGTCAGTTGAATATGATAAAGTTCAACGACCTACCTGGACAGATGATATAGCCCCTCTTAAAGGATGATGCAACAATAGATGGCTGCATGCACAAAACAGGAAGTAAGTGTAACTGGCAATATCTGTGTTGTGGTTCATGTAGGGGTCAGTAGGGTGCGAAACTACTGAAAAATGGGAAAAGGCAAGTACTTTCCCATACATGTTTTTTCTATGTGTCAGATGATGATCCCTTTTCCTCACTTCTTCTTATTCTTCTTGCTGATAACACTCAACATAGAAAAAGAGGGGGGCAGGAATAAAAAATCAAGGAGAGTAAGTAAATATAGAGTTCATAGTATTTCATTCCATTTCTCAAGTGTGCTCCAACTTCACATATTTTTCAGTGGAGAGTGTTTCACATAATACTGCAAACTAGGGGATACAATCAGGTAAATGTAAACTACCATGGATTTCTACAGTCTGTAGATTACTGATAGTGCAATCCTAAACAGATATCATTTCAAGGGATTTTAGAAGAATGTAACTCTTTTTCAGTAGCATCCTAAACCAGTTAAACCCAAGTCTATTGATAATCTTTCCAGAAATACTATACATTCTTTTTAACACAAAGCTAATATTTGCAAATATTTGCAAAGTACAGTGAAATTGATTGAATGCTGGAGAAATAATAATTTGTTAGTTTAACCAATGTCACTGCTATGGCTACACAGTTCACACAGTTTTTCTTTGTAGAACTAGGCACCAACCCGCTGAAGAGCTCAGGTATAGAAAATGGAGCTTTTCAGGGAATGAAGAAACTCTCCTACATCCGTATTTCAGATACCAACATAACAACTGTCCCTAAAGGTAAGAAAACTATTTGGAAGACTATGTGAAGCATCATAATCTACCAACTCTGCCAGATTAGGCTGCTGGTTCCCTACCTCTCTTGACCCAACCTAGTCACAGTGATCCATTTAATGGTCACCTCCAGGCAGTGGCGGACTGGCCATTGTGTTAGCTTGCCCGATGGCAAGTGGGCCCTGTGGGCCCCTGATGAAGTGGCCCCCCTTAAACATTAGACAATATGTTAAAAATAAAAATTAATAAAAATTAAATGATAGCCTTATAGTTGTGGGTGGGCCCCCTTTGTCTCCTGGCAACCAGTATTTTTAGACCCAGTCTGCCACTGCCTTCAGGCTAGACTACTGTAACTCGCTCTATGCAGGGCTGCTCTTAAGATTGCTCCGGAAGCATCAACTGGTCCAGAATGCAGTGGCACAGGTCCTTAGGGGGACCCCTTGGAACACACACATTCAACCAGTGCTTCACCAGCTGTGCTGGCTCCAGATTGAGCATTGGATCAGGTTTAAGGTTTTGGTATTGGCCTTCAAAACCCTAAATGGTCTGGGACCGTCAAACCTGCAGGACTGCCTCTTCCTATACACTACCCCCCCCCCAAAAAAAAGTTCTTTGCTCAGCTGGAGAAAATCTGTTGATGATCCCTGGCCCAAAAAGGATCTGGCTGTCCTTGTCCAGGGCCAGGGCTTTCTTGGCTCTGACCCCGGCCTGGTGGAACACTATGCCCAGTCAGATTCAGGACCTGTGGGATTTGAAACAGTTCCGCAGGGCCTGTAAAACTGACTGTTCCACCAGGCTTGGAACAGTTGAGGACAGTGACGGTTTTCCATCTGGCTGGCCTCCCTTTCTCCTCCTTTTCCTCCTTCTCCATCTACTATTCCCACTAATAGTATAGATTGTTTTACTGCTTTTGTTATTATGTTACTATTATTATATTGCTGCTAAGATAGTTATTGCGCATGGTTTTATTTTTGTATTTGATGGAATTCATGTACTGATTTTAGATTGTTTTATAAAAGGTTCTTGTAGGTTATCCGGGCTGTGTGACTGTGGTCTTGGTATTTTCTTTTCTGACGTTTTGCCAGCAGCTGTGGCAGGCATCTTCAGAGGAGTAACACTGAAGGACAGTGTCTCTCAGTGTTACTCCTCTGTGTTACTCCTCTGAAGATGCCTGCCACAGCTGCTGGCGAAACGTCAGGAAAGAAAATACCAAGACCACGGTCACACAGCCCGGATAACCTACAAGAACCAATGAACTCTGACCGTGAAAGCCTTCGACAATTTTATCTTTGTTCACAGTTGCTGTTAATACTTAAGCATGTTTGTATACGGTATGAATACACAATTTATATAGATCATACAGGATGAAGATGCAGGGACACAATGCAGAAATAACATTTTATAAAGCACTAGCTACATAAACCATCTAAGCCCCAAGGTTCTTCTATCACATTCTGGAATGACAAGAAATAGAACCCAAGATGTGGCTATACATATAGGAGCAGACTTGATTTTAATGGGGCCACCAAGGGAGCACCTAAAAAGGATTATCCTAAATCATACTAACAGGGTTTGCACTATAGTTAGGTTATAATGTTTTATGCTGTTTTGCACAGCATTTCTCAAGTGTCCTTGCACTACATAAGTCTTCCCAAGGAAACTGTCCCAACCATAATTACAAACATTGGCTTAATAAATATTGGCTTATATCCAATAAGAACTACAAGTAGAATGGAACTAAAGGAACAGGGCTTTCCTACCCCCCACCCCCGCCAATCCATAGATCACCATATTCCTGAAATGTAGTCCTCTTGGTTCAGGGGATCCCTAAAATAGTGGGCATAACAAGAAAATCTTCAGTAGGAGGGGAAATTGATGAAAATCGCTTCCCTTTCTCCACCTCCAAAAATGACCTTCTATGGGGAAAGCCATTAGATACCAATAAATAATGTTCATGTTTCATTATGAGCCCCCTGGGCTAGAAATGAATTTAAAGTGAACCAACCACTTTCTGTAATCTGGCTTTCTTCTTTCCTTCTTAGAGAAATTTGCTAAAATGTTTATCAATGCAAGACATATATCTTATTAGTAGACTGCCTGGTTTAGGTGCAGATACTCCTTACCTCAGAGTGAGACCTGGGAGATCCACCATCTGTTGGAGAGGACAGTAGTCTATATGGATGTATGGTCTCACTCGGTATAAGAAAGCATTAGATATCCATATGTGTTAATGTTGCTCCGTCATGCTGGAACCACCCCAAATGTGGGTACTAAATTACTTAGGAAGCAATCCTAAGCAGATCAACTCAAATGTAAGTCCTATTTTAGTCAATGGAGCTAACTTCCAAGAAAGTGTATCCTTGAGCCCGTACACATGGTTTCATTGTTGAGAATCCCACTTTGTCAAATAGCCTGCCTGGGGTGCTCAGGAAAGCCCCTAAACTTCTGTCATTCCACAAACTGTGTAAAACAGAATTGTTCAGGAGGGCATTTCTATAAAGGTAATAAGGCTGTGGTATAATGGAATGGAGGACATTTTTATAAGGCAAACAGGATTGCAGTTGATTCTACTGTTTATTGTATTATTTGGCTCTTACCGCTTTGTTTTCTGCTTTTGGGATTCTGGTTTCCACACTGTTTATGATATACATGTCTGATAATTTTCTTTTGCATTGTTTCTAACTTTTGTGATCCTAGTTCTGCCAGGTTGTTTGTTGGATGTCTTGTATTATTTGTTTGCATTGTCTTTCACTTCATAATCCACTCTGAGTCTTAGCAAGAAAGGCAGGCTATGTGAAAAAAGTAAATAAACAAAAATTTCAGTGTTATAAATGCACTAATGTACTATATTCTCAATGGAAAAGGCCACTGGGCCTATCCAAATCTTCTCATCCCAAGAGTGGTGAGTCTTGAAAGACACTGAGAGGATTTAATGGGTTAAATTTGTGCCCACACTATACCAAACGTTGCAATAGCACTGGCAGTTAAGGAGATGCATTGCTGACATTTATAACTGAGATAACATAAATCATCTGTACAGTTCTGCTAAGCCAAGATGTAAGCCTACTGCCAGTACAAAACATAATAATTAGGACCAGTGTTCCTTTATCATATGTGACAAAATGCTTTTGTTGCAATGTTTTATTGCAGGTCTTCCCCCATCACTGACAGAACTTCATCTTGATGGCAACAAAATCAGCAAGATTGATGCAGATAGTCTAAATGGACTTAACAATTTGGCTAAGTAATAATTGCTTTATATGACTTCCCAATATTATGTAAAACAAGTTCCTACTCTCCTTCCCATCCACCAGCCAACCCTCCTTTATCTCCCCGCTCTGTCTTCAGTTGTCCCTCCTTCCTTAACCCTGGCAACATCTCTCTGAATTATTCAAGAGGGCTTTTCTGCGCAGGTAATAGGGTTGCATGTAAAAAATGGTTCACAAACTTACTTGGATAAATGATTAGGGACTATGGTCTATACTGCTGACTAGGGTTGCACATAACACACCCTCCTCCATAGAGAGGCATTGTAAAGTTTGCAATGCTTCTCCATAGAGGGGGGGCAACCCCTTTGGGACCCCATAAAATTGAACCCCCTGACCCAATCTTCACTAAACATTGGGGTTCATGCAAGGAGAGTCCCTTGAAGCTACCCTGAAAATTTGGGAACTCTACTTCCAAAAACAGGAGCTTCGAAAAAATCCCCATAGACTAAAATGGCCTGAATTTTTTTCGGTAAACCCGGAAATAAATCCAAATACTCCTTTACCAGTATGAATATTCGGCTTATTTCAGGTTTACCAAAAAACACAAAATACAGGCCTAAAAAACCCGAACCTGAAATTTACCTGGTTGTTTTTTTTTTTTGCACAACCCTACTGCTGACTATAGGTTATTGTAAGTATGATCCTATTATGTAATCGTTGCAGTGTTTAATGTGTCATGTTAATAGTTATGCTATGCTTCAGTTCTTTTTGGTGGTTCTAGACTTCTAAAACCTAATGCATTGGGTTTTGAATGTTTTGTTGATTGTACTGACCCACTATGTGTAATCCGCCTTGAGTTGCTGTGGGAAAGGCAGACTATAACAACACAATCCTAAAGGGGGGTAGATCCGTGGCATCCAGGAGTGGTGGAGTCACACCGCCTCCGCAGCGGCTTCCCAGCCACCGAGGAGACAAAAAAGAGAGGTTTAAAAAATAAAAATACTAAAAAGGGGGGAAATGCCCCATTGAACAAAGCAAGGGTGTGCCACCCAAAAGGTGGCGCAGCCCTGCTGCAGCTCAAGAGGGCATTCCCAGGCTGAACAGGGTTAGGAAACTGCCCAAAGGAAGCTCCACCCCTGGGAACGCCCCACCACGCCAGCACTGGCTTTCCCTTCCAGAAGAGCCCTGCTGGCATGACTGCGCCACCATTATATTCCATGATAAGGTGGCACCTATGCTGGCATGGGTCATGCTGGCTCCTAAGAAGCTTCGCCCCCCATTCAGGAATGGGCTGCCCATAACATAAATAAATAAGTAAATAACATAAATAAATAAGGCAAAGTTGTGTGGTAGGGAATCCACAAGGACTTGTATAGGGCACTTCATTTCCCCCTATAACTTCCACTGCTTCCAGTTTCTATCCTCCTGGCAATCCCCATATCCTCACCTTTTCCTGACTCCTTCTCTCCTTTTCACCCACCCACCAACCTATATTTCATCTGACCCCCCCCATCTTCCGCTATATTTATTGTTTACATCATTTATAGGCTAATTTTCTTCACAATGGGGACCCAAAGGACCTTACATCATTCTCCTCTCCTCACATCAATCCTATGAGTATGTGTGACTGTTCCAGTGAGTATGTGTGACTGTTCCAGTGAGCTTCCATGGCAGGCTAGGGATTTCACCCTAGGTCTCTCAGATTCTGGTCTGAAACTCTTACACTACACTGGCTTTTGTGGAGTGGCTGCTGTTGAACACATAACAAGCAGCCAGGCCTGGGTGAGTCATGGCAGTTGGGTGTTAGCAAGTTGCCCTATGGTGGCTTCTGGGCTTGGCCCAGATGAGGCTTCCCTCAAATACCAAAACAGCTTTGGAAAGGGCCCTGTCACTGCCATTGCCTTTTACTGGCAGAAACAAAATGTGGCAATACTATTGTGGTTGCCTATCAAAGGCCATTAAGGATATTAGCATCTTGGGAATTTTAAACCCCTTATGTATTTAATTCTGCAAACCTGGAACATTTTTTAGGTTTGTAAAAAGATTTGTCATATCTGTTGGTGGCTCCAGTCTCTGAATTTAAGTATCCACAGATTTGGCCATGTTGAAAATTAGATATATTGATTGCTAGTCAAGAAATTCATCAACAACCAAATGTCAGTTTGGCAAGAAAAGTAGCAATATTGTATACCCTTCATTAATTTAAGAAAACAGTTTTTTTTTAAACGATATGAACTAGTTTTGAATAGTTTTTAGTCATGTATGTCAGGACTTGACAATTTCTCTTTGGACATAGGAGCCAGATCTAAAATTAAGGAACCCAGACTCATCAATACCAAATAAAATTTTATCTGTTACATTAAGCAAGTCTAGAGTTTTGTCTAGATTATATGCCATTTGCCTCAGTTTGGAAGCTAATTTGCATCCACATCATGCTCTGTCCCCCAGACTTTGAGGTGCCAGGCTGCCAATTGGTTCTTTTTGCCAGTCCTAGGCAATGCTGAACTTCTGAACCTAAAAACTGATGGACAGCTTGGCTTGTAAATGCCTGGAGGATGGGGGGGACCCCTTTGTGGGCCCATAAAATTGGACCCCTTGTCCCAGTATTCACCAAACATCTATGTCCATCTACAGAGAGTCCCTTGCAGCCATGTTGCAAATTTGGTGACTCTACCTCCAAAAATGCCCCCACAGGAGCTTCAAAAAAAAAATCCCCATAGACTATAATGGACTTGATTTTTTTCTGTAAACCCGGAAATAAAGTCAAAATACCCCTTTACCAGTATGGGTATTCGGCTTATTCCAGCTGTACTGAAAAAACTGAACCCAATTAACCCGCATCCGAAATTTACCAATTTTTTTTTTTTTTGCACGACCCTAGTTGTAAATAGTAGGGCCTTTAATGCAGCTGGACAAGATTGGAATGAACACACATATCCTGCCACCTCCATCTTCTCTCCTGTCTCTGTCATGTTCCTTGTCTCCGATTTTAGACTGTAAGCTCCTTGGGACCCGGTCTTGCTTTCTCGTGTTCAGCAAAACATCATTTACATTGACTGTTCTGTGTAATTAAAAAACAACAACACCATTTGATTCAGCTGAATTTAAACAAACTGGGCCTAAACTAATGGGTTCCAATGGGATAGCTATGCTTACTTTGTGTCAACAAAACAAGAACACTACAGTACCTAAAACACATGTATTGAAGCATAAGCTTTTGCAATCCAAGCTAATGCAGACCAACTGCTACCACTAGACTGCTATGTAACTAGAATGGAAGAAAAGGAAAAAATAACCCAAAATTATTCTCATTGCAACTCAAGCATAGAATCCTTTTGTGTGTAGGGGTGGTGAATACAATAGTTGTAGGAGCCCCTACATCCGTGATTCAGTAAATTTGAATCATAATCCTGTATCTATAATTAGAATACCAAGCCTGAACATAAAACTATTCACAATCTACTCTATTATGCTTGCTCTGAATGATTCCAATGCCACTAAAAGTTGGCTTGACTTGCTGCATCCTCCCCAGGCCAGGTTTCTCTCTGTCCCCCACCCCTTTCTGAAATACTGATTGTTAATTTCTTAGTTCTTGAAAACAGTTTTCGGGAAATGGGCAAATTGAAAGATTTAGAGCACCTTTCCATTCCGCTGCAAAATAAGAAGGATTAAATTTGGTCATGGGGAAAACTGTAATAGAACTAGGTAGCCCGTTTTTGAGTGTAGCATCTTGTCTATTATCTTGCCATATTTTTATAGGATGGGTACAGAATACAAATACCTCAAGAGAGACTGTACTTACATTATAAGGAGTACAAGTGTGTTTTTTGAATCCGTAAGAACAAACTGTTGGTGATGGGAAAAGATACTGGAATACAGTTTGTGCAATGTATTTTTTTTCTTGTAGACTTGGCCTCGGTTTCAACAGCATCTCTAACATGGATAATGGCTCCTTAGCTAATGTTCCTCATTTGAGAGAGCTCCATTTAAACAACAATGATCTTGATAAAGTACCAGGTGGGCTTGGAGAGCACAAATACATACAGGTAAAGTAAGACGTATAGTTTTAATGACACTACTAGTAGTTAAACAAAGATTTAGAGGGAGTTTTATTAGGCAATGAACTGTACCTTTCAGTTCACTAACTAACATATAATGTAAAGCTTCAGTTATACAGTGAACCAATAGTTCATGTGGGGAGGAAAGCAACAGAATACAGTATTGGTTCTTGTAGCTTATCCGAGCTGTGTACTTTTTGCAGGACAATGATTCAGCTCAAACCCAACCCCTTTCTGACTATATATTACTCTTTCTACACACTTGACACTGAGAGACACTGTCCTTCAGTGTTACTCCTCTGAAGATGCCTGCCACAGCTGCTGGTGAAACGTCAGGAAAGAAAATACCAAGACCACGGTTTCACAGCCCGGATAACCTACAAGAACCAATGTACTCTGACCGTGAAAGCCTTCGACAATAGAATACAGTATATTGTAATTTTATAATATATTTAATATTGTAAGATATTTTAGAATTTTAGAATTTATATTGCAAAAAACTTTTAGATTCTAATATTTCAGAGGCAGTCTCCCTCTAAATCCCAGTGCCAGGAGACATCATCAGGAGAAGCCCTCAGCCTCTATGCCCTGTTGTTGGCCCTCCAGAGGAACTGGTTGGCCGCTGTGTGAGATGGGATACTGCACTAGATGGGCCACTGGTCTGATCCAGCAGGGCTCTTCTTATGTTCTTAATAGTGAAGAGTGACCCATGTGCGGAAATCTAAATCTGTGGATCAGGGGCCACAGGGGCCACAGAGAAAAAAAACCAAAGGTTTGCAGAAAAATCCGAAAACCAGTTTAAATACCCCCCAAATGTTGTCTGCTCATGTGCAGACAATGCATCTACCTCCTCCATGGGGTGGCTGGAAGCCCTGTTGATGGCAGTGGTGACTGGAGGGGAGTTACGTTGGGCTTGGCAACAGAGGACGGGAGCTGTGCCAGGCCCAAAAGCAATGGTGGGGGGTGGCTGGGAGACCCGACAATGGCAGTGCAATTGGGAAGGAGAAGCCATAGTGGTCCCAATAGTGGAGGCTGAAAGCCATGCCAGGCCTGATGCCAATGGGGGGTGGGGGTGGCTGGGAGCTGTGACAGCCTCGGTGATAGCAGCTGCAAGGTCTGGTGACGGAGGCCAAGAGCTGTACTGGTCCTGCCGGTGAAATGAGGGAGAAAGAGAAAGGGATGGGATGGGATGGGGGGCAGAAAGAGAAAGAAAGAGACAGGGATGGGGGAGAGAGATTAAGAGAAGGGGGGCAGGAGGGAGAAACAGTGAGAGGCTGAGAGAAACAGGGAGAGGGGGAGGAAGCAAAGTT
Source organism: Euleptes europaea (assembly GCF_029931775.1). Classification (NCBI taxonomy): domain Eukaryota; kingdom Metazoa; phylum Chordata; class Lepidosauria; order Squamata; family Sphaerodactylidae; genus Euleptes; species Euleptes europaea. The sequence continues at coordinate 81,790,451 of NC_079314.1, read as the reverse complement.
GGGGGGATGGGATGGCCACTTCCGCAAGTTTCTTGTGCGTTCCCACTTGTAATCTTTATTGTCAATAGTTTACTTTATTGTTATTGCGGTCATTGACCAGAAAATACAAAATACAGTAAAATACAGTAAAAATAGTAAACTATTGTCAACAATTTTGATCCAGTGGCTCCAATGAGCACTGAAGCATCACTGGGTACAAAGACGTCCATGTGAGCATCCTCTTCCCCATTCTTCTCACTTTCCGAAAGTATTACACAGGGATAACAGACAAAAGCATTCCTCAGTGATGAAGAGAATGGGGGTCCTCACCAAGTTATTCTGAAGTCTGTGTGTGCATTGAAAGGCTACGGACCTTTGGTTTCAGATTTTGTTTTAATTAGTAATGTCATTCCATCTCATCCATCAACTGAGGTGGGATTTGGAGGCAGCCCAGCAGGTGGGGAGATGAGGTGATGAGAGGTTAAAATCCTCCTGGGGCTGACCCCTCACCCTCTTTGTCCTTCAGCCCTTAATAAACTTGGCCCTTTTAATCCCAAACAATGGTTTCAAGTCCCCTCCTTCCATGTCTTTCTGCATTCTCACCTTTGCTCTAGGCAGTTGCTCACTAAGTATTTAGCAAGGTACTTCAGGGGTGTGTGGAAAACAGTAGACTCACTGAGGATGGATGAGAAGATAAGGGGAAAGTTCTGTATCCTGGTCTTTCTGGATATCGTTGTGACAGGAGAGAGCAATATAAAATAAGGAAGGAGGGGAGCTTACCTTTTGCTGGCTGGACAGAGTATGGCTGAGTGTTTCTTTTGCTCTCATTGCAGTGGAGGCATGTGGGATAAAGCTTCAAAATATTTTTGGCACAAACATTTGGAAATCCATGTACAAAAACTATAAATATTTCCTGCAAGTTTACTGTTCAGTTGCCTGACTTCTATGATGTTTATAACTTTCAGGTGGTCTACCTTCATAACAACAAAATTGCTGCAGTTGGCCCCAATGATTTTTGCCCTCTTGGATACAACACCAAAAAGGCTTCTTATTCAGGAGTGAGTCTGTTCAGTAACCCTGTGCAGTACTGGGAAATCCAGCCATCCACTTTCCGATGTATCTATGAACGATCTGCAATACAAATTGGAAATTACAAATAGCTGCACAGCTGCATTTCAGCTATAAATAACCTGATACTGTCAAATGATGCAAACCATTAAAGCCAAATACTGGAAACTTAATTGCAGAGTGGATATCATTATATATGTAAAAGACAAATCCATCCAAAACAATAATGCCTAATGTACTTTCTCTTCACTTCATTGCCCTCATGTGGCATACGTCTATAGAATCTCTCGGTTAACTAAGTGGGATCAATTTCGGTCTTTTACTTTGTATGACATTTGGGGTAAATATTTTTCAAGCTTTTCATATAATTAAAAAAGTATATCGGTGATAGTATTTACAGCACTACAAATGAAAATGAGATGAAATGCTCAATATTCTTTAAAAAAGGGTAAACATAATCCATTGAAGCTTTAATCAGACTCCATAATTCTAATAAGATCTACGTTAAAAATCTGAGAGTAAGTTCTGGTGTACTTATATAGCATAAGCAATATCAAAATGTTTCTCTGACAATTTTTTATTGTTAACAGTAACCTCTTAATATATACACATTTTCTTTTCTGAGTAATTTTTAAAAGTTTTCCCTGATTATTCTATTTGAGATTAGGGAAATGTTGTACAGAACAAAGTAATATCACAAAATATCACATTACTATTTTATCCCTGGATGCTGCAATTTTCTCATTAAAACAGCTCATTTCTAGAGGACTAGCTTGTCTGGTTACATGACCACTTCACTTGTTCATAATCCACTGAGCAGCATCCCATTTCATGTCCATTCATTTCAAAGGGACCTGCACATTAAACCACTCAATACAGTATGCCTCATGAATTATAGGTATGAGTAAATTAAGTAGGAATTAGGATCTGCATTAATTTGTTTCTCTTAAATGCAACTAACATTCATGTACTCTTTTTGCTGCATTTGAGTTTTAACTATATTTTCAAATACAATGCAGAGATATGTAGGTTATTTGTATAGCAATACACATAAGCCTATACACCAGGGGACAAGGCAGAACCCAAAAAGCATTTAGAAGCATTTGCACTTGTAAAAGTCACCCAGAAGAATACTTTATACACACATCCCTATTAGTGGCTTTAGTTAGTAGTGAACATATCAAAGGAAGGCTGTACATTTCTGGGATCACTATCTACAAAATTAACTGTATATCTTTTTTCACATATCACACTAAAAAAAGTTTGGATACCTCCTAATTGTCCACAATACAATATTTTCAATGTATGCATATTATTTTATATTAAACAATACTGGCAAACTCCAAAATCTTGGTGTGTCTTATATAGGTTCTGTCATCCGAAAAAATGTGAGCATAGCTTCAGAAAGTGAGCATATATGAAATATAACAACAAAATTAGTTTACACAAAATATGTTAATGGTCTTTTTTTTTTTTTTTTTTTTTTGGCCGCCAAGTCACAAGTGACTTATGGCAACCCTGTAGGATTTTCAAGGCAAGAGAAGTTCAGAGGTGGTTTGCCATTGCCTACTTCCACGTTACAACCCTGGAATTCCTTAGAGGTCTCCCATCCTAATACTAGCCAGAGCTGACTGTACTTAGTTTCTGAGATCAAACAAGATTGGGCTAGCCAGGGCTATCCAGGTCAGGGCAATAATCTTTTGACATACAGAGAAAAATTATGAAGATTTTTTTTTCTGAGCAGCAATTTTTATGAAAAGAAACTGTTCACTGTATAGCTGTTAGTACAGTACTAAAGCACAACTGGAGAAAAATATTATCTTGAGAGATGTGGAAAAAAACCCCTACAATTTCATGCTTGAACAATTTTTTATGTGTTTTGATCATACAGGCCCCACTATGGACACATGAGAAGTATAGTAATTTTCTTGGTCTGCACTCATAAACTTCATGTATCTTTCAACAGAACACAATTAGTAGCTTTAGAAACCAAGCACTTCTTTGCACCGAAGTTCTTGTTGTGGAGACTAGCTTTCAATTTCTGAGTCGAAAACTCAAGCCTGCACACAAGGAATGTTAATGTTCCAATTAAAATGACAGCCTGACCACCAGAACGCTGTCCAGCCTCAAAGTTATTTGTCTAAAGCTTATTATCTTCACTCATATGCAGCCCTCAACCTCCATAATTGTAATGCTCCAGAGACCTTGATGAATGATTTTGTAGCAGTTCACTAGAATGAAGGAGCCGGCAGTTTGTAGAGGGCTATAGCCACAAGTATGAGGCGGGGGTATGGTAGTTAGGAGGTCTAGCAATTCTACAAGAAAAGCAGGAAGATATAGAGGTTAAAGGATAAAGGGTATTTCATGATAACTTTTGAGAAATGGGAGACAGGAAAATAGGGTGGTACTCTTAAAGTATATGAAAACTGTCTCTGGATACAATAAATCACAACTTAAAAGGATTCAGAAGCATTGCAGTGCTACTAGGAGGCAAAGGATAAATTTCTAACCCTTAGGCCTGATATTAATACTACAATCATATGCAGAATTTCTCCAGTCTAAACCCACTAATTTCAGTTAGCTTACAGCGCATTTCTGAGCTCTAAGGGCAAAAGCCCTTAGGTGGCCAGGAAGGCACTGTGACGGCATCCGGGCCCCCCGAATGACGGCATCCGGGCAATTTAAGCCAGCGTTAGTGGCCCGAATGCTGGCGGAAAGGTGTGGATGCCAGTCACCGGCCGCTGCTACAGCAGCGCCACCCCGGGACACCAACAGGGCCTTCTGCTGGCATTTGGACACCGTCAAAGCCCGCACCAGCATCCCGGGAGGCATTCCCAGGGCAGTCCGGTGTCCCGGGAGGCATTCCCAGGGTGTTCTGGTGCAGGGCTGGGGGAGGAGCCGCCATTAGGCGGCCTCCTAAGACCTTTCAGGCTGGGAACGCCTTTTTTGGGGGGTGAGATACACCACCTTTTTAGGTGGCGTATCTCCCATGCAACCCTATGAAGGGTTGCATGGATTTTTAATGGCGTGAGGAGGTTTCGGCTCTCCTTTGGAGGCAGCGCAGCCACATTGCCTCCAATGACCAGCGCAGGCATTACTCTCAGGAATGCACTGTTAGACTGAAGTAATTCTGCATAGGAGTGCACTGTAAGCTACTTACTAATGTGTAATATCCTTATTCATGATTGTTAATTTTCCTTGAGTCTCACTTAAGAGGAGACAACTGCTTTTAAAAAGGAAATCACACACAGAGATTTAAGCATGCTTAACTGTTAAACAAACCTTACAAGATATGCAAAATTGTGGGATTTCTCCCAGTATCAACTGCTTGTTACCAAAACCTGAGAAAATCTACCGGTATATGTTGGTATTTTGAAAGTAAAGAAGGGAGGAATCTGGGGATAAAAGAATGGCAGAGTGGAGAATGCTGAAGCTACACTTGATAGAGGATCCAACGATGCATGTGTTCATGGTAGAAAAGAGCAGCGACTAAAAGGATAGTGAGTTTGTTGCTGGAAGGATAGTGAGTTTGTTGATTTACATATATCCTTATCATTTGTCTCCAAGATCATTACTTTCAGGTCCCCTGAATCTTCCAGTATGCAAGTAGACCAGACTGTTAACATCTTGCACTGTAAGAAGCACAGTGGCCTCTAGTGATCAGCTGTCGTCCATGCATTTGGTGTGAGCTCTGTAGGAGAAACATACTTTGAATAGGCATAAGATCCAATTGTTGGCTGTTACCATGCTAAAAGTCCTCACAATTATAACAAAAGTACTCTGAAGCTTCTAATGATACAATCTCTAGACCTTTCACACTTTAGAGAAACTCAGGTTGGTTATTTTCTATTGCCAAGAACAAAACACATTGAAACTAAGAGCCAGCTGCAGAAGACAGAAAATGTTCTTTTCACATGTAGAATCATCACATTCATATTTGAGTGATAAGAAAGGTGACGAGTAGTTCCCCCCTCTCCCTTTCTTAGTTATATGTTTAAAATGCGGAGGGTGGGAGGGCCAGAGTAAACTTATTGGTTGTTCCTGCTCTCCTTTTCTTGGTTTCTTATCAAACCCTGCAACATCAACACAATTTATTGTTAAATACTAGCATACAAAGCATTACCATGTGAAACACACAGTATAACATAATGGTAAACTGAAAAGTGAATGCGTACAGGCATTATGGGCAATATGATGCAAGAGTTAAATATTTAACTCTCATGCCCACAGACTTTTCCCACTCTAAACAAACAAAAAAACTCCAAATGCATTAGCATGTCTTCATACAGAAGGGGCTCTAATCCCTTGATCATCTTAGTTCCTCTTTTTGGTATCTTCTCAAGTTTCAAAAGTCTTGAGATGAACAATGCAAATCACACTGTAAAGAGGTATAATCACCATTATGCTTCAATTACAAACACAAAGGGCAGGAGACAACATCAATATTACTTGCATTTAGAAACTTAGCATTTGGCATTGTCTCTGTAGTCAGTGAAAGGTTTGAATTAAAGGTATTAACCACAAATGTTTCTCTCCACCCCCTCCCCCCACTATTATTTACAAAAAGCTTTATATCCCAACACAACTCTTGAGAGTTAGGATAGAAAACAGGCACTTAACTGATGAAAGTCCAGTCTTGAAATTTTAGAAAGCATGTTATTTTAGCTCTTCCCTGTTTAATTTAGATACATGAAATGAACAAAGGCATTGCAAGGGGAGAGTTCTTTCGCATGTATTTCAAATACAGTGATCTTCATGTTACAGCATACATACAATGTGATCCTGCAATCCCATTCTCTATGAGACTTCTCTTGATGGCAACCAATGCACACTTCAAGAGAGAGACATCTAGAGATAACCAATAACAAAAAAGATGTATTTATTTTTGAATATTATCTACCAATTCAAAAGTAGAAACTGGATGAACATTGGCTTAGGTTATTTTCAGTACAATCCTAAACAGCATCACCCCTTCTGGGTTTTCGGCCAGAAATGACATCATGATGCTGCATGACACTGTTCCTGTGTTTCTCCGCACCTGCCGCCCTGAGAACCTCTTTCACCATTAGGCTACATACACATGGGTAGGCAGTGGAGTCTGCTGCTGCAATTTCCTACCTTCCTATGGAGGGTCAATGAAAATGGGAGGAACAGGAGGGCCATTTAGCCTGGGACTCAGGTTGAAAGGAGGCCTCAGATCCATACAAAATATTATGTCACATTCTCCCCCCCCCCTTTTTTTGGTTTGCTGCTTTATTGTGTTTTTATGTGCTTTATTTTTCTTATTAAGGCTAGGGGCTTCACAAGCTGGAAATGGGCGAGGCTGGTCTGGACATCTGAGAAGGCCTGTCTCAAAGTCCATTCTTTGTAGGTGCATACAATTTATTATGAAGATTCTCCATTATACTAAAAGATGAATGGACAGCATGACTGCTATTAAGCCAGGTTGTATCTTAGAATGTGTCTTAGATCAGGCCCTGGATAGATACAATCTATGTAAAATGGCATATTTTACTGTACAGCAAAAATTAGACATGGGTTCATATAAAAGTATATGATTAATTCCAAAGAGGAATTCCAAAGAGGATGAATTAAATATTCTTTGGCTCCACTATAAATGTATATTTGATATGAAATTGTTTTGTACTTTTATTATTTTTATTGAAGTTAAACAGTAGTCATGGACTTTTGCCTGAGACAGTAAAAGCCTGAATAAGATAATGGGTTTATAACACTTGCTGTTTATTTTTAGTCCTTTTTGTATTTTAACTATTGCAGCAAATTGATTTGACCATTTTCAGTTAGATTTTCACCACAACCCTGAGAACCTTTTCCTGTGAAGCCACAGAAAATGTAGATCCCATCAGCATACATATGAAGCTAACATTTATTGTCCCAAGTTCATCCTTTTGAGCTGATTTGCCCTGAATCAATGCTGTTTCACCCCCCCACACACACACATTTTTTCCCACTGCTCAATTTATGTCTCGCTCCCCCGGAAGATTTAGTTTAAAGCCCTCCTTATCAAACTTGCGAGGCTGTGGCCAAACACATTTTTACCTACCTTTGTGAGGTGCAAGCCATCTCCCGATAGAAGAGCATTATCCAGGTAGCATAAGCCATGGTCTAAAAAACCAAAACTTTCCTGCGACACCATCGACGCAGCCACTCATTTATTTCCAGAATTTTTCGTTCACTTCCCAATCCACGGCCTACTACAGGAAGAACCGACGAAAACACAACCTGTGCTCCCAGTTCCTTCACCTTTTTACCCACAGCTGTATAGTCCCTTTTAATACTTTCTGGGCTATGCCGGGCAGTATCGTTTGTTCCCACATGAATAAAAAGGAAGGGATAATGATCCGTGGGTCTAACAACTCTATCCAGACTTTCCGTCATATCCCGGAGGCGGGCTCCCGGCAGACAACACACCTCTTGAGACAACAAGTCCAGTCGACACACTTTACCCTCTACCCCTTTCAGAATCCCCAATAACCAACACTTGCGTATTCCTACATTGGGGAGCAGAAGTTTGAGTCCTGTCCTCCACAGGGACCCGAGAGACCAGAGAGGACTGGGCACTGACCTTTTGTTCCAATGATCCAGGCTCAGCATCTATAGGGTGGTTTTGAAACCGATTGCTAAGCAGCAGAGGAACGGAATGTCTCCTGACTTTCCTGTTTCTGCGGAGTAATGGATTTTAACTAATAGAAAAGCGATTCCACCTAAACATTAGGAAGAACTTTCTGACGGTGAGGGCTGTTCGATGGTGGAATGCACTGCCTCGGAGGGTGGTGGAGTCCCTGTCTTTGGAAATCTTTAAGCAGAGGTAACAAGTCAATAATAGCCTAAATGGATGACATTACTTACTTTAGGGATTGCCTGTGGTCATTTTTGAAATTTTGAGAATGAATAGTAGGTAACGCTGCAAAATGGATGCTATGGAGACTAGGGCAGTATGTTGAGACAGTTATGTTGAGAGGTTTCAACTCCAGTGTCCTACAGTGCAGACAGTGATGGCGGAAAGTGCCATCAAGTCACATCTGACTTATGGCGAACCCATGGGATTTTCAAGGCAAGAGACATTCCGAGGCTGGATGTGTCGGGAGTGCTTTGATTGTGGGATCCTGCATGGTGGGGGGAGAGTTGGGGTCACTGGGGATGTGGGGGAGAGGTAGTTGTTAATTTCCTGCATTGGGCAGGGGGTTGGACTAGATGACCCTTGTGGTCCCTTCCAACTCTATGATTCTATATTAGTATATCCCTAGTTTAAGTTGGAAACACAACCAGATGTGACTTCTCCCACCTCATCCAGTAAGGATAAAATACTCAGGAACTACATCCCTCATCCAAAGGAATCGCTATCCCAAATTTCAGGTAGATAGGAGAAAGCATCTCAATTTTAGAGGCAATTAACAGTACAATCCTAAGCAGAGTTATCATCTATTTTCTAGATTGGGTGTGGGATGGGAAGGAGAGAAGGTAGGACATGGGGAGAGCCTATGGGAGCTTTCAAGGAAGGGGACGAGAAGATAGTGGGGGAGGAGGATATTCATTCAGCAAGTCCTTGAGGTTTCCTGCTTGTATATTCTAATAGTGAAGTGTAGCCCCATCTGCGGATAGTTCTGTAAACTTGGGGGACCCCCTAGGTTCACAGAAAAATCTGAAAACAATTAAAAATGGGGGGGGGTTGCTAGGTTGCCAGACAAGTCTTGGCAATGGTGGGAGTCCAGAGGAGCTAGGGACAGGGGGATCACTGTCAGTGTTTTCTATTTGTCCCCTCCAGGGCCTATGCAATGTCTGATAATATTGATCTATTGTGGTGGTTGTGGTGGTAGTGGGGTGGGGGGAATAGCTGCTTTGCCTCAGTCCTCCCAACTGTCCTGCCTATCTAACAGAGATACAAATGAAGCACTTCCCTCTGATACCTGCAAGTCAGACAGTCTGCCTATTGCTGCTTTCTACTGCTCATGGTGGCTTGATAACCCCCCAGATCTTTATCCCACCCATCTGCTTTACCTGTTTTGCTATCAGATACAAATGATGTTTGCATGCCTTTGCATGCCTTTGCATGCCTAGTGTATGTACAGTTTCAGGTAACAGCGCAGTTCCGGCAGCCAATATCCAAGTTTTTACAAAATCAGAAAGCCTTCCTGAAGTCAGTGTGTAGGATTGCTAACCTCAAGGTACGCCTGGAGATTTCCCGGAATTAAAGCTCATTCTTCAGAGATCAGTTCCCCTGGAGAACACGGCTTCTTTGGAGGAAGGATTCTATGCCATTATACCTCATTGAGGAAGCTCCCCTCCCCAATAGGGTTGCCAGGTCACTCTTTGCAACCCGTGGGAGGTTTTATGCCCATATCTCCAGGAATTTCCTAACCTTATTTATTTATTATTTAATTTCTATCCCTCCATATCCCGACTACAGTCAGGCTCAGGCCGGCAACCTGAGTTAGCAGCCTGATCAGTGAGAAGGGCAATGGTTGGTAGAAGCTAGGAAATGTTGCACATGAAATTATCAACTGGGACCATTTGTTCAGTACAAAGTCTTTTGGCTGGATCCTGTCCTTGTCCATTGTGAGACTATGTGTGTCTGTATATGCACAAATACACACTGATGTGGAAACTCTCACTCTCCTTAATACCCAGGAGAGCTCCCAAATTTTAGATTTTTTTAAAAAAATATGAGTACTGAAAACATTTTTAAATGGTGTCATTCTTTTGGTCAGATGTTGTACTGCACATTCCAGAAGCACATCTTTTATCATCCCATCCATTACATCTAGGGGAGATTCAGACCTTCATGTCAACTCAACTTCCCTTTCTCCTCCACAGCATGCCGCTCTGTGCATGGGATTTCTCCTTGCCCATACCTCTCTCTGGTGGGGTTCCTTTCTGCAAGTTCTGCATAATTTTTAGGGAGAGTGGGGTTATGCTGGATCGCCTCATGAATTTCTTCCACCTTGGTCATATTGAAAGTGTGTGTGTATGTGAGTTTAAAGTGCCGTCAAGTCGCAGCCGACTTATGGTGACCCCTTTTGGGGGTTTTCATGGCAAGAGACTAACAGAGGTGGTTTGCCAGTGCCTTCCTCTGCACAGCAACCCTGGTATTCCTTGGTGGCCCCCATCCAAATACTAGCCAGGGCTGACCCTGCTTAGCTTCTGAGATCTGACGAGATCAGGCTAGCCTGAGCCATCCAGATCAGGGCCATATTGAAAGTACAGCTACAAAAATCATTTTCTTTTTGATGCTTTCCGTACCCTTGTTTTTCTCAAAAAGTAGTGAAAAAGGGAGCCTCTTTTTTACAATCACTGTGAAACGAGATGTTAAGAAACAGTGAGAAATGTGATCATAGTAATGAGCCCTGGACATTTTCAAGAATGAAGAAGTGCAATGCAATGAGTAATTCTTCTGAACTCCCTTAATAATGATCCAGGGATCAGAGAAACACTTTTGTGCTCTGTTAATAGGTTGTACCAGGACTACTCCTCTGTAAATCTCCCAAGCTACCACTTCCTTTTCAGGAATAAAAAACAAGCATGGGATTACCACAAAGTTAATAGTGCTTATATTATGTGTTAATACTTTCCATTTGTAATGCAAGAACAGCATGGAAGTCAGACATGAAAATTATAGATTGGGAGCATTACAATAAAAAACCAAGAGAAGTTTGTTTTTATAGCCTGCTTTTCTCTACCTTTAAGGAGTCTCAAGCTTTAAGGCTTCAATTGCCTTCCCTTCTCCTCCCCATAACCTTGAGAGGTGGGTGGAGATGAGAGAGTTCAGGGAGAACTGTGACTAGCCTAAGGTCACCCAGCAGGCTTCATGTAGAGGAGTAAGGAATCAAACCCAGTTCTCCGGATTAGAGTCTGGCACTCTTACAGCTCATTCCTGAGATGACCTGGTGGCCGGCACCAAAGGCCTTTGGAGGCCAGTGAAGGCCTACACTGGCGCAAGGGCCCATGGTGCCGGCGTCCGGGTGGCGCATGCCGGCGTTTGTGACACCAGCACCAGCGCGCAGGGCCAGACGCCAGTTGCTGGCTGCTGTCATGGCAGGGCCGGGCCCGGACACTGATAGAGTGGGCCGCCGTTGTCCGGATGCCGGCAAAGGCCGCGTCGTCATCCCGGGAGGCGTTCCCAGGGTGTCACGGCACCAACTGGGGGGCGGGACCACTATTATGCAGCCTCCTGAGCTGGCTCAGGAATGCTCCCCTTGTCCCCGGCCAAGATACACCACTTTTTAGGTGGTGTATCTCCCATGCAACCCTATGGGGGTTGCACTGTTTTTTTGTGCCGGGCAGAGGTTTCGGCCAGGCTGAAACCTCCTTAGCAGGCAGCGCCACTGCATTGCCTCCTAAGCCCAGCACAGACATTCTGGTCAGGAATGCGCTGTTAACCACTATGGCACACTGGATCTCATGAATGTCTCACACTAAATTCATTTTATATGAATCAGAGTGAACAAACAAGTTTGAAAGTAGCAGGATTAAGAAAAAGAGAATGTTTGTGACTATACAATTTTTTAAAGCTATATATAATAACATGCGCCCTGACCTGGATGGCCCGGGCTAGCCTGATCTCGTCAGATCTCATAAGCTAAGCAGGGTCAGCCCTGGTTAGTATTTGGACCACCAAAGAATACCAGGGTTGCTGTGCAGAGGAAGGCACTGGCAAACCAACTCTGTTAGTCTCTTGCCATGAAAACCCCCAAAAGGGGTCGCCATAAGTTGGCTGCGACTTGACAGGACTTTACAGACACATAATAACATGCATATGTACTCACTTTTAGTAAAAGCTAAAGCTGAAGTTTGCCACTTTCAACATACATCTCATTTATTCCTCTGGGAACTCACCTGTATTTGTGGAACAGCCACTGCATTTTAACAGTTAGCTTCAAGTCCAATAGCACCCCAAAGACCAACAAGAGTTTGAGGGTATAAGGTTCCGAGAGTCAAAGCTTGCTTCATCAGACAGGAAGCTTTGACTGTCAAAGTCTTATACCCTGAAACTCTTGTTGGTCTCTGGAGTGCTGCTGGACTTGAAGCAACAAACCAAGGTGCCAACTTTGCTCTCATATAGATTCCAGCAACACCATCACTGGGCCCCACAACGTCAGCCATACTATCTCAGTTCACACTACTGTTCATTTTCTAGCATGATTTATGCCATCACATGCCAACAATGCCCTTCCACCCTCTACATTGGACAGTCCCTGCGACAAAGATTAAATGGACATAAGTCTGACATCAGAAACCACAGCATTCATAAACCAGTGGGGGAACATTTTAAACTTCCAGGGCATTCAGTTGCTGATTTAAGAGTTCTTTTACAAAGGGATTTCAAAGGAAGATTAGAAAGAGAGACTGCTGAATCACAACTAATAATGAAGCTCAAGACAATGCATTCTTCTGGATTGAATAGAGATCTGAGATTCCTGTCTCATTACCAATGCTAATTTCTCCGTGCCTACTACCCATCTGCATATCACACCTAATCCAATCACACTTGCTAATGTCATTTACTTGCTTTTGACATTTACATTGCCACTGTGTGTCTAATCCACTCTTCTCTACCTAAGGAAAGATGGTCTCACATTCTAGCTGTATCTGAAGAAGTGAGCTGTGGCCCATGAAAGCTCATACCCTGCCAGAAATTTTGTTAGTCTTTAAGGTGCTACTGGACTCTTGCTCTTTTCTACTGTTCTACTGCAGACCAACACAGATACACTGAAACTATCTTCATGGAAGGCACTGCATTTTAACAGGGGTTTTACTTTAACAAAAATCATTCTGCATTACACCTACAATGATGGAAATTATGTTTTAATTTCTGCTTATGGTTTTACATATGCATTTTAGTTCTGATTTGAATGGTTATAGACTTCTGGTTGGATGTACAACCCAAATCCTATTTCATTGTTTATTGAGTGCCCCCATCTTGTTGATCGTATTGACTCATTCTAAGTAATCCAACTTGAGTCCCAGTGAAAAAGGCAGACTATGAATAGCATAAAGAATAAATAAATAAATAAATAATGCACTTTTACACTGCTTGTTTTAACAACCACTTTTGTGACCTTGTTAAGGCAAAAAGGTAGGCTACACATTTTGCAAATAAATAAGTTATAAGCAATTGGTTGAGGTTACAATGCTTTAAAGTGCTAGTAGAACAACATCTGATCCGCAGTATCACAGAGGATACTGAGGTACACTTCTCAGATTGTGCAGTAATTAGGTACACAAACATGATTGCTAGGTGATCTTCCCTTGATCACATATCCTCAGTTACACACAAGGAAAACTCCTGATTGGCTTGCCTTTATGGTTTCTTTCAACATTTGCCTTAAGAACCATGTTGAGCAGCTTTGTGCCTGCAAAGTAGCTTCTTGATGACTCAGTGCTTAACTGGGGGGAAAGGAATGCCTGGAGCCAGCTACCCAATACATAACCCTGAAAAACTCAACCCCCAGCATGCAATTAAAGACACAGACAACCTGCTAGGATAAAATGGCCACAACTTTTATTGGTTACAGCATAAGGGCATTGGTGTAGCATAAGGGCTGGATCCAAGGCACTGGATGACCCGCCTCAGTGCATCTCCTACTCCCAGCCTGCCTGCTGGGGAATAGTCTGGGATGGCAGCATGCAGGACCCACAGGGACTTGAGCCTGCTGTGTGGTTCCCCTGCCACTTGGCAAGAGGCCACCTGGACAGCCCCCAAGCTGGGCATGTCCTATTCCAAGCCAAATCCCTTATTCAGATCCCTAGAGTGGGGAAACGCAGGCCAGCTTTTCCCCAAACACTTTTCCCGGCCCCATGCAAACACTGCCAAAAGTTGAGAGGGAATAACCAGAAAGCAAAAGAACACAACAACAGCCAAAATACAGGGAGGGAGGGAGGGAGCTTGGGACAACCCAAAGACAAGTGAGCTGAGAATGGATGAGGGCTCTATTAATTCCTGGTCGGCAGACCTGAGTGAAGACACAGGCCTATGTTCCACCAGCCCCTCCCCTCCCCTCCCCCAATGATCCCAGGCCTAATTGGCCCGTTTGAATCTGGGGGCGGGCTCTAAGGGAGCAAACAGCCAAGCAGGAAAGTTCCAGCTCTGGAAGATGCTGCAGCAAGCTTCCCCCACTGGCCACCATTTTGCAGCAGTGGTTGACTGGCCCAGCCGAGCCCCTGCTGCCTCTACAAGGCCCAGAGCTGGCCCTGCAAGCCCTTCCATGCCTGGTTCTGCCCCAAGTCCCCCCCAGCACGGGTCAGCAAAAGGGGGCTTGCAGGTAAGTGCAGACCCGCGGTTGTGCTACAAGATTATGTCATGCTTTGGGAATATTTTAAAACAACAAATAATACAATTTCCAATTACCAAAAAAGAGACATATCATGTCATTAAAATGGCCTAATTGCACATTCAGAATTGCTTACTATTCATCCCCATTTTGTATTTACCTGCTTTTTGCTCCTGTCCAAGCAGTACAACTTAAATGTGATTGCAAGAACCGATCACAAAATTAGCTTGGTTTGTGGGCAGAAAGGCACTGAAGGTATACAGAATCAACTAAGTAGCAAGTCTCAACTCAAAAATCTCAAACATATTGTCTTCCCTTAAAACTACAAGCAAATTTAAACAATTAGAGGCAGTGGTGATAGATGGGGGCAGCCAAGAAAAACGGTCTAGTCATTCAAAGGGACATAGCCATATATGTTTGGATGCATCTGAAGAGCTTAGTGCACCATCCTCTCTAATCATGACAAACAATATGTGAGTTACATCGGAGGGTGCCGGAGTATAACTAGCAGTGATAACACCATGTTCTGGAAAGGCTCTAATTATGAGATCAAGCATGGGAAAAGGTCTAAAAATGACTTGCTATAGTTCATGGAGTAAATTATTAACAATTTTCTCACATAATAATGAAGCTGCTTGGAGCTATATTTTGTTCACTCATGGAGGTCCATCTGAGAAAAAAACCTAACATCTGATTCCAGGAATTATCTTTCATTCTCCTGTGGCATGGCAGAGAAACAAAAAGGCTTACCCCAAGCTTGAACACAGGAGCAGCACAATATATATATATATATATATATATATATGGCTGCAAAATGTAATGAAATGAAAGTTTCTTCCTTTCTGCTCCTTTGGGACTTGGGGGGAAAGAAGCAACAGTCCATCTGTTAGAGTGCTCTGCCATGCCTTGTTGACGTTGCTGAACATCAGCAAGAAAGAAATTTTTAAAAGCACCCCAAGGAAAGCATGTCTTCTTTACCGTGGAATACCGTGGAGGGGCGGAATTGCATAGGAACTGGTGTGATCTGTATGCCTCAAAGTGGCACCTACGCCGACCCCCAGAAATGGCACAGTGGCTAGGGGTGTGCACCATTTTCCCCCGGTATTTTTTGGGTTCAAGTTTATTAAACTCGAAAAATAAATAAATAAATAACTGGATTTTTCTAAATTTTATGGGTTAATAAACTTGAACCCCAAAATACTTGAACCCGAAAAATACTACCTCCCACCACAATAGGAAGGAAGAGGCGTTCCTATACTGCTCCCTGCGGGCTCCGACTCTATGGAGCCTGCAGGCAGTGGGGATCGGAACCCAAGGGTGTTCTGATCCCTGCTGCCTGCGCCCTCCAACTGTCTCCAATCTGCACCACTCGCCTTCTCTGGAGTTTGCAGAAGGCAGGTGGCATGGTTGTGTCTCAGATTCATGCTGCCCTCATTCTCTGGAGTCCAGAGAAGACAGGCAGCATGAATTTGTTTCAGATAAGTGTCGCACACCCTTCTCTGGACTCCAGAGAAGGTGGGTGGTGTGGATCTGAGTCAACAAGCAGGTAAGTAAGTGGGGAGGGAAGGGGGAGGGAGGGGGAAATGCCAGCAGAGCCAAAGCAGCCCGAATAATGCCAAAAACAATTGGCATTATTCGAGAGCTGCTTTTTCAGCAGCTTTTATTGCCGGCATTTTTTCTACCAATAAAAAACCCTGAAATTAAGGAAAAGGTTTTTTTCAAAGGGGGGGGGGGAGTTGGTTAGGCTTTAGCTGAATGCATACCCCTAGCAGCGGTGCCATCCTCAAGCACTGGCACTGCCATTTACCTGGAAGCGAGTGCCCAGCCAGCATCAGAAGGGGCGTTCTTGAAGCGTTCCCAGGGGTGGAGATGCTTTTAGGCAGGTGCCAAACCCCGTTTGGCCTACGAACACCCCTTTACACTGTGGTGGAGCTACACCAGCAAAATAACTGGCATAGTCCCGTGAAACCCAATGGGCGAGTTTCACTTCAAAAAAAAAAGCATTTAAAACATATTTTTTTCTGACTGGTAAGCCTCTCAGGAGGCGATGCGGCTGCGCCACTCCTGGCCATTACCTAACTACCCCCACTTCAGGAATGGGCTGCCCATCACCACTTAGCAGAGGCACCTGCTATATGTACTTGTACTCCCACTCCCTTTACCACTGCACTGTCCATGGGACCCCGCTGAAAAACAACAACAGCCAACTACAGAAGCAGATAACAACAATTACATTTTTGGTCTTACTGCCATGTGAAAATCTATTGCCTAGTTTCTATGAGGGAATATAGTATTTTCAAAATGTATTTTAGAATTTTTGTTGCAGCATGTGGCTTCAAAAAGATCACAGAGTAGCTGACAGTACATCACCCACTGGCAGCGAAAGGTATGCTGCTAGTGGTAATTTTTTACGTGTTGTTTTTAAACAGAAAACAAAGATATTTTTGTTTATGTACTACCCCATTCCAATCCTAGACTGCAATTCCCTTCCCTCATCATGTGTTCTGTTTTTGCCAGGTTGAACACTGTTTCCCTCACAAGAGAAGATTCTTTATCACCTGTTACAATTTCATTTTCCTGTCCCCGCAATAGGTCTACCACACCCTAGCTTTTTTTCTTTCTTTGAACATAACAGAAGAGCCCCTTTTTTTGTTCTGTTTTGTTGTGTTTAGCATCTCTCGCTAGCCTAAGCTCACAGTGAGCTTTAGCTTTTCTATCAGTTAGCAGAGCAGCCTAGGACTGTCAGTCATGCACTCCACCATCTGAGCAGTGTGTGAGGGTCTCTGTCTTTGTGTCTCTGCTTTCCATCACCTGCGGTGTTATCAGTGAACTCGTAAAAGCAGTTCACACCTTCTGGTCTCAGGCGCCAGGCCTGATGGCCCATGTATCTTCCCCCCCCCCGCTGTTCTTCCTGCCAGTACTCCCTCAGGCCGGTGCGGCCTTGGAAGTGTGATAGCCGCACCAGACTTCCTGGGATCCGTCTGATGTTTTGTATTATGCCAAGCTTGTAACTTCCCATAACAATAAGTGTGAACCCCAGTGCCCCAGTGCCCTGGAGTCAATATATTCTGTAAACCCGTATAGCCCCTCACTTGCAACTTTCTACCTGTGCCTGTCTCATCTCCTGAAGGCTTCAATAAATCTATTGTTTCTGTATCAACGTCTGAGCAACTGATTTGGAGAAGCAAACTCAGAGAGGGGGATCTCTCACATTAAGTTGCAAGTGCTTGCCTCTCGGACTGCAGCTGTACCGCTTTGGACAGAATGTCAGCCGACGAGGACACCACTCCTAACCCCGATGCCCCCAAGGAACCGGACGAGCCGGAGAAGCCGGACCCGAAGGAGGAGGGAGCCAAGCCAAAGAAACCGAAGGGTCGCGCCCCCGACCAAGATCGGGACGAACGTCCCCGGGGGCTTACTTATTGGCTGGACTCTCCCAAGGGCTGGTCGCTCTCGCGGACTGCGGCGAAGGATCGCCGGTTGGCCTTCCCCAGCACGGGACTCGAAGGGGACCCGGCCCGCAAAGAGGCCCTCATGGAGGAAGAACGAAAGCAGTGGCAGGAAGACCGCCGGGCTATGCAGGAGCAGATGGAGACCATGCAACGCGTAATGGGTGAGATGGCCACGGCCCTAGATGCGCTGAAGTTGCAACCTCCAGCCGGTGCTCCCCCAGACGGGGCGCCGGTAGTTCCGCCCGCAACCCCTGCCCCCCCGGCCCGTCGGGACCTGAAAGTCACGTATGACGGGTCGGGAGACCAGTTGACCTTTTTTATGGTCCAAGTAGACATTTTTATGCGGGAACAAGGCCGAACCTTCGTTTCTGAGGAGTCCCGGGTGCAGTACGTGGCTTCCTTACTGCAAGGGGAGGCGGCTGCCTGGATGGTGTTGCAGTATGAACTCCGCTCGCCGGTGCTGCGAACCCTGGACGAGTTCATGGTAGCACTCCGAAACCGTTTTGAGGACCCGACTCTGGGTGAGCGCGCTAAAGCCTCCCTGATGCAACTGCGCCAAGGGACTAAGTCGGTGGCGCAGTATGCAAGTGAGTTCCAGTCACTGGCTAGCCGAATTCTGGACTGGAGTGAAGCTACCTTGGTACAATGTTTCAGGGAGGGTCTCAACCCAGACCTCCAACATTGGGCCTTCATGCAAGGGAACCCCCCGGATGTGGAAGGTTGGGTTCGCCATGCTGCTGACATCGAGAATCGCAAACAACTCCTGAACTTGTCCAAGCAACGGCTTGGGCGAGACCCCAGGCCCCGAGGTGACCGTGGCCGGGAACTCCGGCAAGGGGGTGGCGGGGGTCTCTCGGCCGCGGAACGCCGCAAGCGGTTCGAGGCCGGCGTCTGCCTGATCTGCGGGGGAAAGGGTCACTTTGCATCGCAATGCCCCTCTCGCTCAGGCCGTCCGACCCCCCCCCGCCAAACCCAGGCCGAGCCGACGAAACCGGCCGCCGACAGCCAGCCTCGCCGCAGAAGTGGACCACTGAGCCGGCGCTCCGGCGCACCCTCCGCTCTCCACGCGCGCCCCCAGGATGGGGCATCCGACTCTACGGTCCCATCGGGGTCCCGGATTACAAATACCGTCTTTGATTCGGACGGCTCCCCGGAAGCCACCACTCCGTCCCCCTCTTCCAGCGAGGAGGAAGAGTGGGAACAGCCGGCAAAAAACGCCGTCGGTCTGCTGTAGAGGGGGCTCCGCAGCAGACCGTCCCTATCGTTGTGCAAGGAGCTCCACCGATGGTAAGCGCCCAAGAGGACAATGTATTTGTGCGTGTTCATCTGTCCCTACCCAAAGGGGGTCCCCCGTTAGAGGTCCCCGCGTTGGTCGACTCGGGGTGTGCCCGCACCATGATAAATGAGGAAACTGCCAAGAAGTTGGGTGTCCGGCGCAAGCGGCTTCCGGGACCCCTCCGTTTTTCCCAAATGGACGGGAGTGACTTTAAACGGGGCCCTGTGACCCACAGAACTGCAGCCGTGATTATGTCCGTGGGGGAACATTGGGAACGGTTGTATTTCACCATCGCCCCTATTGTAACCCCTGTGGTGTTAGGGATGAACTGGTTAAGGGGACACAATCCCTCCATTGATTGGGTTAAACGGGTGCTTTCCTTCCCCGAAAACCCCTGTGGGTTGCATGACAAGGAACGGGTACTCAGAACTCCAGCCGCCGCACTGGTAGGGTCCCCCGCCCCAGTCTCTCCTCAATTACCCTCTGAGTACTCGCAGTTTACTGATGTTTTCGATGTTAGAGAGTGCGACGAACTGCCTCCCCACAGAGAAACGGACTGTGCCATCGAGATTGTAGGGGAAGGCAAACTGTCTAAGGGAAAGGTTTACCCCATGAGCCCTAGTGAAAAGACTGTATTGCGAGACTATCTGGATGTCAATCTGGCGAGGGGTTTCATACGCCCCTCCAAGGCTCCTTATTCAGCCCCAGCTTTCTTTGTAAAGAAAAAGACGGGAGATTTAAGACTGTGTATTGACTTTCGCAGACTGAACGCAGTCACCCAGTCTAATGCTTACCCCCTCCCTCTTATTCCTGACCTTCTAGCACAATTAAAGGAGGGCCGAATCTTCACCAAACTGGACTTGGTAGAAGCCTACCACCGCATTCGCATCAAAGAAGGAGACGAACCCAAAACGGCCTTTTCCAGTTGTTTTGGGATGTTTGAGTACCTGGTCATGCCGTTCGGACTTTCGGGGGCTCCGAGTGTCTTTATGCAATTGATTAATGAAGTTTTGCATGATTTACTGTTTCGGGGGGTGGTGGTATTTCTCGATGACATTCTTATTTACTCTGAGACCATGGAAGAACATGTGCGCCTAGTGCGAGAAGTGCTCCAGCGGCTGCGGGAGCACAAACTGTATGCTAAGGTGTCCAAGTGTGAATTCCACCAACCTTCTATTACATTTCTGGGGTATGTGATTTCCCACCAAGGGTTGGAAATGGACCCCGCCAAGGTCCAGGCGGTGCGGGACTGGGAAACCCCCACTACCCGCCGCCAACTTCAACAGTTTTTGGGGTTTGCCAACTTTTACCGGAATTTCATTCCCAACTTTGCCCAAGTTGCGCTTCCCCTCACTGCCCTGTTGCGTACCAAGGACAGGGGGGCTAGCGCCGCACTCCCCTCAGCCCGTCTGCAATGGTCTCCCCAGTGCCAGCAAGCTTTTGAACGTTTAAAGCTACTTTTTTCATCCGAACCCGTTTTGGCTCACCCGGATTGCACCAAGCCCTTCGTGGTGCAGGTGGATGCCTCGGATGTAGCCATGGGCGGGGCCCTATTGCAGAGGGATGAGGGGGGACGGTTGAGGCCATGCGCCTACTTCTCCAAGAAGTTTTCCCAGTCCGAAATCAACTGGGCCATTTGGGAGAAGGAGGCAGCAGCGGTCAAACATGCCCTTACCATATGGAGACACTTCTTGGAGGGGGCCGAGCTGCCGTTCGAAGTGTGCACAGATCACAAGAATCTTGAGGCTCTCAAGGGAGCTAGAAAACTCAATGCCAAACAAATTCGGTGGGCCCAATTTTTTGCAAAGTTCCGGTTCACCCTCAAACATGTCCCTGGCAAAGAAAATGCCCTAGCTGATGCTTTGTCACGACTTCCCCAGTATCGCAACGATTTCGATCGCCCCGTCGACTCCCTGTTCACTCCCGAACAGCGAGGGGAAGTCCCTGGCTTGGCCGTCACCACCCGATCCCAAGCCCGCCAACCGGAGACCCCCCCTACGCTCAAAGGTATCCCGGAAGCATTCCAACAGCGACTCCGGGACGCCTCCTTACAGGAGGAGGAGCACCATCTCCTCCCCACTGGCTTGGAACGAACCAACACTTGGTGGGTGCAAGGGGGGAAACTATATGTCCCATCTTCCCTTCGCAAAGAAGTATTGGGACTTGTACATGGGGCCAGGCTAGCGGGTCATTTTGGTTTCGTAAAAACGCTTCACCTGGTTCGAAGGCAATTCTGGTGGCCCGGTATGAGATCTGATGTAGAGTTGTATGTGCGCAGCTGCCCCACCTGCGCCACAGCCAAGAAACGGATGGGAAAACCCCCAGGGCTTCTCAAACCGCTTGAGAACCCCGCCCGTCCCTGGGAAGTCATCGCCATGGATTTTATCACCGACCTACCTCCGAGTCGGGGGAAAACGGTTCTCTGGGTTATCACAGACCTCTTTTCCAAACAGGTTCATTTCATTCCATGTGCAGGTCTTCCTTCAGCCCAGGGCTTAGCTAAACTGTTCATCACGCACGTCCTCAGACTACACTCGATCCCGAGGAAGGTCCTCTCCGACCGGGGGGTCCAGTTTGTTGCCAAATTCTGGCGGGCTTTCCTAAAGTTAATGGGAGTGGAGGAACAGGGCCTTTCTTCCGCCTATCACCCCCAAACGGATGGTCAAACGGAACGAGTAAATGCGGTGGTAGAATGTTATTTGCGTTGCTATGTAAATTTCCACCAGGACGACTGGGTCGACCTGCTGCCATTTGCCGAATATGCGTACAACAATGCGCCTCATTCCTCTACCGGCTTTAGTCCCTTCCAAGTTATATACGGGACGGATTTTGGCCCTTTCGGTTCTGCCCCCGTCTCGCCAGAGCTCCAGTCTACCCCTGATCTTCAGGAGTGGATTCAGGTGGTTAAATCCACCTGGCCATGGTTGCTCAAAAATCTGGAAAGGGCAAAAAGCAAGTACAAGGAACAAGCAGACAAACACCGGTCTCCGGGATGGGAACTCAAGGTGGGGGAGCAAGTCTATCTGTCCACCAAAAACCTCCGCTCTCTTCGCCCCTGCAAAAAACTGAGCGACCGTTATGTAGGACCTTTCCCCATTACCAGAGTAATCAACGAGGTTACCGTGGAACTGAGTCTCCCTAAGACTCTCAAGGGAGTTCATCCAGTCTTCCATATAAGCCTCCTCAAACCTTATGTAGCAGCTCCCCAGTTCCACCCCCCTCCCGCTCATGAGATTCCTACCGTAATAGGAGGGGATACCCATTTGGAAATATCCAAGGTTTTAGATTCCAAATGGAAGAAAGGGAAACTGTTTTACTTTGTTCGCTGGAAAAACCTTGGCTCCGCTCATGACGAATGGGTGGCCGCACCCCACATGGCAGCTCCTCGCTTGGTCCGAGAATTCCACCTCGCTTATCCCGATAAGCCTCGTCCTCTCGGAGGGGGGCCTTAAGGGGGGCAGAATGTGAGGGTCTCTGTCTTTGTGTCTCTGCTTTCCATCACCTGCGGTGTTATCAGTGAACTCGTAAAAGCAGTTCACACCTTCTGGTCTCAGGCGCCAGGCCTGATGGCCCATGTATCTTCCCCCCCCCGCTGTTCTTCCTGCCAGTACTCCCTCAGGCCGGTGCGGCCTTGGAAGTGTGATAGCCGCACCAGACTTCCTGGGATCCGTCTGATGTTTTGTATTATGCCAAGCTTGTAACTTCCCATAACAATAAGTGTGAACCCCAGTGCCCCAGTGCCCTGGAGTCAATATATTCTGTAAACCCGTATAGCCCCTCACTTGCAACTTTCTACCTGTGCCTGTCTCATCTCCTGAAGGCTTCAATAAATCTATTGTTTCTGTATCAACGTCTGAGCAACTGATTTGGAGAAGCAAACTCAGAGAGGGGGATCTCTCACACAGTGCTTCTGACAAAGCTTCTACCTTCTCTACTCCTGGGGTCCTGGGGCAATAGGCTGCTCTCCTTCATGGGTCTCTCAGCAATCCCAGGTTCTGGTGGTGACTCCTTACATCTTACATTAGCAAGGCAAAGTAAATGTATTCAAACACCATGTAGTTACTGTTTCTTACTTATTTAAAACAGGGGTGGGGAACGTCAGGCCCAGGGGCCATTTAAGGGCCGTGAAATCATTTGGTCTGGCTTTTCATGGGTCCTGGCAGATCTCTAGCTCAGAAGGATTTAAGACTGGTGATCTGCCCCCTCCCACGGACAGGAATAGCCTCTATTCAAGGCGGATGTGAGTTTGTTTTGCCAAGAAAGGGAACCCTTTTCCCCCCTTGCAGAAGAGTTGTTAGCTATGGAGCTGCTAGGACTGGCCGATTAACTGTGTTAACCCTTTCCCATCTGGGCCATGGAGAAATGTATTCCCTCTGTACTACAAGAGGGCTGGGGGCGGAAGTGGCGACAATGGAGGGGTTAAAGAGGGCAGGGCCAGAATGCACCGGGGGGGGGAGGAGTTCTTAGCCAGTGTGTCCTCATTTCATCCCTGCAGGCGGAGGTAGCAGGAGCTGGCTGTAGAATCCAGCCCTGACCATGCAGAGCAGGAGCAACTCCGGAGTGCGGCTGGACAGCTATGCCTGGGTGGTGCAACAGACCATCCTGTGCCACCAGTTGGGCAAGTGCGCCACCGGTTGGATGCCTGCCTGCTTGCCCACGTGGGGGGGAGTCATCTGGGGCAGCTGCCTGCTTGGGGCTTGGTCGGCTAATTTTTAAGTTGATAATTTTGTATGGCCCGCAAATGATGTTATAAATATCCAAATGGCCCTTGGCAGAAAAAAAGTCCCCCACCCCTGATTTAAAAGATCTGTATGTCCTGTTTCCACACAATTAAGGCAGATTCAAGATGACATCTTGAGCACATGTTGAGAAGCTATGCTTCCCTTGTGTTGCTGCCTTTTAGGAGGTTTCTCTTATTTTCAGAGGTCAGTTTTGACAAGCCCAGCCTGTGTAAGGTGAGGAACATCTTTTAGAGCTGTCAAGAGAGATTTACTACTTTTAGCATCCTTTAAATCATATAAACCTTCCAAATTCCTGATTCAGCTTCTGCAAGTGACTGGTTGAGGTGCATAGCAAAGCCAAAGTGATGCAGAGGACAATGGTTAATAATATCAATCTCCTTTGACCCTACAGCAGACAAAGAGACTGATGGACTTCGGGGCACTATATATAGAGAGAAGCACCCATTAAAAACAGTCAAGAAGACGAGTCAGTAAGGGCATGCTAGGTAAAACAGAAGTCTTCACTTGTTGGCAGAAGACAAAGTTTAAGGGGGAAGACCATTATTTTGGTGCCATAACCAAGAAGGCTCTTTCCAAAGTTGCCTCTTGTCTAGCCTATTTCTTACTTTATTAATGCACAAAGCAGTAGACCCTTTGAAGTTGTTATACACAGTGAACACATGGATGACATATGGAATCTAGAAATCTCCTTTTCTGATATAATGGAAACAGTGGAGTACCTTTTTTACTTTTAATAACAATCCAAATATCACAAAGTAGTGAACATGAATTACCTAGTCTTCTAATGAGAATCTTATGGTTGCTGCATGCCCTCCAACTACTAGGACAGTGATCCCCAATGTTAAGTGTCATTCACATACTTGTTTTCACCCCTCTTAATGCTCCTTTCTTGCCCAAAGTGTCTCTTTCCTAAAGCAATCTTGGTTTACCTCCACCTCTTCAGAGCAGCAGATGCGCCAGAAAAGGAGGTATACCTTTGTGTCTTCAGGGAACACCCATTTGGAAACAGCTTTCTGCACCTTTCCCTGACTTAGATGGCCCAGGGTAGCCTGATCTCATCAGATCTTGGAAGCTACTCAGAGTTAACCCTGATTACTATTTGGATGGGAGATAACCAAGGAAGTCCATGGTCATGACACAGAGGCAGGCAATTGCAAACCACCTCAGAATGTCTCTTGCCTTGAAAATCCCATGGGTTCGCCGTAAGTCAGATGGGACTTGATGGCACTTTCCACCACCACTGTCTGCACCATAGGACACTGGAGTTGAAACCTCTCAACATAACTGTCTCAACACACTGCCCTAGTCTCCATAGCATCCATTTTGCAGCGTTACCTACTACTCATTCTCAAAATTTCAAAAAATGACCACAGGCAATCCCTAAAGTAAGTAATGTCATCCATTTAGGCTATTATTGACTTGTTACCTCATGCACATTCTAAAATTAATCTTCTGTATTGTGACTATAAGGACTACTAAGCTTTTTGTTGTTCACAGGATAAAAAAGTGTGTGTTTCAGACAGTGCTGGCGTGGGTTGTCCTAAAAACTGCTGGCTGTTATGTTTTATACTTTTGGCTTCTTCATCCCAAGAACTTCTGGTAAATATTGAAATCTCTCTTATGCCCATCACTGTGTAATCTAGTCTGCAACTCCTCCATTTTAAGAAAAATTAAAAGCTGCAGACTTTGGGCTGTTCAAAAATGCCCTGTTACAACTTTTTCTCTCATATTGTTTTTAACAATATGACATCCCACATCCCACCACATGAATTTATGTTCCAATGCTGCCGATTATATGCTGCCTTCCCTTACCTAGGCCCAAGGTGGGTTAGCAGAACAGCCTGCAGGCCTTGGAGTAGCCTAGAGATGCCAGGTCCCCCCCCCCCTCCATTGCCGGGAGGTTTGGGGGTGCGAGGCTGGGGCAATTGCACCCCCGTGTGATCCCCACTCTTGAGCAGCTGGGTGTATTGGCGAGCAATTGCCTGCCAAAACCACCCACCTGGCAACCCTAGAGCAGGGTCTCACCCATTCTAAGGCCTGGGGCCTTGGTGTAAATTTTTCCTCTAGACTTACATTTCTTGAAACCCTCTAAGCAGCCTAGGGCCAATCATGACAGAGGCGGGAGGATCTTGGAGAAAGTTAATATAATTACCCGGAAGTGACAAGTCTAACTCTATCAATTGCCAGAAATTCTATGGTAATCTTTAGGGTAGCTCTAGAAATCACAGGAACTCTATGGTCACAACTTCCTGTAAGTAGACTAGGACTTATTTTTCATTTTTCTTCCCAAGACCCCCTTTGGTATCAGTTTCTGCCTATCAATCAGGTGAGCATAGGGTTGCCAGGTCCCCCCTGGCCACCAGCGGGGGATGGGGAGGTATGGTTGTCCGATCCAGGTTGGGAAACTCCTGGAGATTTGGGGATGGAGCCTGGGGAGGACAAGGAGCTCAGTGGGATGCGATGTCATAGAGTGTACCCTCTAAACCTTCAATTTTCTCCAAGGGGACTGATCTCTGTAGTCTGGTGATGAGCTGTAATTCTGGATGATTCTCAGGTCCCACCTGAAGGCTGGCATTCCTAGCTCAGCATTGGTGGGTAACAGCTGCAATTGGCTGGAGGTCTCCCACTATACACGGGCATATTGAAACCCTAACAGAGGTATAGCATGGAAACAGTAAGGTAACCATATTAGAGAAGCTTTATCATTTTTCTTCAGGTTCTTTTGTGTATCAGTTTTGTCCAGCTTCTTGGGAACATACCCTGTGTTAGACTTTCTGCACAATTAGTACTATTTTCTCTATGTGTTTGATTATTATCACATTTTGCTTAATAAATCAATTGCTGTATCCCTTCTGCATCCTCACACCTCAAGTGTGGTCCTACACATGATAGAGAGCTGCTGTTAGGAAGGTTAAGAGGAAGGGGCTGCTCTGGACCCACCCCATAGACCAGAGTGGTGGCAGATAAGACAGCTATTTCCTGCTCCAGGGCTGCTGGGAGCTGGAAGGGGAGGGGGTAAGTGTGGTGATGGGGTTTCTTGGAGGGGACACCCCAACAATGACAAACCCCCATACAGGCTACACTTCCTATGACAAGCCTGATGAAGAGTTATAAGGAATGCAGAAGCTTGTGTTCACTGTTTTGTGATGAAAAGATATTATTGGTTCTTGTAGGTTATCCGGGCTGTGTGACCGTGGTCTTGGTATTTTCTTTCCTGACGTTTCGCCAGCAGCTGTGGCAGGCATCTTCAGAGGAGTAACACTGAAGGACAGACATCTGAAGATGCCTGCCACAGCTGCTGGTGAAACGTCAGGAAAGAAAATACCAAGACCACGGTTACACAGCCCGGATAACCTACAAGAACCAATGAACTCTGACCGTGAAAGCCTTCGACAATATTTTGAAAAGATATTACTTCAGATTTTTCCCCCATGCTGAAACATGACTTCCAACATGTGCTGTCTTTCTGATACAGTAATGCAAGTTGTTTCTATGCTGCCCTGAGAAAATCATGCCTCTCCTCTTTTGTCCCCCTCACCTCCTCAGACCAGTTGTGGGAAGTTTTTTAAAGGAGCAATATATCCCTTAACAAATAGAAGACTTTGATGGGAGTTTCATGGAGATATTAGGAGCAGAAATAATACTTATAGTTTGCCAGTAAATGTCCTTATTATTTGTATGACATTATTTTTGGCAGTGCCTTATTTCAACAACTGTCATCCAAGCTTTAGGATGCATTCTTGAACAGTACCCATGAAATATGAAACAGACAACACACGGTTGATTGGTTCCAGATTCTGAAGGTTTAAGTCCTAACAGGCCCACATGTTAGAGTAGTATTAGAGAAACTGCCAACATTCTGTTTCTTATCTTTAAGTTGATATATGTAATTGTTTTCTATTATGCAAATATAACTTTAAAAAAGGATTCAAACTTTGTCTGTCTCCCCTTGACTGTGTGAGAGAATATTTTCACAATGTAACGTGGCAAAAGGAAAATCCTAGTTTGATTTTATCACGGGGGCTATTTTCCATTGCAGAGGCTTTCATTAATCTATTACGAACATAACTTAGTAGAAAGAAAAACAAGAGGGAAAAGAATGACTCCTTTGGTTTAAGAATTGTGGCTACAATGAGGTTTGAGTGTTATTTGTTAGATCTTGCTGAGGACTGTAAAACCAGCCAGGGGAAATGCAATATCTGTTTGCAATTTGTGTATTATTTAAATTGTTTTTCACTGCAGGATTCTGTGCTATGATAGGCAGCCTGAACTTTCCCAAGTTGCTTAAAGGGGTTATCTCTCTCCTGTTCCACAGGGAGGACAGACGGGTTGTCCTTTACCACTGTCCACCAGCACTTGATTAGACAGCAGCCGTTTTACATGCTCCACCACCAGAATCCCATGATGACACAGAGAACAGCGTGACTGGGAATTTTTTCTTCCCCAAGCTCTTGTATCACAGCCGATCTGGCAGCAGATTACCTTCTGACACTGTTAATAGCATATATTGGTTGATCCAGTCCCTTACTGAATCTGCTGAGGGAATTAAAGAAAGCAACTTCAAGTCAGAAAGGTAAGTACTTTAATGCTAATGATTGAGCTGCTGAATGAAGCACTAATGGGAACATGTCAGGAGAACTTTGCCAATTTACAGACTGAACACAAGCTTTTGTGTGTTTGTCTTTGCAGCTTGTTTTTATAAGCTCCACATGTTTTGTGGGTTATTCCTGCACTTCTTTTGCAGAAGATGCAGGCTTCTAGAAGTGCCATTCAATACAAATGGCCAAGGCTTGGGGCAGGGGGGGAAAGAAAACACCAAAGTACACACATTAAATAATCATCCAATAGATGAATTACATTGGAAGAACTCATTCGTGAACAGATAATGTTAAACATTCCAGTCATTTCAGAAGTCAATATGCAAATAAACTTACTAAATACCTTAAAACATTGATTAATATTAATGGAAACATTAACATGCATTATTGAAAGCTAAATAACATATTTATGTGGTATTTTAAGGGTAATACGTTTAACGAACTCTTCTTTGAAAATTAATTGATGTCTTTATATTAAATGTTTCTAAATAGATTAAAAAGCTTGCTTGATTTCTGTTAGAGAACTTTTCTTTCTGACATTATGAGCACAACTGTAAGCAGCATTACATCCTTCTCAGTCCATTCAAGTCAAGGGTGTCATTCTGCTTATGATTAAACTGCAATTTCATTGCAACTTTGAAGAAGATTTCTATAAGGTGCCCTTAAATACCATGCAGTTAACTAATGATCTAACTAGGGATTAGACTGATATAAACGTGTATGATAAATTTTTATGTATCGTGTCTCCCAAACTTTACAAAGAAATTTTGAAATGGAAGTTTCAGTAGGAAAGTGATTACATAAAATTTCGTATTATGCTATTCTCAGCATACAGAATATATAATTTGTATCCACATAATTGGAAATGGTAATGATATTACATCTTTATATGAAAAGTTTACATATATTGTATACATATATTTATATATGTCCTTGTGTCTTTTTGTGTGTAATGCCAGATAAGCAAGATATCTTTGCTCTTCTAATTTGTAATATGTATCACTGTTTGAAATTACATTAGAATCATTGCATGCACATGTTTTAAAATATTCACATACCAGTGTTTTTAACAAGTTCTCCAAAGAAAATACTGTAATGATTACTATAGTTTCTTAAAATTATTGCATTCTGTCCTCTATCAGTCTACTTTTTCAAAGTATGGCTAACTGGAATGCCCCAACATTGAGATGAGCACAAATGACAAGGCCAAGGTGTGCCAGTTCAAATGACAGGCCTGAATTATGACTTTACATTGTTTTAAAGAACTAGCAAATGTTTATTTTTGTGATTGTTTAACTTGTCAAGGCAGCCTATACATTAACTCTGCTCAATGAATGATAATCTACAACAGCTGCAGCTCTAAGTTATTCTTTGGCAGTTGATTTCAGTATGTTCTCATATAAGCACATTTAGGGTGCAGTTCAACTCTACTAAAAATGGGCACTTTTCCATTGTCTTCAATACAAGCTCAACTGCACCTAATAAAGAAAGATCTCATCCAAAATTTTTCCCTAGCTCTTCCCAGCTTTTCAACAGTTGCAAGGCATCAAATGTTGTTTAGCTTGCAAATCTGCATGGAAAAAGTAGCGATATTTCATAAATGTTTGCCAAGAATTAGCAGAAGTACTTATGACTCAATGACCAGAATAATTTTTACATACAACAACTTACATCATATTCTTATATTCTCCAAAAGGTGTGCATGGAAACATATTTAAAAAACAGCTTCAACTAACTTAAGGTATTTCTGCATGTTATAGTATTTGGTTTGATATTTTATAATTTCCTATGTACTGAAAAGATTCAGATTAGGTTTCAGATTAGGTACTGCACAGGTTGTATCAGATAATCAGTACAAGCACATGAGAAACACACAGGGAAATTTCCTCATTGGTCCCTGCTTCAACCTCTGGCTTCTGAGTCTCTCTAGACGCCTTTCTCTAGTCTTTCCTTCCACTGCCAACAACTCCTCCCATCTTTTCCCTTCCTACTCCTTCCCCCCCCCCAGCACCTACCACTCTCCTTGCTACTCGGTGTGCGCACCCATCCCTCTCTTCACCACCCACCCATCCCTCTCCACTCACTGCCTAATCCTCACTGCCACTCATTCTGCCTACCCATCCCCCTTCATTGCTCTGGACACCCACCTATCCCTCCTTGCCATTCTTCCCCCATCTCTCTCTTTGCCATTCTACTTCCAACCCCTCTTCACTGCTCTGCCTGCCCTTCTGCCCATCAGTTCACACTCTCATTGTCACTCTACCTGCCTACCCTCTCCTTGCCATTCTGCCAACCTACCTCCTTTTCCACTCAGCCTACCCACCACCCTTTCCTTATTGTTCTGCCTGCACACCCTCTTCTTGCCATTTTGCTTACCTTCTCCTCGCCACTCCACCTGCTTGTCCACCCACCCTTTTCTCACTGCTGGCCTCACATAGACAGGAAACCCTCCTCTTTTGCCTTGTTCCCATCATGGCAGTTCAGATTCCTTAGACTCTGTGGAGACACTTGAGGAGGATGTTTTTGTTGCTGATGCTGTTGGCATTTCAGCTTGACCTGAAGATTGCTTAGACACATGCCCGCTGAGGGACGAGGAGGGAGAAGCTGCAACACTACCTCTTCCGCACTCAACTCAGCCAATGCTTGGCTCTTGGCCTCTAATGCCACCATAATGGCAGAGAAAGGGAGAGAGGAATGCAGGTGTCAGCTCCAACAGAGGTGTGTTGTGTGTTCATACACAAATGCTCCTCTGTTTTGGGTGATTTCACCCCTCTCTCTATTTTTTATTAAATTTGCAGGAAACTGTGAGAGCTTCATATTGAAAGTGGGCATAACAAATTGTCAGAGGCCATATTTCCAAGCTCAGAGGTATAGGTTTGCCAGCATCTTTAGTATCTCTGAAAGAAATATATGTATGAAGACGTTCTTGAAACAGATGGTATATTATTTTTTATTGCACCCTTCTGCCAAAGAGCTCAGGGTAGTGTACTTGCCTATGTGAGGATATGCTAAAATGGAGTAACCCCACTTTGTCCTCGTATGGACAAATAGGTAAGACTAAATGGTAACCAAAAGTAATCCAATGAGTCCCACCTGAGTGGGATTTGAACCAAAGTGTCTTCATTCCAACACCAATAGTCTATTGTTTGGTAATAGTGCACTTTCCTTTCATATGCTTAAATAATGTACCGCACTCCAATTTTGAAATATTTATTATACCTTTATGCTATAATTATCCATACGTAAAGGTAAAAGAGCCCCGTGGTGCAGAGTGGTAAACTGCAGTACTGCAGTCAACGCTCTGTTCACGACCTGAGTTCGATCCAGATGGAAGTCGGTTTCAGGTAGCCGGCTCAAGGTTGACTCAGCCTTCCATCCTTTCGAGGTTGGTAAAATGAGTACCCAGCTTGCTGGTGGTAAAGGGAAGATGACTGGGGAAGGCACTGGCAAACCACCCCATAAACAAAGTCTGCCTAGTAAACATCGGGATGTGACGTCACCACATGGGTCAGGAATGACCCGGTGCTTGCACAGGGGACTTTTACCTTTAGGAGCCCCATGGCGCAGAGTGGTAAGCTGCAGTACTGCAGTCAAGGCTCTGCTCACGTCCTGAGTTCAATCCCGACGGAAGATGGTTTCAGGTAGCCAGATCAAGGTTGACTCAGCCTTCCATCCTTCCGAGGTCGGTAAAATGAGTACCCAGCTTGCTGGGGGTAAAGGGAAGATGACTGTGGAAGGCACTGGAAGCCACCCCGTAAGTCTGCCTAGAAAATATTGGGAAATGACATCACCCCATGGGTCAGTAATGACCCGGTGCTTGCACAGGGGACCTTTACCTTTTTAAAAGTACCTTTAAAAAGGTAAAGGTCCCCTGTGCAAGCACCGGGTCATTACTGACCCATGGAGGGACATCACATCAAGACATTTACTAGGTAGACTATATTTATGGGGTGGCTTGCCATTGCCTTTTCCAGTGATCTACACTTTACCCCCAGCAAGCTGGGTGCTCATTTTACTGACCTTGAAAGGATGGAAGACTGAGTCAACCTTGTGTCGGCTACCTGAAACCAACTTCCATCGAGATCGAACTCAGGTTGTGAGCAGAGCCTTGACTGCAGTACTGCAGCTTACCACTCTGCACCACAGGGCTCTTACATATCTAAATATCTATATCTATATATAATGATCGATACTGAGCAGTTATCAGAATTTATTAACACTCAGTGGTCATTGTCATGTTTCAGTCAATCATTAATTGAATGATTTACTGAAGTCATTGATAGAATTATTGCTACCTGCTGGATACCTGTGTCACAATAGCTTATAATTATAAGCATAGAGATATGCCATTACACAGAAATATTTTTTAATTTAAAGTTCTGTGTAATAAGAGGTACTTCTTAGTAATGTCCATTCTTCTAATGGTATGTGTTTCCTCTCCCTTGACAGAAAGAACACACACAGCAAAGATGCATCTGAATTCTCTTCCTTTCTTCATTTTCTTGATCAGTGGCATCTTCTGTCAATATGATTATGATCCTGCTGGATATTATCCTCCAGACCCAGATTATGGTTATGCTCATTCCATGTATGGGCCATCTACAGCAGTCTGTGCACCAGAGTGTAATTGCCCTGTAACCTATCCATCAGCTATGTATTGTGATAACCTTAAACTGAAAAATTTCCCAATCATTCCTTCTGGAATTAAATACCTATATTTACGAAATAATATGATTGAAGGAATCGAAGATAATGCTTTTAATAATGCCACAGACCTGGAGTGGCTAATCCTAGATAATAATCATTTGGAAAATTCAAAAATTAAAGGCAAAGTGTTTGCCAAATTAAAGAGTTTGAAAAAACTGCATATTAACTACAACAACTTAACCGAAGTTGTTGGGCCACTTCCCAATACCCTGGATGACCTGCAAGTCACTCATAACAAGATTTCAAAAATCAACCCCAATACACTAGAAGGATTAGTGAATCTGACTGTTGTTCACCTACAACACAACCAACTGACAACAGATTCACTTTCTGGGGTTTTTAAAGGCTTGGATTCACTTTTGTATCTTGACCTGAGTTACAATAAACTTTCTAAATTGCCTCGGGGACTCCCCGCTAATATACTGATGCTATATTTTGACAATAATGAGATTACCAACATTCCTGATGAATATTTCCAAGGTTTTAAAGCACTGCAGTTTTTACGTCTCTCTCACAATAAATTGACAGATTCTGGAATACCAGGCAATGCTTTCAATATTTCCACGCTTGTTGAGCTCGATCTCTCCTACAATCAACTGAAGAGCATTCCAACAGTTAATGAACATCTTGAAAATTATTACCTCCAAGTCAATCAGATTAACAGTGAGTAATATTTGCCATATTTTGAGGTAAAGAGGGAGATAAGATTACCATAACAGCCTAGGAGCTATCCTTTTGTTCTATCTGCAGAATTATTTTCTTGACTTAATACCACAGGGAATATTGGCTCATGGCATTTTTTTTAGGATGCTCATCTCCACATATAGATCATTATAATTACAGTGAAGCCCCACCGCAGCCTAGTAAATGGCAAACCTCAGTCTTCTTTCCTGTCTTTAATGTTGACCCTCCAGGTTTAGTTCAGAAATATACAACACCTGGTATGACATTGTGAAACATTTTAGTAGAGCACAAACACACATACATCTGACATGCTCAGTGGGATGATCAACTTGGAACAAATGAAGTAATGATTTAAAATATTTTAGGTAATGTCCAAAAAATGAGGCCAGGTCTTTTACTATAGGGAGACACCTGCTAACCCAGGATCCCTCCCTCCATTCTCTGCCATCATTCAATAGGCTGGCGGGAGGCGGGAATGGAGGGGTATCTTTGACGTCACACTGATGGATGATGTCACTTCTGGCCAAAACCAGAAGTGTGAAATTCTAGGATTCACTCAAAACTTGTTGAATCCTAGAACATTGCCCTGATGTGGTGATGTCTCCTCTGGTTTTGTACCAGAAGTGATGTTGTGTGTTGGCACAATGCTGAAGGTCTTGTCCCTGTCCCCCCTAGAATTTCCCACTGGGGGGCCAGCTACAGATGGCAACTCTAGTAAACAAAGATATAAGAACTATAATTGGGAGCAATGGAATCTCAATGTCTCTTCAGGGAAATACTGTAAATGAACAGATGCCCTGCTTGACAAATCAATGGAAGTTCCAATTATTAAGTAGGTGCCCCTACTTTATTATATACATTTCTTCAGATTAAATACATACCACTCTCAAATAATGAAATGCACTATAATTATCCTAATTTCTCTGGTTTCAGTTAGTTTTGTTTGATATTTTTGCTTTCACCCCACAGTTACCCATGTTTCATCAGATCAAATGCAGCTCTTATTCCTAGTCCACCCATTCCTCTACACTGTTTTAATGACATGATGACCACTTTCAATAAACAGGGGATTCACTATTGTTCCTCCCTCCTTAATAATTATTAATTGATATTTAAATCCCACCTTTCCCCCAATGGGAACCCAATGTGGTTTACTTTGTTCTCCTGTCCTCCATTTTATCCTCACAACAATCTTGGGAAGTTATTTAGGTTGAGAAGGAGTGACTGGCCCAACATCACCCAGTGAGTTTCCATGACACAATGGGGTTTCGAACCTGTCTCCCTGATTCTAGTCTGGCACTCTAACTACTATGCAACATGGCTCTTCATACTGAGTCAGTTAATTGCATCCAGGAAGATCAGGGAAAGGGTTTCCATGTATGAACCTGACTGGCTGTCAAGAGTATTATAGAAGAACATTGTTTTAGTGTGGGTTTGGAGTGTTATACCTGATAAAATGCTATGTATAATATGGTCCTCATTGTGTCAAAGACCTCTGGAGGCATGCATGCACTTGATGGGGTAAGAAGAGGTCTACAATTTGTTTACAATCTGTAATTTCAGAAATCTGACAGCCTAGCTAACATATTAACAAGGCCTTCACAATGCTTTGTGGATTCTTACTGAAGGCTAGAGATACATTGATTAGTATTTCTTTCGTTCCTCTGTCCCAACTGTGATGGAGTTCTTCAGTGCACTTTATTATTATCTTATAAAATATCTTATGAAAGCTATCTGCCTATCTTGCTGCACCACAATGGAGATAAAGCACTGGGAAAGTCCTTTTCACAGTGTTGTTAATCCAGTCAGTCCCATTCTAGCCATGAAGAATTGAGGGTGGGACCTGAACCTGGGTCTTCCAGTTCCTAGCCCTATAAATCAACTGCCGTCCAATAGATAAGGTAAAGGAGGAAGGCTCAGCTTTATCTATATTTTATTTATGAAGGACACTCTGTACCCTTAGGCAACCAGAATGACATACCTCTACTAAGATGCTGTACACCCTTTAATGTACTACATGAGCACTAGTTTAGTAGTAATATTTTGTTTGCCCAGACCAAAAATCAAAAGCATCAAAGCCAAGGACAACCTTCAGCCAATCAGAATTTTCCTAGTTGTAATTGTTGACATGCTCAGTTTGCACACTGACAGCTTAGGTGTTACCAAGAACAAGTTAACCAAATCTAGGAACCTGAACAGTTCCCATAGTGAGCACAGTTGTTGACAAATATGAAAATTGAGATGGATATGTAACTACACTTTATGAGAGGTCTTGCTCTCATATACATACATCCGACATTGTCACAGCAATGTCATTTTAATAAAAAAAAATCCATTATCCTATGACAGGAAGATAAAAAACACATCAACAAATCGGTCTGAAGTCACAATCTAATATTCTAAACTTCAAAAAGGAGGAAGGACACACTATTTCCACTCCCCCTGCCAATCCCCACAGCTTCTCCCTTTAACCTGCTTTCTTCTTTCCCTCTCTCCCACCAACCAATTCATATCAGCCTCCCTCCAGTCTTCAGCTTTTTCTCCTTCCATTCCCATGGCAGCCTCTCCCCTTTTCTTCTCTCCCTTTCATCTAATTACCTTTTTTCTGTTCTCCCTTCCATCCTGTCTTGCAGAGAATAAGATGGAGCATTGTGAAACAGAAACTTTTGCATTAAACTGAATTCATTGTCACCTCAGTGTGGGGCATGTACCTGAGTTTGCAGTGAATTTCGTTTAATGCAAAATTTGAGATAATGTTAGAGGGACAGTTCGAGCAAAAGATCTGTAAGACTATCAAGGGAAGTTTTTTAAACATTAGATCAGAATACCTAAGAATTTGGATGAGTCCTTCATCTTAAAAAAAATATTCTTTGAATCTCTCCATTTGTGCCCTCTGTTTTTTGTGTGTTTGTTTGTTTTGGAAACAGCATTCCTTATGTTGCAATGTAGTTTACCCCTTCTGAGCAATCTACAAAAAATG
Organism: Euleptes europaea; assembly: GCF_029931775.1. NCBI lineage: Eukaryota > Metazoa > Chordata > Lepidosauria > Squamata > Sphaerodactylidae > Euleptes > Euleptes europaea. Next base: position 81,753,676 of record NC_079314.1, on the reverse strand, counting down.
CAGTGATCAAAAATGTTCATACTTCTTTATATATCCTTTTTAGGAATTGGGTTTTCTTTCTTTGCAGCCATATCACAATGGTGGTATATTGGCATGCCATTATCCACAATCAGAATGCCAGCTTAAGGTGATGTGTGTCTGTTACCTTTCCAGCCTGTGCTGCTGGCAGTGAGGGCTTGACAGGAAGACAATCCCAAGTGGTGCTGCCAATGCTGCTGGAGCTTACCTTGGATCTGAGTGGTGTGGTTGAGGGGCAGGTCTGAGATGCAATAGGAGACACCCCCCATTGTCTCCTCCCATGCTACTACTGCCCTTCGCACATTGTGAAAGCTCAAACACCTGTTTAGGTTAGTTTTGCAATGAGCTAGCCCCGCTAACAGGAAGCTACTTTGGTGCACCAGCTTTATTGACTTTTAAAAGGCTATATTCTTAAACCCTGATTATTTTCAGACCTTTTCTCTATATACTCATGAATAATTTATTTCACTATCATATAAACTGTATTTAATCTGGATATAACTATTTTTAATGATTGCAACTGTAATTCCTATGCCATTAAAGGTTGATATATATATCACACACATACAGACATACATACTTACATACACACACTCAGGAATCCTAACAAATTCAACACAAAGAGCAGAATCACAGCTACAGGATGTGTCTCTAATCTTCATGTGTTCAGTATGTAGGAACAGGCCCTACCCTTGTACAGACCATACACATGTAGGCTTATTTGTGAAATCAGAGACTGCATGTTCCCTGAAAATGGATAGCCCAGGTTAACCCAATCTTGTCATATCTCAAATGCTAATCAAGGTCAGCCCTGGTTACTATTTGGATGGGAGACCACCAGGAATTCCAGGGTCTCTACAAAGAGACAGGAAATGGCAAACCACCTCTATTAGTCTTTTGTCCTATAGGGTCGCCATAAGTCAGCTGTGACTTGATGGTACTTTACACACATAAAAATCATGTACAGAGTCTACATACAGAGTCTGTACAAGCCGGAGGACTGCTCTCACAGTCTACTGAATGAAAATAGATTGGGGTGTGCCATGAGTATCCTTACATTTGTTGTGAGGACTGGGGGAGGGGGGTTAACCCCAGCCAATCCTTCTGAAGTTGATCTGATCATTTCTAGCAATACTCATAACGAGTTACAATTCTTGGCATTAATTACATTTGAATTAGGTACCATGAAGGTGGAATAGAAACAATATAAAAACAAATTAAACAAAATAAATCAATTTATTATACAGTACACTTAAAATACAAATTTAAAAACACAGGCCTTGAATTTAGCCTCTAGACTGAAAGCCACCCGACTAAGTAGTCCTCAATGTACCATATATAATACATACGAATATTCCAAAGTTGATGATGTACAAATAAGTTTACAATCACAGTGAACAAGACCAAACATGTTTCAGCCCTCTGGGCCTTCTTTAGTGGTCACAAATACAAGTGTATCAACACTTGTTCGTGGTGTGTGCATGTTTATGTATACAAAAACACATCAAGAACAAGTGTTGACTTGATACACTAAGTCAACCAGGTGTTGATTGATGCTTACACATTTTACTACACGTGGCCAAATGGTGACCTTATTAAGATCATGGATCTTGTTCCCTGGTTTTCATGCTCACACATAAAAAAATGCATGATTGTAAATTATATCTAATTTTGGCAGTTCATTTCCTCATGGTGCATATGTACATATCAACCAGCATTCCAAAAAAATACATTTGTAGATATTAATATATGAAGATTAGTATGGTTGTGTTCATTAACAATGTGCCATTGATATTACAGAATTTCCAGTGAGCAGCTTTTGTAAGGTTGTTGGAGCCCTCGCTTATTCCCGGGTCAGACATCTGCGTTTGGATGCAAATAATCTCACGAGAGCTGATCTTCCTCAAGAAATGTACAACTGTCTTCGTATGGCTGCTGAAATCTCCCTAGAGTGAGTTGCTATGCCTCACTTCATACAGAGGCCATCCCTATTTTCCTATTTCACACCACAGTTACACTTTAAAACTAAAACGAGTCACCTTGCATAATATGTCTATTGTGTTTGTTAATAATCAGCATGATTTTGACCTCATTTTAAAAAATGTGTATTTATACATATTCTACTAAGTCTGCAGTGCAAACATTTTATAAAGCTCAAATGTCCCATAGAATGTGGACAATATTGTTTTCATGCTTATTTCTTAGACTGCTTTAGGTAAGACAATACAATACAGCCTGAGTTTTAAAAAATGTTTTTTAAGCACTGGGATACACACGATAAACACACCCTATACTCCATGTAGGTGTGCAGTCCTACTCAGGTTTGCCAAAGTCAGGTATCTTCTTATCTAGATGGAATATTTAGTATGTTAGGGCTGGACCATTTATGTACATTATTTTCACAGTTTTCTATCAATGTTCTATGTTGTTTAATAACTTTGATTTGCATTTCATTGTAATTATATTACGCAGGAAATCCATAATCCATTATAGCTATATAAACTGATAAAATTTGTAGGAAAATATATTTTAAGAACCAATCAAATATGATTCATGTGAAGGACTGAGAAAGATTCTTTTTATTTTGTTAGTGCCCTTTATGTTTGTTAAATAAATATATTATACGGTTTTTTTAATAGCAAAAATGTTACTTTACAGTGAATCATGTATACCGCTATTGTTATTCAATTATTTGCATGCTATATTTAACATGATTGTAGAAATAAAACATAGCAAATAAAAACACAGAGTCCAGATTATTGTCAAAATATATTTACCTTTTTAAAAAAATGTTTAAAAATGCAGATAAAAAACCCCAAAAAGTTATTTTATATTTTGCTGAATTATTGTAAGGTTAAAACACCACTCAATAAATGTTTTTCTGTACTTCATAGTTCTAAAAGTTCTTAAACAATTTTTTTTCTTAAAAAGTTACGACCATGTGCCTTGCATCAAATTCAGCATGCTGAAGCAATTATTCTTATAAAAGTCCCATACAATCAATGGGGCGTATGTAACTATGTACTGGACTGCAGACAATTGTTCTTGTAAAAGTACTTGTGGGGTATTCAGAAACACCAGCCTGTGTAGCAAAAAACTATTTTATTGTGGGACTAACTGCAGAAATTCTTAAGCAAACTAAAAGACAAATTTAGAGCACCTTCCTGGGGTGGGGGCAAAGCTCCATAGGAGCTGGCGTGATGCCGTGCCAGCATAAGTGCCCATTTAATCCAGGATCATGGGCACTTACACCATCCCAGGTGGCACATATGTCAGTGCCTGGGTGCCTTGGAGTGGCACGGGCATCTGCTGCGCTGGGACCTTAATCTGAGAATCAGCAGGCTGTACTGGTGTCGGGGGGCATTCATGGGACATTCCAAGGGGCAGAGCTGATGTTAGTCAGCTTCCTAATCCCACTTGCCCTGGGAATGCCCCCTTGATCTGCAGCGTGGCTGGCCCCTGGTAACACATGGTTCTTTTCAATGTGGCCACCCTGAAACTATGGAGACTTTCAAACTGAGGAGACTTTTGGAAACAGTTTGTGATCCCGAACAGATACCGTATATACTGGGTATAAGCCGACCCGAGTATAAGCCGAGGTGCCTAATTTCACCCCCAAAATGGGGAAAAATTAGGCACCCACGTATAAGCCGAGGGGGAAATGCACCCCCTCCCCCCCGCAGGGTCAGCTGGCAAGCGGGAGGACCGGCCTGGGTGAGGTGGGGGGGGGGGAAGAAACCGCCGCTGCCCAGCAGAAGGCGGGGTGGGGTGGGGTGGGGGGTGAAGAAACTGCCGCCGCCGCGCAGAAGGCGCAATCACGCAAAAGGCGCAATCGGGTGGGGTGGGTGGGGTAAGAAACCGCCGCCACCGCGCAGAAGGCACAATCGGGTGGGGTGGGGGGGAGAAGGCGGGACAGCCCGCCCATCAGCTGGCCGGCGGGAGCGCGCTGGGGGAGGGCCCAGCAGGCAAATTACCGTATTGACCCGAGTATAAGCCGAGGTGAGTTTTTAAAGCCAAAAATCATGGCTAAAAAACTCGGCTTATACTCGAGTATATACGGTACTTGCTGTTGGGTAAAGTGTGTGTGTGTGTGTGGCATTACAATCCTACTTGGTATAACCAAATCCTTATAACACACCTAAAATAGCTCTTTGTGGCCTTGTCTTTTGCAACTTGGAGAACATTACATTTCCCACACATGAGGTTATTCCTCTGAATGATCATTGTGCCCTGCATATACAGAAAAAATTAATACTGGGATGTACTATAAGTGGGAAGTGAAATAAACATGCAGCAGACAATAAACAAGTCCCTTTGTTGTACTTTTATAGCTAACTTCCAGAACTATTTATTGAAGCATATATTGTAAACAGTAGCATGGATGCTGCTCTCAAGATTGTCCTGTTCTCATATAAGCTTTTCACCTTCGAAGCATGCTGCAAGCTTAGCCAGAGTGAGAAAAGACAGTAAACAAATTGAGAGTGGTTCCCATGTTGTAGGGTGGGGTTACAGGGTCTTGGAAATATTGAAAACTGATCTACTCACCATCCGATGCATGCCCAAAACCATGAGAACTAAAGGTAAGGATTAAATTGATTAATCACACTCTGGCACGTTACTCAATATTGATCAAGATGTGGTGAAGATATTGCGCATTTGTAAGTATAATAAAAGCTCTGAATCTGAACTAAAGTATTTTCCAACTGTTATGAGTAGTTTGAAAATTTCCAATCAGATAGTTATGCTGACACCTCACTTTCTGGTTTAATTTTTCCTGTGGGAGAAGCAGCATGATGAAAGAGGTTTTTAGAGGGATGTCTGATTCGGTATATGTGTGGGTATTGTGGTTATTTTTTAGAAAAAGAAGAGTTGGTTTTTATATGCCGACTTTCTCTATCTTTTAAGGAGAATCAAACCGCCTTACAATCTCCTTCCTTTCCTCTCAACACAACAGACACCTTGTGAGGTAGGTAGGGCTGAGAGAGTTTGGAGAGAACTGTGACTAGCCCAAGGTCATCCAGCTGGCTTCATGTGTAGGAGTGGGGAAACCAATGCAATTCTCCAGATTAGAGTCCACCACTCTGTACACATGACTGTACACATTTATATTCCACCTTTCTTCATGGTTCAAGGTGACTTACAGTTTAAAAAAATCAGTTAAAACCAAAAATAAAATAGCAACCCCCAAATCTCCCCCTGCCCTTGAAACATGCCATTTAACCCCCTGCCCCAAAGGCCCAGCCAAATAGGCATGCCTTGCAGCACCTACTGAAGATCTCTTAGGAGATGTCCTGTGCCCCCCTGCCATCTTTTCAGGGAGCCTGTTCCACAGAGCCATAGCCATGATAGAAAAGGCCTAGGCTCTAGTCAATGCCAGATGGGCCACACTAACTTAGGGTTATCAGGTCCCTCTTCACCACCGGTGGGAGGTTTTTGCGGTGGAGCCTGAGGAGGGTTTGGGGAGGGGAGGGATTTCAATGCCATAGAGTCCAATTGCCAAAGCGGCCATTTTCTCCAGGTGAACTGATCTCTATCGCCTGGAGATCAGTTGTAATAGCAGGAAATCTCCAGCTAGTACCTGGAGGTTGGCAACTTTAACCCTAACTGGTGGGAAAGCCAACAGATGGCTGTCTGATGACCATAGTTGGGACATATACATATATAATTTCATTTCCTGGGCCTGAACATACTGCTTAACAGCCAGAGGCAAACAATTTATTTGAAATGCAAGAAGACAGGACAGTTAAAGATTGGTTGCCTATGTTTTCTCCTTTGTGTGGATAGAAAGCCCACCAGAAACAGAAAAAGGAAGGTCTTTGGTTGTACATGCTGGCAGGCAGGCAACATTGTGTGTGTGTGTGGGTAACAAAGCTTTTCCTCCCCTCCACAGATGGGAAGTCTATAGACCCTGAAGACTGGTGATGAAGTCAAAGAGTAAATGTACACTAAATATAAATTCAGTAAATGTACACACACTTAGGAGAGGCAAATGAGATTATTGATGAGTAGACTCTAAGGGCAAAAACGCACGGTCGCTTTAGCCTCCTTTATTCCCTGTTTCAGCCAGGATTTAGCCAGGATCGAACCCACATTCGGCAAAACGCATGCATTCGATCCTGGCTGAATCCTGGCTGAAACAGGGAATAAAGGAGGTAAAGCGACCATGTGTTTTCGCCCTAAGAGAGATCTGCTTTTTCAGAGTCTGAGATCTCTTGCATGTTTTTATTGTACTTAAAAATTTGGCAACCATGTGTGGACTTGATGTATGGACATGATATGCACAAGTAGGGGTGTTCAGAATGAAATTAGAGTTGGACTGCAGTGATGTCTTATTTTCAAACTTAATTTTGATTTCTGGGCATTTTAGATCCTGAGGCAGGGTTTAGCTTTCCTTGCCTGTGACTTTGACACAAAGCTGTAAAACAGCAAACAGCCCATCTTTACCGCCTGGGGAAACAAAAAAGGGAGCTTGGAAGGATTCTTGGATGTAAGAAATATTTCTTTTCAGATTCAGAATATCAATTATATTTCAAACTGGACAACATTCAGGTTGGCCCCCCTATACAAGAGACCACCTATTCATATGCACAGTAGGAAGGATCTACATTACACAAAAAATGTGTGGGCAAGGGCTAACCTGGTTCCCCCGTTCCACCACACAATGTTCTGTTGTGTGAAGCCTACTTTTTCTTAGCTGTTTACTGATATGAGAAATCAGGCAGACGGGGAAAAAGGCTGAAGGAAATGACAAATAGTGAAATAAGGACCGACGGCAAGTAGGGTTAAGCTCTTTTTGCCTTCATTGTCTGTTTCTGTAAAACCAGACTTCCACCACCAGTTGTGAATCCTGTGAAAGAAGTAAAAAGCTTATGAACATGCTAATTCTTGCTTCTCTGTGATCATTCTGCAAGTGAGAATTTTAATTTTGCCAACCCTGCTGCTGGCTTAGGAAGATCAGTTGCCTTTCTTTATCATTTTTGTGGCTGGCACTGGTAATATTAATTGCTAGGGGGTGGGGGAGGACTGCCTAAATTTGCTATGACTTGTGCAGCAATTCAAGCAAGTAACTTCCACCAGTGAAGAGAGGAGCCAGTTCTCAATTTTCCATTGTGTTGATTTCATGTAATTCATTTTCAGAATTATGATTTGTTTAACCACCTTAAGCATGCTAATGGAATGTTGGGATATAAATATTACAAATAAATAATTAGACTGTCCAAAGAACAAGGAAGCTTGAAAGTTGGGAGGGAGGATCTCTTGCATAGTGGTGCAACCCCAAATTGAGAGGGAGAAGAGTTAAACCCAGAAATTTACTTGCGGTCCTAGTACCAAAGGGAAGAGGAGATGGTAAGGTGACCAGACATCCCCCCAAAAATGCATAGAAACAGACAATACAGACATTGAAAATGACCACAACCATGGGGTGCCAAGCTCCAGGTACTAGCTGGAGATCTCCTGCTATTACAACTGATCTCCAGCTGATAGAGAAAAGTTAATCTGGAGAAAATGGCTGCTTTGGCATTGGAGTTCCTCCCCTCCCCAAACCCCACCCTCCTCAGGCCCTGCCCCAAAATCCTCCCGCTGGTTGCGAAGAGGGACCTGGCAGCCCTACCACAACCTAGTGGTTACAGCAGCTCCTTCTGTAAGGTCCGCTGACCAGGGTCCCACTCCTCAGCAATGCCAGGCCACACCTGATTGTCTAGGTGTGTGTGTGTGTGTGGAACCAGAGAAGCACGCACAGCTGCAGAAGCCTCCTTGGCCATTACACACCATACCACCGGTCTCCAGCTGGCCAGCTATGCCATGTCACCTCTCTCCTCACCCAATAGGGCCATCTTGCCACTGAAATCAAATCTAACAGCGATTAGATTGATTTCCTTCTATGGCCACCTTTAATTCTGATATTTAAGAATCTGAGTTAATCTTTAAAACAACAAATTATCCATATCCGAATTCAGTTTTTTTTTTGCACACTCCTAGAATAAGATTTATCTTAATTTATAGCCAGAGTTCTTGACAATAACCTAGATGGAATGTTACTTTCACATATTATGGCCATTATAAAGAAAATATGAAGCATGAAGTGGTTTGTAGGGACCATATTATTCCAGTCTTGTTCAATCTATACTGGCTCCCAAGTTGCTTCTGGTCTCAATTCAAGGTGCTGGTATTGACCTTTAAAGTCCTATGTGGCTTTGGGCTAGCATACCCTAAGAACCACCTTTTCCCATATGAACCTACCCATTCACCCTGGTCATCTTTGGAGGCCCTGCTTCAATTGCACCCACCATCTGAGGCTAGATGGATGGCAACCCGAGACAAAGCCTTCTAAGTCATAGTGCCAAAATTTGGAACTCCCTCCCCAGAAAAATTCAACTGTCTTCCTCTACCTTGTCTTCTACCAGCAGGTGAAGACTGTCATGTTTAGAATAGGCCCCCCCGCCAATTGTTATCGGCCCTCCTCCCTGGTTTTGGTGCTATGTGTATTTTTATGTTTATATGTTTTTATTGAATTATTTTATATCTACTTTATTTCAAATGCTGTTTTAATGTTTCAATATTTGCTGCCTTGGTAACTCTATTTGGGTGGAAAGGGGGCATACAAATATTTCAAATAAATATTGGGTAAATAAATTAAACAGACTCTTTTGGCACATATGGAGATCTACCAGATAATGTAATGAGGACTAAGCTACAACTCTGTGCTCAATATTGTCATGTGCTTAAGCAAATTGTGGTAACGGATTTATGACAAGATTGATAAACCAGATTGGTAAATTTTACAGCCAAGAGAAACATAATTCTCAATCACTGGCACAGAAATGTGGAACCTTTGCAGAATCACTGTGGTAAATCAAACAGCGCAAAAAAGAGGGAAATGTACTGGAAAGTAAAAGATTTCCATATTAAACTATGCTAAACACAACCTGGAAATTTGGTTATTTTAGCCAAAATAGCATTCCTTTGAGATGGAATGCTTTACTAAAGCAGACTGCAATAATCATCTTGGATAAATCATATATACAGTTTGCCTGAAGAACTCGCCTCATGTTCATGAGAGTGGTGAGTTAGGATTCATACGATACAACAGTGAAGATTTTGCTCCCCGTCCATTTGCTTTAGATTGAGAAGTTAGGCAGAACTTGATCACGTGGACCAGTTTAGAGTGTGTGTTTTTAATGAATAAGAACCGGATCTTAAAATCTCTACATGGCTTTGAGCCTGATTTGGCATGGGAATCCCAAATACTCCCAAAGGTTACTTGAATAAGTAGTTTGAATATTAGAGGCTCAGGAGGATACTGCAGAAGGTAAAGGATGAGAGGAGAAGGTGGTGTCAAGACCAAGGCAAAGGGTTCTTGCATGAGAAATTCTGACATCACCTGCATTTATCTTGATCCTAACTCAACGGTGAGACGAGGACAAACCCACACGCCAAATTTGACTACACTGTTGGAATTTGGAATCTGGAATGTTTAAAGACTTTTATTCCAAATGATGAATTAAGTGTAACAATTTTTTTCCTCTCAGAATTGTCTGGCTAGTTCAAACCATTATTTGAGCAACTCCTCAGTCTGTGCAAGAAACCAGACATGTGTGGGCAAGTAAAGAGATGAATCTTTTATCAGTATCCAAAAGAGATGAATCTTTTATCAATATCCATAAATCTTTTATCAATATAAGCACAGTAAAAGTGAAAATAAGAATATATAAGAATTGTCTTGCTTGAACAGAGCAGTGTTGGTCAAGTCTAATTGCCTTTCATTAAAAATATAAGAATACTTAATAGGATATTTAATTTCACAGTAGAGCTGGTTGTACTGGTGGTTATGATAGGGGAGACAGAATTAATGCCTGTTGTCTCTAGTACAGGTTTCCCCAACCATGGGGCATCATTGCACCCACCAGTATTCCACCTGGCACCTGCTGAGCTTTTCAGGAAGTGGGCAACACCACTTGTTATTAGATGGCTTGTTATTGGATGCCCTCATTCAAATGAGTTTTCCATGGCTGCAACAGCAGCTGCACCCACTGGAGGACCAGGAGGTCTGGTAACCATTCCCCTTCAGGTTTTTCTTTTTATTCCCTCTCTCTTTCCCCCCTTCTCCTCCCATCCTGGCCGTTCCTTTGTTTCTTTTTATTCTATAGTCTACTTCTCCCTCCCTTCCTCCAGGCTTTCCTTCATTTCTTTTATTTCTGTTCTGTGAAGCTTTTGCAAAATAAGGAAAGGGGCACTGTTTGGCTTTGACTCCTGGGGAAGCCATTTTGGTTTTAGCTCTGCCTCCTGTAGAATTCAGTTTGGGGAAATGCTCACAATCTCTCATAGAATTCCAAAGAGGCCCACAACAGTTGGTAATCCCTGCTCTAGTGCATATGTGTACTGAGTTTATCTATATATCTAATTCTAAAGTGGCCCCTGCCTGCATATACTTAAATTTGCAGATAGGGGGGCACACTCACCCCAAACAGATGTTTCTGCAGACTTGGGGGACCCTCTAGGCCTGCAAAAATAAATCTGAAATTTTAAAATGGAGGAGGGTATTCCCTATTACTATGTATGGGTGTGAAAGCTGGACATTGAAGAAAGCTGATAGGAAGAAAGTAGATTCCTTTGAAATGTGGTATTGGAGGAGAGTGTTACGGATACCATGGACTGCAAAACAACAACAACAAATCAGTGGGTTATAGATCAAATCAAACCTGAACTGACCCTAGAAGCTAAAATGACTAAACTGAGGCTATCATATTTTGGTCACATTATGAGAAGACAAGAGTCACTGGAAAAGACAGACATGCTAGGAAAAGTGGAGGGCAGCAGGAAAAGAGGAAGACCCAACTAGAGATGGATTGACTCAATAAAGGAAGCCACAGCCCTCAATTTGCAAGATCTGAGCAAGGCTGTCAAAGATAGGACATTTTGGAGGACACTGATTCATAGGGTCACCATGAGTGACTTGAGAGCACTTAACACACACACACAAAGGAAGTCACTTTAGGATGTTAATATTTTAGGATACTTTTAGGCTCTGGATGGAATTAACTATCACACTACCTCCAATATTGCCATTCCAGCTCCATCAGAGCAGGTTTGGGGATTCATTCTTAAAGGCTTCCATGTCTGCGCAGTTACAAAGGATAGATTAGGGCTGTTGAAAAAAAAATTCGGTAAAATTCAGATTCGTTAAAATTTGGCCCGTTTTTATTCGGGAAATGCCGAAGTCCGAACTCCTTATCAATCCCGAACTGAAAAACAGCCAAATTTCCCCTGATAACTCTTGCTGACATTTGCTAATAGTTAAAAGATGGAGATCCATTAAGGGTTGCAGGGATAAGGAATCCTCCCCCCACCCTGGCCTTTCTTCTTCCCCTTTGCACTGTTGTTTTATAGTGCCTGACACAAAATGGTAGAGAAGACCTTGTGAGGTAGTCTTGCAAGATCCGGATCAGCTTTCTGTGTAGAGATAGTCTTGCAAGATCTCAGCATTTTAAACACTCTTTTGCTTTTTTACAATCTTAATTTTAAAAACCTCTCATATACCCTAGCCCTTGGTTTCTTTTTGTGTGTGGATTTTTAAAATCTCCATGAGGACCACCCATGTCTACCAGACAGATGATACAAATGGCATCAGCTGCAAACTGCTAATCACAGTATTTGTATTTCTGATAGCTTCACTTCCCTGAAATTAGTCACATTAACTATAGATTGCTACTTGCTATTCAACATTGATTTTGTTACCCTTTGTTAGATAATGTTCAGGGTGTGATCATTATCCCAAGCCATTACACCACGACCCCACAGAAAGAACAATCCTTCTTCCTTCCTTCCTTCCTTCCTTCCTTCCTTCTTCTTCTTCTTCTTCTTCTTTTTACTTATACACAGTGATATCTCACATCTGCAGCTTATTTGTGTGAAATATTGAACATGCTGGGGGTTTTTTGGGTGGGGGAGATTAAAAATCCTGAATTGTCATATCTATACTAAAAGGTGTCAGAGTATCAAGTTGATTGTAATAATCTGACAGTAACAGCTGTGTGATAGCTGTCAGATCTGAGAGATCTGGGAGGTCAAAGATGATGTAAGCAGAAGCAATAGCCTTGCTGGTACCAAAGGGAACTGCAGGAATCCGGATCTGGGCAGTTTGCTGATGCAATGCTTTGGGCAGGTCCACAGGTGGCCTAATTCAGATCAGCTGCAGTGAGTGTATATAAGGCTATGTAACTGTGCTTCTGTAACACCAATTACAGCCTGGAAGTAGTAGTGGAGAAGTATATGTGATGGTATGTTTTATCTGTGCACCGTAAATAAAAGACACTGTTTCTTATAAAGCAAGACTGCTGGTGGTTATGTCCTGGAGGAACTCCTAATCCACTTGCTTTCACGTCAAAAGGCTGTACAGGACTTACTTTCTACCTCCTCTAAAGATAGGGTTGCCAACTTCCAGGTAGTGGCTGGAGATCTCCCACTATTACAACTGAACTTCAGGCAATAGAAATCAGTTCTCCTGGAGAAAATGGCTGCTTTGGCAATTGGACTCTATGGCATTGAAGTCCCTCTCCTCTCCAAACCCCACCCTCCTCAGACTCCACCCCCAAAATCTCTAGGTATTTCCCAACCCAGAGCTGGCAAGCCTATCTAAAGAGGATCATTTGGGTCATGCCTAGGGTTGCCAGCCTCCAGGTGGTAGCTGGAGATTTCCCGCTATTACAGCTGATCTCCAGGTGACAGAGTTCAGTTCACCTGGAGAAAATGGCCACTTTGGAATGTGTATTCTATGGCATTATATCCCACTGAAGTCCCTCCCCGCTCCAAAACCCACCCTCCTCAGGATCCACTCCTAAAAATTCCACGTATTTCCCCACCCGGAGCTGGCAACCCCAGTCACACCTCTCAGTCTAAGTAGCTTCCTTCCAAAAACAGGTGGAATGCAACATGGAGTCAACAAATTGCATGGCATTTGTGGGTTAGTCCACCTCTGCCTTGTTCTCACTGTGCCCTTGAAAACATTGCTTATCTCCTTATACATGGCCCTCTATTCCCAGCAGTAGCCAGCCAAATCAGTGAGGGCAACAACATTCCCCTCTTTGCCCCCTGCATCTGGTACTCAAATGAATACTGGCACTTATCATGGAAGTTCTGTTTTGCTCTCTAGCCTGAGCAAAGGAGCCTCCATAGGCACAGTTGGGACGGAGCAAGTACAATGATCTCCTGGAAGGTGTTTTACAAGCGGCTTGGCAGGGGTAGAGGGACTTGTAGTATCCTAGTTTGCTGGAAGCTCCAGACACTACTAAGTCCAAGCAATGTCATGGATATCTGTTTTTGGGACACCCACATGCTCGAATCCTTAAATTATTCTTCTGATTTCATTTTGTACTTGGGATGGATTAGAGAGTTTTCAATCGTTCCATGTATCTGCTATATACTACTATTGAGAAAATCCATAAAGTACAAATTCAAACCAGATTTGATATTGTTTTTAGATCTACAATGGATATGTTTACCCCCCAAAAGCTAAAATCTCAGCCAAATGACAGATTAGCTTAAAAATGTGTATATAACAATGTTTCTCATTTATTCTATACTCTTGCCTGTTGATATCACCCTTCAGATTAGTGGAGTTCTAGCCCAGTGGTAGTACATATACTTTATATTTAAAAAATCCCAGGTTTAATCCCTGCCATCTCTAAAAATGGGATATCAAGAAAATCATAAGGAAAGATCTTCCTGAAACCTTTCAGAATAGATGGTATATTCAGATTACTCTTTGACATATTTTTCCAAAAAAAGTGATGCTATTTATTTATTCTATTGTTGTTTTTATGTATGTGTATTTTATTGTATGTATTTAGCATATTAAAATTTGGTTTAAATTTGTTAAATAATGTGTTTGGTTTTGATGGCTTTTAAAATGTGCTTTTATTACGTATGTTTTTAATCTGCTAGTTGTCTCGGTGACCCTGATGAAGTCAGAAAGGCGGGGTAAAATGTTGTGAATAAAATAAATAAATATTCTACCTTTCAATCCAATTAGGGTCACCAAGGTGACTAAAACAAAAAACAGACCCATATAAAAACACACCATAAAAGGTTTGCAGTAAAACGTTACAAAAATACATGGGGAGGGGGGAGGGTTATTCCCCCCAAAGTAAAATAGTACCGTCTGCACATGCAGACAACGCACTTAACCTTTGAGGGCCCTGGCAGTTTCTATTGCTTCTGCAGCAGTGGAGCTCAGCTGTGACAGCTGCTGCAGTGGTAGAGCCTGATCTCAGCAGGGCCCAGGATGCAGGAAGCCCCTCCAGGACTGGCTATTAGGGTTGCCAACCTTCAGGTACTGGCTGGAGATCTCCTGCTATTACAACTGATCTCCAGGCAATGGAGATCACTTCACCAGGAGAAAATGGCCGCTTTGGCAATTGAACTCTATGACATTGAAGTCCCTCCCCTCCCCAAACCCTGCCCTCTTCAGGCTCTGTCCCAAAAATCTCCCGCCGGTGGCAAAGAAGGACCTGGCAACCCTACTGGCGATGATGGATGCCTAAAGCCACTCTAGGCCCAGCCGGGGAAGCAGTGGCAGACTTTGGGAGAGGCTCTGGGCCCAACTGCCACCAGGAACTGCTCTGGGCTTGGATCAGCTCCCAGGTCCTGCCACTGCTGGGCTCAAATGCAGGAAAAAAAGAGGGGGGATAGAAGGGGGATTGGCTTGGGGGCAGATTGAAAAAGAAAGAACGGGAATTGTCTTGGGGGAAAGAGAAAGAGAAAGAAAGGGTTGGCTTGGGAGAAGAGAAAGAGAAATAAGGGGAAATGGCTTGGGGGAGAAAGAGAAAGAAGGAAGGTTTGCTTGTGGGGGGAGAGAAAGAGAAAGAAGGGGTATTGGCTTGGGGAGACAAAGAGAAAGAAGGATTTTCTGAAGGAGGGGAAACCAAGAAGAGGGGGAAGATTAGGGGAGAGAAAGAGAGAGGCAGATTGAGAAATGGTGGGGGGAACAAAGGAGGACATTGTCTGAGGAGGGCTGGGGTAAGTGAGGGGCAGATTAATATACAAGGGGTGAGGGGAGAAAGGGGGTAAGAGAGGACTGCTAGAGAAGGGGTTGGTAAGAAAGACTGACATAGAAGAGATGAGGGGAGAAGGGGTGAGGGAAGATTGATAGATAAAGGGTGGGGGCAGAAAGAGAGAGAGGAGGAAACTTTGACAGAGAAGGGGAAGAGGGAAGGAAGCAAAGGTCGGGGAATGCCCCCTACCCACAAGTTTCTTGCTGGTCCCACTTATCTGTATTCTAATAGCCAAGTTGGCCAAATCTGAAGATACTTAAATTTGGAGATTGGAGCCCTGAACGGACAAGGACCCATGAAAAATGGCCCATGTTTGCAGAAAAATCTGAAATCTATAACAAAAAAAATGGGGGGAGGGGTTTTAAAAACCCCAAAATGATAAAAGGAATGACTGACTGTAGTTTTAAGAAATGGATGTCCTCAGTGGTTGTTGCTAGGCAATGACAACAGGCTGGGTTTGTGTCAGTAAAAGGCAGAGGGAATGGCAGGGCCCTTTCCTCAGCTGTTTTGGCCTTTAAGGGCCAGGCCTGGCAGGAACCACTGAGCAACTTCATACCACACGACCTGCATGATTCACATAGGTCTGGCTGCTTGGTGCTGTTGAACAGCAGCCACTCCCAAAAAGCCAGTGTGGTGTAGTAGTTAGAGTTTCAGACTACGATCTCGAATACCCACTCTGCCCTGGGAACTCACTGGGTGACCTTGGGCCAGTTACACATTATCACCCTACCTTTCCTCACAGACAGGGCCAGATTGACCATTAAGAACACCTGGATGCCTTTTGGTCAGCCCTGGGCCACACCTGGGCCAGCCGCTCTCTGACTGAAGTCTCACGCAAGAGGCAAGATGGGGAGGTGGCAATGCATTGCTGAACCTGTGCAAGGCAAAGCAGAGGGTGGCATCCAGGCTGACCCCCACGTGATGCAACCTGAGGCAAATGGTAAATCTTCCTGGGGATTAAAAAAAGGTCAAATTCCCTGTGTCCCTGTTAGTCCCCCCCTTTCCTGAATCTTAAGGCCAAACTACACATTTGGGTTTTTAAAGAGTTTTAAAGGGTTTTTTTAAGCAACCTGGGTAGCTCTAGCAATCACAATAGTGGAAGGGATAAGGCTCAATGGTAAAGCAGCTGCTTGGCATGCAGAAGATCCCAGTTTCAATCCCCGGCATCTCCAGTTAAAGAAACCAGACAAGGAGGTGATGTGAAAGACGTCTGCCTGAGACCCTGGAGAGCCGCTGCTGGTCTGAGTAGACAATACTGACTTTGATGGGCCAAGGGTCTGATTCAGTATAAGTCAGCTTCATGTGTTAGCATGTGTTAGAGCTACCCATTGTCACTTCCAGATACAACATTAATGTGACATTAGTGACGTTGGGACCTCACCCCCCCATATCTCCACCCCCAGTCCTCTACCATTGAGCCATGCCCCCTCCCCTGATATAAGTACCTTTACATACATGAAGCTGCCTTATACTAAACCTTGGTCCATTAAAGTCAGTATTGTCTCCTCAGAATGACAGTGGCTGTCCATGGTTTCAAGCAGAATCTTTTACATCTCCTACTGACAGATCTTTTCAACTGGAGATTCTGGCGACTGAACTTGAGACCTTGTGCATGCCATTGCTCTACAACTGAGCCACAGCCCACAACTATTTCAAACAACAGGGAAGGGCAACCCATGCCTAAATTGCTTAAACTATTATTAAGTATCTATTCTTTTTGTGAGTTGCCCTGAGTCTGGCAGTTGCCGGGAAAGGGTGGCATATAAATCAATTCAAACAAACAAATTAATAAACCAATGGCCTAGGCATGAATTTATGGTCCACTGATTTCAACAGCATTAACTTGCAGCTCGACCTTAACCGTGTTTACCTGTAGGCAAATCATATTGAAACAGAATTTATGCACAACTTTCTGGGGTATATAAGAATTTATTATCTGGTAGTGGCAAAGTCACAGCTCCATACCTCTCCAATATTACTTTACCCCAACTGAGATGGGCATTCTCGAGAGCATGTTTTGATGCACTCCCTTCAGCTGTTCTTCTGGGTAGATTTCTAAATCAGCCTAGAGAGATGAGAAAATGCGCGTGTACAGCAAGAGCAGAGGAGTCCTTGTCCACATATTCTATTATATTGTGAACTCTATGAGGAATTTAGAAGATCGATAATCGAACCCTGGTTACAACAATAGGGTTATTTGCATCAACCTATGATGGAAGAAAGATTAATTATCCAGTTTCTGCTTGAAGATAAAACCCCTGCTATTTCTTACGATGTAGTTACATTTTGCTGGAAGGCCATTATTAAAAGGAATGATCAAAACAAAAAGGGTTATACTATTAGTGACATATCAGATGACGAGTGAAGGGTGAAGCAATGCACAATGTATAATGTACAATGTTTATCTGGTACCCTATGATGTTGATGGTGTGTTTGATCAGTTTGTTTTTGGTTGTTCTGCTGTATTTTTGTTTTCCCTTTTTATTGTTGTTTTTCCTGGTGTTGTATGGGTTCTTGCACTTCTCTGTTGTTTTGTGCTGGCCAATGGCCGTAACAAGAATTGTAAATGAAACAGAAGTTACTTTCAAGTAAGGATGCTTAGGTATGCATTATTAAGCAAACTTACTTTCCCTAGATCACATTCCAGACTGACATACAGTAATGTCCCACTAAAATAATTAGTTTATTCGATTATTTTGGGGAATCAAGTACTCAACAAGAGCAATACAAGCCAAGTCTACTCAGAATGCTATTCTGGTCTACTAAGTGCCCACTTACACCTCAGAAAGTGTTCTTAGGATTGCATTGGATATAATAACAATGTAACTACAATGTTTTATTAAAGCAAATAGAATTAGCTGGGTTTGTATTGCAGTGCTCCTTATAGAACAAATTCTGATGAAGCAATGCAATCAGATAGCATTGCCTGATTGATAACCATACAGTCTTTTTACCTTCAAATCTTTGGCTATCCCAGTGAGACAGGAGAAGAGGTACTATTTGGTCAATGCTGCTAAGCAGCAAGTGAACCTCACTAGCCTTACCAGCAAGCAACAGAAGTCGGAAGATGTGTGGTCTGGCCAGGCAGATGCTGGCCAGACCACACACCTCCGAAGTATTACTGTATCTCAGAAGACAGGCAAGCTGATTTAAAGTAGAGATGCTGGGAATTTCACTATGAAAACTTCAGCTGCCAAACTTAGTATTCAAAGGTGGCAATCAGATGTAAACCAATCACTTGGTCTTGTCAGCTCATGCCAAGCAACCACAAATGCCTGCTAAAAGGGGTTGTATTGGGTTTCCTCAGAACTGCTCATATGCAAAGACATAGCTTATTCAAACCGGTCGGCAGCTATTAGTGTCAGTAAGGACTATTGAATTGAACACTGAAGGATGGGATTTTATTGAAACACAGCATTTATTGATGATTGATTTAAATGATTTGTGAGTGATCTAATTATTTAAACAATTACCTGCAGAGCAGAGCAGTTACGCATCAAGGATGAGAGAGTAGTAGAACCCAAGTCAGGCTGTGTGAGAACGCACGTGCACAAAAAGCCAATTGCACTGTACTGCATGGCTAGTAAGGAGTACAGTGAAACAATCCACTGAACACCCACAAATGGACCAATGAACTATCAAACCAAACATCGAACAATCAGGTCTCTGTTTGCAACTAGCGAACAGGATGTGAGCCAAACCAGTGGGTGTCAAGCATCCCTAATGTAACATCAAAAAGATTATCTGTGTTGCCATTGTAAACTGGCAACCTAACTATTATGATGTTGCTTTGTTTTATTTGTGTGGGGTGTATTACTGCATTTGATATGTTTTAGTACTGATCAACTGTAACCTCATTGTTCTAAGTCACTTTGAAGATTTTTTTAAAGGGTAAAGGCAGGATATAAAATCACATAAACAAACACATCTCTTTTTAATATGGCATTGTTAACAAAAACAATCAACTGATTTTAAAGGCAAAAATACTCTCAGTGTTGCCAGTCTGGCAATGCTTAACAGTAGTTCTTTGGAGTTTGATTTATTCTTTTTTTCCCCTTTTGTTTTGCAAGGGGGATAGTCACATGTGGAGTGCACATGCATATTACTCTGGGTTGTAAAACCAGATAGAAAGCAATTGAACGCAGATCAGGAATGAAGAGGAAGATTCGTGCTGTACTTATCAAGATACAATTTTGAGCAGGTGGCAAAAAGTCAGTTCTAGGATCATTAAAATAATGAGTAGAACAAGGATATAAAACTACTTTAGCGGGGGGGGACTTTATTTAATTTTTTTGGGAAGCAGTCTGTCTTGCATTTCCTAATCAAGAAGCATATCTCTGAAAGCATTCCTACATCTGTTTTTTATCAGAATCAAATAAAAGTTTTCCGCTGGAACAGATGGCACTAGTTTTAATTTTGTCTTCTTTAATTTAGATAGTACAAACATAATGTATTGACATTACAGATGCATTAATATCACCTGATTTCCCTAGTTCAGTCTATCCATTCTTCAACAATTTGAGCTTAGCATCTCTGGGAATGATCTTAAGGACTGGAGCTGCTTGATGTGAAAACCAGGAGTTTCTGCATCTTACTGTGTAGGTGCTGAGGTACGTTAGCTATTTTAGGGGTTAAAATTGTAGTCATTGATGCGTATATATTAGGCTGTATTCATAAAACTCTCTGTGTTGTCTGACTCAACCTCTTACAGTCTAACAACAGTGGCCAATAGAAAGAACAGAAGAGAATCCAAGAAAGATGAGGTAAGCCTGATTCTGTAGCACTGTCAAATTAGAAACAATGGAATATTAGATATCTTTGGTAGTGTGTCTCGGGGCTATTACTATATATTTTAGGTTTTATGCTACTAATTTCCAGGAATTCAGACTGCAAAAAATGTTGAAAGGAGACAGACTTTTATACTTAAATTATTTCTAACAGCCTCAAGAAAACAGCACTTAACCTGAACAAGGTAAACTCATTTTAATTACTCATTATAACAATTTTGAAAAAAATAGATGTGTAATGGAAAGATATTTCAAGCTAATGTTTAACTCAAAGAAAACCTTTCCCCCAAAACTTAGTTTTTGTGTTCTTTTCTTTCTTTTCTCCTTTTTTCAAGCATTGTTCAGTAATTCTGTGGACTGTTATCCAAGAGCAGTTTCAAAGACTTAAAGATTTTGGCACAGGATGTTTTACAACAATAACTATTATAATATAGCAATACAATAATAACTGCTATAACTACTAAAGTAATGTTTTGTTAAAAATACAAGATATTGGATTTCCCCCATTGCATTAGTGATCTGTATCTGTTATTCTCTTCCAATTTTAATGTTGGGGTGGGGGGTAAAAATACCTTTCTTTTTCAGTATGGGAGGCTGGTTAACAACTCATTAGCTTATTAACCCAGGCAGACATCAGAAATTGGAATATACGTTTACTGTAATTTACATTTATTTTCTGTAGGGATTTGGCTTGCATATTAAGTTTTTAAAGAATTGTATACCCAGTGGAAATTTTAGTGTGAGAATTAAGAATGTTTTTAGATGAAGAAACCTGAGTATGAGTGAAGCAGTAAAGTGAAGGTCTGGGCAAATTTTGCTTTATAAGTAACTTCAATTGTTTTTTGAAGAAAGCAAACCATTTGGAACACAAGGGGGTGATTGAAAAAGTACTTAACTTTTTCAGAATTCTTGGAACATGACCAGCAAACTGCTGTTAAAAATATTCTTTGATCTTTCCTTTGTGTGCAATGAGAATTGGGCCTAGAAAATCTGATCCAGATGCCCTTCTCATTTGGGAGTACAAAATAACATGTGAGTTTCTTAAAACAGAGCCAAAACAGCTGGACAGCTGTCAGTAAATGCAATCATGTCAACCCCATTCCAATGCATGCCTCCTGTTTCAGATGGCATGGTTTTGTACATGAAATATTTTGCATTGCAAGGTCAAAGGTCAGTTTAAAAAGTGACAGAAAGCACTGATTATATTTCTAGTTTCCTTGGACTGAAAGTGGACTTGGCTTATCTAATAAACAATGTATGATACAATCACAATGTGAAATATACTATTTGGGAGTCGTTCCCATCGTATTTTAAACATAATGACTGTTCTTTTTTAAATCAGAAAATCTTAAGTAATACCATGTGAAGCAGTATTAAACCCATTATAAAAATAGCATTTCTCAGATTTCATTGGTGTTTCATTGAAATCCTTGTAGCTTTCAGAAACAAATGTTGGAAATGTTATGAAAGTATTCACTTTCCCCCTTTTTTTCAGGCAAACTATGAATGTAAAACTTTGTTCCTGCCTTTTGGTAGTCTTACTGACCAATATTGCGTGGACTCGAAATATCAGACCAATATATGATGAGACCTCATATGATTGGTCATTCTACAGCTTTGAGTGTCCACAAAAATTGTTCTGTCCACCTGGCTTCCCAAATGCTTTATATGGTGATAGTAGGGGACTTAAAGAAATACCCATCATCCCAGCAAGAATTTGGTATCTTTATCTCCAAAACAACTTCATTGAAACAGTTAGAGGGAAATCCTTCACAAATGCCACTCAGCTAAAATGGATAAATTTGAACAACAACAAGATCAGCAACAATGGAATTGAAAAGGGTGTATTTGCCAGCCTGAAGAGTCTTCTTTACTTGTTTCTTGAAGATAATGAGTTAGAACAGGTGCCTTCTCCACTGCCAGCAAGTTTGGAGCAGCTACGTTTGGCACGAAACAAAATCACTACAATCCCAGGAGAAGTCTTCAGCAATTTGGAAAACCTCACTATGCTAGATCTGCATCACAACAAACTTTTGGACAGTACTCTTTCAGATGCCACGTTTAGAGGATTAAGCAACCTCATACAACTCAACATTGCTCAAAACTCACTCACTAAAATGCCACCAATCCTTCCAGCAAATGTAATGCAGCTGTTTTTGGATAATAACTCTATTGAAGCAATACCGGAGAACTACTTTAATGCAATGCTCAAACTGCTTTTCCTTCGACTGAATAACAATAAATTAACTGATGAAGGTCTACCAACTAAAATTTTTAATATTTCATCGCTTCTTGACCTACAGCTATCTAACAATGAACTCACTAAAATCCCAGCTATTGGTATTCACCTTGAGCATCTTCATCTTGATAACAACAGAATCAACAGTAAGTCTTAGCCTAAAAACAGTGAGAACCTTTTTCAATTAAATAACTTCATCTATTGGTTTCTGTTTACCACTTGGTGGCATAAAAGGAGAAAAAGGGAAGCTTTTCAAAATACCTGAGAAGCATCTAAGCTTACTGATGTTAGGAGAAGTGACAAACTGGGCCAGTTTTTAGTTAATCAAAACCTAATGCATTTTTAAAATATAGGTGCCTTTGGCCTAAAACCTGTGACAGCTCCACAGTGTCTACTAGTGAAACACCTGTCAATTTGATATTGGGGATGGAACCATCAGTTGAAGGAATCTCAACAGAGCAGAACCTGTTTGCTCGTACTACTGAATTCTGTCAATGAAAAGCAGAACATTTGTTGACTGGTCTATTTATTTATTTAACATATTTATATAAACCTGACTTTCTCCTGATGCAGTGAGGGCCCAAGTAGGGTTGCCAGCTCTGGGTTTGGAAATTCCTGGAGATTTGGGGCAGAGCTTGGTGAGGGTGGAGTTTGGGAGAGGAGAGGAAGCTCAGCAAGGATATGATGTCATAGAGTCTGCCCTCCAAAGCTGCCATTTTCTCCAGGGGAACTGATCGCTGTAGTCTTGAGATCAACTGTAATTACAGGAGAACTCCAGGCCCCACCTGGAGGATGGCAACCCTATAGGCCCAGGTAACTACAATAAATACAAAGCTTGTCTGTTAAAATCATTAAAGTACATCATTTAAATAGCTAATTAAGATAGAGCACACATCTGTTGCCGTCATGATATCACATAAACTCATTAAACATTTCAAATCAAGTATATTAAAGTACATTAATCCAATAAACTATACACATTTAAAAAATCTAGCAAGGAGGCCAATAACATTCTTACAGGTATGCCAAACAGAATAAAAAAATCTTCGCCTACTGGTGGAAGATAACAGTAGAGGGATACAGACAAATCTCCCTGGAGAGGGAATTCCAAAATTTTGGTGCCACGACTAAGAAGACCCTTTCTCAGGTTGCCACCTGTTTAGTCTCTGATGGCAGGGATACCCAAAGCAGGGCCTCCAAAGATGACTGGAGTTGTGTAGATTCATATGGGGGAAAGTGGTCCTTAAGGTATTCTGGGCTCAATGGCTGGCAACCACTGGGAGATAGGGCGCAGAGACATGGGTGAGCACATTGGTTGAGCATTGCTCTAGGAATCACTAAAAACTCTAAGGTAAAACTGAGTTTCCCCTCGAAGTGATGTCATGCCACATGATGCTGGAAATGTTTTTTTTAATGTAAAAATAATTGGCAGCAGGGCTTCTACCATCATAACGGGAGACTAGACAACCCTGCTTGGAGCAGATACCAAACAGCTCAAATGGACAGTGTCTGGGAGAGTTAACCTATAGGCACAGTAGGATTTGTGCAAAGCCTTCCATTTAGGTTTGAGCATGTTTACCCAGAGCAAAGATACTTACTTTATTTGAGGTGCATAGGTATTTTTCATGCTTAAGCCCTCATGCTATCAAGCAAGAAATTCTTGAAACCAGGCCAACAGATCAACACAGTCCAGAATCCACTTTCTCACAAGCAAATAACAAGAACAGCTTCAAATTACATATTCAGCCACAATTTATATCCTGCTTCTCTTCTATCATGAAATTCAAGACAGCATATATAGGTTCCCATGCAGGTACTGGTCATATACAGCACTTCTTAGCTTTAACATGATGCATTCAAACATACAGTTTTATGCAGCATATTGTTAAGGAATTGTGCATTAAGAAGGCATTTTACTGCTGGGAAACACTGAGGCAGAGAGTACCTTGTCTCAAGGGCATTCAGTGAATCCATGGTAGAGTACTTAAAACCCATGCAAAGCAAAAAAAAAAAAAAAATCAGCCAAGTTATAAACGAGATCATATAAATACATAACCCAGAATTCAGAACAAACACAGAGCAAATCACTAAAAAAAATGAGCCAATGTAGCCAGGATTACAAATTATTTTAATATGCTTCATTTTAAGAAATTAAAACAGTTATCCATTGCACACACACATCCTTCAGACACACATCCTTTCAAACAAACTTTCTGTTTCTCTGTCTCTTAGGAGCGCGTGCATGTGCGCGTGCATACACACACACACGCACAAACTTAGGCAGCTGCTACAGCCATCTGCTGTTCCAAGTCTAGTCTCACTCAATTTACTTGAGTAGGCTCACACTAGTGGTCGGAAGGGCTCATTAGGAAGGTCAGCAGAGCCGGTGGCAGTATTGCTCAGGTAGCTAGCAGGCTAAAGACAGCATAGTGGGCCAAGCAGCATAACACAGTTTCTTCATACCACCTTTGCTTCTTACCATTCCTTCTTCTTTATCACCACCAATGTTGATGGCAAACATGGAGGTAAGACAACACCTCACTATGGGAAGAGAGGCCCTGACGAAGGCCAGCGTGGAGGCACGGCAGTGATTTTAGTGTCACCCATTGCTACCACCCAGCACAGACACACTTTCTGATGAGTAGTCACTCATGCATACGTTTGTAATTTATATGTAATAATAATAATAAATAGATATGTAAAGTGAAAATATTAATTGATGGAAAACAAAACAGAAACTGGATTTTCCTTCTTACCCAACCATGTGGAGCCACAACTTCCTACACTAGACAGGCTGACAGTTTTTTAGCTGGTTGACAAACTCATGGGGAAAGCTACAGATGTTACACCTCCTCAGTACTGCATTGGTTTAATTCTGCCCTGTGCCCTCTAATTGTTTGTTAAGAGACACTGGACACCAAAGCAGCAGAAAAATGTTCAAATGCTGTTCAGTGGTCCTTAAACACTTGCTAAGCTTCTTGATTCAACTTAATACAGTGATCTTGTGCCTAGAATTTGTCGCTCTTGCATCTTCAAGGTATGCAAGCTAAAGTCATTTAAGGTCATTCCCATGTGCCAATAATAATTTAATATTCATACCAAATAAAACCATTAGTCACCATCATAATCATTAGTCTACTATGATGATGATGATGATGATGATGATAGTAGTAGTAGTAATAGTAGCAGTAGTAGTAATAATAAATCTTAATTTATTCTCCTAACACTTCTATAAAATAGAATAGCCTGATGCTGACTAAGCAATCTTGAAAACTGACCAGATATTTCAACAGGCCTCCCATATCCAAATCAATTACTATTTATTACATCACATGATTATCATGTCTACAAACCTTTATGTGTATATCTACACACACTATCAGAAAAATTAATATTAGAAAGCTGAAGTGAATTAGAAACACATTAACATTATACTAGGGTTTATGGTATGGCATTTGACCAGAGTTCATCACCACTTTGCTAAAAAGAATGACTTAAATCCCCTCTGAAATTTCAGTCAAGGGACAGAGAGCCATGAAGAAGTAAAAAAAAAAAAACCTTCTGCAGCCCAGCTACTTGCAGCAGTTTATTGTAGCAGTGTCTTTCTTTCCCTGGCAACCTGAAGCTTGCCTGGCAACAGTTTCTCCCTGGGGGAAAAACATATTTATTCCAAGGAAATCATATACCAAAGTTTTCAGGAATGAGGAAGAAAGTACCAAGTTTAACACAAGATGTTCATAGCTGTTTGGTCCATAGCACAGTCCAAAGTAAAAGTTATGGAATACATTTTATTAAGACCCACCAAAAAATAATACCCTGCTTTCTTTTGATTGATCTTCAAATAATTTCTTCCCAGCTTTTGTTTTTTGGATGTTATTAAGTTTAGGGAAGCTTCGGGCTCCTCAACAGCAGAAGGGGAAGCAGTACTTTTTCTGCTTCCAGGGGAATAGGCCAAATATAGGAAACTAAAACTGAACTGTGACACTGCTGGCTTCCCACGGAGACCTAAACTTACCGGATAATATCTGAAAAGTTTACCCTGAAGATTTATTAGACACATGCTTTGTAGGAGGAAATCTCATGTCTTCTTTATGTTTTTTTTTTTTAGGTATTAATGGTACTCAAATATGTCCAATTCCTATTCCTGGAGATTATGTCTATGAGATGGATCTGCCACGCCTCCGCTATCTCCGCTTGGATGGCAATGAAATTAAACCTCCAATTCCATTTGACGTCATCCTATGCTTCCGTCTCCTTCAGGCCATTATTATTTAAAGACAGGAGAGTCACAATTAGTTTGTCACAATTTAAAGAGCAAGTTTTGCTGGCATGAAACTTGTTTGACCTTCCTTATGTCATTTTGGATTTTCATTTGATATTCATTTCCCTGGAATTATTTCCTTGAAAATCCCCCCTTTATAGTTGTACCACTTCCTGTTCTTTCTCGACAAGATTTACCAGCTGCAGCCAATATGCTGCATTTTTTGTCCTATAAATGTACTTCTACTAAACCTATACCTTTGCCACCCAAATGTATTTCCAGACTATCGGTTCCCCTCAGAACCAGCCCAATCAAAGTTTTGCTGTCATTGTATTCTCTGTAGAGTTTGACTTGTATATTCAGGAATAATGCATTCAAAATATATGATAAGCAAATGTAGAATTTAAAAATATGTTTTGCTTTGCCCTTCCTTCACTAAAAATAAATAATTAAATAAACATTGCTATATGGGGCATAACTGTGTTTCATTGTGAAAATAAATAGTGAAAATCTTTCTTTTTCCTTCCTTCATTGATGGTCTTCATTAATGCCTTCATTTTAGGAGACTCAGGGCAAGAATCTATCTTTGAAATAAACATACAATTAGGAAACTCGAGGATTGTTGAAAACAGTATTTCATTAACAGTGACTGCCAAACACTTTCATTATTGTTGTACATAATCTTTACCAACAGAATTGCCACCAACAGAGTTACTTCAAGAGAAATTTAAAGCAAATAAAGAAGCATACTCAACTAAAACATCAGAAGAATTTTAAGGGGAGGAAAGCTTGAGAAAAGTGTGAAAACTTGTTGAATTTCTCAGGATAGTTTTGAGCATCCTATAATGCTAGCGTTGATTCAAGCTAATTTTCCCCAGTTCAAGATATGTACAGCAAAAACAGTATACGGGCAGCCAATTCCTGAGAAAGAGGGCTGAGCTGTTGGCTGGAGACAGCGCAGCCACGCCACCTCCAAAGGAGGATTGCCCCCCAACCGAAGCCAAAAACCTGCCCTTACCTGCAAGCCCCATGGAACCGCTCCATAGTGTTCCATGAAGCTATGCCACCTAAAATGGTGGTAAAGGCAAAGGAGGTGTTTCCGGCCTGAAGGGGGGGGGGTTAGGAAACTGCCTAAAGGTTTCTTCCCTTCAGAACATTCTGGGAATGCCACCTGGGATGACAGCACACCTGGGCCGATGGAGGTGCGCTTTCAGGAGGCCGTGCTGGCATCCCAGGGCCACGCTACCATGGCAGCTCAGGGAGGTTGGCATGAGCAGTCCAACACCGGCGCCCATGCCACTCGGTTGCCCTTTGGCGCATCACTGCTCCAAGCAGCACTGCCAGTGTCTTGGTTGCTTGTATGGAGATCTAGCCCTGAGCACTGAGCAAAGTGATTTAGTGAGCTGCTGCTGGCAGTAGAGTTGCCAAGCTCCAGGGAGGGCCTGGAGATCTCCTGGAATTACAACTAATCCCCAGACCTCAGAGATTAGTTTGCCAGGAGAAAATGATTGCTTTGGATGGTGGCCTCTATGACATTAAACCAAGCTGATGTCCCCCCCACTCCCCATACCCCACATCAAGCTCCACCCTCCAAATCTCTAGGAGTTGGCAGCCCTTGTTGGCATGTGTGGCAGAGTTTGCCTTCTTCTGATACACTGTATTAAGATAACTGAAATTCACCAATATTACTATATTATGCAGTTGGTATGGTCTATAAATACTCAGTTTTTTGTATCTAATTTAAATGAGGGCATGTTCAAAATGTATCTGAATAGAATCCAATGTATGAATTACTTCACCTTAGCTAAATACAAGGATCCATAATGAAACTTTCTGCTTCTGTATGCACTGTCATTGAGTTGCTTTGCGAATCAAATTGGCATCAACTAATGACTATAAATTTTACCAATTTTTAAGAGTTTTTCCCCAAAATACTTTTAAAGTTGTTTCTAGTGCATTCTAGCCTCCCACTGTACAAAATAATAAAATAGAATAATAAAAGTTGATGATTCTGGGAGGGATGATTTGAAGAAGAGGAGGAAAGATCTTCTATGGGGAAAAGTTTTCAATTAGCCATTTACGAATCCCACTAGACCGGAGGCGAAATTTGACTACTTGAATGGTTATCTCCCGAGAGGAGTCTGCTAAGAGAAGGGAAACTTTAGCTTCTTCTGATCTCCCAGGAAGGGATGACAATATGGGGAGAATGTACTGCGATCTTATGTCTTTGTAGAAGGGACATTGCAGCAGAACATGTTCTATTGTTTCCACTTTCTCTGTTTTGCATGGACATAGTCATTGATGAAAGGGAGTATGGAGATACTTGCCTTCCAGGAGAGCTAAAGGTAAGGCATTGAAACACGCAAGAGTAAAGGCCCTTCGATATTTGGATACTTCCAGGAATCCAAGGTAGACTGCAGGGTGGAAAGGTTTGATGTATTGCAAGATGGTTGAGTATTTATGAATCTGAGCCCTATCTGACTGAAGGGCATGGTCCAAGAGACTCTGATTGTTTCCTTGGCTTTTTGGTGTCCCAATGGCAATACTGCTTGAGAAGAGAGGCCGTGTTTCTGGAGAATCTTCTCTATTGCACTTTGCTAAGTTGAGCAGTGATTATCAGCTAGAATCAGAAGGGTTAGACCAATAGGGTTGAATATGAGTTTTAGCCAAAGACAAATCCAGGCCTCTTCCATCCCTATTATTGCTTACCATCAAGATAGGGGTGTCACCTCAATGACCATAAATGCCTTTTAGGGCATGCTGTATTTGCTATACTTTTAAAAATTATTTTTTTATTCAACAGTATTTCCCAAAATAATATTTTAATTAAATAATGGGTTGGATCCAGTGCAAAATTCTGGTTGCACAAAGACTATGGTAGCTGCTTATGCTATGTCAAACTTCTTATATTCCCACTTGTTTCCTCTTGCACAAGACCTTGTGCAACCAATTTCTGAGTGGTATAATATATAGGGAGGGAAGTGGTAGGTGTTGCACAAGACCCAGCATAAGCAGAACTGTGTTAGTCCATTTAGGTTTCCACTTCCACATCACTGGATCCTATGTACTTAGGATACATAAGTACATAAATAAGTACATAAATTTGGGTGTTAATTGGGAATTTCTAGATTAATAGTAACTACTTTGATTTATTTCTAGGGAAACAAACTTTATATGGCAATGATATTATTAAATGACTGTGGATCTCTGACTGTTTTCATCATGTTACCAGACAGAGCCATGCTTTTTTCCTCTGAGAGCAAGATTTATGCATGTTCCCCAGCCTCACACTGTGAATAGAAGAGTTAGCTTAAATGAGATCATCGGTCAATCACAGAAGTAACTAATGATCCTGTCATCCAAAACCAGTTATGAATCATACCTCTGGAAATTAGATTAAACCAAATATATTAATCCCCCCAGCCATACCTGGTTTTTTAATTTTTGAAGAGTGAGGAGGAAGATCATATAAAACATTAAAAACTCCATTCTGGACAGCCCTCTCTGTCACATGCATGTTGCTCTGGCCTATAAATTCTTATGTCGTAACAAATCTGGACTCTTCCACACCAGTTTTGATCCTGCTTTGTGGCAGATCCAAAGTGGGGTTTTTTTCCTGCTTCCACAAAGCATTGTGATGCTCTCATATACTTTCCTCTCTCCCCCCAGCTTTTTTACAGTCTTTCCAAACCTACTTTACTACAAAAGATCCCTGCAGGCGGGTGGCTGCCATGCAAAAGGGGAAGCCCAGATCTTTCCCAATCCTGCCAACACTGAAACCATTTCCCCAGGCCCCGGCCCCCGTGGTGGTCATTTCCATTTATACTACCCAAGGGCTTTGTTCTATAGTTTTAGAATGGTTTGTTCTACAATTTTAATACATGGAATTGTGGGAAAGTAACATTCTCAGATATCCAACCAATATTCCAAGCTCAACCAGGATCTACTCCTTCATACCTAGCAAATTGAACAAATAAAATCTTCACCAAAGATACCTGAGATGTGCCTTGAATATTACAAAGAACAATACAGAATGGAAACAAGTGTTAAAAGACAACTTCATTTCCATTTTTCTGCCTCCCTCCCCCAGCTGCTGGAACCAGCTTATCTCCTCTCTGTTTTTGTATTAGGCCAGTGAATATACTCCTGTCATCACAGGACAACTCTAGACACTTGTTAATTTATTTACTTCCATCTGGAAGGCGCAGATCTGTTTAAAGAGCCCCACACACGCCTTCAAGGAAGCCCCGTGAAGCCCCACGGGGGGGGGATTTTCCCCCGAACTCCGGATCTCATGCCGAATTTAGCAGATCCAAAGCGGGGGAGTTCGGACTTCAGCACGGCCCGAATTTAAAAGGGCCGAATTTTGCCAAAGCTGAACTTTACCGAATTTTTTTTTCAACAGCCCTACTCTCCAAGGTCTCAGGTAGAGGTCTTTCTCATCACCTACTTGCCTAGTCCCTTTAACTGGAGATGCTGGGAATTGAACCTGGGACCTTCTGCATGCCAAGCTGATGCTCTACCACTGAGCCACAGACTGAAGCACAGGGGTAGGAGAAGCTTCAGCCTTCCTCCCTGCACCATTTTCTGCATCCAAAATGGCCCCATAGGGGGTATTATTTGCCCCATGCAAAGGCTGCATTTTACAGATGCTATTCCTTAGGTTGGAGAGACCCTTGCCCTGAGCTACTGCTGGCCACTGCCAGTGGGGGAGGGGAACAGAGGGAAATGGTGCTGTCATGAGTATGATGATGTCATTTCCAGGGGGGGACTGGAAGCGATGGCAGGTAGCTCTAGAAATTGCTGGAAACGGTATTGTTTTGTCACAGAGTTTTCAGAGATCCCTACAGTTTCTGCTATCCCTTCGGTTTTCCCCCAAAGTGACATCATCATGCCTATCCCACCACTATCCCACCATGTCTGCAACCCAACCCTCCCGCTGGTTGCTTAGCCTGGCAACCCCACTGCATTTACAAGTATCAGATTGGTTTTATATATCATATTAAGGAAGCCTATAATCCCAACAGAAACAAAAATGAGTTGAGACCACAACAGTTTCTCAATTTTTCAACTCTTAAGCATTAATAGCAGAAATGGTGAAGGACATACAAACTATTTGAAAAGGAACTATAGATAAAGCATATATTAATATAAATAAAAATCACAGTTCTAACAGTATGTTAAAAGAACTCAGATAATTAGAGAAGGGATTCTTGAAGTTCTATTATTATTCAGCAACAAGTTTAACAAACAAATACTGTAGGACTATACCCATTTGTTCCTTATGCTCCAGATGCAAGAAATTTATATTACACCAACTGTGTTTCTGGAAAGAATTAAATCATCTATCATTGGCAAGTGTAAAGGAAAAGTTTGCAAGAGCTACATTTATATAACAAAGCAACTTCTATTTCAAGGAGAAAGTAATTACTGGGGGGGGGAGAAGACTGGAAGGTTGGAAGATTGTACATTCTTGTTAAGCAGTATTGCATGTAGAATACATTCACACTTCATTTGAATTCATTTGAACTATCACTAAAATGCTTGTATCATGGTAAGCAATTCCCTACTAGCATCAGAAGATACGGACACCAGATGTCACTATTTATAAGGTGAAGTCTAATAATATTGTGTGTGTGTGTGTGTGTGTGTGTGAAGTGCCGTCAAGTTGCAGCCGACTTATGGCGACCCCTTTTGGGGTTTTCATGGCAAGAGACTAACAGAGGTGGTTTGCCAGTGCCTTCCTCTGCACAGCAACCCTGGTATTCCTTGGTGGTCTCCCATCCAAATACTAACCAGGGCTGACCCTGCTTAGCTTCTGAGATCTGATGAGATCAGGCTAGCCTGGGCCATCCAGGTCAGGGCATCTAATAATATTAGACACTGATATTAATACTCATTTATTGTTTGTTTTGTTTTCAGTTCTTTTTTTTAATGAGGAGACCCAATTCTTCATGTTCTGCTAGTTATCTTCCATAATTTATACTAGTCTACCACAGCTGCTACATTAGTGTGTATGAATATGAATTAATATCTGGCAATCCTACCCCTCTCTCCATCAGTGTGATGTTTACACAAGGAATTTACTGCAATTTTTGGAGACGGATCAAGTCACATAAATATCTTTATACATTTCTGCCACATCTCTTAGGGTTGGTGGTGGAAAGTGCTGTCAAGTTGCAACTGATTTATGGCGACCCTGTAGAGTTTTCAAGGCAAAAAATGATCAGAGATGGTTTGCCATTGCGCCTGCCTCTGCATAGTGACCCTGGATTTCCTTGGTGGTCTCCTATCCAAATACTAACCAGGGCCAACTCGGCTTAACGTCCAAGATCTGATGAGATTGGGCCAGCCTGGGCCATTCAGGTCATGGCATATCAGGGTTAGAAGAATGGAAAATATATTTAGAAGCAAAAGATATATTATGGGTACCAGGTTCAGTTTAATAAGGCTAAACCATGAAAATATTAGGCTTGACCAATATTTATGTCTGGTTACCTCTAGTAATACTTCAATATGATTATATTAAGACATCATGGCAATATCTTCCTGACATTAAATCCCCAAGTATTTTTCAAAGTAGATTTCCAATACATGTGATAATTTCTCCTTTAATTTCTCTTTGCATATTTAACCCCATGCACTGTGATTTTGTATAATTCACTTTGTATGCTGAAATTAAACTGCCTTGATCAAAAATGTGAAATAAGACTTTAAATAAATTGGGTAAGAAATGTTTAACATAATGCAATCCATAAAGCCTGATCTTTAATCTGTGTTTGCTGACCCAGGGCTAGCAGGCAAGAAGGCTCTGTCTTTGAATTACCCCCAAACCACACTGAACACTATCTTCTTGGAGATTAACAGCCACAACTTGTTTATTTAACTCTCAACAGCTGTAAAGCATTGGTGGCACATGTGGGCTGAATCCTGAACATCTGGCAACTCCAATGTGGCCTGATGTGCATACCCTATTCCCAGCAGTCCCACAAGAAGTAGCTAGGGATGGCAATACCAGGAATCACCAGGGCATGAGCCACTTGGTAGTTCCCTTGCCATCTGAGGGAAGGCAACTCAGACTGCCCCCGAGCTGGGCGTGTCTAACCCCGTGCCTCCCCCCAAGTCCCTTACTGTTACCCCTCAAGGCAGAGGAAAGGGGCACACAGACTGCTTTCCTCACAAATGAATCCAGCCCAATGTGCACCCTGTCTGAGTTGTGACAGAAGTAAATTCAACAACCAACAATAATAAGCTCAAAAACATTCAATAATAGTTTAACATCAACATTAATTTAACTGGTTCTTGTAGGTTATTCGGGCTGTGTGACCGTGGTCTTGGTATTTTCTTTCCTGACATTTCGCCAGCAGCTGTGGCAGGCATCTTCAGAGGAGTAACACTGAAGGACAGTGTCTCTCAGTGTCACTGTCCTTCAGTGTTACTCCTCTGAAGATGCCTGCCACAACTGCTGGCGAAATGTCAGGAAAGAAAATACCAAGACCACGGTCACACAGCCCTAATAACCTACAAGAACCGATGAACTCTGACCATGAAAGCCTTCGACAATATTAATTTAACTGCTTTAGCAATTCTCCAATAAAGGGAGGGTGGGGATGCAAGCCGGCAATGGACTGAGGCAAGCAGCTGATCTGGCCCCATTTAAATGTTGCAGAAACGGACCGGAGGGAAAACTACCTCCAGGTCCATTCCCAGCATGCCCCACACTGTTCTGGCACCGGCCGCTCCCATAGGCCCATTCAAATTGACAGGGAGGGAGCTGCTTGGCTGGCCCAGGCCCAGCAAGCGCGACAACTGCTGAGCCAGGACAGACGGCTGCAATGAAGCCACCACACACTCGACCGATTCTGCTGCACCCTCACTCATCCTCCACCTCCTTCAGCAAAACTGGACTCCAGGTAAGTCCTGGAACCCACGACTTCCCTGATTTTACTCCCAAAATCTCTACAGTCAGTGACTCAATAGCTAGGGCAAATACTAAGTGAGCACAATACTTCTGAGCAAACATGCTTAGGATCAGGCTGTTTACTCTGACAGTTGCAATGTATGATTTAGTCTATTTTCTGAATTATCATTGTCCCTTCAGAACTACATTATTTTCTTCAAAAGGCCTAAAATCAGAGTAAAAAGAAAATTACAGGACATAACCTAAAACTTAATTAAAACCATTTGCAATACACCAAGGGTAAATGGTCAGCAAACCTATCTTCAGCTGTGAGTAAGGAACATTATATTTTGCATGTTTCACTGCCTTCATTCCTTTCACCATCCCTCTGTCTCTCACACACATATGCCTATACTCTCTCTTTTTAAATGCTGACATCTCAATAGCCTTCCTCATTGAAATCTTGAAAATAGCTCTTCAAAACGTGAGCTGCAGCAGTTCCTTCTCCACTATTCACATGGCTGCTTTGGAGGGTGGACTCTATGTCGTTGTACCCTAATGAGGTCCCTCCCCTCCCCAAATTCCACCCTCCCAATACTCCACCCCTAATATCTCCAGATATTTCCAAATCCAGAGCTGGCAACCCTACCCTGACCTCTGTGGCCACAGGTGCTAGGCTAAAGAAGTATGGTGCTTGTAAATAGGGTTGCCAACCTCCAGGTACTAGCTGGAGATCTCCTGCTTTTATAAGTGATCTCCAGCTGATAGAGATCAGTTCACCTGGAGAAAATGGCCACTTTGGCTATTGGGCTTTATGTAGGGTTGCCAACCTCCAGATGGTGGCTGGAGATCTCCTGCTATTACAGCTGATCTCCAGCCGATAGAGATCAGTTCACCTGGAGAAAATGGCCGCTTTGGCAATTGGATTCTATGGCATTGAAGTCCCTCCCCAAACCCCGCCCTCCTCAGACTCCGCCCCAAAAACCTCCCGCCGGTGGTGAAGAGGGACCTGGCAATCCTAGCTTTATGGCATTTAAGCCCCTCCCCAAACCCCACCCTCCTCAGGCTCCGCCCTCAAAGCCTCCCACCAGTAGCAAAGAGGGACCTGGCAACCCTACTTGTAAACCATGTAGAGCTGTGATGGAAGGAGTAATAGGCCTCATTAAGATTCATGCACCAGAAAGTTATTTCCTCCTTCACTTGCTGTAGGACCTTTAATATGCTGAATTTACAGCATACAGGACAAGAAGAGCCATAACAAAGGCAGAAACAGTGATTTTAGTTTTTCTAAGTGATAACTAGTTTAGGGGTTGTAAATCCCAGTATTCTATTTTTTTGTAGCTTGCTTTAAGAAGAAAAACCCCAGATCATTAAGAAGAAAAACCCCAGAGCAGCATTTTCAGTTGTTTTTAAAATGGATTCCCCTCGGTCAGCCGGTACTGCAGAAATAGTCTGTCAGCATGAGATTATTTTTAAAATTAAAGGCAATGTTCTGAGCTACTCCTAAAATTTTGATTTTGCTGTTTTGCAATTTTAATTACAAAAGCCCTCCCCTATATTCTATTTGTGTCATAAATTTTGCATTAGAAGCAAACAATGTTAAATACAAGAGATAATAACACCTAGAAATGGACGATAAATGTTTCCCATAGGAGAGATATGTCAATGTGTCTTCCAAGCTAGATGTTGATTCATATCCAAGCTACACTAATATTAGGAAAAACAAAACCAAAGTCATAACCAAAAAATAAAATAGATCAACCCAGTGACCCAGTACTATCATACAAATGCAACAGATTTTAAACCAGCCTGCTATGACTTCAAGTCTACTGTATTTCAAGTCATAGTACACTAGTTTAAACTGAGGCGTATGTACCCAACTTAATGTTTTTTGTGCAGTTACAAACATTTCCCTAGGGAAGGACTGCAAATCTTGATACATGCTGGAATTGTAAAAATAAAACAAAGTACACCAAACTCTCGTCATCCTTCCAATACTCTGAGTTACAAACTATTGTTTTTCCCAATCTGCTTCCAGCTGAACTTTCTTCACTGCCAGATTTCTCTCCTAGTTGCTTTCATCCTCCCATCAGCATTCCAGCAGCTCTTATTGGTTGCACTATGAGAGAAGCAGAATGAGACCTGTCCATTACAGCATGTTTCATGCTTGTTTTACACCTGTCATTTTTAGCGCTTAGCATTTTGTCCATTGTTTTTAATTTCTCCTAATGAGTATATTATGTCAACTGTTGCATAAGTGCTTTAAGTTGAAAGGAAAGACACACTTTCCTTTAAACCTCAGCATTTCCAAACTGTGGGATGAATTCCTCCCCTACCTGTAACCTGAAGCTCTTATCTCCTAATTTACAACCATTGAGCATAAGTATGACAGCTGCAATTTTGTCCCACAATTTAAAAGAACCCCCCTTGAGCTGCAGAAGGCCCTGCTCAGAGCAGCAAAGTTGTTGAAGTGGAGCATAGGAAGAGAGGCAGTCCTGAAGATATGGGGATTCCAGTTAGGGTTTCCATGTGCCCACTGGGGGTGAGAAATCTTCTGCTCCCCAAAGGGCCTGGCCCACCAGCATTCCAGTGGCTGGGAAGAGAAATATTTTTTCCTGAAATTGTCGTTGGCTACACATCATGCCTCTTTAGGGATCACCAGAAATGTTTTGGTTTCTGGAAATTCCTAGAGAGATGTGACAATGCTTCTGGGTTTTCCAGAAGTGCCACCTCACCATTGCTGATACCCCCCGTCCCTGCCCCACCCACCACCAGTGTGGTGTAGTGGTTAGGAGCAGTGGACTTTAATCTGGAGAACCAGGGTTGATTCCCCATTCCTCCACATGAGTGGTGGACTCTAATCTGGTGAACTGGGTTTGTTTCCCCTAGGGCTGTTGATTCGGTTCAGCCCGAACTGAAAAACAGCTGAATTTCCCCTGATTCGGCAATTTTTAGTTCGGGACAAACCGAACTCAAAAATGGCAGGAAAACGGGGGAGCCGAATTCAGCGAGTTCGGGAGTTCATGAATAAATTCGGCAAATTCAGGGTGCAGCAGCATAACCGTCAGTAAGCAGCATTCTCCCCCGGCCAATCGGTGGCCAAGCTGGGTCTTCTTCTGGCCAATCAGTCAGGATTGAGTACTGGAGGAATCAGCTGCTGCGCGGCCCGGCCGGGGAGAGAAAGAGAGAGAAATCCTCGTGGGGGGGTGAGTGTGCACATTCACTCCTTTCCATGGCTGCAGGGGGTGCATTTTTGGGGTAGAGACCCCAAACTTTCAGCGGAGCTTCAGACAAGCCTTCTTAAGAGACCCCCCATGCTTTGTAAACATTGGGTCAGGGGGTCCCGAGATATGGGCTCCACCCCTTTTCCCTCCCCCCTTTTCCATTTCTGTGGCTGCAGGGGGTGCTTTTTTGGGGGTGCAGCCCCCAAACTTTCAGCATAGCTTCAGACAAGCCTTCTTAAGAGACCCCCCAAGTTTTGTAAAGATGGGTTCAGTGGGGGCAGAAATATGGGCTCCCCCCTTTTCTCTTTCTGTGGCTGCAGGGGGTGCATTTTTGGGGGTGCAGCCCCCAAACATTCAGCATAGCTTCAGAAGAGCCTTCTTAAGAGACCCCCCAAGTTTTGTAAACATTGGGTCAGGGGGTCCCGAGATATGGTCTTTCCCCTTTTCCCTATTGGGATGAATGGATCACCCGATCCTGTATGCATCTCCAGAGCGGCAAATCCAAGGCAAAACCTCCCGTGCTTAAATAGAATTGTATTGGATTACCCAGCCCTCCAGCCCCTCCTGATGGAACAGAAGACAGCCACAGTAAGACCCCTTTGGGGGCTTTAATCTATAATTTTTCTCCTGTGTGTGTGTGTGTGGGGGGGAAGCAGAGTCTCTGTGTGTGTGGGGAGGGAGCAGTTTCTGTGGGTGGGTGGGGAAGCCAAAGGGGGCTTTCGCCTGTTCTGCCTGGGGTGTGTGTGCCCCCTCGAGTTTCTCTGTCCCTGGTTTGAGGGGGGGGGGCTTCAGTTGTGTGTCCTCATGTTTTCCCTCATTCATAAGATCGGTTAGGTCTATTTTGATGCTTGCTCAAAACTTTTTTTCAAATGGTAACTTAAAGAATGCATTTGCCTGGTCCTGAGTCCGATGCAAAAGGGGAAATTCCACCCCCTCCTGCTCATTATGCATAGCTAGCTGCCTCTGTCCCTTTCCATGGTTTGCAAACTCCCAGGTGTCAGGTGTTGCTTTGCATGGTTGCAAACGTGTTGCTTTGCATGGTTTTGTTGCTTTGCAGTTGTGTTGCTTTGCAAACTTCTTCGCACCTGCCCTGCCCATTATGCATAGCTAGCTGCCTCTGTCCCTTTCCATGGTTTGCAAACTCCCAGGTGTCAGGTGTTGCTTTACATGGTTGTGTTGCTTTGCAGTTGTGTTGCTTTGCAAACTTCTTCGCACCTGCCCCGCCTTTGCTCCCCGCAGCTCAGCTGTTTGTTGGGCTGGGAGCTTTGTGCGTGGTTGGCAAGCTCTGCTCAGAGATGCACATTAAGGGTGGGGGAACCTTTTTCGGGGCCCATATCTCAGCCCCCCCTGACCCAATCTCTACAAAACTTGGGGGGTCTTGCAAGAAGGGTCCTTTGAAGCTCCACTGAAAGTTTGGGACCTCTACCCCCAAAAATGCCCCCCCCCCGGAGCCACGGAAAGGCGCGGTTGTGTTTTTAATGGCTTTATTCGTCCGAATTTTTTCCCCGAACTCTGAATTCACGCCGAATTGCATGGACCCGAAGCGGGGGAGTTCAGACTTCAGCATATCCCGAATCCAGATGAACCGAATTCGGTCGAATCCGAACTATACCGAATTTTTTTTTCAACAGCCCTAGTTTCCCCACTCCTACACAGTAAGCCTGCTGGGTGACCTTGGGCTAATCACCGTTCTCTCCAAACTCTCTCAGCCTCACCTACCTCACAAGGTGTCTGTTGTGGGGGGAGGATGGGAAGGCAATTGTAAGCTCCTTAAAAGGCAGAGAAAATCAGGGTATAAAAACCAACTCTTCTTCTTCTCCTGCTGGTTGCCAAGGCCAACTCTGGCAACCCTGGTGACTAGTCCAAGGCCATTAAGGGCTTTATATGTGATGGCCTGTAACTTGAATTGAACCCTGTAGCTGATGGGTAGCCAATGGAATGACTGCAATTTTGGTGTAATATGCACACTCTGTCTAGCTGCTGATCCTGAATGACTTGGAGAGGAAACCTATGTACAGTACATTACAGTAGTCTAGGCTCAGTGTTACTGTGGCATAGATGGAGGCGGCATTTTTTGTGGCAGCATTAACTTGCTTCTTTAGCAGTAAGGCTGTGTGCATTATAACCCCTAGCCTGCATTTGGATGGAAATGCAATGCAGAAATATTTTAAATAAATTTAATGAAATAAAACTGAGGACTACATTGAAAATGGGAAGCACAATGTCCTTCAATTTGCCATAAAATTTGGCTGGTTGGAACTTTCCTTTCCTTATGCAAATAGCTTATCAGGGCACTATGCACGCAAGCGCTGAGGGGAGATGAACTTCAGCCCACAGCATGACTTCTGGAATACCTTGAGGCAGGGCCAAATTCTCTTTAGAAAAAGGTTTTGGGCATTCTGTGTGTTCATGACAATTCCATCAACCCAGCCCTAGATTTCAGCATCATATAAGAGTTGTACAATGGCCTTGCTCTGAAACCATTTCACATAATTTTTATTATTATACTGTATTTTATCTGTTTGGTATGTAAGCAACCTTGAATACAAAATGGTGACCTAGAAATTATCTAAATAAATTAATAAATAAACAAAGATATGAATAAATATATAAAATTTGCAAAAGAACCCCACTTAGTAGTTACCATTTGTGATCACCATATTTTGCTGTTAATTACCACATTTATGGCACTCTTAAAGAGCACATCGTATGTGGAATGTACTGTGTCAGGTTTAGTTATTACAATCATTAGTGAAGAGGAAAAATTCTTGTCGCCATTAGACAAAACCTTGTTGCAATTTTTAGGTATGGATAATTGGGTTCAGATGGTTTAGCTGTGAGCTCTTTGGCTGGCCTTGAGCAAATCATTTTCTCTTAGCCTCAAATGAGAATATTAACCTTTCTCACAGGGTTCTCATCCAGATGGATGAGCAAATTACTGTAAAGTACTTTATAAAGTCAAACTGACATGATACGAAAACTAATAATAATTTTATAAACAACAAAACACTATCTTATTATGCACAATATATGCAGTGAATTTAGACATTTTCTACTTTTTTCTGATTCAAACCTTTTCTTGAATATGCAATTTCTGAAAATGATGTATTGGCTGATGCAGTACTGCATTAAAAAAATACATCTTCCTTCAAAAATGAATTGCACCCAGTTGCAGCACTAGCTTTGGCACGCTGATGTCTTTCAGCATATGTGATATGAAGGTGTTGAAGTAGGAAGAAATTTCTCAGGATTTGAGCTTCCTGTTCCACCCTCCCACCAAGCCGGCATCCCCCTGCCATTGGTTAGGGTCAAATACCAGAAACTCTGCATTCAGAATAACTCTGTGCCATTTGAGAAAGAAGGAGCCAAAGGTAAGTTTTCTGTTTCTTTCCCCCCATTAATTAGTAAACTGGAATTCTGGAAACAGAACTAATGCTTAAAGGCATGTGTTTAAATCTTTATAATAGAATTGTACCATAAATATGAAACTTGGCTTTGTATTTGCTTTTTACTTGGCTATTTCTGAGAGCATTCCTGTGAAAAGTACATAACTTCCATCAAAATATTTGACAGCTCTTGGAGATGCCAATATAATTACTGTGTGTTCCAATATCTTGTGTATAAAATAGGAACATAAACTCACAGGTTTCACAAGCAGGGTTTAGGAGAGCAGGAGGATTTAAAGACATATATAGAGGGTTATATGTAA
Source organism: Euleptes europaea (assembly GCF_029931775.1). Classification (NCBI taxonomy): domain Eukaryota; kingdom Metazoa; phylum Chordata; class Lepidosauria; order Squamata; family Sphaerodactylidae; genus Euleptes; species Euleptes europaea. The sequence continues at coordinate 81,712,488 of NC_079314.1, read as the reverse complement.
TGTGTACAGCTAGATACAGGTGTATGTCACTGTTGTTTAAGATGAAGACTTTTCCAGCCAGATATATTTCAGATTTCTATTTCTGTAACAAAAATGTCATTAAGTCCTGTGGATACTTTCAGTGTATACTACTATAGTAATAACTGCTGATGGATTTAGGGCTGCTTCCTAATATACTTTTTACCCTGTATTGTCCATACTTTTCTTTTTCTAGTAAACAAGATACTATCATTCAACAAACTAGTACTTGGGTCTGGGAAACCCATATCCCGGTCTCTGTCAGGGGCACAGTCTCTCAGTTTCAGCTTTCCATTTGTACCATTCGTTCAGTAATGAGCTATTTCAGAAGTGCTTTGTGAAAATGCCAAGATAAATGTTGTCCAGACATTCAGACAACTAAAAGTCCTTGGCAATGTGAGCGGTAGTAGTAAGAGTTCTAGCCATGATATGAACTAGCAAGAAATGCCACATATTTTGGAATTATAAATTTTAAAAGATATTCAGAATATCAATTTAGAATAGTCTTCTACTAAGTATTCTAAACATTAGCAAATATACATTTCAAGCCATTGACAGGTGTGTGCACTCTAATTGATCCACTTGGTATAGCATATCAGTAAAGTAATGCTTTAAGCAAAACCAAAAAAATCTTAAATGTTGTTGAAGATTAATAAGTTCTGCAAAGGTGCAATACAATTAACCCGTGGATAAAGGCGAAGAGGGCTGCCTGTAGATTCTGTGTACTAGCTAGTTTTTTTAAAAGGAACCCCCACATAAGAGAAAAATGAGAGCCTTGTGCTATTCACCATTCCCATTGGAATTTCATGCCTTCATGTGTAAACCTACTTCACAAAGGCCTTCTTTCAAGAGGCAAAATATCAGTTTGTCTCAGTCTAGGCAGCCTCAAAAGGCATCTCATGAATTTCTAATATCATGCACAGTGTGCTGCTCTTTAAGAACAGTTTGTACATGAATAAAACCATGTGTGAAATTATCAGTATTTAATCCTTCAGTTTTATACACCTTTAAGCAAACTTTTCCAATCTGTTCTTCCACTGTTCATCAGTGGAAGTTGTCTGCAAATAAGGATATAAGGAACAGCGATAACTGGCGTCTGCAAAGGCATATATAAATGTTTAAAAAATCAGGATATGCCAAAGTTTTAAAGAAAATTACAGCCCATTCCTGAGGTTGGGGGCCGAATGGGCTTAGGAGGTGCTGTGACCCCTACACCAGTGTCCTTGCCACTTGCACCATCTAAGCTGGCACAGACGCTGGTGTTGGGGCACTTATGCCACCCCCCCTGGACTGCCGCAGCAGCACGGCTCTTGAACACTGGCTTGGCCTCCTGCCAACGTTTGGCTGGTGCAAGTCCTTGCGCCACATCCTGGGAGGCATTCCTGGGGTGTTTTGGGGGCTGGAGCTGCTGGTAGGTAGCTTCCTAACCCCTTTCAGCCCATTAATGCCCCACTAAGCAACAGTGGTGCTGCCCCACCTTTTCAACTTTTCTTTTAAAAAGGTCCTCCCTCCCCCTCCCCGCTGCAGCGGCAAAATCTCTTTGGAGGCACTGAGGCACCGCCACGGCCACCCCATCCCCAGCCGCTGCATGTTCTCATTGACACAAATGGAGTCAATCCAGCATCCGAGAGTTCTGTAGATCCAAAAGTACTGCATAGGCCAGATAATCAGAACCTGCATCCAGGCTACTGGAGCATCGTGGACATGGATCCCCCCTCTGACTGTCAGTAAAATCCTAAACAGAGTTATACCCTTCTAAGTCCATTGTAGTCAATAGACTAAGGAAGGTATAACTGCTTAGGATTGCATTGCATGTTATCTCCAGCAGTTATTTAGCATCCTGGTCCCACACGTGCACAAGTTACTCTGCTTTAAGACATTTGTAACATATAACTGCATCATATCACTCCCCACAGCCATACTATAACTGGATACATGTGCTTAGGGGGATAGTGTTGTCATTCGCCCTGGTGAGGGCTGGGACCCCCAGCTGCCAGCAGGTACTTCCCATTGCCACTCAGCTCAATAGCAGAGGGAATATTGGCTGGAAAATTCGGGCAATGTGCTGACCTCACTCCCTGTATATCTGGAAATGATGTCAGCACATCACCAGGGATGCTCTAGCATTTGGACAAAGCTCTGCTGGGTGACCTTGGGATAGTCACTGTTCTCTCAGAACTCTCTCAACCCCACCTACCTCACAAGGTGTCTGTTGAGGGGAAGGGAAGGCGATTGTAAGCTCCTCAATAGTACAAACTCCTTAAAGGTAGAGAAAAGCAGGGTATAAAAACCAACTCTTCTTCTAAACCAAAGGTTTTTGCCCAAATGTGTGAGAGAGTCCTTGGTGACATGCTGTCATCATTTCTGGCCACACGGGGAATGACATCAGTGTGTACCGAGTGATGCCATTATGTTACTGGCAAGCCCTCCCCCCCCCCAGTAAGTCCCCCGCCAGCAACCCTATTAGGGGATCCTGTGCCAGGGACCATCTCATGCTTGTACACTGTAGTGCTTACAAGGATTGGTCAGTTTATTAGGAAAGGGAATTGGGTAGCTCAGCCATGCAATGGCCTTCTAAGTCCAGCCACAATGCATGGGTTGCTGATTCCCCAGGATCACATTCAACAGTCTATGGGCGAAAATGCATGGTCGCTTTATCCTCCTTTAATCCCTGTATTATCCAGGACTGAACGCATGCATTTCACCTAATGTGCGTTCGATCCTGGCTAAAACAGGGATTAAAGGAGGATAAAGCGACCATGCATTTTTGCCCTTTATATCTCCCACTTAATGTCCTCCAAGCCTTAGAACATGATATCACAGCTACGGGTCCTGATGTCCATCCCAGAATGGGCTATCTTCTTATCGCCTTCAATAAGCAGAGTTTCTAAACAGCTGTTTTGTACTGCCCACAGAGATGTAGATTGTGCCATACATTATATTTTTCATAAAGCCTACATGCAGCCTTATCCATACTAGAATAATAGAGTTGTGTACGTTAAGTGTCATCACACCGCTTCCAACTAGGATTGTACACATCGATAAACCCATACCGAAAATAAACCCAAAATTAGCTGTTTCAGCGATATTCTGGTTTCATTTTTACCAGGTACCAAAACCTGGGAATAAAGCCGAAGCCGAATAGCCAGTTGCTGAATCAGTCAAATAGGTATTTGGCTTTTTTCGGCTTCGGATTTCCCCAATCTTTTCCCTATGGGAATTCTTAATGAGCTCTGAGACAGGCATGTCTGGAGTTAGTGTTCCCAAATTTTCAGGGGAGCTTCAAGGAACTCTCCTTGCATGTACCCCAAAGTTTGGTGAAGATTGGATAAGGGGGTCCGATTTTATGGTTTCCAGAAGGGGTTGCCCCCCTCCTTCATAGAGAAGCATTGTAAACTTTACCATACTTCCCTTTGGAGGAGGGAGTGTACCCCTTCCAGACCCCATAAAATTGGACCCCCTGTCCCAAACTTTAGGGTTCATGCAAGGAGAGTCCCTTGCAGCTATGCTATGAATTTGGTGACTCTACCTTGAAAAATGCCCCCCTGGGAGAATTTTAAAATTACTTGCTTTTCACAGTCTGTAATGGCCACCTGCTTGAAAACTCAGTTTCCCATGAATCCTTGCAGTGGACATGCACAATTGTGCAGGACTCACAACAGATAAAACATCATAAAAAACATAGTAAAAACACACAAAAATCCCAATTAAAACCAGACAATCTCTAGATTAAAAAGCAGATGGTGCTCATTGGGAGCACAGAGGGACCAAGGCCAGTCCAAAAGGCTGTCAGGGCCCCCTATTCCAAATCTAATAGAAAGCAGTCAGGGGAACAGGAAGGGAGGAAAACTGTTCCTGTCCTCAACCATAGGCCTGGCAGAATATCTTAGTCTTATAGGCCCTGTGGAACTGAATTAAGTCCTGCAGGGCCCTTGACTCGTTAGAGAGGGAGTTCCACCAGGCTGGTCCCAGGGCCAAAAAAGCCCTGGCCCTGGTTGAGGACAGCCGGACACTCTTTGGGCCAGGAACCATCGACAAGTTGGTATGAGCAGAGTGCAATGCTCTCTGGAGTTGTACCGGGAGAGACTTCCACAGCCATACATAGTTATGGGAAATACCATAGCATGAATTAACTTGATCTTGGCCACCAGCAGCACATTCTTACACTTAAGAATCTTAGAATCATAGAATCATAAAGTTGGAAGGGACCACCTAGTCCAACCCCCTGCACAATGCTCCTTCATGGCTGCCCTTCCTAGTCTCAATCTCCTTCTGATTTCTTGGTTGCAGTCTCCCTTTTGGTTGATGATGGAGCCAAGGAATAAAAAGTCTTGAACAATTTCAATTTCCTCATTGTCCACCTTAAAGTTGAGTAATTCTCCAGTAGTAATTTCTTTTGTCTTTTTGATGTTCAGCTATAGTCCTGTTTTGGCGCTTTCTCCTTTAACTTTCAGCAGTACTCATTTCAAGTCTTCGCTATTTTCTGCCAGTAATGTAGTATCATCGGCATATCTGAAATTTTTAATGTTCCTGCCCCCAATTTTCATTCCACTTTCATCTAAATCTAATACAGCTTTCCTTATGATATGTTCTGCATACAGATTGAAGAGATAGGGAGATAAAATAATAGAGTTAGGAGAATGTTAATCATATTTATCCATTTCTTTTCTCATTAGCAATTAAAATTCTAAATTCTAAACCAGAGACAAATAATAGTAACTACGGCAGGGGTCCCCAACCTTTTGGTGCTTGCTGGCACATTTCTGACATGGTGTGATGAGCACAGCAACAAAAGATGGAGCCAGCCACAAAACTGCTGCAGCTTAACTTCAGTCATGCTTGGTGTATATCCTGTGCTGTGGTGGCAGCTGCTGCCAAAGCAACATTAAAAAAAATCTGCACAGCCATTCAAATCTCCAATAGCCAATCAGATGCCTTGCTGGGCAAAAGCCCTACCCTGCCCCACTCACTTCCTAAAAATACTTTGCAGGCACCAGAAAAGGTGTTATGCACACCATGGCACTCACAGACACCACATTGGGGACCCATGAACTATAGTTTCCAAATCTTGAAAGACATGCATCTGGAAAGGAGTAGGGCCCATGTATATCTGGAAAGCAGTAGAGTGCATCTACCCAGGCAGTGGTGGACTGCCATTAAGGCCACCAGTAGGGTTGCTAGGTCCCTCTTCACCATCGGCGGGTGCCTGAGGAGGGCAGGGTTTGGGGAGGGGAGGGACTTCAATGCCATAGTGTCCAATGGCCAAAGTGGCCATTTTCTCAAGGTGAACTGATCTCTATCAGCTGGAGATCAGTTGTAATAGCAGGAGATCTTCTGCTATTACCTGGAGGTTGGCAACCATAGGTGAGAGTGACCTTACCCTGCCCAGCCCAGCCTGTGTCATGAGATGTTACTCCTCCCCTTGCCCAGGCAAGTCCTGAGCTGAGACTCTCCCCGCCTTGCCCAGGCCAGCCCCAAGCAAGTACAAACTCTGCTCATTTTGCTTCACCTGTCAGAGGTGAGACTCTTCTTGCCTGCACTGTGCAAGGCAAGACTCTCCCCACTTTACCCCACAGCAATCCTTGTCATTGACCAGCCTTTTCTCTTTTGGTGGCATGGCCAGGCAGGGATGAGGTCATGGCTGTTCGCCCTTCCCATGAATGCGAAAGTTAAAAACTGCTGGCAAGGAGAGCCTGCTAAACTTTTAAAGGCACCTTGCAGCAAAAGGCAGTGAACAGTTAAAAATCAGCCTCTCCTTTATTCCCACAATTATGGGGCAGGAGGGGGAGACTTCATCTGGCTCCTGATCAGAAGGAACAAAATCCATCCCTACAGGTGGAAAACTGGGCCACTCTAATAGTAACACAATTTGGAAAGAGATTACTTCTCTTGGTAAAATGAAGCCAACTGCTTGTGTCTGTTGGTTATGTTGTTTTATTTCATGGCTTGTAAAAATTCACTAGAGAGGTTCAGGAACGGGAGTTGTCCAAGATTTAGAAATGCTTTGCCTCTGAAATTTTGTCCTTCTCCTGCTTTTCACTTGTCAGCTTAAATGACTGGTTATGCTTTATGCAAACACAGAATTATTTTTAAACTCTGTAATTATCAGAGTTCTAGTTAAAATTGTTAAATATTGTACATCTAAAATTACATAATTTCCCCACTAGATTTTAATCATATTTTTCTGCTTTCTTTTACTAGAACAAGATTGAAGAATGAAGTTGTTGGCAAGCATTTTTGTGGGATTTATAACCTTTGATATTATTGTGGCTGCTCCTACAATGAGTTCCATAATTTATGACTCTGAAACATATGACATTGCTTTAGAAGATCTGGATAACCTATATGACTATGATGAAAATCTGTCGGTTGATCAGGCACAGGTAATTCAGTGGTATATTTGACTTCCTGTACTGTGCAATCTATAAATAGGGTTGCAAGCTCTGGATTGTGAAATTTCTGGATATTTTTGGGGTGGAGCCTGGGGAAGTCGGGATTTGGGGAGGGGAGAGACCTCAGTGGGGTATAATGCCATAGAATTCCCCTTACAATTCCCCTTATGAAACAACCATTTTCTGCAGGGGAACTGATCTATTTTACCTGGAGACCAGTTGTAATTCCGGGAGATCTCCAGCTACCACCTGAAGACTGGTAACCTTATCTCTAAATATATATTTTTCAATATCATTTCAAAGAACAGGCCCCACTGGGAGATTGGTAACCCCACAACTCTAGTGGTTGTTCTGTAAAACATAACTTTAAAATGGAACTAGCAATCCAGTTATATAAGCAAAAATAGCCAGTTTTGGTCATGACAAAAGGAAGACGCAATTCCACATCATTTCAAAGACACTCACAGGGATGGTCAGCAAAGTGCTTTAAATCAAAATGTGTGTTAAATCTCATCGCCTTTAATTGACCACATATGTATTCTCATCATGACTAAGTTAGATTGCAACCCTCTGGAGAATACAAACAGATAGTAAGCAATTCTTCTCAAATTTAAGCAAGCCTAAAATCCAGAAAAAGATTTATAATCTCCAGCTTTAGTAAAATGTATAACAGCATGCAGAAGCTAACAATCAGTTCCATTTCTGTTGTACTGAATCAAAAATGTAGCTTCAGTTAGGGTTGCCAATTCTCAGTTGGGAAATTCCTGGAGATTTTAGGGGTGAAGCTTGGGGACAGTGGGATTTATGGAGGGGAGGGATCTCAGCTGGGTATAATGACAGAGTGCACCCTTTAAAGCAGCCATTATCTTCAGGGGAACTGTAGAAAGCAGCCATTATCTTCAGGGGAACTGTAGACTGGGATCAGTTATAATTCTAGGAGATATCCAGGTCCCACCTGGAAGTTGGCAATGCCAGCATCAGTGTAGGTTCACAACTTTTTGAAAGTTCTTCTTTATGACTGAGGATATGGAGAAGAAAATTACACTTGGCCCATTCATGCAAAGCAACTGATGTGAGCATGAATTTGATGCCCTCTAAGAACATGTTTCTTACATTAGATACAAGAGAAGCTCAGGTATTTTTCAAGGTTTTTTAAAGGTTATTTAAAGCATAAAATATTTCTCAACATTATTTAAAGCATTAAATACATTAAATAAATCTCACATTTATCCAAGTCAGTAGTTTTGTATGAATATATTATGTACCCCATCTCTCTGAAAATATATGTTTGAGCCATCTCTCAGGTGCGAAGGAGTGTTTACATTTTGTATAGGTCTGCATTGTACAGAAGAAATTCAGCCTCACCTCTTGTAAACTGCATTCTGGTATCACTATAATCCTTTTAAATGGGAAATTAGCAGCTCTGAATTGAAGTGTGGATTAATTTTAATTATTCAAAGGCAATATTACTAGAGGTGAATGTTTTGGAAGTTATGTACTATTCTGTATAAATGTACAGCTGAGGTGAATGTCTGGCTTTCATTTCTCCTGTAACTTCAAATTCCAGGAACTTGAAAGTTTTTTTTTGAAAGACTTCCATCCCAAGGGAGCTTATTGTTGAGAAGAGCCTTAAGCAAAGAAAAGATGTCATTCAAGTAGAGAGATAATTTATGCAGCAGTTTCAGAGCAGAGACAACAGGAAAAAGGAAATGTGCAAAGAAAATAAACACAAGAACAAGGAAGATATGGTTAGGTCCAGCAGGAGAAAGGGATTAGGAAGGAGTACAATTTTAGCTGACTCTGTTCATTTGCGTTAAAGGTTTTATATGTCTTTGAGTTCAGCTTGAAAATGTAGTATTTTTTTGTGTCATAAGCATTTCTCTCTTATTGGGTGTAGCGTAGCAGACATATTCCAGAAATTTACCCACATTAGCCTGTTGCTGCTAGAAAATGATTGGAGAAGGGACATTGTTAATGCATCACATTCAAAGCAAGAGACATGAAGACTGCCAAAATAGCATTCTGGGCAGAAAGCATGATGAAATACATACCCACAGAATGGAGTGGTGAAGGAATTCCGCTTTCACACCTTTGACTTGGTCCCAAAACGGATGAAATAGAATTTGAAGTGCTGGTCAGGAGTATAAACTTGGGAACAAAGACATGGGTTGAAACAGAGTGTGAAACTTCCTCCTTTGAACTTTAACAATTGAAGTAAAATAATAGAAAATTAATGCACCTTAGTTGTCTTACCTCCTGTAAGAAAACTGAAGTAAATTGTTTTACCTTAGAACCAGTGGGACATACTTGTTAAAGTGTAGGGCAAGGACCTTGGAGATTCTGGTTCAAATCCCCACTCTACCATGGAAGTTTGCTGGGTGACGTTTGGCCAGTCACTTACTCTTAGCCTAGGTTACCTCACAGGGTCATTGGAGGAGGAGTAGAGAATGATGCTTCTTTGGGTACCCATTTGGGAGAAAATAACATATAAATATTTAAATAAAAACAAGTGACTTCACTTGTGGTTTTCATTCACTGTCCTTTAACCCATCACATTATCTGTGCCTGATTCTGGTGAAGTAAGCTAGTTCTTTCAAAAGCTCACAGTTCCACAAAATACTTTATAAGTTGCAGCTTAACGTTTTATGTGCTGTATCAGATCAAGTCTCAGTTTATCTTAGAAATACCCTGTGTTTATTCTCATAGAAGCAGTCCTTAGATTAATGAGATAAAATTAAAGAACAAAGATGGTGGGTAAGGGAGTTGGCTATCCAAGAATAAATGCTAATCAGTGAAAGCAGAGGAGTTATTAATCTTTCTCAGAAATAATCTTCGAAATGAGACTTGAGTTGGGGTAATTTGGAAATAAATACTCAGGCTTCTGAGATTTTGCATATTTAGAATATTAAAAGGGAATGGAAATCCTAGTATCATCACTCTGATCAAAACGCTGACTTAAACACAATCATTTGCTGAACAATCATTCCAGGCAAAATATATACAATTCATATATTTTTTTAAAAAAAAATCAGTTCTACATCACAAAATATAAAAGCAGTCATTGATACCAATTATGTCATGGTGCATAAATTTCACTTAATTTCCATGTTTGAACGATTGTTGAAAGCTTTTATTTGAGCAAGAAGATGAACTCAGAATTTGGGGGTACAGGTGGAATACATGCATGGAAATCAATGGACACTTTTGTGAGGACCCTGGTGCTATTACTTTCTGCCCTGTTTCAAGCAGGAGCCTTCTCCCTACTATATGAGTCCAGAAAAGTCAAGAGCAGGGAAGAGGAAGAAATAATGTTGGTATTTGTTGGGTTTTCCCCCAAAACTTTTATGAAATAAAACCAGCCAATTCAGTTCTGACTCAGATTCATCCAAATTAGGGTTGCCTCCAGATACTAACTGGAGATCTCCTGCTATTACAACTTATCTCCTGCCGATAGAGATTAGTTCACTAGGAGAAAAGGCTGCTTTGGCAATTAAACTCTATGGCATTGAAGTCCCCTCCCCAAACCCCGCCCTCAAGCTCCGCCCCCAAACCTCCCACCGGTGGAGAAGAGGCAACCGTAACCCAAATGACTGTTTACAGCACTTCCAGCAGCCATCTGAGCTGAGTGATTGTGGGGGATGACCTCAACTGTTGTGCTAGCTTGATCTGGGGGGGGGGAAATCATGTGACTATGAGTTACTTGAGTCTAACTGACTTGATTGTTTATATATTACATTGACAAGTAAATGAACCAAGTTTGCATTTATACATTACAGTGAATGTAAAGGAACAGCTATTTTAACAATTAAAAACATTACTCAGAAGATACATTACCAAAATCTGTAATGTTGGAATGCTGGTCAATACGCTTCCTTTTGGATGACACAGCTCCCCATTAGTCTGTGGTTTCTGTTGCCAAAGCTAATAGGGGAAAAACTGAGTGCCAGGGAAGAAAAATAAGCTTCCATGACCATCAACCAGAGAGGCTAATTTCTGCAGTCAGGTTAGAACTTGTTTACATAGTGTCTGCTGTCACCGAATAATTTAAATTTTCAAGAGGTATTATATGAATATGTAACTGTTGAGACTTTCTGGGTCTCAGATTGGAGGTTTTACCAGAGTAGGTCAACAGGCACTTAAGAGAAACCGCACATGAAACCATTTCAAAATAAAATTCCATTTCACCAGCAAAACCAAAATAGCAGCCTGCTTTGAAATAATATCCACTTTGAAAAAATGTCCACTTAGCTGAGTAAAGTTGAATGGAAAGGAGTGTATAATGTGATAGGCAATTGTAATTTATCACTGCAATTAATAATTGCAAAAATGTTTGCAATTATTAATTGTTGTGATAATATTTTATTTTTGCAGTTTCACTTGTAATATATAACTGGGCCTTCAATAGACATTACATTTAAAAGCATTATGACTTATTTAGGTAATATATCCTCTGCCAGTTTCTTTGTTTTTTTTTTAATAAAAAAAACACTAAAGGCAACTTACAGTCACAAAATGAACCTATTCAGAGTTAAATATTAAGTGCAATATGTCAAAACAAATTAACAATAGGAATCAGTGTAAATATAACTACATAAAACTCCTTCTGGAACAAATAGGTGTGCCAGTAGGGGTGTACTTCAAGAAAAATTTTGTTATAATGTTAGAGTTAACATTTTACCATTTATTCTTGATTTTGGGGTAGGACAGTACCAGTTCTGGATTCAAATGCATGGTTTGTGTGTTTCTGGGTTCTGGAATTTTGGGGCCATTATTTTCAGTGGAGCAACCCATTTGAGGGTCTGATGTTGCTGTTTTTAAAGACAATGTCACCACATTTCCCCAGAACATAGTCCTCCCTCTGATCTAAAGGTCTCCTAAGTTTCAAGTCCAATGGAGAAAGGGACTCAGTTTTACACACCCCTAATTGTGTGCCCCTCAGCACACTTCTCTCTGTAGCTTCCTATTGGAGGGAGTGGTGGCAGCCTGGCAGGAGAGAGCCGGCTGCTGGCATAAAAAAAAAAAAGTTCTGGCTACATTCAGTTTATGTACTGTTATAGTGAATGACCACATTTTTTAACTTTAATGTTAAAAGCTGCATTTGCCATCCTTCCTTGTTGTAGTCTACTGTCTCCTTTTGTAGTGCCCTAATTAACTTAGTTTATAGAGAAAACATATATGCTGTCACATATATGCATATTCACATAGCATAACACACACACACATATATATATTCTTATGTACAGATCTAGAATCACTTTGCATTATGGGTAACCTGTATTCTTTGGTCAACAGACATTTCCTACTGTAAGGGAATTGGATCAGAGTGACCTGCAACTATTTGCAGGTAGCTGACTAGGTGAGATCATTCCCTCTTAGTACAGGCAGGTTCCTTAATTAAGCCTGGAGCTTTGATTTAAGACAAGAAGTGTCATTCTGGAATGTGAAGTTGTGTCTTCTCATTAACCATTAGGCAACGCCTTGAAGAGCATTTTCTATTGGATATGCAAATAATTGCTTATACGTCCAAAAGGTTTATTGGACAGTTCAGTCTTACGTGTGTATTATGCTTCTGTAACCACCCATCATCAAAGTCTATATCCATGCTTGCAATCCTTTGATGTGCGTGGAAATTGCTCTGTGCTTTAGGCAGTTTTCACCAGCATCTTGTGTATTGGCCAATAAAACAACCTGCTTTGAATCTTCAGCTTCCAACTGTTTTATTGTGATTGAATATTAATACAATAAGGCAGAAGACATTACACTTTCACAAAGTATGGAAGGTTTCCTTAGCAGAAAACTACCACCACCACCCAATCACTGCAATCTTTGTAAATATTTTTAATTTTTCCCAAAAAAAAAAAAAAAAAGCGTGTGTGTGCTTGGATGTGATGAATCAATCATCCCAACTGCTTTGAGACACACATCTTCCTGCTGGGCATCCACTTTAATTACTACTATTTAAGGAGTTCCTGTGGGGGGGTGTCCCTAAATCTTCCCAGAAAAGCAGACACGGGCCTTAGAAATTCCTGCTTTGGGGCTTGTCTTCAGTGGCGATTGGCTAAGAGAGCTCCTGATTAGGGGTGTGCAAAAAACAAAAAACACATCAGGTAAGTTTTGGGTTCAGGTTTATTGGCCCCAGGTTTTTTTGGGGTAAACTGAAATAAGCCAAATACCCATACTGGTAAATGAGTATTTGGGTTTATTTCTGGGTTCTCCCCCCCCCCCCCAAATGGATCCATTATAGTTATGGGATTTATTTTCAAGGCTCTCGGGGGGTGGGCATTTTTTGAGGTAGAGTCACCAAATTTGTAGTGTAGCGGCAAGGGACTCTCCTTAAATAGACACCAAAGTTTGGGGGAGTTTGGGATAGGAGGCCCAATTTTATGGGCCCACAAAGGGGTCACTCCATCCTCCAGGCATTTGTGAGAGCCGAGCTGTCAATCAGTTTTCAGGTTCAGAAGGTCCGCGTTGCTGAGGACTGGCGGAAATAGCCGATTAGCAGGCTGGCGCCTCAGAGTCTGGCAAGTTCATGTGTGAAGAACGGCTCTACACATCTTGATAAGCATAATTAATGCACAGTCGACAGTTTAAAAAAATCCTCTATAGCAAATCAGTAAGTTCCCTAACTCCATATGATGATCAATAAGAAAACAATTAGATCCAACTTAAATCAAAACATACTGATTTCAACAGAAAGCAATTGCAAAATTATATTTCATAACCTAATCAGACTCCGCCACTACTTTCTATCAGATCATATTGCAATGACACTTCCAATGAGGGAAGAAAAGGGAGGAGGTTTTAACTTCATTGGGTACACATTTCCATTATCCTGCAATTTAGGAGTCATGGAGAAAGCATTTCCATGGCTTTCTTGAGGTTGCACAATGCCTGCCAAGCATTAGGTCTCTGAGTGCATCTTTCTGCAATTCAGGAATAGCACATTCAAGTCTAATAAGAACATCTATTCGAATTGGGTGATTCTCTAATTGGGTGACAAGCATATGTCTAATGTGACATACTTTAATATCAGATTCGAATCTCATAACTAAACCATATGTCATTTCCCTCTTTTGTGTGCTTCAGTGGCCTAAGGAGGAGGACAGAGTGTATGCCATGAATCTGAAAAGAGGCAATTATTTATAAACTCTGCTCAAGATCCTTGAGAACAGGGAAGAGCAAAGTCCCTACAAATTACATTGGGTTGCCAGTTAGAAGCAGCATGTGAAAATGCTTTGTCTATGGAAGAATGCAACTTTTGGTTCTCTTCTGCATTCACTCTGTGTAGCTATGATGCCATGCTCCATGCTCCAACATTCAGTGCAATCCTCAGCCATTTATGCTGGGTATGGGGAGCCATGTGGCAGTGTAAGCTGCAGGCGCTGGCGCAGCCTCGCCAGCAGCATTTTTTCAGAGCAAGGCCTCGTGCTGGCATCAAAGTAGGTGTTCCCGGGGGCGGAGCTGACTTTAGTTAGCTCCCTAAGCCCTTTCAGCTCAGGAATGCCCCTTTGTGCAGGCACCAACTTATGCCTGCAAAAAGCCAGGTGTAGCCCCGTGCAACTCAATGGAGAGTTCCACAGGGTTTTCTCTAAACTCACATTATTTGAAGAAATTCTGGCTTAGACTAATAATGGAAATGAACACAAAAAAAGGAAGGGAAATTTTTTTAAAATCAGATATGTTGTTTTTTCCTGTCCATATCAAATACCTGATCATTAAAGTGTTGCCAAGAACAAACAAATATGTGTAAGATAAAGAGCCATTTTGTTCATTTACTAAACCAGAAACATCTTTGTGTTGTTAAGGTCTTGTTTGATGGATCAAATATATAAAAAGGAGGAATAGTGCATGGCTTAGGAAAATACTAATGAAAAGCAGATGTTTTACCAATAGGCCACATGTCCTCAGTATGTTACTGCATAGTAGGATATTTAACTGTATTTTAACCAGTTGCTATTGGATTTATGTCCACAAGACTAAGACTAAGCAACATTCTTGCAACTGTTTTACTTGTGACGTTTGAGATGCAATGGACAGGAATAATAGCATTGATTGTCATGCTTTGCAAAGGCTTCTGCAGAGTTTCATTTTGGAAGGATTGTATTGGAGTTGCACTGCATTCCCAAGGAGTAACTAAGGCCCTTGCCCACAGAATAGACATTATAAGGATTCCCATATGGTGGAAGTGGTGCACAACTTGTGAGGAGGGTGCACTCTTCAGATGACAACCATGAACCCTTCTGTTTGCTGTTTTTCTTCAGTAGAATCATGTTCCTCTTTAAAGAGGGATGTGGGCGTTGTGCTATTGCTACAGGTATGATGCTGCAGTAAGAACAAGGAGGAACCTGATTTTATGGGTACACTGCCCCAAAGATGCTAAAGCTTTGATATAAATGTAGCTGTTTAACATGGATAAAGAAAAAAATACCAATGAAACACAAGTACTACTTAATAGTCTACATATAAAGTACCACTATAGACCCTTTTACAAAACCCAGAAAGGGTATAAATATTACCTTTCTCTTTTTTGATCCCTGTCCATCTGTACGATGTTTTATAAATATACTACAATGAAAGTGTTGCTGCTCAAAATCTCTGGTTGAAACAGTAATATTTTCCAATACTGAGCTGATCAAAAATAGCTTGTTCAGGATGCCTACCACTCCAGTTAATAGGCTGCCATGTGCAACATGCATATGCTAACACTTTGGCCTGATACTAACGCTGGGCCCATATGTCTGGAACATATCCCTCCCTCTAGGCTTCCACCATGCAGAAAACATCTGCCTTGATTTCCTGTGCTCTTTAGGTCTTCTTTTGATTTGTCCCCAAGTCCATTTTTCATGAACCGTCTCCCTTTTTAAAATGACAGATGGGAACAATGTGTTGTTATAATCCACATGTCTCTGTCCTTTCTCTTGCCACCCTAGAGGGACAGGAACTGAAGTGACATCTCATCAGATACAGATATTCCATGAATTGTTTCCTCAGTAGCTTCATGGTTATGAAAGCAAAATTAAATGGCTGTAATGTAAACGTAAATGTTATCAAAGATTGTTACATGATTTTATAGTGATGTTAGTCCACTTTTTGTAAGAGCCTTTGGTCACAAGCAGTAAACTTGAACCTTTTATTGTTCAACTTCATACAGAAGACCTGGACATAGGTAATTCAAACTTTGGTGCTGGTCTGGAATAAATTAAGAGGTTTACCACTACCCCCCTACCCAGGAGGGTCTGATGCCTGTGGCTTCCCATTCGCTCCATGTGTTAACCAACTTAGCATAAGGGCAGCCCATTCCCGAGGGGAAGGGTGGAGCCGGTGGCTGGAGGCAGTGCTGCCATGCCTCCTTCAAAGGAGGATTCAACCCCCTCCCCACAAAGCCAAAATGCTGCTCTTACCCTCAAGCCCTGTGGAACCACTCCATAGGGTTCCACGGGGATATGCCACCTAAAATGGTGGTGTACATCGAGGTGAGGGGAAAGGGGGCATTCTCAGCCTGAAAGAGCTTAGGAGGCCGCCTAAAGGCGGCTCCTCCCCTGGACTGGCATCCCAGGTAGGGCTGTCGATTCGGTTCATCCCAAACTGAAAAACAGCTGAATTTCCCCCAATTCGGCGGTTTCTACTTTGGATAGAACCAAAGTCAAAAAAGGCGGGAAAACGACGAGCCAAACTTGGCGAGTTTGGGCGGACGCCGAATAAATTCGTACAAATTCGGTGCCCCTGAAGGAGCATTCTCCTGCAGCCAATCGGTGGCCAAGCTGGGTCTTCTTCTGGCCAATCAGTCGCGGGTGAGTGCGTGAGCCCAGCCACTACGTGGCCCGGGGAGAGAAAGAAAGAGCATCTGTGTATGTGAGAGAGATCCCTGTGTGGGGGTGTGTGCACATTTTTTTGTCGGCTTGCCTTTCAGTCAGATCCCCGGGCCGAGGTAATGGTACGGCCCAACTGCCAAGGCAACCAGACCCCCGGGCCAGGGTAATGGTATAGCCCAACTGCCAAGGCAACCAGATCCCCGGGCCGGGGTAATGGTACGGCCCAACTGCCAAGGCAACCACAACAGCCTTCTCCCAACTGCCGAGGCAGCCAGACCCCCGGGCCGGGGTAATGGTATGGCCCAACTGCCGAGACCCTTCTTGCAAGAACCCCCAAGTTTTGTAAAGATTGGGTCAAAGGGTCCCGAGATATGGGACCTGGAAGGGGTCCCCCCCAAAATCACCCACAGGAATAAAACCACTTAAAGCACATTGGCGGCATTCTGCGGCTCCGGGGGGCATATTTGGAGGTAGACGTCCCAAACTTTCAGGGTAGCTTGAGGGGACCCTTCTTGTAAGGACCCCCAAGTTTTGTAAAGATTGGGTCAGAGGGTCCCAAGATATGGGGCCCGTAAGGGGTTCCCCCCAAAATCGCCCACAGGAAGAAAGCCACTTAAAGCACATTGGCGGCATTCCACGGCTCCGGGGGGATTTTTGGAGGTAGAGGTCCCAAACTTTCAGGGTAGCTTGAGGGGACCATTCTTGCAAGAACCCCCAGGTTTTGTAAAGATTGGGTCAGGGGGTCCTGAGATATGGGGTCCCCACCATCTGCCCATTGGGATGAATGGGAGCAGGCGATCCTTAATGTGCATCTCTACAGAGTGGCAAATCCAAGGCAAAACCTCCCATGCACAAATGGCCAGAGAGTCATGAGAGATCCTGAGCAGCTCCTGCTGCTTGCTGGAATCAGTATGGATTACTCTTCCTGACCCCCCTGCTTCTGCTGGAAGAGAAGACATCCACAGTTTGACCCATTTTGGGGCTTTTATCTATAACTTTTTTCCTGTGTGTTGGGGGGAAGCAGATTCTGTGTGTGTGTGAGGGGGAAAGCCAAAGTGAGGTGGGTTTGATTGCCTCTGTGTGGGACTGTGCTTTCTGCTGTTTTCATCAGTTGCCAACTTTGTCTGGAGTTAACTGTGGGTCAGTGAGTCTCTCTCGGCTGGCTGCTATTGTTTCCAATGGACTGTGCAGCCACTTCTGTTGTCTAATGGGCTAGCCTGTCATTCGTTTTAGTGCATCCCATGTTAGTGAGTCTCCCTCTGGCTGGGCTGTTCTTCTCCTTCATTTGGAATTTGTGTCTTCTGGTTGGGGGGGAGGGCTGTTCTGCTGGGGGGGGGCTTGATCTCCTCCTTGCCAGTATGATTTGGGGGTGTTGCCTGTGCCAGGGGGGGGGCTTGATCTCCTCTTTGCGAGTGTGATTGTTGCTGTGGAAGATTTGAATCCAGCAGCATGAAATCTATCAATCCTGAAAACATGCAATTTGCGCGGGTCGCTAGTAGCCTTATGAGATGCACTTTGGCTGTGTTGAAATGAAAAGATACGTTACCCATGCTAGTTACGCTGTTTACTTACGCTTTGAGTGTTGTTGGATGCACTTTTGGCATAGTTACATCTGCTCTTAGAAGCCATGGACTGGCTTCTACTGTGTGTGTGTGTGAGGGGGGGGAGCCAAAGGAGGGGTGCTCTGTAGAGATTCACATTAAGGATCGCCTGCTCCCATTTATCCCAATGGGCAGATGGGGGGGGCATATCTCGGGACTCTCTGACACAATCTTTACAAAACTTGGGGGTTCTTGCAAGAAGGGTCTCAGCAGTTGGGCCGTACCATTACTCCGGCCTGGGGGTCTCGGCTGCCATGGGGATCTCTCTCTCACACACAAAGACACTCTTTCTTTCTCTCCCCGGACCGCACAGCAGCCGGGCTCATGCCCAGGACCCTCTGACTCAATCTTTACAAAACTTGGGGGTTCTTGCAAGAAGGGTCCCCTCAAGACATTAAAACAGCATTTAAAATATAAGTGCTTTGAGTTGAGCCAAGTGAATCTAAATATTCCTTCCACATTATTGTTAGACGTGAACTTCTGAGGAGTTTGCCAGCACTGAAAGCTGCAAGATACCTATCACACCTGTTGAAGCTTATAGAAGCATAAAAGTATGGTACGGATTTCTGAAGCTTCTTATATGGAATTCAACTCAAGATGTTTTTGTTTTTTTTTTAAACAGGTGGGGTGAATTTGGTTGCTATATTTTAGATCTGCCATTCAGTAGGGTTGTGCAAAACATTTTTGGTCTATTTCGGGTTCAGGTTCATTGGGCCTGATTTTTTTCGGGAAACCTGAAATATGCCAAATACCCATACAAGTAAATCTGGGCATTCGGTTTATTTTTGGGTTTCCTTAAAAAATTTGGTCCTGGGGGAATCATTTTTCAAGGCAGACCCCCCAAATTCACAGCATAGCTTGAAGGGACTGTCCTTGCACAAACCCCAAAGTTTGGTGAAGATTGGGTCAGGGGGTCCGATTGTATGGGTTCAAAAGGAGTGACCCCCCCTTCCATAGACAATCATTGTGAAGTTTGGAGATTGGCTGGAGATCAGTTGTAATAGCAGGAGATCTCCAGCCAGTATCTGGAGGTTGGCAACCCCTATCAAGCAAATGAACCCTTTTTAAGGTGAGTTCCCCAATGTATGTTTGACTGTGAGTCTGGTTGCACACCCATGACCCAGCATGTGTCGGACATAGTATATAGCTTTGTCCAAAGTTAGAACCACCCAATGAAATATTATTGAGAGCTGACATGGTGTAGTGGTTAAAGTGTTGGGCTAGGGCCTGGTCCGCTGTCATGGAAGCTCACCGGGTGACTCTGGGCACATGACAATTTCCCAGCCTAACCTACCTCATAAGATTGTTGTGGTGAGGATACAGTGGAGGAAGGGAGGTGATAAGCTGTTTTGTATCCTATTAGGGAGAAAAGCAGGTTATAATAAAATAATCATAAGTAAGCATTATTATTACATTGGTACCTTACTTTTTCTCTTGTTTGAGCTTCAGAAATATAGAAGTGGTAGGTCAAGATGACTGGAAATGACTTGCCCATGGCCCAAACCTCACTATTTAGCTCTAAGTCTTCAATACTTTTCAAGCAACATTCCCATTTATTGTTGGAATATTGTTGATTCTGAATATTTACATTGTTGTGTCCTGCAGACACAACTACAGAAAGTTTTCAGACATTTAGGGGTTTAACGCATGGCCAATTTGTCTTGCCTTTGTGCCTTAAAAGTAGCGAATTCCCGTGGTCTAAACACATGACCGTCTGAGGGCAGCACATCGGACCCACCTTAGGCATGATTTAAGCAAAAAAAAAAAAAAAAAACCAGGTTAAGCAATCCCTGGTTTCTAGCAATCTTTTCAGTGCTAAACTGCTACTTTTTTTATTTCGCTACATTACTGGAACGCCGGCGTGCGTGTAATCACATGACTAGCTCGCTACTAACCTCCTTTTGTTCAAGCTCCCAGCCCCGACTAACAGCTGAGCTGCTGGTGAGCAAGGGCAGGGCAGGTGCAAGCCGCGCTGCTGGCTAGGAAGGGAAGTGACGTGATGGGGAAGGAGAGTTCCTTTTATGGACTTCCGGGGGGAGGGCAGAGGGTGGAAGGGGCGGAGCTTCTCTGGCCTGAAGAGTAGCCAGGGAGGAAGCAGGCTGTGACCCAGGCTGGCTGAGCATAGAGCCACCCGGGTAGCCTCCGAGGGAGAGGAAAGCTCAGACTCTCCCTCGGACTGGTCTGAGGCTGAAGAGGTGCTTCAAGCCCCAACCCCCTCCAGGCCAGACAGACACCCCCCTGACCAGCCCTGTAGGGGGGGTGCTTCACACCGTCACGATGGTATACCGGAACGCTGGTGTCCCAAGAAAAAAAAGGGGGAGAATCGGCCTTTGATTGGATAACCCCTCAGCCAATCCTTGGGCAATGACACGGCGGTCACTCCACTACTATCCCACATTATATGGGTGGCTCAAACGCACGGGGAGCCTCCAGAAGCTACTTGCTTCGAACTTATAGTGGGATGGACTAGCGTCATGCGTTTGACTATCCAGTCTCGGAATAAAATATTGTGAGATAAGGGAGGAGCGAACCAAGAACATTCTGCCCATGCGTTAATCCCCTTAGATCAGTGGTTCCCAACCTTTTTTTGACCAGGGACCACTAGGACTTTTTTGTTCGGTGCAGGGACCCCAAGGTTCAAAATAAAAATTCAGAGAATTTGAAAATAAACTTTAATCATAACTGTAGTTAAACATTAAACTTAGAATAATATTTGAATATATATTTTTATAATAGAGAACTTTTAATTGAAAATATTAATTTATTATGAGTTTATAACTTTGTTTCGCAGACCTTAATTTAGTTCTCGCGGACCCCTGGGGGTCCACGGACCCCCGGTTGGGAACCAGTGCCTTAGATACTTGAAAAAGTTTGACAATCATAGTATTTATTAAAAGTCGACTTTCTCTCACCAACTCTATATCTGTATGCAATACCATATTCTGAACAAACTCAATTTTCACAGCATCCTTCCTTTGTATAGAATTGATTGCCACATTTATCCAGATTGGTTAATGTAGCATTGGTGAGAAAGAAAGCTTCACCAATCAAACTTGTATGCAAAATCTGTTCTTGCTAAATGAAGTGACTGAGACATGTGTCTGCTTTAGACATGTGGAAAATGGACAATGAACTGTAACATTGTGCTCTGGAGCATATGTGCCATCTAGTGGTGGAACAGGATTGTGACCCCCCCATCTCTTATTGGGATTGTCTTTTTCGTATATATGTAAACCAAAGTTCCAAAGAGCGAATTTTTGTGACTCCAAAGCCACAGGTGTGCTAAGTGGAATTTTTTTTTTAACTTGAACAGGGCCACATCACAAATTGCTTTCAGAAGTTTCTGCACAGTGCAATCCCAAGCAGAGTTATACCCTTCTAAATCAGTTGAAGTCAACTGTGCTTAGGATGGCACTGACAGTCAAAGAAATAGTTTGCCATGCAGCTCATAGAGCTGCAGTTTCAGAAATTCAAGCCCAAAGCCCCCTTTTCTAGATCTTGGGCTAATTATGTTAGCCATGTGCTGTAACAATGATAGTAACACAAAGAGAGAACCGGTATGATGTTAGGTTTAGAGTGTTAGGCTAAGACCTCAGAGACCTGGAATGAAATCCCCACATGGCCACAAAGCTCACTTTTGGGCAGGGCCTCTCACTCTGCCTTAATCTGCCTCACTGGGTAGCTGTTCGGATCAACAGAGGTGAAGAGGTCAATTTACTTTTTCCTGAGCTCTTCAGAAAATTAAAAAAAATCAAGGTAGATAATGAGTTTATGTAAATGTAACTGAATAACACAGTCTACATAAGTATGGTGTTTGTTGTCAGAAAATGGCATGGTTGTATGGGAGAAGAATCCAACTAAGAACTGAAGAGAGATCCAGAGTCCAGCCCTGCCTATTGTACAAATATGATTCAAGAGTATAATCATTACATGGAGAAAGAAAAGTAGTGTAGCAAGCGGAAGAGTATTTTTGAAGAGTTATTAATTCTTTAATGAAGAATTTTGCATTTTAGAACGGGAGCTCACCAGTCGATGCTGGGTAAGATTTTTTTTACAATGGATTACAATGCTAGGGTTATATAAATAAAAGTTATGTAATACACAAATTAGCAGCCTGAATAGACCAGACTAGCCAAAGCTTGTCAAAGCGTGCAGGATTGGCCATGGTTAGTACTTGGATGGGAAACCACCAAGGAAGACCTGGGTTGCTATGCAGAGGAAGGCTGTAGCAAGCCACCTCTGTTTGCCTGTTGCCTTGGAACTAGGGCTGTTGAAAAAAAAATTCGGTATAGTTTGGATTCGGCCGAATTCGGCCCGTCTGGATTCAGGATATGCCAATGTCCGAATTCCCCCACTTCGGGTCCGTGCAATTCGGTGCGAATTCAAAGTTCGGGAAAAAAATTCTGCTGAATACAGCCATTAAAAACACAACCGTGCATTTCCGCGGCTCCAGGGGGGGCATTTTTTTGGGTAGAGGTCCAAAACTTTCAGCGGAGCTTCAAAGGACCCTTCTTGCAAGACCCCCCAAGTTTTGTAAAGATTGGGTCAGGGGGGGCTGAGATATGGACCCCAAAAGGGCCCCCACCCTTAATGTGCATCTCTGAGCAGAGCTTGCCGCCCATGCACAAAGCTCCCAGCCCCGACAAACAGCTGAGAGCAAGGGCGGGGCAGGTGCTAAGAAGTTTGCAAAGCAACAGAACTGCAAAGCAACACTGCAAAGCAACACAACTGCAAAGCAACACCCACAACTGCAAAGCAACACCTTTGCAACCATGCAAAGCAACACCTGACACCTGGGAGTTTGCAAACCATGGAAAGGGACAGAGGCAGCTAGCTATGCATAATGAGCAGGAGGGGGTGGAATTTCCCCTTTTGCATCAGACCCGGGACCAGGCAAATGCATTCTTTAAGTAACCATTTGAAAACCAGTTTTGAGCAAGCATCAAACTAGACCTAACCGATCTTATGAATGAGGGAAAACCTGAGGACACACAACTGAAGCCCCCCCTCAAACCAGGGAGAGAGAGACTCGAGGGGGCACACACACCCCAGGCAGAACCGGCAAAAGCCCCCTTTGGCTTCCCCCCCCACCCACAGAAACTGCTCCCTCCCCACACACACACAGACTCTGCTTTCCCCCCCCCACACACACACAGGAGAAAAATTATAGATTAAAGCCCCCAAAGGGGTCTTACTGTGGCTGTCTTCTGTTCCATCAGGAGGGGCTGGGAGGACTGGGTAATCCAATATGATTCCATTTAAGCACGGGAGGTTTTGCCGCTCTGGAGATGCGTACAGTATCGGGTGATCCATTCATCCCAATAGGGAAAAGGGGAAAGCCCATATCTCGGGACCCCCTGACCCAATGTTTACAAAACTTGGGGGGTCTCTTACGAAGGCTCGTCTGAAGCTATGCTGAATGTTTGGGGGCTGCACCCCCAAAAATGCACCCCCTGCAGCCACAGAAAGAGAAAAGGGGGAGCCCATATTTCTGCCTCCACTGAACCCATCTTTACAAAACTTGGGGGGTTTCTTAAGAAGGCTCGTCTGAAGCTATGCTGAAAGTTTGGGGGCTGCACCCCCAAAAAAGCACCCCCCCTGAAGCCATGGAAATGGAAAAGGGGGGAGGGAAAAGGGGTGGAGCCCATATCTCGGGACCCCCTGACCCAATGTTTACAAAACTTGGGGGGTCTCTTAAGAAGGCTCATCTGAAGCTATGCTGAAAGTTTGGGGTCTCTACCCCCAAAAATGTGCCCCCTGCAGCCACAGAAAGGAGCGAAAGTGCACAAGCACCCCCCATGAGGATTTCTCTCACTCTCTCTCCCCAGCCGGGCCGCGCAGCAGCTGATTCCTCCAGTACTCAATCCTGACTGATTGGCCAGAAGAAGACCCAGCTTGGCCACCGATTGGCCCGGGGAGGAGAATGCTGCTTACTGACGGTTATGCTGCTTACTGACGCCCCGAATTTGCCGAATTTATTCGTGAACCCCCGAACTCGCTGAATTCGGCTCCCCAGGTTTCCCTCCATTTTTGAGTTTGGTTCGTCCCGAACTAAAAACCGCCAAATCAGGGGAAATTCGGCTGTTTCAGTTCGGGCCGAACCGAATTGATAGCCCTACTTGAAACCCCTGTAAAAGGTTGCCATGAGTCAGTTGTGACTTGACTGCACTTAATTATTAATACACAGGTCATGTGAATAAATGGCCCTTGTCGCTAAGTATTATATGGAAGACTAGAACTCTTATTAAGAAAATTACAATTATTTGCTTTGTGAAACCACGATCTCCATTATAAAACAATCCATCATAACCCAGTATAGAGTAGCATACTTTAAAAATGCTTTTACAGATCACAAGAATGTACTCAGTCTGCCTCTGAGGAAAGACAAATATCACTAGCCATTATTACAGCAACAATAATCCAGTAGGGGGACAGCCAAAGTCACAAAAGAAACCAGGACAGTGAAGATCCATCTTGCAGTATAAAGAAGCTATTCAAAACTACCCCCACCCCCATTGAACTGATGAATCTGAGCATTTCATTTACGTTCCTATCTCTTAGAGTCATAGCATTGCCCCAACTGCAAGTCAAGCTTTTAATATGAATTAATGGCAAACCATTCTTAATGCAGACATCTCATGCCACAATATTCCCTTTATATGTACGTGTTTCTTTCTTTTTAGGTAGAGATTGGAACAGTGTTACCATCTATAACTCGAGAAATTTATGTGCCTTTACCACTGCCAGAAGAACCTGAAGAAGAAGCATCTACACCCAAACTTATTGATGGTTCTTCACCTCATGGGCCTGGAGTTCTTGGTCCACATACACATGAAGGTTTGTAAAAAGGAAATTGGGGCATAATTATATTCTCTTTGGTCTGCCAGATTTGGGGGCGTTAATTCCAACCATCATGATCTTTTAGCTACCCAGTGGGCCTCCAGGTATCTTCTGCATTTTCACTTTATCTTTTTATCTCATACTAAATGCTCTTAGTTTTACAATGAGGAATTGAATAATTACATTCACATTATAGTAAAGTTCCAGAAATGCCTGCAACTCATGCCTGCAGAGCTTAGTTATATTAAAGGTTATTTAAAGGATTGCTCAACCATATAATCATACACATCAGTTAAGAGGCGCTTCAGAGGTCCTGCTCTGGAAACATCGAAGACAGAGTTTTCTCTGTCATAGCACCAAGACTGTTGAACTTCCTCTCAACAGAAATTTACCTGGCTCCAACCTCCTCTGATTAGGTTGTATTTTCCCCAAAGGAACTGGTGTGCAACTTAGGGTGCTCTGAATCAGTTGAGAGGCAAGTGGCTGTAGGAGACAGGATGGAGTCCCTAGATAAAATCTTAGTCCTTAATGATTGTGTCCATCCAAAGGACTGCTCCATTTGAAAGAGGGCTTCTTCCTTGTGTCCTGAGTTTAAATTATCTTTTCCCGTTCCCCCTTGGTATGACCTTACTCTGCATTCCTATCCACACATGAACACACATGAAGCCGCCTTATACTGAATCAGACCTAGGATTGCCAGGTCCCTCTCTGCCACTGGCAGGAGGTTTTTGGGGATGGAGCCTGAGGAGGACTGGGTTTGGGAGGGGAGGGACTTCAATGCTATAGAGTCCAATTGCCAAAGCGGCCATTTTCTCCAGGTGAATTGATCTCTACCAGCTGGAGATCAGTTGAAAGAGCAGGAGATCTCCAGCTTAGATACTTCCCCTGCTGCCTCTGTTGACTGCCTCTCTATTGGAAAGGAAGAGCTGGAGAAAGAGAGAAGGGATGGAAGAAAGGTGATGTTGAAATTGGAGGTGGAGAGAGTAAAGAAGAAGTGGAAAGTGAGGAAGAGGACACAGGCTAGAATGAAAGGAATAGGGAACTGGGTTATAGAAAGGGTTGGCCTTCCTCCTCCCCCAAAATGTCAAGGCCCATGGGCCATTTACTAGTAATGTTATGTTTACCAACTTCTTATATGCCTGTCCCAAAGATGCAATTGCAGTATCAGCTTTTATTCAAAAGCAATTAATTGTTTTCCAATGCCTTTCTACTTTTTCTATAAAATGTTGATATTTCTCCCATTTCTTTTCAAAAACCATTCTCAAATTCACTGTAGATGGTACTTCTATTAATTATTACTGTGTTTTCTATGAAAAAAGACATGTGAAAATTGAAACATATACCCTAATTATTTTAACACATGTGCTACTAAAAACCTTATGTTTGTTCAGTGGCAGTTGGGATATTCTAGGTAATAGGGTTGCCAGGTCCCTCTTCACCACCACCGGGAGGTTTTGGGGATGGAGCCTCAGGAGGGTGGGGTTTGGGGAAGGGAGGGACTTCAATGCCATAGTCCAATTGCCAAAGCAGCCATTTTCTCCAGGTGAACTGATCTCTCTCAGCTGGAGATCAGTTGTAATAGCAGGAGATCTCCAGCTAGTACCTGCAGGTTGGCAACCCTAGTAATAGTCCACAGCTTTCATCCAGCTTTAGAGGTTAACAGTAACAGAAAGATTTCTTGGTACCATTGTCTGAGTCAGAAGTTATAATTTAAAACAATTCTAAGGAAATTGAGGTCTCTATGAAAAAAAGTTCAATTTCCTCAAAAATCATCAAAAAAGCATGTTGGCGTAACTAAAAGCATGCTTCATAACTAAATGTAAGCAACATTAAGCCTTTTTTTAAAAGGGGGGGATTGAAATTGCATTCCTCACATGGAAATGAACATGGGAGCCCATTTGCAATATAGTTCTGCGTGCCCAAGGAACTTTACAGCAAATTCTGTAGTTATTTAAAAATTACAAACAGTGTAATTGTCTTATTAACCTTTTATATGTCTCTTCGATGCCTTGGCAGTTCAAGTTTGCCATCAGTCTATTACAATAAATAGATTTTTTTTTAAAATGCTTTTTGAAATTTTAAATTGGGTATCCTGGCAGTTCAAAAGGCTGATTGTAAAGTGCTGATCTGCAGTCTGTGAGTATTTGTATGTTTTCAGAGCTGACAGCAAAATAAATAGCTGTATACTCAGATCTCATTCCACACTTTTTGAAACAGGGCCATTATTTGGATGAGTGCAATTTACAGGTGAGTGTAATATATGTGTATTTGTGTCCAAAAGTAAATTGTCATTTTTTCCATTCCATGTTCTAGGCCTTCCAACTTGCCTGCTGTGCACTTGTCTGGGTACTTCTGTGTACTGTGATGACCGTGAACTTGAAGCTCTTCCACCCTTGCCCAAGCAAACCACCCATTTCTACTCCCGCTATAATAGAATCAAAAAAGTCAACAGGGATGACTTTGCTAACCTAAGTATGGATGACAGTGCTGACTGAAAACTGGTTATCATTTTTATTTTAGTACATGCTATGGAAGTATTTATTTATCTTGAACAATCTGCTTGGTAATATACATTTTAGACTGAAAATTAATAACCTGTTAAATAATGAAGATTAATACTCTTTATGTCTATATAAATGGTGGTAGCTTTTATTAATTTCTTTTTTTATGTAGGCAGAAATACAATCAAGAGTTCTCTTTAATTTTATTATCATAATATTGTGTTATTAATTTTCCCCTGCCAGACAGCTTAAAGAGGATTGACTTGACTTCTAATTTAATATCTCAAATTGATGAAGATGCCTTCAGGAGTCTGCCTCACCTTCAGGAACTGATACTCCGAGATAACCAGATAAGGCAGCTGCCGGAATTACCCCCAACGTTGACATTCATTGATATTAGTAACAACAGGCTCGGTCGCAAAGGCATAAAACAGGAAGCTTTCAAAGTGAGTTTGCAATTTGATTGTTCACTTCTTGAAACATTTATGCCAAAGAAGCACAACAGAACTCCAGATGGTACTCTTGCGAGGCAAGGGAAAGCAGCTTCATCCAGCAGTGATCTTTGGGTGCTAATGAGGATGGCAGAGTGGAATCCAGACAGAGGTGAACTTATGCTGCATGGTTTGCTGAAAGTTTACCTAGTGCTCCTATGCAGATTTCTTCATTTTAACAATGCTTGAACAGGAAAATATATTGGTGGGTTGTGCTCCATATCCAAGGGCATTTGTGTGTGTGTGTAGGAAAGCAGGCAGTAGGAAAAGAGAAAGATCTAGCATGAGATAGACTGGCTCAATAAAGGAAGCCATGGCCTTCAGTTTGTAAGACCTGGGCAAGGCTGTTAATTAGGATGTTTTGGAGGTCATTAATTCTTAGGGTCGAAATAAGTTGAAAGTAACTTGATGGGACTATAACACATGTATGTGTGTGTAAATGAATCGAGTGCACTTTGGATTTGCTGCCTCAGATACTGAAAATACTTTGAGAAATTGAGAAATAAGAAAGAAAAGTTTAAGTTAAACCCTGGATATCAGCAAAAAGAATTTAAAATTATCTTTACTTTGCCACAATGTGACCAACTTTGGTATCAGAGCCCTGTGGGTACACTTATGTTTATTTTTGTATGTTTAACACCAGCAAGTATTTTCAGGTCAAAATTCAAGATTATGTTTGAAATACAGCTTGGTACCAGGAAAGTGAGTTCTATGTACTGTGTTCCCCCCCCCCACATTATAATATCGACCCAGTAAAGCCATTTGCTGCTGACATTTCCAGTTCTTAACCCCATGCACCCTGATCCTCATATTCCCAGGCCCTTTTTCAGGATTTAATCCTAACTCAATTGAATTTCCACCTCCCTCACAGGATGAACTGCCTGTGAACATCCTGTTGTTCAGAGCTTCACTCCTTTAGCAATTAGAGTACTTGTAAAGTTTCCATGATATCGTCACAGCTTATCTATTTACTGCAAATTCCCTCAGCGCATTCCAAGATAAATAAAGTGTAGGAATCCTATTGTGCTGCTATTCACTGTTCATTCTCTCAAGGCCTACTTAATTTACGATATTTTTGTATCTTGCCGCAAAATCTCAGTATAGGCATACCCCATTTTATTGCACTCCACTTTATGGCATTTTGCAGATATTGTGTTTTTGAGCGAGTCTATCGGTGCCATTTTTCCAACAGCATGTACTCAATTCATGTCTCTTTGTCCCATTTTGGCAATTCTCGCAATATTTCAAATTATTTCATTCTTATTACAGTACATTGTTTTAGACATAATGCTATTCCATGCGAAATAGACTACAGTATAGTGTAAACATAACTTTTATATGTACTTGGAAACCAACAATTTTTTGTGACTCACTTTGTTGTGATATTTGCCTTATCGTGTGCTCTATAACTGAACCCGCAATATCTCTGAGGTATGCTTGTATGCGTGTATTTTTTGGGTTCGGGTTTACTAAACCTGAAAAATTCTGTTGTTTGTTTGCTTTTTTGTTTTGCTTTTTTTTGGGGGGGGAAGCTGAATTTTTTAGATTTGGCTTTTCGGATTTTTTAAAAAATTCCGGGTTTATTAAATCCAAACCTGAAAAATACCCCCCCCCCCAAAAAAAGGTGCACAGCTCTAGTGTCCAGCCAGTCTGGCTATGGAACTGGGTGGCTGAAGGAACTGCATGTCAATATGGATGGTTGATCCCTCCAAGGGGCAATCTTGGGCACCCACCTGATGAAGAGTTGGTGCTCCTAGCTCTGAGGGCACTGGGTTCTGGGTTTAACAGGAACTGTCTGGAACCTGGTATGCCATCCATTTCAACAGTATTTATTGTTATGGTTGTCATTTTCCTCATCACAGCCAGCCAGAAGCCTGACGCACATGATAGCCTCAGCACTAATCCTTTTTTGCAAACAGCCCCCTACAAAACCTGAACTCTGCAGCGTTATCTCACTGTTTCCCTTCATTAGCATACCTAAATGGGGACAAGGTTTCCACCCAACCCATAATACAGACCCTCCAAAATTGACCAGCATTGTTTTCTAACACCAAAAGACAGCTGTCTAAGCCAGCAAAGCAAACCCACTGTGCTGACGTTTTTCTGCAACTGTGGCCCTAACATTTTTAGGGACTTCACCAAAACTTTGATAGGAATGGTATATTTAAAATGTTACCTATAAATACGTATTTGTACTCATGTCTGGCTCAGAATAAGACTAAATAAAATCACCATAGTATTTCTGGAAATAATTTTGTTTTTATTTTCTCCAGGATATGATTGACCTGCACCATCTTTATATCACTAATAACAACCTGGATCATATTCCACTTCCACTCCCTGAAAGTCTCCAGTCTCTTCATCTCCAGGTAGATTACAATTGCCCATAAAATATAGATTGTGTTACAGATTACTAGCAAGAGTACAGGATACTAAGTAGCAGGGTAGATTCACCTTGTGGCTGTTATTCAAAGACATTGGGACTGTGAAATGTTCGACACATTCACATATGAAGAAAGCAATTGAGGATGTTGTTAAGGGTGAGGAGACCTTGAAAATCAGAGAGAAAATGAAGGGGGAATTTGGAATAAGAATGAAGAAAATTGCTTATGCAAGGCAGGCTTTAAAGCATTAAACAGCTTCCATGCCTGAGACTACTTTATGGCCACATTCAAACACAGAGCTAAGCAAAACAATTCATTGATTTAATTGTACTTAGAAGTGCTCCTTCATTACATTATGAATGCTTAAACTGAGGTTTAACTTGTAAATACTCTGTTTGTCACATAGTATCTAAAAGCGTAATTTGGATCCCCCTAAGTGAAAAAGAAATGATAATGCAGTTCAAATTTGAAAATATTCTCGAGTGAATGTGTCTTTTCATTTGGAAATCTGAATTTTATTTAGATAATTATCCCCTGCTTTTCTCCCTAGTGGGGAACCCACACTGGCTTACTGCATAGGGTTGCTAGGTCCCTATTCACCATCAGTGGGAAGTTTTTTGGCCGGAGCCTGAGAAGGGCAGGGTTTGGGGAGGGGAGGGACTTCAATGCCATATAGTCCAATTGCCAAAGTGGCCATTTTCTCCTGGTGAACTGATCTCTATCAGCTGGAGATCAGTTGTAATAGCAGGAGAACTCCAGCTAGTACTTGGAGGTTGGCAACGCTATTACTGCAGCACTCTCCCCTCCTCCATTTTGTCCTCTCAGTAACCTAGTGTGTGAGAGAGTGACAGGCCCAAGGTTACCCAGCAAGTTTCTATAAAGTGGGGATTCTAACCTTGGTCTCCCAGATATACATTAACCACAACACCATGCCAGCTCTCATGTACAGCTGTGCATCACTTACTGTAAACCATTGCATTCCAATGTAACCCTTGTCTATAGTGTGCACCAGTCTCAGCTATCACACGGTCAGGTCCACCAAAATTTGGTTCCTTTTTTATTATATTATTTGAGATGAGGCCAAGTCAGGGGAAACTTTTACATAAGCTTGTGCACGAATATGTTCATTCATTATTTTCTCATTTGCGGTCTCTGAAGTCACACATCGTGTTCTGCACCTTTTCAGAGGCAACTCAAGGAATTGTGTAGATACCTCAAATGCCTCAAGAGTGTATGCCTCAGGTGGCAGGGCAAGTGTTTTGTTGCTCAGTTATCTGACCCGCTACAATTGTAGCAATGGAGAGTTATATCAGCTTTGGATGGCATAAGGGAGGGGACCTTGGCCATCTTCTGGGCGTGGAGTATGGGTCACTGGGGGTGTGGAGGGGGGAGGAAGTTTGGAATTTTCTGCACTGTGCAGGGGGTTGGACTAGATGACCCTGGTGGTTCCTTCCAACTCTATGATTCTATGATAAGGAAAATTGGAATGCTGGGCTTCACTGAAGAAAAAAAAAGATGACATGAACTAGGTGCTTATCACCATGGAGTCTTCACATATGTTCCTGTTTTCTTTTTAGAACAACAACATACAAGAAATGCACGAAGATACTTTCTGCAAAATGAAAGATTATTCTTACATCCGTAAAACTCTTGAAGACATCAGGTTAGATGGCAACCCCATTAATCTGAGCAAAACCCCTTATGCCTATATGTGCCTACCACGTTTGCCGGTTGGAAGCCTTTTTTAAGCCTGGACAGTAATCACAAATATCATGCAAAATTGCTTCTTTTGAAAATGAGCATGTCATTGCTTTTGGAAACATACTACTTTAAAAGCTCGTAAATATGGAATATGGTTCATTAATGTAAAATATGGAGCAAGTAACCACAATCCATAGTGTGCAATGCTTAATATAAGATCATTTTCTAGTGAAGACCACAATGCTTCTTTGTGGTATCCATCCACAGCAGATAAAAATGAGTGCAGAGTAGCTGGTGAGTATGAGAAAAGAGGTTAGTAAACAGAAATATTAAAGTTGGGTGTTTATTATTCCTTTTTGCAATTTTATCTACATTAATGATAGTGGCAAATTTATAAGAACTGTATGTAAATAGTAACTGATTCATGCTATCTTGGATTTTAACTAGATTTTCCATTCCTGATATGTGCCAGTCTTATCTATACTTTTTGTGTCATATATGATCAGGTCATTCATTGTAAAATGCTGAACATTGTTTTGCACCAGAGAGAAAATGTGTTTCTTATACACACACATATATAAATGTACACTATGCATATCCATGCTTTTGTAGTAATAACTGGGCCATATAATAGTAAATAACACCAGTCGCTGCTTTCTGTATCTCTGCTTAACCAGTTCTCTTAGTGCAACAATAAAACAATTTTGTGAAATGGTTTCAAGTGTTGAATATTTATCAGATAACATAGAAGAGAATGAATAGTGATAGTACTCTAGAAATTGGGCAGAGTATTTTATTTACTTATTTTGATATCAACATGGGAGAAAGTGTTAAAATATGAAGCACCATTCCTTAGGGTATGCTTGCTATGGGAGACAACCTAATAATTGTTCCCATAGTTTAGTATTGTCCTTTTATGCACATTCAGTTCCCTCTAGCACTCCATTATCTAGAACCTGCTGCAAGGCTCTTCAGTGTCCCAGTAACTGTTGCTCCACAATCTTAATTTCTTGAAATAAGTAGGCCCTGGTTCAGTGATAGAGCATATGCTTAATTTACAGGATGTCCCAGATTCTCAGTGCCATTCTGAACAGTTATAACTCTGCTTAGGATGGCACTTTAAGTTTCTGTCATCTTCAGATGTAGGATCTTACACAACTGGTATTGGGAAAGACCTTTGGAGAGGGGAAGCTGGGGAAAGACCTGTTTCACTAACTCCTTCCACAGGGTTTTCTGTTGGACCCATCCCAGTGTGATTGAGTTATGTAGTCAATCAGATTTGGTGCTACATGTTGATATCAATGAAGACAATCAAAGCATAACCATAATTCTAAAGCCCCAATTCAGCGTTAATCACTCCAGACTATGTGTTTGGATGCTCTTGCCACTAAGAGTAATGTGATAGGTTCTTTTTCGATGCATTTCAAATATGTGCAGTCCAATAGATATCCGCACTTGGATGTGTTTTCTGATATTTATTCATATTCCGTATATGACAAATATTCCATTTTGTTGTGCTGATTTCATTGCAGCAGCACTGAGCTACAAAACAGGAAGCTTCGCCCTGGTTGTCAAGGACACAAGGGAGCATTCATTTTGCCCTGCACATAATCAACCCCATGCCTTTTCCAGTGCTTTTCAAAAAATGGCCACAAACAAGAGGCCACTTTCGGAGGACTGTCAAAATGTTTACTTGGCTCTAGTTAGTTTATTAGATACATTGCGTGGGTGTTGACAGATATAATGCTCTTAGATGTGTTCTCTGTACATAAGGAGAATTAAAACTGCACCTGCACACTTAGGGTAGAAAATAGCACCGAAGTGAACATATTCACCTCTCCTTAATCAGCTCTCAGCACTTATGCTGATGAACAAGTCTTGTCTCTCTTCTTTGGGGCAGGGTGGGGAGCAGGCCTTGGGATATCAGCCAACATCTGGGGGGAGGTTGTATACAAATATTATAAAGTGCTTTGATTGTTCTTGATCATTTGCTCATATTTTTCATCATTTTACAGAAAGCTACTGCCACCATGTGTTAAAGGATAGTAATATCTTGCAAATGCCTTCCCCCCTCCCAAAAAAACCCTCACATTTCCTGTGCTTTTAGAAAGAGAGATGGTGATCTTATCACACTAGACTTTTAATTCTAACTGAAGTTCCAATACATCAGTTATACAGAATTGGTATGTCCTTTAGCTTCCTTAAATTGTCAGGAGAGTAAGATAACGGCAAGGTGGGCTCCATTGCCTCATTCTAAATATGTGACAGCTCCTGCACTTAGAGGCAGGAAGAGGATTCTTTTTCTTTGTAAATGATCCCTCTTCTCAGTCTTGCAGATAAGAATCATATACGATAACATTATTTTATTTAACCATGAAAGTTCTGAATGTTAAATTCAAGCATAAATTGGAATGGTAAATTGGCATTTGCAGTATGTACAATGAAATACATTAAGTTATCAGGCGCAACATGTAGTGCTTTATTTTTTGGAGCCTTTCACTTCTATGGTAAAAGGGTGTCCTCTATTTGAGTGTGGGCTAAACATGCTACCTGCCCCTCGTAACCTACCTCAGGAAACAGGTTTTACCCCTTATTGTGCCTTAGACGAGAGCCTATTTACAGTCTCATAGAAATTATTGGGAAATTATTATTAAAATATACCAATATTACAGGCCACAGCCTGATACAAAATTCATACTTCATGCACAAAAAATTTCCTCCATTATATAAATCACCATTCCTGCAGTCCTTCCCTTTGAATATAAACATAACATCTGCTCATTTTTCCCCCAGACCCAACATTATTCAATATTGCCTTTTTAACTGATTCCATACATAAATCAATAAAGATACTGCAACACTGAACAAAAAGTTTCTGTGTATTGTTCTTATTATAGTCCTGTTTCAACACTGACATTTTGTCCGTAATCATTACAAACTACATTTTCAGCAACCAAATTTCCAAACTTGGCAAAATGCACTGCTTCCAATTTGTAGCTATTAATAGCATTCTAGCTGCAACCAAAAGACGCAGCACTAAATACTAAGGGTTCTTAGGCTACTATATTGTTTGGAGTAGGGCTACTGTGAATTAGTCTGTTCTGTGGGCTTGGCCTAAAGTGACATGTTGCAGGTAAAGGGTTGCCAGGTCCCTCTTCAACACTGGCGGGAGGTTTTTGGGGCAGAGCCTGAGGAAGGCTGGGTTTGGGGAGGGGAGGAACTTCAATGTCATAGAGTCCAATTGCCAAAACAGCCATTTTTTCCGGGGTAACAGATCTCTATTGGCTGGAGATCAGTTGTAATAGCAGGAGATCTCCAGCTAGTACCTGGAAGTTGGAAACCCTATGCAGGTGAGGAGTAGCACCTATGTCAAAAGAATGGTGCTTTCTTAACAATTGTAGATATCTCCTCAGTGAGATTTAAGTATTATGAAACAGCTCTGACTAAGCACCCATCAGGGCTCACAGGAGGTGACTCCCCCCCCCCAACTGAAAGGAAGGGGCTGGTGTGTGGGGGATGAAATAGCCGTTTAGATTCTAGAAGAGTCAGAGAAGCAGAGAGACAGCACTGTGACCTGGCTGCAGCAACAGGGAGGGGCAGGATCTCCTGATCTGCAATTTGATCTGGTTTAGCGGATCTGTGGTCCTCTAGGAGTGTTTCGTTGCTTCCATGTGTGCCCTATTTGTATATTTGTAAATAAAGCAAAAACTACAAACATGTCCCCACAGCTCTCTTCTCCAATGGGAAACAACGGCCCCTGGAATTTCTCAGTGCTTGGGGAAGTGGTGCGTGCATAATGGTCTCATGTGCCCTCAAACTTGGCTTTCTATATAGAGGACTTTCCTCCCCCCCATAATCACACACTTCTTCTTAGAATCCAATTGAACTTTACATGCTGGCATCTGTAATCAAACTGAGCAGCCTTTAACAGAAGAAAAATCCGTTTGGGAAAGGACCAATTGAAAACAGAAAGCAGGGATGGGAGAAGGTGTTTAACCCTGCTTTTCTGCTCCAAATTCCCCCACCTTATTTTTCTCCCCCCATGTTAAAAAAGTGTGAGGTCAAACATAGTTGGAATACTATACAGGGAAACACTGCTTGAATGCCATCCAAACTGGTTTTACGCCAGACAGAAGGGATATTGAGGCTTGGTTACACACAATGTTGCATAATTCATAGTTTGATCAGCACTGTATAATGAATTAACCACATCATCATATCCACTTTTAGGGCACACTCTACCAGTTCAAAACTGAATCTTTGACTATGGTTGAATGCAAACATTTGTAAAATGGTGGTCTTTAGCCATAAAATTAGGGTAAGTATAAAATATCCAGAAATGTATGGAAACAACAGGGCATGCTACTTAAAATCGGGAAATAATATAGCATTCACTCATTTTATAGGTTTAGGCATTTTGATCTCAGGCCAAGAATCATTTTAGGTATTATCTTTATACCCAGAACACACAGTAGACAGAGAAGATTATGTGTAAGTTCTTGAAACCATTTGCACTCTCCTTGTGTTTGTGATTGGGAAATTAAGTAGACAGGCTTGTTTTCCAGTCTTCAGTTCTGAAAAATAGAATTAGTAATAGTTGCTGAGATTGATGAAATATTTTGAAAGCCAGGATGGGTAGTTTAAACAGCAAGAGCGAGAATTGGCATTCACACTGATTATTGGCCTGGGTTTTATATGCTAGAAGGAGGGGTCATGGCTCCATCACGTAGCTTTGACAGTGCCTCGGGCAGAAGTCATAACGGATTCCTGGGGCATAGCTTAGGATTTCAGTGATTACACTGGGTTGGCCTATCTGAAGCTAGTATTTGGCTTAAGCTATCTCTAGATGAACCGTGTTCACCTCTGTGGCAACTATGGTAGGTGTGTAGGGCCTAAGGGAAAGAGTACAGTTGATTTAATAACCTCTCCCCAAGAGAACACAGACCAACTCAAGTATGAAAATGTCCAGTAGAATGTCCAGTCACAGCCCCGCCCATTTCTTTATGATTGGTTCTTTGTTGCCCTGGGTGACTGTGATGCTTTATTCAATGTGTACAGGACTCCCAAGAGAAACGGATGTCACCACCTCCGGTGGTATGACCTATTGAATCTGGGTCCAAACAGCATCTCACACCGAGGGCCTCATTGTGTTACTAACAGTGGCAGTGAATAGGCACCACAGCCACAAGGGAGGAGTGAATAATTGCAGAAGAGGAAAAGCTCTCTAGAAGATCAAGAGGAGGTGCCCATCTAGTTAGAGACAGCTGGAGCAAACCACATTACACGAAGTGAAAAGCAAAGGCTGTGGCTGTTGCATTAGGGAAAACACCTGGGAAGGCTGTAAGTACCAAGGGAGAAAGTCGTTTGCAAAACAGGATTCCCAGTTATTGCTCACTGAGATGTGGAGACAGGGATTACTATGTTATCAGCAGCTTTGTAGGCAACAAGGTTATAACAGTCAATGGCCTCTGATGGTCCCAAATGTAGGAAGAAACAGAATGTCTCATGGCTGGCATAGTAATACTAAAGTGCAGCAGCCCCAAACTCACCACTCT
This sequence comes from Euleptes europaea, assembly GCF_029931775.1. Taxonomy (NCBI): domain Eukaryota; kingdom Metazoa; phylum Chordata; class Lepidosauria; order Squamata; family Sphaerodactylidae; genus Euleptes; species Euleptes europaea. Next base: position 81,675,193 of record NC_079314.1, on the reverse strand, counting down.
GTGAAACAGTGGAAGAAAAAGAGAGGCTTCTGGAAGAGATCACACAGGAAGAAGCAGACCAAGTGTTGGTGTACTGGACATCGCCAGGGGTTCCATAGATGCCGTGGGACCTGGCAATGCCGCCACCGCTGCTACTCTAGCCGGAAGCGGTTCTTCAGGAGACAGCGATTGCTGGCATTTATGTGTGCGGCTATCAAGGGAAGGCTGCGCCCCATGAATCTGTGTGGCTGGAGAGCACCAGGAATGCGTGCCCCTAGGAACACCACACAGTTCATCATCCATCAAGTCTATCAGGACATGCGCCAGGAAGAGAAGAAAGCAGCTGCAAAAAGAAGAGATAAAGATAAATCAGAGCAGCAGCTATCCATAGAACATAATTATTGTGATATTGAAGCTGCAAGTACCAGTTGTATGGCCACCATTTCTGCTATGACCCCAGAAAGGGGTATTTTCACAGGTGATGATGAGGTCAGAGAAGGTGAGAGCAGCTGGAGAAGCCAAACCAGTGAGCATGTTGATCCAGAATGTCACCATAACATTTCATGTGAGCAATACATATATAAGAACTATAGAAGTCAGGACCACACAGAAATCCAACGTTTGGATTCATCAGTGCTTTAGGATATACTTTGATGTCCAGATCCTTAAATAAATGTGTTTTCTGCTCTCACATCTAAGTCTCCTGGCTGGCTAGTAATTCACTTGTTGACATTCTCAGGAAGATATTATTCAGGGTCACTGAACTGATTTACAAAGTGAATTAAGTGCTATTGTGCACAAATTGGCCATCTAAAGTTAGTCCTGCTGAAGTTCCATTGAAATTTCATTGAGACTGTAACATGGCTAAATTTAGTTAAATAGGGACAATTGATTTGGGGAACAATCTGGAGAAAGCTCTGTATGCTTAAGCTCCATAGAGAGCAATCATTCCTGAAAGTTTTATTTCTGATTATGAGATTAATGCTGGGCATATTCCCTCAGGATTTCTATTGTGAACAGTGGCATTTATTCCCATAGGGTTGCAGTGTAGCTCTTTAAACCTACTACCCCATCCCAGTCACACAAACACACAGTCTGGAGCCACTGCAGTCACTGGGGAATGCATACTCCATCCTACTATCAACACAAACATTGGAAGAGTAAAAGATGACTAAGTGGTATGGGGGAAATGTCTTCCTCATACTTATTAATTTATGTTTACATGACTCCTGTGGTGATTTACAATATAGTAAAATAACTAAAAACAATCCCGTAATTAGCCAGTAATAAGCATGGAAGTCCACTAAAACAATTGCATCTCAAAACTTGGGTATCCAGCTCCAACTTGGGAGATTCCTGGAGATTTGGGAGCAGTGTCTAGGCAGGGCAGAGGTTGGGGAGGGAGTTCAGCAGGGATGTGATGCTTTAGAGTCCACCTGCTAAAGCTGCCATTTCTACCTAGAGAATGGATCTGGAGATCAGAATAATTCGGGGAGAACTCCAGGTCCCACCTGGATGTTGCCAACCCTACTCAAATCAGACAGAACTAATAAAGTACAACGAGGGAAAACATAATCCAGGGGAAATCAGCTGCAATCAAAAAGGATTGGCCTGATGCTGGAAGATATCCACTGATTCAGGTAAAGTCAGTGGATGAGTAGGAGAGGCAGCCACTTAAATGGCCTTACTCTTTGTGGCCACCTTTATCTCTGAAGATGGAGGGACACGAAGAACTTTTTATGATGAGCAAAGTGTCAGGACAGGACTATAGGAGAGCAGTTCTTTAAATACTTCGATTATTTTGGGGGTTGGACTAGATGACCCTGGTGGTCCCTTCCAACTCGATGATTCTATGATCTATGATGCCATATGGGACTTGATAGGTATGATCTATAGGATCTCTTAGCAGCATCCATCTATGTGCTGACCGCATTAGGCGCCATGCTGGAGGTGAGGTATTAAAGTTCTCCCATTGCTGTGCTATCTTGTCCTCCTTAGCCTTGGGTAACAATAATCTCATGTGGCTTTGCTCTGTCTACAAAAAAACAAAAACAAAAAACCATAGACCATAATAGATGATGGAATTTTTATTTAGTTTTTCCCTGAAAGAGGGAACTACAATTAGTTGAACCATTAGTGATAAAATACTTCAAAGATATTTTAGCCTGAGCTACTGTACAAGCTTCATTCACCCACCTAACTCACTGTCTCATTTTCACTCGTCGTCAGACTGATCAATGTATCTTAATTTCACATTGGCTTGAAGAATTTAAGTCTGGAATCCACAAGGAAAATAAAATGTAAAAGAGAATAAATAGCTCCATGTAGAAGAGTTATAGCTTTTGTATTCAGTAACGTTTCTACAAATAGAAAATCGATCTCCATTTCCTGTTTTTCATTACAGAAAATGGATTATGGCAATCTTTGGGGCATTTACTCGAAAGCAGTGTTATTGATTGCATCCTCAAGCTTTAGTTTAGGAGTTTACCATGTCAATGGAAGTGACATCCTGTTCAAAGTGCTTAGGATCACAGTCAGACAATAAATCTGTGTACACTCAAGAAGATATGGATGGGGAAAAAAGGATTTTGCCCCTTGTTTGAAACCCTGACCTCCTAGGGCAGACTGGGAAGAAATATGGCCCTAGATAAGGGCCCTGCCCACCAGGCCCCCAGGCCACACACCCCACAAAGGAGGAATCAAAGGAGGGAGGGCCAGCCAGCCAGCCCTGCACTTTATTCTGTGGGCACCTCCTGCAGCCATGTATATGCTGCGCCTGGCTTTTCTGGACAGGGTGCATCTGCACATGGCTTGAACAGATCAGGAGCTGCCATCCCCTGGTTGGGTGCAGCCCCTCTTCCCTGGGCTGGACTACCCCACAGGGGGGGGGGTGCAGGCCATCAGCCCTCCAGAAAATTCTTCAGTGGCTATAATGGCCGGTCCAACCAAACTGCGCTCCATACATTTATAATACTTTTAGACTTTAAAAATGTTGGGAATTAGTATACGAGTTTTGTCTCTGCCAGGATTACAAAAAGAGTTAAATGTTTGCGTTTCATTTACGTTGACACAGGGGGATGGGGCTAGCCAATTGGCAAGTGTTGATTGGTCAGATCAAGAGCTATTGGTCACGTGATGTTCTGGTGTGATCCTGGAAGCTTCAGTTGAACTGCCGTTTTGGTTAAGAAGAGACTTACTTCTTTTCACTTCTTCTTCGAGTAGATAATGCTAACTATATTCTTTACTGTGTTTTAAGCCTTAGACCCTGTTAGCCACGTGCTGGCAAGAGTTTAGGAAACGAATTGTAGATATGAGTTATTAATTTATATTCCAAGTTGATCCTCTTTTTGATATAGTAAACCTCTATATTTACTGAAAGAAAGCAATGTGTCTTGAACTTTGTGTGCGTGTGTCTAATTTATGATCCACAAGATCACAATTTATCGTAATCTATCTCAACAAAAAGTCCCGGTAAGTCATCGCAGGGTTTGGATGCTCACCTTTGAAGAACCCGAACTGCACCGAAACAAATAGTTTTTACTTAAAAAGCAGGTAAACAAAGGTTGGAGAACTGGAAGTTTCAACAAAGCAGGTGAATAGTAGAATATACTGAGCAAAAGGGGAACCCACAAGGGCTTGAGGGGGCATCTCATTTTCTTCTCCGCACTATTCCTTCCCTTCTAACTCACAATTTCCTTTTTCTCTTCTCTGGCTCTGACTCACAAAGCCCAGGAGAGGTCTGAAAAAAATCTCCCTTCTCTGTGGACTTTAAAAATTGTTATTTTTCTTTCACAACAGAAGTCCCATGAACATGGTAAATCTCAAGCCCACACCAGAAAATAACTCCTCCTCTGTCACTATTCTCCTTCTTCCAAAGGGGTTTCCTTCCCTAGAATGCCTTCTTTCACCCCTAATTCTCCACTACTTGCAGAATGTATGCCTCATACTTCTGTGACCGAAGGAAACCATTTGTTGTCCCAGGCAAATCTAACCCTGCCTTTCTCTCCTGTGGCTAAGCAACCCCTCCACCAGCCTGTGTAGAAGTCACCTTCCTCTAGAAGGCAGTGTTCCTGGGTCAGCGGAAGACAGGCCAGAAAGATTCTAATAATAAATATTTTACAAGGCTTATACATAGGGTTTTCTGTACAGCATCTATACACATAAAACCTGAAATTCTCAGGGATTGTACCCTCCACTCAAAGGAGCCTGCCAAACTGAGAGCCAGCATAGTGTAGTGATTAGAGTGTTGCACTAGGATCTGGGAGACCCAGGTTCAAATCCTCACTCTGCCAGGGATGCTTACTATGTGACCTTGGGCCAACCACTCAGCTTAACCTACCCCTCAGGGTTGCTGTGAGGATAAAGTGGAGGAGAGGAGAATGATGTAAATTGCTTTGAGTCCCCGTTAGGGAAGAAAGGTGGGATATAAATAAAGTAAATACATTTTTTAAAAATTAACCAAAGAGTACTTGATATTAACACAATTTCCAGTCCTAACCTTTTCCCTCTTCAAACTAGGGATGCCAGCCTCTAGATGGGACCTGGTCATTCCTTGGAATTACAGCTCATTTCCAGACTACAGAGATAAGTTCCCCTGGAGATCATGGATGCTTTGGAGAGGGGAGTCTGTGAAATTGTACCCCACTGAGGTTCCTGTTCTCCCCAGGGTCCATCCCCAAATCTCGAGGGGTTTCCCAACCTGGATCTGGCAACCGTACCCCCCCCCATCCCCTGCAAGTGGCCAGGGATGACCTGACAACCCTACTTCTAACTGGGCTGCAATTCTCACGGTTTGCATTCCTCAAACGAAGAAGCATCCCTCTCAGAGTGAAGGCAGACAAGAGGGAGCATGTCCAGACCATTAAAATTCTCCCTTGTGTAGTGGGTACACATGTGCTCCTTCCATCTCATGCCCAATAACTAAAATACCTCAGAAGAGCAGTGCCCCTGATTATATAGAAGGAGAGTCCTTCCCAGGCCAGTGAATCAAGATGTGATGATGAGGGCAAACACTTGCGCTAGAAGACAATGTTTGGAAAACAGATAAGTTTTTTTTCCCAAGTCCTTCACGGAAAATATAAATAGTGAAACAGATCCAAATTGAACTGTTAGGAAAGTGACACTTTTAGTAAATTAGAATCCTTCTTATTATATTCAAAAAAATTCAAAGTCTCTCCAGAGGCTAGATTGGAATTCTCACCCAAGAATCATTTTCATGACAGCTGCTGAGCAAGACCTGTAAAAATTTTCAGCACGTCAAATTAACTTTGCCTGATCACCAAAGGTATCCACTGTTATTTTCCAAGGTGGTGTCATAGATGCTGAGCAGTAATTTTAGACATCTAGAGCAGCCTATAATTTCCTAATCTTTCATGTTTCTCATTCCAGATATGTGATAAAAATGTAAGATAAAAAAGTAAAGGTCTTAAAATTGAACAAATATGTTGAAAGCATGACCGTGAGAAGATGGTGTAGTGTTTAAGAGCGGTGGATTGGAGCAGTGGACTCTGATCTGGAGCACTGGGTTTGATTCCCCACTCCTCCACATGAGTGGCGGACACTAATCTGGTGAACTGGGTTCGTTTCCCCACTCCTACACATGAAGCCAGCTGGGTGACCTTGGGCTAGTCACTCTCTCTCAGCCCCACCTACCTCACAGGGTGTCTATTGTGGGGAGAGGAAGGTGATTGTAAGCCGGTTTGTTTCTTCCTTAAGTGGTAGAGAAAGTTGGCATATAAAAACCAACTCTTCTTCTTCTATCAGTTATTTACTGAAAAAAGGTAATAGTTTCAAAATTTGGACTGTGTTGTCACCAATATGCAGAAGCTTTCAGCTCTGTCCCACACTTTCAGCTGACCCTAGGGGGGCTGTAGAAACTCTGAACTGGTGCCCATTCAGGTAAATTGGAATGATTGATGAGGGTTCTATTATTATCATTATGGTACCATCATCAAAACCTATTGAAGTTTGTACTATATCTGGCAATTTGGTATAATAACATAAGGGACTCTGAGGGGTAAAAACCTTTTCAAGTTCCAACAGCATGCACTTTGCAATCTGAAATGGCTTCCTTGAAAAAAGGAGCAGTTCAGACATGGACTTGAATCTTCTGCAGTGATGGACAGAATTCCTTTGGCTGCTTTGCAGTCTTTGTATCTTCTATTAAGTAATCCTTTCATTCATATGTCATGTGATAAACTTCTTGTCAGTTTTTTGTGAAAACCACAAGACAGGCTTTGACCTACTGTCAGGTTTTTTTTGAGGGTGGGGGGTTGTTTGTTTCTGATATAGTCATTTACATTTTTGTTGTTTGTCTTAGTGGTTTTAGCAATATTTTTCTCACATTCTTTGTTTGTGTCCCTTCTTGCCAATTTACATATGTTTCCCCAGAGTTTGGTCACTTTTCATTCTCCTCATTTGGGCCAGACTTCTGTTATTCACACTATGATGATGTGGTATCTGTTGCTGTTCGGGCTGTTTTGGAATTCATACTACCAGTACATAATATAACATCTTTTTCATATAAATGATAAAGAAATTAATCTCTGGATTCTATTACATTGACAGTGTTCATATAAAACGACATGTATTGCTAGAATAAGAATAATGTATATTCTTAATTCACATAGAGGAATATTCACAATGCTATTTAGTATGCACCCAATGCATATAGTATGAACTCAACCACTTGGTGGCACTATTTTCAAAGAATAAATAAGTCAGACTGCTCAATTTAGATATAACTTTACAAACAGTTCTTTGTATACCTCGGACAGATTAGATGAATATCTGCAGTCTAAGAGTGAAGTGGTACATTTCAGCAAAAGAACTTTTTCATTGGTCTAAAACAGTGGTGGTAATGGGGAATTGTCATACAATGTGTCCTTGAAAACTTTGGGATAATTAACATGGTTGTCTAAGAACTAAAAAACACAAGACAGCCATGTCTGCTCCTCCCCGTTTTTAAATAGTTATAGCAGCCCACAGGATGACAACGTTTGATCACAACCATAGCACAGGGGGAGCCTGTGCCATTTCCACAGTATTGATTACCCCCTGAAGTTGCTAGAAAATGTTTTTTTTTTAAATATTACTACACAGGGCTGGTATCATCATACCCTGATAGGGTTGCCAGGTCCCTCTTCACCACCGGCAGGTTTTTGGGGTGGAGCCATAGAGTCCAATTGCCAAAGCACCATTTTCTCCAGGGAAACTGATCTCTATTGACTGGAGATCAGTTGTAATAGCAGAACTCCAGTTAGTTCCTGGAGGTTGGCAACCCTATACCCTGATGTGGGACAGCTGCCAGGGTCCAGGGCTTCTGGTGAGGCCCACTACCACTGCCTCAATTCCAGTGTGCCTCCCATGCCACCTTCCTGTGCACCCTTCCTAGGGTTGCCAAGTGCCAGGGGGTGGCGGGCAAAACCCTTCCACACCACCTGGCTGCCAGCCGACCACTGAGGGTTGGCAGGCAACGCATGCATGCCCGCCTGCCCTGGGTGCCACGTCACTTCCCGTTTACACCCGGAAGCGCCACATCACACGGTACCATTTACCACTCAAACTCCCAGTTTGAGTGGTAAAATGCCTGTTGCAATGTGGCACTTCCGAGGGTAAATGCATCGCAAGGGGCCTTTTACCACACAAACTGGGAGTTTGAGTGGTAGTTTGAGTGGCAAAGGCCCCTTGTGATGTGGCACTTCCAGTTTGTGGCTCTTCCAGTTTGAGTGGCAAAGGCCCCTTGCAACACGGCATTTCTGGGTGTAAACCAGAAGTGACGCGATCGTGTTGGCGCAGCCACGCACACGATCTCACCTCACCTCCACCCCAAAAACCTCCCATTGGAGCAGAGGGAGGACCTGGTAAGCCTAACCCTTCTCCACCCTCTCGCTTGCAGTCCCTTTGCCACCAGAATTCCCAGCTGCAGGCAGAGAGGGTAGCAGTAAGTGCAGGTGGTGGGTGGGAGAATGAGGAGGCAGGTGGGGAGCATGTGGGAAGAAGGGAGGTATGAGTGGGGGGGATGATGGTGGGCAGAGAGGAGAAGGGCCCTGAGCACTTTCTGCCCAGGGCCCTTCAAAACCTGGAACTGTCCCTGCTACTGCATTTGTGTTATTCTGGTATTGTTTAGCTCTAAGGATAATAATGGTACAGCAGACAATTGAGAATGCAAAAAATGACACTTGAAAGAGTTATCCCTCCACTCCCAACTAACAATCAGTTTCAAGGATGAAAGGCAGACAGGGATGCTTGTGCCCCCTGGTCAAATGGGAACGTAACAGCCAGAAATCTACTTTTATTGGTTCACAGCAAATCTTAAGGAGAATGATCCAACAGGAAAGGAACTATACTGAAGCCCTGTGTCCCCTTCTGTTTCCCTCTCTAACAAAGGAACAGGTGTGGATTTTTTTTCTAAGCTCAGCTGTTCTACTTAGATAAAACAGTGATGATCTCCTAATATCTAATGTGTGTAAAATTGTCCTTATTGTCGTTATGTTCAAGGGAAAGTACCAATAAAGCAAGGTCTTGATGGGCTTGAAATTTAGGGGGTGGGGATCTTAAAAGGGTTCGTAAAACTACTTTGTCTCTGAGAAACTTTAGGTATAGTGGATCATACTGAAGAGGTTATACTTCACTGGCTATATGAGTTGAAGTGGTAGCCAATTCAATATTTCCCAGGGATAAAAAATACACAACTGCTGAACCCAAAGAACAGGATTAGGGTTAATATTCTTCTGAAGTGTCCAATTACAAAAACTGTTCATTTTTTTCCTAAGTACAATTTCCTAGTCAAAGGCTTTCTAGTTTCTGCAAGGACTCTTTGAACCAGACCATCTGAATAAACCAAAGCTGACAAATGTAGGGCTTTGATGTTATGATGAAGCACTTTCTCTTGCCACTTTCTCTTGTGTGGGGGTGTATCATATTCCCCCACCTTTGTTTCCTTCTCTCTTCCCCGCTTTCTCAGCCTCTCAGTCTCTATCAATTTCCCTCTCTATTTCTCCCCTCTCAACTTCTCTGGCAATCTACCCCTTTCTTTCTCTCCTCTTTATATCTTTTTTCTCCCCCCTCTTTTGCCCTCACCCCATCAATTGTCCCTTCTTTGTCACCTCTACTTCTCCTCCTCCCTTTCTCTGACAATTCCCCTGAGCCAGGCCAGAGTATCTGCAGTGTCTTGGTGTTGAAACATTAAACCTAGGTCAAATGGACACAAGAAATTTCTGGTCTTCAGGGGGGAAAGGCAGAGGTTGGAGGGAAGGAAGGTCATACCTGCATCACACTAACTGGAGCTCCAGGAAGATAGACTCCAGAAAGGGCCTGATAAAATGCCTTGCTTCTTTGTCACTTATACTGCTGTGAAATGGTTCTACATTTTCATGCAAGAATCATACGTGGCAAAGAATTTATGATTTTTCTATCAGAAGAAGGATAGAATTGTTGCAAACACATACAGCCTCTATTTTTCCAGGGTTTGGGGACCAATGTTCATGTATTAATGAAGCATAGTTGCAGCAATAGTATTGCATGTTGCCTCTGTATTCAGAAAGGCATGTGCCATCATTTCATGAATGATTTAAATGCAGAAATGAATTTAAAAGTGCCTGGCTTTGAATGCAGGATTATGATATTTAACTTAGTTGAAAACAAGTTATAGAGGATCTGACTCTCTGTTCAGAATTCCTGCAAGAGCTCAGCATCTGTGTAAGCTGTTCTAAAAAGGGGGGTTCTCTCATGGGCTACAGAAAGAAGGGATTAGGTGAAATTTAAGTGAGAGGGTAGGATTAGGAGTGCAATTCTAAAATAATTTCAAAATAATATGAAGTGAAGGCAATTCATTTCATACTTCAATAATTTAACAAGGTAGATTTTTTTCCATCCCCAAAGATAATTCTTTAAATAATATAGATTCACACAGCCATTTTTATCTGGTAGGAAGACGTGTCATAGCAAATATCAGAAATGTTTGAATAAATTGTACAAATATTAGAAAGTTTAAGGAGATATCAACTAAGATAATACAAGCTAAATGCACTAAACCATTTGAAACATGGATATGTGGCTAGGAAGGCTCAACAGAGGAGTTTCACTGCCACATATACATCCTTTGTGATAGAATGGTAAGGACCTACTACAATCTGGGGATGCTTCCGGCAATTAAACTCAAAGAGAAACAGTAATGTCTTTAAACCAAACCTACAAATGGTTCCAGTGGGATAGCTCTATGAGGTGCAATCCTAAGAACACTTTTCTTTGGAATAAGCCCCACTGAATAAAATGGGACTTATTCCCAAATAGAACTCCTTCGGCTGGCTCCTTTAGTCTGTTGCACCAAAAACAAAGGAAGAATCCTGTGATGCCTGGAAAGAAGGTTTTGTAGATTTGGGCTGTCAGATGGATGAAGTATTTCTTTAAAAATATGGCATGGAAGAAACCCACTGTTCAGTAGTAGAATAACACATTAACATCACTTTTCTTTTAATGGTGTACCAAACCCTGAATGCCAGCTCTGACTTGGGAAATTCCTGAAGGTTTGAGAGAGGAGCCTGGAGAAGGCAGAATTTGGGGAGGGGAGGGACTTCATTGGGGTATGATGCCATAGAGTCCATCCTCCAAAGCTGCCATTTCTTCCAGGGGAACTGATCTCTGTTGCCTAGAGATCAGTTGTAATTCTGGGAGATCTCCAGCCAGCACCAGGAGGTTGGCAACCCTATCCAGTCTACTGATTAGTTCTCCGTGGGGGGATGCCTGCTTTGGAAGGTGGACTCTATGGCATTATACCCTGCTGAACTCTTCTGTAAATCCCATCATTTCCAGACCCAACCTCCAAATCTCCAGGAATTTCCCATACCAGAGCTAGAAACCCTAAATTATATTATTAGCAGAGAGTTCATAACTAATTCTTATTGCCAACTCACTCATTAAGAATGGAACCTGATGAAGGGGAGGGACTCAAGTGGTATGAAGCCACAGGATGAGACAGCTCTACAATATGTGGAGGAGATACAAAGGAAAAAGGTCTTATTAATTCCTTCTTTCCAGCATTCCTATCCCTGGCTTAGTTATTAGAAAGATTAAAAAGCCAGGTACCTTTGTTCTAGGGCCAGATATCCCCACCAAACATTCTGGAGCAGGGACAGACCAAAGGCATCATTTTGTTGTTTTAACAATCCAGCTTTTCTCTATGTGACTTTAACACATGAACACATGAAGCTGCCTTATACTGAATCAGACCCTTGGTCCATCAAAGTCAGTATTGTCTACTCAGACAGGCAGAGGCTCTCCAGGGTCTCAGGCAGAGAAAGGTCTTTTGCACCACCTACTTGCCTAGTCCCTTTAACTGGAAATGCTGGGAATTGAACCTGGAACCTTCTGCATACCATGAAGATACTCTACCACTGAGCCACAGCCCTTCCTTCTAAGGCATCCTGTGCTGCATTGTCTAAGCTTCACAGATATCAACTGTGCATTTTTGAGGCGCCTAATTCTCTCTATTTATTCTAATAAAGCCAGTGAAGTGTAGCGGTTAGAGTGTCAGATTAGGATCTAGTAGGGCTGTCAAAAAAAAAAAATTCGGTACAGTTCGGATTCGGCCGAATTTGGCCCTTGTGGGTTCGGTACGTGCCGAAGTCCGAACTCCCCCACTTCGGATCCGTTCAATTCGGCGGGAATTCAAAGTTCGGGAAAGAAATTCGGCCGAATAAAGCCATTAAAAACACAACCGCGCCTTTCCGCGGCTCTGGGGGGGGCATTTTTGGGCTTAGAGGTCCCAAACTTTCAGCAGAGCTTCAAAGGACGTATATTGAAAGACTCCCCAAGTTTTGTAAAGATTGGGTCAGGGGGGGCTGAGATATGGGCCCTGAAAGGGGTCCCCCCCACCCTTAATGTGGATCTCTCCGCAGAGCTTGCCGCCCACGCACAAAGTTCCCGGCCCGACAAACAGCTGATGAGAGCAAGGGCGGGGCAGGTGCTAAGAACTTTGCAAAGCAACACAACTGCAGAGCAACCCCTTTGCAAATATGCAAAGGGCGGGGCAGGTGTGAAGAATTTTGCAAAACAATACAACTGCAAAGCAACACAAGCACGCAATGCAAAACCTTTGCAACAGTGCATAGCAACACCTGACACCTGGGAGTTTGCATACCATGGAAAGGGACAGAGGCAGCTAGCTATGCATAATGAGCAGGAGGGGGTGGAATGTCTCCTTTTGCATTGGACTTGGGACCAGGCAGATGCATTCTTTAAGTCACCATTTGAAAACCAGTTTTGAGCAAGCATCAATAACCTAACTGATCTTATGAATGAGGAAAAACCTGAAGAATAAAAATGAAGCCCCCCCCTCAAACCAGGGAGAGAGAGACTGGAGGGGGAACACACACCCCAGGCAGAACCGGCAAAAGCCCCCTTTGGCTTCCCCCCCCCACCCACAGAAACTGCTCCCTCCCCACACACACACACAGACTCTGCTTTCCCCCCCACACACACACAGAAAAGAAAAAATATAGATTAAAGCCCCCAAAGGGGTCTTACTGTGGCTGTCTTCTGTTCCAGCAGGAGGGGCTGGGAGGCTGGGTAATCCAATATGATTCCATTTGTATCCAATATAAGATCCATATGTATGCATCTCTCGAGGGTGATCCATTCATCCCAATAGGGGAAAGGGGAAAGCCCATATCTCGGGGGGCCCTGACCCAATGTTTACAAAACTTGGGTGGTCTCTTAAAAAGCCTTGACTGAAGCTCCGCCGAAAGTCTGGGATCGGCACACCCAAAAATGCGCCCCCTGCAGCCATGGAAAGAGAAAAGGGGGGGGAGCCAATATTTCAGCCCCCACTGAACCCATCTTTACAAAACTTGGGTGGTCTCTTAAGAGGGATTCTCTGAAGCTATGACAAAAGTTTGGGGGCTGAACCCCCAAAAAAGCGCCCCCTGCAGCCACGAAAATGGAAAAGGGGGGAGAGGAAAAAGGGGTGGAGCCCATATCTCGGGGGGCCCTGACCCAATGTTTACAAAACTTGGGGGGTATCTTAAGAAGCCTAGTCTGATGCTCCGCTGAACGTTTGGGGTCGGCACACCCAAAAATGCGCCCTCTGCAGCCATGGAAAGAAAAAAGGGGGGGAGCCCATATCTCGGGACCCCCTGACCCAATGTTTACAAAACTTGGGTGGTCTCTTAAAAAAACCTGTCTGAATATCCCCTGAAAGTTTGGGGTCGGTACCCCAAAAAATGCGCCCCCTGCAGCCACGGAAAGGAGCGAATGTGCACAAGCACCCCCTCACACACACATGAGGATTTCCCTCTCTCTCTCTCTTTCCCCGGCCGGCCGCACATCAGCTGATTCCTCCAGCACTCAATCCTGACTGATTGGCCAGAAGAAGACCCAGCTTGGCCACCGATTGGCCGGGGGAGGAGAATGCTGCTTACTGACGGTTATGCTGCTTACTGACGGCCGAATTGGCCGAATTTATTCGCCGAACTCCCAAACTCGCTGAATTCGGCCCCCCCGGTTGCCCGCCAGTTTTGAGTTCGGATCCGTCCAAACTAAAAACCGCCGAATCAAGGGAAATTCGGCTGATTTTCAGTTCGGGCCGAACCGAATTGACAGCCCTAGGATCTAGAAGACCCAGTTGTGAATCCCGACTCAGCCATGGATGGTTTTTGGGTGACCCTTGGGTATGTCACTCTTCCTCAGACTAACCTAATTCACAGGGTTGTTGTTATGAAGAATCTGTTGTAAGGGAGATAATCTTTTATAAGGAAGATTCTATTGTAAACCAGTTTGGATTCCAGTAGGGGAGAAAAGCTATAAGTACATAAATCAAGCAACAACAAAAAATATGTATGCCGGCATTAGCAATAGCTAATGTATGGATGGGGAGGGAAGGCAGCATGATATAACCTATCTCGTCAGATCTCAGAAGCTAAGTAGGGTCAGTACTTGGAAGGAAGCCCTCCAAGGAAGACTCTGTATATGAAGGCAATGGCAAACCACCTCTGCTTCTCACTTGCCTTGCAAGCCCCTTGCCGGGGTCGCCATAAGTCAGCTGTGACTTGAGACCACAATAAACACATGCACGCACACAATGTAGGGTTGGAACTGCTACGGACAAAAGTCAAGCGGGATGGGTAAAGAGGGGAATTAGGCAGGATTGAGTGAAAAAGCTGGCTGGATCCAACACAGAATTTGAGTCATGTTAAGTAACTAAGTTTTCCATTTTAAATCAAACAGTAAGAAAAGATTCCCCCCCCCCCACTGTGTTAATGCTAGAAGTTCGTAACATCAATTGTTCAGGATCTTAAAAAGTTTTTTTCAAAGAAAGAAAATCATTTCTGTTAATCTTACATGGAAGGCTAACAATGTGCTTATATACTTTATTCCTGGTTGATAGAATAAGTTTGTGTTAGATCTTAAGAGCTCACAAGCATTAGGGTGATTATTTTCAAATAATTCGCTGTTTTTAATTTCAAATTAGCTGAGTCCAGTATAGAGATGGAAAATTCCACTAAACCAGCTCTCAGCAGGGCAGGTACTGATTGCTTCAATAGAAGCCCTTTATTCCTTAAAACTCTGGAATGCTGCCTGACTGGGAAATTTATAATCTGATTTCTATAAATCCTGTTTAAATACAAATATCCTACTTAATGAGCAACACCACTTAAAATTTATATAGCCTGGAATACAAAAGGCCATGCATGGGACTTCTGAATGGATATGGGGACTTTCTCCCTTGCCCACACTGGGAATCTTCACATCCAGCGTAATGTAGTGGTTAAGAGCAATAGACTCTTATCTAGAGAACTGGGTTTGATTCCCCACTCCTCCACATGAGTGGTGGACTCTAATCTGGTGAACCAGGTTTCTTTCCCCATTCCTACACTTGAAGCCTGCTGGGTGACCTTGGGCTAGTCACAGTTCTCTCAGAACTCTCTCAGTCCCACCTACCTCACAAGGTGTCTGTTGTGGGGAGAAGAAGGGAAGGCGATTATAAGCTGCTTTGAGACTCCTTAAAGATAGATACAAGCAGCATATAAAAACCAACTTTTCTTTTTCATCATCATCCCCCAAGAACCACTCTTGAAGGGCAGCGACCCATGCACAGAAGCATGCAATATAAATGAGTGTGGAGCAAGAAAATCTCTGTCTGCGAAGGGAAGAATGTTATGTTCATCAGAGGACATTTGGGCTTCCAGTCATAATTCGTCACATCCCTTTAACTCTCCTCAACTTATTTCTTGCCCTGTAATGGCAACTACTTGGCCACTTCTGATTAACTCAAGTAATTTTCATCTAAATAATAATTTTCAGTCAAGAACCACTTAGCTATATAACATGATATAGTTCATAAATTTGCTGAGGGAGGAATCCTTAAAAGATCCAGTCAAAAGTAAATCCCATTGAGTTCAAAAGAATTTACTCCCAGGTAAGTGTGAATGTAATTGTGGCCTAAATTAGCTCTTTCTGTCTCCATTAACAATCACTAAGAATGCTGACTGTAATGAGTCCTCCAGAATAGAGAATTAGGTTTGGCTGGTTTCAATCTGTCAACATGTTTTGTATAAGACTCTAGAGACTTTTACAACTGATCATAAAAAATAAGTGAGGTACAAAGGAAAACGTTTTAAAATTTACCTTTAAAAAAAAAAAAGAGTCCTTCCCGGAATTTGAAGAGCTCATGCCATGGTTGCAGAAAGAATGGCAAAGAGGGCAGATTATACACAAACAAAAATTTCAAAAGTGTAGACATTGTTAATCTGTAGCTGCTAAAATATATAAACAGTGGCTTGGATCCAGTCAAATGTTTCTGTGGGTGCCATGATTTCTATCCATGGGGTATGATTTTCCCTCCTACCCACCCCTGCAGCAGCCTGAAATGCCTCCCAAATCCTGTTCCTGGAGGGAGGGAATCACACTCCATGAGTGGAACTTATGGTTGCCAGCTCCGGGTTGGGAAATACCTGAGATTTGGGGGGCAGAGCCTGAGGAGGGCAGGGTTTGAGGAGGGGAGGGACTTCGATGCCATAGAATCCAATGGCCAAAGCATCCATTTTCTCCAGGTGAACTGATCTCTATCAGCTGGAGATCAGTTGTAATATCAGGAGATCTGCAGCTAGTACCTGGAGGTTGGCAACCCTAGTGGAACTCCTTGTGCCCATGGAAGTATTAGTCTGAATCTATCGCCGTGCTGTGCATGTTCAAGAGTAATTAGCAACATTCCATTACATGCATAAAGTGGACAGAGAATGTATCAGGTATATATAAATATGCACTGTCCAAAGAGAAAGATAGACCACATCAAAGTGTGTACTAAAGCAAAACCAGAATGGAAAATACAAATACGTTACACTTCAGGCTTAACTTCAGCCAGAGCTTAGCCACGATACTGGTTTTACATTTTTGCACACAGCTCCAGAACCTGTGAAATAATCAACAATGACAGCAATCCTAAGTAGGATGACTTAAAAGCAAGCCCCATTTTATCCAGTGGGCTTTACTCCTGGGGGGGGGGTGCTTTTAGGATTTTAGATAATGATTCAGATCATGTGGGCAGTACGTGTTCCTTAAAACTGAATGCCTACAAATCATTCTGTGAGAGGCTTACATCCGGCACCTCTTTTTAGCAATGAGAGCTGCAGTGTATAACCAAAGCTTTAAAAAA
Source organism: Euleptes europaea (assembly GCF_029931775.1). Lineage (NCBI taxonomy): Eukaryota > Metazoa > Chordata > Lepidosauria > Squamata > Sphaerodactylidae > Euleptes > Euleptes europaea. The sequence goes on along the minus strand of NC_079314.1, from coordinate 81,658,563 downwards.
TAAATAAATAGGCACACTACACACTTAGGCTTGGCATATAACTCCAGGGAATAGTCAGATGTGTTAACGGATATTTAGCATTTGAGTTTTTGAAGTATGACATTTAGAGTTCAATAATGAATCTTGTAAAATATCTGCATTTTAATTGAAAATGTATTTCAATTCAAAACTAATTAAATACCCATCAGCGCGGTGAAAAGGGTGAGAGATTGTACCCAACAATCGTCCTTCCTTCTGCAGTCTTGCCAACCTGGCCTTCTCATTTTCTTGCATGGAAGTGATCAGATGCCATTCACTTCTGCATAAGAAGGAAATGGGCACTGTGAACAGCCAACTTTCTGTTCCCTGAAAAGCTTAGGAAGCCCACTGAGTGACCGGGGCTTTAGGGAAGCTAAGAATATTTGAGGAGCTGAGCTAGGGATGCCAGCCTCCAGGTGGGACCTGGGTAGGGTTGCCAACCTCCAGGCAGTCGCTGGAGATCTCCTGCTGACCCCACCTTCCTCAGGCCCCACCCGAAAAACCTCCCACCTGTGGTGAAGAGGGACCTGGCGACCCTAGACCTGGGGATCTCCAGACTGCAGAGATCAATTCCCCTGGAGAGAATGGGTGTTTTGGAGGGTGGACTCTATGGCATTATACCCCACTGAGATCCTGTCTTCCACAGACTCCATCCCCAAATCTCCAGGAATTTCCCAAGTTGGATCTCGCAACTCTACTCTGCACCCCCTGCTGGTGGCCAGGGGTGACCTGGCAACCATAAGCAGAGCAATGGAGTCTCACTCACATACTCAAGTGTCTGAGTTTAAAATATGTGTGCATATTTAAGTCAGAGAAAATAAACTGGAGTCTTGTGGCACCTGAAAGAGCAACAAAATTTTATTCCCATATAAACTTTGGTTAACTAGAGCCTACTTCCTCAGATTCAGTCACTATGCATTCATTTTATGTAGGAGTATGAAAAACAAGCCAACCAATAGCCGGGTCAGAGAGCCATGAAATGTAGGGGATACAGGGTGACATGTAATTACATAAAATCCAAATAAGTTGCCACAGGACTCCTGTTTATTTGTCTTTGCAACAGTATTACACAATTATCCCTCTGGAATTATTAAGTGAAAGTTTAAATGTGAAACCCTGCCCTTGCCAGGTAGCTATTGTTCTTGCACGGTGAAAGAGTGCCACATGTACCTTCTATCACATGTACCACAAAATGTTTAGGGTGTGGGCATTCCAGATGGGGGCTTGATTGCCACAATTCTTCCTCCTCAAGAATGAAAAGGGGAAAAGATTATTAAATCTGAAGAGATGTCTGAGTTGGCCTGAGTTTTCACCTTAGAAAACACACAGGGAATTTTGTTGCTCTGTACCTGTATGACTTGTGGCTGAGTCCATTTGGGCAGTCATGCCTCAGTTCTTTTTTTTTTTTTTTAAGCATTTATTTTTAAGATATGAAGCCACAATAGTGAGATTTTAGATATGGAGTTAGGGTTGCCAGGTCCCCCCTCTGGCGGGAGGTTTTTGGCCGGAGCTGGGGCGGGTATCATGCCTGCACCAATGTGATTACATCACTTCTGGTTTACACCTGAAAGTGCTGCATCGCAATGGACCGCTTTACCACTCAAACTCCCTAAAGCGGCCTGTTGCGATGTGGCGCTTCTGGGTGTAAACTGGAAGTAATGTAATTATGTCGGTGTGTGCGTATAATCCCCGCTCCTGAGCTGGCTGAGTGACCTGGCAACCCTATACAGAGTCAAAAAAATTAGGCCCTGGATCTAAGTTATCAAAGAGGGGGTATCTAAGTAAGGTACTGACACTTTCCCTTGCATTACTTCTGGCAGGGTTCCTTCTGTTTTCCCGCTCTTGCAGGCTATGTAATTTCATGCTATTTCTTCCTAGATGAATGGTGAATTCTCCTAGAGTTGCCAGCTCTGGCCTGGGAAATTCCTGGAGATTTTGGTTCCTGTGGAGAGGTGAATTTGGGGAAGGATTTCCCCTGACCTAGAGTCCACCCTCCAAAACTGTCATTTTTTCCCCAGGGAACTGATCTCAGTAGTCCGGAGATCAGTTGTAATTCTAGAACTCCAGGTTCTCCATGGAAGTTGGCAACTCTAATCCTCACACACCTTGATGTTTATCAGTCAACACCTCTGAGGCAGACAACAGACTTGGCTCCCACCTCATGGCTATTTACATTATAAAAAGGCAATTAAACTATGAAATGCCATTCATTTCCACATCTGCTTTTTATAACAGCGGCACAGGTGTCTTTCCACACATGTATAATTAACCTTCCAGCACAACAGAAAAAAGATACAACCTATTTCTTAAATGTTGCCTCTTATTTCTTAAATGTTTCATGTCACATTTGGCTGAAATGTCATTCAATGAATGGGTAACACACAGTTATCTGAAATTCTAGTTTTTCTATTAATGCCATAACCTTGTTAATTGAAAATAATGTGGCTTGTTCCTACTGAATCTCACAAGTTTAATGTGTATGTTTCCTTGTCTGGTTGAAACAGCTTTAAGAAGGAACAGCTGAATTGGAGAATAGTAAGTACACATGCAGACTTGTGTGTGTGTTCTGTGCTTATCTTGGTCCTTAAATAGTATTAAGAGCTTGTTAATACCAATCTTGGTCCCAAGGAAACTGAGGTTTTCTTTTTTTGTTTGGAAGCAGAAGTAAACCCAGTGTCTTTTCTGATGGAGTACAGACCCTGAGCAGGGAACTGGCTAGCTGGCAACTCACACTTTCTCCTGCCTTGTAACTGTTAAGCAAAGGCACAGCCACCTATTTGAGGGACTACAAAGCAGTCCACTGACCAGTAGTGCTGGAAAAACTCTTATGACTCATTGTTCCTTTCAGGACATGAAGCAAGTTCACACAGAGTAACACAGAATTCCAAATCAACTTCCTATAGCAGATGAGCATTGCCCCCACACAAAGCATCAAAATGTGACCTTAGCATGCAGCCCATCCTAGGTATCAGCATTTTTGGACGACCCCACTACTTCCGGCTGTGTGCTGAGTGGTGTTAAACCTCATCCCATCCACAACATGCCTCTTAAAAGCTATGGGTTTGGCTCAAGGGAGTCTGTTCCCCAGCCCCCTGGCTTCACAAGACCATGAAAGGAAATCTCTCCTCATCCATAAATGCCTCAAGAAGCCCCATAAAATACAAGGAAATATTGTTCCCACAGCAGGACTGAATATTTCTCCTGGGAACTCTCTGAGCAGGCCTTGTACCCACAGTGCCATGGGTAGGGTTGCCAGCTCTGGGTTGGGAAATACCTGGCAATTTTGGGGGCAGAGCTTGAGGTGGTCAGGGTTTGGTATGGGGAGGGACTTCGATGCCATAGAGTCCAATTGCCAAAGCGGCCATATTCTCCAGGTGAACTGATCTCTATTGTCTGGAGATCATCTGTAATAGTGGCAGATCTCCATCTACTACCTGGAGGTTGGCAACCCTAGCCCTGGGAGAGGTGCTGTAGTCTTATCCATTTGCTTGGTTGTATGCAGTGACTTATGACTTCTATTTACAGGTAACATGGGGGCATTAGTATGCAACATCTTACTTGGGGTTCACAGCAGAATGGTAAAGAATGCTTTGGGACTCCAAGCTGATGTTGCTATGCTAGTTTTTGTTTGTGCCTCTATTGTTTTCTTCGTTGTCTGGCAAATGAAGAACCACAGCTACATTGCACTGGCATTAACCCAGACATAGTAGCTAGGGTCACATGATTATCCTGCCTATCACCTTTTTCTCCTTGTACACAAACAACTTGATCTTTTCCCCATGATTGATGTCAAGTGAACAAAATGAAATCTGAGTCATTGCTGAACTTTCTCAAGAAGCTTGTTAAGCAGCTAAGGGTGCTGGAGTCATTTGCAAAACATGCATTGATTTGAATATTACCTGAACTGAACTTGAAATTTCAAAAACAATTAATACTTGAAGATGCTTGAGAAGGGAATGTAGCGTACCGAGGTCAAACCTCAACAAGGCTAGGTCAACAGTTCTTGACTCAAAGACGGCTTCTCTGTTTAAATAGTTGTGTGGCACAGGAGAGACTTACTTCTATCGCTGCAGCACTGTAACTGGTATACCTGCCAAACGTCTGCTTTTCAAATAACAATAAAAATGGCATGCAGTCTTCCCACAAGGGAGTCAGGACACAGGGTTAGTGTAACAGTTGCTGCTGGACAATTCTCATTCTGTAGAACAGAGATAAAATTCCATGGAGAAGGTTATACAAATTTAATCATGGCTTCATTCAATTTTTGTAAGTGCACATAGTGTAGCAAAGGAAACATGCATGTGCAGCTGATGCAGATAGATCATGACACTTACCTGGACATCCCTGAACTTTCATCTTTGCCCAGCCCTATCTAAAGCCAGTAGAAGACACCTTCCCCCATTCAAGCTCTCCTCAGAAATAAACTCAGAACAAAACCAAGCTGTTTATTCTGACATTTATTATTAGCACTGGGTGGTTGGAGGAGCTTGGGACCCCATAGGGCTCCTGATGTTGTCACAGGGAGCTCCAAGCTTTCCTTAAAGCTTTCTCCATCCCTAACCCAGTGTACCTGCTGTGGCGGTGTGCAGGTTGGTGAGTCAGCTTGAAGGCCTTCCCTGCCTTTTTCTTCCTGCCCTGGCACCTTACCTGTTCCATCACTGACTGAGGCACCCCTTACCTATAGGCATGCTGGGAAACTTCATTTCCCAGTGTCCACTGTGAACATCACTACCAAGTACATGAAGTAACTCTGTTTACTTCATATGCAACACACCATGACGGGGGGGGGGGGGAGGAGAGAGAGAGAGAGAGAAAGAGAGAGAACAACCCATGAGTTTTTAAAGAGATGTGGGCGGGCATAGATATATTATCTGAGCCAGAGAATATTTCGGGGGGGGGGGAGGCATTGCACACAACAGGCAAGTGGTAGAAGAAGTTGAAGATCATATTGCAACCACATTGGGTGTAAATTTCAGTGGCACCATGAGTTATATATCATTTTCCCCTTTATTTTCTAGAACAGGGATCCCCCAAAGTGTTGCCCATGAAGCCATGGCACCCACTGGCATCTTTCTTGCCTCCCACCAAGGATTTTTAGAAAGTGGGTGAGGTCAGGTTGTCAGCATTCTGAAGGTGTCTGCAGGTTTAAAAAGGATAATTCACATAGAATAACTACAATAATCACAAACTCAAATCTGTGTGGACTTTTCAGGGGAAATGGAAGATCCTGCAGGGGAAAGCAGAGATCCCCCTCACATGGATATCATGAAAAAACTGAAAATATTTGCACTTGTTTCTAAACTTATCAGATGAGATTGCATTGCCCATACAGCACCGTCTTTGGGAAGATAGTATTTAATTGATATTTCAGCATAAAAAGTTAACTGTACAATTTGCTCATAAGCTGATCTCAGGGGAATTTAATGGCTCCATTGGGGCTGTATGGTAGTGTCTTTTATGTGTATACAATTTCCATGTTTACTATACACCTAATAATGAAATATTTCAGCCCTACCTGGTCCTTGCTCTGACCCGGATGGCCCAGGCTAGCCATCAGATCTCATCAGATCTCAGAAGCTAAGCAGGGTCAGCCCTGGTTAGTATTTGGGTGGGAGACCACCAAGGAAGTCCAGGGTTGCTATGCAGAGGAAGGCAATGGCAAACCACCTCTTGCCTTGAAAACCCCATAAGGGGTCTCCATAAGTGGCTGCAACTTGACAGCACTTTACATACATACACACCTGGTCCTTATAACTACTGCATTACTTATGCAAAATAAGCAGCAGTGCTGCTTAATTTATCAATATGTGCAGGCTGTATATAGTGTTCTAAACATGAAGTATGAAAAGAATATTACCTGGTTATGATGATGGAGCAAGATGGTATCTTGCTATAGTTCAAGGATATTCACACCCTTTTCCAGTATGAAACATCAAGCCTTTGGTTCATTGTTTAATCCTTCTGGAAATTCTAAGTTTCAATTGTCTGTACAGCACTGATCCCTTGAAAATACTGTTGACCAAAGCCCAGTTAGCAACGGATGGCCAGAGGTTGGTGCAATAGGAGAATGTAAGTGGCTTTCCCTAGAAACAGACATTAATCTTTGCGCTTAGCTTTCACTGGAAGCAATTTTGGTAGAAATATGCAGCTCTCCAAGTACTTCGTTTTACTTTCAAACTTTGCCTACTTTATATTTCCACCTTCGGTAATTGAAAATTCGTGTGCTGTGATTCAGCAATATTTAATTCAGATGATATGCTAGGCATTAATAAGCTGGCACATCGCATGAAAGCCTTGCCAGCACTAAAAGTGACAGGGCAGACTTTCCCTGTGTTCCTTTCGTTGCCACTGTGAATGCAGAAGCATGTGCGCTGGCAATGGAGCTTCCACATAGGAATTCACTGCACACTTTCCTGTCAGCTCCTCGTAGCTACAATTTCCCTGCATTTGTCTCCACCAGAAGGCTTTTTTGAGTGCTATAAAAATCAGTAATTGCTTCAGTGCTATAGAAATTATTCATTTTCTAAAGCCACAAAAGCCTCTGGTGGTATGGTGGGGAAAATGATGGCCAGGAGGGCCTGATGGCAGGAAAAGGGCACTGACGTGGGTGGAAGCTTTGGAAATGTGCACCTGCCTGCCCAGATGTCATGGCAACACTTTGTGGCTGAGCACTTTTCAAAATGAATAGGAGCAAAGCAGGTTTCAGAAAGGACAATTAGAGCTCTATTAGGCAAGGTGTTGTGTGAATACTCCCCCCCCAAAAAAAAGCACTTCAGTAATAACAATAACAATAACAAATTTTATTTATACCCCACCCTCCCCAGGTGAGCTGGGCTCAGGGGGGCTAACATCATATAGGTTCACATAGGGCGAAAACGCATGGTCGCTTTAGCCTCCTTTATTCCCTGTTTCAGCCAGGATTCAGCCAGGATCGAAGACATGCGTTTCGCCGAACATGCGTTCGATCCTGGCTGAATCCTGGCTGAAACAGGGAATAAAGGAGGCTAAAGCGACCGTGCGTTTTCGCCCTATAGTATAAACCAAGCCCAAATGGAGAACGATCTCTGTGTTGAAGCAACCTTTATGGGGGCAGGGGCTAATTTGTAGGTACCTGCTGATTTCACTTTTTAAAAATAATAATAATAATAATAATTGCTTGGTTTACCAATGCACAGTATAGCTTTCATTTTACAAACGACAGGAGAAATTTTGGGCATAGATTTACTACACTGGTATCTGTGAGGCTGGGGTGCTCCCTATTTTGCACCCAAACACTGGCTAGATCACAGGAAACTGACATTGAATATATTTGTATGCACAGTGGAGAGTGCCCATGCACAGACATTAGTGTGATCAGTGCAGATTTGAAGTAAGATAAAATGTTTCAAAAGTTGAGTGCACTCAGGTATTCCACAGAAGAGCAATTTTAAAAGCTAGTTTACCACAGATTTTATATACTAAATGCACAACTGTTTCATATACTCTATGTATGACTGAAGTTTCTGCCTAAGGATAGTTCTGCCAGTATAATATGAACTGTCAAAACCTTCTCATGTTATTTTTATGTTGAAGCCTTTTCACATTTTGTTAAAGCTCCATAAAAATCAGCTAAGCTGGACTATTTATTTATTTATATCATTTAAAACATGTTTATGCCCTCTCGCCACTTGATCAGGGTCCCCAAGGCAGTGTACATAAAAACATGAAAACGTTTGAATGTTTAAAACAACACTTAAAACGATAAATCAATCTAATAACAACATAAACGAACAATACCAGAACCAGGGAGGAAGGCCAGTAATGGTTATTGGAGGTGTGCTAAACGAAACATAAAAGTCTTCACTCACTGGCGGAAGATATCGTTTGATTGACATAAACAAATGTCCCTGGGGAGACGGTTCCAAAGTTTTGGTGCAACAACTGAGAAAGCCCTTTTTCAGATAACCATCCATCTAGCCTCAAATAAAGAAGAAGAAGAAGAAGAAGAAGAAGAAGAAGAAGAAGAAGAAGAAGAAATGGTTTTTATATGCTGATTTTCTCTACCTTATTTTTTAAATCGACTTACAATCCCCTTCCTCTCCCCACAACAGACACCTTGTGAGGTAGGTAGGGCTGGGAGAATTCAAAGAGAGCTGTGACTAGCCCACGGTCACCCAGCTGGCATCATGTGTAGGTGTGGGGAAACAAACCTGGTTCACCAGATTAGAGAGTCCTTCGCTCACGTGGAGGAGTGGGGAATCAAACCTGGTTCTCCAGGTTAGAGTCCTCTGCTCTTAATCACTACACCATGCTGGCTGTCATGGCAAGGGCAAACAATATAGGCCTCTGAGGATGACCGAAGTGAATGGGAGAAGAGAACCCTTAAGGTCTGTTGATCCTAGGCTGTACAGAGCTTTAAATATCAATACCAGCACCTTGAATTGCCTCCAGGAACCTGTTCAGAGTTTGATCTCATGGGACTGAGGCCTCATTAGCAATTTTTGCATGGCTAATTAAATGGGACACAATAGGTCATAAGTAAGATGCTAATTAATAAATGTCATCACTGTTAAGTTCATTCATGTATGAACTGTTACAGTGAAGGCAAGACCTCATTATGTTTAAAGCCAGAAGTAAAAATACAAAGAAGATAAAACAGATTAGATACTCCAAATGCTGTGTGCGTATTTAAATACTTTTTTTTAACTTATTGACTGTATGGCATGTTCATATTTATTTTTGAATTTGCCATATAGAATAAAAGAGAAACTGATTTTGTCATATTATACCTACAGCAAATGTTTATGAGAGTTTAATGGTTATATATATGAATTTCCTTTTTGGATGAGTGAAAGTCAGTCTGGAAATAGACACAGTACTACTCCTTGTTCTCTCTTTTGATCATTTGCTATGTTGCAATAGCATGATGGTGGGGGCAATATACAAATGACAAAAGTATTGCTTTATAACCAAAATAAATCATTGAAAGTTCTCAAATTTGCAATGCTTCAGAGTTCGGCCTGACACAAGAAAAGTTCTAATATGTGTTGTTCAACATCTTTATAAATAATTTAGATGAAGGAATAGAGGGGATGCTTATTAAATTTGCAGATGATACTAAATTGGGAGGGCAGCAAATACAGTACAAGACAGAGCGAAGACACAGGATAATCTTGACAGGCTGGAGAAGTGGGCTAAAACTAATAAAATGCATTTCAGCAGAGATAAGTGTAAAGTTCTGCATTAAGGTAGGAAAATTCAAATGCATAATTATAGGACGGGGAGACTTGTCTTAGCTGTAGTGTGTGAAAAAAGGATCTAGGGGTCTTAGTAGACCAGACACTGAACATGAGTCAGCAGTGTGATGCGGTAGCTAAAATGGCAAATGAGATCTTGGGCTGTAACCACAGAAGTATAGTGTCCAGATCACACAAAGTGGTGGTATCATTTTACTGTCCTCTGGTTAGACCTCACTTAAAGTATTGTGTTCAGTTTTGGGCACCACAATTTAAGAAGGATGTCGACAAGCTGAAATGTGTCCAGAGAAGGGCAACGAAGATGGTGAGGGGTCTGGAAACCAAGTCCTATGAGGAAAGGTTGAAGGAGCTGGGTATGTTTAGCCAGAAGAGGAGACGACTGAGAGGTGATATAACTATCCTCAAGTACTTGAAGGGCTGTCATAGAGAGGATGGTGCCAAATTGTTTTCTGTTTCCCCAGAAGGTCGGAGTCGGACCAGACCCAATGGGTTGAAATTAAATCAAAAGTATTTCTGGCTAAACATTAGGAAGTCGTTTCTGACAGAGCAGTTCCTCAGTAGAACAGGCTTCCTCGGGAGGTGGTGGACTCTTCTTCCTTGGAGGTTTTTAAGCAGAGGCTAGATGGCCATCTGTCAGCAATGCTGATTCTGTGAACTTAGACAGATCATGAGAGGGAGGGCAGAAAGGTTTGCATCAATGTTTGGCTCTCATGGCGCTTTCTTGCATGCCCAGGGTAGTAGTGCCGATTGCCACTTTGGGTCAGGTAGCAATTTTCCTTCACGCCAGATTGGCCAGGGATCCTGGAGGGATTCTTTTTTGCCATCTTCTGGGCATGGAGTAGGGTCACTGGGGGTGTGGGGTGGGAGATAGTTGTGAATTTCCTGCATTGTGCAGGGAGTTGGACTAGATGACCCTGGTGGTCCCTTCCAACTCTATGATTCTATAACTCTATGATTGTGTTTTAGAAGAATTTCTGGAACTGGTCTAGGATTAGGAATACACTAGAATTCCTTTTGCTGCTAATTACACTGTCCTTCTGGTGCAGACTCAGTGGTTGATGGAACTTCACCGCATGCTTAACCTTATGTGATTGGACCAAACAAATGTTATTACAAGTGCTACTGACAGAATTACTTACAGAGGTGATACTTTTCTCATTTCTAGAAAATAATCAGTTCCAATCATATAGGTAGAAACAGTCCTTTTGCTTTGCTTTTATTGCCAGCAAGATTGTAAAGCAAAGAAATTATCTTTCTACTGATACTAATATTGAACTATGCACTTAATAATATAAATGTGATTACTTTCCCCATCACTGAAGTCCGTTATATGTATTAGGCCTAAAGTCCAAAGGCAATTTCAACAGTGTTGGCTAAGTTTCCCCGGGAAATTAAGACCAGGTTAGAAATCTAGCAGTCTAGCCTTGCCTTACTCACAGAAGTATTGAAAAGTTGACTAGACTCTTAATAAGACAGGACCAGAATAGTGTATTACTCCAGGGAAAGAAAGGTTTATTTTCTTTATTTTTGTTTTGAAAAATTACAGCCCAGCCTGCCTACCATTTTAGTGGCTAGGATGTGCAAAAACTACTGCCAGCGTTGCTGTGAATAGGAAGTTTGGGTTAGTATTGTCAGATAGGGTTTCTGACAGCACGGGCCAAACAAGAATCCTCCCCTCCCCTCCTGTTTTGCACACGAGCCATGAGCTCCGGACAGAGATCTACAATTGTATGGAGACCCTCCCGTGTAAATCTTTCATCTGATACTGGGTCTCGCTCACAATGCCAGGAACTCCACCAGCCCCTCCTCTGATTGCCCTTAAGTATCCAGTACTTGGTTTGCTGAAGTCGTTACCGGGAGAAAGAAATCGCATTGTTTCCTTTGTATTGCTGTAACTCAATCTCATCCATTGTATCTGTCCTATAAATATAGCAATGTCCCAATGCTCTGTATTCTAATCTTCTTCGTCCCTACTGAAGTCACTGATGTTCAGAATAAACCTCTGAATCACTGCGCTGTCTGGATTGGAGTTTCTATTGCCTGAAACGCTGTGCATTTGCTGAAGCCTGACAAGTATCTTCACAACTTGCTTCAGGATTACAACCTAATAAAAGAAAAGAGTAAGGGGAATGAAAGGCGCAGAGAAAGGAAAATAATTTATCTATCTGTTCTAGAAGTAGGAAAGTTTGCTAGGATTGCCAGGTCCCTCTTCACCACCAGTGGGAGGTTTTTGGGGCAGAGCCTGAGGAGGGCGGGGTTTGGGGAGGGGAGGGACTTTGATGCCATAGATAGGGTTGCCAGGTCCCTCTTCACCACCAGCGGGAGGTTTTTGGGGTGGAGCCTGAAGAGGGCAGGGTTTGGGAAGGGGAGGGACTTCAATGCCATAGAGTCCAATTGCCAAAGTGGCCATTTTCTCCAGGTGAACTAACCTCTATTAGCTGGAGATCAGTTGTAATAGCAGGAGCTCTCCAGCTTCTACCTGGAGGTTGTCAACCCTAAAGATTGCTGAAGAAACGTTAAGGTGACACAGCAACTTCCAGAATATGGTATTTGCATTACCCTGCTCCCACTCCTCAGGTGGAAGTAGAATAAATAGAATATGTGACTGGCAACTAGTTCTAATTATAATAAAAATGAATGCCTCTCCCTGACAATAGAAGTTTGCATTTTCTGATTTTCAGGAAAGCTGAGCAAGCCTATTGTTAAAAGTACAGATCTTTCATCTCTCTCTCTTCTACGCATACTGTAAAACAAACATGAGGCTCATATAACAATATTTCCGGATGTCAGAAGACATGAGATGTATCTGTTCAGAGGCCTGTTTCCTTCAAGCCTGTCGGGTTTAGTGACAGTGATATGGACGTGTAGCCTGTGGAAGAGAGGCAGAGCTATTCAGCAGCAGCACTTGCCATAGGTATTCATGGAGCTTCCCTCGGTTGTTTTGAAGTCTTAAAATTCACTTGTCAAAAGTGCAGAACAGTACATTCAGACCGATGCTTAACATAGCTCATGCAAAGTCTAGGCTGATGTCTTCAGAACTATGTGAAACTCTTTATTTATATAAAACAAAGTCATCCCTCCTTATTTATATAAAACAAAGTAATGTTAAAAGAACAGTGGCGGGGAGGAGAGAAAGCAACAATAATAATTTCTTTCTGTCTCCATCTCTTCTGTTTCTTTTTTTTCACATGCAGGCAGAACTAGGCCTTCCAAATAATGCTTCTTACTAATAAGCACTTCATACCTTTTTTGAAACAGAACTTCTCATAAAGACAACAAAGCAACCCCTACAAGATTGAAACAAATAAAGTGCAAAATAAATCGAGACATTTTTACGGTGCCTTTGCAACTGAAATTTTCATTTGTGGTTCCTCATATGCTCAGCCATCTCTGCAGGATCAAGGCTAGGGTTGCCAGGTCCCTCTTCGCCACCGGCTTGAGGTTTTGGGGGTAGAGCCTGAGAAGGGCGGGGTTTGGGGAGGGACTTCAATGCCATAGAGTCCAGTTGCCATAGCGGCCATTTTATCCAGGTGAACCGATCTCTATCAGCTGGAGATCAGTTGTAATAGCATGAGATCTCCTTTACTACCTGGAGGTTGGCAATCCTGATCAAGGCTGACACTATGGTTGCCAGCTCCGGGTTGGGAAAATTCCTAGAGGTCTGGGGGTGGAGAATGTGGAGGGGAGGGTTTGGGGAGGGAAGGGACCTCAGTGAGGTATAATGCCATACAAGATACATTCCAAAGTAGCAGTTTTCTTCAGCGGAACTAATCTTTGTAGTCTGGAGTTCAGTTGTAATTCTGGGAGGTCTCTGGGCCTCACCTCGAGGTTGGCAACCCTAAGTCAGTCAGACAGAAACTCCAGCACAGAAACCAGTAGTCAGTATATCAAACTGTAGTACCAGCTGGGTAGAATGCACTGCCTCGGAGGGTGGTGGAGTCCCCATCTTTGGAGGTCTTTAAGCAGAGGCTGGATGGCCATCTGTCGGGAGTGCTTTGATTGTGGGATCCTGCATGGCGGGGGGAGGGTTGGAGTCACTGGGCATGTGGGGAGGAGGTAGTTGTTAATTTCCTGCATTGTGCAGGGGGTTGGACTAGATGACCCTGGTGGTCCCTTCCAACTCTATGATTCTATCTCAGTATCAGTCATTTGGATTTATGCATAGTGATGATGCTAACATTCATAATTACATGGTTGATTATACAGATTATACAGCCCTTCCTTAGGATTGGGCTGCCCGTGGAAGTAAGTCCTGCTGTGTGCATAGGATGGCATATTTAGAATTGCAGCCATTGAATGAATAAATATAATAGAGCCAAAAACCAATTGGATAAACCATAAAACAAAATTCATTTTATGCATTCCTTTGTTCTTCTTATCAGGCATGTAAAGGATGGGTGGCATTTAAAAATAATAATAGGTGAATCACATTGATTAATGTGGAAAAACTTTCTGCATTCCAGCACTAAAGTGTTTCTTGGCAAAGAGCAAGCATACTTCTACACTACATTCATTTTCCCAGAGTACAACTTAATTAATGCTGTCATATAGCTCAAAGAAACACACTCCCTCCCCCATGACAGTCCTCCCACGCCAGAAGATCAATGGAACCCTGCAAGCTACAACAGAAAGAAATTAGAACGTGCATCAAATTTGTGAAGCTGATAAAGAAAACATATTTGCCCTTCATGTATTTTTAAAGAGGTTCTTTTTCATTATTACTTATAAATGTCTGTTCGGCAAAAACTGCAAAGAAGCTAGGAAAATAAACTTTGCTTCTTTTCAAATCATAAATTTTTCTGTTTCCTCAACATAACCACCTAGGCTTTTGAGAAGCATTGTGTGATGATGATATGCTTCATGAAGTTTACCATTGCTAGTAGTTTTCTTTAGGGTTTGATTGTGTCAGGGTTGTTATTCTAAGCTTGGATGTCAAATTCAAATAGTCATATGGCCTACATTAATTTTCCAAGAGAAACTGTGTGTGTGTGTGTGGGTGTTCCCTGAGCTTTTAAAAGCAAAGGTGGGATGAAAATTGATAGATGGCTAAGTAGATAGAGAGGGTTGCCAGCTCCGGGTTGGGAAATACTTGGAGATTTTGGGGTGGAGTCTGAGGAGGGCGGGGTTTGGAGAGGGGAGGAACTTCAGTGCCATAGAATCCAATGGCCAAAGCAGCCATTTTCTCCAGGGGAATCGCCTGGAGATCAGTTATAATGGGGGTTGATTTTCTCTACCTTTAAAAACCTCAAACTGGCTTATGATCAGTCACCCTTCCTTCCTCTCCCCACAGCAGACACCTTGTGAGGTAGGTGAGGCTCAGAGAGCTCGAAGAGAACTGTGACTAGCCCAAGGTCACCCAGCAGGCTGCATGTGTAGGAGTGGGGAATCAAACCCAGATCACCCGATTAGAGTCAGCCATTCTTAAGCAGTACACCACGCTGGCTCTCAACAACAAGTCACACACCATTTATGGCGACCCCAGTAAGGGACTTTCAAGACAAATAAGAAGCAAAAGTGCTTTGCAGTTGCCTTCCTCTGCAGAGTCTTCCTTGGTGGTATCCCTTCCAAGTACTGACCCTTCTTAGCTTCTGAGATCTGATGAGATCGGGCTGTACTGTGCTGCCCTCCCCTTGGACCAGTAGCAGGGGAGAATGCTTAATCCTTTCCCTGTGAACTTTCCATCAATATTTTCTCCCAGATGATTTTCCTCACAGAAGAAGACACAATGTAGGAAAGCAATGGGGGCGGGGGTTAGATCAGAATATATATATAGCCTATGGGAAAAGGGTTAAGTGGCTCTCCCCACCATTAAAATTTCCAGCTTTTGACTTGGGAGACTGGCCATGTGTCTTCTACCTCTCATTTATTTTGACCATGAGAGATGTGCCTACAAGGGATGCTGCAATTGTGCAGATCAAGGTGGCCAGTTTTTAATCAATGTTCTCCATATCTCCTGTACCTCATCAAATTTGGCCCATATTTGCTCATGAGAGGGCTGCAGAGAGTGACATTAGCTGAAAGCCGTGTGGACTTCTGATCACTGACAACAATCCCTGTAGTACTCCTTAAAACCTGGCCCCTGTTTAGAAAGCATTAGTCAGTCATTTTCAATGTCTTGAATAAACGTTACATTTTAATATAAAAATCTACTCCTATTGTAAAGCCTGTGTTATAGTATTAATTTTGAATTAATATAACACAGTGGGAGGTTGATAGTTCAAAGTTTATTGAGCTCAATGATACATACCGGATGAAACTGCCCTAATGCGCAGGACAGTCTTCACACAGAACAAAGGATTGCTACCCCAGTTATAACTTCTGGTTAGGGATGTTCCAATTACGTCAACTTACTAAACATTGGTTGTTTGCCTTTCTTTAATTAACATAGTATATAGAGATTGGTAAAAGCTGTCTCTAAGCAAGCACTTGGTCTTGTGATTCACATTCCTAACAGTAAAGGTAAGACACTGTTTTTCTCTACAGGGGAAAGCCTGTACCAGGCAATGTGTTCTGTTGGCCTCTTATAGTTATGGATGCCAACGTTCCCAAAGTTTCCATGTGTGGGTAAAATATATCTGCCTGATGCTATGCTCTATTCTTGAGCATAGCACCTCATGAACTTATAAATGTTTATACATATGAAAGAATATATGTTTTCCTATAAATGAAGTTTATAGGCACTTCACTATCCTAACCAATGCACAGCTCAAAATATCATTCCCACTACCTCGAAGATTTATGGTCCAATAAGAGAGCTAGTGTGGTGTAGTGGTTAAGATCGGTGGATTCTAATCTGGAAAACCAGGTTTGATTCCCCACTCCTCCACATGAAGCCTGCTGGTTTGCCTTGGGCCAGTCACAGTTCTCTCAGAACTCTCTCAGCCCATGCAGAGACAGGCAATGGCAAACCACTTCTGAATGTCTCTTGCCTTGAAACCCCTATGGGGTTGCCATAAATCAGTTGTAACTTGACAGCACAGACACACACACAAGAGAGCATTCCATCTGCTTGCCATTTCTTATCTTGTGATATAAGGCTAAATTGCCACCCAAAGTTTCTGCCTGCAGAATGTTATTAAGTAGTGGGAGAGCGTATGACCACTGCTTTCCCCTCCCATTCTTTAAACATTCCATGCTGAGCTGAAAAGTTTATGACTTTCAGAAACTATTTTAAAATTGAAACCAAATACACAACAGTGCAACCAAATCAGGAATGGACCAGGACTCTAAAACAACCCAGGAGAAAGGCCCTACCGCTCCCTTCACTGCCATGCCCTGTCAGTGGTTAAATATATGAGATCAAAAACTGACTGGGTTCCTGTGCCTTTAAGAGAGGAAAATAACACAACATTCAACCAAGTGTGGCTTATAGGGTAATTTAAGGAAACAATGCATTCACATTCCAAGGAGCAATAATAATTTGTACAAATCTACAAAGATGCAGATTGAAATAATACTCACATTTGTTATGTGTTACTTTTTCACTAACTCTGTAACATTAAGAATTAATGGAAGAATGCCTATTGTTGCGATTACTGGAGGAGACTTCCATGCAAATCAGGCAGAAATAACTTTGGTGGAGGGACACAGACAGGAGTTGATTAAAATGAATGTACCAACCTGGAAATATTATTCAGTTTAATAATTCCAGGCAATCCCAAGGGCAAAGCAGGTAATGGTTTCCATCTGGTTCAGTTGTCTGGTTTGTGCTGCAAATTGTGTTTGTAATTAGACTCAAATTTATCCAACGGTGTGTCATCTCTATCCCTAAATAAGCTAACAGTCTTCTCAAAGAGCATTAGATATTTATTGCTGCTGTTTATATAAATACTATATATTATAGCTTTGTTTAGTCTGTTTCAGGCTAAACTCTCTAGGAATTCAGGATTCAAGACTTTTTAAAAATGCAGAAAATCTCCAGTTTGGAAATGCTGCAAGGATTTGAGGTTTTATTAGGGAGTGGGTTGCGATCGCAGCCTCCTAATAAGCATTCTACAGTAATGAATAATGAAATATGGGGCATTCTGACAACTTCCATCATTGTACGCCTGAGGAGTTAATGGGCAGTTCAGACATTACTGATTACACATGTTGGGTCCGGGCTTCCCAATCTGTACCACTCAGACATGAGTTGTGGGTTCTTCTCAGTTCCTGTGCATGCAGTGTCTAATTTGGATTCAGACCCTGATTCCCAGAGTCACCAAAGAAGCATGGGAGGAAGGAAGACTCATGTATAGACTTTACGCGTGCACCTCCTAAATATGAGTCTGTGAGATTGTAACTCTGTATATATATACACACAGAAATGGCTGTATGCCTCAGATGATATTTGGGGAAATAAGAGAGAGAGGAATTACTAATTGAACCAAATCAAACTTAATATTCAGTATAGTATTAATTCAAAGATGGAAAGGCACGAAAGGAGGGGAAAGCAAATTTGAAGAGACTGTGGTATGAATTCATGCTTTTTTTCTTTCCTTCTTTCCTTCCTTCTTTTTTGTTTTGTTTGCTGTTACCTTTCTGCTCTGTCAGTTCTGTTGTTTCACCTGTTGTTATTCTCCTTTTTGCATGCTAATTTCGCTCTTCATCATCTGACTACTTTCTTAGCATTGTGATCATAATATGGATTAGCATTGTGATCATAATATGGATTGGAGAGGGTAACTGTCCCACTCCCACACCCATTCCCTAAATAAATCTGCCTTCCCTGACTGTTTTTAAGAATGGTAAGGGGGGGGGAACCCCAGGATCTTCTGTTTGCCTGTCATTTTTCACTACTGAAGCAAAAAACAGTCTGGGTTGAGAAGTTTTCACTGGGGAAACAATGGGGGAGGTGCTTAACACCTTTATTCTGATCCCTATGGGAGTCCCTGAAGTTATTTTTAATGCTAAACTAAATGCTGACTGATCCAATCATGAATCCCCAAAGGATATTTGGACCAGTGTTAATCATACAGAGTACATGGGTGTTAGATGTGTGCATATGTCATTCATCATTGATTTTCATCATTGAAATTTATTTTCATCAAACAGTATTGTTCAGTGTTTGGGTCCCATCAAGCACTCAGGCTCACTGTTCCCAACATGAGTATAGGAGTTATGGCCCAGACCAAGGCAGGAGTGGTGGTTCTGCCATGCAACCTGCCATGTTCCTCAAGTGTCAAATGTAACCCTGTGTGTCTGATGCTAAACTCTGCTTACTTGTCTTCAGTTGCCAAATGCCTCCTTGTGTCCGCAGACTAATGCTATGTAACTTCTGGTGGTGCCAAAGGCTTCCTTCTGCCCATTCTGTTAGTGAGAAATTTAATTGACTGTAAAACTGGAACGATTTCTATTACCTTCTTGATATTTGATAAAGAAGATACCTTAAGTGACAGGTACAATCTTTGATAATTTCATCCCATGTAAAGCTAGCCTGTGCTCTTACCTGGATGGCCCAAGCTAGCCTGATCTCGTCAGATCTCAGAAGCTAAGCAGGGTCAGCCCTGGTTAGTATTTGAATGGGAGACCACCAAGGAATACCAGGGTTGCTGTGCAGAGGAAGGCACTGGCAAACCACCTCTGTTAGTCTCTTGCCATGAAAACCCCCCAAAAGGGGTCGCCGTAAGTCGGCTGCTACTTGACGGCACTTTACACACACACAAAGCTAGCCTGTACTAAATTAAGCACTGTTTAGGAAGTACCTAGTGTGGGGATAGAGGACTGTATGTTTTCACTTTTTCTTGTTCACTTGCTCAGTCTGAGTGCTTGAAAAGGATACGTGTATTTTTTATTCATTTATTAAACTTCCTTATATTTTGAATACTCTATGCCTGATCTCTGGAAATGCACCTGTTATCTGAAATGTGGTAATGGGTAGAGGCAGTGAAGAAGTTTGCCATCCCTAGAGCACAATAGCTCTAATTTGCAAAGTTACAACAGATTGCTCCCACATTTGCTCCTAGGAGCATAGCTGGAGGTAGGGCAGCTAGGTGAAGCCTCTAAAATGCAATGCAGATGATGAGTGCCAGACTTATGACTCTGTCTGGCAGGAGATACTCTCAGAGTCACTGATGGCAGTAGGTGGCTACCCAGTTTCTTTTTTGTACCACTGGGGAGAGAAGGGAAGGGGCAATATCACCAGGCAGAGAGTTGTGTTGGCCAAAGGAGTTTTCCATCATCCCAGGGGCCAACCAGAAGGAACAGATTATGAGTCTGCATTTTGGGGCTGCATTTTGATTCAGCTGAGTTGAGCTGGAGACTACAGGCAGGGTTGAGTTTAAACTTTGCCTTTTTTAAAACGCTGGGAAGCCTAACTAAACTGAGAATTTAATTGAGGTTTGCTGGGAGAGGGTTGTGATTGTTGTGCCGGGGGGTGATTAAGGTTGATTGCTGCCTGAAAGCTTGATTGTTCCCTTGTTAAGTGGGGTTGTTGTGATTGGAGCTTGTGTCTGAGAGGTAGGGGCTGTGTGCCTTTAAATTCCAAGGCTCCTGCTTGCCAGAGGCTCTTGCCCTGTGGCTCTTAGCCTGTGGATCGTGACTGGGATCTGTAGGTGAGTATAAAATCTTTTTATCTTCACAGAGTAACTCTCTCTATCCAGTTGGAGTACCGAGCAACTTGAATATCTATGTGAATTAGCAGCAGATAGCTGCAGGGCAAGGAACTTCAGCACTCAGTTCTTATTTGGTATAAGAAGAGTGCAAGAGAGTAAAGGGAAGGGTTACAACACCAAAGAATAATATAATAATTAATTAATTAATAAAATACCAGTTATGAAGGTAGAAAGTCAGCAGGGGTCGGGGGGCTATCCAGTGTGCTGCATCGAGTGTCACATGTATGATTATCTGCCTGCTGGACAGAAGTCGTGGATGTGCGCTCGGTGCAGGGAGCTCCTGGCTCTCAGGAAGCAAGTTCACTTCCTCGAGGCCAAGGTAGCTCAACTGAAGGAGCTGAGGCAGGCAGAGAGAGAGGTGACTAAGGACTCCGGGGATGAAATAGTCACATCCCAGTCCCAAGGTGACAGCAACCTGCCAGTCACGGATGATGGAGCCCTTGGGAAGGAGGCCATCTCACTGAGGTAGGGGGATGTGGTTCCTTAGAAGGGACCTCTTCCTTGGTGGATGAACAGATATCCTCTTGTACCGAGGATATGCCTCAGAGGGGAGGGGGGCTTCTTGTAGTGGGGGATTCAATCCTTAGGAATGTAGATAGCTGGATTTCTGGTGGGTGCATGGACCGCATGGTGACTTGCCTGCCTGGTGCGAAGGTTGCGGACATTACCCGTCATATAGGTAGTCTGGTAGGTAGTGCTGGGGAGGAGCCAGTGGTTGTGGTGCATGTTGGCACCAACGACGTGGGGAAATGTAGTCCAGAGGTCTTGGAATCCAAATTCAGGTTGCTAGGCAGGAGACTAAAAGTCAGGACCTCCAAGGTAGCTTTCTCAGAAATGCTACCTGTTCCACGTGCAGGACCAGCTAGGCAGGCACAGTTGGTGAGTCTCAATGTGTGGATGAGACGGTGGTGCAGGGAAGAGGGCTTTAGATTTGTAAGGAACTGGGCAACATTTTGGGACAAGCCGGGCCAATACAAAAGGGATGGGCTCCACTTGAACCAGGATGGAACCAGACTGCTGGCGTGTAATATAAAAAAGGTGGCAGAGCAGCTTTTAAACTGAACCTGGGGGGAAAGACGACAGGAGCTGAGAAGCATCCAGTTAGGGCAAACTCAGTGCACATGGACAAAGGGAAAATTGACTCAGATTGTCCACATGGGAATTACTTAGACATGAAAGGGAATGGGGGGGAAATGATCGATAGCCACTTAAAGATGCCCAAAGGCTCATGCCAGGCAAGTTGAAAGAGAGAAACAGTGTGGAGGTGTTTCTATACTAATGCTAGAAGCCTCCAAGCAAAAATGGGGGAATTAGAGTGCATGGTTTTAAGGGAAAACATAGATATAGTGAGCATTACAGAAACCTGGTGGAGGGGAGAGAACCAGTGGGATACAGTCATCCCTGGTTACAAACTGTATAGAAATGACAGGGAAGGGCATATTGGAGGGGATGTTGCTATGTATATCAAGGAAGGCATAGTGTCTAATAAGCTAGAGACCATAAAAAGGGCAGACTCGTCCACAGAATCCTTATGGGTGACGATTCCGGGCCCCAAAGGAGATTTAGTACTGGAGACGTTCTATCGGCCCCCTGACCAAATGGCTCAGGGTGATCTTGAGATGGAGAATGAAATTAGGGAAGCACGTAAAGGTAATGGAGTAGTAATAATGGGAGACTTCAACTTCCCTCATATTGATTGGATAAATGTATGCTCCAGTCAAGCCAAAGAGATAAAAATTTTAGACATCCTAAATGACTGTGCCCTCGAACAGTTGGTCATAGACACAACCAGAGGCGATCCTGGATTTAATGCTCTGTGGTGCTGCCGGTGACTTAGTGCGGGATGTGGATGTAGTTGAGCCAGTTGGCAATAGTGATCACAATGGCATCAAGTTTAATTTAGATGTAAGTGGGAAAGTGAGTGGGAAATCTCACACAATTACCTTTGACTTTAAAAGAGGGAACTTCTCTAAAATGAGAAAACTGGTAAAGAGGAAGTTGAAAGGAACAGTTAGGAGGGTTAGGAGGGTTAAATCTCTTGAAAAGGCTTGGGGGTTACTCAAGTCCACATTACTTGAGGTTCAGCTAGCTTGTATACTGCAGGTCAGGAAAGGTAGTAATAAGTCCAAGAAGTCACCACCATGGCTAACAGGTAAGGTGAAGGAAGCAATTAGAGAAAAAAAGTCTTCCTTCAGAGACTGGAAGGTTTGCCCAAACGAGGCGAACAGAAGCAAACACAAACTTGCACAAAGGAAATGCAAGCAGATAATTAGAGATGCAAAAAAAGATTTTGAGGGGCATATTGCTAAACACATCAAAACAAACAATAAGAAATTCTTTAAGTATATTAGGAGTAGGAAACCAGCTAGGGAAGTGGTTGGACCATTGGATGACAATGGGAGTAAAGGAACTGTAAGGGAGGATAAAGCGATTGCTGAAAAACTAAATGAATTCTTCTCATCTGTCTTCACTGTTGAAGATACAGGGCAGATTCCTTCTCCTGAACAGAGATTTTGGAAAGGGGAAAATGAGGAACTGAGGCAAATAGTGGTAACAAGGCAGGAAGTCCTAGAACGTCTAGACCAGGGGTCTCAAAACTGCGGCTCCAGAGCAGCATGCAGCTCTTTGGCCCATTGAGTGCGGCTCTCCGAACTTGGTTCTGAGCCCCTGCTCTTGCACCCGCTCGCACCGGCAGCCGGGCTGTGGAACCGGCGCGCCTGAGAGAGAGAGAGAGAGCGGGCGCGCTGTCTCTCCCCCGCCCACCGTGGAGAATGGCCGGGTCCCCCTTTCCCTTGCCCTCAATGGTTGGGAGGCTAAAGCCACTCCTCCCCTCTAGCCGCACGATTGCTGGGGGGGTGGCTCGGCTGTTCCTGCCCCCCTCGCCTATCAGCTGTTGGGTGGGGCGGGCTTCCTTTGGTAGACCTGGCCTCCGGCTGAGTCCCATTGGGAGGCCATGTCTACCCACTGGCTTTCTTGGTGGTAGACCTGGACTCCAAGGAGGGGAAAAGTCCCCCTTCAGAGGCCAGGTCTACCAATTGGCTTCTATGGGCCTCCGGAGGCCAGGTCTACTGCCAAGAAAGCCAATGGGTAGACCTGGCCTCCCAATGGGACTCAGCCAGAGGCCAGGTCCACCAATAGGCTTTTATGGCGGTAGACCAGGCTTCCAGATGAGGACTCCAGATGGGGAGGGGGAAATGGCAGGGACTTACAATCACTATTAAGTATGATATCAAGTTTTATTCAGTGATATCAAGTTTAATTAAGACTTAAAACTTTAATTAAAGTTTATTAAGTTAATAAACAGTGTACCTACCTATATAGTTTAAGTTTAAGAAATTTGGCTCTCAAAAGAAATCTCAATCGTTGTACTGTTGATATTTGGCTCTTTTGACTAATGAGTTTTCCAACCCCTGGTCTAGACAAACTGCAAACTAACAAGTCACAGGGACCAGACGGTATTCATCCTAGAGTTCTTCAAGAACTCAAATGGGAAATTGCTGAACTTCTAACAAAGATATGTAATATGTCCCTTTGATCAGCCTCTGTACCAGAGGACTGGAGAATGGCCAATGTAACACCCATTTATAAAAAAGGTTCCAGGGGGGACCCAGGAAATTACAGGCCAGTTAGCTTAATGTCTGTCCGGGTAAATTAGTGGAAAGCATGATTAAAGATAGAATTGTCAAGCATATAGAAGGGCAAGGTCTGCTGGGCAAAACCCAACATGGCTTCTGTAAGGGTAGGTCCTGTCTCACTAATCTATTAGAGTTTTTTGAAAGCATCAATAAGCATGTGGACAGGAATGAGCCTGTAGATATTGTGTATTTGGATTTCCAAAAAGCTTTTGACAAAGTCCCCCACCAAAGACTGCTAAGCAAACTTTATAGTCATGGGATAAGAGGACAAGTCCTCTTATGGATTGAGAGCTGGCTGAAAAATAGGAAGCAGAGAGTAGGAATCAATGGTCAGTTCTTACAATGGCGGGATGTGAGCAGTGGGGAGCCTCAGGGATCTGTGTTGGGACCGGTGCTTTTTAACCTGTTCATCAATGACCTGGAGTTGGGGTTAAACAGTGAAGTAGCCAAGTTTGCAGATGACACCAAATTATTTAGGGTGGTTAAAACAATGGAGGAGAGGGGTATTCATGGCTGTTAGTTAGAATGGATATTAGTCATGCTGCATACCTATTCTCTCTAGTATCAGAGGAGCATGCCTATTATTTTGGGTGCGGTGGAACACAGGAAGGATGGTGCTGCTGCACTCGTCTTGTTAGTGGCTTCCTAGAGGCACCTGGTTGGCCACTGCGTGAACAGACTGCTGGACTTGATGGGCCTTGGTCTGATCCAGCAGGGCCTTTCTTATGTTCTTATGAGTCTGTTCCTTCACACAAACATTAAAGCAAAGAAGCTGGAGTTCCAAGTGTTGCTGTTAAGGATAGATGTCGTGTGTTGCATAGCATTTAGAGGTATACTTAGCAGCACCTTGAAAAGTTGGCTGGCTTTATTAAAGGTTCTGGAGGCAAACAAAACCAAGAGAATAAAAGAAACGGTGTTTTTCTATTTCATGGTCTTTAAAATAAATATTCATGTGCTCATGCTGTGACATAAAGTAGTTCTCAGTTATTATAACCACTTATTCACTTCAATGGTATTTTTAACCTTTTTAATGCATTTTCCATGTACATTGTTTGTATAGTACAGGAATCATAAGCACTCCAGTGAGCACATTATAGATTCTGTCGTATGCTTCCTTTAAAGCCTACCTTTTATTTATTTACAGAAGTGTAATTCTTCAGAACAGACTTTAGCTGGACTGTTCCTGGTGCACAGCATACATTCCTTTTGTAGTCTTCCAAGGTATGTGTGTGGCCTGTGGACTCATCATTAAGATCCTGAGAACAGAATGCATTTTAAAAAATGAGTAGCTGAATGTGATGCCCAGTACCTTCAGTACTGCTGCATACTCTCTACTTCCAAGCTTGGGGAGGTCTTCCAGGGACAGTATTTCAGTCTGGGTATCTGTTGGATGAGAGAGCACTGGACCTTTACAGCACTGCTGTAATATTTGTTTCATTTCAAAATCTAGAGGTAGAGAACCGGGAAAACCAAAAGTGCTACCACCTGCTACCCTGCAATAGCTCCATGAAAACTCACATCAGATCACATGGAGGGAAGATCTATCAATAGCAACAAGCCATAGTGACTGAAGGGCACCTCCACATACAGAGGCAGGAAACTTCTGAATACCAGTTCTAGGAGGCTGCAGGAGGATAGGGTCTTGGCCTCTATGCCGTGTTTATGTGGCCCTCCGGGGCAATTGGTTGGCTGCTGTATGTATGATAGACCACTGGTCTGATCTGGCAGGTTTTACTTATGTTCTTATGAGATAGAGAATAATCAGGAGACTCTTTTCTGACAAGAAATTCACTGTGAGAGAATACCAAAAGCCATTTCCATTCTTATGTCAACTTCCTGACCCCATCACGTGCCATTTTAGGCCACAATTATAGGCCCATTCACATTAACAGACTTTACTCACAACAAAACATTCCCTCACCTCGCATGTAAATCCTGCCAGTAAATCTTACTGTTCATATATCCTATAGAATAGATGCATCAACAAGGAATAACTCAGATCTGTAGCCACCCTGGAGCCAGAGGGTGTAGTGGTTAAGAGCGGTGGTTTGGAGCAGTGGACTCTAATCTGGAGAACCGGGTTTGATTCCCCACTCCTCTACATGAGTGGTGGATGCTAATCTGATGAACCAGGTTGGGTTCCCCACTCCTACACATGAAGCTAGCTGGGTGACCTTGGACTAGTCACAGCTGTCTTAGAGCTCTCTCAGCCCCACCTACCTCACAGGGTGTCTGTTGTGGGGAGGGGAAGGAAAGGTGATTGTAAGCCAATTTGATTCTTCCTTAAGTGGTAGAGAAAGTTAGCATATAAAAATCAACCTTCTATCAGTTATTTACTGAAAAAAGGTAATAGTTTCAAAATTTGGACTGTGTTGTCACCAATATGCAGATGCTTTCAGCTCTGTCCCACACTTTCAGCTGACCCCAGGGAGGCTATAGAAACTGTGAACTGGTGCCTGGAGGCAGTTTTGGAGACTCAAATGTATTTTACCAGAGCTTAATTAAAATGATTTACAAATTATGTTAACTACATGGAACAAAATATGCAAATGTACTGCATCACACTGATTTCATTCTTTCCCCCCAACATGGATTTGGTGACTATGCAAAGCATTAGTAAAAATGATTAAATACAAGCAAGCTATAACCTGTATTTCATTGCTGTAGACAGGACATAGAATGCTTCCACATTACAATGGGTCTCCATGTGGCTGTTAATGCTGCCGCAACAAAGCAGCTACATGGCGGTTTTCTCTGGACTATCCTTGCTTCAGCCTCCTGTGGCCACCATTCCCTTTCCCCCCCCCCCATACCACCTCAGGGCTTTTTCTGACTTAAAAAAAAAGCAATTGTGATATGTCAATAGTGAAGCCCTTAAAAGGCATGTGGTGGCTTGAGGACTGGGGCAAGGTGGGAAGGACCCGAAATGACCAATCCACAATAATGTAAACATACTTGGGCTACAAGCATTCAAAACGTCTATCCCAAAGCACGTTTAGGAAAGATAATGGCAATGCTGGGGCGCGGGGGGGAGGTGCCCATGAAAAAAAGATGATCCCTTGCAGGTGCTGAGAAAAGGATGGCAGAACAAAACTGTCATGTAGAACCATCCATAGAAAGGAAAGGAATCTTTTTTAAAACCTGATTTATCAGGAAAAGCACCTTAAAATTGTAACATACTGGGGGCAGGGATGAAATGGATATATATATATATATATATATATATATATATATATATATATATATATATATATATATATATATATATATATATATATGTCTTGATAACCCGAGAACAAAATATTAGCAACTGACAGATGATATAAGTTGCTGTGAACACGTAACTACCTTCAAGGCATCACTTTGATGAATATGGCTTCAAAGCAGAGATTTCCATTTTAATTTACAAGTGAAATGATTCAAAAGCTGTTGCCCTGGTTATTTTGAGAGATGTGTCAAGAATCTAAAAGAAAATCAATTGAAGACACAAAGGTGCTAATTTTAGAAACAAGAATATCATAAGGAAGGCAAGCCTTGTAAACCCACAGTAGAAAAGAGCGCAGCCCACCAACTTCTACAAAATACCGCATAGCAATATTAAGGTTCTCATGTGGGCCTTTCATTTCTTCAAGCACTCATCTTCAAATGTCACCACTCAATGCAGATAGGTTTATCCTTACTAGAGATAATTGGTGAAGAACGGTCAGAATTACTAATATTAACACAAGAATATAAGAACATTAGAGAATCCCTAGTAGATCAGTGGTTGACATGAATAGATGCAAAAGGAAAGTCCGAAGCTGTTCGACACATATAATAGGACTCGATAAAAGAAGCCACAGCCTTCAATTTGCAAGATCTGAGCAAGGCTGTCAAAGATAGGACATTTTGGAGGACTTTCATTCATAGGGTCGCCATGAGTCAGAAGCGACTTGACGGCACTTAACACACACAGTAGATCAGACAAGCGGTCTATCAGTTCAGCATACTGCCAGCCAGCCAAAGTCATGACCATAGGGGCTGTCTGAAGAAGATTGCTCATCCACACAGTTGAGGGAGTCTTCTTCGGAAGCCTGGTGGTGTGAGCAGCTGTTGAAGCCGGTTCTTTTTAGTTGGAGGGTACATGGTGAGGCCCATCTTTTTTTTAAAAAACCTTATGCTTGATCCAGATTAACCCACTGAATGGTTGGTCAGACCAGGTGTCTCCGATTACATGACCCCGACCTCAAAAGGGCCCCAACTATGGGGCCCTAACAAAACCAGTCACAAAAATATAGAAAAATGGGAGAAAGCACAGAGCCATGCCTCTGAGCAAAGGCGAATACCTTAATTACTCAGCTTTTTTGGGAATCACCTATTCGGCTTCAGGGAGATCGCCAGGTTTTGGCATTCTGTAAAACTGAAATGGCTAATTTTGGGTTTATTTTCAGTTCGGGTATATCGATATGCCTAGTTACAACAGAAGATGTAACAGAACCCTAGTTACAACAGAAGATGTAAGGTGGTGGTGTTGAGCTACCTTTTCTTCACAAGTGAAGCATTAATACATAACAGAGAGGGGACAAGTATGTTCCATTATTAGGTACTGGCGGACTTATGAAATGTCCAGTGTTATGCTGAAGCATACTCTGAGATGAATTTCAGAATGTTCATCTCTCAGATACAATAAGCTCCATGTTGTTATAGGAAATCTCTGAGCTTTTTTAATAGCTGGTAGATTCAGCTAATAAATTATTAAGATTATTATTATTGCTCATCTGCAGCTAAAAGATACAATGAATAAGCCAAGAGAGGCTGAGCCAGCACATCAAATGAAGTGTTTAAGTGAATGGTCTCCAATTGAGATTATCTGGCTCAGTTTATAAGGCAGAGGAGGACCTTCAGGCAATGATTTAGAAGACTGCAATAAGCAGAATAACCTTTGCTTGTTAAACTGCCCAAAAGCAGAGAACGCAGAGAACTTTCTTGGTACTAATTTAGATCTCTCATTGTCTCAGAAACCTCAGAGGAATTCAGGATGAGAGTTCATAAAGTTTAAAGAAGTAAGCAGCTTTTTAAATTACTTTACCAAAGATGGAATCATGCAGAGAGGCCAAGTTCAGCAGAACTTGGTTGTACTGTAACCAGGGTAGTGGAACATCTGTTTGGTGGTGTAAAGGGCCATCAGATCGCAGCCAACATATGGTGACTCCATAGGGTTTTCAAGGCAAGAGATGAACAGAGGTGGTTTGCCATTGTCTGCCTCTGCATATCAACCCCAGTTTTCCTTGGTGGTCTCCCATCCAAGTACTAACCAGCACCGACCCTGCTTTGTTTCCAAGATCTGATGAGATCAGGCTAGCCTGAGGAATTCAGGTCAGGATGCATATGTTTAGAATTAGGGAATTTCTGTTTTTTAAACCATCAGTGGCAGGTAAGATTCCGCAGTGCTATGATTGCAGGCTCCACCACTGACCACCAAACATTCATCTTGACTCAGAGTGGTTTTTTCAAGATCAGTGTAATCTTTATCATGCTTAAATCACCCTGAAAAATCCACCATTAGCTACTGTCCCTGTGAACAGCATGACAATGGTTACCTTCTGAAGGAGATTATTATTTACACAATAAGTCAGTAAAAGTTTCTGAGCTTAGAAATACCTATTTTTAGTTGTCTGTTATGTGTTTCTGATGCTAACACTTTATAAATATACAAAGACATTTGGGCTTGGCAACAGTTGATCTTGGCTATGGGGAATCAATTTTCCCCCCTCCATTTATTTCTTTGAAGTTCATGCAGAAATAGGTTAGCTGCTGCAGCCCTGCATCTTCTAGCTGTTTTAGTACCTATTTCCTGAATCCCTGAATGCTGGTATATTATGCTGGTAAATTTCCTTTAACTTATCATTCATCCTTTTGGCGAATCAGAATTTCCTTCTGTGCTTATAGTTTGCACATCCTATTCCATAGAATCCACACTGCCACTTCAGGTGTGAACATAAAATATAGGTATTCTTTAAAAAAAAATGACAAAGTACACAGAACCAAAATACAATAAAACCAGATTACAAAATTGTGCAATGTGTGTGTAGAACTTGTTTCTGTGGATGAGCTGCCAATAAAATTTCTACTAAAACATCTTTTAGATTGCCTGGCAGTTATAGAAGGGTGATTGAGAGCAAGATTTTACATATTTTCAACATGTCATCACATGTGGAGCAAATCTGTGTCCAGGAATAACTTTATACCAGAAGGAAAAGGCACATTAAAAAAATTGCCCATAAAATGTTTAGTGTCGCTCAATAATGATATCACGACACATGTATTTTTATTGCTTAAAGCTATAGTGAATAGGGCATGTGACTCAATAGCTCAAGCTCCAGTGGAAAACCAACAGCAGCAAAAGCAGAAGTGAAGCTGCACCAGCATTTGTGCTATGTGCTGAACAAACGAAGCAGGAAAAATATTCATTTCATACACAGAATGAACCCAGTATTTATAACTTCATAATTATGGGCTCACTTTCCTTCATACCTCAGCTTATTCAGACAGTGAGAGATGAAAAATAAAACCACATTCATTTCTAGACCAAGATAAAGGAAGGGCCCCAGTCTACCAAAAATGGTCTATTTTCCCCCCATGACTAATAATACCAACAACATAAAACATGGAAGCATACAAAGTATTTTTGTCAATTAAGCCTTGTCAACTTCAGGATCATTCTTTTTCTACAGTGGCTGAAGAATACAAATACATTGTTACAATATTTCCCATTATGGACAAGAAAACGTCAGTCTCAAAATATTTTGTTCTCAGATTAATTTCAGTTGCAAAGTTAATGGCATCTCAGAAATGGGCTTCCCCACATTTATTTTTAATAATGTCAAGATCAAGACCAATATTTTCTCATAATGAATGTTTCTTATAAATATGTCCTCATGTGGTTAGATGTAAGGGTCAGTATCACATGTCAATTTCTGGTGGACCAAAACTCCCCAGGAGATTACTGAAATAATGTGGAAAACTGGGTCATTTTACTTTTAGAGCCCCATCATGAAGTGAGACTAGCTTTGCCAAGTCCCCATTTTGATTTCCATTTTGTGGTGGGAATTCGAAAGTTCTCTCATACCTGCGAGTTTTGAAGCAGGAGCCCACATCATAAGTGAGAATCCAGTCCTAAGATTTACTATGTCCTGCAAAAAGGAGTAAAGGCCAAAGATGTTTTAAAATGTGATAAATCTCATATCCCAGTAGATAGAAATATATTCAAAATGAATTCTCACTATGTGAATATGATTAGTTTATCTCGTGTCACTGTAACTTTACCAGGTGAAAAACAAATGTGAGACTCCAGGCCTAGAGGTGACATTAAACTGAGGAAGGAAATTACATATTCACAGGTATGTTTGATTAAATGTTAAACCAAAAAAATCCACAAATGTTTGAGACCTAGGAATTGAGTGAAAGGGCTAGAAAGAAAGCTTTTTTTAAAAAAAAATTCACGGTTCTCTTAATAATTAAGATTTTTCTGCAGGCAATTTTAAGGGTCATACCAGAGAGAAGTTGCTGCATCTAATCTCTCTACTCATAAAAGAGGGGCCTAAAGGCCATTAAATGTATTACTTATTAATGTCTCAAATTGAAATATTTGGTAGTGATATAATAGCCCCAATGCTGGAACCTGGAGGGATGTTATCTGAAGGAAAACCTTCCACATTTCAGGCAAAGCTCCTCTACTGCTATATCGTTTCACTTAACAGTAGTTGTCAATATATCTGTATTCATTAAATGGTCAACTCTTCTAAAACCAGATTCTCTGGCATAATTGAGCAGTTGATATGGGACTGGGCTTCATTAGCAATGTAACAGACATTAGGAAGGTTTGCAGTGAGTATAAACCCAGTACAGAATAGATAGGTAATCATGTGGAACATGAATTACAGTGCATTCCTGAGAGGAATGCCTGCACTGGTCATAGGAGGCAGCATGGCCGTGCTGCCTCCAAAGGAGGTTTTGGCAGGGCCGAAAATCCGTGCAACCATTCATAGGGTTACACGGGAGACACACCACCTAAAAAGGTGGTGTATCTTGAGAAGATAAAAAAGGGGCATTCCCGGCCCAAAAGGGCTTTGGAAGCCACCTAAAGGCAGCTCCTCCCACAGCCTGGCGCCAGAACACCCTGAGAACACCTCCTGGGACACCTGGAAGCCCCAGGGACACCTCCAGGGATGCCGGTGCGGGCTTTGATGATGTTGGGATGCTGGTGGGAGGCCCCATCAGTGTCCCAGGGCGGCGCTGCCATGGCAGCGACTGGCATCCAGGCCTTCCTGCTGGTGTTCAAGCCACTAACACCGGCGTAAGTTGCCCGGATGCTGGCGCGGGGGGGGGGGGGGCAACGCCGTTGCAGCGTCTTCCTGGCCTCCTAAGGGCTTTCTCCCTTAGAGCGCAGGAATGCACTGTTGGGCACCCATTTATCTGTCATCGGAAGGCAGGGAACATTATCAGAGCAGCAATATGCTGATTCCTTGGAAAGGAAAAAAGAAAGCCAGCACTAGAACACAGCTCACAGAAAATCTGACTGCAGATGAGTATTCCTCCAGCTAAAACCAGTAAAAACCTGACTGGCAATGATGCCACCTTAAAAGTGAGAGTTTCTGTGTTCTTGATATAGGACAACGGTTATTTGATTTAATAACCTACATCCTGTGCATGAGAATGGAATGCACATTTTAGCTTGCACAGGGGACCTTTACCTTTACCTACTGTAAGAAGATTTCACAGTCACTTCTTCTTAGGCAGAGGGAGAGAAACATATTTGGTTCATAGAATTTGTCCTTCTAGTGTCGAAAGAGCAATCTGCCATAGCTGTTTCCCAAAGGGTTTATCTTTTACCGTCCCATTCATTTTCATTTTAGCTCTGTCAAAACAGTCAGCATTTACTATCAGTATTTGCCAATAGCTGGCAGCCAGAAAGAAAACAAATTCTCTCCTTTAAAAAACTAGGATGAAAAGGCTTGTGGACATCACTGGGGAGTGAGAAGAGACTGTCACCCCAGACATGTAGCTGCTTTAATTTTTTAAAGTGATTAACATCATTTTTGCCTGACAGCCTGTGAAACCGAAACATTATATGGTTTATGGACAAATTCAAGCTGGATATATACCAGGGCTTGTAACAGAAAGAACTTGTTTCTTAACAGAAGGCCATTCTCAGTCAGAGGAGAAAAAAACTGGGATAAGGTCAGGTCGAAATTTCCCATCCAAAGGACATAATACTTAAAAAATATATTTATTATATTTTAAAGCACTTCTTTTGTGACAGACTCTAGCATTTTTGTGAAGTAACATAAAGAGGGCTGTTCTGCTCTATAGAACCTTCTTTTTCTAGATGTTAACAGACCCTGAGATCTTTCTCAGAAGTCCTGCCTCTGTGTGCCCTGCCATCTGAAATGTAGCAGCAGCTGCTCTGGATAGGGGGTTTTCTGCACTATTTCCATCTTACTCTTTCCCTGATGTAACTAAGGAGTCAAATAGGGTTGCCAGCTCCAAGTTGGGAAATAACTGGAGATTTTGGGGGTGGAGCCTGAAGAGGGCAGGGTTTGGAGAGGGGAGGGACTTCAATGCCATAGAGTCCAATTGCCAAAGCGGCCATTTTCTCCAGTTGAACTTATCTCTATTGGCTGGAGATCAGTTGTAATAGCAGGAGATCGCCAGCCACCACCTGGAAGTTGGCAACCCTAGAGTCAAGCCAGGCTTTTTCAAAGAGCTTTCGGAAATGTCTTGATAACCTTGGTCTTAACCAAACCTATCTTTTTTTGGGGGGGGTATGGGTTGGGAGGAAGAAGTGTTCCAGCTGCCCTCTGCACCTTTGTGTTATTGTTTTGTGATTATAATTCTATATTTCGATTCTTGATCAACTTTTTTATTTAAGCCCTTGAAGATTTTCACCAATATGCAGAATATAAATATTTCAATAAACAGATTAAAACCCTGGTACCATTGCTATGCTTAAAACATACCTGCCTAATGCCTTCCTCATGGAAGTTAATGGACTTAGGAGGATGTAACTATACTTAGGATTGCACTGCAACTGACCCATAAATAGCTTCAAACTTCACTAATCTATTATTCAGTCGCACTCTAAAAAATTATTTAATTACAATAATTGCCATCTAATTGTCAAAATTTGATTTGGCAGTAAATTGACAATGTCCCATAACAATAATGCATTTGTTCCTAAAAACGGCCATTATTTTACCCACCCCTAGGTGGAAGTCTGACATTTTGTAATAAGGAAAGGAAATTATTGCTGTAATATTTCCTCTGTGCTTTAATGAATAATTTAACCTTGTATATAATTTATAATGTTATATAGGAATGTATTCTCCCCCTTTTGGCACAGCAATTAACAATTATATATTGTATTACAATAAAAAGTCTTTTTAATATCACTGTGAGAGTCACTCTATGTGGACATATATATTAATGAAAGTTTCTGTAATCAGATTATGACAACAATTTTGAATGTTGATGGCCGCAATAATGTTAACATTCATATGGCATTTGTATTACCCTGGCCTAAATATTTAAACTGAGCTATTCCACAAGGCACAGATGGGGGGAAAGCATGTAAACATTAAAACAACAACAACAATGCAGTTCATAGAGGAGAAAGTAATTGTCCCTGTAAGGCAGTAATTAAAGAAGAAATATTAAGAGGATTTGTGTTACAGATTATCTATCATTGGATGATCTAGTGGTAGGAACAGCAAAGATACAATTCTCTATCAAACGAAGAGCTGGTTACTCTGCTTGTATAGGCTCCACTGCAATGAATGCAATACATCTGAGCATCATATCAGGGCAAACGCTTGAAAACTAAATGACACTACACATGGTGAATTCTCTAAACAGATATCACTTCTATTTAGGAAACTGTGTTTATATCCTACATGTGCACTGCCACAACACAAGAGAGTTCTGTAAGCCAGTTCTATGCCACCTATTGCAAAACCCATCCATCTAATAAAATTGACTAGACTTCATGAAATGTTCCTTTGGAATGAATGAATGAGTTTTATTTGCATGCAGCTATAGGCCATTACAAACACGTCAACAATTAACTCTAATAGTTATAAATATACATAATAAAAAAGGAAAATATTCAAAATTAGTAAAATGCAAAACTATATTAGCTAAATTAATAAAATGCAAAACAATGTAAGCTAAAAATTGCAGTGAAATCCCATCAAACCAGTAAAACCTTTCAATAATTTAAAATCAGCTCACAGAATCGACTCTTAACAGCTATGTTGGATCTTATTTTCTTTGCTGCCAAGGCAAACAGGGAGGTCTTATAGGAAACAAACCCATCAGAGTCTGTTAACAAAAATATTAGTTTCTCAACACTAGAGCAAGTGTTTAAACCAGAAATCAACCCAACCCAGCAAGAAATTTAGTCCTAGGTTCTGCATACAGAGAGCAGTTGAGTATATAATGATATAAATCCTCCAGAGCAGGTTATCCACAAATACAAAAGCATTGATATCTGACAATAGCACCTGGCCAATACAGCTGTTGGCATTGATTGAAAGCATAGGGACGTAAAAGCTGCTCTAAGTTTTGGATTTGAAATATTTACTAAGTAGGGAGCTCTAAGGTGGTCACTTTTTAAAAAAAAATAAAGCAGAGGGTGTTCCTTTGGTTTCTTACAAAATTCTTCAGATGTTTGAGGTGAAATCTCCTTGACATTTGCCTTGAATTGCAGGTGAAACTTCAGTGGCTTTTCAAGATAGCATTACATGTGTATATTGCACTACTGCAGGAAGCATGGGGAGAATGGGTTCCTGTGGCAAAACAGTGTGCAGATACAACAAAACAGACAGGTGTGTATTTGTCACACATAATCACATGATTTCCCAGATAGAAGTGAGAGTACTCAGGCAATTCATTATGTGTGAACAGGTTCCCTGAGGTGGTAAATACCAATTGCCACCCTGCTGAGATTATCTGTAAGAAATATTTGCCCCATAAAATTGAGAAGCTACAATAATCTTGGAATTATTTTATTATAGCAATAATTAAGGTATGACTAAACCCTCTTTGCATCCCTGTGTGAGGCGGAGAGCAAATTCAGACTCATTGATAGTCTGAGGTAGTGCTGTCCTTTTGAAGGATGCCACTAACTTAGCTCATATGAGGAAGACTGCCCACATATTGGCATTACAAATACACACTCGACACTGTCAAAACTTATTACATGAGATAAACGAGTTTCTAATAGATATGCTCCAAACTTCAACATGAACACAATCACATACTGTATTCAAATTCCTCTATTACAGGGGTCAGCAAACTGCGGCTCCAGAGCCGCATGAGGCTCTTTGGCCCCTTGAGTGTGGCTCTCTGAACTTGGTTCGGAGCCCCTGCTCTCGCGCCCGCTCGCAGCGGCAGCCGGGCTGCGGAGCCGGCGCACCTGAGAGAGAAAGAGAGCTAGAGAGAGCGAGAGAGAGCAGGCGAGCCACTTATTTGGCCACTTGACTCCCTGTCTTCAGCAATACAGATTGCATAGTTTATATGGGCATGCAGAATACTGATGTGGGCTTCAGTGTTAGCTTTCTAGTGTTAAATCGCTTTAAAATTGGTATTAGCATGACTGCTTAAGTGTGTTAATAATTTAATTCATTACCTCTGATTCCATTATATTCAAGTTCTTGTTGGGGGGTTTTCGGACACTTTGTCATGATTTCTTTGTTGCCTTTTATGTGGGTCATTGACCAGATTGGACACTTCTCATTAAGGCAGGAATGCCAAAGCTAGCAGCACCTGGGAAAGAGGCAGAGGAAGGATTGTATGCTTATTCTACTCTAGTGTGGATTTATACTGAATTGAGAAGTGAGCCCCATTCACATGGACGCATGTCTAGGGTACGTGTGTCCTTTGGACAACACATGGTGGTAAAGACAACAGTATGCTATCTAGTGGCGAGGTTGGCTCACTCAAGAGCCAGGATATTGTTGGGGACAACTCAAGAGGTTTTGTCCTGCCATCCTTCCCACTACACCACTACTGACACCTGTTTCCCAGCGCTCCATGGAAGAACAGTTGGATAAAAACAAGTTAGGTACACAGAAAGCCATTAGGCACTTTAGAGGGGAAGCAAGGAACAGCAGTATTCTTTCTGTAATCAGAATAGTTATGTGTCATTGTGCTGAAGAGTTGGAACACATCACCTTCAAATCACCTTGCTTCAATACAGAAGCAAGAGATTCAGAAAAAGGAGAATAGTTCTAGCAGATGACAGGGTAGCCTTCATGGTGTTTACTAACATTTTTTAAAGGATACTGAGAGCTCTGGCAGTGGAGGTTAAGAGAAGCACTGACTCTCCTCATTAGAGGAAATACTCCTACTGGCCAGAAACATGTTTTCCTACTCCAAGATTGAACCCCACAGAAGCTATCATCACATTAAAAAAAAAAGCAGCTATCAGGAAGCAAAACAGCAAGACTGGAGTGATGGGTGTCATCATTTCTTTTCTATTCATGCATTTACCACTTACCTTGAAGAGGGTCCCATCTAGTTCTATTCATGCAAGGATAGGAAAGAAGACTTACTTACTCTCAGTCTTCACCTAGTAAAAGTTCTGCATAGCGCCTACATGCAGACTCTCAATATGAACAGTGGAAGCTACAGTTCATGAACAGTTCATTACCTTCCATGTATTCAATCAGTTCAATACCATGCAATTGACAGCATTTCATGGTATGTTTGCTGCCTGAACATTTTCTCTTGAGGTCTGCAATACTTCTAATCATGGTCCATGTGTGTGATTAAAATATCTCAGTTGAACTCAGAATTGCCTCCTTGAGCAGAGGTAGAAATAGCTCCATAATGTATTTAATAGTTCATATGTGTGTGAGTGTGTCCCCTGTATAATATTTTGCCTACAATAATAATAAAAAAATTAAATTTTGTTTTTTTGAACATTTCTACTGCTTTCTGTCAACCTGGCACATTTACAAAGTTAAATCCGTGTAATCATAAATATTCTTACATGTTTCTAAATCCATTGAGGTCAATGAGTTTAGAAGGTTGGATTGCACTGAATAATAACTAGGTAGGCCGGGCCACCCTTTACAATAATTAGGCAGGCCCCATCCTGTCCTTGGCAGAAAATATTTCTTAGAACGAAGCATGGGGTCTTTCCTCCTATTGCCTTCCCAAACTATTCCAAATGGGAATTTCTTAGACCCTTATTGGTATACTGGAAGTTGTCACCATTTCTCCATGACAGAAATGAGCAGTGGATCTCTATTCTTATTCAGGGACCTATTTCTTTCACACCTTCTTGGTGAATTTTCAAACACATTTCTTGAGGAAGGAATGACTCATCAGTTAGCCAAGAGAACTTATCAGAGGACAGTAGGATAAGTGGAGTTGCTTTTCATCTGCCCCCAGGCCTTAATGCACATCAATTCAAAAGAGCTGAGTTTGGGCAAAGTTTCACATTCCAGTCTCTCCACTGCCTCTGCGTTTAGGTCAAGTGCCAACTGAAGCAGAAGAATAATTGGTAGATTTATGGAGCTCTCAAGCTCCTGTTATGATTCATTTACAAATTGTCACAAACTAGGACAGGCATATATTAGCAGCTTGTCTCCTGGAGTACGATGACCATTCTGGAAGATGTCATGTCACCTTTCAGTGTTTTCATGGAATGTTCTTGAACAATGTGGGCTGATAGCTGATTGGTTCTATTTAAAAATATTGTAATTTAAAGAAATCGTCAAGCTGAAAGACAATCTAAATTAGTTACTGAATTAGATTGAGTAGCCAGAGTAATTAGAGTCATACAGGGTGTAATTCATCATTGATTAAGTATTTATTCAGTTAGAAATCACCTTTAACAGTGTGCATGGGGAGAGAATGAAACCCATGTTTCTTTCCCTCCCTACATCTTTTAGACAAATAATGTTGACAACAAATCTAGTGATGGATGTTTGCATTTTAGATGAATAGTCCCTGAATATTCATCCCCCCCCCCACACACACACATCCATGTTTATACATCCATGTGCATACATACAATGTGTCAGCTCTAGCCAAAATTGTGCTATTTCATCCTAGTGGCTAGAATGTTGTGTAAGGTTATGGGAGACCAGAGTTCAAATCCCCACTGTTCCACAGAAGCTCACTAAAAGACCAGTCATACTCTCTCAGCCTAACTTATGTTACAGGGTTGTTGTTGTGAGGATAAAATGGAGAAGTGGAGAATGATAGTAATATACACAAATAAAAGTAAAAATAAAATAAGATGATTTCCCAAAGGATAGAGCTCCAGCTGAATGCCTGAAAGTTCCATCCTAAGCAGAGTCACTTCCTTCTAAGTCCATTAAATGCTAATAAGGATATAACTTCGCTTAGGATGGCACTTTAAGACTCTGACCCATCATGTAAGTATCTCTTTCATCCTCCTTGGTGGGTAAGGAAGAGTGTCTATGACTAGTTGTGTGGTTTATTATGGGAGAAGTATTTGAAACTGATGTTTTCTTTGGCTGAAAGGTGGTAGCTTTGGTGTGGTGTTAACCTGTAGAATTACTTGCTGCAGTCCACCCCCCTGCAAGGTAGGACATCACCAGATAACATTTGAATTAATTTTATTCCTAGCAGTGTTTGCATTCCCAATAGACAGGAATGAAGAACTATGGACAAAACTTGATGCTGCCTCAGGAAATGTTTATTTAGAAACCTACATTTGCAATGATAAAGTGAATGCAAGTGTCCAGGGGCTCTTATGGGGAGGATCAATGAAGAGGGGGAGAACAATGGAAGAAATGGAGATTTAGCCACTCATATAGCCACTAGATCCCCCTTTTCAGTCATTCCTCAATGGAGTTTCCTTCTGAAAAGCTTACTGCCAGGAGCCTGGCTGGAGGAAAAATGAAATAGCCAGGGGATAGGGCATGTACAAGGGAAAACTGGGAAAATTGGTAGACAAAAGACCGCTTCCCCATCCATCAATTTTCTTTTGCAAGAATTTTCCCAACCTCATATTAGCAATACAAGAGAGACACAGTAGTGGACAGCCTGGACTTCCCTTATGAAATCAAGTTCCACCCTTAACCAGTTATTTAAGCGATAGTTTTAAAGTGTCCTTGAAGCGTATATAGATAGCCTTGGTCAGCAAGTAGTGATGAGCAGGAAAGGGGTTTTAATAGTAAGTAGCTGCATGAATAGGTACATCCAGCAAGCTGAAAATGTGATGCCTTTACAAATACAAGGATTGCTGGATTCAGGGGGGCTGCTTTTTCCAAATCAATTCATCTTAACAGTCTCTTAAATCAATTGCCCTCTTCTGAATTCTTGGACATTGGAAAATCATTTTATGTTGAAGCTACTTGTGACAGATCCTAAATAACAACACTAGCATAATAATCTTATTTGCCATTTCCTCATTGATATAACAGTTTATTAAAATAAATGTTGTTTTAATGTATTTTAGAAAAAAACAAACTCTCGGATTTTGCACTTTGCCTATAAAAATTGTATTGCACCACTGCAGTGGACATAGAACAACATACAGACAGAGATTTCAATTGCCAGAAAAAGAAAATAAATTGGTTCCTGGCGATTCTGCTGTTGGATGACTTCCATGCTGATATTAACTATTGTAACTATTGCATTTTACAGCAATGGTATTTCCCTATATTTTGTACCCAGTAATGACTTGACACAATATGCCATTAACATGTACTTTTCAGTAAAGCAAAATGTCAGCTTTTAATTTGCTATCTTGGGTAGTTCATTTGATACAAACGTCGAGCCTGCATTCAGCTGTTCAGAAATTATTTCCATGTGTTTTAATTTACCATGCTTTAATTTGTTTAGGAAATTAAAGTAATAAAACTTTAGTTTGTTGTTTGTCTACAATAGCTCTGATTGTCTCAGCTGGTAGCTACAAATGTTTGACAAAAGGAGTTTGAAATGATATGAAGACAAAAAAGGGCCTTTTACTAAAGAGGTTTAATTTACATACTGTTTTTAGTTTTATGATCACATAAAACAATAGTCTCTTAAGCATTAGCAAAAAGCTTAAAAGTTAGGACTGTAGAATAGGAGACATCAGAGTAGCCTCCTGTGGTGGTATCTGCCACACCTTTGAGTAAGAAGTTGATTTTATGAACAAGTAATACCCCAAGCATTAGATTATGAATCTGGTAGTGTTAGAAACAACTGTTATTAAAATGTCAAGGGAAAGGTGAACCTGAGGTAATTTGAACATCTCCTTTTTACAGAAATTCAGTTCAGTCATCACAAGAAACTGTGGTTTATTTAAACCATGGCTAGTTTGTGAAATCAAGATTGGACTAGCAGATGATTGTTCAGTAGGGTTGCCAGGTCCCTCTTTGCTAGTGGCGGGAGGTTTTGGGGCGGAGCCTGAGAAGGGCGGGGTTTGGGGAAGGGAGGGACTTCAATGCCATAGAGTTCAATTGCCAAAGCAGCCATTTTCTCCAGGTGAACGGATCTCTATCGGCTGGAGATCCGTTGAAATAGCAGGAGATCTCCTGCTATTTCTACTACCTGGAGGTTGGCAACCCTATTGTTCAGCTCCAACTACACCTTGACAAATGCTGGTTCCTGTTTTGTATTTCAAAAAATATAATAAGATAACAAAGTGGAAGTTGGTTTTACATTTGTCCTTTTGGAGTGTTTTGTCAAAGGACCTTAAAGCCAAGGCCCTGCTAAAGGTGATGGGTTGGTCAAGGCAACCCAAAAGAGCTGAAGTGTAAGTCCTTACGCTCCAGCATATCACTGCACCAGTCTCCTTACTACTCCATCAGCCAGAGAACAAGGGACTAAGCCTCTTGCCTTTCTGAGTCTAAAAACAAGAAAGTCAACCCTGCAAAGTAGGATGCTTACAAGATGTGTTCCAGAAAACAATTACTCTGGTAGTTGTAGCGAATATGGGCTAAAGTACTGGATTCAGATTGAAGCCCCCCAAAGCCCAAGAACAGCACAAGGCATATTTAAAGTGATTCATTAAAAGATGGTGTGGGAATATACAAATAAAAGAGTAGTGAACTGTGGAGATAAAGCTACATATCTAACCTAAGCACTTGTATGAGAGACAGTATGGTGTAATGGTTAAGAGCAGTAGACTGTAATCTAGAGAAACGGGTTTGATTTCCCACACCTCCACACGAAGCCTACTGGGTGACTTTGTGCCAGTGACAGTTCTCTCAGAACTATCTCACCCCACGCCGAGGCAGGCAATGGCAAAACACCTCCAAAAGTCTGTTGACATTGAAAACTCTACGGGGTCACCATAAATCAGCTGTGACTTGACCACACACACACACACACACACACACACACACAAGCACTTGAAGCATTGCTTCTAAATCTAGAGTCCAAGGCTGAGTCCAATAGAGTTTCAAAGTCCAAGTCAAATAGTTTCTGCCCAGCCTGGTCCACCGGTTCTTCAGATGAGAGTCCACCTCTCTTAACCACTCCACCACGTTCCCACATGAAGCCTGCTGGGTGACCTTGGGCTAGTCACAGTTTTCTCAGAACTGTCTCAGCCTCACCTATCTCACAAGGTGCCTGTTGTGAGGAAGGGGGGAAGGGAAGGCAATTGTAAGCTGCTTTGAGACTCTTTACTGTAGAGAAAAAGCAGGGTATAAAAAGCAACAACTCTTCTTCTTAGTAGGATATACTTTAATGGTATGTCTGGGATCCCCACCTGGAACCAGAGTCTTTCGAACCTTCCCAGAATCTATTCCTTTTCAGACTGGTGATGTTACATGAGTATCTAGGCACATGAATACTTAACAGAACCCACAGGACTGAAGGGTTCCAGCCTCAGCTGTAATGCGATTTCCACTTATATCATTTTGGAAATGAAGTATCATTCAGTCACCTACCAGTTCAGCTCACATTCATCTCAGCAGCAGCAGACGCATCTAACTAGCATAATTGCAGCGCATTATTACATGATCATACATTTTCTCATGCTTGCCCCCTTCCTGCTACCTGCCTGCTGCCACTGTTTCTAGGAACATAGTAAAATGGTTTAAGATTTTTGAGTTTACACTACTTAGGTTTCTCTGTGCACATTTAGCATTTACCCATGTACATGGCCAATCTTGCGATCAGTTCTTGAGATCCCTTCTCAAATAGATCCCGCGGACTGCACAGGTGCAAAAAGCAGGCAATGCAATTTGACCAGTACT
This sequence comes from Euleptes europaea, assembly GCF_029931775.1. Lineage (NCBI taxonomy): Eukaryota > Metazoa > Chordata > Lepidosauria > Squamata > Sphaerodactylidae > Euleptes > Euleptes europaea. The sequence goes on along the minus strand of NC_079314.1, from coordinate 81,615,874 downwards.
GCTCATTGAATGATTGCAGGCACAAGCGCAAGAGGAACAGCAAGCAGTTCTTTACACGAGATGATTAATGTAATGACCCTGGGCGATATGTGCTCCTCTTTTATTACTGAGGTGATTTAATTCTCAGACTGGGTAAAAGCAGCTGCAAGCTGAAATGACCAAGCCTTGTAGTACAAGTAGTTACAGTGCAAGTGCAAAACTACTATGCTCAAAGCAAACTGTGCCAGGGACCACTAGGCAGTCTAAAAGCAGGAACTCACCTTGCATGTAATCTAAGGAGCTTAAGAATGTCAGGTTCACCTGATGATCATGTTTCTGTCAATGTTTGCAAACATGCCTGTTCTCAGCATGGTGTAGAGCATGGTTTGGAGGGGTGGACTCTGATCTGGAGAACCGGGTTTGATTCCCCACCTCCATATGAGTGGTGGAGGCTAGGGCTGTCGATTCGTTTCGTCCTGAACCGAAAAACAGCCGAATTTCCCCTGATTCGGCTGTTTTACGATTTGGGACGAACCGAACTCAAAAAAGGCGGGAAACGGGGGAGCCGAATTTGCCGACTTCGGGGATTCGGTGAATAAATTCAGCAGATTCGGGGTTCCCCCCACACCTTCACGGGGCTCCCCTGAAGGCACGTGGGGGGCGAATTTTCCCCTGAACTCCGGATCTCACCCGAATTTCAGGGATCCGAAGTGGGGGAGTTCGGACTTCAGCACGGTCCAAATCAAAACAGGCCAAATTTTGCTGAATCCGAATTTTACCGAATTTTTTTTTCAACAGCCCTAGCAGAGGCTAACCTGGTGAACTGAATTAGTTTCCCTGCTCCTATACATGAAGCCAGCTGGGTGACCTTGGGTTACAGAGTTACAGCTCTTTTAGAGCTCTCTCAGCCTCACCTACCTCACAGGGTGTCTGTTGTGGGGAGGGCAAGGGAAGGTGATTGTAGGCCGGTATGAGTCTCCCTTAAGTGGTAGAGAAAGTCGGCATATAAAAACCAACTCTTCTTCTTCTTCATTGCATGGGATGACATTGTATGTGTTAAAACATTGTACCACATATAATGATGCTTGGGCCCTGATTTTGTTATCCGCAAGAATGTAACCGAAACTAGTATTATTGAGGAAAGCCGAAAAGTCATTCTTTACTTTGGCTCTGCGTAGATAGTGAGTTTCGAAACTGGCTTTAACCTTAAGTAGTAGGCTAGGATCCAAATCGCACTGCATAATAAAGTGCAGGAAGGTTCAAATGTGTTTGTTAATCATCCTTCCCTCAAGGCTATCAATTGATTCAGAAACCTGGTACAAGCCCTTTTACAAGTGCCTCATTGCTGTTGTTGTTTTCACACCAATTGAAGGAGGAAAGCTGAAAAGCTCTAGATGTGGCATGAATTTAGCCAATAGGACATACGGTGGACAGCGTGTTCTTCAGCTGAGAGATTTCCATTTCTCTCTGAGTGTGTGTGTCACATACGCACAGGGGAAAAAAACTCTGTTTTTTTCAAAAGGACGTTTTTGGGAGCTGACTTTCCTTTCCTCCTCTTTCACCCTGCAACTCAGGCTTAGAGCCACTTGCACATCCAACAGGGAAGATTTGAGATGAGCACTTTTAAGTGATGCGTTAATTTCTAAAGGCACACAGGGCAGGAAAGGATAACTATCTGTCAAGATAGAGATTTCCTTAACTATCACCACTTAATGACACATTTATCAGTGGACAGATGGGTTGCAGCATTTGAAGGCAGAATGGGTATGATTCAGACTTTCAAAGCATACTGAAACATGACTCATCCGTCTGTTTTCATGGAAACCTTTGGGTCAGTTTTAATTTTATGTGGCTCTAGTATCATGTATCCCTTGTGTAGGCAACTGTGGTAATTTGTTTTTGCCATACTAGTCCTCAAGAACAACTAGGCTGACCCTTAACCTGGTACTAGTGATATAAGAATGTTATTACTATCACTGATTTACAACATCTATTTTCTCTCTTGTTCTCTGCCTGGCTAAAAGGCTGCTGAAACAATACCATGAAACAACACAAATATGAGGATCATTTTAAAAACTCACAAGATTCAAGTAGCAGCAATAGTAACAAATAGCTGATTAAAATATGACAGAGGATTTAGCAGCCTAAGCAGAGCTACAGCCTTCTACATCCATTGAAGTCAATGGGCTTATGAGGGTGTAACTCTGCTTAAGATGGCACCATAAATCCACAGGATAATACAATGATCCTGACCCATCCTGAACCTAGAACAGATAGCTTTAAAAGGGGGTTAGACAGATTAATGGAGGATAGGTCCATCAATGGCTACTAGCCATGGTGAGTAAAGGGAACCTCCATATTCAGAAGAAGTAAACCTCTGTTTTTATCCTCAGATCATAATAAAAGAACTCACTGAGCCATTCAAAAACAGAGATGAAAGGAGTAAAGTGTACAGCCTTGATGTCCCAGCTCAAAAGGCCCTACCTGCTGCACTACAGATTGAGGAGGCATACAGGTACATTGCGATTTGGTTAAAGATTATATTAAAGCACTACATGTTGCTGCAGCAGTTACACTATTACTTCTGCAAGCAGAACTATATGAGGTACATTATCCTTTCCACTCACACATTGCAAGATCCTACTCCTACAATATATGCAATTATGTATAGCTAAGTTTACTTTTGTGATAATAGTCAGGCCCCAAAGATATGAGATTAATGGGTTTTCTAACATGTCTCTCCCCCAATTAAAATTCCTTTTGGAAGAATGTTTCCCAAATAACTGTCATTGAAAGGAAGAAGAGTTGGTTTTTATACACTGATTTTCTCTACCTTTTAAGGAGAATCCTTAAGGCTTACAATTGCCTTTCCTTCCTCTTCCCACAACAGAGACCTTGTGAGGTAGGTGAGGCTGAGAGTGCTGGAAGAGAACTGTGACTAGCCCAAGGTCACCCAGCAGGCTTCATGTGGAGGAGTAGGGAAACCAACCCAGTTCACCAGATTAGATCTGCTGCTCATGTGGAGGAGTGGGGAATCAAGCCCGGTTCTCCAAATTAGAGATCACTGCTCCTAACCTCTACACCACAATGCCCCGTGTTCATGATTAAGATACAATTTTTCAGCTTCCTGAAGTATAGTGATCCTAAGTCTTAAGACCTAGGTAAGTCTTAGAACTGTCAAAAACTTTCATCCAAACTGGGTTTTTAAAAAACTTTTTCACAGAATATACATTTTTGCCAGCAATCTATTGCTGACAATTTTGAGCAGTCAGAATATTCATGAACATTCTAATAACTCAGTCAATAGTTTTTTTGGGGAAGGGTGGGGCATTGTATGTAATAGCAGCCAGTTTTCAACATAGTGTATCTTTATAAACTACACAAGTGTTTCTATCTCTCTCTGATGTGCACACACATAAACCAGATAAAAAAATATAAAATATTTCTGCTAATGAAACTGTGTTTTTTTATATGAGAAAAGCACTCTAAATCATAAGCTCCATTCTTTGATGGAATTCACAAATAGTCTTAAGTAGTAATAACTTGCTTAATGACACCATTTGTTATGGGACTGGAGGAGATTTTTTTTTATAAGAACATGTAATGGTGGTAGAATCACACTTTAATGTAAATCATACTTTAATGACCAACCAGGAGTTTAACTCCATCATGTGCTTTCATGTTCCTTAATTGTTTCAGCTGGAAAGATTAGTAAACTGAATTGAATGTGCTACAGAAGGACTCAAAAGAAATTAGAGTCTTATTTGTTTTCAAGCAGGAATTAATGCACCAAAAACATACAGGACATACAGGACAAACTTTTCTTAATGAAACTTTTTTTTTACTTTACACTTTTGAACTGTTAAGAGTTTTCCTCAGTCAGATATACACTTGCTATTTTTTCAATACCAAGAGCACAGGGAAAGTGATAAATTAACAGTGTTAACATTATTTTATGGCCAGATGAGTTGCTGTCCCAGGAAATTAATGCATAAGAGCAATTACAGCACCTGCCCTAACTACTACACCTGCTCCGAGAGTCCAACAAAATTAATCAAAACAACAACATAGTAATGGTATGTTCCTTTATTTCCTTTTCGCCAAAAAGGAAGATTTGTAAACTGATTGTAAACCAGTTTGAGTCTCCTTAAAGGTATGAAAACCAACTCTTCTTCTTCCTCTTCTCTTACAAAGTTCTCTGACTAAGATTCAGATTATTTTGAGTGATTTTTTTTAAACGTATGATTAATTGTTTATGGCATATGGTTTTTGGACATATAAATAATTACATATTGAAATTATATAATATAGATTATTAAATATGGGCCTGGTCCAAGTTTAGTTCCTTTGCCTGCCCCCAGGGGAAACTGAGAAGTCTACACCCCTGATGTGCATAACTTACTGCATTGAACTAGGGATTCCAGGAAGCAGCATGTGAACATGCAAAGAATGTACAGTTCTCTTGATGAAAACACTCAGCTTTGTAGGTAGTCATTCAAAGTAGGCATTGAGAGACAGTGTGGTGTAGTGGTTAAGAGCGGTGGACTGTAATATTGAGAACCATGTTCGATTCCCCATTCCTCTACATGAAGCCTGCTGGGTGACCTTGAGCCAGTCACATTTCTCTCAGAACTCTCTCAGCCCATGCAGAGGCAGGCAATGGCAAACCACCTCTGAACGTCTCTTGCCTTGAAAACCCTACGGGGTCGCCATGAGTCAGCTGTGACTTAATGGTAAAATCACACATTCAACATGGGCAAGTTGAAATATTGGAGACACTGGTTTGGATTCAGACAAGTATTTCTACTGGCTCAAGGATTTCCACCCACATAATGCCATTTTCCCACTCCTCCCTCCTGTAGCAGCCCCAAATGTCCCCCTAAGTACTGTTCTTGGGGGTCCTCCTACCACATTCTCCCCACCAGGGTCAAGACAGGTTCAGAAATCCATGCTTTTCTATTTTCTGACCACACTTTTCTAAAAGTTACTTTGGGTATGCTCTTCCCAGAAAGGTCATACAAAAGCAGGTTTTGGAAGAACAGGAGAAAACAGGGAAGGTATGCAAAAACATGACAAAAAGGTCATCAAAAACCTGATAAAAAGTGTGTGGAAGTTACCCATACCTCTGCACTGGATTGTGAAAAGCAATTTAGACTTTCAGGCACTTCTTGGTTTTTGTGTGTGACCATATAAGTTTAGAACACTTTTGAGGGATTGATTGCTTGAAAACCAATTCATACCAAAATATCTTTCAGGATGTAAAACATAACATGGAAGAAAGGCTAGTGTTTGTCCAGGCAATAAGTTCCCACGTGGAAGGAGAGGTTGATGCGAGAAACATTCTTTTAAAAAGGCTCCCAAGTGCATCCTGAGACAACAACAGTCGCATGAGAGCATTACACCACATGAGCACCTGCATGTTTGAATCAGCTTCTATGCTGACAAGTATTTGATATATTTACCATCATTAATTTTAGGCTTGTTATTTTGGTTTTTCCCCCCAAAGCTATTTTTTGCTCTTGCTTTTATTTACTAAGTGGCTCAACATATAATTAGAGGTAATGAAATGACTCAGAATTTAAGTGGAAAACAGGATTATTTTTAAACTAAACCTGCTGGTTTATGGAAATATGGTAAGGGGCTGCACTTAAGGAGGAAACCCAGTTCTCACAGGACCCTTTCTGATGGAAGCAACCTGAATAACCAGGTTGCTCGTTGCTATCCCCTCGGGCAGGCTCCTGGGGGAAGGGAGGTCCTGTGGGAGGGGAGGGGAGCGTCGCTGCTCTTGCCCTTCCCATGCCGGCTCTTTTTTGGCCTCCCATGGTCCTGCCTGGCTGCGGCATGGGGTGGGAGCTGGGGAGTCACATCATGGTGACATCCCTTGCTCTCCCCACCCCTCCCTGTGCCTATTTCTAGGTGCGCCGCCCGGTCACTGGCCTGTTCGTGAAGGTGGTGGTGGGGTCACCTAAGCGCTACTCCGGTTGCTGTCCCAACATCTGTTTGGGACCGTTTTATCGATGCTTTTGATACATTGGATAACAGGGGGTTATTCAATCCATGGATCCATCCCTATGCTCCATCTGTTGTAATCAATAAAAGCTGCGGCCATTTGTTTTCCCAAATAAATATATGTCCATGTGTTTATTGGTTTACCTTTTCCCGGGTAGCCATTTGCCCATGGGATTGCAATAGACATTCAGCTGGAATTACCTTAAACTCATCCAGCAAGTTCTCCTGGACCGACTCGGGAAGCAGTGGTCATTTATAAGACTGGAGTGTATTCAGTGTTCATCCCAATTCAATAGGCTGCCAACTCTTGAAATTAAAACATTACTCTGCTTGGTCAGAGTCTTCTTGAGCTAGGTTTGTCAGGCTCCAGGCGGAGCCTGGAGTTCTGCTGGAATTAAAACTGATCTCCAGATTACAGAAATCAGTTCCCATTTAGGAAACGGCGGTTTTCACAGGTGGAGTCTAGAATTAAATCCATGCTGATCTCCCTCCCCAAACTCTGCCTTCCTCAGGCACTGTCCCCAAATCTCCAAGAATTCCTTATACCAGAGTTGGCAACCCTGTGTTGAAGCAGTGGTGAGCCCAGCATTTGCAAGTGATTCTGGAGGAACAGCTTGGATTCCTCAGATCCCAATAAGTGGAATTACCAAACAATTGCCTGGAATTAGTAATGATCAGGATGAGGGCTAGCAAGTAAATTTAAAACACAATCTAGATATCACAGATTTGATGTGGATAGCTCAATCCTTAAACCAAAGTGCTGATGAATATCCTGAAAGAGCAAGGCCACTGCTGGGAAATACGCCTGGGTCTGGCTTTACTTTCAGAGTCCCAGGTGGCAGCTGGGCGGCCAGTGGTGCCATTTATCGGCATTGTTTATTGTGTTTTCTACAGTCTGGCAGGTGCCAGACTGGGCATGGGTATGAGGACTGGCAGTAGTGGCAAGCATAAAATTCTTCTGGTTGCTAATTCTCCACTGCCTGGCTATCCTCTTTCTCCATTCCCACTGATAAGTGAGAAAGATAGCCATCAGATCCAAGACTTCACAGATCCACTGTGAAAGAGACAGTTGTGAGACCCCTCCTGAAGAAGGCATCCCTGGACCCAAATGATTTAATCAACCATTGGCTAAAATTCAATTTTTGGGCAAAGTGCTCAAGGAGGTGGTGGCTACACAGCTTCATGCAGTCTTGGAGGAGATGGATTATCTAAACCCATTTCCAGATCCAGGCCTGGTTTAGGAATGGAGGTCACCCTGACAGATGATCTTCAGTGCAAGAAGGACAGGGGAAGTGCATCCTTGTTGACTCTCCTGTACCTTTCAGTGGCTTTTGAAACCATCAGCCATGGTATATTTCTGGAGAGGCTGGCTGGACTGGGAGTAGGGGGTACCAAGCTTTGGTGGCTTACCTCTTACTAAACATAGCAATTCCAGAAGGTCCCACTGGGGTATTGCTGCTTGGTCCCATGGCATTTATGCTATGAGGTTCCACAGAGTTCCATCTTATCCCCCTTGCTATTTAAATCTACATTAAACAGCTGGGAGAGGTCACCCGGGGATTTGGAGTGAGGTGCCACCAATATGCATATGACACCAAGTTCTGTTTTTCTTCCTTCCCACCGCTTTGCCTTCCCAAAAACTTCCTGAAATTCTAGTAGATAAATTTTCATTGTCCCAGAATTTTTGGAGCCTTTTGGGTCATTTCAGATACTCCTGAGCTGACCTGAAACAGCTAATTTGAGGTTTAATTTCAGCTTGGGTATATCTAAATGCACACCCCTACTTGCTATTGCCAAGTAAAGATGCCACCAGTGTGGTCTGCAGATCTTACCTGGTGTAGACTATACAGATGGGGAGGTATAATCCACCAACCGTGTGACTTCCAAGTCATGAAGAGCTTCGCAGGGGTAAAAAATCAGCACCTGTATATGGGTCTTCCACTCAGTGCCTAATAAGAAGTCAACTGGTTCATGTTGCACCAACTGATACTTCTTGCAAGGGCACCCCATTAAAAATAGAAAATGCTGAAAAGTTCCTTGTTAGGTTCAGTCTACAAACATTATGCCTTGTAAAACGAAGGAAGAGGTATCATTCTTTCACGAAATGTGTTCCTGTCTTGCATTTATTAGTCATCACTGGCAAATCATTGTCATTTATACAATTATTGTCAACAAGTCATCTTTTTGAATGACATGGACGGAGATAGTAGAATAATATTTGCCAGCAGTGTGTGTGTGTGTGTGTGTGTGTCGATTATTTTCTGACAACATTTATTTGCAGCTCTGTAGGACACCACAAGATAGCATATAAATAATTCATTTTTTTCATTAGAGAAGAAATAAATTATTTAATATTTTTCATGATTTTCAGTTGGGTCTTCTTGAGGCTGAAGTTTTCTGCGAAGTCTATTGTCAAACTGATTCAAAGCCTACTAGCCTGGGATCTGCTTTCATTGCCTGAGGACCAAGGCCAGCATTGGCTCTTACTACAAGATGTGGCATTGGAGAATTCTTTTGCTTTCATGGCATCAGTCTCCATACATATCATGGTAGCTAGCACTCACGCACTGAATCAGGCTGTCCAGCTACTCCCATTGACATATAGATGCTACAATGATTTTAAAAGACATTGGAAAATTAATCATCCACCACAAAAGAACCACTGACAGTTACGATTCCAGACAGTAGATGTTTATGAGATGTTTGGCAGAAATGCATAGTGGCAAAAACTCTTTGGGCATACAGCTATAATGAACAATGTTATTTATCTTTTCAGCTGTTATCCTATCCAAGCCATTGATCTGCTATTTTTAAGTTCATAACTAAAAAAGAAGTAGGGTTAGGCTGAAAGGCAGCAGCTCGTATATGACCTGTCAATAATGCTCATAGCTATAAAGAGATTTAAGTCCAGCGCTCTGACCACTGAACCACATTGGCTCAGGTTACTAAAGACCTCTCAAGACAGTGAGCATGAAGCAGACTTTATAAAAGGCAGTCAGGTGATAACATTGGACATCAGAGAGACTGCAGTGTTTCATAAATTGCTATGCTCTGCATAGCATTTGAATTTGGAAGGATATGTCTTTGATTTTGCTAGATACACGTTGCCAGATCTTCTTGGAGGCTGCTCTGTGGTAATCACTTACTATGGCAGTTGTTTGCACATGGCAAAGTCTAGCTTTGGGTCACCAAATGGACCAGGCAATGTCTTTTGTTAGCTTTCCAGGACCTCCAAAAATGTCTGGTTTTGTGAAGAAAATAGCCTTCCATGTGGCTAAGCACTCTAGAGGACTATTTAGAGCACCAATCCTTAATAACAGTATTTGCAAACAATCAATTAAAGACATGCAGCCAATTTTACACAATAATTTCCCCTTCAACCATTATATATTTCCTTATACTTAACATACACAACTGACATAAATATTCTGATTAGTTCAGACATTTTCCAGTAACGCTTTCTTGAAAAGTTATGTGGTTACTCTGTGTGGAAAACTGTCTCCTATGCATAATTAGAAGGCAGAATGAATAGAAATGACAAAATTAATTTCTGCAAACAGACAGGAATGAAAGCAATCTGCACAGCAAATGGAAGCATGCTGCATGAATGGCCACAGGTTGGACTGCCTCAGCAAACATTTGCCTTTCATTTTTCTCCACAGTGATAAATGCTGCACTACCCTGCTTTTCAATTGTGAAGATGGAAGTCTTTAAAAAAAATGTCAAAAAAGTTTATTGGTTTGAAATTTCCAGTGCTCTGTGGGCTGAAATCAAGATTGTAAACCTGCATCTGGACCAACCCCAAGAATAAAACTGGTATAAATGTCTAGGTTAAAATTTAAGGTAGACGAGCTCACTCAGAGACTTCCCACCAATACATGGAAGGGCATCTCAGTTAATGACTGAAGTTGCTCATTCTCCTTAACAGTATATGATCCCTTGTGATTGATTGATTAATTAATTAATTAATTAATTTACATTATTTATGGTCCGCCTTTCTCACTGGCACTGAAGGTGGATGAGGTTAGAGTGTCAGACAAACTGGAAATACCTGGGTAAAAATCTATTCTCAGGCACACAGCTCACCAAGTAGACTTGGCCCATTCATTCTCATTTAGCCCAACTTGTGTCATAAGGTTGTTGGGAGGATTAAATGGAGAAGAAGAAAACCACGTACATTCCTTGCGTTCCTTGGGAAAGATTTTAAAAGGTTCTAGTTAACAGGTGAGATATGAGGTTACTTGAAAAAGTCATTGGGCCAAAGTACAAGATCCACCCTCCTCTTAAGATTCCATGATGAATGTGTTACACCAAGCACAGAGGTCTTCTTTATTTGGGGAAATTAGCTGGAGACTAGATAGGGCTATGCAAGAGGCTGGCGAGGGGACCTTTTAACCAATTCCGCCCCTAGGTGAGCTAGCCAGACGGAGAGCATTATCCTATATAACATTCAACGTTATAGTTAACATTCAAGGTTATAATTAATGTGGCTTTGGGATGCTTTTCAGGTGTATGTTTATTATCTTATCTACTGGAGCTAGTATTCTTTTCCTTGTGATGACTTCAGTGCAGAGGAATGTGTTCAAGGTCTATGCCGCACTGCTATGACGTGTTCCAGAGTGACAGCCGTGTTTGCGGTTGCCAAAAAAAAGAGCCTTGTGGAATACTAATATTGTTGGACATAATGTCCTTTCTCTGCTCCATTACTGTCAATATGCATACATTGTATGTGATTCTACTGAGCCATATAATTTTTTTAAAAAAAGACAACCATTATATAATATCTTTTTATGAGGACAAACCAAAACATCACAATGGATGAACTGCAAAATGCAGACTTTCTAGAATTCTTCATCAGGCTGAACAGGCACTACCAGACTCTCTCAGAGGTCCAGAGAGTCCTGGGCCACTTCTAGCTTCTGAGGCCTCTGGTCATAATATTTTTTTTAATGATGACAGATGAAAACAAAATAAGGCACATACTTAAAAAAAATTAAACAGGTCTCCAAATTTGAGGCCCCTTTGAGCTTGAGGCCCAGGCTGAATGGCCATCCCATCCTCCCTATTGGCCCTGGTTACTACAAAAAGAGGGGTAGGAAGAAACAGATATTTCAGGAGATGATGGACAAGTCCCAAGTCTGAAGTTTTCATGGTTTTAAATGAAAATATAGAGTATGTTGGATCAAAACAGGTTTCAGGATGTACCAAAGGCTACTGAGACAGACAAGCAAGCAAGCAAACAAACAAACAAAAATCACACTCCATTTGAAAATGTAAAAGCCAGTGTGAATCGGATGTCTCATCATCATCTGAAATACCAGATCTCTTGAATGGCACTAAACAGAAGAAAATATTATAGTACTTATATTAACAAACTTGGAGGTGATATAACAGGTAAAAAGTAAATATGAACCAAATTGGATGATATTGCCTGGAGGGTAAGCAACCCCATACATAACCCCCAGATTTCTCTCCTAGTTGCTGTACTTCTCCATACTGTTTGCAGAGTGCCTATGCCACAGTCAGGAAATTGTACTGATTAAAGAGCCACAAAGGCTTTATTTAGGAACTAATAAAACTGGATAGAAAGAAAAGAGATCAACCTAACTGCCTTGCTAGCTGAGAGAGAGAGAGAGAGAGAGAGAGAGAGAGAGAGAGAGAGAGAGAGAGAGAGAGAGAGAGAGTGTTCTATACCATTCTAGAATAAAAGCCTAAGAATAGCATTTTACAGACAGACAAGGAGAACACCTTTGGAAAGAAGGAACTCCTCCTATAGTCCTATCTAGCTTGAGCTTGCTACCCCCTACAGGAACTTCTTTCTGTTCTTGTTTGTACACAGGACATTGCTAGGGCTGTGCATTCGGCAAAGCTGAACCAAAAAACCCTGAAAAACCCAAAAATATAAATTAAAAAAATGGACAAAGAGGGAGAAAGACCCAACCTGACAAATAAAGTTGGGTACCCAAAAGGTTGGGTGAAATAAAATGCAATTCAACAATAAATTATATTTATTACAAAGCACTATGCATATATTAAAAACAAACCCTTATGGCAATAAATACAGGGTTGATTATCCAAAACCACATGCCAAATGTTTTTTGGCCCCCAGGCCTTCTTTAGTGGGCTAGTACAACATATTATGCACACAGAATGATTTTGTATCAGCCTGGATATGTATTATGAGATGTCTGAAAAAATAATAAAAGAACTGAGTTACATGCAGTTTGACTACGAAAACAATAGAATTCAGAAATAATGCTTTGGCTACTTACATTCCAAGTGGACTGTGCTACCAGAATGTTACTAAACTATGTTTTGAATTGTAAAAGCACTCCTCCAAGGAATGCAGTATAATTATTTCTTTTTGTAAAAAAATACTAAAATTAGCTATTGAAATAACAAAGCAAATGCAAATGATTTGGCCCCATTTTGTTAATATGCATTTGTTTTGGTTATTTCAATAGCTAATTTGACTTAAATGGCTATGTGACTTAAGAAAAAATGTGGAAGAGGACATGTTTCCTGGATCTATCCAAACATCAGAGACAATAAATAATTATGTGGGGGAGGGGGAGTTTCCTGTTTGTTTGGTAGGGAGATATTGTCCAGAGAAAATTCCTCCCCAAAACAGATGCAGTGTGAAGCACAGCAAGTACACCTTGAGATACTCAGCAACAGAAGTAGAATCCAATAAACAGGAAACCTTGAGCAGCATTATGCAGTGCATTATAGAAACACAACATAGCTTACAGGCTCAGCTGCTTCTATTGCAATCTGAGAAGCTTTACAACATTAGGTACTTCTCTAGACAGCTCAGAAATTATGTCACAGGGCTCAGAAGCTTGCGGTTTTCCTAGTGTCTGAACCACAATGCAAGCCTGGCCACAAAACATCTGTCTCCAGGAGCATGTTTTCCTTGTTATGGCATTATCAAAGAGACACCAGCCTGAGCGCCTGTATCAATAGGTACAATATAAGAGAAACTGACACTTGCAAATAGTGTGAAAGGGGGGAAAGGCAATAACTTCACACAGCAATTCCCTGCTGCAGATTGTCACCCTGCTGAACTACCATGGCACTGACAAAACTCAGCCCACCTATATTGTTATTAGTGCTGATAACAGATCATGTTGCTTTGGCCATGCATTCAATTACATCTTTCATCCTAATGTTGACTACCACCCCTGGACATATTAGAATCAATTTCAAAGTGATATACAATAACTCCACTAGTTGTTCAGCATGAAAGTACCTTTCTGGTACAGAACACTCTTCTTCTATATCAACACACACTGAGGCTGGCTACATCCTATTTCCAAATACGGTTATTAGGGTCGAGATGGCTTTCAAATACAGAAACGAGATCAATGATTGCCAGATGATATTTCAAGTGACAAAAAATTCCTGATGGATAGAGGCAACAGTGGTTATTAGACAGAAAGGACAACTTTGATCACCAAAAGTGTAATTCTGCAAATAGGTTTTGACATATATTCTAGAGTTTCACAGTCACAATAAAGAATTTGCGCACTGTTCAGTTAGAAAATGTAGATAGGTGAAGATGGACCCTGAGTTTTGTGTTCTTAAATAGCAATTATGGGAATGTGCAAAATCTATAATCGTCCCCCTCCCTGCAAATGGTTTGCTAAATAACCAATCATTCAAATTTGTTTCCCCCCCCCCAATGGTTTGTTAAATAACCAATCATACAAGATTTCCAGTAGCCTTCATTCAAAGCTATTTTCACCACGCCTTCTGTAATGGCAACTAAAGTAGCTGTAAGGAAGAAGAGGCTGTGTTGCAGAGTTAAGCCCCCTCCCCCTTTTCCCGCTTGCGGTGTAATTTACCTTTTCAAGAGGAATGAAGATCATAATATTGTCATAAGTGTTTGTGCTTTTAGCCTGAAGAATCCAAATCCCACTGCTGGTCTCTGTCAAGGAAGAAGGACTTAAACTGGACACCGCTAGTACTCAGCTTCATCAACTAGGCCTTGAAGCCCTCTTCAGTAACAGAAGGGAATACATCAATTCAACACTGAGTTCTAATACTGGTAGGCAGTATTGGCTCAACTTGATATAAATGCATAAAGCCTTTCTTTCTAGTAAGTATGTTTAGCATCAAAGGGTTCATTTGTACAGTTTACTTCATGGGCATTACCTTTGTCCTGTGGTGAAGTATGCAGTCTTAAACTGCCAGGAGGATGTACATGACTCCCAGTGGAGCAATCCAATCATATATAGAGTAATTCCTTTCTCAGTATACTGTCTCCCTTGGCTTAGTTCAGAATACAAATGGCAGGCAATCTTGCTTTCCACTCGGCTAGCTAAAGAAATCTTTTAGCAGTAATGGAGGCTGAGAATAAACATGTCAAGATTGAAACCCATTCATCTGTAAACAGAAACGAGATGGGTGACGTTTGCTGGAAAAATAAGGAGAGTTTATCTTTTCGCAGTAGCTGTAGGTTAAAAATGGCAGTGAAAAAAGCAATGTGCTCTCTTCTCAGCAAACCAAATCAAGCTTCTGATATCCAGTGTGTATGTTTTGATTCAGGGAACGTTAATTGCTTTACTTCTACTTTTAACGAGCATCCATGAAAGCTTCTCAGCTAATTTTAACAAAAAGCAAGAAAGGGCAGAAACACTAAAATGGTTGCAGAAGTGCCTTCAATAATACAAGAAGATTACTGACAGCTTTTACTAACATCCATCGAGAAAATATGCATTGGGGGGGAAGGATTCTGTTCACGGTTATTTTAGCTGCTACTGACACTTTAGAGAACTGGCTTTAAATGCCATTCAACAAAATCCTGGGGGATAGTGTTGGGTATTAGAGAGCGAGCTTTGTTACATGTCAGACAGTTAAAGGGTTAATATTGTAACTGACCATTTGGTCAGTGTAGTGGCCATTGCAGTCGTGCCCCGAGGGTCACGTATACAACTACTTTGCATGTTCAACTGCTTTCGATTTCTTTGTTAGAAGAGAAAGTAGTTGATCACTTTTCTGCTTGCTTGACTGCTGAACAGGCAGGATGGAGAGAGGCTCTCCTTTTGCTAAGGGTGCCTACTCGTAAGTAAGCTTAGTGCCTTGCCAAAGGCTTTTGGCAAGTATAGGAAACATAGAATGTAGACAGATATTATTTGTTTTGTATCCCAGTGACTTTTTCCCTACCCTGAGTTAGAGTAAAGATTGTTTTACTTCAAGACAAATGCGTCTTGCCTCTTTTGTGCGTGTGTGTGATCTCAATTCTCATAGTTCAAGAGGAACGATCCATTCCCTCTGATTTGGTAGCAGATAAATTAAAGATCGGGGTTCCCTTTACAGGAACTGGGGCCCCGATCCCCCAATAAGTGGTAGCAGAGTACGGTTGGTTTTTATTTTGGCTATTGAGATAGGATCACACCGCACTCCTTTTTTTTTTGCTTTTGGGATCTTCACTGGAGACGAAAGGATTTACAAACGCCCAGAGGGAATTTTTCCTGTGACGGAGCCAGCAGCCTGGTCTGCAAAGGACGGCAGGAAACTTAACCCCGCGCGCCACGCTTGGATCCTGTGAGGAAGAAAGCAGCCCTGAGCCGCTGGAATGAGCAACGATAAGGAAAGTATGAATTCAAAACAACCCCAATCCGTTTCTGTCCCCCATATCACCCAAGCCTCCTTTCCAGTATGGAAGAGAATGGTGGAAAATGCTTTAACAGCAATTGGGGTGAATCACGTTTTGAATGAAGACCCGCCAGCTGACACAGATAGAGAAGCCCTTAAGAAATTTAAGATTGCAGATGCCCAGGCAATGAATTTGATTGCCAACTCAATTAATCCGGAAGAAACTGCGATAATTTTGAATAATGATAGCGCCAGGAAAATGCTAAATGCACTCAATGAGAAATTTGGAACTGTGTCAAAAACCCAGAAAATGATTTTAAAAACTAGACTGTATGCAAATAAAATGTCTGGAGATATGACCCTCTTGCAACACCTTAAGAAAATGCAAGATATGGAATCAGAGTTGAAGGCTGTAGGAGGGGAAATCGGTGAAGAGGAGTTCCTCCTACTATTTCTGGGAAGTTTGCATTTTAAATATAACGCTGAAAAAAGGAATCTTTTGGGTAGGGAGGACTTAACCCTTACTAAGCTGGTGACTGCACTTAAACAGTTTGAAGCAGACAGGAGCCAAGAGAGGGAATTATCTCGTGGAGTGTCTGTACTGCGTGTAAATGACAAATCCACAATCAGATGCTTCTTGTGTGGAAGGCATGGTCACCGGTCGTTTCAATGTGAGAGACGTGAAACAAAGGGAGAAATTCCCCCCCCCTCTCGCCGGGAAGAAAAGCCCGCCAAATCCTCACAAAGGGAGAGGGATGGAAATGGGAGGCAACAGCCCCAATCGTCCACAAGAGGGAGCCCAAGTACAAGCCAAGGGAAGCCCAGATGGCACAGTCACCCAAAGGCT
This sequence comes from Euleptes europaea, assembly GCF_029931775.1. NCBI lineage: Eukaryota > Metazoa > Chordata > Lepidosauria > Squamata > Sphaerodactylidae > Euleptes > Euleptes europaea. The sequence continues at coordinate 81,599,439 of NC_079314.1, read as the reverse complement.
TATCTAGTCTCGAATACAGCTTCAACCAAAGATTATTTAAGGCGTGTAAATACATTTGTTCTGGACAGTGGTGCAGATGTACATGTGTCTGGCTTGAGATCAGCTTTTGACTTTCTAGAGCCTTGTGATGAAACATTAGTTATGGCTTGTGGAGAAAGATTTCTATGCACTCAGAAAGGAGAAGTTTCTATTGCAATTCAAAGCTATTGTGGAAATGTAATGCATTTAACCTTACAAGACGTATTCCTAATGCCTAATTCAGATGAAAATTTACTGTCCGTGAATAAATTAGTGGATGCAGACTTTGAAGTGTCTATAAAAAGAGACAAATGTCGCTTATTTGATTCTAAAGGAAGAGAATACCCAGTGCTATCAGTAGGCTCGCACTATTGCCTGGAGAATGTTGCAAGTCAATTGGAGGAATATGCTTGTAGTGATTTTGAGAGCAATGTTGATTCTGATGAAAGTGATTTTGATGGAAATGAAGATAATGTTGAGGAAGAATCAAAATGCCTAGTTGCTTTTAATAAAGGATTGACAGAGCAGAAGGCTGCAGATTGTAACCACAAGGACTGTTTGTACCAATGGCACGTGAAACTAGCTCATAAAAACTTTAAGTCAGTGAAGCAACTGCTGATTGATTGTGGAATGCCAGTTAAGGAATGCTTTAAGGACAAAGAACGTTGTGAAGTGTGTCTCAGAGGAAAGGGAACAGCGCCTAAGCACGTGCAGAGGCCAAGCAGTGTTAAGGCAGAAATTTTGGAAGAAGTGCACTCAGACTTGATTGGCCCACTCAAGGCTTCAGCAGGAGGGGCAAAATATGTTCTGCATTTCATAGACAGCGCCTCAAGATTTGCATATGTGTATTTGTTGAAATCAAAGACTGAAGTAGCTGAAAAGTTTAAAGCTTATGTTGCCCTGATGAAGAATAAACATGACAGAGGTATACAGTTATTGTTCACTGACAATGGAAGTGAGTACCTTAATAAAGAAATGAAAGAAATTCTTGAATCTGAAGGAATAGAGCATGCAACCTCAGTTGCATATACCCCTAGGAACAATGGGTTGTCAGAAAGGTTTAACAGAACTCTGATGGAAAGTGCAAGATGCTTAATGCTACAGGCAGGCTTGCCTTACCCCTGCTGGGGAGAATGTGTAAATACAGCAGCTTACCTTTACAACAGGACAATTTCAAGTGCTATCAACATGACTCCATATGAAAGATGGAATGGCAGGAAGCCTAGTCTGAAACACTTGAAAGCATTTGGATCTCGTGTGTTTGCATACATCCCAAAGGAGAAAAGGGGAAAAATGGATCCTACTACAGAACTTGGAATTCTTGTGGGATACCATCCTTTCTCAAAAGGATACAGGATAATGGACATTAAGACTTACAATTTACAAATATTGAATGCAGTATATATAGATGAAAGAAATGTTATTAATAATCAACAAATTAATAACTTTGATGATCCAGAGGTTTGTGAAGAGGAAACCATAGAGATTCCATTTACAGCATGGGATTGCAATCCACCTGCTCCTGCGGAACAGCAAGAGACTGCAGATTCAAAAGGGGTTGATCCCGGTGCTGATGGAACAGCGGAACCCTCTCAGACCTTAAGGAGATCTACAAGGACTACAAAAGGAATACCAGCAGAGAAACTGAGTCTTTTCACTAGAATTGACAGCCACGTGGAACCCTCAAGTTGGGACGAACTGCAAAAGTTGCCCGATGGGGAGCGGTCGAGATGGCTGAAGGCAATTCAAGAAGAATTAGACTCACTGCAGAAGAATAATACCTGGAAACTAACCAAACTCCCACCAAACAAAAGGACTGTGGGGTGTAAGTGGGTGTTCAAGGTCAAGAAGAATTCGGATGGAACTGTTGACAAATACAAAGCAAGACTAGTTGCAAAAGGATTTACCCAGAAGTATGGAACTGACTACACAGAAACCTACGCACCTGTGATTAGTCACACGGCTATAAGGACTTTGCTGAGTATAGCCGCCTCCAGGAATAAAGTGGTACTGCAACTCGACGTCAAAACAGCTTTCCTGAATGGAGACTTATCAGAAGAAATATACATGGAACTTCCACCAGGATTAAAGGACTGTGATACTAAAAATCAAGTTTGTAAACTTGAAAAGACTTTGTATGGGCTCAAACAGTCAGCTAGAGCATGGAACCACAAACTAACCTCATTATTGAAAGCTCAAGGCTTTGAACAAGGAAATATAGAGAAATGCTTATTCAGAAGGAAGAAGGATGATGGATGGGACTTTGTTTTGGCCTTTGCAGACGATCTTCTGATTTGTTCTGACACTGAAGAAGCTGCAAAAGAAATTGCAAACAAACTGAATGAATCAGTAGAAGTGAAACTACTTGGAGAAGTAAAGAACTATCTTGGAATGGAGATTGAAAGAAACCAAGACAATGGATTTTCAATCAATCAAAGGAACAAGATACTGGAATTTCTACAATTCATGAATATGAAGGAGTGCAAGACCAAGAACACTCCACTTGACCCTTCATATATGGATCTAGACGGAGGTGAACTATTGCCTAACAATCACAAGTACAGAGAAGCTATTGGAAAACTTCTATACTTGAGCAACGTTAGTAGACCGGATATAAGTGCAGCAGTTGGAATCCTAAGTAGAAGGACCAGCACACCTGCAGAACATGATTGGAATGCAATCAAACACCTCACACAATACTTAAAGAAAACTATTGATTTGAAGTTGAAGATAACTCCAAATACTGAGCTGAAACTGATAGGATACATGGACGCTAGTCTGGGTGGTACTAGAACAGACAGCAAATCTACAAGTGGATATCTGTTCTACTTTGGAGAAAACCTGATCTCCTGGACCAGCCAGAAACAGCAAGTTGTGTCAACATCTTCAACTGAAGCAGAATGCATAGCAGCCAAGTGCGCATGTACAGAGCTGGAAGAGATAATTGAACTGCTACGCGACTTTGGACTAGATGAACTGACACCTGCTACAATGTTTGAGGACAATCAATCGTGTATAGCACTACTGAATGGCGAGAACTCTAAGAAAGGGAAGAGACTTCTTCGACTCAAAATGGACTCAGTAAAGGACAAACAAGAAAGAGGTCTCGTAGTAGTGAAGTACTGTGAAAGTAAAGAGATGGTGGCCGACATCCTGACGAAGCCACTGCCTAGACAACAGTTTGAATACTTACGTGATGCATTGTGTTTATATGTCTGAATGTAACTAAACCTCGAAAAGGGGATTGTTGGGTATTAGAGAGCGAGCTTTGTTACATGTCAGACAGTTAAAGGGTTAATATTGTAACTGACCATTTGGTCAGTGTAGTGGCCATTGCAGTCGTGCCCCGAGGGTCACGTATACAACTACTTTGCATGTTCAACTGCTTTCGATTTCTTTGTTAGAAGAGAAAGTAGTTGATCACTTTTCTGCTTGCTTGACTGCTGAACAGGCAGGATGGAGAGAGGCTCTCCTTTTGCTAAGGGTGCCTACTCGTAAGTAAGCTTAGTGCCTTGCCAAAGGCTTTTGGCAAGTATAGGAAACATAGAATGTAGACAGATATTATTTGTTTTGTATCCCAGTGACTTTTTCCCTACCCTGAGTTAGAGTAAAGATTGTTTTACTTCAAGACAAATGCGTCTTGCCTCTTTTGTGCGTGTGTGTGATCTCAATTCTCATAGTTCAAGAGGAACGATCCATTCCCTCTGATTTGGTAGCAGATAAATTAAAGATCGGGGTTCCCTTTACAGGAACTGGGGCCCCGATCCCCCAATAGATAGGAGGAAATCCCCAGCAAACTGGAATAGCTACTTTCCATTAAAATTATTATTATTATTATTATTATTATTATTATTATTATTATTATTATTATTATTATTAACTTATTTTGTGTCAACAAGCATTGAAGGCAGAATACAGTTCTCAAAGGGATTCTGTGCAAACATAATAAATTTGCAATAATCTCAGCTATAAATTACAGACATACCCCCAAATCAGAGACAGGAAAACAAGAGCCAAAACTGGAAAATATTGTTAATGGCCAGGCAAAGTCCCAGCCTTACCTGAAAGTCTGTATGATCATTTCAAGTCAAAAAGAAGGACCATCTCTTCTCATGAACCCTGTGTACCAATTGTGGTCCTCTACCTGCCACCTTCTGGCTGATCCCTTGCTTAAGGTTGCCAACCTGAATTTGGGTACAGGTTTATTGGGCCTGATTTTTTTCAGTAAACCCAAAATAAGCAAATACCCATACCAGTAAAGGGCTACTTTGGCTTTATTTCCGGGTTTACTGGAAAAAAAATCAGGTCCATTATAGTCTACGGGGATTTTTTCAAAGCTCCTCTGGGGGCATTTTTGGAGGTAGGGTCACCAAACTTGCAGCATAGCTGCAAGGGACTCTCCTTAGATGGTCACCAAAGTTTGGTGAATGTTGGGATAGGGATCCAATTTTATGAACCTGGAAAGGGGTCACCCCCATCCTCCAGGCATTTATGAGCCAAGTTGTCCATCTGTTTTCAGGTCCAGAAGTTCAGTGTTGCCAAGGACTGGTGGAAAGAGCCAATTGGCAGGCTGGTGCCTCAAAGTCTGGGGGCTCCCTTCATATCTGGGGCGCATAGCATGATGTCCATGCAAATGAGCTTCCAAATTGAGGGAAACTATTTAAATGCAAGAAAACATTTCTTTTGGTGGCAAATGACATTCTGTGAACAGTCCTTTATTACGGTCATCAAAAATCTGATTTCAAGAGATGGTCACAGTGCGGGGAAATGAAGCATCTACTCGGGGCAATCTTAAGTTTGAGAGCAGGTTTTTTTGGGGGGAGGGGTGATATCGGAACCAGCCGAAGTCATGACCAAAGCAGCTCTTGTGAAGGAGATTGCTCATCCACACAGGTAAGCAATCTTCTTCAAAATGAAACCTGTTCAGCAGCTGTTGAAGCTGGTGCTTTTTAGTTGGAAGGTATATCTCTCCAGATGGGACTGAGAGCCCTGTCTTCTAAATGACCTGCCTCCAGACTATCCTGATCTAGATCAACCCACTGAAAGGTGATGGATAGTTTGGTCAAGTTGGCTCCAATTACATGACCCCTACCTCAAAAGGGCCCCAACTATGGGATCATAACAAAACCAGTCAAAGATAGAAAAATGGGAATCTGAGCAAAGGCAAACAGTTAAAACCCAAAAAAAGCTGAATATCTATTTGGCTTTTTTCAGGAATCGCCTTTTCAGCTTTGGGCAGATTCCCAAGTTTTGTTATTTGGTTGACTTGAAACCCAAATATTGCTGAAACAGCTAGTTTTGGGTTTGTCACAAGACAGACCCTGGCGGGCTCTGCTCAGACTTAGAAACCCCTCCCAGACCAGGGGTCCCACTGCGTCGAGGGGAAAGGGAGGAAGGGACGCCCGGGACCCGGGCGGAAACGACGGCAGCCCCTTTCCAAAGCGGCTCGTTTCTCCCTCAGGAACCGAGGGTGGAAGGAACCTGGGAAGCCCCACCAACAGCCTGGGAGGAGTCTGGGCCGAGGGGTGAGACCCCACCTACCTCACCAGCCGGGGGGAGAAGGAAGAACCCCACGTCGCCCCAGCCGGGAGCCGACAGGAGCTCGGGGAAGCAACCGGCCACAGCCGAATAAAGCGACCAGGTGGCCCCAACCCCGCCACCCAGCTGAGAAGTGGCAGGGCATGTCCGGGCCATGGCCACGCGTGTGCCACCCGGTCCTAATAAGGACTCGGGAGGCAGGGCTTTGGGAGGGAGGAGCCAAGGGCCAGGGCCATAAAAGGCCAGAGGGGATGGAGGCCGAGGAGGAGGGCAGACCTAGGTCTCAAGCCTGTATTCTGAGGCAGGAAAGAGATGCTGGCTGCATCTGAGGGAGAGGCGGACTCAGACTCTCCCTCGGAATGGTCTGAGGCCGAGGAAACCCCCCTGGCTCAGCCCCTATGGACCTCGGAGGAGAGAGGGGTGGGTACCCCTAAGTCCCAGACCCCTACAGGGTTTATTTTCAGTTCTGGTATGAGTTATGAATTTTGTTTATACACATATTCTATGGAATTGGGTAGTTTAATTCTTTTGTCTTTAGAAGTGTAGTAAATTGGATAGATGCGACTTACCGTGCATTCCTGAGCAGCACTGGCGGCCAGGACAAAAGGCCTTTGGAGGCCGGTGAAGAGCCAGGCCAGGCTGGGATGCCAACGGAGCCTTCCGCCGGTGTCCAGACGTTGGCAAAGGCTGTGGCAGCATCCTAGAAGGCGTTCCTGGAGTGTCCTGGCATCCCGGGAGGCGTTCCTGGGGCATCACAGTGCTGGCTTGAGGGCGGGGCTGCCGTTAGGTGGCCTCCTAAGCCGTTATGGCTTGGGAATGCCCCGTTTTTTTGTTGTTGTTGAGATACGCCACTTTTTAGGTGGCTTATCTCCTATGCAACCTTATGCAGGTTGCATGGATTTTTAGCACCGGGAGGAAGTTTTGGCAGGGCCGAAACCTCCTTAGGAGGCAGCGCCGCTGTGTTGCCTCCTAAGCCTAGCACAGGCATTCCCCTCAGGAATGCATGGTTATTATATCATTGTGGAAGTACACTCTTTCATGTAGGGCTGTCGATTCGGTTTGGCCCGAACTGAAAAACAGCCGAATTTCCCCTGATTCGGCGGTTTTTAGTTTGGGACAAACCGAACTCAAAAATGGCGGGAAACTGGGGGAGCCGAATTCAGCGAGTTCGGGAGTTCACGAATAAATCCGGCAAATTCGGGGCCGCCAGTAAGCAGCATTCTCCTCCCCCGGTCAATTGGTGGCCAAGCTGGGTCTTCTTCTGGCCAATCAGTCAGGATTGAGTACTGGAGGAATCAGCTGATGTGCAGCAGGGCGGGGGGAGAGAGAGAGAGAGGGAGAGAAATCCTTGTGTGTGTGGGGGGGGGGTGCTTGTGCACATTCGCTCCTTTCCGTGGCTGCAGTGGGCGCATTTTTGGGGGTACAGACCCCAAACTTTCAGTGGAGCTTCAGACAAGCCTTCTTAAGAGACCCCCGAAGTTTTGTAAACATTGGGTCAGGGGGTCCCGAGATATGGGCTCCCCCCTTTTCTCTTTCCGTGGCTGCAGGGGGCGCATTTTGCGGGGTACAGACCCCAAACTTTCAGCGGAGCTTTAGACTAGCCTTGTTAAGAGACCTCCCAAGTTTTGTAGACTTTGGGTCAGGGGGTCCCGAGATATGGGCTCCACCCCTTTTCCCTCCCCCTTTTCCATTTCCGTGGCTGCAGGGGGCGCTTTTTTGGGGGTGCAGCCCCCAAACCTTCAGGATATCTTCAGACGAGCCTTCTTAAGAGACCCCCCAAGTTTTGTAAAGATGGGTTCAGTGGGGGCAGAAATATATGCTCCCCCCTTTTCTCTTTCCATGGCTGCAGGGGGTGCATTTTTGGGGGTACAGACCCCAAACTTTCAGCGGAGCTTCAGACAAGCCTTCTTAAGAGACCCCCCAAGTTTTGTAAACATTGGGTCAGGGGACCCTGAGATATGGGCTTTCCCCTTTTCCCTATTGGGATGAATGGATCACCCGATCCTGTATGCATCTCCAGAGCAAAACGTCCCATGCTTAAATGGAATCGTCTTGGATTACCCAGTCCTCCTCCCAGCCCCTCTTGATGGAACAGAAGACAGCCACAGTAAGACCCCTTTGGGGGCTTTAATCTATACTTTTTCTCCTGTGTGTGTGTGTGGGGGGGGGAAAGCAGAGTCTGTGTGTGTGTGGGGAGGGAGCAGTTTCTGTGGGTGCGGGGGAAGCCAAAGGGGGCTTTCGCCCATTCTGCCTGGGGTGTGTGTGCCCCCTCGAGTCTCTCTCTCCCTGGTTTGAGGGGGGGCTTCAGTTGTATGTCCTCAGGTTTTCCCTCATTCATAGGACGGTTAGGTCTATTTTGATGCTTGCTCAAAACTGGTTTTCAAATGGTGACTTAAAGAATGCATTTGCCTGGTCCCGAGTCCCATGCAAAAGGGGAAATTCCACCCCTCCTGCTCATTATGCATAGCTAGCTGCCTCTGTCCCTTTCTATGGTTTGCAAACTCCCAGGTGTCAGGTGTTGCTTTGCATGTTTGCAAAGGTGTTGCTTTGCAATTGTGTTGCTTTGCAGTGTTGCTTTGCAGTTGTGTTGCTTTGCAAACTTCTTAGCACCTGCCCCGTCCTTTGCATGTTTGCAAAGGTGTTGCTTTGCAGTTGTGTTGCTTTGCAGTGTTGCTTTGCAGTTGTGTTGCTTTGCAAACCTCTTAGCACCTGCCCCGCCCTTTGCATGTTTGCAAAGGTGTTGCTTTGCAGTTGTGTTGCTTTGCAGTGTTGCTTTGCAGTTGTGTTGCTTTGCAGACTTCTTTGCACCTGCCCGGCCCTTGCTCTCATCAGCTGTTTGTCGGGGCTGGGAGCTTTGTGCGTGGGCGGCAAGCTCTGCTCAGAGATGCACATTAAGGGTGGGGGACCCCTTTCGGGGCCCATATCTCAGCCCCCCCTGACCCAATCTTTGCAAAACTTGGGGGGTCTGGCAAGAAGGGTCCTTTGAAGCTCCGCTGAAAGTTTGGGACCTCTACCCCCAAAAATGCCCCCCCAGAGCCACGGAAAGGCGCGGTTGTGTTTTTAATGGCTTTATTCGCCTGTTTTTCCCCCGAACTTTGAATTCCCGCCGACTTGCACGGACCCGAAGTGGGGGAGTCCTACTTCGGCATATCCCGAATCTAAACGGGCTGAATTCAGCTGAATCCTAACTATACCGAATTTTTTTTAATTCAACAGCCCTACTTTCATGCATATTTATTCCTAGGTGCTCAAATCAAATTTCAAGGTAGATAGATTTTTGGCTCTTCAACCTCCTTATAGATTTTATGGATATAATACACTCTTTTTCCTGTCATAAACCAACATGCATTATTTCTCTGTACCTTTAAAAGCAAGGCTTTATATCAGTATAGAGTTTATTACATCTTAATGGTGGATGAAGTCATTCCTGTAAACTTTTTTCATGTATATCTATAAACTATTGCACTTTTTTAACCTGATACGCTTAGCACTAAATAAAGCCTGACATCTTTAATAAGTGCACAACTGCAAACTGTGCAAGCAACTAAGATGGCCACATAAGCATGAAGTATAAAGAAAAGGATATTGTTATGGACTGACAGGAAACCTTGAAGAAGGACATTGAAAACTGAAACTGGGGGGAAATGTGCTGAAATCTGAATTTTAAAATATTTACAAATAATTAGCATTGTTGTAACTTTTTCACTATTCTAAGTCCTTCAGACACATAACCTTAAGAATCCTGTGTGTCCCCACTGTATCAGGATGATAGATGGCCACAAGACAGGACTTTTTCAGTAGCAGTACCCAGCTTTTGAATGCACTTGCATTCAGTTGCATTCAAAATTGGGCATCACAATTTTAGAAGGATGTAGACAAGCTGGAACGTGTCCAGAGGAGGGCAACAAAGACGGTGAGGGGTCTGGAGACCAAGTCCTATGAGGAAAGGTTGAAGGAGCTGGGTATGATTAGCCTGAAGAGGAGAAGATTGAGAGAGGATATGATAACCATCTTCAAGTACTTGGAGGATGGTGCCAAGTTCTTTTCTGTTGCCCCAGAAGGTCGAGCCAGAACCAACAGGTTGAAATTAAATCAAAAGAGTTTCCGACTAGACATTAGGAAGAAATTTATAACAGAGTGGTTCCTCAGTAGAATAGACTTCCTCGAGGGGTGTATTTTTGTACCATTTAATTTGCCATGTAAAGACTTATGTTTATGCTTTATTTCAGTTCTGTTTATATAGGGTTGGAGAACTATATGTGTGTGTGTGTGTATGCCATATATATATATAGTGCCGTGTGTTTGTGTGTGTGTATGTGTGTGTGTGTGTGTGTATATATATATATATATATATATATATGTATATATATACATATATATATATATATATATGTGTGTGTGTGTGTATATATATATATGTGTATATATATGTGTGTGTGTGTGTGTGTGTGTGTGTATATATATATATATATATATATATATATATATATATATATATGCCATTTTATATGAAGCTTATATAAAAATGAACACTGATGTATCCCGTCTAGTTTATTATACTTGTAGCAGTTCTGGTAGAATGATCTAGTATTTCATTTTGCAGCCCCATTCAATTTACTGGCCTCTTTGCTCTCAGGGGAGAGGAAGGTTATACTAGGGTAACAGTTGTGATGAAACCATTGTACAATTTATTTATTTGTCCACTGAAACTTTTACTGAAACTAGCAAATAATTTTCCAGCTGTGAACAGATTTCAGTTAATATTAACCTTAGATAGGTTTGAATCATTGACATAAAGACAAAAGGCTTTGTGACCAGTTACCAGTCCTTGGTAACTGCTCCATTTTTGCCATGTAGAATCTATTGCCTCCAACTCTTCTTCTCACTTTTTATAGAGGTGGAGATGTTATTTGAAGAAATATTGTCTGGGATATCAGATATTAATGTCATGGGTGAGCTGGGTTATATATTGGTATGCTGCTTCATTTATCTCTATATTGCCGTTCCTTTAAGCTGTACTAGCAAAACCACTGCATGATATAAAATGAGCCAGAATGTTAACAATGAAGACATCCTGGATATCTGTCATTAATATACTTTAAATAATAGTGACAAAGCATTTGGAAAAATATATCAATGCTGCTATGAAGCATATCAAAGTAATATAGCTACCAGAAAATATATCTACCGTGATAAATACAACTAAAATAAATTACACCCAGAAATAGAACGAGAATTATTACATTGGTCAAATTTACCACCACTGTGGATTGCCAAAGTTGCAGCAATCAAAATGAATATGTTACCTAGAATACTATTTTTGCTTATGAATATGCCCATTGAAATATAACGCTTTTACATGAAATAACTGGCAAGCATTGTTAGAAAATTTTACATGGCAACATGAACCCCTAAATAGCTACAAACACCCTTGATGGGAGAATTGGTCTGCCTAATGTTACTGTGGGATGTGGAATGGTATACTATACCTTGACCTCGTCAGATCTTAGAAGCTAAGCAGGGTTGGTACTTGGATGGAACACCACCAAGTAAAACTTTGCAAAGGAAGGCAATGGCAAACCATCTTTGCTTAATCACTTGCCTTAAAAACCCTACAGAGTTGCCATAAGTCAGCTGTGGCTTGATAGCGCTTTATACATACAATGGTACCTTAGGCCAAAGCTTCTTAAACTGTGGGTCACGACCCCATATGGGGTCACATAATCCCATATGGGGTTGCATAACTAAATGTGGAGGTCGCGAAAAATTTGGCAACAGTAAATGGTAACATTATATGTATACCAAAGAATTGATTTAAAATAAATTTCTTTATGTTTTATTATCAGTAAATGTTTGATTTGTATACCTATTTTACATACCTAGATACCCGGGGTTGCATAGAAAATTCTCAGGGGGAAAGGGGTTGTGAGGGGGAAAAGTTTAAGAAGCCCTGGTATAGATCACAGTCCCTAATAACTTGTCTAAGTAACTTTGTGAATCATTTAGTACAGTGCAGCTCTATTCCCTGTGTAATTCAGTTTTGCATAGTTTGCAAAAAGCCAGGAAAGCCAGAGCCTTCCTGACCTCCTCAGGCAGGCCATTCCATAAGGTAAGCTCCACAACGGAGAAGGCATGTGTACGGGCAGCTGTTGATTTTGCTCATTTGCAAGTTGGCACCTGCAGAAGACCTTGCTCAGATGACCGAAGCTGTCATGGTGGTGCATAGAGGGAGAGGTGGTCAAACAAATAAGAGGGACCAAGGCCATGAAGGGCTTTGTATGTAATAGCCAATATTTTAAATTGAACCCAGTAATTGATGGGCAGCCAGTGGGGTGATTGTAGAATGGGAGTAATATGCACGCTCCATTTAGCTTCCAATAATAGCTGAGCTCCGGCATTCTGCACTAACTAGAGCTTCTGAATTGAGTTTGAGGGAACACCAACGTACAAGGCATTGTAGTAGTCTAGTCTTGATATCACCGTGGTGTGGATCCAGGTAGCCATATCAGCCATATCAAGGTAAAGGTTTTTTTGATGTAGTCCTTACATGATTTTAGCAGCCAGAATGGGCAAGGATCCAGTGTTCAAGTAGTGGCCTTCACTGATCCCAGGATCTAGTCAACATCCATCACAGAAAATGAGTCAAAATGATCCATCAATTGACCAGGTGGTGTATTAGGCCTTTTTTCTGGTGTGCCTGTATTACAATTGATATCCAGATCATGGTGCATTCTTGATATTTTATCACAAAAAGCTTGGAAAACATTTTTTGGCAAAAGGATGGAGGGAGAAAACTTTCTCACCAACATGCCAACTGTGCATACTGCTCCGGCCGCAGTCTAGAAATCTGCAATCTCAGCATCAAACTATGCAGTATTTTCTGTATTTGACAATCTCCATTCTTTGTCTTGAGTGGGGAAATTAAAATCAATACATTTCCACAAAATTTCCTTTTTTCTACGAATCATCCATTTGTGGGGGAAGATTGTTAGAGTAAAGGCTCAATAGTTAGACAAAGATTTGTTGTTCATTATTTGTTCTACAACAATAAATAATTCAGTTGGACAATTTCAAATATTTTCATCTGTATTATGCCCGTGGAGGTCCACAGGGGGAAGTGGTGGGACTGGTTGCTGCCCCTCCCCCTCTGATGCTGCAGCAGCTCACCTAGGTGCACCCACTGGGCCTAGTTACACCTTTCTAAACTCATTGATTTTAATGGATTTAAATGGGTGTAACTCTGCTTAGGATAACACTGCAGTCTGTTTGTTTTGATTTTCTTACCATTTTGTTGAAATGTATTGACAGAAATTAATTTTTACTTTCTCTTTTGATTTTATTATGGAGTTAGGCAAAATTCTAGTTAGTTTTGTACAGTGAAGAAAAAATATCAATTAGAAGATCAAGCAGGGAAAGCAAAAGATGGGGGGAAAGAAGTGGATTGCTGAGTTTAGCAGGAGACAGAAAGAATAGCATCTTCAGTAACTTGCCTTCTCAAATTCAGTACCAGAATTTTGTTCAGCACCACCCTGAAGCTTTAAAACTTTTCCAAAAACGAAATGGTTAATCTAGCACCAAAACCAAACAGTAAAGTAGTATATGGTAAAATGCATTGTGGTGACATTTGACTATGAACAATAAAGTTTGTACAGTCTTAAAATTCACATGGTCTCTAGTACACATTATAATTTGCCTTGATTAAAACGTCTCCGGCAGGCTAAATGAAGATTATGTGCTTCGTTCCCCCCCCCCCCAATGAAATTCAAATTATAGGCTTGTGCAGCCTCAGTTTGATGGGCTGCATCATGTAACTTTCTCCAGTGGGAGAAATAGTGGCTTCCCAAGGACGTTTCAGGTCAGAAACTGGCACAGAGGTCAGCTTCATCTCTCTCTCCCTCTGTGCTGTGGTCCCAGTAGAGCCTATGCATTCCTGTGAATTAAGTTTTAAGCACAGGACTCTCAGAGTTTGTCTGGTCAACAAGGCTGAGTGAGGGTCACATAGGGAACGTGAAGACTTTGTAACATGTGGTTAGGCCCTAACAGCCCATCCTGACCCAAAAGGACAAAAGACCTTAGGAGGCCAGAAAGGGGCAGCTGTGCCAGTGTTCATGCCCCTTGCGCTGGAGCCCATGCCACTTATGCCATCCAGGGTGGCACGAATGCCGGCGGAGGGACCTGGATGCCATCCTCCCATCGCTGCCGCATCAGCGCCACCCAGGGACGCCGGCGGGGCCTCCCGCTGGTGTCCCACTGGTGCAAAGCTCCCCTCCGATGTCCCGGGGGGGGCGTTCCTGGGGCATCCTGTGGGTGGAGCTGCCAGTAGGCAGCTTCCTGACCCCTTTCACCCTGGGTAAAAAAGTAAAGGTCCCCTGTGCAAGCACCAGGTCATTCCTGACCCATGGGGAGACGTCACATCCTGACGTTTTCTATGCAGACTTTGTTTACGGGGTGGTTTTCCAGTGCCTTCCCCAGTCATCTTCCCTTTACCCCCAGCAAGCTGGGTACTCATTTGACTGACCTCGGAAGGATGGAAGGCTGAGTCAACCTTGAGCCAGCTACCTGAAACCGACTTCCATCGGGATCAAACTCAGGTCGTGAGCAGAGCTTTTGACTGCAGTACTGCAGCTTACCACTCTGCGCCACGGGGCAGCCTTGCTGTTTTCAATGGGGCAAAATGCCCCATTAAAAAAAACAACATTCAAAATGCTTTTTTAAGCCTTTTGGTGACCCGGGAACGGTTTTGGAGGCACTTTGGTGGCACCTCAGCCACACCGTCCCCAGCTGCCAAAGGCTCAGGAATGGGCTGTTCTCTTGAGCAGATAACTGGTTCTACACACCAAGCAAAATAGTTTGGTATGATTGGCATGTATGTTGGGGGCTGCTGACCTCTGAGGTAGATAACAGACTCTTTATCAATTTTAGACATCTCTGAAGCTCTCTAGTTTGATGTGTTCCAAAGACAGACAGGAGGTACTAAAGTACTTATTAGTTCTTTTGTCTTGTCTTCTTTGATTGACAGTATCTTATTTCAAATGCTGAATGAAAAGAAAGCTCCATTTACGTAAGAAAAAATATCAAAGACAGCAAGCTATGATTAGAAAATGCCTGATCATTTGTGTTCTTGAAAATAATAGATTTTAATTTCTGTCTATAAACAGACTGTGACATCTTTTATGGGGACAATTATATGTTTCTTTAGTGGAATGGTTCATTAAATTAGTCTAAGAAAGCACATCAAACTTTTTAAACCTGGGTTGCCAACAAATACAAGCTAGGTGCAACTTCACAGAACCAGTAAGTAAAGTAGTGATACCTTCAGTGCTTACCACATGGCATCTGTAACTAGGGTTGTCAGCTCTGGGTTGGGAAATACCTGGAGATTTTGGGGGTGGAGCCTGAGGAGGGCAGGACTTGGAGAAGGGAAGGGCTTCAATGGAATATAATGCCATGGAGTCCACCTTCCAAAGTGACCATTTTCTCCAGGTGTACTGATTTCTATCACCTGGAGATCAGTGTAATAGCAGGAGATCTCCAGCTACCACCTGGAGGTTGGCAATCCTATGTGTAACCATGTCAAGGGGTAATCATTTGAACTTCTAACCATAATTCTAGTTCTCCTAGATCATCTAGAGATCAGGTAGCCAACTCTGTCTTGGGAAATTCCTGGAGATTGGGGCATGTTGTCTGGGGAGGGTGGAGTTTGGGGAGGGGAAAGAACCCAATGAGATGTAATGTCATATGCTCTGCCCTCTGAAGCTGCCATTTCCTCCAGAGGAACTGATCTGTGTAGCTGTCTTTATGGGAGAACTCCAGGCCCCACATTGAAGTTGGTAACCCTGCCTAGAGGCTGCAATTTTCTCACACAGAATCCAGCTCCCATAGTGTTGAACCAAACTGGGGGCTCATGATGGTTGGTTTTACTGTTAATGAAACTATAAGAAGATTGAATTACAGAGGATAGCTGTGTGATCAATTGCAGCGGGAAAGCTCTTTCAGGCATAGCAGTTAACATTAAAAAAACATTTCTTGATTTTGGTAATGTTTTCATGAGATCAATACAAAAGGTATCTAAATACGAGCCAAGTGAACTGATTTAATTAATGTCAAAGAACATTAATAAAGATAGGTTTGTACAAACATCCTTCAACAAAATGGAGCTTTTAGGAAGTTGATGCTTTGTACTATAAAGTGTAATGCTTCATTCACGTTCAATTGGCACGCTACATCTACTGCAATTAGCCTCTTATCACTAAAAAAAACTAAACAAAAGCTTCCTAAACAAGAGAATTCAGTAGGGGGAAAGCTGTTTTTTATTCTAAAGACTAATAACACTGGGATTTTGGAATATACAGTTACAGACAGAAATGTTATGAAACTAACATTTGTTGCCCTAAAGTTAAAACAGATCAACAAATCATGACAAAGGTGCTAATATTAGGTAGCTACGGCCATATGCCATCACTGTCAGGGCTGCAGAAAAAGTCAGTGTGGGTATACCTGTTGTGTAGGATTCGGAACACCAGGGGAGGGGCAGAGTTCAGAAGGGCTGCCATTTTGCCAGGAGCCACAGCCCCAGTGCGGGGGTTAAATCTCTCATTGCCAGAAGATCCAGAATCTGTTGCCAGCCCTGCATGCAAGAGTCAATGCACACTAAAAGCACTGCGCCTCAGAAGTCAGTGACACAATCCAGCCTTCTCCTCCTCACTTGTTGCTTTGTGATAGTGGTCTGTTAATGTATTGCAAACCTTTTGATGGTTTATTTTTTGAATACATCCTCCATTCATACGTTTGGGGAGGTTGGTTCCCTCACGTGGTAACATTTAAGGTGAATTGCACTGTCCGATTGCTGTTTTCCCTATCCAGTGTCACATGTTATCATATTTTTTTCAGAATGAATTGATGAGTGATTTGATGTGAAAGAAGAACTGTTCAGACTCTTAACTGAAGCGGGTGCTGTTCAGATGACAGGCTCTTAGAATGTATCACTTACTGAGAAGTGAAGTTATCTTATTCAGCCAGTCATCGAGTAAGCAGGACTCAACAACTTTACCTACTTTTAAAAAGCAAGACTTTTTAATGATATACTTCTACTAAAATATGTGTAAATGCAGATTATCAAGTCTTTAACACTTCTATAAAAACTTTTGTCAAAGTACAATGTATGTATTTACAATGTATGAAGTAAAAGCAAGCAAGTCTTACATACTATTCAGTTTCAAAATCCAACTTCTAAAATATAAGTCAAATTATTCTGATTCAGTTCAAAGTATCTAATTCATAAAGTCTAGAGTAATGTATTTAAGCCATACATACCAATCAGCCTTTTCTTGAGAGCCTTTGGAAGGTTCTGATTCTCTGGGCTTACTGTGGCTGTATTTATACTGTTTCAGACTCATTAAGAGTGTTCATTTTACCATCAGGAGGGATATCTTCCCACTTTCAGATAACATGAGCAGTGCAATAATGTCTTAGTTGCAGCTGTTCAGGTTATTAGCTTCTCCCCATGACCAAATATGGGCTTCCTTTCCTTTCAATCTATTTTGCTTAAAGTATAAACAATCATTTCTGAGCTCCATGATCACTCCATATACTCAATTTTCATACCATTCTCATCTTCAGTACAATACGCATTAAATGAGACTATTTAGAAATCTACAATACAATATATAACTATATAATTCATAAAACACAATTATTGCTCACATTGTAACATGTAACCATCTGGTCAGTAGGAAAAATAGCCTTCAGCAAGGTTATAGAAAGCAAGAAGCTTACTGCACTTATAGCCTTGAGGTCTTTGAGTAGACCTTCTCAAGGTTTGAGGATAGCAGGACTTTTCTGCTCTTGAGATATGAGCAGCTGGCAGCTGAATCAGGAAGGGTAATTTCAGATACATCTTTCTGGCAGATAGTGAAGAATGACTCTGTTCTTCTCCCTTCAAGGACAAGACCTGGGTAAGTTAGTTAGCTCTTGAAAGAATTCAAACCTTGAGAGAATTCAGTCAGCCTGTTCTAAGGACATTTGCATTTTGCAAGCTGTTGCCAGACTTTTCATTACACAAACCTCTGCAGTTTGTGGTTCAGTTTGTATGTTGTGTTCAAGTTCTACATGGAATTAATTCTGCACATGTACACAAAATACCATAATTATGTCAGAGACTTTATGTCAGTGACATAACCTTTGCTGCTGAAGTCAAGCACACCAGCAGACACAATGTTCTCTGCATGATAAAAAAAAAATCCAATAAAAATGGACTTTTGTAGAACTAATTTTCATAGAATCATAGAGTTGGAAGGGACCAAGTCCAACCCCCTGCACAATGCAGGAAATTCACAACTATCTCCCCCCCCTCACAACCACCTCCTCCGCCCACGACTAACCCCATAAAGTGATAAATGCTATTTATGGAATAATGTACTATTTAGAATAAATGTATGTAGGCCATGGGCTCCAGTACCTTGATAATTAACAGCAAAAGTAGTTGGAACATATGGTTGGCTATATGTGAAAGATTAATCCAACCCAAAAAATGCATTTTATTTTCTTAGAAATCTCTTCATGTGTTTTTCCAACCACTATCCAGTGTGTCTCTTTTTCTGCAGGAAACAATGAAAGGATATCTCATGAATATTTTGTTTCTCATATGTGCCGCTGGTAGGACATGAGGTATCTATACAGAAGGAAACAGATTGTATATGATGAGAAGCTCTTAATAAGGGAGCTAGCCCTGTCATTGCCTTTTCCTTATAAATCATTGTCTGATTTCCCCAGTGACCAATTTAGCATGTCCTATTGTTAACCCAAAAATATCTCCCCCAAGAGCCATGCTTTAAAGCCCCCATAAATCCTCAGGGCTTCTGCAGCCTGAGGTGTAAAGAGAATCCAGTTTTGATAACAAACCAGATAATCCTTATCAGACTATATGCAATCAAGAGCCCAATATATGAGGAAGCAGCCTGATTCCAAAGGAAACTCTGGCACATTTTCTGTGGGCACTTTCACACATGCTGAATAATGCACTTTCACTCCACTTTCAATGCACTTTGAAACTGGATTTTACTGTGTGAACTGGCAAAATCCACTTGCAAATGAGGCCCCACACACCTAGGTCATGATTAACAAGCGATGCTTGCAGAACAATAACTAGATCCTCTGAACAACTCAGGATAATACAAACTTTCCCAACAACCTAATCAAATACCTAATTAAGTAGGAAGGCATTGTCTCTTGACCCTTTAACAGTTCCCCAGGCTGGACATTAGTCATGCAGGTTACTCACCAGAGCACCCATATTTTACTGCCAATGGCATTAAGCCCTCAAGTGCTCAACTAGGGTCTTGACACCTCTCAGATGGACCCACATCAACAATAATGTAAAAAGGTTTCCCTGAGCCCTGCTATTTTGAGTTAGTTTTGGCTACTAGACTTTCTCCTACCTCCCCAAACCTTCTTCTTGTTGGGGAGAGGTCATGGCTCAGTTGTAGAGCATCTGCTTGGCAGGCAGACGGTCCCAGTTTCAATCCCCAGCATCTCCAGTTAAAGGGACTAGGCAAGTAGGTGATGTGAAAGACCTCTACCTGAGACCCTGGAGAGCCACTGTCGGTCTGAGTAGACAATACTGACTTTGATGGACCAAAGGTTTGATTCAGTATAAGGCAGGTTCATGTGTTCATGTGTTCTACCACAGACATGAGATGACAGGATCTCATCTTCAGAACATGAACAGTATGACCTCATTTTTCCTGCCTCCCTTTGAATTTCCCCTCTATGTCCTTCCCCCCCATTTCTGCTTCGTGGCTTCAGCCTAATTGATTGCCATGCTGACTCCTGCCAGTGGGTTGGCTCTACAACTTACTGGTTCCCAGTAACTTCACCCAACCTCCTGCTCTTGGCTAGGGACAGCTTTTCTTTCACCCAAACCCACTTCCCCACCTGCTGTCCACAACTTGTCATCCCTCCAGAAAGAACCTCATACCTTTCTCTGCTCCTGTTGTTGTTTTTCCTCCCTTGGACTAGCCCCATGGGAGGAACATATTATTTGGGGATAAAATAAGTATAACTGGACACCAGGAGCTTGCAAATTTGAATATTTTTAGTGAATTTCCAGAAACAATTTGCTACTGTATTTTATCATTGAAAAAGCCTAGAACTGCCATCTTACTTGCTTTCTAAGACTGATTTATCTAGAAGCAATAGTGTGTCCTTTTCTTTTGCTACTCTGTATCTTGGTTAGGACTACAAAGTTACTTTCTTTTTTAAGCATCATCTTTGTAGGCATACTGTGCCTTGATGGGAGCTGCATATACACAGACTTAAGGGTTTGCCTGGAACTAGTGTTTAGGATAGGAATGTGTCGAGATGCTTACATGCACATACCCTGGCTCAAACATCCATTTGGATAGCACCATCTTTCTCCTGAAGGCATACATTTTTTAAATGCCAGAAATGATTCAATATACCAGTTTATGGCTAACTCATGAAGCACCAAGGATTCTGCCAAATTAATGACCCAATATAAGGAAGTAACCTGTTGTTTCAGAGTGTGTGCTTAAAAAATGATGATGAATTACTGGGGAAAAAACATGTGTTAATGTCCTTGGAAAAAACTTTCTTATAAATTGGCCTTTTGAGTATAAACAGGGATGTTCAGGATTTATATATTGCACATAGCTTATTGTAAGGCCTTATGTTACTGCTGCCTGGTCAATAGCAAGTTCTTAAAAGACTTATATCTAAAAAACAGTACCACAGATTCTGCTGACTTGAAATGAATTAAGAACTTTATGATTACCATTAATCTTTTCAATGTGCAAAATAACACTAAACTCAATGTGCAAATGGCTTGAGGCTGCATTGTCAAAAAACTATAATTAAAAACTGACAAGTCACCATCATGTATTCATTTTATATTCTTGATTATGATGTCTTTTGTCACCATTATCTTTTTCACATTTGGGTGGATGAAATATGCTACTCTAGTTTTAATTTCCTTCTTCCTGAAGCATATGGGTCACTTGCTGTCCACAACAGCCCCTATCACTGGATTTCATGACTGAGAATACCTTGGGATTCTTTCTGGTGGTATCTAGTTTGTACATATCAGAAAGTTAACAAAATATTTTTATATGCCAACTTTCTCTGCCACTTAAGGAAGAATCAACCCGGCTTACAATCACCTTCCTTTCCTGTTCCCACAACAGACACTATGTGAGGTAGGTGGGGCTGAGAGAGCTGTGACTAGCCCAAGGTCATTCAATGAAGCTGATGGACAGTAGATTCAGGAAAGACAAAAGGAAATATTTCTTTACCCAGCAAGTGATTAAACTGTAGAATTTGCTGCCGGAGGATGTAGTGATGGCCACAGGCATAAAGAACTTTAAAAGTGGATTATACAGATTCATGGAGGATAGGTCTATCAGTGACTACTAACCATGGTGACTAAATGCAACCTTCACATAAAGAGGTAGTAACCTTCTGAATACAAGTGCCAGGAGGCAGCATCACGGGAAGGCATCGACCTCTATATCCTGTAGTTGGACCTCCAGAGGAAATGGTTGGCCACTGTGTGAGACAGGATGCTGGACTACATGGACCATTGGGCTGATCCAGTGGGCAGGGCTGTCTTAATGCATGGGCATGCTGGGCAGTTGCCTGGGGGCCCCATGAGCATAGGGGCCCCATGCTAATCGATGTATGTTGTGACTTGCTGTCAATGAATAAATAAATACTATACTAAACTATAAATATTTGTTATTGGAAAATGCATATTTAGCATGTGTTTTTTCTAAAGATAATGGACAATATTAATGTTAATTTGGGTTTGGATTAAGAATAAATACTGACATATAATATAAGAAAGGACTTGTTCATTATGGAAGCACCAATAAATATATCTTTAATTTTATCGACCATTTACATTTTTATTCCTGTGAGTGGTTGTGTAGGTAGGGGCCCCAGTGCACTGCTTTGCCCGGGGGCCTGTAATTCTGTTAAGACTGCCCTGCCAGCAGGGCTCTTCTTATATTCTTATAGCTAATGAGAAAGAATACATCCTATTTTTATAATGAGAAACTGTGTCATAAAAATGAGTTGTGGCTTTAATTACATGATGAGTATGTTTTTTTTATAATGAAAATATATAGCTGTTATAAAAGATATGACTACAGGAGATAAATAGAAAGTGTGTGTGAATATGTTCTAACTAACTGTCAGACTTCCATATCTAGTTAAACTAGCCTAAAATTATTCTTGAGATAAGTTAATTGAATGACCTGCATTGACACATAAAAACATGAACTACTGAAATGAGAGAAGTGATGCAGGGAGGGACAGAAGAGAACAAAAAACTAAGCTGGCAGTTTCATCTGCCAAATACAAATAAGTTAATGAGACACAGCATAGTTATTGTTTCCACATAGCTGAATATATCACCCAGCTTCTGCATTCTGTAGAAGCACACCGTCATCCCCTACTCACAGACAAGGGTCATGCAAAAAAAAACAACCCAGTAAATTTCAGGTTTGGGTTTATTGGGCCCGATTTGAATACCCATACTGGTAAATATGAATTTACCATACCATACTGGTAAATATGGGTATTTGGCTTATTTCTGGGTTTACCAAAAAAAAAAAAAAAAAGGTCTATTATAGCATACGGGGGTTTTTTTAAGCTCCTGTGGGGGCATTTTTGGAGGTAGAGTCCCCAAATTTGCAGCATAGCTGCAAAGGACTACTTAGATGGACACCAAAGTTTGGTGAACTTTGGGATAGGGGGTCCAATTTTATGGGCCCAAAAATGGGTCACCCCAATCCTCCAGGCATTTGCGAGCTGTCCATCAGTTTTCAAGTTCAGAAGTTCAGCATTGCCAAGGACTGGCAGAAAGAGCCGATTGCCAGGCTGGCACCTCAAAGTCTGGGGGCTCCCTTTGTATCTGGGGCACATAGCATGATGTCCATGCAAATGAGCTTCCAAACTGAGGAAAACAGCTTAAATACAAGAAAAAGAAGGCATGGAAAACATTTCTTTTGGTGGCAAATGACATCCTGTGAACAGTCCTTTATTATAGTCATCAAAAATCTGACTTGAAGAGATAGTCACGGTGTGGGGAAACGAAGTCTCTACACAAGGCAACCTTCAGTTTGAGAGCAGGTTTTCGGGGGGTGATATTGGAGCCAGCCGAAGTCTCGGCCACAGGGGCTGTTCTGAAGGAGATTGCTCATCCACATGGGTGAGGGTGTCTCCTTTGCAAGCCTGGTGGTGTGAGCAGCTGTTGAAGCTGGTTCTTTTTAGTAGGAGGGTATAGGGCTGTTGATTCGGTTCCATCCGACAAAAAAACAGCCGAATTTTCCCTGATTCAGCGGTTTCTACTTCGGATAGAACCGAAGTAAAAAAAGGCTGGAAATTGACAAACCGAACTCGGCGAGTTCGGGCGGATGCCGGATAAATTCGTACAAGTTCGGCGCCCCCAAAGCAGCATTTTCCTGCGGCCAATTGGTGGCCAAGCTGGGTCTTCTTCTGGCCAATCAGTGGTGGATGAGTGTGTGAGCCCAGCTGCTGCGTGGCCCGGGGAGAGAGAGAGAGAGTTTCTGCTTGTGTGAGAGAGAGATCCCCGTGGGTGGGGGGTGGGGTGCATGTGCACATTTGTGGTTTCTACTTCAGATAGAACCCTTATGCTTTATAGAGATTAACCCACTGAATGGTTTGTCAGACCAAGTTGGCTCTGATTACATGACCCGACCTGAAAACAATACAATACAATACAATAACCTTAATTGGCATATGGTCTTGAAAATGAGTTTTTAAAAATGATAGAAAAATGGGAGAAAGTACAGAGCCATGCATCTGAGCAAAGGCAAATAGCCGAACCTGAAAAAACTGAATAATTATTTGGCTTTTTCAGGAATCGCCTATTCAGCTTCAGGCAGATTCCCAGGTTTTGGTATTTGGTAAAACTGAAACCCAAAACTGAAACCTAATTTCGATTTATGTTTGGTTTGGGTATATCGATATGCACAACCCTATCACAGACACTACCACCCACCACAACCTCTGTCACACAAGTTCAGGTAGGTCAGGCAGTCACAGCTAACCACCCATCTTGTCTCTTTTAAATGTATGGAAAGCCCTGACCTTAAATGTATAGAAAGCCCTGTGTTTCTCCCCCTCAGATGACACACATTCAGTCAGAGGGGTTAAATAAAAAAGTTAACTTGTATGGAAGGCTACAATTGGAGTGGTTCCTGAGACACGTAACAAACATACAACATTTGTTATTATTTGAATTTTCTAACTATAATCCCATTCACGCTTCCAAGCCTATTTGCCACAAGTTATCTTTACCTCAGCCAGCATTAGGCTGCACTTCTATTCCTCACTTCTACACCATTCTAAATCTTATTCCAACTCACTTCTAACTGAACCAAGGGCTCTAACTGCCAGCCCTCCTCCCAACATTCTGTCAGCTCTCATTGGCTACTTGCACAGAGAGATGGAACTGGACCCTATCCATCTCATACACTCCCCCCCCATTTTTAAAGCCCTGGTAGGGCTACAGAGAGGTGGAACAAGGGGTACAGAATTCTGGGGGGTCAGGAAAACCCCCAGATCAGAAAGATGCCAGAATGCCTATTCTAATCAAGCATATGAATTGAGATGGCAGGGGATGGGGAATCTTTATCTGGGAGCCCATGGTTTCTCAGTAACCCTGAAAGCAGGAGGTTTACTGAACATCTGGTGGGCCACCATATATGACTGGGGCTTCATCTGGTTTGGTGGGTCACAAATTGAACAGGTCTTCTATAGGAACAGTACTGAAGCACACATCTCCATGGAAATGCCACCACAAACTATCAACAATTTCTGTTCCACTGCTAATTGGCGCAGTACTGAACACATGAAGCTGCCTTCTACTGAATCAGACCCTTGGTCCATCAAAGTCAGTATCATCTACTCAGACTGGCAGAGGCTCTCCAGGGTCTCAGGCAGCGGTTTTTCACATCACCTACTTGTCTAGTCCCTTTAACTGGAGATGTTGGGGATTGAACCTGGGACCTTTTGCATGCCAAGCAGATGCTCTGCCACTGAGCCACATCCCCTCCCCATACTGATCCCATGATTCTTGTTGTGAGCTTTCAGTGTTTCACATTCCACACAGCTGCTGTCAGGGTAGCTGGAAAATCACAATATGATTGGGGGATAGGCTAAGTAGCTACAAACATTACAGCTGACCTTCACTTTCTCACTTGTTGAGAAAACCAAATTCAAATTCACTGCATATCTTTGGGATAATCATTGTCACTCAGCCTAACCTGCCTCACAGAGTTCTTGTGTGTGTGTGTGGGGGGGGGAATGAAGAGGAAGAAATCATGTATGCTGCCCTAAGCTCCTTGGAGGGAGGATGGAACAAATATGTAGTATATGCTAGGTTTCTACTGGCAGGGAAATTTGACATGAAAGATCATTATATGCCCCCTGGTACCTGAAGCTAAGCAGTGTTAGCCCTGGTTAGTACTTGGATGGGAGACCATCAAGGAATACCAAGATTGCCATGCAGAGGACAGCAATGGCAAACCACCTCTGTTAGTGTCTTGCCTTGAAAACCCTATGGGGTTGTTGGTTATGACTTGATGGCACTTAACCTTCAATGAGTGTTTTAATTTGTAGTATATCACCCCTGAAACATACCATTTCCATGACACTTATATGTTGAATTTCCTTCTCCATCATCAGTGGGAACAAAAATGTTCTTCTTTGACGATTTCCCCCCTCCAGCCACAGTGTGCTCTGGTCCAGTACTTATTTCCTAGCCATTGGTCACCAAAGAGTATTTATTGTATTTTTGAATAGGCATAGCTTGGGTCAGATCTTGATTAATACATTCTTGCTGCACCTCCATAGTTCTGGTTGTGAGTTCTGGTTGAAGCATACAGCTGAATTCTGTAAATCAGTGAGAAATATATGGAGCTTCCAAAGCATTGTTGTTGCTACTGCTGTAGCTTAGACTATCACTCCTGGCCAGTTTTCTAGCCAGGCTTGGTTGCCCATGATTTGATGTTACCTAATTCTTTTCTCTTCATTGAAGACCCAGATTATCTTTCCACTAGCTAAATTATTTTTAATTAATATGAAAATGTGTGGGGGTAGGGTCATGGAAATACAATCCATTATCCCCAATAGCACTAACTTTCGATGGTAAGAGAAGTTAAATGTTTTGATGGCATCTGACATATATAAAATAATTTTGTGCTTAAAAATTAGCCCAGTATACCTGGAAAAAATAATCTTCTTTCATTGCATTCAAATAGCCGAAGGTGTTCAGAAGAGATTGCACATTTTTAAAGAATGCTGCAATTTGTTTATGCTTCAAACCTAACCATTATCTCTCTGCTGCTGTTCAAAGGCAGTTACTATGACTGGGGAGAGGAAATAATGAATGTTCCATATTTCACATCATTCTATTTGAATCAAAACATCAATTAGTTTGCAGGGGGGGGGGAAACCTTGCCTCAAGCTATGTAATAATTAGCTCCATTGCTTCCTGGAATAGTTGTGCAGAAACAGCAGCTCAGACAAGTGGGTAGAAGCAACTCTACTTTGCCTTCTATAAGGACCACTTCAGCCGTGCTTTTGAGCCTCGCTTGGTCCATCTCACAGGCAGAAGCAAATTTGCTTGGGCTTTAAAGACAAGTAATATTGGTCCAGTGTAACTGTCAGCTTCAGGGTTTTAGTTACTCAATGGTGAAAGAAGAAGAGTTGGTTTTTTTACACTGATTTTCTCTACCTTCTCTGTGTGTGTGTTAAGTGCAGTCAAGTCTCTTCCGACTCATGGCGACCCTATGAATCAATGTCCTCTAAAATGTCCTATCTTTGACAGCCTTGCTCAGGTCTTGCTCAGGTCTACCTTTTAAGGAGAATCAAACCAGGCCTTGCTCAGGTCTACCTTTTAAGGAGAATCAAATCAGCTTAAAATCTCCTTCCCTTCCTCTCCCCACAACAGACACCTTATGAGGTAGATGAGGCTGGGAGAGTTTGCAGAGAACTGTGACTAGGCCAGGGTGCAAAACAGATGTTGCTCTGGAAGGACTGAACAAGTTCCTTAGAAGTCCACCCCCTTTAAAAAGCAGACATGCAGAGCATGGATTCAGATGAGGACCAAGGGGTGGGAGTCTATGTATTAAGCCTGTCCCTGTGCGCTTCCACAAACTGAAATGGTGTGCGTGGAAATCCAGTCCCCTTCCCCCTGAGCTATACTTGCCATCCAAATCACTTGCTTTTTAAAAGGGAAATTGGGAGCTCATGTATAACAAACTCAGTGTCATGTCTACTTTGGCTTCAAAACTCCTTGGAAAGGAAATCACTAATCCCATTTCCCATGGATTGCTTGCAACATTTCTGAAATTTTACAGGCCACTCTTCCTACTACAGGAAATACTAAAGATAAGATACAAGCTGCTTTGAAATGTTGTATGAAAGTTCTTATTCAAAGGCTAAATGAAGATCTCTTTAAAATCAACATGTTGCAGTTTTATGAGACAAGCATGGCATTTGGGGCGTTCATTTAGGCTGTAGCCCACTTATACAAATTTAATCTGCATCAATAAGAACTGAGCTGTAACCTTGGACACAAAATATCACAATGGTTCCTATTTATTGGTTTGTATATTTCTACAGTGATATTTGGGAGACTCACCATAAATCATAAAAAATAACAATAGCAGAAGTGCTTGCAGTTCTAACCTCTGCGTTCACACTTTAAAAATCAAAATCTATCTGTGAGTTGATATTTGAAGAGCATATTAAGATTCTTCAGTGATTGCCATTTTGGGAATGCATAATAGATTATTTAGTCTCGGCACTGTCAATAACAACTATCACTGAGCACTTCTTGGCTCTCCTCATGAGTATGATGAAGCTCACTGGCATGAACACATGAAGCTGCCTTATACTAAACCAAACCCTTGGTCCATCAAAGTCAGTATTGCCTACTCAGACTGGCAGCAGCTCTCCAGGGTCTCGGGGAAGGGGTCTTTCACATCACCTACTTGCCTACTCCCTTTAACTGGCATCATTGAGATCAGAATAAAAAGTAAGTTCCACAGCAGGCCAATAAGAGCTGTCTTTGTACTCTGGGTGAGGCCTCAAAACCCTGGTGGGAGACTGGGAATGATAAGTCTTCTCTTTCACCATCCCCTAATTATTATCATTCTCAAAATAGCTCATAATGTGAGGTTGGAGCTCCAGCTCTTGGGGGAGGGGGCTCTTTGTGGAGTTTATTGGACTCAGAATGCAAGGCAATGAGGCTATTTTAAGAGCCCGTCCTCAATGGATTTGATTGTCTGACAAAGTCAGATGGGAGCTAATCAAAACTCCACTCAGACGTGCCTCATTCTTTAATAGTATAACTAATCCAAGAATTAAGGACAGTGGGTATCGTTATGAAACAATTTGATCTGGCTGTTATTTTGTTGCCTATCTGTCCAGATGACTAGAAGGAGGGGGGACAGAGGGATTCAGTAAAGTTCCCCACACATCTCTCTATCAGAGACCAAAAGGCCTTTTTTTCCAGAGTGTTGTTTATGCTAACTACTGATTTGGAGGGAAACTATGACTAGATTCTCTTTAGGTGCAAAGGCAAAAAATATCAATGAGATATTTTTCAGGGGAGGGGGGGAGAGAATAAAAAAGCTACCCAGAAAAGGAGGCTACTGAAAGCAAGGAAGTCCCCAGTCCCAACCCGGTTTGTAAGAGCAGCCAGGCTGAGCGAGGAAGAGAGTGGGTTTGCTCTGAGTCTTGAAGGGTGCGCCGGTGCAGAGAGAGACTTGAAAATGCTTTTCTGTGGGAGGGTCCCCCTCCCAAGTGTGCTCCCTATTGCATTCCAGGCGGACGCTGCCCGTCCCTTGCCAGCCATTCTTGCCTTTTTTCACAGACAAGCCGGGGACAATTTCGAAGCAGAGCCCATCTTTTTTCTGCTCCAGCTCTTCTGTGATCATATCTGCGGCCCCATTTGCTGAAGGGAAAAGAGGAGAGTGAGAGAGAGAGCAAGGGTGTGCGCACCTTGGCTGCCCAAAGTGGGATTTGAGTGGGAATTTAGGAGCAACGAGTTTGGATTTGGGGGCTGCTGGAGATGGATGTCACTCGATGCCACTTCCAACTTTAAGCCTGCCTGGGAAAGTCCTTGGTTACACATTCTGAACGGGGCGGGGGGGAAGGGGGGACAGGTGCAGCAACGGCCATAGGGCAGGAAGTCTCTGGTGGGGAGCCACAGCATTTTTTTTATTTACGTTGCGGTTTAATGATAAAACGCTTAAATTATTGATATTTAGGTGATATAAAGAAAAATTAATAAATTGATTTATTGTTAAATTGCCATAAACTAACAAACAAAAAAAGCTATGGCTACCCTCCAGAGACTTCCCGCCCCATGGTCACTGCTGCCTCACCAGCCCGGCCACTGCTTTCATTAGGGTTTGGAGGAAGGCTGGCTGAAGGAGGAGTGGGAGGAGAGACCAGAGTGGGGCAGTCGGGGGTATGAGTAGAGAACCCCACATTTTCTACCATTCATGGATTTTGCCTCATTTTGGCTCTAGGAAATGTGAGACAAATACGAGGCAGCCACTGGGTGACCTCTGAAGGATGGAAAATTCATTAGTAACTCAAAAAAAGCTGAAGGGGAGTTCTTCTTGGATCATGCAGCAAATAACCAAGCATAAATGGCAGTACAGAATGGGTCCACCAGGAATGGCAGCACACGTTCATAAACTATGACATGGAGGAATGTGCATATGAAAAATCATAGTTTTGAGATTGCAGATCCATTCTCCTCACTGTTATCTCACATCTTGCTGTATGACTGATTACAGTGTACACACATTAAGATTACATATTAGATGTTGCCCTTCACTGGGGGTAGGACAAGTGTGTCCTTTCCATTTATCTCCCTAGAGAGCCAGTGTGGTGTAGTGTTTAAGAGTGGTGGACTCTAACCTGGAAAACTGGGTTTGACTCCCCACTCCACCACATGAGCGGTGGACTCGAATTTGGTGAACCGGGTTTGTTTTCCGGCTCCTCCACATGAAGCCTGCTGGGTGACCTTGGGCTAATCACAGTTCTCTCAGAACACTTTCAGCCCCACCTGCCTCACAAGGTGTTGGTTGTGGGAAGAGATAGGGTAGGCGATTGTAAGCTGGTTTGAGACTCCTTAAAGGTAGAGAAAATGGGGGTGTAAAAACCAACTCTTCTTCTTCTAAGCTGCAATGCTGCCTACCTGTAAACCAACATAGGCAAAGCCCCATAAGGTTGCCCTAATCACATGGAGAAGCAGGCATCTGTAAGATTCAGCCATCTGAAGAGCCATTTGAGAAGCCAGTCATTCCACCTCCCACTTTAAGATGCCAGGTTTGTTGAACCATGCAGTGGCAATGAAACCAAGGCCATCTATCCACAGAACAATTCTATATTTTCTCTATATTTATATATTTCTCTATATATTTTCTCTGATTCTTTATTTTCTCTATATTATTCTATATTTTTTCCGTACCTGCCATGAACACATATGAAGCTGCCTTATACTGAATCAGACCATCGGTCCATCAAAGTCAGTATTGTCTACTCGGATGGGCAGTGAGTCTCCTGGGTCTCAGGCAGAGGTTTTTTACATCACCTAGTGCCTGGGGTTTTTTTTAACTAGAGAAGTTGGGGATTGAACCTGGGACCTTCAGTATGCAAAGCAGAGCCTCTCCCTCTAAGCCACAACCATCTGAAACACTCTCACAAGTCTCCTTCCTGATGAGCTGTTTTCCCCTGATTTTTCTAAACTGAGTCTCTCCCTTTAACATAATCTGGTAAAGGGTTGAGTTTTAGTTCTGTCTGTGTTTTCATCACCAGAGAGGAGTAAATGTACTGCTCCCTTTCCCCCTTATCGCTCTTTTTATTGATTGATTGAAAAAACACAATACTGACAAAGTGGGGACAATGTGGTTTCCCAAGACGCCAGAGAGTTCTCTCTTTTTAAGAAAAGTGCCAGAAGAATAGCTGCTTTCCCACCCCACAGCCAGGGGCAATGATGCCTTTCAACCTCACTCAGCAGTTGTATGTGAATCTTGTGCAGAAGGGGAAAGGGAGCTGGTGTGGGTCCCCCTGCTGGTCATTCTGCCCCCCCCCCCGGCAAATGCAGAGTTGAAGAGGGAAAAACTAAAAGCAAATTCGCACAACAACCCTGTGAGGGTGTATGGGGAAGGTTTTTTTACGGCTGGATGTCCCTCCCACTGGGTTCTCCTGGCCTACTTCAAGCAGCAGAGGGGGGCGTCCCAATGGGGGCTGCTACATCCTCAGCCAGATGTGGCGAATGCAGCTCTTGGCCAAGCCCTCTCAGGGCTGGCAACAAAGCTTTCTGTGCAGCTGGGAAGCTGCTGGTGGGGCTGGGCTGGCACTGTATGGCAGAGGTCAACCCGGATTCCCTCATGGCATACCCAGCCTGGCCCCTTCTCCAGGCTTTCCTCTCAGGGCTGCGGGGAAGCATTGACTGGCACAACTAACCATCCCTGCTGAAGCAGACACTGGTCTCTGGGCAGGTGGGACAGGGTGTGAAGAAGGGGTGCCAGCCCTCTGGGCAGGTGGGGATGGGCTGGCAGGGCACAGGATTCGGTCTAGCTGTGCACCACTACCTATGAATGACGGCAACCACCACTGGATTGCAGCAGCTGGGCAGGTTGCTGTTGCCCCCTCTCTGCCTACACCTGGGGCAGCTGCTCTCCCCTCTCCCCTAGATCCGGCCCTGGGGAAAAAAAATATTGTTAAGAAGCCAAGGTGGAGCAACAACTCAGTGCAGAAATGACCCAAGACACTTTACTATCTGCACTATGCTGGTAGCTTGCAAAAGATGGAATGATTGCTATTCTGTCTCCTGACCTTTGAGGCAACAGTCACAGGTGACCAGGGAGTAATATTGCAGCTGCCCAGGTTTAGGAAGCACAAGGCACCTGATTTGATAAATCTAGGGAATTTAGCTTGAATCTTCATTCTGAGCAAAGACTTGACTATCCCTGTTTGGTTGCCAACATCCAGACTTCAGCCTGATAATCTGATCCTGTGCCATTTATTTGGTACTTTTTTCAGGAAGGCATTACACAAAATCCAATTGTCTCCACTTGTAGTATTGGGTTGTTCAGCTCTGCTCAGCTATCCATCTGGCATCAGAGAAGTCTTTTGAGTTGCACTGGTAATCTGCTGAATGAGAGATGATCATGCCCTACTGCTTTGATGAAACAAATGAACATCAGTAGGTGGGAAAACAAAGCAGTGCAGAGTCTCTAATCATTTTCCATAATTGATGGTCTACTTCTATATAATTGTCCTGATTAAAGAATTGTCTTGATTAGTTTCTATGACAACAGCATTCCTTTAGAGGGATACTTTTCTTTACTTTCCATCTTCAGGGCAACAACAGGTTTCAGTGTTCACTGCAGGTTCAAGGAGAACAAAATTTTCCATGGCTGCATATTTCCACTAAGTACCATTTTTGTACATGCTCCTGATTGATGGGTTACTGTACCCATATATGGCTTTGACAATAAGCCTTTTCTGAAGTCAGTGAACAAACACTAAAAGTAATGTTTTAGAATACCATGAAGTAGTGTTTGGACTTCTTTCATAATACTTATTGTACCTTGTTGACTTAATTTAAAAAAACCTAGTCATCTTAAATCCAGTCATTGTTTGGATTATAATTTTCTTTTCTTTTTTAAGTCTTCTGTTAACTCAGTCAGTTTGAATAGAAACTTTTTTTTTGTCTAATGCTTCAAATACTACCAGGCCACAAAAAAATTTTTTTAACCAATTATAGATTATTAGAATAATTCATATAATGGCTACACACTTCAAAGGCAGAGACAATCTGAACGAAACAGCATGAAGTTAAAGAAAACATACAAAGACAATTCAGAGTATGCTCCTCAGCTAAGGGGTGAACTTGGTTTAAGAACTGAAATGAGAAGTGTAAAATGAATAGCAGCCAACTAGGGTTGTGCATATCGATAAACTTGAAACGAAAATAAACTTGAAAAAGGCCTTTTTGGCTTCTTTTGTGTTTAATTAAAGCCAAATATTAAAACTGGGATTAAAGCTGAAGCCGGATAGTTGATTGCCAAATCAGCTGAATAGGTATTCGGCTTTTTTCAGCTTCAGCTGTCCCCAGGCTTTATCCCTATGGGAATTTCTTTTATGAGCTCTGAGGGAAACATTTTTGGAGGTAGAGTTCCCAAATTTGCAGCATAGCTTTAAGGGACTCTTCATGCATGAACCCCAAAGTTTGGTGAAGATTGGGTCAGGGGGTCAAATTGTATGGGGTCCCAAAGGGGTTGGCCCCCTCCTCCATAGAGAAGCACTGTAAAGTTTACAATGCTTCTCTATGGAGGAGGGGGTCAACTCCTTTTGGACCCCATAAAATTGAACTCCTTGTTCCAAATTTTACCATGCTTTGGGGTTCATGCAAGGAGAGTCCCTTGCAACTACGCTGCAAATTTGGTGACTCTACCTCAAAAAATGCCCCCCTGGGATAATTTTTAAAGTACTTACTTTTTACAGTCTGTAATAGCTGCTTCCTCTCCAAAGACTCATGGGGAAACTTGGTTTCCCATGAATGTTTGCAATGGGCCTGCACAATTGTGCATTTACAATGCTTCTCTGTGGAGAAGGGGCGATCCCTTCAGGACCCCATAAAATTGGACCTCCTAACCCAATCTTCACCAAACTTTGGAGTTCATGCAAGGAGAGTCCCTTGAAGTGTGAAGGGTCCAGTCTGGTGTTTATGTCTTCAGGTGGAACACCTATAAGTGTTATGAGCAGAGCAGTTCTGGCAATATGATGTAACAATGCTCCCTTTTCAAAGTTAATGTGACTGTGCAACTTGGCTAGTTTGTGACAGCAGCTGCTATACAAAAAAAAATACAACTGTTAGCACTTTAATGACATTTTCCATTGGCAATAAAACAGTGTTTATTTCATCCCACTCTGCTGGGTCAATATTCCAAATTACAGAATAAACTGTACACCCGTTGCCACTTGATGTTTGACTTTATATAATGAAAATGTGAAGGGTTCTGTCAGGATCTTGGGATTGGTAAACATAGTTAAGCTTGCTTCCCAGGTATAATAGCAACTTAATAAGAAAAACAGAAACCTGAAGATCTGTCCTTGTTAATTTCAGACTTACAATATACTGAAGATTTTCTGTCTGCATTCTCAGGGAGAGGGGAATCTTCTCTTCCCTACACTCCAGTGTAGCAGCTCCCTTCATGGACTCCTTTGAGACTGGCTGTAGTCAGGCTCTTGGGGACTAGCTATCTCCACAGCTATTCTGCCCTCCCTGGTCTACAGTGTCCTTAGCTCTTCAGGCACCTTCTACATCCTAATGGATTTCTCTGCTATAGGTATCTAGATTTCAGCTCTGTCTTTGGAAGTCCTCCAGAATGCTTCATCTGAGTCTGTATCTGAGTCTCCCTTCAGAGTTTCTGTGTCTCCTGTGTCTGAGTGTTCAGTTTACTTATAGATTTAAACCTCTACCTTTTGAGCCAGCGTGGTGTAGTGGTTAAGAGCGGTGGTTTGGAGCTGTGGAGTCTGATCTGGAGAACCAGGTTTGATTACCCACTCCTCCACATGAGTGGCTGAGGCTAATCTGGTGAACTAGATTTGTTTCCCCACTCCTACACATGAAGCCAGCTGGGTTACCTTGGGCAAGTCATGCTCTCTCAGCCTCACCCACCTCACAGGGTGTCTGTTGTGGAGAGGGGAAGGGAAGGCTGGTTTGATTCTCCCTTAAGTGGGAAAGTCAGCATATAAAAACCAACTCTTCTTCTTCTCCTTCTTGACTGGCTCTTATCCAAGTCTGCTAGAAGGGCCAATCAGATGGCTACATTGTCCCTGCTGTCTGTTAGGTTATTTTCTTATCCAGCTCAGGACTAGGGTTGTGCACATTGATAAAACCGAACTGAAAATAAACCCAAAATTAGCCATTTTCATAATTTTCAGGATTTGGGTTTGCCAGAGACCAGAACCTCAGGATAAAGCTAAAGCCGAATAGGCAATTCCCAAAAAAGCTGAAAAGATATACGGCTTTTCAGGTTCAGCTATTCGCCTTTCCTCAGAGGCATGGCTCTGTGATTTCTCCTCTTTCTTTCTTTCTTTCTTTCTTTCTTTCTTTCTTTCTTTCTTTCTTTCTTTCTTTCTTTCTTTCTTTCTTTCTTTCTTTCTTTCTCGACTGGTTTTGTTAGGGCCCCATAGTTGGGGCCCTTTTGAGGTAGGGGTAGTGCAATTGGAGCCAACTTGATCTGGCCAACTAATAGCAGTGAGCTGACCTGATCTACACTTTAAAAGACAGGGCTCAACCAGTCCGGAGAATGGTAGTTTCCATCAGCTGCTCATGGCCCTTCTGAAGAAGACTCCCTCACCCACATGGATGAGCAATCTCTTTCTGAAAGTCCAGATATTCAAAGCCTGCAAAGGTTTCTAGAACTCCATGATGGAAACCATACACTAGAGTACTTGACAGTACATCTGCATCAAGACAAACTATGAGTCCCTGCTGTAGTAACTTCTCAGCCTTTCTTTTAGTCAGTGACTGGTTACAAAACAAAAAAGAGACAGTCCATGATTTGTTATAAAGAAGAGAAGGTTATATGTGAATTATCCTTTCCCACATGTTGGCTTGGTGATCTTTGATGATGGGGAAGATAATGGAGGCACAGGAATAAGGAACATCTCAGGATTAATGTCAGTGTTTGGGTTTTATCTAGCTTAAAGAGACTGTGAAGAAATCAAAAATCCCATGTATATATTTGTATATTTGTAGTTGTAAATATCCATGTATAAACATTAGAATGAATTTAATGTTTGGTTGTGTAAGGGAAAACATAACAATCATGCAAATTAAGGGCTTGTAAAGTTAAAAAACTTTTTCCAGTAACTATGCTAGCCCTGCAATACCAACTGTCAACCTTGCCCACACAATCAAAATGACTGCAAGGCTTCTCTTCCATTTGGAAAACCTTTTCCCTTTCAGAAGTAGAACTTGGGTTCTTGGGTTGCTGCTGATTGGAAATTCTATATGTTACAACCAGACAAGAATAAAACCGCTTAACAAAGTGAGCAAAACTCTAATGAGCAAAATTCTAACCTTGTTGCTCAGGATGCCTATTTAAATGAATTTAATGGACATTAAATAATCCCACTGAAATGCAAGGCATTCCACATCTTTCTGTTAGTGCCAAATACACCTTTGGGGCTTCATAGCCCTCTACAGTGGCACAATCACAGTTGGAATAAGATTCATTGCTACCCTGACCTCAGCTTGACAGTTAAAATATAGTGGGACAGGAGGGGGAGCTCTTACCACATCATCTAAGAAAACAGAGAGGACAGAAATACAATAGTCATTACTGGGTTTGTGTGTGTGTGTGTGTGTGTGTGACAGTAAAACATTTTTTCTTTTAAAGGAACGTTTGTCATATTAAGATACATCTTATATTTTATGAAAAAGAAGAGTTGGTTTTTATATGCCGACTTTCTCTGCCTTTTAAGGAGAATCAAACTGGCTTACAATCTCCTTCCCTTCCCCTCCCCGCAACAGACAGACACCTTGTAAGGTAGGTGGGGCTGAGAGAGCTCTAAGAGAACTGTGACTAACCTAAGGTCATCCAGTTGGCTTCATGTATAGGAGTAGGGAAATTAACCAGGTTCACCAGATTAGAGTCTTCTGCTCATGTGGAGGAGTGGGGAATCAAACCCAGTTCTACAGATTAGAGTCCACTGCTCTTAACCACTACACCACACTGGCTCTGTTGCCTAAGAAAACTCCAAAACACATTGTTGGAGAAAGAGAAAATGGCTGCAAATACAAGCCTATGAGAGCAAAGAACAGCTTTGGCCAACCATAGCCAGCAAGGCAAAGGCCAAATTGGTCTATGAAGGAAGAACAACCTGAAGAAGGGTTTTAAAGACCACGATTTTGCATAACAAGGTAACAAGAAATTTTTACAAACTTAGAGCAACATCCATCATCCCAGGCTAGTTTTAGTGCAGAGAACACCACTCCTGAATTTTTTTAATGAAGTACTAAATTCAAAGAGACATTAAATAGAAATGATCCTTCATGCTGACTCCACAATCCATCATCAGGAAGTAACAAGGCTCCCTGCTACACAATGTGTGAGGTTGTGAATAACAAGAATATACATAATTTGCTGTTATTAGTGGTATCCAGTTTTTGGTCTGATCAGCATTGTCTGCTGAATAATGCATCCCTTTAGTAGAACAGCCAAACTATTTCAGCAAAGCACAATGGAAAATGTATGGAAATAAATGTGAAGTACTGACACCATGTTCCTGAGCTGGTTTAAACATCCTTTCCCCCAAACATACCATCGATAAATAACAAAGGTTTTAGCTACAGCACAAATGGCCTACTTTCTGTTGACCAATTTGCTTACTGCAATCTTTAGAGAGACTTAATGGAAACTGGAAAATGCTTGTTCCTCCAATGTAAACAGGTCTAAACATTCTTCCTCACATGCCTTGGGACCACTGATGCATTTAGGCTGGCTCCCCAAATTATTTCAGCATGCACTGTCAAGTTATATTGCATGTGTCATTATGAAGGCACTGTGAAGCCAAAAACTGGAAGATATATTAGGTCTTACATATGTTAGAAGAGTTACGTCCTCTCTTGCTTCTCATTTATTCATTTATTTACTACATTTATACCCCACCTTTCTCCCCTATGGGGACCCAAAGTGGCTTACAAATTTCTTCCTTCTCTATTTTATCTTATCTTCTTAGGGCCAAAATACATGTGATATGTGTCATGAGAAGAAGAAGAGGAAGAAGAAGAGATGGTTTTCATATGCTGACTTTCTCTACCACTTAAGGAAGAATCAAACTGTCTTACAATTACCTTCCCTCCCCCTCCCCACAACAGACAGACACCCTGTGAGGTAGGTGGGACTGAGAGAGCTGTAAGAAACCTGTGACTAGCCCAAGGTCACTAAGCTGGCTTCATTTGTAGGAGTGGGGAAACCAACCTGGTTCACCAGATCAGAGTCCCGCCACTCATGTGGAGGAATGGGGAATCAAACCTGGTTCTCCAGATTAGAGTCCACCGCTCCAAACCACCACTCTTAACCACTACACCACGCTGGCTCCTGACCCAACTCTCAGTCGCACCTGACCCACCCCTCAGTTACAAGTTTATGTGGGGACTAACTCTGTAGGACCACACAGCTCCAAAAGCTGAGAAGGGGGATTCAGGCCTTCCTCCTGAACCATTTTACTCAGTGGAAACGGCCAGGGGGGTTGGTGGTTTGCCTCTTTTTGGGCTCTGCATGTCCACTCCAGGGCACATGGGGCCTGAGGAAAATGAAAATAGACCCTCCCCATGGCCATTCCCACTGGCAAAAACAGCACAGGATGGGGAGCCAATGAGCATTGTGACTATTATTTAGGAACACTTTTGCCTGTTTATTATAAGGTGTAAAAAAAAACAGCATGTATTCTTAAAAGGCACTCTCTCTCTTCTTTGCAATTTCATTTAAAATATTTCAAGAACACACCATTTGTGTATCTTAGTCCCTAAACATTGAAACAGCATATCTTGAGGTGGATAGGCTTGGACCCTTTCCTGGGTTTTGATGATCAAAATGTGTCTATTTCTTCCACAAACCATCCCATAGAGGAAGCGACTTGCTAACCAATACAATGGAATAAGTAGCTGCCAGATGGCTTGTGAGAAAGAATGTGTGCCTCAAGTAGACAAGAAAACTGGACAAGAAGCAGACAGACACTGTGTAAACAAAAGAAAACAAAATGCTACCTCTCAATAGGGAGTCACTCTCCCACAATTGCAAGCAGAAGCAAAATGGTCTTTTGAGATTCGATGACAGCCACGGAGGAAAATATTTGGTAGTATGAATCTGAAGCAACCCCAAGTGATATTTCGGGCTCAAAGCAAGGTGTACCAGAAACCAATAAAAAACATTGGCCAGCAAAAGGTCAGATGCTTTGGGGGGAAAGACAAATCAAAAGGGTGACAGCCTGTGCTCTTACTTCAAGGTCACATCTCTGTGAAAAAGTACGCATGGAAAGTTTGAAATAACTCACAAATATGTGCTGCAGCGGTGCAGAGAGCAAGCCAGCCATCTCCTCTTTTTCCTCATGTTCTGAGGGCTGTGCTATCCATGCGCAGATTAGTCTTTTAATACAGTCTCTTGGCATAGCATTTTATTTTTTAAAAAGGATTATTTTGCTGCATTTGACCTTGTTGCTTGTGGCATAGATATCAGCTGTGCACCTGTTGTTTATGTCTGTTCTCTCTCGGCAGATTGAAAGAGGCAGCACGGCAAACACTTTTAAACAAATGCTACCTATTGTACGTTAGGAGATGCCCTTTTTCCTTTGGGGAAAAATAATGTCCCTGTGGCTGTACATCACAGCCCAAGATGCTTTATCGCTGCCGGGGCATACAAAGCTAACAGCGGCTAACAGTCTTACAATAAACACACAGAATTTTCAGACCAATTCAAACCAGTTATTACACCTTAGCCAGCTTGTGTTTTTTTATTGATTGCTAGGTAAGTAATTTTGACCAGCAGGCTAATACTATCCTCATATTACAGGCTGTGTTTCAGGCTGAGTAATACTAGCCT
Organism: Euleptes europaea; assembly: GCF_029931775.1. Taxonomy (NCBI): domain Eukaryota; kingdom Metazoa; phylum Chordata; class Lepidosauria; order Squamata; family Sphaerodactylidae; genus Euleptes; species Euleptes europaea. Next base: position 81,560,194 of record NC_079314.1, on the reverse strand, counting down.
TGAACCCAGGATTTACTAACCTACAAGGGGTTAGCACTGACCTGAAAGAAAGCCCAGCCAGAAAGCATGGTATTGGGTTGGGCAAAGAACTCGATTAGCAGAGAGCCTAAGATAATTTTGTCAGAGGCAGAAAATCAAAAGGCTATGACTTGTTGATGGAAATATGCATGAATGGTTGCGCAAGGACCTTCAGAAATTGGAAGGCTTTAGGGAAGGAGTGCAAGGTGGAGGTGGGCGGCCAAGAAGGATAACAGCAGCAACTCAAAAACATTGGTAAGAAAGAACATCATTTTCACTCCATACAGACCTGGAGGGGAGTCCTCGGGTTCCTTAGTAATCTTGAGTCCTACCACTTAAGAGTACAATATAGCCAGAAGAAGACTCTTGCAATTTGAAATTGTCTACACTGTAAATGTTGGACAGAAAGGATTATTCTTTGCCTGCTGACAGTAGGGTAAGTTATCCAGACTTAGTTAAGGGCTGCTGTTTGGAACGAGTCACAACTAGAACTGGCCAGAACCCAGTTCAGAGACTGTAGAAGGGAGAAAGAAGAAAGCACCTCAGACTTAGCATGGGGCTTGAGAATGTCCATGGCCCTGGCAAATCAAGACACTGTGGAGATATGTAGAATAGTCTGACAAATGGTCAATTTACAGAAGAACCATTTAATTTAGACTTCAGCATGAAAATTATGGAAAAGTGACAAAAGATCAAGAAGTTGATTTTTTTTGTTACACATTCTATTGGCATGAGGTGAAAATAGCCAAACATGAGAAAAGCCCATCATGATCACTGGTAAGCACAAGTTTTGATCTACTGGAGTGTCCAACCTGACTGAGTAAATAACAGTTTGGATCAGTTGGAGAAGATGCCATATGGTAACTGACAATTGGAAAACATTGAGGGGAAAGAGCCACTTAAGTGCTGGAACTGTGCCACATTGGTTACTGAAGGAGAAACACAGTCAAGGGTTGGGGAGGGGACAGAGATTCACAAGTGCCAAGAAAAGATAGCATCCTGTTCAGGAAACAAGTTAACAACAAGCTAAAGAGGAGACGATTTGGAAGTATAACTTCATAATGCTTCTTTAAATCTGGACCAAAAGCCCAGCAATTTCTTTGCAAATGCTTGAAAGCCAAGGAGAGTAAAATTTTGTCACTCAAGACTGAAATAATTGTTGTAAGTGAATTCAATGTACTCAGGAAGGCAGGGCTTGATTAACATTACACCCCTAAATCTTGTCTGTAAAAAGTTTTGGGTAGCAAGTTGCAACCGCATTCCGGCAAAATGAGAAGGTTTTTTAAAAAAAAATTTGTTTGTTTTTGCCATCAAGTCACAGCTGACTTATGGAGACCCCATAGGGTTTTCAAGGCAAGAGATGTTCATACGTGATTTGCCATTGCCTGCCTCTGTGTCACGCACCTGGTATTCCTTGGAGGTCTCCCATCCAAATACTTGCCAGGATCAAGGCTGAGAGTGTGTGATTGGCCCAAGATCACCCAGCAAGTTTCCATGGCAGAGTGGAGATTCAAATCTGGGTTTCCCAGATCCTAGTTCAACACTACACCATGCTGGCTTTCAATGTGAAGATACATTATGGTTTAACTCAGAGATACGTTGGTGTACCTGAAGATATGATGGAAGAGCACACAGCTGGTAGCACACTTCTGTAAACCCAGTGCTGGTGTAGTTGAGTTGGCATAGGAGCTACAAACAAACAGCATCTAAATCTCCTCACTCTGGGTCCCACTCTCAGCACTGTCACAATGTTATGCTGAGAAGAGAGGTGGTATCACTAGTATAAACATTCCCATTGAACTGTAGGAGTGAAAAACAAAGCTTCTCTCTCCAGCTTTCTGCCACACAGGGCTTGGGTGATGGGAACTCTGGAGAAAGAGCACCTGTGTATAAAACCAACTGGATTTGCGCAACCAAACAAGGAGACCAAACATTCTTGCAGCATACTGCTAATGCCACTATGCTTTGCATGAAGAAGGACCTAGGTTCAATCCCCGGCATTTCCAGTTAAAGGGACTAGGCAAGTAGGTGACGTGAAAGACCTCTGTCTGAGACCCTGGAGAGCCGCTGCCAGTCTGAGTAGACAGTACTGACTTTGATGGACCAAGGGTCTGATTCAGTATGAGGCAGCTTCATGTGTTCATGTGAATTGTTATGAAATACTCAACTTCAGGACACAAACAGTAACTTCCATCAACTAGGGAAAAAGGACATTCCACCCATAAACTACTAAGTAAGGGGGGACATTAGGATTCATAAATGTAGAACGTGGTATATTAGAATGATGTCTTAGCTTATATAAATGAGTAAATGTAGAACCGTGTTAGATCTTATTGGAAGTAAATCAGTATTAATATTAATTTGTAGAGTACACATAAAGGCAATATAAAGGCAATTTTGGAATTGAACATTGAGTTGACCAGAACAATATGTAACCATGGTAGAATGCTATTAATGATGAAAATGGGGCTCCAAGAACAAAGAAGATGGGGTTCTCGCCAGACAGTGTTAAAAATCCCTCTTTGTTTTCCCTTTTCCCCTTTTATCCCCCTTTTATCCCTAATAAAAACATTTTTTTTAAAAAAAGCATTGGAATTCAGGAATATAGGGCATAATGATATTTTGGGGTCCAATATACCCAACCTCCCTAAAAAAAAGCCCACAATTTTTTTGGCACACCCCTACTAGGAAGTTGGCCCTGACCTGGATGGCCCAGACTAGCCTGATCTCATCAGATCTGAGAAGCTAAGTAGGGCTGGCCCTTGTTAGTACTTAGATGGGAGAACACCAAATAATACCAGGGTTGCTATGCAGAGGAAAGCAATGGCAAATCATGTCTGACAAGGGTATTCTTCATGGAGATTTGCTGCTGCTTCGACGTTGTTTTGCGTCGGAGGCAAATTTTGGTTATTCACTGCAGAGCCGTGTTTTCCCCCACTGAGCAAAATAAGCCGGTTTAAAAGAGAGGCAATCCAAACCACTTCTGAGCCGTACTTTCCAGTAAAAGAGCGTTTTTTTGCTCGGATGCCCATGAAGAAATGTTTGCTTCGCTCCCCGGGACGTCTCCTTTCTCCTCCCCCAAGAACGGTGATTGGCTGGGGGAGTTGCCACTCTAACAGCATCGCACCGGCAGGAGGGAGACCCAGAGCAGACTGGCTGCCCCTTTTCAGAAGGATGACGGGAGTTTTGGCTTGGTTTTGCCGCTCTCATGGTCCCCCCCCCCAACACACACACACACATAGGATCGCACCGGCAGGAGGGAGACCCAAAGCAGACTGGCTGCCTCTCTTCAGAAGGGTGACGGGAGTTTTGGCTTGGATTTGCTGCTCTCATGGTCCCCCCCCACACACACACATAGGATCACACCGGCTGGAGGGAGACCCAGAGCAGACTGGCTGCCTCTCTTCAGAAGGGTGACGGGAGTTTTGGCTTGGATTTGCTGCTCTTGGGATGCCCCCCCGCCCAACACACACACACAGGATCATGGGAAGAGTGGGCGGGATTAGGCGTATTTGGAGCGGTGAGTCATGAGCGGCAGCAGACGTAAGCAGCGCAGAGAAGTGCGCTGTTTCTCCCGTGAAAAATTGGGATGGGGGGAGAATCTGCACTGCCATGAAGAAGCTATTTAAATCAGTTTATTATTTGCTCCGGTTCGAAACCGAAGCAAAATCCACCGTGAAGAATACCCCTAAGTCTCTTGCCTTGAATATCCTACTGCATTGCCATAAGTAGGATAAAACTTGACAGCACTTTACACATACACTAGGAAGTTGACAGGGGATGTCTTCTTGAATATGTAGCTGTGTGTTCTCTTGTTACTGTCCTAGTGTCTCTGCCCCTTTTGCCTGTTAAAAGACTGATCCTCAGTTTTTTCCTCAACTTGAGTCCTTAAGACTCATACCTTTTTGTGGGAGAGGCCCTGGGATTTCTGTGGGGATTTCCAAATGAACTGAGCAGCTATCTGGATGATATCGTTGGATTGTTCATTCTTTCTTCCCTCTGTGTGAGTTCCGGGGCTCTGTGTGAGTTCCGGGGCTCTTGCTGGACATGCCTCAGCTCTACATACAATGAAGGATTCTGTGTTTCTTTTCTTCTTTCCCTTGTTCTGTTCCATGTGTGTAGGAGTGGGGGCAAAGTCAAGTCAGGGACTCTTCCCAGAGGGAGGGAGGGAGTGTGTTGATTGGTAGCTTCCATATATGGTTGCTTTGGGAGTATCATCAGCATGCTGCTTCATGATTGGTGAGTGACCCATGTGATCCATCCAAACAATATCCTACTAAATTGACTGGGATACCAGGCAGCAGGGTTGTTTTGCTTCTTTCTTCCCCTTATATGCTTGACATACTCTCAGACAGTGTCGCTGACACAAGCTCACATTGCTCTGAAACTATGCCATTGTACAGTAGGTATATTTTCATTCAACAAAGATATGTAAAAAAGGGGGGCTGACTTTGCGATATGGACTATGGACTTTGTGCTAAATAAAGAAGTAGTAAGCTTCCCAAACAACATATACTACCTAAGCAGTACATGATCACAGAGACTAAAGATAAAATTTGCTGCACTGAAAATAGTGAAAAATCAATACAGTAAAATCATTAATTTATCTTTATGCCTTACAGGTAATTTACTTAACACAGGGATACATGATCTAAAAGACTGCAAGGACAAATGTCTGCTTTTCAAGAATACCTCTTGGCAATACTTGGATGTGTGCTGGTGTACTGTGTAAAAAGTTAATGTGAAACGGTTCCAAGAGATATGGAAACTCTCATCGGCTGCAGTGTCCTTAATTAATCCTTCAGAATTGAGGTTGTGGGAAGACATCCAAAAACTATTTTCTTAATAAACACCATCAACAAGAAAGCAGCTTCAGACCGCCATAATTCATGGGAAAGATCAAGCCACAGCATTACTGTTTTATGAACAATCATAAAGAAATCATCATACAAGTGCTGCATTCTCTTGAGGCCCATAGATGGGTTCCCTTGCTCAAATCTGGTTGATCTGCAGGAATGATTCTGCTCTGTGTTGGGGGACACTGTTGTCTGGATTGTGTAGGTGACTCCAGGAGAGGCCAGTAAGTCAACTATACTGCTGTTGGTCCAGAAGATGGACTAAATGACCTTTGCCCTTTTCAACTCAGAGGATGGGTGAGTTGCATTTCTCATGCTGCTGTTCTCTAGCACCCATTGATTAGTTACATTATATTATTGGCCCAAGCAAGAGACACCCATCCTCTTCTGGGCCTGTACTGCCGGCAGGGTCCAAGCCAAAGCTGGGTCTATGCCAAGACAATGTTCTTTGGGCTTGGCTTGGACCCAGACGCTAGCAGCAGAGGGGCAGAAATGAATGCCACTCACCTCCCATGCTAATGAAGGTGGGAATAGGAGCAAGCTGAATCCCTGTGGTACATTGGTGCCCTCATCATCACCCAAATAGAAAAACTGCATAGCTTGGCTGGAGAACCAGCCTTAGAGCACAACAGCAAGTCAGTTCCGTACCTGTCATTAACAAACAGGGGTTTGTTATGAATGCTGGCCACTATGACATAGAAGGATACTTCAAGGGGCCAAGGGATAATGCAGGGATTATATTATGTAAGGAAAATGTTTATTATAAGTATGTAAAAGTTTCTCAACTAAAATATCTCACATCCCTAATTCAATTTATATATTTCTGAAGCTAACTTCAGATATTTGGACATGATGACAGTGCTATAAAAGTTTACATTGCATGGGTACTTTCATTCATGTTCACCCACCCCCCACCCCCCAGCCTGTCTCGGTTGTTCTTTGGAGCTATGCATGAGTTTTCCCTCCATTAGAGATGACCTCGCTGCCAGCCCTATCAAATCCTGGACGTTCTCGTTCTTCTGTTAACACAATTCTTCCCTCTCCCCTGAGCTCAGCTCGGGTGAAATCTCCATGCATAAGGCAAAGTGTGGGACATGCAAGCTTAGTTTCGCTCACAGCCAATTACAAAGCAGCATGTCCAGAGGTGGGGATTCAAATACTTCCTGCTTCCTCAGAGATCTTTCTGAGCAGAAGAAAGGCTTTTTAAAACTGAGGCTTGGATTTCTCCCCCCTCCTCACCCTTCTTTTCAGATTGCTCAGTTTTTGTTATATGTTCTTAAAATGCTTTTTTATGCAGCAATTGGGTTTGGGGGGAGGGAACTTTTCACTCACTACAGCCAATTACGAAGCAGCATTTCAAGGGGTGTGGATTCAAATACTTCCTGATCTGAGCTTGGAAACTGCTGGTGCATAGACTCCCAACAGGAAAGTGTGGGTCAAGTGAGCAACGAACCTCAGGTAAAACTCCCATGCATTAATGACCATTGTTACACATTTTCCACTCTTTAAACCCCTTATTTGGAAATGCTACAGCCCTACCAAGCGAAAAGGAGTGTTAACTCAAGTAAGAAAAGTGTTTTTATTTATAACTATGAAATGTTGGGAAGATATGAAATTATTGGGTAGAGAAAAGGATATCCACCCTATTCATTTGGTCAGGTTCATAAGAAATTTGGAGCCCAATAATATTCTTTTTCATCGATAGCCCAATAATATTCTTTTCATCAATAGGACTCATAGTAAGATGGACTGGTAAAATCACATGGTTTTTATTACACAAATACTCCAAACAAAAAACTCAGTTGTTCACATATATATAATTTACTTTTGGAATTATTTTTCGTGTAATTCCTGTTACAACATAATATCAGTTATTTTTTAAAAAATAAATCAATTTAGGTATCATTATCACATCTGTTAAGAGATTTCTGTACATTAGATTCACCAGGCAGATTTCAGTTAATTGCCTTAAGCAAAACAAACAACATCCAACTCTGTTCTCTGGGCGCTAGCAACCATTTCTCTCAGAATAAGCATTTACAAAGTCCAGTATAATATTATTATGGCATTGTTTGGCAGTAATTCTACTATGACTCAGTGTGAGCAGAGTCTGAGATTTTGATGAAACACTGCTTACTTGAGTGGGTGAAGGATCCCTTCATGCCCTTGGTACCTCTGATGCTCTCCCCACAAGTAGACAGGAAAGCTGCTTTCAGATAGCTATGGAGGAATCAATATCTCAGTCAATTACAAAAATTATTGCTGTAATCAAGATGAGAGGGTAGGATGGCATATGCTTCTTGACCTTGCACTAAAGTGATGAATATCTAAAAATAAATAGTAGGACAGCACCCTGATGCAAATTTTTCAGTGTTCAATTAATAATAATAAGAGCAATGGATAAATGACTGCCGTCACAAACAAGGATTCTCTTTTGCTGCTCAGCTGTTATTCATTCCTAGAAACTATCGGATATAGGAGGTGAAATTGGCAGAACCCTGGGTCTCTTGAACTATGCAGACGTTGCGTACAAGAACAACATCAACAAATAGGCAGAGATGGGTGATACACTTAGCAGTGGTGCAATAGGAGATGGCTCCTCTTCTGGTAACTAAAGAACACGAATCAGAAGGTGGGAGTAAATGGAGAGTAAATAGTGGAATCTGCTCAGTTGGTTCCAGTTCTGTTTAACTTAAACATAGATGATCTGTAGTTGGGAGAAAGTAGGAGAGCCAAGGTTGTTGCAAATTTGTTGAAGGCATCCAATTATTAGGTGAAAACCAGCTGAGCTTCAAAAAGATTTTTCCAAACTGGGTGAATGAGCAGCAAAATGGCAAATTGGATTTATTGTAAGCATAACATGATGTACATTGGGGCTTAATATCTGTATTTCACATAAGGAGGATCTGAACAGCTGGAGACTGACTGAAAGAGTCTGTCGGGTCATTTATAAGAACACCAATGTTGTGTGCTGTGTTGGTGAGGAAAAGACTCCAAATTCCACGCTAAAAATACAAAGAAAGTAGCTGAAAGTAAAAATTCCAGTAGAGAGAAATCCTAAGCAGAGTTACATTGTTAATTATCATGATTCCAAACAGTATCAAGTTACCTTGCAGGCAAAAATCACAGGTAGTTGTGAACAATCAAATCGCAACAGTTTTATTGGGACTAATCCTAAAATATCACAACTTTGAACCAAAGAAACTGTTATAAAAATGCAACAGCTTTGTGATTTTCCCCCCAGTTAATCATAAAATGGTATTTCACTGTTGTTGCTTTTGTGGGTATCAAAGTCCTAACTGGCCTGATCTCATCAGAACTTGGAAGATAAGCACGGTTGACCATGGTTAGTAGTTCAATTGGAGACCACCAAGGAAGTCCAGGATTGTTATGCAGAGGCAGGCAATGGCAAAGCACCTCTGCTCATCTCTTGCCTTGAAAATGCCAAGGTCCTGGGGTTGCCATGTATCAGTTGTGTCTTGATGGCATATTGTTGTTGTTGTTGTTGTTGTTGTTGTTATTCCAGAATATATTTTTTAAAATATCCTGGGGCAGGAAAGTGACAGAGTACAGTGAATTGGGTCTTTAGGATCAAATGGTTTTATTCTTATTCAGCTTACCCTCATATGTTCATGTATCTAAAGGAAACAAACCTAAATTGTACAATAACACACCTACTCATTGAGAACAGTGCACTGTGTATCCCAGTACAATTCTGACAATGGACATTAGGGGGAGGGGAGATTTTAAATTATGAACAACACCAACAGGTAATTAGCAGAGTATTTAGTTTCTTATTTTCAAACTAACACCCCGTTCCTGCGCCTTTCGGCAGCCGGGGACAGTGTGGCTGAGGCTCTGCCGTGGCACCTCCAAAGAGGTTCCTCGGCCTCCAAAAGGCTTTAAAAAGTAAATTTAAAAAGTAAAAAAAAATAGGGCATCTTTCCCTATTGAGAATGAGGCTCGCCAGGAAAAAAACAGTGCAGCAACACTGTTGGAGGGGGCATTTCTGGTGTGGAAGGGGTCAGGAAGCCACCCTTCCCCTGAACGACACCCAGGACAACGGCACAGGGACTTGCACTGGCGTGATGCTGGCAGGAGGCCAAGCTGATATCCCAGGGCCACACTGCCATGCCCCAACACTGGCGTCCGTGCCACTCTCAGCGGCGCAAGTGGCCCGGGCGCTGGCACAAACAGCCTGGACACCGGTATGGCCACTTGCGCACCTCCTGAGCTCTTTCGGCCTCAGAACTCAGGAACGGGCTGTAAGCTTATGGTAGGTCAGGACTGAGATCAAAATGAGGATACAGTATTAAACCTGCAAATCTACTAGGGAAGTAGAAAGAAGCCATAACACATAGAAAATATTGTTGAAGGCTTTCACGGTCAGAGTTCATTGGTTCTTGTAGGTTATCCGGGCTGTGTGACCATGGTCTTGGTATTTTCTTTCCTGACGTTTCGCCAGCAGCTGTGGCAGGCATCTTCAGAGGAGTAACACTGTAGCCAATTTGTAACACTGAGGCTTTGTTCTGGCAATGAAAGTCAATAGTCCATCCCAAGGGGCAAAGGAAGACAATCAGTCATTGAGCTGCTGTCTATTCATACAGAACATACAACCTTTCTCTGACAGATGATCTAAAACATATTTTCTAGAGAATGTTTGTAATTTATTTTGCTTTGACTTCTATTTAAGAATGTGTTCTTAGGATCAAAGTGATTACCAACTGTCATCCAATTTGTTTGCCTGGCAGTGGTCCCTTTTGACTTATTTAATCTATTGCAAGTCACTGTCCAAAGATTTGCTCACTGCGCATTTTAAGGTGACCAAACTGGTTGTTTTTTTTTTAACTACTTTGAGTTAGTCAATGGTAAGCTCAGCCTATAAATATGATATGTTCTGAGTCGTGACACTCTAGCTGAAGAATGGCAGATTTTCATGAGGAACTCAATATTTACAGCCATCTCTCGGTGTTGTTCACTACTCAATAGCTCTTGCAGAAGATATGGGATGCCCACACAGCCACCTCCTACAATTCTGAGTGACAATTTTTATTGTTTGATATTGGTGTTCAGGGAATCCAGTTTATATAACTCTTGACATGAAAGGGAGAGGAACTGATGGAATAGTATAATAATGGCATAATGAAAAATTGGATGATCAAGGCAATGACCAGAAAACATGACGAGCTTCTTCAGGTATAAATAGTGCAGTCTTTTATTTTGGTTTACTTTGAGGACCTCTGACTGAGTTCCTTTCTACTGAGTTGGTCAAGGACAGTGCAACACTTTTTAAATGTGATGGTTTTAAAGCTGTTCTCTCCCCCCCCCCTTTTAAAAAAATGATTCATTTGGAAACAGCACTTCCTTTTACTCTGGATGGAATTTTTCTACTGTCACTTTGCTGGCTGATGTCAAATCACTTCCACGTTACGTGCAAAAGAGTACTGGGAACAGGCCAACTTGCAAACAATAATTTCAGTAGCAAGTAGAGAAACAGGGTGGGGAGGGTGATCAAGTCCTCTTCTTCCACCCTGCCTTAAAGAAGATGTGACATTGTGAGATAGTATCTGGCTCTTTGCCATTTTAATTTGCTCTCTCTGTTGGGAAACATTATTTTAAATACAAGAAAACACTGTGACAAGAATTTCTTATTAGGGGAAAGCCAAAGGAGAGGGGGGAAAATCCTCTGTGAGCTCTGTACAAAGAAGCCAAACACTGATCCTTTGGTCTCAGCCTATCCTTATTATTTATATTTTACTAATGTAAAAACATAATATCTTGTGAGTATCAAATTAGATTCTCAGGGTGCAATCTACATGCCATTCTATTGAAGTCAGTATAAAAATTCCAGTGGATGTAAACAGTTTTGGTAAGAAAAAGTGGTATATCTACCTTGACAATTAGACTAGTCATACTGGATGTTACAAATCCAACCCTTAGCACTTTCATACAATAAGTTTCCATAATTTTATAAGGCCCGTCCATAGAAACATGTTTATCACTTATACAACTGCAGCATTAGCATCTTGCATGTGTTATGGGGTGGGCTTTGGAGAGGGGAGGGATTTCAATGGGGTATAATGCCTTAGTCTACCTTTCAAAGTGGCCAGTTTCTACAGGTGAACTGATCTCTGTCACCTGGAGATCAATTGTAATCGTGGTAGATCTCCAGCCACCACCTGGAGGTTGGCAACCCTACTGTGCACCTAGGCGTTCCAGAAATGAAACACAGAGGGGAAGTTTGGATGCGTTCAATAGAAGGTTTAAGAGTTTGAATCCAAATTGGGGCTCTGTATAGTAGCTGGGCCATGACTTTCTCTTTAAATACTTGTAAAGCTGAGGGAATGTAACACCCTCCAAAAGAAAATAAAAATTCTGAATAGCTGCAGTATTTCTTCTTGTACTGGCCGAAGTTTGTTTGCAGTTCAGGTTCCATGAAAGAGGGGTATGAAAATGGAAGCCCAAGTAATTAAAAAAAACTGATTCAACAGCAAGGCTGTTATCTGTATGTTGTATAACTTATTTTTATAGATCTAAAAAGCAATAACAACATTATTGTCATTAACAAATGATAACTGTTTCCTTTTGAATAAAAAAGCGCAGAGTGTGCATCTATGAGAACATTAGCAAAAGCTGCATAAATGCTCAGCCTCCTCCCTTCTGTGACTTGTGATGGGAATGGGATGCTTTGGGCAGCAGGGCACTCCTACTGCTCCTGTCTGGTTAAAAACAGTTCTGGTTCTCCCCACTGCAAAGTAAAAATATTACATCTGCCATCTGCCTCATGTACACTGCATGCTTGACCTTCTGAAAAAACAACTGTGCTTTTAGAAAGAGGTGCCTGCCTGCGTTACTTCAACGCTGTGCTGTCAAACTCTTGTCTAACTGAAGACCTTACATGGGCTCAGATGCCTGTTCATGCCAGTGTAAGAGAATGGAAGCTGGAAACTGTTCCTGCTGGAATGTCAGTCACCTCCCAAATCAGTACACATTAGGCCAGCCCTGATGTCGATGGCCCAGGGTAGCCCAATCTTGTCAGATCTCAGAAGCTAAGCATGGTCAGCCCTGGTTAGTATATGGATGGGAGACCACCAAAGGGGTTGCTATGTGGAAGCAGGCAATGGCAAACTACCTCTGAATATCTCTTGCCTTGAAAATCTTATAGAGTTGCCATAAGTCAGCTATGACTTGATGGCACCAAGCCAACCAGAATGCTATATTGCCCTAAATTTCTAATTCAGACCCAACTTCCCTGATAATGTAGAAAGCATGAATTACTATGATACAAAACTGTGAATGCCCGGCCCTTTTTATTCAAACCACTCTTCAGCTCATCCCTTACTTTAGTTACAGAGTAAGGCCACAACAAACTCTCATCCCTCGTCCTGTGCCATCAAGCCACAGCTGACTTATGGTAACCCAGTAGGGTTTTCAAGGCAAGAGACTAACAGAGGTGGTTGTTTGCCATTACCTTCCTCTACATAGCAACCCTGGTATTTCTTGGTGGTCTCCCACCCAAGTACTAGCCAGGACCAACCACTCATCCTGTAGCCAGTGGATATAAGTGCTGTGGGAGGATTCTGTTCATCATAGCTGATTCCATTCTTCTCATCTGTAACATACTCACATGCAGTATTTTCATAAAATTCAAAAATGACATGCATGGCAATTTTGACAATGTGCAGGGACATAAAGGCACAGATATCTGAGGAGTAAGTTGGAAGCAGGTGACTTCTAACCAACACTTAGAGGAGGCCAGGACATTTACACATGAAAGTAGATCTCTTTAGCCCTGTTCACATGTTACAGTGATAACACATATATCCTGCATGTACGGTGAATGCATTTTCAGTTATACATGAAACTAAGTACCAGCACCTGGATGAATGGGAGTTTAACTAACACATTCAGCTATACGTGCTTTGAATGCCACATGAGATTTACTCAATGCTCATTAAAAAGAAAAGTCAAGCACACACTGTAGATGGAATGTATGTACATTCCCTGTAAATTGTGAGCAGGGCTTTTATCTTTAGGCTTATGAATCTAGAGGTCCACATTTGTATGGCACACTTGTAATTTATATGCATTTTTAAAATAATCTATACTGCAAGACTTACAAAAAGCTACAGGGTTAACCAAATCCATATTGTTCTTTCCTTGGTTTTATCCTGCTGTACATTGTTAGGTTTTCCTCTCCTCATTGTTTTCTGAGCTAGGAGAACATTTGGAATAGCTGTAGAAATCCAGACCTTGGAATGAGGAGACAGTTGTGTGCAAATATTTGTTGTCTCTTATAGGGAGAAAAGGATCCCACAGTAAGGTTTAAAGGGAGGGAAAAGTTTGGGTCCAAAGTGAGGCAATCAGGTTGACTTGTTCTTGGGAAGAGAGGCTAGAAGGAAGAAAAGACTTGCTTTAAAATGTTTTTAAAGTGGAAGTGGTATGGCAAGTCTGGAGGAGATATATTTTCTTCTTGGGTTAGACTGCTTTGGCTCTGTAAGAGCAGCTTTGTGTTTGGCATTGGAGAGTCTGAAAGACAACACTTGGGATTTCCAGTGTGGCATTTTCCCCTTAGGAAATCCCTCTGAAATTCAGAATGCGCTGAGCATGGGCCTCACCACCTAAATATGGACTGCTCTTGGCTTCAGCAGCAAGAAATCCCCGGAGCAGGTGCCACATTAAGCCAGCTCTGCTAACATCTGTCCCCGATTCAAGGTCACTAAGCGTTAACATGGGCACGAGTTCGGATAACATAGCTCACAGCTCAGGGATGCAAGGAAATTCGTATGGCCTGGCACCATAAGCAGAGTGACCTCAAGAGTCCTTCTAGTCATAGGCCTGTTGCAGAGCAACTGAATTTTTCTCTGACATGGAGTCAGTTCACTTCGTCTATGGATAGCATACTTGTCTTTTAATAGTAATGTTAATTTATGCCTCATTTCCTTTCTGTTAATAACTGCCACCTACCTAAATTGGCAACTGCTGCATGCAGATATATTATAACTAGGGCAGTGCAAAAAAAAAAGGTAAATTTTGTGTTCGGGTTTATTGGGCCTGATTTTTTCAGTAAACCCGGAATACCAGTAAACATGGGTATTCGGTTTATTTCCAAGTTTACCGAAAACATTCGGGTCCAGTATAGTCCATCGGGATTTTTTGCAAAGCTCCTGAGAGGCATTTTTGGAGGTAACCAAATTTGCAGCATGGCTGCAAGGGACTCTCTTTAGACTCTCTTTGGTGAACATTGGGACAGGGGGGGTCAAATTTTATGGGCCTGCAAAGGGGTCACCCCCATCCTCCAGGCATTTGCGAGCCAAGCTGTCCATCGGTTTTCAAGTTCAGAAGCTTAGCGTTGCCAAGGACTGGTGGAAAGAGCTGACTGGCAGGCTTGCACCTCAAACTCTGGGGGCTCCCTTCATATTTGGGGCACATAGCATGATATCCATGCAAATGAGCTTCCAAACTGAAGAAAACAGCTTAAATGCAATAAAATAAGCCACAGAAAACACTTCTTTTGGTGGCAAATGACATCCTGTGAACAGTCCTTTATTATAGTAATCAAAAATCTGATTTCAAGAGATCGTCACAGTGTGGGGAAACAAAACGTCTACTCAGTGCAACCTTCAGTTTCGGGTTTATTTTTGTTTCGGGTATATTGATTTGCACAGCCCTGAATATAACCAAATGGATGGTCAAATATTCAGTAAATTGGAAGTAATTAAGGAGCAAGAATTATTCTATGCAGCATTGACTAAGGAACCAACAATTGCAATTTCTAGATGAAAGTTTTCTGAAAGAGTTGTATAAAAATTAGAGAAAACTTTGCAATATTTTAATATTTACATATAATGTATTTCCCAGACTTTTGGGCTGGGGTACTGACTTGTCACCGTCTCAATTTTTTAAAAGGTATTGGAGTACTATTGGCTCTTGATGAGCCATTTGCTGCTTTGTGTGGAGCTGCCAATCAAAGAGGGCTGGAGAAACTACTAGACTCTACATTTGCAAGGAGAAATGTAATGCATGGACTAGTAGCACATGGATTTGGTAATAAGCAATTCCTCATGACTATGGGGCCTTGCAGAACTGCCACTGCAAGCACAGGAATTATTGCTAACGGTATTCATTATAATTCATTCATTACATTTTTCTTGGATACAGAAGAAGTTAGGGCTATGCATGTAATGGAAAAATAGGCTATATGAACTAGTCCCAAAATTATATGCCGGTTATTTAATGTACATACTACCATTCCTATGCTAATTTTATTCATTCCTCCAAATCACAGCCTATCATTTTCCAGGATTAAAGGAATGGTGGGTGTAATCAAGACAAATGTATGTGTTTTTAAGGTCCATGGGCTCAGTAGCACACAAAATGCTTTGCATGTGGAAGGTCCCCTGATCAATCCCTGGCATCTCCAGTGGAAGGGGAATGAGAAAGATGTTTCCCTGATCTCTGACCTTAAAGAGTCACTAGCAGTCATAGCAGACAATAGAGTTGGTCTGATTCAATAAAGAGAAGCTTCCCTACACCAATAGGCCAGAGTGGATCAGATAATACTTCATGACCCTAGAAAAGGTTCAGGGCAGCTTTTGTCTGATCATTAATTAGGAAGCTGCTCCTTCTAAGCGATGGATCAATCTTGCTTCATTGTCTTATTCTGCCCTTTACTGCACAGAAACTGAATCCGGTAGAACTTGTGTGTAAATATTATATAGCCAACACTCTGAAATTGTGTGTTGGCTTCAGAATGATATCATATTTCAATCTATGCAGAACTTGTTCAAGTCCATGAGAAGAGACAATATCAACACATAAGGATCAAAACAGACAAAAATGGGCTTCTACATTTTTTGCCAGCAGTCAAATTGGCACAGAAAAAGAACATGGTAAGGAGTGTCAGCATTCAGCACAGAAACAAAATACTTGACTGGAAATATTTGCTGTCTTCTTGCAGCTTAATATACCTCCTCTTCTGTTCATCATTTTACAGTTTTCCATTATGTTCTGTATTACTAATTATTTACTTAGTTCTTTTTAATGGGAAACTTCTTTCTGATCTTTTCCTTACTTGCCTTTAAACGAAAATATAGGAATTTTGTTATTTCCATTTCAGATGAAGCTGAGTGATACTATTTTGCTTAAGGATATTCAGTGCATTAAAGATTGATGACAAATCTGAATGCAGAAGTCTTTATCCCACACATTATCCACTGCAGATATTATATTGCAAGAGAAAGTCCCTCAAGTATTTAGTTAAATGATTTACATGCCAAGCTTCAGCCTCCAGAATTCCAGGATGACCAGCAGTATATATACATTTATTTATGTAATTTATAGTCTGCCTTTCTCACTGAGACTCAAGGTACATTACACAATGTATGCCAATACAATTAGTAGGATGTGACATTTCATAAGCAATGTAATAGGACTGGGTTTTGCAGAAATCGGAAACTAAGGAGAAATCTGAACAGAGTATCAGTATTACACTCAGTGTGTTAAACAAGCAATAAATGGTATTACATTAGGGTTGCCAGCCCCCAGGTACTAGCAGGAGATCTCCTGCTATTACAACTGATCTCCTGCCGATAGAGATCAGTTCACCTGGAGAAAATGGCCACTTTGGCAATTGGACTCTATGGCATTGAAGTCCCTCCCCTCCCCAAACCACACCCTCCTCAGGCTCCACCCCAAAAACCTCCTGCTGATGGTGAAGAGGGACCTGGAAACCCTATATTACATAAGTAGAAATGAAATTAATTGAGAACAAGATAATACATACAGCAACGAATAATACATGCCATACACACTAGTAAAGTCCACAAACCCATTCCCTTCCTTGAGACATCTCCTGAATCATTCTGTTACAAGATAGTCCGTTAGTCTTTATTTTAAAGGCTGTCCTGAACAATTCTGTTTTACATTGTTTTCAAGGGTGGCCAACTGGATTGGGAAATTCCTGATGGAGCCTGGGAAGGGTGGGGTTTGGGGAAGAGGAGGACCTCAGCAGGGTAAAATGCAATGGAGTCCACCCTCCTAAGCAGCCATTTTCTTCAGGGGAACCGATCTCTATAGTCTGTAGATCTCCTGGCCCCACCTGGGGTTGGCAATGCTACAGTTTGTGGAAGGCCAGAACCACGGGAGCCTTCCTGATCTCCTCAGGCAGAACACTCCACAAGGTATGGGCAACTATTTCAATAAAACAATAGCATCAGTTGCAGCATGTCCCAAACCAGAAAATACTAAAAGGAATAAAAGCAGGACTGAGATAAACATTAATTCATTGTTCAAGTAGGGAACTGAATACAGAAAACAAATTTAATTTGTTTTTTTCAGGATTCAGTCTACAAGCCATGTAAATGTGAGGGCACATGTTTAAATTTTAAACCAGTGCATGCACATATATCTTAGTGACACTAATAGGCTTAATCATAAGTATGCCAGCATCAAGTGTTTTGTGGCTCATACTATAACTCTCCATTTCCTATTTACTGAGTTTGCTAACAGAACTGCTTTACCTCAGTCACGGAGCTTAACAGCTGATCGCTCTAGCCTGGTGCTGCTGTGAAACATGTGAGCTGTTTTGCTAACTAGGTTGCATGCATGCTCTCTGTTGGATACTAATAGCTGGCACATCAGGCTGCTTGCTGAACTCTGGCAGACAAATAGGAATATTTTTAGAAGGCTCTGACTTCTTGCCCCCTGTTGGGTGCACACCTTAATGTGGTGAGGGGGTTTGGGTGTGTCAGCGAAGCCGGGAGTGATGATGTAAGGGGTCTAGACTCAAAAGACTAAACTCCTAGCAGAGTCACTCAAGATGGAATGGTCACAGCTGAGACATCAGATGAAGATGCATCCACACACTTCAGGGATCAATGGCCACATCTGCAGAAGAGAGGCAGTTCCAGTGTGGTGTAGTGGTTAAGAGCAGTGGTTTGGAGCAGTGGAGTCTGATCTGGAGAACCAGGTTTGATTCCCCACTCCTCCACATGAGCGGTGGAGGCTAATCTGGTGAACTGGATTTGTTTCCCCACTCCTACACATGAAGCCAGCTTGGTGACCTTGGGCTAGTCACCACTCTCTTAGAGCTCTCTCAGCCTCACCTACCTCACAGGGTGTCTGTTGTGGGGAGGGGAAGGGAAGATGATTGTAAGCCAGTTTGAGTCTCCCTTAAGTGGTAGAGAAAGTCAGCATATAAAAACCAACTCTTCTTCTTCCGATGGCGATGGGGGGAGAGGAATCCTTGAAGGTTTTCAATCAGAAAATTACAAAGTGTTTTACTCAGGAAATAACAAAAACAGAAGAAACTGAGTTGCTTTAATAGTGACACAAGATGTGGCAAAGGCAGTCAGGAGCTATCATGCAAAGTCTGAACGAATAATATCAGACTTGAGGGAAAGCCTATCAACATAACCGTCATCAAAGTTTATGCCCCAACTACACATGCTGCTAATGTTGTCCCAGAATAAGGGCTGGGAGTGCGCATCGGCCTGTAAATGGGGCAGGTCAATGGAAGGATAATGCCCCCATGCCATGCCAGTGCCTTGCTGCTGCAATCAATAAAGTCGAGGCCATTTTTATTCAAACTTGGGTTGTTTGTGTCTTCTTTGCATGGGCTCATGAGTGCCTGAGGTACCCGCAGGCAATGTGGCCAGGTGTCCGGCCAGGGAGCGCTGTACACAACTAGGCACTAGGCTGGCAAAAAAAAAATCAAAAGAATTTTTTTTAAAAATTGTTCTGATAAGGAACACAATATAAGAGGCAGTAGAATTTTACATTTGTCTTTTGTCACTTTGTCACACTTGAATGTTGCAAAGAAACAGAAGCCACGTTAGGCATGTAAAGTTGACAAATACTCCACACAGATGGGAGCATTCATGGTGTGTGTGAGTCAAATATGCATAATGAAAGGATACACCCACTGCTGGGATGTCTACTATTGTTCACAGACGTGGTAGTGAGGGCTGCAGATTGTACATTCCAGGAACTGTGGAGGGCCAAACTTTTCAGCATTTGTAACTGCTAGTCTAACAGGGGTATAGTTATGGAGGCTTGCAGGGACCAGACCCCTTAGAGTAATCCAAGCTGCCCTTAATTTTCAGCTTTCCTCTTTAGTTGTCTTTTTTCAAATACATTATGAGTCAATCCATGCTGTTACAGGCTTATGAATAAACCTGTGGAGATAATATTCTGCCCAGTAATCAATACCAAGTTCACCTGGGCAGTCTTGATAGTGTTTGACCAATTAGTGCAAAAGTACAGTTACAACAAACCATGATCCATGGCAAAAGGAAGAGCATGATAATATTTCTGTGCTTCCAACTCTTCTCCATTCTTACTGTTGTTTCATTTGAGATCTGTTTAGGCCCACGGCATATATTTTTAACGTGAAAACCACCTCCGAAGCTGCAAGTTTCTCAGCATGGAAAAACAGCTTGTGGAAGGTGGGGCTTCCCAACAGAAAAATGCTCCAAAGGGACAGGATTAAGTAGCCCTTCCTCATATAGATTCCTGATGGTTTATGAGTTTTTGCTTATTATGAAGGACGACGTCATTCCATATGGGCTGAGTGTGGGTAATGGTGTCACACTCTGGCTAGCTAACCACTGTAATATGCTGAAAGCATTTGGAAAACACTTGTGAAATATTTTAATTAGTAAATTGATTATCCTAAGGAATAATTGGAAGTGGCACTTGCCAGGTTGTTTTGGGCAGAAAGCCACCAGCATTTAGCAGCTGCTGCTGTGAGCTTAAAAGAAGAAGAAAAAGTTCTGTCATGTATTTTGGGTGGGAAATCGTGCAAATAAGAATGTCGGAGTTTCACCATTTTTCCTCTATGCCAGACTTTGCCAAATGCTGGTTTGTTTGTTTGTTTGTTTTGCTTAAAACCATGACATTGGATACTGGCAACCAAGAAAAATAAATAGAAACAAAGTCCATAAAGAATTTAGAAAGAATACTTCATGACACCTGGGCTTCATGAAAACATACTCCATTTGGTTTCAGATATCTATTTTTGAGTTTTGAGCAAATAATGCACTTTTGGAGATTATCATTGTTTGTACTTATCTGAAATATTTATATGCCTAAGGCGGGTAAAAACAGTATTTTTAAAATCTGATAAATTAAAACAATGGATATTAAAAAAAAACATTAAAACACACCTTCTGCCCTAGACTTGCTATTTGCTCCCAGCAGCACTCACCCCAACCCCACCAGTATGCAATAGGGGGACAGGGGGGAAATGGGGGGGGCAGTATCCTGCAATATCACTTCCATCCATGTAACCAGAAGTGATGTCACTACATCATGGGAGGCTCTAGGATTCATAGGAGGCAAACCACTTCTGCTTCTTACTTACCTTGAAAGCCTCTTGACGGAGTCACCATAAATCAGCTTCAACTTGACACCACTGTAACCACACACACTCAGGGATTCAAGCCTAGTAGCACCTTAAATTTCTGGCAGGGTATGTGCTTTCATGAGTCTCAGCTCACTTCGGGATTCAGTCCTTGATCTGTAAGAATTGTGCTTTACTGGGCTAGTTCCTTATGGGGCTACTGCCCGAGAGATCTGCCAAGCCCCAATAGTGTTGCCAGGCAAGAGGGAACACTTGACTCAGACCTATTGTCAGCAGCAACAGGCATAGGCTAGTAGCTTTGACTTGGCCCTCAGCAGAGTGGGAGGAGGTTACGGGCAAATTTACACCTACTGTCATTCCCACTGTAGTCCAGTGGCTCCTGTGGAGACCTGCACTGTTTTAATATCCCATCCCCACCCCACCCCTTAATTTAAGGCACTATAGACCTTTTCCTCATCTTCAAAAACAATGAACCATACATGGGCATAGTAAATAATGTTACTAATTCTGTTTCGCAGTTCTTTATCCATAAATGAATCCTTTCCCGTTGCAAATGTGGTTTAGTTCATTAGAAACAGGGATGTTCAGGTTCCCACCGGTTTGGCTCACCAGCTGTTAGCTGGTTGTGAACAGCAAGCTGATTGTCTGATGATCAGTTCCCTGTGATCAGTTCCAGCCTGTTTGCCACATTATTTCTCAGTTATTCAAACAGTACTGTACAGTGGTGGTGTTTCATACGTATGCATTCTCACATGGCCCGAAGGCAGTTACCCCCATAGACCTGTTGTTGCAGCATGCTGCTTAACAACCAATGATCTAAATCATGAGCAAATTAATAAGTCTGCCAGCAACTATAAATGAATTTTCAATTATTTAATAAGCCTTACCCTTTGGTCTTTGAGTCTGTATGATCAATGTCATTTGCACTCGTGCATTTTCGCACAGCCTTATGGGAGACGTAGTTCTGCACTTGCAGCATTTGAGGACCTGCCCAGCTATACATGGACCACCTGTAGGGTTTATCTTGCCCACTGCACAAATGCAAAAGCCCCAGCAAGGCAAGGCAATGAAACTCCACCACAATGAGGAAATGACACTTGCAAAGCTGTTTGATAGCCACTCAAGGTGCTCGATGGACAGGCAAACAGATCAGTCATTCAGCTCACAAGTGATTGCAGTTGTTGAACAAGATACGGACTATCAAACATATACACTGCAAAATGTGCAGCTTCTCACGTTACAAATAACTATACAGTCTAGGATCTTGTAAGGAATTGTAGAAATAATTGGGAAATTCACCCGGCATAATAATGTAAGGCTGCTGAGCTCCATAGTAGATAAGGAGTTTTCTGCAGTCCATTGGTTTAGCACAGCTGCCATGTAGCGCTTTGGTCTAGGGCAAAGTGAATGGGAAGCACTTCATCTAGCCCTGAACCTGAACGAATTGTGCATAGGTAGGGTTATCCTTACCTCTCTCTGCTGCATGGGATAATTGCAGGGGGGATTTGGGTCATGCCATGTGTGCAGAGTTACCAAATCCAGGTTGGGGAATTCCTGGAGATTTGGGGATGTAGCCTGTGGAGGGAGGGGTTTAGGGAGGGGAGGGACCTCAGTGGGGTATAAGGCAATCAAGCCCAGCCTCCATTTTCCAGGGGAATGGATCTCTGTAACCTGGAAATCAGTTGTAATCCCGGGAGATCTCGAAGTCCCACCTGGAGGTTGGCAAGCCTAGGTGTTTGGTTCACAATGCCCCATCCCCCAACACTATTTACACAGATACATTCCAGGATACTAAGCTGTTAGGAGTTCTTTCCCCTTTGCAGCGGAAAGAGTCAAAAACCAGAAGAAGCATTTTCTCTAATCCTAATAAATTCACCAGACTCTTTTAGCTTCAAAGCAGTTCAAGCTCTTTACAGCTCGAAGCATTCTAGACCGAGAAAGGAGCTGTGCGCCTCCCTGCACTGAATCTCCCCTTCAGGATACTCTTTCCCGTTTAGAGGCTGGAGCAAGCCAACCTCACTTTTCCTGGCCATTACCCTTTTTATTTCTATTGACAGTTAATTGCTCTCTATGCTTCATGGTTCCTGGAGGACGAAGCCCCGAGCGATGAGTTACTGATTTAAAATTTACAAATGAATATTTTTTTCTGCATACTGGAAAATCCTGTGAGAATGCAGAAACCTCAGGCTTGCCTTTGAGAGGGCCATTTTCTGCTCTACTGATAAGTTTGCTATTAAAAGAGCTGGTGTCTTCTCCATCCTGCCATTTGGGGCTCCCACAGAAAACAGTCCTTTGTTCTTTTGTGATCCCTTTACGTGCAAGAAAAGCAGTCAGAGATAGCCACACATAAAGAAGCTTGAGCTTGATCCAAAATTTGCCTTGACAATACAGGTGATAAAACCACAGATCTTTTCTTTTCTCAGAACAACTACTGATCTTTTGTGCATCTTCCTGTTGCATTAAATTTATCCGGCTGAACTAGACAGAGGTTATTTCTTACTTCTGTCACTTAGTGCTTCGCTGCAAATCATGGCCTCCTCCTACTTAGCAACATTGCAGTGATGACCTGGGTTCCAAGGGCTGCTATTACCATTATAAAATGATCACTTTCACCCACAGAATACCATTAAACAGTATATTTCTGTCTTTATTCATGAATTTAATTGATATTCCCCACATGGAATTTTCACACAATCTGCTTATGTGTCTAAAATTGGTTCTAAAATTACATGGGGTCAGAGATCATCCTCCCCAGGCCATATGAACCCATGTCCCATGTAACTGAATGACTGTATAACCTCTCTAGGAATTCTTCAAGGAGAAGGGAGGGGCTTTGGCTCCATAGTAGAACATTTGCTTGGTGAGCAGGTTGCCAACCTGCAAGTACTAGCTAAAGATCTCCTGCTATTACAACTGATCTCCTGCTATTACAACTAATCTCCAGGGTTCACCTGAAGAAAATGGCAATTGGACTCTATGACATTGAAGCCCCTCCCCAAACCCCGCCCTCCTCAGGCTCTGCCCCAAAAACCTCCCGCCGGTGGTGAAGAGGGACTTAGCAACCCTAGCAGAAGGTCTCAGGTTCAATGCCCAGCATCTCCAATTAAAAAGCATCAGGAGGTAGGTGATGAGAAAGACTTCAGCTTGAATCTCTGGAGAGCCACGGCCAGTCTGATTTGACATTGACAATACTGACCTTGATAGACCAAGAGTCTGATTCAGTATAATGCAGTTTAATGTCTGACTCTCTCTTTGTTCCGCGTTTGGTTGGCTAGATGGTTTGTGGTCTGAAAGCAGCCATGCTTTGAAGTAGTTATGGTTTAAGATCAAACTTAGTTGCATTTTTGTAAATGGACTCCTTGATATTCTAGGAATGGCAGCTAATAAAAGCTGTATGTTATGCTTTCAGAGACATCAGAAAGCTACCTGGGGGACATTCTTCTCCATCAGCTGATATGTGGCAGATACAACACAAGCCATACCTGTCCTCCAGCAGATCTAAACTTTTCCATGTCTATGGTTTAGTAACACAGACAAATCGCTTCTGGTTCCTACTTAAAATGGAATAAGAAATCAATGTGGGCTTCTGACTGTCAACTCCAAGTCTCCTGTTTATTATATACCTGCAAACTGCTTAAAAAGGTAAAGGTAAAGGTCCCCTGTGCAAGCACCGGGTCATTCCTGACCCATGGGGTGATGTCACATCCCGACGTTTACAGCCCCCACAACAGTATTGTCAGCCTTACATCCTTGATTACTATCAAACAAAGGTGGTGGTGGTGGGGAAGGGGCAGGGCCCTCTCCAGGGCTGTTTTGGCCTTTCAAGGAGGATTCAAGAGGCCAGGATAGGTCCAGCAGCAACCACCAGATGACTTGCTGCCACCCAACTTGAATGACTCAACTAGGCCAGGCTGCTTGCTACTGTTCAACAGCAGCCACCACACAAAAGCCAGTGTGGTGTAGTGGTTAGAGTTTCAGGCTGGGATCTGGGAGACCCAAGTTCAAATTCTCATGCTGATATGGAAGCTCACTGGGTGATCTTGGGCAGTCACATAGTCTCAACCTAAGCTACCAAGCTGGATTGTCGTGGTGATAAAATGGAGGAGAGGAGAACATTTTAAGTTGCTTTGGGTCCCCATTGTGAAGAATGGCAGGGTATAAATTAGTGTCTCCAATTCTATGATCCGATTGGAGACAGGCATGATGAGAGTTGAAGCTAAAATTCATCTCATGTCCTTTTACATGTGGGCCAAACTAAATATACAAAAACCCGGCCTCCTTGCAATGATCAGTCTGGACGCATATCAGTCCAAATGGTCCGAGGAGGTGCAATTAAACCTAAGAAAACTAGGGTTTTCACCCCAGGATCTATTGACACTGAGTGGAGATCAGTTTTAAAAAGTAATAAGGCAGAGAGTGGAAGACACTGAGAGACAGCATGACTTCGCAAGGTCCCCTGGTTTCATAGCCTCACAGAAGTTCAGACACCTGATGACGGCAGTCCCATATCTGATGACACAGGAGGTGAACAAATTTAGAAGGGCTTTCACATTAGCCAGATGTGGAGCTTTGCCATCGGCCGTCCTAGAAGGCAGATATAAAAAAATTCCTCTTTCCGAGAGAGTCTGCCCATGCAATGGTGAAGAAATTGAGACCCATGAACCCGTCTTCTTATACTGCCCTCTCCATCATGAGTCTAGATCTAAGACTATTCAAGAAACTCTTAAGAAATAATATAGGGCTACCTGATAAAATCTGTATCCAACGACTACTGGAAGATAGTAACACACAAACTTCAAGACTTGTGGCCGAATTCTGTGCTGCTATCTATAAGGCCCGAAAGGATGTAATGTACAAATAGGTACAATCTGAATAGATAAATGTTTTAGAAGCTAGTTTGCTTACCTTTTTAGATATGGGATTTTAATGATATATTTTATTTTGCGGACTTTTCGATTGTCTGATATTGTTTTATTACAATTTATGTAGCTCTTGATTAGATGTTCAAGTCAAATGACCGTAAAATAAAGATTGATAGGGTATAAATGAAGTAAATAAATATATAACCTGGAGATTTGCATCCCTAGGTGGCTGGCACCATGTAAATGGGGTTGGACCAACCCAGTGCCTGGAACTGCACAGAATTTCCCCAAGAAGAGACTGCCAGGAGGAAGGAAGGAGGGAAATCTGAAGATGAGGGTTGCAGGTAAGGGTAGGGTTGCCAGGTCCCTCTTTACCACCAGCAGGAGGTTTTGGGGGCAGAGCCTGAGGAGGGCGGGGTTTGGGGAGGGGAGGGACTTCAATGCCATAGAGTCCAATTGCTATCGCTGCCATTTTTTCCCAGATGAACTGATCTCTATTGGCTGGAGATCAGTTGTAATAGCAGGAGATCTCCAGCTACTACCTGGAGGTTGGCAATCCTAAGGGTAAGTTGGCTAGTGGGTGGGAAGGAGAAAAGGAAGCAGGAAAAGGGGAGAGGCTAACAGGGGCTTTCAAGGAAGTGAAAGAGGAAATAGTTGGGGAAGGGAAAACGAGATGGCCCCCTAAAGTCCTTGTGGGGCCCCCACTTGTCTTTTTTATTTTTAAAACAGGAGCCTGGATTTTATCTGATCACCCCCCTCCCTCCAAGGTATAGTCACTTCACACAAAAAAGTGCTTCAATATAAAGATCAAATGGATTAACTGCATGTCTTATGGATACAGATTGCTGCTTCCCACACAGAATTTTCTTGAATTAACAACATGTGAAAAACAGCCCAGGGTTGCACCTGCTCATCCAACTTTTGACTTCCAGCTCGAATCGTAATGCTGAAATTGATGAGTCACACAGCCCCCAAAGTAGGCTGAGAAATGTGTTTAGAAATTGTGGGTTGCAGTTGGCACATAGCAGAATGCTGCTTCCCCAGACGTTCTCAAGTACTGATTTATTTCAACATGGGTAAACAAATGTACATAACATCACATAGGCTTCCAAGACAGATCAACAGGACTACTGTGAAATGTTGATTTGAATCAGTATTGAAACTACTACAAATCTAGTAGTGATGTAAGCAACCAACAGTTCAACCTAATCCCAGAGAAGAATGAACTGATTCTTGGGGGGCGGGAGGGGGTGGTCAAGGCTACAATATTTTCAAAGGTTAGCTTGGAAGCCAACAGCATAAAATAACTTAACTGGTATTTCTCTTGTTTTGCAGCCTTGAACTATGAGCTCCATTCTAGTCCCAAACTGATTTTGAGCTAAGGGGAAACCTGGTGAAATTCAAAATAGTTCATGAAGCTGGACTAGACCATCTATCAGTACATTCCAAATCTATAGGGTTGCCAGGTCCCTTTTTGTCACTGGCAGGAGGTTTTTGGGGTGGAGCCTGAGGAGGGCGGGGTTTGGGAAGGGGACAGACTTCAATGCCATAGTGTCCAATTGCCAAGGAGCCATTTTCTCCAGGTGAACTGCTCTCTATTGGCTGGAGATCTGTTGTAATAGCAGGAGATCTCCAGCTAGTACCTGGAGGTAGGCAACTTTATGAATTCTATTGTTATGACAGAAATAAGGACCAAGATTAGGGTTGCCAGCTCTGTGTTGGAAAATACCTGGAGACATGGGGGGCGGAGCCTGAGGAGGGTAGGGTTTGGAGAGGGGAGGGACTTCAATGCCATAGAGTCCAACTACCAAATCGGCCATTTTCTCCAGGCGAACTGATCTCTATCGGCTGGAGATCAGTTGTAATAGCAGTAAATCTCCAAATTGGTAACCCTAACCACCCCGAGGTTGGCAACCCTAACCAAGATCCAAAGCATCATGACTGAAAGACAAATAGCTGTTCTGCATGTGGCAGTACATGTGTGTGTGTGTGTGTGTTTCCCAATGAAACACACTTTTGCTGCTTTTAATCAGGAATGTCCATGGGAACCAAAGTATCCAACTCATCATCATTTATCTAATAATAAAGTGGCTGACCATTATTATGGTCATGAAAGCCATTAAATTTGCATGCATAAAACAAGAGGTCTCCATATATTAGGGGAACTCTCCAAATATGCAGGAGGGAGGGGAATTATCCATTAACCAAAACAAAAGAAAGCCAAAAACAGCCTGATGGGGACTGAATATATTCTAGAGGGCACTGGATCTTGAGAACAGCCAAGTGTTGGTGAAAGAAAGAAAAATGGGAGGAGGCCTGCTAAAGCCCCTGAGAGTTTGCAGAAACCTGTAGGGGGAGATTTGGGAGATGGGAGGGGATTTCCAAATTGTTCTCCCGTGCAATTCCTTACAGGCCCCAGATTGTTCCCTTGACAGCAAATTTGGCCTTCAGTAGCCTGGCTGAACATCAGTTAAAGAATGAAAAACAGGATGAGAAGACAAATTGGCACATTCAGGACTCTAAGAGCTCACGGTATCCTGGAATGGGAAATGGCATGCTTCTGCTGTTCCCTAATCCCCATCCCACCAGCCCAGGATGTTATAAACTCTGCAGGGCTCTCATCACTTCAGAGCAAAAACAGTCCTGGCACAGGGAATTCATTGTGATTGCAAGGAAAGCTTCTGCTGAAACTGAAAACTGAGCAAGCCCCTAACAATTTATAGTATCCTGGAGTAGGAGGGAGTTCTGGGAGTAGAGGGAGTTCTGATAGTGTTAGAAAACTGGGACTGAAGAATGAAATCATGGCAACCTTGACTCCCAATTTTCTACCACTATCAGAACTCCCTCTCCCAGGATAGATCAGTAGCATGCTGCTAACTTCCGGTACCTTCGCACATCTGCCCTCCCTATGCATTTTCACAGTTGTGGAGTCAGTTTATTCTCTTCAATGATGAGGAGGGTACTATCATCATCAATGGTGTCATTGGTAGCGTCAAAGCACACACACCCTGCCTTTTTTAAAGGCACTAAAAGATCCATATATCTATCAATATATAACAAGAGGCTTAATGGGTTCTCTGAATTCTCAGTTTTAATAAATCTCTAGTTTCTTCCCTTGTGGAGATACGCCTTTTTCCTTATAACTCCAGGATGGAAGGGACTACAGACTTACTTAAAAAAAATAAAAAAATAAAAAAAGCTGGGATCTCAGAGAACCTGCTAAGCCTGTTGTTAAAATGCATTAGTGATATATCAATATTTTGGTTTTTTTGTTTTTAATTATTTTTATTATTTTTTACAATTCAACAAGAATAAACATATCTCAACAATATATTCAGTTGTAACTGCTTGTAACAAAAAAAGTTCATTGCTATTACTGAGAATATGTTATCTATAATATTCAATGCTATCTGCTATATGTGACTTCCCCGCATCTTCTTCAGTCACTAATTCTACTGGTTAACACTTTTGCATTTCAAATTAATTTCTAATCCTTATTTTCTCTCATACAGACTTGCTTTAAGCTATCTATACTACTTCTATAAGCAATTTCAAGTCCTACCTAGTTATAATATTATCATCATTGTCTCTATATAACATTCTATTATTCTATAATAAAGGGATTAGATCAATACATAAACAAATTTTCCCATTAGAAATTCATCAAAGTAAATCCACCGTGGCTCCCTTACACCCCAAAAATAAGCATCATTTTAGCCATTATCTTGTTTTGGGAGGGGATCTGCCAGTCCTTCTTTATTTCCCAATCCCCACCCCCCGTTTTTCAATATAGTAGCTGCAATTCTGGCCTCTGAAAATGTAAAAGAAGATCCCAGTAATTGTATCCATTGGCTTCTTGTTAAAATTTCCAGCAGCTTCTTGGTAAAATCCTTCGTCATATCTCCCTCCATCGCTGGCTGCCAGGAAGTGTTTTCTTGGGATAATAATGTTCCTCCTGTCAGCAGTAACTCAGACAAGTAGATTGTAGAGGTATTGAGTTCTCTCATGTTGCTCTCTCTCATTGCCAGCTGGTCACTTGCAGCTACCTCTTTAAAAATAAATTGTTCTAATTCATTGTCATTTTTTCCAGATTTTATCACCATTTCCACATAGCATTCAATCGTCATCTCCTTAGTAGAATCTTTTTTTTCCATTGACATAATTGTTGTCATATCTTGGGTCTTCATATCGTGGATCTCCTCAATAATTGTGTCCAGTTTTCCATTAATTGATTTAAATAGGATATTCATCACCTCAGCTAGTTGAAATACTTGATGTGAGAGCGCTTGTTGTTTTTCAAAGACTAAATCTTGTTGCACTGCAAACATGTCCATTTGTTTGAGTAACATCTCTTCCATCCTCTTGTTTGACATATCTGCTTTTCTTATATAGAAGCAGGCTTTGTAATTTTCAAGATATCCTCAATTACGCTTCAAAGCAGCACAGATAAAGAAAAGAAAGTAGACAGGAAACTGCAGTATCATAGACCCTGCGTCGTCTCCTCTCGGTGGTTAAGTGGTAGGAACGATTTGATGGTTACACCGGGGAGATTCACTTCAAGTCTTCCAATCTGCCCTGTCTTTTCGATGGTAACAAAGCCCTTCTTATTATCTTCCGGTCTTAAGAGGCGACGTGGCTGGACATTGAATCAAAGAGAGCCGGAAGTGGGGGGGGGGAAGGTTTTCGTCTCCCTCCCTCCCCTCAAAGCATTTAATTGGTAGATGTAAAGTCATTCAAAAGTCCCTTTTATTGCGTCTACTCACTGATCAAGTTGATAAGGTCTTAGTCAGTTCATTTAATGGCATTTGTTTATTTTAAAAGTCTCGTTACGCTGGGCAGGGAGTCGCCGGTTTTCGTAGGTGTTTTTATCGTCATTCAGGTCTTCTCAATCAAGATAAAGGCAAAAAGTGTCTTTTTACTCACTCTGACTTCCAAAGGTGAGGCTTCTTGTTCTTTTCATAGATTATTTGATGTTAATGTATAGAGGAGGTCAAAGCCTATAATCCAAAGAGTCGTCCGTGGCAATGGTAGCCCCTATGTGCCGGCGGGGACAACTTCCAAATCTACGAGAGGCTTAATAAAAGCTCTCTCAGAGAATATGGGAGTCCAAACCGCTCTTGAAGGCTGCAGGGGAATTTCCTGCTTCCCGATCCACTATTTAGGACCGAGTTGGAGTGCTTTTTGCACTCCAAATCTAAACGACTCTTGGTGTCTCCTGGGAGCCCCCAGGAAACAATGGCGCTCGGACCAAACGCTCTACAGGAAGTCTGTGATATATCAATATTTTTGTGAAGCTTAAAAATAAGAAAATGAAAACACTTGTCCGGGGGTGGGGGGGAGGAGAGGGAGTGGTTTGACAATTACAATCCATTCATCAAAAGTGGGCTGGAGGTGGGAGGGAATGGGCAGGACAAAGAAAACTGATAGAAGCCCAAGAAAAAAACCTGAGTCAAACTTGGCTTCTGGAAAAACATCGGAGTTAATGTGATCTCAAAAGAATGGAGGGGGGGAGGGGGGAGTGAAAACTAAAGGAACAAAAATATGTGTGGAAATCAAGAGATAAAACAAAGTAGTATGGGGCCAAAACTGACCACCACCACCCCAAAAAATACACATGCAGGAAAGCCCTTATACTTGAACAGAAGGAGACCTCTTAATCAAGGTTGCCAATTTCCAGGTGGGGGCCACTGAGAGCCACCATAGGCCCTCGGATAAAAATTATACCTCCTCCCACCCCCATCCTGATCCAAAATAAATATCATAACAAAACAAGTAACTTGTCTTTTTGTTACTGTGAACAGAATGATAATTGTTACCTGAGAATAAGCCCCATTGAATTGAGAAATCAGTCTTCCTCAAACAGTACTAAACTGCAAAAAGACTTTAAAACTATTTCTACTAACCCAAAACTGAAATTTAAAAAGCCGACTCACAGTATGCTTAATGGGGGAAAGAAAATTGGGGAGCTATGAGAAGTCGGTTTTGTTGTACAGGGAGAGGAAGCAGGTGAGCCAAGTCTCCAGATGGTGTGGTCTTCCTGCACCTATGCTAACTTAGAAGGTGATTCTAGTTCCTGGATGCTGAAATCCAACTAATTCCAGCTCTCTATTCCTATTCCATCCCATTCCCTCCTCTTCTACTGGTGCTTCCTTAAAGAGGAATAAAGAAAGCAGGAGAGCAGGGGCAGATGGGGCAACAGAAATTACCCTAGAAAGAATTTCCACAGTGGACCAGTCCATGCTCTTGATGAGTTTGAAGGTCTTTAGTAGATCAAACTGACTGGATCTTTTGGGAGTAATCCTAAGCAGGTATCCCTAGAAGTAAGTCCTGTGTTATTCAATGAGGCTTATCCCCAGTTTTCTGTTTTCTTTGCATATGAGCTTTTAAAAAATTAATATATCGTATTAATTAATTACAAGTTATCATAGCTCCATAGCATGCATTTTAACAGAAATTACAATGGCTTTTTTTTCTAAACATTTTTCCATATGTGTAACAATATTTCCAGACTTCATGTATCTGATGGAACAGACTCTAGCCATGAAAACTGGAAATACAATTCAGGTTAATGTTTATGGCAGCACAAGATTCCTTTCTGTTTTTGCCACAACAGACTAACATGGCTACCCCTCTAGGATTTGTCTTTACTCAGTTTGTGCAAAGATCTCATTATGACTTAGCCCAGGCATTTGTTTTCAACATGGGCTGAGTTCTGGAAGAAAAATACTTCTGGGCATGCAGAGAATGCGTTTCTCTCAATATTAAAGAAACTGCGGTCTCCTTTCTTCCCGCACACTGTAATAATTCAGTAGCATATTTACAGATGCAATGCAGAAAAAGTGGTAAGATCACTGAATAATAGTGTTAAACCCTCTGTAATAATTACAGGATAACTACATGCCCTGAACCTTTCATAACAATAAAATAAAAGGCTTGTTAGATCACACCAGAGGTTTCTGTATTCCAGTGCCCTATTCCCCTGCTAGCAATCAGCCAGATGTTTCTCGGAATCCCATCAGATAATAAAGGCAACAGTCACCCAAAAAAGTAGACCCGCCCCAAAAAATGGCATTCAAAAGTATACTTGCTTGAACATGGAGGATCTATTTGGTCATCATAGCTAATGGCCACTCATGGACCTTTCTACCTCCATGAACCTGTCTAATCCCCTTGTAAACCAGTGTGTCACCTCATAATAATTTATTCAATTAATTAATTATGCAGAGTCTGACATAAACAGAAGCTAAGGCATCCAGTATTTCACATTTATAACCTCTATTACAAGGAATGTATAGTATAAAGATGTAAAGATTATCCTTTCATTACCTTGATAGATCCTAGGGAAATATTAACTTGACAGAGGTTTTCTGTTCTATTAACTCCCCAGCCAAGGTATAGATGAGCAGGCTTGAGGCTGGAAAAGGTGTGGGGGGGGAGGGGGGGGAGAGATCAACACAGAAGAAATGAAAGAGGGGGAGAGAGAAATGAAGAGAGGGGGAGAGAGAAATGAAGGCATACCAGGTTGGTTGATGAGTTTAGGAACAACACGATAGGAAAATGTTTTCCTCAGCCTCATAGTTTAAAGTTTGCAGTCATGGCGAGCTTTCTTTAAAAATTGCTGCCCAAAAGGGGGGGGGGATAAAACACCACCAGCCAGGATGTTGCAGCTTCTATCTGTTTGCTCTGTCTTGTCTGCATCCCTAGTGGCTGCAGTGCAGAAAAGTAAAAAAAAAAGAAAGAAAAGAATGCATGATGATTTTAGCTTCACTGGGCCATAAAGGTGACTTGGGCCCTGGGAATTCTGTACCCCCATTCCCCCCTTCTTGGCAGCCCTACAGCTCGTCTCCTGAAAACAGAGGTCAATTTTCCTGGATAGAATGGTTGCTTTGGAGAGTGGACTTTACAGTATTATCCCCTGCTGAGGTACCTCCCCTAAACCTTGCCCTCCTCGAGTTCCACCACCAAATCTCCAGGAATTTCCCAGCCTGGAACTGGCAACTGGATCAATTGTTTATGTCTCCCATCTAGGCCTTCAACTTGTAATGTTCTATATTCTTTGCCCAAGCTGTGAAAAAAACTGTCTCTGTCAGTGGTAAATAGCTACCATAAGCCTGTTTCTTAACCTAGCAGCTCTTCTGCTCTCAATTAGCAGGGGAGAAAAAGGAAAGAAAAATGATTAAAGATTGATGTTCTGACAGACTAAAGTGACCCAGCTCACTCTTGATCTTCATCTTAAACCTAGACTTGAAGTTTCTAAAGCTCCAGAGAAAACATTTCCACAACGCTCAGTGGTATCATTTATCCAGTCATAAGCCTTTAACGTTAAAAAAAAAAAAATCAAGTACACACATTTACAGGGAGTTCAATTTTATTTTCCTTTCCAAACTTCATTTCTGGAAGTGAAACCAGCAAGGACATGCTACTGGAAAGCAGATTTGGCTGTCTCCCAGGTTTCCAATTCTGAATGAAATGTCGGAAGTAATTTACGCAAGAGGTGATGTGACTCTTATAGGGCAGCTCAGCCCTTCATAAGAACATTAACAAAACAAATGACCACAACAAGCTGGACATTTTTATATGGCAAGCAACTGCAAAATATTACTTTGGAGATGGCTTTGTCAAAAATAAGTGCCTCCTCGTTTTTTTAAATTATAAATTGAAGCAGAAAACATGGTAATTATGTATGTCAAGAATCATATAGCTTTGGTCATTTTTTCATGGAGGTTTGCAGCGGTTTCACTTTTGTTTTGCCATGCTGCTAATTTTTGATTTTTTATGACTGCTTCGAATTTGAGGGGGAAAACCGCTTCATCCCCGTGTCAAGTCAAACCTGTTTTGGTCCGTTCTTTCCTTTTGCTACACGGTTTTTGGTGCAGATCTCCATGAAAAACTCCCTGTGGTCGGATGTATTCTCCCTGCCCATGCAGGCAAATTTCTCCTCTCTCCCCGGCACGCGAACGGTGATTGGACAAGGGGAGTTTTGTGCTCCAACAAGTATCGCAGGCCGCCATTCCACCTCTGCAGAAGTCTTCTGGCCGGAGATGTGTGCGTTTCCTCTTCATAGGAGTGCCAGGTGCATAGCTGCTGCAGATCGCTCTCTTTGTTCTTTGGAGAGCGAGTGCCGCTGCCTTGCTTGTGAGGGGGGGTATGTTTAGGGGATCAAGCCCGGGGGACAGCCTCCCTCCAAGGCAGAACGGATCGGCATGCTGCGAAGGGAAGGGAGAGTGCTTGGCCATTTATGCATGGGAGGTTTTGCCTTGGGTTTGCCACTCTTTAGATGTACATTTCCCCATTCAAATTCTCAAAACTCTGCTTTGGAGGCTTATTGTTGAGTTTTGAGAATTCGGATGGGGTAAATGTGCATCCTGAGAGTGGCAAATCCAAGACAAAACTCCCTCCCGTCACCCTTCTGAGGAGGGTCTGCCAGTCTGCTCTGGATCTCCCTCCTCTCCCCCCCTCCATGCATCTTTTACCCAACCTGGTAAAAGAACAGAACAAAGGAACTATGGAAATCTTGGGAAAGTGTGCGGATCGGCATGCTGCAAAGGGAAGGGAAGGGAGAGTGTGCATCCAGAGAGCATCCAGAGAGCGGCAAGTCCAAGGCAAAACTCCCCATACATTTAGTTGCATGAAAGTGGAGTCGAGCGGTTTGGTCTCCTGAGCGCTCGCTACAAAGCCTTGCCCCCAAGGCTGCCAGCCCTCTTGGATGGAAGTTCCTGGCACTGGACGGCCGGAGCTCTACAAGGGGTGCACAACGATAACCATCTGTCAAAGTCTGGGAAAGGGGGAGAGCAAGGCCAAGTATGGGGGTGGAGGGAAACGGGGAGCATGGTAAATAGAAAAATTATATAAGGAAACCCGAGGGACTGGTGCTTGTTTGTCCGTGCTGGGGCTGTGTCCACAGAGGTGAACCACATAAGGTAATCCGCTGGGTGGAGTTGGGGCAGAGTTGGGGGCGGGCATAAACAATGAGCTTATCAGAAGGGGAGGGCTCCAGCAAAGGGGCTGACCAAACCGTTGTAGAATACTGCCTGCTTTGTTCCCATGAAAAACCAAAACTACTTTGGTATTGACGGAAATGATCCGCGGCCATGAAAAAAAAAATTTAAATCTTTTTTTTTTTTTGCTCCACAGCAAGAGAGCAGCAAAATCGTCCACGAAAAGTTGGCCTTTGAATCCCTCAGTAAGATCCTGGAAGCGCCAAAGCTATTGAGAGGGTTTCCTGAAAGAAGAATGGCATAACCCTGATAGGGTATGAATGGCAACTATGCTCTGTGCCGATGTAATGCAGGCATACCATGGTTTATCTGAAAATATGTGGGTGCAGGGTTCCATTGCCATTGTTCCAATGTAAATCCAGGGCCAGTGGGGCTGCTCTGGGGTAGACGTTTAGTTAGTAACACCAGTCCCCTCAGCCTATGCCCTGCACCCAGCACCAGCACAACATTATAGCCCTGTTCACAAGTTACAATGAATGCCTCTACAACCCATGTATAATGTACATGTGATTCTTCTATGTACATGTGTTGAGTAATTCTCCTGTCGCATTCAACTCGTGTACAACCTTGAGCCGGCTATCTAAAACCAACTTCCGTTGGGATCGAACTCCGGTTGTGAGCAGAGCTTGGACTGCAGTACTGCAGCTAACCACTCTGAGCCGCGGGGCTCCTGAAATAAATAAATAAATAATAGGGTCTGTAAAATTTGAAGAAAAGGAAGCACACATAGAGACAAAGGCATAGATCATGCATGTAGCAGGCACAATATAGCATTGTTCTATTACTTCTTGTGTAGAAGAAGAGGAGGAATGACTCTCCTAAGGTGACACTACTCATAATTCAGGGATACCTTTTAATGGATCAAAAGAGTTTAAAAATGAATAGAGTCCAATTGACTGAAAACAAAAGCCCTATTTTTCGTTGATCACTCCTTATATATCGTGCTACACATATAAAAAGAAGCCTGTTTTATAAAATGGCTTGTTTCTATTAGTGTTGTGTTTCTTATCAGCCTCCACTGGATGTGGATTGGGTTGAGGGGCTGCAATAAGGCCAAACTAGATGAAATGCTGGGAGATGAGTGACTGACATTGCAATCCTAAGAATGATTTCTCCCTGAAATCCAACAACCTGTTTCTCTTTTTCTTTTTAGAAAATAGCAGTCTCTTTCTAATTAAATCCATTTTGATCAAAGAGAGGAGGGGTCGCAAGGAGGTTTTGCAACATTTCAGAATTTCACTCTGTACATGCTCAGAGGAAGGCAATGTCTTCCCAAACCTCCTTATGCTCTTGCTAGAGCACCACCCTCTGGTGTGTAACATAAAACAACAACAAAGGCTGAAGTTACAAAAGGGTCATAGGTAGGGTTGCCAGATCCCTCTTCACCATTGGCGGGAAGTTTCTAGGGCGTAGCCTGAGGAGGGTGGGGTTTGGGTAGGGGAGGGACTTCAGTGCCATAGAGTCCAATTGCAAAAGCAGCCATTTTCTCCAGGTGAACTGATCTCTATTGGCTGGATATCAGTTGTAATAGCAGGAGATCTTCAGCTAGTACCTGGAGGTTGGCAACCCTAGTCATTGGCCTTTTATGCAGGGACGTTTCCCCACGGTCACCCCCACCGACTACTTCGGAGCTTCCTTTTGATTATGCATGCCTTTCCCACCCGTCAGAGGTCGCCTCGCTCCCCCCCACACACACATTTTGCCCATGATTTTCACATGCTGTTTTAGCCAGAATCTGGATAGAGCAAGCAAAACATGCAGGGACAGCGAGGCGACCTCTGACGGTCGGGAAAGGCATGCATAATCAAAAGGAAGCCCCGAAGCAGTCGGTGGGGGTGACCGCAGGGAAACGTCCCTGCAGAAAAGGCCATTGTTTTCTCTTCAGAGAGTAATGAAAGTGAAACCCCATCTTTGAAAAGAGAAAAAAGAGTACGAGGAAAGAGAAAAAAGAGAATACGAGGAATCAATGGCTATATCTACATGTGAATTTTGGAAAAAGAAATTTCCCTCTCCATAGCAACACTACCAAGAACTTAGTGGGGGGTGGGAATTCAACTCTGGCTACCCACTGCAGATTGAGGGCAGAAGTTGTATGCATATGGATGTTCTATCTTCACTCAGATATCATGCAGGCTGGTTATATCATCATGGAGAAGAATCCAGATCCTAGATACCAGTTCTCTGAAAATCACCACAGATACATTAACCAGAGTCTCCATTCTGCTCCAACTACATAACTCTCACAGCAAGCTAGCTCTGGAATCTCTTCTCTCCTTCAGCACTTAGAGTAAGGTTGGGAGGCAAGGGCTAGGCAAAACGCTGGGATGAAATGCAAATTCATTCGTTATCTCTTTGCTGTCCAGAAATAAAGATGAGCTGTATGGAGCGGATAGCTAGGATTCTATTTGAGTATCAACTATCATCTTAAAATAGCAGAGAGGAAGTTGTTGAGGGAGCAAAAGATACAAAGATAGATCAGAAACCTTAGACAACCATGTAAATAGATACGGAGGAAGATATTGAGCTGAATATTTATCCTGTTTGTCTCTAAGGCTGCTTGGTATTAAACTTGCTGTCCTGAGTTACCTGCAAATGAATAGCTGATGACGAGATAAGGCACACAGTTAAACGCCCCGTTTTGTAATGTGGTGGTCTCTCAGACGTCTATGTATGGAATATAAAAACATACAGAGAAAGAGAGAAGGGAGTTACTGTTTGCCAATATACACAGTAATGTGTTTTGCAAGCATACCCCAACATGTGTGTGTGTGGGAGGGGAGTGCTGATTGTATGGGAAATACCCAAGTACATGGCCATACCAATATGGTTGTGTTATTCACACCATGTTGTAGCAGTTCCTACGCTGTTGGGGCAGGTCAACAGTCATTTAACATTGAGTTGGGGACTTGCTGAAAAGCAGTCATTCGTGTCATGTTTGAGTTTTTTTCCATCTCTCTCGCTCACACACACACACAGTCTAGGTATGCAGACTCCTAACACACATGGTAATGTTTTCTTTTCTTTTCTTTTTTTACAAAATTAAAAAGGAACTGGGCCAGGAAGAAATATGGGTGGCATAGCATCACATGTAGCCTGATGTCACATCCAGAAAAAATGGAACTGACATCATGTCACTTCAGGAATCACCAGAAACTCTATTGTTTCCAGTGATTCCTAGAGCTATGGGATGCCAATTCCAGATTTCCCCTCAAAGTAGCTTCATGCCGCACATGATACTTTCCTCTCCCCTCCTTGCGGTCTCTCTGAGCAATGGCTGGCAACAAGAGTTGCCAGCTGGAAGCCTGCTGCCATTGCAGGAGACCTGTGAACCTGAACTGGTCTGCAGACTGCAGTTGCCTGTTCTTTTCACTGCACTGCATTGCTGTTAGACACAATTAAAAAAAAAAAAGACCAGGATGTAAAAATCCAAATGAGTGATCATAAAATGAGCCAGAGATCATAATGAACCAGAGGCAATTTCAGACGTCCTTTTGATTAAACTGAGACACAGAGTTATGACAGTGATTCATTGATCACTTATGGTGGTCACTGAATTGTCACATTAAAACCTTCCTATATTGCCAGTTTCAAGTATTGGCAATTTGCTATGTGCTTTAAATCTTAAAAGTGTAAATTCTCCATTTCACTCACCATCAAATTACCCTTCGTGTTCAATTAGGGTTGCCAGGTCCCTGTTCGCCACTGAGGAGGGCAGGGTTTGGAAAGGTAGGGGCTTCAATGCCATAGAGTCCAATTGCCAAAGCAGCCATTTTCTCCAGGTGAACTGATCTCTATTGGCTAGAGAACAGTTGTAATACCAGGAGATCTCCAGCTAGTACCTGGAAGTTAGCAAGAAAAAACAGCACAAGGCTCTATATATTTCAATTACAAAAACTATATTGAATAGATAATGCTAAACATGACAAACAATGTGACAAATGTGAATTACCACCCAAAGTATAACAAAACAAATAGTATAGACAATACAAACATGGAAAAATCTCTCAATATACTTCAAAATGGTTGTTTTCTTAATTGCACATGACATAGTTGCACAATTCTTAAGTAGTGCATCAATTACAGTTTCATTCTTTTTGCCCGTAAGGCTAAATGTAGAGTTGAGTTAGCTTCTGAAGAAGTCTTCTCAGCCAGAAAGGAAAATAGGAATGCCTTCCAGATTGTTTTGCACGTTTTCGCTGCTAGGGGCTTCATCAGCCTGGCAGAAAGTATGTTTAAATCATACAGTTTGTTATATTCTAACTTAAGTACAAAAATTTGTGCTAAAAAACTATAGCAGCAAGTGTTCACTTTTGTAATTGAAATATATAGAGCCTTGTGCTGTTTTTTCTTGCTAACCGCTTAGTTATAGCATAGGTGTATTTTTCCTTCCAGTACCTGGAAGTTGGCAATGTTTAATATGTTAATTGACATAATCCACAGAGCCATGCAGCAACCAGTTGAGATATCCCTTCAGCAAAGGCAAGCTGTAGCTGGGTTCCAGAGACACACAGGTGTTCTTTCTAGCAGAAGTGGTTTCAGCAGCTTTCACTCAAAAATGACAGGGCTGGATCCAATTGGCCTTGGCTCTTAACAATCTTGAGTAGCCTTTTTGAGCCTGTGGGCACCTTTGGAATTCTGACCAGTGTGGAGGGCACACCCACAAAATGGTTGCCACAGGAGGCAGAGTAGCAGGGCCAGGTCTCCTGCACTGAAGGGTGACCTCCCTCTAGGTCCTCCAGGCCCCTGCTGCTAATCTGGGAGCAGCAGGAGCAAAATGGGGGATTTAGTGTTACACCAACATCATGAAGGGACTTTTAGCACAAACATACAAGTGACATCCCGGTGTTGGGGTGATGCTCTAGGATTCATCTGAGACTCTAGCAGGTTCTCACTGGAAGTGACTTTGCTGCATCAGTGCAATGCAGATTACAATGTCCTCATACCTCAGACTCTCCCGCCAGTTGCCAGTACTTGGATGGTAGCCTTACCTGCCGTATCACTCAGTCAGTATAGGTCCAGGCCAAATCTCCACCATTCTACTTTCTGTTTTCTATGCTATCATACTGCATCTTCCAGCAGGCACTGCTTCCAACTCTGTTGTCATAACCACTGCTATATCTCAGAACATCGCAGTATCTTTTTTCTTTTTCAAGAAATATTACAAACAAATATTGTTCCCTATTGTGTTAGGGGAATCAACAGAAACTACAAAACAACAATTTGCAGTAAGTCCCAGAAACCCTATTCATTAATAGCCATTTGAGCAAACTGCAGCAGTGTTTCTCTGTATGAGTGGCCTACTCATACAACCAGTAACCAAAGGAAGAGACGATTATCCAATTAGAGAGATTTCTGCATTCATGAGCATCCAACCCAATCTGATTGCTTAACAAACCTAACTAGTCAACAAATTAAAACACAACTATGGATTCTTTA
The DNA here is from genome assembly GCF_029931775.1 of Euleptes europaea. Taxonomy (NCBI): domain Eukaryota; kingdom Metazoa; phylum Chordata; class Lepidosauria; order Squamata; family Sphaerodactylidae; genus Euleptes; species Euleptes europaea. The sequence continues at coordinate 81,519,660 of NC_079314.1, read as the reverse complement.
GGCTGGCTATGATATACAAGTGTGCATGTTTGGGTTTCTTTTTTTTTTGCAAGCCATGCATGATTAACCATGTGAATTCAGAATCTGGGTAGCGCAAGTTGTTGAACAAAGAGGTTGGTTACTCATGAATAATTTGTTTTATTGCGTCTAGATGAAGATAATAGTTCAGTGCAGGACTTTTTGTACTGAAGCCGTCTGTGACTCAGGGCATCATTGAGAATAATGTGTGTTCTTTTTGTGGGAGCAACCATACATGAAGATGCCTGGAAAAGGCACACAAAAGGCCACCTCCAGAAAAATACTCAGAGTCTGGGGCAACTGTAGGTACTCAGAAATTTTTCACTGAATACAAGCCATGCTGAATTATGTAGCTTCTCTCCTCCCAACATCTATATCCATTCTATTAAAAAATCAGAAATAATTACCGTATATACTCGTGTATAAGCCGAGTTTTTCAGCCCAAAAAAAGGGCTGAAAAAGCCGGCCTCGGCTTATACACGGGTCAATACGGTAGAAGGGGGAAGGAGGGAGGAGGGAGGAGGGAGGGGGGAACTTACCTCTGCTGCCGAGCCACCGCCATTTTCTCCCGCCGAAAGGGGCCCTGGGCAGCCTCTCTGCAGCCGCAGGGAAGCTGCCTTGCCCCCCCCTCCGGCCCCCGCCACCATTTTCCCCGGCCGGGAGGGGCCCTGGGCAGCCTCTCTGCAGCCGCAGGGAAGCTGCCCTGCCCCCCCGGCCCCCGCCGCCATTTTCTCCCACCGGGAGGGGCCCTGGGCAGCCTCTCTGCAGCCGCAGAGAGGCTGCCTTGGCCCCCCCCTCCGGCCCCCGCCGCCATTTTCCCCGGCCGGGAGGGGCCCTGGGCAGCCTCTCTGCAGCCACAGGGAGGCTGCCCTGCCCCCCCCGGCCCCCGCCACCATTTTCTCCCGCCGGGAGGGGCCCTGGGCAGCCTCTCTGCAGCCGCAGAGAGGCTTCCCCGGCCCTCCCGGCCCCCGCCGCATTTTCCCCGCCGGGAGGGGCCATGGGAGGCCCCTGCCCGTCGCGCCGCTACCGGCCACGCGCCTGGGCGCCTTCCTCCGGCCGGCAGCGGCCTGGAGGGGCCTCCTGCCAGCCCAGGAAGGACGCGCCGCCGCCGCTTCGCCGCCTCTCCAGGTAAGGAGTGGGTTCAGGGTCTTTTCCCCCTCCCCCCTTGGATGGGACTGGGGTCGGGGTGGGTTGGGAGGGCCTGGGAGGCTGTGGGAGGGCGACCTGGGGCAGGGGCCCTGCGCTCTAAAATGGCGGCCGCCATTTTAGAGCGCAGCATTGCTGGTAAAGGAAATTTCTTATTGCCCCTCTTCAAAGCCACAACATTTTTAGTAACTACATTCACAGAAACCTACTGTTCCTAGTGGGATGTGGAACTACCATAAGTACTGCTATTCAGTCACCAGATCCCATTTCACAATATCAACATGCCCCACACCATGAATCCCACATTTTGGGATTCTGGGCATCTGGCAACCCTAATAAGGACTAGCCATCTGCAACATACATGAGCATGCACAAAAGTCTTAAAAGAAGCCATCAAATCTATGTGCTAGCTGATGGTCCTACAAATAGACCCTAAAAATGCCTCAGGGCCAAAGCCTGAGACCTAGCAACCCCAGCTCTGATTTACAGAGGGAGGCATGCCATTACTTGCAATAATCTGCTCACAGAACAAATGCTCAGGTGACATTGCTGATCACAGCCCAATAGCCACATTGTGGGGAAAAGTGAAAGGACACAGATTCTGTTTCTTCTCCCAAACAGGAGTTTTCTACTATCAACAAACATCATACATGTTCCGTTGTTTTAGAATCTGTGGGGGCATGAACTAGGATCTCCAGGTTGCTAGTGAGATTCTGTGACTGTGTGTTTAAGAATTATAACTCTCTTTAGGTACAGAAGGGTCTGTGTTATCAGCCACTGTGATTGGCAGCTGTGGGCAGTCTTTGGAAAGGCTGAACGAAGTATAAATATTTAAAGCCTTGGCTCAACTTAAAAAGTAGTCTCTCTATCATGCTGTATTTCAAGAGCTGGTGTTTCCAGTTCAAGTGACTGAACACACCATCTAGATCTGCCCTTAGCCTAGGTTTCGCCCTGGCAATCTGTAGTTTCAGTCGTGCTGGGGAAGTGTCAATGCACACTTTCTTGTGCATACAGATTCCATGCAGCAATGCAACTCAATGCACTGCCACTGCCCAACGAGCAACCAGATCATTGGGAATCACTCAAAGTGTACACAGCAAATGATTCTTTTGCAATATTTGGCCTCCAAGCCATTTCAGATCCTTTGTAGAATTCTAAAAGGCGTTTTGTAGTCTTCATGACTGCAACTATAAACAAAATATATCTCAAAGGATCAGAAATAAAAAAAACAAATAAAATTATTGCCATATGTATTCTCTTCGGAAATGTTGTTAACAAACTCACCTCATTATTTTTAAGAAGATGAGTCATAGCTGGAACATTTGGGGTTATTTCAGTTGTCTGGGATGCCCAAACTGGTGGGAAGAATTGTGGCACTCTAACAAACAGACTGGATTTTTCCCCTTGCAAAAGGAACCATTAAATCAAGACACAGTAAAAAAAATAATGATAATACAAAATCAGCTGAGCCCAAAAACACTTTTCTGCACATTCCTAGTTTTTGTAGAAGACAGCAAAAATGTCTAGTTAATGGTTGCAACCGTAAACTGTGGGGGATGGGGTTTGAATGACACTTGCATTACAGAAATATAAATCAAAAGACAATCTAATCCATAACCTTAGGTACACATCTGGGCTATTTGATCATTCAACCCATAAGGTGCAAGCGTATTTAAAGTAAAACAGTGGTCTTAGCAATCAACATTCCAGACTCAAAGATATGCATAGATATAAAAAAACCTTTATGACTATGTGTGTGTTGTTTTCTGAAAAAAAATTAAAAGATAGAGGAATATAAAATAAAGCAATTATACTGTATGTATCAATTTTATTTTAAAAAATTACAATTAAGACTTAACACTTACTGCAAGATAACAATTTAAGTATATAACTGCAAAGCTTCTTCCTCTGTTTTAGGCTTCCATCCACAAGGAAAACGAATCCTCGTGTGTGTTTCCTTCAGTGGTCTAAGCAATCAAGATTCCATTTTACTTTAAATAAGCTTACTCCTTATGGGTTGAATGACAGCAAAAATGTCACACACACACACACACACACACACACACACACACACAAACACTCCAAGGGAAACCTTCATCTCCCACATTTCTAAAAGCCCCACCTATTATGGGTGGACGGACATACATTATCCCCAGGGAAGAGGGAGACAGCAGTATTTGGATTTTCTGTTTTCAGATTTTGCGCTGTCTCAGGTTACATTCATACAGATTTCATCTTTATGATTATTATATCCACATTATTATGCTAATCAAGTAAGGCAATACAATTCCAAACCGATTCTTTGAGCTGACCAAGCTGTCTGCTTGTCCTATTACTTATTTGAAACATTTGCAGACTGCTTTTTAAAACGCTGAAAATGATTCACACAGTTTTTTAAAAACGTAGTAAGCCAAACCAACAAATACTAAAAGAAAACTCGAATAAAGAATACCCATGACAGCCTTGTTGTTGGGAAATTTGTAAGTCCTTTATACAACTCTGAACATGGTATGGATTTCCAACCACCTCAGCCTCAGGTAGGAAACTGAAGCTCTGTAATGCCCCGCTTCAAGCTACTACAGAGCAACAGTTAGAATATGTTCTTGGAATAAACTGATCACTCTACAAATTAACATCTAGCATTTGTATGGCATATTTCATATTAAATATTTAAATATTTCATATTAAAAGCCCTACATGGCTTAGGACCGGGTATCTGAAGAACCGTTTTCTCCCATATAGCCCTGCCCAGGAATTAAGATCACAAGGAGAGGCCCTCCTGACTGTCCCATCAATCAAAGAACCTTGTTTGGTGGGTACACTAGAGAGGGCATTTTCAGTTGCAGCCCAACAATTATGGAACAACCTCCCCAGGAAGGTGTACCTGGCCTGCTCACTTTTGATATCAAGGAGGCAGATTTATTTAGGACTGCATTTGGTTAAGTTTACTAGCAGTCCTGATTTTAACATTTGGTCTTTATGCTTTTTAAGTAATTTATTTTATGTAATTACCTGTGCTGTAACCACCTTGAGCTCATCAGGGGAAAAGGCAACTAATAATTTTTTTTAAACAAACTAACAAAGAAATAAAATATATTTTCTGAATTTACAAAATGATTCACCCCCCCACAAGCTTACACATTTTAAGGATAACATTAGGACCCTTGGATAAATATCCACACTCAAGTTCAGCTGCAGATGGCACAAAGATTTCTCCATTTTGACATATATCAAATGAATCCTCTTTGTGTCTTTAGTAGCACTGCGCTGTTGAGCCTGAATAAATATTTCTGGAATTCTTCATAATAGCGAGCACAGCTGACTGACTCATTAGCATACTTTGTGGCACATGTTCAATCACTATACTGTATTTCAAAGCTGAACAAAGCTGTAGATCTCAATCTTTGTCTGGTACAGACTGTAAGGTACATTGAGCGACACAGTGATCTAACATTTAAAATACGCAACCGGTTGTTCTACATTCTCATTAAAAATAAATCTCTTATCTCTGCACAAGATGAATCAATTGAACTGTCTTTTGCAAATTTATACATGCCAAATTTAATTAGCCATCAGAAGAAAACAGCACATGGTGGAACATTGTCAGACATGCCTTGGCAATCAGCAAGGCCATGCTAAGAGTCCTTTGCCAGCACAAGACCCACTCAGATGGAGAAGAATGGTACATACTGAGCAGCCTGAGGACTTGGGTGAATAACTGCAATATCATAACTACACAATGTCCAGATCAGGAATAACTGGAGAATTGTGTGTTCTTTAACAACAAAAACAAAGAAATTTATGCCACAGGACCAGAATATCTTTTTTCTGATTTATTTAAAAACATTTTAAATACCTTTCTGTAAAGTTCCTGTTCATAGCAATCTGTCCTGGTCAACTGAAATCAGTATGTAATTAAACCATGCTCTGCAGACAACAGGTCACCACAAGAGTTAAAGCATGAGATCACGTACAAAACTTGGGTTCAAAGGTAAAAATTCACTGAAAATTCACTGTTTGCTTCATATAGTTCTTTATTGGTTAGCATTAAAGCATGAAGTTATCATTTTCAGAAAGGCCAACACTACTGTTGTAAATGTAACATGCATCTCACACATTTAGGAGGTTAATAGTATAATATCAGTATTGCTCCCATCTGATCTCTTGCCCTGTAATAACAGTGACCATCAGCAGCTAGCAGAAAAATTACCATGGGTGGTTGTGGAACATGTCAGAAATGAAGGCTGCTACAATCCCCAACAGGCTTCCATTTACATTAGGGTTGCCAGGTCCCTCTTCACCACCAGCGGGAGGTTTTGGGGGCAGAGCCTGAGGAGAGTGGGGTTTAGGGAGGGGAGGCACTTCAATGCCATAGAGTCCCATTGACAAAGCGGCCATTTTCTCCAGGTGAACTGATCTCTATCGGCTGGAGATCGGCTGTAGTAGCAGATCTCCAGCTAGTACCTGGAGGTTGGCAACCCTAATTGACATGGAGGCTCATTCACAGGTGCCCCCATGTCCCCCAGTCTCCCACTGGTCACCAGATAGGGTTGCCAACCTCCAGGTTGTGGCTGGAGATCTCCCAATATTACACCTGATCTCCAGGCGAGAGATATCACTTGCCCTGGAGAAAATGGCTGCTTTGGAAGGTGCCCTCTATGGCATTATACCCCTTTGAAGTACCTCGCCTTCCCAAGCCTTGCCCTCCCCAGGCTCCACCCCCAAAATCTCCAGGTATTTCCCAACCTGAAGCTGGCAATCCTGTCACCAGACCAGGTCTGTCCTTAAAAGCAGGGAATCCATTTTAGCCCAATCAGGAAGTGAGGTGCTCATGCAAACGTTCCACCAAATGAGGATTTGTCAAATAAACTATTTCTTTCATATCAGAAGGTTCTTTGCAGACAGCCCTTTATAGTGTAGTGAGCAAAGGAAGTGGTGTGTTGCAAACTGGTGGTAATGGATGTCAAACCAGAGGAAATTCTCCCTTGATTTCTGACAGATGGCCAACCATTAAAACAGTATGCATCTAAATCCCAACCCCCAAAATCTAGCATGTTTACAGGCTTTGTTGATCTCCGTTTAATGGTCTGCAGCTCCTCTAAACATTTAAGTAGGATTTGGCCTGTTCTGTACTAAAAATATAGGAATCTTCCATAACAACAATGTTCTGGAATAAGGGGCAGTCCGTGAAATAATGAGCATCTAGCTCAGGGGTCGGCAAACACATTAGTCAAAAGAGCCAAATATCAACAGTACAACGATTGAGATTTCTTTTGAGAGCCAAATTTCTTAAACTTAAACTATACAGGTAGGTACACTGTTTATTAAATTAATAAACTTTAATTAAAGTTTTAAGTCTTAATTAAACTATAGGTACACTGAATAAAACTTGATATCATACTTAATAGTGATCTTATTTATTGATAAAAATTAAATTGTAAGTCCCTGCCATTTCCCCCTCCCCGTCTGGAGTCCTCATCTGGAGGCCTGGTCTACTGCCATAAAAGCCTATTGGTAGACCTGGCCTCCGGCTGAGTTCCATTGGGAGGCCAGGTCTACCCATTGGCTTTCTTGGCAGTAGACCTGGCCTCCGGAGGCCCATAGAAGCCAATTGGTAGACTTGGCCTCTGAAGGGGGACTTTTTCCCCTCCTCGGAGTCCAGGTCTACTGCCAAGAAAGCCAGTGGGTAGGCATGGCCTCCCAATGGGACTCAGCTGGAGGCCAGGTCTACCAAAGGAAGCCCACCCCGCCCAACAGCTGATAGGCAGGGGGCCAGGAGCCGCCGAGCTGCCTGCCCAGCAATGGTGCGGCTAGAGGGGAGGGGAGGCTTTAGCCTCCCAACCATTGAGGGCAAGGGAAAGGGGGACCCGGCCATTCTCCACAGCGGGGGTGGGGGGAGAGACAGCGTGCCCACTCGCCCGCTCTCTCTCTCTCTCAGGCGCGCTGCTCCGCAGCGCGGCTGCCGGCGCAAGCGGGCACAAGAGCAGGGGCTCCGAACCAAGTTCGGAGAGCCGCACTCAACAGGCCAAAGAGCCGCCTGCGGCTCTGGAGCCGCAGTTTTGAGACCCCTGATCTAGCTTATTACACCATTTATCACTGAAGGTAGACAATTACCTCTTCTATCCTGTTCATTTTTCTTTTTGTAGATTTGTTCCATTTCTTGCTCCAAAAATTTGTTTGTTTTCATGGTAAAGATTATTGCTGATAATCCTAACCGAAATAGGACCATGCAGAAGTGCAAACCCCACAGCATTGTTCCAAGAGTTTGTATTGTACAAAAACATAGTGTGTTAAATACTATAATTCAGGAAAAATATGTATAATTTGTCTTTCAACTGTACAACATCCATGGTTTCCCCCCCCCCTTAAAACTGCGATCTGCGTACATTTATTTGTTTTACTTTACTTTAAACTATTTTTAGACCACTTCTTAAGCTATTATTGGCCACTTAGCCATTTCTCCAAAGTAACAAGCCATAAAATAAAATACATTAAAACCAATAAATTGGTAAGTGTGTTCTGATTAAAAACAATAAATGAAAGGCAAATCACAGTATAAAACTATATTTAAACTGCAGAAGAGTGAAATGGAATTAACTGAAAGCATTTAGCGGCATTCAAATGAGCATCAGCTGAAACAAATTGAAATTGCATTATTTACAGTTTTTGTAATCCAGTTGTTCCATTGTTTGCGGTATATTGTTTTTCTGTATTGCATTGTTTTTTTCCCTAATTCTAAACATGAAAGGCAGACTACAAATAATTTATTGAATACACACACACACATACATACATAGCCATCCAAACTCTGAGGGCAAAGTGTAAAGCAAATCATGAACACTAGAGAACACCACAGCAAATAAAAAAGTTTTTGCATTATCTAAAATTAAAAGGTCTAGCACCAGGGTCAGTAGATGCTGATCCTAATTGACAGAAGGCTTCATATGGGAGAAGACGGTCCTTCAAGTACTTAGGTCATTTTGTAGTTTGAAGACGAGAAAAGTAAGATTGGCATGATGTGTTCTTTATAACTCAAGCCAGTCACTACTTTGGATGCCACAGCTGTATCATTTCAATTTTTTTTAATTCCCTACAGCCCCATGTAAGGTGTGTTAATCTAACCAGGATATGAACACAGCATGGATAACTAAGGTCAACACTTGTTTTTCAAGGCAAGGCTGTGCTTTGCACACAACATGAATACATGAAGCTGCTTTATATTGAGTCTACTCTGACTAGCAGTGGCTGACCTGCATCTCAGGCAGAGGTCTTTCACATTAGCTACTTCCTTGTCGTTTTTAACTGGACATGTCAGAGACTGAACTTGGGACCTTCTGCATGTATCGTAGATGCTCTACTCCTGAGCCTCAACCCCTTCCTAACCAAAGGTGCTATGTACCACATAGAAAACCATCTGTGAGCATTTTCAGTTTGAACCTGCTCCTGTAGGGAGATGCAACCTCATCCAGAGCAGGCAGACTCCTTAACCCCTGGTTAGTTAACCCTTGGTAAGCCAACAGCATTTCATCCTTGTCTGGAATAAGTGTCAGGCTATTGGAGCTTCATCCGGGCCATTAGCAGTTCGAACCATTCATTCAAGACATCCACTGATCTACCTTATTCAGATTTCAGGAGAACCAAATATGAGTGTCATTAACATACTGATAACACCTCACTCCAGATCTCTGGATAAACTCTCCAAGAGATTTCATGTAGACATTAAACATCATGGAGGAACAGGACTGAATCCTACAGAAATCCCTAGCAAATATGCCACAGAGCTGACCAGCTGTTCCACAACACCATTTTCTAGAACCAATCAGTCAGATAGTGATAGAGCTGCCAGAATATGAGGCCTTCAATGCCCATCTCTGACGACAGGTCCAGAAGAGCACCATACTTGTTGCTTAGAGATACTTTGGAGTACATCCCCACAGATCTCACAGGGGCTACCTCAGGGAGGGACCATAGCTCACTGGTGACTTTGTATGCAGAAAGTCACCAGTTCAATTCCCAGGAATTCTAGTTAAATTATTAAGCAGTAGGTGATGTTAAAGACCTCTGCCGGAGACCCTGGACAGCCACCTCCAGTCTGAGCTGACACTACTGACCAATAGTCTAAATCTGTATAAGGCAGTTTCATATGTGCCTTATGAGTAAATATTCATAATCATCGTGCTGTTGAATTCAGATGATCCATTCTCCTCCTCCTCCTCCTCCTCTTCTCCTCCTCCTCCTCCTCCTCCTCCTTCTTCTTCCTCTCTCTCTCTCTCTCGTTCGCAAACTAGACAGAAAATGACAGTTTGCCCAAGGCCAGTAGAAGGCATGTACCACCCTCTGTATGAACATCGGAAAATCATTATTTGAGGTAGAGCAGTACTTTCTTGGCATTATTCCTTGCCACCACCTCCACTAACACCCCTATCCTTCCCATATTGGTACTTTGAAAAACAGATTGAAAACATTTCGCTAGAAGACAGTTTGAAATACAGTGTTAGAAAGTTATTCTTCTTGAGGAAGTGACAGAGAGCTCTGTCACTAGATAGATTATTCATAGCCTGCGGCATTTCTTTACAAAAAAAAAAGTGAAGAAAACAGATAACTGGAAGACGTTGTAGAGATGATGTAAGAACAATCTGGTGAACTTGAGGGAGAAACAGATGAGACAGTCACAATTTGGGAAGCGAAATTGACTTTTTATGATCTTTGCTGCAGCCGGTGTTGCTACATGTGTCGGGGGTGAGAATGTTTATGTTCTCACAAACAGCTTTGCACCTATTTGGCTTCTGCCTCACAGGCACAAGAACTAAGTCACTAATATGCAGACATTCACCAAGGTCTCATGATCTGTTGGGGCCTACAGTTGACCAGGCAAACCAACTCCACTGAATTTTTGTTTGTTTGAGGAGATGGAAAATAATCTGAAAGCTGTGACTGGGATGACTACTTCACACATCACTTAATGTCTGTACCATGATAGTCACTAGAAAACGTGCGTGCACAGAGACAGCTCCATTACAGCAAGGCATTTGAGTGTAACAGCCCCATCCCTATATAGTCTGTGTCATTTGCCCTACATAAGCAGAAACTACTTTGGTCTTTTATGCATGGCTGTTTCACACGCCGTCACACCTCTGATGACTTTGGGTCTTTGTTTGGATTATGCATGCAGTTTCTGACCCTCAGAGGTCGCCTCGCTCTCCCCCTGCGTTTCTCCGCATTTTGCCTGCGTTTTGACATTTGAGATAAAACAGGTCCCTCAAAACATGAGCAAAATGCAGGGAAACGCAGGGGGAGAGCGAGGCGACCTCTGAGGGTCGGAAACAGCGTGCATAATCCAAACAAAGACCCAATATTGATATGGATCAATATTGGATCAAAAGACAAATATATCTTTTGCATCACAAGACAAAAGCCCTCAAGAAATGAACATTGGCAGGAGAGATAGTCACAGATTTTTTATGCGAATGTGCAGATGAACACACAGAAAAATGCTAATTTAATATTCAGAATTTTTTGCCTGTGGCTTATAGAATTCTTCATATGACTGATAATAATGAACAAATGGGGCTTGAAAGTTGATGCTGCCTTGAGTAGAATTTCCATAGTAATCCTGTCCAATTATAATTCAGAAATGATGTATCATTAAAGTAAATACTAACGACATTTTGGTTATCTGCAATTAACATGGGCAAATATTTGCTTAGGTGAATTGTCAGAGGAAAGATGGATCTTAGTACTGCTCATTTGTAGATTTCCCATTCTGGAGGGCTTACTTTTAAGAGAATGGAAAGTACTCACTCTGTGCTTTTACCATTTAAAATTGGTTGGGTTTACAATGGATTAAATGAAAGGATGGGTATAATTAGAAAAAAAATAGTGTAACCTTTCTATTTCCCAATAGGATAACTGAAAAAGAAACATTATATTATGTTATATTATTCATAATTTTATACTAACATACCCAAAACTTTTGTTTGTTAAATCCATGAAAATAACTTTAAAACACTCAAGTTCAAATTTGCTTGAATTTTTTTCCTTCATGCCCCTTGATTAGGGTTGCCAGCTTAGGGTTGGGAAATACCTGGAGATTTTTGGGGCAGAGCCTGAGGAGGATGGGGTTTGGGGAGGGGAAGGACTTCAATGTCATAGAGTTCGATTGCCAAAGCAGCCGTTTTCTTCTGGTGAACTGATCTTTATCGGCTGGAGATCAGTTGTAATAGCAGGAGATCTCCTGCTACTACCTGGCAGTTGGCAACCCTACCCTTGATTCATGGCAGGGCTACTGACTGGGGATATCAGTGGCAGAAAATATCTATGTAAAGAGAAAGACATGAACAAAAGGATGGGGAGGTTGGTTGTAGCAGGGACCCAAACAGCCCTTTGTATTAACAGTTTTACATAGGAAATCTAAACATCTGTGGCCTTTGGTCAACTTATCACCCACCCAGAGGCCCAGCACTTGCTGTCTTTGCAGTTGGCCTACAAAATCATACAGCAGAAAGGAACCCAAATCGATTCACCTAGTCCAACTTTCTGCCTAAGGATCTTTTCATATGTGAGACAGTAAAAGCCTGTGATGCTCTTGCAAGGTATATCCCTGACAGTCTGATGGTCTCTTCATGCAGAAGAGTAAGTGGAGAGGCATTAATAATGTGGATGAATGTTCAGTAGGTTTTCCATTCACCATTCAAGATGTTTGAAATTAAAAAACATCATAAGCCTTGTGCATAAAGGTGCCCAAAGATGAACTCTCCTAATTTAAAGCATCCCCAAAGGATACCTAGTAGTAGGGTTGCCAACCTCCAGGTACTAGCTGGAGATCTCCTGCTATTACAACTGATCTCCAACCAATACAGATCAGTTCACCTGGAGAAAATGGCTGCTTCAGCAATTGGACTCTATGGCATTGAAGTCCTTCCCCTCCCAAACCCTGCCCTCCTCAGGCTCCACCCAAAAACCTCCCGCCGATGGCAAAGAGGGACCTGGCAACCCTACCTAGTAGGGATGTGTAGCTGCACTTGGAAAACAGTACATGTTCCAAACCTACACAAAACTATTTCTGACACTTAGGATGAGAGGAAACCTTCCAGTTTGATCACTATTATGGTGACTTGTTGTCTGGGCAGTGAGAGAGGAATGTAGGACAGCAAAGGGGGAGAATTACTCTGCAGCATAATCGGTGAGGGAATTGGTGTCATCCAATTAGAGCAGTCAGCCCCTCTTCCTGAGAAACAGGCTTTGTCATTTCAGTTGCCATTTCTGTGCAAAACATTCCTGCTATCTGCCAATCCTTGTATCATCTCACTGATTTTAGAAGGCTTTCTGATGGAGCCCTGTTTACTTGAGCTGTAGCATTATCTGGGGCTCTGCCTGTGTTAGACTCATATCTTGCTCTCCCCCCCTTTCCCCCCCTTTTATTTTTCTTTTGCTTATATCTGCTAGAAGCAAGAAGGACACCTGTGGGGGCTGGTAGAGGTTTACTGAATGTCTTAAGATTTCTGATTGCATTGTTGCATATTCTGTCATTTGCCTTGAGTCTCAGTGAGAAAAGCAGGCTAAAAATAAAGGGATATAAATAAAAATAAATAGCGGCAGGCATCCCGCCCGCCTTCAGGGCATGGAAACAAAGGCTTTGCTTGCACATGTAGGCAGGTAGGGCAGACTGGGGGAGGCAGAGCCTCTTGTTTCCCTACATTCCTGACAGGAGTAGATGGCAGCCCTGCAAAGAGAACCCTTTGCGTGTGTCGGTACAGTGTTGTCAAGTTGCAGCCAAGTTATTGCGACTCCAGCAAGTGGCTTTCAAGGCAAGTAAGTGAGAGGCAGAGGTGGTTTGCCATTGCCTTCCTCTACAAAGTCTTCCTTGGTGGTCTCCCTTCCATATACTTGAGCTTTGGACAGGGATCCTGAAGGGTTTGTTTGTTTGTTTTGCCATCTTCTGGGCATGGAGTAGGGATCACTGGGGGTGTGGGGGTAGGGTTGCCATCTCTGGTCTGGTTTGGTAAATACATGAAGATTTTGGGGGTAGAGTCTGAGGAGGGTGGGGTTTGGAGAGGGGAGGGAATGCATTAGAATTGCCGAAGAAGCCATTTTCTCCAGGGGAATTGATTTCTGTCATCTAGAGATCAGTTGTAATAGTGGGAGATCTCCAGCCAGCACCTGTAGGTTGGAGACGCTATATGTGGAGGAGGTAGTTGTGAATTTCCTGGATTGTGCATGGGGTTGGACTAGATGACCCTGGTGGTTCCTTCCAACTCTATGATTCTATTATTCTATTGGCCCTGCTTAGCTTCCAAGATCAGATGAGCTCAGGCTATACCACACCACCTCCCCAAACTCTTTGTACTGACTGACTAATAGTCTGGGCTCTAGAGCAGCCATACACGTTTTGTCCCCCTCCCAGGATAGGCAGCTCATCTGCCCTGTAGACAGACTCATACTATACACAAACTGTAAAATATACATAATGAAGGATCATATCATCTCTCTTGGTGAAAGAAAACTAGTGATTCATGATCTGTGATTTCTTGACATCTTTAAAAAGCACCAAGCAGCCATACCTCTTTCCTGGTATAAATCATGCTGGGGGGACAAATTTACATGTAAAGGGAGTCTCATTTTAAGCAAAACCGAACACACAGAACGCAGCCCTGCTGGCCCACCTTGTGTCTTACTGTAGTGTTTTCAGCATCCCCACCCCCACCACCCCAGCACTGCTAACTTCTGGTGTCAGAGCTGGAGTGAGGGAAATTCTCAGCAGCCTTGGTGATGGAAGATAAATTGCATTACTTCAACAACAAGAAGAACATCAGGGGAGCATGCCTATTATTTTGGGTGCGGTGGAACACAGGCAGGATGGTGCTGCTGCAGTCGTCTTGTTTGCGGCTTCCTAGAGGCACCTGGTTGGCCACTGGGTGAACAGACTGCTGGACTTGATGGGCCTTGGTCTGATCCAGCAGGGCCTTTCTTATGTTCTAACATTTTGCTGTTTAAGTTATGGGAAATGTGATATCCCCAAAGCAGAAGTCTGGATTCCATGCAACCAATCAGCAATGACTGCAAATATATTGTACTGTGAGCTAATTATCTGAAAAGATCCTCCTCCCCAAGAAAAAGAATGAACAGCCACTCAGGTCTCCCACCGGCTTTTGCAATGCAGGATCTGCTGAACTGGAGGGGCACAAGCATCTTCACAATGCTGCCTCAATGCAAGTGCCTCGTATTGACTCCACAGTGTGGAGGACCTTTGGCAGGCAAAAAGGCAGCAGCTGAAGTTCATTCTCTACTGTATAAATGCCAGAGGCCAGGGTGGTTTTTCCAATGTAGTAGCTCTATTACATAAAGAGCTTGCTAGGAGCTCAGTGGCATTGCCACACATGCAGCAGAAGGAATAAAGAGAGCAATTATCTAATGTATTATCAAGTAGATTATAAATGTCAGTGCTGTCTTCCCACATGTAAACCAGCATGCTAAATATTTTGGATGTAGCATCTATTAATTATTGCTGGTCTGATTTATTTTTTATTGTTATAGACAAGTATGTCAAAAAGATGTGGCCTTGCCATTGAAGATAGATGATGACACATGAATTTGAGACTGTGGAAGACTTTAAATCTTAAATCAAACACTGATGTAATAAATGGCAGAACAAACAACTAATGTGCCCATTTGCTCTAAAGGGAGATAGTTTTATGGGGCCCCATTTTTCCTCCATTTGGGTGCCCATACAATTGGACCCCCTGATCCAATCTTTACCAAACATGGGGGTTCTTATAAGGAGAGTCACCAGAAGCTATGCTGAAAATATGGTGCCTCTACCTTTAAAAAAAGCCCCCCCCCGAGCTCCAGAAAGATTCCCCATTAACTATAATGGAGAAGAAGGGGGATTTAAACTTTAAAGTGCTCAGCATGAATGTGCTGGAGCATTTTTTTTCCCTTTAAAAATTTTTTTTTTTTTTTACTGGAGTAGCCAGTGATCCTGAAATGATCTTGGGGAAAAATAAATTTTCCCAGTTTTTTCAGGATTGGGATTATTGGCTTCAGTTTAAAAGGCCTTTTTTGGTTTGGTATTACTGAATGCATACCCTAGTGTCATCTGCAAATTTGGCCACTACGATACCCACCACTAGTTCCAGATCATTTTTGAACAAATTAAATAGCACCAGCACCAATACTGATGCTTGTGACACTCCACTGCTTATTTCACTCCATTGTGGAAACTGTCTGTTTATTCCTACTCTTTGTTTCATGTCATGGAGCGGTGGATTTTGATCTGGAGAACCGGGTTTGATTCCCCGCTCCTCCACATGAGTGGCAGGCAGAGGCTAATCTGGTGAACTGGATTTGTTTCCCCGCTCCTACACATGAAGCCAGCTGGGTGACCTTGGGCAAGTTACAGCTCTGTTAGAGCTCTCTCAGCCCCACCTACCTCACAGGGTGTCTGTCGTGGGGAGGGAAAGGGAAGGTGATTGTAAGCCGGTTTGAGTCTCCCTTAAGTAGCAGAGAAAGTTGGCATATAAAAACCAACTCTTCTTCATTTTTAATCCATAAGAGAACCTGTCCTCTTATCCCATGTCTGCTAAGCTTACTCAAGAGACTTTATTGAGGTACCTTGTCAAAAGCCTTTTGAAAGTCCAAGAATATAATGTATACCAGGTCACCATTATCTACATTTTTGTTCACTATCTCAAAGAATGGCAAAAAGGGTGGTGAAGCAGGACTTTACTTTGCAGAAGGGATGCTGATTTTCCCTCAGCAGACTTTGTTCCTCTATGTGCCTAAGAATTCTATCTTCGATTACAGTTTCTAATAATTTTCCTGAGACAGACATTAAGCTAACTGACCTGTAAATTCCTGGTTCCCCCCTGCACCGCTTTTTAAGAACTGGCGTAACATTTGCTATATCCTCCATGTAGAGGCTGCTGAAAAAATACTTTCCTGTGGTGGCTTCTCACCTAGGGTTGCCAACCTCCATGTACTAGTTGGAGAACTCCTGCTATTACAACTGATCTCCAGCCGGTAGAGATCAGTTCACCTGGAGAAAATGGCCACTTTGGCAATTGGACTTTATGGCATTGAAGTCCCTCCCCCTCCACAAACCCTGCCCTCCTCAGGCTCAACCCCAAAAATCTCCAGGTAGTTCCCAACCCAGAGCTGGCAACCCTATTCTCATTACAGGATCCACAATAATTGAGATTAGTGTGTGGTTAGATCCACTTCCTGATCATTGCTGAATACAGCAAAAGAAAATCTATAACCTGGCTGGTGCAAAAGTGCCACATAAGGCATTTCAGTGCATAGAGCAAGAATGTCCTTCAACCCTTAAATAAGAGCTGCAGCACTATCTGTAATTCATCTTATTGATTTGGTGGATCTTTGAGATTTCTTCCCTTTAATTCCTTCCCTTAAGACAAACTTCCACTTGAATGATGTTGGTTCATGCAGAGAAGTGACTAAAACTTTACATATTATTGGCTGTACTAAATAACCCAAGTACTGAATAACCCAATTTATTCTACTAGTTTTCTAAACAGACAGCTACTCTTCTTAGAATATATAGAGAAGGGAGATGCCAACCCAGTGTGCCGCTGCTGTGAAAAAGGCAAATTCCATGCTGGCCATAATTAGATGAGGAATAGAGAATAAAACTGCTGATATCATACTGCCCTTGTACACATCTATGATAAGACCACACTTGGAATACTGTGTACAGTTCAGGTCACCACACCTAAAAAAGGTTATTGCAGAGCTTTGAGAAAGTGCAGAAAAGAGCAACCAAAATAATCAGGGGACTAGAGCAACTGCCCTATGAGGAGCAGTTAAAACATTTACAGCACATGCCTGAAATGCGCCAGCGGCCCGCTGCTAGTTTGCCTCCTAAGCCCGCCACAGGCATTCATTTCAGGAATGTACTGTTAGGGCTGTTCAACTTGGAAAGAAGGCCGTTAAGGGGAGACATGATAGAGGTTTATGCATGGTACGGAGACTTGGAGAGAGTGGATAGGGAGAAGCTTTTCTCCCTCTCTCACAATACTGGAATGCAGGGTCATCTGCTGAAACTGGAGGGTGACAGATTCAAAACAGATAAAAGGAAGTATTTCTTTACACAACGCATAGTTAAATTGTGGAACTCCCTGCCCCAGGATGTGGTGATGGCTGCCAACGTGGAAGGCTTTAAGAGGGGAGTAGACATGTTCATGGAGGATAGGGCTATTCATGGCTACTAGTAAAAATGGCTACCAGTCGTGATGCATACCTATTCTCGCCAGGATCAGAGGAGCATGCCTGTTATATTAGGTGCTTTGGAACACAAGCAGGACAATGCTGCTGCAGTTGTCTTGTTTGTGGGCTTCCTAGAGGCACCTGGTTGGCCACTGTGTGAACAGACTGCTGGACTTGATGGACCTTGGTCTGATCCAGCATGGCCTTTCTTATGTTCTTACCAAATGTAGGAGATGCCCACAAAAATATCATTTGATTTGTATTTACTAATTGTTTACATATGAAAATACCATGGGATATGATTTGGCTAACAAACAGAATGGTTATATCTACAACATGTAAAAAACCAAAATATGTATTTGTATACCTATTGGAATGCACATAAATTGTACTATTATATTTTCCTTTTTACTAGTTAATTTCTTTTCTCTCTTCTTTTCCTCTTTCTATTTAGAAAAGCTTACAAATATGGCAACAACTAAGACTTAAGCAGCCCGGCTTTGTGGGGACACTAATGGTTACAGTGCAATCCTAAACAGAGTTACACCATTTAAAATCCATTGAGGTTAATGGACTTAGAAGGATGTTTCTGTTTACAGTTGCACTGTATAATCCTATGCAGAGTTATTCCATTCTTAACTCATTTAAATCAATTGAAATCAATGGTCTTATCTGGCAGGAACAGTGTAGGACTGCACCATTAGAATATTTAAGTAGTTTGGCTCATCGAAAAGATGCTTTCTATATGTTTGTTTTCTGTGGCAGCTGAAACAGTAACATTATCACAGGAAGCATCTGGACCAGTCAATACCTTCAGATTTCTTTGCTGCTTTACTCACACACATCTCTTCTGGGGTGCTTAGCTCTGTGCTGTCAATTCCCCAGAGGCAGGCAATGTAATTACCATTACCAGCCACAGACATTTAAGTATTTTTGTCCTGTGGGATTGCTGATATTATTGACCTGAACTAATGTATTCTGACTTCAGAGAAATGCTGATTGAAGTTGTGTGACATATAATGGCTTCCTAATAGCAATCCAAAATAAGACCACAGTGGTTTTCTAAAGCAGGCATGAGCTTTTATGCTCAGCACCCATACATGGGAAACGTCCACAAGGATCTCACTGATGGCACTGGGACGATGGTTGCCAGGTCACATCTAACAGCTGATGCAGTCTTTCCTACCTTGCAATTTCTATGGTTCTATTGACCACCATCTCCTCCTGCCTAACTGTACTTTTGTTGCCCTATGAGTCCCTGAGGTCTCACTGAGTCAATTGTGAGCCAGGGCTTAACAGCTGTTTGGGGCCATATATGGCGTCCTTTGGGGCAATACTGAGCTAAATGGACCAATGGCCTAATTTAGAGTCAAATACACTGTTCCTGGGTCCATCCCAGGGCCTGTCAAGCAGGCATGCACTCAGGGTTCTTGGTTGATAGAGGGGTTTAAAGCATGGCCAATTTATCTCGCCTTTGTGCCTTAAAAGTAGTGAATTCCCATGGTCTAAACGCATGACCGTCCAAAGGCTGCGCATTAGACCCACCTTAGGCACGAATTAAGCACAAAAAATGGGTTAAGCAATCTTTTTTCTAGCAATCTTTTCAGTGCTAAACCGCTACTTTTTTTAAAATTTCGTGACATTACCGGAACGCCAGCGTGCGTGTAATCACATGACTAGCCGCTAGTAACCTCCTTTCGTTCAAGCTCCCAGCCCCGACAAACAGCTGAGCTGCGAGTAAGCAAGGGCAGGGCAGGTGCGAGCCGCAATGCTGGCTAGGAAGGGAGTGACGTGACGGGGAAGGAGAGCTCCTTTTATGGACTTCCAGGGGGAGGGCAGAGGGTGGAAGGGGTGGAGCTTCTGTGGCCTGAAGAGTATAAAAGGCCAGAGGAGAGCTGTAGCCAGGTAGGAAGCAGGCTGTGACCCAGGCTGGCTGAGCATAGAGCCACCCGGGTAGCCTCCGAGGGAGAGGAAAGCTCAGACTCTCCCTCGGACTGGTCTGAGGCTGAAGAGGCGCCTCAAGCCCCGACCCTCTCCAGGCCAGACAGACCCTCCCCCCCGACCAGCCCTGTAGGGGGGGGGGGTACTTAACACCGTCACAATAGTATACCGGAACGCTGGTGTCCCAAGAAAAAAAAGGGGGAGAATCGGCCTTTGATTGGATAACCCCTCAGCCAAACCTTGGGCAATGACACGGAGGTCACTCCCCTACTATCCCACATTATATGGGTGGCTCAAACGCACGGGGAGCCTCCAGCAGCTACTTGCTTCGGACTTATAGTGGGATGGACTAGCATCATGCGTTTGACTATCCAGTCTCGGATTAAAATATTGTGAGATAAGGGAGGAGCGAACCAAGAACATTCTGCCCATGCGTTAATCCCCAGATTCTCAGATGTATGGAGGGTGATTCAGACTGTGACCATGACACTTCTGGAGAGGGGGCTGAAGTGTACCATTTTTATGACCTCAAACAAGCCTGGGGAATTATTTTCCCATTTGGGGAATTTTCATGTACTGATGCTCAACATAGATTTCACCAATGGGGCCATTTTAGATGTGGGAAGTGGCATGAGGAAGGCTTAAGTCCCCACTCTCTTCCTGCACCCCATGGTCTTGACCTGAATCCGTCACTACACACTTGAGAATCTAAGTTTCAGCCAGGAACTCCCTGTGCAAATCTGTTTGGTAGGACCCAAGAAAGACCTGGGGATGGACCAAGAAACAGAGGGTCATGTTGTTAGGCCCCCACTATAAGGCTAGTCAATGAGTGCAATTGCCTTGCTCCCAGAACTTCTTTCTCTTGTCTGCAAGTCTGACACTGTTACAATGTCTGGGGCTCAAATGCTTTATAAAAATGAAATATGAAGTGCTTGACATATGCTCCAATTCGATTTGGGTGTGTGACGTAGCATGGAAGTTCACTCTATGTGTGCTACATATCCACTCCTTCCTTTCTGAAAATGAATGAAAATAGTCATGTAAAAAATAAGCCTCTTTATTCCATAGTGAAAAACTTGAGCTTAATATTCCTGGGACCCTCATATTAATATGGAGGGGTGCTTTGAAGAGCAACAAATCAAAAGTACAACACATCAAAAAGAGATTCAACATCTTTTTCAGTTGTAGGTATTGTGGATTTGGCAGTACATTTGCCTTTAGAACAAATCTTAAGTGGAAATTATATTGTCTTGAGAAATATTCTACTGATGTGTCCTAAAGTGTAAAAAAAATTAATTGAAAGGATTAAGCGATCAAGCCACATTGCCTTTCAATTTGCAGTGCATATAGACGTTGGCAATCATTTTAATAGAAGAGAAGCTGGCATGTTTTAGAGGGCCTGGATTTATTCCAGAAAACAGCATCTATGGCATGATGCTTTCCTTTTAACTCTCTTCCCCCTCTGATTAAAATTACTGTGGGTCATATATTGTACGGCTTCACTCCAATGTGGTCTGCGTGACTGCAGTTTGGATTTACATTTTAAACCTCCCCATCCTGAAGGCTTGGAGTGTTTATCAGCCAAAATATATACACACCCACCCAGAGAAATATAAATCATGAAATCTAGCATCAGCATGACCACTTCTAAGGCTCCCCTTTCCCCTTGTGACCATTTAATTTTCTCTTATGCACTTATTGACAGTGACTCCTGAGCAGTTGTATCTGAATTAAGTGACAAACAGGACTTCAGGGATTTTGTGATCAACTGCTGGGCAGATGGTAATGGCAAGAGCACTGCTGGAGGGGAGGCAACCATGCACTCATTCTAGCAGTTTTGCGCACACTGGAGGATGATCTTAAAAAAAAATATCCTAGTGACTGTTTCTAATCCTTTACTTTGTGCTGCCAAAGCAACTAAAATTCTATTTCCCTGATTTGCTTTCTGCATGTAATGTTCTGTACACATGGGTACTTTCAGAACTTAAAAGGCTGCAATATCTGCAGCATTTTGAAACAACAGAGCTCATGAATAACCAGCTGTCCATCTGTCTGGGGGCACAATTTCTTCCATTCTATCTAGGTCACCAGTTAAGATCTGCCTCTCAAGTAGGGTTGCCAGGTGTCCTACTATAGTGTGAGCCTCCCAATCCCCACTGCCACTTGATAGGATGGCGGGGGGTGGAGGGGGGAATTGCTGTCACATCAACAACATGATGTCATTTCTGGGGCAAATTTGGAAGTGACATCACACAAAATTGGATTGTGAAGAGCTCCAAAAGGATCTCTTCAAACTGGAGGAATCAGCACTAAAATGGCAATTGAGATTCAATGTGAGCAAGCGTAAAATGATGCATATTGGGGCGAAAAATCCGAACTTCACATATACATGGATGGGATCTGTGCTGGCAGCGACAGACCAAGAAAGGGATCTTGGGGTGGTAGTGGATAGCTCAATGAAGATGTCAACCCAGTGTGCCGCTGCTGTAAAAAAGGCAAATTCCATGCTGGCATTAATTAGACAAGGAATAGAGAATAAAACTGCTGCTATCATACTGCCCTTGTACAAATCTATAGTTAGACCACACTTGGAATACTGAGCTGAGCTGGGGACTACAGGCAGGGGTGAGTTTAAACTTTGCCTTTTTTAAACGCTGGGAAGCCTAACTAAACTGAGAATTTAATTGAGGTTTGCTGGGAGAGGATTGTGGTTGTTGTGCCAGTGGGTGATTAAGGTTGATTGCTGCCTGAAAGCTTGATTGTTACCTTGTTAAGTGGGGCTGTTGTGATTGGAGCTTGTGTGAGAGAGGTGGGGGCGGTGAGCATTTACATTCCAAGGCTCCTGCTCGCCAGAGGCGCGAGCCGAAGGGCTCTTGCCCTGTGGTTCTTAGCCTGTGGATCGTGACTAGGGATCTGTAGGGTGAGTATAAAATATTGTTATCTTGGCAGAATAACTCTCTCCATCCAGGTGGAGTACCAAGCAACTTGAATATCCCTGTGAATTAGTGGCAGATAGCTGCAGGGCAAGGAACTTCGGCACTCAGTTCTTATTTGGTACAGGAAGAGTGCAAAGAGTACTCAAAGAACTTGCAGATATAATTTCGGAACCTCTGTCCATTATTTTTGAAAAGTCTTGGCAAACAGGTGAGGTGCCAAAAGATTGGAGGCAGGCAAATGTTGTCCCCATCTTCAAGAAGGGGGAAAAGGAGGATCCAGGTAACTGCTGACCCATCAGCTTGACTTCTATACCAGGAAAAGTGTTCGAACAAATCATCAAACAGTCCGTCCTTGAGCATTTAGAAAGGATGGATCTGATCACTAAGAGCCAGCATAGGTTTCTCAAGAATAAGTCATGTCAGACTAATCTTATCTCCTTTTTTGAGAAAGTTACTACCTTGCTGGATCAGGGGAATGCTGTAGACATAGTTTATCTAGATTTCAGTAAGGCTTTTGATAAGGTTCCACATAGTATTCTAGTTGACAAATTGGGAAAATGTGGGTTAGATCCTATTATTGTTAGATGGATCTGCAACTGGTTGACAGATCGTACCCAAAGAGTGCTAGTTAATGGTTCCTCGTCCACTTGGAGAGAAGTGACTAGTGGAGTTCCTCAGGGATCTGTGCTGGGCCCTGTGTTGTTCAACATCTTTATACATGATTTGGATGAAGGAATAGGTAAAGGTAAAGGTCCCCTGTGAAAGCACCGGGTCATTCCTGACCCATGGGGTGACGTCACATCCCGACGTTTCCAAGGCAGACTTTGTTTTATGGGGTGGTTTGCCAGTGCCTTCCCCAGTCGTCTTCCCTTTACCCCCAGCAAGCTTATTAAATTTGCAGATGATACTAAATTGGGAGGGGTAGCAAATACGGTAGAAGACAGAGCCAAGATGCAGGATGATCTTGACAGGCTGGAGAAATGGGCTAGAACTAATAAAAGGCACTTCAACAAAGACAAATGTAAAGTTCTGCATTTAGGTAGGAAAAATCAAATGCATAATTATAGGATGGGGGAGACTTGTTTGAGCAGTAGTGTGTGTGAAAAGGATCTTGGGGTCTTAGTAGACCAAACACTGAACATGAGTCAGCAGTGTGATGCTGTAACTAAAAAGGCAAACGCAGTCTTGGGCTACATCAACAGAAGTATAGCGTCCAGATCATGTGAAGTGTTGGTATTGCTTTACTCTGCTCTGGTTAGACCTCAACTAGAATACTGTGTTCAGTTTTGGGCACCACAATTTAAGAAAGATGTAGACAAGTTGGAACATGTCCAGAGAAGGGCAACAAAGATGGTGAGGGGTCTGGAGACCAAGTCCTATGAGGAAAGGTTGAAGGAGCTGGGTATGTTTATCCTGAAGAGGAGAAGACTGAGAGGGGATATAATAACCATGTTCAAGTACTTGAAGGGCTGTCATATAGAGGAGGGTGCCGAGTTGTTTTCTGTTGCTCAAGAAGGTCGGACCAGAACCAATGGGTTGAAATTAAATCAAAAGAGTTTCCGTCTAGACATTAGGAAGAATTTTCTAACAGTTAGAGCGGTTCCTCAGTGGAACAGGCTTCCTCTGGAGGTGGTAAGCTCTCCTTCCCTGGCGGTTTTTAAGAAGAGGTTAGATTGCCATCTGTCAGCAATGCTGATTCTGTGACCTTAGGCAGATGATGAGAGGGAGGGCATCTTGGCCATCTTCTGGTCACTAGGGGTGTGGAGGGGGGAGGTAGTTGTGAATTTCCTGCATTGTGCAGGAGGTTGGACTTGATCGCCCTGTTGGTCTCTTCCAACTCTATGATTCTATGATTCTAAGGCAGAGAATTGCCGTGCCAGCGTGGGGGGGGGGTGTTCCTGGGGCAGACCGGGTGCAGGAGCCGCCAGTTGGTGGCTTCCTATCCCCATTCGCCCCATTATGCCAGCACCGGGAAAAGCCTTGCTGTTTTCAATGGGGCAAAAGTCCCCATTAAAAATAAAATCCGCGAAACGGCTTTTTTTTTGTTTATCGGTGTATGGGGAATGGCATTAGGAGACGGCTCACCTGCGCCTTCTCCCCGCTGTTTCCGTACACCAATTCTCGGGAATGCACAGTTAGGTATGGGAGGAAAGACACATGCCTTTTTCCAGGAATGCTTCTTTCATTTAACAAGCAAGCCAAGGGCAGCTGTGCAGATAGAAGCTTCAGGCATCTATATTTATCCAAAGCAAAATCTAAAACCAAAACCATAGAATACTTTTTATTATGACCAATTAAAATGTTTAAAAGTGTGGGGGCGGGGCGGGGGGAATAACATTTTCAGGCCATGATGATGAGGCTTTTTTGTGCATCCCATAGTATGCCTATAGGATGCTAAACTGAATTTGGTGGGAACAGGGACTGGCTAACTATTATCAGATTGCACCCCCAACATTTAGGGAAGAAGAAACAAAGAATGGAGGCATCCCACTTAAAATGCAAATGCCGGCGGTTGTCAGATCCCTCCCTACTACTAGACAGATCCCATAAAAAGCTGAGAGCAGATGAGCTTTCAGATTCAGTTCCACTTCTGTAAAGTGGGAAGAGTTGTGGGTGCCACAACTCTGCAAGGGGTGTAAAATACATTGAGCTCTCAGAAGTGTTATGTCTTTGCAAACCTGTGGCAAATTTGCAGAGAATGTGGCAAGCTGAAATGCCATGGTTAAGGAAGCACGGGTTCTTTCATCAGTGAGCTTAATTAGCCACATTGCTGTGCAGGAAGAGATGAGCCTTTAGGACTGGTTGGCTGACAGCACATCCGAGGATTAGCCTGAACTGAGCAGTGATCGTGAATGGCAGGAGTTGGGGGAGGGTGGAGACAAGCTGTATTCACATGCATAGAGGCGATTCCCAATTATTTTAGGGAAGTTGCGTAACCACTACTGGCCTGACCTGCTCCCATAAATATATTCTCATTTCAAGCATAGTGCTGTCTCCATTCTGATTGCTCTTTGTCTACAGCTTACTGGCCAATGAGATGTTTCTGAGACCTGGGATTGAACAACTCCAAATTTATACTGAATGTGCTCATTCCAGATAGTGTTTAACATGTTGCTTTTTCTTCTTTTAAGAAAAGGGACGAATTGGAATATGTAATAAATGATCAGGATGTGGAATGGTATAGTATAGCCCCAACCTCATCAGATCTCCAAAGGGTCAGTACTTGGATGGGAGACCACCAAGGAAGACTCTGCAGAGGAAGGCAATGGCAAACCACTTCTGCTTAATCACTTGCCTTGAAAACTCTGTGGGGTTGCCATTTTACGGCACTTTACACACAAACAATAAATTATCACTTTTCTGCTGCATTCTTTATGGCAAGTATATTGCTTTGTCATACAACTGCCTTGGGGCTAATCCCTCCACACTTGTAAAATCTTCTTATTCCAACCACCAGCGCACTGCCGAAGCCTAGGCTTTAAATCCCTAAAAATAGTAGCAGGATTTACTTGGCGTGCAGACTGCTGAAGCATGTTTCAAGTTATTTTTCCAGGGAAATTTGCCATTCAATAAAAGGTTATTGATGGAGAAAAAATAGCATGGTTAGCTTTTTAATTATGCAGCTGGTGGCCTTGGTGATTTTCTTACACAACTGTAATAATAATCTTAGTGGATTAATGTTTATCTTTTTATTTTTTTAAGTGTGCCACCCCATCCTTGGTGACAGCCGGTTTATGCCACTTCCTCTCTCTATCCATTTCAGAATGTAACAGCCACAGATCACTGACTTCACATTTTAGTTGCAGATTAGAGAAAAGATCTGGCAGTTTGAAAAAAAGGCCTGCAATTAAAACTCACCATGCAATGTTTGTTTGTTGTGTTTCTGGATCTTGTGGCGTGGACTCCCCGGTTAGTAGATGCAGCATTTCCACAGCAGTCTTGCTGGGAAACCCTGCCAGACAATCAGTGACATGAGGATTTCTGAGTCTAATCCTAGCAATTTTTTTAAAAAGACTCACTGCATGGCGGTGCCCCCAGCTGGGAAGTAATCAGGCACAACTGAGCCTAATTATTCAGTCAGAATATTTGCAAAATGCTGTGCTCAGTGGCTGGGTGACTCGTTCTCTCTCTCTAGGGTTGCCAGCTCTGCCTTGGGAAATTTCTAGAGATTTGGGGGGTAGAGTGTGGAGAGGGAAGGGTTCGAGGAAGGGAGGGACCTCAGGAAGTTATCATGCCATAGATTTTACCCTCCAGTGCAGCTGTTTTCTCCAGAAGAACTGGTCTCTGTAGTCTGATCACCTGTAATTCCAGAAGATCTCTGGGCCCCACCTGGAGGTTTGTAGTTCTATCTCTCTCTCATGGAAGTGAATTTTTTAAAACCTCATATTGGCCTCCACCCAGAGGGGATGTCAGAGAGTTTGCCATTGCACTCAAATGTAACAAGTATAGATTGCATGAAGCAAGTCTGTTATTATAATTTGTATTTTTCATTCTTTTTTTAAGACGTATCTCGTCAGTTGGACAAGATCCACTGATGGTTCAACAAGAGCCATATAAAAATCTGGATAACCTGACTTTCTGCTCAGATTGTTTGCACGTTCCTTATCTATATTTTCACTTGGTGGTTTATTTATTTTGTTTATTTACCTACTTCGCTTATACCACTCCTTTCTCCTCAACGGGGACCCACAATGGCTTACATCACTCTCCTCTCCTCCATTTTATCATCACAACAACCCTGTGAGGCAAGTTAGGATGACAGTATATGACTGGCCCGAGGTTACCCAGAAAGCTTCCATGGCAGAGTGGGGATGTCTCCCAGACTGGGTCTCCCAGACCCTGGTCTGATACTTGAATCATGCTGTGCTTATATAATTTGGAATGCTTATTGTGCTTACTCCTCACACCAAAAGTAGAATTTAGGATCTTTCATATCTATGGTAGGTGCCATTTGACTCCAGTCTTCCAACGATCACTAAATTTAAGTCTAATTTATTGCTTGGTATTTATGCTATTTTATTTAAAGAATGTTTAGCATGTTGCTGCATCAAACTGAAGTCCAGAATGGCTTACATACATTACATAAACTATCCAAACCAAAGAGTAAAAAACAAATTAAAATCCAACATAAACACATTCTTTTTAATGTACTAAATGAGGAAAACTCAACAACCACCCATAAATTAAAATGTTGTATTCAGTGTTCACCTAAAACTTTTTTATATAAATGTGTTTTTTATCATGCATTTGTGCAGTACAATCCTGTGCATGTTACACAACCGGATGTATTTTCATATACTAGCATCGTATCTTGTTTGTGAAAATCCCTCAGGACATCTTTAATATGAAAAATACAAAATTCTCTGGATGCCCTTTATTAATACCAAACAAAATGTCCCAAAAGAGAGGGCAAGGTTGTGAGTTCTCGAGAACTAATCAGGCTGGATGTTAAAACCATTATTTCAAGCCATCATTTTGAAGCTGTTTGTCTGCTCTTGTTTGGAAAGTCAAGCAGACTTGAAAGGTTCTGGGATCAGGACAGAGTTGGTAACAAGTACTGGTGAGTCTTTGGGAAGGGAAAGGGTCCATGTGTTGGCCATGGGCACAACCTTAACTTCTGTATATTGAATAAGTGGTGTTGTGAGCTTATTGTATCTCTTCCAGCCCCCATTTGCATCAATATAGTTTTATGGCCACACAGAGTAAAACACTCAAGTTCATTCTCCAGTCATATTTTCAGAATTGGAATGAATAGGCAAAAGGGTTTGTTATTTTCCATTTTCTTTTTCTGTTCAGAAGGCATGGATAGTTCAGCTGTCAGAAAACTGTCTTTGACGAGTACCATCTTTGTCAGCCCAAGGCTTTTCTTAGAAAGGGGCAACAATTTGAATGTTATAGTTCTACTAGCATTGCATATAATCCAAACTAAGTGTAATGGGAAAGAGGATCTCCTGCTGTTACTTGCCATTTAAGCTTAATGGGGCAGAAGCATTAAAATCAAGGAATGCTGGGCCTAAGTCTCTGAATGTTCTGTATTCCCTCCTGATGGGAAATGTGTAGGAGCTATTAAAGGTCTAAATACAACCATTGTATTTTTATTTCTGTGACTAGATTCACTAATATCCTTGTGCACTCTCTGGAAACACCCAGTTAAAAGTGGCTTCTTCACAACTTCTGCTTCTTACAAATGATTAGGGCTGTCAAAAAAAAATTCGGTACAGTTTGGATTCGGCCGAATTTGGCCCTTGTGGGTTCGGTACGTGCCGAAGTCCAAACTCCCCCACTTCGGATCCGTTCAATTCGGCGGGAATTCAAAGTTCGGGAAAAAATTCGGCCGAATAAAGCCATTAAAAACACAATCAAGCCTTTCCGTGGCTCTGGGGGGGGGCATTTATGGGGTTAGAGGTCCCAAACTTTTGGCAGAGCTTCAAAGGACGTTTATTGAAAGACTCCCCAAGTTTTGTAAAGATTGGGTCAGGGGTGGCTGAGATATGGGCCCTGAAAGGGGTCCCCCCCACCCTTAATGTGCATCTCTCAGCAGAGCTTGCCGCCCACGCACAAAGCTCCCAGCCCCGACAACAGCTGAGAAATTAGCAAAACGACTGCAAACACAACCTTGTTAAACAACACCTTTGCAACACACAACTGAAACCTCCCCCCTCAAACCAGGGAGCGAGAGACTCAAGGGGGAACACACACCCCAGGCAGAACCGACGAAAGCCCCCTTTGGCTTCCCCCCCCCACCCACAGAAACTGCTCCCTCCCCACACACACACAGACTCTGCTTTCCCCCACACACACACACATACACAGGAGAAAAATTATAGATTAAAGCCCCCAAAGGGGTCATACTGTGGCTGTCTTCTGTTCCATCAAGAGGGGCTGAAGAGAGGACTTGTAAATAATCCAAGATGATTCCAATTAGGCACGGAACGTTTTGCTCTGGAGAAGATGCACAGGATCGGATCCATTCATCCCAATAGGGAAAAGGGGAAAGGGGAAAGCCCATATCTCGGGACCCCCTGACCCAATGTTCACAAAACTTGGGGGGTATCTTAAGAACACTGGTCTGAAACTCCGCTCAAAG
Organism: Euleptes europaea; assembly: GCF_029931775.1. Classification (NCBI taxonomy): domain Eukaryota; kingdom Metazoa; phylum Chordata; class Lepidosauria; order Squamata; family Sphaerodactylidae; genus Euleptes; species Euleptes europaea. The sequence continues at coordinate 81,490,311 of NC_079314.1, read as the reverse complement.
TTTGGGATCTGCACCCCCAAAAATGCGCCCCCTGCAGCCCTGGAAAGAGAAAAGGGGGGAGGTGATATTTCTGCCCCCACTGAACCCATCTTTACAAAACTTGGGTAGTATCTTAAGAATAATTCATTGAAGCTATGCTAAAAGTTTGGGGGCTATATCCCCAAAAAAGCGCCCCCTGCAGCCACATAAATGGAAAAAGGGGGGAGGGAAAAGGGGGAGAGCCCATATCTCGAGACCCCCTGACCCAATGTTTACAAAACTTGGGGGGTATCTTAAGAACACTGGTCTGAAACTCCGCTCAAAGTTTGGGATCTGTACCCCCAAAAATGTGCCCCCTGCAGCCATGGAAAGAAAAAGGGGGGAGCCCATATCTCGGGACCCCCTGACCCAATGTTTACAAAACTTGGGGGTACCTTAAGAAGCTTCATCTGAAGCTCCAGTGAAAGTTTTGTGTCTGTACCCCAAAAAATACGCCCCCTGCAGCCACAGAAAGGAGCGAATGTGCACAAGCACCCCACACACACACACACAAGGATTTCGCTCTCTCTCTCTCTCTCCCTGGCCAGGCCGCACATCAGCTGATTCCTCCAGTACTCAATCCTGACTGATTGGCCAGAAGAAGACCCAGCTTGCCCACCGATTGGCCGGGGGAGGAGAATGCTGCTTACTGACGGTTATGCTGCTTACTGACGGCCGAATTTGCCGAATTTATTCGCGAACTCCTGAACTCACTGAATTCGGCCCCCCCGGTTGCCCGTCAGTTTTGAGTTCGGTTCCTCCCGAACTAAAAACCACCGAATCAGGGGAAATTCGGCTGATTTTCAGTTCGGGCCGAACCGAATTGACAGCCCTACAAATGATAGTGATAAAATTATAATGAACATTCTGGGAATCTTTGCTTTGATATATTGTCTCTTTTTTGCAAGTCTATGCTACGTGTATGTTGGAATTATTTCTGATATAGCTTGAGCAGTTTCAAGGCCCATTGAAACCAACATAATCTGTGATTGAATTTTTGAAGATTGAATTTTTGAAGATTGAGTGTTGTTGATTCATAGTGACCAGCAAGCTGATGAAGCAGACAAAACGTGTTTAGTCTAGAGGCACATACTTGCTGGCTTTGTTTCTCGTCCCTATTTGGCACAGAAGACCCAGTTTGCCATTTGGTTGGCACTGTGGGTCTGCCATCATGGAACAAGAGAGTCTCCACTGAATGATATAGGAGAGTCTCCACAGATTTTGAGTCTGCTTACCAATGTTTTTCTTTAAGGACTACAGCGTTATTTGGATTTATTGGCCATTGGTGTTTGCCTTCTGTGGTTGGAGACATCTGTTGGACTTGAAACTGACACATGGTTTGTGTAATTTGTTATATAGTAAGTGTAAGCATGAGTATAATGTCTTACTATCCTACTATCTTAATGTGATAAGTTACTATAAGTTTCCTTTGGTTGTTTGAGGACTTTAAGCAAAGCATAGATATATTAGAAATTGAGCCTTCATGCTGTCTTTGTATATTAGTACCTGGAGGTTGGCAATCCTAGCATAGGAGTCTTCTTGGTGTATTTCTGTCTCCCTATTTAAAAGCAAGAATGGAAGGAGAGGCATTTCACCCAGGAGCATTACAAGTGTAACACCATTACAAGTGTGCACATCTGTCAGAGCAAAGCAAATTTCAACAATGGCATGTTTTTCACCATTTGCTCTATCAGGGCCTTTACTGCCATAATTTTAATCCAGTTTGATCTCATTTTTGTTTATAAAAGTGGGACTTATCTGAAAGGCAGGGTTAAGATACAGGGTACAATCTACATCAAAATGTTGCCAGTCATGAGAGATGGTTCTTACTTCATGTAGGAAAAGAGCTGCTGTTTATAGCTTTATTTTGCACCATCATAATCCTTTCAGCTATGCTCCAGACCTCATAAATGTTATGGGTAATTCTATAATTATCTTTCCCAACCTTTTTAACAGAATGCAGCGACAGGGTATTGAGATTTAAAATGGAATGACTGCTGGCGGATGGATTTGTAACAGTTTCCCTTCATGCTGGATTCCTAATGAAAATTGCCACACACAAGTGTTATCACTACTGGGAAAATTTATTTATTTGTTGTATTTCAATGCTGCCTTTTGGGCAAACCCAAGGTCCCCAGCGCAGCGAACATTAAAGCATTTCAAACATTAACCACAGCATTTAAAATACAAACATATCTAAAAATATTTAGAACAGTTAAACAAAACACATAAACACACAACCAGTGAGAAGGGCTAGTAAGAGTTAGTGAGGGAATGCCAAATAAAACAAAGAAGTCTTCATTTGCTGGCAGAAGACAATGATAGAGGGAGAGAAATCAAAGTTTAAAGCGTTTTGTTGAGTTGACACCCATCTAAGCTTTGATGGCGGGGGCATCCCAAGCAGAGACAAGAGACATCAGGTAGGTTCATAGGTGAGTAGATAGTCCTGAAGGTATGCTGGTATCAGTAAGTGAAGAGATTTAAAGATCAATACCAGCCTGGAAGCAAATTGGGAGCCAGTATAGATGAAACAAGACTGGGGTGATACGCTCCCTGTGACCCTCTCAAGTCCATACTTTGGCCGTAGCATTCTGTAACAACCTGAATCTTCTGGACAGGCTTCAGGGGCAGCCACACACAGAGCACACTGCTGTAATCTAATCTAGATGTTACCAGGGCATGCGCCACAGTGGCAAGATCATTTCTCACCGGGAAGGGCTACAGCTGGCTCAACAGCCAAAGCTGGGGATAAAGGGAAGTTGACTGGGGAAGGCACTGGCAAACCACCCTGTAAAAAAAGTCTGCCTAGTAAATGTCAGGATGTGACATCACCCCATGGATCAAGAATGACCTGGTGCTTGCACAGGGGACCTTTACCTTTAGGAGCCCCATGGCGCAGAGTGGTAAGCTGCAGTATTTCAGTCAAGGCTCTGCTCATGACTTAAGTTCGATCCCGACGGAAGATGGTTTCAGGTAGCCGGCTCAAGGTTGACTCAGCCTTCCATCCTTTCGAGGTCGGTAAAATGAGTACCCAGCTTGCTGGGGGTAAAGGGAAGATGACTGGGGAAGGCACTGGCAAACCACCCTGTAAACAAAGTCTGCCTAGGAAACATTGGGATGTGACGTCACCCCATGGGTCAGGAATGACCCGGAGTTTGCACAGGGTGTTTGCACAGTGTTTGCACACTTAACCTTTATTAAACCCGAATCTGAAAAATACCAGGGGAGGGGGGATTGGTGCACGCCCCTACTTGAGAGTAAATCCTTTGAACCCAATTGGTGTGTTTGCTGAGCATATATGCATAGGCTCAGACTGCATGTTATAGAATCCACATTACCTTTCTCAAACATTTTCCTGCCTTCCTTCTGCCAACATTGGAGCTTGAGAGGGATGATCACACTTCAGATATTACTAGTCGCACTGGTGGTCTCACAGGGATTCCTCAAATAGAACAAACTCATTGCTGTTTACTTTCACCGTTCTTACCAATTTCCAGTAAGTTCTTAGCATTAGGCATGTTTAACATCTTATTGACAGAGTAAGTTCTTAGCGGTAATACCCTGAGTTTGTCCTACTAAGTCTTCAAGTGCAATCTTTTTAAAGCCTTTATGGGTCCCCAGCCAGCCTTAATGAAGGCTTAGCATTTTATCACGCCAGCTCACACCTTGGAAAAGCTAAGAAGAGCAAACAGGCCCTGCTGAAGAAGTCAGGGAAGCTTTTGAAGACAATATTTGATGACACTTTATTGTGGTTAATTGTGCATATTCTTATACGGGAAGATTATACAGGCAGGCAGATATTTCTAATACAATTGCAATGTTTCATAACAATAATCACAAGGCTTTAAGAAGCATTCACAAATGGCTAAAATAGCAAAGCACAGCATAGAAAACTCATCATGAACTGACCAATTCTTTTTTTTCTTCTATTTTCTTCCTTTCTTTCTTCCACTCTATTTTACAACTGTCATTGTGCTTTCAGATGCTATGTTTGTGATTAAAAATGAATCTTTTTTTTTTCATTTCTACTTTATCTCATAATTTAACTCTTACATTTTTGTCCTGTGTTTCCTACAAGGAACTCAGGGAGGCCATACATTGCTGCCCCCTCCTCCGTTTTATCCTCACAGCTGGGGTAGTTTAGACTAACAACAGAAGGGACCAGTTCAGGGTCATTCAGTGAGCTCTGTGGTGGAGTGGGGATTTGAACCCAAGTCTCTTTGGTCCCAGTTCAACATGGTAACTGTTAGCTTGAGCTAGCTGTATGCAAGCAGAGGCAAGGTTGCCTTAAGATAAAGTCCACATGAGGCCTGCTACTTTAAGAAAGGAAAGGATATTCTTTATTGGTAAAGAAATCCATACTGTGATGTGAAAGATGAGATAGGCATTCTGACCAGCTAGCTAATTAGGGGAGAGAGAGAGCACATGTTGCTCTCTTGGAGGTGTGTGTGTGAGGGGCGTGAGAGGGAAAGAAAGAAAGAAAGAAAGAAAGAAAGAAAGAAAGAAAGAAAGAAAGAAAGAAAGAAAGAAAGAAAGAAAAGCTGGAAGGAAGTTTCTAAGGTCCAAATGACACATCTCTGGTTTTAAGTTGGTTCTGAGTTTCCTGGATCCAACTCAGGTTCCCCACAGCTATGGGAAATGGCGTTTAAGAAATAAAGGAGAGCCCGGGCTCAGAACGCCACTGCAGGCAGAGAAAGGACTCCTATCTCCTGTCTCCCCCAACGAAGCCATTTTCCCAACTAAAACAGAGCTGGGGGGGAGTTACTTCACTGTTTTTTCTGCTCCACATCCACAGAATACTGTTTGAGATCTCCTTTACTCATCCTGTTCACCATACATTTCATATGCTTTTTTTCCCTCACCTCTTTCCACTACTTTATTACTATTACTACGCTTACATGGTTGAGGCCATGATAATGTCATGGAGGATTGCCATTGGTTGTGCTTCTTGCTGGAAATGAAAAAGGAGGGAGGAACCTCTGAATGACAAGAACAAAGGGTACAGAGTACCAGCGGTCTAAAAAAGTAATTATAGGAGCATCCAAAAATACCAAAAGGTGCATATATAATTCAAAAATTACCAAACTGCTTATAACAGGCTTCCAAATTAACCAGTGCAAGGTCATTCATGACTGATGAAGATTCAGACATCGAAACAGGAACTTAGCAGGCATCCTGTCATTGTTGTGGGCTCTTCTTCAGCTGGTAAACTGTTTTATATAGAATTGCCATATTGAAGTTGTACATGATAACTGTATTAAAATTGTTATTTGCTAAAACTGGCATGTAAACCTTTTGATAGTGTTCCTATTTGCTGCCGTTTTGACTTGTGGACATATTGTGGTATACCTGGGTACTTTTGCAATTATAATAATAATCCTTTGTATTTTCTATTACATTTTGGAATTTTTGAATTACATATACATTTTGGAATTTTTGATGCTTCTATAATTATTTTTTAGACCTTTGGTACTCTGTACCCCTTGTTCTTGTCTTACTAGAAATATGCAGCTTTGTGCCAAGTAAAGCTTAGATGGGGAAACTGCAAGTTCAAATCTTTAGTCAGATACTAGGCCCCAGAGGGATGTCTCACTCAGAGCCAAAGTAGCTATTGTAACAGTCACCGGTCCAACCTATGGCCACTGCCGCCATTTTAGAGGGGAACTTAGCCATTTTAAAATTGCTGCAAGGATCTGCAGTGCCGTGGCCCCGTGTGATCTTCTCCCCCTCTCCCGTGCCTTTTCAAGTGCCGAAACAGACCAGACCGCATGATGCCGTAGTGCCACAGGTCTGATTAGGACTTGGACCCTCGTGACAATTTTGAAATGGCTAAATTGGCTTCTAGAATGACATTGGCAACAGCAGGTCCAACTTGTAGCCAATATAACATCTCATCTGGCCCTCAGCCTATTCTGTTTCACCGGGTTGCTAACATCACTTGGTGTTAGGCTCGTGTCTACCAAGCTGCAGTCTTCTGGCTCATCCTCAGCTTCACTCATTCAATTCAGTTGCTCTGTCAGAAATAATTGCACAACAAAGCCAGACGTCGCACTGCTTTGCTTTTGAAAACCCTTCTGATATTATGCAATGCATCTGAAATCACAATGTGACTTTAATACAAATACAAAAACCTTTAATGGCATAGAGTGACTTTAATATAAGAAGTGGAAATACCCCTTATTCTAAAGCTCTTCTAATTAATGTATGTAGAGTAATGCATAACAATGAAAACTGCCTCCCCATAGTCTAATAGGGCATCTCTAGGGCTGACTGCAATTACTTTTGAAAGCAGCAAATGTGTGACAGACCAGGAGGCCATCTAGTTCATACCGAGGTCTGGTGAATCCTGCTGCAGTGCAGAACTTAATGAACTCAAAGACCATTTCCACCCCTATAATTTTCTCAGTGTGTGACTCAACTTTGCCTAGCATTTAGAAGTAAAACAAGGGGAAAGTTTGGAAAAATAAAATCTAACTAATTAACCCTTGAAAAACTCATGGGTTTAAATTAGCAAGAGGAAAGTTTGCAAGCACAATTTTATTTTGGAGTGTCTGTGCAACATTTAAAAGATATGGGAAGTTTATCATTCTCGGTAGCAGCATTAACAGAAGCTGCACACAATAGTGTCCTTTTGTTTAGCTTTCCTTGATAGATAGGTTACCATTGTCTACATGGTTCTGACGCAAGAGCACAGAAGGGCAATTGCTGGGGAAGCTTCTGATAAGCTTTCTCTCATTCCTATGGCTGGCACCTACAATGTTTGGAAGTGGCCAGAGATGTGATCCCTTGGGTGCAGGCTGAGGGGCAAGAGCCAAATGGCTCTTGGCCGTTTGACTGATAGCTATGGCTGGTAGCCAGTGGCTTTGGAGGCGCAAGCTACAGAATTCTGGACCAGTCCAAGAGATAGTTTATTTTGTTGGTGTTGTTGGGATATTATGCTTGTTTGCTGTCTGTCCTCTCTGGGGAGAAAAGCAGGTTACAAATATTTAAAATAAATAAATAAGTGGTCCTAATATTTTCTTTCAAACCCTTGGAATTAATATTTAGCACATCATTGCCAAACACACTGTGCCTTTGCAGGGCATTCGAACTGCCCATTCTCCAGGCTTCTGTCTCTGTTCCACCTCATTGATAACGGGGCGAATACGCATGGTCGCTTTAGCCTCCTTTATTCCCTGTTTCAGCCAGGATTCAGCCAGGATCAAAAGCATGCGTTTCGCCAAACGTGCGTTTGATCCTGGCTGGATCCTGACTGAAACAGGAAATAAAAGAGGCTAAAGTGACCATGCGTTTTCATCCTAAAACAGGGCAATTATTTTTTCAGAAACAGAACCAATGGAAACTGAGAGTATTCTGTGGTGTGTGTTTGTGCAAGCATCTCTCCAGGATCAGAGGAGCATGCCTATTATATTAGGTGCTGTGGAACACAGGCAGGATGGCATTGCCGCAGTTGTCTTGTTTGTGGGCTTCCTAGAGGCCCCTGGTTGGCTACTGTGTGTACAGACTGCTGGACTTGATGGACCTTGGTCTGATCCAGCATGGCTTTTTTTATGTTCTTATGAGTACTCATTGTTCAATCCTGTAACATCATGGGTAATGAACATACTCCTGCCCTATGTCCACATTGTTTGGAGAACTTTAAGAGCACCTTTAAGAAATCATTATACTTGCTTCTTTAGAGATTAAATGTTCTCCATTATAGCAGTGCACGGGGAATGTTTATAAGGCTACCCTTCCTGCATAGAACCAACACACTTGTGGGGACGCCTTTCTTTCTTTTTGTAATGTGTTCTCCATAGTATTTCTTTCATACTACAGTGCTAGAGTGCATATGCAATCTGTATAAATGTGTGTGTACATATAATCATATACCTATCTATCTTCCTCACCATATTCATCATGTGGAACATTTTGTGGGGCTGTGACACCAGATGAAGGCTACAGCAACATACCCATTAAGATAACCAAGGAAGGGTTTAGGCTCTTGCATGAAAGTATGCTTCGAAGAAGAAGAAGGAGAAGAAGGAGGAGGAGAAGGAGGAGGAGAAGGAGAAGGAGAAGAAGAAGGAGAAGAAGAGTTGGTTTTTATATGCTGAATTTCTCTACCACTTAAAGCAGACTCAAACCAGTTTACAATCACCTTCCCTTTCCCTCCCCATAACAGACACCCTGTGAGGTAGGTGAGGCTGAGAGAGCATGACTTGCCCAAGGTCACCCAGCTGGCTTCATGTGTAGGAGTGGGGAAACAAATCCAGTTCACCAGATTAGCCTCTGCTGCTCATGTGGAGGAGTGGGGAATCAAACCCGGTTCTCCAGATCAGAGTCCACTGCTCCAAACCACCGCTCTTAACCACTACACCACGCTGGCTCAATGTATATACAGTATTTCTAAATTAACTTGTTTTGGATGGAGGTACTAATAACAGATTAAAAGATTTATGCTTGGGAAATATATATATTTTTTAATTGGATGAAGTTTCTTGAAATAGGATCATGACTCGAAGGTTTATGCCAATGCCATCAGCACAGTATACTGTGCACAGCACAGCAGTTTCCCATAGGAGAAAACTTCAGTTAAAATCTGATTTACAATCTGCAATGTTGAGAATATCATTTGAGTTTTAATGAAGACATTAATAAATCAATGACTTGCTTGATTAGTTGTCACAATTAATGCTTTGAATGTGACTGGCTACTATTATGAAAGCCAAGAACTTCTGTCCCAAAACAGTCCTTTGCAAGACAAATTTCTGATGTTTGCTGCAGAATTGCTCACACCCTGAATGCTTTCTTAAACAAAGGTAAGTGATGGATAGTCATGGACTATGTAGAGCTTAGTAAGGCAGATGACCTGGAAGACCATGCTATTTCCTTGCCATGGTGATTGGCCTCCAGTCCTGTAATTCTGGGAGCAAGGGAAGGAAGGTAGCATTCCTGAACTCCCAGTAGAGAGCTGATCTGAGTGCCATGTTTCTCAGGTTCTCCCGAGAAAATCCAAGAAGCGATCTATATCGGGGTGCTGTATAGCACTCCAACCCGGTTCCTAACAAGTGGACTGGGGAGCAGGAATACCCCTGCAGCCGAGAAGAGCGGTTTGACTCCTAAACTCTCTGAGGGAGCTTTTTTAAGTCCCCCAGAGGTTTGGATGCTTGTCCCGCCGGCATCGAGGGATACGACATCGCCATGAACGCTCCTTTGGCAGTTGGCTCTGATCTCCTCCATCACCATCAAAGAACAATATTTTAAAGGAAAAACCTCATATCCCGAAATCCAAGTGAGTTACTTGAACTCTTTTGTTTTTACCTTGAATAAGAAGTTACGGGGGGTTGATAAAATCATCTGTGAACTCCACGTCTCTCCGCCCATCATATAAGCTGATTTCTTAATAAAATATCCATCAGATAAACCGGCAGGAACCCTATCAATCTGATCAGTGCATAGACTAAACAAACGGGACTTTTTCATTGACACTGCAACTACCAATTAGATGTGGCATCGCTGGAAGGGGAGGGAGGAGTGAACCCCCCCCCCCCGATTTGTGGCATCTTACTGGTTTAAGAGAGTCCTCCAGCCACGTTCTATTGGAAGCGATTCATCTTGGAACCGGAAGACAGCAAGCAATTTAATCTACTGCTCCTTAAGGCACTGAAGCAAAAATACCATCGAGGAAGAAGGTCGTAGGAGCAGAAGTATGTTCCTCTTGTACAACTGTTAAAACGTTCCCATACCCTCGGATCAGCGAGAGGAGGCGACAGAAGGTCCGCGTCTTTACAACTTCCTGTGTATTTCCTGCTTCCTGCTTCATCTGCCGACCTAGAGTGTCCTTTACATCTTGTTGGTATTTTAAACTTGAAAACCCCGTTTTCACACCAGTTGGACGATTTTGACATTTATTGTGGCGAAAATGCAATACATACTGACTTGAAAGTCTTACACCACAGGATCACTCTATTGAGAACCTGCCAAACTTTTCAAATATTATTATACTGTAAATGTCTGGATCCCATCCAAGATCTGGATCTTTACATAGCCCTGCATTCCCTAAACTTAAAGAAACCACACAAGAAACATCTATGGAAAAGAAAGTACAAGAAATGCTAGCCAAACACTCTGAAGCGTTTGCAAAGCAACATGATCAAATGTCCAAATAAATGGAACAATTGACTTCTATGATGACTACTCTTAGCCAATCTAGTCAAACTATTAACCAGAAACTTGACGCTGTGACAGAAGAAATTAAGGATATGAAGACTCAGGTTACAGCAATGAAAGCGGATATGAAGACAATGGATGCTTCAGTTAAAAAGGTGATTGATGAACAAAAAGAGGCAAAGAAGAAAATAGAAGGACATGATAGACAACTGGATGCAATACACTCTCAAGAAGATACAGTCAAGGACCAGCTAGCCATGATGGATTTGAAGGTGAGAGAAGTCAATCTTCGCATATGAAACCTGCCTGAAGATCTGGGTGATACCAGAGAGACCATGATAAAAACACTAGCTGACCTATTCCAAATAGAAGAACAAGATCTAGATCATGCAATAAATAGAATATACAGGATACCTTTACCGTCAAGATTGAAGAAATCTAAGTCCAGAGTCATCATGATCTCCTTCTACGACATTAGGATGAAAGACACTATGATGCAGTTGCATTATGAGAAACCCATTGTTGTAGGGGAGACACCACTAGTAATTCTTAAGGACATTCCTTGGCATCTTTTGACACAGAGAAACAAATACAAAGACTTTACAATGATGTTGAAGAAGAATGGAATAAGGTATCGCTGGATAATGCCACAAGGACTTACTTTTACCTATGAAGAGGTCAGAACAACTGTTACTTCCTTGGCGGATGCTGGGAAATTTATGAGAAAATATAAAAAAGAACTAATGGGTCTCATGCCGGAACAAGAATGTGATCAAGAGCAAGAGGAAGATGACTTGTCATCACAAGGGGCATCTGGTGGACTCATGTCCTAAAATTTATTTTTTATAACTTAATCACCATGGCTAAAGTAATTTCATGGAATGTAAATGGACTGAATGAAAAAACCCTATGAGGGTTGCACTTTTTTTTTTTTTGCACTGGGCGAAGGTTTCAGCCGGGCCGAAACCTCCTTAGGAGGCAACGCCACTGCGTTGCCTCCTAAGCCCAGCGCAAGCATTCCCATCAGGAATGCGCTGTTAGATTGGTTCAGACAGAACCAAACCATGGTTTGATGTTCTGTGTTAATGAGCCCACTCCTTCCTCCCCTAACTCACTCAGATTCAGTTAATAAATTCAGCTGTGAAGACTCATCTGTAGTTTGCTGGTTCATCCTAACCAGCAAACTATGGTTTATGCTTGGCCTTCAAACCAAGTAGCAAATCATGGTTTGAAGCTGGTTTGCAAGCCTGGATTTGGAGAAGAAAGTATGTGTGAAGGGAGGAAGGAGGTGAAGGAGGGAACACATAAAGGCAAGATTCACTCATGTAGCACTAGACTATTGTTTGAATTATTTTTAAAGGTTCACTGGTGCAATTAACATCCTACAGAACATCAGAATACTGGTAGTTTTTTACCTTTCTAAAATATGAGCAAATATATATATATCTATCACCATATATGTCAAGTATTGACTTGGAGAAAGTTCTGTTGATTCTGTACACTTAGGTATGCTGCATAGTACAGGGGCATCCAGCAACCATATCCCAGAAGTGCTTGGAAAATGTCATTAAGTTGTTATCTAGTCTCATAAAACATTTCAGGGAGTAAATAGTCCAAGGATATTTTCCAGTGTCGGGCTCTCTATTTTAAGTATTTTAAGGTGCTTATCTCTATGGTATCTAAGCAACAAGCGTAACAAGCTTCAAAGGGGGAAAATTAGGTATTTTAAAAATGCAGAACTGAGCAGAAAGGCGATATATCTTAAACAACTAGAAATATCTCAAACTCATATCTGCTGGCTTTCTGATTAAAAGGAACAAATAAAACTTCAGTATAGAGTTATAAGATTTACATAGTATGCTGTTGTGTTGAGGGGGAAATGGGCAGAAGTATAAATTCCCCCAGATGGGCCACATGGCTACTGAAGAGTGGTTTGCATGACCAGTTTGGCTCATCATGCCATTTGACATGGAACCAGCATCAGCAAGATGTCAGTGTGGTACAGGCCGCAAAAGGCTCACACAAAGGGAAAGAAAGCCAGAAAGGATGGCCCCCCAGGTCGTGCCTTTTTGCTATTAACAATTTTACTCTTCAGATGAAGTCTAAAAAACTTCCACAAGGGTGGAATTACTTATTTACTTTTCAATTATAAGCCACTTTTCTCTCCAAGCCTCAAGGTGGATTACATAATGACACATTTATTTACTTCTTATTTATACCCCACTTTTCTGCCAAATGGGGACCCAAAGTGGCTAATAACATTCTCGGTCATTATGAACATATGGGAAGGAGTGTAAGAAGCTGCATTGTACTGAATCAGACCATTGGTCCATCAAAGTCAGCATTGTCTACTGAGACTGGCAGCAGCTCTGCAGGGTCTCAGGCTGATAACTTTTACATCACCTTCTAGCAGATCTTTTAACTGGAGATGTCGTGAATTGAACCTATGACCTTCTGCATGCCAAGAAGATTTTCTACCACTGAGCCACAGCCCCTCTCTGATTCTTCCCTCCTTCATTTTATCCTCACCTGTAAGGTAGGTTTGGCTGAGTGTGTGACTGGCCAAAGGTCATCCAGGAAGCTTCCATGGTGGTGGTAGAACTGAACCTGGATCTCCCAAATTGTAGCCTGACACTCTAACTACTACCCCAGGCTGGCTATCAATCTTTTGGTGATCGCTTTAAAGGCCTTTCTATTGTTATTCTTTTACAGACGGGAATGTATGGGGAAAGGCTGATATATTATAAGGAACTAGAAATCTCCAATGAGAAATTCTGGCAGAAGTCCCAATGGCTTTACTTCTTGCAACACAGGGGCAACTTGTGAAGAAGGAGGAGGAGGAGTTGGTTTTTATATGCCATCTTAAGGAAGAATCAAACCGGCTTACAATCACCTTACCTTCCCCTCCCCACAACAGAAACCCTGTGAGGTAGGTGAGGCTGACAGCACTCAAAGAGAGCTGTGAATAGCCCAAGGTCACCCAGCTGGCTTCATGTGTAGGAGTGGGGAAACCAACCTGGTTCACCAGATTAGCGTCCACTGCTCATGTAGAGAAGTGGTGAATCAAAACCAGTTCTCCAGATTAGAGTCCAACGCTCCAAACCATCGCTCTTAATCATGACATCATACTGATCTGATATTTTTGCTGATCTGATCATTGCTGTTCTGCAGTGCTGTAGCTACATATGGTCAAAGGATGCTCTGCAGCTTTCAAGCCTAGCAGGACTAGGTGACAGGAGAAGCTAACAAACACCCTTCCAGCCTAATACAACTGGATCTTCAGTTCTATCAACTTTCGTTTTAGTGCAAGTTGAGTTGTCACATGGATCTAGAAGAGTAGGTGCCTGATGCACATTTCTGGAAAAACCATTTCACATTTGGGGTGCCACCACTGAAAAAGCCCTTCCCCTCATTGTTGTCCATCAAGCTCCAAAGACGGAAGCATCAACAGGAGAGCCTTAGATTTTGGACATTATCCTCATGAGATCTTAATTTTTTTTAAAAATAGTTTAAACTTAAAATATAGGTTGCTTACTAGGGATGGATGAACTAGTTAGTAATTACTAGGAAATTCAATTAATTACAAGACACCGAAAAGGTGTCCAGATTGCCTAGATTTTCATGCCAGGTCCCTTCTTAGTGGTATTAGTGCCTCAGTGCATGCCTGATAGTCACTGGGCTCTTAAGCATTGTGAGTCTCCTCCATCTCTCCTGGTTTGGGCTGAGCCCCACCTGGTGTGTTCCACCCACTGAATCAAAAATAGGTTAAATCCGAAATATGGTTTGACCAGTGTTTCTGCAAAAGGAAAGTTCACTGCTAACAGTTTGAAATGGGTTAAAAAAAAAAAAACATTCTCTTGCTCAGCTTCACTTTTCAGATTTTAGCTCCGAGTTCTTCTTTGTTAGTCAAGGAGTGATGGATGTCATTAAGTTCAAATATTCCCAGGGGAACACTGTTTACTGCACTTCAGTCGTTCTACAGCATATTGAACAGAACATTTTCTCCTTAGCTCAAGTCCGGTTTCCTTAAATCATACATGCATTCCATAGTTACTGTCCTGATCCACCACCCATCATTCTACTGTCTTGCATGAGTATCTGCAGGGCTGTGTCCAGGTTTAGGGGAGCAAGCAGAGAGTTCCCAGGGCCTCTCTTCTCTCCTGTGCTAAATCCCAGGATGTCCTCTCACACCTCCCTTCTTTCCTACCCATCTGCATGGCTCCCATTTGCCAGTGTGTCCTTCCCCGCCTGTTTGCAAGCTCTCCCACCATTGCCAATCCTCACAGACACCTGCACTATCTGTAGCCCTTTTCCCAGTAGCACTAGCAAAATGAGCATTTGGGAGCACAGTTGGAGCACTGGCAAATGAGCAGGTGAGGGGTGACAGTAGCAGGCCCTGCCAGAAGCCCTGGACCCTGGCAGTTGCCTCACCTAAGTGTATGCTGACGCTGGCTCTGTATATAGGGTTGCCAGGTCACGCTTTGCCACCGGCAGGAGGTTTTTTGGGTGGAGCCTGAGCAGGGTGGGGTTTGGGGAGGGGAGGGACTTCAATGCCATAGAGTTCAATTGCCAAAGCAGCCATTTTCTCCAGGTGAACTGATCTCTATTGGCTGGAGATCAGTTGTAACAGCAGAAGATCTCCAGCTAATACCTGGAGTTTGGCAACCCTCCCTGTGTACCTGAGAGGCAGTGGGAATCAGTGTGTGAGAAAGGGCTACACTAGTCCCCTCCTTAGGCTTCCCAATTGCCCGGTTATGGCAAGCAATTGCCTGCCAATTAACCGGGATAGCCGCCGCTCCTTAACTGGTCGACAGGTGGAAGCAGGCCAGCTGAAGAAGGGGAAGTGATATGCACATGCAGTGCATGCACGACGCAATGACATCACTTCCGGGTTTACTCCAGAAGCAACAGCATTGTGATGGGGATGCTCTATGATTTCCATAGAGGTTTTGGAGGACAGTGTTAGAGCATCCCACACAATGCTGGCATTTCCAGGGTAAACCCGGAATTGATGTCATCATGCCACCTGCATGCCATGCACGCAAATCGCCACCTCCAGCACTGCCTCCAAGAAGCTCCTGCCAGTGGCAAGGGGGTACCTGGCAACCCTATCCCTCATTCCTATCATTTGGGTAGAATTCTGCCAACCATGCAAACGTATCTGTCATTCAGCTTTCCTGTCAGCAGTTTGAAGTTGCTTATACCTCCCTCCCCTACCTGATAACTGTAGCCTGGCCAGTTGTTTGATCTACACATGGATAAAAGGCTGGGCGCCTGTGTTAAATCTTGGATCACTGTCTGAGATCTTTAAAAAGGGGGGAAACATCTCTTCTCTGACACTAACAAGAGGACTTTGTTGCCTGGTTCCCACCCGGGTAAGTGATTTATCTGGGGCTAGGCCTCTTATGTGTTAATCAGGACATCCTGAATTTCTCCATAACAGTTATAAGTTCATCAGTTCAAAAATATCAAAAGTTGATTCTGAAATTTTAAAAACAACAACAACACTCCCTTTGGATCTCTCAGACATTTGGAATCAAGCTTGAGTATTTATTTTAATTGCAATGATACAACAAAATTGTGCGTTGCTATTACAAAGGTACCTTAATAAAGATATACTGTAATCTACATAGTCTGATGATTCTACTCCTCTTTCTGTGAACCACTAAAAATATGCTGTTCTCTTGACAAGGGTGCAGATGTGGTGTCACCGTTGTACCTTAAGGAGACAGACATAAGGAGCAATCCCAAGCGAGTCTACTTAGAAGTCCCATTTTATGCAGTTGGGTTTACTTCCAGGAAAGTGTTCTTAGGATTGCAGCCACAGGACTGTATATGGGGCAAAGCCTGTTTCTAGTGAACTGGCTTTTATTTGACTTTTCCAGGAGCCACCAAATTTCAGGTCTCAGTCAAAGACCCTTTTGTCCTGGTCTAAAAGTTCATTTCTCAGTGCTCGTGTGTTCTAAAATAAAATTGCACCGATTCACATTCTCTAACCCCTAACTAGCCTCTGAAATAGCCATGATTGTGCCCAAGTCATAAGTACAAAGGGGAGGGATGCTAGAATGCAGTTGTTGATTTGACAACCCTATGATAAAAGAAACCCACTTCTTTAAAAAGCAACCAGAAAGATAAAGCAGTCTTTGCTTGATCACATAAACTTAATTGTTTAGCAGCGCTGAGCTCTGGTGAACAGCTGAGAGTGACTCAGCGTTGGACAAGTCTGCTGCGCTCTCCGCAGTGCTTCATTTCAATATGAGACCAGATTGTAGATTTTCTTGTGTGATTGACAATGACTAAGCCCCTAAGACACTAGCGCTTGAGTCATTGCACTTGTTTGTCCAAAAGCGATAGCAAAATAAATTACTTAGTGGGGGGAAAACAACTCAAGGTCTGTAAACCTGAAAAGATCAGTTTAAGAAGAAACTCTGGCAGTGAATAAACCTTCAGACCATATTAGAAATAATGCTGGCAGTCTTTTAACATTGCAGTATGTTCAGAGAATCCATGACCCCCACACCTTTTAACATCAATCTGAATAATATCTGCTTTCAGAAAAAAATGAAGGAGGGCTATTTGCAGGCTTTCTTTCCTGAGTCCC
The DNA here is from genome assembly GCF_029931775.1 of Euleptes europaea. NCBI lineage: Eukaryota > Metazoa > Chordata > Lepidosauria > Squamata > Sphaerodactylidae > Euleptes > Euleptes europaea. Next base: position 81,473,540 of record NC_079314.1, on the reverse strand, counting down.
TGTCAATGTTTGTGTGTGTGTATAAAGTGCCATCAAATACAGCCAACTTATTGCTAACCCAGTAAGAGAGCCAGCGTGGTAGTGGTTAAGAGCGGTGGTTTGGAGAGGTGGACTCTGATCTGAAGAACCGGGTTTGATTCCCCACTCCTCCACATGAGCGGCGGATGCTAATCTGGTGAACTGGATTTGTTTCCCCTCTCCTATACATGAAGCTAGCTGGGTGACCTTGGGCAAGTTACAGCACTGTTAGAGCTCTCTCAACCTCACCTACCTCACAAGGTGTCTGTTGTGGGGAGGGGAAGGTGATTGTAAGCCAGTTTGATTCTTCCTTAAGTGGATGAAAAAGTCAGCATACAAAAACCAAGTCTTCTTGGCTTTCAAGGCAAGTGAGAAGCAGAGGTGGTTTGCTATTGCCTTCTTCTGCAGAGTCTTCCTTGGTGGTCTCCCTTCCAATTACTGACCCTGCTTAGCTTCCAAGATCTGGCAAGATTGGGCTAAACCATGCTGCCTTCACTCCATCCCTGTCAATAGACACTACTTAATGATGCCGCTTCTCATTTGCAGAGGTGTAAAAAGGATTAAGCTGATGCTAACATTCTGTTCAATGCACCCTAAATAATCATACTGTAGCTTATTATTATTAACAACAACCCTATACTTTGCATAAGAAGCAGCTAGACAGATGATGGATTACCTATAGAGAGCAATACCAAACAGGTCTAATCAGAAGTAAGTCCCATTTTATTCAATGGCAATTACAATGAGAGAATGTTCTTGGGATTGTACTGGTAGCCAACCAGAGAGTTCAAGACTAAGCTGAGATTTAAGATTTCCAGGCTCATAGTTCACCCTAACAATGCTACTGAACTATACATTACTTATGAATAAGATTAGCTAATTTTTTTCCAGTAGACCAGAGATGTTTGGTGGGTCCTTGCACTATGGAGTGAATATTTATTTATTTATTTGTTTATGTGTGTGTGTGTGTATGTATGTGCGTATTTATTTACTTATTTTTCCAATTTATAGCCCACCCTCATTTTCAGCAGGCCAGGCGCAGGGTGGATAGCAACATCTAAAACCACATAAAATCATAAAATTCCAGCAATTAAAACACAACAATCATAACAGCTATAAAATATCAAGATGGCACTTATATAAATTATATAAATATAATTTATGGTGTGACCCTTAACAGAATTACACCATCCTAAACCCATTGACATAGTAGGGTATAATTCTGCTAATGATTGTACTGTAGCCGCCTAATTCTCCCACATGATCTTGTGCTTGAACCGTTCATGTTCCTGAACGACCAGCATAATGGGAAGTTCAAGCATAGCTTGGCGACCGATTGGCTGAGTGAACTGCACCAGGCAATATTTTTTATATCTTGCAGAAATCTTTAGAATTAACAGGCCACCATCCATAGGAAGATCTAGTAATCCAGCTCCATTAGGATAGCTGCAAAACTTATGACTTCTCATGACTCTAAAGCTTTGTAAGACTGGGCGGGGGGGTAGCATAGAGTGAAAAAAATTATGACTTCTCATGATTCTTCAGTATCAGTATGGGAATGAGGTATTCATTTTGCAGCCATGTCAATACCATAAACTGTGCTGTTCTTTCCCTGGTGTAAAGACACAGGTCATCCAGGACTTCGTCTTATTGTCTCAGAGGGATTTCTCTATCATCTCTGTTGCTCACAGCTGTTCATTTACAAGCCTGGAAAAAGAAATATGAGCATGATGAATTTTACAGATCAGGAAGCACTCTTAATACAGACTAGTACTGAGATGTTACACCAGATGAATTAGATGATCCGGAAACTAGAATAAGGGGAACTGAATGATATTCAATACTACAAATCTTAATAGCAACATTCGTATTACCTCTCTATGGATTCCTCGGCCGGGAACAACAAGAGGAAAGAGATCTAAGGACATTGATCTGGAAAAAGAGGATCCACCAAGATGATGCAGCTGCCAAGAAGGCAAATTCATTTCTTAGGACACTTTCACAAGTGATGCTAAGAATAGGTCTTTGATACAATATGTCTGATGGGACACATATTGTCCTGTACCTGTGAACAGATACAATCTTAGTCATGCAGAGAGCAGGCAAACTGCCAGTAGTATGTATTTTCCAGAAATTTAAAACAAGCAATTTTGTGCAACTGCAAAGCTTGTGATTCAACATAAAAAAATAAAATAAAATAAATTCCTAACTATCTTGAAATATGTAATTATCTGTTGCATTTAAATGATTCTCAGGGAAGAGGGGTATATGTTGCCAGTCCCTGAATCTTCTGATTCTCTCCTTTCCTTCCCTTTATTTTTTTTCTTTTTCTCATTTTGTGTCCCAGGGAAGATCAAATATGCTTAAAAGATGGTGGGTTGTGTCCTGTGCCATGAAATCACACTCTCAGTCCCACTCAGTCCCAGTGAAGAGGATTTGTTCGTGTATACGTATGGGGATCCCCAACCTCCCTATGGAAATCCCAACCTCCCCAACCCCATTTCTGAAGTTAGAGGGCTCTTCTTTTTGCCCCCTTTCTCCCATCTAGTTTTCTTAGCCCCTCTGCCCCCTTAGCCCAATCTGTCCCTTTAGCTTGACTGGATCCTGGTATTCCTGCATGAACAAGCATTTGGATGCAAGGGTAAAGGTTAAGAGTAGTCAGCACACAGCTTCCTTAAAGGTAAAGAGCTTTAATAACTGAATTCTACATAAACCAAACACAGATAAATGTGCACTAATCAGAGCTCGTAGTTAAAGATATACCAGATTACTAGAAATAAACTAAAAAAGGAAATATCTTGCTAATCCTAAACCGACCAGAATTTTACCTCAACGTTTCCCTCTTGGAAAATGGACTCAAGTAAAGTAAAAAACTTAACAAAAATGAGCACAGGCTTCAGGCTTTCTTCTCTCAGTTACTCCTCCTTGGTGCACATTGCCAAGCTGACAGTTTTAACCTTTTGTCTCCAGTTTGGGAGGGTCTGTGTGGACCCAATCAGAACTCTATGAGTTTGGCTAAATTATTTCCACCAAGACCCAATTGACCAATGATCTTGCTGTTGTGATATGGAAATTTTATTATGGCTGAGCTGGAAATTACAAACCATACATTTTGTCACTTTGACAGTCATAGATAGCCCAAATGGCAGTTTAAGGCTCCTTCGTTCATCCGGTTGCATTTGTCGCCCTAAAGCTGTCTTCCTCCTCTGGAATAACTCGAGAGAATCCCTTAAATCTACTCTCATCCCATAAACTTGATAGTGTGATATGCCAGGCATATTTCCTCCTAATCCTTCACACCCCTGGACCATGAAACCTTTTTGAAAGTGAGAGGTTAACTTAAGCTAAACAGGGTGCAAATTTCATACACATTACTGGCAAAATGCTGCACAGGCTCATTTCTACTTGGCCGAAGGAGATCAGACGAGTAACTGGTTATCTAGGATATTGACAAAAGAGATGACTCTCTCTACATACATCTTAATCATCATTGGTGTAGCGCTACATGTGTGCAAAGTGCTCTAGAGCCCTTATCACAGTGTTCTCAAAACAGCCTTGTGATGCCAGGCAGGCCACTATCACTTTTGTTTTGTAGACTGGGAGAGCTGAGCTGAAGCACCAACATGCAGCATGGGCCACCTAGCGAGTGCATGGTTAAGCTGACATTTTAATCTAAGTCTCCCATGGCCAGCTTTGCCAGGAGCCAGCGTAGTGTAGTAGTTAAGAGTGGTGGTTTGGAGCGGCGGACTCTAATCTGGAGAACCAGGTTTCATTCCCCACTCCCCCACATGAGTGGCGGACTCTAATCTGATGAACTGGATTTGTTTCCTCACTCTACACATGAAGCCAGCTGGGTGACCTTGGGCTAGTCACAGTTCTTAGAGCTCTCTCAGCGCCATCTACCTCACAAGGTGCCTATTGTGGGGAGGGGAAGGGAAGGTGATTGTAAGCTGGTTTGATTCTTCCTTAAGTGCTAGAGAAAGTGGTAGAGAATCTCTACTTTTCCATCAACCATAAATCTCCTTGCAATATTTGGAGTTTTCTTCCTTTAATTTTTCAGTTGGTAATATTGTTTAGAAATGTGCCAATATCATCGGTATGTGTAGGAAGCACAGAAGTACAAAATTAAAATTAAAATTTTCATTTTGGCATTTTAGCTAAGGAAGAATTTCAAATGGCAAAACGATGCCGTCATCTTTATTCTCTTCTTCATATTTGTAGGAATTGGTACAGCACCATGAATCAGCATGTAAACTTAAGCCCTTGGGATGTATTTACCTCAGCTCACCAGGTTCCTGAGAGAAATGTGAACATTGGCAGGCATTCTGTGATTCCTTTCTTAGTGTACCATTAATTTTTAAAGCTTTTAATAATTCACAATTCTGGCCCATTCTCCTCCTGCAGTTTGAATAATGTGCTTTCTTCCAGCATAAGAATCCTACATTTTGTTCAGAATACCAGCTGAAGATGCCTCCTGTTTTTGTGAGTCATTTCTGAGCTTGTGATATTTACGTCCATCATCACACAGTGTGAGGTCACACATTACAGAACTGTGCTGGAAGATTCATCCTCATGTGTTCCCTTTGGGGACTGGTTTATACCTGCAGGAGAAAGAGGTGGTAGAATGCTGAGGTGGTAGAACGGACTGCACCATGGAAGACTGCAGGAGGAGGATTCCAGTGGCTTCTTCATCTTGACAAAAACACTGTGCAAGTAGAAAACTGGGAGAGCAGAGGGAAAGCTTTGTTACCCCCAAATGTACTCTCATATCCAAGAAGAGACAGATGTAGGAAAAACACAGCTCAATCTCCATCTTGGTGGCTCTCCTCTTCCCCCTTACATTCTCTGAGAAGGTCCCCAGCTCTGGTAGCTTCTCCGTTTTCCTTCCTGCCTTCCAATAAGTTCTGTTTACATCACCGGACGTCTTCCCTGCTCAAAGCTTTGGCTGGGTGGATATCCTTCCAGCCTTCCTCCTACTGACTTCTCAAAATTCTCATCCTTCTAGCACTGACAATCGCAGCCTGTCTTCCATCCTCACTTTTGGTTTCTTCAATGCAAATTGCTTCTGTTAAGGCTCTCAGCTCTAGTGGCCCTCTTTCCCCCCTTTCCTACCCTTAACCTGCCGCCTTCTCTATATTTGGAGTACATTTCACATGCATCCACTCACAGGGTAGCTATTTTCATGTCCTTTTCAGAATGTGTCTGTTGGGCTCGGTCCAACTGAGAATTTTGCTGCTTATTTAGTGATCTGCATTATTATTAGGATTGCATTTAAAGTTTCAGTTCTTCGCTTTTAATTTTTTCCTTGTAGTCTATAAAACAGAACTTTTTATTTTAGAACTGCCTGTTATTCTTGTCCGTGATATCACATGACATCTAAACACGCTTGTGTATACATGAACTCAAAGCTTCAATACCACATTTAGGTGTGCACTTCTATACATATATACCTCCCTTATTCTGTTGGATCAGCTTCTACACACACACCCTTTGCTTGCTTTGCTGGTTTTGTTTGCAGGGAGTTTTAACACAGGGAACATTCTAAAATGTGATCCTCCCGTTGTAGTGTAATACAGTGCATTCCCTTCTACCACCTCAACATTTTACCATCTCCTTCTCTTGCCAGCCTCCAGGTACTAGGTGGGGATCCCCTATTACAACTGATCTCCAGCTTCTAGAAATCAGTTCACCTGGAAAAAATAGCTGCTTTGGCAATTGGACTCTATGGCATTGAAGTCCCTCCTCTCCCCAAACCCCATCCTCCTCAGGCTCCACCCCCAAAATATCTCGCCAGTGGTGAAGAGGGACCTGGCAATCCTATAGTGTTGAAGAATACATATATACAGAAGGAACATTGACCTTAACTTGTGTATATGGGGCTTAAATTGGTATGTCTCAATATGGGGTAGGTTCTGACTATATAATCTGCTCTGTTTCCACATTTAATTTCTGATCAGGATGTGGAGGTTGGGGATAGGCCAACAGCCACGATCCTGTTCTCCCTTCCATGTGTTCATTTGTACTCCCATTTGAATAACTGCAGAGTTTGGAAAGATGCTAACTGCTTTATTAAAATACCTGAGGTGTTTTTATTAAACCAAAATATTATTGTAGTAAATCAGACCATTATTTACAAATGAGATTTCTCTTTCTTTTGTCTTAAAATGACCATGTTCTAGAAGAAAAGCCAGGAGTTTTCAGGGTATGATGCCTATACCATGTGGTTGTAAGGACCCGTCACATGCCCTGTGCCATGCAAACTGTGAATTCTGATTGAACGTATGAACATAAGAAACTGCCTTACACTGAATCAGACCACTGGTCCATCAAGGTCAGTATTGCCTAATTAAATTGGCAGAAGCACTCTGAGGCCTCAGGAAGAAGTCATTCACTTCATGTACTACCTGATCCTTTTACCTGGAGATGCCCGGGCTTGAACCTTGGACCTTCTGTATGCCAAGCAGATGCTTTACAATTGAGCTACAACCCCTCATTGCCACCTTTTCCATGGATGAGCCTCAGCTGGGCTAAAAACAGCTTACCAGATGTAGCTTTTCCCATCTCCTAACTTCTTCATACTCATAGGCATTTTATCAGGAGATCCGACTAGGGAATAACTGGAATTCCTATATATATATCTGGATGAACAGCTACCCAATACAAATTGGAGAGACCAAACAAACCAAAGACCCAGAAGTATGCTGAAAAACTGCACCCCAAGCAGAAGTTGCCCAGAGAAGGACAGGAAAGTATAAGAAACAAAATTGCAAAGTAAAAGGGCCAAATTAGACTATATACTGGGAAGTTACATTAATAGATGGGAGCAGTGTTTCTACACGGAAATTTAATTGTTGGGCCTCAATTTGGATAGGTGCGTAAGTACAGAATTAGTTTCTCTCTTCCTTGCCCGTATTTTTCCACAGGGCTATAACAGTATGCATGTGCACAGGGGAAAGGTTCATTTAATGCAGTGAAACCTTTCAGGGGGGTGCTTAAACCTCCTTTTCCCCTGCCATGTGGCCACAATCCAAACGGAGGTCCTGCATGGCTGCTTCTTACTTTTAAAATAATTTGAGAAGAGCCAGATCCTCTGGTGTCACAACTAGTTTGGCCCTAAATTATTTAATCTGGATTCTAATTAACAATATTGAATAACATACAGAACCTGAATTATGTTTCATGGAACAGACAGCAAGTCCAGGCTTCTTAGTAAGCCACTTGAACTTTATGATTTTATGTCTTTCTAGGATGATTCAATGAAACTTATCATATAGAAATAGTTTTTTTTAAGTGTGGAGTAAGAACTCTGAGCAATATTTGGCATAGGGATAAGCACCCTAAACGATAAGTCTATGATCAGAGTCTACCAAAGCCATAGTGAGCACATATACATATGCGCTCAAAGGACCATATGTGAAAGTACCTCTTCCACTGAAGTGGATATCGTCACATGTCCAGTTTCTGCTTACAGTCACTGCTGCTCTCATAGGGGTCAAGGCAAGCACATGCAGAACACCGAATTATTGTAGCCTGGTCTTGGTTACCAAACAGGAAAATGTGGACATTTTTGACAGAGGAGTTTAGGTCAAACACATGAAAATTAGTAGCATGGACAGCCACTTTTGCATCCTGCTCAATAAATTGGATTGGATAAAGCAAAACATATATATTTTATGCATCATTTATATACTAATTTTGGGTTCTCTTGTAATGTTTGTTGTGTTGCAGGGAAGGCAGTGTGGTATAGTCTGATCTCGTCAGATCTCAGAAGCTAAGCAGGGTTGGTACTTGGATGGGAGACCACCAAGGAAGATTCAGCAGAGGAAGGCAATGGCAAACCACCTCTGCTTAATCACTTGCCTGGAAAGCCCCTTGCTGGGGTCACCATAAGTCAGCTGTGACTCAGTGGCATTTCACACACACACACAATGTTTGCTCTCATTGTGTATGGTTATTTTTACTGCTGATTCAGATTGTTGGTGGGAAAACAAACATTTAAAACACAGGACTTGTCTCATTTAAGCTCTGATAATATTAAGGCAATAATTTTAGAGCATGCTTTATACGACTGGTCTCCTGAGATGAGCCTCTTAATTCACTCAGCTTGATGACAGCAGCTGATAGAAATTAAGAGGAGCACCAATAAGTATGCAGCAAAGGAAAACACATTTTCTGGTGGCTGGTTTGTCCCTATAAACCCTTGATTAAAAATTCAGCTACGTCTATCTGCTCGTCCCCCAGTGAGCTCAGGAAAGCATAGCTAGTTATTCCTTCCTTCGTTACACCCTCCCAACAACCTTTAGAGAAAATGGCTGGCTCAATGTCACCCAGTGAGTTTCATGTCTGACTATGGATATGCACCCAACAGTGCCATCCTCAGCAGAGTTACATGTTTTGAGGCCTGCTGAAGTCTTTTGAAGATGGTTCTGCAAGTCTCCCAAGTCCTAGTCCAATACCAGCCATTGTACCACAATGAAGAAGTGAGCTGTGACTCACGAAAGCTCATACCCTGCCAGAAATTTTGTTAGTCTTTAAGGTGCTACTAGACTCTTGCTCTTTTCTACTGTACCACACTGGCTCTCTTCCCACACATTTCATCTGCATCATCAGTCTCACACAACAGCACGGGCATGTACATTCCACAAATGACATCAGCAGTCGAATTGATGGGGTTTGTTGAGGGTACAAGTCTAAAATTCACTGGCATCAAGAAAAGAAGCAGACATTTTTGTGGCTAAGCCACCTTTCCATTTCGCTTCTTCTAGCTCCTGATTTGTGCTAAGGGCAGTTTCCCTTCCTCTTTCTGTCTGTCCTTTCTAGCAGAAGAGGAGAGGGCACAGATTACTTTCTCATTCCTTAACCCATCTGTTGTGACAGATGAAAGGAACACTTCTCAACTCCCAGTACATAAGTATTCTGCACAAGCAGTCAGGAGAAAAGCCAGTCTCAACATTGATTATAACTCACTTCACAACATAATTCAACAAAGGCTTTATAGATTAAATCATAACTACCAAATTTGTTGTGATGTACTGTGGGAATTCTTCTCTTTGACCTGCTCAACTGCAGGCCAGCAATACGAACACTAGATTTGGCATAATCTGATGTGTTTCCACATTTAAAATTAGGGTTGCCAGGTCCTTCTTTGCCTCCAGTGGGAGGTTTTTGAAAACTCACTGGGTGACCTTGAGCCACTCACACGTTCTTAGCCTAACTCCCCTCACAGGCAGAGCTTGCACCCAGACACCTCCCAGTGGGCCAGTGACCTCCCATCCACACCAGGGCCAGCCAGCCCTCTGACAGATGAGCTGAACCCAACCCACCCAAGGCCCATGCAAAGGATGGGAGATGTGGTGCTAAGCCATCCTGAGGCAAGGCAGGGAGACAGAGCCTGGACTGCTGAAGCTTCACGAGAGTTGAAATGGGGGAGACAGCAGCATGTTTCTCAGCCCTTGAGATGACACCTTGCCCAGGTGGGCCCGATGCAAGGTGAAGCAAGGCAGAGAGCAGTGACTGTTCAGGCCTCACAAAAGGCGAGGCAAGGTAGGGGTTGGCACCCAGACCTGCGTGAGGCAAGGCTGAGGGTGGCACCCCATTTGGCCCAGCTGAGGCCCAAGTAAGGTGAGGGAGGTGCTCAGCTGAAATGAGGAAGGTAGTGCCCAGCCCATGCAAGATGAGGGAACGGGAAGCAGTACCTGGCCCAACCAAGACCTGCCTGAGGTGAAGGAAGCAGCACTAGGCCAGTTGGTTAGGCAGGCTGCCTCTTCCTCCATCCTTCCATCCATTGGGAGGGATGGGCAGGGTCAGACAGACTGCCTTGTCCTCCCTCTTTCCTTTGTGGGTAGGGCCAAGACAGGGGAGAGGCCCTTTCCCAGAGTTTTTCACTCCCAGTCCGCTGCTGCTCACAGGGTTGTTCTGAGGATAAAATGGAGGAGAGGAGCATGAAATAAGGTACTTTGAGTACCCATTGCAGAGAAAGGTAGGCTATAAATAAAGTTTTAAAATAATAAATATAGCTGAAGATGGAGGGGCAGATAAAAAGTTGGTGTTTGGGTGGGAAGGAAAGAAAGAAGCAAAAAAGAGTGAGGATATGGGGGCTGCTAGGTGGAGGGAAAGAAGAAAATCTGTGGGAAAGTTGAGACAGTAGGAAATGGGTGCCCTTTGAAAGTAGTTCCTGGTTCCCCAAAGTGCAACTAGCCCCACCCTGGCAACCAGCACTGTGCAACTGGACCATAGATTTCCTGGGTAGAGGGTGCCAAGGTAGTGTTGCACAGAAAACTGAAGATGGGGAGAAGATAAAGGTAAATTGGCTAGTGGATGGGAAGGAAAGGGGGCAGGGAAGATGGAGAGGCTATGGGGGCATTTAAGGAGGGGAGAGAGAAAATAGTGTGTGAGAGAGAAAAATCACCTCTCAATTCCCTGGAGTTTCCTTTTGTTTCCTATATTTCTGAATTGGGTGTGGTTCAGCTAAGGTTAGTTAAAGTTCCATCAGTCTATCCCTACTATACAGCAACTCCAGGGGTACTCTACAAAGACTGGATCCAAAGTGTGAAAACAAACAATCAAGCAAACTGCAGGCTAAGTGCAGCTTTAAGGGACCACATAAGAAGGCAAGATTTGGAGAAATGCTTCTCATCATTCAAGGCTGAACCAACCCCATCAAAATTCCTTCTTCATTTCATCTGTTGCAGCTATAATACAGGAGTCCCATCTTTCTTTGCCTCTCTTCTTGCCACATCAGCTTGCTGACAGATCCTCTCTTAAGCATCCTACAGATCCCCTAATCAAACACAGCAGAATATCCAACACATAATATGAGGGCAAGAAGAGGAAAGAACTTGGACATTGTGTAGTATTTTTGTTACATATCAGATATTGTATACACCTTCCAAGTGACATGACAGTCTTTACTTTGTACTTATGTACATGCCAGGGTTGCCAGTTTTCAAACTGGTCCCTCTAGCTGTCTCTTTAATATCACTTTGATCTGCAACTTCAGATCAGACCATGCTAGGAAAAGTCTCCTTTATTAAAGACGACAAGAGTCACTGGAAAAGACAGTCATGCTAGGAAAAGTTGAGGGCAGCAGGAAAAGAGAAAGACCCAACAAGAGATGGACTGACTCAATAAAGGAAGCCACAGCCCTCAATTTGCAAGATCTGAGCAAGGCTGTCAAAGATAGGACATTTTGGAGGACTTTCATATAGGGTCGCCATGAGTCGGAAGCGACTTGACGGCACCTAACACACACACACATTAAAGGGACAGAACACTTTTCCCCCCTGGCCAGTTGTCAAATGTATAAACATCATGCTTCTTAAATTTCAACCATTGTTCTTTAAACGAACAATTGGTCTTTAATTACTGCATAAGTATCTGCAAACACCAGTTCAAAGTTCTGAGTTTCCTGATTCCTGGCTTCATTTCAGCCCTTTGAGAATAAACTGTTTGCAGTCCATCAAATTCAAATTGGCAGGATTTTAATCTGAGCAGGCAGTATTTATCCAAGGGAGCACTGCTAAAACTGGTGATTTAAACAGCCATGAAAATAGCATAGAACAGCTTATATCTTGAAGAAAGTGCTTAGAACAAGGGTCCCTTTCCTTGCAGCCTGCAGCCACTTTTGAAATTTTGAAAAAGAGCTCTTGTGCTGGCCAATGGCTGTAACAATAAATGTAATGAAAAAGAGCTCTGGGCACTAGGGATGTGCATTCAGCTAAAGCCGAACCAGAAAAAAAAACACCAAAAAACCTTATTGATATTTTGTTGTTGTTGTTTTTATTCTGGGGGAAATGGTAGCAATTTATGGGAGCTGAAAAGCAGATTTTTCAGCATTATTCAGGGCCACTTTGGCCCACTGCCATTTTTTAAAAGGGAGGATTACCTTCTCCCCCTCCATCCCTCCCTCTCCCCCTCACTTATTTGCTGGCACCACCTCTGCCTCCGAAGTCCACGTGGGCTCAGAGGCGGCACAGAACTGAATGCTGGGTTCAGCTCAGCCAAACCCAGCGTTCAGCTCATGACGCTGCCTCCAAAGTCCATGTGAACTCCAGAGGTAACAGCACAGAACTGAATGTTGGGCTTGGCTTGGCTGCCTCCAAGCCCAGCATTCAGCTCTCCATGGGTCTTGTGGGTGGCAGGTGACACAAAGCTAAATGTTCAGCTCTGCGCTGCCTGCCACCTCCAAGACCCACATGGACTTCGGAGGCAGCTGGAATTTTTCAGGTTCGAGTTTAATAAATCATAAAAAAAATAAAAATCCAGAAAAATATGTCGTGATGATTCAATTTTTTTCATATTTTGGGGGAATTTCCCGGTCTATTAAAAACAAACCAACCCACCCCCCAATGGTGCACAGCCCTAATGGGCACTTCCACAAAATGCCTGTCATGAAAGGTGGGGTCCGTCACAAAATGTTGGGAGATTCAAAGCCACGCTTATTCCTGTGGCTGAGGCAAGTGCTTCCAAATGTGCACTCCCTGCAGATGCAAAGGCTAGGCATGTACTCCTCCAAAAAGGAAAGTCAAGATTGGAGTTTTTCATCTTTGAGGACGAGCCACTCTTTGGTTTCTGTTTCCAAAATAAGGGGAGGATTTGCTGCCTGTTCCAGGAAGAGATTGTCATGCTCTGGGACATAAGCAAGTCTGTTTCAATGGCCAGGCCAAAGGTGCATGGCTACGAGCTGCCAATCTCAGATGAGGGCAGTGCTTTGCTAGTCTATCAGGTGGTAGGCAGCACCTCAAAATTCACTGGGGGGGGTTTCTGTACCATTCAAGACTTATTTGATTCTGTAATTTTGTCCATTTATGTTAATGCCTAATAAAGGTAATGAATTAATGAATTAAAAAAGACTCTTTGAACTTTATCCCCAAGATTCAGGAAGCCAGTGGTCACCAGGGAACATCAGTGGGCATCATGGTGCCCATGAGCATCATGTTGAAGACCTTTGGCTTAAAACATGATTAAAAGAGCAGTTCTAAGAGGGTCTACTGAGAATCCCATTCAGATCTATTAAATGGGGCTTACTCTCAGGAAAGTGTTCTTAGGATTGTACTGTTAGTTCATACAGAAAAATCTAGCATTATTAATGGATCCATTGTCTTGGAAAGTCTGGTGCAAAATGAACATCTCCCCAGATCTAGACTAATATCACAACCACTAATAATATGTATTTGACATAGGCAGGCACATTTTTAACATCACCTGAAAGAGGTGAATGTCACAGTAGGCTAACAAGCAGCCAAGCCAGATTTTGTTGCCAAACTAACTTTTTCCTCCATCAGCCACAAAACACATATTTGTACATACTGATACTACACAGTATCATCAGAAATTCAGAATTAAATTGTAAATAATAATTTATTATTCTGACTGTAGGCAACCACCATCAAAAACAAATGAGCATAGGATTTGTGTATTTTCATCCCTCCCCCCAAGGAGCACACGCTTATCTACCCTCCTTCATTTTATCCTTACCACAACTCTGTGAGGAAGTTTATACTCAGAGAGACGGAGTCCCCCTGGGTCCCCTAGTGAATTTAATGGCAAATGAAGATGTACTAAATAATATATACAATAATTAAACAAAACAGAAATAAAACAGTAAATATCCCCTACTTCCAGTTATATTCTTTAAATTTGAGAGAAAAATAGACATAAAATATTACTAATAGGTTACTAAGCCAAAGACTAGAGGAAGCTCCTACATGCTTACATGCATACTCTATTGTCACCGGCATAGTCTACATTATTTCATTTCACAGCTCCTAATGCAAGCAATGCCGATTATATCTGTCACTGTCCTTTAATTTAAAAAGCTGATGTGATTGTGATATATATTACTATAGTTGTCCCATTCAGTGCCAGATCAAGAATTGAAGTAATCCAGCTGTCAAAAGATACATTTGGAAGACAACATCCTGTAAAATTTAGTGCACACATTACAAAAACAGTTGGACAATTTGAAAACATATGATACAAATCTCTGCTCTTTATTAATATCTTTGTAACGGTTGGGCAATGTTACTTGAACCCCAGGAAATGTGTACCCAGTGTACCTCATGAGAAGCCTGATCTAATACAGATGCACACAAGCCCGTGGAAATATTTTCATGAAATCAGTGGGTCAGGCACACACATTTCTCCAAAGGAGTGGGCTATTAGATGTCTCCCAGAAAATGCTTCTGAGATACATAGTATCTGGCTCTGGCCAGTTTGCTTCAAATCAGATTAGTACAACCTAATTTCACGGGCATGTTATGTCTAGTTACTTCGGCGGGGAAATAAACATGAGTTGGGCAGAAAGACATTGAGCTCTTGTTGGCTTTGATGGCTTTCTGATGTTGCCTCCTCTGTCCCTTCCTGTCATTGCAGTGCAGTGTGCCTGAACATCAGCACTGACGTCATTAAAAAAATGTGCAAATCTGCAGGGGACGGGAGGGAAGGGAGTACCAATGCAGCCAGAAACGCCTGTCGTCACAGGGAAATCTGTGCACCTGCTAATCAATGGGCATTAACATTTGCTGAGCTCCACCCTGGCCAGGAGCCAGGCAAAGTGTACACCAAAATTAGAATAGATCGGGAGAGACGACTGTATCCCAAATTGATTTGGATGACGGTAGCAGGGCCCAAAGCAGTGCCGCAGTTTGAAAGGTTCACAGTGTATTTTTAGTAAGGTTGGGGGTAGGGAATGCATTTAGGGAAACAACAGGAAGTAAGGCTACGATGAGGAACATGGTCCCGGGCCACTTGACTGTGTTGCAGCATTGTTTTATTATCAGCGCCAGGAGCACAGCAGCCTATGAGCGTCACATGCTAAAGCTCATGAAGAGGAAATGAAAATGCCTTTGCAACTCATCTCTTTATTATTGAAATGTCTCTTTTCTTCCTTCTCCCTTTCCCATGTCCACATCTACAGGTTCCAAACCCACAAGACTCAAGCTGACCAGATCAAATAATCACTCAGAGATTGGCTGAAAATATGTATTACTACTTAATGTAATTTTTTATAATACGTTTAATAGGTCTTTAGCCAGTTTTTTTTCTCCTGCTAGATTATCCAGTCCTTGGAAGCAGTGGGAGAACATGGGACACAGTGGTGGGAATCAAATCTTCACACCAATCCAACTATTTTAAAAGAAAACTTGTTTTTAGAACAGTTGTTTTCACAGCCATTCTGGATTACTCAAGGGCTTCCTGGTTATCTCTTTTATGAATAGGGTCCATAACTCACTGACAGAGCACATACTTAGCATGAATATTGCCCCAAGTTTATTTCCAGCATCACCAGTTAAAGGTCGTTAGGCAGCTGGTTACTAGAAAAACCCTCTGTCAAAACCACTGGAATACGTCAGTTTAACAGATGAGTGGTCTCATACAGTTGCAGCTTAGCATCTGATACAGCACATAATAAAAATGCAAAATGTCGCTCTTTACCTCTTTATCTTAACAGAATCACTTTGCAAACATCTCCATTTTTAAACATTTGCCAGCAACAAAGGCCAGGAGCAGAGTCTACTAAGATGTTACTACATAGGGTGAATCTCTTTTGTAAAAAGCTGATTCAGTGGAAAAACAAATCTTATGAAATGGTGAAAAGTTTGAGCAAAACAGTGACCTTTCTTTTGGGCTTGGTAGCATATGCTATCAAATAAAAATTAAGGGAGAAATTTAAAAGTATACATGCCAGAACTACACAAGTATTCACTGATCCTACTTATATCTTTAAGAGCTTCCTTGTACGAATCATAAAAAGGCATACACAGCAAATGCAAAGGCATACTCAGCAAATCATAGAATGGCATGAAGCCTGCTGGGTAACCTTGGACCAGTCACAGTTCTCTCAGAATTCTCTCAGCCCAACCTACCCCACAAGGTGTCTATTTTGGGCAGAGGAAGGGAAGGCGACTGTAAGCTGCTTTGAGACTCATTATGGTAGACAAAAGCAGGATACAAAAACCCAATTCTTCTTCTTCTTCTTCTTCTTCTTCTTCTTCTTCTCTTTGCTGGGTTTCCCTGAGGTGCTGATGAAATGCCTGTATTATTGTATCAATACCCAATGACAATAAAACAGCAGGAGGTTGAAGATTTCAAAGCAGTTTGTTTATTGGCCTAATACACAAACGGGTGAAAATTGCCCAAAGCGCAGGACAATTCACACACACATCAAAGGATTGCAAGCACGAATATAGTCTTTGGTAATGGGTGATACAGAGACGTAATACATCACGTAAGGACCCAAATACACAATACTAGGGACCCCAGGATTAGCATACCCTATTAGAGAATCGGAGGCGTTGCAGAGAAAGTGGTGATCTAATGCTCTCTAATGAGCAGAAAAGACCCACCAGTGTCAGGTGCTTTTCTGTTTGATCCTAAATCATTGCCATCCTTATCTTGTACCTTGGTGCCTGCCAAGGCTAACTAAGGAGGTTCCTAGCTGGTCCTTATGAGTGGGAAGCCAGCTTATGAAAACATACTAAGGCCATCTATGGGTTCTTTAATTAGCTTCTAACTAAGGAGCAACACTGGGCCTCTTATACTTGAGGCCTGTAACATATGTAAGTGCTTGGTGTAACTATACTAAGGGATGCCACCTCTTATATACTGAGAGTGGCATGTTTATAAGTGCAGATATACTTTATTGAGTACAAAGAATATATTTCAAATCAAAGAGTACATTTCCAATACATTTCCCATAGCATATAATGATTTCAGGCATTACACTTTTTGAAAAGACGAGAATAGTAAACTCTGGTCCACAGTATAGGTTATGTCATGCTTCATTCTGCTGTTGCCCCTTCCCTTTTTCCAACTGCTAGACCAGGACTGTAGTCATCCACTCAACTGTGTTGAGCCCAATGCAGCTGGGGTACTTCCCACCCACTCACCACTGTCTGTCTGCTTCTGTTTATTCTGTTTGGGCCCTGTGAAATCCCTGACCTATGGAAGGAGGGCAGGGGAAAGAGCAGTAGGCCGTGCAATCCTTGAAGTGTTGAGCTTCACAGTTAAAACATGGCTTCATGCATTGCTGACATTCACATGGAAATCTCTGAGCTTCATCTCTGTGCTTCAACATAAGGAGTTTTCAAATGGCTTAGTTTTATACCAAGTGTCCCTCACTTGTGGAATTTAACAAAAGGGATTTGCCAGGTCTCAGATGGAATATAGATGTGGCCAGGTCAAGACCCAATATTTTGGAGTAAAGACATGCTATAGTTAGTGAACTGTTTCTTCCCATCCCATAGACAATTCTAATGTCAGCTGCTCACTGATATATGTTTATTGCAAGCTGCAAATAAAGTGCCTTCTGTTCTGCCATTGTGTGCGTTCAAGGCAATTTACTTAATTGTATAATATAGTTCACAGAGAACAAGAGCATGGGGCTAAGAGCTTTAAGCTTCAATAGCATGCTTTACAAAAGAATGGCACTCTTAGTAGCCAGCTAACAAACTGAGAACTACACTTGTGTGCATTTGCTGTAGCAATAGAATGCAGTACTGTACTGCAGAACTACTAAACATTGTGGCAAGGAGGTCACTTCAGTGAAGAAAACTGGTCTGCCACCCTTAACTGACGTTTTCACCCATGCTGAATAATGCACTTTCAATCAACTTGCAATGCACTTTGCAGCTGGGTTTTGATGTGTGAAATGGCCAAATCCACTCACAAACTATTGCTACAGTGCATTGAAAGTGCATTATTCAGCATGGGTGAAAGCATCCTGATGAGACAGCAGCAGCAGCGACTATTCATACTTCTGCAGTGGCACCGGAGAACAAGTACGACATCAGCAGATGTATGAGGCAGGGAAAGGAGGATCAGAAGCCATAACATAATATAAACTGTGGGAACAGCACTCCATCATGCAATATCACATAACTGTGTCACACTGCAGCCGTGCAAAGTGATTACATGACCTTTTCTGCATTTGACAGCAAATCAGTTCACATGCTAGTATTTCAGAAAGATGGGATAAATGAATATTGTAGAGATTCCTAATCTTCTAGAGAACCATTATATGCATACAAAATCTAGGAAGGAATGTGAGAAGAAATTCCTAAGCCATAGAGATGTAGTAACTGCCCCTTCCCAGAGCATCTTCCATACATCTGAAGGCTCTCTAGAGGACTAGGGATCGCCTTCCAGTTGTCTTTTCCCTCTCTGTTCTCCAGCTTCCATCCTACATAGAGCTTCCTTTATCAGTGTTGCCATTTGGTCAAACATAGTGAGGACTTGGCTTTAATTTGTCCACATGGCAGTCTGTGTGTTTTTGTAAGTTTTGTTGGGTGTTTGTACTGCTCTGTGAACACTGAGATATTGGAATGTAGTTTGGCCACACTGATCAAAACTGAGTTCTGTTTTTTAAGAGCAAATTTCAACTCAGCTACACATGGGTTTTCCGAGGAAATTCAAAAATATAGTCCCCATTTTCTAGATGCTTTGAATGATGTACAGCTCTTAGAATGAAAGTGTGTCTAGATGGTTAGGACAACAGGGAACTGGGAACATCCAAGCCATCTGATTAGGACCTGGACTGAACATTTGTCTGTTCCTTTCTGTAAGTATCTTAGAACACAGGAATGGCTGGAAGCACAAGTTCTTCACACAAACCAAAGGGTTCTTGGCCCTGTAGCTCTTAGCCTATGGCTTGCAGCTGTGGCCTGGTGTCTGAACCAGCGTGGAATAGTGGTTAAGAGTGGTGGACTCTAATCTGAAGAACCAGGTTTGATTCCCCACTCCTCCACATGAGCGGAGGACTCTAATCTGGTGAACCAGGTTGGTTTCCTCACTCCTACACATGAAGCCAGCTGGGTGACCTTGGGCTAGCCACAGTTCTCTTACAGCTCTCTCAGCCCCGCCTACTTCACAAGGTGTCTGTTGTGGGGAGGGGAAGGGAAGGAGATTGTAAGACGGTTTGATTCTCCTTAAAAGGTAGAGAACGTCGGCATATAAAAACCAACTCCAACTCTTTCTCCTCTACCACCAGCCCAGGAAGACCTTGTGGCTTATCACCAGCTATGTGGGTGTTTTGGAGGGGTTGTATATGTTTATTTCAGTTTTGTTTTGTGAATTTCTTTTTGTGTCCCCAGAGTGAAAGAAAAACAGGGTAACATTTTTTAAGTAAGTAAATAAATTCTGTGTTTCCAGCCCTGCATCAATTTCCAAACTTGGGGTGGGGGGATATAATATTTATAATACCTGTAGTGGACTTGTAATACTTGCAATACTGTTGCAGGGACAAGATTACCCTGTTTATATTCTGATAATTAAGTGCTTGCACCAAAGGGAGTTAGTTCTTCACTGTAACATCACAGCCAACTTTGGAGCATCCATCTGTGGAGAGAAGCCCCCATATGATCTCAGGTCAATAGCTCTACATATTGACATGGAACTAAATTCCAGTTATTTCAATGCAACTGACTTACAAGTGTGTTTTGGACAGCAGCCTGGAAGGAGGGCTCGGAATTTAATAGCTGCAGCTTTACCACAAGAGTTTTTCTTTATAATTTTCTTGCTATGGAAAAAGAACCGTAGCTGACCCATTAATTGCTGGAGCTGATTGACAGAATGGTCAGTGGCCAAGCTAAGAATAGACGGCCGCCTCTTCATGCTCAGTCCCTTGCTTTTGCCACTAGATGATGGTGTCTCGCCAAGGTGCAGGAAGTGTTGCCCGGTGCCATTCTTTTCCCCGAGAGTGTCACACAGCCTGACAGAGCCCCATCAGTTAGAGATAAGAAGCAACAATAAACTGCCTGGAGTTGGGTGCTCAGGAGCAGGACTAAAATCCTGCCAGGCAGTTTGCTCCTTCATAGAAACCATACTTCACTTGAGGGGGAGAGAGAAAGGAGAAAGCTCTCACAGTGGTTTTTAAGCCACGGAAGGGGAGTCAGTCTAAAGGCACTCGAGAACAAGGGTCAAAGTACTCAAGCAAGAGGCATTAGGATTAGCAGAAGAAAAAGCCTGCTAATAGGCTGGTATATAAACGTGATCATAAGGGGAATGTGTGGTTTTCTCTCACAAAATTGCAAGTCAGCCAGTCACATTACATTAGGGCTCTAATAATAACCCCGTCCTTTCCCACTTCCTAAAAAAGTCTGGTACCCGGAGCCCTTTCTCTTTCACATTTCTGTATTTGCATTGGACGCGGGCCCTCAGGGCTGGGCAGTCTATTTCTGTTACGGATTGAGTGGCCGGTGAGCCTTTTCTTTTTTCTTCCGAAGAGAAAGCTGCAGGTACAGGGATGTTCATCCCTTGGTTAAGTTAAACCTTTGTTTGTGATGTTCACATGAATAACTTATAGCACTGTGGCATCATGAACAGCAGCGCTGACACTGTTGACATGACAGCATCGTAGCCTGAATCCCGATCTGCCCTCTGAGGAGAAGATGGAATATTTGCTCGCTTCACATTTCACCAAGTCAGGCTCTTCAACTATTTATAAGATGAACAGAAATTTCCACTACTTCAGCTGACACACCTTTACCTAGCAACGGATCAGATAGAACTAGTTTGGGCAGCAGAAGTGTCAGAGAGCAGTGTGGTGGAGGGGAGGAAGGCTTCCTTATACAACAATGGAATAATGACTCCTTTTCTAACATGTATTGCTTTGTTCAGTCTTTAGGATGGAGGAAGAAAAACTTGTCTTTGGCACACTGGAGAATGTGGCTTATGCCCAAATGATCTTTCTTAAAATTAGGGCCGGTTCAGATGTGCCAGCTAGGCTGCTTGTCTGCGTACAAGGAAGGGCAGGCTGTTTGATCTTGAGCACTCAGGTGAAATGCAGGAGGTCTGAATAACAATCCTACCACAGAAGATGTTCACACTGGATATTTTTTATTTATCGATTTAGTTATTCGTACCCTGCTTTTCTCTCCAATGAGGACCTAAAGCAGCCACAGCTACATTCTCCCACCTTCTCATTACCACCACCCTGGGAGGTAAGTTAGGTGGATAGAGAGTGACAGGCCCAAGTTCACCCAACAAGCTTCCATGGCAGAGTGGGGATTCAAGTCTGAATCTCCCTGATCCTAGTCTAGCACTTTGGCCACTATACACTGCTGTCCCTCATACTCCTAGTGATATTGAGGTCCCCCAGGGGGTGCTACAGTGTTGAGGTTCTGGCAGTTCTAGAAGTAATCTTCCATTTCCCCACCATCCTGGGATGTTTGTGAAACATTGTGTGCAAGATTCTGGACCAGAGGATAGCTAGTCCTAATCAACCTGACAGAAATAGTTGTGACAAAATGCTCTTTTGTCAATAGGGTTGCCAGCTCCAGGTTGGGAAATACCTGGAGATTTGGGGGGTGGAGCCTGAGGAGGGCAGGGTTGGGAGAGGGGAGGGACTTCAATGCCATAGAGTCCAATTGCCAAAGTGGCCATTTTCTCCAGGGGGACTGATCTCTGTCACCTGGAGATAGGATTGCCAGGTTCCTCTTTGCCACTGGTGGGAGATTTTTGGGGCGGAGCCTGAGGAGGGCAGGGTTTGGGGAGGAAAGGGACTTCAATCCCATAGAGTCCAAATGCCAAAGCTGCCATTTTCTCCAGGAGAACTGATCACTATCGGCTGGAGATCAGTTGTAATAGCAGGAGGTCTCCAGCTACCACCTGGAAGTTGACAACCCTATTTGTCAAGCAAGCTCCTTCATGCTCCATTACACATTGTAGGATTATATAGAATGTTTTTCCCAGAATATGAGAAACATCAGAAGTTTAATCCCCTACTTAAATGTCTGCATGAACAGTATAGAAGTGCTTTAAGGGGGTAGCAAAATACTGTGTTAGATAAGTACAAACAGTCTTCAAGTAAGAATTTATTGGGCAGACACATGAGACATGTTTCATTCTCTGTTATGCAGTGTGAAAGTACTGACCTGCCCCAAAATATAAATATTAAAAATTAGTTTCCATACTAAACAGGCACAAGAGGAATGATAACTAAAATGGCTAATAGTATGTTGTTCTGCCTTGATGACAGACCTGAGAAAGCTAAAACTCCAGAATACAGAGTGAAAGCAAGTGTGATACAGTGGTCAGACTAGAATCTAGGAAACGTGGATCCAAATGGCCACTCAGACATGAAGCTACATGACTGCGGAACAGTCACACTCTCTCAGCCACACTGAAGAAGAAGAAGAAGAAGAAGAAGAAGAGGAGGAAGAAGAAGAAGAAGAAGAAGAAAAAGAAGAAGAACAAGAAGAAGAAGAGTTTGTTTTTATATGCCAACTTTCTCTACCACTTAAGGAAGAATCAAACCGGCTTACAATCACCTTTACTTCCCCTTTCCACAAAAGACACCCTGTGAGGTAGGTGGGGTTGAGAGAGTGTGACTAGCCCAAGGTCACCCAGCTGCCTTCATGTGTGTAGGAGTGGGGAAACAAATCCAGAGTAGCCTCTTGTGGAAGAGTGGAGAATCAAACCCTGTTCTCCAGATCAGAGTCCGCTGCTCCAAACCACCACTCTTAACCACTACACCATGCTTTCTCTCTCTTTTTTTAATTTAATTTTTTTTAACCTTTTGATGGGCTGTAGAAGAGAGCTGAGCACAACAAACTGCTCATTTCACAGACTCCCCAAAGCCTGTGGGTACTAATGCAGCATTTCATACAGTCCCTGGGCAACAGCCCCAAGCTGCAGTCCTCTCCACCCCAGTCCACTGGCTCAGAGAAGAGGCCTTTGCCCTCACCCCCTCTTGAGTGCAGAACCCACAGGAATGGACCACAGCTTCAGTGGCATGGAGGGGGAAGAAAGTCAGTCTTTGGCAGCACACAGAGAGAGGGTGTTGTCAGTGCCCCTCAGAGGGGCACTTGGAGAACCAAAAATAGTCCACAGTTTCTTGAGAACATGGGACAAGATCACACTCACCAGTTTAAGGCCCTTGGAGGACAGCACAATGAAATAAAATTTATCTGTTTAGGACATTTATATTCTGCTTTTCTCCTGGAGGGGGCCCAAAGCAGTTAATACACAGTGAGGTTGAAAATGCATGGCCATTGTGCCCCTGGAATCTCCCTGGTGTAGCGAATCTCTGAAGGCCACACGCCCGCCCACGGGATGAACCCTCCTGATTCAGGATCTTCCCCGGGTTAAGGGAATGCTGCGTTGCCACAATTTTTACGGCTGATTCACTACAGCTGCAGGAGTTTTACAGTGTGTTTCAGCACCCGGGTCGACTCCCCACTTGTAGCCCTGGCAGCAGCAGCAGCAGCGGCTCCTCCCACCACCACTACCACCAGCGCCTCTTCCCCCCCTCCTCTGCACCCTCCTCGGCCTTCCGCCAGCACCAGCCAGGGCCTTAGCCCACCTCACAGCCTGCAGCATGCAGCCCGGAGCTCCACAGTAAAGCAGCAAAGCGGCAAAGGCTCCTTCCGGTGCCAATGCTGTGTGCTTCCAGCCGACGCATACCGGCTCGCCTTTGCTGGGTGGAGGCAGCATCGGCTGGAAGCATGCGGTGTTGGCGCTAGAAGGAGCCACCACCCGTTTACTGCTTCGCCGCTTTGCTGCATGACTGTGAGGCTCCGGGCTGCTTGCTGCAGGCTGTGAGGTGGGCTAAGACCCCGGCTGGTGCTGGGGGGATGCTGAAGAGGGCGCAGAGGAGAGGGGAAGAGAGAGGCGCGGGGTGGGGAAGGAGCTGCTGCTCCTTCTCATTTGTTTGTCACTGTCCCCTCCCTCTCCCCATGCATTCAATTTTTTGAATGCGGGATTGGAAGGCGTGGGATAGGACAGGGACAAATAAAAAAACAGCCATGCGTCAATGGCCAGAAAAAAACAAACCCTAAAAAAGATGGTCAAGCTGGTCTTCGCTCTCTGCTGGCTGATCTTCTTCCCATCTCTATGCCTGACGCTCAGGATATGAACAGAAGAGAAGGAGCCCTTTGGCTGTTGCCCCTCAGCCCATGCCCAAGGGCTCATACCTCTTGGGCACAATCAGGCCTTATATACCTGTGTGCAGAGAAGAGAACAAATTCAGCTGCTGCTTCTCCAATGCCTTCTCTGCAAAGAATGGGCTTGTACATACATAACTTTGCCAGTGAATCAAATACACGCGATAACTACTCACACAATGCTTTCCCTGCAAGTGAAAATGTGGAAAAAATATGCATCCCTGAAAAAAGAAAAAACCCTAGATCAATTAGAGTAAAGGTAGTAAAACATTCTTACAATTTCAAGTTGGCTATGATTTTTTGCTACTATCTGCCTAATAACCCCCAAGAAGGAAAAAAAACAAAGCAAATGTTTAAAGTGTTTCCCGAGTGTGAAGCTTCGTGAAATGGATTGCACTGGACAAAAGCAGTAAGGAAACAGTACATGGCACACGTACCCACTAACAATTAGAGCATTTGTTTTGAATCAAACTGGTTTTGAATATTTGCTAAATCCTCTCCGCAGATACATGCCAACCACTAGGCAAGAAATTATCTGGCAATGAAACATTAGCATTTGTTGGTACAGTCTGTTCTGTTCCTGCAGGGGGGAGGAGAGCAGAGAAGAGGTTGGATCTTTTAAAGCCAACAAAGCGAACATCCAGCTCCAGTTGGTGAACTTGTGTGGTTGGGGAAAGGCACTTTCAGAGGGATGCAACAGTGAAAGCCATTATAGATTTGAGGGCACAATAACCTTGAATGTGTATAGTTTGCAGGTTCCACACAGAATGAGGAAGGCCTTTTTGTCTTGCCATAGGGTTGCCAGCTCCAGGTTAGGAAATACCTGGAGATTTGGGGGTGGAGCCTGAGAAGTTTGGGGATGGGAGGGACTTCAATGCCATAGAGTCCAATTGCCAAAGTGGCCATTTCTCCAGGTGAACTGATCTCTATCGGCTGGAGATCAGTTGTAATAGCAGGAGATCTCCAGCCACCACCTGGAGGTTGTATAAAACTATCCCCAAGGGGGAAAATATACAGCAACGCGACCACTAGCAATTAATATGTAAGATTCCACAGTCAAGCATGCATTTTAGCACAAATTATCCAATCACATACAGTATATAAATATAATATAGTACAGTTGACAATCAGTGCAGCCACACGTCATCTAAAAGAGGGAAAAAGACAACGCCCTAAAAAGTCACGGAATGAGCACTGGAGTGTGCTTGATTTAAGGTCCTTCGTGGTTAAAGTTCCATTCTTTAAAGGCGAAATGATGATGATTTATGTTCAAACTGTAAATGGATTCCACAATAAACTGTAGCGTGACTCCCCGTGAGTAGTAAATCTTATGCTGGGAGGTTTTTCTTCACTTCAAAAACGTCAGCGTGGATCCTCCGCGCCATTTGGAATGATGTACTTAACAGCCCTGAGCAGCTGAAAAAGCTGGTTAATAGGACTGCGGCTCTTACTGAAAAAAATATATACGCTGGGCTGCAAAGACCAGTTAATTATTGGTCAGGATGAAATGCAGCCTGCTGGAATGCTAGAATGACAAGATACCGGTTTTATCTTGTTTCGATACTTCCTCAGATAGTGTAATACATGTAATCTATAAGAAATAAAAGGTTGGATGATATATGACTCCCCAAATTAATTATCAAGGTAACCAACCATATTTCCCAACAATGAACGTTTTGTGCACTTACCCAACCACAAGCTTGTAGTTCACAGAATGTGACTCATATGTCCATTGCTTACAAGTTCCCAGAATACAGCTACAATATAGGAATTTTTGCAGATACAGGTATATTCAATACAAGTTATTTTTACACATGAAAGCATGGTAAGTATTCTGCAAGAGTCCAGTAGCAACTTAAAGACTAACAAAATTTCTGACTGGGTATGAGCTTCCGTGAGTGACAGCTCACTTCTTCAGATACAGCTAGAATGTGAGTCCATCTATCCTTAAGTAGAGAAGAGTGAATTACATGTGTCTAATTCACTCTCTACTTTAGGATAGATGGAATCGCATTCTAGCTGCAACTGAAGAAGTGAGCTGTGACTCACAAAAGCTCATGCCTTGCCAGAAATTTTGTTAGTCATTAAGGTGCTACTGGACTCTTACTCTTTTCTAAAAATATGATTGTGATAAGCAAGGAGGGCTGAGAAAACTGTGATGTATATGGTGCCCTAGAGAAGAAACAGAGGACTCAGATTAAAGGGGAGGGCAGTACTACTTAGCTGTGCACAAAAAGAGAGAAAATAAAAGGCTCCTGGCAGCTGATGGGCAAAAAGGGTCAAAAAAGAGGGACAGCAGATGACAGCTGTCCCTGCCCCTTGAGGTGCCACTGAGCAGAAGCCTGGCACAAGCATTACAAAAAACACAACAACTCATCACATCATTTGACAATGAGATTGTTATTTAGAACACAGGAATATGTTGTGCTCAGTGGCTTATGTGTAAAATTTGGGTTATAATTAATAAATGGGGGTAACCGGTGGTTGCCTAGAGATTTCTCAGCAGAAGCATTTGCAGCAGGTCTCCAAAGTAAGCAGGGGAAGGCAACATTTTGCAAGCTCTCCAGTGGAAACGTATTGCCCTGGCAGTGGATTAATGCAGCCAAAAGGCTTAGCTAATTCAAAAGGTAAAAGGTAGACTTAGCTAATTCAAAAAGCAAGACAGAATCTCCCCCCAGGAGCAAATGCTGCAATATTCCATTTCGTTCCGCACAGCAGGGTTGTGACAAGATCTGAGGAGGTCACAGCCAGTGTAATAGAAAAGATCTTACGTTAAACCTTAGCTAAAAGTGGGAGTAAAACTGGCTTTTGTTGGAAAGAACGCAAAGTACTTTTGAAACAGAAGATTTTGGTCTCTCAATTGATTTACAGGAGGATTAGTCCTCTAAAGTCAAGTGTTATTTGGGGTCATTAATTTTACACACAGGATTCATGTAAACCATGAACAGCGAGCTCAGCCACAGTGACTTCCCATGATCCAGAAGACACTTTGGGGTGACTTTTGGAGATTGTTCCATTATTCATTGGGCTTACTAACCATTGTTTTTATGTTATTTATTTTTGCGATTTGCAGCCCACCTTCCCTGGCCGAAGCCAGGCTCAGAGCTATAGTTCAGGTGTTCTCATAATATGAGAAACAAAATTAACGTATTAGCAAGGCAATCGACATCCCTTTGCCTTAAGTTACTGAACAAATAAGGACTTACACAGCCACATTCAAATCCCCCGAGGTATTCTGCCCTGCATTGTTTGTGTGAATATTTGATCTGCTGGTTAAACAAAAGGGTAATTACCAAAGATTAGAGTTCAGCTGTGAGAACTGCCATCACTGGTTTTATCAGGCAAGTCTTAACTGAGGCAGAATGAAGCAAGCTGCTTATTATACAGCAAGAGAGATGGTGTTTTATGCACTGTACCTTGCAGCGTCTGCCTACACCTTGCAACGTGTAAAGTAAAATAAAAGGAATGCCAAGAGAGCAAGAAGCAGCACACTGATACAGTATGATGAGGTACTCTATGCCCACAAAGAGAGATTGAGAAACTTGATTTAAAAAAAAGGTAGCAGTTGACTGATGCTGCAGAACAAAGATCAACAGATAAACTCAGGATACACATTTTAAACCAAATCAAACTGAACTAAGAAGTCAACAGATCCTGCTTCTGGGCCATTTATATTTTCCAGTATTCTGCTTTTTTTCTTTTCTTTTTTTCCGTCAAGTCACAGCTGACTTCTGGCAACCCTATAGGGTTTTCAAGGCAAGACGTTCAGAGGTGGTTTGCCATTGCCTGACTCCATGTCACGACCCTGGTATTCCTTGGAGGTCTCCTATCCAAATACTAGCCAGGGGTGACCCTGCTTAGCTTCTGAGAGCTGATGAGATCAGGCTAGCCTGGAGCTATCCAGGTCAGGGTGGTGGTCTGCTAAAAACACTAATTAAAGAAAGATTACATTTAGGAAGCAGCAAAA
This sequence comes from Euleptes europaea, assembly GCF_029931775.1. Lineage (NCBI taxonomy): Eukaryota > Metazoa > Chordata > Lepidosauria > Squamata > Sphaerodactylidae > Euleptes > Euleptes europaea. Next base: position 81,445,673 of record NC_079314.1, on the reverse strand, counting down.
ACTCTGCATGACTCACCTATCCTTACATTAAAGTAAGGGGTTGTGTTTCCCAACCATTTGCTATCTGTCGAGTGATAAAGCAGGGTTGCCCCCTCTCTCCTCTGCTTTTTACCTTGGGAATTGAATCCTTTGCTTGATCAATAAGACCCTGTATCCTACAAATTATGTCTCTTGAAAGATAATGTGGCTATTTTTGTCAAAAACCATGACATGTCTCTTAGATATATTACAGAGAAAATGAAACACAAAGCGTAATGTAAAAGTGAACTTGCAATGTTCGTTTGCATGGTTGTCTGTAGGTACGTTCACATTGTTGCTCGCATTGTTATTCAGCTTTGTACTCCTAGTTCTATTGCATTGTTTATGTGATATCCTATACTGTACTCTGTAATCTGCCTGGAGTTTCTGTGAGAAAGGCAGGCTATAAATAAGTTAAATAAAGAAAATGTGCAGAACTTTTCTTTGCCTACAGCACTTCAAATGAAATTAAAACAATCATAACCATCTCCAGTAAAAAAGATCATGGAAACTATAAAAATCAGTTATGGCTGATGTGTGAGTTTGAGAAGACATTAAAGTTGCCAGATCCCTCTCAGCCATCAGCGGGGTAGTGTGGGGGAGGGTTACCAATATCCAGGTGGTGGCTGGAGATTTCCTGGAATTACAACTAATCTCCAGGTGACAGAGGTCAGTTCATCTGGAGAAAATGGCCACTTGTGAAGGTGGACTCAACAGGATTATAGCCCATTGAAGTCCTTCCCTTTACCAAACCCCACCTTCCTCGGACTCCACCCTCAACATCTCCAGGTATTTCCCAGCCTGGCAACCCTAGGGTGAGGGGAAGTGGGGATATTACCAGGCAGCAGATCATATTTTCCAAGTCCCTGGGGCCCCATTTCCAATTGATTCCATGATGTGGGGTGGGGAGGGGATTCAGCCTTCCATCTGCACCATTTTCCTAACCTGAAATAGCTCCAGGGGGCATTGTATGCATCATTGAAATGCTGCATTTGATTCATGGGCTACACGCACAGCCTCCTGGGGCAGATATTGCCCAGGGTATTCTGAGCCAGAAAAATGGCACTGAGTGGAGGCTGAAGCCTAGGGTTGCCAGGTGACCTGGAATGGCGGGCAATCACCCAGCAGTCCATCGGCCGGCTCAGAACAAGGATCGCACATGCCATCGCAAGATACATGATCCTGTCACTTCTGGAAGTGCTGCAGCACAAAGGTACAATTTACCACTCAAATGGGGAGGGTTGAGTGGTAAATCATACAATTGTCCTGCTGCGCTTCCAGAAGTAAACCAGAAGTGACAGGATCGTGTTGCTCACAGCCACGTGCATGTGATCCCTGCCCCAAAAATCTCCCGCCAGAGGCGAGGGGGGGACCTGGCAACCCTACTGAAGCACCTTTCCCCCCTTCAAATGCTGTGGTCCCAATATGAACAGGGGCCCCATGTGTTTGGAAAACATGTTCTCCCTCCTAATGTCTAACTGTCGGTGTCAAAATCAGGTCAGGAGAACCCCAACACTGTATTATGAATTGCAATAGTAGTTTGGGCCTAAGATCCCTTTCCAGTCTGGTCCAAATTCACTCTGGGGAAGCCTGAGTATATGGAAGAAAACTCCCTTCCCCTATCTGTCACTCCTATGCTAAAAAAAGCTGCTGGCTTGGGTTTTACTGGTTCCACCAGTTTGCACAGGTGATCATGTCCAATGCTCATACAATTCAGAAACTTGCAGGACTCAGACTGTCAAAACATAGGTTGTTTTCGAAAGGTTAATGCAACATTGTGCTGTCAGCCTCTCATTATATGAAAAAGAACATTGGTTCAAATGCCCTGATGCTCTTTAAAAACTCTTTACAATTATATTGTGTTCCAACAGTACTATTCTGAGGCTGATCCCTCTTACAATACCACCCAAGCTCAACAGCTGTGCAACTTACTAACACTGATCGCGGTCTCTTCTTGAGGGAGCAGCTGTTTTCTGTTATTAATAGTCATAAATGGGGAAAGTTCTGAAAAGTAACCTGAGTAATGTCTTCCCTGACTGGGGATTCATTACCATTATTTATATCAGGGATATATTTAGAATGCTGCATTAATTGCAGGTGTAAAAATGTGAAATGGTAATAGTCAGGATAGGTCACACTGTTGAATATGAGTTCGGTCCCAAGGCGCCCTTCCATGAGAGGCCGTTACACTCACACAAGGCGGGAGTTTTGTGATTTTTGAGGATTTCTCACTAGCATCACAGTCTCCCTGCATCCCATGTTACAGGCCAATATAGGCAAATCTCTTGATTCAGATCAAACTTTTACAATTGTTTCCCAAATATAAATTATTTTTCTCTGTTTACTCAAGTCTGATATACAGCTTCTGCTCAGATTTGGTTCTCACATACGGTAGTAATCCAGCAGGTACGCTAGAGAGTCTCAAGCTTGACTCTGAACTATACGATGCCTCAGCATTATGTAGCAGTTAATATGCACTATCTAGTGAGTAAAAGGGGTATGGATCTGGTGCAGTTCATACCTGTTCTTATAAGAGTGTCACAGAACACCCCACTGTTCCACAAGCACTGTTCTGGGTCAAGTCAAGACACCCAGTGGCTGTCCTGGGCCTCAGCCTGGTGGCACACCACTCTCCTAAGCCTTCCGGGTTCCCAAAGGGGTTCCTCAGTTCTTTCTTTTATTTACTTATTTATTTACTTCATTTATACCCTAACTTTCTCCCCAATGAGAACCCAAAGCTGCATACATCATTGTCCTTTTCTTCTTCATATCCTCACAGCAACCCTGTGAGGTAGAGTAGGCTGAAGCTTTCATGCCAGAGTAAGGATTTGAACCTCGGTCTCCCAGATTCTAGTCTGACATTCTAACTACTACACTACACTGGCTCTACTAGCTGCAATTTTTACTTGTAAGGGAAACTATAATGTAGTGGATTAAAGAATCTTTCGGGTGAGGGAAAGACTAGAGACTTCAAAGAAGCATAAGGTGCAGAGGGGGAGATAGAATACAGAAACACTGTATCGTAGAAGAAATGCTGATCATTCAACCTCCTGCTCTAAGACAAGCAAGAAGTGGTCTACTCAACTGTCAGTAAGAAATCCTGAACATCTGGGAGCCCATCAAGAGTCATATATCCCCCATTACCAGCAGCATCTATTCATTGTAATTCTCAGGGAGAATCTCTGCTCACATGGCATACACCTGATTTCTAAGATTCTTTCCCTCTTTTTGTATAGGAAAGGTGACGTGCATGCGGCTTATACTTGGACTCACACATTACAATACCCGCACAGGTGTGAGTACATAGCTGGAATGTCTCTCTGCTAATTATATGAACCTTTCTAAAATGAACCACAACTAAAAACTATCAGGAAAATTATCCTGATGTGATTTTAATTTTCCTTGGGATAAATTAGTGGTGAACGGATCCGCATTTGAGTGATCAGTTTTCTGCAAGTACGGTACATTTATTTCCCACCAAGGGATTCCTTGCTTATTCTGAATTTAATCATTTGCTAGTATATTAAATTATTTGCACTGGCTTGGATTTTATCACCAGTACTTAGCGCTGGCCCATCATTTAAATTATTTTTCAGAGCAAGTAGTGTCCTTTTCATGATCCTGAAAAGACAGTCCAGCAACATGCTAATAAGGATCACTTCCACCCTGTTTTGAACTTTTAAGCATATATCTTTTGTTATGGAACTCCGTACCAACCAACCGTTCTCAGGTTTTTGTGATCACTGATACTGCACACATTAACAGTGAAAACTTTGTCCCTGTTGTAAGCACCAAACACCTAATTCATTATAAGGGCTAACCGACTGAGCAAACAATGGGCCACGGCAACTGCTCTTGTGTCCCTCCTAGATGACAATGAACTTTACTAAATTTATTTTTGTCTTGACCTCACAAACTGAATATGGGCACACTAGAAAAAGAAGAAACAAACAAAGAAATCACATTTTATCTCAATGCTGACATATGCAAGACAGTTTTCCTCTGACTCCCAGCACAAGTAAGCATAATTCAACATAGTCTTTTATCTCTTTGTTTCAAAGTACTTTTCTGTTAACGACTGCATTGGCTAACATATAAAAATGCACTATATAGTGGAAAATGTTTTTTTTTTCCCCGTAGACATTGGTAAAGTTAAAGGGCAAAGCATACACAAAGACCTTTATGGGTGCAGATAAGCTACTTTTATCATTTGCATACAGTGTCGTATATGAGCTACTGGAAAAAAAGTTTGCTTAATAAAACAATAAAATGGGCATGGGAGTGATAGGTTTGGTTTTTAACTTGTTTTTTAGTGTTTAAGCATGCACAAAATTGTACACATGCCACCTTATGACTGTACAGTAATAGAACTGCGCTTTCTCTAGATCACATTTTAGGTGTAATAGAGAGAGACTCCATTGCATAGCTTGAACAATCACTAGCAGATCAAGGTAGTAATACCCTTTTTTTTCCTGCCCGCCATGCATAGCCTGCTATGGCTTTCATGTTAGGAACTCACTGGCGTAAGCTTGCCATACCATATGTCCTTAAAAACACTTTGACTGTATTCCTCTTTAATTATTAAGCTTCTTCAGAGGCCATAAGCCAGTGAGAAAGGGATTAGAGGGGTTACTTTGTGCCTCTGCACCCATGAAAATCCCTTAGCGACTGTAGCAGCGCTCGCAGTGTCCTGAAAGCTTTGATGTAATCTCCGCCTCCCGGCTGCCACCGCTGCGGCTGCCTTCTTTCTGTTTTAGATACATGCAAATACTGATCTGTACGCCAACTGCTCTGGTACAAAAAAACCAAAAGCAAGGTCTGTGATACAAATCACAAGCCTCTGTCCAAAATCACAACAGTCTACTAATAATCATTCAGGCCAGTGAGATAGCCAAGGCTATAAAGGTGTGGTGCAGGTCCTAACTGATGGAAAGTGGTGATTGTGCTGCATTTATACTGCTAATCAACCATGAAGATCTACATAATCATAAGTGCAGATCAATGCAAGTCCTGCTTACCTATGTTGATAATACTGGCACAGGGCTCCCAGGCAGTCTCCCTTTCTTAAGTGCAATCCTGTTTAAACCCATTGCCTTCAATGGACTTAGAAGGCTGTAACTCTGTCTAAGTACTGTTAATGGGGGAGGGGCATGGTTCCTGTTACACTGATTCATTTAGTTGAAATATAGCTGTATCTCTGCTATAGGGAAAATGTTGTTCAAAGCCATACAGGTAAAAACAACATCAACAATAAAGTCAGGATTTTTATAATATCTACAAAATCATAGCAAGCCTGAGAATCATCATATGGAAAATGTTTCTTGATGGAAACTGAAGAGTGAAATTTCTCCTCCCCAAAAACTTCAACTGGTTTTCTTAGCCTCTCCCTCTGAAGGTGACAAATAGTGGTCTTCTGTTGCAGCAGTGATGATGGAAAATGGGAGGGGCCTGGCTTTCATAAACCCTTCCCACTTGAACTTTGAATATTGCCACTTGGTTACTCTAGCTTCTCCTGTACCAATCCAAGCTCAGGTGGTGTGATTTGTAGTTTTGCTTGATGATTTCCTCCTGCGATATCCAGGGTCTGGAACCTATGCTGGAGGAAAAACAGCTGGAGAGGGATGTTGTAGGTGGAGGAGATCAGGTAAGGGAAAAGTTTAAGTACCTTACTCCCACCCTAATGTCTTCTGCTGAAAACTGAACCTTCACAAGAACCAGTTGGTACAGGAGAAGCAGTGTGGTGTTTGAAGGCATGAGATTCAGACAGATGGTGTAATTTTGCTCTCAACACATGCTTTCCATGCAGAGCACCCCTAGTTAGCATCTCCATTTAAGGAATCCTGTACAGTGCTATGGCCAGTCAGAGTAGATAGTACTGAATTCAGTGGACCAATGCTCTGACTTAGTATAAGGCAGCTTCTGATTGTTCACCCAGTGACTCTGCATAACAGAGCAAACACTAAACTGAGGTTTAGAAAATGATGCCCTACACCAAGGAAAGATATTCTTCTTAAAATAACGATCAGTCAGTATAATAATTTTCATTGACACTCATGTGGTGCATTGTAAGGTACTCTGCCTGTTGTACAGATAAAAATAAATTTGCTGACTTATTTGTGCTAATAATATTAGAGATGTATTTTAATGTATTGTTTATGTTATTAAATTAACAGAACAATTTTAGCTGTAAAAAGGATTGGACTGATATCCTCTAGTTAGAAATCGATCAGTGACTGTAAACTTCCAAAGTGAAGAGGTCCTTCAAAGCAAAGAATAGCAAGTGTCAACCACACATCAGAATAATATCTGAAAAACACAACATAACAGTTGCCTCTTCAAGAGACATGCTCTGTTGCATCTGTGAAGATGAAGGTCTTGCCTCAAATCATATTTCTGCTTCCCGGCATGAAGGCAGATAAGATACTTGGAGATCAAATAATGGATCTCCTGAACAATTCTTAGTGGATGGCAGCACCAGTGGGGGGCAATTTGTTCTGAAGCTACAGAGAGAGGGGGTTAACCTTTTATCCTCATGCCATTTTCCCAAACTCAAATGTCTATTCATCTCCCAGATCTGCTGTTTGATATACTCAGGAAAACATTCAGGTAGCTTAAAGACAACTTATAGCTTTATCTCAGTAGGGTAAATAGCTGGAGGGAGGGAATCTGAGGGCAGGAAAATTGCAGCAGGGAAAATAATTACCATGCCATGGCCTGATCTAAATTAGGAGGGGACACAGATGGTATATATCAATACAAGATAGCTCAGGAGACCCATTCACAGATGTCCCAGATTTTTATTGTTTGGCTGTATCACTACATCTTCATTCATACAATCTTGCATCAATCAATTTACCTAGGATTATATACATCTTGGTATAAAAACAGTAATGCAACTGGACGTTTTTGAGTTTTGAAGTTCCCTGTAATATCAAAATAACAGCATGTATAAATATTAATTGTGATTTGTCAACAGATAGATAAATCAGTAGATATGAAAGAGGAAAAAGCCACAGTATAGACATAGGTTTGTTTTTTTAAATGTCCAAGTTATATTAAAATTCAGTGAAACACATATGGCAGTAATAAAAATACATGATAATTATAGGGAACAACTTGAATGTACTACCTGACCATCAGCACCAGTTTATTTAAAGCAGAATTCCAGACAGCTAGGGTCCACAGAAACTTGGGCGAGGAGGGTCTTTTGTTGATAGATAGATAGATAGATAGATAGATAGATAGATAGATAGATAGATAGATAGATAGATAGATAGATAGATAGATAGATAGATAGATAGATAGATATAGATTGGTGATAGCAGTTATCAATTTCCTAATCACAGTCTCTCTCCCCTAATGCTTACAAATCAGAAATTACATATGGAAGAGTCAAAGAAATGTTAGCCCTTTCAAACTTCAGCCAGATCTGGGGGTTGTTTTTTAGATGATACCAACCATTTTTTTTTACCAACAAACCTTAAGATTTTAAATATTTGGATGGACCTGGACTTCATCAATTCAAAGGATGAGGCAAAATGGGGGGAAGATTTGCAAAGTAAAATTCCAGTACTGTGTTATGATTGGTGACTGGCATGGAGGTGCAATGGATACTGGGAGAATGACTATTCAATGATAACCTCTCAACCTCTTTATTTCTACTGAAATTGTGTTGCCTTCTACTATGCTGCTGAAAGGGCGTAGGATTGCAACTATATTAGGGTGGCAAAACGCCAGTCTGGCTGTGATGTCATGGCTGTTGGCGGCATAACAGAATCATGGGGTGGCATTGCCCAGCCAGTACTTCAGATTATAGATAGGGTTGCCAACCTCCAGGTACTAGCTGGAGATCTCCTGCTATTACAACTGATCTCCAGACGATAGAGAAAATAGCCGCTTTGGCAATTGGACTCTATGGAATTGAAGTCCCTCCCCTCCCCAAACCCTCAGGCTCCACCCCAAAAACCTCCCACCGGTGGCGAAGAGGGACCTGGCAACCCTAACTATTGAGGATTGTCAGTGTTGTCTTGTATTATTTTACTGTGAAAAATTAGTGAAATGTATATGGTCAGTAGCAAATTTTCGTAAGCTAGCAAAAAAAAAATTGTCTTGTGATTTTGACATACACTAACAGAGCAATCCTGAAGGGGGGGCAATGGCCATAGGAGCCAACGGGACCCCTGCGCCAGCATTAGTGTCACTTGCACCAGCTAAATGAGCACTAATGCCAGTGCAAGGCCACTTACACCAGCACCAGGGAGCTGCATGGCAGCATCACGTCTGGGCACTGGTACAGCCACAGCAGCAGTGTTACTCCGGTACAAGTCTTCACGCCGGCACCCAGGGCCGGATTTAGGTTTGATGAGGCCCTAAGCTATTGAAGGTAATGGGGCACTTTATATGTCCAGCTGTCCTTTGTCAACAACAAATTGTCGCTCTTTTTTGTATTGAATATATGCTATATGGTAATTTATGGACCTAATAGGTATCTAAAGCCATTTGCACATAACAAAATATGTATTTTATCAAAGTAATTGTTGAACTGAAATACAATTAAGAAGAAGTATATTAATAGTGAAATAATTATTAAGCTCTAACTTAAAATGATTTTTTATTCATAACAAACTTAATAATGCAAACACATTGGCATTTGGCAAAAACAAAAGTTCCTTTAGAAACACAATTTACAAAGACTCATAATCTAGTCTCTAGAAACTTTCTATAACATGAAATAATAATAAGTGTAAATATATGATGCAAACTACTAATAATTATAAATAGCTTTATTAATATGAAATTAAGTAGTCCACACTGTTCATTGGGACAGCAGACCTTTGTACCCTGTTACACTTAGTGAGTGTAAAAGACGGTATTGATGATCTAAATTACAATACTTTCCTTCTTGCCTTTGCCAAAGCAAAGTCACTGATGATATCATCAAATGATAAACTGCGTAGCTTGTCACTTTCTATGCACATGAGGCTGAGGTTACATAATTTATCTTGAGACATTGTTGTTCTAAATTCATTTTTTATCCTCTTCAGCTGAGAAAAGGATCTTTCTCCATGGCAATTTGCAATCATCATACAAAGGAATATTCTCAGAATTGCTTCTATATTAGGGAATGATGATTGGACATGGTCATTAAATATTACTTGGTTCAGAGCCTGATGTGTCAGATTATCATGTTCATGGCTTTGACTATGTCTAACATATTGATGAAAATGCTTGAGTTCTCCAACAAGGTTCATGTCCACATCTTCAGGATATGTTTGGCGTAAAGCATTAACTTCTTCACGAATCTCTTCTTCTGTAGCATCTAATTTTGTTAAGAATGAGGTTTTTTTTGCAGCATCATTGTATACTGATGCCCTTTGTGCCAGATTTGATTCTAATGCATCCATCACAGGTATAAATGCTTTGATTCTGAACTTGTCTCTTGGCTCAAAGGGGGCATTCCTGGGGATGGAGCTGACTTTAGTCAGCTCTCTGAGCCCTGAGTCCCGGGAATGCCCCCTTTGGCCGGTGTGAACGTGTGCCTGCAAAATGGGTGACTTAGCCCCATGAAACTGAATGGAGCAGGGCGACCAACCACTCAGGAGGCGGCGTGGCTGCGCCGTCCCCAGGCCCGTCCCAACTGCCCCCCCTTAAGATTGCTCTGCCCTTGTTGCCTTGTTTCAGTTTCCATCCACATACTTTCCACTGATACAAAAAAATCAATGGATTAGGGAGGTTTATATCTGTGCCTTTTTGTCAGCAATTATTGTATGGAAAAATTAGAAGTCATAATAGATATAGTATATAGGACAGTAGATAAATGTTTCCTATGTTGCAGTTACCCTAATTAACTGTGCCATGTGAGAAGCAGCTGGATAAACATGAACCCAGGTTGACCTTACAGGCCTTTTTTTATCTTACTGATAGCACAATCCTAAACAGAGTTATACACTTCTAAGTCTATTAAAGTCAATGGACCTAGAAGGGTGTAACACAACTCAGCATTGCACTGAGAGTCTCTTTGAACTTTGTTTCCTTTTTTTCTTGTTCAATTTTAAAGAATTGGAAAGATTTTCAGCATCATAAAATCTTGGGTAACTGAGGTTGTTTACAAGGGTTATTTAATTTGAGTCCAGCTTCTTGAATCAACTAGTCTGCTTGGGTTTGGTTATGGTTATGTTGTAGCCCCAAAACAGAAGAAGGAAAGGAAGGAGAAGTTGTTCCCACTATGTGGGAAATAGAGATCAATGCATTCAGTACAAGCAGCTGTGGGGGGCTGCTTCTAAGAAGAAAAGATAGCCCAAAACAGGCTTGGAACAGTGCCACAGAGGGAGAAAGGGATCCCACCCTACCCCAAGAAGAAGAGTTGGTTTTTATACCCCCCTTTTCTCTACCATAAGGAGTCTCAAAACGGCTTGCAATCACCTTCCCTCCCCCCCAACAACAACAGACACCTTGTGAGGTAGGTGAAGCTGAGAGAGTTCTGAGAGAACTGTGACTAGGGTTCTCACCACCAGGTACTAGCTGGAGATCTCCTGCTATTACAACTGATCTCCAGCCGATAAATATCAGTTCATCTGGAGAAAATGGCTGCTTTGGCCATTGGACTCTATGGCATTGAAGTCCCTCCACTCCCCAAACCCCGCCCTCCTCAGGCTCCACCACAAAAGTCTCCTGCCGGTGGCAAAGAGGGGCCTGGCAACCCTAACTGTGACTAGCCCAAGGTCACCCAGCAGGCTGCCTGTGGGGAATCTAATCTGGTTCTCATGTGGAGGAGCAGGGAATCAAACCCGGTCCTCCATATTAGAGTCTGCTGCTCTTAACCACTAGACCATGCTGGCTCTCCAACACTTTTCTCACATGAAAACCACACTGGGGGGGGGGGGGCGTGTTTTGGCAATTTTTCTGCTCTGCAGGAAATATCTGTGCACGTGGAGCAGCAAAATCAGTGAAATGACTCCCCCCCAGTGTGGTTTTTGTGTGAGAAGACTCATTGGGAGGGAGACAGGAACCCTTCCTCCCCCATGGCAGCCTCCCAACCCCATTTTACAGTAGTTCCAAGCAACTACTGTATGGCTATGGGAAACATGGAGAAACAAGTGTAAACAAGTGAACAACTATCACATGTAGTGTGGTTCAGAGAAGGCAAGAAAGAATAGCTGATGCTTTTTCTCTGATAGAAGCCATTTCATTTCCCTCATTGCTAAACCGTAATTCAACATAGTTTACTTAAGCCCATGAGAGATGTCATATTATATCTTGCAATTCTACTCCAAGACAAAAGGAAATGCAAGGCTAGGGCCTGTGTGATTATCTGGGGGTTCTTTTCTCTTCTTGTACTCAAAAACCCTTCAGTCCAGAGCTGAATAGTGTGAGGTTTAAGAGCTTTTATTATTTAAATAGGAATACTTACGCATTATTTTTCATACATGTGTGTGTTCTCTTTTTGAACAACATATTCTTAACATTATAGCTGATTTACACCAGTGAGGTGACCTTGAACAGATAACTAAACTCAGAGCAGTGTTATGCCTAACATTAAAGTACATGCCCTTCCACAATCTACATTGGACAAACAGGTCAGTCTCTTAGACAAAGATTAAATGGACATAAGTCTGACATCAGAAACCACAATATTCAAAAACCAGTGGGAGAACATTTCAACCTTCCAGGACATTCTGTTGCAGATTTAAGAGTAGCAGTTCTCTTACAAAGGAATTTCAAAGGGAGATTGGAAAGAGAAACTGCTGAATTACAGTTGATATTCAAACTAAAGACAATGCATTTACCTGGGCCCTGTGAGAACCTTGCATTCATGGCTCATTACCAATGCTGATTTCTCCACACCCATCTCTCCCCTGGACATCACAGACTCTTCTGCATACCACACCTAATCCCACCACCCTGCTATTCACATTTACATACTGTTAACATTTACATACGAATGCTTGTCTGAATTCACTCTCCTCTACTTAAAGACGGATTCACATTCTAGCTGTAGCTGAAGAAGTGAGCTGTGGCTCACGAACGCTCATACCCTGTTAGAAAATATTTTTGTTAGTCTTTAAGGTGCTACTGGACTCTTGCTCTTTTCTACTATTAAAGTACATAGTAAGGCCCCATCTAGATTTCTTTATTTACTAACATTTTTATTCCATCCTTCCTCAAATGAGCTCTGTATGGCATACACTGGTCTCCTCTCTTCCCTTTAACCCTCACAACAGCCCTGTGAGGTAGGTTAGCCTGAGAGTTTGTGACTGGCCCAGCAAGTTTCATGGCTGAGTGAAGATTTGAACCTGGGTCTCCCAGATCATGCCCTGACCTGGATGGCTCAGGCTAGCCTGATCTCGTCAGATCTCAGAAGCTAAGCAGGGTCAGCCCTGGTTAGTATTTGGATGGGAGACCACCAAGGAAGACCAGGGTTGCTGTGCAGAGGAAGGAACTGGCAAACCACCTCTGTTAGTCTCTTGCCATGAAAACCCCAAAAGGGGTCGCCATAAGTCGGCTGCGACTTTACACATATACACACTCCCAGATCATAGACCAGCCATTTAACCATTACACCAACCTGGCTCTCAGACTGAAACTTTTGTTGAGGACCCATTTTTCAGTGTGGAGTAGGGCTTTGGCACTCAGGTTTTTGGGCTCCTTCTCAGGAGAGCACATTGAAATCTCTGTGCTGTCAGCTAGGCCACATATTTTCTGGCTTGCTTGTGTTAATTACTGCACGTGCAAAAAGGAGAAGGTAGCCAGTATTCTGGCACTAACAAGTCAACTTAATTTTACATTTAGCAGTGGTGGTACATAATTTCCATATTATTTATACATACATACATACATATATATTGTTATGTATGTACATAGTTAGGCGATATGCAGGGGGAAACTTAGGAGCTTGAGTCCTGGACGAAGGATCCTAAACCCTGCACGCGCCATTGGCCCAAACCGGCACGCGCCATTGGCCCTAAGCCGACACGCCCCATTGGCGACCCGGGGTTGTTCCCCCCATCACGGGATCAGGGGGGGAGTGGCCGCGGGCGGCCAGGGGAGCATATAAGCAGGGCCGTTTGCACTGTGTTCTTTAGTTCTGTTCTTCACTACAATAAAGTGTTGTTGTTGGAACTCTGTCTCGACCTCGTGTGTCCTCCCCACGCAGACTTAACACATATGTATCTCTCTCTCTCTCTCTCTCTCTCTCTCTCTCTCTCTCTCTATCTCTATCTATCTATCTATCTATCTATCTATCTATCTATCTATCTATAAAAAATGTGGTCCTCTACAAAATTGAATGGTTACAATGATAGACATGCACAGATGCATATGGTACATACCATTACTACTGCTAGTCAGTGGGACATCATCAGTGGGACATCATCAGACCTGCCCCATGAAGACCTACAGCCCTGTGGCAGAGGATGGGGGGCATTGTCCTCACTTGCTGAAGTCCTTTAAAAGTCCCTTCCTTCTGGGACACAGAGATTGCATCTTTGCTGAGGACAGAGAAATGCCTTGTCACAAATGGAGGGAAACTGCAGGATACTGTGGCTTAGCCAACATGAAAAACAGAATTGTGTCTGTTTTAAATAACTCCACAGCACAAAACACAGGCCTTTGATGCATGGCTGTTTCCCTTGCGGTCACCTCTCTGACAATTTTGGGTCTTTGTTTTGATCATGCATACTGTTTCCGACCTCAGTGGTTGCCTCGCTCTCCCCCTGCATTTCCCTCCATTTTGCTTGAATTTTCAAATTCAAGATAAAACAGGTCCCTGAAAGTGCGGGCAAAACGCACAGAAATGCAGGCGGAGAGTGAGGAGACCTCTGACAGTTGGAAATGGCATGGATAATCAAAACAAAGACCCGAAGTCTTGGGAGGGGTGAGGGAAACAGCCATGCATAAAAGGCCAAACTCAGATGGGCACAAAGATAAGGATTGTCTGCGCACAGGTCAGTCTGACTCTGCAAAGACTTAACTACCTGCATTTAGGTAGGAAAAATCAAATGCATAATTATAGGATGGGGGAGACTTGTCTGAGCAGTAGTGTGTGTAGATCAAACAGCAGTAGACCAAACACTGAACATGAGTCAGCAGTGTGATGCGGTAGCTAAAAAGGCAAATGCAGTCTTGGGCTGCATCAACAAAAGTATAGCGTCTAGATCACGCAAAGTGATGGTATCACTTTACTCAGCTCTGGTTAGACCTCAACTAGAGTACTGTGTTCAGTTTTGGGCACCACAATTTAAGAAAGATGTAGACAAGCTGGAACGTGTCCAGAGGAGGGCAACAAAGATGGTGAGGGGTCTGGAGACCAAGTCCTATGAGGAAAGGTTGAAGGAGCTGGGTATGTTTAGCCTGAAGAGGAGAAGACTGAGAGGGGATATGATAACCATGTTCAAGTACTTGAGGGGTTGTCATATTGAGGATGGTGCCGAATTGTTTTCTGTTGCCCAAGAAGGTCGGACCAGAACCAACGGTTTGAAATTAAATCAAAAGAGTTTCCGTCCAGACTTTATTAAGAATTTTCTAACAGAGTGGTTCCTCAGTGGAACAGGCTTCCTAGGGAGATGGTAAGCTCTCCTTCCCTGGAGGTTTTTAAGAAGAGGTTAGATGGCCATCTGTCAGCAATGCTGATTCTGTGACCTTAGGCAGAAGATGAGAGGGAGGGCATCTTGGCCATCTTCTGGTCACTAGGTGTGGGGGGCAGGTAGTTGTGAATTTCCTGCATTGTGCAGGGGGTTGGACTTGATGACCCTGGTGGTCCCCTCCAACTCTATGATTCTATGATTCTACTGTGCATGAACTAAATGAAGCAAATGAGTACACATGGTTTAGGTCTCAAATATTAGTAAAACTCCACAATCATGGAAATAGAAATTGGTGGATTGAGGGTAATAGAGCAACCATTGCAGTGTCATTTTGCAACGTTAGTTGCTCATGAAATCCAAACTTATGTATTTTCTTATGAATTTCTATGGGTTTAGGCAGTAACAAGTCTGCATAGGATTGCATTTTGAAAGTGGTGTTTGGCTCTGACACCTCCCCAGATAGAGACTCCACTTGCAGCTACCCAATTGTTTCCAGTTTCAGCTACAGAGATTGAAGTGTTTGTTTTGTTGCAAAAGGTGTGTGTGTGTGTGGGGGGGGAGAAAAGTTATACCCAAATTAGACATGATGGTAAGATCTAGATGTTCCCATTTACAGTGGAGGATTCCTGCTGTTTATGCGGGGGGGGGGATCCCCATTTGAAAGCAGCCCTACGGAGTGTTCAATCTGCAATTTCCTACATCTACACCCAGTAGGCAACCCACTGTACCACACTGGCAGGAAGCTAACATTGCTTCTCCAGATGTGCAGCCTCTAAACATTATGGTTTTAGAATGCAGAGGGGCTGAACACAGGCATACATATTTGAAATAATTGCATAAAAACCCCACCCTTAAGAGAGAATAATTAAGCCTTCAGCAAGTGCAGAATGAGATAAAGACAGAGCTGGGTCCCTGTATGGTTGAGATATCCTGTAATAATAAAATGCAGTAAAATAAATGTACTGTGGTCCACTTCTACCACACATAAAGACAAATTGCTTACATTGTCTTGCTGGACACTGAAGAAACTAGAGCCACTGTGCAGCTCTTTGGCTTCTGTACTGGGCAATATTTTTGTGCCCCTTTGTAGCCTCTTTAAGAAAAACTCACTGTATCATTGCTGTTTCTACCCATTAATTTGCACTTATCGTCTTGAGTGACAATTAAAAGCAGCTGATGTGGCCAGTTTTCAGTGCTGAATGGAAAAAGCAAAACCATTCTAATAGTTCAGATCCACAGTCTAAAATAATATATATATTTTTTTAAAAAAAAACCTGAAGTTTGAACAAACAGTACTGACAGTGTTTGGCTAATTTTTAAAGCTGCTAAAATTAATTTTTAAATACATGAGTTCCAAAAGTGACATATTTCAGACATAAAATCTTAATGTTCCTGCCAATTGTTAATTGTGGTTTGGAGCCCTGTACTCATTTTTCATTTTCATTTTCTTTCTTTCTTTCGGGTACCAAGAGGGAATTGATACCCAGCCAACTGCTTGGGCCTTTTTGGCTTGATCCCTGGCAAATTCTTTTCTGCTATTCATGGCCAGCAAGTGCCATGTGCTTCTCCAAAGCCCTCCTCAAACAAATAAAACAAAAACAAAAACCAGAAGTAGAGAGGTTCTCCCCGTCATGACAGTAGCTGCCTTGTGTCAGAAGACTGTGAGGGATAACCGTTGCTATTTATGGGTAATCCCCTTTTAGAAAGGTCAGGCTTTACAGTATGTTTGGTTGACCCTTACTATGGGGGGAGGGGAGTCAAGGCATTGCAGACTCAATCTTTGTGGCTATTTTCAAGCAGATAAAAGTGCCGTGAAATAACGGGAGAGGCTGGAAGGCTTCTTCAGCCAGCCAGCAGCTGTGGAGAAAGGAGTAGCGATTGCATTATCTTCTCTGTCGCTGACTTAAACGTATTCCTCTCCCTTTATTTATTTATTTTTCCTAGACACATCAACTATCTTTTAGTTGGGTAAGGCACTTAATTCGCACACATTGTGCACACTTGATAATACAGCAGTGGGGACTGAATCAACTCTCTCCTTATCGTGAAGTGCTTATGTGGAAGCAAGAGGTCATTTATCAGGCAACCAGCAGACACTCACAATGGGCCAGACTCTCCAAATGTACCTGGTCTGGTGTTTGTCAACCTTCCTGTCCTTGGTGAAGAAATAACTCTGAGTGACTCACCAGGTCCACACAATGCAAGCCACCGTTACCTCTGATTCAGATACCCATGGATGTATAGAAAGTACAATGCTGCGTTATTTAATATACTTTGCAGAGAAGACTTGCTCTGTCACGCTTAGCGTCATTGGTGCTTGGTACATGGCATTCTTCTGATCAAATCAAGGTCTTATTATGCTGTTCAGCAGTGCAAGTCCCATTCCATCTTTCGGAAGACAAACTAGAGGAAATTCTGGCCGGGAACTACACAAGATGAATCATCTTTTCCCGTGGGATGTCATAAAAATCTTCCCACTGGGAAGCCAGGCAAATTTTGACTTCTTCGTTTTATTTAGCAGATTATGGTTGGAATAACTAGTGGGGTGGAACTAGTGGGAGTTTCCTTTCGTTGGGAAGGGATTGAAGTCTAACACAGAAATACTATTATCTAAACCCACTGAAATCAATGTGTTAGACTGGAGTAACTCTGCATAGACAATGGGCGAAAACGCACAGTCGCTTTAGCCTCCTTTATTCACTGTTTCAGCCAGGATTCAGCCAGGATTCAGCCAGGATCGAACGCATGTGTTTCACCAACGTGTGTTCGATCCTGGCTGAATCCTGGCTGAAACAGGGAATGAAGGAGGCTAACGCGACCGTGCGTTTTCGCCCTTTGTCACCAAGCGTATTGTATTCCCCCTTTCAAGCTTGATTTTGCATAAGCCTTCCTTGGACCCTGGCAGAGTACAATTCTTTTTTGTGAGAAGGAAAGAATAGGAGAGACAAATCATTTACAAACTTCATTGATGTAACTAGGGTTGCCAACGCTGGCGTGGAAAATTCCTGGAGATTTGGGGAGGGGGTGATAAATGGAGAGGGCAGAGTTTGGGGAGGGATCTCATCAGGGATATGATTTCATAGAATCCACACTCCGGAGCTGGCATTTCCTCCAAGGCAACTGATCACTGTATTCTGGAGATCAGTTGTAATTTTGGGAGACCTCCAGGTTGCACCTGGAGGTTGGTAACCCTATATGAGGTCTTCCTCTTTCTCCATTAAGGTCAAATAGCTAAATAAGGCCTAAACCTGACTGCATTGTCAGTCTACACTGCCAATATTGATGCCTTTATCTCAGACCTTGTAAAAATACAGCTGTTTTAAACAGCTGCCCGATACTCCAACAGTTATCAGTTCTCTAATGGAATGGATTAGATTTAGGATAACAATTCTGTGGAGCAGACTATGGAAGGGACCTGGTTGTCCTTTGTGAGGTCCATTTTCAGTGCTGTCATCATGAGGATAGTGTGTGAGAAATGTGACAGATTTCATAATAAAGCAAGAATGTGAAACACATACAGAGCAGCAGGCTAAAGAAGAGGTGCAAGCCCTATTCTTTATTTTTAGGGGGGAAATAGGTCACATTTTTAGAAAAAAAGAATAATTTTCACCATTAATGCTCAGGCAATTTCATTTTTATGAAAGGGAATTCAGTGAGTCACTCCAGCACTGATAAAGAAGCCACATCTCAACTTATCTGTAGCTTCATTCTCCTTTTGTTCCTATGGCAGCAGTGGGCTTTTTATACATTGTTGAAAAGAAACTCTCTACGCACTTTATATTTAGTAATATGACCAAGAGAAATGTCTGTGCCCCCTCACTTAATTTTTGCAGGTGCTCTGCCCAGCATTCTTTTCAATAGTACTGTTTACAGTTTCCAAACCATTATTTAAAATGATGCGGAACATACCCAAAACAGAGTAATGTTTTTGGGAAGGTTTATAAGTGTGCTTACAATACTTTTAATAGATCCTGTCTGAGTAAGAATAGTAATCCTGAATTTACATGGAATACATTGGAGGCAATTATGATTAAAGTGGTGGTGGGAGAGAGAGAAATCTAAGAGGTTTGTCATACTGATCAGTCGCTTCATGTACTATCTATGGGCTTTACGTTTATCTTTCAAAAAAGAAGTATGATCATCTAGGTTGATTCTCTCTGAAATGCATGGGCTGCATAGAACAAAGTAAGAGAGAAGTTCGAAAACAGTGCTTTTCATTTACCCTCAGCAAAAGCATTGGCTGATCATCCTGTCACTCACCTGGGTTTCAGCATTTGTCAGACATAGAATCGTAGAATCATGGAGCTCGAAGGGACCACCAGGGTCATCTAGTCCAATCCCCTAGAACAATGCAGGAAATTCACAACTACCTCCCCCCACACCCCCAGTGACCCCTAATGCATGCCCAGAAGATGGCCAAGATACTGTCCCTCTCATGATCTTCCTACAATCATAGAATCAGCATTGCTGACAGATGGCCATCTAGCCTCTGCTTAAAAACCTCCAGAGAAGGAGCACTTACCACCTCCTGAGGAAGCCTGTTCCACTGAGGAACTGCTCTGTTAGAAAATTCTTCCTAATAATATATCCAGTTCTGTTGCAGCAACAGAAATGTATCTATACATTATATTTGTCTTTGTGCTCCTCCAGGAGAACTAGGGTTGCCAACCTCCAGGTGGGGGGTGGCGATCACTCAGAATTACAGCTGTTCCCATTTGTACCCTTCTAAACCCAGTGAAGTCAATAGGCTTAGAAGGGTGTTACTCTGCTTAGAGTGGCATTTAGGGATGTGCACCTTTTAAAAAATGGAATTTTTTTATCGGGATATCGGAGAGTTGAAAAATGTCAATATTCCATCCTCCATTGGGGGGGGGGGGATTCCATGCTTTCTCAAGGACAAAGAATAGCTAAAGACACAACAGCAAGCAAAGCAACCACTGGCCAAAAGCCTCCCAAAACAGACAAAACCAACAAGCCCAAAGAACCAATGCAGAATTAGGGGATCCCAGCAGGAACACAGGACAACATGGCAAGCCTAACACAACAAATGTCAAACCAGAGAATCTTCCAAGCCTTACGGATTTAACAAGGAACACTGCTGCAAGCCCAGGAGATGTAAAACCAGAGAATTCAAGCAAATGTCATACTGGAGAATCAAATGCAAAACAAACCAATTTGAGCAAAGAACACAATGTTGCAGGACCAACGATACCAAATCCAAAGGACAGAAGCAAAGCCAGATCGAAATGGCAAGCTAATACAAGGCCTAATAAGACACAGGCACATAGTAAAAATTAAAGAAAAAACAGTCCTGGGAGCCTTAAAATGCTGGCTTCCAATATTCCCAGTTACTCCTGGATATTTCTGGGATTTTGGGGGACCCATTTCTCAATATCTTGAAAAATCCCAGATACACACACACTGGAAAATGATGCAAGGATGGTTCCAGAGGCACATAGACCCCAAAAAGATACTGGCATAGACATTTGGATGTTATAAAAAGTCTATTCTCTCATTGGGAAATTTTCTTCTCAAGTATTGCCATTGGGAAGTGCTCTTCAGAAGCTTAGGCATCTAGGTTAATAAGGCAATATCTGCTCTTAGCCTCATAAGGTAGGAAATGTATAATGGTGCCAACAATTCCAGTCTGGGAAATCTGGATCACTTCTCCAAATTGTTAGTCTTGACTGGGAAGAGAGGAGGGTGTTGCTGTAGCTGCCAGTCAGGTTGCTCCTATGGTCATGTTTTTAGGCACAGACCTTGTTGTTGTCATTGGCCCTGTGGACCTGCTGGTTTCTAACACGCCCTTGCCTAGCTCAGTCTTTTTATTAGTCAGCAATCCTGAGCTCTATTTCTCCCTAGGCTACCTCTGCTCATGTACATGTAGGGCAGGAAACTCATGATATAGAGCTCTGATTTGCCACTTTCCCCAACTGTAGTAAGTAGGAACCTCTCTGGGTTCTACTCAACCTTTCACTCAGATAAGACCACTAACAGTGCAATTCTAAGAAACTTCCCTGAGGGTAAGCCCCATTGAACAGACTAGAATAGGATTCTGAGTAGACCTGTATATGGAGGGCTGATGGAAGCAGAGGCCCATATAGTCACGATCTTGTCTTCCCTGGCTCTAGGGTTTCCAGCAATACCTCAATAAATGCTGGGACATTTGGGGACATTGTTTGGGGAGGGTGGAGTTTAGGGATGATGTGATGTTACTTCCAGGTGATGTCGTAGGTTGACCCACCCCCACCCCCCAGTCTCTATGGTCTTTACCATGCAGACTGGGGAAACTCCTAGAGCATCACTATGTGGAAGCCATTTTTTCTCCCTCTCCTCAAACCCTCAGGGGCAGCAAATTAGGACTGATGGCAGGTAATTCCTTGCCCCGGATGTGAATATGGGAGACCTACCCAACACTCTGGTCATTCACCTTCCACCTTGGCTCACCACCTGGGCCAAGGATATGGGATTCATGGAGAAAATTTTATCTCATTTGGGATTCTTCCATCCCAACTGGATCAGAACTAGGTAGCTTGTCACCACCAGATAGATCCCAGTTATTGGAATCTTCCCAGTATAATACTGAAAGAAATAATCTGTGGTCCACCTTAAGTAGGAGTGCATGTGTATGAGATGAGGATGAGCTCCCTCCCCAATTTCTTTCTTCCTTCCCCCTCTTTCTGGGTTTCTTTTTCAATTACACACAGAGCTGTCCTCCCAGGATTCAGTGCCTTTGTGTGGTTGAGCAGTCTATGGGCATATATGGGCTGGAGTTGGTCATAAATCCCCTCTTCCCCCAAGGATCATGTGCTTTGGTTTCCAAAAGAAATTTATTCCACTAAATGTCTAATTGAGCAGGAAGCACAGATAATTATAGCAAAGGAAAATATAGCAGGGTTGGCTAGAGAAAGAAATCATAAAACCGTGCTAGCAAGAGTTTACCTACACTCTACTTTTAACATCCCCTATCCTCCTTGTCTTGAGAGATGGGTCAGTCTCTGTGTACCTCTGAATAAACTTACTGAGCCAAAGACAAAAACTGGGCAAAGAGGCACATTGCAGTGTGCCTCTTTTCCTTTGATGGCAGACGAGGGGGTACCGATTGGTTTGGACCAATGGCAACTGGAGGGCTTACTCCAATTCACCAATAACATTCCCAGTTATAGATCACAGCTCCCTCTGCCCCACCCTCCGTTTGATGTTTGGGCAATTTGGATCTTGGTGCCTTCTAGGCGAGAATGAGATCTTCCTTCAGAAGCGAAGTGACAGCTCAAGGATGCTCGGCTGCCTGTCCAGATTTTCCCAAGTTCTGCATCACCCTAAAAATGCCACTCTGGCCCTTTAGTGTGGCTGGGGATTCTATTACCATTCCAGCAAATAACCCCATATTATTTTAGCAGCCAAGAGCCAGCGTGGTGTAGTGGTTGAGGTGTCAGATTAGGACCCGGGAAACCCAGGTTCAAATCCCCACTTGTGCCATGGAAACTTGCTGGGTGACCTTGAGCCAGTCACACGCTCTCAGCCCTGAACCTGGCTAGTATTTGGATGGGAGACCTCTAATACCAGGGTCATGATGCGGAGGCAGGCAATGGCAAACCACCTCTGAATGTCTCCTGCCTTAAAAACCCTACAGGGTTGCCATAAGTCATCTGTGACTTGACAGCAAATAGAAAAAAAGCAGCAGAGCAGCCCCATTTATAACACATACTACTCCTACTTTCTGACCTAATGCCAGAGAGCCTGGAGGAATGGATCAAGCATAGGGCATCAGTGGGTTGCACATGTCACAGAGCCAAGCCCTTATTGGCTGGATTGAAGATACACCTTCACTTGTTGGCAACAATTTGCTCTTGGGAAGGCAATGCTGTGTGGGAATTAGCACTGGGGGAAAGCTAGCAAGGTTGTAAGTCTGCAATGTTTTGCTGAGTCTGTGGTCTGGCGAGTCTAATTCCCTTCACTGCTTTAAATATTTCTTCTGATATGTAAAGGACAATGATATGTTTTAAGCTCCAAGAAACAGGCAGCAAGGGAATGTTAAAAGGGCCTTCAACTGCTGCTCTGTACTGGAATAGCAAGAAAGGTCATTTATACTTCTTGTAACTGTCATTACAGCTGTGTTTACAGATGGCAGAAGTTCAGAGAAAAAAATGTGAACAATTCCATCTCCACTCCATTCTGGATTATACAGAACAACACTTCTCCTTGTCCAATCTCTGAAAATCATACCGGCAATTAAAAATTAATAATAATAATACCAACGTGGGCTGCGTTAATAACTTTAAACAGCTGAAGAAATTCCAAACACACATTTAAATACAACAATAGTGCAAAGTTGGATAGATTGAAAGTGAACTGTTGTGGTGGCTTTTATTTTTATTTTTTATCAGGAACTATTCAGGACTGAAGCCTCCCACACTAAAAATGCAGTGCTGATGAAATTCAATGTATCTGCTGGTGACTCAACGTCAGGCTTGGAACACCGAATTGCTTCTTAATCACCAGGTGCACGCATGCAGGTCACATCACCCTGCCGAGCTCCTTTGCTCTTACCAACAATCAAAGCAGTGAAAATATGCACCAATCTTACTTTCTCATGCACACTGATAGCGAATGTTAGTTATCAGTACGGCTGTGCACCATGCTTTGTTGTTTTCTGTTGGTAATTTTTTTAATGGGTTTTCTTTCTTTCCATCATGACAGGAGTTCATTGTGTCTGCCGTTGCCAGTGATTTCAGTGGGAAATGGGGTTGCCAACCAACCAGGAGAAAAAGAAGTTCTGGCCCTTTAAGAAAGGCTTACTGTGTGGAAATTGGCAGCTGATGTTTTTCATGGCATGGAGGTAGATAGCATCACCTGCCCCCCCCCCCCCATCAAACTGGACAATAAAGAGACAGCTAAAGGAACCTGTTGAAAAAGTTGGCAACCCCAGTGAAACACCTTTCTGGCTCCCCCCCCTCCCATCCAAGTAGGATCAATGTCCTCAAGGATTGCAAAAGGCTTTCTCCAAATTTTGAGCAAATAAGTGGGAAATCTGACTCTATATGTATGTAAAATTCTCATTTGTAGACAGAGGCGGATCTACTGTGAAACTAATGAAGCTTAAGCTTCAGGGCCCCTAATCCCAAAGGGGGCCCCTGAAGCAACTTTTTTTTTTAATGAGTGAATTTCTCAACAAAATCAATGGAGTTTTTTAGTGATAGAAACATAAGCCAATGGGTTGAAGTACTTAATACTGACTTTAGAATATGCTCTAATACCCATTTCATATGGCCTCAAAATGTCCCTGTAATTGGTCAAATTTCAAAATTTTCTTGGGGGCTTGCAGAACCTGAATCCCCAGCTGTAAGGGCTCTCTGAGCTCGCCAGAATCTATTCATAGCCTACATTTTGGCAGCTGGATCCTCGAATCCTTCATTGGTGCACGGCTTAACAATTGTATAGTTTTATTTCATCACTGTATGGCCCATTTTCAAGGACTCCACCCCACCACCCTGTTCTCTGCCATTTGGGCCTTGAGGTCCTTGCAAGGGCAGCAAGGCTCTTTGGACCTCATTGGATGTTGCCCTATTGTTGCTGGTTGCGAAGAGGCCCCCATAACAGTTCAAGCTTCGGGCCCCAAAAATGTAGGTCCGCCACTGTTTGTAGAGCAAGTGTAGGCAACCCAAGAAAATAGGTAATTATAAGCATGAATAATATATACCAGGAAGATACTCAAATATGAGTCCAAACATGCATATCTAAACAAGAGGCGGGGTTCTTTTTAAAAAGAGCATGTGGGTGAGGGGAACTCACTCTCACATCTTATCTTATTGTGCTCCAAAGCTTGAAATGTTTTTCCCTGATGCTGGAAGTGAATGTCAAATTATTCTTTTTTACTGTCTGGGAAAAGAAAGAGAGATTTGGACTGCCTGTATTCCTCCCCAAAATGTATTGAGTTCACCCCCATTTTGCCTCATATGTTTTGCTAGTGGAGTTAAATTACAGAATATATATGGGTTAATATTTAAAAACACCCACAAATGGGCTCAATTTTGGACCAGGGCTGGGTTGCTTCTATTGGTTTCCACACATTCTCCCTGTGCTGTTTCCCTGGTTAAAAATATCAGCACCAAAGCTGCTAGTCCTGGTAAAAGTAGGGGGAACCCACTGTTGTAATACGGTGGTGGTAGAAAGTGCTGTCAAGTCACAGCTGATTTATGACGACCCCGGTAGGCTTTTCAAAGCAAGAGATGTTCAAAAGTGGTTTGTGGTTGCCTGCCTTGGTGTAGTGCCCCTGGCTTTCTTTGGGGGGTCTCCCATCCAAACACTAACTAGGGCTGACCCTGCTTAGCTTCCAAGATCTAACAAGATCAGGCTAGTCTGGTCCTTTTTCTCTACTGCAAGTAAAAGCAGCAGTAAGCAACTTCTATCAGGAAAATGTGTGTAGAGGGGCTGTTTACATGTCCCCTGCAGCTCCAAACCAAATCCCCTCAATTGGCTGTTTTTTAATATTTAAAAAAATCAGATTCTCAATTGCAGGTATCCTACCTAATGTTTCATTTGTCCCTGAACTCCAGAAAATTACTATCAATGCCTGTTAGCAGTAGAGTTTTGAAGTCATTGGCTTTCTGGTTAGATGTCTGATGTCCCCAGGAATAAAAAAACAGTGCCAGTCAGGCAAAAGTCAACATTTCACTGAAGGTCTATCCCATTTATGTGTGCCTTTTGGGCTCGGAGAAATGTTCCTGGAATGAGAGACAATTTCTGTCAACTTGGTTTCTGGAAGCGAACACATGAATGAGCCTCTGCTGTGTGTAGCTTGTTAATAATGCAGAAGGGGTATGGCTGTCGTTGTTGGCTGACCTATATAGAGTCTCTGAATGGAATCTGCAAACCTAACTCTTACAAAAGGAGATATTTCCTTTACCCCAACAGCTGTAAACTGAGCAATTAAGCATCCCTGTGATGTCTCAGGGTTGCTAGAGATTCCTTTCAATACACCAGGCTCAAGGAAATAGGGCTAAGCTGAAACAGTAAAGCAATCCTAATCATCTTTGTCCCATCTGTATTTTGGGTGGGACTCAAGGGGGTACAAAAGAGGGTAGTCCCATTCACCCAACACCCATTCAGGCAGAACTTTCCGGCCCCACACATGGCATCAATCAGTAGTGACACTCGAAAGAGGTCCTTTCACAGTCCCAAATTATCGCTGTTTCAGTACTGTTTCTTCTTTTCAAACCAGTCTTCTTCCTAGAAATAGTAATATTGTCATGTAGTCAGTCAGATTTTGCTCAGTGATGATGTCACTGGGAGCAAATGAAGATAATTGTCCTCATTCTGAATTATCTTTGTTTGATCTTAGCAATGTCCATGTGGCTAAGTCTCATTGGCTATGTGATGACATTGCTGTTTCTAGGGGAAAGACCAATTTTAAAAATGGCACTAAAACACCAATCAGTTGGGATGCAAACTGGTGTAAGGTGAGCAAGTGTATGTATGGGTGTGGGTAAGTGGAAAGGTGTCTGTAGAGTATTTAATACCAAAAATGTTCCCTTGCTAACATTTTGAACAGCCAGATATGGAACAGAAACAGCTGAGTTGCTTTTTTACTTCCTATATACTTCAATTTTGCATGCATTGGAGTTAAGAGTGTTGGAGTGTTGGAGTCTCTCGGTCTCCAAAGCAACTTTGGGTCTCCATTGAAGAGAAATGTATATTATAAACACACAAACAAATCTGTGGGCTTCACTTCTCAAGGGTGTTGCTTGGCACACAACTGTTACCTTACAGTTGCATGGACCTTTGAGGGCCAGAATGCTACTTGGAAACTATTGAATTACAAATATCAAAATTGCTAAAATCCCCATGTTGACTTTCAAACAATTTATTACACTCTGGCAATCTGGCCCTTTCTGTGTTTAGTGAGAAGTAAGTCTAATTGATTCCAATGGTATTTGTGTTTGTAAAGTACTGTCAAATGGTAGCTGACTTGTGGCAACCCAGTAGGGTTTTCAAGGCAAGAGACTAATGGAGGTGGTTTTCAGTTGCCTTCCTCTGCATAACGACTCAGGCATTCCATCCAAATACTAACCAGGGCCAAACCTAGTTAGCTTCTGAGGTCTGACGAGATCAGGCTAGGCTGGGCCATCCAGGTAAGGGCCAGTGGTATTTCCTTCCAGTAAACAAGCGTGGCATTGCGGATTTGATGTGCTAGTGAGCTACTTGTCAGTTATTCATTTCTAAAACACAGCTACAGGAGCTATGTCGTCTACATAGGGTTGCCAGTTCTGGGTTGGGAAATACCTGGAGATTTTTGGGGCAGAGCCTGAGGAGGGTGGGGTCTGGGAAGGGGAGGGACTTCAATGCCGTAGAGTCCAATTGCCAAAGTGGCCATTTTCTCCAGGTGAACTGATCTCTATCAGCTGGAGATCAGCTGTAATAGCAGGAGATCTCCAGCTAGAATCTGGAGGTTGGCAACCCTACTTCTCCAGCTCATTCTTCTGCATATTCCTAAATCGTAGTAAAGTAGATTGCATTGTGGTGCGTCATGCCTTACCCATGTAATTTTTTGTAAATTGCTATTTACACTGACAGCACTAGGGTAATTTTTACCCTCAGTTGCTTAAAAAGTAAAAGGAATAAGGCCACATTTTAAAACTGTATTTTCTTATATTTACTTCATGACAATCAGCTGCTGTCCTAACTCTTTTGCCACCAAAGGGAAACAGTTAACAAAAGGTCTTGTTTTTCTTTGAAGGTGACACATTCACAGTGAAACCCCGAGGTTGTTTTTTCCCCTATGCCTTACTTTTCGAAATATCCTGCCCCAAAAGTAGATAAGTAACATATACTTTTTGTTTGGGCAAGGCTAATGTGGTTTGGGGGAGTATCAACAGGGCATAACATCCAAACTGCAAGATATTATAATCCCTCTGTACACGGCATTGGTCAGGTTGTACCTAGAGTTCTGTGTAGTTTTGGAGGCCTCGCTTCAAAAAGGATGTGGGCAGAATGGAGCAGGTGCAGAGGAGAGTGTTGAGGATGATCAGGGGCCTGGAGACCAAGACCTATGAGGAAAAGCTGAGGGACTTGGGAATATTTAGTCTGGAGAAGAGGAGATTGAGGGGGGACATGATTGCTTTCTTTAAGTATTTGAAAGGCTGTCCCTTAATGGAAGGCAGGGAGCAGTTCCTGTTGGCAGCAGAGGATAATGGGTAAAAATTACAGGTGGAAAGGTACCAGCTGGATATGGGGGGGGGGATTTCACAGTAAGAGCATTGGAATCAGCTGCCTAGGGAGGTGGTGAACTCCCACTCACTGGTAGTCTTCAAGCAGTGGCTGGACAAATGCTTATCAGGGATGCTTTAGGCTGATCCTGCATTGAACTAGACTAGATGGCCTGTATGGCCCCTTCCAACTCTATGACTGCATGATTCTGAAATGTTTAACAAATCATCAGTGAGGTCCACTAGAGCATTTATTTTATCTTAGAACAACACTGTGAATTGGTTTGTAAAAAAAAAAAAAAGTACATCAGTACAGATATATGGATTTCCCTGATGTTCCATCTGAATTGGTAACAACAGTACATCATTAATCTACAATGCAACAAACCCCCCCCAAAAAAAGCCTTTCCTTCCTACAGACACATGACACGGAGAGTCTAAATTATTCATGAGCTATCTTTTTTGTTGACGCTCATGTTAGCTATTTACTCATCCGTCAAAAGCAAAAGGAAAAAGAAAAGAAAAAGCCATGGACTCAGTCCAGCTGTTGTAAAGCTTTTGCGTAATATGGGTTTGTTATCGCTAGCTCAGGACAGTTAACATTTGACTCCCTTTCCATCAGCAGAAAATCTGATTAGAGAAATAGTGCAGCAAGGCTAAATGACTCTCAATCTTCCTTTACTGGCTATGCTATTATGCAGACGAACATTGGCCTACTCAGCCTTCTAGAGTTCAGACAAAAACCAAATAGCTGCTTAAAACCATTTTATTCAGACCCAACAGAAATTGATTATATTTTCCTTGTGATTATTTCCTCAGGGCATGTGTGTGTGTTTTTAAAGGAAGAAATAATCTCAATAACTACTGGCCTTCCAAGAGGACTAAGTGCTGTCTGGGTAGTAAAATTCTAGAAAGTCTTTTAATTGTCATACAGAGGGTAGTGCCAAAAAAAAAAAAAAAAACCCAGTAAATTTTGGGTTCAGGTTTATTGCACCTGAATTTTTTTTCAGTAAACCAGGAATAAGCTGAATACCCATACCAGTAAAGGAGTATTTCGGCTTTATTTCCCCGAAAAAATTATTTTCCCCAAAAATATCCCCAAAAATTTCTGTGTGTGTGTGTGTATGTGGGGAAAGCAGAGTCTGTGTGTGTGTGGGGAGGGAGCAGTTTCTTTTGGTGGGGGGGAGCCAAAGAGGGCTTTTGCCGGTTCTGCCTGGGGTGTGTGTTCCCCCTCCAGTCTCTCTCTCCCTGGTTTGAGGGGGGACTTCAGTTTTGTGTCTTCAGGTTTTCCCTCATTCATAAGATCAGTTAGGTTATTTTGATGCTTGCTCAAAACTGGTTTTCAAATGGTGACTTAAAGAATGCATCTGCCTGGTCCCAAGTCCAATGCAAAAGGAGAAATTCCACCCCTTCCTGCTCATTATGCATAGCTAGCTGCCTCTGTCCCTTTCCATGGTTTGCAAACTCCCAGGTGTCAGGTGTTGCTTTGCACTGTTGCAAAGGTGTTGCATTGCGTGCTTGTGTTGCTTTGCAGTTGTATTGGTTAGCAAATTTTTTCACACCTGCCTCGCCCTTGCTCTCAGCTGTTTGTCGGGGCTGGGAGCTTTGTGCGTGGGCAGCAAGCTCTGCTCGGAGATACACATTAAGGGTGGGGGGACCCCTTTCGGGGCCCATATCTCAGCCCCCCCTGACCCAATCTTTACAAAACTTGGGGGGTCTTTCAAGAAGCGTCCTTTGAAGCTCCTCTGAAAGTTTGGGACCTTTACCCCCAAAAATGACCCCCCCAGAGCCGTGGAAAGGCACGGTTGTGTTTTTAATGGCTTTATTCGGCCGAATTTTTTTCCCGAACTTTGAATTCCCGCCAAATTGCATGGACCGAAGCATGGGAGTTTGGACTTCAGCATATCCCGACTCTAAACGGGCCGAAATCAGCCGAATCCGAACTATACCGAATTTTTTTTAATTCAACAGCCCTAGTGCGAATTAACCTTTGGTGCTATTGTCAATTTTTTTCACACCAAAGGTGGCAAATATATTCCAGGGGCTATTCAGGTTTTTAACCTGAAAATTACCCCAATTATCCTCTTTGGTGTTGCCATCTGGATTACAGTCATCAATGAATCTATAGATCGTCCACTGCTTCAGTTCTTACGAAAACTTCTAAATGCCCCTCGATGTGTTGCTGGCGTTACTCTTCGTTCCGAGTTTGGCCAAATGTCACTTGCAGCTAGGGCATGGTTGGCCGCCTTTAAACTACACCTTAAACTGTGCTTTAGCACTGAGGGGTTCTTAGCTTCTCTGAAGCATGACCCTTTTAAATCCTCATGGCAAAAAATCTTAGATGAGAAACTGGCGTTGTTGGGCTTCTCGCAGGATATGTTATCAGATCTTGGGAAAACTGAAGCTTTTGCCAAAATTAAAAAGCGCATTAAAGAGCTTGATTATAACAGCACTACTTTTCGTGCTCGTCGTGTCTGTTCATCCCAGTTCTTCGGAATACCCCCTCCACGTGGTCTGCCTGCCTATACATATTATCTAACAACTCCTCGTCTCTGTAGAGCTTTTTGCTTGGCTACATTGAATGCTAACCCTTCTATGGTAATGCAGGGCAGAATTCTGAATATACCATACTCTGACAGGATCTGCCCTTGCTCTTCTGGCTCTATTGACTCATTAGCCCATGCCCTTTTGGAATGCCGCTTTTACGAGGAACTTCGATCGCACTATATTTCCCCCCTTTTAATATACAAATCCAAAGCCTCTGTGACTGACCTAATGCCTTTTTTACTAAGTGATAGGGACCCCAAGGCTACATTGTCAGTGGCAAGATTTGTTTCAGTCCTTATATCCCTCCAACACTAGATATATGCTGCTCAAGATCAATTGATCAAGGAGCTTCTAAGGGATAAAAGGAAAGGAAAGGAAAGTGCGAATCAACCATGTATGTACTTGGTGAAAGAGCTCTGTAGTGCATCAGTTCCACTGGGTTCCAAACCGTTTTATCACCTTTAAATTAAATCAGTATTTGGAAGTAAAACTGGACTGCACTTAACCTATTCACTTCCCCAAATTCAAACATTTGCATTTTGTTTGTGACTGTTGCAATTCTGATTTACAAGGGAAAACTCAGGGTTGAGTTTAGCTATGAAAATAACTGATAATGGAATTGAGATTTTTATAGTGTCTTTAATGTATACTGGCAGATAGGAAGTGCTCTAGAAAACTAATCAAACAGGCAGATATATCACACATACCATAAGGTCTCTTATGTCTTGAGTGAGACAATACAATTTATGTTTATCTCACCACATTTCCCCCCTCCACATTTAATTTTCCAACACTCTTGCCCCTCTAGGTCCTGTGCTTGCTGGGTCTTTACCCCAGTGCTGGAGGAACAGAAGTATTTACCCATGTGGACCCTGTGTGAGCTCACTGTCGAATTTAAACTGTGCTACATGTGCAATGTTAACATACCAGAGATACATAGCTGAGACAGATGTTGCCCTGACATGCTAACATTGCATGCGCAGAAGCTGAGAGTCCAGTTTATGCAAGACACAGGGCTAGGGTTGCCGGGTACCCAGTGGCAGGGTGGGGGTGAGGACATGGAATGAGAGGTGTAGCCAGTCAATGATGTCACTTCCAGGGAATACCAGAAGCGATGACAGTAGCTCTAGGAATCACCAGAAACAAGAGTTTCCAGTGACTCCTTGAGCTACCGCAGTCACTTCCAGGTATTCCCCCCAAATGATGTCATTGCACAGGCAATGCTGGTGAGTTTTTTTAAATTACTGTTTTATTTATTTTGATTTTTAATCCCCCCCTACTGCCACTCCAAGTGGTGGCGGGGAACAGGAACTTGGGGCAGGGGGTGCCCTGGCCCAACCAAAGGCTTGGCACCCCAACACTGGGCACATGCAATGTAATACCACTAAGTTCTTCTGTTCTGCCAGAGCCCTTTTGTACAGGCAGCAGAATGGGGTGGTAGAATGGACTGTACCATTGGACTGTTTTTAACTGTATGTTAAAAGAGACAACAATCAGCTCAGACATTAACATATATTAACTGTACGTTAAAATCGAAAGCCACTGCCAGCGCAGCAGACAAACAACTTTCTTTCTGGGATGCTAGTTGTTCATTTGCAGGGCATAACACCTGTGGGAGAGCATTCCAAAATGGTGACTCTAACATGTAGACTGAAACAATGCAGTCCATTTCATCACCTCATTCTGTGGCATGTGTAGAGCAGAACTCACTGTATGCCTTGCACAGTCTGGGACCCTTGTATCTTTGGGACCACCTGTCCTGGTATACTCCCCAAAGGACATTGAGATCCTCTGACAACAACCTGCTGGTGGTCCCTGGCCCTAGGAATGTGTGGCTGTCCTCAACAAGAGCCAGGGCTCTTTTGGCCCTAGCTCCAGCCTGGTAGAATGCTCTGCCAAGAAATATCAGGGCCCTGCAGGACCTGAAGGAGTTCTGCAGGGTCAGCAAGACAGAGCTTTTCCACCAGGCCTACAACTGAGGGCATCCACAAGTACCATCTTTACTGGCATCCCCACCACTCCCCCTCCTATATTATGGAAGGTATGGTTGAGGGCAGCTGCCTGTGTGGCTCTTAAAGTAGAACGGGATTTGTGCACTATCTCAGATTAAGGGTTTTAAAGTTTGGTTTGATTGTTGGTTTTGTTGTTATTACTCTGTGATAAAAAGGTAAAGGTCCCCTGTGCAAGCACCGGGTCATTCCTGACCCATGGGGTGACATCACATCCCAACATTTCCAAGGCAGACTTTGTTTGCGGAGTGGTTTGCCAGTGCCTTCCCCAGTCATCTTCCCTTTATCCCCAGCAAGCTGGGTCCTCATTTCATCGACCTCGGAAGGATGGAAGGCTGAGTCAACCTTGAGCCGGCTACCTGAAACCGACTTCCGTCAGGATCGAACTCAGGTCGTGAGCAGAGCTTTTGACTGCAGTACTGCAGCTTACCACTCTGCGCCACGGGGCTCCTTTACTAAGTGATAGTCAGATTTTAAATGCTGTTACCCACCCTGAGCCAGCTTGCTGGTGAGGGTGGGCTACAAATTTGAAAATAAATAAATAAATAAAATGCCTTGGGCATCAGAGTTTGTGATGTCTGTTCAGAAGTCATATGAGAGGCTTTCCAAGGAAAGCGAGGGGTATCAATGGTTCGCTTGGAACATCACTCCTGATGTTTGCAAGGTACAAAACCCCCGGGCTCCCTTTAACTGACAATGACATTTGTGTGCTGCTTCAGACCATGCCTCTAGCTTCAGCATCCCTTTTTCTTTCTCCAGAAATTAGAATGGCATTCCAAGCAATTTTTTTTCCACGAGAGGGATATGACTGCTGCCTTATGAAAGAGACAAAATGAGATAAAAGCATCAACTCACTAAACTGGCCGGTGGGGGGGGGGGGTTGTTGCCAAGTAGCAACTGAAGGTGGGAAACCACTCACTGCCAGTCCCTTCAAATTGCCTTTGCAGTCTCAAGTTCCATATTCCATACAAATAAGAACAAGTCATCAGGTACACAGCAAGATTTCTAGATTCCAAAACATCATTCAAAGGATTTACCACCTCCTTGTTAAGTGATAAGATAAATGGCTACTTAAAGTCTTTATAGCTCAGATATAAAACTTTTTCCAGCTCCTTCCCCGTTTTATTTTCAGAGGCTAGTCTAATGAGGCAATCTGAATGTCTTTCCCTTTTTTTATATTCCCGTGACTAATTTACTTTTACTGCCTCATAATCAAGCTTTGCGAACATTTCACCTAAGCCTTTTTATGAAGGTGCACCCTGCACTTTTGCTTGCATAATCTGGAAGGTGCTGGTGTCATTCGGCCAGTCCTATGTGGTGTGGGCCCTTTCCCCCTTTCTATGAGGCAACTCAACAGCTAGGGTTGCCAGGTCCCTCTTTGCAACCTGCGGGAGGTTATTGGGGTGGAGCCTGTGGAGGGCGGGGTTTGGAAGGGGAGGGACTTCAATGCCATAGAGTCCAATTGCCAGAGCGGCCATTTTCTCCAGGAGAACTGATCTCTGTCGGTTCGGGATCAGCTGTAATAGCAGGAGATCTCCAGCTAGTACCTGGAGGTTGGCAACCCTATCAACAGCTGAGTTCATTTGAGTTACTTCAGCTAAATGCTCCAGGTTTGAATGAAGGAGGAAAGCTTTCCATGGAGGTTTTCAACCATCTGCCAGTAATGCTCCCTTTAAAAAGACACCAGGCCATGATTTACCAGTTACCTATAATTTTTCCTGCATAGAACTTTAAGTGAAAATTCAATGTATGTCATTTGAAAGAACATATAAGCCAATTTATTTATTTATTTAATCATACTTATATCTCACCCTCCCTCACCAGGTGGGGTTCAGGGCAGCTTACATCATTCACAATTCAACAATAATTAATAAAATACAGCACAATTTAATTTGTTTCCCCCCCTCTCTTTTGTCTTTCCACATATCAATACTCGTATATTTCCTAGCAGTGACCCTGTTCTGAGATTTTAATTTGTGTGGTCAACAGTCAGAGCAGGATTCACAGGCCCAATCAGTTGATGGAAAATAACAAGCAGTTCTCAAACATTTGCACAACAGCTGGTGAAAAGGTGCAAGCTGAAAGACGTCTGTGAATTTAATTTCCCTTTTCTCATGCAGCAGTCGAATGTGAGGTATAAAACTTACACTAATGTAATACAAATAGAAGGTAACACAATACAGTAACAAGATAAATGACCATATGTGTCCAATAAGAAAAGAGTTAAATATTAAGAAGGAGCTTTTCATGGACTTCTCTTTTCCTTGTGGTTATGTACCCTGGCATCTGAATCGCTGAAAGCGTTAAGAAAAGGAAGAAACGTTAAGAAGAAACATAAATGAAGCATTTTTTGGACTTACCTGTTCCTGTGGTTATACATGTTAATATTTAAGTGGTTAAGAAATATTGGACACATATGGTCATTTATCTTGTTTTTGTATTGGGCTACCTTCTATTTGTATTACATTCATGCAAGTCATATGAGCACCTTCTGCTTTGCAATGCAGTTAGTGTTTAAATAGGTAATGTATGTATATGACCATTTTTTCATGTTTGTACGTGTATAATATAGTGTGATTTATAGTTGTAAGCCTGGGTTGCTATGACAGATCTTTAGACATTAAGAGGTTAAAAGATTGACCACTAAGCAAGAAAAGGTGATCTTGCCCCCCCCCTGCCCCCCAATGCCTTTTCAAGTGCGGAAACAAGTTGTTTTGGCACTTGAAAATGAGGGGGGGAGAGAAGAGTGTCTGGTTCTGCTGCACTGAAGCATTTTTAAATAGCCAAGCTCAGCTCTAACATGGCTTCAGTGTCCACAGTTCCAATGGTGGTTGTAGAAAGTACCATAAAGTTGTAAGCAGCTTATGATAACCCCATAGGGTTTTCAAGGCAAGAAATAAACAGAAGTGGCTTGCCATTGCCTACTTCTGCATACAGACCCTGGATTTCCTTGGTGATCTCCCATCCAATTATTTACCAGGATTGAGTCTACTTAGCTTTCTGAGATCTGACAAGATCAGGTTAGCCTGGGCCATCCCGGTCAGGGCAATGCTAGTATTAAAGGTTTTTTTTTTGGGGGGGGGATTAGCTATCATGTCACAGCTGATTTATGGAGACCCTGTGGGATTTTCAAGGCAAGAGATGTTCAGAGGTAGTTTGCCATTGCCTGCCTCCATGTCATGACCCTGATATTCTTTTTTTGGTCTCCCTTCCAGGGCCAACCCTTCTTAGCTTCTGCAGTCAGATGAGATTGGGCTAGCCTGGGCTATCCAGGTCAGGGCGAAGAATTCTAGCAAGTGTTTAAAACAACATGCAACCCTACTCCAAATCTGTCTTTTCCCCCGCCCCCTTACACACCCCTAATACATGAGGGTATCTGGAGTAGGGAAAGGGGGAGGGAAGCAGGTAAGAACTCTATTTTATGTGACCTATCCTTTCCTATACAAGGTGACTATGTAGTATCACTGCCATGTAGTAAAGAGGAAGGTCAGAAATGAATTTGTAACCAGCCTAGCAGCTGTAGCTGCACTGTGTATGTAGCAGCACTGACACAAGTCTCTGTTTGGCCAGCTAAAGTTCAACTGGCATCGTAGGACTGGGTTGTCTATAAAGCCAAGGTTGATTTATTTCTTACAAAATGTATCTGTGTACTCTGAAGATAATATACAAGATTCTTAAGCTTTTTCCCATCCACATACTGGCCTTACCCATCCATGCCTGGCTTCAGAATACAGTGCATCAGACTCAACCCGAACAATGTTGTAAACACAATATGTTTCTGATAGGACTAGAGCCCTACCGTAATGGGAAAACCGCTAGAACAGCTGTTACAGGGAGTCAAGTTTAATAGAAACCCATGTTCAATTTTATTCCATTAACAACTGTTCCAGCCCTCTTTCCCAGGAAATGCTGACAGTTTTCAGACAATAAATGCTGCCATGTATTGGGACACAATGGCTGAAAGTAACAGACTTTCATGGAGAAAATGAATGTAGATAGCCCCACTTAATTGGGGCTTAATTGGTCTACTCTCTTCTCTAAGAATAAAATTGGAAGATATTAGCTTGATGAGAAATTAGTACATATTTGTACCAGTCTTGCAAACACCTTCCTTAATTATTTTTTCTATAACCTCTACCTTGGGTGTTTCCACACTAGTCATTTAGCCTGGCATATATCTAATTTCTTTATTTTGTATTTATGGAAAATCCAGATATTGTCAGTGGCAATGTGTTGCACTCCACCATTATCTGCATTGTTTTTGGGGGTTTTAATGTGATTTTTGGCATTTGTGTGTGTTTTTCCACAGGTTTTCTCCAGGCTACCACCTTTAAAATGTCCTCCTGTCTTAAATGGCCTTCTATCCCTAAACCTAACTAATTACTTCCTGTGTGTGCACCTAAAGAGGGAGGGAATCAGTCTCAGCAATTAAATCACACATTAAAAGGCTTGCCCAATATTCAGGATACGAGCTCAATAAGACAACAACCAAAATTCTTACTTTTAATTTCACCAGACAATAAGATTCTCAACTAACAGACATTATTAATTGTAAAATTTCTAAGGATCTGGTCAAATATCTCAGGATTTTCATCACCTTATTATACTCTTTTTCAATCCAATTATTCCAAAACATGGAATGAAACTGAGAAAGATCTGGAAAGATATGGTCTAGATTAAATATTTCCTGGCTGGGTAGGATTTCGACAATAAAAATGAATGTTCTTCCAAGAATGAATTTCCTCTTCTAGTTCCTTCCACTCCTTCTCAAGGACACCACATTGAAAACTTGGCAACAAAAGATTAACAAAGTTGTATGGAATGGAAAGAAGCCCAGAGTGAGATTCAAAGTTATCCAAGATGACAAGAAGAGAGAACCTAGTCTACCTAATCTGAAGCTTTATTCCCATGCTTCCTGTCTGGTTTGGATATCAGATTGGATTAAATATCCAAGGGATAGAAACCTGGTATTAGAAAAAGCAGATATTACATTTGGTTTTCACAGACTACTCTGGTCCCCAGAAATACGCAAAACTCTATTTACATCACCATCGAGTCAACACGATTACAATGTGAAACCTGCCCTTTTAAAAGTCTATAAAAGTTACCCCCCCCCCAAAAAAAGGATCAGTCCATCTCTTTCTACTCTTATGTCCCCACTTGAAGCCTACTATGATTTGTCTATCTGGAAATGTAATAAGTATGTGACCTACCAAGACCTCATTAATGAATTCAGAGAGATCAAGCAATTATCGAGCTTAAAAAAAGAAAACAAGGACCTAAACTGGTTGACATATCTACAATTAAGATCAAGACTCAAAGAAGATTGCTTTAAAATGGGTGCACTTAGGGTACAAATGGAATTCGAAACCATTATTGCGAAACACCAAAATCACCTGCTTGGTGGGATTTATGTTACTTCTGAAATATGATACAGAAACAGAACAGGTTAAGATCAACATGATCAAATGGATGCAAAACTTCAGAGAAATTATTCCAATTGAACAATCAAAAGTTTACAGTTAACCAAAACATACGCGAAAATTGGTACAAGATGTTTTACAGATGGCATCTCCAAAAATGCTACAAAAGATGCAAAACACAAATCAAGGTACTTGTTGGAAGTGTAACGCACAGGGTGGGTCTTTCTTCATGTTTGGTGGACTTGTCCGAAAGTACAAATGTACTGGAGGAACATTCACAATGAATTCCAAAAACCGTTCTGTTTAAAATTAATCTTGGACCTCAAGAGCATGCTGATGGGCTTTACTCCACCAGAATTGCCCATGCAATCTAGAGGACTGTTTAAATATGACACAACAGCTGCTAGAATTGTTCTAACTAGAAAATGGAAACTGATATCACTTCCAGATGTTGAAGAATGGAAGGAAAAGCTGTCTGAATATGCAATCATGGCCAAAATGACCAATTTTACTAACAGTGACCAACAGTATGAGTTGTTTTATGAAAACTAGAAACTCTATTATCAATATGTAAAGGATTAATCATAGATAATGTTAGAAGGATAGAAGATATTAGAAGGATAGAACTGATACTAAATTTTGATATCTTTATCGATTATCTTTTTAATCTGGGAAAGTTGTTTGGATATGGGTAAACCATGTACCGCAAAACACAAACATGTGCATGTAACAAATTGTTTATCTTTTTTTGTACTTTCTTTATTTTGTGACTGTTTCCCTTTCCCTGTACTTCCCTTTTCCCTTTCCCTTTATATTAAAAATAAATAAAGCTTTTTTTAAAAAAAAAAAAAAAAGGAGGGAGGGAGGGAAGCTTTGACTACTGCTTTTTTCTTTGCAGCCAAAGGGATTTATATTTTAACATTATTTTTCTCAGTTATAAGTCTATAATTACATAATTAAAATCCTTTTCAATAACTGATCAGTCTGTTTAGGCTACAAAGCCAAAAGTAGTAATTAAAGCCACACACACCCTGAACTGATTAAGAACCCACTGTCCTTCAGTGTTACTCCTCTGAAGATGCCTGCCACAGCTGCTGGCGAAACGTCAGGAAAGAAAATACCAAGACAACGGTTACACAGCCCGGATAACCTACAAGAACCAATGAACTCTGACCGTGAAAGCCTTCGACAAATCCTTCTTCATCTAATATTTTGTAAGCTGCCTGGGACAGATCTCCTGGAGAGGTAGCATTGAAATTTTCTACATAAATATTACGGTGACTCTTAGCAGGGAAGGGTGCTTGGAATGAGTAACTTAAGGAGTATGTTATTATAAGCAAGGAAAAAGCTTCTGAACTTAAAAATAATTGTTTGCATTCTGTTCTGTTTCATACATGTGGGCTGCACGGAGCATTATTTTCTTCCAAGACAGTTTCCCCCTCAACTTCTTTCTGCCTATGTTATTAGTGTACATGCTTTTGCAGATATTTATGGATTGGTCTGTTACTAAAAGACCTTTTAACCACACGGTAAACTCTAAATGATTTGGTATCTACACTGCTTACTAATGGCACTTGAAAAGCTGCCGGACAAAAATCATGATTGTTGTATTGATTTGTAGTCTGCTTTGAAAAATTGAACTGTGTCACTAAAAATTGACTTTCATGGCCTAAAATAGTCTATTATTTCCAGGAGACATTAGCATGGTGAATGGGGGGGAAAACCCTCACCATAACCACAAAGAGCGAACTTCAGTACATAGTATAGAAACAAGAAGATTATTCTTGCTTTTTAAAAGAAAATCTGGAGAAGAAAAGACAGATTTTTGTGATTGTTTTAAAAAGCAGTTGAAATGTTCTTTACTCTCATGAGCCTGATGTCTAGGGCAGATTTCTGCAGGCCTCCTACAAATTGGGTTGCCAGGCTATTCTGAGAGGGAATGACATGTGCTAGCTCACACTACTGACAGTAGCATAGGCCAGATTGGTAGCTTTGTTTACTTCAACTACCTTTTGAACACATGGCACTTTTCGTTTTAGGGAGGGACCATCCATGTCTAAGTCTTAGGTTGACCCCCGGGTATTTCATGTGAAAAGATTTCAGGGAAGACTTTGTCCTGTGAACCTGGAAAACCCCTGCCAGTCAGAGTAGGCAGTACTAAAGATGATGGACCAATGGTCTCCCTCAATAAAAAGCAGCTTCGTATGTTCATGGAGTGATAAGAGGACAGGACTTTTCCTCTCTGTATTTATGATTTAGTTGTAAAATATCTGAGCTGCCTCTCCAGAGAATGTCCTCAAAGTGATTTAAAACACTGTTAAGTTGTTAACAAATTTTAATTCCTTGTTGTTTTAGTACAATATTGGAAGTATTGTTGTTGTTGTGGAAATATTGGAACAATATTCCTGAATGATGCCCTTCCCAATTTCCCAAAATTGAATTAAAATGAGGGAGAGGAGACAGATGATAGGCAGCATATTGAAAATATCTCCATTGAAAATAATGGGTTTTTAAAGTTTAAGGGGCAGATATCCCACTGCCAGGCTGGGGGAGCTCTCCAAATCAGGGATCCCCAGCATGGTGCCCAGGGCTGCCATGGTGCACTCAGACACCTTTCCTGGTGCCCACCATAGTGTTGCCAGGTCCCTCTTCACCACCAGCGGGAGGTTTTTGGGCGGAGCCTGAGGATGGTGGAGGTTGGGGAGGGGAGGGACGTCAATGCCATAGATTCCAATCAGTTCACCATTTTCTTCAGGTGAACTGATCTCCATCGGCTGGAGATCAGTTTTAATAGCAGGAGATCTCCTGCTAGTTCCTGGAGGTTGGCAACCCTAGCCCACCAAGTTTTTTCAGAAAGCGAGCAGCACCAGGTGGAGCTTTTGCCCAGCAAGGCTTCCGATGGGCCATTGGCCATTTAGGGTTACCAATCTCCAGGTAGTAGCTGGAGATCTCCTGCTATTACAACTGATCTCCAGCCAATAGATATCAATTCATCTGGAGAAAATGGGCACTTTGGCAATTGGACTCTATGGCATTGAAGTCCCTCCCCTCCCTAAACCCCGCCCTCCTCAGGCTCCACCCCAAAAACCTCCCGCCAGTAGTGAAGAGGGACCTGGCAACCCTATGGCATTTGGCTGTGCAGACTTTTTAAAATAGGGCCGATGATGAAGGTCTTAGCCTGCAGGCTTGACAGCAGGGGAAGAGTCAGTTATTCAAATGCACTGGCCTCAAAGAAGGCCTTGTAGGTAAGAACCAACACTTTGAATTGTGCCTGGAAACAGAAGTAGAGTGTGCGTATCTTTCAGCATAGAGGTGATATGATACCTGTATCAGGCCCTAGACAGTAGCCTGGCTGCCAGCTTAAGTTTCCAGACAGTTTTCAAAGGCAGGCCTAATGCAGATCTTTCAATGCATGCTCAGCTGAAGTGTATGGCTAATGGTGATTATCAAACAGTAGTAGCAGTCCTTCAATATTAAGTTAAGATAAAAAATGTAATCTTGAGTTGCAACGAGGGCAACTTTCCAAACCCTTTGTGCTTCCCTTAGGGCTTGTTGATGCAGTCAAAATTCAGCAGTTATTATTTTAGAATTGTTATCCCAGCTGTACAAGCTCATACCCTGCCGGAAATTTTGTTAGTCTTTAAGGCGCTACTGGACACTTGCTCTTTTCTACTGCTACTGACAAACTAACACAGCTACCCATCGTGAACTACAGCACTTTTGTATTTGTGTTTCTTTCTTGGGCTAAAGAACTGATATTGTCAGTGGAACTGTGGATCCAGCCAAAACAACAGCCCTGCAGCAATGTTAATTTTTAAATGAAACAGGAACAGCTTTCCCTGGCACAGAAGTACAGTGATAAGAAATGCTGTATGGAATATCTATCTGTTACTATCCACTAACAGTGCAATCCTAAGAGGGAGCCAAAGGGGCAGAGATGGCAGACTGGCTCCTACTCTGGTTATCCAACAGATACATCAGCATAAGGGTCCTCTTCACCACCAGTGGGAAGTTTTTGGGGCGGAGCCTGAGGAGGGCGGGTTTTGGGAGGGGAGGGACTTCAATGCCATAGAATCCAATTACCAAAGCGGCCATTTTCTCCAGGTGAACTGATCTCTGTTGGCTGGAGATCAGTCATAATAGCAGGAATTGGTTGTTAATTGGTTATTTATAAGTGAGCCTGCGTGCTGTTTGTTTGGTTTCAGCTGCCACTGTATTTACAGCACAGGTTTTTAAATATTTGCTTAGCTTACTATCTGGAGATTGGCAACCCTAGCAGAGCCCTAGCAGAGCCTCTCGTCCTCTATTTGCAGATGAGCTGCTTTGGGGAGGGGTAGTTGGGGATCACGCTGCCAGTGGCAAGTGCCCAGGGTCCTGGAACTGCTATTGATCACAGGTTGCCAAGTATCTCCTGACAACTGATAGGGGAAAAGGGTTGCCAGGTCCAAGTTGGTAGATGCCTGGAGCTTTGGGATTGGAGCCTGGGCAAGCAAGGGACCTCAGTGGGGGTGTGCTGCCATGATGAAGTCCACCCTGCAAAGCAGCTCTGGTCTCTGGGAGAACTGATTTCTGGAGTCTAGAGATGGACTGACACCCCAGGGGATCCCCAGTTCCCACCAGGAGACTCCTACACCTTCAATGGTCACTTTAAGGGGAAGGGGGAAATCACTAACTGGCTACTCACCTCCCTGGCCCCACCTCTTTCCTCCCATGGGCTGGTTCAGCTGCTGGGCCCAGCCCCCGTGCCTCCAACCCCCCATTGTCTGTGGCTACCCCATCCATCAGGACCCCGCCGCCGCCACCCACCACACCACAGCAGACTACTGCAGCTCCGCTGCTGGACACCGGCACAATTGCAGTCAATAAAAAGCCTCTGACAGCCCATTCCTGAGCCTAAAGGACAAAAGTCCTTAGGAGGCCAGGAAGGGGCTGAGCCGGCGTTCGGGCCCCCTGCACCGGCGGCAGTGCCACTTATGCCACCCAGGGTAGCACAGATGCCAGCAGGGGGCCCTGGACACCATCCTCTTGGTGCTGCCACTGCA
The DNA here is from genome assembly GCF_029931775.1 of Euleptes europaea. Lineage (NCBI taxonomy): Eukaryota > Metazoa > Chordata > Lepidosauria > Squamata > Sphaerodactylidae > Euleptes > Euleptes europaea. The sequence continues at coordinate 81,402,847 of NC_079314.1, read as the reverse complement.
GCGCCGCCCAGGGATGCCATCACAGCCTCATTCTGGCATCTGGACGACACACTTCTGTGTGCCGTCCTCTCAAAGTTCCCGGGGTGTTCCCGGGGCGTTCCCGCACTGGGCCAAGGGAGGAGCTGCCTGTAGGGAGTCTCCTAAGCCCTTTCAGCCTGGGAACACCCCCTTTCCCTTACCTGGAGATACACCACCTTTTGAGGTGGCGTATCCCCATGCAACCCTATGGAGAGGTTGCATGGGTTTTCCAGGCACCAATGGCACCAGCTGCAACATTCCAGTTAAGCCTTCAGTCATGTCAGAAGTTGTTTAGTGTTTCAATTGACCCATGCCTTGGATTCACCAAAATGTAAAACAGCAAAGGTTGATGGGAGTTTGGAAGCTCTTATCTCAAGATAAAATATAAACAGGACCAGAGGTTACACAATGTTTTCATTAATGGTATCCATGGGAATCTAGAATTAAATTATTGAAAAGCTACTGCTACAGACTGCCTGCTCAGTACTAATTGATGCAAACCTACATTCATCAATAGGAAATATATTTCTTATGTGAGTAAAATATAGATTCTCATGAGCAAAGAATTTCAAATTGAAACCTCCCATCTCCACAGTTCTCTTTTAGCAAGTAGGAAAGAAACGTATTTAAATGAAAACAGTTCCATATATAGGCCTTTGAAATGTACTCAAGAGAGCTGCTGCACCTCTCTCTTGCAGCTGAAAAAGCAAATAGTGATTATTATTATTATTTTATTGTGCAAAAATACGTCTTTTCACAGTTCCTGATCTAGGACAGTAATGTGATATCATGGTTGTTCTCAGAGAAAAGGCCTTTGGTCAGAAAGTTATGGCTTCTGGGAAAGATAGCAGTCTGAGTATGCTGTGTGAATAGAAAGGGGCATATTTTTGCAGAACCACCACACAGCAGCACCATTTCCTTTGGCTCAGTCCCCCAGAGGTATTTTTCACACCCCACACCACCATAGGGTTTTTTCAGACTTTAAAAATATAAGTAATTGTCATATTGCAAAAGGATAAAATTGATAATTGACATATTGCTGTAGATTAATGCTATAGCAATATGTCAATTACCTTTTTTTTTTTTTTAAGCCAAGGGAAGTTCTTTGGTGGTGCATTAGGGGAAATGGCAGCCATGGGAGACTAGGGCAAGGAGAGGGCAGGGGAAACTGCCACACGGGTGTCCCATTGCTTCTTTGAATTCAGAGTAGCAATAGAGAGAACAAAGGAAATCATTGCCATATACGTACAGCCACATATGTGACAAATAATCACAAAGACCTATGAAAAATATTACAATTTGTGCCTTTTGCTTCTGTGTTACTTTTTTCAAAACCAAATTTCTCTTGGCTTCATTTCTTCTGTACCAACAAAATTTCAATATAGCAACCCTAGGGTTGCCAGGTCCCCCATCCTGAACAGTGGGAGGTTTTAGGGGGCTGGGATGGGGCAGCCGCGGGTGCATGTGTGTGCGTGATGACGTCACTTCTGGTTTTACTTCTGGAAGTGTATATCATCGTGTGCATGCATACAATTGCTGCTCCAGAGTGTTTGGATGGTTTGACGGGCAATTGCCCACCAAAACCACCCACCTGGCAACCCTAAGCAATCCCCAGTTTGGTAACAGTGCCTATGGCAGGGAAGCCATCTTGTGTACCAACATGGAATTTATATGGTAAGCAAAGCACGGCCATCTCACTGTTTCCCACTGACAGTTAAGGAGGGAAGAACTGACTGTATGTAGCTCTCGTGGTCTTACCACATTCTGGATCACCTGAGCCGCTTCCTTACTAGTACAAAGCAACTCAGCCAGTTTTACAGCATGGTTGAAGTGGGGCAAATGCTGGATAGTTTTCCTTTCCACCTCAGGCCTTGCCTTCAGGACAGTCTGTGTCTGAGAGATCCCAGCAAGACCATTAATATTAAAAATCCAAATCATTAAGAAATTATTTTTCACAACGTACCTCTTAGGAATAACAGCAGTATCTGGCTTTATTTCCCTAGATACAGAAATGGGGTCAAGTGTGAAGAACATGTGCGTGTAGTATCAAGCATATCTCTCTTAAAATATGTGGAAGCAAGAGCATGATCCACTCCTAACTACCAGTTCTCACTTTAGATAGGAGACATGACTAACATGCCCTTCATGCCTACCTGGTGGAATGGCTTGGCTGTTGTGCTCAGTAAGGCACCCATACTTATATAACATTTTAATTGCCTGTGAAAGTTTTCAGCAGTTTTCTCCCCCTCTCCCCAACTTTCATACTGCATTGTGTATTGGTTATATTATACTGTGTTATATTCAACAATTGGAGGGAAGGAGGCATGGTATAGCCTTATCTTGTTACATCTCAGAAGTTAAGCAGGGTTGGTACTTGGATAGGAGACCAAGGAAGACTCTGTAGAGGAAGGCAATGGCAAACAGCCTCTGCTTGCCTTGAAAACCCCAACAGGGGTTGCTATAAGTCGGCTGCAACTTGACGGCACTTTACACACACATATTCAACTGTCAAATGTAGCCTAATGTTCAGATACTTAAATCTGCAGATTAGGGTGAGACTGACATAAACCAGATAGTTGTACAAACTTGGGGGACCCTCCAGGTTTGCAAAAAATAAATAAATAAAAAGGAAATTGTTAAATAATTAAATTTGGTTTTTTTTAATCCCCTTAAAAACAAAAATGTTGTCTGTGCATGCACAGATAATGTACCAAACCTCTGTCACCAGTGGTGCAGGGGGTGGCCAGTAGCCACAGCAGGCCTGGCAGCACCGGCAATGGTGAACACACATGAACACATGAAGCTGCCTTATACTGAATTAGACCCTTGGTCCATCAAAGTCAGTATTGTCTACTCAGACTGGCAGTGGCTCTCCAGGATCTCAGGCAGAGGTCTTTCACATCACCTACCTGCCTAGTCCCTTTAAGTGGAGATGCCGGGGATTGAACCTGGGACCTTATGCACGCCAAGCAGATGCTCTATCACTGAGCCACAAGCTACAGCAGGCCCTGCAGCATCACCAATGGTGGGAGGGAGGAAACCACAGTGGGCTCAATGACAGTGGGGTGAGGGGAGAAAGCTAAGAGTTGGGAGAGATCCTCCCATGAGTATCACAGGTCTCCACTTGTTTTATCTAATTGTGAAATCCAGTTTAGTGAATGCTATAATTTGTGAAATCCAGGCTAATTAATGTACTGTTTTTATTTGATTGTTCTTTAATTGTGTGTGATTTAGGTTCATTCTATTTGTTCATTGTAATACTATAATGATAATCTTTATTGCATTACTCGTATAACTGTAATATGCCTTGAGTCTCAGTGAGAAAGCCAGGTGATAAATGAAGTAAATAAATAAATAATCTGGTGCAAGTGAATTTTGCACTTGGGTATGATATTGATTACAAAAAGAGAAGTGAACATTTCCGAACCTGCCTCTCTACAGATCTGAGTTTGGGGCCTGGGAGAAGTCATAAAAAGGGTGCGCCTGACTGATTTAGCAATGTATTCCCAGAAGGATGCTAATTGTTTGATAACTGCAACATCCACTGCGGCCTTGCTTATCACCGAACAAACACAAAAGTTAGAGCTCACCATACAGCATAGAAGCAATTCACACATTCGACTGTAGTGATGCGTATGTAAAAGAGGCAATAAAAACAACAGTGCATGGTGGTACAACATTGTAGTCATTCTGAACCAAAGGCTTAGGGTATATTTGATCACAAGTTATGTAAGCTATAAATAAATTTCAGTGTTGTGAATTGTTTTAAAGGTCAGGGCTCAGAGGTTTAATGTTCACATCCCTTGACCCTTTTAAAAGGCAGGAAATATGCTGCTTGTATCTTGGCACCAAGCCACTAGGTGCTAAAACTAAGTTTTTAATATCTCATTGGGCTAAATTCATAAGAATAACTTCCAGAGTCCTGTTTAAAAAATTAATGACTCGGGACTACAATGCGGTACAAGTATGTAAGTGAAATGGAACTGGAATGTGAAAGGGGGGAAGGATATATTTTAAACAACTTTGCCTGGAATTCCTGTAAAATGGATTGTACACAGAGGAACATTTAGGGCTTCAGTCGATGATCATTTGACAGCAGGGAACTGGCCCTTGCCCCTGTGTATTTAGCCTGCTTGTAATTATCTGTATCTAGCTAACTCACTGGTTCTGTTGTTATGAAATGGGGCTGCTAATCTCCAGGACTGGTCATGGCAACCCCAGGTGAAAGTGCGCACGCTGTTCCCGCTGCGCCTAGCCCCAAACGCTATGGAGAAAGGCTCTCGCACGCCAGTGAAACTGACACTACAGCTCCTATGCATTCTGCAGAGCCGGCAGCTGAGAGACAGAGGCCAGGTCAACCTCCTCAGCAAACCAGAGAGATTCCATGTTCTAGTGTGCCTCCCATCCAGCAGAAGCCATGTAGCAGCAAGCGGACAAGCATGTAGCCTGCATAAACCCCCCCCTCCCCATTGCTTCATCATCAGCGATTAATGGACAATCAGCAGACATCCTGATATCAGCGATGAGTCGTTTTTCCAGCAATGCAACGATCATTAATCCCATCTTCAAACAACTCATGACCCTTTCAGTATTGCACAAATCACTGGAATTAGACTAGGTTACGTAAATTGCCCATTGCCTCACCCCAGGAGCCGACCATTAGTTGTTTTGTCACCTTTGTCACACGGGAACCACCAGGGTAATCTCATTACCCCACCCCCAGAGAAAGGTATAACTGAGGTCTCCAAAAGTCCATACTTACCGTAGGTCTTCCCGCGGCTTCTTTGCCGTTACTCTGTGAATTGGGCTTTGCACAGCCCACCCCCTCCTCCTCCCCTCCCTGGGAACCCCTCCACTCTGCCCCATTTACCCTAGTGTTTTAGTCCACGGAACTCAGGACATCTCCTCTTCAGGACAGGCATCGTATCACCCGTCATCTGGGACCTGCCACATTGGCTACCGTCATTCTTCTCCTCCCTTTTGCTCTTAGAATCTGTACAAACGTTGGGTATATGATGTTTGTGTGCTTGTGAACATATATAATTAAGTAAAAGCCTTTAAACTGAATCCATTTGCCTTCATCTTTTCTATTGAATCTCGGATTGGACTCCCATAAACGTTGGTTAACGATCCCTAGGTTATGCCCACTGCCAGTTATTGAACGCTAATTTCCCCATATGATTCATAACTGAGCATTTTGGCTAACACTATACACTTGTCAACTACTGAAAACAACAGTAGAAGCCCAAATACTAGTTACACAATCCAAAACTACCATCCCTTGCTTTCCTTGCTTAAAAAGCAACTCAACAGTATTAGTAGTAGTATCATTTTTTATCACTCATAAGATATAAGGGAGATCAGAAATCTCATTCCTTTGTTTGAGGGATCTTGATTCATCTCTCCCTGTGTGCTTTTTCCGAAGATCTAAATTAAGATTTCTCTTTGCCTAGTATCACATTTTAGTTTAGCTGTCTTTTAACCATTGGCTGTAAGACAGGTTAGGTAGAGAATGAGTGACTGACCCAAGGTTGGGTTGCCAACCTCCAGGTTGTCCCTGGAGGTCTCCCAGAATTATAAATTATCCCCAGGCTACAGAGATCAGTTCCCCTGGAAAAAAACTGACTGCTTTGAAGGGCTGGCTCTATGGCTTTATACCTCACTGAGATCTCCTCCCTCACCTCGACCCCCAATCTCCAGGAATTTCTCAACCCAGAGCTGGGAACTCTAGCTCACTCAATGAGCACAACAGCAGAATGGGGATTTGAACCTGAATCTCCCAGATGCTAATATGACATTCTAAGTGCTATTCCACACTTTCATGGGGTCGTGAGGCACTGGGCCTGGATGAGTTATGGAGCTTGAACATTGCCCATTGGTTACAGCCAGGCCTGGCTCTGATGAGTTCTCTCTCATAAGCCAAAACAGTCTAGGAAAGGGATCTGCCCCCTCCCCCGCCTTTTACTGACAGAAACCATGGTTTCAACTGACAATACAGTTGTGGTTGCCTAACAACAGCCACACAGGGCATTTGTTTCTAAAAGCTTCAGACACTGATTCTATCATTGTGTGTGTGCCCTCTTGCGGTTTGTTTGTTTTTAAGATTTCAGATTTTGTGCAAACCTGGGAGTTTTCTCGTCTTGTGTTAATGGCTCCAGTCTCCGGATTTAAGTATCCACAGATTTGGCCATGTTGAGAATTAGATATATTGATATACTCTCATGTTGGGCTCTTTCCAGTTCTGATGGATTCAAAATGGCTACATTTTCAGTGTATGGTACTTTGCCCCATATACTAGGTGCCTCTCATTTTGTCTTTGAAGTTCTCCCACACAATACTTACATTGTTCTGTGCTATCTACTGTTGTTCTCATGAGAAATTTCTCTCTTTCTGGTAGGATCTATGGACAGCTTCCACTATTTGAGTACCTTGGGTTCTAATCCTGTCTTTGGACAATTTGTCTGCCTAGCCAAACTCTGTGCTTTTCTCCAAAGCCAAGTCCACTTTTCTTAGCAAGCTCCCTGATACTCTGGAAACCTCAATTCCACTCACTAATAGAAACATCTTTAATATTTCTGACATTAGAAATGCCTGCTAGCATTTTTAAATTTTAAACCACCCTTCTACTTTCCCTTCTACTTGATCCAAAGTTACATATGTTTCTATGTTTTTGTTCAGCCTGGGATGGAGGTAAGCACCAAAGTAACCCATTTTGGGAACTAATATATGCAGTGTAGGGGGAATGTTTCCATACAATGTCTCACAGATCTCTCTCCAACCAAGTATAAAAATGGTTTCATTTTCTCATCTTCACTGTATCTGCCATCCACATCCAAACTGAACTCTTCTCAGATCTTCTATGATGGAGCTTCCATTTCTGAGCATGCAGGTCATTAATGTCCCAGGTGGCTTCCATTTTTCCTCTCCTTTGTTCCTGCGCTGCTATTCTTTTCTGTTCCTCTGTCTAGGATTCAATCTTCACTGCCATCAGCTTTATGACTAAAAGCCTGATTACTCTAGTTCAAATCAACTTTAACTTTATTTCTAAGCAAAAGCTTTGTTTTCTCGGACTGTGGTCTCTCCACCAAGGCCAGAGTGAGAAAAATGTTATTCATAACTGGTTCCTGGTTCCTCACAAGCAGCACAACAGCACCACACTACAGCCACTAGTTCTTGTTATTTATTTGTTTCACTTCTTGCATAAGTGAAAGGAAACAAATCTGCTAACCTTGCACAAATTGCCATCATGGGTTTTACATGTTGCTTTGAGCAATGGTCAAACAGAACTAAGCATTTATGATTTCTTCATGCTTTTTATAAGGCAGAAGTTTTCTTTAGCCAATGTTATCTGCTTACTCCAGTCTTTGTAGTTCCTTCTAAGTAAACTATGCTGGTCACATGAGAACGGAAGAAATGAAAACCTAATGAAGTTGACAGAACTGAAGGTTATGTAAGAGAGAAAATGCTGGTGCATTGATCAATTTTAGTCAGGTTCTAAGGGTTTGGATGGTACAAAACTGGAATACCTTTATGCTACAGTGTAACCTAAATAAGAATAGACAGCATAAGTCAAGAAGGTGCAATATCTATCTATTTATCAAGTAGTACTTAAATCACAAAATATATGACAATTACATGTATTCTCAGACACAGTAATAAACATCCATACATAAACAGAGTAATGACCAACCATACAACATATTCCATGGAAGTCTTTAGACTAACACATAGTATTTTCTTTATCTCTTGCAGGAGATGTGAGAAACGAATGCATCATAGGAAAAGGTGAGTAGAAATACAGTTGACCATATGTCTTGAAGCTTGTGTTTCTTTCCTTATCTTTGCAGGTAATTTATACAGACGACAATATCTTTCCAAAGGAGAACCTTCAAAGGAGAGAAGACGGCCTGACAGCCTCATTCAAGAGCCGTTTTGCATTGCTCAAAGTGAGCTAAGCTTTTTCAATTCTCCAAAATAATATTCTTATAAACTCATCCCCACATAGACAGCGTCATATCACTGTTATTTCCATCCTGGCGGATCAGGTCCTGTCATGGGATAACAATTTATCACAGTTACCCAGGAGAACAGCCACTCACTCAAAAAGGAGTGTTCATATGCACAGGCATTTGTGAATAAGATGAGCAAACTGGGCAAGAGGAGGCTTGTTCCTTGTGTGGAACTCTGGCTTGACTTTTCCCCTGGCTGGAACCTATCTGAAAGGCTGTATCGTTGCCAGCTATGCTCCACCTGTGAGGCTCTGGCTGCACCTTTGGCTCCTCCTACTTCTCTGCTGGAATTTTTAAGAGGCTTGCTCTTTTCTCAGGGGGATGTTTGGTTCCAGCAATCCACTCTATCATAGCATGTTCCACTCCTAGTTTTGTGGGTTTTGTCTTTGCTTTTAGCCGGGTTGAAATGTTGTTCTAGAAATAACAAAGATGAGGCGTGAGGTTTTTATTGGTTCTAGTTCATATCACTTTAATTACTATTTAGATTTATTTTATCTACTATATGTTGAGTAATCAGAATAGTATCTTAAATCCAGCCCTATCTCTACTGCAAGAAGATGAGGCAGAGGATATGTTAACCTCCTCTGGGAGCAGCAAGAAAGTAATGCTGCTTTACAGTCCCCACTGGTCAGTTTATTTACAGATAATGAAGAACAGGTTAAGTTAAGAAACAGAAGCAAAATGTCTGCTCCACTTGAAGATTAAAAAAAAAAACCTCATAGGACACAGAGATTGACAAAGTGCCAGGAGCCTGTCCCAATAGGGTTGCCAACCTCCAAGTAGTAGTTGGAGATCTCCTGCTATTACAACTGATCTCCAGCCAATAGAGATCAGTTCACCTGGAGAAAATGGCCACTTTGGCAATTGAACTCTATGGCATTGAGGTCCCTCCCCAAACCCCACCCTCATCAGGCTCTGCCCCAAAAACCTCCCACCAGTGGCGAAGAGGGACCTGGCAACCCTCTGTCCCAAGCACGTGCAATAAATTTAGCCAAATGAGGTCCTCAGACAGGCTCAGGCAGCTTTGCACTCAAAAAGTATTTGCAACCAGTATTTGCAACAGCCTTGCCTCCCCTTGCCTCCTTAGATCATCATTGCAGGACCTTCTACAGGTGCCTGGCCCATGAATTGCCAGCTTGTCAACTATGAGGACAAGGGAATTTCAGTGGTTGCCCCCTCTCTCTGGAATCAGCTTCCTAGGGAAGTTTGCCTCCTTAGATCATCCTTGCCAATTTAGATCAACATTGCGGGGCCTTCTACAGGTGCTTGGCCCATGAATTGCCGGCTTGTCAACCACGAGGACAAGGAAATTTCAGTGGTTGCCCACTCTCTCTGGAAACAGCCCCCTAGGGAAGTTTGTTCCCTGCAGGATCTTTCAGCATTCCAATAGTACAACTAAAGTTCACTCAAGTAATAGCGGTCTAAGAACCAGAGGAGAACATGTTCTTACTTACCTGAACTCTATTCCTGTAAACTTTAATTTTGGAGATAAGTAGAAGGAATCAACCCTATCAACATTTAACAAAATAACAGAGCCTGTTCCTTCCCTTCTTGAAAGAACAGCAAAGACCAAATGAAGAACAAAGAACTAAACTATGTTTAGTCAGAGACCTATTTGATTCAGTGGTCAATTGATGACCAGCCAATTTAAACAGGTAGTGAATTTTAAATATTTAGGAATTCCTTTCCACGATTAAAAGAGCCACATGGTGCAGGTCTGCAGTCAAAGCTCTGCTCACGACCTGAGTTTGTTCCCGACAGAAGTCAGTTTCAGAAAGCCAGCTCAAGGTTGACTCAGCCCTCCATCCTTCTGAGGTTGGTAAAATGAGTACCCAGCTTGCTGGGGATAAAGTGTAGATGACTGGGGAAGGCAATGGCAAACCACCCCGTAAACATAAGTCTGCCTAGTAAACGCTGTGATGTGATGTCACTCCATGGGTCAGTAATGACCCAGTGCTTACACCTTTACCTTCTCCCCCCCCCCAATGATTAAAACATCTAGCAGCCCTTAAACAATGTCCTCCAAAATTGTGTGAGCCATCTTATAATGTTTCACAGGAAAGGGTAAGAATTTGGTTTGACTAGCTGTTAAAATTTTGTGATGAAGCCTGTAGCCCAAATTACTTATGATGCCGAGCTATGAGGCAACGAAAAACTAAAAGATCTGGAGGTCACCCAAAATCAGTTTTTTCATGCTCTCTTAAATCTTTGAGAAACTCCAGCCACTCTACTTAGTGCCAGGTCTGGTCTCCCTTCTACTCTGGCACAAACACACAAGGATATGCTTCTGTATTGGCTAAAGGTCCATCAGATGTCAGTAAGCAGACTTTAAAAATGTATTCTTGGAAACACTGTGTCTGATAAATGATTGGGCAATATGGAAAGCCTGTTGTCTTTTTATGACATATCCATGGCAAGTCTGGCAAACTTAGAATAATCTCTCCTTAAAGAAGATAATCAGACAAAAATATTACTCTATGGTCTCTTACAATGACCTACTGATTGTTCAGAGGTTTCACTCCTCTAGGTGGTATTCATCCCTGACCTAGGTGGCCCAGGCCACCCCAATATTGTCAGATCTTGGAAGCTAAGCAGGGCCAGCCCTGACTAATATTTGAATAGGAGACCACCAAGGAATACCAGGATTGCTATGCAGAGGAAGGCAATGGCAAACCACCTTAGTTAGCCCACCTTGTTTTTTATGTAAAGTGTTCTTAAAGTTTATATAAAGTTATATAAAGTTATAAAGTTCCAACTCTTAAAAGCCGCTTTTATATGGTTTCTGCTGAGGTTTATTGCTGTATAATGTTTTACTGGTCTGACTGACTGTATTAATAAATTTGATTTGACCTTAGTTAGTCTGTTTCCTTAAAAAACCCCAAAATAGGTTGCCATAAGTTGACTGTGTCTTGACGGCACTTTACATACACAGAGATGGTATTCATATATTAACAATGATCACAACAAATGTTCTTGCAGGATTTAATGTTTCATGCAACCCTAAAAGCTTTTATGATGCTGATGTTTCAAACCACACGTTCCTCCTATTGAGATGAGGAAATGGTTGTTTGCTTTGGCAGTTTACCTTAACTTTTCACAGTCTGTTGCTGTCCCCTGTTATAGGCACCATTCAATATAGCTGATGTTGAAGGATAGAGAGAAATCTAATCGTTTTAATTTGAATATTGTCAATATTTTCTGTTGAAATATCTGGCTCTTGTTTGTTTTCTCTTGTGCTGTCTATAGAGCAGTTTGCGATAACCATTGCTCTTAAACAAATAAAAGACTGCCAGAGCAAAGTACTTCTCTAGTCTGGTATGCCAGTGCTACACTGTAGTACTGCTGTATAGTCCCAATCCTATATACCCGTGTTGGCGAACCTATGGCACGCGTGCCACTTACGGCACGCGTAGCCCTCTCTGCTGGCACGCGCGGGTGGGCTCCAAAAGGCCTCCCGGGTCATCTGTGCCCCTCCCTCTCTCAGCTGAGCTCCCCCCCCCACCGTGCGTGCGTGGGCGCGTCGGCTTCCTGCTTCGCACTCACGCGGCTGGCTTCTTCCTCTTCCCCCCGCTCGCCCCCAACAGCTGACAGGCGGCGGGGAGGCCAGCAGCAAGGAGGCGGGGCCTCCTCCTCCAGGCTCCAGCAGCAGCTCCTCCTCGCCGCCTTCCTCCTCCTCGTCCCCCTCAGGCGGCTCCCAACAGTCCAGCTCCAGGCTGCCGCCACCATCCTCCTCCTCCTCAGGAGCCTCTCCCCCGGCCGTTTTCGCCCGCTGCCTCCTCCTTCTCAGGGCGCTCGCGGAGGGCCAGGCGGCCCCTCAACAACCGCGCGTCCGCCAGAGAAGGGCCTGCCATCGCCCGCCATCCTCCCGCTCTCCCGCTCGTCCCTGACTCCTGCTGTAAGCTTGTGGGGTAGCCGGAGCCACCCTCAAGTCCTTTGGCTCGGGCGTGGCTGCATGGCCTCTGCCTTCTCCCTCCCTGCCCCCTAAGGTCACCCGCAGGCTGGCTGGGTTGCGAGTGTTGGCGCGCTCGCCCTCGCCACCCCCTCCTCCCCTGCCCCCTCCCAGCTGGGAGGTGACCGATGCTGCTGCGCTGGGCCCCAACATCTCCGCCATCCCGCACCGTCGCCTCGCCGCCTCCCAAGAGCTGCCGGTAAGGGAGGGGGGGAGAACTTCGGGTGTGCGCCCTGGAGCAAGTCCTGGGTTGGGCTTGAGGCCCGACCCAGGACACTTTCTTTCTTCCTTCCATCCTTCCTCCCTTTCATCCTTTCTTCCCCAGTTCCTTCCTTCTCTTTCCTTTCCCAGTTCCTTCCTTCCCCTCTTTCTTTCTCTCTTTCTCTCTTTCTTCGTCCCTCCCCCTTTCTTCCTTCCTTCCCCAGTTCCTTCCTTCTCTTTCCTTTCCTAGTTCCTTCCTTCCCTCCCCTTTCTTCCTTCCCTCCCCTTCCTTCCTTCCTTCCTTCCTCTCTTCCTTTCTCTCTCTCTCTTCCTTTCTCTCTCTCTCTCTCTTCCTTTCTCTCTCTCTCTCCCTCTCTCTCTTCCTTTCTCTCTCTCTCCCTCTCTCTCTTCCTTTCTCTCTTCCTTTCTCTCTCTCTCTCTTCCTTTCTCTCTCTCTCTCTTCCTTTCTCTCTCTCTCTCCCTCTCTCTCTTCCTTTCTCTCCCTCTCCCTCTCTCTTCCTTTCTCTCCCTCCCTCTCCCTCCCTCCCTCTCTTCCTTTCCCTCTTTCTTTCTCCATCCCTCCCCCCTTTCTTCCTTTTTCCCCCAGTTCCTTCATTCTCTTTCCTTTCCCAGTTCCTTCCTTTCTCCATCCCTCCCCCTTCCCTTCCTCTACTAGGCTGCCAACCTCCAGGTGGTGGCTGGAGACCTGGCAACCCTAGCAATAATGTCTGGTGGCTGAGCAGAGGACGAGTCCTGGAGAGATGCATGCCAAATACAAACAACTTTTTATCGAAAGGTAAAAGTTTGCATCATTGAAAGCTCTGTTATTGTGTTTTTCTTTTAACACAAAATATGTGAATGTATGAGTTGTTTTTTCTAAACTAAAACCTCAGTATTCAGGTTAAATTGCCGTATTGGCACTTGGCAATAAATAAGTGGGTTTTGGGTTGCAGTTTGGGCACTCGGTCTCTAAAAGGTTCGCCATTACTGCTATATACCATTACCAGCAAAATAGAAAGCATGGTAATTATAGCAGACAGAGGAACAAGTATTACAGCACTGGCAACCATTTCCACAGATCCCATTTTATCAGAAGCCACCGATCACAGTGATGTTCACCTATGATGCTGCCACAATAAGGCAGAAATCAGCATGTAGCAGTGGCTAGAATGTCATGAGGACGCTGTGGAACCTATCACACACACAATATACAAGCGTGCAACCAACAGCACCTTCTAGAGGAGCCTCCCATAACCTTATGGATAGGAGGGCAGTAGCTAATACCTGCAAATCAGGACAGCAGAATCCTCCAGACAGGGAAAACATAACTAATATTCATTGGCAATGAATACATAGTTGATAGACTGGGCTAATCATTGTTTGCTCAAAGGAAGCACAATGCACAAAGAACTTTGGTAAAAGGACACTTTGCTCAAAGGATGCAAAATGCACAAAGTGTCCTTTTACCAAAGTTCTGTGTCACCACAGCTATCATCTGTGTGCTGAAAGCTCTGAGGATATGGCAGAATACTGATGTGGCCTAATGCCACATCTATGTTGCTTTTCTGGGACCTTATCCTGATGGTATGCCATGACTGACTACTCCATTAGTCTGAATCATTTTCTGATGCAGTCAAGAAGTGAAGGGAGACAAAGAGGAAAGTATTGTGATAGGCTCTCTCCCTGGACTCTAATGGGACTGTATTTTTCTTTACACAAGCTCTTCAGTTAGTGTAACATTACTCCATCATCAGACGCAGGGATGACTTCTGAGCATGCCCAAGCTTCATATTTGCCCTTGTTGAGGGTGCTGTCCCATTGATACAGAATCCCATCAGCTTCATGGTAACTCTACCCCCACTGGAATCAAATTTATTGCACCAACATCACATTTTGTTCTGCCAGTGCAACGAGTATTTCTAGTGGCCAGAGCCCCATAACAGATGTAACTGGGACAGTATTACTCTGTTAGTAACTTACTGGATTTATCTGATGTCTTTACCAACAGCTGACTTGAAAATGCTTAAACACATATGCCTGAATATACAAGTAGAATGAAACAATACTGACTGTTCTGCATGAACAGTCTATAGAAAGGTATGTATACGCTAATGCTCATGCAGGAAAACTACACATAGCATTGCCCATAGATTATGTTATGTTAAAATGAGGCCCTTAATTGATTATATTATAAAGAAAGTGAATCATTGCCATGGATAATACACACTGATGTTAATATAGCTGTTGGTGGGAACAAGAACCAGATCCAACTGTATTTAATCAGACTAAACAACATTATTGCCAGTGGACAGGATAAGCCACAAGATATTTCACTGGTCCCTGACTACAGTTCCCCCACCACCACCACTGATCATGGGTCACCCTGTATCTTTTTTTCTAAAGATGAGCAATCACAGCTTTACACAGACATCCCCAAAGGTACACAGACAGATTGATGTACATTCAGGATTTTTTTCCCAGGCAGAAACTAACAGTAATAATAACTGACACATTTGCCATTACTAATCATGATGGGAATTTCCTGTACTTATTTCTTTGAGACTTGAGTTGGCCAGGCACTGAGGCTGCATCAATAAGATGCTGAACACAATTGCCCTGGCAGTAAGCAGCAATTATATATTTAATTTACAGTTATGCAAATACCTTCAATATCAATAGGTGTAACTCTATGCTTCTTGTTCTGTAGAGCTTGTATTCTGACCCCAGCCAGGATGCAAATAGTGGTTGCAGCAAACAGAGAGAGCAGAGGAAGGAAGGAGATAACAAACAAGTCTGAGTCATGTTTATTTGAACTGCATAAAGAAATAGCTGTAACGGTTTGAAAAGCTATGAATAATTTGCTCCACTGACCCGTATGCATAGCATATGAAGCCCCATATGTGTTATGATAGGAGGGGGGCTTCTGGCATGTTGTACAGAAGATACGGTTTCAGTTCACTTTTCAGGACCAAGGCAGAAATCCTAAGCAGATCTACTGGTAAGTAATTCCCCTTTGGCTGGGGCTTAATCCCAGGAAAGTGTCTTTAGGATTGCAGCCCAAACAAACTGTTCTGTCCATTCTGTCTCTGAAGTAGTAAACATTTATACAATAGACTGTCACACAAAGACATTACATAGTTCCTTGAAAGTAGATTTTACCGTATATACTCGCGTATAAGCCGAGTTTTTCAGCCCAAAAAAAGGGCTGAAAAAAGCCAACTCGGCTTATATGCGGGTCAATACGGTAGGCGAGGGGAGGGGGGAGGGAGGGGGAACTTACCGCCGCTACCGCCGCCATCCCGCACGCCTTCTCTGCGGCCTGGGAGAGGCCTGCAGGGCCTGCCTGCGTTCAGGCAGGGCCCCGCTGCCGCCTCCGGCCTGCGTGCCTTCCCTGCCGCCGCCTCCAGCTGATCAGCGGGCCTCGTCCTCCCGGTGAGTAAGGGGTTCAGGGGCTCTTCTCCCTCCCCCCTAGGGTGGCGCTGGGGTCAGGGTGGGTGTGGAGGGCCCGGGAGGGGTGGCGCTGGGGTTGGGGTGGGTCTGGAGGTCCCGGGAGGCCGGGCGGGAGGGCGACCTGGGGCAGGGGCATTGTGTAAGCCGACCCTCGGCTTATACACGGTGCCTAATTTTTCTCCATTTTGGGGGTAAAATTAGGCACCTCGGCTTATATGCGGGTCGGCTTATACATGAGTATATACGGTACATGACAAGCGGCTGTCTGAAAGCTGAATTCCCTTCTTTAATAGCTTGTTAAAAAGAAAAATGAAGCAAGATGGGAACAGCAGCAAATCAACAGCAGCTATCAAACTCCAGATCAAGGCTGTTGCTGCATCCTCAGCTGCCCCAGGACTGCAGCGCCATCAGTGATCTTATGTGGCACAGTAGCTAAGGACAATTATCCAAGTCTCCCTCCGCATGGCTCCATTGCCTTCACTGAGATTAGACCTGAGATGAACTGGATTTAGGTGACGAGTCAAGGGCAGTGTGCCAGCTCTCCTTTCTCCAGTCCCTTGCTGCTGTGTCACTTCCACGTTAATGAACTGCCCCTGTTACTTTCCTGTTGGATAAAACGTCTGGCTTAATTTGAAGCTGGGGGAAGGGAGAATGATGAGAAATGGAAATGATAAAAAAGCAGGTGCTTGCTGAGACATCTATCTCCTTCTGGAACTGACCTAAACTTCCATCTGCTAAAACATGTTTTGTGGGAGAGAAATCAAAACTTTTTCAAGGTACCGAGTCATACCTTTGCCACATTAGGCCATTTTGTCAATTACTTTGAGATCATAAGAAAGGCCATGCTGGATCAGACCAAGGTCCATCAAGTCCAGCAGTCTGTTCACACAGTGGCCAACCAGGTGCCTCTAGGAAGCCCACAAGCAAGACGACTGCAACAGCATTATCCAGCCTGTGTTCCACAGCACCCAAAATAATAGGCATGCTCCTCTGATCCTGGAGAGAATAGATATGCATCATATTGACTAGTATACATGTTTACTAGTAGCTGTGGATAGCCCTACCTTCCATGAGCATGTCCACTCCCCTCTTAAAGCCTTCCAATTTGGCAGCCACCACATCCTGGGGTAGGGAGTTCCGCAATTTAACTATGCATTGTGTGAAGAAATATTTCCTTTTATCTGTTTTTAATCTCTCACCCTCCAGCTTCAGTTTTTTCTACCATTCTACCCATCTAGCCCATCTTTCCACTGCCAAGATGCTTAGAATGGTAGAAAAGACCTAGAATATGTGTTATCCACAGCTGATTGTCTTAAGTGATGTCAAATGGGAGCTGCATGAAACAGAAGCCAGGATAAGAAAATGGCAAAGCAGCAGTATGGGAACAAATAACAGGCTTTGCTTGCCAAACTGCAGGGTGTAGTACCCAACAGGTCAGTCACTGAAACAATTAGGTGCACAGAACAGATTTCACATAGAGCCACCTTCTTGCTAATTCTACCATCAGGGCTCTATTTCACTCTGTCTTATAGAAATGGAGACGAGGTGGGGAAGAGTCTGTGAAATACATTTAGATTATGCGATGCTAAAGTGTGTCATATGTTCCAGTGGGAAATCAATGCTGGCATAAGGCACAGATGTTTTGGTTCAAATATACTCTTGCTGAGATCCCCAACCTGTTCAAAGTTGTTTTGGGAAAGCTTCATTGCAGAATTAAGTGAATAATTAATGAGGACTATTTAGCCTTGTATACTTGAGCCAGGCCAAATTACAGTGGGGAAGTATTAACATTATCATGTCATTTTGCTTTTTTAAATTTTTTAAAGTATTTCTCTTGAAGGATTGTACAACTGAATCTTCCTTATCAAAAAGTCATACAAAGGAACTATGCAATTATGCAAAACAATCAATCCCACTCCTAACAAATGTGAGCCAGGAAAGAACAGGCTTATGTATTTGTGTGTGTGAGAGAGAGAGAGCAGGATAGAGGAACAAGATCATATCAACTCATCCTATGTTGCAACCACCAAGTAAACTTCCCATAGATATCCATCTCCACCCAGTTTTATTCTTTACGAAGTTTCATGTGCTCATCCTCAAAAGTGGTGTGACTCAAACAGTGCAGTGGGTATATGCAAAAACACGTTCTGGTAGCACCTATGATTCCCAGAAGTTTTAAGTCTAACTGCTATGTGGCAGAAATTATTCTCACCCATTCTACCTTCCTTCTTACCCAGCCCCAGCTGGCCTGTTCAGTCATGTTAACACTGCAATAATTTGGTTGATTGAAACACCCAACAAGACTCTGAAATATCCACAGTCACTGGCAGTCTGCCCATCAACACCACCACTACAAAATGGTATGGCAACACTAACTAGGAACGGAGCCAGGAAGACATTGAACTGTCAGAGTCTCCTCTAGTAGCCAAGCTATGAGCAAGATTCTAGGTGGATGTTGTAGTGAAAAGCTCACTGTATCCCTCCCATGTAAGGCCCTAGCTTAAAGCATCCAGCGTGAGTAATATTTGTTTGTTTGACTTTTATGCCGTCCGTTCCCAACTTTCAGGTCAGACTCAGAGGGCCTTACAACACAGTTAAAATCTCAAAAAAAAAAAAATACAATTTAAAACTAAAATATCTCATTAATTGAGATATTGCCAAAGGTGCTCTAAAACCATATAACAATAAACAATAGTGAGAATCAATTCAGAGGGAAAGAGTAAAGGCAAAACAATAAGGTAATATCAATAGGAAGGTATGGGAGCTAAATAAGTGGGATATGGGTAAATAATAAAAAGGGAAGGGGAAAGAGAGGGAGACCAGCAAGGTGGAAGCTGTCACTGTCCTCAACTGTAGGCCTGATGGAACATCTCAGTCTTACAGGTCCCACAGGACCTGGGTCTCACTTGGCGGAGCATTCCACCAGGCCAGGGCCAGAGCCAAGAAGGCCCTGGTTCTGGTTGAGGACAGCCGGATGCTTTTTGAGCCAGGGACAACCAGCAGGCTGTTCTCTGCTGAGCGTTGTGTTCTATGGGGGGTTGTATCGGGAGAGGAGGTTCTGTAGGTACAATGATCCCAGACCATTTAGGGCTTAAAAGTTAGTACCTTTACTAGATCAAGGTTAGTACCTTTACTAGATCAAGGTACTAGTACTCAATCTGGTAGTTGATCTAGTACTCAATCTGGAGCCAGTGCAGCTGGTAGAGCACCAATTGTATATCTGCCTTCCGTGGGGTCCCCACGTTTCCACATACTGGATCAGTCGAAGTTTCTGCTGCAGTCTCTAGGGAAGCCCTGCACAGAGTGAGTTACAGTAGTCTGACCTGAAGGTGACCATAGCATGGATCACCGTGACTAGGTCAGGGTGAAATAGCAAGGGTACCACTTGCCTAATCTGGCAAAGATGACATGGTACTCTGGCTATATTTGTGACCTGTGCCTCCATTGAAAGGGAGGCATCCGGAATCACACCCAGCTCCTGATGGTTGATGCTGGTGTTAATTGCACTGTCAAGAGTTGGGAGCTGGCATCCCAGTCCCAAGTCTCCCTGGCCCAGCCATGGAAACTCCGTGTGTTTGTAGTGCTCTGTGCCTTTAAAACCAGCATGGTGGGAGAAAGGTGTACTTCTTACACTACTGTCACGCACACTGAAAAGGTGTAAGAGTCCTGTGAGAAAATAACTTTTTATATGAAGAGCTAGCGTCACACTGCTCACTGCAACTAATGCAGGCCTTGCTTTTTCATCAAACAATCTTAGCAAATCTTTTTGCAAATGGTTTTAGAAAGACAGACTTGCTTTCTTATTCAGATATTCACACCTGCCTCTTAACACAGGTTTGTTTGTTTTTACATGTTGTCAGATAATGTTTAGGAGGGTTCCCCCCCTCTCTTTTTTTTCATCTACAATATACTAATTCCAGTGCCTCAGTTGGGTATCAGTGCCATCCTACTACACACAATTATTCCAGTCTAAGCCCACTGGTTTCTGTGGGTTTGGCTTGGAATAACTGGATAGGACTGCCCAACATGTTTCCTAGTCACTTCTCTACATTTCAAAAACTTCTTTAACAGTAAACTGGACCAAAGAGGCTGCAAGAGACATGGAAGCACAGGGTTAATAATTCATGATACATTTCAGAGGAGGTCAGCAAGGATAATTCTGTAGGAAGAGGACTAGTGCTGAAAATAATTATACTATAGTTGAATAATTTTGACCATTTGTGAACGAAAGGTGACATATCTTGCATGCATTCCCACTGTTATATTCAAACTGAACTGCTTGCTCATCTGTAGCTGAAACTACCCTCTAATATGAACTTGAATTTTAAAGCGCACCCATAATTATGCAGTATCCATAAAACCTTTTTTGTTGTTTGATGCTACAGCCATATTAGATTCAGAAAAGGACAGATATGAGTGGGCTTCAACTAATGATGACCTCATTAAGATTGCAAAAGCAATAACCCATGGGGAAAGGGTTAAGACCTCTCCCAATGCCACTACTGCAATCAAATATGCATTTTCTTGAGCCTACATTTAACCCAAAAATTCTTTTTACAAAATTCTGCAGTATATCAACCCTTCATCTTTTATTGTCCTGTATAATTTCAGCCTTAGTGCATGAGACATTCCATGCTTGATTAATTGCTCTTTGTACTAATGCCTGTATACTGTTGTGTTGTGGCAAACATACAGAGCACCCTGAGCCTGGTGCTATGTGGCTTTCCACTGGTTTGATCCATTTACACGAATAGAAACATATATAAAAGCCATATGTAGCTCTTCTCTTCTAGCATGACCAAAAGATTCACTGATAAAGTACTTTACTTGTGATTGAGTCTTTCTAAAGGTTTTCCTTTTATACCTGGTAAACACATCTGTGCCAGATACAGTTGGGTATGGTGTGGGGGGATTGCCAATGTGCTCAGAAATTATATAATACTATATTTCTGCTGCACCTTGAAAGTTTTGTATTCTTGAAACCTGCACTGTAATCCTGGTATAGTATTTCAGTAAACCACTGAATGCCAGTGCCATGAGGCAACATTAGGGAAAGGCCTGTTGTAGTTGAAAGCCCTGTTGTTGGACCTCCAGAGTAACTGGTTGGCCACTGTGGTTGGCCACTTGACTGCCCCCCCATCTCCTAGAGTATGTAGCTTTGCTCATTTGCATCAGGTTGTTGTTGTGGCTTTCTGTACAAGCACCCTTCTGTAGCACACCTGCTGTGCTCGTGACACATTGTTTGGATCTACATAGTCTGCATTCTGGTAGGCCAGAGGGCTGGTCCTGCCTTATGGCAAATGGTGGCTAGTCCCTTTAACACTATAAATTCATTATTCAAGGGTGGGAATCCAATTCCAGAACAAAAACAACTAGGAAAACGTGGAATCAATGGATGTCCAGGATCTTCATTGCAGGTTCACCGTTTTCAGCATCATGACACTATTGTTTCTACATATTAAAAGGCAGACTCTAATTGCTTGTTCTATCAGTATTTTGAAGTGCTGTTTTGTGACAGGCTCAATTTGGGTTCAGAATTATTCCTTTCAGTCAGAAACTTGAAGGAATTGACTGAAGTAATATGACATTTGGCGCCCCAGGCTCTTCTCAAAGACTGTTTTGTGCCTCCCCTAGTGTGATGAAGGGATACAAGCTAAGTAACGTCCACCCAACAAGAACTATAAATTGCTTGGTGGTACTCCGCTTACTTTTATTACAGTTAGGCTTTATTTTTAAAAATCAGGGAAAATACCAGGTCTGTGTATTTTGCTGATCAGCAATGACAGCAGCTCATGAAAAGTGAAGGGAATTAAGGTTGCCAACCTCCAGGTAAGGGCTGGCGATCAACCGAAATTGCAACTGATCTCCAGATGACAGAGGTCAATTTCCCTGGAGAAAATGGCTGCTTTGAAGGGTGGAGTCTGTGGAATTATACCTTGCTGAGGTAATTTCTCTCCCCAAACCTCACCCTCCCAAGGCTCCACCCCCAAATCTCCAGGAATTTCCCATCCTGGAGCTGGATACCCTTAGAAGAACTTATCTCTGTAGTTGGGATTCCAGGAGAGCTGCTGCTGTGGGGGTGGGGAGGAAGCAGGTGGGAGGCCAGGATGGTGATGGTAGCAGAAAGAGAGAAACAGTGACAGGCATGGAGGAGAGAGAATAGGAAAAGGGGTGGCAAGAGAGAGAAAGAGTGTGAATCTGAGAGAAGCAGGCAAAGAAGGGAGGAAGCAAAGGTGGGAGTTGGGATAGCTGCTCCTGCAAGTTTCCTGTGGGTCCTCACTTGTAATTTTCTAATTCCCGTGTGAAAGCATCCTACCCTGGGCTACCAATATTTCCTCAACAGCTTTTCAAAAACGTTCTAGCAATTATATGGTGGTTCATTTAGAGATAAAATTCCAAAAAGAGTAATTTAGTGAAGTGGTAATGAAAACAAAACAAAAACAAAAAACCCCTGATGACGGGGCAGAGGGACTGAGGTTTTATGAAGCAGAAAGTCTCAATTAAATTTAGATATTCACTGCAGTCTTTAACATAATGTACTAAGAGGGGCCTTTATTAAGAAAATGTACTATATGGATTTATTGCAGTCAGAACAGAAGGAAAAGCTAGAGTGAGACACAGAGCCTGACTTCATATTGTGGAATAAACTGGTGCATGGGTAGGGGGAGGGAATGCTATGTCAAGAAGCTGGTTGGCTTTTACCTTAGAATTCAGTTATTGATGGCCGCTTCATCATCAGAAAATTGTGTTTCTCTTCATTCATTATTAGAGGCAAGCAGGTGTGGTGGAATGGTCAAAGTATTGGTCTGGGTCTGAGAAGATCTGGGCTTAAATCCCCATCTGCCGTGCAGGTTACTGGATGACCTGGGAAGAGTCACTTTCCCTCAGCCAAGCTTACTTTACATGAGTATAGTGCAGATAAAATGGAGCAGGGAAGACCCACATGTACTATCCTGAGAAGAAGGATACTGTCCTTGAAGAAGGATAAGATTAAAATGTGGTAGAGAAGGCATTTGTCAGTGTTTATTAGAGCCCACCTTTCTCCTAATACATTGGGATCCATGGAAGGGAACTACAGTGCCATCCTAGGCAAAATTACACCCTTCTGTACACAATGAAGTCAATAAAAAGGGCATAACGCTACTTAAGACAGCACTGAAAGACATCTAAAATCCAACAGCAATGAAACTGAAACATTTAAAATCAAATAATAACACAATTAGATCAACACAATGAGAACATGCCTCACCCTTAAAAACAAGAACTGATGAACTATAAAACCCAGCAAAATGCCCTCTTTAAAGGTTTTGTCTTTCACCCTCACTTGAACGCTAAAAGAGAGGGAGCTCTCTTCACACATGCCAGGAGATGGTCACAAACCACAATCTGACAAAGGGAGATTTGATTCGCAAAAGCTTATGCCCTTAAAATCTTGTTGGTCTCTAAAGTGCTACTGGGCTAGGGTTGCCAGGTCCCGCTTCACCACCGGCAGGAGGTTTTGGGGGCAGAGCCTGAGGAGGCGGGGGTTAGGAAGGGATTTCTCAATGCCATTTTCTCCAGGTGATCTGATCTCTATCGGCTGGAGATCAATTGTAATAGCAGGAGTTCCCCAGGTATTACCTAAAGGTTGGCAACTCTATACTGGACTCGAATCGAGCTCTTCTACAGCAGACCAACACTGCTTCCCTCTGAAATTATCTTCACAAACCACAGGGGCTGCTATGGTAAAAGCCTAAGAACAAGCATCAGAGGTGCTGCTTTTTGCACAAGAGGGCGCAGAAAGCAGCAGAGCAGCTTCTTGAGCTATCAGAGCTGCCACAAAGGGTCATTTCATTTTATAGCCCACTTTCCTCCATTGTAAAAACAGTTTACAGAAGATCTCCCACCCAGGCCCCGACTAGACCTAGACTTACTTAGCTTCAACAAGGCTGCAGTATCATGTGCCTTCCAAGCACACCCTGGGACAGTTCCACTTTCTACACCTGCTCCCCATTCACACAGCACAGGAGTTTGCATTCACCCTCCATTAGCACATCAGTCAGACATACCCATATTTAGAATCCACACCACAGTTGATCACTATTACAGTTGTGCCCTTCTCACACTTCTCTGCAGCCCCTCCAACCAACATTGCACAGCACCCTTTCCACAGGCCCTTTGCTTAGCTATGATAGTCGTTCCCCCCTCAAGCAAACTGTACACTGCCATTCTAAGCAGAGTTACATCCTTCTGTGTCCATTGAAGTCAATGGGCTTAAAAAGGTGCAACTCTGTTTAGGACTGCACTGTCAGAATGGCAGTTTAGATCAGGAAAATGGCACAAAGATTAAGGGTTACTTATTTCCTCCCCCAGTGCCATTGCTCTAGTACAGGCCCTGGTTCCTTTGTGACTGCATTAAAATAACAACAACAACAAAAACCCAGGGAGATTCGATTATGGATCTTTTATGTAATATGTAATATGATCTCAAGGGGAGTGCATTTCCTTCTATTGAAACTGGAGCTATTTCACAGCGGTCTAGGGATGTTTTAAAATTTACAGTTTGCTCTATCTGCTCTTTGCTGGTGTTTGTGGGGGGTGAGTGGGATTGGGGGTCTCTTTTGATTCCATTGGACTATTAGTCTTCCATAAAAATGTCACATTAGAGTCACACCTTCTTCATATCTCTGTAACAATGTTGTCATAATGATTTTGCCATTAGTATGTAGACTTGGGGATTCTGTGTCATAAGCCATAGGAATTCTTTAAGCGGTTCTCATGACAAACAAGGGCCATTCTAGACTAGGGGTGTGCACCAAGTTTTTTTGGGGGGGTGGTATTTTTCGGGTTCAGTAAACCCGAAAAAATTTCAAGTTAATAAACTCAAACCCAGAAAATGCCACAAAATTCAGCTCAGATAGGAAGGCGGGCACTCTGCTTTCGTTGCTGCCTGCCCGTTCCAACTGGAGCATGCAGGCGGCAGTGAAAGGAAAACACCTGCCTTCATCCTATCAGAGCTGAAAAAGGTATTTTGTGGGGAGGGGTTTAAAATTTGGCATATTGATATGCACATCCTTATTCCAGACATTGCGAGGTTCTATCTGGAAAGCAATTCATGTGAAAGCCACATCATTACACAGGTATTGCACCATATGTAAATGCAAACATTTCCAAATCAGAGCGTCCAATTTATAATCTCAAAGCATGTGTAACAGTTGCACACGATCTTCACATGGGTTCATCATCACTGCTACATGTAAGTCAGGAAGTGTGTTCCTTAGTCTTTATACATCTTTTTCAGAAGCTCTCCTTGACCCTAACCCTTGACTACATGCTACCTAAAGCTTCTGACTTCACTGTTGTCATGAAACAATGTCAAGGAATTCCAGTTTTTCAATGGCACTGCCTTACTGGTGCAGCAGTAGTAAATCTTCATGATCCCACCACCACCACACACACAAGATATACACTGAATGGAAACTACACACAATGAAAACAAAACAGCAGGGATATTTTGGGATTCCAGTCAGAAAGAAACAATCACCAAAAGAGACCAGTAATTTTACATGAATTACTGTTTTGTGCTATGGAACACCTGGCATCCTGACTAACCTGCAGACATAGAATCATAGAGTTGGAAGGGACCACCAGGGTCATCAAGTCCAACCCCCTGCACAATGCAGGAAATTCACAACTACCTCCCTCCCACACCTAGTGACCAGAAGATGGCCAAGATGCCCTCCCTCTCATCATCTGCCTAAGGTCACAGAATCAGCATTGCTGACAGATGGCCATTTAACCTCTTCTTAAAAACCTCCAGGAAGGAGAGCTTACCACCTCCTAAGGAAGCCTGTTCCACTGAGGAACCGCTCTGTTAGAAAATTCTTCCTAATGTCTTGACGGAAACTCTTTTGATTTAATTTCCACCCGTTGGTTCTGGTCCGACCTTCTTGAGCAACAGAAAACAACTCGGCACCATCCTCAATATGACAGCCCCTCAAGTACTTGAACATGATCATCATATCCCCTCTCAGTCTTCTTATATTAGCAGCA
The DNA here is from genome assembly GCF_029931775.1 of Euleptes europaea. Classification (NCBI taxonomy): domain Eukaryota; kingdom Metazoa; phylum Chordata; class Lepidosauria; order Squamata; family Sphaerodactylidae; genus Euleptes; species Euleptes europaea. The sequence continues at coordinate 81,377,188 of NC_079314.1, read as the reverse complement.
TTGAAATGATAATGAACTTTTTGTCTTATAAACTGAAGATGTTGCAGATTATTGTCATTACAATTATTGGCATACTGACAATATAAATATGGGTGGTTTGCTTCATGTTGCTACTTTCTGAAAACGAATTGTTTAAAAAACAGCAAAGCTCAAAAGAAGGGGGGGGGACAGGGACACGCTATTCCGTCCCTCCCTGACAAAGGGACCTTTAATTCTCAAAAGTTTATACCCTGAAAATCTTGTTGGCCTCTAAGGTGTTACTGGTCTCGAATTTAGCTCCCCCTTCCCCTTCAGCCTCTGGGATCCTGTCAGCATGTAAAAGCCAAGCCTTTTCCTCATTACCCTGCAGGGCAGGGAGGTAAGTGTCTATCATGGAGACAAGTCTTAGTCCCTGCCGCAATTTTACAACCCCCTTTTGCAAGCAAGATACTTATCACATGCTAGGGCAAGCTGTAGCCTCTGTCACTGTCCTCCCCGAATGCCCTATCCTTCTACCAGCAAGTATAATCAAATCTTTTGCCCTTTTCTAAGAGGCAAAAACTAAGCCTATGCAAATATAGGCCTTGTGCTTATATAGAATCAGAAAGCTCTCCCAAAGTCTGAGATGATGGAATGATTGGCAGAAAGTGGAAACATACAGAAACACCAATTAAGATGATCCTGTTTGGTGGGCAAATCTACTGTTCTGTTGAATTACTTCCTTGTCAAGCACGTATCAGCTGAGTCTTTCTCTTTCTCCCCTTGCTGTCCTTACTGCCACCTGGGAAAATTAAATCAGACTGTGGGGCATTAGAATAACTCAGATGAGAAGATTTCAAATGTCAGAAATAATTAGGTTTAGATTCGGAAGTTTATGGTATTTATGAATGGGTATGATCTAAAGTGCCCTGACCTGGATGGCCCAGGCTAGCCTGATCTCGCCAGATCTCGGAAGCTAAGCAGGGTCAGCTCTGGTTAGTATTTGGATGGGAGGAAGGCACTGGCAAACCACCTCTGTTAGTCTCTTGCCATGAAAACCCCAAAAAGGGGTAGCCATAAGTCGGTTGTGACTTGAAGACACTTTACACACACACACACACACACACATGATCTAAATTCTTACACAATCATATAAATAAAATTATCTCATTTACCTCACAATATGCTGTGATCCTAGTTTCTCTATACTAAAAAAACCAGAAGCAAGAATTTAAAGTTAGGAATGAATAAATTGCTATTAATTTACATTGTATATATTAATATTTAAAACAATTATTAGGGCTAGAATGAGATGGGATGGTGCTGTCATCTATATGTCTACCCTGCTCACATAAAACACAGTGGGTTTGTGGGAAGGGGGATTATAGCAGGAAAAGCACATGCAAAAAGGGTGGGCAACCATATTTCTCCTCCCCCTGGCTTCTCTGCAGCTCTCTCCTGGCTCCAGACCAGTACTGGAAGTGAGCTGGGAATGGAGAAGAATAGATGGGGGGTGGGGGCAGAAAGTGCAAGAGGAGAGAAAGATCAGCACTTCTTCAAGTTTCTTTAATTGTTAAAGAAATATGACCACCACCACCACCGCCCAAATCAATCAATGTATATGTCAACCAGACAGACATGTGGAAAGAAACACAAGCTTGCAGCACCATTTTGTCTAATTTGGCCATATGTTCAGAACATATTTTGGTTGGCTTCAATGCTCATTTTCCACCAGCAGAGGAGAGGGGAATGATTTTCACCCATTTTTCTCTCACACTGCCCACACACTGTACCCACAAAAAAGAAAGGCTCCGTGCTGAATAGTTATTTGGCAAAAAAAGCACAACAATATCTTAATATAAATATGAAAAAACTATATTGTGACCAAAGTGACACACACTGTACCCAGCATTTGTCTGGTGTAGGGAGCAGTGTTGGAAGAGGCATTTGGGCTGCAGCATGGGACAGAGATAGGAAAGCGTTCTTCCTTGAGACGGCACTTTGAATTCCACACATGTTAAAATGCATGTATTTATTTATTTATATCCAGGTTTTCTCCCCCAATGTGTTTTAAACTCCATGTATGCAGAGTGTGTTTTAAACTCCACTAAGGCCTATTTGGCCAGAAACTGTGACCCGGGAGTTTGAAAAATAAAGTTACAATAAAATATTGCGTTGTTGTGCCTCGTTCATTCTCATTAATTCCTTGTGAGGAACATGACTCTTCTTATTTTAAAGAGTAGGAAATTTAAGCTGAGAAATGGTGACTTGGTCAAAGGCTTCCCAATATGTTCAAGGGTAATGGGGTAGCTAAACAGTTCTCGTGCTCAAGTCAGGCTTGCTCTGTAGGTGTGTAACCACTGGTTTCTGGTGTGTAACTATGTGCAACATCAGATATCAAGACAGCACTGATCCAGTATCCAATGGCATAATAACATTTTTTTTTTTACTAAGTGGACAGAGCATCAAGACTCAACCTAGGTTCTTTGCAAAACTCAGATCAATTATATTGAAGGTGGAGATCTGACCGTGGAACAGTTTTGTTCCAGGGAATTCCAAAAGCACTTAGTAACACATTCAATTTACCTCTTGTGAGAGATTGAGTGAGCCATATGGAAGTGTTCTCTGCTTGAAGGCATACGTCTATATTCTTCTCGGGGAGCTCTGAAAAACACCTGTCTGTCTAAATAAATGTTTAAAGGCAAAGAGGAAGATAGGCAACATTTTAAAATGAGTTGACACATGATTCTTTTATGCGTTTCAAATGATTTCCAGTTATCCGGTGCAGTTACATTCAATGTTCAGTCTGAAACTGCAGCTTTTCTTTTGAAAACAATTTTTTACTCAAGCCATAATTTTACAAATGTTGTTCTCATATTGGTAATCAATAGATCATGTATATATTTTTTATTTTCTCTGCAAGAAAAAGTGACTAGCTAGAAACACTGACTTGAGTTAAATTCACATGACCATTGCTACTTTGATAATTAGAGAGGAAACATATTTAGGTGTTCAAAGAACTATCTTCTAGTTGCATTTCATTTAATCCTTTAAGATATTGCTAAGTATTTCATTTTTCACATGGCAACTTTATTTTCCAGTGTACAATTCAGGTTTTTTTTTTAACTTGCTTAAGTCTATTATTATGCTCTTGACTAGTATTCTTTGCCCATACCAACATATCATCAATATAGCATTTGACATCTACAAGACCATCAAAAGTCTCCTTTGTGCCTTCCCCCATCTTGTTAACATGTGAAAAAAGTAACAGAACTGTCGTCTCCCCATACTTGTTGAAAGGGCCAGTGTTTACTGTCAGAAAGGGGAAACTGGCCAAATAGGACAGTGGAAACTTACTTTGCCGGAGAAGAAAATAAGATAGCCCACTGTCAGTTGGGAACAACCATCAGATTTGACAGATACGTTTATTGCTTTGAGGAAACTGATGTTTTTGAGCTGGTGGCTCCATGCTATGCAGGTAAGGCTATCCTGGGGGTAATCCAGGATTTAGAACAAGCTCTTTTCACCCCACCCTCAGCCTTGAACACTTCCAGAGCTTGCAAGATTTGTGTTGCTTGATAACTAGTTTAGTGTTCCGTGCGGAGCAACCACTGCCCAAGGAAGCCCACCTGATTGGCAGTTGCTTTGGAGCTGAAAGCAAGCCTTGATGCATGTCCCAAGTGCTGCCCCCACTCTGCACAGACCACATCGCTCAGGTGATGCTGCTAGGGGACAACATACACGAGTGACTCCATGCTGAGTTTAAAGCTCTGAAATGACAATTGTATCTGTCATTTTTAAAAAATTGTCAGCATATTCTTTTCTGTGTATCTAGGTCTTGCCAGCACAATGTAGAAATACAATTGTGAGGATTTATTTTTAAGATCCAGCAAGCACCAACTATGGTTATGCATTAAATATGGAATATTTGGGTCATTCCAATCCTTAACTAATCTCCTCTCCAGGCAATAAGTGCCACTTCTGTGCGGGAAGAATAATTCATGAGGGACAGTCACGCATCCATAGTATCCTTCTCTGAATTGTTTTAAGCATTTTGAGCTATAGAGAACCCATGAAAGAACTTTTGCTTTTACATTCATACATAAAATAATAACTATTTATAAGGTATACCTTCCTGAGGAAAAAGATGGAAGGGTTGACCCAGAACATGCAGTAAGATTTGCTTCTTATTGTACATCTTTGAATGTGATCTGAATGAGAATAGATTTCCTCAGAAGCAATTTTTTAAAGCCAAGATGCTCACTTTCACCAGTTGATGATCAGCTCATAAACATGCTGGACACATATAGAAATAAGAAAGGTTTTATAAGTGGCAGTCATACGAGTTACAGTTAAGAAGAAAATTCTCAGTGCACCTGGGAATCCTCTGCATGCTGACATGAGTTTCATGAAGGAAAAAAAGGAAGAGTATACATGTAATAAATAAAGTTGGCAATAAAAACATTATTTACAGTTTGTGTGCTGCTGCACATCTAAGTTGCTGTAGTTCGTGTTATTACAAAAGTTCTCCAAAAGCAATGTTTATTCGTGGAAATCCCAGCAAGGTATCAACTTTATTTTGCTGAACAGAATTTTTTTAACAAGGCACCACTGGAAGAAACTGGAGGAACTTCTGCCACCCAATCATTTGGGCTACTGGGAGCTATGAGGAAGCCGTTTGCCAAGTTCCAAACTACTTGCTCCCTTAATTGTGCAACAGACTGAAGAAATGAGCCAGACTATTTATTTTGGAGGATATCCCTTCCAAACAATATGGAGATTCTTCACATAGATCAGGGTAGCTGATCCATGCAAACCATCCTCGCTCGCTGATCATTTGATTTCTGTCTGCTTTAATCCAAGGAGACTCAGTTCTTTATATTTGTATCACAGCGAACATATTTGGCATGAGATTCCCTTTCCAATCTACAGCCTGAGAGTTCTACCGCCATTAAACTGTTTAACTTAGCACTGGAGGATCCAAAACTTCAATGTGGGCAACTATTTTAATCAAAGTGGAAATAATGCATTGTCTAACACAATTATTCAGAAAACACTGGGATCACTGAGCTGTAAATGAGAATATCAGCTGTCTCAGATCTTACCATAACTGCTGCTTAACTGCTGCTTTACAACATCCAAATTGCTGTGAAAAACACCGAAATTAGATTGTCTTGTCCACAAAGCTAATATTCTGACACCAACAACCTCCAACTCTCTTTTTCAAGGAAAAAACACCTGTATTTGTACAATGGTCAGTCACAAACATCGGTACAGAAGCATTTAGAGAGGTTATTTTACAAATGTGAAATCCAAGGCCGCAAACTGTTTACAAAAGCATCTGTGCTCAGGTTACATCACATAAAAAATGTGTGAAATCCTTATCATGATACTTCAAGCTGCTTGTTAGTCATCTACAAAAAACTATTTATTGCAATGGGACATGCAGTGCAACCTTTTGGTTGAACATAAAATGGCAGCCATGACGCCTGAATACACATTGGCACAATCTTGGGATTTCAGCAACAAAGTTAAAAGAATAATTACAGTAGCAGGGAGAAGAACGCACTTAGAAGAGGAGAAGAGTTGGTTTTTATACCCAGCTTTTCTCTACCTTAAGGAGTCTCAAAGCGGCTTACAAACACAATCCCTTCCTCTCTCCACAACACATATCTTGTGAGGTAGGTGGGACTGAGAGAGTTCTGAGAAAACTGTGAGTGGCCCAAGGTTACTCAGCAGGCTTCATGTGGAGAAATAGGGAATCAAACCTGGTTCTTCATATTAGAGTCCACCACTCTTAACCACTATACCACGCTGGCTATACCACATAGCAGTAACAGTCATGTCCAGTGCTCCTAGCAATTTCATCACTATCTAACAACTACAATGCCACTTCTAACACTGTCCTACTGCCCATGTATGGAAGGTATCTATCAGCAAACCCATTCTTCAACTCTATCACCATCCCTCTATCCATACATGGGAAAAACTGCCTGAAAGACACCACAGCATTTGGTTTGCTTGCCAAGTAAGTAGCTGAAGAAAGGTGGGAAGCAGATCATGCATGTAGCTAGTGGGGGTTGAATCCCTGCCAACAAGGGAGCAGAATGTTGCAGGGGCAAGACAGGGATGGAAGTAATGGACATTTTAGCCAGCCCATTAACTCCCCTCCAAGCAGAACCTCACATCCCCGAGAGCTGACACAGATTGCCACAGGAATAACTTCTGCCCCAGGTGTTATTCAACATCTGTGTTATTTTCCTAAACACGATTGTGAAGAGCTCTGGGGTTGGGAGTCATCAATATGATGATGACACCCAGCTACATTTCATTTACTAAGAAGCCAGAAACTGCTGCCTGAACACAGTGTTCAAGTGGCTAAGAGGAACCAAGCTGAAACAAAATCCAGATAAAATGGAGGTGATGCTAGCTGGGGAAGCTGCTCATTTGGAGGTTGTTTTTATCAGTTAAATGGAATAATACTAGCATTGTCTGACCATGTAATGAGCTCAGTGGTCATGTTGCACTCAACTTGGTCAATGAAAAAGGCAGGTTGATATTGCAGCCAAGAGGGCCTTTTTCATTTCCATCTAACACATAAGTTGACCCTTCATTTACATTCAATCTAGTCATGCTGACCTATTCTATTAATGAGACTAGATTACTGCAATGCAGGGGCTGTCCTTGGATGTAAAGCAGAAATTATAACTAGTTCAGAATCCATCTTTTGTCAGACACATGCTGCTGGTAGCATATCACACCCCTTTGAGCACCATTTTACTGGCTGCTTATTTGTGTCCAGGCATAATTTAAGGACCTTTGACCTTTGAAGCCATGTATGGCCTAGGACCTAAATACGATCTCTCTCTAAATTGTGTCAGCTACAGTCATCAAGCTAATTTATCCACCTTATCCCCTCACAAAAAGATATACTTTATAGTAGACTGTTCCAGAGCTTTAAAAATGGTTGACCTTGAATTGTGGAATGGGTTTCCAACAAAGATACACAGAACGTCCGCTCTTGCACAGTTTGCAGAAAATGGGAAATCCATTTATTCAGGAGGACTTTTGCTGCTGTTTTATCTGCTGGAGATTCTTAATGAGGATAGCTTTGCTGATTTTTTTTTAAATTTCATGTAAGTTGTATTTGGGCTGCTATGATAGTATGGTATGTTTTTATCTGTTTCCCCCCCTGCAAACTGCCTTGGGTTTGGTTTGTCTAAAGAAAGGCAGTCTATAAATATTTTAATTTTCTTCTCCCTTCTTTCCCCATGGGTTGTATTGCTCTGTTCATTCCTCTCATCTTGGTCAATCATCCTATTTCTTCTTTCAGCTTTTCTCTTTCTCTCCCTTGTTGCGCATGTCCTCCCTTTATCCAAGCAAGTCTATACCACCTTAAAGATATGCTTTTGATGTATAGAGTAATTTTCACACATGATATTGACATCCTATGGTTAATCTATAAAGAAAGGAACATTGTATAATATGATTACCTATATTTTAAGTGCATTATATTCAAAGTTTATTGGACAGTGAAAAAAGAGCTAAACTCTTAACCAGTATCTACCACTATACTTCTGTTACATTCATCATGAATTATTTCAGCCTTCATTAATGATTTACTTGAGACAGAAACATACGTACAGTATTCACAGACTCTGTATAATTAGACAGACAAGGCTGAACACGAATCTGGTCAACAGGTTACGTAACTAATGGAGATGGTATTCTGGTAACTGTCCCTAGGTTCTACCTCTACAACATCAATTATATTATGTGGCAGGATTTTTATGCTACCCAAAAGGGGAAATAAGTTATATTAGTATCCAATGTATTTCCACATAGTTCCATGATGAGGACACCAAAATTGAGGGGGAAGTTGCTTTTATGAAGTTTCCTCATGCTTGTTCTTGTATACATTCAAAGATGAATTTTAAAAACCATGATATTTTACAAGCATTTGTTGTGGTTTTATTTTTTGATAGCTCATAACAACAATAATACTGATGTGACTACAAGAACAACAGTGGTTCTCTACTGAGTCCAGAAGGTTTTGTTCTGAGAATGCAGCTCAGCCCCATGGTACTTATACTATGGGGTCCTGCAGGGACCTATCTTGTCCCCCATGTTATTTAACATCTACATGAAACCACTGCAAGAAATCATCCCAGAATTTGGTGCGCCATGCAACCAATATGCAGATGACACCCAGTTCTATCAGCTGAGCCAGGTTGGTCTATGAAAGTTCTGAATAGGTACCTAGAAAAGGTAAGGGTATGGATGAAGGCCAATGAACTGAAGCCCAGTCCAGCCAAGGCTGAGGTACTGTTGGTCAATGACAAAACTGCTCAAGGACTGAGGGAATGGCCCAGTCCTGGAGGGGGTTCCAGTCCCTGATGGAACAGGTTTGTAGCTTGGGTGTGCTGATGGGTATTGGCCTATTTTGGAAGACTTAGGTCTCCTCTATAGTACCTAGCACCATTTGTCAGCTTCAGCAACAGTCCTTCCTTGAAAAGCATGTTCTGGTCATGGTGATCCATACTCTGATCATATTCGGGTTAGATTATTGTACATGGGGCTGCCTTTGAAAAGTGTTCAGAAATGCAAATTGGTTCAGAATGTAGCAACCAGACTAATGCCAGAAGATCATATCACCCCTGTGTTGAAAGATCTATATTGGCTGCCTGTCTATTTCAGGGCACAATTCAAAGTGCTGGTTTTTATCTATAAGGCCTTAAATGGCTTAGGGCTGGCATACTTGAAAGACCACCTCATCCTGTATTGTTCAGAATGCCAATTGAGATCCTCTCTCTCTCTGCCCCTGCCTGCAGAGGTAAGGTGGGTAGCAACCAGAGTTTTTTCTGTAGTAGCACCTCAACTTTGGAATGCCTGCTCCTTGAGATTCACTGGGTGCCTCAGTTATTCTCCTTTAGAAACCAAGCCAAAACATTTCTCTTTACCCATGCTTTTTACTAAGGGGTTCCATTTTTTAATGTTTATTTGCTCCTAGCCTGAGGACTGTTTCATCAACATAATCCTCTCTGCTTCACGTGCCGTTATGCCCTAGTTGTTTTTATTTGCTGTTTTTATTGGCTTGGTTGTTTTATTTATGTTTTTATCAGAATTACTTTTTATTATACTGCAGGACTGGAGAGAAATAAATAATTTGCAAGGAAAAGTGAAGGACTCGGTGGGTGTGTCTTACAGAAACTTCATTTTCTAGCCCACATGCTTTCCCTGAAATCTCCTAATGCTACAATGGTATCCAAGCTCTGTCACTGGCAGTGGACAAGTCATTTGAAGAGCCATACTTTCCAACTAAGGTTGACATTTTTATTTCTCCTCTGTAAATCTTTATTTGTATTTAATTCTTCCTGAAATTAGATTGTTATTTTTTTGGTCTTTCTGCATACACATTTTCTGAATAAAAATAAAAATAAAAGAGATACTGGGGAGGGGCTATGGCTCTGTGGTCGAGTATCTGCTTGGCATGTAGAAGGTCCCAGGTTCAATCCCCAGCATTTCCAGTTAAAGGGACTAGGCAAGTAGGAGATGTGAAAGACCCCCTGCTTGAGACCCTGGAGAGCCGCTGCCGATCTGAGGAGACAATACTGACTTTGATGGACCAAGGGTCTCATTCAGTATAAGGCAGCTTCATGTGTTCATGTGTACTCTAGTCTTAAGACCACTGACTTCAATGCCTATCGATAAACTACCTTTATCGATAGGCATTATTACCAGGCTGTGCTATTTACCTTTATCCCATCCTTCCTCCAAACAGGTTAGGATGATCTACACAGATCTCCACTCCTTATTTTATCCCACAGCAATACTGTGTGAGGTAGGTTAGGCTGGGGAGATAGGCAGTGACCTGTCCAATGCCACCCACTGAAATTCATGGCTTGGGTAGTCTGAACCCTTATGTCCTCAGTCCTCATCTGACACACTAGCCATAGTTCTGCACTAGTCCTGGTGGCTTGAGGTAACATACTTTTTGCACATGCCAATTGAGACGTCTCTTGGAATTATATCAAGGCACCTCTGTTTAGGGCAAGTAATGAGTGCAATTGAATTAGATATCTTTCTAAGTGGTTTATACTTCTACTTTTAATCAGGTTTTCTCAGATGGAACATACTAGTGTAATGTTATATAGAATATAATAATTAACACTGCAGGTGTGTTCCTTGTGTTGAAAGCACTAGATTTGCTAAATGTGATAGTCATCTATAAGTTGAGCAAAACATCTCTGGTAATCGTCTGTAGGGCTTTCAGTTCGTCCCGGACCAAAAAACAGCCCAATTTTCCCTGATTCGGTGGTTTCCGGTTCGGATAGAGCTGAATTTTTAAAAAGGGAGGAAAACGAGGAGCTGAATTCGGCGAGTTTGGGCAAACGCTGAATAAATTCGGCAAATTCGGGGGTTCCGAATCAGCAGCATAACTGTCAGTTAGTAAGCAACTAGCAGCATTCTCCCGCGGCCAATGGTGGCCAAGCCGGGTCTTCTTATGGCCAATCAGTCGCAGTTGAGTGTGTGAGCCCAGCTGCTGCGTGGCCCAGGAAGAGAAAGAGAGAGTGTCTGTTTGTGTGTGAGAGAGATCCCTGTGGGGGGGAGCATGTGCACATTCATGCCTTTCTGCGGCTCGGGGGGGGGCTTGTTTGGAGGTAGAGGTCCCAAACTTTCAGTGTGGCTTGAGGGGACCTTTCTTGCAAGAACCCCCAATTTTTGTTAAGATTGGGTCAGGGGGTCTCGAGTTATGGGGCCTGGAAGGGGTCCCCCCCATCTGCCCATTCCTTAAAGCCATTACAAACACATTCACGGCTTTCCAGGGCTCCAGGGGACATTTTTGGAGGTAGAGGTCCCACACTTTCAGTGTAGCTTGAGGGGACCCTTCTTGCAAGAACCCCCATGTTTTGTGAAGATTGGGTCAGGGGGTCCTGAATTATGGGGCCCGGAAGGGGTCCCCCCACCCATCTGCCCATTGGAATACAGCCTTTAAAAACACATTCGCGTTGGGCCGTACCATTACCCTGGCCCGGGGGTCTGGTTGCCTCGGCAGTTGGGCCATACCCTTACCCCGGCCTGGGGGTCTGACTAAAAGGCAATTAATCCCGAGTTATGGGGTTCCCCCCCCCATTGGAATGAATGGGAGCAGGCAATCCTTAATGTGCATCTAGAGAGCAGCAAATCTAAGGCAAAACCTCCCATGCATAAATGGCCAGAGAGTATGTGTGTGGGAGTCTGCTAGAATCGTATTGGATTACTCCTGAGTCCTGACTCCCAGTCCCTGCTCCTGATGGAAGAGAAGAAGACATCCACAGTAAGACCCATTTGGGGACTTTTCTCTATAAGTCTCTATAATTTTTTTCCTGTGTGTGTGTATGTGTGTGTGTGGGAGATTCTCTCTCTCTCTGTGTGTGTGTGTGTGTTTATGAGGGGGGAAGCCAAAGGGGGTGGATTTACCTGTTCTGCTGGGGGGTGGGCTTGATTGCCTCTGTGTGGGACTGTGCTTTCTACTGTTTTCACTGGTTGCCAACTTCGTGTGGAGTTAACTGTGGGTCAGTGAGTCTCTCTCTGGCTGGGTCCTATTGTTTCCAATGGGCTGTGCAGCCGCTCCTGTTGTTTCGAATGGGCTAGCCTGTCATTTGTTTTAGTACATCCCCTGTAATGTATTTCAGTGGAGTCAATGCAAGTCAACCGACATTTCCCTCTCCTATTATCTTCAGTGGGCTGGGCAGCCTCTCCCATTGCTTCCAACGGGTTGACTTATCTTCATTTTAGTACATCCCTTTTAATGGCTTTATTCCAATGGGCAGATGGGGGGACCATCACCACCTCTTTGACTGATGCCAAGCTACTCTGTGAACTCACCCCTGCCTTAATTTATTTTTTAAACTAACAAAACTAAAACTTTCAGTATAACATGTAGCTCAGAGATGGCCCAGTCGAGCCCCTTTGCAGTATGTAGAAGGCTTGTCAAAACCCACAAAGTGCATGGCTATCCAGAGACACCTGTTATTATGGGACTGTGCCGAACAGGTACAATGCTGTGTTTGACAAAATAAATGTGTGATCTTAAACATGTATATTGGAACATCAATTGCATTTACTTCCAGGCAAGTAAGATTACAACTTTAGACCAGATAAAATCTAGTTCTATAAATTTCAACTACACGGAAAGCTTATTTTGTATTAGTTGCTTTTATTTCCAGTGTGAAAAAACTTTGAGGTGGCAGCAAATAAATTATCCCCATCAGCAAAATGACCAGGACCCTGTGGGAAGTTAGGGAAGTATTTCTTATTTGTGCTTTCCTTTTTATGATCATAGACAGCCATAGGGTGTCTTACAATATTTTAGTTCACTTCATCTCAATCTGTGTAGATGGGAGGATTCCCAGAACCATTAGTAGGAATAAAAGAAATATTTCATATTTTACTTCTGTATCTGTCCTTACGAAGCATGAAAGTCAGATTGTGCTTCTGCCTTTCAAAATCATTTTTCTTTTATGCTCCATTGTACTCGGAATGCATTTAGTTTATAACATGATACATTTGCTCAAAGTCAAGGTGACACAGAAGAGAAAGCTTGTTTCATAACAGATAAATCCTGTAATATTAGAATTTTTTTGTCTTCCACCATGCTTAATCACTAATAGGTATGTGGCAAGGCTTGTGAGCCATACTGATAGTCCATTGCTGCTGGAGAAGAAAAGAAGTTCACATCCTCAACCACAGACTGAGGGAACAATATCTGGGTGGGGTTGGGCATTGCAGGGAATGGACCAGGAAATAGAAATCTGCCACTATCAGAGGAGAGTGGGGAACAGTAAGATATGATTTCATGTATAAGGATCCAGGCCTCTCAAAGGTCCAGAGAAGCATGGGCTACTTCCAGCTTTTGAGGCCCCTAGCCATAATGAATATACAAAATGATAACACATGAAAACAAACTAAGATATCAATAAAGAATGAGACAAACTTCAAAATGTATCCTCTGTGTGTGTGTGTGTGTGTGTGTGTGTGTGTGTGTGTGTGTGTGTGTGTGTGTGTGTCAAAAATTTTTGGGGGGAAACCATGAGCTTGAGGCCCAGGCCAAATAGCCCTCCTGCCCCTTCCGTGATTGGCCACGACAGCAATAGATGTCCTGATTTCCCCTACTTGTTAGATCAGGGGTCCCCAATGAGGTGCCCACAGCTGCCAATATCTTTCCTGATGCTCACCAAGTGTTTTTAGAATGTGGATGGGGACCAAGCGGGGCTTTTGCCCAGCAGAATATTGGAAATCTGCAGATAACACCAGATGAGTGCATTTGAGCTAGCTCAATATGTATATTTCTGTGTGCATGCAAGAAAATATTTTTAAACAGTATGTTTATTTTTAAAAGCATCCCATTCAACAGAGCTTCTGCCTGAAATTTTGAAGAGCTACAATCAGAGTTGTGCATAACCTCACTCCCTGACATTTTGTGGGTAGCTCCTCCTCCTGTGGGAGCCATTTTGTGGATGTCTCTGCCTCCTGCAGCTGCCATTTTTTGGTTGCCCCCAACCACCATGTGTCAGAATTCCCAAGGTGCCCACAGGCTCAGAAAGATTGGGAACCCATGAAAACAGCTAGCAATGATCCAGTAGAACAGAGTTCTGATGGGCAGGTGATCTGTCATTCCAGTGAAATGAAGGGAAGGTGAAAGAAAACTAGGAGATATCCATGATTGATTTACATTCTCTTTTCTTTGCAGTTCTAACCATCCTTTTCATTCAAAGCCCAAAGGATCCAAAAACAACAGGAGAACCCGCAAGTTTCATGCCCACACTGAATGTCCATACTTTCTATCATTTTGACAGACTTCTGATGAATGCTTGATAATACTGTCCTTAGCATAGCATTTTCTATAGAAGCCTGCTGCATATTGGACATAAGCTTCTCCCTTTATGCTTTAGACAAGAACCACTGCTAGATACTTGTGTTAAAAAAGATGACAGAACTATGGTTATGTTAGTGACAGCAGGTATTCTAAAACTGAGTGCAGAGGGGGACAGAACATTGAGTTTCATAAAAAGACATGACCTTTTGTCCTAATATTTCTTTACCACTTGTCAAGAAGCAAAGTAACCTACCAAAATAAGAATCTGGAGTAGTAATTAAATAGTACAAAATCAAAGTCGGTTTGCTGAGGCTCTAACTGAAGTGTTATTTCTTGTCAGCAGCAGTATGAATTCATTCAATGTATTGGCTTGTAATGTTTCTCTTTAAAAGAATGTTTGATACTTACGATGTTGGTATATCAGAAGACATAAAATAAATATCGGGACTGCTAAGCTCTTGTAAATACTACACTTTTGACAAAATAATAAATTTATACTTGATATCCATAGATGTTTCCAAGATGTGGAACATTTAAGAACATAAGAACATAAAAAAGCCATGCTGGATCAGACCATCATGTCCAACAGTCTGTTCACACAGTGGCCAACCAGGTGCCTCTCAGAAGCCCACAAACAAGATGACTGCAGCAGCATTATCCTGCCTGTGTTCCACAGCGCCTAATAAATTGGGCATGCTCCTCTGATACTAGAAAGAATAGGTATGCATCATGACTAGTATTCATTTTGACTAGCCCTATCCTCCATGAACAGTAGGGTTGCCAAGTTCCTCTTCACCACCAGCAGGAGGTTTGAAGGGCGGAGCCTGAGGAGAGCGGGGTTTGGGGAGGGGAGGGACTTCAATGCCATAGAGACCAATTGCCATAGAAACAATATTCTTTCTGAGGGCCTGGAGAGGCTTTTTTTGTGTGGGGGGGACAAGCTTGCATTTTGTAATAATAACTTAGACTCCACAATCATATATACAGTCATATGGGAGTAAACCTCTATTAAAGTTCTTAAGACTTACTTATGAGAGAACATGAACTGAATCATGCTGAGCATATGAAGTACAAGATGTAATTTGGGCTTCTCCCCAAAATGTGAAAATATGTTTAAGCAAAATGAACCACAAACAGCTACGTGGAAAGGCCTCATGCCTGAAACTTCCAATGCTATTCTAGGTCAAGAGGAAAGGGATCATCCAAGCAAAGCTGGGTATCATAAAGATGAGTATACCAAAACTGAAGGACAAAAATGTTGTTGTTAGGATTGACTTCAGAGTAGATATTTCATACATTAGCAAATTAACCTGCAATGAACAGAAGTTACACAGAAACAGTGCTTGGTATATTTCAGCCCTTGGTAACAGAAATTCAAAACAGCAGTAAATACTAGAAACTACTTCATTTCTGAGGTTAGCTGCTTGCAGTCTGAACTGCTGGGTTTTCTTTCAGTTACAGTAACAGAATATATCATGACCTGTTTTATACATTTAATGCAGTGTTGATACTGTTTCTGCTGCTTTAATTGAAGGGCTCAAAAGCATCCAGCAACTCATAGGATACCATACAGCCCATCTTCCAAAGTATCCATTTTCTCCAGGGGAACTGATCTCTATTGCCTGGAGATAAGTTGTAACAGCAGATCTCCAGATAGTGCCTGGAGGTTGGCAACCCTAATAGCAGCAGATAGGGGTGCCAACCTCCAGGTGGTGGCAGGAGATCTCCTGCGATTAAAACTGATCTCCGGCTGATAGAGATCAGTTCACCTGGAGAAAATGGCCACTTTGGCCATTGAACTCTATGGCATTGAAGTCCCTCCCCTCCCCAAACCACGCCCTCCTCAGGCTCTGCCCCAAAAACCTCCCGCCAGTGGCAAAGAGGGACCTGGCAACCCTACTACTTATAGCCATACAATTCATGGATCTATAGAGTAAGGGAAGTCCTTGCTCTATAAGCACATCCTTACTTACTTTATTTATATTCCACTTTCCTTTCCAAAGTGAGATTCAGAGTGGCTTACTACAATCTCCTCCATTTTATAGGTCAAAAACCACACTCTAACCAACTATAATTATCTTTGCATATAATCGTCGCCAAAGAAAAATCTACATAGTAGACACAAGTGGTTATGTCAGAGACAAATACCATATTTTTATTATGCTGGTTCATTGCTTTAATGCTAATTCATACCATCCAACACTTCATAGATGGAAATAGGGAATCTTTTTTTTATTTGTTGACTATTTTATAAATGTTTGTTTTAATCTTAAGCATTTCTAGAAAATGTAGCAAAAAAAATGGCAGGCAGTATACTGAATATAAGAGCCTGCTGGATCTAGTCAAGCGTCCTGTTTCACACAGAAGGCAGCCTGTTGCCCTGGAGGGCCAACAAACAGGGCATAAAGACCAAAGCTCTCCCCTGCTGCTGCCTCCCAGCGCTGGTACACATGAAGCTGCTTTATACTGCATCAGACCTTTGGTCCGTCAAAGTCAGTATTGTCTGCTCAGACCAGCAGCGGCTCTCCAGGGTCTCAGGCAGAGATCTTTCACATCACCTACTTGCCTTGTCCCTTTAACTGGAGAGGCCAGGGATTGAACCTGGGACCTTCTGCATGCCACGCAGATGCTCTACCACTGAGCCACAGTGGTTTGCTGCCTCTGGGTAGGGAGGCCTCCTTCAGCAACTATGGCTAGTACCCATTGATGGACCTCTCCTTCAGCAATCTGTCTAAGCTATTCTTAGAGCTATTTATGCATATATAAATTAGAAACACAGAAAACGGTACTCAACAGCAGGTGACATGATGTATGGAGTTCTGAGCATTCTTCCATGGAGTCTGTGACATGAGGCTCTGTGGAGCATCAGGGAACAGATGGCGAACTGGTATAATTTGATATGGTGTGCACTGATCCAGTGTACTTCCAAATGTATCTATCAAAGACTTTCCTGTTATCTGAAAACTATTTTTCAAATTTCTGTGTGTGTTAAGTGCTGTCAAGTCGCTTCCGACTCATGGCGACCCTATGAATGAAAGTCCTCCAAAATGTCCTATCTTTGACAGCCCTGCTCAGATCCTGCAAATTGAAGGCCATGGCTTCCTTTATTGAGTCAATCCATCTCTTGTTGGGTCTTCCTCTTTTCCTGCTGCCCTCAACTTTTCCTAGCATGACTGTCTTTTCCAGTGACTCTTGTCGTCTCATGACATGACCAAAATATGACAGCCTCAGTTTAGTCATTTTAGCTTCTAGGGTCAGTTCAGGCTTGATTTGATCTATAACCCACTGATTTGTTTTTTTGGCAGTCCATGGAATCCGTAACACTCTCCTCCAACACCACATTTCAAAGGAATCTATTTTTTTCCTATCAGCTTTCTTCACTATCCAGCTTTCACACCCATACATAGTAATAGGGAATACGATGGCATGAATTAATCTAGTCTTGGTGGCCAGTGACACATCCTTACACTTCAAAATATTTTCTAGCTCCTTCATGGCTGCCCTTCCCAGTCTCAATCTCCTTCTGATTTCTTGGCTGCAGTCTCCCTTTTGGCTGATGGTGGAGCCAAGGAATAGAAAGTCTTGAACAATTTCAATTTCCTCATTGTCAACCTTAAAGTCATGTAATTCTCCTGTAGTCATTACTTTTGTTTTCTTGATGTTCAGCTGAAGTCCTGCTTTGGCACTTTCTCTTTTAACTTTTAGCAGTAGTCATTTCAAATCTTCACTATTTTCTGCCAATAATGTAGTGTCATCAGCATATCTCAAATTATTAATGTTCCTCCCTCCAATTTTCACCCCACTTTCATCTAAATCTAATCCTGCTTTCCTAATTATATGTTCTACATATAGATTGAAGAGATAGGGAGATAAAATACATCCTTGTCTGACACCTTTGCCAATTGGAAACCATTCTGTTTCTCCAGATTCTGTTTTAACTGTGGCCTCTTGTTCAGAGTACAGGTTGCGCATGAAAACGATCAGATGTAATGGCACACCCATTTCCTTTAAAACCAGCCATAGCTTTTCATGATCCACACAGTCAAAAGCTTTGCTGTAATCTATGAAACACAAGCTGATTTTCTTCTGAAATTCTCTCGTATGCTCCAGTAACCAGCGTATATTTGCAATATGATCTCTAGTGCCTCTTCCTTTTCTGAAACCAGCTTGAACATCAGCCATTTCTCATTCCATATATGGTAACAGCCTTTGCTGTAAGATTTTGAGCATCACTTTATTTGCATGAGAAATTAATGAGATGGTCCGATGGTTGCTGCAATCTTTGATGTCTCCTTTCTTGGGAATTGGAATGTAAATTGATCGTTTCCAGTCTGTGGGCCATTGTTTTGTTTTCCATATCTGTTGGCATATTCTTGTCAAGATTTTGATGGACTCTGTTTCTGTGGCTTGGAATAGCTCTATTGATATCCCATCTGCTCCTGGTGATTTGTTTCTCCCGATTGCTCTCAATGCAGCTTTCACTTCACTTTCTAAAACTGTAGGTTCTTCTTCAAAAGATTCTTCTTGGAAAGAATCTTTTATCCTTTCATCTCTTTTGTATAGTCTTTCAGTGTATTGTTCCCACCTTTTCTTTATTTTGTCCTGTTCAATTAATGTATTTCCATGCTGATCTTTCAGCATGCCTAACCTTGCTTTAAATTTCCCTTTGATTTCTTGGATCTTGTGGAACAGATCTCTTGTTCTTCCTTTTTTGTTGTTCTCTTCTATTTCTTTACACTGGTTATTATAATAGGTCTCTTTGTCTCTACGTGCGAGTCGCTGGAACGTTGCACTTAGACTTTTGATTCTATTTCTGTCACATTCTACTTTTGCTTCTCGTCTATATCTGGCAATATTAAGAGTTTCCTCAGACATCCATCGAGGTTTTTCTTTTCTTTTGGCTACAGGAATAGTCTTTGCACATTCTTCCTTGATAATATCTCTAGTTACCACCCATAGTTCTTCAGGTTTACATTCACTTGAACTCAGTAATGCAAATCTGTTCCTTACATGGTCTTTAAACTCTTCCGGAATATTGCTTAGATTGTATTTCGAAGCTATGAATGTTTTGGTATTTTTCTTAAGCTTTATCTGGATTTTCGATATTAACAATTCATGATCTGTACCACAGTCAGCTCCTGGTCTTGTTTTGGCCGAGAAAATAGAGCTTCTCCATCTTCTGCTTCCAATTATATAATCTATTTGATTTCTATACTGGCCATCTGGTGATGTCCATGTATACAATCGTCTATTTGGTTGCCTGAAACATGTGTTTGCAATGAACAGATTGTTGTCTTCACAGAATTCTACGAGGCGTTCTCCTGCTTCATTCCATGCTCCTAGCCCAAATCTGCCAACAACATTTGATTCTGCTTTGTTTCCTACTTTTGCGTTCCAATCACCTATGATTATCAGCATATCTTGTTTAGGTGTCTGATCAATTTCTTCCTGAGCACTGGCATAAAAACTTTCAATTTCTTCCTCATCAGCATCTGTACTTGGGGCATAAACTTGAATGATACTTATGTTGATAGGCTTTCCCTGAAGTCTGATTGATATTATTCGGTCAGACTTTGCATTAGAGCTCCTGACTGCCTTTGCTACATCTTGCCTCACTATTAAAGCAACTCTGTTTCTTCTCTTTTTGTCATTCCCTGAATAAAACACTTTGTAATTTTCTGATTGAAAATGTCCCAATCCAGTCCACTTTAATTCACTTACTCCCATGAATGAAATGTCCATACGTTCCATTTCTTGTTTAACAATTTCAAGCTTACTCTGATTCATGCTCCTCACATTCCATGTTCCTATTATATGCGTCAAACAGCTTCGGAATTTCCTTTTGCATCTATTCATGTCAACCACTGAACATCCTTTCGGCGTTAGTCCAATCGCATCATTAAGAACAGCGCTACTCGTACTTGTCCTCTGCTCTACCCCAG
This sequence comes from Euleptes europaea, assembly GCF_029931775.1. Classification (NCBI taxonomy): domain Eukaryota; kingdom Metazoa; phylum Chordata; class Lepidosauria; order Squamata; family Sphaerodactylidae; genus Euleptes; species Euleptes europaea. Next base: position 81,357,430 of record NC_079314.1, on the reverse strand, counting down.
TAGCAGATTGAGTGCCATCCGACCTGGGGGTCCCATCTTCCAGCACTATATCTTTTTTTCATTTTGGATTGTCTCATCATAGGGTTTTCAAGGTAAAGGTTGGTCAGAAGTGGTTTACCAGTGCCTTCTTCTGCGCAGTACTAACTAGGGTTAGCCATAGTGGCACTGCCGTTGTCTACAAAAGATCTTCCGCCAGTGTCATCTTCCACTACTGCTGCTGCCCAGTAGCTAACCTTCAGGGATTCCTCTGCCCCCATCCCCATTGGAACTGCCTGTTCTCTTCTGCGGATGTGGCCATTGATCCCTTAAGTGGGTGGATGCATCTTCATCTGGTGTCTCAGCTGTGACCATTCCGTCTTGAGTGACTCTGCTAGGAGTTTAGTCCCTTGATAGAGTCTAGACCCCTTACGGTATTGCTCTCAGCTTCCCTGACACACACAAACCCCCTCACCACGTTAAGGTGTGCATCCAGAAAGGGGTTTTCTAATTTGCCTGTGCTTATTTTATGGAATAACTAACCATCACCCAGTGTGCAAGTATGCAGAATCTTACAATAGTTCATAAAAATATAGAACTGATTAAATTCTGTTTCATTATGGATACCCACACAGTCTTACTCTGTATTCAGAGTATATTTTTCTAAATCTAATTCCTTAAGCTAGAACACATCATTCATATAGGAAAGATTGTTTTGCATATTTAAATAAATGCAACTGAAATACCAGAACCATATGGAACATACGGCTAGGCAGCTGCACTTGACTATGAGCCTCATTAATATTTCTAATGCAGCTACTGTATTATTTGAAATCAATAAAGTCAAACTTTAAATGGCACTGATCTTTGCATTTTCAGGGCTTTTATTTATAACCACATTGTCGGTCCTCTTTGACCAAAAGGAGGACTCCTTTATACCTAAGTGGGTTTCAAGTTATACATTTTCATGGTACCAATTCATTTCAGTGAGACTAACATTGTAAAATGACTCTACTATTCCTTTCCTGTATCTACCCTGGACTTCTCATAGTTATATAGTTTATGCTAGAATAGGTCCTTTTGCCTGCCTGTGAATCACTAATTTAAAATTTTAATTGGAGAAGAACAGCCTTGAGTGGCCGGAAACATCACAAAGGAGAGTACTCAGTTATCACTGTACTAAGAGGAAAATGCAAGTACTTATCTCCCAAGTTATCAAGGTGTAGTATGGCTACAATGTAGACAATTCCATCCCATTAACAGCTAAGGTGTTGTCTAACCTGGCAAGTCCAGCAATGTTCTACTTGAGTTATCTGCCCTATAAAAGGACAATTAACATTATCACCTCTTTTCTCCATAGATTTTAAGATTGCCAACTGCCTGGAGAAAAAAATGTCCTGCCCCTTTAATAGAGGCATAAAGGAATGTTGTTTACCAGGTGTTGCTATTTACTTCCACGTCAGGAAAAGCTGCACTTGCCAATTTCTGCACATTAAGCCTATATTAAAGGGACAGTTTTCTCCAGGTCTGTTGGCAACTCTACCTATCTAACACAGCCAGCCAGCAATACTCTGTCTGGAACCCAGCAATAGAAAGAATAACATAACCTGGATTAGGATATCTGAGTTTCAATTCTCATTTAGCAATGAAACTTCTCTGGCTTCTCTCAGACACTCAGCTTGAGAGCGAGCCTAAGCAGGTCTATTCAGAAGTAAGCCCATGTTACTCGATATTTTTTTTTTTAAAAAGGTAAAGGTCTCCTGTGCAAGCACTGGGTCATTCTTGACCCATGGGGAGATGTCACATTCCGACGTTTACTAGGCAGACGTTTGTTTATGGGGTGGTTTGCCAGTGCCTTCCCCAGTCATCTTCCCTATTACCCCCAGCAAGCTGGGTACTCATTTTACCAACCTTGGAAGGATGGAAGGCTGAGTCAATCTTGAAACCAACTTCCATTGGGATCAAACTCAGGTCATGAGCAGAGTGGACTGCAGAACTGCAGTTTACCACTCTGTGCCACAGGACTCCTTATTTACTCAGTATTTACTCCTAGGAAAAGATTTGTTTAGGATTTCAGCTTTTGTCTATCAATCTAATGTACCTTTAGGCTTCCCAACTAACCACAAAAACCCAGTCTGGCCCTGCTCTTGCATCTCTAGCAGTGGTTTGATCTGCACCAATGCAATGTATAATTCCATGCCATAAAAAACTCATCTATTAAATTCTTCCAATTAAACCACATCTAGAAAATTGGGGGATGGGTTAAATAGGATACAAATGTAATAAATAAACATTCATGGGAAAATCGAAAATTCTGGGAGTGGGGAGTGACCCCACCCATCAAACAGTTATATGATCCAATATCCCTATACACATTTCTGATAAATCTAACACAGAGACATGAACACTAAGAGCCATATAAAGTACAACCTGGCATTTTATACACTGCTGTTCTGACCACAGAATAGGTTCATCAGTTTACAGAATAAATCAATACAATGTATGGCTGGCCGAAAGAGCTTTCAGCAGTAATGCTGTGTTGGTAGAGAAGTGGCCTTTGCTGTGCAAGAACAACTCTTATTCCAAATACAAAGTACAAATGTCCCTATTCCATCTATGGAATGCCAAAGGGTTGTAAATTTAGCACAAAAGCAACCAACTACTGGCATGGGAAATGCTGCAGTACTTTGACCACCACATGGGAATGGGTTGTATGGATAGATTATAGCTGGCAAATAAATTGTCCATAAATTCTGGGTAATTTACACAGGCAAAGAATTCCAAGGTCATGAGCCTTTATTACTAGCCAGCACTGGATATAATTGTGGAATTCTGCTTTTGTATGTATAATCAGCATAACCACTGTGGTTGACTCCTGACCCAATATTGACCAGAGATCGTGGAGGGGTTTTGTTTTGTTTTTGGATGGGGAGCATCTTCTGGGCATGCAGTAGGGGTCACGGGGGGAGAGGTAGTTGTAAATGCATTGTGCAGTAGGTTGGACTAGATGACCCTGGAGGCCCCTTCCAACTATATGATTCTATCATTCTTGGCTTCCCCTCACTCAACACATGCTCATTGTGAATGAAAGCAGGGTTGACAACAGCCAAAAACAAATAGGCTTGAGCTATTCCAAAAATCAGCAAGTGACGTTCTTCACTGCATAAAGATAATTGTCATTATTTGTTCATGTCTGTTGAAGCTACTGTTAAAGGAAGAACTATAGCAACCAGCTGAAACGTTGGTGACCAGACGGAAAGAGACCCAGACTATAGTGATCCCATGTTCAGCTATCCCAAAATGAAAAGCCATGGTAGTGCATCAGGAGAGACTGTTGAGTCTCTAAGGAGTACAGTTACACTAGACACAACTGTATCTATCCCTGACTCAGCCTTGTAAAGGCATGCACCAATAAACACAAGCCAACCTTTTGGTTACGGATAAGAAGCGTGGGCCAAGAAGTGCCATCCTAAAATTTTATTTCTTGCCTTTCCATTAAAATTACATAAAGAAATCCAGATCTTACCTGCTGAAATCTCCCTACGGCGGTATTGCTTAAGACAAAAGCCCTGTTATCACTTGAATGAAGCAACTCTATCTAACATGCAAGCTTCACTAGCCTGCTAAATAGCTACAAGGTACTCCAATTTCATTCAACCTCCTAAGACGCTTATCATAACAAATCTTATTAGGCTTACTTTACATTTGCTCAGAAACTAATCAATATAGAAGGGCCCTCTTTCTTTTGGTGTACCTAGATTTGTAAAATTAGAAATCCAGATCACAGGGCTTTATGTTAATTCAAAAACTATGCATGAAAGGGTATTAGGACATATTACAGAACACTGAGCCAGGGATTTCAGGGTATCCATTGCAAAGTCTCTTTGGAATCTTAAGCCCTTTATGAAATAAACTTGTGTTTGTTAAACAGCACTTATGGGTTGTGTTGACCTGTATAACTGCAGACTTCAGAACCCTTCTGAGATGCTACTAGATATGTTCAGAAATGTGCAGGAGCATTTTCCTGTCAATAGCTAGGGATTTACCATAGTGTTTCCAAGCCATTCTATGAATTGTACTTTTAGGGACAGTGTAGGTCACCCATCTTGTGGAACCACCCATAAGTAAAATATTCTTCATACTTATCCATATGGAAACTCTTCATTCCATTTTGCTTGCATTATAAAATAATGGGAAAGATATGAGAAACTTAAAAAACATACTGATCCATGTTTGACTTTCCATACCCCATGCCTACACTTAAGTATTGTTTTCTGTTTGTTTGTTTGTTTTACATCTTGGATAGTGACACTCAAGGACAAACATAGTATTAACAAGGTGGGGCCTGGAGTTGTTCCAGTATTGCAACTATCCCCAGACCACAGAGATCAGTTCCCTTGAAGGAAATGGCAACCAACCCCAGATACTGCCATAAAATATCTAGGAATTTCCCAGACTGGAGTTGGCAATCCAGTGCTGTTGCGATTCAGAGCTGGAATGGCAGAGAAAAGTGTAGATAATTTCTTTAGAAGAAAAGTTGGTTTTTATATGCCAACTTTCTCTATCACTTAAGGAAGAATCAAACCGGCTTACAATCACCTTCCCTTACCCTCCCCACAACAGACACCCCGTGAGGTAGGTGAGGTTGAGAGAGCTCTAAGAGAACTGTGACTAGCCCAAGGTCACCCAGCTGGCTTCATGTGGAGGAATGGGGAAACAAATCCAGTTCACCAGATTAGCCTCCGCCGCTCATGTGGAGGAGTGGGGAATCAAACCTGGTTCTCCAGATCAGAGTCCACCGCTCCAAACCACGGCTCTTAACACTACACTGGCTCTCATACTGGCTTAGCCAACTGGCTGGTAGATTTCTCCCTTAAAGTAAGGTTGCCAGGTCCCCTTTGGCCACCAGCAGGGGGTGGGGGGTATGGTTGCCATATCCAGGTCGGGAAACTCCTGGAGATTTGGGGATGGAGCCTGGGGAGGACAGGGACCTCAATGGGGCACAGTGGCACGGCATCCAACCTCCAAAGCATCCATTTTCTCCTCAGGAACTGATCTCTGTAGTCTGGAGATGAACTGTAATTCCAGGGGATCCCCAGGTCCCACCTGGAGGCTGGCATCCCTACTCAAAGAGATTCAGCTAGTTAAGCACAGTGGAAAGCTTTACTGGATGTTGCCTTCTACCTTCTCAAGTAACATACTCCAACCTGAAAACATACCAATAGCCATCACTCCCCAATTGTTCAGCCAGATATGGACTCCTAGCCATGCTATCACACTAGGTGTGACTCTACCAGCGCAGGCAGATTTTTTCCTTAGACTCTATTTCACTCAGCTTTCCTGTGGGTCGTGTCGAAAGCTTCCATGGAGCCTTTGGTGGCCATGGTGCGGTGTGTTGCATCTCCCACGTGCGTCGAAGTGATTTCGCAAGGCTAGCAGGGCTGCCTACCGGCACCGAGAAACCAGCAGAGGCAAGAGTGATTTCAGCAAGGAGTCAGCAGGACAGCCAGACTGCCTACCAGCCTTCGTCGCCACTGTTAAGTCCGCGTGGGGAGGAGACACGAGGCCGGAGATGGAGTTCCAACAACAACCGCTTTATTCAGAACGAGTACAGAACTGGAGAACTCAGTGAACCGGCCCTGCTTATACGCCCCCCTGGCCGCCTGCGGCCACTCCCCCCCTGATCCGTGATTGGGAGGGGGAACAGTCCCCAAGTAGCCAATGGTATGTGCAGGTTTAGGAGCCTTTGTTGGGACTCAAGCTCCCCGGGTTTCCCCTGCTTACCGGCGCTAACTATTTACATACACAACACTTTCATTGCCTGATTTTAGATTCTGCGGTTTTCTAGCCATGACCTGCAGAAGTTAGGTTCCCTCTTTGTATGTACATTGTGCTTTTGCTACTCTTTTTTAACTATAACAAAAAAAGAACACCTTTAAATATCTGGTGAGGAGAACTGAGGCGGGCAATTATTTTTGCAAGTTTAATGCTATGTTGAAGCAGAAACAGATAAAATGCAGTTTACCAAAGAAAATTTCAGAAATAGGTATTTTGGGAATGAGTGTACTTCAGGATAAAGGATTAAACTATGAAGACTAAGAGGCTACTTTCTTCAACAGATTTAACTGGGGCTGAGCCCAATTAAACACAATGGGGCTTATTTCTGAGTAAATATAGGATTACATTGCACATTGTTTTTTCCCCATAATACTTGACTAGATAATTAATCCAGTAATCTTTAACTTCAAAACAATGTTGGCACCTGGATACAAATGAGATAAACTATCAGAGCAGATATGCATTAAATGGAAAACAAAATTGTGCTGTTTACAGTCAAACTTTTAAGGGAACACTGCTTTTAAGGTCAAGGGTTGGATTTGTTTGCTTTAGAGCAATGCTTGGAATTTACTATTGTAAACCAGAACAAGATACCCCCATGGCATTTGCTGATAGAATGGAAGCTTCTTGAAATGTGTCTGGCAACTGCTCACTTGATAAGGACTTCCTGCTTGGCTTACAAAGTTATTATACAGCCAGTGCAGAGGAAGCTTAGTCATGAATGTTGTTGTTTTATGTTTTCTTGTTTGTTTGCAACAAAATTGGAAATAAGCACAATTTTACACTAGTACTTTAAACATATAAATACGTAAGAAAAGCCATGCTGAATCAGACCAAGGTCCATCAAGTCCAGCAGCCAACCAGGTGCCTCTAGGAAGCCCACAAACAAGAGTACCCTGCCTGTGTTCCACAACACCTACCATAATAGGCATGCCTCTCTGATCCTGGAGAGAATAGGTATGTATCATGACGAGTATCCATTTTGACTAGTAGCTGTGAATAGCCTCATTCTCCATGAACATGTCCACTCCCCTCTTAAAGCATTCCAAGTTGGCAGCCATCACCACATCCTGGGGCAGGGAGTTCCACAATTTAACTAAGCGTTGGGTGAAGAAATACTTCCTTTTATCTGTTTTGAATCTCTCACCCTTCGGCTTCAGCAAATGACCCTGCATTCTAGTTTTATGGGAGAGGGAGAAAAGCATCTCCTTGTCCACTCTCTCCATACTATGCATAATTTTATAGACCTCTATCATGTCTCCCCTTAACCGCCTTCTTTCATAGCTAAACAGCCCTAAGTGTTTTAACTGCTCCTCATAGGGCAGTTGCTCTAGCCCCCTGATCATTTTGCTCTTTTCTGCTCCTTCTCAAGCTCTGCAGTATCCTTTTTTTAGGTGTGGTGACCAGAACTGTACACAGTATTCCAAGTGTGGTCTCATCATAGATTTGTACAAGAGCAGTATGAGAGCAGCAGTTTTATTCACTATTCCTCATCTAATTATGGCCAGCATGGAATTTGCTTTTATAGCAGCTGCACATTGCATTGACATCTTCATCGAGCTATCCACTACCACCCCAAGATCCCTTTCTTGGTCTGTTGCTGCCAGCACCAATCCCATCAGTGTATATGTGAAGTTGGGATTTTGTGCCCCAATATGCATCACTTTACACTTGCTCACATTGAATCTCATTTGCCATTTTAATGCCCCTTCCTCCAGTTTGAAGAGATCCTTTTGGAGCTCTTCACAGTCCGATTTTGTTTTAACCACCATAAATAATTTGGTGTCATCTGCAAACTTGGCCATCTTGCTGTTCACCCCCAACTCCAGGTCACTGATGAACAGGTTGAAAAGCACTGGTCCCAACACAGATCCCTGAGGGACCCCACTGCTCACATCCCCTCCATTGTGAGAACTGACCATTGATTCCTACTCCCTGCTTCCTATTTTCTATCAATATACATATTGATGACACACTAAAGTGTTACGTTATTTATCAGAAAGAACCATTTGGAGAAAACTATGCCCTTAAGTCGGCAGAGAGAACAAAATTGTACACCCACAACCTACTTTCCAATTTAAAAGACATACTAGTATGTGTTTTTTCCATAATGGTTACCATCTATCTGGAATTTCTCCTGCACAAACCTTCATTGTGCACACCCAAGCATGCTGCTCTGATTTTGCATCACTTCCTTTTATTTCAGTGATCCTCTTGCTCAGTCTTGTTGAATTTTTGCATGATGAAGCTTAGAGTTGAGGGAGGTTGCTGAATTTGTAGAAGTCTGTAAGAGCCTCGTGGCTACCATCATTCTTTCAAAATATTATTTTGAAATGGATGATCACTGATTTAAACAAACGTTTAGTATTCTGTGGCTGTTTCTGTAAATAAATGAAACCTTGTTTCGTGTGATAAACATTGCAAAGTATGCCTTTGCTGCATCACTCACCTTTGTTTGGTCCAGTTCCTAAGCAACTTTATCTGGCAGTGTCCCACAGGGTTAAAAGCCCAAGTAAGTATGCTGAAAACTGAAGTATTTAATACAGCATTGTTCTCTCCTAAATGTTGACACATTTGAATTGAAAGTGTAAAAGACAAAGTTTTGTGAATCCAGCTGAGAGCCATCCAAATTGGAATCATGCGCAGGGGTTATATGGAACAAATAAAAATGAACTGAATTGTAAGTTATTTGATTGTACTGCTGAATGAGAGGCTCTAGAGAAACAGCTCATCATGAGTTAAAAGAAAGTATACCACTTCAGGCTGCTTGATAAGGTGGACATAATAGCAATAACTGATTTCTCAATGGAAGAGTAGCAACTGAAGAGTAGCAATCAGGCTGCTACTGTACCATAAGAATCAGGTCTTTCTCATTATTTTAAGTATGTTTTGGGCCTCATATCAGAAAACACAGAAACACACACATCATCTCTCCACCTCTTGCAAAATTCAGATAGTGCATAGTGTTTCCAGAACTATGAACAGCAACAGTGATTCCCTTCCAACATGGCGGAATCACTGAGAGTTACTCCCATCTTCCCAAAGATGGGAAGGGTACATTGGGAAAAAAGTTTAGGAAAAGGGGGCAGAAATTCCTTTTTGTTTCTTCTTCTTCTCATCTGAAAGAAACAGGAAAAAGGAATCCTTTTCTGAGAATTTCGTGGCACTTCAATAGCATTGTATCCTATTAGCTTTGAGAAAGATGATGCATACCCATGTACCTGTTCATTTCTCCAGACGTCTGGGGCAAGTCATCCCACCTCACATTTTCCCTTAAATTTCTGCAGCATGCACTAAGATTCCTGTGCCTATAACGTGATGATACATCCTGGGGCAGGGAGTTCCACAATTGTATGATGAAATACTTCCTTTGATCTGCTTTGAATCTCTCACCCTCCAGCTTCAGCAGATGACCCCATGTTCTGGTATTAAGAGAGAGGGGAGAAAAGCTTCTCCCTGTCCACTCTCTCCATACCATGCATACTTTTATAGACCTCTATCATGTCTACCTTTACCTGTATTTTTTCTAAGCTTAACAGCCCCTAAGCGTTTTAACCACTCCTCATAGGGCAGTTGCTCTAGCCCTCTGATCATTTTGGTTGCTGTTTTCTGCACCTTCTCAAGCTCTGCAATATCTTTTAGGTGTGGTGACCTGTGGTACAGCCCCCCTGGTATTAGTCATATAAAGATTCAGATCATATTTATTTACTGATTTACCTGTCACCTGTTTGTTAATGCATCCAAGGCGGTTGACAATTAAAAGTATGTTTTTAATTCTTTTTTTAAAACCCAGAAATTACCTCAGAAGCTGATAGCATGAACTCCCTTGCGTGAGTTTCTTTTCTTCAAGGTATACAGATCTTTCAACAGGCCCCAAGAAGGTGAGGCAGAGATTGCTGCAGATGACTCTCAGACATTGGTGTTTCCAGACATTGGCAACATGCGTTCTCTCACCAGGGCTTCTCCCCTTCTCTCAGGGAACTTTGATCTCCCTAGGGTGAGGAAGGGCTGTCCCTACTGAATCTCCCAGGCTGATGGTGGTTTTCAGGAGCTGGTGGTATGAGCTTCCAGGCCTGGGCTTCCTTCCCTTCAGGGTGCACAAGACACAGAAGGGGCTGCGTCAGACAGCTGGATTCTCTCCGGCCATAGACAATCAAAGAAAGCCTCAAGATGAAAATCATGCACCATCTCCTGCAAACACCAGCTACTACAAGCAACCCAAAAAGTGGAGTGGTCTCCCAGTGCTTCTGGAAGAACTTCAGCCTTAACCAAATTTCGGGGGGGGGGGGAGTCCACAGCTGTGTAGTAGCTGCCACTAGTGGTTCTCTATGTGCCTCACTGCCATTTTGTTGATTAGGCAAGCACACTGAATAATCTCATTGTCCAGATGCAGCATGCAGATATTCTAGAAAAACTTCTATGTGGAACATGGTCTCTCATTCCTTATTCTGGGCATTGGCCAAAAAGAGGTCTAAGAGAAAAGCTGTTTCTGTCCAATATTCTATAGCAATTATCTGCGTAAAACAAGGGCATTTTTCACACTTCTGTACTATACTGCTTGCAATGAGAAAGGTAATAATAAGAGTGAGTCATCTGTTACTAGCAACAGACTGTATGAGTGCAGTTATTGAGGCATCTTTAGCTATACAGTCTGTGCAGGAAAGGATGTGGGGGGTTGCAGTCTCTAAGAAACCAAGATGTGTCATTCTGACTCCATTCTTTTCCCACACAGTCATCTACGTTCTCCTTCTGCCATAGAGTCAGCTGGTTAACCTTTAAAAGCTAGTCAGAGGAAGGCTTTTCACATTGCGTATTCCAGCATCCTGGTACATAAAAAGGAAGATAAGTTGAAATATTGATCTGGAGCTATTCTGATCTCTTCAGTCCAACTTATTTTGCTGCTGCCTTTAATAAAGTTATACTTTATCCTAAAGGGGTCTTCTCCCTGACCTGGATGGCCCAGGCTAGCCTGATCTCGTCAGATCTCAGAAGCTCAGCAGGGTCAGACCTGGTTAGTATTTGGATGGGAGACCACCAAGGAATGCCAGGGTTGCTGTGCAGGGGAAGGCACTGGCAAACCACCTCTGTTAAGTCTCTTGCCATGAAAACCCCAAAAGGGGTCGCCATAAGTCGGCTGCGACTTGACGGCACTTTACACACACACAAAAGGATCTGCGGGTTACGAACTATGATCGGATATGTGTGATCCACACAGAATCACACAACAGGCTCCAGTTCAGTACAGAATATGTGGTTACTTCTTTAGGGAGCCTCTGAAGTTGGTAATTACCTCAGTGTTCAAGCATTTCTCTGCCATTGTCTGAACTGCTGTGACATCAGAACAGCAGCAACAAAAACATTTAAATTACTTGTTTGCCTCCTAAAGGTAAAGGTAGTCCCCTGTGGAAGCACCGGTAGGGCTGTTGATTCGGTTCGGCCCGAACTGAAAATCAGCCAAATTTCCCTTGATTCGGTGGTTTTTAGTTCGGGACGAACCGAACTCAAAAATAGTGGGCAACCGGGGGGGCCGAATTCAGCGAGTTCGGGAGTTCACGAATAAATCCGGCCAATTCGGGGCCGTCAGTAAGCAGCATAACCTTCAGTAAGCAGCATTCTCCTCCCCCGGCCAATTGGTGGCCAAGCTGGGTCTTCTTCTAGCCAATCAGTCAGGATTGAGTACTAGAGGAATCAGCTGATGTGCGGCCCCGCCGGGGAAAGAGAGAGAGAGGGAAATCCTCGTGTGTGTGTGCGGGGGTGCTTGTGCACATTCGCTCCTTTCCGTGGCTGCAGGGGGTGCATTTTTTGAGGTACAAACCCCAAACTTTTAGCGGAGATTCAGACAAGCCTTCTTAAGAGACCACCCAAGTTTTGTAAACATTGGGTCAGGGGGTCCCGAGATATGGGCTCCCCCCTTTTTTTTCCATGGCTGCAGGGGGCGCATTGTTGGGTGTGCCGACCCCAAACTTTCAGAGGAGCATCAGACAAGGCTTCTTAAGAGACCCCCCAAGTTTTGTAAACATTGGGTCAGGGGGTCCTGAGATATGGGCTCCACCCCTTTTTCCTCTCCCCCCTTTTCCATTTCCGTGGCTGCAGGGGATGCTTTTTTGGGGGTGCAGCCCCCAAACTTTCATCATAGCTTCAGACAATCCTTCTTAAGAGACCACCCAAGTTTTGTAAAGATGGGTTCAGTGGGGGCAGAAATATCGACTCCCCCCCTTTTCTCTTTCTGTGGCTGCAGGGGGCGCATTTTTGGGTGTGCCGACCCCAAACTTTCAGCGGAGCTTCAGACAAGGCTTCTTAAGAGACCACCCAAGTTTTGTAAACATTGGGTCAGGGCCCCCCGAGATATGGGCTTTCCCCTTTTCCCTATTGGAATGAATGGATCACCCTCAAGAGATGCATACATATGGATCTCATATTGGATACAAATGGAATCATATTGGATTACCCAGCCTCCCAGCCCCTCCTGATGGAACAGAAGACAGCCACAGTAAGACCCCTTTGGGGGCTTTAATCTATAATTTTTCTTTTCTGTGTGTGTGTGTGGGGAAAGCAGAGTCTGTGTGTGTGTGGGGAGGAAGCAGTTTCTGTGGGTGGGGGGGGAGCCAAAGGGGGCTTTTGCCGGTTCTGCCTGGGGTGTGTGTTCCCCCTCCAGTCTCTCTCTCCCTGGTTTGAGGGGGGGCTTCATTTTTATGTCTTCAGGTTTTCCCTCATTCATAAGATCAGTTAGGTTATTTTGATGCTTGCTCAAAACTGGTTTTCAAATGGTGACTTAAAGAATGCATCTGCCTGGTCCCAAGTCCAATGCAAAAGGAGAAATTCCACCCCCTCCTGCTCATTATGCATAGCTAGCTGCCTCTGTCCCTTTCCATGGTTTGCAAACTCCCAGGTGTCAGGTGTTGCTTTGCACTGTTGCAAAGGTGTTGCATTGCGTGCTTGTGTTGCTTTGCAGTTGTATTGTTTTGCAAAATTCTTCACACCTGCCCCGCCCTTTGCATGTTTGCAAAGGTGTTGCTTTGCAGTTGTGTTGCTTTGCAAAGTTCTTAGCACCTGCCCCACCCTTGCTCTCATCAGCTGTTTGTCGGGACTGGGAGCTTTATGCGTGGGCGGCAAGCTCTGCTCAGAGATGCACATTAAGGGTGGGGGGACCCCTTTCTGGGCCAATATCTCAGCCCCCCCATACCCAATCTTTACAAAACTTGGGGGGTCTGGCAAGAAATGTCCTTTGAAGCTCCTCTGAAAGTTTGGGACCTCTACCCCCAAAAATGCCCCCCCAGAGCCACGGAAAGGCACGGTTGTGTTTTTAATGGCTTTATTCGGCTGAATTTTTTTCCCGAACTTTGAATTCCTGCCGAATTACACAGACCCGAAGTGGGGGAGTTTGGACTTCGGCATATCCCGAATCTAAACGGGCCGAATTCAGCCGAATCCGAACTATACCAAATTTTTTTTAATTCAACAGCCCTAAGCACCGGGTCATTCCTGACCCATGGGGCGAAGTTACATCCCAACGTTTACTAGGAGATTATGTTTATGGGGTGGTTTGCCATTGCCTTCCCCAGTCATCTACACTTTACCCCCAGCAAGCTGGGTACTCATTTTACCGACCTCGGAAAGATGGAAGGCTGAGTCAACCTTGAGCCGGCTATCTGAAACCGACTTCCATTGGAATCGAACTCAGGTCATGAGCAGAGCTTGGACTGCAGTACTGCAGCTTACCACTCTACGTCATGGGTATCTACCTGAAGACATTTGCTGAGCTGCAATAATGACAGAATTTTCCAGAGGCCCATGCACTGCACTTTGAATCATATTATTAAAAACACTTAATAAATGAGAACATTCCTTAAAAGAAATAAAGGAAAAGAAACAGTATTAAAAAGAATATGTGGCATAATCAGAGTTGTTCATTTTAACCCTACAGCTGCCTACCCTATAAAGTCAACAGAAAAAGCCGAGTTGTTTTCTGTTGCTCAAGAAGGTCGGACCAGAACCAACGGGTTGAAATTAAATCAAAAGAGTTTCCGTCTAGACATTAGGAAGAATTTTCTAACAGTTAGAGCGGTTCCTCAGTGGAACAGGCTTCCTCGGGAGGTGGTAAGCTCTCCTTCCCTGGAGGTTTTTAAGAAGAGGTTAGATGGCCATCTGTCAGCAATGCTGATTCTGTGACCTTAGGCAGATGATGAGAGGGCCAACTTCTGGTCTTGGCCATCTTTTGGTCACTAGGGGTATGGAGGGGGGAGGTAGTTGTGAATTTCCTGCATTATGCAGGGGGTTGGACTTGATGGCCCTGGTGGTCCCTTCCAACTCTATGATTAGCTTTAAAAGATGCTGCTTTAGCAGGGGTGCCAGCTTTGGGTTGGGAAATACCTGGAGATTTTGGAGATGGAGCCTGAGGAGGGAGGGGTTTGGGGAGAAGAGGGACCTCAGTGTGGTATAATGCCACAGAGTCCACCTTCCAAAGCAGCCATTTCCTCCAAGTGAACTGATCTCTGTTGCCTGGAGACCAGTTGTAATCCCAGGAGATCACCAGCCCCCAACTGGAGGTTGACAATCCTATGCTGTAGTCTTGCCATTAATGACTCTTCATAATTAATTATTCAAGTATGTGTAACCTATTACGCAATTGTGTGCTAGACATATTCAAACCGACTCCTTCCTTTAGGCCTGCAAAAATGAGTTTCTCATTAAAAGGGATAATGTTAAAAGGCTTGCTCATCTGCCATATTATTCAGTCTTTTTAGGAAGCCTTTGAGGGAGTCAGTTTGACAACATTAGTTCAAGTGTAAGCAGTATGAAAATGACACTCAACTTCATATGAGATACAAACAGCATGATCTCTCAGTTTTGTCAGAACAGTGATACAAAAACTGGGACCATGGAAAACAAAGATCTGATTTGAAGTGGGGTATTGTCCTATTTTGTCTCCATTATTATAGCTATCATCAATGAACAAAGGCCGTCCTTTGATTTCTAGATCACTTTCTTTTGCAACTTTTAAGAAAAGTGATAAAAGGCCCTTAACATAAACTGTATGGGGAAGGACAAGAGCCAAGTGACAAAGAATATGTAAGCTCCATGTTCAATGTTAATTTAAAAGGATCTCAGGTAGCGAGGCAGGCAAAGTCCATAGAAAACACCTATTATACTGGGGAAGATGGACCAGTGATATGATTCCATATAAGGAAGTTTCACAGACAAATAGAATCTAGGGTTGCCAACTGCCCAGTTGTGGCGGGCAATTGCTGATGGTCAGCAGGAAGAAGCAGTAAGGGGGGAGTGAGCCCCTCCTGGGAATGCTCCAGCCTCCCATTCCAAACTGCATGGCAGATGGGTCACAATTGGGCTTGCAACGTGGAAAGGGAGGCTGGAGCCTTCCCCCAAGCCCCGCTGTGTGTGCGCTCTGATCTTTTAGAGCGTGCACACTGGCAAACCACTCCGTAAACAAAGTCTGCCTAGAAAATGTCAGGATGTGACATCACCCCATGGGTCAAGAATAACCCGGTGCTTGCACAGGGGACCTTTACCTTTACCAAAGGGTTTTAGAGAGCAATCCTTAGCAGATATATTCAGATCCTACTAAGGTCTGTTCCTGGGGTTTTCTCCCACAAATGTGTTCTTAGGATTGTACTGTTAAACTCAATGATGGTAGTAATACTAGAGTCCAATGAGGAAGTGCTAATATATGAATTAATTCATGCTGACGTACAGACAATAATAATGCATCTGAGTTTTTAGGCTGTCTGCTGCATGCATTAGATGCCTGTCTATCCAAGCTTCAGATTTTCATGAGTTCTGGCCATTTGGACAAATGAGATTATATGCACTGATAGAAGAGTGAAGTATCATTCATAGCCTTGTTTTTGGCTTGAGATGTTACATGACTCATCAGTGGCATTGCTTCAAAAAGTGCCAGCTTGCCTCCTTTCCCTCTCTCAGTCTTTGAGATCAATACAGCAAAACGGCAAGAACCAGCCAAACAATTTCCCTAAGATGCAAGCCACATACTGTGAAATTTTGCCATTCCTCCTCCCCCCCACACTCATTTTGCATGAGCAATTTCCATTCTGTTGTGTTCTGTCACAGATGGTGTTCTGGAGATACGAAAGAAAACGAAGACTATTTTTCAATCTGTCACAAAGCTATCTGTAAGGAATGAGCGTAGCCTATTTGTTGGCTTATAGGCACAAAGCCCTCTAAAGGAGTGCAGCATTGTATCCATGGAGCTATGAATTAGCTGAAGCATAGGCTGAAGCGCAGCTGAAGCATAGGCAAGGAGAAAGGGAATGACTGGCCCAAGGTCACCCCATACATTCGTGGCAATGAGGTCTCCCCGGTACTAATCTAACACTCTCTCCACCATACCACATTTGTCTGCTGCCAGGGATGGCAATCCTTTCAATATGTAGGTATTCTGCACCTTTAGCAGATGAGTAGCTACACAGTCTGGCACGTGCAGTTTTGCATCACTGTGACATGAAAAGCTCCCCCTGTAGAAATCCCTTCTTCTGTACAAGCGCTAACAGTAGGAGTCCTGATACAGAAAGCCCTGCTATTATGTGTCCACTTCATATTCATCTTTAGACCATTGTTCTTCCACCTTCACTACACTTTTTCTCACCATATGTTTTGCTTTTGACCAGTTTTCAGAAAAGAGGTGCCCATTTTGATAGTTGGCATCGTGAACACTGATTGATCGAGATCTCTGTCACCCGGAGATCCGTTGTAATTCCAGGAGATCTCCAGCCACCACCTGGAGGTTGGCAACCCTACAGGTCAAAGCTACCAAAGCTACCTCCTGCATATTTCTGTTTTGTACATTCTGCAAAATGACATAAATGTAGGGGCCTTCCTGATATCATAGATATAAAATCAGTTTAATTTACATAGTAAGTGTGGGATATTTGCCATCCTTAAAAAAGCTAGCATTACATTATTATTTTTTACTTATGGTGGCAGCTGATAAAACTCTATGGCAACGGAGCTTCCACATGGCAGGTTTTCCAGCAGTTTCTCTATCCCAGCTCCCCAGCAGCGGCCATCCCTCTTCCCTTGTCTATCAGGGTTTTTTCAATTTCTTAAAAATAATCTGCACTAGAATATTGTATAAATATACCATTATAACAGATGAAACAGATTCTCTGAATTCCCAGCTTTCATTTAAAAATATAAAGTCTCTAGTCCCCTCCCTTTTGAAGATATGCCTTTCCCCTTATATCTCCACAAGGGAAAAGGCTAGACACTAATTTTTTAAAGAGAAATAACTTGTCACACATAAAGTTACAACAGTATATCAGTATTCTAGTGCTCGTGGAATCAGGAAAAGAACCCACATCCCAACAGCATTGAACCTGGGGCAGATAACTGGTATGAAAATGGCCTGAGACATGCTGGCAGCAATATTTTATCCTTTGAGTTTTTTCCATCACTGAAGATATGATCACTCGCTAATCAATCATCCTGAATCAAGACAAGTTCATTCCCCAGTGAAATGCTATTAAAGACAAGAAGGAACGTGGTCACAGATATTTCCAGTCACATGATCAAACGAGGCAGCATTCCTTACCATCCCTTCATCAATATGTTGACTGGCTTAACAGTGCTGGGCAAAATACCTGGAATAAACTTGCCATAGTCTCTGGCCTTCTAAATTCAATTGAAACTGATGGCTGCTGAATGGAAAATAACAAGGTGGAGATGGAAAAAAAGGATACCCAAGAAAGAAAAGCACCTCCAAGGATTTGGGGGGAGGGATCTTATTTTCCCATTCCTTCTTTTCCACTTTACTTTTTCTCCCCCTAGCAGTGCGTGTAGCCTATCCCCTTTTCTTACCACCTGCCCCTCCTTACCACCTACCTACCTACCTTTATCTGTTTCTGCCCTTAGCACCCTTTGGCCCTCGCTTTGTGTGGCTGGAGTGTCAAAGGAGACTCTGGGGATAAACAAGTTAAATAAATACATAAATCTTCAGCTTTCTCCTTTAATCTTTTCTGCAGCTCTGCCCTCAGACTGTACCTCCCTCTTATCTTTTACCTTTTCTAGCCTTTCTCCCTGCCCCCCTACACTGACACTAACTGAGGCTTGGAATCCTCAGCAATGTTCATTGGACGTTGCCTGGCAATCCAAAAATAGCCACCAAGAGCTCACAATGTAGTCTTGTGAGATCTCAGTGGCATTCCTTTCTTAAAGAAACAGTCACTGTGTCTATGATTTAAGGACTTTTTAAAACTTCTGATTTTTTTTTTTACATTTCACATTTTTCTGCAAAACTAGACTATCCCAGGTTTTTTAAAAAAACAACCATATCTGTACATGGATCCCTTTTGTGCATATTTAGACCCACACCCTGAGTCCATTGTTCAGAATTAGATATTACAAGTTTGCAGGGACTTGTGAGGGGTATCTCAGTTTCCTCTATATCACCCTCCCCACACTATTTCTTCTTTCTCAGCTCCTGGCAGCCCCCATATCCTCACCTTTCCCTGAGTCCTCCTCTCCTTCCCACCCACTAACCAACCTATATTTTAGCTTTCCCTCCCCCTCCAACTTCAGCTATCTATATATCTAATAGTCAAGCGTGGGCCAATCTGTGGATATCTGAATCTTTGGCTTGGGCCCAAACGGATGCGGTGGCTCCTGGGGGCCCTGCTGGCTGGCAGGAGCCCTGCTGCTGATATAGCAGCTCTCAGGGCAAGGGCAGCCCCAGTGGCCCAAGAGCAGGTCAAGGAAAGGAGGGGAGACAGGGAGAAAAAGAGATGAGGGGGGATATTGACAGAGAAGGGGAGGGGAGAGAAATAGAGGGGGAAGACTGACAAAGAAGGGGAGCGGGGAGACTGATGAAGAAGGGCTCCAGGGAGGAAGATGGGGGAAGATTATTAGGGAAGAGAAGGGAGAGAAAGAGAGATGGGGAATATTGACAGAGAAGAGGGGATGGTAGATTGATGAATACGGGATGGAGGAGGAGGAGAGGGCAGAGATTGATTAGTCTTCTTTGAAAACCAAAAACCGCCATGGAAAGTGCCCCTCCCCCTCCTTTTTGCTCACAGAAACCATGGCTTCAATTGACAATAGTTGTGGTTGCCTAGCAACAGCCAAAGAAGGTTTCTTAATGCTACAGGTGCTGATTCCATTAATGTGGGAGGTTTTAACCCTTCCCCCGTGTTTCTTTTGTTTTAAGATTTCAGATTTTTCTGCAAGAGCTTTTTTACAGGTTTGTAGAAAGTTCGAGTTTGTCTGTTCATGGCTCTAATATCCAGATTTAAGTATCCACAGATCTGGCCACATTGAAAGCTCCTAAGTACTCGGTTTATGCACAGCACATATGAAGATAAGTCTCAGCTAAGTCCTGCCTGCTGTATAAGCTTATCTTGCATTTAGTACTACAAACTTCAGTAAGCCAGGAAGTCTGTTTATGTTTCTATATAACACAATGAAATACAGCCAAAAGGATTTCAACTATCTCTCTGAAAGAAAAGGATTGGTTAAAGGATTTTTATACTGATATTGCCTGGGATCATGTCATTTCCAAGTATAACTGTAGTTGACACGTTAATGTCCCCCCCTCAAATCCTAGTAAGTAGCTAGGAGGTAGATGCCATGAGTTGGAAGCAACTTGACAGCACTTAACACACACACACACACAGGTGCTGAAGATTCATAGCCCAACTATATGGCAGTCTACCACAGATCTTTAGACATTTGTTAGCAATTCTGTTTAATGGCTTCTGAAAAATAAAGGGCTGCAAAAGAATACTTTCAAGAGCAAATTACATGCCATCTGAGTCACAATACTGATAAATGTCTATACCATGGTGATATATCAAATGTTCTTAATGCAGCAGATGGCTTTTTAAAATTTTGTCATACAAAATATCACTTTGCTTGCAGCCTATCTTTAAAATGCATTTTAGTGTCCTATGCATATTGATGGTTTTTCAGAATGAATGTAATATCTTTAAAATGTCAAAGAAGCACTGTCTTTCCTAGCCTGCTTTTCTAAACAAAAATATTCTTAAAGTTTACATAGTATTAAAAAGAAGAAACTTTATTTAAGAAGGCAAATAAATAGACTGACAAATTAATTCCAATGTTATCATTCCACTTACTATTAAATCAGGCTAGCCTTTGGTAGCATTATTTTTTACAGCATTGGCAGCAAATAAATTGCATGACACTTAGCTATTTCTGACACCATAGTATTGCATTACTTTTCATTTCACATTAAATGTCCTTCTTTATATCCACAAATATAGTGGCCACCCAGAGTACTCTTATACACAGATGGCGTATAAATGAAGTACATAGCTAGGTAGGTGGCAAGCTAGCTAGCTAAGTAGATAAACAGAAGTAATGTATAGTGGATATAATGTATAGTGGATATAATGTATAGTGGATATAAACAACACTTTCCAAGGTTTCATCAAAGAAAGCTAAGAAACCTGATCCAACAGGGCACATAGGATCCTGTGGGGCTCGCTCCTGGGACTTGTGAACAGGGCTTCTAACAGGGGAGTTGAGTTTGGGAGTTCAGAGTGGGAGGTCGAAGGAGAACAGGAGAAAGTCCCTCTAGTTCAAGTTTCCTGAGAAGGGACTTACAAGCTCCACATCAGCAAGGAGGGTGGTGCACTGCCAGCTACAACCACCAAGAGTGGAGGTAGCCGTGTAGCCCTGCCCATTACCGGAATAGCCAGCTCCCATCCCACATCACATTCCATTAGCGGGCAATCCTTTTTCGAGTGCCACATCTGACCATAAGCCCAGCAGGGCTCAGGGCCTCCTGTTTTTTTAAAAAATATATTATTTCTATTCCTTGAGATTGATTGATTCACTGGGCCAGTAGTGGTCGGTGGGGAAACCGAAGTCCTCCCCCACCATGAGACCCTCTTCCTCATCCCAATGTACTGGCTTGCAGTGGGAGTCTCGGCCTGCTGCAGGCTCATGCTCCCTTCAAGGCCCCAGAGGTGGTAGTTGTCTCCCTCTCTGTTCATCTGAGGGATTCCTTGGGCCCCTTCCCGGGCTTGGCTGCCAAGAAGTTTTATAATAGGGTGGTCTGTTCCTTCAGATTATTGGGCTTGCTGCAGACCACCCAGCATCGAGCTTAAGGGGGTAGTATTTGCAATACTTCCTTGAGCATCACTTCCTCTACAATGCGCTTTTCTCCTTTGGTGGACAGGCACAGCCATCAGAAGGCCATATTCTGGAGGGAGGTCACCAATGCCTTTCTTGTATGTTGCAGTCTGAAACCTTTGCCAGTATGTCTCAGGTGTGATTTCGTATCGGTCCAACACTGCCTCCTTCAATGTATCATAGAGAGATCAGAGCCAGTTTCCTTTGCCGCTTTCTACTGCCCCAGCATCTGCCTCATGAACTCTTTTCTCTCTGGCTGCCTCAGCTCCTTGGCTAAGACTCTCCCCTCTCCTCCCTTCTCAGTGCCTGCTTGGAGTTATTTATCCCCTCCCATCACCAATTCCCTTCCGCCCTCCTTCCCACACCCTTTCCCCCAGGTATTCTCTGTTCCACAGGTGTTCCCCCCTATCAAGTCGCCACCATCTCCCTTTTGTGTCTTGTCACCCTACATATGCCCTTGCCCTGCCTTCTCTTACCTGGCTGCTGTGTCAAAGTTCCTCCTCCTAGGTAACACTACTTGTGAGTAGGCCTCCCTGTCTTCCCCTTCCCTCCCCCAACCCACCTGGGTTCTGGAAGGTGTCGCTGACGGAGATTGCAGCTGCTGCATCCCAGACCTCGCTTCTGAGGACTGGGCCACACTCGGCATCTCCTGTCATGTCTCCGCCCTCTCTAGCCTCTTGCAAAGTTGCAGCCCTGGGTCCTCTGTTATAGACTTGTGTCTTACCCAGGCTGTCAGGGCTGGAGTCAGTGCCACTGTGCCACATTTGGCATCTTTGGTGACCCTGGAAGCGGCGGTGGTAGGGTTGCCAGGTCCCTATTCACTACCAGCAGGAGGTTTTTGGGGCTGAGCCTGAGGAGGGTGGGGTTTGGGGAGGGAAGGACTTCAATGCCACAGAGTCTAATTCCCAAAGTGGCCATTTTCTCCAGGTGAACTGATCTCTATCGGCTGGAGATCAGTTGTAATAGCAGGAGATCTCCAGCTACTACCTGGAGGTTGGCAACCCTAGACCGTGGACTGTCTTGCCAGCCTGAATTGTCTGCTGTGGGGCCCTGTGTTGCTGTTGGAGGGAGCAGGGAGGGCTGCTGGAACTTCAGGGAGGGGGGCTAGCACCGAGTTGTGGCTTGGAAGGCATGCTTCACGATAGGTAGGTGAGCAGTGTTATCCCCTAGGATAACACTCAACTACTTTCTCAGGAGCAACACAACAACAACAAAACATATACCAGAACATGAGGGGGGTAGAGGACAAATTAATTTGTTCCTTGCTGCTGCTGTCATTGTAAAGATTGTAGTATAATGCTTTTGGACCCTATTGCAGTTATGTTTTAAAGTTCATTTTGATATGATATAGTGCGTAAAAACATTTTCTCTGCGAAATAGGTGCAAGATCTATAGAATGAGAATACAGTGTTATACATCCATTTTGGTCTTCCATTTGCACAAATTGTACACGGGGTTAAATAATGGTGCACAATCCTGAAAACAGTGATAAGACCCCAAAGGGGACACAGTTAGTGCCAATACACTATCATCTGCTGATCCAGTTTCTGGCTAATACTATGATACGATCCTTCTGCAAGAATTGTATTGTTGACAGGGTAACATTTATTTGCTTACTTACACTGTTTATACACGTAACTGACAGATATGTTGGTTTGCCACTAATGAGTCATTAGTTTTATATTTTTAGCATTTCAAAAAACCACAAAAGCAGTGGTGAAAACTTGCTAGGTTATGCAAAAGTGGTCACATGGAAGTCTGTTGCTGCACATAGATTAACATTATATACTATCCTGTAAACTATTTCCTAAAATAACTTATTCTCCCCAAACATTGTTTAAAAATTATCAGCTTTACAGTCTGAATGAGACTTCCCCTTCCCTTACGGGACAAATTATGACAATGCAATTGGAACCTTTTTTCACAGAGTGAAAAAAGTACGTGTCAATTTATTTCAAAATACTGAAAATGAGAATTGTCCTTTTGGTAACGTTTGGTCAGACCACAGCTAATGGTCACATGGTAAGAACTCCTCCCTACTTCATTCTAACTCATAATAGTGATTAATAAAAGCTTATCCATGTGTGTTTTCACAATATGCTGATTTATTGTTTTGGGCTTAAGAAGACATCTGAGTGATCCTCCCAAATGTTTTCAGGACTTGCACAGCATTATTTAACCCCTTGCACAATCATCTATACCTGTGCAAATACAAAACCAAAACAGGTGTACAGCATTATATCCACATTCTGTAGATCCTGATCTTGTTTCACATGGCCCTTTTTAAAAGATCAATGGGGGGGGGGGGATTTGGGATTCCATTTGTAAATATCCCTGCATGCTCATTTCATAACAAACTGTTACCACAAAACGAAGATACAGATATCTACCTCTTCTTCCACCACCACCAGGAAAATCCATGGAAGTGGGAAAACTAGTTAGAAGTGCATCTATGTAATTCATAATCTTACAAGAAGCCAAAACTCTGTCCAAGGTAGACACCCCCACCCCCTACTTACTTCAGGAGGGAGAGCATCCCAAGTAGGGTTGCCAACCTCAAGGTACTAGCTGGAGATCAGTTCACCTGGAGAAAATGGCCGCTTTGGCAATTGGACTCTACGGCACTGAAGTCCTTCCCCTCCCCAAACCTCACCCTCCTCAGGCTCTGCCCCCAAAACCTCCCACAGGTGGCAAAGAGGGACCAGGCAACCCCAATCCCAAGGGAGGACAGCCTCACCCGCAAGCCCCAACACTGTGAGAACAGCTCGCCCAATCACCACTGGCTGCACCATTGGTGAGGCCAGCTCAGAGGACAGTTGACAGGGAAGAGCCTGGTGAGCCACCAGAGACACACTGACTGGCAGGGCCTGTGGCTTCAAGGCTAACACAGTGTTGAGTGAGGCTCCCACTAATGGATCGATGTGAGGAAGGAATGCCCATCCACAAGTGAATCCAGGCAGGCCCGCAGCAGCAACCACCACAATGAGCAAATGGGGTGGGGAGGGAAGAGGCAAGCCTGCCAGAGACCCCACTGAAGCAGACCCAGATCTCGGAGGTCAGGAAGAACTGGGGATGGAGCAGGTAATTGTGACCTTTTTAGCCCTGCTCTGACTGATGGCCCTTTGAAGGGCGGGGGGGGGGGAGGTAAATAGGTCAGGCACCTCTGACTGATCCATTGGTCCTGGAACCTGCCACTCCCCAGAGCCTGGTTAATGGTGAGAGGGGGCAGATTGGCAGAGTCCAGAGGTATCCCTCCCCCGGGGGATCATTTAAAAGGCCTAGGAGTAACCTGAGAAGGGCCAGACCTAGGGTTGCCAGGTCCCTCTTTGCCACTGGCGGGAGGTTTTTGGGGCAGAGCCTGAGGAGGGCGGGGTTTGGGAGGGGAGGGACTTCAATGCCATAGTGTCCAATGGCCAAAGCGGTCATTTTCTCCAGGTGAACAGATCTCTATTGGCTGGAGATCAGCTGTAACCGCAGGAGATCTCCTGCTATTTTTTGTGCAACTGTTGCTGTTTGTGTCTGCTAAATTAACTATACAGCACGCTAACGTTTACCACAATTACGTGGAGGTTGGCAACCATAGCCAGACCTGTTCCCAGGCAGTTAGGAATAAATAGGGCTGGGAAGAGCGAGGGAACCAGGTGAAGTAACTTTCCTTGCCATATTCTGAGGGCCTCCTTGGGACAGATGCCCAACCAAAACAGACCCTGGATGACGTGACAGCCCTGGACTTGGCCCGACCCCAGCGGAGCCTGATAAACAAATAGCTGATAGTACAAAAACACTGTCTGGCATATTACACAATCTCTTTCCTCTTATCTCTAAAAAGGAGCATAATATGAAGCATTATTATTTATACCCTGAGTGCCTGCCATCTCACACATAGTTTAGCACTGCTGGCAGATGCTGCTAGAGCCAACACCATTAGCTGGAATAATAAAAGGGTCAACTTAATTTAATATTGGTCAAGCGATCTGCAGTACCAATGAGCTCACCTCTTCTGTAACTAGTCACGGTGTGGGCCGCTGACGGGATGTAAAAACAGTCAGGCCTCCTCTGTCTGCGCATCCCAGATTTTACAGGTGAGGCTACCTTGGCTCCTAGTCCTGAGTCCTCAAAGACGTACTGTTCAGTTACTTCCTTGCCAAGCATTTTATTGCTTGAGGAAAGTGTGCCCTGTCCATGTCCTTTCTCCCTAGCCATGAGGTCTATGAGTCAAAGATAATGGCATCCCTCAAGGGGCCTCAAGGCCCCACAGCTCTGGTCTGAGGATTGCACCGTCATCCTACTAACTGATGCCTTCGGGTGCTCACCAAAGTTTTACTGCATACCACTAAATCAACTTTACTTGCACTGCTAACACCAAAGGTGAGGACTAGATAGCTGCTTCATCCTAGGGAGAGTGGGCCAGTAGAAGAAGGCTACCAGGAGGCCAGCAGGCAAGGTGCCTCTCAGAAATCTTGCTAGTATTGCACAGGCTGTAGAGGGGAGAGTTTGCTGAAAGATACACTCATGAAGCTGCCTTCTAGTGAGTCAGACCATTGGTCTATCAAGGTCAATACTCTCTCCAGGGTCTTAGGCGGAGGTCTTTCACATCACCTGCTACTAGGGTTGCCAGGGTTCACCACCGGTGGGAGGTTTTTGGGGTGGAACCTGAGGAGGGTGGGGTTTGGGGAAGGGAGGGACTTCAATGCCATGGAGTCCAATTGCCAAAGCAGCCATTTTCTCCAGGTGAACTGATCTCTACCTGTTGCTTTGAATCATGCTAGGAGTTGTTTGAATGCTGAATTCTGAGGATAGGGTTGTGTTCTATTGTGTGTCTTTCTGAGCACAATTTTCTGCACACAATTTAAGCAACACAGATTATCCATACAACAAGGTTCAGGATTGAGCCCTGGTCTAGTGCATTCTCTGCCACATGAGCTATTTGCTCTGACAATTGGGATCTATGTGTCCATCAGTACTAATGAGATTTACATCAGCAGAGCCTGGTCTCATTACACACAGTAAGAAAGGGTGCAACTCAAGGCTCATTCCCACACTTTGAAGGATGGACTGCCTACATGGCTGGACTAAGTGTCTGCCAGCCCAAAGTTTTGCACATAATTAAGATTAGTTTTGGATTTCAGCCCAAACGCTGATGAATTTTCAGTACGGAAATATGTCCATATTGTGTGTGAAATGTTTCTTGCACTTTTGTTGGTTTTTCCCACTTTCTGCCCACTTTCCGCTGACTAGGCCATGACTGTGGGACAACGCTGTCTTTCCTCTGCCTCAGTAATAAGGAATATTTTATCCTGTGTGTCGGCAAATTTTCAAGTTTTTTTTAAATACTCACTTGATAGTGATATCACTTGTCTTCCCACATGTTTGCAGCAATTGGTAACTTGTTCTTTCTCTGCCCCCCCCCCCTTTGCCACAGCCATTTGCTTCCTTGCACTTTCAGAAGACACAGGAGCTCTCTCGTTGCTCTTTCCATCCACTCAGGCTTCATTCTTGGCCTTTGTGCCTGGCTCTCTTGATATGCCTTGCCCCCCTTTCCCCCAAAGAAAGAAGGATTTATCTCCCTTGCATAGGCAATTCTTTGATTTTTTTTAAAAAAATCCCTAATAGGGATATAAGAGCCCCGGGGCGCAGAGTGGTAAGCTGCATAGGGTTGCCAGCTGCCAGGTAGTAGCAGGAGATCTCCTGCTAATTTAACTGATCTCCAGCCGATAGAGATCAGATCACCTGGAGAAAAATGGCCGCTTTGGCAATTTAACTCTATGGCACTGAAGTCCCTCCCCTCCCCAAACCCCACCCTCTTCAGACTCTGCCCCCAAAATCTCCCGCCGGTTGTGAAGAGGGACCTGGTAACCCTAAAGCTGCAATACTGCAGTCCAAGCTCTGCTCACAACCTGAGTTCGATCCCAACGGAAGTTGGTTTCAGGTAGCCGGCTCAAGGTTGACTCAGCCTTCCATCCTTCCAAGGTCGGTAAAATGAGTACCCCAAATATTGGGGTGAACTTTAGAGTAGAGGGCATTTTCCCACAAGGACAATATGGCGATTCTCACACATGTGCACACCTAGTCCCTCTTCTAGCAGTATATCAGTATAGCGCATGTGTAACAAAAAACAAAACAAGGGGATAGCGCTGTGGTACTGCCAATGAAAACAGCACCCTCACTCAAAAATCCTGATTTTTAAATGCACATCTGTTAGAAAATACACCAACATGGCCATAGAAAAATGCGGAGGGAAGATGTGCAGAACCCCCATGCTCAACATGATTCTGATGCTAGTGAATGACTGCCAAGAAAAGCAGGAATAAAACATAGAAACATAGAGCTGGAAGGGACCCCCAACGGTCATCTAGTCCAATCCCCTGCACAATGCAGGAAATTCACAGCTACCTTCCCTCCTCACACCCCCAGTGATCCCTGCTCTATGCCCAGAGGAAGGCAAAAATCCTCAAGGATCCCTGGGCCAATCTGGTCTGGAAGAATCTTCCTTCCTGACCCCAAAGTGGTGATTGGCATTATCCTGGGCATATAAGAAAGAGCCAAAAGCACCGAGTACTGGCTCATCCCTTGCTGCCCTCCTTCTCATGATCTGCCTAAATTCAATAAGTTGAATGTGTTGGAAACCCCATCTTGAGCCTTCAAAAACAGTTGATGCAAAGGAGGGGGAGGAAGCAGATGAACTTTCCCCATCATTTTATCCTTGTTAATATTCACAAGCATTCACAAGTTCACAAGGTTGGAAGAGACCACAAGGGCCATCCAGTCCAACCCCCTGCCATGCAGGATCCCACAATCAAATCACTCCCGACAGATGGCCATCCAGCCTCTTCTTAAAGACCTCCAAAGATGGCAAACACCACTTTCCAAGGCAGCGCATTCCACCGTCGAACAGCCCTGACCGTTAAGATGGGGAAAGATTGAGGAGAAAATATAGCCCAAAGCAATGACTATGTAATGACATGTGAAGCTGTCGGAACAAGTCAAACCATTGGTTCATTTAGACTGGCACTGTCTACTCTGACTAGTGGAGCTTTTTGAGGTCAAGAAATAAAGAAAGGTCTTTCCCATCACCTGCTAACAGATGCCACACACTGAACCTAGGACCGTCTACATGTAAAGTATGAGCTCTACTGTTAACGTATGACTCCTCCCATGCAAAGCTTAATCCAATGATATGCATCACAGACAATGAATTATTGTTATGTGTTAGGTGTTTATAAGAGAAAAAGATGGTACAAGTTATTACTCACAAATCACAATAGATGTTCACTATAAAGCTACTTGAGCCTGACCGGTTAAAGTAACACGCTTATTGACAATGGTCAACAAAGCTCCTTGAGCTAGGTGCCTGGCTAGCCATGATAAACACTGGATTGAAACCTCCAGTACTTCTGAACAACATCCAGTTCAATATTCACAGTATTAAATATATGGACTGTTGTTTAAGGAAGGATGTTTGTGTCAAATGAGAAATCTCAGGCCATTTACAAAGATTTTTGAAAGGATGAGACATCCTCTTTGTTTTAAATTCAATGTGTAGGATGACTGAGTCATTAGAACAGGATTGTTAAACATGTATTGTCACCAGAAAATGGATCCTTAAAAAATCAAATACAATCCCACATCACCTGAGTTAACAGGCGAATCTATTATGGTCAATTAACGCCTTTGACTCATTTCGAACATGCAAGTAAATCTGGTTTTGCACAACTAGTTTCAATAATTGTTTTCCAAAAATCTACACTTGTGTTCCCTTTTCCTAAAACCCTATCACTTATCGTAACCAAGAAAATTGATGCTTCTTTCCTCAAGGCACTACACCAACCCAGAGTGGTGTAGTAGTTAACAGCAGTGGTTTGGAGCAGTGAAGTCTGATCTGGAGAACCAGGTTTGATTCCCCACTCCTCCACATGAGCGGTGGAGGCTAATCTGGTGAACTGGATTTGTTTCCCCACTCCTACACACGAAGCCAGCTGGGTGACCTTGGGTTAGTCACAGCTCTCACAGCCCCAACCACATCACAGGGTGTCTGTTGTGGGGCGGGGAAGGGAAGGTGATTTGAAGCCGGTTTGAGTCTCCCTTAAGTGGAAGAGAAAGTCGGTATATAAAAACCAACTTTTCTTCTTCTTCTTCTTCTTTTTCTTCTTCTTCTTCAATGTGCTGCAATGGTTAGACTGCTGGACTAGAATCTGGGAGACTCAGGTTCAAATCCCCACTCTGCCATGCAGCTTGTTGGGTGATCTTGCCCAAGTCACTCTAACCTACCTCACATGCTTGTTGTGAGGACAAAATGGTGGAGCACAAAACAATTTACACTGCCCTTAGCTCCTTGGAGGAACGGGGGGATAAAAATGTAATAAATAAATACCGTGGCGCAGAGTGGTAAGCTGCAGTACTGCAGTCCAAACTCTGCTCACGACCTGAGTTCGATCCAGATGGAAGTCGGTTTCAGGTAGCCGGCTCAAGGTTGACTCAGCCTTCCATTCTTCCGAGGTCGGTAAAATGAGTACCCAGCTTGCTGGGGGTAAAGGGAAGATGACTGGGGAAGGCACTGGCAAACCACCCAGCAAACAAAGTCTGCCTAGAAAACGTTGGGATGTGACGTCACCCCATGGGTCAGAAATGACCCGGTGCTTGCACAGGGGACCTTTGCCTTTTTTTTAAATAACTTTTTATAACAGCCAACTGTGGCAAGTAAAAATAATCTCCAAGCAACAAGGCATGAAAATACTACAAGAGTTATTTTATTTCTTTTAGGCTACATGTAGGCAAGTTGATTAATACAAATGGACAAGGGCTAGTAACTTTTTCAGTCTTATTGCAAGAGTATTTGAGAGCCAGAAAAAATTACTGTAAAACGCTTAAAACAGATTAATATCTGGCTTGTGAAAGGCAAATCAACATTAATGGCCTATTAAGTTTAATGCATCCAATGGCTGTAATCCCACAAACAGGCCATTTTTGCATGGTAATTAGCAGTGCGTTCCAGGCTGAATTGCCCCGCATATTTTTTAAAAATTATGCATGCTGAACCGTCATTCCGGAAGTGGCTGCGAAGCTGGCGCATACCTGCTTTGCATTACTAAAGAGCCCATTTAACACCTTTGGTGTTTGCCATGAAGAATCCCCCTCAAGGAACAATGCAAAACAACAGAGGCATGTTAGCTATGCATATGCTAATGGCTATGCAAACAGGAACAAAGGAGCAGGCTAGTGGGGGAGTAGAACTTCTCCTTTTGCATTGGGACTGTGAAAAGGTATTTTTAAAGTCGCATTTTTAAAAAGAGCTTTGAGCGAGCATCAAAATTGACCATGCAAAAATGGCCTTAGTTAGCACCGTTGAAATCAATACTTCAAAGTAAATATGCATAACATCAGCCTGTAAGGCTTTTCCAGATACATTCCCTTTAACTATTCCTTACTATACTACTTATTTTCACTATAAATTATTTTGCCACTGAATAAGGAAACTCACATTTCCCCCTCCATTGCTGCCTCTATCTCTTTGATGCCCCTCCAATCAACCTTGTTGTAGAAGACAGGGTTTTACTTGGGAATCTGAATTTTCTGTAATTCACACTGTGAGGCCTATTTCTCTGTGCTTGTAGGCTAGTGGGAGAGGATATCATTTTTGATTACCTGTAGAATAACCACTTCTGACCCCACTGAGTGCCCAGAGGAAGGACTCATGCTTCTGTGGTTGGACAGCAGTTCTAGTTCAGGAGGCACTGCACTAAACTCGTGTATACACCTTCACATAGTGGATGATCTTGGAAAGTAAGTCAGAGGAAGTATGTTAATTTATGTTGCTGAATCGAGTGGGTGAGGTGCAGCACAAAGAGACCATGAAAGAGTTCTTTGACTTCTTCCTACAAGGCAATGCTTCTGTAAATTGAAAAAAACTGGTTCTAAGAGTGACTCTCTTTCTATGTATATGTATGTGTGGCCAGGGCGAATATTCAGCCCCCAGATTGTACTCTAAACTAAACTCAGGTTGATTCTTCCATATTTCTGCAAAATAAAAGATACATAAGGTATGTTGGTAAAAGTTCTGTTGTACCTACTCTTGTTGCTTTTCTTTCATACTTCCTACAGAGAGCCAGTGTGGTGTAGTGGATAGAGTGTGGGACTAGGATCTGGGAGACTCAACTTTGAATTCTCGCTTTGCCATGTAAGCTCACAGGGTGATCATACTCTCTTTGCCTAACCTAACTCATAGGGTTGCTGTGAGGATAAATTGGAGGACAGGAGAATGATGTCAGCTGCTTTGGGTTCCCATTGGGGGGAAAGGCAGGGTATAAATGAAGTAAAGAAAGACAGAATTCGAACAAAAGACATTCCCATGCAAATTGTTACATATGTAAGATTTTTAATTTTTTTTTTTTTAAAAAAATTGCATTCTGTTGGGTTGTAATACTATACAGAAAACAAAGAGTTGCACCAAAAGGCACTTTGATATATTTGGTGGTGTCAACAATTCACATCAAGGTACTTCCTCACTCTCAATTGTCTGGGAAATAAAACATAATGATAAGACCAAGTGTAATCAATTGGAGAGTTCCCTGTTCTCAAATGAAAGCCATGTAATACCTTTTATTAGAGTCAAAACAACACATACCTTTATGCAAATTTATAAGCCCTCCAAAACTCTTAATGAGACTGTTTGTTTAAAACAAAGTGAGGAAGGGAGATGGTTGAGGCTATGATACAGACTACAAAGCAAATTTGCATAGATAAATGATGGTGCCTTGTGAAATCTTTGTCTACTTTGAAATATCTGAATTTAGCTGATAAAGCAAGGGTTTGTTCAGCTAGAGGAAAAGAACCTTTGAGAATACTTGAAAGGATCCCTCATTAAAGTTAACTCATTAAGTGCCAAAGCAGGATTACAGCTGAACATCAAGAAGAAAAAAGTAATGACAACTGGGGAGTAGCACGACTTTAAGTTCAACAATGAAGAAACTGAAATTGTTAAAGATGTTCTAATCCTTAGCTCCATTATCACCTAAAAGGGAGACTGCAACTGAGAAATCAAAAGATTGAGACTGGGAAGGGCAGCCATAAAGGACCTAGAAAAGATTCTTGAGTGTAAGGATGTGTCGCTGATGACCAAGATAATTCATACCACAGTATTCTCCGTAACTATGTATTACTGTGAAAGTTGGACAGTGAAGAAATCTGACAGGAAGAAAGTTGATTCCTTTGAAACGTGGTCTTGGAGGAGAGTTTCACGGATACTCTGGACTGCCCAAAAGACAAATAAGTGGGTTCTAGATCAAGTCAAGCCTGAACTGTCCCTAGAAGCTAAAATTATGAAACTGAGGCTATCATACTTTGGTCACATTATGAGAAGACAAGAGTCACTGGGAAAGACAGTCATGCTAGGAAAAGTTGAAGGCAGCAGGAAAAGAGGAAGACCCAACAAGAGATGGATTGACTCAGCCAAGAAAGTCACGGCTCCCAGTTTTTTAGACCTGAGCAAGGTTGTTTACGACAGGATGTTTTAGAGGTCAAGAATTCATAGGATTACCAGAAGTCAGAAGCAACTTGACAACACTTAACAGGCACATATGCACACATATAGGGTCACCCTCCACACCCACCCTAGATAATATTACCCAACTTGGCTTCCATTGAAAACTCTATTCGTTCTGTCTATGCTAAATCTCTACTGAGAAGCTTTTTATGAACACAGTATGAAGTATATTTATTGTGTAGGTGCTTTATTAGTCAGGTTATGAAAGTCAGATATGTTGATAAAAATTATCACCTCCAAGAAACATTACTACGACTACACCACTATAATTGTTTCCTGCATTTTTCCTTTGAGTATGTGCATGTGTGGCTGTGATAACTGAACATATGGAGATTAATTTGAATGTGGGAGTCAGAGTGTTTATCTCTAACTAACGGATCTATAAAATTACCAAATGAAATTTCTGTCTTACTCACAGAGACCATTTAGCTCAACAGCTTTCTTGCACTGGACCTATATGAAAATACTTTGAAGAGGTATAAGGAAAGAACAAGGAAAAAAAACTCATTGCCACTCCCTTCAGTCTTTGTCCTAAGGAGCACTGTATTAAAACAAGAATCAAGTCTGAAGGTGTCTAATGGTAGGGTTTTTAAAACAATTTCCCCATTTTTAACAGCTGCATGACAGAGAGGCATTTAATAATGAAATCAGGGGGACAAAGTGATTGGGGAAGACATCAGTCGAATTTCTGCTTGCTGGGAAGGCTTTGACAAATTTTCATTGCACCTAGCACAAAAACTGAAGCCATAGAGTTTCGGAGGCGATTGCTAGAGCATCTGCACCACTTCCGGGTAAACCCAGAAGTGATGCCGGTGCGTCACGCGGCCGCCCTGATCATGGCTGCCAGCCACACCCCCACAAAGCTGCCGCCGGTGGTGAGGAGCAACCTGGCAACCCTAGGAGGGGAAAGATCTCATCAGGGGATAATGCCACAGACTCCACCAAAGAAGCCATTTTCTCCAGGGGAACTGATCTCTATCATCTGTGGATGAATTGTAATACTAAGAGGTCTCCAGGCAGCACCTGGAGGTTGGCAACCCTAAATTTGAGGGCAATACTCAGCCCACCATCACTAGTTCATACAATCCAGTTAGGCTTCTCTTTCAATGATGTTCTTAATTACTTTTTTGTTCTTAATTTATTTTCTAATATGAGTAAACTTTGGGCTTATGTACTTTCTATTAAACAAGCTTATGACTGGCATGAGAAGACTAAAGAGTCTGGTGAATGGAGGGAATAGTTTTTGTCAATGCAATCCTATGTAGAGTTACTCATTTCTAAGCCCATTCATTTCAGTGGACTTATATGGGAGCAACTGGGCATAGCAATGCACAGGGTTGCCAACCTCCAGGTGGTGGCTGGAGATCTCCCTCTATTATAGAGATCCTCCCTCAAGCTGATAGAGATCAGTTCACCTGGAGAAAATGGCTGCTTTGGCAATTGGACTCTATGACACTGAAGTCCCTCCCCTCCCCAAACCCTCCCCTTACTTAAATCAAGTTACTCAAAAACTGCAATAACATGGCACTTCTTTATATGCAACTTCTTCATAAGTAACTTCCACAATAACTTCAACTCTACCATCTGAAGTATATGTGTAACACAAGTACTACTTGCTAAACCCACTCAATTCTAAATATCTGTTTTGCCTTTCCAGCCTGCCCTCCTACCCTCATTCTTCATTTACCAACAAGCTGTTGATCTGGCTCTGATTTTCAAATCTGATTACATCACATCTGCTCCACAACCAAAGACCCTCAGTGATGGCGAACAAAGGCTGAATACACTGGACCTTTACCAAGTGATAACTTACCACAAAGTACACATAATTACTTGGTAAGCCAGTTGTCGCTATTGCACTGCCAGGTAGCAAATCATCATAATCATCATCTTCTTACACTTCAGCATTTGATCAGAAATCCATGGAAACAAGCTAGTAGTAAGATTCTCCTCATGCCTTGTCAGGCAGCATTTACCAAATGGTTACATGCATACTTTGATAAGTTATCACTAACATCACCTGTATTCGCATTTTTCTACCAGTCTTTCTTTCATGAAATTATCCTCACCTTGATTGTTTCTTCATTACCATCTGATACTTTCCTGCCATATCTTCATTATTGATCCCCAAAGTCTTTTTCCAGTTCCTGCACCAAACATCTAGTACAGTTTGTAAAAACTCTGGACAGGGACTGTGTCCCTTCCAGGTTATTTACAGCACTTAACAATGCAACCCTAAACAGAGTTATACTCTTCTGTGTCTACTGGAGTCCTTACTAC
The DNA here is from genome assembly GCF_029931775.1 of Euleptes europaea. Taxonomy (NCBI): domain Eukaryota; kingdom Metazoa; phylum Chordata; class Lepidosauria; order Squamata; family Sphaerodactylidae; genus Euleptes; species Euleptes europaea. Next base: position 81,322,671 of record NC_079314.1, on the reverse strand, counting down.
TTAACAAGGCTACCATATTTTTCTGAGGAAAAAACTAGCCCTTGTCCATAGATACACTAATTTGTTTCATTTTATACCAGCCTAAGATTGTCAATTAACTATGGGGCAAAGATAAAGGACATCCAGACACCCAAAGGGCATCTATGCACATGGCAAGAAAAATACAAATAAGTAGATTCAAATGCCACAAAAATTCAGACAGGGCTGACTGATAAGAATATAGTTGAATGTACACTAGATCTGGAAGTAGCCAGTCTCCTATGCATACAAATAGAAAGTGAATACATGTTTTTAAAAAGCTTATAGAATATTTACAATTTATCAACAGTTTTCCCTGCACTCCTATATTTCTTAATCCCTACACAAACTAAAGGTAAAGGTGCAAGCACTGGGTCATTACTGACCCAAGGGGGATGTCACATCCCAACATTTACTAGGCAGACTATGTTTATAGGATGATTTGCCATTGCCTTCCCCAGTTGTCTACACTTTACCCCCAGCAAGCTGGGTACTCATTTGACCGACCTCAGAAGGATGGAAAGCTGAGTCAACGTTGAGCCAGATACCTGAAACTGACTTCCATTGGGATCAAACTCAGGTCGTGAGCAGAGCTTGGATTGCAGTACTGCACTTACCACTCTGCGCCACAGGGCTCATCCCTACCCAACTACACAGAGAAAAAGACAAGAAAAAAATTATTACTTATGTACATTAACACAGAGGGGGAAAATGAACTATTACGGAACTCTAGGAAATTCTTCAAAGAAATGGAAGACCTCGGGGTTCTTTATATAGTTAAATGCTGCTTGTTTATACACCCCCACACCCATGTTCAGTGTTGAGCTTAATAACTGTAACTGATATCCAGATTTGGAAGACCATCCAATTGACAAATAGTGAAGCTCTCAAAACCCGCTGCACTGCCTTGATATCACGCCTCATAATCTGAGGATATATCCCACTATTACATGTGTGATTTTGAAGTTATGCGGGGTATTCAAGACCAAATTCATTTTTAGGGTTATTTCCTTCTAAAAGGAAAACATTACCGGGCATTGTAACAGAGGGTGTAAAAGAGTATGCTAATATGTTTTTGATTGGCTCTTAAGGGGAGATACTTCATACTAAATTGTAAATTTAATTTTGGAAGATGGGGAAGGTTATTTAACAAGATCTTCACAGCTATTTTGAAGAAACATGTTCTCTCAGAGGTTTACATTGATAATTAAGGACTTTCTTTTCAACCGTGATTCTTAAAATCAACAGCCACAATCCACTAGGAAGTTTTCGTGCACAAACCATACTGAAATGAACAGGAGCAGTGTAACAGCACAGCTCTCATTCATTTTCATAGGGTTTAAGCAGCAGAACTTCCTGGTAGATTGGCCCCATGCCATTATACCTTCCCAGAAGACTATGCAATGTGACTCTGGGATACTCATTTAACTTGGGAAAAGGAGTAAATTACTTCATGTAGTAATTAATTATGACAAACTATTCACATTGACAAGAAAAATAGCATGAAGACAGTAATCTCTACTCCCACTTATTCAAGAGGAAACTATTATGTAATAAACCTTCTTTTCTTCCTACCACATGAAGAATAATAAAGGGGGCTGATGCAACCTTTTTAAATATATAACATTCCATTTCTAGATTGGGTAATATGATTACAAATTCCTCATAAGAAATCCTGTATGAAAGTCTAGGCTATTTATTTATTTATTGGATTTATATCCCGTCCTCATTTCCAGCAAGCTGGCCTCAGAGTGAGTCACAACATAATAAAACATCAATTAAAACATACACTAAACATATTTTAAAATTCCATATTTCATATTATAATAAAACAAGATGGCTACTATTTTATTATCATGCCATTAAAGGTGACTGAGAGAAGATGGCATTCCCTGCTAAATCATAGCCACTAGGCAGGTCCAGTCTGCAATGAGCCCCCAGACCAGATTGGGGGAAGGATGGGAAGGCCAGCAAAAGATGTAGGCCTGGCAGAACAGTTCTGTTTTGCAAGCCCTGTGTAACTCATTTAGGTCCTGAAGGGCCCTGATGTTACTTGGTAGACTGTTCCACCAGGCCGGGGCCAGGGCCGAAAAAGCCCTGGCCCTTGTCGAGGACAGCCGCACACTCTGCGAACCGGGGACCACCAGTAAATTATTGTTTATTGAGCATAAAGCTCTCTGGGGGGTATACCAAGAGAAGTGGTCCCGTGGGTACGATGGCCCCAGACCTTGTAAGGCTATAATGGTCAAAACTAGCACCTTGAATCTGATACGATGCTTTAGCTGGAGCCAGTGCAGTTGTTTCAGCACTGGAGTTATGTGCTCTCACAGCAAGGCCACAGAAAGGAGTCTTGCCGCAGCATTTTGCACCAGCTGAAGCCTCCTGATCAGTCCCAAAGGCAGCCCTGTGCAGAGCAAGTTACAGTCTATCCTAAGCAGGTAGTTTAGCCTAGGCTAAGCAAGCATTGTTGCCATTAGGGTTGCCAGGTCCCTCTTTGCCACCGGTGGGAGATTTTTGGGGCAGAGCCTGAGGAGGGCGGGGTTTGGGGAGGGGAGGGACTTCAATGCCATAGAGTTCAATTGCCAAAGCGGCCATTTTTCTCCAGGTGAACTGATATAGATTGGCTGAGATCAGTTGAATTAGCAGGAGATCTCCTGCTACTACCTGGCAGTTGGCAACCCTAGTTGCCATCCTAAGCTTTGGGAAGGATTTGTATTGATTGGCTGTACTAATTTGTAACATTTTCCCTGACTTTTGTAAATGGGCAAGAATTTACACTGCCGAATTACCTGTTAGTCAAAGCTGGAGGGAGGCTTAGCCAACTAGGGCTACTGCGTTTTCATTATCTGGACATAAAATTTCCCACAACTCTAACAATATCACATGATAGGAGTGTGTACTTTTACTATACAGAAATATATGGATTTTTGTATGCAGTGCTCCCCATCACACCCAGTCACACACCCAAAGCAGGGATACTCAATTCCTTGTTTGGTTTGTAGTCTGCAAACCATGATCAGCCCAGCTGAACATTAAACAGTGTTCTTCGTTTTTTGTATTCAAACAGTTTGAATATTTAATTGTACATGCAAAGCTGATTGCCCAATGAACATTCTCATACTACTTTCCCCATCAGCCACCTCCCATCTCCCCTCATCTTCTATTCACCACATTCATTACATATATATAAACAATTACATTTTACGGTTAATAACTTATTATTTCTTAATGGCAATGGTAGACAAACTGTACAAATCTGGAACAACACAGATGGGTGTTTTTGCACCATTTCATGTAGCAGTTTTCACTCTCCCCGCCCAGGTTATTTAAATGATGCATCCTGACAGCATAGGCACAAAGAGTGACCAAAAAAGTAGGTCATTTAAATGATCTGACATTAATCCTGGGCAATACATGCTCTCATCAGTGATCAAGTAGGTTCTGTATGCCAACTGTACAGCCACAAAAGCTATCATAAGTGTCAATGTAAGTTACACACTTATTTACTAAGGCATGACTTGCCTATGAAGCACACAAAAATCAACCCATTCTGGAAACCTAAAGCAGATACTGTACAGGCGTAAAGCTGATCGACGTAACACCTAATCTGAACATTGAGCAAAACATAAGAACATAACTAAAGCCCTGCTGAATCAGTCCAGTGATCCTCCTAGTCCAGCATCCTGTTTCACACAGCAGCCAACCAGTTGCCCTGAAAGGCCCACAAACAGGGCACAAAGACTGAGCCCTCCCCTGATATTGCCTCCTATTCTCTGGAATTCAATGGTTTACTGCCTATGATGATATGTTCTCTTTAGTTACCCTAGGTAGTGAGCACTGATTGACTTATCCTCCATGAATCTATCTAATCCCCTTTTAAAGCCATCTGTGCTTGGGGCCATCACTATATCCACTGTCAGCGAAGACCAGTTATTCATTGAGTAAAAAGTACTTCCTTTTATCCATCCTGAATATATTGCCCATCAATTTAATTGGGTGCTCCTGAGTTTTAGTAGTATGGGAGAGGGAGAAAAAGTTTTCACTGTCCACTTTCCCCACCCCATGTAGAATGTTATAATGTCCTGCCACCCTTAGCTGTATTTTTTTCCAACCTGAAATGCATCAGACTCTTTAGCCTTTATTCCAAAACCTTAATCACCGAGGTTGGTTTCTTCTGCGCTTTCTCTAGCTCTGTAATAACTTTTTAAAAAATATATGGCTACCGCTATAGACAGTACTTCAAATGAAACCATATCATAGGAGGGCATTATAATACTTGCCATTATATTTTCAATCCCTTTCTTAATAATTCCCAAAACGGTTTACCTCTTTCACCACTGCCATATGGTTAGGCAACATTTTCACTAAGCCATACACTACAACCTCAAGATCTCTTTCCACCTCAGTCTCTGCAAGATCAGTGAGTGTGTGTGTATACGTTCCACTGTACGTCACCTTACACTTACCTACATTTAACTACATTTAAGTTCAATTGCCACATTATTGCCCATTGACCAAATGTAAAGAAATGTTGAGTTTTTCACCATCCACCTCAATTTTCACCATCCTGAACAATTTATTATCATCTGCAAAACTGGCTACTACATTGCTCACACACACCCCGTTCCAGATAATTTATGAACAAATTAAATCCCAATGCTTATGCACATTTACTCCAGCTCTCCACTTCCTGTCTTTAAAGCATTGTTAATCAATAAAAGAACCTGTGGTCTTATTCCATGATGGCTAAGTCTTGGGAGATACACCTTCTCAAATGCCTTTTGGAAGTCCAAGGATTTAATGTCTTCCAGATCACCCTTATCCACATGCTTGTTAATCTCAAAGAACTCTAAATCTGGTGAGAGAGGACATTCCTTTGCAGAAGCCATTTGGTAAGTCAGCATGGTGTAGTGGTTAGATTTTCAGACTCAGATCTGGGAGACCCAGGTTCAGATACCCACTCTGACATGGAAGCTTGCTGGGTGATCTTGGGCCACTCGCACACCCTCAGCATAATCTACCTCTCAGGGTTGTGAGGTTAAAATGGAGAGGATGTAGTAAGCCACTTTGGGACTCCATTGAGGATAAACATGAAGTATACTTGAAGTAAGAAAATATTACCTCAGCAGGTTTTGTTCCTGTTTGTGTGAACATTGTGTTCCTTTGAGTCCATGTTATCGATGTTATTGCATGCATGCACACTTTTACACAGCCTTATGGGAGGTGTCATTCCCCCCATATAATGTAATAACATCTTCTATTACCCTGGGTAAAATCATCTCACCTACTGTTCAGATGTGAAAGACCCCACAAGGAAAGGGAATAAAACTCTACCATGCAAACTACTGTGTAGTTGCAGAGCTGTTCAATATTCATTTAGTGTGCAGTGGGCAAGTGAACAGATCGGAGATTTGGCTCACAGATTACCATTGCTGCTAAACAAACCAAGATAATCTATCAAACGTATTTGCTGTGAAGTTCACAGCATCCTTAACCATTTTTGGTCCTGAGATACAAAATGGTAGCAGAAAGTGACTTTCTGAAGCGATCTAGATCTCCTGGTTCAGCTCCTGAACTTCAAGGACATAATTCACTAGTTTGCATGTTAAGGTTTCTGTGTATGAGCTAAAAAAACATATCTGGGTCTGTGGACCCATGAAGGGTCCATAAGAATATTCGGGGAGGGGGGCAGCCTTTGTAAGAACTTTCTGTTCAGCTAGCCTCTGTCTTATAGCCTGATTTTGTCAGTTCTCAGAAGCTAAGCAGGGTTGGTGCTTGGATTGGAGACCAAGTAAGACTTTGCAGAGGAAGGCAATGGCAAACCATCTCTGCTTAATTACTTGCCTTGATAACCCTATGGGGTTGCCATAAATTGGCTGCAACTTGATGGCACTTTACACACACAGATTCTGTCTAACAGTTATTACCCAATATGGAAGTTTCTTGCCACTTCCGCTGCACAACCATCTGCAACGTAGTCTTGTCCAGTCAAAGGATGAAAATGATTATAACCTGGGTTACAACCTTTTGAGTTGTGGCCCTATAGAACAGGCTATCCTCCAACACCTGACTTTGATTGCCATATATATATAATACAATTTGTTTACTTATACTTCCTTTTTTTTAAGTGTATCTGATATGATTTTCACTGTTCACTTTATTATTTTGATGTAAAGGATGGAAGCTTCTGTCAAAAAACTGAGTCCCTACAGCATTTTCTTGTTTTTTCTGAAACGTTGGTTCAGGCTTGGGCCTACAACGAAAAGTTTAAGATGGAAAATAATTGTGCTGTAGAGAGAGAGGGAGAAGGAGAGGGAGAGAGGGGCCAATGAAAAGGGGCTGTATGGCAGATGCCAGGAAATAAAAGTAAGGCCAAGGCCAATGGTGCAAAGTAGGTAAAATATATTTTATTACTCAAATTCCCTACGTGTTTCACTCAAGAAGCTTCTTCGGGGGAATCTGCTAGTCTTGCAGTGATCTTCTTTGAAAAACCACTGCAGGACTAACAAATTTCCCTTGAAGAAGCCTCTTGGGCAAAACACGTAGGGAATTTTATCTGAGTAACAAAAAATATTTTCACCTATTTTGCACCATTGGCCTTGGCCTTATTTTTATCTCCTGTGACTTGTGGATGGCGCGGCCCTTTTATTTCTCCTTGCATGGCAAATGCCAGCAAGGAAGAAGGGGAGGACTTAGAGGAGGCCTGTGAAAAAAATCAGAATTAGAGTTCTTGGTTGGCTGTAGTTCCAGAGCTACTAAGCTACAGCATAGCAGAACTGAGCACAACTTAGTCTCAGAAAGCTGTGTTCTGAAATGCAATTTTTAAGTGTCTGGAGAACTCTTGCTGAGCCCAACAATCAGTGGCAGATGAGAACACTGAGCTGCAGAGAGAGAGAAAAGAGAATTTTATGTGATCTGTGATGCATCTTTATTTTCTCCTGTGAAGGCATGCCAGAGAATCACATATATTAGACTACAGAATGTGTCTATTTCATTGTTTTGATTCTTCAATTGACCTAAATATATCTGGCAAAAGGTAATGCTTAGAGGCATTCAGACAGCAGAAGACAAATACTGCAGAAACTCTGCTTGTTTAAAACTCTGCACAAAAAAACAGGATTTTTTGTAGTGGCAACCTTAGGTCAGATAAGAGAGGGTAACAAAATCAGACCAGGCCAATGAACATGAAGGCCTAATAAGAGACCTGATAAGGCATTTCTGACTTTATTTATACTGACTTTTATATTCTTGTTTTTATATTCTGAAGCCTTGTTCCACATTATGCTGCCAGCAAGCTATGTATCCCAGCAGGCCTCTGCTGTCCCTCTCCCATTACTATAGTGGAAAGTGCTGTCAAGTTGTAGCCAACTTATGGTGACCCCATAGGGTTTTCAAGGCAAGAGATGTCAGGATCAGGCAAGAGATTGTCAGGCCTTGCTACAGGGAGCAAGGCCTGACAAAAGACACTCAGAAGGGGTTTGTCATTGCCAGCCTCTGCATCACGACCCTGGACTTCCTTGGTAGTATCCCATCCAGATACTAACCAGGGCTGACCCTGCTAACCTGGGCCATCCAGGTCAGGGCACTCCATTACTATAGCAATTTTAAACACTCCTGTTTTTTCATTTAGAGCAATTGTATGCATGCTTTCTCAGAATTATGCCCCACTGTGCTCAGTGAGACTTATTCCCAGGTAAAGTGGATTGCAACTTTACAGTGACATCCTAAGCAAAGTTTCACCTTTCTAAACCCACTGACTGCAGTGGTCTCAGAATGGCCAATTGCTTAGGATGGCACTGTGAGTGTCCCAGCATCTTAGGCCCAGTTCCCATGACCTTTACAATTCTGTGTTCACGTACATAGGTACACCATCAAAGGGAAATATCTCAGTGTCCAGAATTTCCAGTATTGAAAGGAACGATTGCAATGAAATGGCATCAAAAATGGCCCCAGAGCAACCAGGCTGTTAGGCAGTCAAGCCTCTCCTTCAGGTTCAAACTAATGTTCTAGGCTAGGATTATGATGGCACAGCATGCCACCAACAAGCATGTGGACATTGAAAACCTTTTACATTTTGTTCTCACTGCTTGTTTGGGATAAAGAATCTAAAGCAGTGGTTCCCAAAGTGGGCAGTACCGTTCCCTGAAGGGTGGTGGGATTACGTGGGGAAGCACTAAGAGGCAAGGGGGCAGCGGGGGAGGGGCACTGGAGGCAGGCCCCTTCAACTGAGTTGTTCACTTATTTACAATAGATCAGGCTATGGCACCATGGTGGAGAATGGCTCTCCAAATTTCTGCTTCTGCATACTGCTGAAATCTGCTGGAAACTATTGGTGTGTTTTTTTTAGTAAATACACCACTACAGCTCTAGTCAAACCAGTATACTGTGTTTTGAGAAACTGTCATCATCGCGTGTTTTTGTCTCGTCATTTTTCAAGTTTTTGCTGGTAAGTCCTTTACATAATACTATTGAGCGTGGTATTTATTATTCTGTGCTCTCATTTACTGAACCTATTATGAAGTAAATTTGAAAAAAAAATACGCTTTTTAGCTATATGTTATTTTTGATGCTATCCATCCAATAATAATATTGCTAGGTTACATAAGGATTTCAAATTTCTCAATAACTGTTTTCAAAAAGGAACAAAAAAGGCTTTCTAAGGAAAAATTTAGGGGGAGAAGGAAACATCTGGGTAATTGAGGGGAAATTTAGGGTATAAATAATTTCAAAATTTCAGTAATAAGAGGAAAAATTATGATAAATATAAATACTGGGGAAATTAGGGTACATTTTCAGCAAAAGGTAATTTTAAGATAAACCTTTATAGAGAAAAGATAACATGTTGTCTTTATTCAGAATTGCAGCAATAAAACGAAAGAAAAAAAACAATAAAAAGTATTAAAAGGAGGCAATAAATTAAAATAGTCTTCTTTATTTCTTTAAGTTCAAGCTATTATTTTTCTTTTTAAAAGATATTTTATTAGTATTTTAACAAACAAATAAAAAAGAAAAAGAAAAAAGTTCAAGCCATTGTTTTTCTTGATTTTGTTTGGTCCTCCAGAACGTTTTACTCTCCTCAAAGTAATAGTATTAACCCTTGGCATAATACCTTTGGTTTTAAATGACCATAATGTGATGTAGTGTTTTTTCTTTAGCAACATTTTCACAAAATTTTCACAACAGCATATTACATCATAAAAATTGCATAAAGGTCATGTTATTGCAATTATAACACATTTCTTTACTATGTATACTATTTACTTCTGTCAAACATTTCAATGTATTATCCAGTATCCATTGGTAGTTTTTCGTATTTTCAGACATAGAAACACATATTCCCAGTCAAACATTACTCTATGGGTAAATGAATTTTATAAAATTTATAAATATATAGCAATTTTGTACATTTTCAGGAATGGGCTATAAACCTGTTGTCTGCAAGTTTTTTGTGACCATTTGGATGTGCTACATATATGAAGATATGTCTGAGCACTTTGAGAATCTTCTCCTGACAGAAATTCCTGATTTGGTCATAAATTAATTTTCAAATACTGAGGAAGTTGGGGTAGTGGAAGAACTAATTGAGCTACAAAATAACACTGCACTAAAGCCAAAGTTTAAGAAATCGTACCAAGAGTTTTGGTTACAGAAAGAAATTTCTGATCAGTATCCTGCACTATAATAGTGGTTCAGAAACTCCTTGTTGTGTTTCCAACATATTTGGGGGAACGTGGTTTTAGTGTGGTCATCCAGCCTCTCCAAACAAAGAAATCAACTCCAGATTACTAACCATGGTGATCTAAGACGCCTGCTATGTGACTTTAAAGCAGACATGGGAAACTGGTATCATTTCATCAAGTCATTCATCGTACTAAGGATTTACTGAACAGTGAAGTAGTTACTAAATGTTGTATCTAAGGTTCTTGCTAAACGACTAACTGACATCACTGGACCAAGTTCATCAATTTTGCTGAATAAACTAAAAAGTTTTAATTGGATTTTCTATAACTGTGCAATTATGATGAATAGAAGACCCTTCAAAAGGTTGTTGGGGTTCGACCAACACTTGAGGCTGAGCTTCACCTGAGCTGGTACAATCAGTCTCCTGTCGCGCTTCCGGGCGATTCCCCTTTGGTAAGGGCTGAGGAAGTCCTGTAAAGGTCTCGCGTGTAGTCTTGCCCACTGCACTGATGGAATGCAGGAAATCATCTGACCCTGCAACTTGGCCAAGGTCATGAGCTTGGACGATCTGGCTTTCGTGATGTCTCTGGAGGAGGTGCACATCCTGAGAATCTTGTCCTTTGGTAGGATGAGTTGTTTTGAACTTATCGATGATTACCCCTAGATTACCCCTAGATGCCTGAGGTTCTGAGATGGCGACGGGTGGCTCTTTCTATGATTGATTAGGAAGCCATGACTTGTCAGCATCTGGATGATGATAGCCGTGTGAGCCTTGCATTGTTCTTCCGAGGGTGCACAGATCAATAGGTTGTTCAGATAGGGGTGAATTCTTATGCCCCTCTTGCGGACCACCACAATTAGAGTCACCATGACTTTGGTGAAGATCCATGGGGCAGAAGTCAACCCCAATGGGAGGGCCTGGAACTGGAAATGAAGACTGTTGAACCGGAAGTGAAGGTACTTGCGGTGGGACGGGTGAATGGGGATGTGGAGGTACACTTCAGTGAGATCTATTGAAGAGAGATAGTCTCCCGGTCTCAGTGCTTCTGAAATCAGCTTCAGCGTTTCCATTCTGAACCATTTGTATTGTACAGATTTGTTTAGGAACTTTAGATTGAGGATGGCTCGCCAACTCCCGTCTCTTTTTGAAACGGTAAAGAAAACTGAGTAAATTCTGGATGAGCGTTCCTGGCCCGGATGTTCCGTAGATGTTGTACCACTGACAGGGTTCTCAGTTGTTTTCCTTTGCTCCTGAAGCGTGGAGAAGGGGCCATGCGATCTGGAGGAATTCTGCTAAATTCTATTAGGTAACCTAGTGAAATAATTTGGAGTACCCAGGGGTCTGTTTGGGAGGCCACCCGCTGGTTTAGAAATAGGTTGAGCCTGCCCCCCACAGGCTGACTGGGGGAGTCATTGTTTTTGTTGTCGGGTGGACTAGTCCCCTCGATCGGATTGGAAATTTGTGAAGCGAGGAGACTTGGAAAATCGTCCTCCTCGGCGAAAGGACCCACAATTAGAGGTCCGCTGGTTTCTTTTATTGTCCAGTCGGTACTGGGACAAAGAGTGGTAGGAACGAAAGGGAGTCTGGTTAGAGAAGCCCTTAGAATCCCATTTCATCACCTTGGGTAGAGCTTTCTTTTTATCCTTGGTTTCCACTAATATGGACTCCAAGGAATCCCCGAAAAGTTTATTACCCTGATAGGGATAGCCCATGAGAACTATCTTAGATCTGTGCTCTACCCGCCAAGGCCGGATCCACATTGTTCTTCTAGCAGAGATGGTTGTGGCTCTGGCGGAGTAGGACATGGTGTCCAGAGTGGAGTCCGCTAAGAAGGACACAGCCTTAAGTATCCTTGAGACGCCTTCTAAAGCACTCCTATTGTCCTCTGGAATAAGTTGGGCCAGCTTTCTGGCCCACACGATGGCCTCTCTGGAGACCAGAGCTGACGAGATGGACGCGCTGATGGCCATGGCAGAGGCTTCGTGTGACCTTTTGCAAGCCGGGTCCACTTTCCGGTCAACTGGGTCCTTTATCATGACTTGGCCTTCTTCAGTAGCTAAGTTTGCTGGATGTAAGGCGGTGACCAGTGATTCCACCCCAGGTACGCTAAGCAGGGAGGTGGTGTCATTTGCCAAACTGTACAACCTTTTGGAGGTCTGAGGGAAGCGTTTCCCTGTGAGGGTTTTCCCATTCAGCCTTAATCAGACCTGTAAAGTAATCCGGCACAGGAATAGTTCTAGAGGGCAAGTCATGCATATGGAAGAATTCCCTCGAGCCCCTCAGCTTTTCTGAAGGGCCAGAGGTAGAACCCTCCAAAAGATCAAGGGCTGCTAGAGTCTTAGTTAGTAGGGATGGAAAATCATCTATGTTAAAAATTCTATTTTATTTTCTACAAAAATATCTTCCTCTTCGGAGGAAAACTTGCCCTCCTCTCCCCCCCCCCCCCCGTCATCGTCAGTGGAGAAGGGGGAGGTATCAGGCTCTTGTAGCCGTGGATTGTCTGGCTGGACTTTCTTGGCTGCCTTGTTAAGGCATTTAGAGCCCTCTGGTCCCAGGTTCCTGGTTTCCAAACCTCGCCTGTCCCCGGGGTGGGGGTCCTTTAAAAGCGAGCCCTGATATGAGGGAGTTGGGGATGCCGCCTGAACGGCTCTTAAACCTTCTAAAAAGGCGTCTCGCACCAATGTGGAGAATTCCGCCTTCAGAAATTCCATTCCCCCTGCCCCTGCCAAGGAAGGAGGAAAGAATACGTTACCCCCAGAGAACTGGTGGCTGACTCCCGAGGAGGCGGGAAATGGAGCGGCCCCTGACGGAGTCGGAGCGGTCGCCACCACTGTTTGCTCTGGGCCGAGAACAACCTCCTGGGTGCCTGTTGGGAAAGGAGTGGACTCGGCCACTGTGTGTCCCTGGGCACCTGGCGAGAACGGTGCAGCTACAGCCGCTGTGTGTCCCTGGGCGCCGATTGCCGCTGCTGAAGACGCCTCTGTGTGCTGCTCGGTCTCACACAGCCGCAGGGTGGGTTTCAACGCCTTTATGGGTCTGCTGGAGCAGGCGGCGGCAAGAAGGCGTTTAGCCACCTTCCAGTGAGCCGACCCAGCTCTTTCTCTTGCCAGAGTAACCACTCCCTTTCTTAGATTTGCTCTTTAAGCAGGCTGCCTTGCTGCAGGAAGGGAGGCCCTGCTCTGAGGCCGCCGCTAACAGGGATGGATCCAGATCGCCCGGGACAATGAATTGGTCGGGCCGATCCTCCGCCATTTTTTTCTTGGCGGGAAAAAATCCTCTCTAGAAAGAGAAGACAGAGGGCTAGAAAAAAACAGACAAACAGGTTGAAATAGGAACGTTAGATGACACAGAAAAAGTGAGAAATACAGTAGATGAAAACCTTTCCTAATATCTCGATGTAGAGAGCTGTGAAAAGACCGCTCTCCCGATTGTGAGGCAGGAAAGAACTGAGCAGCAGGGGGGCGTTCCCTCAGGAGACAGGAAGTGAAAGTCTTTTGGATTCCTGCCTCCCGAAGTAAGCAACGCACAGCAACACCCACTCGTCAGATGCCCTTCTCTCTCAGAGCAAGAAAAGGTAATCTATTAAACTACAGACTTGGATGCTATACCTTGTTTCCGGTTACATTGCTTTTTGACAATTGTGGAGGCAGTCCTCTACTGCAGAGCATAGTCCTCTTGTGCTAGGTACTTTTCAGCTGCTTGAAAGACATTGGTCTTGTGTGAGCAGAAGTGTCAAGTGCCAGAGAATGTATGTTTTGTAGCAGAGGACCACCTCTATAATGGACAAAGAGGAGCACAAGTGTAAACAATTATACTGAATTAATCATAGGTTCATTATTAATCTTGGAAATAAATTTTCATTTTAGTCAAAATACCATAAATTATTATTTCAAACATTGAAAGCAGACTTTCATTAACTGTTATTTTATCACACTAACCAGTGAGCAATGCAAATGGAAAGCACCTAGTTATATTTAACATTGTTTTGCTTCTTTATGTTGCCTCATTTTTCTTTTCCTTTCATCATGTGGATAACCCACAGGACTAAGGGAAACAAATTATTTTCTCTTGTTTTGCTGTGATTAGGGAAAACTGATGTTCCCTTTGAGCTATTGGTCTTCATTCTAAAAAAATCAAAGCAGGCTTCTTCAAAAGTACTATGAATGTCTCAGTAATTGATTAAGTCGTGAGAGCACACTCTTCTACTTCCTCCACAATCTTGACAGCAAAGGCTGTCAGGAGATGGTCACAGAGAAGATGAATATCACAATACCCAGACTTTCTGGCTGAGGAACAACATATGGTTTACCTACCTAAAGAATTATTATCCCACCATTCTTCTAAGAAGTTTAGGATGGTGTGTATAGTTCTTCCCCATTTTACCATCACAACTTTGTGAGGTAGGTGAGGTTGAAAGAGCATGACTAGTCAAATAATATCTAGATCCCAGTCTAACCAGTGTACCATACTGGCTCGTATATATTCAACATGGGGGGGGGGGAAGAGACTAGGAAAAATGGCTTGTTTTTCAGTTTTCTAACAAAAAACCTTGGCATTTAGATAAGCACTGGAAAAAAACTTGTGAAATATTTTCTCTTTTGAAATCAGTGAAAGGCTTTTAAAAAAGCAAGGCTTTACTCACTCTAAATGCTTTCTTAGAACTGTTTGCTATGATTTTTTGTGTAGTCTACAGCATTAGATAATGGGCTGGATCCAACCAATATTTCTGATAAAAAAGAAGCCATCATCTTTGATCATCCCAAAATGCTATACTAAAAATCATAGAACCTGCATGTACAAATTTATTACTCTTGCATCCTACTCTTTTTAGCTTCTCTAGCATGAAATAGGCCCCCCGAATCATTTTATATCTAGCTCCAATGGTAGTACACTCAAAAGTAAGTCCCAGTTTATCCAGCTGTAGCTATTCACATTTTTAGGGTTATAACAATTTATCTTTATGGATAATTATTTTTACTTGTACATGTAGGGGATTATGGTGCTGGATTACAAGCCAGAGTAATACTTCAGAACAGCAGTTCTGGGGAGGGGCTGTGGCTCATTGGAAGAACCCATTTTGCATGCAGAAGGTCCCAGGTTTGATCCCCGGCATCTCCAGTTAAAAGGACCAAGTGGTATGTGATGTGAAAGACCTCTGCCTGAGACCGTGGAGAGCTGCTTGCCAGTCTGAGTCGACAATACTGACTTTGATGGACCAAGGGTCTGATTCAGTATATGGCAGCTTTATGTGTTCATATGTTCCTCTTTGTTGTTCAAGGAGAGCTTACCACCTCCCGAGGAAGCCTGTTCCACTGAGGAACCGCTCTGTTAGAAAATTCTTCCCAATGTCTAGATTTAATTTCAACCCATTGGCTCGGGTCACACCTTCTGGAGCAACAGAAAACAACTCGGCACCACCCTCTATATGACAGCCTTTCAAGTACTTGAAGATCGTTAATAAAATCAGTTTTAAGATAGCAGCTATTGTGCCAGTGAGGTGGAGATGAGCAAAACAGTCAAATATATATATTGGATGTCTTAAATTAGAAACTGGGTCTCTTGCCACCACACACGTCTGATTTGTTCCAGGTGCAAACCAAGGCAGCAGAAAACTCCATGAACTTCATTCTATTATGCCTTTAACACTAAAGCTTGGGTATGCATTATCTAAACCCTGTAAGTATTTCTATAGTTCTGGTTCAGGCATGCCATACCAATACCTGTTTTAAGACAATCATGAACCATCAAACTTGGCACAACCCGACTGGCGTTTGCATCCTCTCTTCTTTCCCCAGCTACTTTGATGACCCCCAGAATTCCAACTTGAAGTGTCAATGGAAACCTTTCTGCCATCTGTTCTCTTGCCCCATTTGAATTTCAGCGCAAACGCGCATAAGTTGAGCATTAAGCAGACAGTTCCAATGTAATATCTGCTTCAACAGGAAGGTTCCAGGAAAGACTGTTCTGCACGGAATGAGGCCTGGGTCGCTGGGAAGGCACAGGTGTAAAATCTAAAAGCACGCCTTTTTGTGAAAGCAGTCTTTGGCAGTACTCTTACACACCTCGCTGGCACTACGGCAGCGTCCATTAAGGCCTGCCCTTTCTTTCGCAAGGCGAGAAAGCGACTAAATCTGAACAGGCGCACATCGTCATCTCTGTTCGGACTGAGAGGACGTTACAGGCGGCCGAGCAGTCAAGCCACTCTCCCTCCCCCCACCCCACCATCCTCCTCCCCACGATCCTCAAGCGTCTGTGATGGAAATAGGCCAGTCATCCCCGCCCCCGCCCTCGGCCCTGACCTGGATTGCCCAGGCTAGCCCAATCTGGCCAGATCCCGTAAGGGAAGCACAGTCGGCCCTGGTTAGGACACGGACGACAGTCCGCCGGGGGATGCCAGAGAGGCAGGCAATGGCGCACCACCTCTGAACGTTTGTTGCCTGGAAACCCC
Source organism: Euleptes europaea (assembly GCF_029931775.1). NCBI lineage: Eukaryota > Metazoa > Chordata > Lepidosauria > Squamata > Sphaerodactylidae > Euleptes > Euleptes europaea. The sequence goes on along the minus strand of NC_079314.1, from coordinate 81,306,523 downwards.
CACAGGGTAGCCATAAGTCGGCTGCGACCTGACGGCAAAAGGGGGGGGGAATCTCCCCTCCGCTCGCGGGTGCCCGACTGTTTCAGACTCTCCTGGCTGAGCGAGCCCCTACCTCACCCCTCGGGCGCTCGGCGTTTAAACCCGCCCGCCGCCGGCCACCCGGACGCCCCCCTCGCCTCCTCTCTAGGCGGAGGGGTCGAGGCGCCGAGACGGCGGGAGGGGTGCTGAGGCCTGGGAGGGGCCGGGCGCGCGCGCGCCCCAACCGCCCCCTCGCCCTCCTCGGGGAGCCGCTAGTGGCAAAGTCAACGACCCGCAGCCCGCCCGGCCTCGTCAAACGCCTCGGTCCGACCCTCCTACGTCATGGAAACAAAGCGCGTCAGGTCGTGACAGCCAATCGGAGGCACGCGAGGGGGCGGGGAAGCCGAGGCGAAGCGCCTCTTCGGGCGCGGGTCCCACTCGCAAGCCCCGCCCCCTCTCTTCCCTCGAACGCCCCCCTCCCCACCCGTGAAGGCGCTGGGCTTGCGGACCCCCTCCTCTTCCTGCAACCCTAGCGAGACCCTTGTCACGTGACTGGGGCCGTGGTGGTTCGGGACGCGGCGGCGGTGGTGGCCGCCACGGCCGTGGTCTCGTCGGGGAGGGCAAATGAGCAGGCAAGTGAGCGAGCGAGCGAGCGACCGACCCCTGCAGCCGCGGAGGACGGGCCGGGCCGCTACGCCCTACGCCCCCCTGGCGGCGAAGGAGCCGGCTCCTTCCCCGGCGCAGCGCTCCGCCGAGCCCAACGCGCCTGCACGCTGGCCCGCCTGCCGCTGACTAACCGGCGCGAGGCGCTGGCCAGCTACCGCTGAGGGCGGGGCCGGCAGCCCGGCTCCCCCCCTCCCCCCTCCCCGTTTGCAGGCGGGCTTGGCGGCGGCTTGGGCTCGCGCGTCGCGGGGCGGGGGGACCCTGTGTGGCGGGCGGCGGCGGCCGCGTGTGGAGGGGCTTGGCCGCAGCGGTTACGGTAAGAAGCCACCGGGGCGGGTGAGGGGGACGGGGGGGGAGAGAGAGAGAGAGAGAGAAAGACGCGTGACGGGAGAGGGAGCGGAGGCGTCGTGTGGCGCTGGATGCCTCGTTACCGGCGGCGCAGGTGGCGGGACTGAACTGAGCCGCGCAGGCCAGGCGGCTGGGGATTAGCCTGCCGGAAGGAGGAGGAGGAGGAGGGGGCAGAGAAGAGGGGGCGGTGGAGAGGCCGTTTGCGCCCCCCCTCCTCGGCCGGCCTCGGGAAACCCACGCCGCCGCCGCCTGGAAGAGCGGCACAGTGTGACCTTGAGGGCAGCCGGGGAGCGACGCTCTCGCCTCAGCCGCCCACCCCGCCCCGGTGTCTCGGCGGCCGCCGCCACGGGAGCCCCGTCGCGGGCTGCCCTGCCCCCCCCCCGGGGCTCCCTTTCGCCCGCCTCCGTTTCGCGCCTTCCCCAGCGGGCCGCCCGTTAGGTCGAGGCGCTTCTCCGTCTCCGGTTCGCATGGCCGGGTTAAGTAGCTGGGATTAGATTGCCGCAGCTGCACGGCGTTTTCATCCCCGGCCGCCTCGGGCTCTGCCCTGCCCGGCGGAGAGAGGGAGGGGGGGGGGAAAACGCCGGCGGGCCGGCTCTTTCTCGGGGGGAGGGGGGGTCCTGGCGGAGGTGGGAGCTGGCCCCTTGGGGCTGGCTTCCCGGGAGCCTGCCTTCCCACCTGCCAGCCGGCTCGTGCTCCCAGTCGGAGGGTAGCCGGCGAGCATAATACCGATTTGGCGGCTCCTCTTTCAGCGCCCCGCCCCCGGGTTTTAGCATGACATGAACGGGACGACACGGGCCGCGAATGCTTGGACCCTGATTTCAGGCGCCTCTCCGAAATGCAGCGTGGCCTTTGTTGAGGCTGGTGGAAGCGGCGTGCGGGGCTGGTCCCGGTTCCTAGCAGGAAGTGCTTCCTAAAGACCTGCTTTGCAGGGGCCCTCGCCTTTCTGCCGGCGGGGGTGTTCGCTGTCGCGGGCCACCTGAGCTCATGGAGAGCCCTTCACGCTGGAGGTGACGCTGCTGCCAGTCCGAGAAAGGGCTGCATATCTATCCTGGGCGAATGGGTACTTAGAAGACCGGTAACAGAGGGTGTATGCGTGTTCCAGAGAGCTGGCACGTTTACCTGCATGGATGTAAAAAGTTGGATGTAGCTGGAAGAAAAAGTACTGGTATTTTTGGAAGACAACTTGGGAGCTAAATGACACTTGGTGGTGTTGCTAACCTATATTGTAACTGCTCCTAATGTAGAGAACTATCTTGGAAAAGATCCCGTTTCATTTAAACAAGGTAGGAGGTTGAAGTAGTAACCTTTCCTAGGCCTGTATACTTAATTCTGTTTTAAGAGCCTCTGAATTGTAGACATTTCTACTGTGCCCTGTTCTCTCTGCACTCCAGTTGCCAATTTCAGTAAGGGGGTGCTTAAGATAACTGACCTTTGATCATATTCTCTGAATATAAGTATGTGAAGGAAGTCTTTGACATGATTTTCACATCACTAAGCTTTGCTTTTGGTCCTTGTGAACGGTTAAAATTTTTGGTGTTGGGTTGCTTGTCATTTTGAAAGCTGGCATAGTTTAGTGGCTGTGAGCTGGGAAGTCCCTTGTTGAAATTTCACTTCTGCAATGAAATAGATGGCCTTAAACAAACCTTAATGGTTGTACTCTCACCACCTTTCCCTGGCCATATGACTTACCTTGCATTGAAATATAATTGTAAAGTATTACTTTTTCCTCATGGAACTTGTGTGGTGGGATTGTATTCAGTGCACAACTATAAAGGAAGGTTTTGACAGTGAGATGTACATCAGATGTTGTGAAGCATACATGATGTAGGTCTTCAACACAGGAATGCACAAACCACTTGAAATACACACCTGGTGCATAACATTCTTAGCCAGTATTGTAATTTGACCTGTGAAGACCTTGCTCTGTAAAACCAATGCTCTGTAAAAGCATTGGCAGTTGATCTTAAAATATTTTGATAGACAATTGACTTATGATAGTTGCAGAGTATATACCTGTTAGTACCTTGGGATGTGAAATATGTGGAAAATCTGCAGGTGTATTGTAGGAATAAATTTATGTGATCTTTAGTTCATTGATACATTTATACTAGTAGTTTCAATTGTTCTGAAGCTTAAAATATTGTATAGTGAATGGAAACTTTAGTCTGCAAATGGAAAAAGGGTTCTGCACAAAAAACGGACAAAAATAATCTCTGAAGCTGGAATTGATATATTTGGAATGGATATTATTATGGGGTCTGAGTTTACTTGTTTCTTGGGTTAATGCAGTGGTATCAGAAATCCCCATAGTTCGTGCATATGAAGTAGATGTGCTGGAAGAAAGCATGTATAATTATTGGGGTGGGTTTTTTTTTTTTTGCTTTTATGGCACTGATTAGTAATTTCTCAAAAAACAGTACCAGCATTCTAGTTATTCCTTAGAACAGATCAAAGTTAACGTTCTTGTGAAATGGGTGAATGAAAGTGAGGCTGGAAAGTTTGCTACATGAAACCTGATGACTACAGAACAACTGTCTTCAAACATCAAACCATAAAACTCAGAACATGTTTCATAGGTAACACAATTCTGACTGTTTTCTGAGCTTGATAATGTTTATTTCTAGGCAAAACTCTATTTGGGTATAATGATGATGGTAAACTAAGCCTTGCAAATTGTATTTGTATTGCAGGTCGAAGATGGCAATACGAAAAGGAACGTGGAATCATTGTATTTGCATTACTACTATATTCTACTAGAGGCCATAGTGCACAAATAGTCCACAGTTCCTCAATTAATTCAAATTACACTGAAATCCCATGCTTGTGGTTTACAGCCTAGCATTCTGAATTAAGTGGAACAAATTGGAAGGTCTGCAAAATAGGATTAAAATGGAACTACTGGTCAAAGTGAAATGAAATTCTTGGGTAGGAAAAACAATCTTTTCTATGTTATCTATTAATATGCAATTTTCCATAATAGGCATTTTAAATATTCCTTCAAGTTTTACTCATGGTGTGATTCATCTGGCATGAAAAGATGGAGTGGGTGGGATTTGCCAGTATGACCCCTGAAGATGGTACAAAAACAGAACATTGAGATTGGTCTTCCTGGAAGAAGCACTGGTGCCAGTTGGAGTGAATGCAGTCTTTAAGAAATTCAAAGGACTTGTACTTATGTAGAAATTAAATCTTGTTGTATTCTGGAAACCAAGGTTATTAGGTATCTGTCCTTGAGACTCTGTTGTAGAATCTAGTTTAGGAGGATATTGGCCACCTTCCTAATATCAGCTTTTATTAGAGCCAGGTGTTTCTTGTCAGTGATAGAAATTAAGAGCCATTGATGTTTCATTTCAATGATTAGCCCAACCCATATGGATATACTTTCTCAGAGAAAAATTCAAGTCATGTCTCTAAAAGATTCATCTTTCTCTCATTTCTAATTCAGAACATTGATTTCTAGTAAATAAATAAATGTTGCCCTTAAACTTTTATCTGGCTATAAAACAATGCTGCATTTTTCAGACTGTGATGAAGTAGATCTTCTGTTACGTCTTAAAGTCTGTGTCTTTTATGCGGAATAACTTGGTTCTACTGTATTTCTAAACTCAATTCTGTTGACAGTTGTTGATCCAACATTATCAAAACTAGGGGAAAATATTGAATAAACTGGTAATTGCAGCTGAAAGTATTTTGTTACTATATGTTTAGAGCTGTGTCAGCATCATTTCCAAAAGTAAAAGCAGGTGAGAGCATAAATTAGACAGCTATTGGAGTAAATGGCTAGCCTAGCACTAAACATCATATAAGCTACCTGCTATGAGTGGAATAGCTAAGCCTGTTCAATTTCTCAGAACTGGTGAGTACTCTTTTATCATCAGTAGTTAAATTGATACTTCATAAATATGAATAAGCACTTCACAATGGTTTGTCATTGTAAATTGTCCTGCTTGAAGCTGAATACAGGCACTACCAAGGTCCTGTGGATTAGAGAATTATCTTTAAAAGAAAGTTTCTCTAACATCTCTTTAAAAAGTTGTAGCAGTGTTTGTAAATACCTAGCCATAATTGTCTGGTCTACTCAAGTTCAAGTCATGCCTTTGTAACCTCAAGACTTTACTTCTATAATACCCTAAACATAGGATTACCAGGACTGTTTAGAAGCTACTGCTGTTGCAGAATAAGATACCTTACACGCTGCAAAGTGAAAAAATAGAACACTGCACCATTTTCTTCTATGCTATGCACTGGTTTTCTTCAGTCATTAGGACATAATTTTAAGGTATTGGTCATGACCTATAAAGCATGTCCCGCACAGATGAGATAGCTTCCTTCCCCATGTGCATGCATGATCTCTTGAACTGCATTGTGTGCCCTTCTGCTGCAGAGAAGATACTGTAAATAACAGGTACAAAGAAGTAGTTTGGATTGTAATTGTATACTTAGGGATCTCTATACCTCTGGAGGTACTTGTGAACCCTATCCTGACCTACTCTTCAGAAGCAATACAAGACTTAACTGTTGTGCATATATTGGGTAGCTGGTTATGTTTAATGTACCTGGCCCGATCCTCCTGGACATTGTGAAATATAATTTCAGAAATGACGAGATGCAGTTAGAAGTTGGCAGCCCTTGCTGTAAAATGGCAGAAACCTCCAGAATTGCTAGATCTGCATTGAAGACGCTTTTGGAAGGGGCACTTCTTCAGGCTCTTTCATCCTTTCCTTACTCCTTTTCATCTTTTATACTGTCCTAGTTCTTCTTTTCTCCTTCCCCACTCTTGTTACTACCATTGCTGTAGGCTGAATTCTAACTTCTGCTTGTGATGGGCACAAATGCAGCTTACTATGCTTGTCCACTCCCTTCCTTCATCCCCTTGTGCATGGTTTGGGAAGCCTAGAATCAAACACCAGTTTACTGGGACATCCAAATGCAGTGGCACATTGAAGTTTGGTTCCTTACCACAAAGTTGATTTCTGAAGTAAGCAATTGGGAATTGGAAGATTTTCAGGTTTGAGAAGCCTTGATTCATTCTTGGTGCCTGAGGAGGGAAGGAGGAGAGCATGGCGCACTGTGTTCATGCTCATCGTGAACAACATTTTGTCTGGATGCCTGAATGCAGCTAGAATTGTTTGTAGCTAGAGAGAACTTATTGTTTCAGTGACTTCTCACATGTGCTCTCTCAAACCTCCGGCCTTAGAAGGATCCATAGTTCTTCATAGTGAGCATTAGCAGCTCTTGGCAAGTGAGTAGGTGAATGACAAATTCAGCTTTGCCAGCTGATCTCATGTTAGAGAGAAATATCTTTTGGATTCTAAGCATGGTCAGATGGCCAGGTAGACGCTCAAATATGAGTTAGATTTTGGTGATGAAGCAGAATTTCAGTTTCTAGGAAACCATGTTCTTACATCAGTCCCGCCAACATTTATCTGTACTTGCCACATAACCTGTTGTGTGAAACTAGGGGTGCAACTCTCAATAATAAGGCAGGGGGCATAAATGAAATCTCAGAGCTGTACTATCACCGTAGCTACAGAACAGCACTTTGGCCCACATTTATAACCAATTGTGTTCACACTATAGCAGTAGTACTCACTCCAAGGCTTGCAGACAGCCACATTTTCAGTTACCATCAACCAAAACAACCACATCTGCTTCCATCGCAGGTATGGAGCCTGAACCTTATGAAGTCTTGCAGTTTACCTGCTCATCTGATCGCAGCAGTGACTTTCTTGGTTATATATTTTGAGAGACCGTCCAAGAATTTTTCTGTTATACAAATATCTTCCATCCTTTATCTGTTTCCAGCCAGTTTATAGTGATGGACCCCCTTCTGTACAGTAACCCTAACTTGCCCTGTTGTATTGAACTGATGCTTCTCTCTCATCATCATTTGCACCCTATCACAGTTTTTTTGCCCCATGGATCTTTCTGCTATACTACTTTTTGTTCCCTTTCTCATCAAATGGGAATAGTGCATAATTTCTGTGAGTGCACATGCTGAGGTTCATCTCAAGTTGGCTCGCTGCAACAGAATGGGAAAAAAATGGTATCAGGTCTACCTATTAATAGAGAATAGGTGGTAACCTGTAACAGAATGTAATCCTGTTATGACACTACATGGGCTGGGATGCAGATAACGTAAATATTAATTTTTGGAACTCCCCCAACAGCTGCATATAGTGAAAGTAATTTTGATGTGGTTAATGAATTTTCCCAAAATATATAATGAACGATTTAAATCTATGGTGGCAGTGGCAAGAGTTATTGAATGGACAAAAAAATTAGCAGAATATGTAACCATGGCTAAAGTAGCATCATTAGTGCATAACAGATCAATCTCTGAATTTTATGAAAAATGGAAAATATATTTAATAACATAACTATAAAAAGAAATAAAATGTAAGAATCTAAGCAATATGTAAATATAATTAGAAACTAGAAAGTGGTAAGTCAAAGAAAGTGATAAATGGATTGTAATCATAGCAAATTCCAAAACAATTTAACAATTTGTATTTGTATGTTTATTTTGTGTGAAAAATAATTAAAGTTTTAAAAGTTAATGGATTTTCCTGCCACCATAGGCCCAAACAGTTGTATCTGAATAGAATACCGCCGTTGCTTCACTAATCTAACCTGGCCCACTTTCCTGAAACATGAGGCAAGTGCCGCATTAGTGCTCAGAAGAGCTGCAAGTGGCCTGTCGAAGAACCACATGTGCCTTCTAAACCACTCAGTATCACTGTGATACAGCATTTACAGTCCAAGATTTTTTCAATTATACAGCTATCTTCCATCCTTTATCTGTTTCCAGTCAGTTTATAGCAATGGATCCCGTCTCCAAAGTAACCCTAACTTTCCCTGTTGTGTTGAGCTGATACATCTTCATCTTCCCCTCCTACATTTGTCATATACTGTCTGCGTCATTCTGTTCACACTTATGGATCTGTTATGTACAGTAAAAGTATAATAAATTGTACCTGTGGTTATTTTGTGGGTTAAATTTTGTTGCCCTCGGTCAATTCTGCTGGTGCACAGGCAGATGAATGAGGTGGTGCATGTCGTTAGAAGTATTTATAAGCAGTAGATTGCATTAAATGCACACCTGACCTGTCCAACTGCATCTGTTGCTTAAGCTGAAGAGGCTTTAAACCTTTCTTTTAAGATGGCTGCTCCATTCTTGAGTGTATTCTAGTTGATGGTCTTTGTGTGTGTTCTAATTTGAATTAATATTCCTTGAATGTGAATGACCAAGAAGTGATGCAGTGAGGCTGTGGCACAGAAACAAGTAACTTTCTTTTCTGGAAAAGTCCTATCTAATCACACATTCAAGAGTTGTTTTTTTCAGCGACATTTAATTCTAAACAGCTACATTAATGGGTTTGTATTTTTGGCTTTTCATTTATTTTAGTCCTTGAGATTCTTCCAGTTCATTCTGCACATCTTCCTGATTCTTTGGTACATGAACAGTCCACTGTAGTGGAAAGTCATGTTTGTGTATAGAATGACCAGGATCAAATTGCTACTTGGCTATTACTAGTAGGTGGCCTTGGGCATGTTCATATAGGAAAGCAAGTATAGTGGTTGGAACAGGATCTGGGTAGACGTAGTTTTGAATTCCCCACTGTGCCATAAAGATGTCTACCTCACACAGGACACTGCCCTGAGCTGCTTTGAGAGAGGGCAGGATAAAATTGTACTAAGTAAAATGAGAAATTCACAGTCTTTAAACATTAGAAAATGCTATAGAACCAAATACATTTCCCCGGAGTGCTGGTGTCTTGTGGTACTTGCTATTAAGTATCTAGAGACATTCTTGGACATTTGCTACCTGTGAGGGCCTAATGCAAGCAAATTGAAAACAAACTTCTCTCTTAGTTATCTGCAGTTCACAGATAACTTGGATGGAGGTGTGCTGGACTAGGACCTGAGAGATCCAGATTCAAATCCCCACACTGCCATGGAAGATTTCTGGGTGACCTTGGGCAAGTCACATACTCTCAGTATAACCTACCTCACAGTATACTGTTGTTGTGAGATTAAAATGGAGGAGAGAACAATGTAAGACAATTTGGGTCCTCTTTGGGGCATATAAAAATGAAACAAATTTGTGCTGAAGTATAGGGTGGGAGGGGCACTAATCCCAAGTGAATGGACTTGTAGAACCATTTTATCCTATGACTCTTTAAACTGGTTCTTCATTAAGATGTCAGTAACTGTCTCTGAACATTTAGAGGTTTTTAAAAAATGTAATACTGAAATCTTTTTTTCAAAATTCAGATCAGTTACATCAACTGCAGTTATTAAAAACCTTAAAGGATATCTCTGGCACCATCATTCTTGTGTTCATTTGCAAAGCTCTTCCATATTTAATTAAAATGAAAGATCCAATATCTGTTCCATGTTACCTTCTAGTTATAAGGGTAGTATTAGCAGTGATAACTTGGATTGATTGTGGACCTGAATACAAATGTTGATGAGTGAGTTAGAACTCTGTAGCCGTGTTCATGATATGAACATTTTGGAGACCAAGATTAGCCTTTAATATAGTCTATCCTTCCAGGGCCTTAGATAGGTTTAGATATTTACAGGCTTCACAGAAGGGTATTTCAAATGATATAGGCTATCACCTATTAATGACCTTGTGTGGGGGGCTGGATGTTTGTTCAAACTACCTGTAAGATTTGTCTGCTAACACCACTTTCAATAAAACAGATCTGTTCCTATATGTAATCACTGGGATAATAGTATAGATCAAACCTTTTACAGCCAAAAAAGCTGTCTTCTTACTTAATTAGCTCTTCCATTAGAAGAAGTTTCACTTAAATTGGAAGAAGGCTTCAAATTTTGCTCAGTAGTAGGATAGGGGTCAGATTCATCCTAATGTATATACTGCTTCTAATATATCCAGAGAATTGCTAACCTGAATTCAGGCAAATTCTTTTATCTCTCCCCCCCCCGGTAGATGATTGATCATTATGGATTAGGGTTGCCAACCTCCAGGTACTAGCTGGAGATCTCCTGCTATTACAACTGATCTCCAGCCAATAGAGATCAGTTCCCCTGGAGAAAATAGCTGCTTTGGTAATTGGACTCTGTGGCATTGAAGTCCCTCCCCAAACCCCGCCTTCCTCAGGCTCTGCCCCCAAAACCTCCAGCTGGAGGTGAAGAGGGACCTGGCAACCCTATTATGGATGATAATTTAGATATTCTGGGACTGAGCATTATAAACACAGGTGCATGGTAGACTTGAACAAAATATGTGATCTTTTCCATGTTCTGAAATGTGGCATTTCTGTTCTGTGGAAACTGACCTCTGCAATACAGAATGTTATCTTTGTCTCTTCTCTTCCCCCCACTTCCCAGTGTTGATATTCTATTGTAGGTGCTCATATAAATAGTTAAATGTGCAAGAAACTGGTGAAAAATAGCATCTGAATGATGTTGGCTTAAAATTGAAATGAATGTTTAGATCTTCAGAGAGAACACATAAGAAATAAATATGATCGCTGCCATTTATCTAGATGAATGTATTTTCAGTTATAGTATGACATGCAGTAATTCTGTTCTTGCACATTATGAAATGCTTTCCCCTTGTTTGAAGATACCATATAAGTAACAACATTAATGTAGGTTTGTAAGCAAAAACTGAACTGGTAAATTTTTGAGAATTTGTATTGGCTAAATACATCAATTATCAATGTTGAAGGATGAGGCTTTATTTTCCTGAGCAAACATGTTTTGGAACGCTGAAAAATGGATATAGAGTAGAAGTGAAAATAGATGACAGGCTTCAAATGGTCAGTTAGTACTTAAGTTTTCAGTACTCCTCCAACAGATCATTTTTTGTGAAATCTCTGCATATGTTAGAATGCTAATTCTTATCCATTTTTTAAAAAGTACCATTGATGCTGTATAGGCTAACACATTATATGAAACATGAGTGCTAAAAGCAGCTGCTAGAGGCCCTGGTCTAGGTCAAGGATGTGAAAGGGTGTGTGTAAGTTATTTAAATACACTCTCCTCACAGCTGCTAATTGTTCTCTGCAGGACGGGGGAGCATAGGGGTATCACTATACCACTGGTGTTTCTCTCACTGTGAGCGTGAAGGCATCTTGGCATCCAATGTTAATTAAGGAGACACAGCAATTTCAGAATTCCTTTCTCCATTGGTTGGACTGATGGAGTTCTTCCTTTCATTTCCTGAATAGAAAAGGAGCACAGAATGGTTTAGCCCCCCCCCCCCACCATGCATCTGCTTTTAGCAAAGGGACAACTTGTTGCATATATCTCAGTTGCATCTAATTTGGTGTTTAATATTTCCACTTTGATAGATGAGCTGTATCAGATGTTGCACAGCTGACAGTGAATGTGTACATAAGCATCCACCAAGCATTTTAAATTTTGTTAGATCTAGAAGTGCTTGTTGGAAAAAAATGTTGGGGTTGGTGCTAAAGCTTATCAGCTTAATATTGTGGTTGCTAGACAAAGGCCATATGGTGAGCAGAGGACATTAACTAGTTCTTAAGTCACACACACATAGCCACTGTCGATATTAGTTTCTTATATTTGTTCGCTGACGGAGAGGGAACATTGTGTGTGTGTAGTGCCATCAAGGTGCAACTGATTTATGGTGTCCCAGTAGGGTTTTCAAGGCAAGAGATGTTCAGAGGTGGCTTGCCATTGCTGCCTCTGCATAGCAACTTTGGAGTTCCTTGGAGGTCTTCCATCCAATTACTAACCAGGGCTAATCCTGCTTAGCTTCTAAGATCTGATGATATTGGGCTACCCAGGTCCATGCAGGTCAGAGCAAACATTACTGAGATATATGTGATGAACTTGAATTCATGTCCTGTCACCTATTTGGTACTAACAACGAAAATATACCAGACTGGTTTGGCACTGTAGTACAACCAGTTGCTTGATAGTTGGGAAAACACTTGCGCTAACTGTAATAAGATTGTTATGATTCAATGTGAGGGGAAAAAATCCAAGGACACAGGCATTTGCTTCCTTTTCCTGAAATATGTCTGGATGCTCGTTGGATTAGAGATGATAAACGCATTTGGAAACCTGCAAAGTTGTCCATCATTAATGCCTGTTTTTTGTGTGTTTTTTAGCTCTGTTAAGTATAGTGTATTGTACCGCTTAACTCCATTTGATGGTGAAGCTTTCCAGCAGCAGAAGGTAGCCATGGGTTACAACCCAACATACTTAGCTCTCCTCTGGGCTGATTCATACCTGCATGTCCATTCATTGCTGTTTGCCACTCAGTGACTTACAGTCGAATATGTGAACTGCTTCCACTAAAAATTGCCTGGAATGTTAATGGAGGTCTTTGTAGCATAGTGTCTCAGTATAGCAATCATGGTGATGCATAGACATGCCTGTACTTAATCTCTGGCAGACTGCTGTTATAAAATCAGAAATGGTACAGTAATGCTTCGGTAGCTCAGATTAAGGGAAGGCTTTAAAATTCCTGGCCTGGGATCCTGCCCCAAACAGATATTTCTGTATGTGCAAGGGAGGGGGTGGTTTAAGTGGCATGTTAATTATTTGTTCCTGCATCATCTTGTGTTTCTCTGCCCCAAAAGGTGTCCCTTCTTTATGAGCAGCATGGAAGGCTTCCTGGGAAAAATAGCTAGGAAAGCCCCTTGTGGGGTAGTCTGTACAAGCAGGAATCTGCAAGGATTTGGGAAAGCATCTTATTTCCTCCTCCACCACTGTTTCTTCTTTCCCTTCCTTGAAAGCCCCATAGCCCCTATCTTTTCCTGTTTCCTTTTCTCCTTCCCACCCAACAGCCAACCAACATTTATCTGCCCATCAGTCTTCAGCTCCTCCTCCCCTCCCAGCCTCTACTTAGGAAAACTATGGCCCAATTGTGTGGTGCTGGCTGCTGGGCCAGGTTGACTTGCATGGTAGGGAACCCTCAAAGACTTGTGGGAGCGCACCTCATTTTCCCCTGTATCCTCCTCCCCACATCGTTGCCTCTTTCCTTCCTTGGGCAACTCCCATATCCTCTCCCCTTTCTTTCCTGCAAACCCAAGAGATCCCCCCAAGTTTGTAGAAAAATGTGTTTTGGGTGTGGCCCTGATCCACACATTTATATATCTGCAGATAGTGGGTACACTTGGGAAATAGTATATGAAAACAGAGCTTGAAGGGACCTAAAGGGTCATCTAGTCCAGCCCCTTACACAATGCAGGAAATTCATAATCACTCTCCAGTAACTCCTAGATGCCCAGAAGAAGGCAAAACACACACACACACACACACACACACACAACTCCAGGATCCCTGGCCAGTTTGCCTGGAGGAAAATTCCTTCCTGAACCCAAAGCAGCAGTCGGCATTACCTGAGGCATGCAAGAAAGGGCCACTAGAGTCGAGCACTGACTCCTTCCCTTCCTGCCCTCCCTCTCATGATCTTTCTAACTTGACAGAATTGGCATTGCTATCAGATGGCCATCAAGCCTCTGCTTAAAAACCTCCAGAGCCACTGCCTCCTGAGGGGGCCTGTTCCAACAGAGGAACCTCTCTAAGTGTCACTGAGGAACCTTTCTAACTAAATGTTTAGCCGAAAGTGTTTGATTTAATTTCAACCTGTTGGTACTGGGCCAACCTTCTGGGGCAATGGACATGATATAGATGATGATATTTGGATTTCGGCTCTGTGTAACGAACTAGAGGCTGCATGTATTTCTCTTGTGCATATTCTGAATTTTTTATTTGTAACTAGAGCTTAAAAGCCCATCACTAGTAAATAGTTGAAATGAACTTCTGCAGCTAGGGGAATCATCTTACTGCATTGAAAGAAAGCCACTTGATATATGGGAAATGGAGCTGTAGCTATGTCACCCTCCCCCCATTTTGGAAAACTGTAATCTTCCACCAGCAGGTGAAGACTTTTTTGTTTGGTTTGATGTACCCCCAATAGCTGTTATTGGCCCACCTCCATGTGGTGTTGTGTACTTGTGTTTTTTTTAATTGTTTAAATTCTTTATATACAGAATTTTAAATGCTGTTTTAATGTTGAAACCTTTCAGTGATTTGATCACCACCTTGGGGCCTCTATTTGACGGGAAGGGAACATAGAAATGTTTTAAATAAATAATTTGAATTGCAGTTTCATTATTTTGGGGGAAATGTTGAGGTGGTTAACCAATCTAGTTTGAGCTTAATTCTCTTAGGCTGTAAGTATTCATGTGACGCTATATTTGTATGTGACTTGTAGAACTCCTGGTTGTAGTGATTCCTGTGGTTTGAGAGCTTAGTCTGTGACTACAGGATACTTCAGCCTGGAAAAAAAAAATTCGCTGATGTGTTGCTATAGTTGCAGTTAGTCTTACAGCTTCAGAGGCTGCTATCAGTTCTGTCTCTTGAGTAAGCTTTAGATCTGACTTCTTGTTCTCCATATTTGAATTTTTTTGAGAAAGTGATGGTTACCGAGAAATCATCTTATGTGCTTGGCAACATGATGTCATGAAACCCCGTAGTGTTCTAATAACTGGAAAAATGCAATCAAAATTGCTGAATTTAAAAGCTTAAAATCAAAGTAGCATTGCAAACTTTAGCTTTATTCAAAGCACGGGAAATCAGCATACCAAGTAGAAAAAGTTAAAACCATTGGGACTCCCCCCCCCCCCCGTTGCATGGCGGAATCTGTATTGTTTTAAGGCCGTTCTGTACGATTTTAATATGAGGTTTTAATGGCTGTTTTATTGATTTTATGTATTAAAAGGTTTGTTACCCGCCATGAGCCCGGCCTCGGCTAAAAATGAGGGTGGGCTATAAATTTGAAAAATAAAATAATTAAATAATATAAAACCTTATAATATTAATGCTAATAGCATGTATTTCGGCTTCATCTGTAACTAGCACAGCTTCTGAAACCTGAAGTAGTGTGTACATGCTTATTCATGCCTGCGACCTATAAGAGTCTTCTTTCAGATAAAAGGTGTAAATTGCATATACTGTAACACTTAGTTAAATGTAATGGGAGATGGTTGGAGTGAGCCCTTTCACTTTTATATTGATATTGCTGCTTTCTTGAATTACAATGGGTCATTTCCCAAAATCTCTTGTCAGTGTTACAGTAGCTAAGGGTGAATTTGGACTCGAAAAATCCAGGTATAAACCTTTATTCAGCTATAAGCTCAACTAGTAGTCTTCAGCCTAGGCCACCTAATAGGGATATTGTAAGATTTAGAAGAAAAATTGCTATAATCTCCTTAGAGTAGGGGAATACAGATCTGTATTGAAGACCCTGGACAATTCAAAGAATGATTACTGCTGCTAACACAGCCCCTCTTGCTAGACTACCCGTATGAGTGGTCTCCCTCTATTTCTTCCATAAACTCTGGATCGTGTTGATATCAGTTCATTGACTGCTCAGATACATTAGCTGAATGTTGTTGTGCATTTGATCCCAGGTATGGTTGAGACCAGGGTGGATTTGATTTAAATCACTAGTCAGTAAGACTATATTTAAGTCATGGTTTTCTACATAAACAGCACTTCTCATTATGTAGTTTCATTCAGGCCACCAGACCTTGCATTTCTTTGCTGCGGTGTTTGCATTTTGCACACATACCTGCCTTACCTATAGGTAGAGGAACTTAATTAAAATATTCCCAAACTGGGTCTCTTTTACGGCCTGCTGCCATTATAGGTTTTCTCCTCCACGGAGAAAACAATATGATAAACTTCAGGCTATAAACACAAAGATCCCAAGACTTGTGAAGAATTCTGCTCAAAAGGGTTCCCCATCATTTGTACTGTTTGCCCCTCCCCATCTCACACCTGGATGCTTGTGCAGAACTGTTCCGTTTCAGTCAATCTTCTATTCATTTAACTTCTCGCAATTTACCACTTAAGAGGTAAGGGATTGATTCTGTACATAGATTTGCAAAGGAGCAATGGAATTAAGGTCTTTTTCTCAAATCGGTATGTTTATTTTATAACAATTTTGCTGTGAAGAAGAGGCATGTTATCTCTGCAAACACAAATTCTCAGTTTTGAGAACTGCAAAACCAAGTATCTGTGATAATATCTTGTAGATAGAAAAATTTCCCAAAATAATCTTATAGAAACCTTCAGAAGAGCATGTCATTGTGAATGGATTAATGGAGTTCATTTACCAAAAAAATTAAACATTTCATGAATATACAGCCTCATGCTACATAATTAAAAACTAACCCTTTGGACTATACAGCTCACTTCTTCAGTTGCCTCATACCCTGCCAGAAATTGTGTTAGTCTTTAAGATGCTACTGGACTCTTGCTCTTTTCTACTTTTAATGGTATCATAGGCTAGGAGAGGTAAAAGTAATGCTTCCTTGCTTCCCAGCCCTAGATGAACCTTGGGATTCATGTCACTTAGACAGGCAATTTCTACGCTACACTGTAACTAAGCTGATTTAAAAACTGTTTTGTCTTTCTAATCGTGAAGTCGATTTGTTCTGAAGTTCTTGGAGGAGAGCAGGATCTAGCTGCAGCCACTACCTGATCAGTCTCTTTGCAACATCCCTTTTCTTACTCAATTCCCAAGCGCTCCAATCTTCAGCCTTCAAACTACCTGCATGGCATCACTGCACACACCCAACACTTCCAGCGGTCTTTGACTCCATGGCCTGTGTCAGTTTTTCTCCTTACAAGACTGACCCTGTCTTCCTGCAGTAACTTGTATAACAGCAAGACAGGGAAAGTAGGCAACTACCTGATTTTAATACACATTTTTGGCTTTTAAAGTCTGCTTCTGTAGTGTACTTAGGCAGTGGAGACAAACTTAGGCAGTGGAGACAAACGATGCCACCTTGTGAGACCTCATGCCTTCTCTGCGAAAGGCAGTTATTGAATTATCAGTATTCTAGTTTGAGCAGTGTTAACCTTGTAGACACTTCTAAAATTGTTTGTCTCTTGAACAGTAGTTTGCTGACAAACTGCAAGTGCTAACATGCCTGTAAAAACTCTAAGGAGTGCACTTTTTCTTCAGATTACTTAGTAGATATTTATGCTCTTGCAGAAGTTGTTTTTTGCCAGTAGATAAGAGCAGCAATCTTCATAACTTTCAGCGCATTCCTGAGCTCTAAGGGCGAAAGCCCTTAGGAGGTCAGGAAGGCGCTGCACCGGCATCCGGGGCCCCCGCGCTGGCATCCAGGCCACTAACACCGGTGTTAGTGGCCCGAACGTCAGCGGGAAGGCCTGGATGCCAGTCGTAAGGTGCTGCCATGGCAGTGCCAGCCCGGGACACCGACGGGGCCTTCTGCAGGCGTCCGAACACCGTCCCGGGGGATGGTCTGGCGCTGGGCTGGGGGCAGGGTTGGCTTTAGGCGGCCTCCAAAGCCCTTTCGGCCCGGGAACACTTCTTTTTATTTTGGTGGCGTATCTCCCGTGCAACCCTATGAGGGTTGCATAGATTTTTGACACCTGGAGGAGGCAGCACAGCCGCTTTGCCTTCAAAGCCCGGCGCAGGCATTCCTCTCAGGAATGCATGGTTTGTCTCCCCTGCAGACCCCTATGTTAATTCCATGCTGTTCAAGAGGGTCTTTTGTGTCCCATGAGCAGGATTTCTGAGATTGGGTTTCAAACAGAAAGGCGAATCAAAGAAATTGCCCTCCTTTCAGTTTAACTCTTTGTGAATCTGGTATCTGGTCAAATTAGGGGGGTTCCTTGCTCACAAACTAGGATTCTAAACCGGGATTAATCTGTGGAAACCCTGGATGCAGGTAGAATGTGTGTGCATGCATGTGAATCTCCTTTTGTACAGGTACTTGAGTTACTTGATGCTGGTTCTGGTTCCTACATATAGTTGAAATATAGTGTTTAAAAGTTCTGATGGCACAGTTTTCTAAGCCATCTGCATCAAGTTCCACTGAAATTACTCCTTTAAAGTTTTGCATATTGTGGTAGCTTAAGCATGCATACTTGGCAAGCTCTCTTAAAAACTCAGTGATATTTCTGCATAATGGAGTTTAAGTTTGGGACCAATACAGAAGAATCAGGAAGGTTTTGGGGGAAGCTGTTCTAATACAGGGGCTTGAAAATTACCATTTGAAGTTATCACCTCTGCTTAGTTCTTCAATTTATTGAAGAAACCCCGTTCTTTGCTGCAGCTTGTTTTTTTTTTTTTTTTTTTTTTTTTAAAGCTTTTCATCCATGACCAGGTATTGTGTGACTGCATAGTTTCTCCCATTGGCTTCTTGGAACGCAAGAACTGGTATGCAAGGTCAGTCGCTTCTCCTGTGGTTTGTTCTCCAGCAACTGGCATTTGAAGTGATACTGCCTCTGAACATGGTGGTTCCATTTAGCATGTTGGCCAAACTGTCCTCCATGAATCTAATCTCCCAGTAAAGCCATCTAAGTTACTGGCCATCCCTATACGCTGTGACCACAAATTCTAAAAATCATGTATTATATGGAATGTACCTTGTCCTGAATCTACTGCCAGTCAGTGCTTTTGGTGCCATTTCTGAGTTTTAAATGTGCAAAGCTAGATGCTTTTTGTTTCATGTTACTTTTTCCTTGGCTTTTAAGCCAAATGCAGTTTTGAAAGGTTGTCTAGTTGTGTGTACACAAAACAACCTTTTTCCACTTGCCTGCCCTCTGCACCAACTGGCAAGGGGATAAAACTGCTTTCAGGTTGAAAACAAATTCCTGTCAAAATTGTCTATGTTGGTAACATGGTAAAAAGAACAATGTGATGTAATGGTTAGTGTTGGACTAGGATCTGGAAGTACCTGGGGTTTGAATGTGCCCATTTTGCCACGGTCACTGGGTGATCTTGGACAAGTTGTGCACTGTCTCAGCCTAACTTACCTCACAGAGCTGTTGTAAGGGAGGGGGCCCTTCTTTGGGGGGAAAGGCAGCATATGAATAATGAAACTTAGTGTAAAGTCTAGTTTGGTCCTATCTCCAGAATTAAAATTAGTTTCCTATAGGGAAGGCCCATTGCTGGGTAAACGTATAATGAATCTTGTAACTTCCAGGATGTGTATAGTGAGGTGGATCCAACTATTCTCCAATATACCTTCCTCCCATAGAAGAGCAACTTAAGTTGGGAGAAGGCTGCTTAGGTTGGAGGAGAGTTTCAGACTTTGCTCAATGGAGTGGTTGGAGCCTCTCCACTGTTAACTTCCTAGTAAAACCTCTTGTATTCTCCCCATCGCCTAATTTTCAAGGTGCATTATTGGAAGTTCTAGCCTGTAAAGCTGAGCACTGATATTTTGTACATTAAATGGAGCACAAAATGTGCTGCAGTTCTAATTTAGACATAGCCATAGTCTGAAGTAGAGAATGGGCTTAAGTGGGGTCTACTAATCTGTTTTTTGAAGACATTTTATTGCATGCCGTCATAGTGGGATATTTCTGTGAATTGGTATAACTTTTTCCATTCAGCAGTAAACTAGGACACTTAATATGAAATTAAAAGGTAAAGGTCCCCTGTGCAAGCACCGGGTCATTCCTGACCCATGGGGGTGACGTCACATCCCGACGTTTCCAAGGCTGACTTTGTTTGCTGGGTGGTTTGCCAGTGCCTTCCCCAGTTATCTTCCCTTTACCCCCAGCAAGCTCATTTCACCTACCTCGGAAGGATGGAAGGCTGAGTCAACCTTGAGCCGGCTACCTGAAACCGACTTCCATCGTGATCGAACTCAGGTCGTGAGCAGAGCTTTTGACTGCAGTACTGCAGCTTACCACTCTGTGCCACGGGGCTCCTATGAAATTGCACAGTTTTAAATGTAAAAGGTCCTGTTCTTAAATTGGGCTTAATTGGCTAGGTAAATAAAGCATATGGGTTTGTAACATGGAAATGGCTGTAGAAAAGGTCAGGTAGTCTCTGATTTTGAAGTGACTTCCTTGAGAGGCAAACCATTAATTCTTGTATTTTGTGTGAACTTTACTGAACTGTCATAAAAATATAGATAAAGGAAGTCTGTTTAGTTATAGTTTTGTTGAGTTGGTCAGTGCTTGGTCACAATCATTACAAAAATATTTATTCCAGTATTTCACTATTACCATGTAATTTAAAGGATATATTTTTAAGCATGTCCCTTACATAAACTTGGTATCATTCTCCCAAAAGAAGTTCTCACTGTTAAGGAAAACATCCTAGAAAATTAATATCTTTGCTCCCTCTACTGGTTTTCAAAAGCTTGATAATAAATGTTCAGTTCATGGTTTAGAGTACATTTACAAAGGCCTGTAATAGGGAATTCAGTTTTGATTATGTTTCAGAAATAGGGAGTGAACAGCCATAGGCTTCTTGGCTAAGAATATAGACTAACAATAGCATTTTAGAGAAGCTGTATTTAATAACAAGATGTTCCATTTTTCCAATTATAGTATTACGTTTCAACAGAGCTTGAAAACAAATGCTGTACACCAGCATTTTCACATTCTGAAAGATGCAGATTCTTTAGAAAGCCATCTGCTAAAAGACTGTTTTCTTTGCTTATCAATAAAAGTCAAATCATTCAAGACCATAAGAACTGGTTGGCCACTGTGTGAGACAGGATGCTGCACTAGATGGACCACTGGTCTGATCCAGCAGGGCTCTGACGTTCTTAAGATGGGCTTGTGCTTTCACTGGGTGGAGTTTTAAAATAGTTTGCTTCTGCTCCATAAGGGACCCTCTTCTAATACTCTGGGAAATAACATTACCAGGATTTATCTTCAACGGTCCGTGATCTTGTTAGCACACTGCTGCATGGGTCTCTGTGGGATATTAATAAACGATATACTATAGCAAGCTTCTATTTTTCCGTCTTTTCTTAGAGGACTGTCTCTTCTCTCCCCTCCCAAACACCTGCACTTGAAATGTAGATGTACACAATGGTTTATGTTCAGAGGTTTATGTAAAAGGAAGGGGCAAAAAAGTTAATGTATTAAATTGTACACGGTACTGTTAACTATCAGGCATATAGTAAGTGGAACTGTACAAATTAGGAATGTTATATCTATTATTTAAGGAAGTGTATAAAGTGCTGTCAAGTTGCAGCTGACTTAGAGCGACCCCATAGGGTTTTCAAGGCAAGAGACTAACCATGCAATCCTAACTGGGGGCGGAGAGGATAGGAGCCAGCATGACTTTTGTGCCAGTGTTAGCGCCACTTGCACTGGCTAAAATGGCACCAGTTCCAACACAGGGCGACTTATGCTGGCTCTGGGGAGCTGTGCAGCAGCGTGAGCCTCAGGTGTTGGCGAAGTGTCACAGGCAGTGTTTCCCCAGTGCTAGGGCTCATGCTGGGGTCAAAGAGGGCGTTCCCAGGCTGGGAATGGCCCTTTTTCTAGGCAAAAAGGCAGGTGTAGCCTCCCCCCCCCCCCGTGGAACTCTATGGAGAGTTCCACAGGGTTTCCTTAGAGATTGTATTTTCGGCTTGCTGCGCCCGGATGCAAGCTTCTCAGGAGGCTGTGTGGCTATGCCGTCCCAAGGCATTTCCCAGTAACACCCCCCCATTAGGATTCATCTGTAAGAGAGGTGGTTTGTCATTTCTTTCCTATGTATAGTGCCCCTGGAATTCCTTGATGGTCTCCCACCAAATACTAACCAGGGCCAACCCTGCTTAGCTTTTGAGATCTGACAAATTGGGCTAGTCTGGGGCATCCAGGTCAGGGTAAGGGATGGGTACCAGATGCTTAATAATGCTCTCCATTGACTCTGCCATTTTTTGTCCATTTCTTTTGTGTTTGTCTCAACCACTGGGGAGACAGAACTTCAATTAACACCTTTTTGGTTGCCAATGGCAACAGACTTGTATTTGGTTAACTTGTGTTTATTTATGAGGTGTCTTGTTTGGCAGTCCCAGAAACACCTGTGCAGTCCTTTCTGGTTTTTAATTGCATTTTGTTGCAAAAGGGTATGTGTATTAAATTGGTTTATCGTTGAATGCCTTGAAATGATGTCCACGTCTTGATGTAGGAATCTTAATGTTTCAGTGTAATATATTTGCGTCTTCATTTTGTAACATAGTTTTATAACACCAGTGGTTAAATGTTTTGTGCAGCTTTGCCCAAAAAAGGTCAATTAAAGATTTAAAAAAAAAAACAAATAACAAACAAAAACAACCTTTCTCTATTTTTAACATATTGGATCCAGACTAAATTTACTGCTAACAGAAGGCACTTTATCAGTGGAACAGACATTTTCTACTTCTCCCCCCTCCCATTGTAGCCCTCTCCCCAAAATACTGATCCTGAAGAACAAGGGACCCTCAGAAATGGCATGAAATACAAATTGGGGATCTGCACCAAAGAATTGGTAGAAATTACACCTCCCCTTCCAGTTGTGGAAAACTTTGTCCGGATTCAACTCATTAATTTGAATGGTAATAGTTCCCTCCTCCGCTTTTAAAAATCCTAGAATTCAGAGTTCTCACTCGGAGGAGAACATCTTGATTTCTAGGTTATTCTCACTCACTGCTCAGGGAGGCAGGATCAACTTTTCACTTCCTGTCTGACTCCTGTGCGGGAAACCCCTGGAGTTCCGTTTCATTTCTTGCCTAGATAGAGTGTTGCAGAGAAACAGTTCTCATTCCATCTTTTCCCTTGCTTACTCTGCCCAATTTTCTCTAATTTCCTATTTTCCTTTGCTATTAGTACTCTACCATAGCACCTTCTTCAGCTTGCTACTTGTTTTTCCAAGCCTCCCTCTTGTGGCTTCACGCCCAAACCCCTCACCCCCACCCTTTTGGAGGGTTTTGAGGCTCAAGAGAAATCCAGTGCGAGAGGCTCCTCTTTGAAGATGATGAGGACCACTGGACTGGGTTCCACTGCAGTCGGAGAGGAGCGATCAGGTGCCAAAACAAAATGATGCCAAAACAAAAATGCCAGAGCGTGCAGCTATGGTTGCCAACCTCCAGGTAATAGGTGGAGCTCTCCTGCTATTACAACTGATCTCCAGCCGATAGAGATCAGTTCACCTGGAGGAAATGGCTGCTTTGGCAATTGGACTCTATGGCACTGAAGTCCCTCCCCAAACCCCACCCTCCTCAGACTCCACCCCTAAAACCTCCCTCCGGTGGCGAAGAGGGACCTGGCAACCCTATATACAGCCTAAAAAAGGTGCGAAACAGGCTCTCCAAGTTTTTTCAGCCCCAATAGCCACCAATTTGGCCCTTTGCAGCAACAATGGTGAGCCAGCTCCCCTGGAAGACACCTTGGTGTCTCAGATACCATCATTGGAGCTAAGGGGTAATGTAAGGCAACCCCCCTCCTCACCAGTTCAGCGCTTTCAGCAACAATGATGAGCCAGCCACCCTGGAGGCTGCTGTGGTCTCCCAGATACCATTGTCGGAGCCAAGGGGTAACGTAATGTGGGCGGGCAGTCGTCATTTCTCTTTCCTCTCCTAGACATAATGGAGGTGGCAAGGGCCCCAGGAGAAGATCTGCAGTGCACTCAGGTGTGCTCTGCCCTGCGTCCTACCCAGAGTTTATTTTCTCTCCACTACAAGATTCAGAACTGGAAGGGACAAATCCCCACCTATGGGGTGGATTCCATCTAGTCGCCCACCAAGCAGCCAGGAAGGCTGCCTTCACTGGCCTTGGGTGTAGTTCATGCAATCAAACATCACCCTCCTCATTAGGCAAAGAGGGAGAGGAAGGGGAGTTTTTATTCAGAGGATGTACTCCTGGTGAACAACCGACCCGTCTCTTCAACGAGGAAGACTACCTGTCCCTGTTGGCCAAGGCCATCAAGGCACTGGACCTCCCTGAAGATCCTGATCTGGGAGAAGATGCAAGGGGTCCCATCTTCCCATCACCCAAAATAAAATAAAATTATAGATCTCATGCAAGTGTGTCTGCACGTAGCCATCTACATGGGACATCACAGATTCCTTCATTTTTCTGTATCTGGACCATCACTTTCAATTCAGGGCCCTACTCTTCAGCCTTGCATCAGCCCTGAGAGTGTTTTCAAAGGTGCCAGTGATGTGTCAGAAGCGGGCCTGTTCTCGACGCTTCTCGACTCTCTGGGTTGTTTTGAATTTCTCGCAGCTCCTCACAGCTGCTTTGCTTTGCTCATCTCAGCTAAGAATTGTTGATCTAACGAGCATTTTATCTCGGACATTCCTTCTGACTCTTCTGCCGTGGGAGAAGGGGTTGCCATGCCAACCTACACTATCTGCTATGCCAATATATGTTACTGAATTGAACCAGCCAGCCATTCCTAGCTTAGTTTTGTGCAAGCTCTGTTTACCTGCATGATTTCCAATAAAGTCAACTTGCCTTAGGATCACCTGCCTGGGTTGTTGCTTTTGGGGATTCTACGGACCAAGTGGCACTAGCTCACAGACTAGGAATTCAGATTCATCCTTTCCTAGACGACATTCTGATCTGTTCACCCTCACAAGGACAGATCTTCAAGGTCAACAAGCGAGTTATACAAATCCCGGAGCCTCACAGCTACCTCTTGAACAGGGAAAAGAGCAGCCTCAACCCATCCCAGAGATTAACATACCTGGGAGTCATTATAGGTACACAAAAGATCAAAAGATCTTCCACAGCCAAGGCCAAAGCATTCCAGCTAATGGTGCTGGCATGACTCCAGGGATTGATGATAGTGTGCATTTCTTTTGGTTTTGTGGGTATGCTTCCACTCTTGACCACTTCAGAGGTTCTTATGTCCTCACCAGATAGACATCATATGGAAAAGAGACAAGAGGCTGATACTTGCCCCATCAATGAAGAGAAGCATGTTATAGTGGTCAAAATATGGCATCCTGAGAAAACGGTTCCCCCGTTTATTCAGGAGCAACTGGTTCAACTATCCACCGCCAGCCCATCTGGATGGGGAGCTTCCCTCCACAGCATTCTGGCTCAGGGTCAGTGATGTGTGGTGGAAAGCGGAATGAGCTTCAACACACTGGAGCTGAGAGCCATCAAATGGGTACTCCTGGCCTTCCCGGCGCAAATCAAAGGCTAACACGTCCTTATCAGGATGGGTAATTTCTCAACCAAAGCCCATATCAACACACAAGGGGGATCCAGATCTTCAGTTCTGCATCAAGTAGTGCAGATCATCCCAGCATGGGCAGAGGCCAACCTCCAGTCAATTGTGGCAGAACATATCCAGGGGTCCCTCAGTACCCAGGTGGATTGGCTGAGCAGACAACAGATAGATGAGAATGAGTGGTGCCTAAAGAAGGAGGTTTTCCAATAGATTGCTCAGCTGTCAGATTCTGGCAGCTGAAAGTGGACCCATTTGCCTCAACATCCAACCATCAAGCACCATAGTTCTCCAGGTACCTCCATCCTTGAGCGAGTAAGTGGATGCACTGATGTCTCAACGCCCAAAGGGTCTGCTGTACACATTCCCACCGTTTCCAGTGATTCCGAAGATCCTACGGAAGATTCATCAAGAATGAGCAGACTTCATCTTCTTAGCACTGGCCTATTTGCACAGACCATGATTTCCTTTCCTGGTGGAACTATCCACAAAAGCTCCATGGTGTCTTCCAAAGAGCCAGGATATGCTACAACAGGGACTGGTATGGCATCTGGACCCAGCTTGGCTGTGTCCGACCATGTGGCAATTGAAAGGCACAGGTTTCTACAACTAGGATACTCACCAGAAGTGACAGAAATAATCATCACATCCAGGAAGAGGTCCACCAAATAGATATACAATTCTTATTGGAAAGCATTTGCTAGATGGTGTCAATGAAAATGTATTGACCTGCTAAATCCAGGGTTAGATTTTAAAAACAATCTCTTTTTTACAAGATGGGGTCATTCAACACCTGAAAGTAGCTACCCTATGTCTACAGGTGGCAGCCAAAGCAGGAATCTCTATATAGCAAGACATCCCCATGTTACTCATCCCCAGTTCCATAAAGGGGTGACTCAGAGCAATCCACCTGTAATCCACCATTTCTTCTTTTTCCTTCCTGGAGGTTACAAGTGGTACTATCTGCCTTTTACCATGGTGCTTTTTGAGCCCTCCAAAAAAAAAAAAAAAACCTTTAAAATGGGTACACATGAATACCTTATACTTAACAGGGGTGACTTCGGCCAGAAGAGTTTCCAAACTGGGAACCTTATCAGCCGGGAAGGGCTCTGCCTTTTTTCATAAAGACAAGATGGTGCTCTGCCCAGATCCCACATTCATTCCTAAGGTCTATTCTTTTTCACAGAAGCTAAGGGATTCAGTAACCATCCTTCTGTCTACAGCCCAGACATGTCATTGAGAGGTCCTGGTACACATTAGATTTAAGAATGAACCTGAGAATTCACATTAGATGTGTAGAAATCATCAGAAAAACAGAGTTTGTATTCATTTCCCTAATGGCACTCAACAAGGGACTAAAGATGTCCAGATCTGCAATCAGTTACGACATCAGACAGCATATCTGTGAGGCCTACAAGGTCAGTAGCATCCCGGTACCTCAGGGTATCAGAGCACACTCAATAAGAAGTGCTGCCACCAACGCAGCCTTTGACCACCAAACCCAGTGGAAGAAATAAGCAAGGCAGTTAACATGGTCTTCCATACTGACATTTGTCAAGCACTACAAGCTTAACATGTTCTTCTTAGCAGATATGCATATTTTCTTCCCAGTCTTTTAAGAATCACATGTTCCACTTCAGAGATAGGCCACATGGAGTAATTGGGAGAGCAGAGAGGAGAAGCTTTTGAGGTGGGGCAAAGTGCAGGTCAGGGGTACACTTTCTAAATAAGAATTGTACATTTATGACCCTTATTTTCCAAGACTGATAGCAACACTTGCCATTGTGATCTGATGATCTTATGTTGCAGTGTAAAAGATAGTTGCCACTTACACAAAGACTTTCTTGATTCATTAAACTGTGAATACCACTTGATGTGCTGTTTGACAGTGTTTGACTTTAGTCAACCCTTGGCGCAGAGTGGTAAGCTGCAGTACTGCAGTCCAAGCTCTGCTCATGACCTGAGTTCGATCCTGACGGAAGTCGGTTTCAGGTAGCCGGCTCAAGGTTGACTCAGCCTTCCATCCTTCCGAGGTCAGTAAAATGAGTACCCATCTTGCTGGGGGCAAAGGGAAGATTACTGAAGAAGGCACTGGCAAACCACCCTGTAAACAAAGTCTGCCTAGGAAACGTCGGGATGTGACGTCACCCCATGGGTCAGGAATGACCCGGTGCTTGCACAGGGGACCATTACCTTTTTTTAAAATATGTGTTTGTCAGGAAGGAATTTTCTGCTTTTGATGAGCTATATGACAGGTTTAACTGGAGAAGTCCTGGGTATGTAGGGATTAGACTGGATGTGTTGTAGTTGATAAAAGCTACTTGCGGTGAGAGGGGTTTCTAGGCGATTAGCTGTAAGGTTGTGGTTGCAAACCATAGTTTGGTACTTTACAAATGAACTGTAGCTCACTTCCCATTCATCCTTCTCCTTGGAAAGTCAGTTTGCCATTTATATGCAAACTGGGCAAGGTGAAAAGCAGAACTGTGTAAAACAAAGTGGTTTCTAAGCAAAGGATTTGTGTAAACTATAGTTTGACAGGCTTGTATACTGTAGGAAACAGAGTTTGCCAGAAAATGGAGAGGGCATTTCATTACGGCAGGAGGAGAAGGCAACTAGTCTGCAAGCCCAAGCATGCCAAACAATAGCAATTTTTTCATTTGAACTGAGCCATGGGAGTAGGAAATCTTTAGTCTGTCCAGATTGTAATAGAAGTAGCACCATCATATCCAGATTTGGGAAATAGGACCAAACCTAGAGGAGACTATCAGATTTCCCCAACGCTACTTCCTATCTTCAGAACACTTCCTCTCCATTTCAAAAAAGGAGCAATAGTTATCTGTTCCAGGCATCTCAATAACTGACACCCATTCTGGATGTGGTATATGCCAGTGGACTTTAGAAAACCACTTTTGTTCCAGCAGATTTACATAAAATGATGCTTAGCTGGTATAATGCGGTGATAAAGGCTGCTTTTAAGTAAGTTGGGATGACTGTGCCATAGTACTAAAGGCTCAGGATGATGGCTGAGATACAGGAAAAGGAGCAAAAAGATTGACTATTGAAAGTCTGCAGGTTCTTCTGGGTTTTGAAACCTGATTTTGGTGTCCATTTGGAAACTCTTATCGTGTAATTTTAAGGACTAGAGATGAACTGTATGAATGTTCAATTTTTGGAGGACAGATAGTGCTGGATTCTATATGGTACAAAAATTGTGGAAATAGTTGGGTGGCTAGCCATTCTTGTGTTATTTAATTCATGAAACTCCTGAGTTAGTCTGAGAACTGCTATATTCCACCAAGAAGATAGGGAGAAGACAACTGTTCAGATTTCCTCTGATAAGTGGGGTTAAATATTCCAGGCTCTCTGTACATTAAGATATTATGCAATTCATGTAAATTGTATCTTAATGTACAGTTAAACACCACTTTGATAAAAAAAATTGCCATCAAGTTATAGCTGACTTATGATTTTGTTTTCATGGCAAGAGACCTTCAGTAGTGGTTTGCCATTGCCTGTCTTTGTATAGCGAGCCTGGGTAAAAGGAAGTATTTTGCCCTTGTACAAATCTATGGTGAGACCACACTTGGAATACTGTGTACAGTTCTGGTCACCACACCTAAAAATGATATTACAGAGTTTGAGAAGGTGCAGAAAAGAGCAACCAAAATGATTAGGGGACTAGAGCAACTGTCCTATGGGGAGCCGTTAAGACACTTAGGGCTGTTTAGCTTGGAAAGAAGGCGGCTGCTAAGGGGAGACATGATAGAGATCTATAAAATTATGCATGGTCTGGAGAGAGTGGACAGGGAGAAGTTTTTCTCCCTCTCCCATAATACTAGAATGCGAGGTCATCTGTTGAAGCTGAAGGGTGAGAGATTCAAAATAGATAAAAGGAAGTATTTTTTCACACAACGCATAGTTAAATTGTGGAACTCCCTGCTCCAGGATGTGGTGATGGCTGCCAACTTGGAAGGCTTTAAGAGGGGAGTGGACATATTCATGGAGGAGAGGGGTATTCATGGCTATTAGTTAGAATTGATATTAGTCATGCTGCATACCTATTCTCTCTAGTATCAGAGGAGCATGCCTATTATATTAGGTACTGTAGAACACAGGCAGGATGGTGCTGCTGCAGTCGTCTTGTTTGTGGCTTCCTAGAGGCACCTGGTTGGCCACTGTGTGAACAGACTGCTGGACTTGATGGGCCTTGGTCTGATCTAGCAGGGCCTTTCTTATCTTCTTATGTTATGTTCTTATGGGTTTCCTTGGTGGTCTCCTATTCAAATACTAACCAGGGCTAACCCTGCCTGGCTTCTGAGATCTGACAAGATAAGGCTAGCCTGAGCTATCCAGGTCAGGATTCTCTGATAATACTTACTGCAAAATAATTTGTATACTCTGCTCGAAGACATTACTTAGATAGTTTTAATGTTGACAGTGCTGTACATCTGCTGTGAATGCCATGTTATAATGCAGTGCTCCCCTGCGCAGTGTCTGTTGGTGCTCTGCCACCTACCGGTACTTCCCCTGATGCCTGTCGAGCTTTTCAGAAAGTAGGTGGGGCTATTGTAATACAGGACTTGTCATTCTTTCTGTTACCTCAGAAGGTCGGACCAGAACCAACAGGTTGAAATTAAATCAAAAGAGTTTCCAGCTAAACATTAGGAAGAACTTCCTGACAGAGCGGTACTTCAGTGGAACAGGCTTCCTCAGGAGGTGGTGGGTTCTGCTTCTTTGGAGGTTAAGCAGAGGCTAGATGACCATCTGTCAGCAATGCTGATTCTGTGAACTTAGGCAGATCAGGAGAGGGAGGGCAGGAAGGGTTGCGTGAGTGTATGGCTCTCATGGTCCTTTCTTACATGCCCAGGGCAATGCCGATCATCACTTTGGGGTCAGGAAGCAATTTTCCTACAGGCCAGATTGGCCAGGGATCCTGGAGGATTTTTTTGGCCATATTCTTGGCATGGAATGGGGGGGGGATCACTGGGGGTGAGGGGGAGGTAATTGTGAATGTCCTGCATTGGGGGGTTGGACTAGATGACCCTGGTGGTGGTTCGTTCCAACTCCATGATTCTATGAAAGGTGTTTCTGTGGACTTAAGAACATAAGAAAGGCCCTACTGGATCAGACCAAAGCCCATCAAGTCCAGCAGTCTGTTCACACAGTGGCCAACTAGGTGCCTCTAGGAAGCCCACAAACAAGATGACTGCAGCAGCATTATCCTGCCTGTGTTCCACAGCACCCAATAGAATAGGCATGCTCCTCTGATACTAGAGAGAATAGGTATGCAGCATGACTAGTATCCATTTTAACTAATAACCATGAATACCCCTTTCCTCCTTCAACAGATGACCTCGTGTTCTAGTATTATGGGAGAGGGAGAAAAACTTCTCCCTGTCCGGTCTCTCCAAACCATGCATAATTTTATAGACGTCTATCATGTCACCCCTTAACTGCCTTCTTTCCAAGCTAAACAGCCCTAAGCGTCTTAACCGCTCCCCATAGGACAGTTGCTCTAGTCCCCTAGCCATTTTGGTTGCTCTTTTCTGCACCTTCTCAAGCTCTGTAATATCCTTTTTTAGGTGCGGTGACCAGAACTGTATACAGTATTCCAAGTGTGGTCTCACCATAGATTTGTACAAGGGCAGTATGATATCAGCAGTTTTATTCTCTATTCCTCGTCTAATTATGGCCAGCATGGAATTTGCCTTTTTTACAGCAGCCGCACACTGGGTTGACATCTTCATTGAGCTATCCACTACCACCCCAAGATCCCTTTCTTGATCTGTCGCTGCCAGCACAGATCCCATCAGTGTATATGTGAAGATGGGATTTTTTGCCCCAATATGCATCACTTCACACTTGCTCACATTGAATCTCATTTGCCATTTTAATACCCATTCTTCTAGTATGTAGAGATCCTTCTGGAGCTCTTCACAGTCCGATTTTGTTTTAACCACCCTAAATAATTTGGTGTCATCTGCAAACTTGGCTACTTCACTGTTTAACCCCAACACCAGGTCATTGATGAACAGGTTGAAAAGCACCGGTCCCAACACAGATCCCTGAGGCATCCCACTGCTCACATCCTGCCATTGTATGAACTGACCATTGATTCCTACTCTCTGCTTCCTATTTTTCAGCCAGCTCTCAATCCCTAAGAGGGCTTGCACTCTTATCCCATGACTACGAAGTTTGCTTAGCAGTCTTTGGTGGGGAACTTTGTCAGAAGCTTTTTGGAAATCCAAAAACACAATGTACACAGGCTCATTTCTGTCCACATGCTCATTGACGCTTTCAAAAAACTCTAATAGGTTAGTGAGACAGGACCTACCTTTACAGAAGCCATGTTGGGTTTTGCTCAGCAGACCCTGCCCTTGTATATGCTTGACAATTCTATCTTTAATAATGCTTTCCATCAATTTACCCGGAACAGACGTTAAGCTAACTGGCCTGTAATTTCCTGGGTCCCCCCTGGAACCTTTTTTTATAAATTGGTGTTACATTGGCCATTCTCCAGTCCTCTGGTACAGAGGCTGATCGAAGGGCATATTACATATCTTTGTTAGAAGTTCAGCAATGTCCCATTTGAGTTATTGAAGAACTCTAGGATGAATACCGTCTGGTCCCTGTGACTTGTTGGTTTGCAGTTTGTCTAGACGTTCTAGGACTTCCTGCCTTGTTACCACTATTTGCCTCAGTTCCTCATTCTCCCCTCTCCAAAATCTCTGTTCAGGAGAAGGAATCTGCCCTGTATCTTCAACAGTGAAGACAGATGAGAAGAATTCATTTAGTTTTTCAGCAATCACTTTATCCTCCCTTAGAGTTCCTTTACTCCCATTGTCATCCAATGGTCCAACCGCTTCCCTAGCTGGTTTCCTACTCAGTAGCAACAGCAGCCACAGGAGGACTGGTAAGCACCCAGGCTTCTGTTTCCATTCCCCTTTCAAAATTTCCTTTTTATTCCTATTTTTTTTCTCCCTTCCTCCCACTGGGCTTTCCTTCATTTCTTTTTATTCCGTTTCTGTTTTTGGTTTGTTTTGGTTTTGATTTGCAAAGCAAGAAGGGAGGTATTGTGTTTGGCTCTGCCTCCTGTGGCAGCCATTTGGGGGTAGCACTCACCACTCCCTTTCAAAATTGCAAAGGTGCCTGCGGGCTCAAAAAGGCTGTAGTGTAAGTTTTCCATCTGAATTCAATGGTTTTCCCCACTAGAAATGTCACATTCCAGTAAATTGTCATAAATGATGACACATAGTGATAGTGTAAATGAACTTTGTTAGCTGATTGATTCTTGTAGGTTATCCGGGCTGTGTAACCGTGGTCTTGGTATTTTCTTTCCAGGAAAGAAAATACCAAGACCACAGTTACACAGCCCAGATAACCCACAAGAACCAATGAACTCTGACCGTGAAAGCCTTCGACAATATTTTGTTAGCTGACTTCATTAGCAGTGGGTAGCCGTGTTAGTCTGTTTGCAGTAGTCAAAAAGGGCAAGAGTCCAGTAGCACCTTAAAGACTAACAAAAATATTTTCTGGTAGGGTATGAGCTTTCGTGAGCCACAGCTCACTTCTTCAGATACAGCTAGAATGTGAATCCATCGGTCTTTAAGTAGAGGAACAGTATGTAAATGTGAATAGCAGGCTTGATGGGATTAGGTGTGATATGCAGAAGAGTCTGTGATGTCCAGGGGAGAGATGGGTGTGGAGAAATCAGCATTGGTAATGGGCCATGAATGCAAGGTCTTTATTCAGCCCAGGTAAATGCATTGACTTTAGTTTGAATATCAAAAATATCAACTTGAAGCCACTGGGTTAAGTCATCTGGAGATTTGGAGTCTAGCCCAGTGCACACACACTTTCCTTTCCATTAGTTTCTGGGAAATTGTAGAAACCTGGAGCTTTTTGTCTAGGTTTAATAACGGTCTGCTTATGGGAAAGCATACTGGCTTCAGTCAGCATCACAAACTGTTCAGGATGGGAATGAGCTCTGAAGATCTTGGGCTCATGCACTGCCCCCCTTCCCTTGCATATAGGGCTACCGTGGATAAAAATCTGGTTTAGGATCCTGGCTTGTAGCCATTGAACAAAATTGTGTTTGGGCACCATTTGCCTTTTTCTGGCATACAGGTGATGTATAGTTCTCCCCCCCCCCCCCACAAACAAAATGCTACCCAGTAGCAGAGCTCTGAATAAAGGAGAAGCTGTAGTGCTCTTTATTGAATTTAGCCAAAAACCCTAGCTATCTTGGTATGCTTGAGGTGCACTTAAAATTGATTAAATATTTTCAGTGTATTTAAAGATGAGTCGGTTGAAGTCTGTTTAAGCGGCAATTGAGTTTAGGAGATGGCAGCAATGTGATGCTTCAGATTTGTGAGGTCTTTTGAGCTAATTAGATTTGGGTAAAGGCTTTCCTGAGATAATCACTCAGGAAGCCTTCTCTGAAGCCAGGCTGCTGATAATGTGTAGCTGAAGGTCATACCTTCAATTCAGCGTATAGGCTAGCGCTTAAACTGTAAATTAATGGAATGAATTCTTAATGGGTTCAAAAACATTCAGCTGCAGTTTTAAGCACCTATATAACAAGGGACATAATCTGAAAGTATGTACCTGCTGATCTACCTGTGACAGCAAGTTAAGTTCAACAGAATATATATGGTCAGTGAACCTTTTTGTAACACAAACGTTTCATGAATTTGATTGCCTGTTCATATACATAGTGAAGTTGCTAAAATATGAAAGATGGGGATTAAGGATTAGTGATTATTACTGTTGCTGGCTGGAACATGTGCCTGATATATTCATTTGAACTATTCTTTATTACATAAACTATACATTAGATAAGAAGCCTGGTATAGAGATAAAAGTGAATGTAAAGAACTGCTAGAACACAGGATGCTTCTACATTGGAATCCCGAAAGTCCAAGAGAGGAAAGTGTTGAAAATCTTGGAACAATCAGCTATGTGTCCATAGAACTAAACTATGCACGAAGGGGGGGGGGGGGCTGTTACTGAAATGAAGAAAATTTATTCCTGTGAACTTCCTCTAATGGTCTCATCTAAAATAGTCTAGCTCCTGTCAGCCAGTCCTAGAATCTACTTGTGCTATGGGAAGATATATTAGACCAATAGGTGTTTAAGATACTTTATGTGAAACAAAAAAGGAAGAGCTAAAAAGATATAATCAAATACTAGTCTCAGGATGTTAAGAATTGCATAAAACAAGAGAAAAACTATTAAAAGAACCTTAAGAATAAAAAAGGACAAAACCCAAGAGACTAAGGAGAGTTAAAAGGCCTGGGAGAATAAAACTTTAGCAGCTAAAAGCTTGTAAGTTTTGTACCCAGAGTAGCTTTTGTAGGAATGGAGTTCCAGAAACTCAGGTACCAGTACAGGATAGGCCTAGTCTTGAATGTTCACCCATCTAGCCTATGAATGTAGGGCATGTAGAAAAGTCTCTCTGAAGATTTTATTTGGTGGGCAAGTATACAGGATGAAGTGCTCCTGTGGATATCCTGTGAGGTATTGCTCTAATCCTCATGAACACTGTTCTTCCTGATGCTCTCTTCCTCAACTTCAGTATGCGCATTCATCAGTTTGCTACAAATTAATCTCAGTGCCTGCCTGGCTGCCTCTTCCCTACAGATGACAACTGAACTTTCACACTCATGTATTCATAGGAAGTTCCTGACAATTGTTGATTTTAGGACGCAAGGCAGCCCTGAATTGAATTACGTCTTCAGTAGGACAACTTTTTAGGTGTCTCTTCCTCTTATACTCAATTTTTCAATGAGTGTGGAGGAGAGAAGAGTGGCAAATACTATTCTTGTGATCTGTAGTAGGTACTGTTCCCTGCACACTGATTCTGCAGTACATAAAAATATCTGCTTGTTCCGTATTAGTACAATGTAACATACACTGTAATGCTAAGTAAGTCTACTCTCAGAGTTCAGTAAGCTAAATGCTCAGTTTCCATGACCTTCTGTCTGAAGCAAAGTAGATCACTCTTATCATTCAAACAACCTAGGTATGTTCCAAGCAGTGGGTCACTCTTTGGGTTGCACACTACCTGGGTCAAACTTTCTGAATCAAAATTAAATGGTATTTGGGCTTGTTAAGAAGCTATAATCTGGATAGTTTAGTTGGGGATAGCCATCACTGATACCATACTTGTTCTGCCATTGGACTGAAGGGAATAGATTTTGGTGGGTGGAGAAAATGGCTTTAGTGGCAGTCTGTAAGTACTTCTATACCCCTGCTTTGTTCTGTGCAGATCATTTGTCACTAATACATGAGAGGCATAAACCTGATTTGTTGGTTTGCTAATTCCAGAGGGCTAGCTATGTTCATTTATTGTTTCAAAATAAAATCCAAGTCCAGCGGTTCCTTAAAAAATAACAACATTTATTCCAGCATGAGTTTCCAGAAGTCAGAGATCGCTTATTCACAGTCTCTTAAGGTGCTATTTGATTTCAGTTTTATTGATTTGCTCACATGTCTTCCTCTCCCTTCCT
This sequence comes from Euleptes europaea, assembly GCF_029931775.1. Classification (NCBI taxonomy): domain Eukaryota; kingdom Metazoa; phylum Chordata; class Lepidosauria; order Squamata; family Sphaerodactylidae; genus Euleptes; species Euleptes europaea. The sequence continues at coordinate 81,271,039 of NC_079314.1, read as the reverse complement.
CCCCTCTTGCCTGCAGTTGAAAGCTGTTTAGTTTGAGTCAAGCGCCAGTTTGTTGTGACTTCAAAATTTGGGCACCTGGGCAAATGGAGTTTCTTTATGCACACATTTGAAGCGGGGAGGATATAAAATCTGTCAGATAATAGACTGTGTAACTTTTCTTTTTTCAGTAAGCCTTATGTAGAAACACACAGTCCCATGAAATTTACATACCAGAGGCAACGGTAGAATTAATGTACACACCATAAGAAATTATCCTTCTTTCAAACTCCCAGATCTGGAAAAAAAGTCTGCTTCCAGCATAATGTGTGTGAGATATAAAATTGTATAACCTGGATATTGAATTAAACTTTATAATATTGATCTTTTCAGTAATACAATATCACAAACAGTACAACAGTAACTAGGGAAGCATAAGCCACATTACATTTAAAAATACAAGCTGGGGTCCACTCAGTAATTATGTGGGTCAGAGAAGTTAACTTTAGACCCCCCCCCCCATATCTCCCTTTTGGGTTTTTATAAGCTGTGATGGTTTTTGACATTGCCTGCTCCTAGAGCATATTCAGTGCTTGCAGGTTGGAGCTCTGGTTTTGGTTTCTTTGGTTAATTTACAGAGTAGTTTTGTTGTTAAACCTAGGGAATCCCCAAAGTATTGTAGGTCTTTCTTGTCTGTAGATGCATTGGTTTTGTTTCTGTCATGATTAGCATAGGGGCCATCCACTTTACCATTAAATACAATGAGATCTTTGAAAATACCATTCCAAGTTTTCTATAACAGGTCAGTTTTTTTAAAGATAGCTTCTGAATATAATCTTAAACAATTTTGTTTTCACTACACAAAATCAAAAAACAAATCACAAAAATAGCAAGACACATACAAGTCCCTCATTGCAAAATTTATCTATCCTGAGATAAAATTGGTCTGAGGACAGGCATGAGCAATGACACTCGCAAGTTTATAGATGAGAAATTTCAAAAAGGCTGAAAATGATAATCCCTGAAATGCATATGAGATTAGGACCCCTGCTAACCTCGGTCATTATAGTGTATCTAGCAATTTTGTTTTGGTTTTTAATTTCTACCTGTGTTCCATGATTTACACTTTCACTAAAACTTGTAACTCCTTGTGTCAATTCTCTTTTGACTACCAGACAAGACTGCCAAAATTAGAACACACTTTTATCTTCCCATAGATTCAATACTTTGAGGAAACTGGATCATAACAACATAACAACAGACTTTATTTGTAATCATAGACCATCAAATATCCCAAAATATTGTAATTAAATATATACATAAATAGTTATGAACTGATAATACAAAAGATAAGATAAAGATGTAGTAGAGATTAAAAACTGGAATAAAGGGATAAAATCCTCCAAAGTATACATAAAACAGTAGAGGTTCTAATCATAGATTGGTTATTCTAGAGCCTTAAGTGCATTTTGTCTTATTTTAGTTGACATCCTGGCAAATCTAGCCATACTAACAGATACATTTGGTATTGTGTCTGACAAAAGGAGCTCTAGACGATGTTTTCTGAGAGGTCTGGGACAATCCACTAACAAGGGAATCAGAGGGCCTGATCATATATATACTCAAATAGGACATGTTCAGTGATTTCTAATGCGTCCTGGTTGCATATAAATTTTTGTGTATCCATTGGCCTTTTATTATATATCCCTAGGAGAAACTTAGAGGGAAGAGCATGGAAGCTGGATCCTTTTTCTTGTCGCTGTTCTGCTAGGTTTCTTATATGCACACTAAATCTATTCCCCTGGTACCGTATGGCACATAACTTTCAAGCTCCTAGCTTCAGAATAACTCATACTTAGTCCCTGTGTGTGTGTTTGATTTTTCATTGTTTCATCAATTTGTGAGTCTATCTGAGGTTGTGTTGTTCCAAACAGGATGCCTCTCTCTTGTATAAATTCCTTTAAACTTAATTGGACCATTACCAGGTTTCTGTGTGTGTGTGAGGGAGAGGGAGAGAGAATTAGCAGCAGCAAGTGTTCCGAAATTTCAGATTTTATGTGTAGTCTGTGCCATATTTGTTTCATCTTCCCAGAGCATCGGTCTCATCAGGGCTAATTGTTTTGTGGTTGATCCGTCCTCGACAGGCTGTGTGCTAAATTCTTAACATGTAATAAATTGTATTACATCCAGCCAGATTTTTCACACAATATCACTTTATCCCTCTCCAGCCCCCATTTAGTATGCCTTTCCTCTGTGCAGCTTCCATGATTTCCAGCACAGCATTTTTGGTGGTCAAAGGGGACACTCTTCTTTTTTCACCAGCAAAAAATCTGGCTAGGTTCCAACACGTTGTTCATTACTGAAAACTGTACTACTTTGGTTAGAACTAATGTTTTTGCAACGATTATCACTTGTCTTTTAATAACAGCGTATGTGGTAAACTATCATGTGGGTTATACTGCTGTGGTTATCCAGCCCTAAATGAGTTATTCATTTACATGCCTTTGGCTTGTGCAAACTAGGGTATTTCTTCATGGAAAACATTGTGTTTCTGTGGTTCCAATCAGAAGCTTGTATGCTAAATAAATGTGCTCAGTGCACACGTGTACAAAGACTTACTCATAGTATCACCATTGACTACATGGATTTAGATCCTGTTTTTCCAGTAATAGAAGGTGCTTCTACCATCTGAAGAGGTGGGAAGCTATTTTTGTTGATTCCCCATTCCTACTGCAGACTCCCACTTCTTTCCCCCATGCTGTTCCTGGGTATCCACCAATCCCTGAGGGCAGGATATTGGAGGACTTGGCAGGCTGCAGTGAGAACAGAAAGATCAAAATTCAGAAAGCATGACATCAGTATTTCAACCTTAAGTAAACAGTGCAGTATCTGTATAAATTGAATGGAATCGTAGTGAAAGCATGTAAGTTAAATAATAGGAATGAGAGAGGGCTCTGATCCTAAACTTTTTGCATTACCACTTTTAGTAATTAATATTAATCCGTGGAATTGTGATATAGACGTTTTGTGACAAGTGTGAATCTTGTCACTATAAACCTTTTTCATTTTTTTGCAGACTGTATTCCCCTTCCATCTGGAATGAAGGAACCAACTATGGGATTGTACTCAAGATAACATTCCTGGAAACGTATCCAATGGCTCTCTCTTTTTTTGAGTGATTATATCTGTTCGTTTGATGGTTTTCATATCTAAAGGGTTTATTTTCCTTGTGGAAATATTTAAAATAAAAAATTGTTCCTTGTTGGAAACTATTTGCTCCTTTTGAACACTGTACATCATGGGAGACATGGCCAACAACTCAGTAGGATACAGTGGCATAAAATACGCTATGAAAGATTCTAATCATGGAGACTTTGGAATCACACTTGAAGAGCTTCGTGATCTTATGGAATTGCGTGCCGCAGATGCTTTGCAAAAAATACAAGAATGCTATGGGGATGTGTATGGAATCTGTGCAAGATTGAAAACTTCTCCAAATGAAGGTAAGGACAAGCTCTGTTGAGGACAAATGTTTGTTAAGATAGATTTGTTAAGTTTCTCAGTTTGTACACAGAGTGGATGTTCTGACTCTAGGAGTATAATAGGAAGTTGGCAAACTGTATTTGATTGATTTATTGACCAGTAACCTGATTCTAAAATAAATTTATAAATGGTAAAACTGATGGCTGAAACCTTTGTTTTCTCTGTAGGGCTTGGGGGAGTGGTGGTTAAAAAATCAGCCTTGACAAAATAATGTTTATTGAGTTGGAAACTTAAGTCTCATTTTTTCATTATTCATTGCCTATAGTATGAATAAAAGCAAAAGGTTTGGTTTAAAGCTTGTGATCTTTACAGAGGTCTGGAGTTACAGGTCTTATAAGTGTCAGGCAGCTTTTAAGTGTGCTGCACATTAAAGTCATTAAAGTAAATACTTTTATAAAGTTGTGGCTGTTAAACCTGAAAATGTTATTTGATACATTTTTAGAATGGAGTCTACAAAATATTGACTTCCAAATTCCGTTCTCAGCCATTTATGCTTGCTTTGCCAGTGTACATCATAACTGAACCAGAGGAGCAAGGAATGTATATGGTGAATTTACAGCAGTCAATCAGATTTGTGTATTTGTGTTCAAGTGTATCCATTAGATATTTCTTTCTGCAAAGAGCAGTGGTGTATGTCTGTGTTCAATAGAGAACTGTAAAGATAGCCAATTACGTAACACTAGCAATTAACATTAACACCATCAATTAACAAAGTGCTTTTCAATTAAGCTTTTGTTTACAAATTTACTTTTCTTTTTAAAAATGAGGCTGTTACCTAACTCTTTTAAGATTTCCTAAATTTGTCTGTTGCTAAACGCTAATGCCCTAATATTTGATAGGGATTTGGGCAAAACAACAGGACTTAGAAAACAACAGGTCTTCAATGAAGCCCTTCAGAGTTTTGCATTGAATTGGTGAAAAATCCAATAATGATTAGTATGACACTCAGTCATAGTATTATGTTGAGATGCTTAAGCTTGTATTTATAAACTACTGGGCAGACACACAATTTATAGGCCAAAACATTTTAGCCAACAACCCTGATAATGTTTATTTTTTAATTTCTGTTAGTTCCTTATGTCAAATACTCTTAAGTTGCTAGCGCTGGGAATGTTATAAGGAATGAGTTTGAAAATATTTTCTGATTTATTTTTCACTGGTTTGTAAAATCTGGAATGTTTTTGTGAGGCAGAAAGACCAGATGTAATTCTGAATGCTGAATCTAATTTGGAAGCTCACGTGAGGAAGTCATACATACTGCACACATACATCTATCTCAATCCCCAAAAGCCAGGCAGATACAAAAATGTTAAATGGAAGTAGTTTGCTGGATCTTAGAATTATACAAGTGAGATTTGTTTCAGACAAGACTTTTCTGGATGAGAGTAACTGCCTCCAATAAAATCGTCTCCGTGATAATTTGCCAGGAGAAAAACATTTTACCCAGGAAGGTATATACACAGAGCCTTCCATGTTGGCATCTGTGAGGAACCACTAGGCTACAATACTTGGGCAACTGCTAAATCTTTCATTTTGATAGGTTGCTGTCGAATAATTTCCTAATAGCTGGAAAGCATATACTTTTTATCATGCTTATAGCAGGAAAAATCAAATGTTGGTTACTCTTACAGGTTTTTTTGGGTCTGATGTTAAAATTGTTAAGGGCTCCTTTGAAGTACACTTGCAACACACAAATGTTATAGATATCTCATTAAGTTTAGCCAGGACAAGCCAGGCATGGTGTAGTGGTTAGAATATCAGACTAGGACCTTTGACAACTGGGTTCTCATCTTGCTCTGCCATGGAAGTTTGCTGGGTAACCTCGGACATATCACAATCTCTCAGCCTAACCTGCCTCACAGGGTGGTGGTTGTGAAGATAAAGTGGAGGATGGGAGAATGATGTGATAAGTTGCTTTGAACCCAAATTAAGGAGAAAAAGAAGATACAAATAATTACAAGTATTGTGTCCCTTTTCCCAGGCAGCTTGTGGGGTTTCCTTATTATCTTTTTAAACTGCTTGCTTCAGTTACCTTGGGGGTGGGGAAACTAGGCAGAAATTTTGAGGTCTGTCCTTTTGACTAAACCTCATTTTCAAACCTCGACTGAATTGTCCATATTGAAAGCAGTTGGTAATTATAACAGACGTCAAGATAGATTTAGAGATCTGCAAAGCTTTAATTGGTCAAGGTGTCCCAAAGTGAAGCACCTGACAGTCTCATGTATATACCCAACTATAAATGTAGATGAAAGGAAGCCTCACTGCAGTGATGTTTCCGGAAGATCAAATGATACCATACTTAAAAATGGGAAATGATGACGTGCGAAGGAAGGATCCAAGCTATTTCCAACTGATAAGAACATAAGAAAGGCCCTGCTGGATCAGACCAAGGCCCATCAAGTCCAGCAGTCTGTTCACACAGTAGCCAACCAGGTGCCTCTAGGAAGCCACTAACAAGACGAGTGCAGCAGCACAATCCTGCCTGTGTTCCACCGCACCCAAAATAATAGGCATGCTCCTCTGATACTAGAGAGAATAGGTATGCAGCATGACTAATATCCATTCTAACTAACAGCCATGAATACCCCTCTCCTCCATGAATATGTCCACTCCCCTCTTAAAGCCCTCCAAGCTGGCAGCCATCACCACATCCTGGGGCAGGGAGTTGCACAATTTAACTATGTGTTGTGTGAAAAAATACTTCCTTTTATCTGTTTTGAATCTCTCACCCTCCAGCTTTAGCAGATGACCCCGTGTTCTAGTATTATGGGAGAGGGAGAAAAACTTCTCCCTGTCCACTCTCTCCAAACCATGCATAATTTTATAGACCTCTATCATGTCTCCCCTCAGCCACCTTCTTTCCAATCTAAAAAGCCCTAAGCGTCTTAACCGCTCCCCATAGGACAGTTGCTCTAGTCCCCTAATCATTTTGGTTGCTTTTTTCTGCACCTTTTCTGATGCTGTAGACTCTGCAGAAACCAAATCTGGCTGGCCTCACATCTAGAAATAATTGATTAATTCTGCAAGACATTTTTTCTGTCATTAGGTCACCATTCTACAACAGCTTCCTTAGATGAAAGATCCAGCAGTTGTCCAGGTATTGCCAGATGGTGGTACCTGGGATTTAGTGCCTCTCTGAGTTAGACATGATGATGCAATTTTTCTCATTCGATATAATGAGAATATGCTCAAAGCCAGTATGTTGGTCATATGTTCACTTTACTTTTGGTTTCTCTGTTGTGTGTAAAACAAAGACCCCTTAAGATGATATGAACATTTTTGTTGCAGTTAACATTAGGATATGTGTTATCATACGTATATGTTGTCATGCTAAAATCTAGTTGTTGAGGAAACCCAAACTCTCTTATCAGAATTATACAAACATGCAGACTTTTGTTTAATCCTCATATTTGTGATTGCAATTTCAGATTTTTCTAAAGTGCTGGAATTATTTAAAGCAGATACTGGGATGGAAAAGGGAATCAGGTAGATGTTTATATAAAATATGTTGGCCTTTTTGGAAGTCATATTCTAGACTTATCTACTGCTGAGAAATTTGGGAAACAAGGCACTCAGTAGATGAGTAGCACTGTGGTTAGCAGAAGTCTGCATGTAGTTTGTGGAGCCATCCTCTGCTGTGCTAGAAAACAGTTCCTCCAGATGTTGTGTGAGTCCCTATATTTATGCGGTGCAATTAAATACAAGTAGAGCAATTAATGTATCATGCATGTATAAGATTTTCATAGAACTACAAGTGCTTAGGTTTCTACTGAGAGATGACGTACATATCAACAAACCATTGTAAAATAAATTTCTCTTCCTAATATTTAGGCTTAAGTGGAAACCCAGCAGATATAGAAAGGAGAGCAGCTGTGTTTGGGAAGAATTTTATACCTCCTAAAAAGCCAAAAACATTTCTTCAGTTAGTATGGGAAGCATTACAAGATGTTACGTTAATTATATTAGAAATTGCAGCCATAGTATCATTGGGCCTTTCTTTTTACCGACCTCCAGGAGGAAATGAAGCATGTAAGTAAACCATCAAAATATTATTTTACCTTCATTTATGTGTACCCTTGAACGTATTTCAAAATTGTTGTATTGGGTTGTATTCAAAAGCCATAATATTGTTTGGGTCCCTACAACTATTGAGAGAACATGATGCAGGTACAAACATTTATTGCATACAAATACATTCCATCAAATGCACTTAAACCTTAATCTTAAATCCACACAGTTGTTTCACATTCTTGTAATTTAAGTCTAGAAAGAAAGCTAGTTACTTGATCTTTTCTGTTGGAGTTTTTTCTACCATGTGGATATAATTATTTTCAATAAGTTCCTCTAAGTACAAATTGTAAACGTTTTTCACTAGTGTTTTTTGTTTTACAGCTGTGTGTAGATCCCATTTCTGTAGGACCTTCTGTTATTTGCATTTATGTTAACTTGTGGATTTTTTCTCATTTGAGAATTTAGGATTATTACAAGTGAAAAATACAACAAAATATTGCTGTTTTGTTTCTGGCTTTCTACAGAGGTGGGCTTCTTCTCACTTCTGTATTCACCCCAAGGGCTATTGAGACAAAGTGGTCTTTTCTGTATTCGCCCCCCCCCCCCCGGATGTGCTATGCAGTGTAGGTCTCCTAAACATTGTTTTTGGTTTTTGCCTGCAATGTCTGTGCATATATAGATGTCACTTTCCACTTTTTTCAGAGTTTTTAATTTCCAAGCAGTTACTGCAAACCTGGGTTACATTATATGCATTTCTGAGCTGCATGATGCATGCCTGGGAGAGTTAGATATATGATTCAGCAGTGGTCATATACACACTTCCTATCATCAGTATGGAGAAAAAAATGGAAAGAAAGATCCCACAGCTGTTTGAATGCAGTATGCCATAGTTGTGGTGTTTATTTCTCCCCTGTGAGATGAGCAGAAAAAGAAATGGAGCTGGGCAAAGCTCACTTGCCCCAAATGATAGCTGCTCCTGACAGCAGAAAGCTGTGGTAAAACAACACTTTGTTCATCTAATTTGGACTGAGCAGTGATGTAGGAATGAATTTTCTGGTGCTATATTTTTCCATGAAAAGAAATTCCATCCCATACTTGTTTATCTATAGTTGTCAGGGCTGTTGTGTTGCAGATGCGCTAAATGTGGGATATGGATCACGGACAAATCCCAGTGATGGTACATGGTGTATTTGCTGCCTTTTGCATACATTAAATTTGCATCAGAAAATTTCCCCAGAAAACCTACTGGTACTTGCCGTGATAAAATCACAGTCTAATGGGGAAATGTGCATCTCCAGACATGCAGTGGGCATGCACCAAGACTGTTCAGTGACTTGGGTCTCCCCTTCAGATGCAAAGTCCTAGCTGTAGAGGGTGTGATTGGGCTGACATGCTAGTTAAACATGACTCAAATATTTGCCTTCATTTCACACTTAAATGTCTCTTAAAAGATCACTATTTCCTGAATCAGTACCTGTACTCTTTCTTATTAGGCAAACAGCTGATTAATTGAACTGGGCTATCATATGTATAAAGTATATTCTGCTTTCAAAGCAAACCCCTAGTTTGAATATTGTTACTGAGCACTTATAGTAGACCATTGCTATTTGTGGGGGATCTCTTCCCAGGATTGTCATATGTCAAAATCCACAGATATTAGGAAGCGGGGGTCTGCTGCCTTCCAGTAATAAAACAACCAATTTTCCTGCAAAATTTAAAAATGTAATGACCATGAATAAGCTATGAATGGTAAGAGTCTGGTATATTCATATAACTTTTAATTTCACCATATTATTTCATTGAACCTTTAGGGCAGCTTATGATAAAACAGTCAGCCCCCCTGAACCTCTATGAAACTTAAACTATCAAACACTAAATTCATAATCCAAAAACACTAACACTGCAAATCACACAGAAAATAATAAACTAGATGGACAGGGATACATATTATTTTCAAGCTGTGTTCCCAATTAAAAATCTTAGCCCTCAAAGGCTATTTGAAAAATGGTTTTCATTTGTATTCTGAGTAGCAGAACATTAGTGGAACAATCTTCTCTGGAAGACTTCTACAGTATAGGTCTCAGTGCTGGAAAGTCCCTACTTTTCTATATCAGTCTGATTTCAGAAAATCTGTGTGTGCGGTAGAGTTCCTACAGGAAAAAGCCTTGGATTGAGGCAGTACTCTAATGATGATGAAAAAGATATATATTCTAATGAAATTCACGAGTCCCACCTGCTGACTCCCCTTAAATTTAGCTCCTCCCACTGGCACTCATAAGGCAACACCTGCAGCTCCATTCCTGCAGAATGCTGCACAAATTATTCATATCAAATCATTTTTGCTATCAGAAAAGGTTGAGAGGCATCTCTGGAGTAACATTGACAAAATGATCACCTTCCGAATCACTTATTGCAAAAGTACTAGATCTGGAAGTGACTGTTGCTGAAGAGTCACATGTGGTCAGAAATATCACTTTTAGGGCAACTGGGCGTACTAATAGTTTACTCGTTTAGGGACAACATCTAAATGTACTATCATTGAATGCCTTCTTTGCAGGTGGAACATCTCACTCTGTAGAGAAAATATATAAGCAAGCGGCTTGGAAAGGGATTAGAAATACTGGGGTCATTGCTGTGCATGTGTTTTATAAGCCTGGCAGTGGGTCACAATCAGAGTACTCGGGTACAGTATGCTCTCTTCAGTTCATACTATAAAGTGTATGAAGGCCAATAAATTCTGAGTCCTGTTTAACTATTATTTTAACTACATTGCAGTGTAGATAAGTCTCTCTATTCTTGTGAGAATTATTTTTTGATTCCTGTTGTTCTCCCCCTTAAAAAAATTACTCAAAACCTTGAGCAATAATCTGCTTCCTTTCTGTTACTATGATGTTCTCAAATGAGACTTCATCCAACAGATTCCACCCAGTAAGGGGTATTAACGTGAGATACTATGGTGGATTATACAGGATGGCAATGATGTATAGTGGATTATTTTTTTCACTAATCAAACTTAGCCAGTGAAATACTTCTACAGCCTGGTAAAACAATATTCATAGGGGGTCTCGCCTTTTTCTTGGCTGGAACATTTGCTTATGGTGACCCTACTACTTAATTCCAGAAGAGAATTATAAATAACTATTTATTGTTTTTATGTCACCGTCTCAATCACTGCAAAGTAAAGAGATCAAAAGGCCCCCCCACCAAGGGCCTCTAATCCAAATAGAATATGCTTCTCTGTATAGTTCCTGAGGGCCACTGTGTTGAACTCCTCCCTCCCAACTCTTGTTTCCCCACTGGTGTCCAATACACTGGTTGCCTTAGGGCCAGCGTTCTTTTGAATCCTGTCATTGGCCCAAGGTATAAGTGAAGTCAGTGAGATGCTTTCCATTTGGCTGGAAGGTATTCTTGGCCAGTGTATGTAGTAGACTTTAAAACATCTGGGACTGTTGTTGGTTGACAGGAGGGAGTATCTGACCTAAACCAAATACGTGCAGGGAGAGGGGCAGCCCACTGGCTAAAGAGAGATTTTATCTGGTGTCATAACATGGGTGGCCCTGGTTAGAATAAACAAAGTAATGAAGACATCATTCAGCCAGGCATATAAGCCCATAGAAAGAACCAGGCAGGGAAGGTACCTTGAACAGAGAGCTGTGTATGTGAATAGGGTGGGGGGGATCATGATTCTCTTTGATTTTGTCTTATAACAGTAGCTAAGAGGTCCATCACAAGTGGGTGCACTGCCTCTCATGTAACTTGAGTGCTACTTGTAAAACTATAAGGGTTAAAACCAGCACTTTGAATTGTGCTTGGAAATTGATTTGGAGCCAGTGTCACTGTTCTAGCATGGGCATGATATGCTGTTATAATAGGCATTTCAGTTTACATTGATTGCTGCATTTTTAACTTCAAAGCAATCAAAAAAGTGCACCTCTGTGTCCAAAAGCTCAAGCAGTAACTGAAACTGACATAGGAAGACATCCGTATTGTGTTCTTTGTGGCTCTTAAAGAGACACGCTCACAATATATAAATGAAAGTATAATAAATCAAAAAACCCAACATGAAATTTAACAATTCAGGTAAGTACAACAGTTCCAATTCCACATAAACACAAGCACCGTGATTTTGTGCACCATAATAAGGTATATACATCCAAAGTTCAAATCTTCAAGGCATGTCCGAAAAAGCGTCTGGGCGACCGATGCCAGTAGAAAGCAAGGGAAGCCAAAGATCGGAAGATGGTCTGTTTCGTTGACCTTCAGTTCCAATATTCTGTATACATTCTTCGTGCCCAATACAAATTACAACACAAATCAATAACTCTTGCTTAAATCATGTTACAAAGTGCTGCCTAAACAAAGAGAAACCTTACCTCATAATTATATTGTAGCATACAGCTTACATTCACTGTACATAGCTTATCCCAAGTTCTGAAGTGGGTATCAGTTCATTACCACATTCAAGGACTACACCAATTAAACTATCTTCGCCCAATGAGATCCACCTGTAAGTGAGAGATAATCATTGTCACATAATGCCAGATTTAAAGGGAAATCAGAATTGAAGAGGACATCAAGATTGAAGAGACTCAGTATACTAGCACACAATTACCGTATAAATATGGAACAAGACAAGTCCTGTTCCATATTTAACCCATATGGGGTTTTTGTATTGAACAAAATGTATAAAAAATGCTTCTTTCTGTAGAAGAACTCTTTCTATATTCATACAGTTGTATCTCCTAAGTTTCAAGTGCCATAACACAAAAAACCTAATATCACTCTCACAATGTTTCATTTTAATGAAATGATCCACTATAGTATAAGGTCTTATTTGGCACAGGTGTTCTATTATCCTGGTCCGTATAGATCTTTTACTGGACCTGATGTACAACAGGTTGCAGGGGCATAAAATGCAATAAACAACCCTTTTAGTATTGCAATTAGTGAAGGATTGCAAACGAAACCTAAAATTGCTGTCCACTCTTTGAAATTCCTTTACTTCCAGAGTAAATGCATCTACAGCACAATTATGACATTTGTAATGTCCCTTTGGTAAGTTATCCATGTCCTGAGCTATCATATCTCTATGTGTAAGGGAGTCTTGGAGAGAGGTCATTCTCCATAATCCAAAAACCAGTGGGTTTTGGCATCCTGGGATGCTTTGAACAATATGCTAATGTTTTCTAATGATTTTCTGTATATGGGAGGACACATGAGTATATTGTAAAGTCAACAATAAAGTATCCACTTTAGCCCTACTCTGTCTCCTGAGTAAACTATCTCTGTCTATACATTCAGCTCTCTGTCTCGCTATCTGGTTAATGCCCTCCAGATAGCCCCTTTGGCATAAAGCAACCATTAGATCCCTTGCCACTATATCAAAATCCTTCTGTATAGTGGAGTTCAGTTTCATTGTCAAAAATTGACCATACAATAGATTTTGACTGAGATGTCCAGGGTGATGAGAGTTGAAGTGTAAAAGGGAATTCCTGCCTGTAGATTTCTTAAATATTTTGACTGCCAAAGAGCTGTGATCTAATTTATATACTACCGTATCTAGAAACAGTACCTCTGTAGGACTGCAAACGCCAGTAAACTTACTGGATGGCATACTGGAACTCAACCACTTAATAAATGCTTCAAAACAAACATCAGCATGAAATATAAAAAATAAATTGTCAATAAACCGTTTGTACCCGATAATATAATTAGCAAAAGGGTTATTATTGTATATATGTAGCTGTTCAAAATGTATCATAAATACGTTTGGCACTGAAGGTGCGCATGAGGACCCCATGGCAATGCCCTTGGACTGTCGATAGATCTGCTGCAAGAACCTAAACAAATTCTTTTCAAAAACAATACCAATCAAATCCAAAAGAAAATGAGTAGGAGGCTGTTTTTCCTGGTGAGACAATAATAATTGTTCTATAATAGTACTAGTATGATCAATAGGTACATTGGTATAAAGGGCAGATACATCTATAGTTGTCAGTATACAATTCGAAGACACACAAACCTGCTCAATATAATGGATAAATTCCCTAGTGTCATCAATATATGACTCTATGTGGCGTGCAAAATCTCTCAAATGATGATCCAAATTAACTTCAAAGAAAGTTAAATATACCATTTACCAAGGCACTCAGCATAGATGTACGGTCACTGTGGTCTAGGAGCAACAGCTAGCATACCAGCCTAAAATGGTAAAGCAATCCTGGCCATGTCTTCCACCATAGATTCCAGGAGCAACACATGGTAATAGTCTAGGAGTACATCCAGTCTTCCATGTCTAAGCCTTCAGGGGAGAGTAACCCACTCGAAACTGGAGCACTGCCATTTCCCACATCAGTAAACTCATCAGCATGTCTGTATTAAGTTGGTTTGTTTCAATCACTAACCAAACACAACTTGAATAATTCCACTGCCTTATCTACTGAGCTGGAAATAGTTTCATCCCGAAGCTCTGCATAACCTCTCCTAATGTCTTCATGTAGCTATTGAAACCACTGGCAGTGACAATGAGGTGGAACTTTGTTGACCATCACAGGAGAAGTAGTTTCCCTAGTATTACCTTCTGAAACCTTCCTGACAAATGGTAGTGGAACCGCTGCAGCACAGGTGTCTTTAAACTAATTTGGCATTCCAGGAGGATGCCATGGTAAAAAAACACACCTGCTGACAGGTACAAGAAAAACTGAGGCACATTCTTCCTGTCTTCTAGTGTAGGACATCCTTTAGGGTGGCTATGAGGATTTCAGTTCAAAATGTGGGTTACGAATCAAACTAGTAGGGAGTTTTCTGCACATCTATTCTCCCCATATTCCTGTTTTTCAGGAAGAGATGAATACCTAACTCATAAAATACATGTGTCTGGGATGCTCAGAATCTAATCAGAATCTACTAGAGAATGGATTTGGGCCCCTGTCAGAATGGATGGGAGACAGGCCTTGACAGAGGCTTCCCTTCCAGGATTTAATTATGTGTCCATTCTCTCCCTGCTCCCCACTCACCATACTGATCCATCTTTACATTTAAAGGTCTTATGAACTTAATCCATAGAGCTGGGCAATCTTTCATGTACTAGCCTTATGTGTGGGTGGCTTGTACTGATTTATTACTTCATTTATACCCTCCCTTTCTCCCCAATGGGGACTCAAAGCAGCTTACATGGTTTTCCTCTCCACCATTATATCCTCACAACAACCTGTGAGATAGGTTAGGTTGAGCGTGTGCATTAGACATGTCAGTTCATAGATGGCAAGAAACTTGCATAAATGAGTTTTGTATAAATGTGTATTGTATCAGAAATGAGGTAGTAATGTGACCTTCTCACTTGATTTCATGACGTTGGGACATGCCAAATTGCCCAGAGTAGCACAGTAGTGAAGTAGTTTTAAGCAGCTCACAGAGCCACCAGTCTTTCCATTTGCCCTACCTGTAGAGCAGGGGTGGGGAAACTTTTTCCTGCCAAGGGCCATTTGCTCATTTATAACATTCGGGGGCCATAACCAGGTGTAGATCTCCCGGCGTGGGGGGGAGAGGCTAGGGTTGCCAGGTCTCCAGCCACCACCTGGAGGTTGATAACTACAGGGGAGGCCATGCAGAGAAGGCCTGGAGGGTATCCCCGCTCCCCCCTCCCTCCCCCCTGCCAGGCGGGAGGGCAGCCAGCGGTGGACCCCGAGCAAACGCGCCAGGGGGGTGCAGCCCGCAGCCGATCCTCGGGAGGAAGGGAGGAAAACAGAGAAATGGAGGGGGAGAAAAGGACGGAAGGAGACAGACAAAGAAAGAGACGAGGGAGAGAGGGGGAGAAAGGAGAAAAAGTGACAGAAAAAGAGAGAAAAGCCTCCCCCCCACCCTCACACGCCGGCCCCACGCAACCAGGCCCCAGGCTCCCCGCTTCCCCCAACACACACGGCAGCACACGCAGCCCCACGCAACTGGGCCCCAGCCTCCACACCCTCCCTCCGCCCCACCCAGAGTTCACAAAAGGCTCTCCAAGCCCGATCGGCTTCCGCGTACATATTCCGCCGCCGGGAGCCCCCGGCCTCTCCCCCCCCTCGCCGCTTGACAGGTGGCGAGAGGGGCTTACAGTGTGCCGTGGCGTTCCTGCATGCCACGACTGTAGGGGGCAGCATTGGGGGAAGTATCCCTCCCCCTCCCCTCGCTGACCAACAGTCAACGAGAGGAGGTCCAAAGGGCGCCTCAGCCCCAGGAACACCCTCGGGGAGGGCCGCGCTGTGCTGCGCCTCCGCGGCTGGGCCCTGGAGCTCCCGAGGGCCACTGAAAATGTCCTCGGGGCCCACATACGGCCCCCGGGCCGGACATTCCCCATCCCTGCTGTAGAGTATGCTCAGAGACAAATTATAAGATGTCTGTAACATACCATGCAAATCACTTGGCCTTCTGTGTCCACATTTTCCTAACTCTAAGAGCTCTAAATCTAGTACAGGATAAGATGAGAGAATTTGAAAAGGGGCCTTATTTCAAGCTCTACTGTTCTCCCCTGCACTCTTATTGTGTGCATTTAATCTGAATAATCCTTCAGCAGTAAACTCAGTGGAAGCCTTAGTTCTTTTGACTCCTCCATAATATGAAAGCTAGTTGGAAAATATCTTAAGCTGGGCAGTTGCGAGAAGCATCAAAATTCTTAGTGGGTACATATAATGAAGTAACTTGTAAAATCAAGGTTTGGATCTGTCTGGTCTGTTCTCAGATTTAAAATAGAGTTAACATTTGAACATGAAGCGCTGACTATTTGCTTGCTTCCTCTAGTATGTGGAACGGTGCCAGTTGGTGAAGAAGAAGAAGAAGGTGAAACAGGCTGGATTGAAGGAGCTGCAATTCTCCTATCTGTTGTTTGTGTGGTATTAGTCACAGCTTTCAATGACTGGAGTAAAGAGAAACAATTCAGGGGGTTACAGAACCGCATTGAACAAGAACAGAAATTTACCGTCATCAGGGGTGGCCAAACCATACAGATACCTATAGCGGACATAATTGTTGGTGATATTGCACAAGTAAAATATGGTAAGTATATTCATTTATTTTTCTGACATCTATGCTAATGAATTGAGGGGATGTTAAGTACAGCTATTCTCTTCTTTTTGTAGGTGACCTTTTACCAGCAGATGGTGTACTTATACAGGGAAATGACCTCAAAATTGATGAAAGCTCACTGACTGGAGAATCTGATCTTGTTAAGAAAACGTTGGATAGAGATCCTATGTTGCTCTCAGGTGTGTGATCAAATGATAGCTAAGATCTCAGTATGAGGTATTTGGAAACTGGACAAAGTTTCCTACTTCTGAAACTAGGTTATGTGAAACACAGTCTTTCTAGGTGACAGTATGCTAAGGTCTAGTGATCTAATGTATTATGCATCATGCCTTTAACCTCCTTGGAACCACAAGGATGGGTCTTGACAGCAGGTAGGATTTCAGACAGACAAGCATCCTTAATGTAATTAGTTTAAGTGTGTGTAGTTGCAATTTCTCTTTCTATGAGCATGTTTAATCCTTATGAGAACAGTTTTATAGAAACTGATGATACTGCTACAGTGGTCCTTTAAGTTTTGCCCTCCTGGACAATCTAAATTTAACTATAGTAGAAAAGAGCAAGAGTCCAGTAGCACCTTAAAGACTAACAAAAGTATTTTCTGGCAGGGTATGAGCTTTCGTGAGCCACAGCTCACTTCTTCAGATACCCTGCCAGAAAATATTTTTATTAGTCTTTAAGGTGCTACTGGACTCTTGCTCTTTTCTACTACTGCAGACAGACTAACACAACTACCCACTGTGAATTACATTTAACTATATTGCTGTTAAAACTGCTTAGTAATTAAGACACTTTTAAAGAGCAAAATATCTATGAGGACATGTTGCATCTTACCCAGTGTCATGGGACTTATCTTAAAACCATATGAAAGTAGATGGATGGTATGAGAACCCAATTTTACTAATCACATTCTGTTTGGATCTTGTTTGTATGGCATGAAGTTTGGCTGTGTAGAAGGGTCTTGTGGCCTGTAATTTTATATAACACAAAATTTTATATAACACAAAATTCTATTGAACATAATACTTGATTTAGTATTTGTGCAGAGCTTTCATTCAAGTGTTAAAATTGCTTCATGTGTATGGTGTTGTATTCCTTACAACAGTCCTGTATAGTAAGTCAGTATTATTGTTATCCTTGTGACAGATGAATAGCTGAGACTTAAGGGCCAAAGCCACTTGGAGAGCTCATAGCAGAGACTGAATTTAAGCTGGACATTTCTAGTTTTAGCTTTGTGTCCTCTTTGCACTGTACTTCACCACTACATTTTTGGACCTCTTCATTTCAAATGTTCTTAAATTTCACATTTCCACAAATCAGCCCTTAAAGTGGTTAGAAATATAACAGTCATCAGTAAAACATGAGAGAAAACAAAACAAAAGTAAGCAAGATAAACCAAGAACAACTGTCTGGAGAATATTCATACTCTGTTACTATATTGTTTTAAATTAATAGCATTGTGAGTCCCTCTCTAAGACTCAGCGTGATCACAGCACTACATTAATCACAGAAAAATGTTACATATTTTTAGCTATATTACACTCATTCTATTAACATTCCTTTTCCCCCTCTGCCCCATCCCCTGATAGTCTCCACAATCTCTGTACAGCATGGTGTAGTGGTTAAGAGTGGTGGACTCTAAACTGGAGAACCGAGTTTGATTTCCCACTCCTCCACATGAGCGGCGAACTCTAATCTGGTGAACCAGGTTGGTTTCCCCACTCCTACACATGAAGCCTGCTGGGAGACCTTGGGCTAGTCACAGTTCTCTCAGAACTCTCAGCCCCACCTACCTCACAAGGTGTCTGTTGTGGGGAGAGGAAGGGAAGGATTTAGAGAAAGTTGGCATATAAAAACCAACTCTTCTTCTCTGTTAACCTTTATACTGTATATGAGCTCTGGGCCTGTACCTCCATCTGTTTTCCACCCATTAATTTCTGTAGACTATCTGTAACCCTGTATTTTTAGCTGCACCACTAGTGTTCTCTGAATCCCATCTGTTCCCTTTTTTAAACTCTGCTCCCTGTTTCCTTGCACCCTATCTTTCAGCTCCTCCTTTTATTACTTCACTTTTTTCCATTCTATATCCTCTATTTTCTTGTCCCTTCTGTTTTCTCTTTCGGCAATACTTGTATACTGAGGGAATCTCAGATAAGGGTGGCTCATGAAGAAGCATGATTAACTGGCTGGAAATGTCAGCCTCTGAATGTAGGAAGAGAAGTAAGGGCATATAGCAGTGCAGGCATTCCTGCTTCTCATAGGTTTGGAAGGGCAGCTGTCCCCACAATTTCATGGGAAAGGTATGTTCAAAGGCTATTTTGGATCTGTTTTTCCAAACTTGGTCAGACTATTACCCTAGTAAAGCAGCACTCAGGTGGGTTGTGTCGCCTATACAGTTCACTGTCCTGATCTTTAAGACCACAGAGGTCATAACTCTGCATGCCCCCCGTGTATCTCTGTCACTTGCATGCTTGCAGCTCTTTGTGTCCTAAGTCTGGGAAGGTTGAGTGTAATTGGTCTATCACCATAACATTGGAAACATAGTATTTGATATTGTTAATTTGGAGGATGTGGAGGCAAAATTAGTATCTTGAATTTTGCCTTTAAAGCTGCAAGAAACCACTATAAGTCTTCTAATACCATATTTAGCATGATTACTACATCAACCAACAGCTATGTGGAAGCTGATAAATATCCTTTGGAAGTTGCTTCATTAGAACCTCTAACACCCCTTCAGACCTTTCTTATCTCTCCCCCCCCCCAAAAAAAAACCCTTAGGAAATTGATATGAAAGGTGTTTGAGGAGAAATGAAAGTCCACATGTGCAGTAGCAGCAGTTTCCTCTTAGTCTGTTTTCCACATACGACCCTTAAAGTGCTTTTTAAACTGTGAATTTAAAGCATTGAGGCTTATTTTGGTAAACACTATTAAAAGGTGAAAGTACAAAGTATATTCACAGTACTCAAACCCAGTTGCCGAGGCTTTCAGCTGTAGAGCTGGTATTAACGCTCTTGATGAAACGCTTACTTTGGTCCAGTTCATGTGATCATCCAATTCAGAAATAGTATATAGATCATATGTGTTGGAAGAACTGTGCATACAGATGTGTGCATCCAAGTCACGGTGACTACACTGGGAACATATTCAAGCTGGCATTCAGTGCTAGACAAGCTTTTGAAACAACCTCTAAAATCTGAATCTAGGCATAACTGCTAATTCTGCAATGCCTCAATACTGAGAACTTGATTGACCACAGAACTCTAAATTCTATTAATGATAGACAGCTTAAACTTGGCTGAACAGCATGTAACTCTGTCTGTTTTCTCATCAAGTGTCCAATTGTTTTCCAGCTAAATAAGATAACTTTCAAAACCTATCAGGTACTTAAGCTGAGAGGTTAGCTGTTCTCTGGTAGCCCCTTTTGGGCAGTATGTCACCCCATATACATTGAACAGGACCGGTTACCAAATAAATTGGCGAAAGATTGCAAAAGAAGGCCCTCAAATTAGCCACCTGCTCTGAGATTGTACTACTAGGTATGCATGAAACTTGAAAATGCGAAAAAATCCCAAGTGCCTGTCAAATCTTAGAACTGTTGCCAGTCCTTTGTTATCAAAGTTGATGAAAGATATTTAGGTCTAACTTTGTGATCATGTCAATACATAAATCACTGAACAATATCAGAGGGTGTCCAGTGCGGTATCCAAATTAAAAAGTATGCCAACAAGTCCTGAATCCAGTTTACAATGCACGGCTATTATCAGTGCCACAGCCTTGTGGTGGAAATGGGACGACTGGAGGCAGAGTGGGGGTCATACTATGCCAAAACATAGTGTACTATGTTGAATTAAAGCAAAAACCCTTCACAGGAGTATTAAATATTATCTCCTTAGTGCATGTAAGCTGTAAGAGCCAACGTGGTGTAGTGGTTAAAAACGGTGGTGTGGAGCGGTGGAGTCTGATCTGGAGTACCAGGTTTGATTCCCCACTCTTCCACATGAGCTGCGGAGGCTAATCTGGTGAACTGGATTTGTTTCCCCACTCCTACACACGAAGCCAGCTGGGTGACCTTGGGCAAGTCATTCTCTCTCAGCCTCACCTACCTCACAGGGTGTCTGTTGTGGGGAGGGGAAGGGAAGGTGATTGTAAGCCGGTTTGATTTTCCCTTAAGTGGCAGAGAAAGTCGGCATAAAAAAACCAACTCTTCTTCTTCTAAGTTAGCACTGATGGCTCATTCACTTTCATTGGCTGCCTGTATAATGGCAGACCTGGCATGCCACAGCTATGGAAAATATCATCTTGGTGCCTTCATGCTAAAACCCGAATCAATTGACTAGTCTGTAGTTCTGTTCATACATACTGTCAGGCTGCCATACATGTATAATTATCATCACAATAGCTTAGCTCTGTGTGTCTGCAACTTACAGTTCATTCCTGAAGGGAGCCCCCAAATGATCTTAGGAGGTGGTGTGACCCCTATGCCAGTGTTCTTGCCACTTGCGCCGTGCAAACTCGCACGGACACCAGTATAGTGCCCAGGACCACAGTAGCAGCGCAGCTCTCAGATGCTGGCATGGCCTCCTGCCGGCATTTTCCTAGCACAAGTCTGTGCGCCATCATCCCAGGAGGTGTTCCCAGGGCGTTCCAGGGGCAGAGCTGCCATCAGGCAGCTTCCTAACCCCTTTCAGCCTGGGAACACCCCCTAATGGAATAGCATTGTTTGCTATGAGGACTTTCCCCCCATTTTCGGTTTTTTAAAATAAAACCCCCCTTTTTCTCTGCGCAGCAGCCACGAAACCTCATTGGAGGTGCGGTGCCCATGCCGTCCCTGACCGCTGCGGCTTTCAGCAATGGGCTGTATGATTCTTGTTCTGATAAGGGCTTAGTTCCCATGTAAACTTCCATGGAACTTCCCTGCCTCTGCCCTCCTACTGAAATGGGGGACAAGGGACCCCCACAAGTAGCTTGGAGGGAAGTTTGGTGAAAATCATACCCCTCCTTCCCAAGCAACTTCTAGGTGGGATCCAAGTCAAGATTTTGTTAGGCCTCTACCCTATGATGATTGGAATTGAATATCTGAGAAAAAGAACTTTAAGGTTTGTACATTAGGATTCCTGGTTTTTGTATCCACTAGAAATATTCAGGTTAGCAGGTTCACATTCCATATTGCCATGAAGCAGTCATAGATGTCCAGGCATCTTTCTCCTCTGAGGCTCGGGCATCTTGGAACTGTGGGTTATTGTCCACGCCCTATCCGGGGAGGCAGGACCAAATAAACTTCCTGCTGCCCCCTATCGGGACACTAACCCTCTGTACCTCAGTCTTTTGTCCTGCCTAGTGGGGAGAGCAGTGATTTTCACAGCTCTGTGAGTTAGGCTTAGGTTTAGAGGCTTGTTTGTGTTTTTTTTCCCTTAAACCTTTCCTCAACCTTCTTTCCATACCTCCCCACCCGACCCGACCTACCCGGTGTCTTTTTTCCCGATTTCCTGGTGTCGTCCTGAGCATTGAATCGGGAAGAAGAGGGGGGGGGGGAAATGGCAGACGCCATTTTAAACAGAGAAGACGACCTTCTCTTGGAGAAGGATTACTCAGTGGGGCTGGTCCAATTCGCCCCGACCAACAGCGCGCCGTCCAAGGGCGCCGAGAACAGATCCACCTTGGCGGCGGAGGAAAGCGGAGAACCGCAGGAGGCTCGGGGAGTCGCCGGTCAGCCCAAACAGAAAAAGGCGCGAAAAGCGGCGCCGACCCTTGCTGGCGCTAAACGCAGGAAGCGCGGCAGTGGGAAGTTCACCGGCGCAGCGAGAGCCAGCGGGAAAGCCCCGATTGTCTACTCGCGGATCCAGCCCTCCTCATCTGCAACTTCGCCCGCGACCTCAGATCCTGTGGCGATGGATGGTCTCCCGTCGGGAGGTGGTAACGTACCCCCCCCTTTCGGAGCCAACAGAGAGGCAGCCAGCCGTATCTATTCCCGCCTTTTCCTTGGGGCCTATAGGGGGCCACTTTATCCTGTGCAGCAGGCACCAATTCAGCAACCATTGTTTAACCCCTTTCCCACCTCAGGGGCGGCAACAGGGAGGTTTTTAACTGCAGATCAAGCCAACGACATGGTTAATATAGCCTTGCAGAGGCAGTGGCAAGCCTTCCAGGCTTTTCAAATGCGCCTGCCTCAGTTCTCTGGCAGGGTTTCAGGATCCCCTCCTACCTTAGGCACCCAATCCCAGGGGGAAGAGGGCAGTTCATCCACCTCGGGGGGGCCATCCAGAGGGGAGACATCATGGCCCACTAAGGCCGCCAGAAAAGCTCAGTCACAGCCGATTTCTCAATCTGGCTCTGACTCCCCTAGCCTTCAGGATACCCTTACCACCGACCAGGAGTCAGAAGGGGAAGAACGCGAGGAGGGGGAGTTCCACTCCGAGGACGAGACCCCCTGTCCCGATGACCAGCAGCCCAGGTTGTTCTCGGGAGAGGACTTCCAGGGCTTGTTAGCAAAGGCTATGATTGCTTTGGATCTTAATGAGGAACAGCAATCCTCAGAGGAACCCAAATCAAAATTCAAAGAAGGAGTTAGGGAGTGCTTCCCCAGAAGAACTCAAAGCAACCTAGTTCCTTTCCCAGAGTTTTTTATTAGGGCCCTCACGGATGAGTGGGATAACCCCTCCTCTAATAAACAGGTCCCGGCCTACGTTAAAAAACATTATAGTCTGGCTCCTCACGCCATGCAGATGTTGAAGTTTCATGTAGTTGACGCTCCAGTGGCTGACCTTCAGACCCCTGGGTTGATTCCTGAAGATGGAGTGGGATCCATCCGTGACCAGCTGGACAGGAAGACTGATCATCTGGCAAGAAAGGCTCATGAGGCTTCGGCCCTAGCCATCCAGGCTAGCGCCACTACCTCCATTTTTGCGAGGGCTTCCTATTTATGGGTCAAAAAACTCCTACAATTGGTACCGCCTGACAACCGCAGGGTTGTTGGGGGCTTGGAGAGAGTGCTTAGCTCCATCGCTCTTATGGCAGATGCCTCCCTGGACACAATGTCCTTCACGGCTAGGGCCATGGCTTCTACCACATCCATTAGAAGGGCCCTGTGGCTAAGGGCCTGGCCGGCCGATTTCAGATCTAAAACCATTCTCATGTCCTACCCCATTAAAGGGGGCCGGCTTTTCGGAGAAAAAATGGACGGGATTTTGATTGAAACTAGGGATAAGAAACACGTCCTCCCTAGGCAACTTCGGAACGAGAATAGATCCTCTTCTTACCCGTCCTTTCGTTCTTCCAAGGTCCCTCCCAGATACCGGGCAGATTACAGAAAGGGCTCCTGGAACCAGAGTAACTCATGGAACCAGAGTAGATCCTTTCGGAAAGGTGGGAAGTTCCAGAGACAAGGCCAGACTAGGCCAGACAAAGGGGATAAGTTCCCCAAAAACAACAATTCTCAATGACGCCTCACTGCTGGCAGTGGGGGGGAGACTTCAGGCTTTCAGTCACATTTGGACCAGATCCAACCCGGATTCGTGGGTATCCCAAATAATTTCTCAGGGATATCTCCTGGAGTTTTCTTCCCTGCCCGGGATCGTTTCCTTTCTTCCCCCTTACCCCTAAAGAAAGAGAAGAGGGCTAGAACCGCCACAGCAATTCAACACCTTTTGCACATAGGAGCCGTGGAGAGGGTCCCCAACCAGGAGAGGGGGTTGGGGATCTACTCCATCTTCTTCACGGTTCCGAAGAAAAATGGGGACTGGAGGGCTATCCTCAATTTAAAGTACGTGAACCGGAGAATGAGGCGCAAACATTTCCGGATGGAAACGTTAAAATCCATCATAGAGTCCCTTCAGCCTCAGACTTTGATGACGGCGGTGGATTTGACGGAGGCCTACCTTCACATCCTTATCCATCCAGCCCACAGGAGGTTCCTCCGGTTCACCCATGGCATCAATCATTATCAATTCAGGGCCCTCCCCTTTGGGTTAGCTTCTGCCCCCCGGGTTTTCACAAAGACCCTGGTGACTGTTATGGCCACCCTCAGACAGGAGTCTATCCAGGTACATCCGTACCTGGACGACATCCTGATCTGTGCACAATCCAGGGAACAATCCCGGACCCATACCAAGAGTAGTCCAGGTTCTTCAAGACCATGGATATTTAGTGAACTTCGAGAAAAGTTCCCTCAGCCCCGCACAATCTCTGGTACACCTGGGAGTGCGGATAGACTCTCGGAAAAATACTGTAACCTTGTCCCGAAAGAGAGTGGAAAAAATTGTCAGTCGGGCAGCTTCGGCCGCCAGTTCCAAATCAGCCAGGCTAATGTCCCTAGCGAAACTTTTAGGGCATATGATTTTGTGCATAGCAGTGGTGCCTTGGGCCAGGTTCCACTCCAGACAATTACAGTGGCTCTTTCGCCCATACCAAGGGAACATTGGGATGAAGAGGGACAGAATCATTCCCTTACCACTCAGTGTCCGCAAGAGCCTGCGGTGGTGGGCATCCAGGGAGAATTTAACCAAACCCACACAGTATCTGCACGAGGATCCTCTCCAGCTCTTTACGGACGCCAGTCTGGAAGGGTGGGGAGCCACCCTCAATGGGCAAATGGCCCAGGGACGCTGGTCTGCTCAAGAGTCGACCCTTCACATCAATGTGCTGGAGCTAAGAGCTGTGAGACTGGCTCTTCTATTCTTCTCAGCGGACATTTGCAACCACCACGTCCTAGTCAGGACGGACAATACGACTACCAAGGCCCACCTGAACAAACAGGGGGGCACAAGGTAATCGACGTTACATCAGGAAGCAGTCAAACTGTTCCGCTGGGCCCAGCTCAAGGTTCTATCAATATGAGCGGAACACATAAAGGGCGCTCTCAACGTGGAAGCCGACTGGCTGAGCAGGCAGCAAGTAATCGAAGGAGAGTGGTCCTTAGACCAGAACTCCTTTCATCTCATCACTCAAAAATTTGGTCTTCCAGAGGTCGATTTGTTCGCCTCGTCAGACAATTCCAAACTTCCAAGATTCTTCTTGAGATTCTTCCACCCAGACGCTGAGAGAATCGACGCTCTTCTCAGTCCTTGGCCAAGGACTCTGTTGTATGCCTTCCCGCCTCTGCCAATCATTCCGAAGGTCCTTCGCAAGATCCAGATGGAAAAAGCCAATGTGCTCCTAGTGGCCCCGTTTTGGCCTCGCCGTCCATGGTTCGTCACTCTACAAAGACTAGCAGTTCAAGAACCATGGAGAATCCCAACTCAGTGGGGGACTCTACGCCAAGGTCCTTTAGTCCATCCAGACCCCCACTGGTTCTGCTTGACCGTCTGGCACTTGAGAGGATGAGCCTGGTCAAACTGGGTTACCCTACAGAGGTCGTAAACACCATTCTTGAGGCGCGCAGACCTGCAACCCGTCGCATATATTCCGCATCATGGAAAGCTTTTGTCAGATGGGCACGTAGAAAGAAGTTTGACCCTCTTCAACCAGGAGTTAACAACATCCTGGGGTTCTTACAGGTGGGAGTGAGACTAAACCTGGCAGTTTCTACTCTTCGCAGACAGGTTTCGGCCATAGCAACAGTTGTTCCAATGGTGGATGGAGTGGCGTTATCCAAGCATCGGCATATTGTCTCCTTTCTGAAGGGAGTTTCCCAGACTCGACCTCCTACTGTTCACCGGTTCCCTACCTGGAATCTTAACATCGTTCTTAAGGCCCTAACGAAGGAACCCTTCGAGCCACTTCGGAC
Source organism: Euleptes europaea (assembly GCF_029931775.1). Taxonomy (NCBI): domain Eukaryota; kingdom Metazoa; phylum Chordata; class Lepidosauria; order Squamata; family Sphaerodactylidae; genus Euleptes; species Euleptes europaea. Next base: position 81,244,728 of record NC_079314.1, on the reverse strand, counting down.
AGCTCCTCTTAGGCTTCTTAGGATGAAAGTTCTATTCCTCGTAGCCATCACATCGGCGCGTCGAGTGTCAGAATTGCGAGCCCTGTCTATTCGTCAGGGACTATGCATCTTTCATAGGGATAAGGGGGTATTAAGACCAGACCCTACCTTCATCCCCAAGGTTAACTCTCCTTTTCATCGCGGTCAGGACATTTCCTTACCATCGTTCTGTCCTAAACCTTCTTGCCCAAAGGAACGATCTTGGCACTCTCTCGACCTACGTAGAGCTTTGCGCATCTTTATTGATAGAACATCAGACCTGAGAAAGACAGACTATTTGTTTATTAACATATCCAACCCTAACAAAGGTCTCAGAATGTCAGCGGCATCCATTAGTTATGCCTTAAAGTCAACAATAACTGAGGCATACAAAGCCGCGGGGGCTCCTCTTCCACCGGGAATCACGGCTCATTCGCTTCGCAGCGCCTCTACAACGGCGGCGTTTGACAAGCAATCTCCTGTTGACGAAATTTGCCGCGCAGCCACGTGGTCAAGCGTGTCAACATTCGTCAAGCACTACAAGATTAGTACATGGTCATCTGCACAGGCGGCCTTTGGCCGCAGGTTCTTACAGCACGTAGTGGAGGAGAACGCATGACCCACCCTGATGGGAGCTCTTATAGGTCCCACAGTTCCAAGATGCCCGAGCCTCAGAGAAGAATGGAGCCTTGACTACTTACCGTGAGGGCTCCTTCTCTTCTGAGGCGGAGGGCATCTTGCCCACCCGGGCAAAGAGTCAAGACAACGTGCTATCGACCATACCTTCAGAAGACAGCCATTTTCAGACCTAATTCCGGTCCCATTAGCTGTCTGTTTGTAATGTTATAGGAATGTTCATTGGTTAAGGTTATGTTTTCGTTCCGTTATACCTCGTTCTGTTCCTGTCTAAGAGCTAGGCAAGCCTGTGACTGAGGTACAGAGGGTTAGTGTCCCGATAGGGGGCAGCAGGAAGTTTATTTGGTCCTGCCTCCCCGGATAGGGCGTGGACAATAACCCACAGTTCCAAGATGCCCTCCGCCTCAGAAGAGAAGGAGCCCTCACGGTAAGTAGTCAAGGCTCCATTCTCTGGGGTCACTGCAGCAGTTACATACAAACTGGTGGGACAGTAGGGGCCTGATCTGAAGAGGGAACTGGGCATGTTGATGAGTGCAGAACCTTCTTTCCCTTTCCCCCCACCACATACATGCTCGGTTTCTTCTATCAGGAAACCTCTGTTAATTAAGGTTCTTATCTAGCACATTGTCAGGTTGAAAACCCTGTCTATCTTGTATGCTGCCCTGAGAAAATGAAGGAGGGGCAAGATTTTAAAAATCTGGTTGGCCATTTGCTAATGCATTCTAGAAGCAGATACTGCACGTCATCCAAATGTTTGATGGTTAGGAACTGAAAGTTGGAAATTGTAGGATTTTCAAGTAGCTACCATTCCTTTAATGGTAGAGCGAATTAGATCTCCAAAAACTTATTGTATTCTCTGACCGTTCAAGAGTACCTATTGCACTATATTTTATACGGTCGTTCTTTATACAGAACTCAGTACTAAATTTCTTACAACTCTTAAATGACTTAAATCTTTTTTCAGATTCAGAGAAGCTGCTCTTTCTTCTCTCAGATGCCAATCCATTTGTTTCCTATAGTGTCACTTTTGCCTTAGCAACCAAGAAAATTTGGGCTAAAGCTGTATTTAATGAGGGCATTTAATATATTTAATGAGTAGCATTTTTTGGCCAGACTGTTTTAATGGTATCATTTATGACTTGGTTTGATATGAAAGATTGTAATGGCCTTCGGCCACAAACAATAAAACTGTATCGTATCGAATTAGATATCTGAAAATCCTCTTGTATTCTCTGACTTTTACTGATAATGCCATTATATGTTCTATAAAAATTGTCACCTTTAATCACAGCTTCCTTGTGTAGTGAGCTCAATTTAAGCTTGCTCATTTCAGGTACTCATGTAATGGAAGGTTCTGGAAGAATGGTGGTTACTGCCGTGGGTATAAACTCCCAGACTGGAATTATCTTTACCTTGCTTGGTGCTGGAGGTGATGATGAAGAAGAAAAGAAAGAAAAAGAGAAAAAGGAGAAGAAAAGTAAGTCTGATGTTAAACCCCTGAAAACACTTAAATTGTCTTTATATGGTTTTGGTGAAGCTGGGTTATCTTTTTATGGCATATGTTTTTCATGTAAAAGATGTGTTTAGGTAGCTTTCTTAGGTAGGTACAGAATTCATGCCATTTCCTTAGCACAAGATTAAAAATTAAATATGTTTGGTCGTTCGACCCCCAAAGGGCGACCCACAGGTTGAGAACTGCTGCTCTAAATGCTCTGGACTGGTAGAGCTGGCAGTTTTCTATCCAATTTTAATGTAATCAGTTTTCAATCAAGAGCTCTTAATAAATCCTTTCCTTATGATGCCATTAAGTGAGGATTGATATGCTATGAAGAACACTGCATAGGACAGTGTGAGGTAAATTACTGATCCTGACTAATATGCTTTATATCCATTAAGAAGGCAGATTAATTCTTCAGATACATGCCTTAAGATAAAACTATAGTTTTCTTAGGTGTTTCTCTTGTTCAAAATGTGTCTCCCTCCCCCCTTTGGAATTTCTACCACCTTGTTTTTTCATTAGAACTTTATAGGATACACCTTTGTAACAGACAAGCTTGTATTATGTTCTCTACAGGTCAAATAAGTTGGCGTCGTTTTCTGGCTAAAGCTCAGTTTATTACCAGTATTCGGTTTCAATGATGTCAGTGCTAGTAAACAATTATTGACAGCAACGTGTAGTTGGTAGACCGTTATAGAGAGTTTCTAACCAAACTTATGTCAGAATTTGACAAAAGAAATATAAGTTGTCGAGACGTGCAAAAAAGGGGGGGAATTTGAGGTGCAGATTAATTAAAGTTTTGGAAAAAAATATTTAAAAATAAAAAATGCTTTTAAAGTACTAAGTATTTTTGGGGAAAATATCAGGAAATGGGCCAGGAAGGCATGCAAAATTTTGGATGGTAAAACAGTGAAAGGAAGGTGGGAAGATGAATTCTGTGTGTTATCACCATGGAAAACAAATGAATTCTGTGTGTTATCACCATGGAAAATGTAGGGTATGTACCCAGCAGTTGTGTTGGGGAAGTGTATCTGAAGAACCGAGGTGATGAAAGGAAATTCTAAGACAATTGGTCAAATTAAAAAGTAATAAGTCTCTGGGGTTGGTATGACATAAACTAAAGGTTTCAGGCTTGTCACTGAAATTGGCCTCTCTACTGGAGGACTAGAAAGTAGCAAATGTTGTACTGATTTTTTTAAAATAGGGCTGTGGGGAACCCAGAAATTAGAAGCCAGTTAGCCTAACATCTGTTCAGAGTAAATTAATAGAAATTGTTATTAAAGGTAAAATTATTAAGCATGTAGGAAAAACCTTGCTAAGAGAAAATCAGCACAGCTTGTACAATAGATCGTTCTGCCTCATCAACTTTTTGGAGTTTGTTTTTTTTTAAGTTAACAAAGTGGATTAATGCTTGGCCTTCCAAAAGGTTTTTTGACGAAGTGCCTTACCAAAACTCCTGAGTAAATTTTAGCAGTCATGGATAAGGGTTCTGTTTTGGGTTAAAAATGAGAAGAGTAGGAATAAATGGACAGTTCTCACAGTGGAGGGTAGTGAGCACTGTAGTCTCACAAGGCTAAACACTTTAACCAGTGTTTATTTAATTTGTTAATAAATGATCTGGAATAGGGGATGAGCAGTGTAGTGTTCAAGTTTGTTCATTTGGGTTTTTTGGCTGTCAAATTACAGCTGATTTATGGTGACCCTGTAGGGTTTTCAAGGCAAGAGACGTACAGAGATGGTTTGCCATTGCCTGCCTTGGCATCACTCCTCTGGTATTCCTTGGAGGTCTCCCATTCAAATACTTGCCAGTGTTGAGGCTGAGTGTGTGTGACTGGCCTACGGTCACCCAGCAAGTTTTTGTGGGGATTTGAACTTGGGTTTCCCAGCAAGTTTCCATGGCAGAGTGGGTATTCAAACCTGGGTTTCCCAGATCCTAGTCTGACAACTTAACCACTACACCATGTTGGCTCTCGGTGTTCAAGTTCAGATACTAAATATTCTGGATTGTGAAAACCAATGTGGATTGTGAGGAGCTCCAGGAGGGGGTATTAAAATTGGGTGAGTAGGAAACAGTTTAGTAAATGAAGTTCAGGGTAGGTCAGTGTAAAATGATGTACACTGGAACAAGACATTGGCCTTTCATATATGGCTGTTTCCCTTGCGGTCACCCCTCCGACAACTTCAGGTCTTTGTTTTGATTATGCATGCCATTTCCAACTGTCAGAGGTAGCCTCGTTCTTCCCCTTCATTTCCCCGCATTTTGCCCGCGTTTTGAAATTTGAGATAAAACAGGTATCTGAAACGCAGGCAAAATGCACAGAAACACAGGGAGAGTGAGGCAACCTCTGACAAAGGCCCGAAGTTGCAGGAGGGGTAACAGCAAGGGTAACAGCCATGCATAAAAGGCCATATCTGCTGTAAATATATGGGCTGTTGGGGTCTGAATTGGTTAAGACTGAGAAGGAAAGCAGTCTCGGGGCTTTAGCTTACTATCTTGATGAAAATGTCAATTCAGGGTGCATCAGCAGTGGAAAAAGGCAAACTCCATCTTGGGGATTATTTAGGAAAGGTTTGAAAATGGTTGATATTGTAATTCCCCTCTAAAGATCTGTGGTGCAATCCATCCTTTGGAATACAGTTGTGATTTCTGTTACCTCAAAAAAGGAGCTGCAGAAATGTGGGAGGGCAACTAAGATGATTAAGGTGTCAAAACACTTTTTTTGTTAGGGAAGGCTAAAAAGGTTGGAGCTCTTCAGTTAGAAAGACTACTAAGGCTGGGGAGGCATGATAGAAGTTTATAAAATTGCAAGTGGTAAACCTCCCCCACTATTTCCTCTTTCCCTTCCATGAAAGCTCCCATAGCCTCTCCCCTTTTTCTGCTTCCTTCTCTCCTTCCCACCTACTTGGAAAGCTAGTTTTATCTGCCCCTCTATCTTTAGCACTCTGACCTTCCCTCTCCCTAGCAGCCTCTCCCCAGCAGTCTCTTTCTGGGAAAACTGTGGCCAAGTTGCACACTGCTAGTTGGTCAGTGCCCAGTTATGTGGTGGAGAACCTGCAAGAACTTGTAGGGAGTTGCCTCACTTCCCCCTGTATCCCCTCCCCACACTATTTCCTCTTTCCCTCCTAGCAGCCCCTATATCCTCCCCTTTCCCTGCTTCCTTTTTTCCTTCCCAACCACCAACCAACCTTCCTTTTATCAGCCCCTTCAGTTATATTTATTTGCTGTATTTATACCCTGCCTTTTTGCACAACGAGGACCTAAAGCAGCTCATACCGTTCTCCTGTCCTCCATTTTATCCTCACAACAACCCTGTGAGGTAGATAAGGCTGAAAATGTGTGACTGACACGTCCGTAGTGAGCACCATGGGGCAGTGAGGTTTCGAACCTGGATCTAACCTCTGTACCACACTGGCTTTAGTGGGGCAGCTGCTGTAGAACAGTTGCAAGCAGACAGCCTTGGATAAGATATGAAAGTTGTGTGGGAGTAGGGTTGCCAGGTCTTGCACTCTTCCACCAGCATCCGCCTCTGGTCTTTCGGCTGCAGGGGAAAAATATCACCATTGGTGTAACGTCATGTGTCTCTAGGAATTACTGGGAACTCTGTGGTTTTACTTGCCTCTGTGGAGGCATGATGTCCCTTCCAGGTTTTCTCTGGAAGTGATGTAACACTGTCACATTGAAAGCACAATCATGGTAGTGAGTCACCTGGTGGTTGCTGTCAAGCCTGGCCCTGATAAGTCCTCCCACAAAAGTTAAAAGAGCCCTGGAAAGCTGCTCCCCTGCTTTTTACTGACAAAAACCAAGGCTTGAAGCTGGCAATAATTTTGTGGTTGCCTAACTGTGACCACTGATGGGATCCATTTCTCAAAGTTACAGATGTTCCTAGAAGGCATCTGGGCAGTCTTTAGTGTAATAAATATGTAGTTGTTGGTGGAGGATCTAGCTATGTTACCTAAAGGTAGCACTTCAGTTACACATTTATTGTATTTTCCTACCACTTGAATACAATATTGGTTTGAGAAAAATGGCAGTTCTTCACTTGCTTTTCATTGTTGCTCTTTTATTAAATAGGGTTGTATAAGTGTTGCAGGTATCTGTGGCTAGTGATGAGTGGCACAGTTATTGACACTCCATGAAGCCTGTTCAATATTGTGAACTTAAAAACAAGCAAATCTTTAAGACTAACACCCACCCCTGCACATATCTGGCCTTTGTACGAACCTTTGCACATGTCCTCTAGGGTAAAAAATATGGACAAGCTATCCCCTCCTAGTCATTTGTTTTGCATTGTGTTCCTGTATTCAGAACTGAAAATGGTTTCTAGGTTATAGCTAGGGGAAGAATGAAAATTCATCGTTTTTAGTGAATGCTGCTCTAACTGGAAGGGAGCCACTACTGAAATTAATGAAGAGAGACGTAAGCAATATAAACTTGGTACAGAGAATCTGCAGCTGTAAGATTAGAGAAGAAAACACATTTCTCTAGAGGAAACAAACGTGTATTTTTGCTCGACCATTTTATTTGGCGTTTTGAAAAGAGCCACACATATGATCTGTTCTGCTGATTGAGAACTTGTGCTTCTTCAGTGTTGTTATGTTCAGGGCAGTTATGCCAGAGCCAATGAAATAATGTAGTCAAGATCCTACACTCAACCAGAAGCAAAGTCTGAGTAACAAGCACCCTTGAAACACTGACACTTGACCGTGTTCTTGGTGGTTCTGCCACCCACCAATTACATTACCATTGATATGTAATCGGGGCTGTCCACCAAATTCCCTGTAGAAACACAGACAGCATGTAAACATCCATTTTATTTGCCTGTTTGCAGGCTACTCTCCTTTGAGTGTTCTTAGAAAGGTGGGATATCAAAAAAATTCTGTTTGTCTCTGTCTTGGCTCTGATATTGTGAGGAAGAATAAGTTGTTAGTGCTTGAGCAGCAGTATCAGTTAATAGGAGAACCAGCAACAATATTGCCTGTATTCCCAGTTGTTTCACTGGTGCATGGTAAGTAAATACCTGCATTTAGGAATTGTAACCAGAAGAGTCCTTCCCTGCCTCCTTTTCATCTACCATTCATATGGGGAAGACAGCTATCATCTGCAGAGAAAAAGAGTATTTTAAAGACATTACATAATTTCTCATGCTGCATGGTCTGTTACGATCTGAGATACTATTTTTGTTGGTTACTTGAACTGTAAATTAGATTCACCATCATTCATTAAATGAAGAAAGGTGTAGAAACTTCTGTTTTGTTTTTCAATTGCACCTGTTATTAGTTAGCCAAAGCCAAGTAGAAATTCTTGAAAGGTGGGATGGGATGGAATCTACACCTATATTTGGCCTAGATTAATGATAACGCCAAAAAAACCCAAAACAAAAACACTTGCCTAAACTGATCTTGGTGTTTCAGGACTCAAAACCTAGCAGCACCAGTTGAAATACAGGTTTGGAGTGAGGAGGGTTTGAATTTACAACTGTGCTTAGATTGCCTGGGTAAACCATTGCAAAGATTGACAAAAGCATGATATTTGAAGAACTGCTGTAGCAAGAGCCATTGTCTACGCACACAGCTTTGTCGTGAGTTAAGGTGCAGGATTTGAGAATTAGGGATTAACTAGTTTGGACTATTACCTATATTTCATTTTATTGTAACCTAAAATGTGAAACTAATAGCACTAACATCTCCCTTAGCCCTCCCCCCATCTCGAGGCTTCTGAACTTTTGGAAAGTTTCAAAGAGTTTCATCTGATTCCAGTGTGCGTAAACCAGGACTGGAAACAGTATTTAAATTAACTGTCTTCTAAAGCACACCATGTCTGTAATCTAGTTTACTGTTCCTTAGTGGCTTTCATCATTTTCTGGATTTCAGTGCTGGTTTTCATGACTGGATGATTAACTGTCATGAGCCAGCTTGGTCCTCAGTTTGTCATGAATAGTCCAACAGGGCTCTTTAGTCTATAAAAAAAGATATCAGTCAATTAATTAATGAGCACCAAAGAGATTCCAGACTTTCTTAAAGCTGTAATTGTTTTTGTGTGTATGTGTGTGTGTTGCAGGTAAAAAACAAGATGGCGCTATTGAAAATCGTAACAAAGGTAATATGAGAATGTTAATCTTTATTACTTAAATACAAGGCTTGCCAAAACATATAGGCAAAATGTATAGTTTCAGATTCAAAGCACTTGTTGTATAATCTTAACTAGTCTCATTTTAACACGTGAGATTTAAGCCAACTTTATGCTAGGATGCCACTACTGAATTGATATTAATGTTTAGAGCCAGTGTAGGCATATTTCCAACCATGGCTGAAGGATTGGACATGAATAACAGGACCCCTTCTAGTTAAGCATTTTGTCTGCAGGATTCAAAACTGTGGGAGAAAAGAGCATGTGGTCCTTCATTGCACTCCTAATTTCTTAACTGTGGCTTAGAATGTTCTGCAGCAGCTCAGAGTATTCCCGTATATTATAAAGGTCTAGTGATAATAGAATCCAGAATGCCTGCCAAAAATGGCAGAACCACATCCACCTCAATAATATTTTAATGTGATGATACTGAGGTCTTCAGAACATAGTAAACTTGGGCAGTTGTCCCATGCTCATCATGATTGGAATATTATACCTGCATAAATGTGTGATTACTTTACAGCAAGGTTTTTTTGTGTGTCGTTATTTTTTATGTCATTTAAGAGCTAGATCTCAATTAATGACTATGGTGCAGGGATCCACAAACTTTGTATGGTTTATTCACTAGGTATCCAAGCTGTTGTTAAGTTGGCATGAGATGTGCTGTTCAGTGTCTAGAAATATGGCCAGTTAATTTTAATTTGATTTAGGTATCTAGCATTCGAAATTTAGTTTCTCAGACTGAGTACTGAAGTAGCTTTATTCTTGTAGATTAAATCTCAGTGCAGTGGGTCTTGTGTTGAGGCTTATGTTAGAATTGGGGGGGGTTGTTTATATATTTACTTCTGCCCAAATATTTACTTCTGCCTAATTTAGCAAAAGCTCAAGATGGTGCAGCCATGGAAATGCAACCTCTGAAGAGTGAAGATGGTGGTGATGGCGATGAGAAAAAAAGAAACAATATGCCCAAGAAAGAGAAATCAGTCCTACAAGGAAAACTAACAAAGCTAGCGGTTCAGATTGGCAAAGCAGGTACAGCTCTTTCAGTTAAATCTTACATGAAGCAAAATGTTTTCTAAATTTTGAAACTTTGCTGTTAAACGCTGTCACTGTCATACTAGAAAGAATAAATTGCAAACTTATGTAAATGCATGGTACTTAATTGTTTTTTTTGAGATACTAACATGCTTTTATTAAATAAATTATCAAATACCAACAATTCTATGTATATAATGGTGCAAATTGGGCATACCAGTAATGGAATGTCTTGCTTTTAAAATATTGTCGAAGGCTTTCACGGTCAGAGTTCATTGGTTCTTGTAGGTTATCCAGGCTGTGTAACCGTGGTCTTGGAATTTTCTTTCCTGACGTTTCGCCAGCAACTGTGGCAGGCATCTTCAGAGTAGTAACACTGAAGGACAGTGTCTCTCAGTGTCAAGGGTGTAGGAAGAGTAATATATAGTCAGAAAGGGGTTGGGTTTGAGCTGAGTATTGTCCTGCAAAAGTATTGTCCTGTAAGTATCAAGATAATGTGCTAATGAGGGTATGGTATGTTAATATGGACCATTGTATCCTGAAGTGAATAAGGCTTGGCTTCCTGCCCTGAAAAACCTCCAGACAAAGACAACATTCAACAATAGCCATACAGATTAGCTTTGGATTACACACATTAACAGATCACTTCAGGATACAATGGTCCATATTAACATACCATACCCTCATTAGCACATTATCTTGATACTTACAGGACAATACTTTTGCAGGACAATACTCAGCTCAAACCCAACCCCTTTCTGACTATATATTACTCTTCCTACACCCTTGACACTGAGAGACACTGTCCTTCAGTGTTACTACTCTGAAGATGCCTGCCACAGTTGCTGGCGAAACGTCAGGAAAGAAAATTCCAAGACCACGGTTACACAGCCCGGATAATCTTGCTTTTAAGTTTACTTTGTTGCTTAGGGGAGTATCTTTCTGGGCCTCCACTTGTTTCTGTTGCTTTCCTTTTTTCTGCTTTGGCACTTGATTGCTGTCTTATCTCCTGGTTTTCGATTCCGTTTCAACCACCCTTCCTTCCAGCTGCTGCTCTATATCTTTCCCCCCGAATCTGCTTTAAATATTTATATGTGCATGTGTACAAACACACAATTGGAAATGCCATGACTGTTCTGCTGAATTTCTTTGCTTCTATGATGTTCTAATTCTTAGCATGTCCTTCAACTGAATACTGTAGTTATCTCCTAGAATGTCATAGCAGTTCTTTTCCTCAGGTTCTTAATATTTGAGAATTAGGTAAAACACTTGTCAAGCTTTCCAACATCAGTCTTAGATTTTTTATTTACACTAGAAATAATGTTGTAATATGTACCTCTGTAATACACAAACTCTTTCTCTTCTTTTAACGAAAGGATTGCTGATGTCCGCAGTCACAGTCATCATTCTTGTATTGTATTTTGTAATTGATACCTTCTGGGTTCAGAAACGACCTTGGCTTGCTGAATGTACCCCAATATATATTCAGTATTTTGTGAAGTTCTTCATCATTGGTGTTACTGTCCTGGTTGTGGCAGTTCCAGAGGGTCTTCCACTTGCAGTTACTATTTCTCTGGCTTACTCTGTAAAGGTACGTCTGAAAAATAAATAGGTCTGTACATTAGTGCATGACATGTCATAAGCCAAGGAGGTTTTCCTTAAGAAGAATATATACAGTTCTGTTACATATCTGAAGAGTTAATGTAAATACTTGTTCTGTATAGCTGGCATAATGTTCATTCATAAGTAGTGTGTGTGAAGGTATTTTAGTAAGCAAGCATAAGGCTGTGTCTTCTTGGGTCAGTTACACTGCATAACTCTTACAAGGGATGTATTCTGCTGCTTGATCCTTAGCCTTGGCCAGGATCCAGTTAGGCAGCTTAGCTGCGAGACTTCTGATGTGTACTTTACTAAGGAACGTTGGCTTGAGCGAGCACTATAGCAGAGACATTACACAAACCAGTTTTAAAAACTGATCAGATTGACTTGATTTTGTTTTTTATAGAAAATGATGAAAGACAATAACTTGGTCAGACATCTGGATGCTTGTGAAACAATGGGTAATGCAACAGCCATTTGCTCAGATAAAACAGGAACACTGACAATGAATAGAATGACAGTGGTCCAGGCTTACATCAACGAAAAACATTATAAAAAAATTCCAGAACCAGAAGCTATTCCTGAGAAAACTTTGTCATACCTTGTAACAGGAATCTCGGTAAACTCTGCTTATACTACCAAAATTCTGGTGAGTGAGGGGTTCCCCCCCCATTGAAACCAACCTTATAGGGTATGATCGAGCCAGATTTAAACACTTTGGTCTTGCTTGTTTCCAATGGGAGAGTAAAGAATGTGCATATGCCATTTCAGTTGAAATCAGCAGGCCTTCAGGGTGCTTTCAATTTAGGGTGAATTGATTCTTGTTGGCTCAGGAGCCACATGTGGCTCTTTGACATGCCCCTTGCTGATCTTCTGAGCACTGTTGCCCATTTTGGCACCTGCCCCCATCTTTGCAAAAAGTGATCAAGGCCCTTGCCCAGTGGGGCTTGTGGTTGTCAGATGGTTGCCCCCTTGAAACAGCTCCACCACAGGAATGAATGAGTAAGCTGTGAACCTCCTTAAGGTGCCAACCTCATGGCAGGGATGGAAATAAATGTGGTTCTTCTCTTTGATGGCATCTGTGAATGTGGCACCTCGTGAACTGATGAGTCCCACTGGCATTCCTCCAAACTGTTATGCTTGCCAAAGGGTGGTACTTGCCACAGAAGAAGGGATGGGGATATTCACCAATTCCCCCACTCCCACTGCAAGCTCCCCCTTGCTATTACCACTAACCCCCTCCCCAACAGCAACATTTCTGTGGGGTGTGGCAGGCTGCAGTAGCACTGGGGAGGTTGGAAAGTTCCCGTTCATGAGTGCAATTATACTTGTGTAACATTGCATCTCCTATTTAATTCATCTGAGTCTTGTCACTGTATTTAATCGTAAACTGGCCGATCTGGGTGTAGATGACATAAGCTACACAACATGGTCATCCACAGGCACAAGCCTCTGCTCAAGGTGACATCCCAAGTAAGAAGTCAGATGACTATAAATTAACCAAAAGAAACTACCGGATGAAAATACTGAAAAGGGGATGGAATGCTGAGTGCACCTGGTATCAAAGGATAAAGGGCCAGGGGGAGGGAGGTGACCGACTTATAGAATCTGAATGTGGGGGGCGAGAATAATGGGGCGGATAACTTTCAGTGTGCATATTCTACTGAAGTATAATGGCACACATCACTGAAATGTTACTGAGCTGGTGGAAAACTTTTCGGCGACTGTGTTCTTTCTAAATCTTGTAATTAGGAATATAATGGAAACTAATTCTAATAGCATTCGACAGTGAGCTTTTTGGGCTGGATAAGTGAAAATCAGCTTTTAGAAAATAAAACTGCTAGCTCCATACTTGCTCTTTAGAGTTCAGTTAATGATCTTAGGGTGCCCTACAAGTGTTGCATCAGTAGTATGGCTCTGTGGAACCCAGTATTTTTCTTGATTGTGGAAGAAATAGAAACTCAAATTGATGACTTTGTGTCTTGATGGTAGGAACATGGTTTCATAACTCTGCATCTCCCAAAAGGCAGACCTGACTGTTTCCAGGGGCTACTGCATTTCAAATACTGTTCAAAATGACAAGAAACCTTTCAGTCTGACTGGAGCGGTAAAGACCTGCTGAGGGTGTGACTCACCAAGTCAGACATTAGAAATGTACTGTGGCCTGTCAGTTGGCCCACACCTTCTCTGTTTGCAGTCCCAGGCAGGAGGTGGAAGCATTGAGCCACTGGGGACCTGCGTTTGGGCTGCATTTAAGCACACCCAGTACAACTGCAAACTAGTACCTTGGTACTGATTCAGACCTATACGTTTACAAATAGAAATATAGTATAATACAGTCATTTCTTGATTTCTGTAAAGAAATCTGGGTTTGTTTGTTACTTTTGTTTTTTGTTTTGTTTTTGGCAAATGCTGAATACTAATAAGCAAATTTCCATGTATGCTTTTAGTTAATAGAGATTTTTTTTCTCTCGTCACTTGCCAAATGTTGAAATAGGCTATGCATTTACTGTTATGTGATACTGAAAGGAATATAAGCATTAGCTTTCAGATTTGCTTTTAAAATGAGCTAATTAACTGCTCCTGAGATGGTGTCATGTGTGATCTTACAGACTTCAGTATTAAAATCTTGTAGTGTATCTAATGGCATATTGCGTGTACTTCATAAATATTAGTGCTCCTTGAGGAATCACATTTTTTCTTTTACTCTGGAGACCATGTTAGTTCAGTTCTACATATCAACTAAACCCACTGATTTAAACAAATTTACACTGGAGTAACTCTGCATAGGGTTGGACTGTAAACTACTCATCTAATTTCCATAGATAACTCGTGAGTCCAGTTCAGGTTCTGAGGTGCTAAATTTTTAATTGTTACAAATTCTTCATTCTAACTGTAGCTTATTTAGTGTAGTTCCTTCTCAAAAAGGCTTGTTCTGTGTTCCAGCCTCCTGAAAAAGAAGGTGGTCTACCCCGCCATGTTGGTAACAAAACTGAATGTGCCTTGCTGGGGATGGTTCTGGATCTGAAACGAGACTATCAGGCTGTTAGAAATGAAATACCAGAAGAGACACTCTACAAAGTCTACACCTTCAACTCTGTTAGAAAATCCATGAGTACTGTGTTGAAGAACTCTGATGGCAGCTTCCGGATATTCAGCAAGGGTGCCTCAGAGATAGTACTTAAAAAGTAAGTTTTTAAATTAGTGGTCTCTCACATCTCAAGTGATGAGTTACATTCCTAAATCATGTTTGTTTGTTTGTTTGTTTGTTTGTTTGTTTTTGCCATCAAGTCACAGCTGACTTATGGCAACCCCGTAGGGTGTTTAAGGCAAGAGATGTTCAGAGGTGGTTTGCCATTGCCTGCCTCCACATCATGCCCCTGGTATTCCTTGGAGGTCTCCCATCCAAATACTATGCAGGGTCAGGGCTGAGAGTGTGTGACTGGCCCAAGGTCCCCCAGCAAGTTTCCATGGCAGAGTGGGGATTCGAACCTGTGTTTCCCAGATCCTAGACCAACAACTTAACCACTACACTACGCTGGCTGTCTACCTAAGTCATGTACTAGCATTCAAATAGCATTTTTTGTATTGGCTTCACTGGTTTTTAAATTAGCTACTTTGTTTGTTTAATAACCAGCCCTCTTTCCCATAAGACTGGCATTATAACATATCTGAGTAACTGTCTAATCATTGTTTTAGGTTTAGCTGTTTCACTGCTTTTACAGCAAGCTACTTTTGTAATTCTGCACTAAGTACAAGGCTGTGTCAAACTTGCCCTAGACATTGTGGAAGTTCTAACGTAAATACAGTCCAGTAGCCACTTTCATGGTAAAGATTAGCTACACAAAGGATAATCTTCCATTTAACTTAGGTATTTCCTTGATTCAGTAGCCAAATCATCCCTATTCCTTTTCCTTAATGCTTTTTGCATTATCCTCCTATGGGACAAATAGAACTAGTCCACATATCCTCTAGTCCCTTCATGCTTTTTTAAAGTAAAGCTGGGGCTTTAAATGGTGCACAGTTAAATCTGCAATGACTTGGATGAAAATTCTAAGCCAATAAAGGTTTGATAATGATATTGATTGACTGGATGAAAAGGTATTTGAAAGCATTTTTGTGTACCAGCAGTCTGAATTTACAGTTCAGGTCATTGTAGTACATGCTCTAAATAAAGAGAATTTTACGATTCAGTCATTGGATCAGAGAAGATAGAGTTAACTTGGCTGTCGGAAAAATGCCAGTTAAACGAAACATCATGTTTGAGCAGGCAATTCACAACTGATTACAGGCATGGCATTCTTAAACAGCTTTGAAAATGCCTTTTTAAAATCTGGATAGTCTTATTTGATTGTTCTCCTGATTCCTTTCCTAAACTTTTAGAAAACAATTCCTGGGCAGGTGCACCTCTTGTTGAAATGGATTTTGCTACTCTTTTAGCCTGGTTCTGCTTGCTTTTATGTGTGGATGGCCATATGAAGCATTTCCCACAAAGCTGTATCTGAGTTAACTTTGCTCCTCCCAAGACATGTGATGTAAAGAAAAGGGGTGCGATTCCCAGGAGGTGCTTTTAGAACAAGGACTGTCATTCAGGCCATGTACCTCAAATCCCACATAGTGAATTTTTGGTGTATTCTGACACAAACGTCTCAATACCTAGTGTAAGAACAAGTTGTGGTAAGTGTGTTGAGAGATGTATAATGACCAGTCTAAATGTTACCCAAGATAATTGGATCTCTTTTAAGACTCCGTAATAACTGGACAGGGGGAAATACTATGGGAAGGAGAATTAGCCCTTTGTCTATGTTGTTTCCAATATTCCCCACATCTTCAAGGACAATTTAGTCAGAGATTGTGCATGTGCATACTTACTGCTCTTCAGTACTGTGATCCTAATTCAGTTCAGGCTCCTTTCTATCTCCTTTGCAGCCTCTCTTTAAAAATCTGATTTACTGTTCTGTAATGTAATGTGCAGTTAGGTTTTAAGTGTTTCTGTGATTTAGAAAAACGTGATACTGTCCTGAGTGCTTTTAACCTTCAGGGCTTTCATTGGATGCTTATTAATCCTGAAGTTCTTTAACTGTTGTGTTTTTGTTCTCAGATGCTTTAAGATACTGAGTGCTAATGGTGAAATAAAAGTATTCAGACCAAGGGACCGTGATGATATAGTAAAAACTGTGATTGAGCCAATGGCCTCAGAGGGACTGAGAACCATATGTCTGGCATTTAGAGACTTCCCAGCAGGAGAACCTGAGCCAGAGTGGGACAATGAAAATGACATTGTCACAGGTCTTACATGCATTGCTGTTGTAGGCATTGAAGATCCTGTAAGGCCGGAGGTAGGGAAAACTCATCTTTACAGTATGCCCTTAGGAATTTTTCTTTTTTGCAAAGCTGTTAAGCTGTCTTTTCTAGGATCTTTACCATGATGAAGAACAAATAAAAGAATACCCAGACACTCTGTTTAATTGTCTCTCATGTTGATGAAATAATGTCTGATATAGTTTATCCTAACTACAGTTTGCATGTTTATGTTGACTGGTATGGCCTCAGTCTTGTAATCCCTTTAGTGAGTGAATAATGTAACTACTACAAATTGTGTCATTTCTAGGAAAGCACCCTACAATAGAATTGATATTGATCTTAGAAGTGAATTTCAAACAACAACAACAAATCTTGGTGTACAATAAACTTTTATAAAACGTTTTATAAAAAGTTTATACATGCATTTAATCTAAGAAATTAAGAAAAGTTTGCTACTGTCTTTTTAAACAGATCTGAGGCCTAGTTCTCACCAATAACAGATAAGGCAATAAACTTGTGACTGTACCACTTTGGTCTGCAGGTTGGGGGAATTGTACAATTTGAATGCTTCCTCTACATAAAACACAAAAACAAAACACCTATCCGTGTGTGAGGAGCTTTTTTTTTTTTAATAGAAGGATCACTCTAGTCATTGTAAACTCTAATCTACAGTCATAAGTGGTACGGTTGTTATAAGTATACCACTCAATTTGTGGTATTGTGAGAGGTAGGCCAATGCCAGAATATTGTGAGAAACGTTTTGTGTCAACTGCAGTAAATTGCAGTCCCAGCCCGATTTGAGCCTAATTGTCTTCCAGATGTGGGGCAAATAAGCTTGTAGTAATGTGCTCATTTAAGAAAATGGCCAGAATAAGCCATAGGAGTGCTAATATATATATTAAAAAAATCCTAATAACATGAAGGGGTAAATTGCCCCCTAGAACTGTAGAGCCATAGTACAACTGAAGCTCAATGTCAGAAGGTCATAGATAGACCTCTAAAACATTGTCTGTCAGAAGGTCATAGATAGACCACTAAAACATTGTCTGTGCTGGGAAGGGGGCCATTTTGTGAACAGAGTACTTGAGTATTTCCTTGTTCTTGAGAACTACAGTAGCAAACAGGTTTTTTGTGCATACTGTTCTCTTTCTTATTTAGGTACCTGATGCAATAAGAAAATGCCAGCGTGCTGGTATAACTGTGCGTATGGTTACTGGTGACAATATTAACACTGCCCGTGCTATTTCTTTAAAATGTGGCATTTTGCATCCTGGTGAAGACTTCCTATGCCTAGAAGGCAAAGAATTCAATAGACGAATACGTAATGAAAAAGGAGAGGTGAGTCTGATTAATAAATGTTCTAGTTTCAGTTGAAATCTTAGTTATATGAGACTAATCTAAATTAGCTTTACAGATAGAGTCTAATCTAAATTATTTTTACAGATAGAACAGGAGCGAATAGACAAACTTTGGCCGAAGCTTCGTGTGCTTGCAAGGTCTTCCCCTACCGACAAACATACCCTAGTAAAAGGTAAATAAATATCCTTGCATTAATGTGTTTGAATCCCCACTCTGTCATGAAAACTTGCTGGGTGACGTTGGGCCAGTCGTACACTCTTAGCCTCATCTACCTTACTATGTGGTTGTGAGTATAAAAGGGAGAACATTGCAAGTTGCTTTGGGTCCCCAATGGGGAGAAACGTTGGGTATAAATAGCTAAACAACTTTTAAAACCAATTCTTGCATTAACTTTGGGTGTAAAAAAAATCCAAACTACTTTGCAAGTGCAAAAAGGGAGTGATGTCTAGAAGATTCATCAAAGTAGTTCTTCATAATAGTAGTATATAGGTGTTCAAGAGAGCTGGAGCCATAACTTGTAATATGGCATGGATAGCATATATATACCACATTAGCTCATAATTGAGTTCATTATACATGTTTGAACTAAATACCAATGGTGCTTTGATTTTAGGCATAATAGACAGTACAGTTGCAGAACAGAGGCAAGTCGTAGCCGTGACTGGTGATGGAACCAATGATGGCCCAGCACTGAAAAAAGCGGATGTTGGGTTTGCTATGGTAAGAAATTTGACCACTGTCATCAGTGTCTCTAGTAAAAATATAACAGCTTAAGCAAACTGCGAGAACTGGTTGTAGTGTGAACCATGGTGATGACTGAATAAAAGAGAGTTGTCAAGACAAGAAGTGAATGCACCTTGCGCTGCCTGCCTGGCTTCTAGTCAACTTTGTTCTCAGATGGCCATGGTGCCAGGACGGCACAGCTGAAGATAAGTGTACAAGTCAAATGCCCATGGGTTAGATCAAGACTAAAATTTCCATCAGTGGAATGGAACGTTCCTGCCTCCCCCCTCCTACTGCAGCCCAGAGATTACCACTAACTGCTGCTTCTGGAGGGTAGTGGACTCTGGGGAATGGCATGCAGGCACTCTGCAGTGGGGAAGGAGGGATTGGTGTAAATTGCTCCTCCCCTTAGTGAGAAATTTAGTTTGGATCCAGCCCGAAAAAAAACAGTTACCTGTTTTTTACAAGTCTAAAAAAATGGCAGTTTACTGGCCACTTACATAGAAACTCTTTTTAATCCTCTGTCTGTAGTTGTAGCGTATTACTGGAAAAATAGAAGTGACCTAAATCTAAAACACACCTTTAAGTACATCTGGATTTATTTGAACCTGGGACAGAGTACTAGAAACTGATCAAATGGTGGAAGAAATATGTTGATGTTGAAATAGGTAGTATCTTTAGAAGGGTATGAAGAAACAAAATTCGCTTATAGTAAGGACATATCGAAGGAGAGCTAGGGAGGGGCTAAGATAGGGAATTGGAGAAGAGAAATGTGTGGCTGTTCCTTGTGGCAGAAAAGATCTCACAAAGCTTACCATTAACCATGTAACTAAGAGGTGTGGTGGGTTGTGAGATGTTAACGTGGTTCCTGCTCAACTGATACTGCTTCTGAGCACCTAATTCTGAGATCAGGTTTCATTTGTTCTTCCTTTTCCTTGTCTTGGTGTTGTGACACTGCAACTAAGATCAGTGTAGACTACTTTATCTTTGTAGAATTTGGTGTCAGTTGGATCACTTACATGACACTGAACCTTGCCTGCTTTACGTATTTTCTTTTCTTTTTTGATGCTGACTAGGTAGCGATGCTTTTTCCAGGGAGCAGAACCAGTCAGTCTAGTTATGTTTGTGGGAGGCCAAGCTGTAGTTACCTCCCATACCATTCTCATGTAGCATTTAAAGTAAAAGTTTCTTGTTTAGTTGATGCTTAACTTGAAGGGACTTTTTAACAAATAGCCATATTGCTTCATATGAATATTAACATGCTTTCTGCACCTTACACTTGAACATGTGCAGCTTTTTACTCTGTATAGAATTAAGCATTTGGCACCAGTAGCTAACTGTCGTTCTTCTAAGAAAATATTGCCTTTGTACTCTAGAATTAATTTGCTTCAGTGTCGTGGAAAACTCAGCAACTGTACTATTGTGCCATCTAGTGGCTTTGTGGATTAACTGCAGTTAACTTTTAAAAACATTCTATCCATAGCGAAGATGTTCAGAAAATTGGTCTTTTTATTATTCCTACCAAAGCGGAAAATGTGTGAGATTCTGAAGGCGAATGAATATTTCAGTATATTTTTCCAGTACTGCTGTTACATGGCATTCTTCATTAGGTTTGCTACTCTTCGTGTTAACAAAGTCATTAGTTGGGTGAAAGCAATACACGAGAATTTAATTGCTGTGATCGGCCTGTACTTTAAAATGTTGACCTAACCCATTGCATTTAAGCTGAAGGAATGACAGGTGTTATCATTTGAGGTTGCATAAATTTGATGCTGGTTTGATACTTTAAAGCCTGGGCAGTGCAAAAACTATATTATAGTGCAGTGTCATAGAACCACCTGGGGGTAAGTGCTTAAATGCAACGTGTGCGCCTAAAATGTGATAATGCCCACTACTACTTATGTTCTGCCTTTTGTTTTTTCATCATTCCTTTCAGGGTATTGCTGGAACAGATGTTGCTAAAGAAGCTTCAGATATTATTCTTACAGATGACAACTTCTCAAGCATTGTTAAAGCAGTTATGTGGGGACGAAATGTTTATGACAGTATTTCCAAGTTCCTTCAGTTCCAGCTTACTGTCAATGTAGTAGCTGTAATTGTTGCTTTCACAGGAGCATGTATTACACAAGTAGGTATTTGTGTGCTCATTTTCAGCTAGTGAGGTTGAAAATGTGCTTCGTGTAAATTGTGTTACATTCAGAATGATCCTTAGAGCCCTTTATCAAAGGTGCTCTTTAAAGGAAAATTACCTGATTTCAGTAATTTTTAGTGCAAAATTGTTGACTTTCAGGATATTTGTGTTTTATGTACTAGGAAACATATTGTTTTTATAGGATTCTCCCTTAAAAGCTGTGCAGATGTTATGGGTAAACCTAATAATGGACACCCTGGCCTCTCTTGCTTTGGCAACCGAACCTCCCACAGAGTCTCTCTTGCTTCGAAAACCATATGGTAGAAATAAACCTCTCATCTCACGCACAATGATGAAGAATATTCTGGGCCATGCTTTCTACCAGCTTGTGGTTGTTTTCACACTCTTGTTTGCAGGTAAGAATCCTAAAATTTTGTTTTGTGCTTGAGTAATAAGCTCTTGTGGCTGCCCCTTGAAAATTGCTATTGTAGGTCTCTCCAGTATCCCATTTTTAATGGGAATATTTTACCTGGGAATCTGAACTGGCCCTGGATATTTAGAATATACCACTCTTTCCTTCACAGGTGAAAAAATCTTTGACATTGACAGTGGAAGAAATGCACCACTGCACGCCCCTCCTTCAGAGCACTATACTATTGTATTTAATACGTTTGTGATGATGCAGCTCTTTAATGAAATAAATGCCCGAAAAATTCATGGTGAAAGAAATGTATTTGAAGGAATTTTCAATAATGCTATCTTCTGTACTATAGTTCTTGGCACATTTATTGTACAGGTGGGTAGACAATTAGTAAATTACTGATAACAAATGTATCTTGGTGCTTTACAATGTGTCAGAATAGGTATCACTGGGCAGGACAAATACAGTATATAATTTTCGGTCATTCTTGGAAGTTCAACTTACTGAAACCTAAGTTTGTCATCACTGTGCATTTATTTATTGATTTACAAATTTGTATTCTGCCTTTCTGCCCAATTCTACCCCCCATTATCCTAATGTGTTTACAAGTCCAGTATTAGCAGCTTTCTTAATGACACTTTTCCCACCTGTGGCTTTTAAGGCACAGGACTGGGCTTCAGAACCTCCAAGTTACTACAGTGCTTGCTGAAACAAGCATAGTTAGTTTCTGTTCAAATTACACAATTTGAGATAGCAATTATATTTGCATGTCAGACTAAATATATTTTGGCCTGTTAAAAATTGGACATTGATCACTTGTGGAAGAGGGATATGGACTTGAACGCTTTTAGTTTTAACTGATAGTTACCATAATCGAAATTGGCATGTTGCAGGATTAATTAGGAAGTACTCTTTCAGATGCTCGGGTTTTTTGTTGTTGTTGTTGCTGTTCTGCAACACACAAGCAATACTTCTAGGGTAAACAAAGCTTTGATTCTGTGAATAGCTTCAGACGGGGGCAACTTGAAATTAAAAATGGGGAGTAATTGCATTCATTGTTATTGCTGGTAAATTGAAGCAGCTAGTTTATTGGAATGCATAATTCTCTCAAATTATGTTAAGCCTGTTACTGTCTGTGCAGGTGGTAAAAACAGTCCTCAGCACTTGTGTTCCTCTTGAAAGTTACATAATTGCTTCTGAGTTTGATATGCAAGATACACCAATAGTTCTCTTGTGGAAGGGAAGGCTGAAAGTCATTAGAAGTTTTTCAACCTAGTTACATCATTTCTAGCACCATTTGCTAACCTGGAAGTGAGCACCTAAACTGTGCATTGTTCAGTAACCAACAAACCTGTTTCATTTCTTTTAACAGATAGTTATTGTACAGTTTGGTGGAAAGCCTTTCAGTTGTTCAGAACTTACAATAGAACAATGGCTATGGTCAGTTTTTCTAGGAATGGGAACACTACTTTGGGGCCAGGTAAGTAGAAATATCTGCATTTTCAGCAACTGAATGGCACAGTGCTAGCATTCTGTACATGTGTGTAGTCATATACTGTACTTTCTCCATTTAAGCAACTTATTCCTTGCTTTATTACTTACATTTTGAATTTTCAAATAACTTTGGGAAAGGCAGCCTTTATTGGCACAGTCTTCCCTTCTGCTGCCTGTCACCAAGTATTAGTAGTATGCCTTTATTGCATCTACTAATGTTTTCTTGCAACACTGGGCTGGTTTGTAAGGCCTTACAATTTCCTTATCTACTAATTTATTTATTATTTTGATTTGTAACCCATGCTCTGGGCGAGTTAGTAAGTAGCTTTCTTATAAAATTTTGGGGAGAAATCTGTAGTCATTTATTTGGAATTTTATTTGGCAGTATTCCTAAATCCAGATTGTGTAAAGTTTGACCCTTTTAATAAAATTAACTTTTTTCCCCCCAATTGGCCATAGTTGATATCAACAGTTCCAACCAGCCAATTAAAATTTCTAAAGGAAGCTGGCCATGGAACACAGAAGGAGGAGATTCCAGAAGAAGAGCTAGCAGAAGATGTCGAGGAGATTGATCATGCCGAAAGAGAACTGCGACGTGGTCAGATCTTGTGGTTTAGGGGCCTAAACAGGATACAAACTCAGGTATGGTCTTGGAAAAGGTAGGAGATAATGAGGGTTGAAGGGGTTATGAATCTTCCCATTGATCTCAGTTCCAGTATGGGGTGGGGTGGGGGGTCATAAACTTGTATGAATGTTCCCTATATGGGGAAATGGATTATTCTAATGCCACATGCGCCTTCTTTACTTCACCTCTGAATGCTTCTTTTGCCTCTTTATCTGCTCTATAAAAGTGCCTTTTTCTTTACTTTTTTTATGTGTTGTAGATGGGATGGTCCTTTCTCTTGTTCTCTCTCTCTCTTGCTGAGCAAGCTGTCACAATCTCTGATTCCTTGCAGATGGATGTAGTGAATGCTTTCCAGAGTGGAACTTCCATTCAGGGGGCTCTAAGGCGGCAACCTTCCATCGCCAGCCAGCATCATGATGTAACAAATATTTCTACCCCTACACATGTAGTGTTTTCCTCTACTACTACTGCTTCTACTACTGTGGGGTGTGAGTGTGTGTTCCTAAGTGCATGAAATTAACATTTCCTGATCCACACACCTAACGCTTCTCATTTTCTCCTCTAGTCTTTAAATTCATCATTAAAGCTTCTCATTTTTTTTCTCACAAAATGGGAGTCTTCAACCCTCCCCCCTTTTTTTCTTTGAGGGCTATAACACAGGTGGAACAGCTGCAGCAGAGATTTACAGTGAATGCTGTGAGCCTGCATATATTGTGCCTTTGTTCTTGCACAGAGGGGATGTGAAAAACAACAACTAGAAATAACTGTGATAAATATTTGAGTATATGCCTTCAGTTGTAACTATTTGCAAGAAGATTTACAATATAATTTGAGATATTACAAACTGGCCCAACATAAGGAGGTGACTTTAAGATGCTTACTAATAAGGTATAGAAGTTCAAATATAACTTGTGCAGTACTTGCAACTTACAGATTGGACATTTGGCTTGAAAACCTTGACTGTGCACTCCATTGATGCAGAGATTACACATTAAGTCTGCTTGCAGACTTAATGCAAAGTTGTAGAATTTGGGTTATTTTTGGAAACTTGAAACTGAACTTCTAACAGTGCAATCCTATGCAGAGTTACTGCAGTCTAAGCCCACTGAAACGAAGAGGCTTAGACTGGAGTAACTTTCTGTAGGATTGCTCTGTAAGTGGTGCTTTTGACTCTAATGCTCATTAGTTAGACTTGTTTATTTCTAGGTCCTTTTGCTGATAGTATTTGAACTTCTGTGGGTTAATTTAAGTAACTTTTCTTCTAGCTTATTTTTCCACAAAGATAATTCTGTGTTAATCCCATTTAGTGATTAGAATTGAAAGAATGGATAGAGGAAAGTACATAAATAAAGATTACAAATATTTGTGGTGAAATGGCACAATTACTGTAAAATCCTTTGTATTAAAACAATCTTAAATCAACCTTAAACCCTAAAACTTCAAGTTTTTCCTGAGCAGGGAAGGCACATTATTTTTAAACTTAAATATTCTTCAGGTTTAATCTTACTCCAATAGAAAATAAATGGCAGCTAGTTCTTAATAAATAGACTTTGAGAATGATTTCTCTTTTTACATTGTTCTTTATATGCCCTTACAAGGGCAATATTGGATCACATGGAAGTTGTATTTCAATATTTTGCTTATAATTATAAAAATAGCCTGGCAGTATTTGTCTGCCACTTGGCCCTATCACAGTATATGGAAAAAACAAACAAACTACCTGTACTGGTTTGTTTGAAATGGTTAAATGCCAACCTTTCTATTGACCAAGTCAGGACCCAAGGTGGGTAACAGTAAAAGTACATAGACTATCTAAAATGGCAAGGAAAGCAATCTCATCTAACCAGGGTATAGTACTACCTATACGTGAACTTCAGAAATATCACTTGACAAGTCCCTTACCTGGTTTACTTTATAAACCAATCTTGTTTCCCTAGATAGGATTTTATGTATTATATGTATTGTAGTCTCTTAAAACGGAGAAGTGTAAGCAGATACTCTTCTGTTGCTTCCTGTAGGATAATATTGCTGCAAGCCATCTCTTTGATGCATCAGGTTGGATTCAAAGATGCCCTTCTGTAAGCAGAAGGCACTGTCATTCTTACAAGGAGTGATCTTCAGGGTTTTTTCCAGATCTTGCACTTGAGCTAGGGTCATCTGTGTCGCATCATATGCGGTTCTAGGAGATTGCGCAAGTTTCATGTTTCCAGTAGAACCAGCTTGTTCAGTAGTATACATCTTTTGTCTAGAGCATTGTTCTTGTATGTTATGGTGATTCATTAATAATTGAAGGCTGTTTCATTAGTGTCAAGTTTATGTGTAAGAAACACGGAAGTGCAAATATTAATACTGTTTCTATACCTCAAGTTGTCAGTTTAGCAGATCGCTTCCAAGGAATGTTGCGGTCAAAGTGCATTTGGCAATGATTAGGCTGCCAATATATTTAAGTCTCAACATAGCCAAATCTGTGGATACTCAAATCTGGAGATTGGAGCCGTGAACAGACAAGACAGATCTTTCTACAAACCTGGAAAACACTGAGGTTCACAGAAAAATCAGATAGATAGATAGATAGATAGATAGATAGATAGATAGATAGATAGATAGATAGATAGATAGATAGATGTTAACCCCCCTCCCAACCACACACACACTAATTGGAGAGCAGGTAGCTTTAAGAAATGAATGCCTTCAGTGGCCATCACCAGACCACCACACAGTGCTGCCAGCCTTCAAGACTTTGTGTCTGTTAGTAAAAGGCAGGAGGACGGGACAGGGCCCTTTGTAGGCCTGTTTTGGCCTTTAATGGAGGACTCATTGGGAACAGACCTGGCAGCAACTGCTGAATGAATTGATACCATGCAACTTGCATGACTCATTCGGCCCTGGCTACTTGCTACTATTCAACAGCAGCCACCTCATGAAAGCCAGTGTGGTTTAGTAGTTAAGAGTTTCAGACTAGGATCTGGGAAACCCAGGTTCTAATCATGACTGCATCATGGAAGGTCACTGAGTGACTTTGGGCCAGTGACATATTCTCATCCTAACTTACCTCACAGCACTGTTGTGATGATAAAATGGAGGTCAAGAGAATTATTAAGCTGCTTTGAGTCCCCATTGTGGAGAAAGGCAACAAAAAATGAAGTAAATAAGTATAACTGAAGGTGGGGGAGCAGGTAAAAGGTAGGTTGATTAGTGGGTGGGAAGGAGGGAAGGAAGCTGTGAAAGGGGCGAGGATATAGGGCTTCCAGGAGAGGCAAAAAAGTAAATGATGTGGGGAAGGGGATACACGGGAAAGTGACGTGCCCCTGCAAGTCTCCATGGATTCCTTACCACACAACTGGGTCCAGCGACCAACACTATACAATTTAGTCATAGTTTTCCTACCAGAGGAAGGGAAGGGGGGAAAGCTGAATGGGGGGGGGGCAGATAAATGTAGGTTGGGTGGTTGACGGGAAGGAGAGAAGGAAGCAGAAAAAGGAGATGGGCTGTGGAAATCCTGGGGGAGAGGGAAATGAGATCCCCCCCAACAAGTCCTTGCAGGTTCTTCACCACACAACTGGTGCTGGCCTGGGACCAGCCTGACAGCTGGTGCCCCATAACCGGGTCATAATTTTCCTTGGTAGAGGCTGCCAAGGGGAGGGAAAGCTGAATTCAGGGAGGCACTGATAGGCAAGGTAGGTTTGCTGGTGAGTGGGAAGGAGAGAAGGAAGCAGGAAAAAGGGGGAGACTGTGGACTCAGGGAAGACAGAGAAAATGAGATGCCTCCCCACAAGTACTTGCGGGTCCCTGCTTGTATTTCCCCTGATACTATAAAATTAAAACTGCAGGTCAGATTTCACTAGTGCAAATGCTTTCCTCTATAGAAAGGAACCTTCCCCTGAAACGAGAGCCTTGTGTCAGGGGAAGGCTCCTTTCTGAGGAGTGAAGCAGAACATTATTGGAATGGATCTGTGGGATCTCACTACGGAATTGTGGTCCTGGAGCAAAGAGGCTGTGATTCAGCAAGAGAATGCTTGGAATAGAACCTCCTAATAGCAGAACACCTGAACTTCCACAAGCAAATTATGATATAGAATATTGCTGTTAGTATGTGTACTGATTTGTCTCCACAGAGGTTCTCAACCTTCATGAAATGCAACAAGTTCATGTAAAAAAACACTTCAAATTAAAACCATAAAATTAATAAACTTATGAAATGAAGGATGGGTGAGGGGAGCCAGCAGAATTTTAAAACACTGAACTCAGACACTACAGAACATAGGGAGTGTTTAGTTCTTCTAACCGTATAGTGGGAATTAGAAGGGGGTGACTGTGAACCAATCCTGGAGCAGGCCTGTGAAGATGGAGTCACTCCACCTTTGTCTTACCTGGCCTCTGTGGTAAAGGAGGGGTTGGGCTAGATGAACTATATTAATATTGATGGCAGTTTCATTCAGCATAATGAAATATACTGATTCTCAACTCCTTGGATAAACCGAGTAGCTTGGCCATAGAAAACAAATGGTCGACTCTCGTGTGCCAAAAATACAGAATCTCATTATTTGCTGTGTTGCGTTTTTTCAGTTCTGCAGAAATTAATTTCACCATTGTTTGAACTTACAAAGGTTTCCATCTGTATGAGAATCTGCCGTCTGCGTAACTGTTCCATATATGTTTCTATTTTGTCTTCATTTAATGCAACTGAAATGTTTCACCTCACAGTATGAAGGTAGAGGACAGAAAACAACTGTATCTTACAGATGAAATATTATTTTGTATTTCTTCTTGATGCCACAAATCCTTGGTGGAACTCGTGACAGACATTACTATGGAAGTGTTTTGCTGGGTGGTGTATACTCAAATATTTATAGCTTGTTTTTGCATGATAATGGAGGGAAATGCAACCTTTTGATATTTGATACTTTATGTTTGCTTGGTTTTTTATAGTTGAAAGCATCTTAATTCACAGCATTAGGGAAAAGTAATCAATCTGCTCAGGCTTATAGAATTCCCCCCTCCTTTGTGTTGCAAAACTAAGATTTTATCCAGTTCATTAAATCAAGCAACATTCTTCAGATTGGCTTTTTTAACAGAAAACAATCTTGTGTTAATTTAAGTGTAGTATTAAAATTTGTAGAGCTTTCCAATTTTTCAGTGCACATAATTTTTATACCTACCATAGCCTGATAGGGCTGTACTGAAATGCTCTTCATTATTTCTTAGAGTTTATTGCAAATTCCACTGCATTACATACAAATTCAGTTCACTCATGTCTAGCTGTTTGTGGATTCAAACTCATAAAAACCATGTTTCACTGATTGTAAGCCTGCTGAAAACTAACCTTGGTGTGTTTTTTCACATTTACAGATCCGAGTGGTGAATGCGTTTCGTAGTTCTTTATATGAAGGATTAGAAAAACCTGAGTCAAGAAGTTCAATCCACAACTTTATGACGCATCCAGAGTTTAGAATAGAAGAAGATTCTGAGACTCACATTCCCCTTATTGATGACACTGATGCTGAAGACGATGCGCCAACGAAACGCAACTCAACTCCTCTTCCGCCCTCTCCCAACAAAAATAACAATGCAGTTGACAGTGGAATTCATCTTACCACAGACTTGAACAAGTCTGCTACCTCTTCATCCCCAGGGAGCCCACTACATAGTTTGGAAACATCACTCTGATTGTAAGCTGAATGTTTTAACGCATTAGCTGCATTGTAAAGGAACAAATTAAAACTTGGGTCTTCTACTCATTGTGACGGGCAAGAAGGTATTCTTGTCTTGGACTTCAACAAGAAGATACACACTTGTACGAATGTAGATTTATTTTTTTAAAAAAGAGCTTTCTGCCAGACTTGAGGGTGCTTGGGGGGGGAGTAATAATGAACTCTGACAGATAAACAGTAACTTGGCATAAGTGACCTGTGGATCATCAGCTGTACTTAAGAATGGCCCTTCTGAGTACGTTAAGCAGAGCTTTAGTTTCTCGTTCCTTTTTGAAGAGAGGGCTGGGAAGGGCGAGGAAGCCCTGGATCACTGAATTGATAACTTTAATTTCTGTTGTTGGCTGTTAATAATTTGGATTATTTATGTTTATAAATGATACAGATCTGTTTACAAGGTTTGTAGATACTTTTTGTTCCTGTTCATAGATGGGAAGCTTCCTTATAAATGATGCAGAAGAAAAAAAATTAGTCCATCAAATACTGCTGTATTTTTCAGGAAAAGGGTGTTTCTATTGAAACTGTACTAAATTTTTTGCCTGCAATTTACCTTGTTAAATATTGTAGATAAAATTGCTACTACTAATAGCCAAATAGGTAACACTAATGCTTTGTAAAAACCATGAGCAGTGGTGTTCTAATGAAGTTATGGCCTCTGTCCTAATTAGTTTCTTAAACATTTACTACTTAATGGTTTTGAAACAACTGTTAAATTTTTAAAAATTGAGAAACTTGATGAATAACTTCTGTTCAAAATTTAGTAGAGGATTGTTTAATGCAGGAAAATGTGATGGAACTTGCTTGAAATACTTTTGTTATCTCAGGCAAAATGGATTAAATCAAAATACATCAGAACCTTAGTCCTTTTGGTTTTTGTCTAAACACAATAGCTTAGTGCTGTCTTGGTGAACTGTGAGTGGAGCTGTTTATTTTTCTAATCTAGTATCCTTACAGCATGAAGGCTGTTGGCATTTGGAACATTATGAATAGGTAGCATACATGTTTTCTTTTGTTTTGAAATTCATTTGTAAAAAAATAAAATAAATCAGCCCTTTTTATTAAAAATAAATATGCACCAATGGTTTTTACAAGACTCGGTACCTTTACATTAAGCACTTACAAATATTGCTTTGATTTTGGTGGGTTCGTTTTGGGTGGACGTTTCGTAAATATTTTGCAATTTTCCTTTTTAACACTGATAAATTGGAAGGCTAGCAGTAGATAAGGCTGGAAGACCTTATCCAAGCAAAATTCATTGTCCTATAAAGTTATTTTTGACTTGCATTTTTTAAAAAGTCACTAATTGGACTTATATTCAAATAGCAAATACTGATGATTCTTGTAAACAACCTTCTGGAGGCCAAAAACAGCAAGAAAAAGAATAATGTTCACACATGAGGATCTGCAAACTGACTTCTTAAAAGTGGCTGCCTTTACAGTTAGTTCATTCTTCCTTTTCTTTTTGTCTTTTTAACCTTTCCTGTTCCTGAAGTTACTAGATACTTTTCTTTTGCCAGAGGAGCCAAACAAGGAATAAGAATACTGAAGAAATGTAGTTCAAATAAATAGTTTAAAAGTACTGCCAAGTGGAAAATTGAAAGAGCATCCTTGACAGTAGCTCCTTTGTGTACTGAGCCATGGCTGAAGACACCCAGGAAATGATCTTTGTTTATTTTAAAGTCCTTTTGTAAGAGCTGTGCCTTTTTCATAGGGGAAACTAGAATGTATTTTAGCTGTTAAGTTAGGCCTTGACTTGCCCCATTTGGAGGAGAGACGTTCTGGGGAAACTAGGTTAACAAAGGAGAAAGGGAAAATGCACCATTAAAATAGCGTCATGTCCTACTGACACAATACAGTGGTGAATGCAGCCTGTTCCCACTCCTCACTGTTCTTCTGGGACCTCCAGCGTTAGCTTTTCAGGGGTCATAGAGAACTGCTGGGGAAAAGGCAACACTGGAAATATTGCATCCATAGGGTGTAGAATTTAACTCAAGTATGAGATGCTGTTCCAGAGAGGTGTAACACATGATGTAGACACATAAAAGTTGTCAAAAGCTACTACTGCTTAAGATTGTGGTGAATGAGCCACTCTTCAGTGGGAAATAACAAGCCATCCTTAAGGTTTTTATGCACTGTGTCTCACTGTCAACTACTCACTCTAATTGGGAAGAACTGTATTTTGAGAAATTAAGCACATTTATAGGTAGGTGAAGAGTGCCTGCAACAGACAGAGATGAGTGGATCTTAACTGTTCAAACTATCTAGCTTTGAGAATGAGTGTACTAATACTTTGTTACATTTACCTTGAAATTTGAACACAAACTTGCAGGTTTTTTTCCTTCTGTCTTAATGGTAGTCATAACTGCATTTGAATGTCAAAATCTACTGTGAATTCTACATTTCAGACCTTTAGAGGAAACTTTAATGTAGACTTTTGTGTACAAATTATTCTTTTTTTGATCCTGTTGACCAGCAGTACATTGAGTCTTAATAAGTGTAACTGAAACCCAAAATCAGGAGTACTTGTTCTAACACTTTACTACTGTGGAAGCAACAGAACATGGCATCATGAAACAGTTATCAAAACAATAATAATTACTGCTTTTCAATTGCTGATCACCCCATATTGCTTTTTCTGGTTGTAAGGTGTACTTACCTTGCTCATTGTAACTTAAATAAATAAATGTGCTGTTTATCTGTCTCTGAATGGGGATTGAAATTTTTGGAAGAGTTTTTTTATTTGAAATACATAACTTTGTTTTACTTAAGCAGCCTGGTCTGCATTTTTTTTTTTTTTTTTTAGAATTGTGTGTGTATATGTACTGTTCTGGTTGGATAATGTATGCTTGCTTGTACCGAACTGGCACTTTTAGGCATTTATTGAATGTAAACTTTAAAGACATGGGTTGAGTGAAAGGGCTCAAATTAGGTGATAAAACACCAACTCTTTATTCTCAGAGGAATGAATCACACAGGGCTATAAAGTATTGTGAACTGATTACCCAAAACCTTCTTGGTTCTGTTTGATGTCTGGTTTCTCCAAAATGGGATTGTAATCAGGTTCTTTTTCATTTGCCACTATTCAATTCTCTATGAGCTTTCCTGTTTCCCTTTAGCCATATCACTTTGAAATAGATCTCCATATTAATGTCTGTGGCTCTTTTCTGCTTTTTTTTTTTTGGTGGTTTAGGTATGTAGTAGACACAGAAATGCAGAAGTAAACATAGAACCAGACACATGGGTGACTTGCTTTTACAGGTCTTCTAATCATTCCCAGCATTGCCATTCTGATGTTACTGCAGTTCTATTAATTTCCTTCAGCTGCATGGCAAGCACAGGATTTGAAATATATCCCTGTGATTCTGCTGAGCAGCAAGATACTGAGGATGAAGCTGCTCCTTGCTGCAGCTGTAAGCATGTATAGAATCTTAAGTGTTGACACTGTAGCAGTAGATAATGTACTTTACAGCTTGTCTTCAGCACATTGTATCTTACGTACATTTCCCCCACACACACACACTTATCTCATTAGCTTTGTCTGGCTGCCCACCAATGTATATAAACAGTTTGTGGAAGTTGTGTTCTGGTTTATGTCTGGAAGGTGCAGACTGTCAGTCACTGGATGTATAGTCACTGAAGCACCAGTTTTGAGATGTTGGGTCTGACACACGGTTGACAAAATTAGCATGGTCTCATCGGAACACTAACAGCAGATGCTCACACTAATCATACCTTCCCTAAAGTGTCTAGAATGGAGATGTCTCTAAATAATAATAGTAATAATAATTTTTAAAAACTTTTTATTTATACTCCGCCCCGCCCCCCCCCCCCCCGCCCTCCAGCCTGGCCTGGCTCAGGTCAGCTGCCACCATAGTTAACTATACCTAGACATTGAATTACAAAAATTAAAATATTCTAACACGCTGAAATTTAAAATTTACTTCTAATTCTAAAATCCGCCATTAAGGAGATTTTTGTTCAAAACAAGTAAATGTAGAAAGTTTTCATGTAGAAAGTTTTCCCTTCCTATGACACCACTCAGATTTTCATTTCAGTAAGCTGCGTGCCCAGCTTGCTAGGGGTAAAGGGAAGATGACTGGGGAAGGCACTGGCAAACCACCCTGAAAACACAGTCTGCCTAGGAAACGTCGGGGTGTGACATCACCCCATGGGTCAGGAATGACCCGGTGCTTGCACAGGGGACCTTTACCTTAAGCTGCGTGCACACTCATGCTTGGCACTAAAAACAACAACATCAAGTGTTCCTTTCACTTGAAAAGGGCAAGATGACATCCTAGGAACCTAGAGTATAGGATCTGTCCAGGTATTGGCTCCTGCCAGAATCTTCTTTCCCGTTAACTGCCATCACTGGAGTTGAAAACAGAAGACATCTGTAAAATAAATGAGCATCACAGACTAGTCCTCAGGATATAAGTACCAAATTGCTCTGAAGAGAAATGGTCAAGAAAGAAATTGCTCCAGCTGAGTGTTGTGTAATTGCATTCCATGGCCTAGTCACGCTAGTATGATTGTGAAAATTGTGAATCCTGGAATGGTATGGTGTCCCGCTCCAGTATGCTGTATTCATTACTCAGGTTCAGCTCTGCTATGACTGCTGAGCCAAGTTTTGTTTTTCTCTTTATGAAAAAGGGATGTAACCAGTAATGGTCAAGAATATAAAAAGTTCTAGGGATGTGCAGACTGAATGCAGAAAAATGATGATGTGTGTGTGTGTGTGTGTGTGTGTGTGTGTGAAGTACCTTCAAGTTGCAGCCGACTTATGGTGACCCCTTTTGGGGTTTTCATGGCAAGAGATTAATGTGATAGGTAGTACCTTGAATTAAACCCAGTAACTGATTGGCAGTCAATGAAAAGGGGCAATATGCATGCTCCATCTAACTCCTGTTACTAACTGAGCTGTGGCATTTTGTACCAACTGGAGTCTCAAAGCTGACTTCAAGGGAAGACCCATGCACAGTGTCTTATGGTAGTCTAGTCTTGATGGATCTAGGTGGCCATACTGGCCAAGTCAAGATAGGGGGACATCTTCCAGGCTCAACAAAGCTGGAAAAGCATTTAAGCAGCTACGTAAACTTGCTTCTCCAATAGTAATGCTGGTTCTTGTGTAACTCCTAGGCTCTTAACCATGTAAGCAAGGGTCCACTGAACCCCACTAACAGTGGGAAGTGCAACGTTCTTCAACACCTCACCCTGCTCAACCAGCATTACCTTGCTCTTGTCAGGATTCAGTTTTGGTTTGTTCACTCTTAATCATTTAACCACAGCAGTCAGGCAGTAGCTCAGGATTTCTACCGCACCATGCCTGGAGATTTGAATACAGAGCTATGGAGTTGGGTGTCATCAGCATATTGATGATACCCAGTTCGAAAACTACAAATGATTTCTTCTCAAGGATTTACATAGAGAATGAATAGTAAAGGAAATAAGAGTGTCCCCCTGAGGAACCCCACAGGACAAATCCCACTCTGATGAAAACTGGCCTCCAGAAGCAATCCCTTGAGACTGGTTTGTGAGGAATTATTTGAGCCAGTCCAAAGCACATGCCGATACCTACTTCTGCCTCCAGATGTCTTAACAAGATGGCATGATCCACAGTATCAAAGGCTGCAGGTAAAATCACTAGGAGCATCAAAGAGGCATGGCCTTTGCATTCAGCCAGAGATCTTCAACTAGGGCCACTAGAGCTGTCTCTATCCCATAGCCTGGCTTTAAACGAGACTGAAAAGGTTGCAGAGTAGATGCGTTATCTAAAAAGACCTGAAGCTGGTCTGACACTGTTCTCTCAATCACCTTGCCCAGAACGGGAAAATAGAGAGTGAG
This sequence comes from Euleptes europaea, assembly GCF_029931775.1. Lineage (NCBI taxonomy): Eukaryota > Metazoa > Chordata > Lepidosauria > Squamata > Sphaerodactylidae > Euleptes > Euleptes europaea. The sequence continues at coordinate 81,210,209 of NC_079314.1, read as the reverse complement.
ATAACTGACCACATCATCTTTCTGTGTTATTTTAAAAAGTAGTTTTTTAAGTCGAGATAACCATCTCTCTTAATTTCCAAGGAAAGAAGGCACCCTGTGTCAGTGACTGATCTATGCCAGACAACAAAGGTTTGTTAATGCGATCTCTACATGATTTCAGTAGCCTGGATGTGCATGGATCCCAAGCCCAAGTAGTGACTTTCACAGATCCCAAGATCCTGTCAACATCCATCATGGTAACTAGGTTAAAATGCTCCATAAATGACAAGACAGTGCATCAGGCCTATCTTCTTTCTGAGCTGTTACAACCAGCATCCAAATCAGAATGTACTTAAAAGATTTTATCAGCAAATAACTTTACAAAGGCATCACAACTGATAACCTGGTCCTGTGACAATAAAGGCTCAAATTTAGAAGTCCCCCAATGCCAAGATATAAACAGTTGGGATGGTTGTGAACTAGCTGATACAGTGGTAGCAGAGAAATAATATTTCTTTGCTGCTGTTGCTTCTCCTTCATAGGTCTTCCAATAAGTTCCATAGCACTCAATGTCAGCTTCTATACCAGTTGTTTGTCACCATTGCTCTTCAGGTCCCCCAGTATTGCCTTGATTTTATCGCCTATACATATCATTCTAAAATACACTTGTTTGAAATGCCCATGGGGTTTCTAAAGAACTGTCTAGCACCATAACCGGTATGTCCATGCGTTTTCTCATCTTTTACCTTTGAAGGATTTGTTAGTAACTAATGGCTTGGATACAACAAATTACATCATTGTAGTGGAGCTTTCCGGTTCCTGCATCCCCATGCCTCTGAAGAGCTCCTCCTACATGGTGGGGGAACATCCACAATACTGTGATAGATTGTGGGTGCTGCAGCCAGAAGAACTTGGTTGAAATAGGCAATATGTGGTTCTAAAAGTATGCCATTAGAAGTAGAGATATAAAAGGTCCAGAAATATTGAAGCCATGGAAGAAAGTGTCTTGTCCTTTAAAAAAAACAAAAAAAAAACCCTGAGAAAATACATGCAATACTTTTTTTCTTATCAAACTTTACCTTAACAGCTTTAACAAGACAAAATACATAATTTGTAACGGCTTATAAAATTGTGCTATCAGACATATTTAGAAAATTTAAAAGTATAAATGTCTTAATTTTCTACAAGCAAAATCCAAAATACACCCACAATTCTAGAGAGTTGTGAATCATTATACCCACTGCTACCCAATCACATGTATTTTAATTTAATAGGTAACAAGAAAGGCACACAACAATTCTTTTTTAAAAAAATAATTTTTATTTCTTAAACCACAAAGGCACCATATGCTTTCCTCATGAAGACAGCAGATTCCTCTGAGTAGATATCGATTGGAGTGTTGAACATATATACAAGAATTGTCATTCACTAATGCTGTAGATTGTCCTGCGTAAAGGTCTCCATACTGTGTGTGCCGAGTAAAACCTCATCTGAAAACACATTTCACTCATTCTAGAAGAGAAAAACTTCCATTATTAGTGCTGCCCTAATTTCCAGTGATTCCATTGGAAAAACAGAAAAGTATTGGGATAAGATCTTTTTCCTGAATTTTTCTGGGCCTTCATTGATTATTATCATTGATTATTATTAGGTCATCTATAATTAGAGGTGCCTTACCCTTGTGTTAGGGAAACTCTGAATCTACAGCCAGCTACTAAACAAAACAATCCCTCACAATGTTGTGTTTTAATTTAGGTTTGTCATTGGTAATACACTATGTGAAGTGTATTTGTGCTCTTCTAAATTTATTACATAACTATTCCTCTTGTGAAGTCAACAAGTATTTTTGAGTGCAGCTATCAATTCTTTAATTTCCCCCACTAGAAATGATTCGTTTGATATTCCCATCTAGCAGTCTCTCATTTATTTTTTCCACGTTTTGTTTGCTCTTCTTTTGCTAACCAGATTTCTTAGTAAACATTGCCCTGAATCGTTGAGATTCTATATACATGTTTCCCTTGGTTGAAATTCCATTTTTACTTTAAGATGGATTTGTTTTTGTAAAACCACAGGTGCTGGATAATTTCTCTGTGCTTGTTGACTCCATGTTTGCCACTTACTTTATTTGGGTTTGATATTGGGTTTAGATAATGACAACCATTCTTTGCTCAATCTTAGAATAATTAAACTTACACATCAACTGTTCTGGAAACACTTTTGCATTCAGATGTATTGTAAGCAGCAGCAAAGCTATGATCTCAGTGAATTCATAAGAATACTTATTTTTTCTCTCTGGGCTTAGCAATGTGTCCCTTATAATCATTTTCAAACTGATATTTCTGCGGGAGTAGAATACAGCCTTGGTTCATGCACAGCAAACTTGGTATAACTTAGCAGTAGCGACATTTGATCTAGAACACTGGTTCCCAACCAGGGGTCCGTGGACCCCCAGGGGTTCGTGAGAACTAAATTAAGGTCCGTGAAACAAAGTTATAAATCCATAATAAATTAATATTTTCAATTAAAAGTTCTCTATTATAAAATATATATATTCAAATATTATTCTAAGTTTAATGTTTAACTAACAGTTATGATTAAAGTTTATTTTCAAATTCTCTGAATTTTTATTTTGAACCTTGGGGTCCCTGCACCGAACAAAAAAGTCCTAGTGGTCCCTGGTCAAAAAAAGGTTGGGAACCACTGATCTAGAACAATAGTTCCCACAGTGGGCGGTACCACCCTGAGGGGCAGTGGGATTACCTGGGGGGCAAGGGGGTGCTGGAGGTGGGCCCCTTGGATAGCATAATTCATTTATCTGTAATTTACCAGGCTAGAGCCTAGATGCTGGCAAACGACAGTCCAAGTTTTTCTGCCTCTGCATAGTGTTGAAATCTAGTGGCAACTATCAGACTTTTTAGTAAATCCACCACCAGAGCTGTAGTCAGACCAGTATACCATGTTCTGAGAAGTTGTCATCACTGTGTGTGTTTTTGTCGCTGTCATTTTGCAAGTTTTTGCTGGTAAGCTCTTAACATAGCATTTATTTTCCTGTGTGCTCAGTTACTGAACCTGTTGGTTACGAAGAACACATTTTAGCTATATAAGTGCTATTTTTTGTCACCGCCCATCCAATATTAATAATTCTAGGTTATATAAAGTGTAATGTGGGTTTGGCACTCTATTGGAGTTTGGGGGGTATTTTGTTTCTGAGAGAGAGGTGTAGGAGAGTGCTGAGAGGAAAGAGAGGGCTCTGGGGTGAAAAAAGGAGACTCAAGCCATCTGGGCCCGAGGGCAGAGAATAGAGTGACCTGAGAAGGAGGTTAGAGAAAGCTGCAGCCTTTGGAGATCTGCAACAACCGGGGGGGGGGGGGGAAGCAAACCTGAAGAGCAGCACTACCACAATCACAGAGACATTGTGCAGCATACAAAGGACAACAGAATTTGCCTTACAACTGGATGGGTCAACTTTGCCAAGCAATGACTCTTTGCTTCTTGCTTACGTGAACTTTATAAAAGGAAGTTTGGCTCGAGTCATTATTTGCAAGGCAAGTAAGAACAGGTACTAAAGGGGAGTCAATATTTTGCATTGTTGAGCAGTTTTTCAGAGACAAGGAAATTCCATCTACTAAATACTTGCTTGTGCAACTGATGGAGTGCTATCATGACTAGTTGCTATGGTGGGTGTGATGTTTACTTGGGAAAAAAAACAGTGCCAAATATTTTAACCACTCACTGTGTCATTCATCACCCAATATCTGGTTGCAAAAAACCTCAGTGATTGCCTGCACAAGTCATTATACACTGTCATTACTGCAGTAAATAAAATTAAAGTCCATGCTCTCATTGATTGACTATTCTGGGAGCTGTGTTGAGAATGATGAAGATTTTAAATGTTTTCTGCTTTATACTGAAGTTCGTTGGCTATCAAAATGCAACTGTGTGACATGCTTTTATGACCTTTTTGACACTGTTGTGGAGTTTTCTAAAGATATGAATGCTTTGCTCAGTGATGAATTCAAAGAGATCAGGCATAACATTGCTTATTTATCAGAACTATTTGCAAATTTTAATTAAATGAATTTGCAGTTGCAAGGAAAGGAGGTCAATCTTATTAAGTTAAATCTGTTGTCTCTGTTTATTGCAAAGTTAACTCTATTCAAAAGCAATATAGGCTGTTGCAAGCTACATCAATTTTCAAGCCTTTCTGAGCTAGAAGAGAAAGGTGGGATGTAAGTTTTTTGTGACCATTTGGATGTCCTGCATGAAGATATGTCTGAGCAATTTGAGGGTCTTCTTTCGATGGAAATTCCAGATTGGGCATAAATTAAGTTGGGCTAGTGGAGGAAGAACTAACTGAACTGCAAATGACATTGAACTAAAGTCAAAATTTAAGAAATTGTACCAAGAGTTTTGGTTACAGAAGGAAATTTCTGATCACTATCCTGCACTATGAACTGTGGTTAAGAAGCTTCTTGGTGCATTTCCAAAATCTTATTTGGTGGAATGTGGTTTTAGTGTGGTCATCCGGCCTCTCCAGGCAAAGAAATCAACTCCAGGTAAAGAAATCCATTGCACCATGTTGCTAAACATGGTGATTAAGATGTCCACTAAGTGACTAAACCAGACACAGGAAACTGGTATCACTTCATCAAGCCATCCATCTCATTAAGAATTTACTGAACAGTGAAGTAGTTACTAAATGTGGTATTTAAGATTCTTGCTAAATGACTATCAGACTTTGAAAAGCTGGTATCACTGGATCAAGTTCATCAATTTGGTTGAATAAGTTAAACTAAAAAGTTTTAATTGGATTTTGAATAAATATGCAATTAAGAACATAAGAAAGGCCCTGCTGGATCAGACCAAGGCCCATCAAGTCCAGCAGTCTGTTCACACAGTGGCCAACCAGGTGCCTTTAGGAAGCCACAAACAAGACGAGTGCAGCAGCACCATCCTGCCTGTGTTCCACCGCACCCAAAATAATAGGCATGCTCCTCTGATACTAGAGAGAATAGGTATGCCGCATGACCAGTATCCATTCTAACTAATAACCATGAATACCCCTCTCCTCCATGAATATGTCCACTCCCCTCTTAAAGCCCTCTTATCTTCCTTAGTGGGCTGTGCAAACCACCATTCCGAATAATGCTTTTTATAGGCTACAGTAGGGGGCACTGGGGATGAACCAAGGGGGCAATGGCCCAAAAAAGTTTGGGAACTACTGATATAGAAATTTGAACTGGAAAGTTCAGATTTGGGCTAGTTAGCCACCCTCAAGCACTAACTGTTTATGCTTTTCTATTGTCTGGCTGCCCTGACCTGGATTAGCCTGCCAAGCCTAATCGCATCAAATCTTGGAAGATGACCAGGGTCAGGCCTGGTCAGTATTTGAATGGGAGACCACCAAGGAATAATAGGGTCATGATGCAGAGGCAGGCAATGGCAAACCACCTCTGTTAGTCTCTTGCCTTGAAAACCCTATGGGGTTGCCATAAATTGGCTGCAACTTGACAGCACTTTACACATACACACGCGTGCTGCTTATATAACTTCATCATATTTTGTTTTGAAACTTCTCAAGCAGGTCTCTAGAGAGGTGGTATATAAATTGCTTAAATAATAAGTTAGCTTATTAATGATTGCAAACAGATTTTGGCAGCATTGGAAGCATTCTAATGAGAGTACAGATGATTCGCGTGATGTAGTGGTTAAGCAAAGTGGTTTGGAGCAGTGGACTCTAATCTGGAGAACCGGGTTTGATTCCCTACTCCTCCACATGAGCGGCAGACACTAATCTGATGAACTGGATTTGTTTCCTCAGTCGTATACATGCAGCCAGCTGGGTGACCTTGGGCTAGCCACAGTTCTCTCAGAACTCTCTCAGGCCCACCTACCTCACTAAGTGTCCTCCCCCTCCTCAAGAGTAATTCATATTACTGACTTAAGATACTAGCCTTTATTTGGATTGACATGGGAACTAGCTAGCCATTGTGGAGTGCATCTGTCTGCTTTGATCACTGCTTTCATTTTTATATAGGTAAACTATCCCTTGCTCTTACCTGGATGGCCCAGGCTAGCCTGATCTCGTCAGATCTCAGAAGCTAAGCAGGGTCAGCCCTGGTTAGTATTTGGATGGGAGACCACCAAGGAACACCAGGGTTGCTGTGCAGAGGAAGGCACTGGCAAACCACCTCTGTTAGTCTCTTGCCATGAAAACCCCAAAAGGGGTCGCCATAAGTCAGCTGTGACTTGACAACACTTCACACATACACACACACAAACTATCCCTCAGTCTTTTTTTTTCCTATCAAGGGTCCCCAAATTATTATTATGGAAACATACAAGGGCACTACCCATTGAAATCTAAAGAATTTATCATGCCAATAAAGGTGACTGAAACTGAAATCTAAAGAATATAAACTACCTAATTCGTGTTTCTCAGCCCTGTGGTATTTGACATTGGTCTTAGGCTTCCCCAAAGGCTCTCTAACTCTGACTACTTTGTGGTATACGGTAATTTTCAGGATCTAAATTTGTACTTTTTGGGTCAGCTAACTGTGAATATAGAACAGAGCTGGATTTAAGCAAGATTAATGTGCTTGCTTGGGAGCCATGCTCTGTGTTCATCCTAGAACAGGCTTTCTCAAATGACCTTAAAGGCTGCTGTGGATCCACAAGCACACTCATGGGGAGTCAGGGCGTCCTACAAGGACAGAGTCCTGCCATCTGAAATCAGAGCGCTCTCTGTTTTCTAGGAGTGTGGGCAGTGACTGTTCACCTTGGTAAAGAGACAAACTGTTTCCCCGTCTTCACAGTGCTGCTGCCACCTGCAGTCACCTAGTTTGCAGATCACATCCGAGCCCTGGGCAGAAAACATACTATCGGTTGCTAGGACTGAATCGCTCAGCCCTCAGAACTCTGGTTGACTGGCACCAGGGTGGAACAGCCCTAATGCAGTTGTCATAGTTATTTCCATTGTACCACTGAACTGGCTTTCACTTTGTTTTTTTTCCCAATGCAGAGGATTTCAGCAGAGAGAAAAAGAGGTCAATCTGTTTCCATATGCAGCGATAGCTAACGGCTGTTTTCAATTAAAGGTTTTCTGTGCTGCTGGCTTTTTATGTTGCTTTGAGCAGCTCTGAAGCCTTTTCTAGGACTCACCTGAATCCTGTTCAGCTGGAATATCTAGACATTAACCACCGTGGTGAGCCAGCGTGGTGTAGTGGTTAAGAGCAGTGGACTCCAATCTGGAGAACCGGGTTTGATTCTCCAGTCCTCCATGTGAGCGGCGGGCTCTAATCTGGAGAACCGGGTATGATTCCCCACTCCTACACATGAAGTCAGCTGGGTGACCTCGGGCTAGTCACAGTTCTCTTACAGCTCTCTCAGCCTCACCTACCTCACAAAGTGTCTGTTGTGGGGAGAGGAAGGTGCTTGTAAGCCAGTTTGAGACTCCTTAAAAGGTAGAGAAAATCAGGGTATAAAAAACTCCAACTCGTCCTCTTCTCTTCAGTAAGAAAGTGCCCTGCGGCCACCAGGACAAAATTGCTTCCAATCAGAGTCAGAGTGCTATAAACTCTGGTCAGAGTCATTTGAGTTGTGGCCCTGTAGAATCATCTATCCTCAAACATCTGAATTTATAGGCTATGCACAGGCATTACAAACAATTTTCATAAAGCTGTTTTTAAAATATACTTGATAAGGGTTCTTGCATTGTTTGGAGGATGGATGCCTCCAAGGGGCACTTGTGGTTTGCTGCTGATGCTTTGAAATGGGATTGTCTAGAATGTAGTGTGCTAGTTAGAGCAGAGGGGAAAGTATAAAAGTAAGATTTTTCTGTTAGATAGTCGACACATTCCTGTTTCTGGAACTGCTGACAGAAGTACTGTAAAACTAGCTTAAAACTGCAAGAAAAACATAAAAATGTCCCTGCAGAACAGGAGCTCTTAGCTACTGTTCCTGCTGCAATGCCATCTTGGATTGTCAGCTTGTTAGGTAGTAAAGTGTACGGTGGTGGTTCTGTGTGTGTGGGTATTAACGGAAGACAGGAACGGGTGTTTCTCATTCTGAATCAAACATCAATTCTATTTATTAAGCAAATAATCACCTTTCTGCAGTAAATATACCCAAAGCAGCTTGAAGAAAAATGGACTGCATTTTGTTTATTGTAATAAAACTGATACCAGCTAAAGCTAGCAGTGCTGAAAGCATTTATGTAGTTAATTAGCTTGAAGTTAGTTAGTTTTGTATCCTGCCCTCACCCCCTGGCTCAGGGCGGCTCACAGCATGATAATCAATGTAATAAATACAATAAAATTTCAATAAAATCATAAAAATAAAACAATTTACAAAAACAACAATTTTACATCCCCATAAACATTAGACAATGAAGCAGAATGATGTTCATTTTGTGGCATAGAGTCCACGGCAGGGCCTGCAGACAGTCAGGACCCCCACCCCCCATATTAGTTGGTAAGCCATACCAGACAAGCAAAAAGGTGGGGGAAAGTAGAGTAGGGAGGCCAGCACTGATGGAAAACTGTAGCTGTCCTCAACCATAGGCCTGGTGGAATAACTCCATCTTGCAGGCCCTGGGGAGTTCTTTAAGATCCCGCAGGACCCTGGTTTCATTAGAAAGGGAGTTCCACCAGGCCACCAAAAAGGGGAGTTCCACCAAAAAATCCCTAGCGGAGGACAGCCAGACACTCTTTGGGCCGCACACTCTTTAGGGTAGGGTTGCCAGCTCCAGTTTGGGAAATATATGGAGATTTTGGGGCGGAGCCTGATAAGGACGGTGTTTGGAGAGGGGAGGGACATCAGTGCCTTAGCGTCCAATTGCCAAAGTGGCCATTTTCTCCAGGTGAACTGATCTCTGTTGCCTGGAGATCAGTTGTAATAGCAGGAGATCTCCAGCCACCACCTGGAGGTTGGCAGCCTTAGCCATGAGGTAACTAGAAACAGAAAACTATTCACATGCTCTGCACTTTGAGACATTCACTTTACTAAGTGCATTAACTTTTAAAAAGGTAAAGGTAGTCCCCTGTGCAAGCACTGGGTCATTACTGACCCATGGGGTGACGTCACAGCCTGACGTTTACTAAGCAGACTATGTTTACGGGGTGGTTTGCCAGTGCCTTCCCCAGTCACGTACACTTTACCCCCAGCAAGCTGGGGCCTCATTTTACCGACCTTGGAAGGATGGAAGGCTGAGTCAACCTTGAGCCGGCTACTGAAACTGACTCCCGTCAGGATCAAACTCAGGTTGTGAGCAGAGCTTTTGACTGCAGTACTGCAGCTTACCACTCTGTGCCACTGGGCTCTTTGCTGTAACTTACTTCTGAATATATATGCATGCAACAGTTTACTTCAAAAGCAGGCTGGACTTAACTGCACTGATGTTTTGAGTCTCTTATAGCATAGTAACAACAAATCAAATTCTGACTTATGGCTTCAGCATGTAGGAACAAGTGTTCCTTTTTCTATGGTCTTTGTTCCCTGCCCATCGTTCTAGCTGAAGTTCAGTATCAGTATATGTATTTTGTAGGAGCCTGTGTAAATATCTGTTGTCATATGATACTGTTCAAAGGTAGGGTGGTACCTTCTGTGCCTCATACTTAACAGGATCATGATTCTGTTTATTTATTTAAAATGTTTGTTATATAAGCCAACTCAAGCCTTGGGAAAAGATGGGGTATAACTAAAACCATAAAACCTCAACCTAATAAAATCCCTGCACCCAACACCCCATTAAAAGCTCCGGCGAACAAAAGAAGCATTACAGCAAGGTGCTCCTCTCAGATCCTCAGGGAGCCCATTTCATAAAGTGAGAGCAACAACAGAAAAGCACAGGCCTTTGCTGTTGATCCCAGGTAATCACACATCACACATGATCACACATGAAGCTGCCTTATACTGAATCAGACCCTCCGTCCATCAAAGTCAGTATTGTCTACTCAGACCGGCAGCAGGTCTCCGGGGTCTCAGGAAGATAAAGGTCTTCCACATCACCTACTTGCCTAGTCCCTTTAACTGGAGATGCCGGGGATTGAACCTGGGACCTTCTGCATGCCAAGCAGATGCTCTACCACTGAGCCACATCCCCTCCCCACATTGCACTTACTGAGGGAACAACCAGGAGATGGCAATCTGAAGACAAGTGACACACAGGGAAATATAGGGAGAGATGGCCCTTTAGATATATTCACTGTCAGTCACTAATCCCCCGTATGCCTGTTTGGTGTATGTACAGAGCAGCTAGCAACCAATCTGGGCCCATGGATGACTGAGAAGGAGGCAGTGACAGAGGAAAAGCTGTTACGCTTTCAACCTAGATCAGATAGGATTTGTGTCTCGAGTGCTAGCTGGGAGAGAACCTGTCTCAGACTCTGCCTTATGTGCAAGCAGGCTAAACCAGTGAATGTCTGGAGAGAGGATTTGGGCTGCCAGAGGGGTAGGCTGATGATCCTTTCTCGGGAACAAGTTACACATTGAATTGGTGGCTGGAAGCAGCTTTAGGTTACATGAAAGCTAATAAACAATCCCTGCAAGATAGTTGTTACTGGTGCCTAGAAGGACTGACACAGGAACTGCAGTTCCCCAGGTCTGGATGGGATTGCTTAAAGGGGCAGGTTTGAAGCCAGGACATGATGCTGGAACAGCAGTGGCCAGGAATGCCTTTCACCAGTCTTGGTTGGTGAATCTGCTGCAACCTTTTCTGATTGGGAAAAAAAGGAGATCTTTCCAAGGTGGTACACGCCCTGGTAGCATCTTGAGTAGATTACTGCAATATGTTCTACATGGGGCTGTGCTTGAAGAGTGTTCAGAAGCTACAATGGGAACAGGATGCTGCAGAGAGAATTCTAATGGCTGAGTCATAGGGATCATATCACTCCAGCCTTGATCTACCCACAATGGCCCTCAAGTTGTTTTCAGGCCACATATAAGGTGCTGATATTGACCTTTAAAATCCTATATAGTTTGAGATCTCAGTACCCTTCATGCAAGGGAGTATGTGATGTACATGCACACATCACTTTCTCCCATGCAAACAATAATTTTCAGGGGGCCTGTTTTAAGTGCTCTCATCATCTGAGGCTAGGCAGGTGGCAACACAACAAAGAGCCTTCTTAGTTGCAATACCAACATTTGTGGAATTTCCTTCCAAGGAAGATTCATCTGACTCCTCTAATATGGTCATCCACCAGTGGGTGAAGACATTTCTGTTTTAACTGTGTTCCTATTGTGACTCTTTTTGTTTTAATTGCTGGTTATCATGCATGTACTGTTTGTTTGTTTTTAATTGATTTGCATTTTTCTTTTTAACCATTTCCTGTTTTACAGGCCCTAATCTGGAGACCAATATTTTCAATAAATGCATTCCTTTGCAGCCCAACAGAGCGAGTTTCGTGTTGGGTTTCATGTTCGAATAACAGGACGAGAGTAAATCGTGGCGCCAGAGGTATACTCCTTCATGCGGGTGGTTTTCCAAAAGAAAGGAGAGGATTAATTGCCCCCCAGTATGAAATCGTCTAATCCAGCAAAAGCCTTTCTAAATGATGACACCAGCTGCTATTAGGGAATTCCTTCATTCCTTCTCAGCCACGCCAGTTGAGAGTGGCGATCTTTCCTCCAAAGCTCCTGGCTAAACCCTGCACTTCTTCTCTACCCTCTTGCCCCCATGCTCTACGTGAAAAGAGAGGAAGACGACATAACCCACTTTCACAGTGGGTAGCCGTGTTCGTCTGTCTGCAGTGGTAGAAAAAAGCAAGAGTCCAGTAGCACCTTCAAGACTCACAAAAATATTTTCTGGCAGGGTATGAAGTATCTGAAGAAGTGAGAGGCTGCCTAGCCTCAGATGATGAGAGCACTTAAAACAGGCCCCCTGAAAATTATTGTAATGGTCAAATAAGTTTGCATGGGAGAAAGGGATGTGTGCATGTACATCACATACTCCCTTGCATGAAGGGTACTGAGGTCTCAAACTATATAGGATTTTAAAGGTCAATATCAGCACCCCATGCAGAACATATTGCAGTACGAAGCATCTGAAGAAGTGAGCTGTGGCTCACGAAAGCTCCTACCCTGCCAGCAAATATTGTTGTGAGTCTTTAAGGTGCTACTGCACTCTTGCCCTTTTTTACTATGACCCACTTTAGCAGATGCCTTTTTAATCCCCGCCCACAAACTCACATCCGGGTACATTCCGTTGCTAGGCAACGCCCCCCGCTGTGTCTTCAGCCGCCGCACCACAGCGGTTGCTTTAAGGCCGAGTCGAGCGCCGATTGTATGGATGCCAGAGCTTGGGTTTGAGCGGCTGGGTGGGAGATTCTCCCCCCCCCTCCCCTCCGCGAGCAGCTTCTCTGTTTGGGGGAAGAGGGATACAGCTTGGGCTGGCCTCGCGCGGGCGGAGCTTAAGGCTTCTCTTTTCGAGAGGGCCGGGATCGGGGATCGACTGAGGCGGTCTGGAGCGCGGGGTTTTTGACAGGGGCCCGGCGGCCTGCGAAGGGGACGGAGAAGCCGGCCTCCCGCTCCCCAGACGCGGATGGCGTCAGTGCTGGTACGAGAGGGGAGAGGGGAGAGGGGAGAGGGGAGGGAGAGGCTATTTCCCCCTTCCATTCGTGGCTTGCCGTCCATTTCCACAGGCTCCTAGCTCACACGGAGATTGTCTATGTAATATATATATATATATATATATATATATATATATATATATATATATATATATATATATATATATATATATATATATAGTATTCAGCTCACACAAATTATGCAAAAGTGGGATGTTATCATTTACAAGTGCGGGAAGCCAGCAAGAATAGCGATGCATGCAACAGCGAAAGCGCTTCATTCATCCGGAAGGCGCTCCCCGGCCTTGACGTTGTCCAGCTGTGTTTATGCTTCAGTCTCGTCCTCTTTCTGGAAGAAAGAAATAGAAAAGTCATTGTGCTTCAGTGTTCCTCCTCTGACGATGCCTGCCACAGCTGCTGGCGAAACGTCAGGAAAGAAAATACCAAGACCACGGTCACACAGCCCGGATAACCTACAAGAACCGATGAACTCTGACCGTGAAAGCCTTCGACAATATCATTGTGCTTACCTTTAAAGGACTTTCCAGGTTGAAACGGACCATCTGTATTGGTAGCTCTTTAGCTACACTTTATCTTTGTACCTATTTTGTTGCATGTATCTCTATTATTGTTGGCTTCTTGCACTTGTAAATAATAACGTCACACTTTTGCATAATTTGTGAGAGCTGAATACTATTTTTTTATACATAGCTAGTCTACTTAGTATTGGGTGCTTCTTTTTGCTAAACACGGAGATTGTCAGCTAGTCCAAGAGAGCCAGCGTGGCGTCGTGGTTTGGAGCGGTGGGGTCTGATCTGGAGAACCGGGTTGGATCCCCCACTCCTCCACACGAAGCCGGCTGGGTGCCCTTGGGCTAGTCACTCGCTCTCATCCCCACCCACCTCGCAGGGCGCCTGTGGTGGGGAGGGGAAGGGAAGGAGGTGGTGAGCTGGTTCGAGTCTCCCTTAAGTGGTAGAGAAAGTCGGCCTGTAAAAACCAACTCTTCTTCTTCGCTAAGTAAAGGGGGCCTTATTGAGCAAAGACCTACAAACACCCACACCCACCTCTCAGGAGCCTTCGCATGCCCAAAGCTCCTTAATTGCAAACCACAGGGGGTTACCGCACTTGTATTCCCAGCGATGTATTAAGAGTTTGAAACTGTTATAAAAAATACTGTTCGCACTTTCTATGTATTCCCACCGATGTATTAAGAGTTTGAAACTGTTATAAAAAATACTGTTCGCACTTTCTATGTATTCCCAGCGATGTATTAAGAGTTTGAAACTGTTATTAAAAAAATACTGTTCGCACTTTGTTTGGTCCCTTTAGCTGTGAAGACGTCTTCCAACCGTTTTTTAGCCGTGGCATCCAAAAACCCTTTTAAAGCGATGTGTTTTACAACATTTCCAAACTCTTGATACATCACTGGGAATACCTAGTGCGGGAACAGCCAAAGTCTTATGGCACCTTGAAGACTGACACATTTATTGTGGCAAAACAAAGCAGTAATCTTGTGGCATTTTGATGGCTAACCAAGTTTCATTCTAGCATAAACTGTGGTCGACTAGAGCCCTCTTCTGCAGCGGCAGATTCATGAAGTGTTGCTCTCAGTCTGCAGGGTTTTTGTGCATATGTGTGCTTATACCACGTGCACAGAGAGGGAGATACTCTCTCAGCTGACTAAGGGTAATACTTCATTCATATGGTGAAGTGGTGTAGCCCAAAACTGGGGTCCTGGCCTGGTGCCGTTCGAGCCAATGAGACCAACACCACACTCGCCAAAATGGATACTATCATACACTTGTCAATTAGAGACTGGCATCAATGCTTGTTGTTTTGGGTGCGTGACAGCCTTGTGTGAGCTGTTCAATGAAGGCATGACTCCTCCAAGGAGGGGCCGTGGCTCAGTTGGTAGAGCATCTGCTTGGCATGCAGAATGTTCCAGGTTCCATCCCCAACATCTCCAGTTAAAGGGACTAGGCGAGTAGGTGATGTGAAAGACCTCTGCCTGAAATCCTGGAGAGCCGCTGCCGCTGAGTAGACAATACTGACTTCGATAGACCAAGAGTCTGATTCAATATAAGGCAGCTTCATGTGTTCATATGAGACTCAGATCTGTTGCCTGATGCTTGTTACATTGATGTTCTTCCTTCTCTCCCCCCCCCCCCCCAATATCTTGCGCTGTAAACTTAACCAACATAATGACCAGGACAGCATTTTTCCAACATTTTTAATGTAAAGGTCATACTGGCGAGAAAATCATTGCTGAAGATTGTGTGTATCTTGGTCATAAGCATGCTCTTTTTGAAGTAAGGGGATAATTCACATGACTGATATGCATGTGACCAGTTTATTCTGCCCAGATTGCATTGCTTGCATGACAGAATTGTTATCTGGATTGATTATTGTGAACGCAAGGGTTTTGCATGCAGCCATTCATCTTGTACAAAGAAGGTTTGTAGTGGGAAAATTGCTACAAATTACAAATGTGCCATGCAGTCTATGTGCTTAGTGCAATCTAGGAAAAAGATAGGCCAATGAATCCACCAAGTTTCATTGATTTATATCTGTGGTGGGGAACCTTGTCTGCAAACGTGCCACAATTTATGGATGAAGTAATACCACTCTAGTTATGTGCTAAGCTGCAAATGCAATCTTGTTTGACATGTTGCCTTAGGATACCATAATTTTACTTCTATTGACCTGGGGAGCAGATGAGTATGCATTGGAGAGACAGGCAGATGTATGAGCAAGGTTGTGAGTCTCCCTGATTATATCCAGTCATATTAAGGACTCACACTGTGGGTGCCTACCCATGATTTAAATGGAAGCTTTAATACTGTAAAATTAGTGCTGAATAGTTTAAAATCAGGTTTTACAACTCAAGTGAATTGCAAATCAAGCTGCAAGTTTATCTCAAACTTTCAAAAGAAAGGGTCAGTGGTTCTTGTAGGTTATCCGGGCTGTGTAACCGTGGTCTTGGTATTTTCTTTCCTGACGTTTCGCCAGCAGCTGTGGCAGGTATCTTCAGAGAGTAACACTGAAGGACAGTGTCTCTCAGTGTCAAGTGTGTAGGAAGAGTAATATATAGTCAGAAAGGGGCTGGGTTTGAGCTGAATCATTGTAAAGAAAGTAGATGTGCTTTCTTGTTCCGAAGTGTTTCCAATCTCCAGGTCTGTTGAAATATTTCCTCCCCGTAGAGGCGTTCAAAATATTGTCGAAGGCTTTCACGGTCAGAGTTCATTGGTTCTTGTAGGTTATCCGGGCTGTGTAACCGTGGTCTTGGGTCAGTGGGTTAATAATAGATAATTAATAATTTACCTACCAGAGAGGATTGTGCCGCCTTAAAGACGTAATAAGATTTATTGAAGCAATTTATTTATTGTTCCAGTAAACTGTGTGCCTATTTAAAATAAAGTGCTGTTGTTTTTTAGGAGGATCCTGTTTTGCTCCGTTATTTTAAAGGCCACAAAGATGCAGTAACCTGTGTTGCCTTCAGTCCAAATACTAAAGTAATTGGTAAGTTTGTTGCTGAAACACATATGAACAAAGGATTCATAGATCTCTTGTTGGAATTTCCATTGACAAATCTATTTTAGGTCAAAGTTAAAAAAAAACCCCAATGAAAACACTTCGCTCTGATAATGTGGTGAAATTGGAGTAGAAATTAGAGGGCTACTTCTTCCATGAGTAAGAACTTGAATATATCTTCAATATATAAATTGTCTTTTGTCTCACTTCTGATTTGTCAATTAGAAGAAGTACAACTTGCTTCCCCTGGAGGTTGGGTGTGAAAATTCCCAGTGGCTCAAAACGTGGGTGTTTGTTTTCTTATCTGTGACATAACTCGAGCAGTTACTGTGAAGGGCTTAGGACCCCCTGCAACTTTGAGCCCAGACAGGCATACAACAAAAGCCACTGATGTAGTCTAGAATGTATATTTTAGCTATCCTTGTGTGATATTGCTATCCTTAAAGTTAACTTCAAAGTAACCTTTGACCACTACAGAAAGTGTTAGTATGGATGTTACTGCTTTCCATATATTATTTCACTGACATGTACATGGAACACAGTTTCAGAGGGTAGCAGTGTTTGTCTGCAGTAGAACTGCTAGATTCAAATCTAGTAACACCTTAGAGACCATGCACACATGAACACCCGTGAAGCTGCCTTATAATGAATCTCAGACCACTGGGCCATCAAGGTCAGTATTGTCTACTCAGATGGGCAGCAGCTCTCCAGGATTTCAGGTGGAGGTCTTTCACATCACCTACTACCTGCTCCTTACCTGAGATGCTGGGACTTTCTGCATGCCAAGCTGATGCTGTACCACTGAGCCACAGCCTCTCCCCTACATTATTACTGCCAGTCAATTTACTGTATTGATTCTTCCCATCCTCATATTTCTATGACTGGCATAAAATTATTTTGAGACTGAGTTTGTTGTATGGTGAAACAGCTGTGTTCCAAGAGTAATTTGACTAACAACCAAACATTGTTCTAGTCTACTGGACAGTTTCATCCATTTTTTGCAAGTATTAAAATGGAATGCAAAATCCTGTTTAACCTCATTATAACATTATATATTACAGGTAGCAAAACACCACTTTTAATTCTTTGTCTAAAATCTTAGACACAAATTAGTGAACTTAAGCAGCTCATGAGAGAGAGGGCAGGAAGGGTTGCGTCAGTGCTTGGCTCTTGTGGACCTTTCTTACATGCCCAGGGTAATGCCGATCACCACTTTGGGATCAGGAAGGAATTTTCCTCCAAGCCAGACTGGCCAGAGATCATGGAGATTTTTTGCCATCTTCTGGCCATGGAGCAGGGGACACTGGAGGTGTGGTGGGGTAGTTGTATATTTCCTGCATTGTGCAGGGGGCTGGACTAGATGACCCTGAAGGTCCCTTCCAACTCTGTTTCTTATGTAGAAGTCACTCCAAAGGTTCTGTGCCAAAATTTCACGGAGTGGCTTTCTAGTTTAGAAACCCAGAGAGAAGGTAATAGCGGTGGGAATTTTTGATAAGGTTCTCTAATGGTAATTGCATGTGTCTTTTATAAATAAACCTCTTAGTTTCTGAAAATTGTAGAGATGCTATTTCCTTTTCTGACAGAGGCCTAGGTCTGATAAAATTAGTTAAGACTAGGGATGCTTGGTCACCAGCTTAGCTATCTCTAGTGCTCTTGTGTGGTTCAGGGGAATTGACAGTTACTTATCTTCCCCCTCTCCCATAGGCCACCATTTCTTCCCTAGATTTCAGTCTGATGCAAATTAACATTTATATTAGATTCAGCATTTTATTCCTACAATAACTCATGAATTGGAAGTAAAAGAATCAAGACACATATCATATATAGAATAAAAACTTGGTCTATCTTATAATATGTGTAGAGCCAATGATCCTGGTATGTTGCTTTTATAGTCAATAGCTTTATAACTATTTCTTGCCAGCCACATCTTCTTTGGACAGGTTTCTTATGATATGGAATCTAAGGCCAAATTCCAAAGCTTTCAGATTTGTTGGTCACATGGAAGGTGTAACTAGTGTAGAGTTTTCACAAGATGGACAGCTGATAGCATCTGCTTCTCAAGACAGGACAGCCAGACTTTGGATTCCTTGTATGTAAGTATAACTGAGAAATAAAGTTTTCTAGTGTCAAGTGCATAGGGGACTAATTCAGTGTGGGACCGTGATTCAAGAGGCAGGAGAGCTTAAGCTTTTCTGCCCTCTGACATGAAACTGACCCAGAGTCCTAAGACTATTTTAGATAAGGAAAATGGCACGCAGGGCAGGCAAGGCTTAAACCCCCTCCCTGTGGTCTCAATCCAAATCAGACCCCTATGTGCCAGATAATAAAGTTTAAAATTTTGCTGGGAGGTCTAGGCATGGAGCTCCTGGTGCTTGCCTGGTTTGGCCCTCAGTAAATATATTGTAATTTAGACTTGTTATTATGTGCAAGGCTGTCATGCTAAAGAAAGAGACATGCTAACCTAGTAGGTTTCCTTTTGAAAGTACAAACCGTCTTTAAGCTGGAAGTTGAGGGAAAAGTAAACTGAGCTGTAAACTTTTAATTTATTTTGGTTATATTATTGTGGGGCTAATATAGATGCAATTTTTGTTTTGCTTACAGTCACGGCGAATCCACACCATTAAAAGGCCATACTGCATCAGTCCGCAGTGTGAACTTCTCACATGACAGCCAATTCCTAGTTACTGCATCCAATGACAGATTAATCAAAGTATGGAGTATATATAGTCAGAGTGTTTTGTTTACCTTACATCAGCACACTCACTGGGTGCGCTGTGCAAAGTGAGTGTCTATATTTATTCTTTTCCCAGTCTAAAAAGTAGAAGCTTCCATTGTCGTCCTACCAGATTTTTTTTTCTATTTCTAAGAAAGACTGCACTCCTTGTCCTTCTAGCAAAAATATATTAAATGTGTGGAATATCCCTAAGATGATGCCGGGTAAGCATAGAGAAAAAGTGTATAAAGGGGGGAAAGGGCAAAGCTTAAGTGCTGTTAAGCATAACCAAGTTATGTTTACACCTTGATTCCGAAACATTTCTTTACATTGATTAGGAGTAATTCTCTTTCTTTTTTGTGGAACTTACTATCCAGTAAATACGCTTAGTAGTATAGGCTGCCAGCCTACTTTTTAACATTATGTAAACTGATTTAACAAAGCACATATTACTTTGGTTTCTGAATTTATTTGGATAAATGTTCCTGTCTTTGGTGGCTGCTGTTGAATAGTAGCAAGCAACTGGACCTGCCAGTGGTTGCTGCTAGGCTTGGCCCCGATGAGTCTGCTTTGTCCCCTCCTCCTGCCTTTTACTGAAAGAAACCAAGGCTTGAAGTTTGGCAATATTGTTGTAGTTGCCTAGCAACCCCCACAATGGCTTCTGCAAAGGGCTTTCATTAAATGGACAGGTCTTGCTTCTATTTTTGGGACGGGTGTTAACCCTTCATTTTTTATTTCAGATTTTCCTGGAAACCCAGGGCTTTCCCCAAGTTTGTAGAAGGAGTTGTCTTTTCTGTTCATGGCCCCACTCTCTGGATTTAAGTATCCACAGATGGGGCCATGTTGAGGACTAGATATATTGATGATGAACTTTTTAAAAGTTGAGCTCACCACTTGTGACTATGGCCAGCATCATAAGCAAAATCCTCAACTCTTGTGCGAGTTTGATGTCTGCATAGTTCATGATGTGCAGAGGAAGGCACTGGCAAACCACCTCTGTTCGTCTCTTGCCTTGAAAACCCCATAAGGGGTCGCCATAAGTCGGCTGCGACTTGACGGCACTTTACACACACACATCCTTCACAAGCACACATTGATCTTGTCAGTTTCCTCACTACAACAAATGTTAATGCAGTGCTTGGCAGTGCATGTGAAGATGAACTGAGTTTAGAATTTATTTCAACTTTTAAGTGGATAGTTGAATAGGTGATGCATGATGGGTCCCCTGAATACAGTCCCAAAATAGTCAATTGCCTTTAAATCCAGCCCAGTTTTCTACATTATGTGGTGATGCACTTCTCCATATGTTTGTGTCTGATTTCAAATGTTTTTGGTGGAGCACAGAGCATTTTATTGAAATGGAATCTAACAGTTCTCTGTTTTAATGAAGACTGTTAGTGCTGTATTCAAACACTAAAACACCTCTAAATGTATAAACTGCTTTATATTTCCTTTCTAGATACTCACCTGATGGTAGAATAATAGTGTCCTGCAGTGAAGATAAAACTGTTAAAGTCTGGGATGTAAGAAACAAAACATGTGCTTATAACATAATAGACCGTGATGGGTAAGCTCCTTCCAAATGTGAAAATGCAGAAGTATTTTATTGATGACTTCAGTTCTTCTATAATTCCAGTAGCACTGTTAGCAGGTTGTTATAATAAAAATGTAAGGTTGTTGTGATTCACTAAGGAGCTATCTGAATAGTAACCGTTACTACTCTGAATAAAAATACATTCGTTTCTAATAGTTTGTTTTTTGGATGCTATACTTCAGTGTTACCTTTCTTCTGAATGTACACTGTTCATTTACTCCATTTTGCCATA
Organism: Euleptes europaea; assembly: GCF_029931775.1. Classification (NCBI taxonomy): domain Eukaryota; kingdom Metazoa; phylum Chordata; class Lepidosauria; order Squamata; family Sphaerodactylidae; genus Euleptes; species Euleptes europaea. The sequence goes on along the minus strand of NC_079314.1, from coordinate 81,189,591 downwards.
TAATATTCCACAGCTGGAATGTGTTCTGTCTATAGCAATGTGTCTTTTCAGGCTCTCCACAGCAGTATATGCAGCTATATCCTGTTAGTGGTGGTTTATATTCCCTTTAATTGTACAAGTGTTCTTTCATTCCTTTTCCCTTCCATGGTTAAAATGTAAAAAGCCTGGCACTATGGGAAAGAGACATATGGTTTCGTGTTCCTCTTTGTGCAATTAGCAGTTCAGTTAGTTACTTCCTCTTTAGCTTAGCAAAACATACGTTGCTGTTCCAAACTCTCAAATGAGGATGGCTAGATAAATCTAATTAATTATTGTGACTGTGTTTATGTGAAGCAGAGTGTAATTATATCTGCTATTTCTGTACCGACAGTCACAAATTCACTTCTGTAACAATGAAATCTTAAGACAAGTGGGACCTATGAGTTAAGCCAAGTGGGTGCCACTGCTCCTAAGCAATGACAAAGTTATTTCTGTTGTTTTCTTGTAGATTTGCAAACTATGTAGACTTTAATCCTGATGGTACATGCATAGCTTGTGCAGGTTCTGATCACACAGTGAAGATATGGGACATTCGAACAAACAAGTTACTGCAGAATCATCAAGGTAACTGTTCATGTGGATCAAGATTGACAAAACCTCTTCGTAATTTCTTTAAGAGCTGATGAGGTATAAGGTTAAGACTGTGGGATGCCCCCCTTTCACATCTTCCTTTTGCCATGAGTTCAGAGTGTAGCTTTGTATGTGTGTTATGTGCTATCAAGTTGCTTTGACTTACGGGTGACCTACAAATTAATGACCTTCAAAATGTCCTATCATTTACATCCTTGCTCAGATAGAGATCCACAAAGAAAAATGGCATTCTCCAGACCAGAATGTGATACCAAAAGATAGTTGAAAGGGACCTAGCGGCAGCCTAAGGATAACTGAGAGTGCCTATGGGACAAAATGACTAGAGACCAGGCACGTAGAAAATCACCAAGACAAGTGAAATGCTAAAAGCCAAAAAGCAATTGCTTATAAAATGATTCCATTTAAGATGCAAATATGATTACTATGGAGAATATTTGTTCTGTTTTTGCAACAAATTCTGATTTTTTTAAAAATTTCCTATCAGTCCACAGAGCTGCCATTAATTATACAGCTTTCCATCCTTCTGGTAAATATCTCATCACAGCCTCTACTGATGGTACCGTTAAGATCATAGATCTTTTAGGAGGAAGACTCTTGTACACACTTCATGGACATGAGGTAGCATGCTATTAGTTCTCATATCCTGTTCTTTGGCCTTGCTGTTAAGGGCCATCATGCATAATTATTTTCCTACACCAAGAATAATGTCTGTGTGGTAAAATGCAATTTTTCATAGTTTGTAAACTGTGCTGTGAGTTGGTGTGTGTGTGTGTGTATTGGAAGTATACCAGATGGTCACTTTATGCATGTAGCATTTGTTTAATCTGTGAATCTGTGGAATTAAAACCCTTCTTACTGCATTTTATATATCAGGATAAAACTAATATAACCCACTGCCTTTAGTTTATTGCTCATATTTAACAGCACAACATTCTTTGCGATTAAAAATGTTATAGATCATCAGTTGAGTTACAGCATCAGAAACTGCATGTCTTGCCCTGATGATTGTACAGTTGATTGTTTATAAGGCCCATGTAAAGATGACTGGGCCTCACTTGACTGGGCCTCACTTGCCATTGAGGCTATCGGTATAGTTCATATACCTTCACATAGCTAAATGTGGTAAACTGTCAGTACAGTACACTGTGATTACTGGTAAAGCCTGATACTGTGCTTGAGCAAGAGGTGCACAAGTCGAAGAGCATCCTTAGATTGTAGTTGCACTTTTCTTGTGCAACAAAAGGCCCTTTTGTGAGCAGAAGACACCTTTTGCATGTTTGGTCTGACTGTTGCTGTTTCCAGAGGCTGGCAGCTAGTGTAGTTCAGAAATGGCTCCTTTCAGAAAGATAAGTTGTCCATTCCTTACAGGTATGTCAAGAATCCATCTCATGACTAGCCAAATTTATTTACCCATTTTGAACTTTTCTTTAAACAATAGCACCAACAACAGCAATCTCCCCCTACCCTACAATCCATAAGATCTTCCAGTTGTCATTATTCTCGTTGTATGCAATTGTATCACAAATCTGGTTCCCTCAGCTCTGCCCGACTTCCACATTCATTTCTGTTTACTAGTCAGCAAGCTGATAATCTTGCAACGCTGGTTTTGCTCACGTGGAGGATCGTTCATAGCAACTGGCCATGTAGTGAGAACAGTATCATCACTGCTGCCAGGCCCTTCTATGTGGCTGGCATGGTAGTGAATTATTGGCTTCACTCTGTGGCCAGTTGTTAATAGGATTTAATGTGTATTTCTGTTCCATTTACAGGGCTCTTGAGAATAGGCCAGTGTCCAGGAATGGGCCCTCCCTCAATGCCAGAGCTGCCCCCTGACCTGCTCAGGAGCTGCAGGATGCTCTCTTAGGAACCCAAGCAACAGGGAAGCCCACCAGGAGAGTGGCAGCAAGGAGAAATGCTGCAACAGCAGCAACACAGTATGGGCCCTTTAAGGCCCTAATTTCACCACAGCCAACAGCTTCCACGATGATAGTAGTGAAGGGTGAGGGGTGACACAGCACCCTCCTTATTTAAAAAAACCGGCCCTAAATATTGATATATTCATATAGTGTTGTAATTATAGTTCAACCAGTTTCTCGGAATTTCCAACTTCCATTTTTATAATAAGGCATATCTCCATGAGGGAAAGGGCTAGATATTTACCCCCCCTTTTTTTTTAGTGAAAGCTGAAAATTTAGAGAACTCGCTTAAACTATCATTACAACACTATATTGATCCATCAATATTTTAGGGCTGCTTTTAAAAAAAAATTAAATCTGAAACCACATCTTCAGGGTGGGCGGGAGGGAGGAGATGGAGTGGTTTGATGAAAGCGCTCATTGAAAAGTGGACTGGAGGTGGATGGGAGTGGGTGAGACACAGAGAAACATTATGCACAAGGGAAAAGCCAACTCAAAATGTATGGTGTCAGTATAAACTACATAACAAAAGCTGGTTGGCTGATAAAATTTGATTTTTTTTCCTCTATGAGACGTGCAATATCAACATGCAAATCCATTTTTTACCGTTGAACCTGCTGCTTAAAATTAAACGCTACTTTGAAATGAACAGGAAGAGCATCATGCAAGAAGAGGATGGGGAATCCAAAGGTGCTGGAGGTGGAAGAATGTACAAAAAAACCCGTCTAATCTTTGTCTGTTTTCCTCCCACAGGGACCTGTCCTCTCTGTAGCCTTTGCAAAAGGTGGGGAAACATTTGCCTCTTGTGGTATAGACACAAAGGTTTGTTAGAACTTTTCTGTTCTTTTTAGGAGATATGTGGGTTAAAATATCTTTTAATAAATAAAAAACACAATTCTTAGGTGCTTTTACAAAGATGAGTTCATTCTGGTTATCTTTTGTTTCTCAAAAGTCTTGTTAGAATTATAATTTGAACTTTTTGTGCATGCCTTGAATTCTTGCTAGGTAATTAGTTAATTGTGTTTTTTTGGTTAATAGATTCAAGGTGCTTAAAGTAACATATCCCATGACTAAATAAAGTAAGTATGTTTTTTTAAAAGGTATGAATTCAGCACACAAAAGATATATTTATGACTTGTTACAGGTGTTGTTGTGGAAGACTAATTTTGATGTATTTGAGTATAAAAAAGTTCTTAAGAAGCATATGCAGAGGATACACATCGATGAACCCCCTCACCTTCTTGATATTTACCCACGATCTCCTCATCGCCATGATGTAACACCACAGTCAGTTGAGGTAAACAATTATCAATATATCTAATTCTCAAAAAGGCCAAATCTGAGGCTACTTAAATCTGAGACTGGATCCATAAACAAACAAGGCAGGTCTTTCTACAAGCCTGAAAAACTCCCCAGGCTTGCATAAAAATCTGAAATCTAAAAAGAAAAAATACACTAGGGGGTTAAAAAACCCAAAATGATAAAAGGAGTGCCTGTAGCTGTAATAAATGAATATAATCAGTGGCTGTTAGTAGGCAACCACAACAGTTGTGCTAGCATTCCAAGCTTGGTTTCTGTCAGTAAAAGGCAAGGGGAGGGGCAGGGCCCTTTCCAGGCCTATTTTGGTCTTTGACGGAGGACTTATTGCAGCCAGTCCCACTGGGCCAGGCAACTTGGTGACTTTGGTCCAGTCACACACAGCCTAACTTAACTTATGTAGTTGTTGTAAGGATAAAATGGAGGAGAGGAAAATGCTTTGAGCTACTTTGGGTCCCCGTTGTAGAGAAAGGCAGGGTATAAATGAAATCAGTAAATAATAAATGTAGCTGAAGATGGGGGCAGATAAAATGTAGATTTGTTGGTGGGTGGGAAGGAAGCAGGGAAAGGTGAGGATATGTGGGTTGCCAAGGGGAGGGAAAGAGGCAATAGCATGAGGAAGAGGATACAGGGAAAATTTAGGTTCCCTCCATAAGTCCTTGTAGGTTCCCCACTGCACGTAAAGGTAAAGGTCCCCTGTGCAGGCACCAGGTCATTCCTGACCCATGGGGTGACATCACATCCCGACGTTTCCAAGGCAGACTTTGTTTGTGGGGTGGTTTGCCAGTGCCTTCCCCAGTCATCTTCCCTTTATCCCCAGCAAGCTGGGTACTCATTTCACCGACCTTGGAAGGATGGAAGGCTGAGTCAACCTTGAGCCGGCTACCTGAAACCGACTTCCGTCGGGGTTGAACTCAGGCACAACTGGGCCATAATTTCCCCAGATAGAGGCTGCCAGGCAGAGGGAAGGATTGAAAACTGAAGGCAGGGGCAGATAAAGGTAGATTAGCTATAAAGGAAGCCACAGGCCTCAATTTGCAAGATCTGAGCAAGGCAGTCAAAGATAGGACATTTTGGAGGACTTTCATTCACAGGGTCGCCATGAGTCGGAGGCGACTTGATGGCACTTTACACACACACACACACACACACACACACACACAACTAATAAGCTAATGCTGCAGAAATATTTGTTTGATGCATTTTTGCATGATCCCAAAGAGCAGTGAAAACTAGCTTCCTGTCAGATCGATATGGCATTTATAGAGATTCTCCATTGAAGAATCATTCATGACGAATCTGTGTAGTGCATTATTTGAGGTAGGCTACAATCAGTAGATATGGACCAACACACTCTCCAGTTAGCATTTACCCCATCTTGATCTGGAAGTCTTATAATTAAAGAAAAAAATTGTGCAGGGCTAGAGAGATAAAAGGAGAAATACACAGACAAAATCAGAGAATAGAAGCATAAGATTAGATGCAACTGAAAACATTGAGTACAGATTTTCACAAATAAAAAAGGAATAACTTTAATGAAAAGAGAGAATAGGGTCATACCTAACAATGATAAGCTATCATTATTAATTACATTTGAAGTTAATTTTATTGTTTCACAATAACAATTTATTTTGATATTTAGTGAAACTATCAAACAAGTTGATGTTGTTGTTCTAATGAAAATAATGCATCAAAATAGTTGAGCAAATGTCTTTGGAGCAGTCAATCAGTTGACCTTTCTCTGGTAGAATGTTAGAACAAATAATGTTATATGTTACCATGTCAGCAAATGATTAGAGGAAATATTTAAAACTCGTAAAAATTGCAGTTTTCTTAGGGCATTCAGTGTCACATAAACATCATTGTATCATTATGCATAATGCTGTATTCCAATGCACTTTATAACTGTAGATGCTCTTTACAGGCATTTGAAATTGATCCTCCTTGTTCTTCAAACCTACACTAGATGGCACTAAAATTTAAGAATAGTTTGTATATTGGAAATCAGCTTGGTTCAAAATAGGATTTTCAGACTGAATGCCTTTTTCAATATTGAAAATATACTCCATATTGTCATTGTTATCTTGTCAGGACAACGAATGTGTGTTGGTAGAGGGGAAATTTGCTTAAGGATAAGGAACAAGTTTACTGTCATAGGCAAATAATTTCCCTAGTAACTTCCCTAATTTCTTTGTACCTCACAGCCTCTAGCAACTTATTTTAACATCATTTGGGTTGCTAATTGCTGTCCTCAAATTTTATGTGTGTGTTTCAGTTTTGGTTGTAAATTGGTTTTACGATGTACTTTCACAATGTTTTGAATTTAAATGGTTAGCCGCCTTGATGGCCCTGAAAGGTAAACTATAAAGGGAAGAAAGGTAGACTATAAATTTTGTAAACAAACAAATAAAATGTGTTTAAGACTATGGTTTGGCAGCTTCAGTTGGTACAACATGCCTCACTCCACTTCCTAGCAGGTATGGTAGCACATTTAGCTTCTTTGGTGGCTACTTAGCTGTTTCTAGTCCCAAGGCAAATTATCTTTTAACATCCTTTAAAACAGTGACAGAGAAGAATAGGGCCTCCTAAGCAATTGCTCCACTGTTATATCAGTTCATAAGGATGTGCACACCTGCACAAAGTAATTGGTATAAATAAGGTGTAAGTTGTATTTTTTGTAGCAGGCTTTTTTCTTTTCTTTTTGCCGTCAAGTGACATCTGTCTTATGGCAATCCCTGGAGGGGTTTTCAAGGAATGAGTTCCGAAATGGTTTGTCATTGCCTGCCTCCGCGTCACAATTTTGGTATTTCTTGGAGGTCTGCCATCCGAACACTTGCCAGGCTCGACCCTGCTTAGCTTCTGAGATCTGACAAGATCAGGCTAACCTGGGCTATCCAAGTCAGGGCAGCAGGCTTAATAGAGTGAATTAATATGGTAATGCTTTGGAGTTTACAATTGTTGATCTTTGAATTTATTATGATTTATTCTAGATGCAATTAAGATAATTTGTTTTAGTGAAGTTCTACATGACTTAGTTTTTATGATGAGTTACTTTGACCACTAAAGGTAGCTAAAGATTTATTCTTTTAATCAATCAGGCTTTTTCACAGAGATTTTTTCCTGCTATAGTGTGGCATAAAGTCTCCCATCCTTTTTGTGGGCTTTGTATTTCAAAAAGCACTAGTCCCATTTTCCCTGGCAGACATAAGGAGTGTTCCAAATATTCTCAGTGCAAGATCCAGATTTTTTTCACTTTTCACTGCATCATCTGCACTGCAAGGATTTTCTGGGTGTTGGTGCTACATTGGCACAGCAAGAGTCCTGCTAGTTGGTTTGGGTTAGTATAAGGGCTTACAAAGACTAAACGTGCACCTAGACAGAGTTCCAATTATCCCGGTGTAGTCCAAACATGGGAGGGAAGGCAGCATGGTATAGCCTGATCTCATCAGATCTCGATAAGCAGGGTCAGCCCTGGTTAGTATTTGGATGGGAGACGACCAAGGAATACTAGGGTCGCTATGCAGAGGAAGGCAATGGCAAACCACCCCTGTTAGTCTCTTGCCTTGAAAACGCCATAAGGGGTCGCCATGAGTCGGCTGTGACTTGGCAGTACTTTACACACACACACACACACACACACACACACACACACACAGAGTCCAAATCATACAGCATGTGAGAGTTCTATCCTGTGTCTGTTTTCTGTAGTGTAAGTAGTAGTAATATCCTCAAATCTGGTTTTCAACAGATAAATCCCAGCTATGATGTAACTGATATGCGAACATTTGACCCAACTGTCATAGATATTAGCTCTTCATCTTCTAGTTCTCAGGTAAGTTATCCAGGGGACAATGACAAACTGTATTATAAACCAAATATTTGTAATGCTTGTTATGTGTATTCAGAGCAGTTACAGGACTGAATGCGTGCTAGGGTGCTGTTGGCTTACAGTGCTAGCATATAGTCTTTGTATATGACAGTTTATTCCTTTAATTGCAGCCAAATTAGAAGGAAACTGTCCTTACATTTTTGTGAGTTATGCCAAAAGGCTTTCCCTACATTTTTTTTCACAGTTTTTGTTTCCCCCTCCAGGGCAACTGGTTGACCACTGTGTGCCAAACTAGATGTGACAGTGTCCTCATGGCTGCCATGAGGATACTGTCACAATTCATTCTCTTAATTTAATTCAAAAAGTATACAAATGTCCCCTTTTCATAGCCTCCAGAGAATTTTGGGTCATCTTACAAGAGTTTTTGGACAGTTGTTTGTATCTGTATCAATAGTCACAACTAGTTACAAAATCATCTCTAAGAAGCTGTGTAGTTGGACTCTAGAAAACAGTTCTGTGATGTACAGAAAACAAGGGAGTATGATTGAGTAGGCAGCTGAATTTCCTGCCATCTCAGAAAAATCAGACACTTGTCTGTCTATTACCCAGACTTCATAAATCAACTTTATAAGTTTTTTTGGGGGGGAGGGGGGTTGCGGGGAGATCTCTTCCTTCTGAGCATTCATACTAAGCTCAGCTCATGACCTGTGGCAGTATTGCTAAAGCAGCAAGGACAAAAGCCATTGGGGGGTTTCTAGTTTAATTAATTGTAGGTAGTATCTGGACCACTTTTCTGGGTGAAGCTGCAGGATATTTTTCTGTGCCTACAACTAGGAAATATTTTGTTGGCACAAAATGTGTTTCTTTGTAAAGACAGATAATACTTCAGCATGTGTTACTGCAACAGCTTGTCATGGCATGGCTAAACAATAATGCAATCTTGTGTTCTCTGGTAGTCTTTAGTGGGTGCTTTGTGTGAATTGTAGTTGTATTAACACATTTGTGTGTACGTGGGATTGAGACATAAACAATTCCAGTATTCTTTCTTGCCTGTAACTTTCTGCAATAGTTTACCTGTGAACACTGACCTCATTTGTCCATCGCCAATTTTGGCCTCTCCACCCCCCCACCCCACGACCCCCTCCCACACATCGCTGGGAATCAAAGTCGTGTCCCTCATTTTCACAGCTGACTCTGCGGCATGTAGAAAATGCCTGACACTCATCAGCCACACGTCCACTACCAACTGGTCCCTTCCTCTTCCTGTGGAAAAGTAACATTCTCTGAGAGCTGTACCCTGAGGAATGCAGAAACAGCAGCAAGCCTTTCACACAGGAAATTACTACTCTAGCACTCTCAGAAAAGTGCTGCTGTCCCTTGGACTGCCTGCCCATAATGAGCTTCCTGCTGACCTACAAGATGATTTACTACTGATCTAAATGCCTTTGCCAGCCTGTAAGCATAACAGCAGCTAATGAAGCTGGCAATCAGCAGTTCTGTAAATGTGTAACTGCACCATTTGAAACTTGGCATGTGGTAGGCACGTATGCTTTTTGCGGAACTCTTTTCATATTCCATTGAGAGAGGCCGGATGGCAACTTCTGCATGCTTTTATAAAGCTGAACAATATTGGTCCAGGAGTTTTCAACGTTTGCAGACAATTCTGCTTTTTAAATGGTTATTGTAATTCAATTTGTAAAAAAAAGTGTTCAACGCTCATGGTACAGACAGCCAAATGGTTCAGTTCACTATCCCAGCACGTCCCACTGCAATGAATTGATATTACAGAGAAGAAGTGCTTGACGGATTAGACCTGAGGCTGGAGCATTGCCCTTGAGTTATTTTTTTAAATAGCTATCTGCATTAGGAATCTGTAAAGGCCTTGCTCTATGACCAGTCAAAGCGCTCCATAGCCCCCATTTTAGCCTTTGCATGGTATGCCCTTTTAAAATGATCCAAAAGTGTAACCGCAGCAGGAATGGAGTTCAGAAAGTAAATCAGATGAAATGCAGAACAGCTCTCTTGTTCTGGCAAGGCTCCTGTACCTTTGGAAGCCACACTCACAGAGCAGAATCACAGGTAGAGTTGTCCTTTTCACTGCATATTTGTAACAGGTACAACTGTAGTGGTAGTCAAACAACTGTCTGTTAAGCAGTTTGTAGTGGTACAGGAGCCAGGCTGGAACAAGAACCACAATAGTGTCATTAGATGCACTTAGCTGTTGGCTGTGACATAGGCTTAGCAGGTGGTTGGCACTGCACTGTGAATGGGGTCCATCCTTGCCTTTACACATATTGAAGAGCTTTCTGGGAAAAGATAATTGGTAATGAATACTGTACATCCGCAGCAACAAACAGCAAGTGGGCTGTGGCATTTTGCAAAATGGTGTGCGCTTTGGAATTAAGAGTAGCACTGCTTAGGTGTTCTTCTAGTTCTGATACCTCCCCCTTAAGAACATAAGAAAAGCCCTGCTGGATCAGACCAAGGCCCATCAAGTCCAGCAGTCTGTTCACACAGTGGCCAATCAGGTGCCTCTAGGAAGCCCACAAACAAGACAACTGCAGCAGCACCATCCTGCCTGTGTTCCACAGCACCTAATATATTAGGCATGCTCCTCTGATCCTGGAGAGAATAGGTATGCATCATGACTGGTATCCATTTTTACTAGTTTCCACGTGTTAGGCTGCACCTGTTGGTGTGTGTGTGTAATGTGCCGTCAAGTCACAGCCGACATATGGCGACCCCTTTTGGGGTTTTCATGGCAAGGGACTAACAGAGGTGGTTTGCCAGTGCCTTCCTCTGCACAGCAAGCCTGGTATTTCTTGGTGGTCTCCCATCCAAATACTAATCAGGGCTGACCCTGCTTAGCTTCTGAGATCGAATGAGATCAGGCTAGCCTGGGCCATCCAGGTCAGGGCACCTGTTGGTGTAGATAGAAGTATTTGCTCAATGGCCATGCTAAGAAAATGTATCGGACCTCTGACAGCAGTGTTGTTGTTGTTGTTGTTTGGGCGGGGCTGTTCCATTGCCCTCCGCCCCACGAAGCAGAAGAGGCCAGCAATAGTAGTATTTAGAAGGGGAGTGGTTAGTAGAAATATAACTGTATTCCCTGTTTCTCCTACTTTCATATCAGGGTTGCACCAGCCTGATGCCACAGCAACAATGTTCTGCCAGCATATCTCCAAGGGAAGAAGGAATTTTTTTTGTTCTGTGTATACATACAGCTGGGTCCTCTGTGTGGAGGCTATTGAGGGAAGAAGGACTATTGAGGCATTGCATAGTTGTCCAGGCTGGCTTGCCCTTTGTTGGGTGCATTGTCCTTGAATCTCTCATTGGAGGAGTGGGGAGGGTTCAGGCCAGTGTTTGTGTGCTGAGGGGGAGTACTTTTATGAGTTCTGAGCAGAGCAGTATGCACAGTGTTCTGGAACCGTGTTTGCTCTCATCCTCAGCTGTTTGAGCAAAGTGCGCTTTCTCTTACAGTTTCTATCACCAAAGTATGCACAGCACAAGGTCAGAGGACTATAGCCCCATGCCACACAGCTTCTTATCTAAGATACTGGTGTCTTAGCTGGAGTTCATAGAGTGCTTAGGAGAATGGTAGCGCTTAGTTGGTACCTACAACAAGCTGCAGACTTCATCTACCGATCCAAAGCTGTGCCATGGTTGTGCAGACATAGCAGAAGGGGAGACATGAAACTGCATGTCCCTTTTCTGAGAAAAAGAATTTAGCCACAGGTACCCGTGCTCTGATCATATCCGTGTTAGATTACTGAAATGGACTTTACATGGGGCTTCTCCTGAAGATGGTTTGGAAATTTCAATTGGTAGAAAACTCAGCAGCCCAACTGCTAACTGGTGAAAACTACAGAGAACACATTTCACCCATTTTAAAAGAGCTGTGCTGGCTGACTGTTCATTTTTGACCCCAATTCACAGTGCTGGTCATTATCTTGAACAACTTGAACGAATGAAGATGGCTGTTGCAACCCCCATTCCTGTGGAGCACCTGCCCATCAACCGAGGCCTTCTTCAGAGGGCCGTGCTCTTAATAGCTGAAATGAAGAGGGGAGCAAACAATGAACAACGCCTTTTTCTATTGTGGCACCCTACTTGTGGATCACCATTCTCACATCCATCCAACTGGCACTGAATCTTTTGGATTTTCAGCACCAGGTTAAAACATATCTACCACCACCACCACCATTTTAGTTTTTGCGAATGAAAATTTCCCCCTTTCCACTGTGCATACATGCTTATTAGCCCTTAACTGGCATCAGCCAGTCACAAAGCGTGAATGAAAATGATGATCACTCCCCTACTGTCCCGCTGCGCATGGGAACATTCCTCCCTGATCTTTTGTGGATGCAGGATGGAGTTCACCATGCGTTCAATTTTTTTATCGCGGGATAGAAAAGCGTGAGAAATGACGGACAAACCAATGACATCCTAGCCATGCGTTAATGGCCTAAAGCTTATGAGATGCACAGTGCTAGAATATTCAGTACAAGGTAAGAGAGCATAAACACCCTGCCGCATGTTAACTCCTTTATCATTTTTAAAGCACCGTTACAGAAAATACAGCAAGCAGTAGAGAAGGGGGGGATTCTCCAGCATTCAGCAGAGTACCGTTAGTTTTGCAAGGTGATAAAATAGGCAAAGGGGGCAGATGGTTTAGTTAGTGTGCAATAGATTTAGCGCTTGTAAGTTTTGCTGTGTTATGAGTTGAAAATCTTGAAAATCCAAATACCCTTGATCAGTGTATTTAATCATATGCAACTTGTGGAAGGGTGTTCTGGGTGGAGGCAGGGTGTTTGTGTAAGATTCAGGAAAATGAATTGTGTCCTCCTTGTATTGAAAGGCAAAGCAGATAGACAGGAACCTGGGAGAGGATGCTGTAATACCAGTTTTGGAGAAGCCTAACATGGAGGAAGGTAGCATAGCATCTTCATTAAGAAACTTTTCTATCGGATCTAGCAATGAAATATGCCCTTGATTGTGTACTCACATGGGCTGAAGAAACTTGCTGCAAATTAAATTTGGCTCCTTTTATTTTGATTGTAAATAGTGGGAATGTTTTAGTGGTTTCGTGTTGTTTGTCCTTCTCATTTTAAGAGCTTCCTGCTGCAGCTGTTTATGGAGACACTGAAGACTGGCCTTTATTACATTTCTTTACCTCCCCCTGCAGAACTCATATTGTTATTTTTGGCACCTGTGGTCTCCATCAGAATATTTGTAGTTTATGAAAGCGCTTGTATATGCTCCTTCCTGGAGCGTTTTATATTTAGCATTGACTTCCTGGCAGGGAATTTCTCACCTTTGGGAGTCCAGAGCCTTTGATGATTTGTGTCTCTTGGTGAGCTCTCATTCTGTCTTTTTGGTGTTTTTTTTTTTAAACAGACCCATTTTGCTGATCATTGAAACCTGAACCGTATTTGGTTCCCATTCCTGATTTAAAATTACAAGGTCTTTTTAATTAAATATGTACATGGTTACATCAGTATTTGCAATAACTCCGTATGACTCCAGTAGAACTCACAGTTCTTATGGACAGCAGGAACTGGCCCATTCTTTCAGTGTCCTGTGCTTGGCATTTATATTAACTTTGAGGAAGATGGGACAGGTTCTATTCACACAAACATGAGTGTGAGCATCAATGGTCTCTGTGCACCTCTGGAAAGGCCGGACCTTCTTTCTGGATTAAAAAAGCAGAACTCGATGAGCAATGCAGAAAGCTTCTTTTAAAGGTATTTGCATCAGCAAACATTAAATGCACAAGGAGCTTTTCCAATCATGCTAACATACATTTTGCTCCCCAAAACTGAATCTGTTGGGAAGACGGCAGACCCCCTTATTTATCTGAGCAGCAGCTGCTGTTTAATGCCATCAGAGTTGTGCTAAATTTAACACAGCTGTCATCCTTACCAAATAAATAAAACTGGCTTACCCAAGCACAGCTGCAAAGGCAGCAACTGAGGCTGTGGGTTCATTTCCCTCTGCATGTGTTACAATGAAACCGAGTCACATTTTTTCCCTTCTTGTACTGAAAGGACCTAGTGCCCTCAAAAAAACTTGTCAGCGATAGGCTAAATTGGAAAGAATAACAAAGTGTGTTGCCATGGCCTATGAAAATGTCACTTTAATTAAGGAAACTGGAATCCTGCTAGTGTTGCTGCTTCAGGTTTGGAGGTCCCTGAATTGCTGCAGATTTACAGCCCATTCCTTGGGCTTTATCTGCAAGAGCACATCCTCCACGTAAAACGAAGCATGCCATTTTCCGGAGAAGCTTCCCAGGAATTGCTTCTCCCTTACCTGTCACTTAGAAAAGGCCAATTTGCATTTATGCCAGCCTCACAGTTCATGTGTGCTGTTCAGATGCCAAACTACAAATGATGGTAGGTACGGATCTATCCTATAGCCACCAATGCCATTTTAAAAGCATTGGTAGTTTTTTTAAAAAAAATTGCTGCAAGGCCCAGTCTGGATTGAATACATGGTATGGTGTCCCCAGAAGCTCCGTTCCCCCCCCCCCCGCCCCAATGCTTTTCAGGTGCAGAAGTAGCCCCCATGACTGTTTCTGCACCTGAAAAGGTGTGGGGGAGGGGACAAGAGCTTGTAGGGCCACGGGGATGCATGCTGAAGCCCCATTAGAGCCTTGCAGCAATTTTTAAAGAACAGTAAATGCTTTAAACATGGCATCAGTGGCCACAGGATAGATCTATGCCTGTCATCACTTGTAGTGTAGCCTATGGAAGGGGCAAAAGTCGGTCCTTTTCTGTATCTTTTCAAATCCAGGCAAGCAATTGGGTGTTGACAGTTGTAGGACTTCAGAATAGCTGTATCAGATATTCAGCCCCAACCAAAAGTGAAACATTTTAATAAGCCTAAAATCTGATAGGAGCATTTTTTCATGACTAATACATAGCATTTATCAATAACATTGGAGGATTCCTCAATTAGCATACTCCCTATAATTAGATCCATATTTGTTGGATTTAACCATGATACAAAAAAGTTCAACTTGTGTAGGCAAATGAACCATGAACTGGGAACGGGATGTTCTCTTTTAAAGAGCATGCCTCACCAACTTCATGATTCACTAGAAAGCCTATCTTCAGATCCTTGTTTGTTGTGAGATCATTCTGGTATTCCACAGGAAGCTGGCAAATATGTATTGTGTGTATGAAGGTGGGCCAAATATTTAGATGGGTGGTTTTTGAGTTGGCAGGTACTTTTCTCCAAACGACTCTAAAATGTTAGTTTAATTTTAGGGAACTATAATAAGGAAACATGTAAAATTAGATCCCTTGTCCTTGAGTTGTAACAACATTTGATACCAGTAGATCTGTCTGGACAAACTCTTCGGACGTCTTCTTTCACAGATGATCTTTCTGTGAGAACTTAGTTGCCGTGCAATCCTGGAAAGGGGGTGCGGCAGATGGTCTGTGATGCTGCATGTGGCTAAATTGCAAGCGTTGGTGCTTGCAAGATATCCTCAGTGGAAGCTGAAGCTGCTTCCTTGGCAGAACTGGCCAAAGTGACCTCAGCAGTCCAAGTGCTTTTGCTCTTCATCTCAGAATGGCCTCTTGAATCCCCTTGGAAGTTGGCAAGGGGGCTTGCCCTCCACCATTGCTTCATTGGCTAATGGCCCACAAGATTTCTTCACCTGCTGCTTCCTCTGATATCCAGTAGATGATGCTATCATATCACAGGATCCCATTATCGTTGGAGAGAAGAGTTCTCTGAGATTGATGCTAAAAATATTTGAACTTTATTATTAGTTTGGAAGCCCATTGCTCTTTTTCACGCAGCTACTTACAATCTGGATGCTGTGTGAGATGGTTTTTGTTTGGTTGTATGGCATGTTTTATTTTGGGGGGAAAATACTGCAAGAATAAAATACAGACTTGAACTTGTTCGCAGGTTGGGGAAAACTGGTTCCTTAGAGCTACAGCAGCTAAAATTGCTAGACAATAGAGAAGAAGTTCCACCCTTAACCGCATTGATCAAGTTTCTGGATAAGTGAATCAAATAGACAAAGAAGGCAGATACCAGGCATATCATTAGGAAATAGTGTCTCTTAGTACAGATGGAGCTGGATGCCTGTGTGATAGTGTGATAGAAAGAAGGATAGCTCATGTAGAAGTAACATTCAGAAAGAAACTATTGTGCAGTAGGAGAAACCTACTAAGCTATTTCAGTTGGGGATACTGCACCTGTAAGGAATACAGTTAACCCCCCACCCCAAGCATACCTAAGAGACCTTGGTTATACTATTTATAGACAGCCCAAGCCAGGAGGAAACAGAGGCATATGAAGGCTGCTTTTAGATGTGCATTGCTTGCATTGTCACTGGGAATGGAGTTTTCTGCACCGTTTTCTGTTTTTTGGGTTGGATCCCGTCTGCATTCCATGCACAGAAACATTTCTTCCCTTCCTCCACCCTCCTACTACAGCCTGAAATGTTGCTCTTGGGGGACAGGGGGATCCCCTAGGAGCAGCATGAGGGGGCAGATGAAGTGTACTGCAGCAGGGAGAAAATCAGCAACTCTTCCTTCTGCATTGGCTTTCAGGGAGCATGGTCAGCCCAGCAGCTGTGGCAACTTGAGCCCTCCCTCTTTTTTGTTCTTCAGGCATGTGCTATAGCACTATAACATTCTATTACTATTTAAAATATGTGTGGCAATAGATTGTTATAGCACTAAGGTGTGTGTGTTTAAAGTGCTTTCAAGTCACAGCCAACATAATGACCCCATAGAGTTTTCAAGGCAAGAGATGTTCAGAGGTGGTTTGCCATTGCCTGCCTCTGCATAGCGCCACTGGACTTCCTTGGTGGTCTTCTATCCAAATACTAACCAGAGCCAGCCCTTCTTAGCTTCCAAGATCTGATGAGGTCAGACTGGCCTGGGCTATCCAAGTCAGGGCACAGCACTATGGTAATTACTAATTTTTGAGGTTAAAAAACAACTCAAAAGCCCTCCAGTGGGATGGTAAGAAGCAATGCTGGGAAAATAGTGCCTGCGAGAGGTTGACCACAGGCACTAACCCCCCTCTACCAGGTACTTGGATGATGACATCACTCCAGGTCTGAAAAAAGTCCCAAAACTGTACTCCTGCGTATTCCTGCTCTGCTGCACTATAACATGGGGATGTTGCTTCCAGGAAACATATAGTTATTGTGCTTTGGCCTGTATTTCTTTCAACATGGCCCAGCATATCTGAAGAACTTAGCCTTGGGAAAGATAGGGGAAATACTTGAGAAGCCATGAACCAGGTAAAAGTGAAGCATTGTAACTCTAAACGCTTGGCTATGTTATTTCATCAGTTAACCTACAATGAATGTTTTTCATGTTGGGTTCATTTTCCTGTGTGCCTCAATATATATCCTGAATAGCTTTTCCTTTGTTTTCAGAGTATTCCTGCCTGAGATTTTGTGACTTGTATGGTCTAACACTTTCCCATCAAAGGCTCTGTTTGATTTTGTGGACTTAGGAAAATTTCATCTGCAGCCACAGTTCATTGGAGTCTGCCACAACTGCTCCCTTGTTGCTGTAGCCTGCATGGGGGTATAACATCTCTAGCCATGTGAGCAGGCTCAGTTGTATGGAGTGTAGCAAATTATATTTTGCATTTTCTCTTTAAACGAAGGCAAAGGCAAGTCCTCCGCAGGCTCATCGTTCCATGTCCCAAGATGTGGTAAACAACAAAGATTCTCAGCAACCTCCTGCTTTACCCTCTGCAACCATGTCAAAGAGGATGTCACAAATGGAAAGCAAGTACTTGGTGCATGCTGAGGATGAGCCGGTAGGCATTTCACCAGTTCTGAGTAATGCCTTGGAGCATATTGTGGAGCAGCTAGATGTTCTGACTCTGGTAAGTGCAAAGAGAACTCCCAATATCATCTTTAATGCGTACACTTCAAACAAACCAGTAGATTGGGCGGGGAAAGTCTAGCTGGGTGGGAGAGGTGCATCCAGATGCTGTTTCCGCATCCTTGACTGGAAATCCCCAGTTCAGATCTCAGCTCAGCCATGTGATTGTAAATGGCCTGAGTCAAATATCACTCTGCCTCAGCCTTTCATCTGTAATAAGATGATAATACTGTCTACTTCAAAGTTGGGATGATTGCCAAAATCATGCCTGTGAAATAAGGATTTTAACTGATTGTTTAATCAATTAAACACATGCATATATTCCTTAAGAAAAGCCTTGCTGTATCAGATCAGTGGTCCATCTAGTCCAGCGTCCCATCTCACACAGTGGCCAACCAGTTTCTCTGGAGGACCAGCATTGGCATAAATGCCAAGGCCCTTGATGTTGTCTCCTGGCACTGGAATTCAAAGGTTTACTGAATGTGGAGATTCTCTTAAGTCACCATGGCTAGTAGCCACGGATAGACCTATCCTCCATGAATCTGTCTAATCCCATTTTAAAGCCATAATCAAATACAAACAAGAATATAAAGCAAAAAACGCATACAAAAGAATCAGCATTGCTGACAGATGGCCATCTAACCTCTTCTTAAAAACCTCCAGGGAAGGAGAGCTTACCACCTCCCGAGGAAGCCTGTTCCACCGGGGAACCGCTCTAACTGTTAGAAAATTCTTCCTAATGTCTAGACGGAAACTCTTTTTATTTAATTTCAACCCGTTGGTTCTGGTCCGACCTTCTTGAGCAACAGAAAAAAACTCGGCACCCTCCTCTATATGACAGCCCTTCAAGTACTTGAACATGGTTATCATATCCCCTCTCAGTCTTCTCCTCTTCAGGCTAAACATACCCAGTTCCTTCAACCTTTCCTCATAGGACTTGGTCTCCAGGACTTGATCGAGGACAGCCAGATAGTTTTGGGCCAGGGACCACCAGAAGGTTGTTTCCAGTTGAGCATAAGTCTCTTGGGGGATGTATTGGGAGAAGCAGTCCCACAGATATGAGGATTCCAGACCATTTCAGGCTGTAAAGGTTAAGTACCAACACCTTGAACTTGATTCGGTACTCAATCTGGAGCCCCATCGAGAACTGAGAACTGAACTACCTGACCCGGGCTTCCGGGTCCAGCCACAGGACCCTCCCTCTTTGATGGATTCAGTTTCAGAAGACTCTGCTTCAACCACTTTACCACCGGCTCCAAGCACATGGCCAAAGTATCTGGGACAGTGCCAGGCCATCTGTCCATCAACAGGTACAGCTGGGTGTCATCCACATATTGATGTCATCCCAGCTCCAAACTCCAGTCTAGCTGGGCAAGGGGATGCATATAGATATTAAAAAGCATTAGGGAGAGGATCGCTTCCTGAGGGACTCCACATACCAAGGGGTATTGTGTTGAGACTAGGGTTGCCAAGTGCCAGGTGGTGGCAGGCAAACCCCTGCCAATCCACCTGGCCGTCCGCTGACCAGCTGAGGGTCGGCGGGCAATCTTTCCATTTGAGTGGAAAACGGGGCCCCTTGTGGTGCGCTTTACACCCGGAAGTGCCGCATCGCAACAGGCTTTTACCACTCAAACTGGGAGTTTAAGTGGGAACCGGCCCTTTGCAATGCAGCACTTCCGGGTGTAAACCGGGAGTGCTGAAGCACTTCTGGAAGTGCGCGACCCCCCCCCCCCCACCTTCACTCCAAAAATCTCCCACCAAAGAAGAAGAGGGACCTGGTATGCCTAGTTGAGACCCTCTCCCCTAGCGACAAGACATTAATTCCCAGCTATTTAATGCATAGGCTTTTCAAGAGGGGGGGAAGCCTCAATATTTGGATTTCTAGTGAGTTTGGTATCTTAAAAGAAGGCTTATTCCCCTATTAATGGCTCCATCTGGAGCTTGAATACACAAACCAGGCTGCTATGCTGGCATATCCTCCCGGAGCAGATATTTAGCATTCAGAACTCTTTTGCAGTGCTTTATGTTTTATGATGTTAAGCTTCAGATTATGTGTCAAAAGCACCATAATAAATATCCAGGTTTATAGCACAGCAATTAAAAAGCTTTCAAGAAGTAAATATTCATTAAAATGTTTTTTAAATTAAATAACTGAACCTTAGATCAGCTGTCTGATTTCTTTTATTCATTAAAATCAATTCTTTTGCAAATATAATGCTTCAGATTTATGTTGCCGTCAGTATTATGCATTTTTCCTCCCGTAAAACAGACTATCTCAATCTTGGAGCAGCGCCTGACTTTGACTGAAGATAAACTGAAAGAGTGTTTAGAAAACCAAGAGAAAATACTACTTTCAGTCGGAAATGAAAATAAACAATACCAATGCTGGTGAACGTTTTTAATACTTTCTCAGGGCAGCACAAGTGGCAGTCTGACAGGATACAGTGCCTCTTATTTGTAAGTGATTTTATAAACATCATTTATAACATTTTGTTGAACATATATTATTTTTCTTATCTTATTAAAGACATTTTTTCCATATTTCCTGTCTATCTGTTTTCTAGTATTTTTCCCCATCCTTGACAAGCTGTCAAAGGCTCTGGATTTCCAGTGTGCATAAAGCGCTCTCAGTTGGAGTTCTTAGTTTAGTGCTCCCAAACAACAGAGAGACTTATAGAACTTTGGCGATTCATATTCATTGTGGCATAAGCTTTCAAGTGCCACAGCAACCAACTCTGTCAGTTGCTTGATGTCACTCAGTCAGCAGGTGGAAAGGTGTGTGTGTGTACATTGGGAGAAAACAAAAGGGGGAGAGTTATTGTGAAATAAGCTAGAAAAAAGTCAAGCAACAGAAAGCTAGGTATGCACAGCACAAACACAGACAAGGGCAGGAGCATTGGTGGGGGTGGCAGCAACCGCAAATGCAACAGGGACAATTGTGTACAGATGCCATTCCCACCCTGCTTCCTGGTGCTGCCATGGTGGGGGAGGAGGTGTTTTTACACCCCCAGAGGGAAGCAGACTCCCTTTGAAACTTTTTGTACTAAACCATGGCAACTTTTCAGTCTGTTACAAATTTCAGGGAAGTTGGAATGCTCACCTACTGGTTTCTGAGTATTTCCGTTTTGAAATGTCTCGCCTCCGACTGTACTCTTGCAGTGAGAAAGTCCAGCTTGGTCAACGCAAATGGTAGAAGAACATAGCAGCCACCTATCACGTTAGTAAATGAATGAATCCTGGCTGGTGTGGTTGGTATTTTGGGCCAAGAGTGTCATTTGAGTAGGTATGGGGAGAGTGTTAGCATTGGTGTTTGTTGCAGGGACTGGTAGCTAAGAGATCTGTCGTGACTGAGTGGTCCCTTGTTACTGGCAAGTCCTTGCTTCAGTAGGGGTGTGTGTGGAATCTCTGCATCTGTACAGGAACTACCCTTCCCTGTCTCATGCTCAGGATTGATCTCCCATTTGCATATAGAACGTTTTTCATTCACATTCAGATATCATGAGAAATAAAAGTTTGTGCATGACTGATTATAAGCACAGCTTATTTCCCAACCATCATCTCCTTCTTCACAGAGCTTGATAGAAGGTTCCTGGTTTGAGAAGCCTTGAATCAAGATTCAGTTCACTATGGCACCCTAATGCAGGCCATGATGCACTGAAGCCTTCCCAAACTGGACGGTTCTCAGTCATGCTCTATACACAGTGAGAAGGAGGGAGAGGAACAGTGTGAGGTGTTGCAAAGCTTGGCTGCAAGCGATATTTGTGCCCATCATAGACAAACCTGCTTGTTGTGACATATGCGCTCTTGCGAGCTGGAGCAATATAGCAACCAAGTGTGCTCCAGTGACATTACTGCTCCTGTCCTGTTTTAGCTCCCTACTTTCTCCTGTCTGGCCGTAGAAAAAGTTGGGGAACAAAAGTAGGCACACGCGGCTGCTGTCAGGTATGGTTGCCCTATCCATTCATTCATTTACAACATTTATATCCGACCTTTCTGCCCTCACAAGGGCCACTAAGGCGGCTAACGATTTAAAAGGTGCATTCTAAAGTCACATTTTAAAAACCATTAAAATCACCCCGCACATGAGGTGACTCAGATTTTGGAAATATGCCTCTGGGCTGGTTTGAACGGCCTTAGCAGAAACCAGAGATTTGTGCCAGCAGAAACAGAGGCAGCCTTCACCTCCAGTCCATTGGTGAGGAAGGACAGCGAAGTTTATTGCTGTCAGAGCCTAGACCAGGACATCACCACTCAACTTCAATAAGGTCAGTTCTGAGCTTGCCTAAAGACCATGCTGAGCAAGGTTGAAGAGCACTGTCATCTTGCTCCTCCTACTTTATTTTTTTAAGTTGTGACTTTGATTTTAGTCTTATATTGTTGTTTATCCCCCCCCTTTGGTGTGGTAGAAAGGAAGGATACCATGAACTGGTAGTCAACAAGCATGTAGGGTCAGTAGAAAGGATTTTGCAGAAGGGTGAGGCAGATTTTCCTGAAATAGCTCCAGGAAGTATATGGAAACCCAAAATAGGCAACAATAATATTTTATTTTCTGTAACCATATACGCTAGAAACTTCCTTTGGGGATGGGGGCTGAGATTCTTTATGTCTTCGTATTCTGCACATCATAGATGTGCAGAACGTCTAGACATTTTCCTGTGTTTGTTCAGTTTGTCCAAAGAAGATAGGAAGAACTGTACAGAGTAGAACCTGTGCAGAGTAGAACCTGTAAAGAGAAGAACCTGTACAGAGAAGAACTGTACAGAGAAGAACCTGTAAAGAGTAGAAGGATGTATGAGAGCTCCTTCTAAATACACTGAAGTCAAGATCATTGTACATGTTACCTGAAAATGTGTGTGATAAAAGGTTGCTTGTATTAAAATGGTTTTTTGAGACGGGGCAATTTCCACGGGCAGTGGAAGGAACAATTAACCTACTACTGCACACCACTTTTTTCTGCACATCCCCCCTCCCCCAGTTGCTTTTCTTACGCAAAGTAACCATGGAAGCTTCATTATGTATGCTTGCAGGGTTACCAACCTCCAGGTGTTATCCTAGAATTATAACTGATCTCCAGACTACAGCGAACAGTACCCCGGAGGAAGTGGCAACATCAGAGGGTAGACATCACATCCCTGCTGAACTCCCTCCCCTCCCTGAACTGTCCACCCCAGGCATTGCCCCCAAATCTCCAGGAATTTCCCAAGCTGTAATTGGTTTGTGATGGGAACCTGGGGTGGGGAAAAGGGCTGAGCACCCTTCCCTGCCCCTTTCCTCCTGCAAATCATCTTCTCCTGAAGTTGCCTTCCCCAGAAGAATCAGCTGTTGGCATTTTGTTGACAAGGTTGGTCAACCCCTTCTGTTCAGCTCCTCATGAGAATGGGCTGTTTTTACTTTCCAGGTCTTGCCCTGAATAAATCTCAGTAAAGTGTGCTGCGGCCACTGAGAATTTCCACTGAGAATGTACGAACAAGATAAAACAACTGAACTGCTGCACAGATGCTGAAGGGAAAACAAGAAGGAACCATCTATTAACTGAGTCATCTTTTCATCCTTTTGTGCTTTATCTTGCAAAAGAACCGTACTTCCAAGGGCAGTTGTTTCCCCAATCCCCAGAGGAAATCCCTGTTCCTTTCAGAGAGATAAAAAGTACAAAGAGAGAGGCTCAGATGGAACCGCCTGGTGCAGGCCCGGCTGCTATAGAATTTCTCTTGAAGCTCTACCAGCCCTTAATGATAGAACCTGAAAGCTTCCCAGTGTTTACAGCTTCACCTGGATCAAATATCAAGGTCTGTGGCGAGATGAATCATTTAGAAAGCACCGCAGACTGTGTTTTCACCAGACAGTTCTTCCTGGGAGCAAATGCATCAGAAAAAGTTCCCTGAAGTTCACACGGTGCATCTGTAAGCGGGGGATTTTTAAATAGGTAAACTCCAGCGGAGCTGCATGCAAGAGGCCTTCGTTCTCCCTCCCGCTGTCACCTTTCAAGCAGCCAAAGGGACAGATTCTTACAGATAAGCATTTCTTTCTGATTGAAAGCATCTTTAAATGTTTTAACTAAAAAGAGTGTAAAACTCGGATAGCGGGGAACTTTGCAAATGGGGATGAAATATAGCTGTATGAAGTCGATCCTACCTAACAGAACAATGGGCACCCAAGGCTGAATAGAGAGACATAGGATGCTTATTTCTCCCCTGCTCTAATTAAGCTGGTTACATTTGCATCATACCTCTGTATCCCGGCTCTTTTCTTCAGACTGGGATATAAGGACTTGGGAATCTCCTTTCCTCCTCGTATCGGACAAAGGGAGCTTTCACTGTCAAAAACTCATGCCCCAAAAATCTTGTTGGTCTCTGCGGTGCTCCTTGGATCTGACTCTTCTACTGCAGACCAACATGGCAACCCTCTGAAACTACATAGCTGTCAAACCCAAATTCAGTTGCTCGTGAGATCAAATGCAACAACTCAATTAAAATGTAAAAATGGCCAAACTAGACTGGGCTTATGTTATGGCATAATTAACAGGTTTCGATCGAATTCTTTATTTTTTAAAAATACTTTCACTTTGAGTGGTCAAAAGACTCAATAAAGATAACACAACTAAATGTGCTTGTTTGTCTCAGAGACATAGTCAGGCTGCTAAACGTTAATGCTCCTTGCCTCTATATTGGCTGGGTTCTTTTAGTTTGCTTTAATTCACTCCCAAATCTGTCCTCATGTAGCCAATGTAGGTTACAGGTAGCTTCTCAAGGTGAACATTGAAGTATTCCAAGGGCCAAGGTAGTTACCTATCCCTGTAATGCTCCCAGATTCATGACTTGAGAATAAGATTTGTTCATTGGCTTGGATGGCGAGTTGGTAGGTACCTTAATAGAGGGAGGGGTGCAGAAAACGTGGCTACAGGTGGGTGGTTGGAGGAGGGAGAGAAAGCAGTGGCAGAAGAAAGCAGCAACAGGAGTAAGGAGTTGAAGAAAGTGGAACTAGTGGTGAAGGAGGAATTGGGTGAAGTGGAGAAGAGAATGGTGATGGGAAGAGAATGAAAGAGGACATTGAGAGAGGAGAGAAACAGTCAGCAGGTCAGCAGGAGGTAAAATTTCCCTCTTTGCAGACTCCCGTTGGTACATTTAAAAATGCTAAACACCTAACTTATTATAGTTTTAGACATTTTGATTTTTTTATGGTTGTCTAATATGGAAATTAGTTTTGACACTTTTTTGCAATCGTTACATATTCTCGAATGCTTTCACGGTCAGAGTTCATTGGTTCTTGTAGGTTATCCGGGCTGTGTGACCATGGTCTTGGTATTTTCTTTCCTGACGTTTCGCCAACAGCTGTGGCAGGCATCTTCAGAGGAGTAACACTGAAGGACAGTGTCTCTCAGTGTCAAGTGTGTAGGAAGAGTAATATATAGTCAGAAAGGGGTTGAGTTTGAGCTGAATCATTGTCCTGCAAAAAGTATCAAAGGTAATGTGCTAATCATTGTCCTGTAAGTATCAAGATAATGTGCTAATGAGGGTGTGGTATGTTAATATGGTATGTTAGTATGTTAAGACAAAAGAGACCCCCTCACCTCTGCAGGAGTATATCGTATACCTTGCAGTTGTGGACAAGTTTACATCGGGACCACAAAACGCAGCATACAAACAAGGATAAAAGAACATGAAAGATACTGCAGACTTGGCCAACCTGAGAAATCAGCAGTGGCTGAACATGGACTGACACAAAAAGTATCAAAGGTTACATATTCTGTTTTTGCAACTTGTATTTTTTATTTTTAAAAAAGTAGCGAGTCCCGCTTCAGGAAGTAAGAGAACCACTGTACTAAACTACTTCGGCGATCTGTTCCATTTTTATGAAATTATGTCCCACTTAAATTAAGGTGGCCAGCTCCAAATTGGGAAGTTCCTGGAGAATTCCTGGAAGGGGAGCCAGGGGTAGGTGGGGTTTGAGGAGGGGAGGCACCTCAGTAGGCTTTAATACCACAGAGTTTCCCCTCCAAAGCCACCATTTTCTCCAAGAGAACTCTCTAGTTTGGAGAGCGGTTATAACTCTGGGAGATCTCCAGCCCCCATCTGGATGTTGGGAACAAAATAAAGTACCAAACAACGACTGGAATGCAAACACAGATTTAGTGCAAATTTAGTGCAAGTGAGACATCAGTGCAGAAAGTGAAACAATGACAAACATCACAATACAATTTTAGAATACATTGCTCCCAACGGAGTCTTCAATGAGAACGTCTAAGACTCTTTGCAATGGTCCCAAGGACTTCATATAGGAAGCAAAAAGCAGAACAGGTCAGATCGTAGTCGAAACGCAGTCCGGATTAACTTGACGTTCTCACCACCGCAAAGGCGGCTTCATCAGCAATTCTGTTCGGTATCAGGAGACAAGGCTCCTAAATAAAACTCCTATATAATACAATAAATACTTAATATAAGAGTGTATCAAAACTCTACAGGGAGGAGGATAATTCTGCAGCGCTCACTGAGCTGCTCCATTCAAAGTCGATTCCCGTATAAGTACCTAGTGCCTCTTTTCTCCAGCTTTACCCCATCTGGATGTTGGCAACCCTACCCACTTCAAGTACTCTCTAAAA
This sequence comes from Euleptes europaea, assembly GCF_029931775.1. Taxonomy (NCBI): domain Eukaryota; kingdom Metazoa; phylum Chordata; class Lepidosauria; order Squamata; family Sphaerodactylidae; genus Euleptes; species Euleptes europaea. The sequence continues at coordinate 81,163,434 of NC_079314.1, read as the reverse complement.
GTTCCTGTTCCCACCATGCCAATATTGTATTTCCAATATGGCTGTATGCACAATTGCGCAATCGCCTCTTATTTTACAAAGGGTCTTATTAATTGGGTATGTCACATGAAATAGTGTATATTGTGAAGAGGGGACATGAGGATTCATGAGTTCCTGTCAGAACTACACATGAGGTACTCTTGGTGAATATATACGAGCTGAGCCTAAGATTGGTATGACTGGCAGAGAAGTCATTGTGCCATTCTGTTAGAAAGATGATTCACGGCGACACATGGACATGAATTTGGACCAGGGAATGTCTAGTATCCTGCATTAATCCAATTAATTGTTTTCTGCATGAATGCTGTATTACAGGGGTGTCAAACATAAGGGCTAACATTGAGAACTCTTATCCAGCGGCAAGCCCGCTGCAGCCTCACCAGCTGAGGAAGCCACCTCCCCCAGTACTGATCTGGGCTGGCGAGGCCACTGGGCTACCTTCAGCTTTGCGGGCTGCAAGTTGAACAAACCCACTCCAATACCTGGTAGAACTCTGAACTGTTGGGAGCAGGTAGGAGGAAAGGACGGCAAGTCTCTGTCCGCCGTTGTAAGATTATTAAAAGCTGTTTTAGTGGCCAAATTGCCCCATCGTGCTGCTGCTTGATTAGGCTAACAAGAACCCTTAATTATTTGTAGTGTCTGTTGCTCTCTTCTACTTCGACCAGCCACTTAATGTCTCCATGGATGTGTACAGGCAATTATTTGATATGGGATTCTCTAATTGCAGTAGAAAGCAGTTAGTGTTCCCGACGCCTATACTTGTAAGGATATGGTAATAGAATATTTTCTAATACTCTCCTGTGAATCGTTTGTTTGCCTTTGGAAAGGCTTTTACCATGAAAAGCATTTAAGCTTCATCAAAATGGCTCAAGTAGTAACCAGCGTCCAGTACAGACCACTGTATTTAGTTGCATTATGCTACTTGGATACCCGTGCAACTAGCACAGATATTAATCAGAATCTATTATTATTTATTCTTCAGCCCTTATTTTCATAATGTTTAAATCATGGATCGCTCAATTCACAGCCCGGTAAAGTGGAATTTCGGACTGCTCTACTCCATATAAATCAGTGGGATTAAGGGTTGGTGATTTATTCCAGACACTACAAGAGATTTTGGGGAGGGGCTATGGCTCAGTGGTAGAGCATCTGCTTGGCATGCAGAAGGTCCCAGGTTCAATCCCTGGCATCTCCAGTTAAAGGGACTAGGCAAGTAGGTGACGTGAAAGACCTCTACCTGAGACCCTGGAGAGCCGCTGCCAGTCTGAGTAGACAATACTGACTTGGATGGACCAAGGGTCTGATTCAGTATAAGGCAGCTTCATGTGATAACTGGGCAGTGATTATGGTCGGCCACGGCCACAAGAACTTCTCCCATATGAATTATAGGAAGCAAGTTCAGTATTTGGCCAAGCCCAGTTCCAGCTTCTTTGAGTGGAGGCATGTGAAGTTCATCTGGCAAAAGTTCAATCCAAAAGAGCTTAGAGTTAGCTTGAGTTTACATGAGCTGTTACAGTTCTTGCTTGCCTTGAACGTTTGCCAGTCAGACTAGAAAACCATTCAAAGCACATTTACTGTGAAGAAGATCATTAAAGCCTTCACAATGATCATTGCATTGGATTATTGCACACAATGCACTGTCGCGGCTAGGTGTTATTCCTAGTTTTTATTATGAAAGAAATATATACACTGGTCTGGAATAAAAGGTCATGTGCACAGAGCTCTTCCATATGTACACAAGTTGGTCCATGACTGTCCCTTCCAGCAGCATCTCTTCTAACCTCTAGAATCCAAGGAGTGTTTTGGGAGAGACGTAGAAGAAGAAGAGTTGGTTTTTATACCCCACTTTTCTCTACTGTAAGGAGTCTTAAAGCTGCTTTCAATCACCTTCCCTCCCCCCCCTCACAACAGACACCTTGTGAGGCAGGTGAGGCTGACAGCGTTCTGAGAGAACTGTGACTAGCCCAAGGTCAACCAGCAGACTTCATGTGGAGGAGTGGGGAATCAAACCTGGTTCTCCAGATTAGAGTCAACCACTCTTAACCATTGCACTGCCCTGGCTCTCTTGGGTTATCTTAAATGTAAAAGTATGTTGTAATAATCTTCTGCTTAATTTAATACTGATCTTTAGTGATATCTTTCATTTTTAATCACCAGACCACTTTCCCTCCACCCTTACTTTTTTCATTAGGAAGCCTGACCATGGTAGAGGAGTTGGTTTATCAGGAAAACCCACACTTATGGGCCCTGAGCTATTGCCTGGAGAACAGACTAGGACCAAAGAATACAAAATACATGGACCGCATGGTGAATTGCCTGCCTGTTACAAAGGCTGTGGACATAATGTGTCATTTAGATAGTTTGGTAGATAGAGCTGGGGAGGAACCAGTGGTCATGGTGTACATTGGCACCAACAATGTGGGGAAGTGTAGTCCTGGAATCCAAATTTAGGTTGCTAGGCAGGAGACTAAAAGCCAGGACCTCTGAAATGCTACCTGTTCCACAAGCAGGACCAGCTAGGCAGGCACAGTTGGGGAGTCTCAATGCGTGGATGAGACAGTGTTGTAGGGAGGAGGGCTTTATATTTGTGAGGAACTGGGCAACATTTGGGGAGAAGTCAGGTCTGTACAAAAGAGATGGGTTCCACTTGAACCAGGATGGAACCAGACTGCTGGTGCGTAACATAAAAAAGGTGGCAGAGCAGCTTTTAAACTGAACCTAGGGGGAAAGCTGACAGGAGCTCAGAAGCGCCCAGTTGGGGCAGACTCACTGCAAATGGATGAAGGGAAAATGCTGCTGATTGCCCACATGGGGATGGGATAGATACGAAAGGGGATGCTTAGGGCTCTTTAGCTTGGAAAGAAGGTTAAAAGGAGACATGATAGAGGTCTATACAATTATGCATGGTATGGAGAGAGTGGACAGGGAGAAGCTTTTCTCCCTCTCATAATACTAGTACACAGGGTCATCTGAAGCTGGAAGGTGAGAGATTCAAAACAGATAAAAGGAAGTACTACTTCACACAATGCATAGTTACATTGTAGAACTCCCTGCCCCAGGATGTGGTGATTGCTGCCAACTTGTAAGGCTTTAAGAGGGGAGAGGACATGTTCATGGAGGATAGGGTTATCCATGGCTACTAGTCAAAATGAATACTAGTCATGATGCATATCTATTCTCTCCTGTATCAGAGGAGCATATCTATTATATTAAGTGATGTGGAACACAGGCAGGATAGTGCTGCTGCAGTCTTCTTGTTTGTGGGCTTCCTAGAGGCACCTGGTCAGCCACTGTGTGAACAGACTGCAGCTGGACTTGATGGGCCTTGGTATGATCCAGCATGGCTTTTCTGATGTTCTTAGAAGCTGGCCATTCCAAGTACTATAAGGCTTTTGAAAATGTTTATTCGGGTTAGGATTTGGAGGTTGAATCTGACCCTCGGTATGTTGGGAAATCCTAAGAACACTTTTCTAGGAGTAAGCCCCATTGAATAGACCTGAATGGGATTCTGGTAGACCTGCTTAGAATGGCTCTGCTAGTATCTGACTTGTTTAACATATTTTTTAAAGTGTGTTGAGACACCATAACTTTGTTTTAGGAGTGGACAGACTATATTCTTAAATGAGGGGGAAATAAGTGTATGATGACATATGTATGTATCCATACGCAGGGATGAAACTCCCCAGCATTTGAGTGTTTGACACTCAAATAAAATACGTTGACCTTTAAAAAAAGAATAGTTAATGGCTTACTGGCTCAGCTCTGTCTCTGCTTTTTAAATGTGTCAAGAGCTTGAATATTAATGACATTGTTTCTTGTGACCTAATGAGGTAAATACAAATCTTCAGAGTCCTGCAATAGTGATCATGCTATTAGGAAGAGGAAATGAGCCGCCAGGTTATACAGAACATATTGTACCTTTCAAACATTAACCATTGTTAAGTGTCTGTTGCCCCAGACACCGCGGCTGCGAAGCACAGAATGGGAGGCAAAGCTGACCCACAGGGGACATCCGTTCAAGAAGGCCTTCATTTCAGCCTCGCTCACAGCTGGTACCTGAATGCTTGTTAAATGCAGGGGATCTGGAGAGGCCAACTGTTTGCTTTCATTTTTGTTTTTCCAAATTGTAACTCAATAGAACTCTGATAAAAACCAAGCTAGGTTGTGACTTCTGGAAGGAGATGGTCTTATTCTTGAGCCACAGGTCAGAAAGGAACAGGCGCTACAACATGTCAGCAACTGGAAATAAGTTTGCAAAGCTGAAGCCCTGTTCAGCATTGCCATGGACTTGCATCCATCCTGCAGGAACATGTGCTTCTCCCTTTCAGAGCCAGTGTGGTGTAGTGGTTAAGAGTGGTGGACTCTAATCTGGAGAACTGGGTTTGATTCCCTACTCCTCCATGAGTGGTGGACTCTAATCTGGTGGACTGGATTTGTTTCCCCACTCTTCCACATGAAGCCAGCTGGGTGACCTTGGGCTAGTCACAGTTCTGTCAGAACTCTCTCAGCCTGCCTACCTCACAAGGTGTCTGTTGTGGGGAGAGGAAGGTAAGGCATTTGTAAGCCAGTTTGAGACTCCTTAAAGGTAGAGAAAATCGAAGCATAAAAACCAACTCTTCTTCTTCATAAGAAAGAACTAATGTGTGTTCACAAGTACCTGGATAAATATGGGATTTAAATTGCACATTCTACCATGCAAACAGTGAATGATTGCACAGTAAGACATGTATGTAAAGAAAAATGTATGCGTGGAAAAACAGAAATTATGGGTATGCTGTACATGGATTGCACAAGGTGTTCATTTTAATGTGAGCACAGGGCTAAAGTTGAAGGAAAACCCAAATGGAACTTCTCCAAATCTAGGACCTAAGTTATAGAGCATTTTTCATGTAGCATTCAGTAAATGTTTTGAACCACAGAATAAAGATCAAGTGTGAATATTTTCATTATCATTAAGCCTATTTTCCTCCCCTTGACTCACTTGGTTGCGAATCAAAGTTGGGAAAAGTGACCGTAATGTTATCACACTCACCATATACACAAATGGAAAATTAGCTTAAAAGCCCAGCACAGCTGCATTTCATTCCAGAATAGCAAAGGTCTTTTAAAATGTGGCGATTCGTTAAAAGAAGCTGAAAAGGTGAGTCAGAGAGGTCAGTTCCCCTCAGGAACCTTGGTGGTTGTTTAAAAGCACTATAATAGACGTTTCTGACCTGTGTGATTCTGTGATACGATGTCTCTTCTCTGATACAAAATGTACTAAAAATGTGTTGTTGTTTTTAAGTTCAGGCAAAGTGAATGCCACTAATTAACAGTATGGACAAAGGCAACAGGATGCCATCAGGGCTAAGTAACCGCTGAAGGAAGCATAAAAGGCAAAAAGGCTTCCTTTAGAAAGTGGTAGCCTTGTCCAAATAAGGAAAGCAAGCTCTGGCAGGGGGGAAAAAGACAGAGGAAATGTGAGGGATAAATAATTAAAGACACTGAAAACAACCAACAAGCATTTTCTTTTTAAATACATAAGCAAGATACCATCAAGGAAGGTGGAAGGACATTTTGGTAGCATGAATAAGAAACGAAAAGCAAAGAGGGGGGGGAAAAAAGAATGATTTATAGTGGCGTTCCCTGTGGAAGATGTTGCAGAAATGGCAGTATCTGAAGCATGGTTTTCAGGGAGATAATCCATGAGGCTCCTAAGTAAATTTAGCAGTTATACCGTATCATCCTAAACAGAATTAAGCCCTTCTAATGTTATTAAAGTCAATGGGCTTAGAAGAGTGTAACTCTGTTTAGGACTGCATTGATGGGTTTTGTTAATGGGCAGAGAAGTAGTCAAAGAGCGATTAACAGTGCATCCCTAAAGAGAGTTACTCCAGTCTAAGTCCACTGAAATGAATAGCCTTAGACTGGAGTAATTCTCCTTAGGATTGCACAGTAAGAGAATTTCAACACTAGTCAGCCCTGTAGCACAGAGCAAACTGTGTCATGCCTAAAACAGAATGGAAGGGTGTGGAGTCCTAGGATCAGAAGAAGGCTGGTTACCCGAGGCAGCAAAGGGTGTGTGTGTGTATCCTTGAAGAATGTATTCCCTTTTAATCTGTTGGTTTTTCAGAGCAACTAATACCATCCTTTGAACTACAGATAATAAATGTATACAGTGAATTTATACATTACCATAGAAACACAGAGCTGTCAAGTTGCAATCATCTTCGTGTGAAGTCACTTTTAAAATTGTTTCCTTCTTATGGATGGTATGTCTTTTTTATAGTCACTCACAGTTCAGTTCTGTGTGTTCTTTCAATTTCCTTAGATAAGTGTCAAGTGACTGCTTGCTATTTACCAAAAAAAAATCATCTTAACACTTCCCTTAGCATTGAAATAAATTTTCCATGGTTCTTCACTTACACATTTCTTTTTTTTCTCTTCCCTTGGTTTCTCCCACCCCCCACCCCTGATGGATAATGCACTCAGTAAGCAAAAGATCCTGCAAGATCTGGATGAAGTGAATTAATGGATAAACAAAATGTTGTAGTGGTTAGAGTGTTGGACTAGGAACTGGGAGATCCAGGTTCAAATCGCCACTTCTGCCATGGAAATTTGCTGGGTGACCTTGGGCCAGTCACACACAGGGTTGTTGAGAGGATAAAATGGAGGAGAGGAGAACAATGGGAGCAACTTTGGATCTCCATTGGGGAGAAAGGTGGGTGTAAATAAATTAAATAAGTAAATAATAAATATCTCAGGAGGAAGGTAGCAGCGGCCATGGCCTTCCCCTCATGCTGCTTCCAAGCCCTGGTATTCAGTGGTTTGCTGCATCTAAATATGGAGGTTCTCTTTAGTTACCATGGCTAGTAGCCATTGATGAACCTATCCTCCATGAATCTGTCTAATCCCCTTTTAAAACCGACTATGCCTGCGGCCATCACTACATCCTCTGGCAGTAAAATCCACAGTTGAATTATTCATCAAGTGAAGAAATATTTCCTTTTGCCATCCTCTATCTATTACACATCAACTTCACTATGTGCCTCCAAGTTCTAGTATAATGGGGCAGGGGTTTCTCACTATCCCCTTTTTCCAGCCGAATTGATCTCTATTGGCTGGAGATCAGTTGTCATAGCAGGAGATCTTCTGCTATTACCTGGAGGTTGAGCAATCCAAACAAACACCTCTGTACCTATACCTAGGGTTAGAAATTGAGTACAGAAAAATGCTACTGACTCTGCATAACAATATTATATTCAAAACCACAATTAGCTACACAGCCAATTCAAGTGTACAAAACACAACGAAGTCCACGTACAGTAACAATCACTCCAAGGTTAAAGTCTTCCGTTGAAGAAACAGGGATACGACAGAGGACAGAGACACTGTCCTTCAGTGTTACTCCTCTGAAGATGCCGGCCACAGCTGCTGGCGAAATGTCAGGAAAGAAAATACCAAGACCACGGTCACACAGCCCGGATAACCTACAAGAACCAATGAACTCTGACCGTGAAAGCCTTCGACAATATTTAGGGATACGATCGTTTCAATTCTTTCAATTCTTCCTCAGTCCCATTTAATCATTCTTTTAAGCTGTTTATTTGTCAATACAAGCCCTTGTAGCTTCAATCATTCTTTCTTGTATAAATCCCCTTAAGGGATACAGATAGCAACCACGTATTTCTGTCTATTAATGATTCCAACACTGGGATATCAGCTTCATATAGTTGCTCAGACAAGTTTACAATATAACGTTGTTATATTGTAAATATTGTTATAGCGCTTCACTGGCTATAGCACTATTTAATATAATAAATATTATATTGTTATAGCACTTCACTGGCTCTCAGTTTGTTTCCAAATAGGGCTGTGCACCTTTTCCCCAGTTCGAGTTCAATAAACCCAGAATTAAAAAAAAAAAATCCAAAAAGCCAAATGTAATAGATTTGGATTTAAAAAAAAAAAAATTGAAAAAAATTGTGGTATTAAACCCAAACCCCAAAAATATGGGGCACAGAGCTGAACACTGGGCTCCGTGGAGACTAGCATTCAGTTCTGCACCACTGGGGCGTTCAGATAATCTCTGCTTGCCAGCTCCGACCTCCACGTGGAGTTCGGAGCCATCTCCAGACTAAAAAATCAGTTCCCCTGGAGAAAATGGCTGCTTTGGAGGGTGGATTCTGTTTCATTATATCTTGCTGAGGTCCCTCCCTGCCAACCCTTGTCAACCCTTGTTGTGGTGCCTGTATTTTGTAGCAACGTCTCCACGGAGCATAAACGTTTTCAGGCCAAGACGCTTTTATTCTTGAGTAAAAATGACAAAAACTGGTATGTAGATATTTTAAATAAATATTCTCTTTGTTGCTTTTTTTAAATTAATGTCTCTGAGTTTTAATGGTATATTTTTAGCCTGAGTCCTCCTATTAACTTAAGGTTTTATTAGTTTGATGGTTAGGGATGACCTTTTCTTGTTTGTTTTTATGTGCTAAGGTGACGGTTTCACTGTTCATTGTGATGGTGGTGGATTTTATTTCTTGGCAGATTTTTTTTTTAAATTGTGCTATGAGTTAAATATTCAAGGCAGCTAGATAGTTCATGGGATGCACGCATTTTAAATAAATAAGATGCTTGATGAGGTTTCCTCAAGAAAGCGTGTGGACAGAAAATGCAAGAGCCCTGTGGAGCCTTAATCGAAAAGGGCAAGAGAAAAAGGATCTGCTGCCAACAGAGACGTTGAAAGAACAATTTGATAGGGAAGAGAAGCAACCAAGGAGAAAATTACTTAATCCCAGAGGGAGGAAAAGATCAGCATGAAAAGGACATGAGCTGAGCTGAGGAAAAGGATGCTGCAGAGACCATTTGATTTGATAATTTAGAGGACATTCATGAGTCTGCCGATGATGGAATTGTAGGGCCAAAAACTACATTGGAGGTCATTGCTGGATGTCTTGAATGGAGGGTCCAAGCTCTCTTCTGCTGTCAAGCTTCTGGGGATGTTTTATTTGCAACCCCACTCCCGCCGTAAACATCTCAAATTCAAAAGCTCTTCACTCCGGACAAAGGATCGTTAAAGCAGAATGGTTGTCCAATAATTTTTCTGCCCCACTGCTTCTGCATTCCAGTTTTGTGGCTTAGGTAGTCCTTCTAGGCATCGTTGTGTCCCCTTGTCCCATTTCTTTTTCCTCTCTGGAGGGAACCATTGTTTGCACCGCGTAACCTCTCCTGGAGACTTTGGTTCCATTATCTACATCCCAGGCAATTTTGGAACATCCAGACACCACAAGTGTTGGGCAGAACTACACATATGATGGCAAAGAGATGATACTACATCCCACTGACAGGTGAAGAGGGAGTCCTGAGGGAAGCCTTTGCAAGGGAGAAGCAACAGGCAGGACTCAGGAGGCAGCTGCCCATTGCTTCCTCCTCCTCCACAGCCCTCAACTTGTCCCTGCCACTTTTTTCATCAATCAACAAATGCAATTTGAAACCCTGACTAGCAGCCTCATTGGTAGGGTTGCCAGGTCCCTCTTTGCCACCAGCGTGAGGTTTTTGGGGTGGAGCCTGAAGAAGGCGGGGTTTGGGGAGGGACTTCAGTGCCATAGAGTTCAATTGCCAAAGCGGCCATTTTCTCCAGGTGAACTGATCTCTATCGGCTGGAGATCAGTTGTGATAGCAGGAGATCTCCAGCTAGTACCTGGAGGTCTTACTTACTGGCACACCAGTGCAGACCACATATCTCTGGAGCATTAATGGTGCACTTGTACTGGTTGAGGACCCCATTTAAATGAGATCATGAGCGCATAGAGATCAGACCTACGACTGCTGGCAGTGAAACCACCTTTCCGCTGGAAGACAGATGTATCTCACCGAGGTCATGTTTACACAGCTAGCTTCTGCAGCAGTGTGCAAAGAGATCTTTCCTTTCAGTTTCCCTATCAGGCCCATAAATCCCCAGCCTTTTGACCCCGCCAGTCCTCTCACTGTGCTGAATGTTCCTTTCCTGTTTACCCTAGATGCCATTTTATTACCCAGTGGGATGTTTTCCTATTAAGTGCAGGGAGACGCCCTGTTTGTGTTTTTTCTCCAAGTCTACTGGGATCTTTTGGCGTCTTTTAAGGCAGACCATCCTGTTTTCAGACAAAGTTCCTGTCATGCTGAGAACAATAATTTTTAGATGTTTTTAATAGCTTGGGTTGAAACTTTAAAAAACAACATTAAATTACCTTTATCCAAATATTCTATCACCTTCATTTGTTCCAAAATAGTCAACTTTTCATGAGTTTCAAAATGTAAAGTAAACCTTAATGAATTTCATTGACATGTTCTGCCAAATAATATATTAGGGGAAGAAATCTGAATTCTTGAATTGAAACTGTTATAAAAATGATAACAGGATAGTAAAGCCAGCAATTACAGACTTGGAATGAAGTATCCCATGGAAATGATGCTACGCTGCTGTAACAGAGACAGCAGGTTAGGACATATGTGTGGTAGGCTGCCAAATTCCTTTCAGGGTTGCCATGTTTTTTTTTAAATAGATTTCTTGTGCCTTTAAGAACTGAATAATAGGCAGAAATATTAGAGATTCAAGCTTTTCCTGCATGGAGATGTACAGGAGCCCTGTCAGAAAAGGGAAGCAAACTTCATTCCTATAGTTACAAGATAAGAATGACAGTGGGTTAGATCTTACAAACTGTGAGCAGAAGGCGTTTGTAATAATGGACTTTCCCCCTTCCCTCTGATGCCTCCTGAGACCACAGGAGACTCATGCTGGGAAAAAGGGGGATCATGGATTTTGCCCCCACTTCCTTCTTGCCTTGACAGAGCCATTTGTGACTGAAGAAAGCCCACCTGCAAAAGAACAAGAACTGATGTCATTCAATTCCCTCTCTATACAGTGTCCCCCCTTTGCCCCATAGCATTTGTCCTCAGGGTTTCCATGACTCTGAGCATCAGCTTTTTGGAAATATCAGGAAGCTGTTAAAGGAAATGGGGGAATCTGTGTCACTTTTTGCTTGTGATTCAAAGGATCCAGTTCAATGAACACAATACTGAAGCACGTGTAATTCCTATTGATTGCAATGAGAGCAATGTAAGCCCACATCAAATTCTCCCACTGAATAGGACTATAAGGTACTGAATTTTGATTTATTTGTCCCATTTGCATGCTGCCTTTCTCAGGGAACTCAAAGCAGCTTATATAGGTTCCTAGGAGATCTCCCATCCAGGATCCAGATCTGCTTAGCTTTCAGCAACACTGCTGCATCACAGGTCTTCCAACCATGCTCTGGAACCTTAACAGGGCTAGATCATGCTCATCTTCTACCAAATTGAAGGTTTAAAGATGTCTGATATGATGGCTTGCACTAGCTTGCACATTTCAAAACCATTTCTGAAGTATTTAAAATAAAGTCCTCCCCTCACCACATTACCTTCTATCACACGTCCCCGTGTTGCCTTTAACAGTAAATCTTATGCAAATATTTGTATTTAATTTCTGCTGAAGTCTTCAGTGAGTTACATTAGGCCTATATTTTTTCTGTTTATTACTTTTTCGTAAAAACAAAATTGACTGATGAAACCAGTTTTGTGACAATACTTTAGATTCATTGCAGGGTATTTCCATCGTTGGTTCCATGGTATCCAAAAACAAAGTGAATGTTTATTCCGCTTATTATGCAAGCCTTAATTTTTTATTAGAATGCATCTTTTCTTTGAACAGAACAATCATTCAATGGATATTTTGATTTTCTGATTCTTCAGCTTACATAACATTTATTAGCTACACTTTAATAGAAACCCTGTTCTGCCTACTCTTTGGAAACGTGATGGTAATGGTTGATATACCCAGACCGATTAATCTATGAGCTACCATCTCAAGCAACCTGTAGTAGAAAAAAACTTTTAAATTCTTACAAGTAATTTGATCTAGAGTATCACTGTCAGAGTTATAATGTAGATCTAGCAAGCTATATAACTGTACAGATGACTTTATTTTCACAAGATAAAGAAGTTCCATACTATGTCATTCACAGCTCTGAACTACTCATTGGCAAATGCTCATAAATCAAGGTTCAGGTAATTAACTTAGCATACTTCCAGGCCAATGTTTTTTGACCCCCAACCTCCCACTTAGGTCTTCTCAGACAAAGTCAATACATCCAGCTGTATAAATAACATCAACTACCACTTCCTGAGGAAGAGTTAAAAGGCTGGGGGTGCCCTCAGCTCCTAAAAGCATAGGTGCTGCAGATCAGTGGAGTTAATAGTACCAGTTGGGCTTCACCCCACAAAGCCAAAAGCATTAATATCCTCATATTGACTGAAGGCTTAAACATTAAGTGGGCTTAAAAAACAAACACTACAAACATGAGCTAGGCTATTCAACTGATTTAAATTAGTGTGCTGCCACTGATCTCCACCCAGCTCCATTGCTTTATAGCAACTGTAGCAGATTACAGCATTTGAGCTATCAGATTCCCTAAAACTTAATGGCTTGTTGGCATTCATAGGTGCATTCCTTTCTCACTCAACATTCTCTTATAGAGTGCATCCTGATCATGAATTCCGGATCATGATTTCCCCCTGCCTCTCCCTCCCCATAATGATGCCCTTGAAAGGTCCAGATAAATATCCTGTTACCATCTCCTATTGTGATAACTATATCACCATGGGACCCAAATAGTCCATTTATCCTTATGGAATGGAAACTCATGTTTCTTAATGCTATCCATCTAGGGTTGCCAGAACCAGGTTGGAAATACCTGGAGATTTTGGGGTGGAGCCTGGAGAGGGCGGGGTTTGGGGGAGGGGTTTCAGTGCCATAGACTCCAATTGCCAAAGCAGCCATTTTCTCCAGGGGGAACTGATCTCTGTTGCCTGGAGATCAGCGAGAGATCTCCAGCCACCACCTGGAGGTTGTGCAACCGAAACAAGAGCTAGTGCCCCAAATGTGACTACTGGAATTCTCAAGCACTTATGGCAAAACAGACAAAAATATGCTGATAAGGCAATCGTTATATTGTGCATGCAAACCGCAAAATGCAAAACAGTGATATACACAAATTAATTTCAAAGAATACAACAGCCCATGTAGTTTAAGGTCCTTGCAGCTTATAAAGGAGTCCTTGCAGCTGTGTAGGTGAACTCCAAGCAGCTTGTAAAGGAGTCCTTGCAGCTGTGTAGGTGAACTCCAAAATAGGTTTCCGGTAAAAGTCCTATTTCGCATAAACGCTTTTTCATCATTGGCAGTTCACTATAACATTATCCACAGAACATATGTTCTGGCTGAACAAGCTCTTAGCTCACTTGTAAAGGTGGATGGCGAATCTGCGTCATCTCTATTTTGGAGTTCACCTACACAGCTGCAAGGACTCCTTTACAAGCTGCTTGGAGTTCACCTACACAGTTCACCTACACAGCTGCAAGGACTCCTTTACAAGCTGCTTGGAGTTCACCTACACAGCTGCAAGGACTCCTTTACAAGCTGCAAGGACCTTAAACTACATGGGCTGTTGTATTCTTTGAAATTAATTTGTGTATATCACTGTTTTGCATTTTGCGGTTTGTATGCACAATATAACGATTGCCTTATCAGCATATTTTTGTCTGTTTTGCCATAAGTGCTTGAGAATTCCAGTAACCACCTGGAGGTTGGCAACCCTATATCCATCACTTTATGTAGGCCTACTAGATAGGACATTTTGGAGGACTTTCATTCATAGGGTCGCCATGAGTCGGAAGCGACTTGATGGCACTTAACACACACACACACACACTACATTCTTAAATTCATCCATCCTGGTTTTATATGGAGCTTAAGGTCAGATGGGCTTGGTGGCTCTTGGCACAAAGGAGGATTTTCAGTATTGGCCAGAATTTGAAACAGTCTCTGTTGTCCAGTGGGAATGAAGGGTGGGAATACAAGCTAGGAATAAATTCCAGCACAGCACCATGCTTTCAGACAGTCACTGGCTACTTCAACATAGGGCTGGTTCCTTGTTGTAGACTCTTCGTTGCACGTTCCTTGTTGCAGACTCATCAGAGCATCCACAATGGAATTGCCTTGCCTTCGCCACTCCCTGCCCCCCAGCTAGAGGCTTTTAAAACACTGGTAGCAGGTATATTGCTAGAGTGCTATAGCAATATGCCTACTACCTTTTTTTAAATCCAGCAAAAAGCATGCTGGTGAGGGGGCAATGTTGGGAGCGAGCCAATGGGAGGGAACATGGCGCTGTATGTATACAGGAACGTACATTTCCGTCCATACTGTGGAGAAATTGTTTAACTCTGTTTCCAGAAACATCAGAGCAAACACGAAGAAACCACAGAAGGTTGAACACAGGTGGAAAATGGCATCATGTGGATGCTTTGACAAAAACCCAACTCCTCTTTGAGAGCCAGGGTAGAACAAATCCACTATGTGGGTAAGATCAGTATTTAACTTGGTGTGCAAATAAATTCCTCTCACAAGGCACTGATGAAAGCGACAGTATATGGGAACAGATAACAATATTGGTACAAGGACAGACACCTTTTTTTGGAAAGCCTTCAGGCAGGGATTCAGAGAAATCCATACTACTATGCATATTGTCCTAAAATGAATGCTGGTGGTCACGATGCTTTGCAAGATAAATGACCTTCCCAAAAATATTTTCTAAGCACACTCTTTTACGGTCAACAAATGCAAGGTATAGAGTGGACATTTTTCCATCTTCATGAAATGGAACGACAGCTTCACTGATATCTGAAAAAAAGATTATCCATAAGAAGACTCCCACTAATTGGCCAGGGACGGGCCTTGCTAAAGAGTTTGTCCATATGGGAGGGACTGGTAGGGATCCCTGGTAGGGATCTGTGCCATTCAAAGAAGAGTTCAGGAAATGCTAATTAGGAGTGCAAAAAAAAGAGAGGCAAATATCTTCCCTTAGGCACTGTCTCCATGCCATTCCCTGTCAGCCATATGGTACATCGTCACAGTGATTTGTGTTACTGCAAAGACAATAATTTGCATGTGTCTAAAATCTAGTTGTTTTTAAGTGAGACACCGTTGGTAAACCTACACCTAATCAGCTTGTAAATGTTTACAACTAGATTGAATACTCTAAAGTTGTGATAGAGCTCCCTAGAAATCATCCCTGGTGTGCAAAACATTTAATCTTTCCTTTCACAAGGGCAGTTTTCAAATGACTACCGTAAGTGGACTGGGTAGATAGAGGTCATCTTCAAGCAGACATCTGCAGTGCACTACTTGTCACCTCCTCCTCTCCCACAGGAAAGGCAAACATTGAATTCTTCTGGCTTTCTACAGCAGGAAGGATTCTGAAGCTGATGTGACTTTTACTAAATATAGTCATAAGAAATCTTTAACTGTTATGCTGAAAGCAGGATACAGGAAGTGCCAGCAGCGGGAAAGAATAAAGTCCAAGAAATACCCATTATAGCGGATCAAGAGCTCATAATGGGTTTCTAGTAGCTGTAAACCACCTTGCTCCATTTACAGCGAGCCAGACTGGACTTTATGAACGGACGTGGGAGAGCTGAAACAAGCCATAGATATCTTGGCAATTGAAGGTGCCTGGAAAGGTTGGCATCCTAGGTGGGATGCATAAGCCTAGAAAGGACAGCCTTTTATTGCACATCTCTGAGAGTGGGTTGTCCCACTGGCTTTTCAGAAAAATGTGCATGACCTGAGTTTTTACTGTATACGAATAATGAAGCGCGACAACATGTTCCCAGGGGTGGTCTTAGTGATTCTGGGGCCCTGAACGAAAGTCCAGGAGGGGCCCAGAATCACCAACCCTCCCCCCCCAACTGGGGCCACCCCAGTCTCAAGCAAGAGGTGGCTCTCACCCCATGCAAGGTGGGCATATGCACATAGGGTTGCCGACCTCCAGGAACTAGCTGGCGATCTCCTGCTATTACAACTGATCTCCAGCCAATAGAGATCAGTTCACCTGGAGAAAATGGCTGCTTTGGCAATTGGACTCTATGGCATTGAAGTCCCTCCATTCCCCCAAACCCTGCCCTCTTCAGGCTCCACCCTAAAACCCTCCCGCTGGTGGCGAAGAGGGACCTGGTAACCCTATGTGCACATGACTGCTGCCACACTAGCTCCTGCCCAAGTCCCAGAGGGGGCAGCACACTCCACAGCCACAGAGCCTACTGCTTCCCAAGCCCTGGAGGGGGTGGCATGAATGGCAGCCACTGAGCTGGCCAGCGGCTGCCTGAGCCTGGAGGGGGTGGGGGATGGGCCTGCATGGGCACCACCAGTGTCAAACCAGCTGCTTGACAACTGAAGGGGGTGGGCATGAGCAGAGGTGGGAGCCTGCCTGCTCTTCCTCTTCTTTCACCGAAGGGTGTGTGTGCAGAATATAAATATCTAAAGGAATGATTACACATCGGTGAGTAGGAAACTCTGCCAAGGAATAGGAATGGTTTGGTTAGCTTCACTAACAGTTGCCATCAAGCTTCTATTTTGGCACCTCTTTCTCTCTTCCCCTCCATCCTGGCACTGAGATCTGCTCCTCTTTGCCAGTCACATGTGGCTAACAAAAGAAGTTTCTGGACATTTCCAAGGCAAAGGCCAAGATCCAGCAGCGAAAGAGTAGGATAGTACATAAGTTACACAGTAGGTGTGTACATGTGTGTGATATTTGATTTTAATGTGGGCATCCTAGCATTGCTGACCACACAAGTAGTATGTATGACAGGCACTGATTTTTAAAAGGCCTCTTCGGGTACCCAAATAAACACAAAACAAAGAATATAAAAGAATTTGCTTCCTCTCCTTGCAGTTACTTAAGCCTGGGCATGGCCAGAGGCATTTTTGGCAGGGGAGAAAGTAAGGAAAGCACTTGCAAACAGTAGCTGAGTACTATCTGGGCTGATTGTATTTCTCTCTCTCCTTGCAGGTACTTAATGCTGAGCATGGCCAGAGGCACAAGCTGAACATTGATGGCAAAAGGACTCTGGGCCCATGGCTCACAGCATGGGGCCCACAAGAGCCAGCCCAGTGAATGAGGGCCCACCTATAATGTGTTACCCCTTCCTTTGCTTTGTTTACCTCAACTATATTGTTCAAATTGATTTGGAGATCTGGAAACTGGTTTGAGTCAATCTGGGGGGGGGGGGCACCCAGAACTGCCCAAACAAACAAAGTTTCTCATTTTAGGGCATGCCTGAATGAAGATGCTCTCAAAAGACCAGGCAGGACATCATAATGTCCAGCCTAATGCTGTTGTTACTTATGATACAATGTAGTGGATTTTCCGTCATTCCTCCTTTGAGATATCTGTATACTTTGCCTTTACTCCTATCTTGTAGATCATATAAAAGACTACTAATTGAAAGGAATAAAGAAACGGCAGCAAGAGTCTGTATGGGAGGTTTCTTTTCATATGTAAGAACCCACGAAGCTGCCTTATACTGCATCAGACCCTTGGTCCATCAAAGTCAGTATTGTCTACTCAGGCCGGCAGCAGCTCTCCAGGGTCTCAGGCAGAGGTCTTTCACATCACCTACTTGAAATATTAAAGCATTTCAGACAGAATAAACATTACAGCCTAATTTATTAGATCATGAAAATCAAGGATCCAGAAGAACTTGTCCGGTCTTGCAGTAGCAGATGGAAGTCTGGAAAGGCATAGCCCTGACCTTTCAAGAAACCACAGTGCCAAAACTCATCAAACCCCAAGCCGCCAAACAGTTACATTTGGAATCCATTTGCATCAAATAACAAAATCTCTGAAGGAAATCCTATGGCGATTTTTGTCCTCCTTCAGGAATTCAGCAGAGCTCACAATATTTTTTTCAACCTTACTTTGAATAAGGATTAAAACCTTATTTGGAAATGGTTACTTTTAAAACTCCAACTATTTTCCAATAGTGATATTTTGTTTCAGCTTTAGAATACTTACCTAAAAGGCATTGCAGAGAGAGAGAGAGAGAGAGAGAGAGAGAGAGAGAGAGAGATTCCCTTTCACCTCCTCTCTCTTCCTTTTTTAGCCAGTTTCAGTATATCCTGCAGGAGGAACTTCTTTTGTGCTCATCTTGGCTGCTGAATACAAACAACAGTACCCAAAGAAAGAACAATCTTGTGCAACACAGTAAAGGGCAAAACGCAACTCTCTCTCCCTTAACTCCCACCTCCCTCCTCTGTGGCTGTATGGGAACAAATGCACAAAGCTGATGTATGTTAGACGGGGAGAGAAGGGTGTAATTTGCCTCAATTTGAAACTGTTCAGGAACTATTTCTCCTTGTGTGTGAATGCATATATATGTCTCACTGCAAAGGAAAAAATGGAAGGTTAGAGGAAATAACTGAACGGGCTAATTGGTTACAAGAAATGTGGAAAATCACTAGATTTCTGCAACACAAGGGTTTATTTGCTCTGAAAGGTTTCTGCTAAGATTGCCAAGTAGAGCTGGTGAATTCCTGGAGATTTGGGGGTGAATCTGGGGAGGACAGGGCTTGGGAAGGGGAGGGACCTCAGTAGGGTAAAATTAAGCAGAGTCTACCCTCCAAAGCAGAAATTTTTCTCCCCAGGAGAACTGATCTCTGTTGTCTGAAAATCAGTTGTAATTCCAAGAAATCTCCAGGTTCCACTTGGAAGTTGGCAACCCTAGTCTCAGCAGATGGAGCGTCTTGGAACCATTTCAAGTGCATTCATCCACAGTGGTAATCTTGGGTAATCAGGCTGTTGAGGATCAAGGCAAAGTACCAGAGTCCTGAGCTGAAAACTGGTGTTGGCCAGTGGATAGGGTTGCCAGGTCCCGCCTCTCAACCTGCGAAATATTTTGGGGGCAGAGCCTGAAGAGGGCGAGGTTTGGGGAGGGGAGAGACTTCAATGCTATAGAGTTCAATTGCCAAAGCAGCCATTTTTCTCCAGGTGATCTGATCTCTATCAGCTGGAGATCAGTTGAATTAGCAGGAGATCTCCTGCTACTGCCTGGCAGTTGGCAACCCTAGATAAAACTGTTCTGGAGAGGTAAAGGATACACCTCCATTTACTTTTGAACTTCTGAAGTAGTGAGAGGGGAGTTGATACTTTGATTCTCTATCTGGTTCTTCCTTATTATTATTTTTTATCACAACAACCCTGTGAGTTAGGTTATGCTGAAAGATAGTGACTGGCCCAAGGTAGGGATGCCAGGTCCTTCTTTGCAACCGGCGGGAGATTGGGGGGGGTGGAGCCTGAAGAGGGTGGGGTTTGGGGAGGGGAGGGACTTCAATATCATAGAGTTCAATTGCCAAGGTGGCTATTTTTCTCCAGGTGATCTGATCTCTATCGGCTGGAGATCAGTTGAATTAGCAGGAGATCTCCTGCCACTACCTGGCAGTTGGCAACCCTAGCCCAAAGTCACCATGCAAGCTTCTTTGTAGGGTTGCCAACTTTGAGTTGTGAAATTCATGGAGACTTGGGGATGGAGTCTGGGTAGGGGGGAGTCTGGGGATGGGAGGGGCCTCAGTGGGATATTATTCCACATACTCTAGCCTCCAAAGCAGCCATTTTCTCCAGGGGAAATGATCTCTGTTGTCTGGAGATCAGTTGCAAAACCAGGAGCTCTCCAGGCCCCACCTGGAGGTTGGCAGAGGAAGGATCCACCCGGGTGTTCACAGTCCAAGTCCAACCATTACACCCCACTGGCTCTGTGGACTAGTTATGATACAATAGAGTCAAACACAAAAGTGAAACAATTCAAGCAGTAAAATCTATAAAATAACAAACAAGTGTTCTTGAACTTCCAGCGGAGCAGACGCTGGAATATATGTCAATTTATTTATCAAGGAAAATGTCAGGAGTGTTTTCTGGGAAATTATCCCTGTCAGTCTGTTGAAGCAAACACAAAGAGGAGTCTTGTTGCACCTTCTGGCATGCTTTTTATGATTTAGAACCTGTTTGCTCAGAGAGCTGAGGTGAATCCTTTGTTAGCAGACATATCCATGTGAAAAGTGCTGCAAACAGCATGTTCAAAAAGACGTAACAAGCAAGAAATCTGGTTTGATGTTATTATGCAAAATTTAAATGCAACCAAGTAAAGTACAGAGACCATTCACAACAGCAGAAAATGGTGAAAATGTTATCTCCCTTTTTTTCTTGGACAGATTTTGCATTGTTGAGGAATCCTCGGTCTTTCTTTAAACCTTGGAAAATGCAATCAGATCTCTTGGTCAAATCTGATTCAAGAATATAGAAGTCTGTTCCCATTTGTGATTTCAGGGAGTTTTTATATAATGTGTCTTAGTTGTTTGGAAAATCATTTCCTTCTCGAAGAGGAAATATAACATGCTGAGATAATAAATTAACTTTGGTAAAATGTTCCTCAAACCAATTAATAGATGCCTAGATATGAGATAAATCCCTCACATGAACATTTCTGTTTATGAAAGAAACTCTGTTAGGCTGCCACAAATGTCAAAAGTTCTTTGCTTCTCTGACACTTATGTAATTGCTCTATACAAACACCCACATGCCAGAATAGACCTAAACTACCTAAGATGGCATGCATGAGTCACACAGTATTTCTGTTATACTCAATTCTGCCCAAAATCTTTTCCCCAGAACAGACTGACAATGCCAAGCATAAAGAGTGGGTAAAAATAAAGAGGAGTCTTGTATAGGGTGCCAGGTACCTCTTGGCAACCAGTGGGAGGTTTTTGGGGAGGAGCCTGAGGAGGGTGGGGTTTGGAGAGGGGAGGGACTTCAATGCCATAGAGTCCAATTGCCAAAGCGGCCATTTTCTCCAGGTGAGCTGACCTCTATCGGCTGGAGATCAGTTGCAATAGCAGGAGATCTCCAGCCACCACCTGGAAGTTGGCAACCCTAGTCTTGTAGCACTTTGTGTCACTTTAGAAGGCCCAGAGTATTTTTAAAAATGCTTTATCTTGTAGGCCCTGTCAGCCTTTCAAGTAGAGGACAACTCATGAGTTTGGTTGTAGAGGGGCAGTTGCAAGGTCCTCATTTCAAGACAGCCTCGATGCTCTCTTTAATGCTCCCCAGGCTCCATTAATGGGTTTGCATCTACACATGAAGCAGCAGAAGCAGCTAAAATGGAGGGCACCGCTTCAAACTACAGGTTAAGCACACCACATCGGAATACTTTCTCAAGTTTTAAAAAAACTATACCCCCTTTTCCCCCCACATGGGAACCCAAATATCACATCACTATCCCCTCCTCCCTACTCTCCTCACAACAACAATCCTGTGAGGTAGGCTAGGCTGAGAGCTTGTGATGGCCCGGGGTCACCCAGTGAGATTTCATGGTACAACAGGGATTTGAATCAGATGTTCATGCCTGCAGAACCTGGCTGCAACCATGCCATGTTCAAGCTAGATGAGATAGGGATCCCCTGAAAAATCAGGAATGTAGTGAAGTGTCTGAGCCAGATGTGGCAAGCTATGGGGCTCAAAAATTTATTTTTAAAATTGCCTTTAGGCTAAGTTGGCCTTATTACAGGCAAAAGAACATGGTGGGACATCAGTCATTTATGTAATGCTTCTGGCACTCAGGCACTATATTAACATAAATTGAGAAAAAAAATGAAATGGTTTCATGAGCACAGCAGTGTGCTGTGCCATCCCTAACGGTGATGGAAAGTGTTGTT
Organism: Euleptes europaea; assembly: GCF_029931775.1. Lineage (NCBI taxonomy): Eukaryota > Metazoa > Chordata > Lepidosauria > Squamata > Sphaerodactylidae > Euleptes > Euleptes europaea. The sequence continues at coordinate 81,141,803 of NC_079314.1, read as the reverse complement.
TCTTGTCATAAAACGTCACTTGCTACAAAGCCCATAAAATCTAAACACAGTGAAAGCCTTTATAAACACATGCGCATTCGTTCTTTCCAACCAACTTGCAAGCAACAGGTTTGGGCGTTACATCTCCCAACTGTCTGGCCTAGGGTTGCCAGGCCCCGCTGGAGGCTGTTGGCCCTGCCTGCTGCAGCTGCTGAGCTGGCCAGTGAGGGGAGAAAAAGGCACCCAAAGGTGGGGAATGTCAGCAGCGTCCCGACAGGCTGACATCACTCCCCATGCAGCTGCAAGTAATGTCGGTGTGCCACTAGGGGATACGGGGGATGATCTGGCATTTGGACAAAACTCTATAGTTTTGCTCATATGCCATTGTTTGTGATAGGCTGACGCCACTTCCGGTGTGCAAAGGAAGTGACATAAGCACGTTGCCAGTGAGGGTTCCTTCCATGTGTACATCTCCACCTGCGCTCCACATTGGTTGCCAGGACGGCAACGCTAGTCTGGCCAACCAACAGGGTTTCATATTTTCCGTAGGATGCCCATTGAACTCCTCGCTTGGGCTTATACTTTTATAGGGAAGTACTATGCAACCCTACTGATAATCTTAGAGTGAGAAGGAAAATTATTCTACTGGGGGAGGGCAACTTAATTGCTTCCATTTTGCAGCTCTGATGGAGGTTTCATGGATGGGGCTGCCAGATCTCCAGCAACCCAAACCCTGAGATGAAAGGGGAGGGGCATGGTGATGTCACCCTGAATGGCAATACTAGTGGTAGCAGCACCTCCTACACACACCACTAGGAATGGTAGCTCATGATTTCTATGAATGTGCAGAGCATTCACCACACACACACTTTAAGGGGAACTAACTATACACTAAATATAACATGAAGCTGAGGACGTGCTAGTGCCAGATTATTGCATAGTTAAATTGTGGAACTCCCTGCCCCAGGATGTGGTGATGGCTGCCAACTTGGAAGGCTTTAAGAGGGGAGTGGACATGTTCATGGAGGAGAGGGCTATTCATGGCTACTAGTAAAATGGATACTAGTCATGATGCATGCCTAGTCTCTCCAGGATCAGAGGAGCATGCCTACTATATTAGGTGCTGTAGAACAGTCAGGATAATGCTGCTGCAGTCGTCTTGTTTGTGGGCTTCCTAGAGGCACCTGGTTGGCCACTGTGTGAACAGACAGCTGGACTTGATGGGCCTTGGTCTGATCCAGCAGGGCCTTTCTTATGTTCTTAAGTCTCCCATCGCCAGTGTACATGTGCCGCAGTCAACACAAACAGGAATGCATGGCTGATGACCCAGAGATTTCAACCTGTGGCCCTGAGAAAAAACCTTTTAGAGCCTGACAAGCATATTGTTGGAATGACCAGTTCCTCCTCATAGCCAACAAACTGCAGCTAAACATTCTTCTTTGTGCGCTTGTTATGTGTTTTTTTGCCCAGGTGCTTTAATCGGTGCTTTTCAAACCTGGCGGTTGTTTACTCTTTGCAGGTTATAAAACAACCCTTCCATCCTCCAGTGGCCTCAATCCCCAGGGATCACAGCAACTACCTAGAGAGAAGTTTGGGACAAGAGGAGCTTGGAAACCCAGAAGAAAACAAACCTTCAACAGAGAAGATGGATAATTGTTTTCGGTGCTTGGTCATAAGAGATGAGTTCACACTCTGGAGATTCTTTGCTTTGGGAGAGACCAGGGGGGTTACCGCATTATGTATTCCCAGTGATGTATTAAGAGTTTGAAACTGTTATAAAAAATACTGTTCGCACTTTGTTTGGCCCCTTTAGCTGTGAAGATGTCTTCCAACCATTTTTTAGCCGTGGCATCCCAAAACCTTTTTAAAGCGATGTTTTTTATAACATTTTCAAACTCTTAATACATCGCTGGGAATACATAATGCGGTAACCCCCCAGGAGGCCTTCGAATGCCCCTGTTTTGTCAGTGGGAGGTCAAATAACAGAATGTTGTTGCAATGCTTCAAACTGAAATTGTCCCGATCACTTTTATAACATCTTGCCAGATTCCTCCCCCCTCACACACACACTTAAGTGTGTGTGAGCGTGGAGCCAGTGTGGTGTAGTGGTTAAGAGTGGTGATTTGGAGCAGTGGAGTCTGATCTGGAGAACCGGGTTTGATTCGCCACTCTTCCACATGAGAGGCGGCGGCTAATCTGGTTAACTGGATTTGTTTCCCCACTCCTACACATAAAGCCAGCTGGGTGAACTTTGGCTAGTCATAGCTCTCTCAGCCCCACCTACCTCACAGGTTGTCTGTTGTGAGGAAGGGAAAAGAAGGTGACTGTAAGCCGGTTTGAGCCTCCCTTAAGTGGTAGAGAAAGTCGGCGTATAAAAACCAACTCTTCTTCTTCTACTACTTAAACTATACACAAGCATTGCTTAATGGGTTGGCACAAAGGGCAAGATCAATTTTGTGTGCACAAGGAGCGACCATTCAATTGGATGAAATCCACAGCAGCTACTTTGCTACCAACCCTCACTGTATAGCATTGGCCAGCTGAGCCAGCTATGATTACCCAGTTCCTGTGAGACTTCAAGGGGGGAAAATTGGTTCTGTGGTTTCATAGGGAATCCAAATGCTGTGTGCTCCTCTATGCAATCTCACCTAGTGCCTGAGCAGCCCAGCAGTATCCAATTGGAGAAGCAGCTGGAGTGAGAGCAGGAAGTGGGAAGATGAAGGCATCTGCAACTGGAGAGGCTGTCAGCTTACCGAGCTTCTGGGAGAGGAAGGGGAGAAAACCCTTGCTTTGCCTTGGTCACGGGCCAGTGTGGTGTAGGGGTCAAGAGTGGCAGACTCTAATCTGGAGAACTGGGTTTGATTCCCCACTCCTCCACATGAAGCTGGCTGGGTGACCTTGGGCTAGTCACCAGTTCTCTCAGAACTCTCTCAGCCCCACCTCCCTCACTAAGTGTCTGTTGTGGGCGTTGAAGGCGACTATAAGCCACTTTCAGACTCCTTAATGGTAGAGAAAAGTGGGAAACTCTTCTTCATTTCTCCCCCTGTGGTTAACATCAGCAGAGGAAGGGGCAACGTTGGGGCGGGCCGGGCAGGGAGAGTGCAGGAAAGAGGATTATGCCTCTCTGCTCCCACTGCCCAGCCCCAGGCCAATCCCCCTCCCATCCAGCCGCTCTGAAGGCTTAAAAAAGTGGAAGGGCCACCCATGGAATTCCTAGTTTGTCCCAGAAAAAAAAAGAGTGGCCCACACTCAGCAGGGGTTAAAGGAAAATCACTCCTCTGTCCAATACCATTTCCCCAGCTGACACTCCCCTATGTTTGCATTTGAAGGGAGGCAAAGAACCAGGAGCCAGTAAGAGGAGAATGGTTCAAAGCCATGCGCCCTCTGGAAAACCAGCAGGAGTCCTCTGGGACCTTCAAGATCATGTTATTCCAGCATAAACTTGGGTGGACGGGGACCCACTTTTTCAGATGCAATGAGAGGATACTCTTATCTAGCAGATATTGGGAGGGGGAAATAAGGGTGAAGGGGCCAATGCAGTGCAGGAAGTACAGGATAAAATGATAATCAAATCAAAGATAATCAAGAAAAGTCCAGAGGTCATTCACTTGTTTTGCTAAGCCAGACAACGGCCGTGTTAGCTGGGGAAGTCCCTTGTTTTACTGAACGAATTATCGGTAACAGCTAGAGTGAATTAGAAATGCCAAATCTCTGTTCAGGGGGGAGGGGGATATTGTGGAATCTCCTAATGAATTCCCACTCAGCACTTTTATGATGGATTTTCCCTCTAAAGTTCTTTTGCGGTAGAAGTCTAACCTCAGGGTTGTCTGCACAGACCCAGAAAAATCCCCGTACCCTATTTTGGCAGGAAAGACAGCCCCCCCCCCCCCATCATTCAGATAGAACACATCCGTGGTTAGGAGCCTAATCCAGACCCTGCCCTTTATTTAGAATAATGGATTTTCTCACGTCATGCAGGGGTGCTGGCTTGGAGCCCCCCCACCCCAAGTCAGTAAGCAGGGCATCCCTGACAAGATCCTGTTTCCGACTACCCTCCCTCCTGCAGGGCCCGCACCATGTTAAAATGATTTTCTTTGATGAGATATAGCTGGATTTATTTTTGTTATATTGGTTAGTGATTTTGCTTCTGCTTGACTTGTAATTTGATTACTGAATGTGATTAATGATTCCCTTGAATTGCATTTTACTCATTTATGTCTGTGCCAGTTGCTTTGTGGGAAAGCAAGACACAGATATTTTAAATTATCAAATACGACTAGTGGCTGCTTTGGGGGGGGGGATATATTGCATTTTTCTTTATATACATATACACTACAAACATGACTGGGATTTCCATTTATACCCCCCCTTTCTCTAACACCATTCTCTCCAGGATCAGAGAAGCATGCCTATTAGATTAGACGCTGGGGTTCCTAGAGGCACCTGCTTGGCCACTGTGCGAACAGACTGCTGGACTTGATGGGCCTTGGTCTGATCCAGCAGGGCCTTTCTTATGTTCACTGACGATTTGCTTAAGATTTCTGAAAGATATAGCAGAGTTAAACTGCGGAACTCCCTGCCCCAGGATGTGGTGATGGCTGCCGACTTGGAAGGCTTTAAGAGGGGAGCGGACTAGGGTTGCCAGGTCCCTCTTCGTCACCGGCGGGAGGTTTTTGGGGCGGAGCCTGAGGAGGGCGGGGCTTGGCGAGGGGCTTCAATGCCATAGAGTCCAATGGCCAAAGGGGCCATTTTTCTCCGTGTGAACCGATCGTTTACCGGCTGGAGACCAGTTGCAATAGCAGGAGATTCCCAGCTACTCCCTGGAGGTTGGCAACCCTACTCCGTCCAGATTTGCCCACGGCTGCCCGGCGAGCGCGTGGCAGAGGAGCGGACGGAGGGCTCCGTCCAGCTCGCCACCGGGTGGGAATGCGGCAAGACCGCCCGATCTCGCTGCGGCCAGCTTGCCCGGGCCGTGGGGCGGGCCTGCGGCGCGCCAGGCCTGCAAAGGCCGCGCGGCTTCCTCCGCCCCGCCGCTAATGACCAGGCGGCTCCGTCTCCCCCAATTAACGCGGCGGGCCCGCAGGGCGGCAGGAGAAGCCGCGGCGCTTTCCCGCGGCCTCGGGGCACCCGCGCCGGCAGCCCGCCCAGCCGGCCCGGCCGGACACGCGTCTCCGCCTGGGAGCGGCAGAGAGAGGCGGAGAGCGCGCGGACCCGAGCGCAGGGAGGCGACGGCTGCGCGGGCGCTCGTTTGCCCAAGCCGCCCCTTTTGCCCAGGCGGAGGTCCCTCCGGGGGGAACCCCCCGTTTGCAGAACGTCTCCCCTGAAGGACAGCGTTTCAGCTGCGCTGCGAGAATACGAAAAAGGGATATTTTTTGGGGGGGGGAGAGGGAGACAATCAAGGGCCATTTGTGCACGAGAGGTTTTGCCTTGGATTTGCCGCTCTCTAGATGCGTCCCCCCCCCCCTCCATCCATGTTCTCAAAACTCAACCATCAGCCCTTTTGCAGCGTTTTGAGACTTCGGATGGGGAAAAGGTGCCCCCAAGGGAGCGGCAATTCCAAGGCAAAACCTCGCGTGCATAGACGGCCAAGAAGTCCCCTCCGATCGCCACGTTAGAGCTCCAGCGGGAACTGCCCGCCTGCGTGGAGCCAGAGGGTGCCTTTTGTTCCTCCCTTAATTGGGCCGTTTGTTGTGTAACCGCTGGGCCGCTCCGCGTGAGCGCCGACAGAAGGAAACCCGAGCCCCAGACGCGCTTCCCTGGCGGCTCTGCGTCCCCCCCCCCCTAGCCGTCCCCCCCCCCCTAGCCGTCCCCCCCCCTTTCCTTCCCTCCCCTCCTTCCTCCCGCAGAGCTGCTGCGGCTGCTTGTTTGCACTCGGCTTATCCGGAGCGGAAATTCCTTTCCGTTTTTGTGAATGACAAACTCATTAACAATTCATCAACACAACCCGTTCCAGCCGGCCCGTCTCCAGGGCGACGGCCTCTTCCGCGCGCGCTCATTGGCCGAGCCGGAGAATGTCTCCATTGAGACGTCCCGGGTTTGTATCCATTGAGGAACCGCCGGGCGCGGGAGGGGCGGGGGAGGAGAGCGAGCGCGCGCGGGGGGGGGCTGATTAAAAGGGCCATTGATCCCATCAAGGGGACTCGGGAGGAAGGGAGAGGAAGGAGGAGACGGAGGGGGGCGGGAGGCGCCCTGTGAGCAGCGGGCGCTGGGGCGGCGCGGAGTTGCACCCGGGAGAGGCAGGCAGGCAGGCAGGCGGCGGGCGCTGGAGGGACGGCGCGGGCTGGCTCTCGGCTCCCCTGGCATGCCTCGCTTGCGGTTGTAACGCTCTGCACCTCGGCTCGGCTCCTCTCCGGCGGAGGAAGAGGAGGGGGAAGCCGAGCTCGGAGCCCCCCGGCCGTTCCCGCCTTGCAGGCGCGCGGAGGGCCTCCCCCGGCCGCCCCCCCTTCCCCGATGCTCGACACGCTGCGGCCGCCGGCTCCCCCCTTGGCGTCGGGCATGGCGCTGGGCAAGACGGTGGCGTGGCTCCACGAGCAGCTGGAGCGGGGCGCCGAGCGGCTGCTGCTGGTGGACTGCCGCCCGCCCGAGCTCTACGAGTCGTCGCACATCGAGTCGGCCGTCAGCGTGGCGCTGCCGGGCCTCCTGCTGCGGCGCCTGCGGAAGGGCAACCTGCCCCTGCGCGCCCTCTTCGCCAGCGGCGAGGAGGAGCGCGAGCGCTTCGCCCGCCGCTGCGGCACCGACACCGTCGTCCTCTACGACGAGAGCAGCGGCGACTGCAACGAGAACGCGGCCGGCGGCTCCGTGCTGGGCCTGCTGCTCCAGCGCCTCCAAGGCGACGGCTGCAGGGCCTTCTACCTGGAAGGTGAGCCGGCAACGCGGCCGGGCCGGCGGGGTCCCCCCGCCAACTCCTCCCCCCCCCATCGCCTAGGGAGCGTCTCGACCCCAGCCCCCTCTGCCTGGCCAGAAGGCGTCCTCGCCCCCTCTTGGCAGCCTCTGAGCCTAGCCAGATGGCCCGAGGAGCGCGGGGGGGGGATCCTCCTGGCTTAGGATGCCTTCTGCGCGGCCCTCCTGGCAGGTGGATGCTTGTGCTCGTCCCAAGGGGCCTTCGGGGGCACCCCGGCTCCAGGCTGCAGTTCAGGCGCCTCCAGGGCCGGGGCCAGTCATTTTTGCCCCCGAGGCAAGGCGAAGTACTTGCGCCCCCCCTTCCCCGTTGCTAACCAGTTTTTAAAAACAGATGCCTTGTAGAAAAATAAAAGCACAAAACTTTTTATAAGACGTTATAATTGATTATATTCCATCGCACTGTTGTGGTACTTATCTTAAAATTTCTCTCTCTCTCTCTCTCTCTCTCTCTCTCTCTCTCTCTCTCTCTCTCTCTCTCTCTCTCTCTCTCTCTCTCTCTCTCTCTCTCTCTCTCTCTCTCTCTCTCTCTCTCTCTCTCTCTCTCTATATATGTGTGTGTGTATATATATATATATATATATATATATATATATATATATATATATATATATATACACACACACACACACACAAATTGTCAGTTGCATTTTTCTCAAGAAACGAATCAGTTGAAAACTGGGCCCCTGGGGCCAGTTCTGCGCCCCGCTGAGGTCCGCACCCTAGGCGACTGCTTCGTTTGCTCTAATGGTAGAGCCGGCCCGGGGTGCCTCTTTCTGCCGGCACCTTTCCAAAGATCCTCTGGCCTTCTCTCTTCCCCTCCCCAAGACGCTCTGTGTGTGTTCCGGCTGGGGAGGGGAGGGAGGAGGGATGGCACAGCCCGTTCGTGCCTTTGGTCTCCCGGAGTCAAACAAGCTTAAAGCTCTTGGGGGATAAGCGTGGAGTTGTAGGAGCAAAATGTCAGAAAGGAGAATCCCGTGGAGTTGCCGGGGTCCTGGCTGTGTTGTCTGGAATAAAGCCTTTTCAAGCAAGGGTTGACCTTAAGGAGGTCTGATAATCCTATGGGGACTTTTCTGCTTTTGTTTGGAACATCAGAGGCTCTTGGATAGAAAATGGGGGGGGTGTCTGCCCAGAGGCAGCCCCTCCCTCAAAACATACCAGGTGAAGGAAAGGTGTATTTCCATGGTTTCATCCGAATCTACACTCTGAGCATAATGTCTTTTTACGATTTGAGATTGGCAATATGTGCTCGCCAGAGATGTCCCAAGGCATTTTGGTGCCTGAGGGAAAGAATCCAGGTGGTACCTTGAGAATAAAACAAAGCATCGGATCACAGTTCTCCTTCCCAATAGTTATTAGGAAGGAAGCCTGCTTTGCAGCTGCAGAGAACTCTTCTCCCAAGGGAGAAAGGAACTGTTTGAAGAGCGCATTTTATTTCAGAGTGTTTCAGTTATGTAGATTGCTGCTCGCCTTGTTACCTCGTAGGCTTATTTTTAACATTTTATTGTGACAGTCTGCCCCCCCCCCAAGGGAGCCTCATTAGACCTCTTCCAGTTCTGCATCTCCCAGGTGGACTGAAAAAGCTCACCGTGTGCTCCTCTCACCAAACTCACCTTTTTCTTCTGCATTTCCTTTTTTCCCCTCAGGTGGTTTCAGCAAGTTCCAGGCAGAGTATGCCCTTCATTGTGAGACTAACCTGGATAGTTCATGCAGCAGCAGCTCTCCCCCTCTGCCAGTCCTGGGCTTAGGAGGTCTCCGAATCAGCTCAGATTCCTCTTCAGACATTGAATCCGACATTGATCGTGATCCCAACAGTGCCACGGACTCGGACGGCAGCCCCCTGTCCAACAACCAGCCTTCTTTCCCAGTGGAGATCCTTCCTTATCTCTACCTGGGCTGTGCCAAGGATTCCACTAACTTGGATGTTTTAGAAGAGTTTGGCATTAAATATATCTTGAATGTCACCCCCAACCTGCCTAACCTCTTTGAGAATGCTGGCGAGTTCAAATACAAGCAGATCCCCATCTCTGACCACTGGAGCCAAAACCTGTCTCAGTTCTTTCCCGAGGCCATCTCTTTTATAGGTGAGATTCAGATCATTAATAACTGTGACATGAGTTTTCGCTGAGTTTTCTTCGTATTACCATTGTTAAGATACTAGCAATGAGTTGCATTGTTAGAACTTGGTATGCAGTTTTAAAGCCCATCAAGATTTAAGAAGTAGAAATGTATTTATGTTCTCCCCCCCCCAGCTTAGCCATGTCCCGCTAAGAGTTTAAGTTTGTAAAATGACATTATAATTTTAATAAAGCATAACTTCAACAGACAAATTTTCAGCAAATTGGAGGACAATTGTCTTTTAAAAACACAAAGCTGTGTTTGATTTACAAGAGGAAAAGCATAAAGATTTTTCCAGTTTTATGCAGAGAGAAGGAAAATGCTTGCTCAGAGCAGAACTGGGTTAGAACAACATCACAGAATGCCCCGGGACCACTCTTGTTTATATTAACCCTGAACTGGCTTGATTTCTTTCACATTGTACTATATCTAAGTCTTTCTTGTTTTGTTCCATTGACTTTCATCAGGCTAGATTGACCTCAGTGTAAACAGTTTGTATATTGAGTTCTTTATGTATACTATTTCTAGAACCCAAGCAGAGTGGCAACACTCACATGCTTCCTCTTGCTCTCAAGTTCTCCTTAAAATCATAAGGAGGTATCTCTTAAAGTTATTGGATACACTCATTCTAGATTTAGAAATATACCTTTGGTGTCCCTTTGTGAAACCACTGAATTATGCCCTTTCTCATTCAGGAGAGTCAGTGTGTCATCTGTCAGAATACTGTGCTGTAATCTGATTGAGTGATCCTGGTAATAGGGCGGAATGTAGGTAATCTGAACCTAGCAGGAAGAAATGTGGGCTGGAAGCCACAAAGAAACTAATCTCTAGGCATTATAGTGCATTTCCTATTACAAAGGAACCCATTTTCTAGCAATGTTGACATCCTGTTTCTCCTAATGGGCTGTCCTCTGTGACTTCCCGTTTTTCTTTTAAACCAGCTGAATACCTCCATTGTTCAGCTGTACTGCACACCAGTTGGAGAATAATTTAATAGACCTTTGCAATGTGCTCATCTCTATAAAAAGGTGACATTGTAGGGTTTCCTCTACTTGCATGCTTACTTTTTGTGATCCTCAAAGAAATACTATTGCCCTTGTGAGCTGTGGGACCTCCTGGAATCTGCTTCTATATCTGCTATCATAGGTCGCTGCCTATTTCTGCTCCTACCATCAAAAACAGCCTTTAACCTACACATGCTTTTTCTATTCTTGGGCTATTGGCTACTGTTAACATCACATACAATCATCAGAATCTCACAGTGTAGCTGTGACTATACCATCAGACTGCATGTTTGAATGTTCGCATGTGAACCAAAACTGGTTGCTGCATGTGGAAAACTGGTATGTCAAAAGACCGCTGGAATTTTTCTCCATGGTGCTCAGTTTATCAGGATAAGCATTTTCGTACATGTTCCCACGTGCAGTCTGAAGTGGTACAGGCTGCATCCTGTAATTCTGCAGATAATGTAGCTCTTTTCTTTCTTGGTAGAGCTGGGCTGTTCAAGTGTTTAACATGCTTGACTGGATGAATCTGTCCCGTTTCCCCCCCTTCTTCACAGGATCTGAAGGTGATATGGGTGGTTCTCCCCATGTCCAACACAACAACCCAGTGATATACGTTAGGCAGTGTGAGAGTAATTGATTTCAAGATTATCCAGTGGGCTAAATGACTGAGCGGGGATCTGAACCTGGATCTCCCTGGTCTTAGTCCTGCATGCTAGCCAGTATACCACATTGGCTAACCACACTAAGAGGCCCCAGTTGAAGGCCTTATCTGCCATGGGCTGTTTTGTGTGGCTATGGCCAAGTAGCAAATAGGAATAACTGTGGCCTGCCTCAGAGGGTTCTTGGGAAGCCAAACTAAGGAACACCTTGGTGGTACAGTGCAAAATAGATATGAGATACCATGTTGTTTATTCTCTTACATGTATATTTTGGGTTTCATGTAGCAAGAGAGGCTGAAAGAACATATTCATTTTATGCTCTTTTGTCTTTGTTCTTTTTTTCCCGTAGATGAAGCTCGGGGGAAAAATTGTGGAGTGCTAGTCCACTGCCTGGCAGGGATCAGCCGCTCAGTCACAGTGACGGTTGCATATCTTATGCAGAAGCTCAACTTGTCCATGAATGATGCCTACGACATTGTCAAGATGAAGAAATCCAACATCTCCCCCAACTTTAATTTCATGGGGCAGCTGCTAGACTTTGAGAGGACTCTGGGGTTGAACAGCCCCTGCGACAACCGCGTGCCCAGCCAGCAACTGTATTTCACCACTCCTTCCAACCAAAACGTCTTCCAAGTGGACTCCCTGAAGTCCACGTGAACTCCAGACAGTCCCCACCTCTTCCAGGCACGGGTCATGTGATTATTCCTCCATGCTTCTCTTTGAAAGCAGCAAAGAAGCAGCAGCTTTCTTTTGTGGGCCCTGCTTATTGATCAGTGGCCGCCTGTGTGCTTATATCAATAAAAAGGTTACAATGTTTGGAATCGGAGGTTGCAAAGAGAGGGAACTTTCTGTGTTCCCTGGGGAAAAGAAATGTAAAATATTGCCTGTAGGTAGGCAGCAGATTTTGTTCAATGCACAAACACTCACCTATGCAGTGTGTTGGAACTGGAGGTTTCCAAACACAGGTAGGGGAGAATTGGATACCACGAGCTCATGCCCTCTAGCGAGACTGGGAGAAATGTATTACTTGCATTTGTAATATATATTGTTGTCTTCAGTGAAGACTGTTTCCTTTCCTCCCCTTTTTTCCTTATTTTGATTTAGAGGAGCCAAAGAGAGGTTTCAGCTCAATGTATTTGGAATATTTGTTTGCCAAGAGCTTTGTAATGCTTGGCTTGATCAATGTAAATGTTTAATCTTGAATTGATAAGCAACATCAGTTTTGAAAGACAGGTACATGAGGTCGCCCTACGGATGCCCTCTTGTCTTCCCTCTTCAGCAGTTTTTTTATTTCTGGAGTGCAAAAGGACACATTTGCGTCGTGCTTAATTTTACCACTGAAATGTTAGACTTTGTTCCTCAGATATCTGTGCTTTTGAGGGTTGGTCCGTTCACATTTTGTGAATGGATGAAGTCTATATTTTTGTATATTGTTTTCTTTTGGGGGTGTGCTATCAATTTAGGTTCTCATTCTGACTTTTTTTGCGCCTTACCTTTGTAAATAGCTTAGTTTTTGTTGGGAAGAGAGTTATGTCTTCAAAAAGAAGATTGTTTTTTGTCCAGTTTTTAAAAGACACACACAGATGTGCTAAATAGTGCATTACCTCTGTACAAACTCTTCAGGGAGCTTCACCTCAAATGCAATATTTTGCATTTATTTTTGTAAAAATATACTGGAAGTGTGTGTGTGAGCATGTGTACCTGTGTATATGCAAGAGCTTCTTGCACACAATTGTCAATAAGGGAGAGTCTAATTTGCTGGTGTAAAAGTTGGGATTTTATTCTAAGAATGTAAGGTAATAAATTATTAATAAATAACTATTTTTGGCTATTGAGAAGAACTGGACTAGTTTGTTTTTCTATTTAGGGAATGCAACAATTCAAAAAGTGTGTAACCATTTAATATTCAAATAGGGGTTGTGATGAAACTATCTTGCAATTTTTGATCCTGAACTCTTTCAACCTGACCCAAAGAAGAAAAGCTGCACTCACAAGCTAATTTTTGCACTCATATAATTTACTGGATTTGAAACTGCAGGCTTAAATCAGGTGTATGTCTAAGTATGGGCCATCGATCCATATTGAATATTCTTCCCAGGGGTACATTGAACCCCATGTTTTAATGCATGTCATATTGAAATTAAAACCGTGCAGGTGGATAACCCTAATCCAAGTGCACATCTTGGTGGCGCAAGGGTTAGGAGTGGTGGACTCTGATCTGGATAACCGGGCTTGATTCCCCACTCCTCCATGTGAGCAGTGGACTCTAACTTGGTAAACTGGGTTGGTTTCCTCACTCCTACACATGAAGCCAGCTGGGTGATCTTGGGCTAGTCACAGTTCTCTTGGAACTCTCAGCCCCACCTACCTCACAAGGTGTCTGTTGTGGGGAGGGGAAGGATAGAAGTTTGTAAGCCGCTTTGAGACCCCGGTAGAAAAAAGCAGGGTATAAAAACCATCTCTTCTTTCATGTACTGGTCTCTGAACAGTAGTATCCGGAAGTATTCATGCAGCCAACTTTCCATATGGTGTTAAAACTGGAATTTCAATACCAAATGGAAAGACAGTGTCTGTTCTCAATGGCTAGGCCAAATTAATGGGTTTGAGTTACAAAATGCTTGGTACCTTCAATTAGAAGTCTCAGGTATGCTTTAGAGAAGGCATCCCCATTTTGTTAGACTGGAGTAACTCTCCTTAGGTCTGCACTTTATGCGTAGAGGCCAGATACAACTGTAGATTACATGCCTCATTATGTACTATGGCTGGTTGATTTTTGCCCCTGGATGGGTGGACTTCTCCCACTAAAGACATTGCAGTTGATAAGATAGGAGGTGACAGGAAGACTAGCTGTGATATTGTATACTTCCACAAAAAAAAAAATGTTGATCTGCAATAGCTATGGTAACCGCATTTGTAATACTGCATACAGTTCAGGTCATCAAACAATAAGCATGGGCTGGAGGAAGTGGACAGGACTTTTTCTCTTCCATGACAACAGAACTTGGGATAAAGTAGTAAAGATGACAGGTGGCAAAATCAGGACTGACAAAAGGTAGATAGGGTGATGACCATTAGACGAATCCATGGAGCATAGATTCATTAAAGGCTCTTAGCCGTGATGACTCAATGGAATCTCCATGGTCAGGCAACATTAACCTTCTGAACATCAGTGATGGGGGCAACAACACTGCCGGCCCTCCAGTGGCATCTGATTGGACTCTTGGTGTGGTCTAACAAGGCTGCTTTTATGCTTCTGTGCATGCAAGGTATTACACAAGTATTAAGTTTAGGGCATGGTGTAGTGGTTTGGAGCGGTGGACTCTGATCTGGAGAACCGGTTTGATTCCCCACTCCTCCCCATGAGCGGCAGAGGCTAATCTGGTGAACTGGATTTGTTTCCCCACTCGTACACATGAAGCCAGCTGGGTGACCTTGAGCTAGTCACACTCTCTCCCCACCTACCTCACAGGGTGATTGTGGTGGAGAGGGGAAGGGAAGGTGATTGTAAGCCGGTTTGAGTCTCCCTTAACTGGTAGAGAAAGTCACCATGTAAAAACCAACTCCTCCTCGGGAGACTATTAAGATAAGCAAGCAGATGTCAGAAGAATTTCTTGGAAAATTGCATCAGCACACCACCAAGAGAAAATGGTAAAAATGGAAGTCACTATCCCTATATTGTTGCTTTGAGTAATGCTAGTCTTTCAGCTTTGGTGGCATTTTATTTCTCCAGCCAGGATAGAAGGGAAACAGCCATTTCATGTTGATTGGAAGCCTAAGAGACTGATGGTAAATAACAGAGAGACCCAATGGCTCAGGCTTCGGTTGAACCAGGTGAAAATGCCATTATGTCTCCAAAGGGCTGTAGCAGGATGGAAGCCCTTGCTCTACAGGGTGCAGAAGCAGTTAAGAGTGTCGCCGGTGCGTGAATGGCGCCGTTCCTTACCTAAACCCCTTCAGACAATTCTCTTTCCAATCCAAAGACAGCAACTCTGGCACAGAAAGGCCGTCCTCCAGCACTTCCTGCTTCTTTCAGCCAAGCTTTATGCATAGCTGGCAAATTCTCTGGTGTTTATAATCTGGAGAGAGTCTAGCCAACAACATGAATAGTGCGCCCTCCTGAATGCTACAACACTGTGAACGGACGGAACAATCCGAAGGGGAGGGAGGAAAGGAATGAATCAGTCTCCTGGAGCCTTGAATTAATTCATAAACCGTGGAAATAGATTTGGGCTGCCTTGTGCTAATCCTGCATCGAAGGCTTTCTGTTCTTGGCCTTCCCCCTGTACTGTGTTGTTCAAAGCAGAAAAGTGCAGGCAGCTCTAGCAATTTCCTGTCCAGCTGCAGCTCAAGCTTTTTTTTTTTTTAATATGGCCTGTGGATAATTTTAGGCAGTTTCCTCTTTGTGGATTATTAATCTGCTTTCTTCATCCAGCCCATGGAGCTGGGCTCCTACTGTTCTGCCGAAACCAACAGATGGCCTCCCCGGCACTTCCTCTCCTTTCGCGGTGGGTTTGCTGTCAGGCCACTTCTGAAATTAATAACGTTTTCTGGCTGAGTGCCACAGGCCATTACCACAAAGGGGAAGTAACACATCTGAATAGCAGGAAGCCAGGCAGGGTCACAGTGTGAACTAAACCAGCTGAGCATAATTTGAGCCTCTCCCATTCAGCAAGTGGACGGCTTCCTCTTTTTTTTTTTCTTGGTTCACTGGAAAACCTTTGCATTTCATCAGCAATTCAGGCAACTGAAAGAGTGAGCGGCCAGTTGACATCAAAGGCCTGCAATTCCTAGGCACGGCGGACATGCGTTGGGGTAGACGAGTGCAGGGGGAGTTCTTGCAAGAGTTCTGAGTTTGGGAGCACTTTTATAAAAGGATATAACCCCTCCCCGTGCCATTTTAGCCCGTATTCTGGGTTGTGCCCACATATATCAACGACGGTCGATCACGGTGGGTAGCCGTGTTAGTCTGTCTGCAGAAGCAGAAAAGAGCAAGAGTCCAGTAGCACCTTAAAGACTAATAAAATTTCTGGCAGGGTATGAGCTTTCGTGAGCCACAGGAATCTGAAGAAGTGAGCTCTGCCTCACTAAAGGCCATACCCTGCCAGAAATGTTATTATATACATGAATTTAATATGCAAAACATAATTTTTATGAGGGCCTGTCTGGAGAGCAGTTAACAGTTATCTTTAAATCGGAATCTCAACTATGATGCTGTAACCCAAAGATTCTTGCATTTTTTTTGAAGGCAGGTTGGGCCTAGGGTTGGGAAATTCCTGGAGATTTGGTGGCAGAGCCTGGGGTGGGGAGGGACTAGGGTTGCCAACCTCCAGGTACTAAATCTAAGCAATAGTTACGTGTGCTGAATAAACACTAGTTGAAGAGAAAAACAGCACCAGCTCTACAATTAAAACAATGCCGAAAAATATAATCCACCACTGGGAAATTCAACGAGGTAAGAGTGAAACAATTCAAGCAAAAAGATGTATTAAAGCACACCTAGGAATTATATACAATCAAAGCAAATATATATATATGGTTACTACACCAATAATAAAGGCATACAAGCCTTAAGTCAGATCCAAATGATTCTTTCCACTGTCCAAAATTAATAGTCCAAATGAATCAAATCAAATCATCCATCTTCCGTGGTTTACAGTACAAAGTCCAAGTTCCAAAGTAGTCCAACAGTTATAAGGAAATAATGCCACCTCTGGATTTGTGTGCGTTTCGCCAAAGGCTTCTTCAGTTGATTCACAGCTCATGCGGGTACAAAGACCTCATTAGCCGGCTGACCCTCAAGGGCTCCATTATCTCTCTATATCTCCAGCCGATAGAAATCAGTTCACCTGGAGAAAATGGAGAAAATGGCCACTTTGGCAATTGGACTCTATGGCACTGAAGTCCCTCCCCTCCCCAAACCCCACCCTCCTCAGGCTCCACCCCCAAAATCTCCAGGAATTTCCCAACCAACCCGGAGCTGGCAACCCTAGGAGGGACCTCTGCGGCTATGTCATGCCATAGAACCTGCCCTCAGAAGCTGTCATTTTCTCCAGGGGGACTGATCTCTGTGTTCTGGAGATCCGTTGTCATTCTGGGAGAACTGCACACCCCACCTGGAGGTTAGCAACCATAGTTGGGCCTCAAAGTTGTAAAGCCGCTACTACTGATTTCAGGAACAGGAAAGTCATTATATGCCATGGTGGAGCTCAGCATTATGGTAAGATTGTCTGGCTTCCATAGTCATTTCCTCTTGTAAGCCTTATCACCCACCTGAATGCTACCCAGTCCTGGTGTTTGTGTTCTTTTAAAAAACCAATGCCCTTGCCCCAGTCTTTTTGTTGGGGTTAGGGTAAGGTCTCTTGGGTATGGTGGTATTACTTTTGGCAGCTGCTAAAGTGGCTGATAATATCAATAGTAAATCTTCCACACTTGAGGTGAAACCTCTCACAATGCACAGAGATGGGTTCTCTCCTTGGAAATGAAAAAAAAAAAAGAACATTAAAAAGATCTGCCTTGTGGCTCTGGGACAGATGATGTGCATCCCAGCTGAAAACAAAAAGTCAGGAAAAAGATTTTGCTGTGTATGTGTTTCTAAGTTTATATGGATTTTATATTCTAAGGCTTTATGGTTTTTAAGCCCTGACCGGGATAGCCCAGGCTAGCCTGATTTCATTGGATTCCAGAAGCTAAGCATAAAAACATAAGAAAGGCCATGCTGGATCAGACCAATGTCCATCAAGTCCAGCAGCCTGGTCACACAGTGGCCAACCAGGTCGCCCCTGCTTAGTACTTGGATGGGAAGCCACCAGAGAAGTCCAGAGTTGCAATGCAGAGGCAGGCAATGGCAAACCACCTCTGAACGTCTCTTGCCTTGAAAACCCCATGGGCGGCCATAAGTCAGCTTTGACTTGATGGCACTTTCCACCTTGTAATGCCCATTTTAAGGTATTGCTGTTATTATTGTATTATGTTTTATGGTTCTATTATTTTATTAAGGTGGCTGTTCTTAGCCAACTTGAGGATGACATTGTCAGTAGGTGTGATATAAGTATACAGAAGAGAGTAAATCTCCTCTACCAGATATCAGGGTAATCAGAGCAAACGCTTGTTCTCTGTTGTCTTTTTCAAGGACTGTAATATTTTCTTCTTCACTAAATCACTAACTCTACCCTCATGCCTTCCACCTTCATATTGCTTCATACACTTATTGTATCTCTCTTCTTTTTCCACAAGGAACCAAATTCAAGGCCACCTGAGAAAAATTCAGGACCACCCACTCTTTTAGGGAGTCCTACTTTTACGTTTGATAATTAAGACCTGTCTCAGTCATCTGGCCAAGGATGTTAAAAGTTCCAGTTTTCAAATGAGGGGTTCTGTCCTTTTTAGTTGTTTTTATGGTCTGCTTCTACCCAAATCCACAAAGGCAACGAAAGAGAGAGAAACAAAAGCATAACTATATCAGCACACTGGATACATTTCCTAATAATTGAAAATACTCTTGCTAGTGAGATAAGCTCTGGAATTCCACCACTCCTCCAGCAATGGTCTAGAGCAGAACAAGAACAACTATATGGTGGGTTTTTATTTTATATTATTTTATTTTATTTTATGGGTTGCTTGAAAACTGGTTCCTAGTTACCCCATTGACTTAATTCCAGCATGACACTGGAGGGAGGGTCTCTTCCTCTCACCTAGTCATGTGGGGATTCAGGGATTAACCAAAAATGTTCCAGTTGCCATTTGCAGTTGCAGGATGGGTTACTGTGCACAAGCAGACCTGTCATACTTGGGGCATCTCCGTCTCTTTTCCACACTACACTGAGTCTTCCTGCCAGATCACAGCTCCCTAGGGCAGGGGTGTCAAACATAAGGCCCGGGGGCTGGATTCGGTCCCTTGAGGGCTCTTATCCGACCCGCGAGCCAGCCGAGGCAGCCAACCCCCCCACTCTTGATCTGGGCTGGTGAGGCATGGCTTGGCCCGACCAAATGACATTTATGTCATATCTGGCCCTTGTAACAATTGAGTTCAACACCTCTGACCTAGGGTTTTACAGAAAAGCCAAACTGTTCCATTTTAGATATAGATATGACCAGCCCTGTCACCACAAGGCAAGGCAACAAAGCAAGGCAACAAAGTGCCTGAGTTTCTCTTTAAAGTGGTAATGAGGATGCTCAGATTTGCTGTCTTAAAGGACTTTCACATGCATGACGACCGACCCCCAGAACACTCTGAGCTTCTAGCTGTAAGTCTATTTCCACCAGTTGTTTGTGTTTTAATTTTATGTTCCCACTACAGCTTATGCTTCACAGGGAAGTCTCTTCTTTTGAAAACCTCTCCTACGGATGAGAGAGAACTAGCAACTCTTGTTCATTCTGCATGTCCCTTTCTTCTTGATCTTGCATGTATCCATTAACTAGTGAAACATTTTTAAAAAACAAATTAGGTCTCTTGTACTTTCTCCAAGTCATATGGCATTGTCCAAAATAAGAAAAGTATTCTCTAATCTTATCTGCGAGAGATCTCAAAAGGATGACTGAGAAGAAATGTGATCTGTCCCAGCGAGCAATCCTAAGCAGGTCTACTCAGAGGTAAGTTTCATTTTATTCAGTGGGGCTTGGTGGTGGATAGCTGATTTATGGCGACCATGTAAAATTTCCAAGGCAAGAGGTGTTCGGAGGTGATTTGCCATTGCCTGCCTCTGTGTGAGCTGAGAGAGTTCTCAGAGAACTGTGACTGGCCCAAGGACACCCAGCAGGCTTAATGTGGAGAAGTGGGGTATTGAGCCCGGTTCTCCAGATTCGAGTCCACCACTCTCACCGACTACACCACACTGGCTCTCCTCAGTGGGGCTTACTCCTGGAAAAATTGTTTTTAGGACTGCAAGCCCTGTCCTCCCAGTTATCAGAAAGACTAATACTAGCGGTGGCCTAGAATGAGGTGACCTTCTTTCAGAAAAGAAAGTAGACAGCTGATCTTGAGAGATATAAAGGAATACTATTCCCAGTCCCTCCTTCATTTATCTCAGCCTGCTTGCTGTTCATCCTTAGGCCTTGAAGGTGTCACAAGACTTTTTGGTGTTGCTGCAGTCTCATGTGGCAATCATCTGGAATTTGTCCTCTCCGGAAACTGTTCGATCGTTTCCCCACCTAGCATACCACATTTGGTTTCCTGGCTCTGCCTGCAGGCCTTTATCAAAGGGCGAGTCAGCAGAAATTAAGTAGATAAAGCGTTTCCTTTTACTTTATCTGCATGCCAGGGAAAGAATCACGTATTGAATTCAGCATGGCAGAACCGTTTTGTTCAGCTCTGCAAAGGTTTGGCAGAGAATGGTATGGTTCCGTTCTGTGCTGCCAAAAAATCTAGAAAGGATTATGACGGCTGGGCTGTAGCAGGCACTGGGCTGCTGTGCAGTTCTTGCAATAAAAAAAAAAAATCTGGTCCCTGGGCAGAGTTGATCTGGAGAAGACCCCGTGGCCATTTATGTCTGGTAATTAGCAGTGCGTTCCAGGCTGAAGTGCCCCGCAATTTTTTTTCCGTTTTGCATGCTGAACCATCATTTAGGAAGTGACTGCAAAGCCGCCGCATATCTGCTTCACATTTCTTAAGAGCCTTTTTACCGCGACCTTTTGTGTTTGCTCCGCCCCCACACCAAAGAATCCCCTGAAGGAACCATGCAAAATGACAGCCCTGCGTTAGCTATGCAAACGGCGGTTGGCTAATGGAAGGATCAAAGGAGCAGGCGAGTCGGGGCGGGGGTGGAATTTCTCCTTTTGTGTGGGGACCGTGAATAAGCATTTTAAAGGTTGCATTTTAAAGAAGAGCTTTGAGCAAGCATCAAAATTGACCTTGCATAAACGACCTCTGAGTCTGCAGCCAAACCATTAGTTTCTGGTAAATCCAGGGCAAAGCCCAATTCAGAAGCTGCCTTTTTAAATGAAGTGTATGGCATTTTGGGTTGGGGGGGGGAACAGCTGAGGGGGGGGGAACAGAAAGCCATTATCTTTGCTTTTCTGGTAACTGGTTTCAAAGCAAAGTAGAACAAAAAAAATTTGTTTCAAAGCAAAGTAGAACAAAAATGTTGTGGGGGTCCCCAGACACATGGCTAGGGATATTCACTGTGTGGGCTTCATGTGCTCTGAGCCTCTGGTTCTTTCCACCTTTCTTGCCCTGGATTCCATTGGACATGCAGCGAAGACTCGGATCCCTTGCTGTGCCCGTGGCTCAGAACACTCAACAAGCCTGTGCTTCATTCCCCAACTGCTTCAGCCCCAGCTAGGACCTGAGACTCCAAGACGAATGCCACCAGGGAAGAAATTCATCACTTCCCTCTCTGCCACGTTTTAATCCTGCCTCTTCCTCCAAACTGCTCACAGTCACGCATGTGGCTTTCCTCCTTCAGTTTGATCCTCCTAACACCCTGAGATACATTAGGCTGAAAGAGTTACTGTCCAGAGGTCACCCTAGTGCGCCTCATAGCTGAGTGGGGATTTAAACCCAGGTCTTCCCAGGCTGCCACATGAGCCATTACACAGCAGTTCTAGTTTATAACTTAAGAGTTGACTTTATAATTATAATTTTGTGTTGGAATAGTGATGATGAGGCTGAGTCAACCTTGAGCTGGCTACCTGAAACCGACTTTTGTTGGTATTGAACTCAGGCAGGACTACTCAGTGCCAAATATTTCTGACCATCTCTTTATTCAAAATAACCCTCTCCGTCGTACCTGGGTGGCCAGCAGAACTGGAGAAAAATGTCCTGTCCCTTTAATAGAGACATAAGATGTAGAAATGGGCAGCCAAAGTTTTTCATGGCATGGAGGTCACCTGGAAAATAATATCTTACTAAGTCTCTCTTAAAGAGACAGGATATTTTTTTCCCACCAGGAAATGGTGAGGAAAAACGGTTTTCTATTTTTCCACATCAGTAGTTGGTGGTAAGCCTAGAACCTCCATCCTTTTGTTTGTGAAGATCTAAAGATGCTTCTGTCTTCATCATAAAGAAGAGAAAGCACCAGGGTAGGGAGGTTTGTAGATTAAGCCTGCTATTGGCACCGATATGTATACATGGGCCCAACACATGGTCCCATAATTCATAGTAATCTGTAACAAGAGAATCAGGGGTATGTTTAGAAGAAAAAACAACTGTTGGAGCAAGGGAAGTAGAATCTCAGGGCTATATTTGGGAGGAGAAATAATACTAATCTATTTCACAACTGTGTGAGTTCCGCAGGAGTCAAGAAAGGTTTCCTCCAGCTGGCTGAGATCCACCGATAAAGTGTCCAGCTTGCAGATCTTGAAGACATAATGACATAAAAACGATACTCGGTGGGAGGTCTGTTGACTTGCAGCTGGAGACTGGGGTAAAGGCCTTGTTCATCTTGCCAGAAGCACAAGTGTTCTAGAAATCCATGCTGTGGAGGGCTGTTAAAGACATCTCCTGTTTTCCTTTCCAATGAGAGCCTTGGGAGTGAGGGGTGACTTATAACACTTATATAAGGACTGGTCTATTCCTGCACACAGCCTTCAGTCAGTTACATATGCCACTGGGAAGATTTGCATTTTGTGCTGGGAATAAAGACCCCTCAAAATTCATGGTGAACTGAAAAACAGAAGTGTCAGCTGGAGGTTTATTAGTTTCCTTTCCAGGTTCTCATGCTCTGAGAAAATGAGCAGTTAGCATTGGTGAGAGAATCTTTTTTTAAAGGAGCCAGAAATCGTGAAGGAATGCTACTGCTTCTCCCAGCCTCCATGAAACAGCTGTCTTTGCTATCCAGGTATCTGACAGATTTTCCTTCGTGGGCCAAACAGCAGCTCCAAGAGAAAAGTGTGATATAAATTGCAAAAGTGATCCGGTGGAAAGGCTCTGATGTAAATTCTCTCTCCCTGGCTGCTTTTAGCTTTTTAAAGTAGAGGATCATAGATTTATTGATATATTTGTAATCTACTTTTTTCCTCAGTGGGACCCAAAGTGGCATACCTGTTTCCATTTTTATCCTCACAACAACAACATTGTATGCCAGGTTAGACGGAGAGAGAATGACAGGCCAAAGGTCACCCAGCAAACAACTGCAGCAGTGTGAGGATTTGAACCTGGGCTTCCCAGATCCTAATGCAATACTCTAACCATGCTATGCTAGCTCTCTTCTGCATTACATGTTATCTGGTCAGAGAAGGCTTCCTGTACTCATTAATGTGTTTTTGCTTCCACTGTGTTTAGGATTGCTAGCTCTGGATTGGGAAATACCTAGAGATTTTGGGGGTGGAGCCTGGGGAGGGCAGTTTAGGGAAGGAAGGGACCTCAGCTGGGGAGAATGCCATAGAGTCCACCCTCCAAAGCAGCCATTTTCTCCAGGGGAACTGATTTTGGTTCAGCTGGAGATCAATTGTAATTGTGGGAGATCTCCAGGTACCACCAGGAGGTTGGCAACCTTGTGTTGCATTTTATCATTTATTCACTTTCTTATGGAAATTATTTTTTTAAAAAAAATCTAATGCCATTCTGTAAGGAAGTAATACAAAAGTATCAGCATTCCCCAGAGTGCAGAAAAGTTGATTCAATGTTTATTTCTGCTGCTATCAGCTACGCTTGCCTGGCTCAATAATGAATTAGTGCACAACACACGTCCCAAGCAGAATTGTTTTTATTTTTAGGCTTCATTCTATGATTAATTAATGCTACCTTATGGCTGCTGATGTAAGAAGATCCACACAAATGAAAAGAAACAAATATAGATGATATACAATATGGGGGGTGGAATAAAGCTCTTGTCCTTTTTGCATCTTAGTTGGCTTTATATTATGACAAATGTAGAAAACCACAACAAATGGGAGTCAATTGAAAACAAAAACTCCAGTAAATTGAAACTGGCTGTGGAATGCAATAAATATAACAAGTTTTTAAATGTTAGGGAGTTTCTTCCTTGAGAAGTTCATACAATCTTGATTCAATAGAAATGAACAAGAGTCCAGTAGCACCTTAAAGACTAACAAAATTTCTGGCAGGGTATGAGCTTTCGTGAGCCACAGCTCACTTCTTCAGCTGGTCTGAAGAAGCGAGCTGTGGCTCACAAAAGCTCATAACCTGCCAGAAACTTTGTTAGTCTTTAAGGTGCTACTGGACTCTTGCTCTTTTCTACTGCTAATGACAGACTAACATGGCTACTCGTTGTAACCTTGACTCAGTATTTAACACAGCATGCTAGAAATCTGGGATTCCCCCACCTCTGGCCCAGTTACTATATACCACCTGCAAACCAGGTGGGTAGAAATTCATTACATCTCTGTGCTGCATGCCATAATAAAATCAGAGTTTTCATCTTTAGACTCAAAATTACCAGAAAGAATACAGATCTGACAAAACCTCCTCAGTTGGATCAATGTGGGAGTGGTTACATGGACTGAGTTTTTCCATAGGGGTTCTGGTTGCTGCCTATATGAGCTCTTTGTCATACTCACCAGTTCATTCTACATTTTTAGGCAAAGAAAAAAATTTCTCAGGATTATCTGCAATCATGGTAACCCACTTCACTGGGTGGCTGGAAGAAAAGAATAAGTTAAAGATTTAAAGGTACCCTGTGCACTTGAAAAAGGCAATCCTACTAGTATCAATCCTACTAGTGAGGCACATCTCCAAACATACCAGTTGCCAATGATATTACAAAATGAAGCATGACAGTAAATTGTGATCATTAGAACCTTGTTTGTGTTTTGATGGGGTCTGGTTTCAGCAATATCAGTTACAGACTGAAGCACAGATGTCATGAAAAGGGGGGCAGGAAGTGGGACACCCTTTGAGCTGCACGAAAGATGTTCCCTTCTCTCATGGCACTTAATGAGACTTAGGGTCAAAATAGACATGGCAACAGATCTTGTGTGGGCAGGGGGTTTGCTTCATTTAACAAAATTGTTCCGGTGTGGATGGGATAAACCTCTCTCCCTCTCCCTCCCTCCTCTGTTCCAGTGCCATGGCCTTGAACTAAGTTGGGAGTCCACACAGCTTCTATATCTACTTAACAAATGCTGGGAAAATCTAGTCTTGGATGTCCCAGAATCTCATCAGTTTGGGCCTGGAAAAACGCTCTGCTTTATGGCTACAACAGCCCTGCCATAAGAAACATTGGCTTAGATTTCAATGGATTTGCCAAAAGGCTGCAAATATCAACTCCTATTGGCAGAGGTAGTTGTCCTTTAATGGAAAAACATTACAATGCCTCTTACTATTGTTCACTGTAAATAATTATGCTCAAATAAAGGAAATATCGTATCATTCAACAATGCATTTTCTTGGAGCACATTGATATTCCAGGACAATTTCAGTTATTTCTATTGTAGTATCTTAGCCAATCACAAAATAATGTGGTAATACTGGGACCTAATTTTATAGTGAACCACCTTGCAGAGTTTTTTTTGAGCTAGATGGTAGAATGTAAATCTGCAAATCAATATGTATTTCCCCAGGAAACGTTGATGTTGAGAACCAGCATGGTGTAGTAGTTATAAATGGCGGACTCTAATCTGGAGAACTGGGTTTGATTCCCCACTCCTCCACAAGAGTGGCGGACTCTAAACTGGTGAACTGGGTTGGTTTCCCCACTCTTCCCACATGAACCCATGTGACCTTGGGCTAGTCACAATTCTCTCTGAACTCTCTCAGCCCCACCTACCTCACAAGGTGCCTGTTGTGTGGAGAGGAAGGCGATTAAAGCCACTTTGACACTCCTTAAAGGTATAGAGACAGAGCAGGGTATAAAAACCAACACTTTTTCTTTTTGAAGAACGGACTCTGGAATTGCCAGGTTCTTTCTTATTCCCTATATCCACTGATAATCTAACCTTCTGCAAGTTCCCTTACCTATCTATTTGTCTATCTAATATATATGATTTGCTTTTCATCCCAAAGTTTCTGCCAAAACAGCTAAGGGGAATCAAAATTTAACAGAACCCCTCCCTCAGTTGTGAGGTATTTTCTACTGAGCTAGATTCTTGCATAATGGAGGAATGCCTGCCTGTCTGTCTGCCTGTCTGTTTTCCACCCCCCTTCTGAAGGACCCATTAATGACAGGAAGAGGAATGTCTGCTGAAGACCCAAGACAATGGTAGAGTACCTGGCAGCTTCCTGCCCTCCCTTTGCTGGCTCTCCCCATGGCATTTTGGAAGTGAATGGGAAGATATCTCTTGGCTAGAGCTGGGTGAGAGCTGCCAGGTCCCTCTTTGCCACTGATGGGAGATTTTGGAGGCGGATCCTGAGGAGGGTGGGGTTTGGGGAGGGGAGGGACTTCAGTGCCATAGAGTCCAATTACCAAAGCAGCCATTTTCTCCAGGTGAACTGATCTCTATTGGCTGGAGATCAGTTGTAATAGCAGGAGATCTCCTGCCACTACCTGGAGGTTGGCAACCCTAAGCTGGGTACAGATAAGGATGGAAGGCTGCCTGGCTGCTGTTTCCATTTCTTAGGGCTCCACTCACTGATGGCAGCTGGTAGCTGGAGGGAGAGGAGCTCTCTGGCAGATCTGGTTCCTGACCCAATGGAGGACTGTCTGTTTTTTTCCCTTCCCTCTTCCGGCAGTTCCATTAATGTCAATTGAAACTAGCAATTGGCCTAGGCACAAGCCAAGGGTGCATGCATGTGCTTGGCTCGCCTTCCTCTGATGGCTCATAGCTCCTATCCATTCTTTTAGGCATGCATTTTTGCACCATAGAAATTGTTAAAAGTCAATGTTTTCCCTTGGACTTCTTCCGCTCATGTGCTTAGGATGTACCCGGCACACAGCTATCTTCCAGTTCTAGAGGATTAATATGTAAACAGGCATATTATTCATTCACCCATGGTCTATGGCATCAAGGTCGGACATCTTCCAAGCAAAAATTTAAGTCCAATAGAGCATGGAGCAAATGTTAAATGCTTGGCATTAGTAAATACATTAGGATACAATATTAATAATGGACAGCCTCTGCAGAGTCCTACATTTCATCCACTCTACTTTTCTCATTCTCATGGTGATAACTTCAGCAGATAACTCTGGTGCCAGAAAGCAAACAAAGCTTGTCCTTGTAAAACTCCGCATTGCCAGCTTCAGGAATCCACTATCTCCCTTTGAATGTGGACAAGTAGGCCAGAGGTTTGGTCGAATCCTGAGATTTTGAGCAAATTTAGGAATCTGATATAGATTATAGCCATGATTCAACAAGGCTATCCCATTCAGGGCTTAAAAACCATAAGCAGATTTTTCAACGTGCAGTTCTGTACATCTTTGATCAATAAGAGTCAAAATCAATGAAATTATGAAGATCTCCTGATTATGAACAGATCTCCTGTACATTTTCAAACTGCTTATAGCAGCTGAGGGTAGGGTTGCCAGCTCTGGGTTGGGAAATTCCTGGAGATTTTGTGGGTGCAGTAGAGCCTGGGAAGGGGGGTTGGGGAGGGGGGATTTCAGTAGGGTAGAATGCAATAGAGGCCAACTTCCAAGGAGTCATCTTTTCCAAGGGAACTGATCTGTGTCAGCTGGCGACCAGTTATAATTCCAGGAGATCTCCAGCCACCACCTGGAGGTTGGCAGCTCTAACAGGGGGGACTAGGCAATACAAATAGGAACAATGGGAAACACATTCAACCACTCTCCCCACCACTGAGGTTAAATTATAGCATATCATAATTTAAGACCTCAGCATAATCATAGGCAACATTTTCAAACAGGAGTTGGACATCACCATATGTAATAACTAAGGACTGGTCTTTATGCAAATAGGCAAACCTGTGCCTTTATTTACTTTCTTCATTTATATCCCACCTTGCTTGCCAATGGGTACCCAAAGCAGCTTACATCATTCTCCTCTATTCCATTTTATCCTTACCACAACCCTATGATGTAAGTTAGGCTGAGTGTGTGTGACTAGCCTAAGGTCACCCAGCAAGCTTCCATGGAAGAGAGGATTTGAGACTGGATGTTCCAGGTCCTATTCTGACACTCTTACTGCTGCATAATGCTGCAGAAAAAGAAGCTTTTTTCTACCGTAAGGAGTCTCAAAGCGGCATACAATCGCTTTCCCTCCCCCCCTCCCCATAACAGACACCTTGTGAGGTAGGTGGGACTGAGAGAATTCTGAGAGAACTGTGACTGGCCCAAGGTCACCCAACAGGCTTCATGTGGAGGTGTCTCCAGATTAGAGTCCACTGCTCTTAACCATGACACTACTGGCTGTCTCACACTGGCAGTTCGGGTTCTACAAAGCCAGAGCAATGCCCAGGTTTGCAGGAATAACTTACTTTGAAAAAATCTAATTTTAGAAGTAAAACAAACAAAAAAAGCACACACAATCATGGAAGTAATTTCTGTGCATGCACAGATATTGCACATACAAATCAGAATATGGGTGGCATTAGCAGTTTCTGTAGCAAACCACAATGATGTGAAGAGTTGCCAGGAACCAACTGGTGAAGATAGCAAGGGAATTACTATAACCCTACTCTATGGGAGGTTAGAGTAGGTACACATGAGTATTAAGTGAGAACATATGCAGATGATATGGTATGCATTCTCATAGAACCAAATGACAATGTTAAAAAATGGTTGGATACAATTAAAGCCTATGGAGACCTTTCGGGGTTTAGAATTAATAAAGATAAGACTAAGATATTATGCAAAAATTTGACACAGAAACAAAAAATTGAATTATATAAAATAACAGGATGTAAGGTAGAAAACAAAGTTAAATATTTGGGAATTTGGATTACAACTAACAGTATAAACTTATTTCAAAGTAACTATACAAGAGTATGGGAAAAGATCCAAAGTGATTTAACAAGCTGGCAAAATCTACCATACCTATATCATGGTTAGGAAGGATTTCTATAATTAAAATGACGGTTCTTCCAAAAATGTTATTTTTGTTTCAAAATCTGCCAATTTTGAAGGGAACCAAAATTTTCCAACGGTAGAAAAAAATCTTGGTAAGATTTATTTGGGGGAAAGGCAGACGTAGAATTGCATATAAAAACCTTATAGATGCTAAAGAAAGAGGAGGGCTAGCCCTCCCAGATTTAAGAACTTACTGTCTCACCACACTTACTATGAAGCGACCTGTTTGGGATGGATTAGACAGTGGATTTTATTAAAAAATCCCAGATTGCTAGATTTAGAAGGCTATAACCTGAGATTCGGATGGCATGCCTACCTATGGTATGACAAAGACAAGATAAATAAAGATTTCAACCATCACGTTATAAGATCAAGCTTGTTGCAAGTCTGGAAAAGGTATAAAAGAGGACTTGAACCTAAAACTCCAGGATGGCTCAATCCAATGGAAGCTTTTTCGAGGAGAGGTCCATCAAGAGATCCTAGTGGTAAACCATACCGGGAGTATATACAAAAAATTAACCATCAATGGATATTAAAAAGCAAAGAACAGTTGGATATGTTAGTTTGATTTAAATATTATCAGTTGAATGATATTTTTTTAAAAAGATAAAAAAATGGGATTTACAGAGAAGAAGTCAAATTTGGAGACCATCTTAATTTCAGAGAATAAAGGTCTTATATCAAAATTATATCAATTGTTACTGAATTATAATTTGGAACAGGAAAGAATTAAGGCAGTTATGATTGCATGGTCTCTGGATTTGGGACATAATATAGATTTGGAAGATTGGGAAAGGCTCTGGAAAAAAGAAATTAAATTCACAGTAGCTAATGAGATTAAGGATGTTTATAAGATGTTTTATAGGTGGTATATAACTCCGGTGATGTTGAATAAAATGGACAAGTCCATATCTGAGAAATGCTGGAGATGTAAAGAATATAGGGGGATGTTCATTCATTCGTGGTGGTCCTGTAAATTAGTTAAAATTTTTTGGAAAGCGGATATTCAGGAAACTAACAATTTGATTCAAGGAACTATAAAAAGGGAACCTGCACCCTGTTTAATAGATATCTTTTCTAAAGATATAAAAATGCAGACAGAGTCATCTGTCATTATAGCTTTGCTGCAGCTAGAGTAATAATTGCTAAATCTTGGAAAGGAGAAATTAGGCTAAAATTATAAGACTGGAAAGAAAAACTATGGCATTATATACAGATGGCCAAATTAACCAATAGCCTACAGGGCAAAGATATGGAAGAGTTTAAAAATGACTGGCAGAAGGCCTTTGTATATTGGAAGAATTCAGCAAAGATGGATTTAACCGAGACCATGAAGGAGCTGTAAAAATGTTTTTTTTTTTTGTTATTTATAATAATTTAATTGTTAGAAAATATATGATAACCTGAGTGATACTTTTTCTGGAAATCACACGGGGTGGAGGGCAGGCACTAAATAAGGGGGAGGGAAGTAGGGTGCTTTACTGTTGTAATATATTAAGAAATTTCCTTAATAAATAATAAATTTTAGGGGGGGGGAGTTGCCAAGAACCAACTGGTGAAAATAGCAAGGGAAGGAAGCAGGATAAGTGAGCAGTAAGGGGATGGGGGAGCCAGAATAGGCAAGCTGGGGCAGAGGAGAGGGAGAGGAGCAGAACTGAGGAAGCTGGAATCAGCAGTGAGGGGGGGAAAGTGGGATTCTCCCTCCTCCATGAGTCTTTGGTCGCTATGGGTACCCTCTTGCCACTTCTCATTACCATACACATGTACTTTTGATAGAAATGAAGTTATGGAATTATGTCCATAATAATGCTTATGGTAGGGTTGCCAACTGCCAGGTAGTAGCAGGAGATCTCCTGCTAATTCAACTGATCTCCAGCCGATAGAGATCAGATCACCTGGAGAAAAATGGCAGCTTTGGCAATTGAACTCTATGTCATTGAAGTCCCTCCCCTCCCCAAACCCTGCCCTCCTCAGGCTCCACCCCAAAAATCTCCTGCCGGTGGCAAAGAGGGACCTGGCAACCCTAGCCTATGGTGACTGAGTTCCTGAAATATCAACAATCCATTGACATTACAAATGAGTGGCAATAATTCCTGGAAAATTACTTGGGATAAAATTCTTGATATTAAAATTGATGGAGCTCATCAGCAAGAGAGACTGCTTTGATTGAAATACCAACATTTTAGGTAGCCTAACCTAAATGGGTTAGGTAGATTGATGTAATTTGTATATTTGTGTATTTAAATACATTAAAAGTGTATTTAACTTGTAATTTGTGTATTTGTTTAACTTGTACAACCATCTAGGTTAGGTAGCCTAACCTAAATGGGTAGCCTTACATAAATGGGTCAAAAGCTCTGAAATCTTAAGTCTGGTATTAAATCCTTTTGTTTTGAAAGAATAGTTCAACTTTCCTCTAATCAGCAGAGAAGACATCAAATGTGTTTGACGTATTTTCAAAGGAAACCTCAGAATGTCTCAGTGGAGCAATTTTAATATGAACTTTATCTGGCTAGGCCTTCCTTTATTCAGTTAACATTTCCTTGACCCCGTAGTTCAACCTTTTACATAGTAACCCCAGGCTTTGATAACAGCAATTCAACCTTCACCCAAGCTGATTTTGCTAAATCCACAGCCTAAAGGCCTAAAGGAGAGGATTAACAGTCTTCACCCTAATTACCTGTTATTGTGTAGTTGTTAAAAAGATTTTGGCTCCAGAAGATGAAGGTGTAGCCAGACAGAAGGCAGCCCAGGGTTCAAAAGTCTAGCAGTCTTGGCTCCACAGGTCTATAAAATTGAAGTGTTGACTGAATGCAAACAGCCTTCACTCTGAAAGACCCAGGCCATGGAAATGACAGCAGGCCATCAGTCTTGAGTGGGTGGGGGCACAGTAAAGGGTTCTTTTAATGACTTCTCACTGGCCTGCTAATGGATGGATCTATTGGGTTTCCCCTTTTGTGCAAAAGTCAGACTTTTCATGTCCTTTCTTTTCCTATAATTTAGCTACAGACTAAGTTCCTTTTTTATCTGGGCACTTTGAAAGACATCACCTGACCATTTTGTCCATATATCACCTTTTGAAATGGAGGTATTCCTCTTCTGCTGGAGAGAGGAGGACCGGTCAACATCTTTTATGTTTAGGAAACCTCTTATTTTAAAATATTATGTTTGCCCCTGGAGCAGCACAATTATGTAATAACTGTCCACTGCACAGCACAGCTCCATGAGATTCGAGAGAGCAAGGCTTATTATTTATTCATTTATTTACTGACAAAATTTATTTCCTGCCTTTCTGCCCTTACAAGGGCCACCACAGGGCAGCTAACAATTTAAAACATACACAATAGAATTGCCTTTAAAATCCATTAAAATCAAGCCCCCTCCCAAACTTACATCATTAAAACTATTTTTTAAAGAGTTAAAAAAACACACAGTTAAAATACATACAAAATGGTTAAGGTATATGCAAAACATAAAAACATTGGTTAGGAAGGAAGGATCATTGGGGGAATGCCAAACGAAACAAAAAAGGTACCTGCGTCTCTCATCTTTCTTGTTGCTACATCATTCATTGTGGTGGCTTTTGATTAATTCCAAGCAAGATGAGAACCCCTTGTGGCAGCAGCACAGGATTAGTAGATCTTTTGACCCAAATGTTAAGTAGTCAGTCATCTCTTGCCTCTGGTTGTTAAATGTCAGGCATAGGTCAAAGGGTTTTGTAAAGAATGCAAAGTTTAGAGTTTTTGTTAATTAAGCGGCACACTTCGGAATTCTTTCAAGTCAAGTCTTTAATAAGTGATGCCTTAAATCAACATATTTAAGAAAGCCCAGACTGGGTTTGGTGCCTTGGTTAACTGCAATGCATTTAGTTTTCAAACAAATGGAACTGGAAGGCTACATAGTTTATATTTACTCTTACTGGACTAAAACCACGTTTTGTTATTAGTACAGATATCAACAATAGTTAAAAGTGCTTTTACTTTTATTTCTGGCTCCTGTTAATCTCAAGTGACTTTTTTTTGGTTGCTTCTTCTCTACCCGTCCACTCCAATCACTTTTGGAGGCCTTAGTTTGGGTCCCCCGCACCATCTGAGACTAGATGGGGCCTTCTCGGTCATAGCGGCAAAACTTTGGAACTCCTTCCCCAAGGAGATATGTCTGTTTTCCTCTGTCCTTGTCTTCTGCCCATAGGTAAAGACTTTTTAGTTTTGTTTGGCGTATTCCCACTAACTATTATTGGCCTTCCTCCCTTATTGAGCTGTTACATGTCTTTGTCTGTTCATATGTTTTATTGACTTGATTATTTTAAATATACTTTATTTAACATGTTATTTTAATGAATTTTTCTATTTTTTTGATGTTTGAAGTTTGGGGACCCTATTTGGGTGGAAAGGGTGCACAGAAATGCTCTATATACATACATATATGTTTTTTTTTGCCATCAAGTCACAGCTAGGGTTGCCAGCTCTGGGTTGGGAAATACCTGGAGATTTTGGGGGCAGAGCCTGAGGAGGGTGGGGTTTGGAGAGGGGAGGGACTTCAATGCCATAGAGTCCAATGGCAAAAATGGCCATTTTCTCCAGGAGAATTGATCTCTATCGGCTGGAGATCAGTTGTAATAGCGGTAGAACTCCAGCTATCACCTGGAGGTTGGCAACCCTAAGTCACAGCTGACTTACTGTAACCTCTGGTGGGGTTTTCAAGGAAACAGACATTCAGAGGTGGTTTGCCATTCCCTGTCTTTGCATAACAACCCTGGTATTTCTTGGAGGTCTCCCATCCCATCCAAATATTTGCCAGGGTCAACCCTGACTAGCTTCGAAGATCTGTCAAGATCAGGCAAGTCTGGGCTATCCAGGTCAGGGCCTATTTGCCCACACAGAAAAGCCCTCCTGAATAATTCAGTTTTGCATAGTCTGCAGAAAGCAGACTTCCTAAACTCCTCAGGAAGACCATTCCACAAAGTGGGGGCTACAACAGCAGGGAGCTCCATTAAGATAACCCCTTACTCTGCTTCGGGCTGCTTTTCTTTCCTCTTTTTGCCGTTTTCCTTCCCTGTCCCCCACTCTATGCATCTGACCTTTTATTCCAGGAACCTCCAAATCCCTACAGCAGTCCTACTCCCTTGTTGCAACTACCAGGATCTGACCCTTCAGGCAATTTTATTTGTAAAGTACATGCACACTAGCTTAGTTATAAATTAATTTCTTAAAACCACAGATACTATTTTGCAGATTTTTTTCATCCTACAATATTTAAATACTTGTTAATTTATTACTAACCAGGTTTACCAGTTTACTAATGAGTGATTCTGAGACTTTTATTCACAGATGATCTTCTAAGGAGATGGTTCTTTAAAAATATATATACCAGAATATATAATACACTTATGATATATTCTAATCTAGCAAGGGAGATCGACATGTTCCCTTCCTCTCATACAAATAGCTGTACAAAGGCACATAGTGCTCCTGTACTTTACAAGCACCACTGACCCAGACAAGTGTTTATTTTTATTTAATTTAAAATATTTCTATACCACCTTTCCACCAAACATGGTCCCCCAGGTGGCAAATGTCAAACATTAAAACATTTTAACATTAATTTTTTTTAAATAAAGTATACATTTAATAATTCAATTAAAACATGCAAATAGACATCTTATATTCTATTAGCGAAGGCAGCCAAATCTTTCGATATTTAAATTAGGTGACTGGAGCTGTGAATGAGCAAGACAGATCTTTCTAAAAACCTGAAAAGGGCCTCAGGTTTGCAGAAAAATATGAAATCTAAAAAAATACATTGGAGGTTTAACCCCCACTTAAATGATAAAAGGAACACCTGTAGCTTTAAACAACAGATTCCCTCAGTGGCTGTTGCCAGGCAACCACAGTATTTCAGACTTGATACTGTGAATAAAAAGGCAGGAGGAGAGGATAGGGTCCTTTTCAGGCCCATTTCAGCCTTTGAGGGAGGACTCATCGGGGCCAGGCCTGGCTAGGGTTGCCAGTTCCAGGTTGGTAAATTTGTGTAGATTTTGTGGTAGAGTCTGAGGTGGCAACTCATCCCAGATCTCCAGATGACCTCTTCCAGTGGTTTTACAGAGATGCTGAAAAGCATGGGGTGCAAGATGTAACCTTGTGGAACTTCATAGGCCAGAGGCCAAGGGGCAAAGCAGCAGTCCTCCATTACCACACTCTGAAACCTTCCTTTGAGGTAGGACTGGCACCACTTCAGAACAGTTCCTCCCAGTCCCAGTCCTGAAAGGCGGTCAGGAATGATACCATGATTGATGGTATTAAAAGCCACCAAGGGGTCCTGGAGAATTAACAGGATGTCGTCACCTATAAGCGGGGGTGGGGGGCAATCATCTATGAATAGTGAGGTACCACCTTACTACTTCCATCTGTCCTAAATTGGCATCTTGAGTTTTTGAAAACAGTCTTTCTGGATCATATTGTTTCCTTGGTTAATGGAACAGTAACTCAGTACCCAGGTTCGCCAGCATTTGTTCTATTTTTACCTACAATCCTGGAATCTAAATTTATTCCAAGGTGTCAGAAAAGAGATTGCCTCTGTTCTTTCCATCTAAGGCAGAGAGAGTTCCTCACAGTATTATTTGTAGCAGAAGGCTGCTCGAGCAGCCCACTTAACTGTCATGAATCTGGTTTTCATTTTATAATTTTTTTAATGACAAGTTTGGTAATGGAGAGGAATTTGTGTTTGTAGACCTTGGGAACCAACCGCTATATACTTGGGTGTCAGAAACACCTCACAGAAAGAAGGAATGAGTGAATTTGCTGTCTAGGGGGGTGAAGAAGAATTTCAGCAACCAGGTTATCATCTGGGTGACTTAAGAAAGGTGACTTAAGAGGGGAGAGGCAAACGAGAGCCAGTGTGGTGCAGTGGTTAGAGTTTCAGGTTAGGATCGGCCAGTTACACATTCTCAGCCTAACCTACCTCAGCTACAACAGCCTAACAACCTAGAGTTGTTGTGAGGATAAAATGGAGGGGAGAACAGCGTAAGCTGCTTTGGATCTTATGCTGTCTGTCGGCACTGTGTTATATCCTGTGATCTGCCTTGAGTCTCAGCAAGAAAGGTAAACTATGAGCAAAACAAATAAAAATAAAACTGAGGAGAAAGTCGAGCTGTAAATGTGCACTAGGCACATGTCAGTGGTCCACTTTCCGATTCAAGCCTAAATTCACACTGAAGTAGCCTGAATGTAAGGAATAAAGCTTTCCTTCCTCTTACTCCTAAATTATATTAGCTGCTGGTGTAGGTCCTATATCTGCCTTAAAGAACATCTACAGTCTGGGCAGTGGCCCTACAACAGCTGTAAGGGATAATGAAAAATTGGAAACGCACTTCTTCAAGTTTGGTAGAAATCCTGAGAGTCTGGATAGATGGAAATTAGAAGCAAAGTTTATTGAGGGGAATCATACAAATATATGGGCTGGGCAATGACCATCTCAATCAGACCAAGTAATAGCAAGTATTCAATGATAACGTTAATACTAGAAGCTTATGTGAAGAACCAGTCACCGAGCAAATTATTCATCCGATGGGAGGCAAGAAGCAAACGGAGTGAGAGACAGAAGGTACAGCTGGCTATAGCTTCCTGTCTGGGCTGGTCGGAGCCAAGGTCTAACTCACAAAGCAGGGTCCATGTATCTGGGCAGCAAAGCATCTTTTTTGTGTCTTCCAAACAGGAAACTTCTGTAAGGGCACAGCAGAAGTTCACTTTTTTAAAAAAATAAAGGTTTGTTTTTATAATTAAGGGGATACAGAAGGGAAAAAAAGGGAAGTGTAAAAACCGTTTGATTTACAAAAACAATTTAGCAGATTCAATAGAAAAATAAACTTAGTCGGATACAGTACCATATAACAAGCATGAATATTAATCAAGTACAATAAAATATATCTAAATTTGTAACTGTAAAAATATAAAAATCAATTTATCTACCTTTTACATAATAAAAGTGTATTATATCGTTTAAAAGCCCCGGAGTTACATGACGAATGATTGGAACATATTGGATAAAACATTGCCTATTATTCATTCTGGTACTATTTGGTATATATCAATCATTTGTTTAACTAGAAGTCATGTAAATGTAGAATGATTCCCACTTTTCGTCAACTTGTTCTGTAGATTTGTTATGATTGGGGTTGAGCATAAAAGTCACTTTGGCCATACTGGCGTAATCTAGCAGTTTTCTTTCCAGTCTTCTATTTCGGGTATTTGCATTTGCTTCCAGGTTCTTGCCAGAACCACTCTGGCTGCCATTGTAGCATACTTAAAAACATCATGAAATCTTGAAGGCAAATTTGACAAGACCATACTGAGCAAGAAGTATTTAGGGTCTAGTGTTATCTTCGTTTTTGTTATAGTCTGTAATTCTCGTTGGATCTTTTCCCAGAACATTTGTAGTTTGGAACAAGTCCACCAAACATGAAAGTAAGAACCATCCATTTCTTGACATTTCCAACAAGCACCTTTCTTTCCAAAGGAAGTAATCTGTGAAATCATATTTGTTCACTTTTTGAGGGCGATTCTGGCCCCAATTACAGGGCTGGTGGCTAAGGCTGTTGAATTTAAAAAAATTCGGTATAGTTCGGATTCGGCCGAATTCGGCCCGTTTAGATTCGGGATATGCCGAAGTACGAACTCCCCCACCGGATCCGTTCAATTCGGCGGGAATTCAAAGTTCGGAAAAAAAATTCGGCCGAATAAAGCCATTAAAAACACAACCGCGCCTTTCCGCGGCTCTGGGGGGGCATTTTTGGGGTTAGAGGTCCCAAACTTTCAGCAGAGCTTCAAAGGACGTTTATTGAAAGACTCCCCAAGTTTTGTAAAGATTGGGTCAGGGGGGGCTGAGATATGGGCCCTGAAAGGGGTCCCCCCACCCTTAATGTGCATCTCTCAGCAGAGCTTGCCGCCCACGCACAAAGCTCCCAGCCCCGACAACAGTTTGCAAAACAACTGCAAAGCAACACAACCTTGTAAAACAACACCTTTGCAACAGGAAAAACCAGAAGACACACAACTGAAACCTCCCCCCTCAAACCAGGGAGCGAGAGACTCGAGGGGGAACACACACCCCAGGCAGAACCGACGAAAGCCCCCTTTGGCTTCCCCCCCACCCACAGAAACTGCTCCCTCCCCACACACACACAGACTCTGCTCCCCCCCCCCACACACACACATACACAGGAGAAAAATTATAGATTAAAGCCCCCAAAGGGGTCTTACTGTGGCTGTCTTCTGTTCCATCAGGAGGGGCTGGGGATGACTTGTAATCCAAGATGATTCCAATTAGGCACGGGACGTTTTGCTCTGGAGAAGATGCACACATGATCGGCTGATCCATTCATCCCAATAGGGAAAAGGGGAAAGGGGAAAGCCCATATCTCGGGACCCCCTGACCCAATGTTCACAAAACTTGGGTGGTCTCTTAAGAACACTGGTCTGAAACTCCGCTCAAAGTTTGGGATCTGCACCCCCAAAAATGCGCCCCCTGCAGCCACGGAAAGAGAAAAGGGGGGAGGTGATATTTCTGCCCCCACTGAACCCATCTTTACAAAACTTGGGTGGTATCTTAAGAATAATTGTGTAAAGCTATGCTGAAAGTTTGGGGGCTATATCCCCAAAAAAGCGCCCCCTGCAGCCACATAAATGGAAAAAGGGGGGGAGGGAAAAGGGGGAGAGCCCATATCTCGAGACCCCCTGACCCAATGTTTACAAAACTTGGGGGGTATCTTAAGAAGCTTCATCTGAAGATCCACTAAAAGTTTGGGGTCTGTACCCCCAAAAATGCGCCCCCTGCAGCCATGGAAAGAAAAAGGGGGGAGCCCATATCTCGGGACCCCCTGACCCAATGTTTACGAAACTTGGGCGGTATCTTAAGAAGCTTCATCTGAAGCTCCACTGAAAGTTTTGTGTCTGTACCCCAAAAAATACGCCCCCTGCAGCCACAGAAAGGAGCAAATGTGCACAAGCACTCCCCACACACACACGAGGATTTCGCTCTCTCTCTCTCTCTCCCTGGCTGGGCCGCACGTCAGCTGATTCCTCCAGTACTCAATCCTGACTGATTGGCCAGAAGAAGACCCAGCTTGGCCACCGATTGGCCGGGGGAGGAGAATGCTGCTTACTGACGGTTATGCTGATTACTGACGGCCGAATTTGCCGAATTTATTCGCGAACTCCCGAACTCGCTGAATTCGGCCCCCCCCCGGTTGCCCGCCAGTTTTGAGTTCGGTTCCTCCTGAACTAAAAACCACCGAATCAGGGGAAATTCGGCTGATTTTCAGTTCGGGCCGAACCAAATCAACAGCCCTACTGGTAGCTATGTCTAAAAATAAAAAAAAGATTGTTTTCTTTCCGGGCTTAGAAAGAGGGGATAAGCAAGGGGAGAGTGTTCAGGTGCACCACCTGAGTAGCTGAGAACAACGAAGGCCTGACTGAGGAACCTGGAAATATATTGAAATAAGGAACCAAAGAGAAAATCAGGCAGGGAGATGGTGTGTCTGAGGAAATCTTGGTCTAATCAATGACAGGCAACTCCAAATAGTCTGAGTGCAATTCCAAGCAGAGTTACACACTTCTAAATGCATTGTTTAGGAATGCACTGTTAATTACATTATCGGAATAGTCAGTCCTATTTGTGGAGAATGCAAATGTGGGGTCAGTTCTCACTTTGAGACAATGCTAATATGGCAAGGTCCATTTTGTGGCTATGGGCAAATGGACCACTGGGGTGTCTGCTTAGCAATCTGACAGCCAGATATTAGGCATGGCTTGGTCCTGGCATCTACCTCAACTCCTCTCGCCAGTATGCCGCCCCCCCCATTCCATCTATGCTTCTGCTTCCTGTCCCTTTGCCTGGCCCGCTTCCACCCAGCCAATCAGCTGTAAGACATATCAGCAGTTAAAGAGCGTGGCTCCTCTGGCACAGGCTCACACTGAGGCTTGCCCATTGCCAGACAGCTGAGAGGCTACAGTAAGCTCCCGGCCCTTTTGTGTCCATCCCAGGGCCCATCAGACTCACCAACAGGCCATCAAAGGGCTCAGTTCCCCCCACCCCCAGCCTCTGAGGATGTCTCCACTTCCTCTGCTTGCCGGGAACAGCTGCCAATTGGGTGGGAGGGCATAGTTGCCATCCCTGACACTCTGCTTCTCTCTGGAACAGCTATTTTTCTTAGCAAGTGTGACAGTCCTGTTTACTCTGTGGACTTCTCTGCCATTGCTGTTGTAATGCGCCAAACTTGTTTATGGTCCAAGGCAAGGACAGAGAGAGCAGTAGGTGCCCTGAGGGGAAAGGAAGAAACAGGGACCAAAATGGAGGTGTAATGACAATATTAGTAGTATGGAAAGAAACTCCAGATGTAACTTACATAGAGTTTTATGAACAATATAGTTACTTATAACTTATAGTAAAATCCTTTTTCAGATATCCTAATTGGGAGAATGGTCACAGTGTGGGGGAGATTGCGGCAAAAAGCTCCACATGCATTCAGCCCAGTTTGCATCACAGGGTTGTGAAGATAAAATGGAGTAGAGGAGTACAACGTAAATCACTTTGGGTCCCCATTTGGCAGAAAAGGTAAGGTACAAATGAAGAAAACAAACCAGAAAAACCCATACAAATTCACTGGAATGTGCACATGAAGTCTATGTGCATTATGTACAGCTCTCTGAATATCTATGTGCATTATGTACAGCTCTCTGAAATCTATATTGTGATACATTTGTATATTGAACACACATGAACACATGAAGCTGCCTTATACTGAATCAGACCCTTGGCCCATCAAAGTCAGTATTGTCTACTCAGACCGGCAGCAGCTCTCCAGGGTCTCAGGCAGAGGTCTTTCACGTCACCTACCTGGCTAGTCCCTTTAACTGGAGATACCGGGGATTGAACCTAGGACCTTCTGCATGCCAAGCAGATGCTCTACCTCTGAGCCACGGCCCCTCCCCAATGTATTGTGCATGCATTATATGGGATTGTTTGTGCATTATATTATATTGTTTGTGTGTGCATTATATGGGATTGTATCTGACCACTGATGAAAGCCAGTTGGCCGAAACGCGTATGGTGTGTGGTTTATCAACCATAATAGTTGCTATTGTGCTTTGTTTTATTATTTTTAATGTTTTTAACCCTGATATAAGCACCCTAAAATAAATATATTTCTACATAACATTACTTTTACCTTTCTCCACGCAGCCTTTGGGTACCCAGCTCTCTGCACTGTCAGGAACTGTACGTTCAAAATCTCCAGTGGTGTGTGGTGTGTGCCATACTCGCATACGATCATATGTGACTGGCTGTATGTATGCATTCCCATGAACATGCATAGGCCAGAAGCAGAGATGGTACCTTGACTCCACTCCCTGTGCATGCACAATCGATGTTCCCTGTTGGAATGTCTGCAAAGGGCTAGTCATAGAATCCTCTGATGGGAAGCACTCCTCTTTGTGAATGGCATTTATGGATTTTACAGGCGATCTCTGACTTAATAAGCTTCCTGTGCTGATACATTTAAGTGACTATCAGTTTAATCCTACACAGCATTGCAGCCTTTTAAGTCCATTGACATCAATGGATTTAGATGAGTGTAACTGCTATAGTCTGCACTGTTTGGGTGTTTTATGGCTGTTTCAGAAAGCTTTGAAGGCCTACTCAGCAACACAAATTGAGAGGTTTTTTGATGGTTTAGGATGAGCCACACCCTGTCCATGACAGGAGATAAATGTGATTTCATTCCTGATTTCAGTGACAAGTATGACTAAGGTTTTCCCTTCAACTGCACTGCACAGAATGGATTGTTATGGCAATAGGCCCTTTGTTTTAAGTTCCCCAGAGCAAACTTCTTTAACCTGGGAGGGTCAGGGAGGACCCAACCGTCAACCTTTTCACAATTTGCTTTAAGGACAGGAGCAGGAGGTTATCTAAGCAAACAGACTGACTTCTGCTAGTCATGGAAACCTTTAATGGAGAACACTGTTCTTTGTGAATGGTATTTATGGCTTTTGCAGGAGGCCTCTATTGCTTGGAATGCTTGTGTTGCCTGCACATAAAAGGCCCAAAGCAGAACCACAGTGTTGTATCTGCAGATACTTTTCTGTATCTTCCTTATCAGAAATGAATGCAGCAAACCATTGCAGGATGGTCTCTGACAAAATACGTCAGGCTTTAGTGCCTGCAGGTTCAAAATTCTGGCTTGGAGAGAGGAAAATTTCATTCTGTCCAAAGTCGTAGTTCTAACATGTGCAAAATGCTCCTATCTCTTTTTGATGTGGCAAATCATTTTCTTCCTCTGAACAGAAATTCAGATATCAATGAAGTAAGTAAATAAATAATTTTTGCATTAAAATAAGGAAGAAGAAGAAGAGTTGGTTTTTATATGCCAACTTTCTCTACCACTTAAGCAAAAATTGAACAGGCTTACAATCACCTTCCCTAACCCTCCCCACAACAGACACCCTGTGAGGTAGGTGGGGCTGAGAGAGCTCTAAGAGCTGTGACTAGCCCAAGGTCACCCAGCTGGCTTCATGTGTAAGAGTGGGGAAACAAATCCAGTTCGCCAGATTAGCATCCACTGCTCATTTGGAGGGGTGGGGAATCTAACCTGGTTCTCTAGATTAGAGTCTACTGCTCCAAACCACCACTCTTAACCACTATACCACTCTGGAGGGGAAGATATGTTTCTAAATGAGGGTATGATAAACTACAGGAATGGCGCTGTACTTTTTTAAAAAAATAGATCTATTCAGAAACAGGCATTTTGAGACAGGATTAAGAATTTCCCTTTGGAGAGGAAAAAATAGCGGCATTGCTGGAACTCTTTTGCCCCTTTTAAGGCAAAGAGCAGCCTTACAAGCAGCCTGGTTGGTCTCCCCTATTGTAGCCTGCCATAAGGTTCTCCTGCTCTTTAGTGACTCTTCATGACTTGGTTTAGTCACCCGCATAGTCTGGGAGTAGCAGAAATTAGTTCTTTGTGCAACTGAAATAATAAGCAGTTCATATGGAAAGTGCCTTGTACGTATTTCCAAAGTATGTATCTTTGAAGGTTTACTACTTAATATATTGGAGAAGAAATTTCCACAACTCTGGTTGCTTCAACAAATAAGATAATATGTAGAAGTCTACCAGTCAAAGAGAGGATGGAAATAGTACAGAGTTTATACTACCAAACATTGTGTGGCTATGTCTATGCAGTGATAAAGACCAGCCTCACACATGTATCCCAGAAGTATCCCTTTTTCATAAATCTCCCAAATGTACACATATCAAAGCTATCCCAGAAAGCTAGCTAGGGTAGTCTGTGGTAGCAAAGCCCAGTCAGAGATTTGTGACACATTCAGGATTAACGGATTTATTGTAGCATAAACTTTCATGGCCCACTTCATCAGATGCATGAACTGAACCTCAGTCAGCCAAAGAATATAGAGGAAACAATTGTGAACAGTAAGTGTTAAATGGCTATGAAATGAAAGAGACACAATCTTGCATGTCATTCAAAACATGTTGCCGTGCATTGGAGCACACCACGCGTGTTTCCTAAGATAGAAACATCATATTTCACTTTGGATATACTGCCTGTATCCAAATGCCATCGCAGGGGGCAGAGGCTGTATGTGTGCCAGACCAAAGGCTAAAGAGATGTTTTTCTTATAGGATACTGATGCTATAATTCAGGCTGGTCTGTTTCTAAAAGAAGAATCTTTGAGTTTTGCATTCATCATCACCTTTCCCCTTTGTTATATCTTTGGAAGAAGTGCTTTATCTCCTATTTTTGTTTATTTCTTGACTGATGCCAAATTATTCCAGTATGTTTTGCGCAAGCTATTAAATGAAGAAGATCCTAGATCAGAATTAACAAGGTTGGAAGATTTT
Organism: Euleptes europaea; assembly: GCF_029931775.1. Taxonomy (NCBI): domain Eukaryota; kingdom Metazoa; phylum Chordata; class Lepidosauria; order Squamata; family Sphaerodactylidae; genus Euleptes; species Euleptes europaea. The sequence continues at coordinate 81,098,375 of NC_079314.1, read as the reverse complement.
TTTAAAAAATCCATCCAGAATTAGAAACCTGTGTCCATGGAAACAGAAGGGAAGGGGAACGTTGAGATGCTCTGGTTTTTGCCTCTGGCACAGCGTTCCGTGGGAGAAGTTGTGTAGTAATAAATTCCTCTGCCATGTGACCCAATCATGCCTTGAGGGGGTCACTTGCACATCCTCAAACACGATATATGCTACATGCACTAGCCCTGCATTTTCATTTACATCAGTTTTGGGCATCATCATCCTCACCTTCTCCATTTTATCCTCACAACAACAGTCGTGTGAGGAAGGTTTACCTGTGTTTGGGTGAATGGCCCAAGGTTACCCAGCAAGCTTCCAAGGCAGAGTGGGGATTTGAACCTGGGTTCCCCAGATCGCAGTCTGCTTTTGAACCACTACACCATGATGGCTCTCCCTGATAATTAACAGTAAGCAGGCATAATTGTTCATCTTGCTCAGATGATTGATATTGCACAAGTCTTAGAAAAAGAGTTCGTCTTTATATGCCGATTTTCTCTACCTTTTAAGGAGAATCAAACTGACTAAACAATCGCCTTTCCTTCCTCTCCCCACAACAGACACTTTATGAGGTAGGTGGGGCTGGGAGAGCTCTGACAGAACTGTGACTAGCCCAAGGTCACCCAGCTGGCTTCATGTGGAGGAGTGGGGAAACCAATCCAGTTCACCAGAGTCCGCCGCTCATGTGGAAGAGCGGGGAATCAAACCCTGTTCTCCAGATTAGAGTCCACTGCTCTTAACCACTATACCATGCTGGCTCTCTTACCCAAAGTCAAAATCAGGCTGCCAACCTGAAAACAAAAAGGTTCATTTTTTTCTCTTGCTTTCTCCATTTGGGACTCTCCTAATGTCGAGAAACACATAAAGAGACCCAGCAAGTTTTCCCTCTCTCTTCTGTGCCCAAACCAATCCGTTTCCCAAGTCAGTGCAATAGCATGGTGGGCGGTTTGTGTGTGTCTGTATTACATAAGAACTGGTTTCTGGGGACTGATGTTCTCATAACTTGAAATAAGGCAGCAGCTTAAGACCTGATGCCAGCACTTGAAGAAGACATTTTAAAAAAAGATATCTCCTTCTAATATGTTTTCTTATTGCTACAAGAAAAAATAATGATTGTTGTGAGTCTGTAAGTTCCCATTAACTTAATGGGTTTTTGGCGAGGCTCTGAAGCCATTATAAAAAATGAATTGCTCCTCTAGAAGAATCGAGACGTTTCTTTTCCAGTTCCATAGTAGGGAGAACTAAAAGGCATGCCGACTTCCAGAAAGAAAATAAGCATTTCCTCTAGAGCTACAACTGGATTGTTTAAGGTCATTCCTCTTTCTCCTGTAATTATGACTAGTGAATCCTGTCATTAAGCATTTGATGTGATCTTTATATTTAGCCATGTAAATGCCAGGTAATGACAGATGTATGTTTGCTTTAGATTCACTGTGAATTGTCCCTTACCAATGTTCATTACTTCTCAGTCAAAGCAATTGAGTGTCTTCTAGCTTGTATGTCACCTCCAAAATGTGGAGCCAAACATCATGACATCTTTTTAAAATTCAAGTTGCGGGGTTAGGAAGAATGCAGCTGGTTCAAGGCAGTGGTGATGGGGAAAGGGGGTTAACCCATTCCCAAATATTCTTTAATGAAATCACTCTTTCACCCACATTCTTAGCCTTGCTAGGGAGGACTAAGAGTTACCCAAGTGAGCAGAACTGTGTTGATCCAGCAGCATGTAGAAGAGGTTGCTTCAATCAAAAGCTAGGAAGGAGGGTCACAAGAGCCTCCCTCATGCAGGTGATTGGTTTTCGTGGATGATCAACCTATGGAGACAGAAGGTGGAATCATGAATCCTGCTGCTGCTGCTGTGTTGTTTGCATTGAATAGACATTCTGCACAGAGCAGAGAACTGATCCTGCAGATAGAGCATAGATGAGCACAGGTAGTATGTATGGGGGCTCTTTGCAGAAGACCTGATGAAATTGTGGAGGTCAGCAGCGGGGCCAGTAGATGCAGTGCTGCTGCTTCCACTATCTCCAGGGCTTAGATAGACAAGACAAAGATATGTTTTGAATAGTGGAAGCTAGGATTGCCAGGCCCCTTTGCCACCGGCGGAAGGTTTTTAGGGCACAGCCTGAGGAGGGTGGGGTTTGGGGAGGGGAGGGGAGGGACTTCAATGCCATAGAGTCCAATTGCCAAAGTGGCTGTTTTCTCCAGGGGAACTGATCTCTATCGGCTGGAGATCAGTTGTAATAGCGGGAGATCTCCAGCTAGTACCTGGAGGTTGGCAACCATAGTGGAAGCTGAAGGATGACACTCCTCCTCCCTTTCCTAAAAGCACAGCTCAGAAGTAAATTGAGGTTGCAAGAACCTGAGATTTCATTTTACAGACAGACCAAGAAGTGTGATCTTTGTCTTGTGTCAGTTCTTGTAGGTTATCCGGGCTGTGTGACCGTGGTCTTGGTATTTTCTTTCCTGACATTTCGCCAGCAGCTGTGGCAGGCATCTTCAGAGGAGTAACACTGAAGGACAGTGTCTCTCAGTGTCAAGTGTGTAGGAAGAGTAATATATAGTCAGAAGGGGGTTGGGTTTGAGCTGAGTCATTGTCCTGCAAAGCATTAAAGGTAATGTGCTAAAAGGTAATGTCTTGTGTGTTTAAGTAGTAACGTCAATTCTGTGGCTATCATGCCTCTCACTGCGCTTGGCATATGGCCGTGGATCCAGTGCAATAATATGGCCATCCCAATCCACTCTGTATCTAGGGTTGCCAGGTCCCTCTTCGCCACCGGTGGGAGGTTTTTGGGGCACAGCCTGAGAAGGGCGGGGTTTGGGGATGGGAGGGACTTCAATGCCATAGTCCCATTGCCAAAGTGGCCATTTTCTCCAGGCGTACTGATCTCTATCGTCTGGAGATCAGTTGTAATAGCAGGAGATCTCCAGCTAGTACCTGGAGGTTGGCAACCCTATCTGTAGCGCCATCATGGGGGAAAGTGAATTTTGAATCGGACTGCAACCAGACAGATGTAGGAGGCTGAGTTTTCCTGTTTCCTGGCTTGCATTGTGCTTTAGTGGGCGGACTGCTTGGCTCTGTCAGCTAAATTTGAGTGAGTGAGGAACCAGCAGGTGATTGTGTAACAGACTAACACTTCCTACTGCAAAATGTAGCACACCGAATCAGCTTGTATATTTGCACTGCACTTGTCTCTATTACAGTGAGTACAGTGTACTTTGACTTTGCAGCAAGTGTGGCAGGCAAAGCAGGCACAATCTAAACTGAAAGGGATTTTTCTTGGTTACGTTCACCTGGGGGAAAAAAATCTTTTGCAAAAAACATCACATGCTGAATTTTCATTAGCGACCTGCTACCAAATTGTTCGTATTTTCACAATTTGGTTCACCTGAAGCCAGTTTGAACATTAGCTATTATTTAGATTGTTCTTTAAAGCTCTAAACAACGACAACATTTCCTTCTTCTAAAAATATCTCCTGGGAACATTTTGTGGTGAGGTAAAAAGCCAAGCACTCCCTTGGCTCTGAATCTGCCTTCTCACTTTTTTTTGTTCTCCTTTAGACGGTGTCTCTTTGAAATGGCAGGATTGACTTTTTAATGCATGTAGGAAGTTATGAATCAGCAAGCATAAATCCAGAGGGCTGTTTTAAGCCTGTTTTTTCCCCCTCCCTTTACCCTTATGAGTCAGTGGCACATGTCCCTACCACCACCTACCCTTCAGGAGAGCAAAAATAACGAGAAAACATAGAGGTTCAAACAATTTAATCTGCCCCCCCTAGTTAGATAACTTTAGAGAATATTTATTTAGAGAACTTATGCATTTATTCATCTACAGAATGTACATGTTGCTTCTCCAGAGACCTGCTTTAGCTGGCACACAAATTTTAACAAAATTCCACCAATCATAAAAAACAATCACATGAATGACCACTATTAAAACCAAGCAATTAAAAACAAGCCTGGGGCATAGAAATGACATAAAACAATAATCAAGTGTCCTAAAAAATCTATAACACAGTCCTCAGAATGGAAGCAGGCCCTAAGAAATGTTTTGGCCTGGTGCCTAAAAAACAGTAAGGCAGGCACCAGGTGAGCATCCAGGGGGAGGCTTTCCAAAGGAAAGGGTACCACCACTCAAAAGCCATATCACCCACCACCTGCCTTACCTCTGCAGAAAGCAGGACTCCCTATTGAGTCTCTTCTTACTGGTGGGTGCCCATATTGAGGCCATTCTTCCTCATTTAGGTGGGTTGCCTCTGTACAAGTGCACGGAAGAAGGTATAGAGGACAGAAAACACATTCTAGTAGTTTTGTTAGTTGTGAAGGAATCTAACCCTATAGCCACAGGTACCATCAGTACTATCAAGTAATATTTCTTAACAATGCTTGTAATCATAGCAATTGTATAATAACAACAACATGCAATACATGTATTGTGGCTTTTTGACAAGAACCAAGAACCAAAGTTCATAGTGGCCACCGCAATGGGCTTCCGGTAAAGTGTCCCATTTCGCGTCTGCTTCTCAGGTCGTGGCGATCCTATGTTGATGGTTCAGATAAGAACTTTGTTCTGTAACAATACATATAGCTCACTATATGCTGTGGCACTCCATAAAACATACATAGTTGTTATATTATGTTTCAATAACATGTAAAGAGAATTATTTCAAGAGAAATACATTACATACCCGATCTTTAAGTGTATAACTTCCTTCTTTCTGGGATGAATTGCTAATGCATTGACCATGGAAAGAACTCAGCCCTCAATTCAAGATTGCATACATCTCTTGCAGCTGTGCTGCTTGTAATTCCAGATAGTACCTCAGTTGCAAGTTTATTTAAAGTTATGTACCCGTATAATTCCATACTAAAGAGAAACTGGCGGTGAAAATAATAGAAAGTGTGTAAAATCTGCTTATAAACCCCCCGACAAATCTAAGTTGGTGTTCAATCCATTTGGTGTTATGGTGTTAAAGAGAAATATAAAGCGGGATTCCTGTTGCGTCATGATCCTATCTATATTTGTATTTTGATACGGTTTGCCTTTGTATTGCCATATCACAAAATATTGTATCTCAAAATCCTGATGCTTAAGCTGTTTGTAATGAGCTGTGAGGGGTGCTTCCATGATGTTGTTCCTTATCAGCGACCTGTGCTCTCCGATCCAAAGTTTTATGGCACGTTTCGTCTTGCCTACGTAGAGTAGAAGTGCGGCACTTCTAATGAGGGATTCAGATAAGTATGCTTGAAGACATAAACACTGTTTAATTTGGAATCCTTTGTCTGTCTTTATTCAAAGTCTCATTAAACGGATTCTGGTAGAGTTGAGTGCGATCTCGCTATAAAAATACATAGTTACCGATTGCTAAGCTAATTTCCCCAATTATAGAGCAATTCGGGTAACACCATCTTCTGTTATATTACTTGCATTGGTCTTTTTCTGACCCCCTATATACTTTCTCATTTATCCCGAATCTGATGTATGCTTTGAGCCAAACGTTTTAGTAAATAAGGAGATGTTTTCTCCCTCAAAGAAATAGGAGTCTTATTTTCTGCATCCTTAAAAAAATAGACGTATATAATATCTTTCAGCTGCAATTCCATCAGCTTCTTTGCGTCCTTCCTCCCCACCACCCGCAGCTATTCTCCTGTGTCACGCTTTCGCATGTACAAGAGCTACTTGCTTTTATTACTGGCTGACAAGCTTTCTGGAAAAGGTCACAGCAAGACAAGAATATGAATGTCATGTCACGAAATACCTTCCCAGTCTCCACTGCTTTTCATCTGTGCTTTTGTGCAGTGCTTAGATACTGGGATAATAAACAGGTGCTACATAAACCATTACACTGTTGGTTGGGATTTAATTTTCTTATAAATGTCGTTTGTTCTTGCTGAACTTCATACAGGGCTGCCTTCACCCTCACTGAGTCTGCTTAATATCATTATGAAAAACATTTTAACTTAAGTGTGTGCAATTTATCATATATCAACCCCAAAACAGCTCACAAGCCCTTTACCATGTTGCCTGTCAACCCTATTGTTTCTGTAGGTCCAGGAAGGCAAACTGAGCCATTTTTTTACTCCCTGTTGGAACTAATGTGGTGTAGCGGTTAGACTGTTGGACTATTACATGGGAGACCAGGGTTAGAATTCCTACTCTGCCATGAAAGGTTCTTGGGTGATCTTGGGCCAGCCATACTCTCAGCCTAACCTACTTCACAGGGTTGTTAGAGGATAAGATGCAGAAAGGGAAAATGTTGTAAACTACTTTGGGTCTGTATTGGGGAGAAAAGTGCTGTATGAACGAAGTAAACCTTCACAGTACACCCTTATGGTTTTCTACTATAGAAATATTAAGGCATACGTCATATGCATACAGATTGCCTTTCTCTATGTTTGCTGAACAGAAGGTTAACATTATGGAAGAGGGAGACTGTACCAAAAGTACTGAAACACAGCCCTGAAGCTGGGTGAGCCCCACACAACAGACAGTTATGAGCTGGCCCTAGTAGGGAGGCCTTTGAGGTGGTTACTGATTTGGCAAAGCTACCAGGCAACCATTTTTTAATCCTGAAACCACAGTTCATATGAATGTCTTAACATGTCTCAAGACACATGGCAGGATTCAGACTATGTCAATAAAGAGTTCATACATTTTCCAAAGACTATTCACTCTGCTCTTTTATTTCTGTCTGTGATATATCCGAGCATTCATATGAGCAATCACCTAACTGTTAGTGCCAAGAGTTCCACTGTGCTGAATCCACTGAAGTCAATGATATTAGAAGGGTTTAATACTACTGAGGATGGCACTGCAAAATGTATTAAAAAGAGAGAACTCTACTGGGTACTTATCTGAATCCCTCATTAGAAGTGCCCTACTTCTTATCTCTCTTTCCTAGATAAGTTTCTCAGGGTTGGGACGTAAGTCATGTTTATTACAATGACATCTGTACAGCCACTTATAATGTAGCTGCTAGGCCTGCAACTTCAAAGGAAAACTACTGGGTTGCCAGGAGATTTTGGGGGAGGGTGGGTTTCAGGAGATGTGGTGATACATTTTCCATAACACTCTAGGAATTTCCTCAGTCTCTATGGTAAAGGTCTTAGAGACTGCAGAAATTCCTATAACATCATGGAAGATGTGATGTCACTTCCAGATGGTGTTTTGGAGGATGTGACGTCACTTCTGAGTGATACTCTAGAAATCTCCCCATGTCTTTACTACTACCCCCACTTTTTCTCTTGCTCCACAAATAATTGAGGGTGGGAGATTCATGGCAGGGGTGGGGAACTGGCTGTGGTCAGCAAGGAAATGATAAGCCTAAGAAACTGGCTCAGAGATAGGCGGGGTTTTAAATTATTTTTGGGGAGAATGTATAGATATTGTTGACATTTTCCCAAATCCTAGGCCCTAAATAGTCTTCTGAAGGCTATTTGGAAACAATTCCAATGCAAAGCCCTTTGCATATAGATGAAAACTGAAAAACATGTTGAAGGAAACATAATTCTTTTTTCTTGTTTCCCTTATTGCAAAAATCTGTGATAGAAGGCTCTAAAATGGTCTAGGTTGTGCCTTGTTGACCCCTTTCCTACCAAAGAATCCATGTAGCCCTTCAGGCATAGCAAGTGAACACTTGAGAAGAAAATAACTAGGAACATTATTTACATTCCTACCAATAGGTTATTGTGATCTCTCTACCCAATAACCAAAAGCTTCCCCTGTGCAGATAGCCAAATGTGTGTAACTGGACGTGCCACGGCTACCATACGAACCCCAGGTTTGCAGAAAAAAATTCTTTTACAACCCCCCACTAATTTCAAGATACCTCCTGAAGTTTAAAAGTAACTTCTACACATGCACAGATGTCATCAAATAACACCCCTAAACCACTGGAGTTTGGACAGCAGTTTGGGTTTCTATGGGTCTGTAATAAGTGAAATTTTATAAGTAGGTAACCCTTCCGGCCACATGGCAGGAAATTGTTCTGACTATCTGCAAAGGAATTAAAGCTTTCTGTGCAGTGTGTGCTATGGCCACAGACCGAACAGCGCCAGTTTTTTTAAAAAATTAATCGTTATACAATTGTGCACAATAGGTGGGGTTTGGGTTATGGTACACCAAGTTTCAAATCATTTGGTAGTCAGTGCACCCTCAGTCTCTCAGCACAACCTAGAAAAAATGAAAGCCCCTTTGATTCTCTGACAACTAATGATTTCTCGGGATCCTTGCATACGGTTGAAAGAATATCCTCCTGTGCCTCGGCATTATCTCAAACTTCTAATTCCCTGTAGATTCCCCACAAGGTATGCGCAACACATAAACGAGAACCAGTCTCTAAACGGTCATAACTATGCCTTATGGCCTGAAACCACCACAAATTACCTTTGATTGCACAAGCTAAAGAGAGCAGACAGGATCTGTCAATTACCGGTGTCTTAAAAGCTCTACCGGCACATTCATATAAAGCTTTGAGAGACTCAGCTACTGAAACAGAAAAACAAGCCCTTAGGCCTTGTCTTCTATAAGGGGATAGTTGGAGGGTTGTGGTGTTCTGAACTTTAATTTACAAAATTGTTTGGAGCTAATGAGCGACTCAAATCAAAAGCTGAAGGCCTGCTTTCATTTCGTACCCAGTGGAGATAATTGAAAACACGTGTGCATGACTCTGGTTATTTACCAGCTCTCTTTCGGTCCTAAGCATCTGGTTAAATTCAGAATGGCAGCCCCTATTAAGCAATCCCAACTAGTCTGTTCTGGCTAATTACATGCAGGTTCTTAATGCCGTACTTCCCCCCGCCTTAGAAAAACCCAAACAAAAGTTAAACCTTTGCTCCAAAGCACAACTGCTTCAGCTTGACCTAATGGCTTTGGGATCTGATTTGTTCTGTCTGAGAGTGCTCGGAAAGAAACAAAGAAGCAAATGGTCTTAAACCGAATACATATACTCAGCCCCTTCCTGAGTTCACGAGAGAGCTGCAAAGGGCTAGTGAGTTTGAACATGTAATAATAATAAGACTCTCTTCTAAGGTTGCCAGGTCCCTCTTTGCAACCGGTGGGAGGTTTTAGGGGGCGGAGCCTGAGGAAGGCGGGGTTTGGGGAGGGGAGGGACTTCAATGCCATAGAGTTCAGTTGCCAAAGCGGCCCTTTTCTCCAGGTGAAGTGATCTCTATCGGCTGGAGATCAGTTGTAATAGCAGGAGATCTCCAGCTAGTACCTGGAGGTTGGCGACCCTACTCTCCTCACCCCTCTGCAACCCTTGAATTTCATATCAAGAACCGGGCTCATTTTCTGAAGGAATGTCCTACAATGCCACAATCCAGGAAGCCTGCTTTACACATGCAGCAGAGTGAGGTAGAAATAAGGTGGCAAGCTGGCTACTATCAATACATACCACAGCTGAGGGATCAACATTTAGAATAGACTGTACATTTCGAACAGACAGCATCTCAAGCTAGCTGCACGCTTAGGAGCTTAGTTCAATAATACAAAATGGTAGCAGCACTTTCTTTTTTTATTTTAAAACAGCAATTAAAAACACAGAAAATAACAAGAATAAACAGAAAATATAAATAACACCGAGATTGCTACTACACATAAAATTGATCTGACATGCTTAAAGCAAGTAGAAAAGAGCAAGAGTCCAGTAGCACCTTAAAGATTAACAAAATTTCCGGCAGGGTATGAGCTTTCGTGAACCATAGCACACTTCTTCAGATACAGCTCTACCTTTTCAGTTACATTCTAGCTGTATCTGAAGAAGTGAGCTGCGGTTCACGAAAGCTCATACCCTGCCAGAAATTTTGTTAGTCTTTAAGGTGCTACTGGACTCTTGTGCTTTTCTACTGCTACTGACAGACTAACATGGCTACCTTTCATGATCTAGCTTAAAGCAAGATATAGGATGGCAGCAGCACTTTTGTTGCTCCAGAATCACTTCTGCTCAGGCAAATTATCTGTCAGATCAACCTCTGGTATGGTTGCTCCAGCAGTCCGTGGCTCAGCAACTAACTGCACAGGAGAGGTTCCTGTGCAGGAAGTTCTTGTTTTGCTCCCAAGTCTCGAACCCTTGACACCCACCCACATGTCTTAGCTTATAGCATTTAGCTTTAGAAGAAATAGGAAGTCCTGACAATAATCTAAAATAAGATCTGGGCTGCTGTTCTGTGTACAACTAACTCCAGTTGATTTCAGTAGGATTTCATATTTTTCGGTAAACCATTTGGTCAATGGAGTGTGAAGAACCTTAAAGACTCATGCTAAGCAGAAACAATCTTATCCATTTAAATGGGACTGACTTCCAAACATGTGTGCATAGTACTATAGCCTGGAAATATCTCCCAACACGCAGTAACATTGCGTTTGTTTCTCTGCACAATTTAAAAACTGGCTAAAAAATTCTAGAGTAATATATCAGCCCATAACCTGAAACAGTTAAATGAGCCACAAGAAGTCATTGTAATCAGTAGTCATTGTAATAGATCTCCTGCTATTACAACTGATTTCCAGCCAATTTCACCTGGAGAAAATGGCTACTTTGGCAATTAGACTCTATGGCATTGAAGTCCCTCCCCTCCCCAAACCCCACCCTCCTCAGGCTCTGCCCCCCAAAATCTCCTGCCGGTGGCGAAGAGGGACCTGGCAACCCTACTTAAAAGCTGGATCAGGGGAGGAACCACAGACAAAACATAAGTCATGCATACAGTTTCCCATTTAATGAGGGACCCGCATGTAGAAGTCAGCTTTCACATGTATTTTTCTTCTCAATTAATTGGAAAATATATGTGCAGAATTGTGTGGAAGCTGGGCTTTCTGAAAGCAGATCTTTAAAATTCTGCTGAGTCTCTCTATACATTATTTTCAGAATACTTAGTGTAGTACGCAAGGTGATTCAGAATGAAACAAATCATATGAAGATACCAATCTGGTTGTAGGGACCAGAAGAAGAGAGAGTACAGCCAGAGTGGAAATCTACTTAAAACACCATTCCATGATACCTGGCTGTTTGTGACCATGGAAACACATGTGATTCGGTGCAGTGTCAATATGATTCTGATTTGCTCCTGTTCCTGGGGCTGCAGAGAGCCTGCTCAGATTACCAAGAATGGAAGAGCATTATCTACTCCTGGTTAACAGTGTTCAAGAAATTTAGCCAATGCACTGACATTTCTGAGAAACAAACAAAAGTTCAAAGAATTACCTAGCAGCTGAACTATATTGTTGTGCTGCATGTCACCCAGCATTATTTCTAATGAAATCTTGGAAGGAACACACCAACAGCAACTCTGCAGATTAGCTCTCCATCTTCTTGACCTCAGAATAGTTGAATGGATTCTTTAATGGCATTTTTGTTCTTTGCTCTTTGATTACAAATTGAACGTACAGTTGGTCATATCCTGTAAGACTTTGATCAAGACTTTGAACTTACTGTTTATCACATCCTGAAGGTAAGGCTGCAGATGGACCAGGAAAGCCAGATCCAAGAAGAGCCTTCAATGAAAGCTTGGGGAGCAGGGTTGCCAACCTCCAGGTAGTAGCTGGAGATCTCCTGCTATTACAACTGATCTCCAGCTGATAGAGATCAGTTCACCAGGAGAAAATGGCCGCTTTGGCAATTGGACTCTGTGGCACTGAAGTCTCTCCCCTCCCCAAACCCCACCCTCCTCAGACTCTGCCCCCCCAAATCTCTAGGTATTTCCTAACCCGGAGCTGGCAACCCTATTGGGGGGGCAGAAGCATGAGTTTTCCCATCAGACATTGCTCTAGAAATGTGAAAAGCGGAGGCACATTCCAGGTAATGCGCAAAGCCACCTTATATTAGGAGAGGGTGTTAGCCATCCGCTTTTGCAGCATGACCTGATAACCCTCATACACTGAAGAAACAGCATGGGGATGAAATGCAGCAGCACTAAGGATCATTGGAGACCAATCTAAAACATTGTCGATAACCAGCTGGGCTCTCCTCAGCCAAATACAGTAGAGGGGTGGGGGGAATCTTCTGGATGAACCACAAGACTACTGCAAGGTGGTGCAAAAAATAAAATAAAATAAAAATAGGCCAGCCCATCTGACCACTAGATTTCATTTATCCCAGGCTGATTTTTTAGTGGCCTTAAGGACTTCTGTTCTCCCTTGCAAACAGGGGGAGCAGGAAATCGAATAAAGGGGGAGTCATTTTGTTGGAGAGGGCATATTGCTGATTTCGGGCCACAAATGTCCATGTTTTCCTGATGTCACTTGCCATCTTGAGCCAGCTCCTGCTTCCTCTTTGTGCCCTTGTAGAATAGGTTTGTGTACTCAGGAAACCTGAATACAATCTATAATCAAACCAGGCCTTTGACCTGAAGGAGTGTTTTATGCATGGTCGCTTAACCCTCCTTTATTCCCTGTTTCAGCCAGGATCAAATTTTTGGGAATGCACGTTACCTCATTCCTTGGAAGCTCAACGCTGCTTCAACACAAAATGAACCCGGCTTTTCCCATTCCTCTTCTGGACTGAGTCAAACCGTTCTTCCTGGCTCATTCCAGAGCCACAGAGTCAGCGTACACCTTTCTCGGGTTGAGCTTCATCCCACCCTTTTCCAAACCCTTCTTCAAGGCAGCCAAACGGGAAGCACAGAAGATTGGCTTCTCTCACAGCCAATCACGAAGCAGTGTGTAAAGAGGCAGGGATTCAAGTGCTTCCTGCTTCCTTCCTGCTACCTTGGAGCTCTTTCTGAGCAAAATAAAGGCTTTTTTAAAACGAGGGTTGGATTTCTCCCCCCTTCTTTCAGATTGCTCCGTTTTTTGTTCTTAAAATGCTTTTTTATGCGGCAGTTGGGTCTGGGGGAGAAGGAAGTCTTCTCTCAGGGTGAATTGCAAAGTCAGCCAATTACTGAGCAGCATTGAAAGGGGTGGGACTTGATTAGAACTTGGGAGACTGCTTTTCTGTATTTATGCTTCCATTAGCACACAGTTTCATCCCTAATCATTCCAGCCAATGCATTAGTTTCCTCCAACCGGGGTTACTTTGATCCTGGCTGAAACGGGGAATAAAGGAGGTTAAAGCGACCATGCATAAATGACAATGCAAGTGGGATATAGTTTTAAATATTTTGTGTGTTGAATAGATTTCCTTGAGGAAGAACATTTATATTCAAAATGCATTCCATTCATTCCATTCTCTTTCTGTTCCAGAAGACTATAACAGGCATCCATTTGTATTGGAATGCAATGGTTTTTTGCTACTCAAGGTTGTCAATGCAACCCTAAGCAGAGTTTACATCCTTCTAAGTCCCTTGAGGTCAACGGGTTTAGAAAGGTGTAACTCTGCTTGGGATTGAACTGCCTGGTCCCAGTCCAGTAGGGAAATTATCTCGCACTTTCTTGTTCCAGATGTAGCTGTCTCAGCATCCTTCAAAGAATGAAAGATTATTTGAGAGACAGCGGAAGAGGAAGAGGCCAGAGTAATTTTGCAAGGCTAAACCTATCAGATGGGAAAGAATGATTGCTAGGTTTGGTAAATGGGAGAACTCATTTCCTTTGCTTCCTGCAAGAATACCAATAATCAATTTTAAATTAATCCAAGATTGGTTCCATCTCCTGTCAACCTGCTTTGTCTACTGGCCAATGAAAGGAGTGTTCCTGAGACTGTGCCATTGGATTTTGGAGAATACGTATATTTAACCCCACAGCTAGCAGCTGTTGCCGTCTGGCTTTCCTGTAATTGTTCTGGCTCAGTAATTTACACAGCTACCAAACTGTAAGATCCTGAATCTGCCTGCATGTTTTGCACTTGAATGTCCAGAGAGTGTGATGGTATCTATAATTATGCTTAGAGGGGTGCATGAAATTAAATATGCAGGGAAACAGCTTGGTTTTGAGGGCCAAGGTGTTGATTTCAGATTAATCATGTGTACATGACTTCCTGATGTACATGCCTTCATGCAGGCCACTGCCTGTGAAATGCACAAAGGTGTACATATAAGTTCACATGCTTCTAGAAATCTATCCTTTTACAAAGCTGTGTACATTTATTCAATCAATCATCTTTAACACTCAGGGCCAAACTGCTCATTATATGAGAGACTCACGACCGTCCACTGCATGCATGTTCACTTAAATGCAGTCTTGGAACCCCTGAATATATCGTGGGATATGATAAGAGACCTTGGGAAATCAGAGGCATTTTATGAAATTAAAAAAGCATATTAAAGAGATTGAGTATGTTAGCACATCGTTTCATGCTCGTCGGTTTTGCTCGTCTCAGTTTTTTGGAATTTCTCCCCCACATTGTTTGCCTGCCTATACCTATTCCTTGTCAGCTCCTCATTTCTTAAGAGCCCTTTTTCTTGCTAGACTGAATGCTAACTCTTCTAAGGTTATGCAAGGTAAATACCTAGACCTACCATATTCAGAAAGCACCTGCCTGTGTTCTTCCAATTTGATTGATTCTCTAGTACACATGGTCCTGGAATATCATTTTTATGAGGATCTAAGATCAAGATATATTATTCCTCTTCCAACAGATCGGACTAGTAACTCTGTATCTGAGCTAATACCCTATTTATTAAGTGTCAGCAATCCTAAGTTTACATTGGCAGTGGCAAAATTAATCTCAGTCCTTATATCCCTTAAACGATAGTTCGAGAATTATGCTGCTCAATATTTATGAATCAAGGGGCTTCTATGGGAGAAAGGAAAGGAAACCCTGAATTCTATCAGTGGCACTGACTAAGGAGGGGGTTGATCCTCTTCCCCTGTATCTGATAACTCCCTACCAAGTTTTCCCAGCTGGAGAAAAACACAGAAAAACACAGCAGCTTGGGAGAAATGAAATTCAAAGTAGGGATGGAGAATTAGCCTGGAAAGCTGGCAGGGAAGAAAGGTTAGACATTGCCTCCTCCCAGTATAGCTGGCTGGATCCAACTTGAGTCTCCTTGGCTACATTTATGTGAAAATAAGCACATTGAAAGATCCAGATTTCTAGTGTACCGTAGTTTTGCTGTCATTTCACTGACAGATTTACAAACACACACACACAATGAAATATCATGTGGGGTATCCGTAGGGTAGCCAGGTCCTTCTTCACAACCAGCGGGAGGTTTTTGGGGTGGAGCCTGAGGAGGGTGGGGTTTGGGGAGGGGAGGGAATTCAATGCCATAGAGTCAAATTGACAAAGCAGCCATTTTCTCCTGGAGGAACTGATCTCTATCAGCTGGAGATCAGTTGTAATAGCAGATCTCCAGCTATTACCTTGAGGGTCTAGCTAGTGGAGAAGGCTCAATAAACCACAAATCAATACACTATATTACTAGAACCAAACAATATATATTGATTGAACCTTTTATATACAAACTAATTTATATGACATTAATTCATGTCAACTATAAGTCCTTCAGTTCAAAATAAAAATGTAATGATACCCAAAAATATTCCCCATGCAATTATATACGAGAATCTGAGCCGGTCTCAATACATAAACAAGTAGGATGCACTTTATGGCCACAAAAGGCTCTGTTGTGCCGAAAGACCTTAATATATAGAACCAATATAATACTCAATGAGGCCAACCGACTCTATTAAGATAGACAGAGTGTCCAAACAAAATTCTTAGCAAGGAAAAACGTCCACAAGAAGATAGCTGAAGAGCATGCTGGGGACGCCTCAGGATGAGACGAGCCGGCTGTGCTGCGGAGTGTGTATTTCGCTCAATGACCTGGGAGAAGTGGATGCTCAAGAGCCAGTAGAGGCAAGAACGTGCGGTAGATCCAGCGTCACGTTTCAAGTAGAATCTTCGTCAGCTTGCCCAAATAGACAGTTGGCTTTATTTTAATATGCTTTGAACATGATTCCACAAGCCAAACATCACAGAAGTTAGCAAAAAGCGGCACCCGGAGGGTGGCAACCCTAGGTATCCAAGATGTTTAATGTTAAAAAAAAACCCGCTGTGGAGTGGCCCAATTTATATCAAGGCCACTTTATATCAAGGCCACTGGGGAAGGAATAGTAACATTAACCCTTCCAGCAAGCCAATTCCATGACAGAAATTGTTCTCCCTCCTGTGTTGCTATTATCCATGTCAAGAAAGGTTTCAATCTGAATACCTGCATTTCCTCCCCTACCGGTATAATAAAGGCTTGGGTGGCTGATTTCTATCGGGCGAGTGGGAGAAAAGGAATAAATGGCACTTTCCCAGCTCTGTGGCAACATTCCAAATTCTCCCTCCCAGAGTTACTTTGTTAACATTAAAGGAAACACATTCAGTCATGGACTTCCTGTGTAATACGGCTTTTGTCCTTGAGCACCAAGCCAGCAGGAGCATGTTGGCTGGATAAAAGGGTGAAATAGAACAGAATACCACCTTGATGGTGGTAGAATCTTGTGGCTTTTCCAAGAACCGTCTATTTTTAAAAAGGAAGCATCTTTAAAAATAACAAACAGCTTAACACTCTTTATAGCCTTGGTGGCATAATTATAGGCTTGAAAACTGTACCAAATCTAATTATGGGCACCCATGTGTTCTCTTATGAAAAATCTGACATAGGGAAATACAAAGACTTCCTTTTTCTTCCAATGCCTACAAATAAGGCACATTGTAAACTTTCCTCTTTCCAAATATTCAAGCGCAAGAGGGAGAAAAACAATTTTCGAACAGAAAGAGAATGTTCCAGCTATCTCTGAACAGTTTGGATATGTGTGGACATAGCACAGCATTCAGGGTGAAACAGACTTCTATAACCACTCATGAAGGACAGCAAGTTGACATTTATAGAAAATTGGTTCATTTCTGAGGTGTGCGAGAAAGACACATGGAGGAGTACCTGTGCTCTGTTCTTTCCTTTGCCTGTCATAATCCTTATCTTGATGCCTATTTTATTCTCATAAAAAAGTTAATTACCTCCCCCCAAAGTACCTTTACACGAAAGGATTCTTCAGTAGAAATCAAAGTTTATATCTGAAATGGAGACAATGTTGTCACAGCTGTATTTAATTTTGCAAGTCCTGGTTTCATGTTCTCTGAGAAATGACAGGTGTATTTCCTTTATGCCATTGAAAGCTTGGGGCTGTAAGGTTCCATGCCAAGAAAAAAAAGCAATTAAATACTTAACATTTCCTGTCTGAGACACTGCACCTCTCTTTAATACTTCAAATGTCCTGGGCTTAGCCAGAGGTGTGAAATGTTTGAGAGCCACCAAGAAATGCTCTACAGTTGCTTGCTGCGAGTGATATCGTACACCCCCAAAACAGGCATTCCCTTGCCTACTTCCCCTTTAATCTGATTTATCACTTTGGCATAGCTGAGATGTAATCATGAGATTGACACTATAAGAGCTTCCTATTCACACACTCTTTTCCTTTCTTTTCAGTGAAATCAGGGAGGGGGAAA
Source organism: Euleptes europaea (assembly GCF_029931775.1). Taxonomy (NCBI): domain Eukaryota; kingdom Metazoa; phylum Chordata; class Lepidosauria; order Squamata; family Sphaerodactylidae; genus Euleptes; species Euleptes europaea. The sequence goes on along the minus strand of NC_079314.1, from coordinate 81,080,990 downwards.
AAGCAGCTTTAGCGCATACAATATAGGAGAAATGTGCATGGAGTGTTTCTGTATGCAGTTTTTGGCTTTGGCAAACAGGGTGGCTAAGAGGATGAGGTATGATTGGAGAGGTCCCTGGTTCAAATGAGGCCACAAATTCATGAGGTGGCCTTACACAAACCAACCTTGACTCCATATCTGCAGTACGACCCCCTACAGGGTCGCTGTAAGGCTTGCAACTGGATAAAATTTGGCCTTTATGAGAGCAGAAAGGTAAGGCATAAATTCTGTAAAATAAAATACAAAATAATGTATCGAAAGTGTTTTGAACATTGAAATACTCCAGAATGTCAAGTATCCATATACCTAATTCTTAACCTGGCCATATTTGTGAATACTTAAATTCAGGGGTTAGAGCCATAAACAGACAAGACAGATCTTTCTATGAACCTGAAAAAAGCCCCAGATTTGCAGCAAAATCTGATAACTAAAACAATCAAACAAAAAACATTGGGGGTGGGTGGTTAAGACCCTCTGAAACTATAGAAGCAGCACCTGTAGTTTTAAGGAATGAATGCTCTCAGTGGCTGTTGTGAGGCAACCACAACCATATACCAGCCTTCAAGCCTTGGTTTCTTTTAATAAAAGGCAGAGGCAGGGCTATTTCCAGGGCTGTTTTGGCCTTTTGGGGATAACTCATCAGGGCCAGGCCTGGCAGCAAGCACTGGGCAACTTGCTGCCGTATAACTTGCATATCTCACCCAGGCCCAGCTGCTTGCTACTGTTCACAAGTTCCCACCAAACAAAAGCCAGTGGGGTATAGCCCTTGCAGACCCAGGCTTGAATCCCCACTCTGCTGTGGAAACTTATTGGGAGATTTTGGGCTTGTCCCACACTTTCAGCCTAACCTTCCTCACAGGGTAGTTGTGAGGATTAAATGGAAGTGCGAAGAATGATATAAGCTGCTCTGGGTCCATATTGTGGAGAAAGGTGGGATATAAATGAAATGAATAAGAAATACAGCTGAAGATGGGGGTAGATAAATGGTGAGTGGGAAAGAAAGAAGGAAGCAGGGAAAGGTTACGATATGGGTGCTGCCAGGAGAAGGGGAAAAGGAAACAGTATTGGAGGGGGTACAGGGGGAAGTGAGCTACCCCACCCACAAGCCCTTGCAAGTGTCCCCCCATGCAACTGGACCTGGCTCAGCTTGGCCAGAGTTTTTATGGGGAGAGGCTGCCAAGGGGAAGGAAGGAGGAAAAGCTGAGACAGGAAGGCAGATAAAGGTAGGTTGGCTGGTAGGTGAGAAGGAGGGAAGCAATCAAGAAAAGAGGAGATTCTGTGGAGGCTTTCAGGGAAAGAAAAGAGGAAATAGTTGGGGACGGAAAAATCAGATACCTCCCACAAGTCCTTGCAGGCCCCCTGCTTGTTATTATATTGGCAAATTCACTGTACAAGGATGATGGATGGTGATATAGCTAGACAGTTATAGCATACGTATGGGTTGTTTGAGTCTTCAATGTAGCATGAATGCTAGGCAGTGAACTGGATCCCATCCTTTCCGAACATGAAACCAGTGTTTTGCTGGTTGTACCCATCTCTTATTTTTGAAGGAAGTAAAAAAATCAGTATGAACATATCCTCCTTACAACTGCAAAGTTGTAATCCAGATGAAATGCTAGGAGATCTGAGTACGAATTTCTGGTATTATATTTTAATTGCTAGTGCATGGGCCCTAGGGAGTGAAACTTTATCCCATACCATTTCCCCAACCTTAAATGATACCATGGGGTCGCAATGTGTCCTAGGCAAAAACAGGTCCTGATATGGGTCTTGGTCAAATCAGACTGACCAAAATCTACCCTTTGTGCTTTTGAAAAGATGCAAGTTCTCACAGAGAATTTGATTCACAAATGAAGGTCACTTTGTTTACTTGAAGGCTCTGAAGTAGTGCTGGCAAAGAGTACATTTTCCCATTTTGGGGGTAATCAATTGATAATTCTTGAGCATCCTTTCCTTCAAATATATCAGTTTGCACCGGGGAGCAGCAAGCTGAAGCATTCACTTGTACTAACAGTGCAATCCTCAGCGGAGTTACACCTAAGCTTACCAACTTCTATGGACTTCGTCTCGGCAGGGTATAACTCTGTTTAGGACTGCCCTGTCAATCTTTTTGAAGAGCTACCTTTTTTAGAAGAACAAAATTATTCTGTCCCTATATTGTCAAGCAAGAGTCCTCTCTCTAAAGCATTGAGTGCTAACACATTCTTGTGATGGCTCAGTCTTGTGAATACCTCCATTTGGCACATTATTCCACCTTCTGAGCCCACCCACCCTCAGGATGCTTTCTGCATTTTAAGGCATTCAAAGGGAACAAAAACAAACACAAGGCATTCTCTGAAACAAAAATCTGTTTTGACTGTGATTTACAGTCGCTGTGACTTTGTGTCATCTGGCCTTTGATTTCATGTTATTGTTTTAAAATTATGAGGGCTCCTCAGAGGAGTAAAAAAGGGAAAATGGATTTCTAAAAGCCACCGTGCTGGCACCCAGTTGCTTGCTTCGTCACCTTGAAGTCATGAGAACTGTCAGTAGGATTCACCTGTTTTTTCCAGTGTATCATGACAATTGCATTTAACTCCACCGTGCTGCTCTTCAAGCAAATTTCATTTCAGAAGCTTGCCAGGAGACTTCTTTTCTTTCATGTACGAATGTCTGTGGCTGCAACCAACATGTGGTTGGGTATCATGCAACTATTGTCTATACGTAGAGTTGCCAGGTCCCTCTTTGCCACTGGTGGGAGGTTTTGGGGGTGGAGTATGAGGAGGGTGGGGTTTGGACTTCAATGCCATAGTGTCCAATGGCCAAAGCGGCCATTTTCTCCAGGTGAACTGATCTCTATCGGCTGGAGATCAGTTGTAATAACAGGAGATCTCCAGCTAGTATAGTAGGGTTGCCAGCTCTGGGTTGTGGGTGGAGTCTGAGGAAGACGATGTTTGGAGAGGGGAGGGACTTCAATGTCATAGAGTCCAATTGCCAAAGTGGCCATTTTCTCCAGGGGAACTGATTTCTATTGCCTGGAGATCAGTTGTAATAGCAGGGGATCTCCAGCCACCACCTGGAGGTTTGGAAATCAGCACAGGAGCGAAAGAATGTTACAAAGTGCAAATATTTATATAAATCGCTACAACATATAACATAAAGTCACAACTATTCACTACTGAAACTAACAACCTAAACAATCTATCCTACTATATACAATGTATGTTACAATAATCAGGCTGGAACAAACCAGACTGAAGATTCAGAAATACTATTTCAAGCTTGAAGAGGAACCAAGAACTTCCCTGTGATGATTGAAAATGACCTAAGGACTATACCTGTACATTGAATCTTCAGTCTGGTTTGTACATACACAGTGGTGTCTTTTTTCTTTCCACCACCTGGAGGTTGGCAACCCTAGTTGTCTGGTAGGAATAATTTGTGACTGGATGGGCCCTTCCATACAGGAAAATCCAGTTGTGGATGATTCCTACAAGGCAGTGACGGTGCATTTCCAAGCCGCATGGAGGCAGCCTGTATCACCTCCCTTGACATGCATCAAAGCCACTTCCCCTCTTTCTCTCTTCCTCCGAATTCTCCTTCTTCTGCAAAACCCTTTGATGTATCTACTCAGTGATGGAGTAACTAATCAATTCATGCAAGCAAGCACAACCTCAGGGATAGGGAATGCTCACAACTTCTAAGTAATAAGAAGTATCACTCCTTCACATGCATGCTGGAAAACTATCTTCCTCAGAGTCAGCGGTAATGCGCATGCATTCTCCCTGAAAGCTGCATATTGGTTGTTTATCAGACTTAGTCCATACCCCAGCCTATCCGCAAGATGAGGTCTTCCATAGTTATGGTGAAAACTTTCCTGCATAAAAAATATTAAATCACACAGGTCCTTCTAAAAAGCCACGGTTATTTACTTATTTTATTTTTAAATTTAAGAGTAACAAAACATAATCTTCTTATTCCAATATTCTTTAGGATTAAAATGAAATTTTAATTTATACAGCACCCTCTTTGGATAGTTCTTTATGTTTCTACTACAGTTTCAGAAGGCTTTCTATTTTTACACGTCTCTTTGGACCACGAGTTCTAGAAGCTTAGCCTGAATTTTTGATAGCTTCCTGCTCAATGAGTATGTGCATGCTCTCTCAAGTATTCAGATGATTACATTCTCCACAAATTGTTTCGCTATTAACTAGGTACATGATCCTGGGGAAAGTATGTTCTCTTTAAGACACAGTCAGCTCCATCCCATAGTCCTGAAACAAAAGCAGGCTGCCACTACTAATGTAGTGTCCAGTGTAGCCGGCTGGTGTCTTATGCTCTTTCAATAGAGATAAGACATTTCAGAAGATGACAGGACAGCAATAGAAACAGACTGCATAGTGACACACTGATATGAACAGTGGAACAGCGCACCAACAACTCCATGTTAACCAAACACTGAAGAAACTTATCAGCCTCACCCACAGATAGGGTTGCCAGGCCCCTCTTCACCACTGGTGGGAGGTTTGTGGGGCACAGCCTGAGAAGGGCGGGGTTTAGGGAGGGGAGGGACTTCAATGCCATAGAGTCCAATTGCTAAAGCGGCCATTTTCTCCAGGGGAACTGATCTCTATCGGCTGGAGATCAGTTGTAATAGCAGGAGATATCTAGCTAGTAAATGGAGGTTGGCAACCCTATCAATCCACCAGGAGAAATTGCCCGCTTTGGCAATTGGACTTTACGGCATTGAAGTCTCTCCCCTCCCCAAACCCCGCCCTTCTCTGGCTCCACCCCCAAAACCTCCCGCCGGTGGCAAAGAGGGACCTGGCAACACTAAGTGGGAGTGGAGCAGTGACTCTCTTTGGCTTCCTTTAGCTCTGCTGGCACTGACCCAAGATTGGGAGGGAGAGAGGTAAGTAAGCTTGTCATTCAGTTGGTAGGTTCTGGGCAGATGAAATGGAAGTAGACGAAGCAGTAGCAGTGCACTTCGTGGAGATGTACTTGTCCCTAGAAAACATTTTGCTACTCATATGGCTTGCCGCTTTGGCTGTTCAGCGGCTGTAGGCTAGAAAGTAAGTCTGTGAGTGAGAAGTAATAGAACATCTGAATGGGTTATTCTGAGGGCTGAGTGGAAAGCCAGTTGTTGCAAATGCTTTCTACAGCTTGAGGCCAGCCAAGTTTTGTGCTTCCTATTATCACAGTAATGAGTAGAAATGCAGATAGAGGCTGGAATTCAAAGGACAAAGTTGCGCACAAAGCTTTTTTGTCAGAGGAGATCCCAGAACATATCTGTGAAATGTTAGGCTCCTTGTCAAGTTACAGGAATGTCTGGAATTTCAACATGCTTTACTTTGTGAGAAGAAACCTGCCTCTGAACTTTATCTGCTTCACATCAAGGTTAGTGACAAAATCTCTGCATATTTTCCTAAGATCAGGTTCACAGAGAGGAAGGAAGTAATAGGTGTTTTGCATTTCACCATCCTGGTATGCTCCTTCCCTCATATAAGGTGACTGCGGCTTCAGCTAACAACTTGTAACTTTACCTCGCTTTGCTGTGTCATGCAGTACAGAAAGAGTGCAAAATACAGAGCTAGAAAGTTTGGGAGGGCCAGTGTCGTGTGTCTTTTAGAGATAAGAAGGTAAAAAGGAAACTGGTGCAAATTAATTCACTGTAATAAGGTCTCTTATGCTGACTTGCTGAGTGGAGAGAAATGGCACTTCAGTGGAAGAGTGGACTAGGAGACCCAAGCTGCAGAGTCAACTTTCAAGTGTTCTTGGGCAAGTCACCCTTTCCCCACTCATTTCAGAGAAAATGTCTGTGTTCCCTTTGCCTTACAAAAGCTCCACTTCTTCCCAAGAGTAATCATTCTCAAGTGGGGCTGAAACCCCATCAGAAAATACCATGACCTTCATTTGGGAGTTTCCCTCTTCCAAGTGACCTGTACATCGCTTGTAATAGCCATAGTTCCTTTCCTTTTTGTTTGCCTGTTAACAGAGTGTGCGTTTCCAGAACATAGGGTTGCCAACCTCCAGGTACTAGCTGGATATCTCCTGCTATTACAACTGATCTCCAGCTGATACAGATCAGTTCACCTGGAGAAAATAACCGCTTTGGCAATTGGACTCTATGACATTGAAGTCCGGTGGCGAAAAGGGACCTGGCAACCCTACCAGAACAGGACTCCACCCCACCTCTGCGGAAAGCTCAGGAATATGATAAGCATAAGAGTCCTACTTAGGATTGCCAGGCCGCAGCCTACAACCCTCGGGAATAATTGAGTGTGGAGTCTGGCATGCAAGCATCACACTGGTATGCATACGCCATGTCCAGTTCAAACAGGTTTAACACTGGAGGTGACACTGGAGGACGCTGTAGCATTTCACAACTAGTTTTTTTTTTGGTGGAATGCTAGAGTGTCCTGTGACTCTTCTGGTTTTAAGTCACCAGACCTTTCCTCCCCCCAGTTCCTCCTACTGCTGCCCAAGGCACTGACAGGCATCAAGGAGAAATGTCAGAAGTCTGGCATACTGGCAGTAAACTTAGGTTGAGGCCTCTGGTGTCTGCAAGACCATTTCTGGGGTGCATCAGAAGTGACATCATGTTGCCAACAACCGTGGGGATGCTCTAGTATTTGTGGAAAACTCTATGGTAGAAGCCATTTGTCAGCAATGTGCTGACGTCTTCCGGTGCATGCCAGAAATGACATTGCCAAGTTGTAGATGCCAGAGGCCTCAGCCTACCAGTAAGTTGCCCCACTGGCTGGGCTGAACAGCGTCAGGGGGCGGAACGCCAAAGCAGGGGATATCCTAGCAACCCTAATGGCAACATCAAAGTAGTGTAGCACCATCAGGACTGGACTGGGGGGGGGGGAGTCCAGGGTCCCAGCTAGGGTTGCCAGGTCCTTCTTCGCCACCAACGGGAGGTTTTGGGGTGGAGCCTGAAGAGGGTGGGGTTTGGGGAGGGAAGGGACTTCAATGCCATAGAGTCCAATTGCCCAAGTGGCCATTTTCTCCAGGTGAACTGATCTCTATTGGCTGGAGATCAGTTGTAATAGCAGGAGATCTCCAGCTAATACCAGGAGGTTGGCAACCCTAGTCTCAGCTCCTGCACTCAGATGGAGCTTCCCAAAACATGCTATAGCTTTGCATTTGAAGTATACGTTATGCTCTAAAATGGGGGGAGGGCATGAGACCATTAACTCCAGCATCTAAAATTCATATAGAGAAATCATGTGTAAACCATGCCTCTGGTCATGTATCTTGATTTAAAATAACCTGTGACATTGTGTGTCAGGTTGCATTTGAAAGGAACATACTATGGCATTGTTTTGCTATTATATTTTTTGTTTCTATAAGCAATCTGACACAGGAATAATTTAATATGCCATGAAAGGGAAGGAGGAAGTGAATGTTCATTGAACAGTAAAGCAAAGCACAGTATGACTTGGCAATTAATGTTAAGCATGGCTGACTCACTAGGTGAATGAATCACCCCACAGAAGCTTGTGGGGCTCCAGCTAGCACTGATACTGTTTTGACGATGCATTATAATGCTTTGCCATAAATATTGTATACCCTGGGAGGTAAGTCAGGAAGAAAGCCGGAGCAGGTATAATCCAGGCAGGGATACCTCTTGGTCTAGATGTTTCCAATTCCTGAGTGGCAGCCATTCAATTGATAGCACAGAAGGTAGGAAGCAGTCCACATGCATAAAGAATATCTCATACTGCTTGCTGACAAGATGCAGGAGCAGATCTAGAGTCTCAGCTAGGGTTGCCAACCTCCAGGTAGTCAACCAAAGCAACAGCACCTAGGCTTAATTTAATCCACACTTTATTATTCCAAAATTGAAATTAACATATACAATGTTACTGATAATGCCTATATCTATGTCTATCTAATCTATATCCTAAATACTAAACAAATACCCACTGCGTATGTGCAGTACAAAAGTTAATATTGATAACACACTGATAAATGTAAGAAAACAAGAAAGAGTATCTCCAAGGTATGGTATACACCACCAATTAACAGCAAAAGTGGTGTTGGAGACTGAAAAGTTTGCTTGTATTGAAGGTAAGTCAAGTCAAAGCTTGTCTGGAGTTCTTCAAGTCTCCCGAAGAGAGAAGTTGTTATTGACAAGGATGCAAAAAGTGGAGCCCAACCTGGACACCACCTCTAGATCAGTGTGCGTTTTGCCAGCTTCATCAGCTGGTTGGTCTCCTCCAAAAAGACGTTTTTGTTGGCATATTACCTCAATATTCTGTAATTATCTCTGGTGAAATCACCTCACAGAATCAAAGGATGCTGGACCATCGAGGGTTCCTTTCAATTAGTCATGTAAGAAGTTTGATCCACGTAGTAGCTGGAGATCTCCTGCTATTACATGTGATCTCCAGCTGATAGATATCAGTTCCCCTAGAGAAAAGGGCCGCTTTGGCCACTGGACTCTATGGCATTGAAGTCCCTCCCCTCCCCAAACCCCGCCCTCCTAAGGCTCCGCCTCAAAAACCACGGTCACACAGCCCGGATAACCTACAAGAACCATTGATATATAGCATTCTTTATTTGTACCTTCTATTAACCCATCATTTGGCCATTTAGATCAATATGCGTGTTGTAGATTTAGCTATAAATCCGGGCCAAAGCCCCCAAATTTGCAAATGCTGCTGCTGATTAGTAGTATTTATTCAGAAGACCTAAATACCACACAGCCTTTTACAAATGAAAAGTGCTTTTTTAAATTTGTGGAGGCTATTTCTTCAAGAATGTGCTGCTACCACTTTGTTTTTAAGTAATTTACTTAAGCCATTTGTGGAAATTATCCTGATCCATCTGATGAAACTCAGGGTTGCATGCCATGGCTCATGGCAAAATAAATGAATTTGTCTGTAACATGCTCCATTGTCTTTGTCATCAAATGCATTTAAATATACTTTAAGCTCAAAGAAAAAATTCTGGTTTAAATACAAAGCAGCTGTATTTTGTAGAAAATGGCTCATACTGAATTATAATGCAGCAGAGGAGCTATGGCCCAATTAAAAAGAATATTGTGGTGAACAAATTAAAGTAATAAGATTTCAGAAAACATTTTTGGAAGAACTATTGCAGCAACACGAGGTCACTAGAAAATATAAATATTAGCTGTTAATGCAATCTGCATAGAAACTACACGATTAATTGTTAATTATTAATAGTCCCCATTTTATGTCTCCATCTATCCCTACTTTTGTTTCTTTTGCTGTGCCTGGAACACCTTTCCTTCATTATTTATGAAGCTACATTTCACTATACTGGGTCTATACTACTATAAAACAAGGTTACCAACTCTGGTTTAGAAATTCCTGGATATTTGGGGTCAATACCTGGAGAGGGCACGATTTGAGGAGTGGGAGCTCTGTGGGAATGTGATGCCACAGTGTTCACTCTCCAAAACTGCCATTTTCTCAAGAGGAACCGATCTTGTAGCTTGAAGATCAGTTGTAATTCCAGGAGAACCTGAGGTTCTACCTGATATTTGGCAACTCTAGAGCAAAATGCCCCCTTTTGTAAGGGTTGCCAGCTCCAGGTTGGGAAATACTTGGAGATTTTGGGGGTGGAGCATGAGGAGGGCAGGGTTTGGAGAGGGAAGGGACTTCAGTGACAATGACAGTTCTTCCCTTCTGGATATGAAGAAGGATTTGAGGCCTTAAATTCAGCACACAGTGGGGTAACTTAGTACTCGGCTGCACTTTTGAGTATCCTCTGGGGAACTGAGAACTGAGTGAAAGATTTGATTGTTGAGTTCACTTTTGAAAATGGATTTTTGATTGGGGCTGAAGAAAAGATTTGAAACGGCCGTCCCCCATCTTTTCCCAAAAAGTGACTCTTCTGGGATAGTACCAGTTATTGGACTCATTGAAGATAGACAAACGCATACTTGGAAAAACATGGCAGTTGGTGCATAGAGACTGCACTTAAACTTCAGTTGTATATAATGTATATATCTTTGTGAGTTCTTGTGTGTAATTTTCACTCTGTTCTGTTGTTGTCATCTATGTGTAAGCACTAATAAGAATTGTTTGCTACTTTTGTAATTGGAGACTCCGTTGCAGTTTTTCTAACCTCCAGGTACTAGCTGGAGATCTCCTGCTATTACAGCTGATCTCCTGCCGGTGGTAAAGAGTGGCCTGGCAACCCTACTCATTAGGCTAGATCCCAGTTTCAGAACCTATGGTTCCCATTTTGAGCTTTAGCGATCCTACACTTGTTTAGACATGCTATGGTGGGCTAATGAACAGGCGGGAGAGCGGGATCATGACAGCAAACTTTCCCAAGTCTACACATAGTCATTAGCTAGGTAAAGCCCTTGAGCTGACTCAGACATAATGTGAAACCATGACTTACTTTAACTATGTTTAGTGCGTGAAACCAGGATTTGCTTACTCAAATTCTGGTTTATCTTGGCAATTGCTGCTTTCATCACCTTTAACCTAAGTAGTCATTTCTATAGCCTGTATACAAAGGCTGCACCAGGAAAGCAGCCTGAATTAAGCCAGTTGCAATAGCAGTAGATCTCCAGCCACCACCGTCCTAAGGGTTGCTATGTCCCTCTTTGTTACTGGTGGGAGGTTTTTGGGGCGGAGCCTGAGGAGGACAGGGTTTGGGGAGTCAACTCAAGGGCTTTATCTAGCTAATGACTATGTGTAGACTGGGGACAGTTTGCTGTCATGATCCCGCTCTCCTGCCTGTTCATTAGCCCACCATAGCATGTCTAAACAAGTGTAGGATCGCTAAAGCTCAAAATGGGAACCATAGGTTCTGAAACTGGGATCTCGCCTAATGAGTAGGGTTGCCAGGCCACTCTTTACCACCGGCAGTAGATCAGCTGTAATAGCAATAGCCCTCCCCCTCTTTCCTTTTTTTCACACACCGGTTAGCTATTTAGCAACTAGTAAATCATACTATTGTATTCCCACACTGAGCTTCTTTACCCTTCTTGGGACCGGCACCTGAATGTTACCAGTGGTGGGACATATATCATAACCTACAATTTGAAAATTAAAGCTTGGTACAAAATTTTGTAAGATGCCTTCTGAAGGACTGAAGAAGAATTGTTAAATTGCCAAGAATTTGAAACGGCCGTATCCTCCATTACTATTGGCATCCATTGGACTACATGAGATTAGCTTCTGGAAGAAGAATGTGTACCTTGTTTGGACATTTAAAAATATGAATATTTATGAATGACTTCTTGTAGGTCTTTTTGTGTATATAATGTCTCATATTGTATGTAATTGCACGTAGCTATGTATAAATCTATTTGCACTTTGTTTATGTAGTGTTTCGCTCCTGTATTAGCTTCTAAATCCTTGGATAATTGTACAGTGGTGTCTATTTTCTTCTCCACCACCTGGAGGTTGGCAACCCCACACCATGTGGAAGTTGGCAACCCTACACAGAGTCCACCTTCCAAAGTGGTCATTTTCCCCAGGGGAACTGATCTCTGTCACCAGGAGATCAGTTGTAATAGCCGGAGCTCTCCAGCCACTACCTGGAGGTTGGCAACCATACCTAGGAAGCACCAGGCACTCTATGTTAAGAACTTCCTGTAAATAGACAAGGCCTTATTTTTATTTTTAATTTTGCTCCCACTGCCACTTCCAGCGGCAGGCAATGGAACCTGGGGACAGATGACCCCCTTCTTGGCAGCCCTATTCTCAGTCCATGGTTCACAAAGACTAAAAGAGTCACACTTGCTTCCAACTCTAGCATGGAATCTGCACTTCAGGGAGGCTCACAATTTACCGGTTCCTCTGGCAATGACTGTTTCAAGGTAGGAACTACCTGCCAACCATCAGCCCCACATTCCTGAAACATGGGGCAGGTGCCACATTAGGGACCAGTGCTCAGAGGAGCCACAGGTGGCACAAAGAACCATCTTTGCCTCCCGAGCCACTAAATGTAAAACATCCAAAAATGTCTCCTGTCCTGACACTCAAAAAACAAAATGTCCTGGGCCATCCCTCCCACTCCCCCTTCAAACAGCAACACTTTTCTTAACCACCAGTGCCTCATTTCTTCTGTGCTTCTGGGGTCGTACATTGGTTCCACCCACTGTTTAAAGGTAAGCTTTTGGATTCCTGCTGCTATCTATGACATTTCTCTATGGGCACAGCAAATCAGTTAGGGGGGAAGCATCATCTTTGCTCATACCCTAAGTACAAAATGCTTTTAATGCAAACTTCTAACTCTCTAAATTATCTGGTGCTAAATAATTGAGCAGGGTGAGTAATGCAGCAGCCAAAAGTGAAAGAACCATAAACACGGACTGCTGTACTACATTTACTTTTAGTGGTAGTGATTCTGACCTGAAGACTTCCGTAGCCACATAAATATTTTAAATGGCTGAAGAAACTCGAATATTCTTTGTTTGTTCAGACATTAAATATGCAACAGCTAAGGCAAACATTTTGCTAATAGAATCATTCTATATAGCTATAAACTTTGCTGTTAGTTGACGGTCGTTTCTAAAAATAAACTGGCACGCAACAAAGATATCATAAAAAGCTTCAGGTTTTTAATTTTCACTGACTGCCAGTAATTGTACTGGAAGGGCGAGGACATTGCATTGCTTTGCCAAACAGTGAGGCCACTCACATTAGAAGAAAGCTTTGGAGCATGGTGAAGTGGTTAGTGTGTTTGATTAGGTTCTGGAAGACCCAGGTTCAAATCCCCACACAGCCAAGAAGCTCGCTGGATGATCTTGGGTTAGTCAGTCTCTCTCATCCTAACATACCTCACAGGGCTGTTGTGAGGATAAAGTGGAGGCAGGGGAAATGATGTTGTAAGCCACTTTGGTTCTCCATTGAGGAACAAAGTGGGGTGGACATTTCTAAATAAATGAAGTCAGTTGTTCAAGCATCCCTATATATATGTTTATATTATGGATGGGATGGAATCTCAACCTGGAATTGCTTGCTTAAATACCTGAGGAAAAGGACTTGAACACATCTTGTGGCTCATTCTCTTAACCCCTATGACACATTAGCTGGCCAGAAATAAAAAGCAATACCCCAGGTGGTTAGATCACTTTAGCCTTCAAGTCTTGTTTTCAAAGATACTTAGCCAATTTAGGCTGCAATCCTAAGGATATTTGCTTGGGAGGAAGCCCCATTGAACAATATCTGTCTGTCTCTGCAAGGCATATCTGAGATTAAGGGCCAAACTAAATATGAGGTCAGGACAGTGTGTTTGAACTAGGCTTGCCATTTGCCCAGCCATGGCAGGTAAATCCCCACCCTCAAGAATTGAGGAGCAGGAGAAAAAAAATTGCTAGAAAGTGACATCCATAGTGACACTAGGAATTCCCCAAAGTTCTATGGTAGTTGCCACAGAGATTAGGGGAAATTCCCACAGCATCACCCAGACGTGGTGTCATATTGTCCCCAAGCACTGCCCTCACAAACTCCCAGCATTGCCAAGGCAGTGCTGGCTACCCTAGTTTGAATATGGGATTGCAGCAGGTAGAGAGAGGAGAAAGGAGTTTCATTTAAAAGCCAAAAGATTGCATAGTTGAGGGCAGGGCCTCCTGTATCACCCAGCAAAAGAACAGCCGTGTCCTCAGGTTTATGGATGGGGGGGGGGGGCGAAGCCCCCAGCTAGGGCTGTCGATTCGGTTCAGCCTGAACTGAAAAACAGCCGAATTTCCCCTGATTCGGCGGTTTTTGGTTCGGGACGAACTGAACTAAAAAATGGCGGGAAAACGGGGGAGCCGAATTCAGCGAGTTCGGGAGTTCATGAATAAATTTGGCAAATTCGGGGCCAGCATAACCGTCAGTAAGCAGCATTCTCCCCCGGCCAATCGGTGGCCAAGCTGGGTCTTCTTCTGGCCAATCAGTCAGGATTGAGTACGGGAGGAATCAGCTGCTGCGCAGCCCGGCTGGGGAGAGAAAGAGAGAGAAATCCTCATTGGGGGTGCTTGTGCACATTTGCTCCTTTCCATGGCTGCAGGGGGCTCATTTTTTGGGGTAGAGACCCCAAACTTTCAGCGGAGCTTCAGACAAGCCTTCTTAAGGCATCCCCCAAGTTTAGTAAAGTTGGGTTCAGTGGGGGCAGAAATATGGACTCCCCCCTTTTCCATTTCCGTGGCTGCAGGGAGCGCTTTTTGGGGGTGCAGCCCCCAAACTTTCAGCATAGCTTCAGACGAGCCTTCTTAAGAGACCCCCCAAGTTTAGTAAAGTTGGGTTCAGTGGGGGCAGAAATATGGGCTCCCCCTTTTCTCTTTCCATGGCTGCAGGGGACGCATTTTTGGGGGTGCAGCCCCCAAACATTCAGCATAGCTTCAGACGAGCCTTCTTAAGAGACCCCCCAAGTTTTGTAAACATTGGTTCAGGGGGTCCCGAGATATGTATGGGCTTTCCCCTTTTCCCTATTGGGATGAATGGATCAGCCGATCATGTATGCATCTCCAGAGCAGCAAATCCAAGGTAAAACCTCCCGTGCTTAAATAGAATCATATTGGATTACCCAGTCCTCCTCCCATCCCCTCCTGAGGGAACAGAAGACAGCGACAGTAAGACCCCTTTGGGGGCTTTAATATATAATTTTTCTCTTGTGTGTGTGTGTGTGGGGGGGAAGCAGAGTCTGTGTGTGTGTGGGAAGGGAGCAATTTCTGTGGGTGTGGGGGGGAAGCCAAAGGGGGCTTTTGCCCATTCTGCCTGGGTTGTGTGTGCCCCCTCGAGTCTCTCTCTCCCTGGTTTGAATGGGGGCATCAGTAAGATCGGTTAGGTCTATTTTGATGCTTGCTCAAAACTGGTTTTCAAATGGTGACTTAAAGAATGCATTTGCCTGGTCCCGAGTCCGATGCAAAAGGGGAAATTCCACCCCCTCCTGCTCATTATGCATAGCTAGCTGCCTCTGTCCCTTTCCATGGTTTGCAAACTCCCAGGTGTCAGGTGTTGCTTTGCATGGTTGCAAACGGGTTGCTTTGCATGGTTGTGTTGCTTTGCAGTTGTGTTGCTTTGCAGTTGAGTTGCTTTGCAAACTTCTTCACACCTGCCCTGCCCTTGCTCCCTGCACCTCAGCTGTTTGTCGGGGCTGGGAGCTTTGTGCATGGGCGGCAAGCTCTGCTCAGAGATGCACATTAAGGGTGGGGGGACCCCTTTCGGGGCCCATATCTCAGCCCACCCTGACCCAATCTTTACAAAACTAGGGGGGTCTTGCAAGAAGGGTCCTTTGAAGCTCTGCTGAAAGTTTGGGACCTCTACCCCCCAAAATGCCCCCCCGGAGCTGCGGAAAGGCGCAGTTGTGTTTTTAATGGCTTTATTTGGCCGAATTTTTCCCCGAACTTTGAATTCGCGCCGAATTGCACGGACCCGAAGTGGGGGAGTTCGGACTTTGGCATATCCTGAATCCAGATGGGCTGAATTCGGCCGAATCCGAAGTATACCGAATTTTTTTTTCAACAGCCCTACCCTCAGCTTCACACCTTTGCTTTTGCCTTTGCACACCTTTGTTGCTACCACCTGCTCTGCTTTGCCTTATGTGGTGCCAATCATAGGCATAAACTATGGGCGGGGGGCTGAGGGGATCGAGCCCCCCGAATCTGGCCCCTCCCTATGATGTCATAGCAATGCCTCTTGCACAGCCCCAGCCTCCCCCTCCCCCAGAAATTGGAAAGTCTAAGGCCCTAGTGCTAATGTGCCGTAATAACTGGCATCATTTTCAAGTGTACCAAGAGCCTTGGCTTGAGGCTGTCAAGTGTTTTTTGCATGTTCCTCAGAAAAGACTGAGCAGCCTGAGATAATCTGACCCAGTACTCAGACAAAGAATGGGAGCATTATTGAGCCTTTATGAAGCACTTCCTAATGTGTCAGTTTTGTCATTCACAGCAACCGCTGGCTGGTCTGAGTCAGTTTCAGTTCCACCATTAGGCAACAACATTTGTGAATTCTGAACAATACAACTGAATAGAGCCAATTGATATGGCAGATCCTTTCGTTGCTTAAATAAGCAAACTCTCTCGACACTTTCTGTCTCATATGATTTATTCTGAGGCACACTTGAACGGGAGCACATAATACTTATCATTTCTATATGCTAAGGTTAATGTGAGTCACCTGGAGAATGTGTATGAAATCTGGCAATTGTGTACCTTTACTGAATATTGTGGAGAATGTATGCATAGCAGGATGAAGAGGAAACTATTTTTTATGAGGTTAATATATATAACTTTCTGGTCATGACCATAAAAGTGTGTTTCCACACCTGGGTTCTTCTACACTTGGGTAATTTCTCATGGTTGTCTGGTTGATCATGCAATTCCGTATGAAATTGTCCCTGCAACAGAGATTTCACACAGCCCTGAGTAATCCATTTTCTCTCGAGTTTTAGCCATCGTTTCTCTTTCACACCTGATGTGCATTCTCATATAATCTTCAGAATTCTTCACCTGCCTGCAATAGATTTTTTTTGAGGGGCATTGGTCATGGTGGATAGGAATAATGCAACACCTTTTTAACCTTACAAAATCCTTTTCTGAGGATTCCCTCCCCAAAGGCAAGCAATTCCCTTTTGATATGTTAATTTCTGTGAGGGACTGACCCCTGGCAGTCATCCACACCTGAAAAACTAACTGACTAGCACTTCCCCCAATGCACTTTCCCCCCTTCAGACACAAAAAGACTGCTTGGGCCCATAGTGTCTTGCTAGGGTTGCCAACCTCCAGTTAGTAGCTGGAGATCTCCTGCTATTACAATGGATCTCCAGGCAATAGAGAATAGTTCACCTGGAAAAAATGGCCACTTTGCCAATTGAATTCTATGGTATTTAAGTCCATCCCCTCCCCAAACACTGCCCTCCTCAGGTTCCGCCCCAAAATTTCCTGCCAGTGGTGAAGAGGGACCTGGCAACCAGGAAACATTGGCTGTTTTGCAAATTTAAAATAAAGCAGATTTTGCGGGGAAGGAATGGGCTGTTAATGGTCTGTGCACAAATGGAGAATCTCATCATGTGGAACTATGAAAAAAACACAGTTGGGTAGCTGAAACATGAGAAATCTTTGGTGTGGAAGCAGACCCTGTGAGTTTCTGATTGTTCTTCTGTATGTTTTCTGACATAATTTAGACCCTATGGAATATGCAAAATCTCTTTTTGTTCTCTTGTCATGGTCTCTGACATAATTATGGTATTTTGTGTACATGTGCAGAATTAATTCCATGTAGCGCTTGAACACAACATACAAACTGAACCACAAACTGCAGAGGTTTGTGTAATGAAAAGCCTGGCAACAGCTTGCAAAATACAAATGTCCTTAGAACAGGCTGACTGAATTCTCTCAAGGTCTGAATTCTTTCAAGAGCTAACTAACTTACCCAGGTCTTGTCCTTGAAGGGAGAAGAACAGAGTCATCCTTCACTATCTGCCAGAAAGATGTATCTGAAATTACCCTTCCTGATTCAGCTGCCAGCTGCCAGCTGCTCATATCTCAAGAGCAGAAAAGTCCTGCTATCCTCAAACCTTGAGAAGGTCTACTCAAAGACCTCAAGACTATAAATGCAGTAAGCTTCTTGCTTTCTATAACCTTGCTGAAGGCTATGTTTCCTACTGACCAGATGGTTACATGTTACAATGTGAGCAATAATTGTGTTTTATGATTTATATAGTTATATATTGTATTGTAGATTTCTAAATAGTCTCATTTAATGCGTATTGTACTGAAGATGAGAATGGTATGAAAATTGAGTATATGGAGTGATCATGGAGCTCAGAAATGATTGTTTATACTTTAAGCAAAATAGACTGAAAGGAAAGGAAGCCCATATTTGGTCATGGGGAGAAGCTAATAACATGAACAGCTGCAACTAAGACATTATTGCACTGCTCATGTTATCTGAAAGTGGGGAGGAAGATATCCCTCCTGATGGTAAAATCAACACTCTTAGTGAGTCTGAAATAGTATAAATACAGCCACAGTAAGCCCAGAGAATCAGAACCTTCCAAAGGCTCTCAAGAAAAGGCTGACTGGTATGTATGGCTTAAATACATTACTCTAGACTTTATGAATTAGATACTTTGAACTGAATCAGAATAATTTGACTGTTATATTTTAGAAGTTGGATTTTGAAACTGAATAGTATGTAAGACTTGCTTGCTTTTACTTCATACATTGTAAATACATACATTGTACTTTGACAAGAGTTTTTATAGAAGTGTTAAAGACTTGATAATCTGCATTTACACATATTTTACTAGAAGTATATCAATAAAAAGACTTGCTTTTTAAAAGTAGGTAAAGTTGTTGAGTCCTGCTTACTCGATGACCGGCTGAATAAGATAACTTCACTTCTCAGTAAGTGATACATTCTAAGAGCCTGTCATCTGAACAGCACGACCCGCTTCACTCTGTGATATGCAATACATGAACACAATGGTTGTGTTTTATATGTAGCATTTTCCTGTCAATCTCCTAAGCTTTTCAATTTTATTACATTTCAAATTCATAACTGTTTTTGGATACTAAAAGAGGGAGATGGCTGCTTACCTAAACCCTTCAGTGTGTTGCCTTGAGCTACAGTCTGAAAGTTTTCCCATCTCCTAAATCAATGCCTTAGTTCATAACATACTGTAGTTCATAGCACCTAAACACTTGCTTAATCACGTGCAAAAAAAGGGAGCAAGGGTTGAAGTGTGTGTGTTTTTTTGCTTTCAACATAGAGAAATATGAGTTTTGAAAAGCAAAGTAGGTCACAGGTGGTAAGGCTCCTTGGAGAACATCTCAGAACAAGTGGTGATAGTAGGACAGCTGCTGCTTCATATGAGAATAAAGGCAGAGCCAGGAGTCCAAAATGTGCAAAAAATCTCAAACAGTTGGGTTTTTTTTCTCATGCTCAAATTATTCCTGATTTTTTTGGAAGTCAATCCACAATCATTGGAATTGGTTTGAACACAGTTCTTCTGCACGTCTGCTCTCCCTCTGCATTTTCACAGTTGTGGAGACAATTTATTTTATTGTCGAAGGCTTTCACGGTCAGAGTTCATTGGTTCTTGTAGGTTATCCAGGCTGTGTAACCGTGGTCTTGGAATTTTCTTTTCTTGGAATTTTCTTTCCTAGGAAAGAAAATTCCAGGACCACGGTTACACAGCCCGGATAACCTACAAGAACCAACAATTTATTTTCTTCTGCATGTGCCTTCAATAATGAGGATTTTCAAGGGAGGGCTTTCGTCCTTGATGGCGTCATCAGTGCCATAAAAGTACCCACCCTTTTAAAATAAAAGGGCACTAAAATTCTGATATATTGTTAGAGTGTTTTAACAATTGGCTCAGCAGGTTCTTGGAATTTCTAGCTTTCATTTTAAAAACAGTTTAGTTTTCTGTCATGGAGATATCCCTTTTTCTTTCTATCTCTATGAGGGAAGAGGCTAGAGACTTTTTAAAAAATGAAAGCTGTCAATTCAGAAAACCTGTTAAGCCTAGTACTGTTACAATGCTCCAGCATTATATTGATATTTTAGTGCTGATCCTGTAGGGGGGGCATCCAAGGTTCCGTGCAGCAGAGAGGAATGAAAAGGGGGCAGGGGGGTCCCCTGCATGTTCGAGCATCACTGCCCACTCTGACAGAGTGACAGCAAGTATGAGAGGGGAAAGGAAGGGGTGCTTATGGCTTGAAATCAACCCCAGTTATACTCTTTTGGGGCTGGGGGATGATGGGCTTACCCCCTCATGGTTCCCATGTCAAACAGACAATGGTGTTAACAATCGGCTACTGGGGTGTGGCGATGGGTGATTTAGACGGGCTAACTAGAACCTATGGGCTTTGCACAATTCCAGGAGACCCAGGAGAAGATTGTTGATGGGTTTATTGAGTTGACTCAAAGGCGCGAACAGCTGTGTCTGGGGTGAATCACTTCCTGGTTGCCTGAGGAGCAATCTCTTGGTGCTGATTCCTCAGGGGCTTCCGATGGATCGTTAGTCATGCAGATGGAGGGGGGGGGCTGGCTACGTGTCTAGTTGTTCCTTGCGAAATGGCATCTGTTGGATACTGGGATGGGAATGCAGGAAAGTGGATTCCCTCTGGTTCACTCGGAGGGGTCGTCCTGCCCGTGGATCCTTGGTGCCTGTCTCTCAGGGTGATGCATGAGTCTTTCCCTTTGTGTCTAGGACTTCCTGCATGTCTGGAACGGTGGTGACACGTGTTGTTGTGGTGGCCAGGTAACACAGTTCAGGAGAGGGCCACTGTCAGGCTTCAGGGGGAGGATAGTGAATGTACTGGAAGTGGCTGGGAGTGGGCAGGACAAAGAAAACTGACAGAAACTTTTCACACAAGGGAAAAGCCAACTCAAAATCAGCTTCCAGAAAAACATTGGCATAAAAGTGGTCTCACAAGAACTGGGAAAGAAACCAAAAATCTAAAGTGAAAACTAAAGGCATGTGGAAATCTGGAGATAAACGTAAGCAGTGTGGGGCCAGAACTGATGAAAAAAGCCATGAGGAAAAGCCCTTGGTTATAACTGGGAAGTCAAAAGTTGCATCTCTGCAAAGAGAAGAGCTTGGAGTCACATTTGTTTACAGCCCATCTTGTGAACTGTGACAACTGTACAAACAGAAGTGCCTAAATATTTTCTTTTCATTTCATAGTGTAATGTTTCAGTAAGGCCTGCCCATAGTCATGGTCACGTAGCCTGACAGCTGTTTACTGAACTGGCAGTTCAGATGGTCCAAAGTTAAAGCTCTTTATTTCTGCCCTTAACATGAAAAGAGACTACTGCTGGTTGAGAAGGTAGGTGAGAGATGTGATCTGACAGAGCCAGATTCAGCAAAGGAGGTTTTTACAGGGGGTTCAAAGGACTCCATGCAGGTGGTTCAAGGGACTCCAACCTAGAAGGGAGTAAGAAATGTGTGGAGTTAAAAATCAAAGCACATGAGAGTAAAATGAGAGGAGTTGGAGAACTGAAAGAACTCAGCTTCATGCTTATGGGACTCAGCAAGCCCCTATATGAATAGATAGGTTGGATTCTCCCGCCCTTTCCTTGCAAAGAACTGACACTTGGGAAGGAGGGCCATGTCCACTCAACCCTTTCCCCAAACCTGCTTTGGATGTGATCTTTTAGGAAAGATAGCACCAAAGCGGGTTTGGGAAAGACTGCAGTGGAGCTGGGGAAGACTTGACAGGTGGACAACCACAAGATGATGTGTGGAAGCCTCTCAAAATTAACCATTGCTTTTGGTGCGGGAGGGGGGGGGGAGCCCAGAGCAAAGCATCCACATGGAAGCAAGCTAAAATATCAAAATGCCAAAGACATTTCATAAGCTAGATACGCAGGTAAGGAGCCAGGAAAAGGTACACAATCTTGACTGTCAATCAAGAGGGAACAGTGCTTGCTAATAGGCCATGAAAGAAATGGAAGGAATGGATGCTACCAAAGCAGTGACCTTACGTTCATGCTCAGTTGCTTTTCTAGCAGAAAGAGGGTTAAACACTAACTACAGAATTTTTTATTCCATTTTGATAGAATTTCATAGATACCAGGAGGTCTTGAGAAGATGATCTGAAGCTCAGGTACAGTCGCTACCAAGCGTTGAAAACAACAGTCATTGATTGTTGCATGTTCCCCCATTTCATTATTGTTGCATTTTTGTTTTCAACTAGACAGAAGTCTAGTTCCCTGGATGAAGCTTCAATCTTTATTGAAGGGAATGGAAAGTCCTATTAATTGCTTCTTATCCCCTGGAGCATGACTATAGTTCTGTCCTACATCATTCAACAAAGAGTTAATTCTTATTTTTCTTTTCTTCTGGAGGGCCAACTGAAAAATAATATATTGAAAACAGGTGATTCAGTATGTCATTGGCATGTGGGTTTATCACAATTATGGTGAAAGGACAGGAACAGAGGAAGTGGAACACAGAAAATAAACATAAGTGGTCAGCCTGTATAGCAATTTATGATCTGAGTCTAAGAAACAGTACACACATTCAGTTGTTTGGTTTGGCTGACAGTCAGCCAAAGGGATGTTGCTTAGCAATTGGAAGTGTTTGGCAACAAAACAATGACATGTGAGTTATGTTGCAAGACAGGAAGATGCAGTGAGACAAAGATTTCCTATGTAAATGAAATGAGGCAAAAGATGTGTTATGATCCTACTGTAGATAAGTAAACGAGTCAATGCTCATTGTATGTCTAGTACTGCAGATGAGCCAAGGAAGACCTCCCTTTTCAGCCATAAAGTGACCTTGGGCTGCTCTGTTTGGTTCAAGCATAACACCAAATCTCAGGCACAAGAACTGAACTAGTTACTTCTTGGTTTGCAACAAACCATGGTTTGTTCCCATTTTTCAATCTTTTTTTGCAGGTTAAGTGCAAGCCATATTTGGAGGTGCAGGAGGGATTGACTTAAGACGGACTGCATATATCCAAGAATTTTGCAAGTTGTTCATGTAGCATCACACTATACTTGGACATTAAATCTAAACCAAGCTACCTTTCTCAACCTAATCTACCTCACAGATTGTTGATGGGATAAAATAGGTGAAGAAAGAATTACTTGCATTTATTCCACATTGCAAAACTCATGTGCACATATATGTGCATGTTTTCTTCATACAGCATCTGAATATTTATTTAAAAGAGTTTATATGGCACTTATTTTTAATGGGTGAGTAGTACATGCATGTCTTTTTCACAGTAAAGCTTGCCAAATATGTGTGGTGTCACAGACATGCATGAAGCATTTTGCACATAACAGAAGAAATGAGCCTTAAGATTCAAGTAACATTGGAATCAGTCCTAGGTCTGTAAGCATGAAAGGAAGGGAGGTGCCAAAACAAAACTGGAAGAATTTATAAGTCATCCACAGTAAGTTGGACTGCCAGGGTATTTAAAACAAACGTCCAAAGGAACAGAAACAAAGTCATTTTCATCAGTGTGAATTATAGTAGTGTTGCCCAAGTCATGCAAAATCTCTACTGCACAGAATGATTGTCTTGAATTCTCCAACTGGCCTCTCTCAACTTACAGGTTCCAAAATGCAATCCCACACAGCATTATTGTAATAGCTCTATAACCTCATAAGCTCTATATAGCTCTATAACCTCTTGGTGCATTTTCCATTCTCAGCAGGGTTCAAGGGACCACTGCCGACAAGTGTTTACTGAACACCTGTTAACCCTTACCCAGGCTGTCATCCTGGTGGAATTTCTTCTTTGTTCTCATACAATTCAGAAGCAACTGTATATTCTTCAGTACCACTGCTGTCTTGTTGCAGAAAGTGTAAGAAAAGTTCCTTCAAGCAGTTACTGCTTCTCTTTATCTGAGTGCAGTTTCAGTAGATGAAGTTGTCAGTGGGGAAATTAGATTGTTTCAGGTGCACAGTTTGTAAAGGAGAAGAAACTCTTATACCACCCCATCACATGTGTGTACAATGAGACTAAGAGATGGTCTTGGCCTTGGGTATACCATTTCCTGACCTGCCCCATCACCACAAGCAGAATGTAATGGCAAACTGCAAAATCACACATCTGTATGAACACTGGATCTCTGGCGTTCAAAAATTGACTCAACCCACTCCTGATAACTCCTCTGTATTCAGGTTCAAGTCTTTGCAGTCCAGTGTTGGAGCAATTTGTTGTAAAAGTAAGTAACCATGAATCCATAGGCATCAAGACAGAACTGAAAATTTACTTCATGGAGGGATATATACTTCCCCTGGGATTACCCGGTATTTCAGCACCAAAGTGTTCTGACCTTATCCTCTACTGAATGAATACCTCAAACAAGGATAGCAATATAAATAGCACTGACAAGAACTGTTGGGGCTTCTCTGTAGTATGTAGCATATAGTTACATAGCCAGATTACTCCCCCGTGTAAATCTAGGAAACCCCTCTGAAGGCCATATGAAGTGCTGGACAGATGTAACGAAGGGCAGAATGTAATACTCGAGATAGCTCACATTTTTTATGCTTCCTCACCAGACCTAACGTGGAACAAGCAAGACAGGACTCACTATTAGATTAAAAAATGTCACAGAATCATTCTGAACTGAACTACTTTCTGTAATATAAATTATTATTTAAGTGAATTCCCATTCAAGGAAAAGTATACTAATTTTCTGCCGTCCAAAAACCATGTTATCTGTTTCCTCATTGTACTGCAGCAGATCAGGGTTCAAGTTTCTTATTACACATAACAACAACGAGTTTATGCACTGTAAATTTCAGACATGGATTTTAGCCAATCTCTGTGGATAACTGCTAGCAGATAACAACACAGGGTTCATGGTCTATAGACATATGGTTCAGCTTGAGATCTCTACCTGAACCTTTATTTCAGCTCTTGTAGACATCAGATCTTGTTCTGAGGTACTTGGTTACAACAATGGTGAAATGGTGAGAAGGTGCCCACATAATCTAGGCCTCTAAGGAGGCATCTGCTGTATTTTGGTTGAACATAGCTGCTGTACTGACTATTGACTATTGATGATAACGAGCCTGAAACATTCTGGTGAATAAGTACTTCAGTGTTGAATCACTGTACTTGTGTAGCTCCAGGCATATTTTTGCATCTTAAAATGTTTCCATATGTCATTGTTTTTGTCCCACTGGTTCACATATTTCTGAAATCTTTTTTATCCTAGGATAGGGGAACTAATTGAAATGTATTTTGATATACTTGAAAACAAAATGCTAATGTTGTTCTTTTTCTCCATTACTGCTTTTTTGCCTTGCTTGTGTGATGGTAAATCAAAGACGTATGTAGGCTGCTTCCAATATTAAATAATGGATAGCTTGAAATGGAAAATCCCTGCTTCACACATACACTGCTGGGATCTATGCTGGCAGTGACAGACCAAGAAAGGGATCTTGGGGTGGTAGTGGATAACTCAATGAAAATGTCAACCCAGTGTGTGACTGCTGTGAAAAAAAAAACAAATTCCATGCTGGCCATAATTAGACAAGGAATAGAGAACTAAACTTTTGCTATCAAACTGCCCTTATACAAATCTATGGTGAGGCCACACTTGGAATACTGTGTACAGTTCTGGTCACCACACCTAAAAAGGATATTGCAGAGCTTGAGAAGGTGCAGAGAAGAACAACCAAAATGAGCAGGGGGCTACAGCAACTGCTCTATGAGGAACAGTTAAAACGCTTAAGGCTGTTTAGCTTAGAAAAAAGGTGGGTAAGGGGAGACATGATTGAGGTCTATAAAATTATGCATGGGGTGGAGAGAGTGGACAAGGGAACATTTTCTCCTCTCTCAATACTAGCATGCAAGGTCATCTGCTGAAGCTGAAGGGTGAGAGATTCAAAACAGGCAAAAGGAAATATTTCTTCACACAATGCATAGTTAAATTGTGGAACTCCCTGCCGCAAAATGTGGTGATGGGTGCCAACTTGGAAGGCTTTAAGAGGGGAGTAGACATATTCATGGAGGATAGGGCTATCCATGGCTTCTAGTCAAAATGGGTACTAGTCATGATGCATACCTTTTCTCTCCAGGATCAGAGGAGCATGCCTATTATGTTAGATGTTTTGGAACACAGGCAGGATAATGCTGCTACAATCATCTTGCTTGTGGTCTTTATAGAGGCACCTGGTTGGCCACTGTGTGGACTTGATGGGCCTTGGTGTGATCCAGCATGGCTTTTCTTATGTTCTTATGAAGTAATAAATGCAACCTTTAGTGCATGAACACTTCCTTGAGTTTGAAGTTCCCCATCTTTACTTTCACCTTCTTTAAGGAAGTTGTGGGTCATGCTATGTGACCCTCACCAAATACTTCGGCCATCTTCAGAGGCTTTGTTCATCTGTCCCTGAGGCAATGTATAGCCTTGCAAGGCAGGATTGTCTCAGAGCTGGTGGCACAAAGGTTGTGGAACACTCTCCCAAAGAAAGTTCAAAGTGCTGCCTCCCTGTAGTCCCTTAGAAAGTAAGTGAAAATTGTGTTCTACCACAGGGCATATAAATTATTAAATTACTATGGAGTTCCACCATAGATGACTGGTAACTTAAATACTATAAACAGTGAGGATGTGAACAGAAATTTGTGTGCAGCTTCATGCAGGGATTAGAGAACCAGGAGAAAACCAGTGGGCAGGAGAAGACAAAGGAAAGCAAAGTGCAAGGTAGAGAGTTTATTTAGCTCTTCTAGATCCCTGTACATTTCACAATTTGCTTCATCAGGGGATCTAAAACAAAATACAGTCATGAAATCATTAAAATGTATAACAGAATACTAATTATATTATTATTATTTTTTAAAAAAACAACCTTATAAAATTGCATCTTGTTCACATCTGCCCACTTTCCCAGTGCATTCAGATCTCGTTGAAGTCTATTCTTTTGAGGTGTCATCTGAAAATATAATGAGTAGTCCCTCCACGCCCTCATCCATATCATTTATAAAAATAATGAAAAGTACTTGGCCCAGAACTGAGCCCTGTGGCGTCCCATTGGGCACCTCCCTCCAATCAGATGAAATGCCATTGACAACTACTTTTTGGGTGTGGTTCTTCAACCAGTTCCCTATCCACTTTACTATCCTAGAGTCTGGTCTGCAGTACTCCAACTTACCTATCAGAACATCATGTGGGACCCTGTCAAAGGTTTTACTAAAATCAAGGTAAATAACATTCCCACAATCCAGTAAGCTCATCACTCAATCAAAGAAGGAAAGGAGGTTGGTCTGGCAGGGCCTGTTAGGAACAAATCTGTGCTGACTTCTCTGGATCACTAAGTTGTCTTTCAGATGCTTGCAGATTGGCCCCTTTAAAGTCTGCTCCAGTATCTTCCCTAGGACAGAGGTCAGACTGACTAGCCTGTATACATATCCTCAAGTGAAGCGATTGGAAATAAATTTAACATGATCTAAAAATGAAAAAATATTCCATAGTGCTTTTACAATGAAAAGATTTAAGAAGGTGTTGTTTGCTCCAAATCAACCCAAGGTGAGTCTTATGAGAAATCCAAGTATAATTGTAACAATGGAAGTGCTATTATTGACTGCAATAATACCCTAGATGTTACAGCTGCCTCCTCTTTACAGCTTCTTTACTATTCAAAGTCCTCATTCAGAAACTCAAATTACTGTTCCTGTGCCTGACACCGATTACTGTGCCTGACACCGATTAAAGAAAAATTATACAGAAGTCCCCTGTGACACATAACAGCCTTGTATAAAGTAATGCCAAAAATAATTAACAGGAAGCAATTTACTGTGTGTGAAAATTGTTGGAAATGGATCAGTAAAAGCAATAAGGCCAATTTTATCCCACGTGTACACCTCAAGGCATTGAGTGCATACTGAGAAAATTTATGGGTTTTGAATCGCTTACTTGGTTGAGGTCTGTGTACGGAAAGTGAACATGGTGCTAGCTGAAAAGCAGGCACGTTACTATGCATTTTATACATACTGGGCCCTGTCTTCAGAAACATTTCCTGCACAATGGCATTGCCATGATTGGGACCACAATGACCCATTTGTGCCACATGTTAATTTCATTTAAGGAGGCTTTTGCCCCATTTCTAGTTAATTGTACCAATGGGCTTTAATTCCGAAATCACTGAATATGGAGGAGTCCCACTAAAGTTGTTAAGACTTCATGGCTTGTAGATACAGATGTATATGACGATATGTACATTTTGTCACATAAGGTGCCAAGGAAGAAATCAAAAAGGTATTCCCCAACAATTTGAAGAATACTCTTTGGTGCATATAGTTATACTTATTACCACAGAGATCTGAATCCAGTTTTAACCCACTTTGCCTTGAAATTTAGGATATGAGCAGTCTTCTCATAATAATGGCCAGTACATATTAAGGATATGTCAGGAAAAGCATGCATACACACACACACACACACACACACACACGTGTGTGGTTTATGGAACATGGGAATGATACAAGACAGTGTGGGCTAAAATGTTGAATGATGAATCTGTAGGGATTTAAAAACATTAAAGGGAAGAATAACCTGGAAGCTTTATTTCCTTTGCTTTGCTGTTCCGTGCATTCAAGGTGTAGAAAAATGGAATTTGACAGTCTTCAGCATTCTAGACCTGCCAGTTGATTCTAGATAGTCTAACAAGCTAGATGAATGAACAAGCTGTGTCACCGGCCCCAACGTATGACCAGGATTTTGGCATGGAAGCATGTCCCGTTAGGCTTCATAAGGATAGAAATGTGTTAAAATGTGTTATAAAAATGATGTCACTTCATAAGCTGGAATACCTTTGGCTGTATAAGCTCAAGGTTATGGAAGCAATCTAAGGTTTTGATAAACTAAAACACCTGTGACAGTATTAAGCTCAAGGTTAGTAACCTGCTATGCTGTAGAAATCAAGATATTGTAATCAATTAATAATACTACTGACCCAGCTGAAGGTTACAGCTGTAGGTGCATACAGCTGCAGGAGCACTCATTTGACTAAGCAAATGGTAGACAAAGGTCATATCCACTGCAGATGGCAGCCAAGTGTATAATATCCATTGCAGCTTGCAGTTGAATAACAGATTGAACTACTGACTGACCAAATTATAGTTTATTTATGGAATGCTTTAGCTAAAGGATGCTGGAACTAAAGTTGACTGGACCAGCAGATCTATAAGATAAATGGCTCTGATAAGGCTCTACCTCTCCCGGTGAGTAGGGGGTTCAGGGGCTCTTCCCCCTCCCCCCCTAGGGTGGCGCTGGGGTTGGGGTGGGTCTGGAGGGCCCGGGAGGGGGTGGCGCTGAGGTCGGGGTGGGTCTGGAGGGCCCGAGCGGGAGGGCGACCCAGGGCAGGGGCGTTGTATAAGCCGACCCTCGGCTTATATGCGGGTGCCTAATTTCCCCCCATTTTTGGGGTGAAATTAGGCACCTCGGCTTATACGCAGGTCGGCTTATACACGAGTATATACGGTAAAACTTTGACAGCCTAGTTCTTGCGTGAATTAGGAACCTGATTCTTGCATGAATTAGGAGAAATAATTTATTCATCTCTATTTCTGGAGAACTCTTACAAAGAGAGGTATTATGCAAAGAGAGGTAAAGAAAAGAAAGAGTTTATATCTGAAGAACTTGTGGATCGTTTGTGATACAAGCCAGCAGTTCTATATTGTAGCTCACTAGAGAGACAGTACACAAGTTTTGGGACTGTAGATTCTAAGCATTACAGTACATGGCCTAATGTGTGTGTGTAAAGTGCTGTCAAGTCGCAGCCGACTTATGGCGACCCCTTTTGGGATTTTCATGGCAAGAGACTAACTGGTTTGCCAGTGCCTTCCTCTGCACAGCAACCCTGTTGGTCTCCCATCCAAATACTAACCGGGGCTGACCCTGCTTAGCTTCTGAGATCTGACGAGATCAGGCTAGCCTGGGCCAACCAGGTCAGGGCACAATAGGTGATGCTAAACTTCATGGGTCACAAGTAGAGACAGAAAGACTTGAACAAACAAACTGAAAACTGAAGGGGGAGAAAAAATCAGTTTCTGGATGTCCTCCCAAAATTTAAACAACTTTTTAATTTCTTTTTTTTAAGGAAACATTGGGAGATACTGAAACAATCCATTATGAAATATTTTATAGTGAGTAAAATGTTTTTAAAAGCAATTTTTAAAAATAGTGTTAGATGGCTTCTACTCCCACAGAGCTTACTGATAGCTATGTCATCACTGTTTTAAACCATTTACAGTATTCCAGTTACAGTTCTAATGCTGTCAACACATCAAATCTTCCTGTCTGGCTTCAGATCCCCACATTTATTGCAGCATGTGAAATAAATCAGTCTTGGTTTGGACACAGACACACCATATCAAGAATAAGCAATCATGTGAAAGAGTCAAGAACATTGGAAGCTACTGTTCTTCAAAAAACTAAATCTGGTTAGTGGTGGTAGAAGTCTCAGGGACATATTATTTTTTGTTTCACATGGCTAATTTTGTATGCAGTTGCTATGACACTGTGTGTGATGACTATACATTGCTCTGCAGATCAGTTTTATTACACAGTTCAACAATACCTAGATGCGTTGATAGCACCTTAATACAGTGTTCTGTTAGGTGAAGACGCATGAAAAAAGCTGGCTCTTGTCAGAAAAAGGAATTATGGCTTGTGATACGTAGATTAATCTCATTGTCACCTTAATGGTGACAATGGTAGTTTTTATTTCCTCATTACAATGTTAGTAGTTTCTAGTTTTAATTCTTTCTGCCATATTTTTTTCAACTGGCCTAAATTAAGGTATGCTCAAGCATCAGGCAGTGCAATATCTTAAAGTGATTTATACCCTTTTAAGTCCTTTGACTCTGCTCGCAACCTGAGTTTGATCCCGACGGAAGTCGGTTTCAGGTAACCGGCTCAGGTAGCCTTCCATCCTTCCGAGGTCAGTAAAATGAGAACCCAGATTGCTGGGGGTAAAGGGTAGATGACTGGGGAAAGCAATGGCAAACCCGCCCGTAAACATAGCCTGCCTAGTAAATGTTGTGATGTGACATCACCTCATGGGTCAGTAATGACCCGGTGGTTGCACAGGGGACTATCTTTAAGTCCTTTGAAGTCAGTGGGCTTAGAAGGGTATAACTCTGCTTAGGATTTCACTTTTAAGGAGCAGCTTGCTATTCCATATCCCACATTGTAATTGTCTGAAGAAAGTTCATGTTTTAAATGTAATCAATATTCCAAACGATCCAATTTTGTGTTAACCAAATTACATATAATGCATTTTATATTCTTCAAATAGTCAAGTTTTGATCTGATAAGGAAATTTCCCCAAATTTTCCATCCCCCACCCCTGAAAACAATCCATCCAAACAAATCACATTCCCCTTAAGGCTCTGTCATATCCAGAAATTGTCCATCTCCATTGCATCCTGCAACGTGATTTGAATCTCATTCCACAATAATGAACACATTAATAGCACCAGAAATTAGAGCCATGCTGATATCAAGAATAGAACTGGTGCTAGATCTGACTTCACCACCCCAATGCAGCCTGAAACACCTAAACTATTAAAAAGCTTCCATGCAAGGCCTCTATGCAGGGCTCAGCTCCACCCATAAGCATAAACTGCCTTCTGGGACTCTTTGCTCTTTTTTGGATGGAGCACCTTGGCTTTCTAAAATTACTTCAGTGATCATAATATCAGATCACTGCAACAATATATCTTTTTTTAAAAAAAGGTATTGACTGTTAAATAAGTGAGCTTGGGAAACCAATTGATATCTATAATAGAATGGAGCCAATTGTTTTAACAGATAGAGGCCTGTTTCAATTGAAAACAATGTTCTTTGTCACTGTACTGGTTTGATGGACTTCTAAGGTCCCCCTCCCCTTCCAGTGATACTCTTATGGCCTCAGTTTTAGCTGGCATTAGATCAGGGTCCTGTCTTTCAGGGATTCAGCTGGCACTTGTAAAGATGGCTATTCACAGCAGATGCCAGATCTGGAATGTAACAGGGGATCCCCTTCCAATGATTCATGTGTGATGCCGGAAACCCTAGTAACTATTTATATTGTCTCTATTTTTACATTTTAAGAGTTTACAAGGGGAATACTTTGAGATGGAAAGCTACCTGCATTATCTAGGTGGAAGATGAATTGGTTCTGGAGGAAATAAAATATCTCTCAAATACCAACTAAGAAATCACAGTAGCTCGAGGAGAGAAAATTTCATCCTGGGAACATTAAACTGTGAAAAGCAGATTTGGCAATCTCCACTCCTTTAAAAGAATCATTATGAACATGCTGATAGAGGCTATAAGCACCCATTGGTATGTTTGGATCATTTCAATGACTGTCATGCTGCAAACTACCGTATTTTTCGCTCCATAAG
Organism: Euleptes europaea; assembly: GCF_029931775.1. Lineage (NCBI taxonomy): Eukaryota > Metazoa > Chordata > Lepidosauria > Squamata > Sphaerodactylidae > Euleptes > Euleptes europaea. Next base: position 81,049,178 of record NC_079314.1, on the reverse strand, counting down.
ACGCACTTTTTTCCTCCTCAAAAGTGAGGGGAAATGTCTGTGCGTCTTATGGAACGAATGTGTCTGAATCCGGCCCCGGGGAGAAGAGCAAAGCTGCCTAGGCAGCGCAGAGCAGTTTAACCTCTCCCCTTCCCCCGCGCTTCCCGGTCCCGAGGCTCAGTTGTTGGGCGAGGACCCGCCCAACAGCTGAGCTTCGGGACCGGGAAGCGCGGGGTGGTGGTGCGGAGGTTAAACTGCTCTGCGCTGCCTGGGCTGTTGGTGCTGTTGGGACCCGCCCAACAGCTGAGCCTTGGACCGGAAGCATGGGGGGGAGGGGGGAGGTGTGTGTGGGGGTGTGTGGGGGTGTGCACTTGATTTTTCAGTTCAATTGGTGCCAATGGGCTACGTCATGTTTTTGTTGTTTTGGTGTTCCCAGACTGAAAGGCCTCAGGGAGCCAACTAACTCTGGCCATGCCCACAGAAAAGCCCACAACCACACCAGTGCAGGGGCCTATGCTTCAGTTGCACCAGTGGGTGGCTGCTGCGGGACTGTGATGGCACCTGAGATTGGTGGAATGGTGCTGAGGGCATGCACCAGCATAACTGGCCCTTACGCCAACGTATCTTGGAGATACGCCATTTTAAAGTCAGTCAACTGCCTCAGTGCTTTTTGCCCCACCCCTTTAGGATTGTGCTGTAATTCTTATAGAACTAATTGGTCCAGATTCTTTATATGGATGCGAGAGCATATAATCTTGTTACCCCCTGACTTCTTGTTTTACCAGGGAAAGTTGCGAGATGGGTTGACTATTGCCATCAAGTTGCTTCCGAGTTATGGCAACCCTATGAATTAATGACCTTCAAAACATCGTATCATTAACAGCTTTACTCAGGTTTTGCAATAGAGGGACATTGGTGGTGGAAAACTCATGTTGTGTCTGATGAAGCATGACACAAAGCCCAGGTCTATGAGGTGGCAGAGACTGCGCTGAAAAAAAGCTTCTTTGTCCTTCTATCACTTCATCATCAAAATTGCTTGCAGCACAATTTAGAGTTATTTATAGGAGATTCCAGAAATTAGAGTAATTTTAGATGGTAACTATGACTATATTGTGCATATTATTAATGATAACAGCTCCTAGCACTTGACCGCATGCAATTAACATCTCCACCTGCTATCAAGAGCTTGGGTGTGTTCCTGGATGCCTCCTTATCCATGGAGGCCCGGGTCTCAGCTGTGATCAAGGTAGCTTTTTACCATCTCTGCCAGGCCTGGCAGCTGGTGCCCCACTTTTCCTGCCCTGATCTAGCCTTGGTGATCCATGTGACAGTCACCTTTAGGCTGGGTTACTGTAACTCACTCTATGTAGAGCTGCCCTTGAGACTGAACCGGCGGCTCCAGCTAGTACAGAATGTGGCGGCGAGACACCTTACTGGGGTCTCACACCAAGAGCATATTCAGCCAGTGCTCCGTCAACTGCACTGGCTCCAGGTGAAGTATTGGATCAGGTTCAAGGTACTGGTATTTACCTTTAAAGCCTTACACGGCCTGGGTCCTTCGTATCTTCAGGACCACCTCTCCTGGTATACCCCCTGAAGAGCATTACGATCTGCTCTTAATCACTTGATCATGTAGAAAGGTAGACAGGGACTTCAGATCTCCTCTATCTTGGATGTGGTTATACTCTCCTTGAAAAGTCAAGTTTGCAGCTTGAGAGCAACCTCAGAAAACCAGGTTGCTGCTGTGCGTCAGAGAATGTTTGGCCAACTCTGGCTGGTGTGTCAGCTGTGTCCATTCCTGGGTCAGTCAGATCTAGCCACAGCGATACATGCTTTAGTTACATCTAGACTGGCTTATTGCAGTGCACTCTACTTGGGGCTACCCTTGAAGAGTGTTTAAAGCTACAGCTAGTTCAGAATGCTGTGGCTAGACTATTGGTCAGGGCACAGATTCATCTATGTCCTGTTGAGGATCAAGCTGTTGTTCAAACACTGCTTCCTTTAAGAAGACACAATGGCATGTTTACAGTACAGATGAGAGGAGAGAAATGCAAACAAAGACCTCATCCATCTGTTCCCAAAAGTAATTGGGTTAGTGGTTGTGATGATAATGTTTAGAAAATATTTAATTTTGCTAATAGTTACATATTTGTGCTAATGTTCACTCATTCAATTGGTAGCAAATGTTGGCTCCAATTAAAGGATTCAAAGTTGTTTAAAAGCTGCATTGCTCAGCTCGCCTTCAAATGTCACAACTCTTTGTTCTTGTATCTTGTATTCACCAAGTCTTTGCCAGGACAAACTGGTCTTGCCAATAATGAAGTCAAGAAAACACAAAGGATGAAGTAAAACATTTCTAGCGAACGTAGAACAAGTGGCAGAAACAGCTGATGTCAGGTTCACATGGGGGCTAATGAGAAAGAATTCAACACGATTCAAGCAACAGCATGCTTTGCAAACCTTTTAAATGGAACAACAAATATTTCCCGATAATTCAGCAGAACATGCTCTCACAAAGTCTGCAAACTTTAATAGAAAGAAATCATTTTGGGGCAGCAAAAAGACCAACAGTCGATGTTGGAGCAGATGTATAAAACCATCTTTAGGCAGTTGACACAACTTCCAGGTTGGACTACTGCAACATGCTGCCTTGGAAAATGGGAAGTTTCAGCTGGTTCGGAATGCAGCAGCCACGGTGTTCCAGGGGCTGGCTGCAGCAAGCACATTACTCCTGTCTTATGTTAATTTCATTGGCTGTCAGTGCGCTTCCAAGCTAGGGTTGCCAGGTTCCCCCATGACTACTGGCAGGGGGTGGGGGGAATGGTTGTCAGATCCAGGTTGGATAAAGTAACTCCTGGAGATATCAGGTGGAGTCTGTGGAAGACAGGAACCTCAGTGGGGGTACAAAGCCATAGAGTCCACCCTCCAAAGCATTCCTGCTGAGGTCCCTCCACCCCCAAATCTGTGGGAATTTCCCAGCCTGGAGTTGGCAACCCTATGGAAACTCCCTACCAGAGGAATTCAACCAATGGCAACTCACATGGCTTTCCCTGCTCTTTAAAACCTGCCCCCCTTGCGCTGTAGATGGTTCTATCTAGAAAGGTCTTCTAGCATCAGCTAGAAACTGTGTTTATTCCAAAATATCTTTTTTACTTTGCCCCCAGGGCTCACAAGTCAATGGCTGTTGTTTATTTTTAACTTGTAGTATGGATTTTAATATTGTAAGCTGGCCATATTATTTATTTTAAATAGAAAGGCAATGTAGAAATGTTCGAATAAAGAAATATTAGATCATAAACAAATAACGGTGCCTGGTGAAAATTACTTTGAGTGACATATACACCAGTTAATTTTGAAGCTACCCATCCTCAAAGCCTTTCCTCTCGGCTAAGCCTGAAAGCTGTTCACTAACATATGAATACTGGATTTCTGTGTCTAATATGGGTAGTAGTAGAAGAAGAGCTGGTTTTTATATGCCAACTTTGTCTACCACTTAAGAAAGAATCAAACCGGCTTACAATCATGTTTCCTTCTCCTCCCCACAACAGACACCCTGTGAGGTTGGTGAGACTGAGAGAACTCTAAGAGAGCTGTGACCAGCCCAAGGTCACCCAGCTGGCTTCATGTGGAGGAGTGGGGAAACCAACCCAATTCTCCAGATTAGCGTCTGCTGCTCATGTGGAGGAGTGGGGAATCAAACCCGGCTCTCCAGATCAGAGTCCACTATACCACACTGGCTCTCATCCAGAGGATGAAAGCACAACTGAATATTCCAAAAGTAAAGGTGCATTCCAGGTAGCTTGAAATCTTGCATTTTCCAGTAATATTTTTTTATCTCTTTGTCTCTTGATATTGAGTATTTTGTTCCTCATAGAAAGAAATTGTACACAGTGCAAATTGTACAAGAGTCCAAAACTTTGTGTTTTTAAAACATTTTAAAGTACATTATTGGCCTTTTTCTCTGTGGTTTGAATCCCCACTCTGCTATGGAAACTTGCAGGGCCAGTTGCAACTAAACCTACTCCACAGGGTTGTTGTGAGGATAAAATGGAGGATAGGAGAACAATGGATGGGGTATAAAGAAATAAATCAGTGTTTTTGCTACCAGATGTGTATAAAGCCAACTCTTCCTCCTCCTCCTCCTCCTCCTCCTCCTCCTTCTGGGAAACTGTGGTGAATCAGCAGTGCTGCACTGTATCAGCAGCAACGCCAGCAACAGGGGAACCACACAAGACTGTCCCTGTGTGGAAACTAACTTGGCTTTTAAAATGAACTGGGAGGTAGTGGGATTGGAAGGGTGGGTGGAGATATAAAAGGGGGTTTAAATTCTTTCTCCCTGTGCTGCCACAATAAAACTGCTGCTATTAACCCTAGCTAATAGCAAGTGCTGTTGATGTGGCATATGCAGACATATTCCAAATGTGGATCTGGGGCAAATTCACTGTGACATGTTCCAGATTTTTCAACCTTTTCTTTTTTTATGAGTCAGTGTTTGACTTTTTGTTTGTTTGTTTTTTGGTCAGAGCAGCTCCAGCTGTTGCAAATAGCCATCCCTAATAATCAGCGGTTTAGACTGATTAGCATCCTACTTCCCTTCATTTCTAAAATGGAATTTTAATCAGGTTGTAATTCCTTGAAGCCTTCAATTCAGCAAGTACTTCCCTTGCCATTAATCATGGTGGATGTCGGTTCCGATTAAGTTGCTTAAACCCGCTGCATGTTATTAACTGATAACTTCCACTCATTTCCATTGCGAGCCGGTTTCTTTTGTAAAACAAGGTCCGTGAGTCTTTGGCACTCTCCAGCTGCAGCAAGGAGAGGGTAGGATTGCTATATGTGTGACTTTAGGGGTTTGTTTGCTTGTTTGAACTATTTTCTTAAAAGTTTATAACAGGATGAAATACACTGAAAAGTATTTTATTAAAAAGTACAAGTTGGATCCAATGCAGCGGGGTTTTTTTGGGGGGGGGGTGCAGGAAGAGAGAGCCAAGCAAGTCATGCTCCATGGGCAGAAGTCCCTGAACCTCAACAAATACTAGGCAGGATCCAACCCTAACAGGGCAATAACATAGGTTTTGTGTATGGACATCTGCCACACTCTATGGCAATACAAGGGAAATAAGAAGTAATTAGGACAGCCTGCGCTCGCAGGAGTAAGTTCCATCTTACTCGCAGGAGTAAGTTCCATTTGTCCTGGGCAGCCAGGACAAATGACTTCACTGACCATGCCTGCTCTCAACTGGTCAAAATACGACACAGATTCCCTGAGTAAAATGACATTTAAATGACCAAGACGTACATAAAGTACTGTTCACCATTTGTCTGAAAAAAATTAATACAAAAATTCAGATACAACAAAAATTGCAGATCTAAAATTGCAGTTCTAAAATTCATTTTATGCATGCCTATTAAACAGCCCATTTCTCATGGAATTCCAAGTGTGTGGCATCATGGAAGAGAAGCCAAAGGATTTCATGTGAGCCTTTTCAGTAGTGAAGAAATATTATTTTCTTAAAAAGTATCGCTATTTAGTTCATTTAGTTAGTTCGTTTATATCTGGCCTTCCTTCAAGGAGTTCAGGACAGTGTAAATCATTACACCTCCTCCATTGTATTATCATAACAACCCTGTGAAGTCAGCTGGACTAGGAGTGAGTGACTAGTCCAAGGTCACCCAGTGATGTTCCTGGCTGAGGGCCTAACTACTCAATACAAAGTACAAAGCACACAGAGTTTTTAAAAAACTTACTTAGCAGGTATATAGGGGGCCTGCATTATAGGTTGGGACCATGGCTCGAGGGGATGGGTTTTTAATAGGGTTGCCAGCTCCGGGTTGGGAATACCTGGTTATTTTGGGGGCCGAACCTGAGGAGGGTGGGGTTTGGGGAGGGGAAAGACTTCAATGCCATAGAGTCCAATTGCCAAAGTGGCCATTTTCTCCAGGTGAACTAATTTCTATCAGCTAGAGATCAGTTGTAATGGCGGGAGAGCTCCAGCGAGTACCTGGAGGTTGGCAACCTTCGCTTTTAAGAACAAAGTCTCAACAACTGTGTAAATTGCCAAACAAAGTAAATTGCCAAACAGAGGATGATAAAATGTATTATTGTATCCTTAACGACATAAATACATGAAAGGTATATTTCTCGAGTCTTCAGGGCGAGTTACATGAATAAGGAGAGACTTGACGAAGACACATGAAACGAGAAGATAGTGCCTTCCATTGTCTTTCCATTCAACTTTAGAAGCTCTCATGTTTATTATAACATTGTATTTCCTGGCTTCAGTTGTATTTGTTATAACAATTTGTATGTTTGTGTAGGTTTCTCTATCGTGGGAGACCTGTTATTCATGTAACTCACCCTGAAGACTGGAGAAATATACCTTTGATGTGTTTATATTGTTAAGGATACAATAATACATTTTATCATCCTCTGTTTGGCAATCTACTTCACTGTTCCCATTACACAGTTGGTTGTGGATACTTCGTTCCTAACATTCATTGCTGTGTCACCCCCCCCCTTTTTGGTTGATTTAACCTTAGCTTTTAAGCCATGCCGCCATGCCATCCTGATCAAAAATGCCCCCAATTTGAAACTGCACATGCACATGCACCTGAGACTAGCATATGATCTGAACTGGGCTCCTGTATGCCTTCTCAGTGAGTTTTAAACAATGCTGGGTGCTTGGATCTCCCAGTATATCATGTTGTTTGGTCATATGCAGGGTTGTAAATTAGGACTCATAAGAATATAAGAAAGGCCCTGCTGGATCAGACCAAAGTCCATCAAGTCCAGCAGTCTGTTTACACAGTGGCCAACCAGGTGCCTCTAGGAAGCCCACAAACAAGACAACTGCAGCAGCATTATCCTGCCTATGTTCCAAAGCACCTATAGGTATGCTCCTCTGATCCTGATTCCCTGTACCCCAGTCTAACACCTTAATACTGCTTCATAGTGGCTGGTGAAATACTTCAATACAGTGAAATAGTTCAATGTGATTCAATATTCTGTGGAAAAAAATCATACTGTATTTTATCACATATAGAAACTACAATGTAGCATGTGATTGGTATTCTTGTTAGTGAATGGAATTTGCTAAGTATGATAATAGAGGTAAAGATGCCAGGTAATATTTGCTTATGTATTAGAAACATTTACACTCCAGCCTTCCACCCTGAAACAGGATCCCATGACAGCCTGCATCCATTTAAAGACAACATACAAGCCATGTGAAAACAACAACCAGCCGAAAGCAGCTTGTCTGTTTTCCAAATCATGGGTGCCAATAAAATCCACTGAACCCAAACCGTGGAGAACTTTGGGGCTGACAAATGAAAACAGAAAATGCCTTGAGAAATAAATTCAGGTCAAATTACATCCAGTTCCAGAAGTCTGTGACTGGAAGTCCTGAGGTGCCTTTGTGCCCCCCCTCCATGCAGGCACAGGGAGGCAGCTTGATATAGATAGGAAAGGGGCGGGGATTACCTCCTTGCTCCTTCTTGATTTCCAGATTGAAAATGAACCCTTCCGGCTGCTTTAGCTCCAGCAGAGGAAAAGGTATATATACTGCACCTGCTTTTTTTCCTATCAGGGCTGAAAGCACCCTAGGAAGTATTTCTGGTAGGGGAAGTGGCATTGGGAGAAGAAAGACAGGGCATGGGGATTTTGCTCGATAAAAGAATAACAAAAGGGAAATAACTTAACCCAAAATGAATTGAATTAAGAACCAAAAAGGTTAAGACAATATAAACTTATAGGCTCAATATCTATACATTAAAAACCATAAATCTGAACAAATGTAGGAATAGCCAGCATGGTATAGTGGTTAACAGCGGTAGACTCTATCTGGTGAACAGAGTTAGTTTCCCCACTCCTACACATGAAGCCAGCTGGGTGACCTTGGGCTAGTCACAGTTCTCTCAGAACTCTCTCAGCCCCACCTACCTCACAAGGTGTCTGTTGTGGGGAGAGGAAGGGAAGGAGATCGTAAACTGGCTTGATTCTCCTTAAAAGGTAGAGAAAGTGGGCCTATAAATACCGATTCTTCTTCTTCTTCTTCTTCTATATTTATTACAATATTCCTTAAAAACACATATCCTGGCCCTCACAAATGTACATAAATACAAAGAACCATTATTGACCCTGATCAAATGCATTTTGGCCCATTGGCCTTTTTCAGTGGTCAAATAATATTAATATTAATCATACAGACAAAATAATATATTCATAATCTCAGAACTAGACCAAGATGAAATGTAATAATAATAATACTGTGAACAATGGCACAGATATGAATCAGAGGCCTCTTGCTTAGCATCTTGCTGCCATGGTGAGGTATACTTTTCCTAGATGGTAATTCACTTGTTTGTCTTTCTCTCCTGGCCAACAGATGAAATGATGTCTGGAGCCAATATTCATGTATTTTCCTATATTTGTTTAGATTTATGCTTTTTAATTTATAGGTATTGATCCCATACATTTACATTGTGTTAATCTCATGGGATTTTGCTGTCATTACCAGGTAAATTTAAGGGCTAGGGACCAGAATGGATAGCCAGGGGGTGGGGAGGGTGGCAGGAGAGGAGAGTTATCTATGCGTGCTTTTTGTGAGCTTCAATTTGAACGCTTTAAAAAATGCAAGGTTTTTTTTAAACCAAGGTGTTACATAGTAAAAAAAATGAGGCGAATGAGTGGGTAATGTAGTTGGAAATTGTTTTGCATTTAGCTGCACCCATGGAAATATTTCCTACAGATACTAAGAACAACAGATAGAAATTCCTGGGAAATACTTTATATGTAGTTTTGCCAACATGTATCAACTTTGACTATAGCCTGGGCTAAGAAGACCCAGGTTGCCATAGTACTGACAGGATCTTTATGAATCAGCAGTAATATTGTATAATGCTCCTGTTTCCCCAAGGTACAAGGAGTTGAGAGCAGCCTTTTATGAGCTTGGTTTCTCTTTGAAGCAGAGGGAACATGCATGACAGAAGGAATAAGCCTTAACCAGAATTAAGTCCCATTTTACTCAGTAGGGCTTAATCACAGGAACATGTTTTTAGGATTGCAGCCTTAGTCTCCTATAATCTGCTTCTATCTTGATATGGTTCCTGGGCAGCAGGTTGGTAAGAACATGCTTATTTGTACAACAAGAATAAGAGTTGGTTTTTATATACCGACTTTCTCGACCACTTAAGGAAGAATCAAACTGTCTTACAATCACTTTTCCTTCCCCTCCCCACAACAGACACCCTATGAGGTAGGTGGGGCTGAGAGAGTTCTAAGAGAGATGTGACTAGTCCAAGGTCACCCAGCAGGCTTCATGTGGAGTAGTGGGGAAACCAACCCAGTTCACTAGATTAGAGTCTGCTGCTCACGTGGAGGAGTGGGGAATCAAACCCAGTTCTCCAGACTAGAGTCCACCGCTCCAAACCACCACTCTTAACCATTGCACCACACTGGCTCTCTCTACACCACACTGGCTCACAGAAAGATACGCAGGTTGGCAGCCACAGCAACTTCAAAGGTAGCACTCCTATAATGCCAAATCCGTTTTTCTCCAAAAAGCAAGTTACTGTGACTTACCAGGCTTACCTAGCTGCTCAGCGGCTCTGTTCCAAAACGAGCTTCCTGGTTCAAGCGGTTTGCCGCTTTCCCCACTTGCTGCCCTCATGCCTGCCCCCCTCATGTCTTGCAGCCTATGGCTGTTCTGGGGGGTAGGCTGTGTCAGCAGCAGGGCATCGGGGTGTGATGGTGCAGGCACTCCCTGCATCACCCCACCTCCTTCATGTATTTAAAGAGGCTTTGCCTGGCTGCTCAGCCTGTTCAGTACTGGTGGCAATAGAATCCTGCCCACCCTCCCTCTGGTTTTATGGTTTGTTCTCTTTATTTTCATCATAGCATAGGCTTTTTTTGGCATTGGGACGGATCCAATTTGGGGAAGATGCGCCTGTGTGCCTGCCTTCCCCTGTTTGGGGATCCCAATAAGGGGTCTTGGGATGGAGTCATATCATGGATGCCCAGCTTTGGGGCTGTCAGTAGCTCCCAGGTGGTATAAGAACCACTCAGAGATTTATGTCCTAGTGGATCTGCTCCAAACTCAAGCGTATTCATTTTGGCTTTCCTTGACCTTAGCTTGGCAGCCAAACTGGACAAACCAGTTTATCAGCCTCCTACCACCCAACAAGGGTGGTATAAACTGACCATACAATTGAACAAGGTGCTTTGTTACACTGAGTGCACATTAATTAGCATCTATTGTTAGTGACCGAGACTGTTCTAAAGGGAGAGCTTAAATAATAGGACAGCTTGACTCTTAGCTATACTAACCACAGACCATTTAGGTTGCTTCTAATGCCTACAGCTGTTACAGGGTCCCAGAGTACTAGCTTATATTGTGATGTGCCCTCCTGGCTTGTCTATTGTTTCCTCTTTGAGAATCAATTGTATTTTACCTTTACTTAGAGGCTGGTATGTCTCCTTGAATCTGGAGGATGTACTGAATGTTCTTGCCATTGCTTCCCACTCTGATTCCGTGTCTGGAAAACTATTCACTTATAGTTTCCTATAGTTCTTGATTGATGCTCTTTTCCAGGTCTAGACCATGAACAAGCTTTATGTTCCTCCCAAGTTGTTCATGAACTAGTCAGTGCTGATCTTGGAAATGAATGGGCAACTGTATGTGACTGCTCTTATTCTGTAGCCATGGTACAAGAAGTAGGGCTGTCGATTCGGTTCCATCCGAACTGAAAAACCGCCGAATTTTCCCCGATTCGGCAGTTTCCAGTTTAGTTAGAGCCAAAGTTTAAAAAGGCGGAAAAACAACAAGCCGAATTCGGCGAGTTCGGGCAGATGCCGAATAAATTCAGGCAAATTCAGCGCCCCCGAATTGGCATTCTCCCGCGGCCAGTGGTGGCCAAGCTGGGTCTTCTTCTCACCAATCAGAGCAGGGATTCTCCCTTTTGAATTGGTCAGGAGAAGAATATAAAAACTCCCGTCCTGTCCCGTCCCGAGTCTGTATTAATTTCCTTCCATTTTGGTGGTGCTGCTCCTGAGAGATCCTGCTTACTGGAATAGGATTGGATTGGATTTACTTCTCCTCCCTGCTCCTGCTGGAAGACATCCACACAGTTTGATTTTTGGGGGTTTTCTCTGTACCTTTTCTCCTGTGTGTGTGTGGGGGGGAAAGCAGATTCTGTGTGTGTGTGTGTGGGGGGAAAGCAGATTCTGTGGTTGGGGGGAAGCCAAAGGGGGGTTGTTGCCTGTTCTGCCTGTGTGTGTGCCCGCTTGCCTCTGCAGAAGTGTGCATTCTGCTTTTTCTGCCCATTGCCACCCTCGCCTGGAGTGGAGTGCGGCGGTGCATGAGTCTCCCTCCACTCGGCACCCACTCCTCCTCCTTGGTTCGTTTGTTTGGGGTTGAGCCGAGCCATACTGGTTTGAGGGGGGGGTTGCCTGTTCTGCCGGGGGGGGTGCCCACTCACCTCCGCGGGAGTGTGCATTCTGCTTTTTCTGCCCGTTGCCACCCTCGCCTGGAGTGGAGTGCGGCGGTGCGTGAATCTCCCTCCGCTCGGCACCTGCTCCTCCTTGGTTCGTTTGTTTGGGGTTGAGCCGAGCCATACTGGTTTGAGGGGGGGTTGCCTGTTCTGCTGGGGGGGTGCCCAATCGCCTCTGTGGGAGTGTGTGTTCTGCTTTTTCTTCCCGTTGCCACCCTCGCCTGGAGTTGAGTGCGGCGGTGCGTGAGTCTCTCACTGCCTGGTTTGAGTGGGGGGGCTTCATGTGTGTGTCTTCAGGTTTCCCGCATTAATGAGATCTGTTAGGCAGTGTCTGGCCTAGGGCCCTCACATTTAAACCTTAACTGGAGGGCCGGTCAGCTTCCCACAAACTAGGCTCAGCTAGATCTTTAAAAGGGCATGCTTTGCATGGTTTGCACACTCCAAAAGGTCTAGTCTATTCATTCCAATGGGTGGAGGGGGGACCCCTTCCAGACCCCATAACTCAGGACCCCCTGACCTAATCTGCACCAAAATTGGGGGTTCTTGCAAGGAGGGTCCCTTCAAGCTACGCTGAAAGTTTGGGACCTTATCTCCAAAAATGCCCCCCCAGAGCCGCGGAAAGCCGCAAATGTGCTTTAAATGGCTTTATTTGGCCGAATTTATTCAGGAACGCCGAATTTCATGCCGAATTCCATGAATCTGAATAGGGGGAGTTCAGACTTCAGCATTTCCCGAATAAAAACGGACCAAATTTTGCCAAATCTGAATTTTACCGAATTTTTTTTCAACAGCCCTAACAAGAAGTCATTTCAGTCGCTTGTATCAAAGTGCACTTTGACTCTTGAAAGCTTATACCCGTGAAAATTTTGTTGGTCTTTAAGGTGCTACTGGAATCAGGATTTGTAGAATGTGCGGAATGTCCTTTCCTTTTATTTCAAGCTCATCCAACCAAAGATCTTGAGTGCAACATACCTAAGACAAAAACAAAATTTACAACATCATAGAGAATTAAAATGTTAAAAAGATACATAAGATAAAAACAAACTTTGCAACATCATAGAGTGATAAAATATTATAAACAATACGGCTTTAAAATCTTGGGATTCATAAATTATTTTAAAATTTCAAATATAAGAATAAATAAATATCTTTATAGGAAGCATATATAGACAGTACACAGATAATATTTCTGTTTAGCACATGGTTAAACTTTATTGTGACTTTAAAGCCAGAAGTATTGCCAGATATTTGGTGACACCTCTTGTTATTCCTGGGTCTGTGTCTCCTATCAGTAATGAAACTACCCAGGGGTGAGCAGGAAGATGGTGTTTTAATAGAATAAGAGCAATCCAGAGGGCCCTGGGTGCAGACCATTGATCACAAAGTAATAGGTGATCTATTGTCTCGATTGCTCCTGATGCACAAGCACATAGCCTGTCTGAGAATGGAGTTTTATCAAATCAGCTTCTCAGTTCAGCTGTCAGCAGAACATTCAATCTGGCGAGCATAAAACCTTGCCTATGACTAGGAACAGTGAGAAACCTCATGTATGAGGGGAGGATAGTTGGTGGGGGTAATTCCTAGTGCAAAAGTGGAACATACTCGCCTTGCCCGACTCAATGTGCTAGCTCGATCAAGGTCTGCCAGCCTTGTGTTAATCAACTTCATCAATTCCTGGAGACCCATATTACTGAGGTTTGTTAGGGAGAGACCAAGAGATTAAATCTTATTATCCACATACCTCACCCAGTCATTTCTGAAGTTATCATCTTTTAGGAGGTGTAAGAGCCCACCCTGAGTATTTGGAGCTGCAAAAAGAACCTTCATTCTCAGCTTAAAAGCGGCAGCTCAAGCCCTGGACTCAAAGGGTGCTGTGCAGACTACACCCTGAGTGCAGTTCCTGCAACACAACTAGGCACTCCAGCCACCTTCCGTAGGAACTGTAGAAGTGTATTATCCAAATGCTCAGAAACTCCACCTATCCAAACACCTGCCCCAAACAGAACTTGAGGGATTATTTTTGCATTAAACGCCTCTAAGGCTGCAGGTATATATTGGCCACCTTTTGAGTAGAAGAACCTTAGGAGTGCATTTGTGTTAATCTTGGCCACTTCAGTTACTGAATGGACATGAGCTTTCCAATTGAGATTGTATGTGAACATGATTCCATGTGCGGAATGTCACTCTGGGCCAGTCATGGACCCAGACGATCAAGGGCTGCTGAGTTTACTTGCTTGTAAGTTATAAGCATGAGACTGGTGTGCTTTGTGACACAAGCAATCCCCACCTGTGATTTGAAAAAAGAAATACAGGAGCTGACAGCTGACATGGTCAGAGGCTGTTGGTGAAAAGGATTTGCGAGAAAACTCATTGAACAAATTTGTCAGAGTGGCATGTGATTGAACTTGCTGAGGCTTGTCCTTGGATGCAGATGCAAAAATTAAATAAGTTATGACAACCTTGCAGTGATCCTTCTGCATTTGGTAAGTGGCGGCTGTGGCGGCTGTGTTAAAGGGAAATGGCCCATATAGTGAGCCATTAATATTAGTGGGCCTGCTTCAAAGAAACTACAACACCAGAACCTAATGGACATTGAGATTCCTTCCACATTTCATATTTATCATATAGAATTTGCTTGCTTGTTTTCCAGCATTGGGCATTACTTTGTACACTGAGCAGCAACATACATTATTGATTTTAAAAAGTCACAGCATGCTGCACAGTGCTGCCGGTTCTACTGCTGTAAATATGCCTTGCTCTTCCAGGTTGCATAAAGAGAGAATTAGAAATATAAAATGTTTGGGGAAACCCTGGTGGAAACCGGGGGGGGGGGGGAACAAAGGATCCAGGCAAGTTTCTAATGGGAGACAGGTAGGGTTGCCAGCTCTGGGTTGGGAAATACCTGGAGCTTTTGGGGGCAGAGCCTGAGGAGGGTGGGGTCTGGTGAGGGGAGGGACTTTAATGCCATAGAGTCTAATTGCCAAAGCGACCATTTATTCCAGGTGAATTGATCTCTATCGGCTGGAGATCAGTTGTAATAGCAGGAGATCTCCAACTAGAACCTGGAGGTTGGAAACCCTAGAGACAGGAGAAGCATACTTGTCCTGATCAAACAGATGTAGGTGCTCTTCTGAGTATGTGAGAGATGAATGTGATGTGTGTGGGAATCTCTGTGTGGGGTCCTGTGGGGCATTGTCCATTGGAGGAATACATACCCATCAGAGGCCAAACCAGCACTCCCTGTAGTAAAATATAGTATATGTGAAAAACAGGCAATTGGATTTGTTTAGAATGCTTGAACAATGGAATTTATCTTGGAATCATGTGATTTTTTTTGTTTTTACGGCAATAATGCATTATTGGAATTTTTTGCATCATATTTTACTGTCACTGAACTTTACATTTCCCCCCATAGTATATTCAGTTAGTTAGCCTGCTCTACTGATAAGACTTCTTATTGTTGAGACAGAGTCTTCTAAGTACATGCCGCCGGGCATTGAAAACTTACGTAATCTAGGACAAGTCAGCACACGCTCCAGTCACTAAGAGCTCAGGCCTGCTATACTGAAGAAGATGGTAAGAGGATTGGATATCTAGCGTGGGAAGATGGAAGTCATGTGGTATTGTTTCACATTTAAACTTTAGAGATGAATGAACATGAGGCCCTAGAGGCAGCACACAGGACACGCTGCAAGTGTCTACTTGATGCCTGACAGTCTGTCAAAATGAGTAGGTCTCTAATGTTCCCATGAAAAAGACAACTTGATTACCATATGATTATTATATGTGATCATATGTATCTGTGTCCATTTACATCTGTTATGGGGGATTCTCAAAGTCTGTAAAAATGAGTTGGTCTCTAATGTTCCCATGAAAAAGATGATTTCATTATCAAGTCCATTGACATATTTTTTTCATCATAATTATGGCATAATTAATTTGAAGAGAAGGAATAAAAGGTTATAAGACAACACAGTGTCTTGTGACTCCATGAAGACTAACAAGACTCTTATAAGACAAAAGTCTTTGTGGGCCAAAAGATCACTTCATCAAGTTACTGAAGTGGCCACCATAAGTAGCTGCTTCTGTATACCCTGATTGCAGAGGTGGGGGGGGGGATCAACACGAAGTGTTGTTTTTTTTAAAAAAAAGTTAATCCGGTTGATCAATTATTGATTTAATTAGTACATTTTCCTCCAAGTAGCTTAGGTAGTGTACATTGTTTTGTACCCCTCCATTTTATCCTCACAGCTACCCTGTGAAGTAGGTGACATTGAGAGGGAGTGACTGGTTATCCAGCAAGCTTCATGGCAGAGCTGATCCTTGGCCAACACTCTAACCACTAAACCACATTGGCGCCAATATTTTTCCCTTGTTGTTTACAGTATGTGGGAAAAAGGGGACTCTTGCCCTCACTGTGTATCCCCCACACTCACTCACTATTTCCCATTTTTTCAGCTGTTTGTACAGAGGTTAAATATGTACCTATCTAGTTAAGTGACCACTTCATGTATCTGGTGAAGTGGACTGAAAGCTTATACCTTTACATCTGATAATCTTGAAGGCACCACAAAATTCTCTGTTGCTTTTGTTTCAGTAGACTAACATGGCTACTCCCCCCCTCATAAGATGACAAAGGCCTGAAAATTCAGGAATTACTCAGGCATCAGGAAATGGACATGCTTAGCTGACATCCATACAAGATTAAAGCAGGGACATAATAGTAACTTTCAAATGTTATCCAGTAATATCTTATTTTTTCACAATCAAAAATATTTTCATAATAACCAATGATATCTAAATGATAGTGATAGAATATGAATTACATAGAATTTTAAGTCCTTAGAAGTTATAATGGACAATTGTATGTTGGTTCATACAAGAAGTGTGGATTATATCAGTTCAGAGCAAAAAATTCGGCCGAATAAAGCCATTAAAAACACAACCACTCCTTTCCACGGCTCCGGGGGGGCATTTTTTGGGCTAGAGGTCCCAAACTTTCAGCAGAGCTTCAAAGGACCCTTCTTGCAAGACCCCCCGAGTTTTGTAAAGATTGGGTCAGGGGGGGCTGAGATATGGGCCCCGAAAGGGCCCCCCCACCCTTAATGTGCATCTCTGAGCAGAGCTTGCCGCCCATGCACAAAGCTCCCAGCCCCGACAAACAGCTGAGCTGCGGGGAGCAAGGGTGGGGCAAGGGTGGGGCAGGTGCGAAGAAGTTTGCAAAGCAACACAACTGCAAAGCAACACAACCATGCAAAGCAACATGTTTGCAACCATGCAAAGCAACACCTGACACCTGGGTGTTTGCAAACCATGGAAACCATGGAAAGGGACAGAGGCAGCTAGCTATGCATAATGAGCAGGAGGGGGTGGAATTTCCCCTTTTACATCGGACTTGGGTCCAGGCAAATGCATTCTTTAAGTCACCATTTGAAAACCAGTTTTGAGCAAGAATCAAAATAGACCTAACAGCTCTTATGAATGAGGGAAAACCTGAAGACACACAACTGAAGCCCCCCCCTCAAACCAGGGAGAGAGAGACTCGAGGGGGCACACACACCCCAGGCAGAAAGGGGGAAAGCCCCCTTTGGCTTCCCCCCCACCCACAGAAACTGCTCCCTCCCCACACACACACAGACTCTGTTCCCCCCCCCCACACACACAGGAGAAAAATTATAGATTAAAGCCCCCAAAGGAGTCTTACTGTGGATGTCTTCTGTTCCATCAGGAGGGGCTGGGAGGACTGGGTAATCCAATATGATTCTATTTAAGCACGGGAGGTTTTGCCTTGGATTTGCTGCTCTGGGGATGCATACAGGATCGGGTGATCCATTAATCCCAATAGGGAAAAGGGGAAAGCCCATGTCTCGGGACCCCCTGACCCAATGTTTACAAAATTTGGGGGGTCTCTTAAGAAGGCTCGTCTGAAGCTATGCTGTTTGGGGTCTGCACCCCCAAAAATGCGCCCCCTGCAGCCACGGAAAGAAAAAAGGGGGGAGCCCATATTTCTGCCCCCACTGAACCCATCTTTACAAAACTTGGGGGGTCTCTTAAGAAGGCTCGTCTGAAGGCTCGTCAGACAATCCATTGTCTATAGCCAAGCCCTACGCTATAGTCGCATCTGCTCCAATCCTTCAGAAAGAGATACACACTTGAGAGTCCTACAGCAAACATTTTTGCAACTACAATATCCTGCTGATATGGTGAGAAAGATGATTGAGAAGGCCAGAATGAAACCCAGGCACAACTTACTACAAGATAAGCCCAGAGAGAATGACAACAGAACACCTCTGGTTGTCACTTATAGCTCCCAACTAAAACCAGTCCAACGTATTATTAAGAACCTACAACCAATGCTGGATTGTGACACTTCCCTCGCTGAAGCACTGGGGCGGGGGCGTCCCTTTCTTGCTTACAGACAGCCGGCTAACCTAAAACAACTTCTCACCCATGATGATAAACTACTTAACAAGAACATGGACTCTGGCACCAAGGCCTGCAACAAACCAAGGTGCCAACTTTGCCCTCATATAGATTCTAGGAACACCATCTCTGGACCCACCAATGTCAGCCATACTATCTCAGGTTCATATTCCTGCTCATCTTCTAATGTGATTTATGCCATCACATGCCAGCAATGCGCTTCCACAATCTACATTGGACAAACAGGTCAGTCTCTTAGACAAAGATTAAATGGACATAAGTCTGACATCAGAAACCACAATATTCAAAAACCAGTGGGAGAACATTTCAACCTTCCAGGACATTCTGTTGCAGATTTAAGAGTAGCAGTTCTCTTACAAAGGAATTTTAAAGGGAGATTGGAAAGAGAAACTGCTGAATTACAGTTGATATTCAAACTAAAGTCAATGCATTTACCTGGGCTGAATAAAGACCTTGCATGCATGGCCCATTACCAATGCTGATTTCTCCACATCCATCTCTCCCCTGGACATCACAAACTCTTCTGCATATCACACCTAATCCCATCAAGCCTGCTATTCACATTTACATACTGTTCCTCTACTTAAATACCAATGGATTCACATTCTAGCTGTATCTGAAGAAGTGAGCTGTGGCTCACGAAAGCTCATACCCTACCAGAAAATATTTTTGTTAGACTTTAAGGTGCTACTGGACTCTTGCCCTTTTTGACTACTGCAAACAGACTAACACGGCTACCCACTGAGAAAATATTTTTGTTAGTCTTTAAGGTGCTACTGGACTCTTGCTCTTTTCTACTAAAGTTTATTTAGTTACTTATTAAACTGTTTATACCCCATCTTTCCTTTTGGCTCAAGTTTGAATCCTTCCTCCAGTCTTATGAGCCTTTCTCCAACTGAAGTGGCTCTTCTGTTGGAGGAACAGCATCACAATTGAGGATCCTTGGATACACCCCATTATCTTCTGAGGTCTTTGTACTGAAGTGTGTGGTTTTTTGGCCATGTCAAAGCTCTTCTGAGTCCCTCAGCCTGTAGTTCAGCTTGTTTCTTTTCATAAACTATAACGTAATTCACTTGTCCAAACACTTTTGTCCAAAACACTGAAAAGGGACCGATAGGAAATAGAAACATGACAAGCTTGCCTCCCCTCTTTTTTCTTGTCTTTGCTTAGGGCTGGCATACCACAGGGAGTAATTTCCATTCTGTCTTTTAGGCATGAAACAGAGTACTGCATTTTTGCTTAGAGAAAGAGTTTCTTCTGTATCTCTCTCCAGCAGCAGAGTTTCATGTTAAACTAAATATAGCTTGAGCAGGAGGCATTGTCCTTGTTCTCAAAGAGAATGCAGACGAGGATACCTCGGAGTCTAATTTTTGCAACAGATGGCTGATTTGTGACACTGCTCTGTTGCTCTGGCATTCTTTTTAACGCTTAAACGGATGTCTGAAAAAGGACTCCCATCCCATCTGTTTACTTTTGCATACCAGAAGGTTGTTCTGTGTGATCTTTGAAAACGATCTTCCATGCATTTGCATCAGAACATCAGTTCAGTCCTCAGAACTCTTCTTTTGGTTTAATGCCTAGGAAACTTAAATTGGATGTTCAGCATCATTTTTTTAAAAGAAACGTTGGGTTGAAATTGTCTTTGAAAATTAATTCAAGTAGCTGGCTATGGCAACAAAGATATTCCTTTATATATTGGATTCTCCCCTCCCCACCTGGCAAAAGGGTAGTGTGTAGGTAACCTTTGAAAACTATGTTTCTCTTGTAGTTTGGGGTCATTTGTAAAACAAAAGTCTTCAGAAAAGCTTTAGTTCCTGAAAGTTATTGGTCTGTAGTTGTCATGAAAGACAGCATTTTCTAAGGTTTTTTTTTTCTTCCTGTTGGGTGTTTTAATCTTTTGCTGGCTTTACTGTTGCTTCCTGCTTTGGGTCCCAGTTATTTAGGAGAAAGGTAAGCTATACATGTTTTAATAAATTAATCCTGAGGAAATGTCCCCTCAAACACTCTGCAGTGAAAATAACATGTAGTCATGTAGTTCTTTGTCCAGGGCTATTGAATGGCACACCAGCCATGGTCATAGCGTGAAAAACGTATGCAGAAAATTCTGTTCAGGGGGTGTCGGAGGCCCCCACACTGGAGGGCCTCTGTCCCTTTCCATGGGTCTGTGTGTAGCCTACAGACAATGGCATAGAGAAAAGCGTGACATAAACATAATAGGCTTCTGATCGTGTGGAGCCGTCTGAATTGTTTCTCCTTACCAAGAGAGCTTTCTGCCTAACAAGAGAAAGGTAATGCTTCAGTGCTGCGGTGGAGGGAATCAGCTTGGCAGTTGGTGCGCACCGCTGTGATCAAAGAGCAAAACTGAGGACAAGATGCCATGAATGGAAGAAAAGAAGGGAGGAAAATCGGAGGGTGGGAGGGCAGCCGTCAGGACCACTCTGCGCCTCAGCCGTTGGATTCTGAAAAGCTACGGGAGGGGAAGCAGCGGTCTCTTTCCTTTGGAGGCTTGTCAAAAAAGCAGAGCGTAAAAAGAGCCCTTCTTGGCATTCCTAATGGAAAGAGAGAGAAGAAAGAACTAAATCAGATAGCAGCGCCTCTGAGAGCCTGTGTTGTTGCCAAGCAGATTCTGTGGCGTAATCTGTAAGTGCTGAACTGTGGTTGAATTATGAGCAGGAGCCTCTCTCCCGCTTTTGTTTCAGCCTCCTGGGAGAGGGGATGTTTCCGGCCTACTAATGTCACAGTGTGACCTGTTAATAACCTGTGAAGGAGCATGGCCCAATCAGAAGCCGCCCTCTTCCCCGAGGACTGAGCAGCTGCAGTCACATGGACTGAATGCCTCGCTTGTATGTGGTTCATTGAGAAAAATTCAAGCATGTGGCCTGAGGTTCCCTGTTGACTGTCTGGGGAAGATGATTTCTTCCATCTGCTCTGGCTGCCTGCAGCTCCCGGAAACACACCAAAGGAGATGCGTCTTTGGGTCATATGTGAGATTCTTAATGAAGTCTCAGCTGCTGCCCAACTGTCTGTGAATATCAGACACATCTGAATTGTCTTTCCAGATAGAGAAGAGGGAGTCTTTTGCTTAACCCTTTAATCTAAAGCACTCCACAGAATGTACGTAATGATAAGCCGGGAGAAAACCCAATTATTTTCCTTACTATTGCCTTAGCAGCTGCTTAATAGATTGCATTTCTCTAATACCCATAGCTGTTGCTGCTTGTGAGAAAAGCCGGAGGCTACTGTTTACTTTGGATTAAACAAATAATAATGAAGTATATATCGGCCAATTGTAATTTGGCTGTACACCACTCTGGGGTCATTTTATGGAAAAGGACAGTTGTTTAAAATGTTCATTAGTATTTCACAGCAAATTATTACACGAACTGCATAAAGCACCACCAGGACCATTATGTATCCTTGCAATGGAGATGTGCATTTATGGTTCTTGGTGCCTACTGAGACTCTATCAGATGCTTGGTCCTTGTCTGCTAATAGACTCTTTCCAAGCGATGGCTTTAGATTCAGCACTGATTTACGAGTGGTAGGTTGCCAAGTCACAACCCAGAGATTCCACATATACCTCTCTATATAATGAGGTATCTGTGCCCCTTCTGGCTGTGTCCTTCTCCAGACTTTTGAACTGTATCAGGATATCAAGGGGTTATCAGTCTGCTGGGTGTTATTTTGATTATTTGCTCTATATTTTAAAGCAGTGGTTCCCAACCTTTTTTTGACCAGGGACCACTAGGACTTTTTTGTTCGGTGCAGGGACCCCAAGGTTCAAAATAAAAATTCCGAGAATTTGAAAATAAACTTTAATCATAACTCTTAGTTAAACATTACACTTAGAATAATGTTTGAATATATATATTTTTATAATAGAGAACTTTTAATTGAAGATATTAATTTATTACGGGTTTATAACTTTGTTTCGCGGACCTTAATTTAGTTCTCACGGACCCTGGGGGTCCATGGACCCCCGGTTGGGAACCAGTGTTTTAAAGGAAACAAGGAAACAACACCTATCAGTGAATAACAACTATTTGCAAGTTACTTATGCAATCCTAAACACCTGCACTCTGATAGAACTTACTCCCTAGTAAATGTGCTTGGGATTGTGTCCTCAGGGATCCAGGTGGTTATTTAGTTTGGTAGTAGTTTTTGAAACTTGTCTACCTCTGTTTGTTACACACTTTACTTAATGCCAAGTGGCAGTCTTTGTTGACTAAGTGCTAAGCTCTTGGGGAGGGAGAATAATCTTTCACCGCTTTCTGAGGAAGGAAAAATTTGCTCTAACATCAGCCCACTTCTTCCTTCTTGCCTTAGTGCAACCCCAGTACCATCTGTCTTCCGAAGATAAGCTGGTATGCTTTAAGCACAAGAAGATGCTTTCCAGAAAAAGTAAAAGAAAATGGAATAAACAAGGGCAAGGAAATCCTTCCATTACTTCCACATGAGTGATAAATTTGCCATTAACTTATAAAGATTTCCATTATATTACCGGTATTACTGTGACTGCTACTACTACTATTTGTAAATGTTTATAAAGCACTAGTAAGGTTTGTGCAAGAGGGTTGAGCCTTTGTGGATTGAACCCTGAACAATACTTATGCACCTGTAGGCCCTGTTCAGTCATACATTTGACTTAACATATGGGAAAAGCATGCTTCATAAGATCCTCCATATATACATGATCACCATTTCTTCTCAAAGGAGCAACACACATGCATTCCAGTTTCAAAATGCACAAATCAGACAAAAGAACTGTCAGTCATGCATACTGGGGGAGTGGGGGGGTCATGAGTAGTATATTTGTTCTTTATGCATGATCACAAGTGCTAGCAATGTAACATTTGAAAAGGGCTTTTTTAAAAGAGTTGCTCATGGGTGTCTGCCAAAGGTCACCTAGAGATGACCATGTCATACATTTTCTAAAAGAAAAACCTTAATTAATTTATCATTTTTATTAATGAAACTTTTAAAAACCTTTTGATCAATATGGGTGATTCTACAGCTTTTCAAAGGTGATCACAAATGCATGTGTGTTAAGTGCAGTTAAATCCCTTCCGACTAATGGCAATCCTATGAATTAATGACCTCCGAAGTGCCCTATCATTAACAGCCTTGCTCAGGTCTTGCAAATTGAGGGTCGTGGCTTCCTTTATAGAGTCAATCCATCTCTTGTTGGGTCTTCCTCTTTTCCTGCTGCCCTCAACTTTCCCTAGCATTATTGTCTTTTCCATTGACTCTTGTCTTCTCATCATGTGACCAATGTACGATAGCCTCAGTTTAGTCATTTTAGCTTCTTGGGAGAGTTCAGGCTTGATTTGATCTAGAACCCACTTATTTGTCTTTTTGGCGGTCCACAGTATCTGTAAAACTCTCCTCCAACATTACATTTCTTTTTGTCAGCTTTCTTCATTGTTCACCTTTCACACCCATACATAGTAATGGGGAACACTGTGGCATGAATCAGTTTGATCTTGGTGGCCAGTGACACATCCTTACACTTCAGAATATTTTCTAGCTCCTTCATGCCTGCCCTGCCCAGTCTCAATCTCCTTCTGATGTCTTGGTTGCAGTCTCCCTTTTGGTTTATGATCACAAATACATATAGCACAAAATATTTTGCTTTTTCGGATGCTAGTTAAATACCTGGGCAGCATGATCTCACCCAGTTATTTTTAGCAGAAAACTGTTGCTAGTGCTACTGAAATCATAAGAGTACCACTTTACTTGCTGAGTAACAAAAGCTTGTAATCTGTTTGGAATGCGAGTGATAAGAAGGGATGGATAAAAGAGTTAAGGAGAACACTAGAGGGAAATTATTAAATTTTAAAAGAACAGAAAAGGATTGTTACAGAGGGTTTCCAATATTTTTTTCTCTTTCTCT
This sequence comes from Euleptes europaea, assembly GCF_029931775.1. Taxonomy (NCBI): domain Eukaryota; kingdom Metazoa; phylum Chordata; class Lepidosauria; order Squamata; family Sphaerodactylidae; genus Euleptes; species Euleptes europaea. The sequence goes on along the minus strand of NC_079314.1, from coordinate 81,025,372 downwards.
AGAAAGGGGAGGTGGTGCATTTTTCATACTGATTAGAAAAAAAAGTCTTTCAAACAATTTTGAAGACAAGATTTATATAAGGAGAGGTTCCCGGACTCATCGGGAGCCTTGGTTGTCGGTTCGGGCTGGTGGGAGAAGCAGGAGGTTGGAGCCATTGAAATCGGGCGTCGTGCATGTGGTGGCGCTGCAGCAATCGCCTGACGATCAGCTGGCCACTTCAAAGAAAGGCAGCAGAAGAAGCGGCTGGTGAATCAGCTCCCCCTATCCCAGTTTAAAGGGGCCAATGGGGAACTGTTGGGGCAGGGAAGGAGGATAAGGTGGGGGTAAGAGAAATTGGACCAGAGGCTGTTTCCACTCCAGTCCGTCTCTCAAGTTTATTAAAAGGACTGGGGCTGCCGGAAGACCAGTTCGTCTCCAGCACTCGTCCCACCCTCGTTCCCCCTTTTATGTTGAATGGTTGATAAAAACAAATAATTAAATAAATAATAACGAACAAACAAATAATAATTTTAAAAAATGTTATGTATAGTCACAACTTGGTGTGTGTGTGTGCATGGGGCTGGATTCATTTGAGAGGAGAGCGGCCTGTGGCCCCTTCTCCTCTGTTTTGGGGGGTCCCAATAAGGGATCTTGGGAAGAAGCACAGGGGAAGACAAAACCCAGTTCAAAGGGAAGTCTAAGTAGCCTCTTCCCTGGTGCCAGGGAAATCACCAAGTGGCTCACGCCCAGGTGATTCCTGAATATGCCATCCCTATTGTTTCCCAGTGGGATCACTGGAGTACAGTTCACCTATGCCGCATTGGGGTCAGCTGAGTTTCAGGAATCCAGCCCATATGCGGCACCAATGCTTTACAGCTGTTAAAAAAGTTAATAAACAAATTTTGGCCAGTTACCTCCATAACTAAAGTTTTCTTCAAAAGTTGTGTTGAGTGTGGTATTTGTTCTTCCCCCCAAGCTCAGCCATGGACTGACAACACCTCAGCAGTACTTGGCTAATTAATGTTGTAAAGTGGAATTGTTTTAAAATTAGTTTCCAGTATGGCAGACTTTGTAATAAGAAATCTTTCTGGATCAAGTAGTTAATTACTATTTTGTATGGAAGATTTTGCCCTGACCTGGATAGTCCAGGCTAGCCTGATTTGGTGAGTTCTCAGAAGCTAAGCAGGATTGACCCTGGCCAGTATTCGGATGGGAGACCTCCAAGGAATACCAGGGTCATGACAAGGAGGCAGGGAATGGCAAACCACCTCTGAATGTCTCTTTCCTTGAAAACCCCAGTGGGTTCGTCATAAGTCAGATGTGACTTGACAACAAACAAACAAACAAAAACAATGGAAGATTTTGCCCTCACCTGGATGTCCCAGGCTCACCCAATCTTGTCAGATCTCAGAAGCTAAGTAGAGTTGGCCCTGGTTAGTTCTTGGATGGGAAACCACAAAGGAAGTCCCGGGTTGCTACATAGAGGCAGGGATTGGCAAACCACCCTCTGTTCATCTCTTGAAAGCCCTACAGGGTCGCCATCAAGTGAGCTGCAACTTGATGGCACTTTCCGCCACCGCATGGAAGATATTATAAAAAGAAAACCTTTCTGAACCATTTCTTCCTTGGCCTCTGCATTATCTTAATAGACAGGCTGCTTTCTAACAGCCTGTCCAAGGATGTGTTCTTTGTCCATTCAGTTAAGATAGATGGTGGACAGGGGAATACAGACAATCAGAAGAGATGACCTACAGATGATTTACAGACTAACTTTAAACCAGAAGTATTTCCTTCTTTGTGGATGGAATGCAACAGAGGTTAACTACAGATATTAACCACCCTGCTATCATCAATTATCTACATTTTTATTTGTAATGTCAATTAATTTTCACATTATGGCCACACCAGTAAAAATCAATTATTGTATATTCATTTACTATACATTTACTATACTATAGCTCTTTCCAATGCTAAGTTGTGGCTCTGGGAGGCAGAGATTGTTCTAAATATGGAATCTTCAAGGCTCCCTCTGTTTAAACATTCATTCAGAGAGAATTCCTGCCCAGTGTTCATGAATCAACGGTACATTTTTACACTCACAGTTCCATCGTATTATACCCGACTGGCCTTATTAGCTATTCCTGTCAGGCAGAGCTTATCTTGGCTGGCAGTTTCAAGTAAGGAAGCAAAAGGCTGTGAAATGGCTTTAATAAATATGGTAATAAAGGGTATGAGATGGAAATCGGAATCGTGACTCGCTGTTTTATTTGCAGTGTCTTCCACTGCAGATTAATGATGAAGGCTCATGTGTTGGTCACAGGTCTATCAGAAACATCACTCTCACCAATCCAGTTCCTCAGGTATGGTTTCTGTACAAATAGAGCCAACGTGGTAGAGTGTCAGACTGGAATCTGGGAGTCCCAAGTTTAGATCCCCAGTCTACCTCGAACACTTGCTGGGTGTCCTTGGACCAGTGACACACAGCCTAACATATCTCACAGGATCATTGTGAGGATACAGTGGAGTAGAAAAGAACAATGGAAGAAGCTTTGGGTGCTCATTGGGGAGAAAGGCACGGCATGAATGACATATAGGTAAATAAATAAACACTTGCCATTTCAATGGGGGTGAAACTGCAGTCTTCTAGCCCTTGCATTCTCCTTTCAAGACCTATTGAAACTTAGGCTGTATCCATACATATCATGTAATCACAGCTGTGGAAAACTGCATAAACTTGGCTTATTGCCAGCTCTCATGAGTCCCTCTTTGTACTGAGAATGATGGTTAACCACTAACTCAGGTTACCCCGTGATGTACGAATGCAGACGTCCAGGTGAACTGGAATTAGCTTCTCCCTTTTCTCTGTTTGCTGGGGCCCTGGCCAAAGGTTTAACTCAAGCTTAGAATACCAATTAGTATTATTCTTGGTATGAAGGGAGAGAGAAGAGGGAAATGGTTGTGTATTATGCCAACACTTTTTGCCCTCTTAGGCTCCTCCAAAAGAAGGGGGAGGGGACAATGAGGAGGGTATAAAGGGTATAAAGAACAGACATGCAGTATCACCCTGCTCAATGTCCCATAGTTCAAAAGTTCCAGCAGGCAATCTATTGAAGTCCATAAGTGAAGGAGGAAGCACATATGCTCACAAGGAGAACAAGGAAAAATAAAATGTAGCAGACAGAACAAACACATGAATTTCTTCATTTACTTCATTGATACCTCACTTTTCTTTCCAATGGGGGACACAAGCAGCTTACACCAGTATCTACTCTTCCATTTTATCCTCACAACAATCCTGTGAGTTAGGCTAGGATAAGAATGTGTGACTGGCCCAAGATCACCCAACAAGCTTCCATAGTGGTGTGGGGATTTGAAACTGGGTCTCCCAGATCCTAACCTGAAGGTCTAACTACTACATCACACTGGCTCTAGATGCAGTTCATGAGAAATAAGACAGCCCAGCAAATTCTCCAGATCCTCATAAGCAATTAGACTTTCTTTTTTTTGTAATATAGTAGAATCAGGAATGTGTTGCTTGGGGACACATTACTGAAAAAAAATCTTCCAGATGGTGAAATAAACTCTTTTAAAAATGCCATTCAGGAAACTTCTCCAAATAGCACAGGCCTTCATGTTATCTGCTCTGTACATTGACTGCATTGCGCTTGGAATGCGTGTCTGTTATTTGCTAGTATTTCTTTCATTTCATTTAGGAAAATTGCACAACAGATCATTAACCTTTTATGACCCAGAAGCACAGCAGGAAACTGGAGGCATAAAGTCCATGTTCCTACCTCTATATATGGCAACAGATCTTATTTCTCAAATAACTTGCTAATCAAAGAGAAGTTTTTAACAGCTGTGGTAGTACTTGGCATAAATAAGTGTGTAAGGGTCTGGAACTTTATAGTTTTCAGATTGCAAACTGTTCAGCATCATGACTTCCTCCTTCTGTTGGCACTCAATACCTAGCATAATGAAATCTATCCATGATGTGGTCTCTGGATATTGCTTACTGCAAAAATCTTTAAAAAGAAAAAAGTGGAAAATAATTACAAATACTAACTAAGATGGGAAAACATCTTTGTACCACCAGTCATGTGTATTCATGCATACCTTTTGAGATAACAAGAAATACTATCATGTCTGTTTGTCCCATCCACTTAAACAAGACTACCCATTGAAGGCACTTTTTCCTATTATTATTTTCCTATTATTATTAAGAATAATAATTAAGTGCTGTCAAGCTGCAACTGACTTATGGCAGCTCTGCATGGGGTTTTCATGGCAAGAGATCAGCAGAAATGGTTTGCTATTCCCTTCCTCTGCAAAGCAACTCTGGTTTTCCTTGCTGGCCTCCTATCCAAGTAATAACCAGGGCTGACCCCTCTTAGCATCTGAGCTAGGGTTGCCAGGTCCCTCTTTGCTACCAGCATAAAAGCAGAAGCACAAAGCTCACAGCTATATGCCTGAAGATACAGTATATAGTAGAACTAGGTGGGCACAGAATTTTTCTAGCATGCCTAGGGCGTAAGTACTTTTTGTGTGCATGTAAAGTGCAGTCAAGTCGCAGCCAACCTATAGTGACTCCTGGTGGAGTTTTCAAGGCAAGTGATTAAGCAGAGATGGTTTGCCATTATCTGCCTTTGCAGAGTCTTCCTTGGAGTCCTCCCCTCCATGTACTGACCCAGCTTAGCTTCCAAGATCTGAAGAGATCAGGCAATACTATACCATTCCGCATTCCTTAAATACTTTTTAGCAGAGGAGAAATAAACTCAGCCAGATCTTATTCAGCTTCTGCTAATCAGCTAGCAGGTTGTTCCCTGCTTCTCCCCTGCTATTATTCAGCCAGCACTAGGATTGCCAACCTCCAGGCAGTGGCTGGAGATCTCCCAGAATCACAATTGATCTCAAGGCTACAGAGATCAGTTCCCCTGGAGAAAATGACTGCTTTGGAAGGTAGACTCTATGGCATTATACCTTAATGAGGTCCCTCCCCTTCCCAAATCCTGCCCTCCCCAGGCTCCCCCCAAAAAATTTCCAGGAATTTCCAAGCTTAGAGTTGACAACCCTATACAGTATATAACAAACGGTGTGTGTAAAGTGCCATCAAGTCGCAGTTGACTTATGGCAACCCCAGAAAGGGGCTTTCAAGGCAAGCGATTAAGCAGAGGTAGTTTGTCATTGCCTTCCTCTGCAGAGTCTTGGTTGGAGGTCTCCTTTCTAGTACCGACCCTGCTTAGCTTCCGAGTTCTGATGAGATTAGGCTATACTATGCTGCCTTCCCTCTCATATTACAAATTAGTTCCATAAAATCCTATAATGGAGAGCAAATACTACAAGCATAATCCTTCTTTAATCAGAAATACAAGGAGCACAATGATCTTCTGTCATGGAAGTCTCCTTTATGCCCTATAGCAGGGGTGGGGAACGTCAGGCCTAGGGGCAGTATAAGGCCCGCGAAATAATTTGGTCTGGCCATTTGTGGGTCCAGGCAGATCCCTAGCTCAGAAGGATTTAAGAATGGCGATCTGCCCCCTCCCGCGGGGAGTTACTGGACTGAGCTCCTTTGCCTACAAGCCCCGAGCGGCTTGTCACTCACTCCATCTTGTGTTTGCTGCCCTGCCTGAATCTTTTGGGCCCAGCTGGGGACGGCAGAGCTCAAGCGAGTCGCTCTATGTGGCAGACACTCTGAGCCATCTCGGCTGTGCCTCTTGGCTAAATGTTTGACCAAATATAGCAGGCTAATTTTTAAGTCGATAATTTTGTATGACCCGCGAATGATGTTATAAATATCCAAATGGCTCTTGGCAGAAAAAAGGTTCCCCACCCCTGCCCTATAGAAATCCTACTGCATGTCTGTACTGTTGTGATCATCCAAGGATGAATCATACCATAAATCTGTTCCCATCCCATATTCTAGTTCCTGTACAGAATAAAAAAAGACATTTTTGTATTGAAGCCATCCATTTGCCATCCTCTTCCTTGTTTGCACTCTTAGATTCCTTGCCATTCATAGATTTTATTGTGAAGCATGGGCCATGTATTTCCAATCATGTGAAACCCATTAATTACATGCCAATTTAGGCGTCAATTGGACTATAGTCAGTGAAAATGCCACCATCTGCTGGCGGCATGTTTGCAGAAAAGCATCTGTGTGTGGGTGGTTCTGTGAATTAATTTTGTTGTGCTCACAGTGTAACCCACAGCCATAACTGATAAGGATTTGATCAAGATAAAATTAGCCCAGTCCATAGTGTGGTTATTAAACTGGGTCTGGGACACCAGCGAAAGCTGAAACAGATTTTATTGAGAGACTTTATAAATCCATCCCATAGCAGCACACTACAAACAATATAGTATTGTCAAATACAGATATGGACAAGATACAACACTTTAAGGAACTCACTTACATGAAGAAGAGGAGGTTGAGGGGTGTCATGATTGGTCTCTAAGTATTTGAAGGGCTTAGAGGAGGGCAGGGAGCTGTTCCTGTTGGCAGCAGAGGATAAGACTCACAATAATGGGTTTAAATTGTGGGCGGAAAGTTACAGTAAGATTTGTTCGACAGTGGAATCAGCTACCTAGGAAGTGGTGAGTTCCCCCTCACTGGTGGTCTTTAAGCAGAGGCTGGATAAGCACTTGTCAGGGATGCTCTAGGCTGATCCTGCATTAAGCAGGGGGTTGGCTAGATGGCCTGTATGGCCCCTTCCAACTCTATGATTCTCCGAAGCACAAAATCTAGTAAACCAAGAAAGCATTCTGTTACCTAGTTTAGGAAGAAAGAAGTACTCTGAAGGCACCCATTGTAGATCAGTGAGAGATAAAGCCTCCTCAGAGAAAGTGTAACTGAGAAGCAAGTTTCTCTGGGATGTGTTTATGTACAGGTGCCCCAACAATTAGCTAAGCACTCCTAAATTCTAAATAATTTCAGCATCATTAAATGTTTGTATCGATTTCAACTAATGCAGGTGACATGCATAGCCATTCTGAACTTTGCACCAGAGTCTTCAAAATTACATAGATGTACTTCAGTAGGGACCCACTGGTCAATCTGCAACTTAATCTTGGTTGTCTTTTGAATGGAATTTAAACCTCTTTAGGGTAATATAGGGACAAGGGCCTGCACTGTTTGAGGTCCCACTGACTTTAATAATCATGGAAAAGATAGTGGTGCAAAGATTAAGCTGTATGATGATTAGCAGCATCCTTGGTGTACTGTAAGTGGATAAATCCAAGATTAAATTTAGAAATTAAGATGCTGGACTTTTCTCCTGGAGGACGTTTTTTGGGAAACACACAAAAACAAACTGCAGTGTGTATTTGGAGCCTGGAAGGGATGCAGTTTTTTTTGGGGGGGGGGAATGAACTGCTAATGGTATTACTGATACAATTATTAGAACAATATCATGAGAACTATTTCATTCTGAGAATAGTGTTACCGCTACTGGACTGGTACCGTAATTCTAGTTGCATTTATCACTGACAGATGAAGAGAAATAGCTAATGACAAAGCAGGGAGAGAGGAGATTTGACAAATGAAGAGATGTAGGTCATCTCTCTCTCGCACACGTGAGGGGGAGAGAGTCTTGATTTAAATTGAGCTAAAAGCACTAAGGCAGTAGCCTAGTTTAAAGAGATACTGTGCGAGCATGAACTCCAAGGAGAGAGTTCTTTTTCCTCAGCCAGTGTCATGTTTAAATGTAGGCCACACTCTTTCACACACAGAGTTTCTGTCACCTTTATATTCCCATTTCTATGAGCCAGTAAGATCCTGTAACATTATTCAGTTTGCTTTTTACCACCATTATGATAGAACTATTAATGCTCTGACCAGAGAAGGCCACGGGTCATTTTTATGTGTTGTTGATTCCTTTGATAACATATTAATTAAAATCAAAGCAAATTTTAATTTATTTAACAGACTTTCCAAGTGGCAGAACGCCTGGCGTAAACCCATGTAGGTGCTGACCCTAATTTGGTTGTTGTTCAAAGAGTGTTAATCCAATAAAGCAGCTTCTCTTCTCTGGCACAAGGACCGGAAAGCTGATGCCAAAGGAGTAAGGCTGAGATTTAATTGAGTGTGTGTCGATTCTTTCTCTCCCGCCCTTCGCATTTTGCAAAAATAAACAAATAAATAAATAACTGAGAACTGCACCAGGGTCTCCTGTGAAGGGGGGAAATCCGATCTGAATAGACATTCAGAAAGAAGGAACCTAGACATTTCCAGAACCTGGAAGAGTGGAGCCGCCTTGTGGCTACTTTAAAAATGTCACTAAAGTAATACCTTTTATTTGGACCCATCAAAATATCATGTTAATGACCAACCTTCAGAGTTCTGGGGTGTGGGACATGATGGGAAAGGTCAGGTTGTACCACAGCTGTATGCGATTTTAAAATCTTAGCTTTCAAAACACTTACCATTGCACACACCCATGCTAACTAGATATAACTTGTTCAAACTATTTTAATTCTTGAATTAATTCTATACCCCTCTTTTGAAAGAGAGCGAAGTATGGGACAACAGGGAAATGGGGCTGCGGAATTATCATGTATTAATTATAGTACCCCCTCTGTTCATTTCTTGCCTTAAAAACCCTACAGGGTCACCATAATCTGACTACAAGAACTTTATTCTGGCTAAAAGTAAGCTTCTCCGGACATACAGGATAACTCCCATGAAGTATTTTTATGATCCAGTGATCAAGCCACTGATACCATCAAGTCGACTACAACTTAATGGCAATTTCCACCACCAATATTAAAAAAACACCACCAAGTGTGTCTATAACGGCTTGCCTCTGTGTACCAACCCTTGACTTCCTTGGTGGTCTTCTACCCAACCAGGCCCCACCCTGTTTAGCTTCTGAGATTTGATGATATTGAGCTAACCTGGGCCATCAGGTCAGGGCAAATTCACTGAACTTTTATTGCTTTTAATTATATGAGGTTAGCACTCATCTTTGCAAAAATCTTATATTACAGAGCTGGGGCGTTTCAGCTGATTAACTGAGCAATTCTAAAACCACTTTCTTGGGAGTACAGCCCATTGGATTCTGCATATGCACAACAGAGCCAGAGTTGTGCAGTGGTTAGAGGATGTGGGAGATCCAGGTTCGAATTCCCACTGTGCCATGGAAAGTACGGTTGCCAATCTCCAGGTAGGAGATCTCATGGAATTACAACTAATCTCCAGACTACAGAAACCAGTTTCCCCTGTAGGAAATGATAGTTTTGAAGGGTGAACTCTATGATATACCATGAGAAAGTGAAGTCCTACAGTGACATCACATCCCTGCTGAGCTCCCTCCCCTCCCCCAATTCCACCCTCCCCAGACTCCACCCCAATATCTCCAGAAATTTTCCAACCCAGAGTTGGCCACCCTTCGTGGAAGCTTGCTGGGTGACCTTGGGCTAGTCACACATATGCACAGCCTAAGCTACCTCACATGGTTGTCATAAACATAAATTGGAGGAGGCGAAGAGAGCAATGTAAGCCCCTTGGGTTCCCTAATGGGAGTAAAGGTGGGGTATAAATGAAGGTAATAATGAATGAATGAATGAATGAATAACTACTACCACAAGTTTGACGTTGCAGAATGTGGGGGTAACTACTCTGGGAATTCTGAGATTAGAGCATCCAGAATTTTTAAAAGCTTAGTTGGTGGTGGTGGGAAGGAAAAATAAAATATGAACCAAAGCACCAACAGAGGGGGCTTTTAAGCCCCCCCCCCTGCATCATTTTCCTGATCAAAAGCGTCCCTGGGGGAGCGCTATTTTCCCTGTTGTAAAAATGCATGTGCACCTGAAAAGCAGCCCATGTAAACAGTGCTCCTCCCCAGAGATGATTTTGATCGGAAAAACAGCATTGGGTGGGTTGGGGGGGGGAGGGCTTAAAAGCCTTTTATGCCATTATCCTAAACCAATTCAGGTGTCTGAAGAATGCCTGGTTTTTAAAAATGTTGGGAACTCCATACACAGAACTCTCAGAGTACATCACATACTTGCCCTCTATTTTACAACATAAAAGATATGTGTGAATCCGAGTAGACACAACTTTTGGCTCTCCAAGCTGTGCCTACTTGTTATGTTCTGTAACCGCTCAGATGATGAATAATACCCTGTTCTTGCCCCTCTAAAGCCATGAGATTTCCTGAGATGCCATGCACGGCTGGTAGGTCACAAGTGGGCCAGATTCAACATGACAACAATGCTTTGAACTTCACGGTCCTCTGAAGCTATTAAAATATTTGCTTCCTCCTTCACGATATCTGATTACATGGGGTGGGGGAGAGATTATCTAGGACAAGCAAACAAATAAACAGATGGACAACACCCTACAGAAACAAAAGGCAAAATCTTGATCTGTGCATTTGACACCAGCTACATCTTAGCTGGCATTTTATGCCTGCAGACTGAAGCAAATTACCCTTTGCATTTGCCTTCATTTCATGCACTTTGAGAGTGATACATTATCTTCTGCATAATGAACTATGAATTTGAATAGTACACCCATCTTACCTTTACTTTATTCAAAGGTTAGTAGTTAGTTCACAAGGACATCAGGAACCTTTCTGGCTTCTATTTTTTCTTTCTTTCAAATTAGAGGACTCTGTGTTGTTTGCTCCTCCTTCCCAGAATACAAGTGCTGTAATCTAACATCGAGGTGGCCAAATCACACGCCTGCCAGGATCTGATGCCAACTGCTAACAACACTGGATCTTGACGTGAAAATCTGTTTTTTTCCTCCTTAGATTTTTTTTTAATTTTAATTTAATTACCTGGAGGCTGGCAACCCTGCCCTAGCTTCAGTCTTAGTCAGAAGCATAGCAAGATCTGTGCCTTTCGGATTACGCATGGGGAAAACTCAGGAGACAAGACATGTTTTTTTTTTCTAGAAAGGCATGACAGGCCAGAGCTCAAGGAAGTTGTTCTCAGCCTCTTCCAGTGGAGGTTAGGTGGGAAGTGACCTTGGTGTGCTTCTTGGGGCCTTGTAAAGCCTCTGTCTCAGAAGCATGAGAGGGAAACAGATGTTTAAGTGGCCATATGGGAATTGTATATAGGGTAGTGTTTTCTTGCATTTTGTGCTGACAATCTCTTAAGGGTTTGTGTGTGTGTGTACTTGCTTTTGTATGGCACCTTGAGCCACAGTGGAGTATAAATATTTTAATTAATTCAATAAATGAAGCTGAATTCATAGGGTTGCCAGGTCCCCCCTCTCCATTGGTGGGAGGTTTTGGGGGGTGGGGCTGTGGCGACTGCATGTGCATGTGCCCTCACTCATGCAGTCCCTGCTCTGGAGCAGCCCAGTGGATTGGCTGGCAACTGCCTGCCAAAACTATCCACCTGGCAACCCTATAAATTCAAGAGAACTTCAACAATACTGGTGGGCCAGCTCTTGTGACATAAATGGAATGCCCCTTCCCATGGACATGGGATTAAATCCTATGGAACATCTTGTCAGTTTGTGGCAGAGGCTAAGAGGGATTTCCACCAACTTGATTGGGCCTACTCTGGCTTGGAAAACTATGTAAACCCTTCTCAAATACATTTAAAGTATCTGAAGAGTGGTGGATAGGGTTGCCAGCTCCAGGTTGCAATGGAAATTGCGGAAGACCATTGTAATTACGAGGAGGTTGATGGTGATCAATGCAGCCCTTCTCCATGTGAGAACAATCTCAGGGTATCAGGGAGTTAATTGTCACACCACACTGTAAATAATGAACACCTGGTGGTGGGGAAATAAATCTGGCTTCACTTACTACTGAGAGAGGGCTTCAGATAAGAAGCGAGAGACAAGGAGCAACTGGAGAACCAGGACGGGCTGCCAGAAAGAGAAGGAGCGGCTTGTTTGCCTCCCAGGAGACGACTTCCCATCTTCTGAAGATTATTAGCCTGGGTAAAGGGTACTGTTTGTTTAATAAAGCTGCATATCTTGTTTTCCCCAATACCTGCCTGTTGGAATCTTTTCTTTACCGAACCATGGGTAATACACAGGTTGGGAAATACCTGGAGATTTTGGGGACGGCGTTTGAGGAGGGCAGGGATTGGAGAGGGGAGGGACTTCAATGCCATAGAGTGCAATTGCCAAAGTGGCCATTTACTTCAGGGGAACTGATTTATATCGCCAGGAGATCAGTTGTAATAGTGGGAAATCTCTAGCCTGCACATGGAGGTTGGCAATCCTAGTGGTGGAGGAACTTCAGGCAGAATATTTTGTATATCTTCACCCAGAAAGCTGGTCATGCTAAACTTGAAAGATAGCATGGCAGCTTGCATTGCTTACTTTGGCAATCTTACCACAAATGGATTACAGGCACGTTTAGGAATCAGACCCATCCCCAACTGCTCCTAATCAACATGCATTTATTTTAATGGCATTTCTGTTCATGTACATGCATTTCTCAATAATAACCAATGATTGCACTTCAGATTGCATTGGCTTACTTCTTTGCTCTAACAAGAATATGGTGTCAGGGTACATGAAAAGTGCTCCTCCCAGCCAAGAAAAACCCTGCAGTTCAATTTGCCTTTCACAGTTTCCCTCCTATCCTAGCTAAATCAGATTCTTCCTTACATCATTTGTTCATTCTACAAGTAATAATACTGTACTTAGAACAGTGAACACCTGGCAAGTTGGTCACGCAGCATGACTTTACATTATAATCATCCCATCACGAGCTGAAAATAGCATTGTGCTAAAGCCTTAAAGCAGTAATGCTTCAGGCAGGAAGACAATACCAAACTCCTGTAGGCAGCCCACACACCACCATCTGTGAGTGACAAAAAAGAATCCCACAAACTGTACACTATGGCTAACCTTCAGAAAAATCTTCCCTGCCCTTTGTGTCCCTGTGATTGTGTCATCAAGAGCTTCTGCAGCTTTTACATTTCATCCTGGTGGGCATCACAGGCAGGATACAATGAAATAAAACGGCTTGGTCCAGCCAAAGTGAAGGACATTTCAATTTCATTTCATTACAGCGTGAGCGTTAAGCATGTGATTAATTCTTCTACTAGAACAGGGGTGTCAAACACAATTGTTACGAAAGCCGGATATGACATAAATGCCACTTGGTCGGGCTGGGCCATGCCTCGCCAGCCCAGATTCAGAGTGGAGAGAGGAGTGGCAGCCTTGGCTGGCATGCGGACCAGATAAGAGCTCTCAAGGGGCTGGATCCGGCCCATGGGCCTTATGTTTGACACCCCTGTACTAGAATCATGGCATTTAAAAAAATATTTATCATTGGCAAAATTGTGTCGAGTTTGTTTGGTATTAAAATGTTTGTCATTGCTTCAAGCACAGAACAGGATCTGCACAGCAGGAATCGAACTAATACTTGTTGAAATGAGTGCTCACAATCCTTTGAAGCCCAGTTAGAATAATAGAATCTTGGCCACATAGGCCATGTAAACAGGGCCGTCTTTAACAGCATTATGGGCCCCTGGTCAAACCAGTGTGCTGGGGCCCCTACGACAACCACTCACAGGAATAAAAAGTAAATGGTCGATAATATTAAACATATATTTATTTTATTGACACTTCAACAAAACTGGTGTTAAAACATTAAAAACATGCTGTACAGCAGCAACTAATCAACATGATAAACATTTGAACAATATACAAGGCTTGAAAAACACAATAATACTCAGTAAGCCACACAGATTAGAGTATGAAATTACTACGAACTTCTTATTATAACAAGCATTTGCGGCATTTCTTTTCAGAGAATTGCTTTATTATTGGCTTGAAGTCAATGGTCTTCAGGATGTCATTTTCCATGCACATGAGTGAAAGCCAGTTCAAACGATGCTGCCCCATTGTGCTACGAAGCAGATTTTTTATAAGTTTCAGTCTTGAAAAAGAACGTTCTCCTGTACAGTTGGTCACCTTCATGCACATGAACACTCTCAGTGCAATTTCAACATTCGGGAATACAGATTTCAAATTGTCCGAAATTATTTTTCTGTACAGTACAATACAAACTCTCTACTGTGTGCTGATTCACAAAACTGCTGGACAAGACCTAGATCTAGCTTACTGGCATAGCTAGGGTGTCTGGCACTGATCTAGCCTCATCTATGTATAGGTCTACCTGACTACATTCAACAATTTTCTCAACTTGCACAATTAAAAAGCTTATCCATTCATATATTCACACACTATCAATACCTGGTTATTAGTACTGCATCATAAATTCATAATCTTAAATAACCACTACATGGTTACCGTACAAGTGTTCAATGTTGTGATTGAATCTCAGGTTCAATCACTAATAATCTATGCATAGCCCTATACCTGGGTTCATATACCATGTATAAATATATCCAATAATCATGTCATTGCTATTAATAGCACTACAGTAGGTCTAATGTTAGTAATGTTAACTGAGTTTAAGTGATGTAACATATATGCTAAATGACATTATACAGCACGAGATCCATACACATAGGCCTACATGCAAGTGAGGTGGCACTGTGGCAGAGGTGACTGCAATACTAACCCTGGGATACTAAATCAGAGACAAATCACAATGTCCATTTGTAACACAATAACATTGCAGCAAATATTATTTTATAGTTTAGTATAGTCTAGACTACTGTGTAGTAGTATTTATTTATGGCAAGTCACTTAACATACACAGATTAGCATAGGGCCCCTATGCTCGTGGGGCCCCCGGGCAAGTGCCCATCGGGCCCATGCGTTAAGATGCCCCTGCATGTAAACCCTACTCAATGCAGGACCAACCTAATGCATCTTTGACAAGTCTTTGCTTGAATACTGCGTGAGGGGGAGCTCACCACCTCCCTAGGAAGCGAATTCCACTGTTGAACTACTCTTTCTGCAATAAAAAAATCCTAATATCCAGCTGGTACCCTTCCACCTGTAAATTTTTTACCCATTATTGCAAGTCCTATTTCTGCTGCCAACAGGAACTGCTCCCTGCCCTCTCTAAATGACAGCCTTTCGAATACTTAAAGGTAGCAATCATGTCATCCCTCCAACTTCTTATTCTCCAGACTGAGCATTCCCAACTCCTTCAGCCTTTCCTCATAGGGCTTGGTCTCGAGGTCCCTGATCATCCTCATCGCTCTCCTCTGCACCCGCTCCATTCTGTCCACATCCTTTTGAAGTGAGGCCTCCAGAACTGCACACAGTACTCCAGGTGTGGCCTAACCAATGCAAGGTACAGCAGGACTATGACATCTTGGGATTTGGAGGTTATGCCTTTGTTGATACACCCCAAGCCCTCTTTAGCCTTTTCTGCCACTGCATCCCACTTATTCCTCATATTCAGCTTACAGGCCACCCCTAGATCTTGTTCACACACACTACTACCTAGAATGTATATGTGTGCTTCTCATTGTCATTACCCAGATTTAGAACTCTGCATTTATCCTTGTTGAATTTCATCTTGTTCACATCAGCCCATTTTTGCAGTATGTTCAGATGTTGATGTATTCTATCTCTATCTTCCATGGTGTTCACTCCTCCCTTATCACATCACACTGTTGTATGCAATGCCTCTAGCTGTATGAGACACTGTCTTGGCAAACCACAGTCCAGAACACTCTGGATTTCCCAGGGAGAGCTCCACTATAACCATTATGGAAGCTCACTGGGTGACCTTGGGCCAGTCACAATCTCTCAGCTTAACCTACCTCACAGGACTGTTGTCAGGATAAACTGGAGGAGAGGAGAAATGATGTCAACTGCTTTGGGGAGAAAGGCAGGGTGTAAATGGTTTAATTAAAAAATAAATAACTTTAAAACTGCTTGCCAGCATTTGGTGGGGTGGGAGTGGCAGCTCAGCTGTTAACAGATTGGGTTGCACCCTGTATTAGCTGGGCCCAGTGCTTTGTGAAAACATTGCCTTATCATGAACTTATCATGAACTGTAAGTAATAGGAAAGGGGAGGGCCCTTTCTGGAGCTGTTTTGGACTTCAGGGGAGGCCTAATTGGGGCCAGGTCTGGCAGCAACCATCAGGCAATACCTGATACTTGATACCACCCGAATTGCATGACTATCCAGGCCTGGATTCTTGCTATGGTTCAACAGCACCACCCCATGAAAGCTAACACAATGTAATGTTAAGAGTTTCAGACTGGAACCTTGTATCCTCATTCTGCTGTGGAAACTCACTGGGTTATCCTGGGCCAGTTACATATTCTCAGTCTAACCTACCTCACAGGGTTGTTGTGAGAATTAAATGGAGGAGAGGAGAATGATGTAAGCTGCTTTGGCCCCCACTGTGGAGAAAGGTGGGGTATAAATGAAGTAAATAAATAACACCAGGGGGCAAATAAAAGGTAAATTGGTGGGTGGGTGTGAAGTAGACAAGGAAGCACGGGAAGGTGAGGATATGCAAGTTCAAATCCCCACTTGCTGTGCAATGTACTGGATGACCTTGGGCATTTTCTCTCAATGTGGCCTGCCTCACAGGATTGTTGTAGGGATGAAATGGAAGAGGGAGAACCGTCTACGTTACCGTTGGAGGAAGGCCAGGATAGAAATGCACTAAATAATAGATAAGCAATAATGCACTAAATAATAAATAAATACATAAAATATGCCTACATGGATTTATTGAGCTCTGACATCTTCATTTCAATCTTTATATATAGACATTTAAAAAGTATCCCTTATGTTTTAAAATTTTGCCTAGAAGAAAGGCTGATATTTTCACATGGCACCTGAGGTATCTGCCAACTGATTTCTCAAAGCTGGTAGGCAATTGGAAAACTGAAGGATGCCTCTTTTGTGTTAAAAAAAACCAGAACTCTTTGTTCAGCTCACTAGTGGTTGTGTGTGTCCAGAGGGGAATAAGGTAAGCTGCTCTGTTGTGACTGTCTCAGCCTAATCAAGTGGTTGCTAAGTAATTCACCGACCTCTCACCCACTTAGTATGAATGAAGCTGACAGTTCAGTTATTTGGCTAGAAAGCTTTCCAGCTCATCATTCATTTATTATACTCCCTTGTGAATGAATCCACAAAGTAAAAGATTGAACATGGCTGCACCTCATATGGAAAATTTAGACAGCATGCTGTCTCTAACCTTGGGTTTCTTCTGAAGTAAAAAAAAAGTGAAGTCTAGTAGGATGCTAAAGCACAGAAAGATTTTACAAGTTATTAGCTGAAGAGACTTGGGAAATTTGATAGCACTTCTATAGCAAAAAGAAAATTTAAATTGCTTGAACTATGCGAAGCTCTTCATTAGGCATCATCCAACTACCCCCTGCATCGAGAGATTATAATATTTACTATCTGGTAGGGATGTGCGCGCCCGGACCTGGATGGCCCAGGCTAGCCTGATCTCATCAGATCTCAGAAGTGAAGCAGGGTCAACCCTGGTTAGTATTTGGATGGGAGACCACCAAGCAATACCAGGGTTGCTGTGCAGAAGAAGGCACCGGCAAACCACCTCCAGACGTCTCTTGCCATGAAAACCCCAAAAAGGGGTCACCATAAGTCGACTTCGACTTGACGGCACTTTACACATAAACACACACAGGGAGGTGCACAGATATTTTATTTGGGTCCAAGTTTGGCTTGCTTTATTCATCATTAATGCCATACAGATTTTTTAATAGCATTAGGTCCTATGTTCGTTCATATGAGAGTGTGGTGTAGTGGTTAAGAGTGGGGGACTCTAATCTGGAGAGCCAGGTTCAATTCCCAACTCCTCCACATAAAGCCTGCTGGGTGACCTTGGGCCAGTCACAGTTCTCTCAGAACTCTCTCAGCCCACATGGAGGCAGGCAATGGAAAACCACCTCCAAACGTCTCTTGCCTTGGAAACACTACTTTAGTTATCCTTCCAAGTTAACGAATAAGATTTATTAAGGTTAGATTCCAATTAGTTACTTTCTGAATGCATGCCTCTGTTATTTTGGGTTAATTAACTGATCAGTTTCAAGAAAGGCTGATAGTCTTAGAAAGCTGAAATTGACATGGGAAACATACATGGGAGATACATGTTAAAAATGTGAACCAAAGATGAAAGATCTGGCTAAATATGTCAACAAGAAACCATATCCTTTCTTTTTCATAAGGGTAACCTATTATCAAGGAGCCCCGTTGCACAGAGTGGTAAGCTGCAGTTTTGCAGTCCAAGCTCTGCTCACAATCTGAGTTTGATCCCAACGTAAGTTGGTTTCAGGTAGCCAGCTCAAGGTTGACTCAGCCTTCCATCCTTCTGAGGTCGGTCAAATGAGTACACAGCTTGCTGGGGGTAAAGGGAAGATTACTAGGGAAGGCACTGGCAAACCACCCTGTAAACAAAAGTCTCCCAAGTAAACGTCGGAATGTGACGTCACCCCATGGCTCAGGAATGACCCGGTGCTTGCACAGGGGACTACCTGTACCTTTAACCTATTATCAACATCCTTATCATTTCATTTGTAAAGGCTTCTGCAGTTCTGTTTCTAAAGTACTGCTAGAAATCAAGATTGGAGAAGAAAAATACACAGTAGTTAGGATTATTTGAGGAGTGACCATGCCCAAATGTAGAACTAGATGGTGTGTTCTCTAGTCCTGACAACAACTACTGGAATTGGAACCACTGGACTCTGGAGGTGAAGGTGGTATTCTGTTGGCCAACAGCAGAACGCCAAGATCCTAGTACAGTTTTGCTAATTCTGTGGTTTATTTATAAATTTAAAACATTTATTAGCCACTTTTCTTCCTTACAGAGACCAAGGTGGCTTAAAACATCGACAAAACACATAAAATAAAATATATTAAAAACATAAAAACCAGAATTCAAAACCACACTCAGGACTGCTAGTAAACTTAACCAAATGTGGTCCTAAATTAACTTGGTATAACTGAGAGAACAGTGAGCTGGTTGGGCTCATTCCAGCCAAGCATTCAGAGGTAGACAAGGGGGAACTCCTTGCCTTGCTGGACTTGTCTTGATGGTGCCTCTCATCTCCCTTTGAGAAATGTGCTAATCTTCTGTTTGTACCAGGTCTGGAGAATAACATCTTTTAAAGGCTTTGCTGTCTGAAATTGTCCTTGGATGCACAGTGGGACTGGCCTCCAACTCCCCATTATTCAAAAGGTCTCTTGATTCAGACATGAGGGATTTGGCACTGGAAGATCTCTCAGCTTTTTCTCTGGAACAAAGACTACATTAATTTTGGGTACGCATAATCTGTATTGCTGTGGATGCTTTCCTCACAGGTCTTCCTTCCCCTCTGCTGCATGTCATTTTGAGAGGAAGGTAGCCAGATTGTTGGCGAAGATTGTTCTTTGGTTTCCTTCCAGGCTGCTAGTTTACTTCTTCACATCTTCAAATGGTTTCTTTCTTTGGAACATCTTGATGCAAAATATCCAGAGCTTGCTGATAAGTCAGCTCTTCTA
Organism: Euleptes europaea; assembly: GCF_029931775.1. Lineage (NCBI taxonomy): Eukaryota > Metazoa > Chordata > Lepidosauria > Squamata > Sphaerodactylidae > Euleptes > Euleptes europaea. The sequence goes on along the minus strand of NC_079314.1, from coordinate 81,006,025 downwards.
CAAGCTTGTGGCCTTTCCGGCTCTGATCTAACTTCAAGGCAATACCTTCAGTGCTCTCCTCCTTCAAGAGTTCTGTAGTTTAGAACTTTGTAATTTAGAACTTAGTTACATAGTGTTGAGCATATTGTGCATATTGCAGTAGTATATCAGTAAAGGTGCATATGGTAAAGAAAATCAGTGGCTGTGTACTGAGATCATTTCCTTAGGGATTTACTAACCTCCAGGTAATAACAGGAGATCTCCTGCTATTGACCTCCAGCCAACAGAGGTCAGTTCACCTGGAGAAAATGGCTCTGCCCCAAAAACTTCCCACCAGTGGCTAAGAGGGACCTGGCAAACCTAACCCAGAGAGAGGTTGCTGTATCTTTACAAGCCTGCCGTTTTCTGGAAGCACATCCCCTAGACCAGGGGTGTTGAATTCAAGTGTTACGCGGACCACATATGACATAAATGTAACTTGGTTGTGGGGGGGATGCCTCGCCAGCCCAGATTCAGAGTGGAAGGGGAGTGGATGCCTTGGCTGGCTCATGGGCCGGATAAGAACTTTCAAGGGGCCAGATCCAGCCCACGGGCCTTATGTTTGACACCCCTGCCCCAGATGAAATCTTTGTTGGCCACAAGTGCTTCTTCCACTTGCACAAGACGTATTCTGCATCATGCATAACTGCTTGCGGGGTGGGTAGCACACAGAAGTTAAAGGAAGTGCTTCCATGTTAAAGGAAGTGCTTCCAGAATTCAGGCATTCTCAGCACTCAAGTTGCAAGTGACTGGATTCAAACCTGCCGTTCCAAGGTTTCACATGGTTTCCTATTGCTAGACAATTGTAGGCACTGATGCTGGCCTTCCCTGTTTCTTTCAACACTTAAAAAGGACTTCTGTATCCAAACACACACTTGCTTAATAAATCTTAGCCACAGGCCATGACATTCTGGGTTCAAATCATAATGTCCCTGTGAATGACTAGTTCCACATATCCAAGGGGATAAAACTTAGATTTCTGGCACTTGAGTTCTTGAATATCATACTGCATTATGAACACTTTTTGAAACTCAAAGGCTTTTTCAAAAGCTACATGGCATGTCATGATGATCTACTGTTTTCTTTAATCTTATCAAAAATCCTACTGCGCAAGTTCAACCCTTTGGGAGTCTTTAGTGTAGGACTTTAGCACATTGTAATTGAATCGAAGAACCCATTTGCTCTGATATTGTGTTGTGTAATGTGTGTTACACTATAATCTAAGGTGAAACTGTTACATAGTGAAAGTGCTTGAATTCATGAGGAATATATCTCTCTGTCTCTGTCTCTGTCTCTGTCTCTGTCTCTGTCTCTGTCTCTCTCTCTCTCTCTCTCTCTCTCTGGAGTAGGGGACACTTGGCTCTTACTCCAAGAATGATTTCAAGTAGTTTCAAGTAGTTCTGAAATATGGACTCTATGGCACAGATCACAGAGACATCCCTTCAGAATTTTTCCACCTCAGGAAGAACTAAAGAGCCTGCCAGTGGAGTAGAACAGCTGTGGAATGTAACAGAGCAGGTTCTTCAGAAGTGGGTATCAAGTTCTGGACTTTTGTAAGATCAAAAGAAGGAAAGGATGTCTGTGGTAGTCCCCAAATCCTTTGTTTGAATGTTTTGATAGAAATGGCCATCGGTATGTATATCTTTCATTCTTGCAATCATCTCCAGCAATGTTTTCTCCCAGGGTGAATTGAACAGAATGCTAATATTTTATTCTTTTCTTCAGACAGTTATTCCACTTTCTGCTTAGGGAATTATAGAGATCATAATACAGTCAGTGAAAGTGTTACATATAATAGGGCAAAACATTGGTTCAGATAATTTTCTATAATGAATGCACTGATCCAAGGAAATTTCAGGGAGAGATGGAACAACTGCTGTTAGGTCTAATTCTCAGTAGCTCTGTGAGTAAGTGTCTCAACAAAAGATTTTCACTGAACTGAAAAATGAACGAGTGAATTATCTTTGTTCCCTTGAGAGAAACTGTGTCTTTACTATTTTTCCTGGATGCCACTGAAAATCTTGGTTAAAGAGATGTACCCTGTTTATCTGAAGGGAAGATTAGGATTCTTTTAGCTATGTGTAGCATCAAGGAAAAGAAGGAGAGAAAGAGGCACGAAAAGGCTATTGGGGCTTTCTGGGAAGGGAAAGAGGAAATAATGAGAGGAAAGGAGAGACCCCCACAAGTCCTTGCGGGTCCCCCACTTGTACGGTTGCCAACCTCCAGGTACTAGCTGGAGATCTCCTGCTATTACTACTGATCTCCAGCAGATAGAGATCCGTTCACCTGGAAAAAATAGCCGCTTTGGCAACTGGACTATATGGCATTGAAGGCCCTCCCCTCTCCAAACCCCACCCTCCTCAGGGTCCGCCCCCAAAACCTCCTGCCAATGGTGAAGAGGAACCTGGCAACCCTACCCACTTGTATAGACACAATCCTATGAGCCTCATATGAATTTATTAAACCATCTGATTAGTTTTTTCTTAAAGGCATGATCTAAGACACTTCTGAGCATCCCAGAAAATAGTTATTGCAAGCTCTGTTCCATAAATTATGTGACTGATTCTGTGCCCAAAGCCACTGGTTCATAAATTATTCTTCTTAAGGCTGAAAACTGTAAGTTAGCTGGGACAGTGAAAACAAATGCATGTTTGCAGATTTTAAACCCTAACACCAAACTCTCAGGCCTACCATGTCAAAACAGCATAAACAACGGTTAAAATCTGAAACACAGGGTTGTCTTTCTTTTCAGTCAATGAAGTACTCTCTTGAAAAAGACACAGGCAGTATTCTTTCGGTTCTCAAAGTCATTTGGAGATGGTTGCAGAATGCTGCCTGTGCCAGAGTGGCTGGCGCTTTCTCAAAACCGTGCCTTGCTGCACTGTTCAAAAGCCTATTAAAGGTTTTATTTATTCACTCATTCATTTACAGTGTTTAGACCCCACCTCTGTGCCCAATCAGGGTTAGCAAGGCAGAAAAGGGTACAGTTGCAGTAAATCAGATTGAACACCAAGATCAGAGAAGATATCAGAAAAAAACCTACCACTGATCAAGAGTTATTTTCTACAACTTTACCATTAATAAAAAAGCAACTTTTGTCAGTAGCTACTGACATCTACTGGCCTGACTCAGGAGCCTGTGCAGAAGAGCAGAGACAATGGAGCTGCCCTCTTATGGAGAGAATCAGAATGAGCTTAATCTTCCAGAAATAATTTTGCACAAGGATGAATCAGATGCATCCTCGATATTGACTGATGATTAGTACAATAAAAATAGCTCGAGATATATTTTGGTCTCCATGTGAAATGACATAATGTGAGGCTTGTGCATCTGATCTGTGCATCATTCAAGTATTGCTAAAATGAGTACCCAGCTTGCTGGAGGTAAAGTGTAGATGACTGGGGAAGGTAATGGCAAACCACCCCATAAACATAGTCTGCCTAGTAAACATTGTAATGTGACATCACCCCATGAGTCAAAGATGACCCGGTGCTTGCACAGGCGACTACCTTTACCTTTACACATCTCTCTTTGTCTCTTGCCTTGAAAACCCCATGGAGTTGCTATAAATGGGATGCAACTTGATGGCACTTTACACCACCACTTGTAAACTAATATTGTCTTAACTGCTATCAGTCTTACAGGTGGTGTCTACAGCATTTGTTTTGGAAACACCTAAGTTTATGCAATGTGCTGTAACCCTATTTTTCCCTGGTGGTTTGACATCATTTCATTTACAACTGGCCGGACTCAATTATCTGAGTGCAAGGAGATTTGAATTAGGATTGAACCAAAACATTGGAAGTTGCAGTGCCTTCCTTCTAATTTTTTGAGGGCTACTGACCTATAGAGTTGATGTATATATTCAGAGTAGGGTTGCCAGGTTCACCATCCCAATCAGCAGGAGGTTTTAGGGGCTGGGGCTGGGGCAGCCGCATGCATGCACACACAATTACATAGCTTCCAGTTTTGCTTTCGGAAATGCCACATCGCCATGGCCAATTTAACACTCAAATCCCCAAATGTTTGGGTTTGAGTGTTAAATCAGCCACTGCGATGCGGCACTTATGGAAGTAAAACCAGAAACAATGTCATCACGTGTGTGCACCTGCGTGCACACATGATTACCGCTCCTGAGTGGCTGGGTGGATTGGCGGGCAGTTGCCCACCAAAACCACCTACCTGGCAACCCTAATTCACAGGGAGAGAAGGTGGCATGGTGTAGCCCAATCTCGTCAGATCTCAGAAGCTAAGCAGGGTCAGTATTTGGAAGAGACCACCAAGGAAAACAGAGGAAGGCAATGGCAAACCGTGTCTGCTTCTCACTTGCCTTGAAAACCTCTTGCTGGGGTTGCCATAACTTGGCTACATCTTGATGGTACTTTACACACACACTCATATATTCAGAGTGCAGCTAATTAAAACCTAATCTGTACATGTTCTGATTGTTAAACATATAAGAAACTAAGACAAATGAAATTTCCTCCAGCCTTCAGTAAGGAACCAAATGAGCCACCTACAAATATTATTTTTGGTGGACTATCAGTATCTGGGGACATATCTCCCCATATCTTCCTTAACTTTTAATTTGTATGGGGCATTTGGGAACAACATGTTACTTGTGGAAGCAATCCTAAGGACATTTTCCTGTGCGTAAGCCTCGCTGAATAATATAGAATCTATTTCTGAGCGAAAATTGGCATATAAAAGCCAACTCTTCTTCTTCTATTCACATCTGCCCAATTTTAAACCCACCAGCCCAGCCCACAAGCCTCTGCTCCCAGAGATCAGCCTCTCTGGTCAGCCAGTGAACTACAGAACCTGCATCACTGATGTCACTACACCACACCACACTGCATCTGTGGCAACGGAGGATTGTAAAAGATGCTCCAAACAGCAGTTGGACTTGGAGCAGAGTCTAAGTTCACCATCAGGCTGTGAACCAATGCAGAAACATGCCTGTGTATAAACACAAGGGTTTCCCATGAGAGTACATGGCGGGTAAGAAAGGTCAGAATTCTGGAAGTGGAAATAGATGGTGGGCTGGGGGATGTTTGTTGAGAAATAAGGTTTGGGCAAGAGGCAGGTGGGTTTGGATTGGGTGAGGGAAGGAATCTGTGATAGGTAAAAATCTGTGCTAATGAGGGAAGCTACCTCCTCACATTTGATGCGAGGCAGTCTGGCCTCTTTTGCCCAGATATCTATCATTTTTGTTTTTGCCAGCATTCAAGAAAGGCAACCTTTCCTCAAAATAGAAAATATATATGTTGGAGGTAGAATGGCCAACCAATTTAAGAGATTTTAGTTATAACATCTAGTGATTTCATGTAGGCTTTTTAAAGGTGCCTCAGCAGGATAAGTTAGGAAAGCATTTGTACCATGCTGCATTTTTTTAAATTGCAGGATCACGCCAATGTCACTTCAAAATAGTTGTCATCCGTTCTTTGCAGTCTCAGTGGAGTGCTCATCAGATCTTCCCTCTTTAGGATTCAATCCAATGAGCAGTGCAATTTTTGTGTGTGGGAGACAAACCCTGATCTAATCACAAATGTAGCATACTGGGAGTTTACAATCAACTCTAATTTTATTTAAGTATTTATTGTTTATTTATTTAAGTATTCCACATGATTAAGAATATGATATGTGTTGCTAGATGAGTCCAAGATCCACCTAATCCAGCCAAGCAACCAGCAAGTACTATGTGGTCCACCAAGTAGCTCACCGGTAGACTGTGATTTATTCTTGCCCCCCAAAACAGTTGGACCTCCTGTTCAAGAGCCGGTAGTACTAGATGCAGCATGGCATTTTCTGCAACACCCTTGAAGCATTTAGGGGCTTCTCTTCAGATGTGAAGAGCCAGTGTGATGTTGCGGCTAAGGTGTTGGACTAGGATCTGGGAAACCCAGGTTTGAATCCCCACTCTGCCATGCAAACTTTCTGGGTGACCTTTGGCCAGCCACACACTCTCAGCATCAACCTTGGCAAGTTTGGATGGGAGACCTCCAAGGAATACCAGGGGTGTGATATGGAGGCAGGCAATGGCAAACCACCTCTGAACATCTCTTGCCTTGAAAACCATACAGGGTTGCCGTAAGTCAGTTGAGACTTGATGGCAAAACACACACTTCAGACGTGTCCACATAGATGAGACTGGTGGAAGGTGAGGTGCCGGAGTTTAGTGATGAATGGAGAAGGTTTGGGATCTACTTCCTGACATGAAGAAAGCAATTGTAGACAGGAACTACAAATAAGTTCACAGAAGGATGTCTGGATGGTTGATGGGACCAGAGAGTTAACTGAGAGTGACTTCTTGCAGGTGACATTAATTTGGTGTGTGTCATAGTCCCATTTTCTTCATGTTTCCTATCAAAACAGGGAATTTTTGAGAGCAGTTTCCAGCCTTGCTGCTCCGATACATTTTGCCTCCAGATGGTTGGCGAGATGAAATCCCTGATGTAATTGTCCAAATTATGCATAGTGCAGCCTTCAGTTTTAAAGCACTGCTGGATCCAAAGTCCACGTGAACTTTGGAGCCGGTGGTGGACCCAGCCAGCAGGTAAGTGAGGGAGGGGTTTTAAAAATGGCCAAAGTGCCCCCAAATAATGCTAAATAAATGACTTATGAGTTTTTGTTGCTTAGCATCGGTGCAGAGGAACAGAAAAAAATTGCAAAAGAAATCAAAACCTGTCCCCAGGCAAGAGCGGCATAAGGGAATATCATCACTCCAGAATGAACTCCAAATCCAGAAGCTGGCCTCATTGAGGCATCATGCCAAATCATTATTTGTGCTAACCATATTTTGAAACACTAGACCACTGTTTGGGTCTCCAAACTTCCTGGCATTCCACAGGAAGGAGTGCCCCCTCCTTTTTCATTTTTAGGTGCTTCAGGCATCACTCTGCTTCGGGGTCTCTGGACAAAAGGACATTGTCAGATGTGGCTCCTGCCAACCAGGGTTTATAAATCCATGCCACATCCTGGATCAGAGCCTGGTTTGCTGGTTAATTGCAAACCAGGGCTTCTTCTGAAATGACTCACAACAGTAGTTAAATCCCTGCCATTGTGCTTTACGTGGGCTGGATGCACACATTGTTGGATGCTATGCTCATGTCACAGACTACCAGTCATTCAAAACTGGATTATTCAGTGTGACAAAGACAATCCAGTGATGTGTAGATGTAGCCAAGATGTCAGAATTGTGCCCTAATGGGCAAAACCAGCAGTGACATTTATATATTTCCAGTAACTTGCATTTCCAGACACAGTTGTTTGCAAGTGTAGATAATTCTGGAACGTACCTTTTCAGAGCAAGTGCTATGCCAACATTCACAGCTTTTCAGTTTTCCTTTTGTATTCAATCCTGTATGACAATGAGAGGTGGAAAAAAATTCAGCAGGATACTAGTGAGCAGCTCCTCTCCCTATTTCTTTATCTTTTTTATCCAAGGGAATAAGGATGTCCATACCGATATACCTGAACCGAAAATAAACCTGAAATTAGCCATTTCAGCAATATTCACCTTTTGGTTTTACTGAATACCAAAACCTGGGAATCTTTCCGAAGCCGAATAGGTGATTCCTGAAAAAAATGAACAATTATTCAGTTTTTTCGGGTTTGACTGTTCGCCTTTGCTCAGATGCACAGCTCTGTGCTTTATACCATTTGTCTATCTTTTTTTTACTGGTTTTGTTAGGGGCCCGTAGTTGGGGCCCTTTTGAGGTAGGGGTCGTGTAATTGGAGCCAACTTGGTCTGACTAACTGACTGTGAGCTGATCTGCACTTTAAAAGGCGGGGCTCACACAGTCCTATCTGAAGGGATATACCCTCAAATGAAAAAATGGCCACTTCTACAGCTACTTATTGGGCTTTTGAAAAAGACTCCTCACCACACAGATGAGCAATCTCCTTCACAAGAGCTGCCTTGGTCATGACATCAGCTATCACCCCCTGAAAACCTGCTGTAAAACTGAAGGTCACCCCAAGTAGAGGCTTTGTTTCCCTGCACCATGACCATCTCTTGAAATCAGATGTTTGATGACTATGTTAAAGGATTTTTCACAGGATGTCATTTGCCACCAAAAGAAATGTTTTCTGTGCCTTATTTGTCTTGCATTTAAGCCTTTTCTCTCAGTTTGGAAGCTAATTTGCATGGACATCATGCTATGCACCCCAGATATGAAGGAAGCCCCCAGACTTTGAGGCACCAGCCTGCCAATTGGCTCTTTCCACCAGTCCTTGGCAACGCTGAATTTGTGAACTTGAAAACTGATCAACAGCTCGGCTAGCAAATTCCTGGAGAATGGAGGCGACCCCTTTGTGGTCCCATAAAATTGGACTACCATCCCAAAGTTCACCAAACTTTGGTGACCATCTTAGAAGAGTCTTTTGCAGCCACACTGCAAATTTGGTGACTCTACATCCAAAAAGCCCCCCACAGGAGCTTCAAAAAAATCCCCATAGACTACAATGGACCCAAAGTTTTCGGTAAACTTGGAAATAAAGCCGAAACACCCCTTTACCAATATGGGTATTTGGCTTATTCCGGGTTTACAGAAAAAAATCGGGCCCAATAAACCCAAACCTGAAATTTACTGAAATTTTTTTTTTGCACAGCCCTATGAGGGAAGGTGCTTGGGGAATGTCTTCAGAAACCTTGTTTAATATCTGCGATGATCTCGAAGACTAACCCACTCAACCATCTGCATGCATTTCTGCATCTAATGGGAACTGCAAGCATACTTGTCTAAAGCTAACATAAAGATCTTGTAGATGGCAGTTTCCTCCAGATTTCCCAATAAATTGTGTGGGATGAATATAAGTGGCCATTTCTGAAACAAGTCACTGCTTGTACTGGAGTGAAAATAAATCTGCTACTGAAGTCAACAGTTCATATTTCAGTATACTCCAGGGTATATAAAGGCCTTGGTAGAATCCAAATGTTTTAAAATTGGTGTAAGTTTTCCCATCAACATTAACAGGATTGTCAGTTTTTAAAAAATCAATTTACAGTTCCATCCTCAGCAGAAACAAACCTTCTAAGTCCACAGTAGTCTAGGGGCTTAGTAGGGTGGAATTCTGCTTAGAACTGCATTATGCATTTTGAACTCCTTAACCTATTTTTTTTGCTTCTCTCTGATCAGCAATTTGTTTGATTCATGCTTTTAAATGCTTATTATCTTCAGTGTTACGTTATAGTGCATTATAAATGGCATGCTCCTGTCTCTAGTAAAAAGTTGCTGCTTTTAGAGTTGTCAGTTTGTCATGTTTTGAAGGGTAAAATTGCTAAAGAAACACATAGTCATCTCGAGTACATGTAAGTATGTTTAACAAAATGCCACTCAAAGAAGTGCTGAAATAATGAAAGCCTGTTGACGGCAGATGGTTGCTTGTCCTCCTCTTCGGACGAAAACGCATGGTCGCTTCAGCCTCCTTTATTCCCTGTTTCAGCCAGGATTCAGCCAGGATCGAACACACATTCGGTGAAACACGTGTGTTTGATCCTGGCTGAATCCTGGCTGAAACGGAATAAAGGAGGCTAAAGCAACCATGCGTTTTCGCCCTTCCTGTTCTGTGGGGGGATATTCCTCCCTTTGACTTATTTGAGCTGTTTGAAAGGTCTTCCTATAGCTGCAGCATTATATTCCATTCTATGTAGAACTAAAAGCTACCCCCTTCTTTCTGTTTTTTCAGGGTCTCAACAGAGAGACTGTCTCCTCTATCTCCATCCTTTGTTTTGTGTTTCATTTATTCTATTCTAAATTGTTCAAAACAGAGGTTATATTCCCTTAAAGCTTATTCCTTTGAGAGCATAAAAATCTTTTCCCTTTCCACACTAATCCTGATTCACCGCACCGGGAATAGTGTGAAATACAAATAGTGTCTCGCATGGAATCTTATTTCAGCTTCTAATCTCTCAGTGAGAGAGCCAGCATGGTGTAGTGGTTGAGAACGATGGTTTGGAATGGTGGGCTCTAATCTGGAGAACCGGGTTTGATTCCCCACTCCTCCACATGAAGCCAGCTGGGTGACCTTGGGCTAGTCACAGTTCTCTCTGAACTCTCTCAGCCTCACCTACCTCACAGGGTGTCTGTTGTGGGGAGGGGAAGGGAAGGTGATTGCAAGCTGGTTTGGTTTTTCCTTAAGTGGTAGAGAAAGTCAGCATATAAAAACAAACTCTTCTTCTTCTTCAGGCCAGCCCCCCCCATGAAGACCCCACCCCCTCCTCCAGCCAAGACCCCGTCTTATTTTGCACTTAGTTGTTTTAATAGGCAGCTCCTTTTACAGCCTAAGTGCGAGGGAATCTGAAACTTGGGGAGTCTCAATAAGGCATCCAGGTAAAGCCATGACATTGGAAATTCCCAGGAATTAAGAAGAAGGGGGTTACTGCCAGGAAAGCAGGAAAAATGCAATCTCCCCCAGCTCAGTGGCATATCCTTCTCAATAATAAAAGACTTTTCAATACTGGAGACATCATCCAATATCGTGACATACCCCAGAGGTGTTTGCCCAGCCCAAGGAGGTTGCTATTTCATTAACCAAGTGCCAGTTCCTCTTCTTCCTTTCCCCGCCCCACTCAATCAAGAGGGACACTCACATCCTGAATTTGCCCTCCATCCTGTTTCAGGAGAGATAGGGCCTCTCCCAGACTTTTGTGACTATGCAGATCTAGCTCACTCCTACTTAATTTAAGTATATTAATCCTGTTGCCTAAACCAGGCTTCTTGTGTCAATGCAGATTTGGCTCACAATAGCTTAATCAAGGTATTTCCCCCAATTTTTCCTGCCAAAGTTTGACAGGAATTAACTTTAAACCAGCCAGTGAGATGTAAACTTCTTATCTTGAATAAATTCAAAGTCGAAATGGAGATTTGTGGAGGATAGGTCTATCAGTGGCTACTAGCCATAGTTACCAAAGGGAGCCTCCATATTCACAGGCAGTAAACCTCTGAATATCAGCGCTAGGAGGCAACATTGGGAATGTGTCGGCCTCTTGGCCTCAGCTTAACTCAGTGGTTGGCCACTGTATGAGACCAGACGTAGGCATGTAGCTGGGGGAAGAAGCACCCCAGGCAGGGGGGACGGGGTGTGCCACGCACGTTCACTGGAGCCAGGTGCCGGTGGCCGGAGGGGCAGTCGCTGTAATACTGCCATGTGCTCACTTGCCTCCTGGCCTCGTGTGCTGCTGTTGTAGGCGCAAAGCGGGCAGCTAAATGCTGGGCGATGATGTGCACACCAGCTGTGCTGTGGGCAAGCAGCTGTGCCATGCTACAGTGCAGCAGCAGCGCTCCTCTTCTTCATGCCCGTGCTGGTGCCCCCCCACACCTCTTGCGCCCAGAGCGCATGGTTATTTGTGACATTCATCGTTCCATTGGTAGTCTTGCACTCACAAAAAACGGCTTTCATGCCTATAAGAGGACACATATAAGGCGAGGGTGGCAAATTACCCTAGCTCTGTTTTATCTTGCCAAGAACTGAAACTGACCCACGCTCACTGTGAAACTGACCAAATTAGCAGCCGTCTAGGTCATTTGTGATTATTTCAGCATTCTCTCAACTGTTCAATCTGAAACTGTCCCACACTCACTGTGAAACTGCCCAAATAAGCAGCCTCATGGCACTCCAGCATTATTTTCTTGCTAGTACACTTGATAAGGGCTTTGAGGGGAGGGGTTGGATGAGGGGGACAGACATGTGGGAGGGAGAAGCAAGAATGGGCGTAGGGAGAAAAACCTAAAGTGATAAGTATGCACAAGACTGGATTTCAATTTGGGATTGAGACAGACTTTAAACTCAGGCTAAAACAGCATCCTGAAAATTCAGAGAAAATGCGAAGGAAGAGCAAACAACTTCTGAAGGTAGGAAAAGACATGCATAATTCAAACAAAGCCCTGAAGTAGTAGGGGAATTATTGTGATGGGAACAACCTGTGCATAAAAGGACACTTTGGAACACTTGCTGAATACTTAAACCATATTTAGTTTTGATGAGCTTCATTAGACAGTCTAAGTTACCTTCTAGCAGAGAATAACATATTCATTTAATGGGCTGGTCAATATATCCTGGATAGAGTCTTTCTATATCTAAAAATGAAAAAAGTTGTTTATTCATAGTTTCTTCTAATAATCACTGTATCTATAGGCCATATAAATGTATGCTGAAAAAAACCAGGTCTCTCCTCTTAACAGGGGAATAGGATGTTTGAGCATCCTTAGCTCGTACTGTTTTTTCTCTGATGGATTTCTTTCCAACAGGCTACTCTGTGCTCGTGCATGCTTAAAGAGATGTGTGGTCGCAATATGCTTTTCAGCTGTATTTATATAATGTAGCTCAAAATAGTTTTATTCACAGCATGAGATTCTGACCCATTTAAAACTGGCAAAGCATCATGCAAGGAAAGGAGCACAGAAAGGGAAGAGGCTCCTTAATTTCATCCGAACCTTGGATATAACTCCCCAAAGATTTTGCAAAGAGAAGCTACAGCCCATTCAAGACCACTCAGCAGGTTGCTTCAACTATTCCTTCCAAACAGTATCATACTGCACAGTAATCTTTCATGAATGCACAGGCCAAGGGGGTTCTACTGCTCTCATCCTTGCCATGCTGCTGCTGGACTTAGCAGGCAGTTGTTTAAATGTCCAGCTAAATCAGTCACACATTATATAAATCATTCAGAAGTATTCATTTAAGTAGTCATTAGCGATGTTAATGGTTGATGAGCAGTTTTACAAACCTGTTTGGCAGGCGTTCATGTAATTCGGTGCTGAACCAAACAGACCTGGTGATCAGCAGATGTCTAATCATGACAGTTGGGCACAGTAAATTTGACTATCAAACAAGTTCATTACAAAATTAATGGCATCCCCATTCTATGTAGTATTTGTGGTCCTTTGCTCTGATGGCCTAGTGCTTAGTAACTCTTGAGAGTGACCTATCACTGTATATGGGTGTTGAATCTGCACAAAACATACAAGCTGGGGCCCAAGAAGTTCTTAAGTGCCTTGGAATGTCCAAATGGATTTTTGACTGTGAGCAATAGATCCCTGTCACATAGCCACAATCTGCTTTTAAAATTTGCTTTTAAAATTTCTGCAGTTGCTTGCCCAGGTAGCACAGAGAGCTGCTGGTCAACAAAAACACTGACCCAAAGCTCCCTTCATCTGTATCCATCTTCTTTTCACACCACTGAAATGAACAGCACAGCAATCTAATTGCAGAAGCCTGATCCTTCTTAAATGAAGCTATGTTGTATATTGTGCAGGGTAGTGTTTATCCCCGGCTTTCTCTTCCAGTTATAGCATTCTTTATGTACTTTACCATCTTCTCCTTAAAAGATCCTGGGATTTGCTTTTCTTTGAGTCCCTTTTGTCAGCTTCTGACAAGACAAAAGAAGCTACAATATGTAGTCTTAGGTCATATATGCATGGATACTTGGAGTCACGTTCGCTCCCTGTCTGACTCGGTTGTTCCTCGGAATTCTGCATGAGTTTTCCATCCATTAGACATGACCTCGCTGCCAGCCCTTGCAATCTCCAGGTCTTCCCATTCCTCTGTTAACCCAACTCTTCCCTCTCCCCTGAGCTCAGCCCGGCTGAAATCTCCATGCAGAAGGCAAAGCACAGGACACAGAAGCTTGACTTCTCTCACAACCAATCACAAAGCTGCTGCAAACAAAATGCTGTTCAGGATAGACCTTCCTGCTCAAGGGTAGATTGGCCCCTTAATTTACTGTGAAAGTTGCTGGTGACCTTCAACCAATCACTTTCAGATGGTGGACTGGAATGTTGAAAAGGTAAAAAAAGACAGAGTTTGGCCATTTAATTGCTGGCCAACTGTCAGAGTCAGGGGTGGTCACTGGATTTTGATGGGAAAATGGTTAGGAAGTCTGCTGGTTAGGCAGGGAGTCCGGATATTTTGAAGACAGGTAGAGTTTGTGTGACTGTTCCCGTCAAAAACAGTTAAAAAGGGGGAAGCCCGTCCACTCAGTGTTTTATGTATTTTAGATGTATTTTAGAGGTTGTTACCTGCCCTGAAGGAGCCCCGTGGGGCAGAGTGGTAAGCTGCAGTACTGCAGTCCATAGCTTTGCTCATGATCTGAGTTCGATCCCAACGCAAGTCGGTTTCAGTAGCCGGCTCAAGGTTGACTCAGCCTTCCATCCTTCCGAGGTCAGTAAAATCAGGACCCAGCTTGCTGGGGGTAAAGGGAAGATGACTGGGGAAGGCACTGGCAAACCACCCCGTAAACAAAGTCTGCCTAGAAATGTCGGGATGTGACGTCACTCCATGGGTCAAGAATGACCCGGTGCTTGCACAGCAGACCTTTACCTTACCTTACCTGCCCTGAGCCTGGTTTGACTGGGAATGAGGGCAGGCTATAAATTTATAAATGAATGAATGAATGAATGAATGAATGAATGAATGAATGAATGAATGTTTGGGTGCTGTTCCATTCTGTTTCACCTTATAAGTCTAGATCAGTCAAAACAGAAACCTGCTTCATAATTGTTATGCATTATCAGGCCCCAGCTCTCCAGCAACTTTGTTACTTTAATACTGAGGGGGCTGGCGAAAAGGGGGAGGGAGAAATAACCCACATACAACTATAATTAACCTGTTTCTTAGTTTTTTTCATCAAGCACACTGTGTGGTTGCTTCAAGCCTATAATCCCCTCAGAACAGGCCAAGTGAATGCCAGGTGGCACCCTGAGTCCAGGCATTGTCCTCACTGAGGACTAGAAGATGGGTTAGTGATCCCAGAAGCCCCAATTATATATATAAAAAAAGTATAGGAAAAATAATTTTTGTAGGTTGTAAAATTTAAGTCCCTAGCAAGCCAGAGTGTTAAGCTGCAGTACTGCCGTCAAAAGCTCTGCCCACGACCTGAGTTTGATCCCGACAGAAGTCGGTTTCAGGTAGCTGGCTCAAGGTTGACTCAGCCTTCCATCTTTCCAAGGTTGGTGAAATGAGTACCCAGCTTGCTGGGGGTAAAGGGAAGATGACTGGGGAAGGCACTGGCAAACCACCCCGTAAACAAAAGTCTGCCTAGTAATCGTCGGGATGTGACGTCACCCCATGGGTCAGGAATGACCCGGTGCTTGCACAGGGGACCTTTACCTTACCTTTTAGCAAGCCAAACTGAGTCTTTATCAGATCCAGTACTGCTGCAGGGGCTTGGCCAGCAGTGGCATAGACAACATATGTAGGCTCACCCATTGCATCCTCTCACTGTTAAAATCTGAATCCCATGAACTCCTCAATCTGATCAACTTGGACAGATTTTATATTTCCCCCCCAGTCCTTAAAGAATATAGTTATTCATCCTCCAGGAAAAGAAAGAGCAGCATGCTGCAGAAATACCTCCATCACTCTTCCTAAACAAATCTCTTAAAATAAGGAGTGGTAATACTCGGAATGAATGGAATGTGATCAGTGCAATGCAACGTCAAACACAAAAGTTTCCAGCCACTTAATGAAAACCATAAATCACAAGAACACAGAAAACCGTCATCTCTTTTTACTCAATACATGACCAAACCCTTATCCCTGCTGACGCTTAAACATTCAAGGCTGAAAAAGCATTCAGGCTCCAAATGCACTGTACCAATTTGCTCCCACATTTCTTCCCAAAATTCTCTCTTATGAATTTTGATGCTGATTATTCACCAACATCAACTATTTAGTATGAAAATTCTTTCAGTGTGTATCCCACTTATATAGGATTGTTTTAGTACTAAGAAAAAACTACACACAATATAAATAAAACAAGTTCAAATGATACCTCAGGCGTCCTTGCACAATGACTGTTGAATGCAAGTACTGATAGGAAAGTCTGATTTTTCTGTGGAGGGTTCAGGCAGAGCAAAAGAGTTGCATAATGGTGGGGCAGATGCCAAGATTGATTTTCTGCCTGCCCCTGCATTTCAGATTTAGGAGTACCATCAAGAAATTGGTCTTGGGGTGAAAAGAGAAGAAGAAGATGATGAAGAAGAATAGTTGGTTTTTATACTCCAATTTTCTCTACCTTTAAGGAGTGTCAAAGTAGCTTACAATCACCTTCCCTTCCTCTCCCCACAACAGACACCTTGTGAGGTAGGTGGGGCTGAGAGAGTTCTGAGAAAACTTTGACTAGCCCAAGGTCACCCTTTATGTGTAGGGGTGGGGAAACCAACCCGGTTCACCAGATTAGAGTCCACTGCTCATGTGGAGGAGTGGGGAATCAAACCGGTTCTCCAGATTAGAGTCCACTGCTCTTAACCACTATACCCCACTGGCTTTCAGAGATGGAAAGGGGGAAGAGAGAAGCTATCTGTGAATTGTTAATGTGGGTCGCATGCCCTTCTGGATTTGCAACTCAGATGGCAGGCACCCAGACCAACAAACTGAATGCTGTCTCAGCAATATACAAAATCAGTTTCTCTTAAAGTATTGCATTATCATTCATGTGTTTATTTTTTCATTCACTGCTTTGTTGTTTCTTAAAAAAAGAAACCACAAGGATCGGATAGCAGCTTTTCAGAAGCATTGCAGAAGCCCGCCAGTCAAATCTATGCATAGCAGATTTGTGATGCAAAAGTACAAAACTCTGGTTGTTGTTGTTTTGTTTGTTTTTTAGGGTTGCCAGGTCCCTCTTCGCCACCGGCGGGAGGATTTTGGAGCGGAGCCTGAGGAGGGAGGGATTTGGGGAGTGGAGGGACTTCACAGAGTCTAATTGCCAAAGTGGCCATTTTCTCCAGGTGAACTGATCGCTATCGGCTGGAGATCAGTTGTAATAGCAGGAGATCTATAGCTAGTACCTGGAAGTTGGCAACCCTAGCACTATTATACACTTTTCTGGAGAGGATGCTAATGAAGTAGGGTAGCCAAGTCCCTCTTCGCCACTGGCGGGAGATTTTTGGGGTGGAGCCTGAGGAGGGTGGGGTTTGGGGAGGGGAGGGACTTCAATGCCATAAATTGCTAAAGCGACCATTTTTTCCCAGGTGATCTCTATTGACTGGAGATCAGTTGTATTAGCAGGAGATCTCCTGCTACTACCTGGCAGCTGGCAACCCTACAATGAAGGGATATTAGATTTGTCAGCTCAAGCATTCTTTAGGCTAATGCTTTAATTACAGGAGAAGTAGAACCGTTAATATTGCTTCCCAAAGAGAGGACCCTCATTGTCAATCTTATATGGCTTCCACTGAGTTTGTATATACTATTCACATGCTAGATTTAGTAAGTTTTGGGTGCTTGCCATCTCTAAAGACGGTGAAATGAACAAACCAATAAACATATACTTTAGGTCCTTCTCATATACAATGAAGTCGATAATATAATAACTGGATATGATATTAATATTGAATCTGCATTCTTGGCTCTTAACCCTGTGTAGAGGAGGCACACAGTACAAATATAGAATATAGCTCTCTCATGCTTCTGTGTATGAATCCAAGTCCAAACCACATGGAATTGTGGGCCCAACCCTAGTCCAATTATCTTCCATAGTGCTACTTGTCTGGGCAGAGGGAGAATAACTAAATCCAGCCTTCTGCTCCCTGTGAACATATGTTTGCTGCTGGTGATAGTTACATTATGGTCAGAATGGATCTCTGGTTCACAGATCATGTTTATTATGGTCTTTTGCAAATGCAGCTTTCACCTTTTATGTTTCACCATTGTGTGCATATTAACAAATGTCTGAGCGAAGAGGGCTATAAGAGCAATGCACTATGACAGCCACTAGAAGTCCTTCTTGTATAGCTGATAGCATGGCTATCAAAGACATGATGCCTTTTGTGTAATTTGTGACTAATTTAATTGAAAAATTAGGCTGATTTTGTTTTCACTGCACAGCCTTGGATCATGTCCCCTCTGTGCAAATCATTCAAAGTCAGGTGCTCTGCAGATTAAAAATGTATCTGTCTGCACTCTGAAAACATTCCTGTCTCATTTCCATCAAATATTTCCGCAAACAAAGTGTTGCCTTGAAAACAGCCTCCTGGTGCGAGACGTTGTAACCTATTTAGGGACTCTGTCATTCACTTATCTTCCTCTACTCAAGCTGATCTTGGTAGGGTGGCTGCTGTATGGTGTGGATTTGGGGCTGGGCTGCTGTATGTGGGTGTGGCAGGCACAAAACTCCATTAGTTTACAACTCACAATTCAGAGTGTCTCTCAGGTTTGAAATTTCAAACTTGCAACTCTCCTCTGTGATGAACGAGCGGGCACTTAAGCTTTCAAGGGCTGATCTTTGTGTCAGGTTCAAGTGGTTAATATTTTAAAAGCCTTTAGCATCCCAGACATCCATACACCCTTTTCCTAAAGTGCTTCAGTGTGCAAAATGCTTCATCAGTTTCACTTCATTTTCACTCTCAGCTATTTTATCAGCAGGAAATTGTAATGATTATGTTTTCAAATGGGCAGTTGAGATGGGAAATCTTGCCCCAACAGTCCAGTAAAGACACAGGTGAATTAGAACACGTTCCCAAGCACAGTCCTTTTCCTTTGGGGCTCCATTGTGTTGTCCCCTAAATGTATTAATTTTCCTATCATAGGGTTGCCACTGGTTGGAGGTTTTGGGGATGGAGCCTGAGCAGGGCAGGGTTTGGGGAGGGAAGGGACATCAATGCCGTAGAATCCAATTGCCAAAGCGGCCATTTTCTCCAGGTGAACTGATCTCTATTGTCTTGAGATCAGTTGTAAAAGCAGATCTCCAGCTAGTACCTGCAGGTTATACACCAGCTCAAATATATTAATTAATACTATTATAGTGATGTTTATTAACACCATAAACATCAAGTAATAACAGTAAACTATTCAATTCTTCAAATTCAGTTCAATATTTCAAATTCAGTTCAATTCAACTTTTCCAAAATAGTTTCAAAGTAAGTTCAATTCAATCCAATGTACATTCATCATTATCCATAACAGGAAAAACAGTCCTATTATACAATGTAGGCTATTATATGAAGATAGAAGGTATGAGTAAGGAGAACGCACCCTCTAGATCCTGGCTGCATTTTGAAGAAGCCTTCCTCAGCTCGTTGTCTATTGTTGAGTCAATCACCACAGAGGTCCATAGACCTCTGGAGTTTTTTTAGAACAGGAAGCCAAGCCTTATTCATTCTTAAACTCTCCTCTTTTCTGTTAAAGTTGTGCTGATGTTTATGAATTTCAATGGCTTCTCTGTGCAATCTGACAAAATAGTTGGTAGAATTGTCCAGTCTTTCAGTGTCTTGGAATAACAAAGACAACATTCAACAATAGCCATGCAGATTATCTTTGGATTACACACATTAACAGATCACTTCAGGATACAATGGTTCCATATTAACATACCATACCCTCATTAGCATATTATCTTGATACTTACAGGACAATGATTAGCACATTACTTTTGCAGGACAATACTCAGCTCAAACCCAACCCCTTTCTGACTATATATTACTCTTCCTACACCCTTGACACTGAGAGACACTGTCCTTCAGTGTTACTACTCTGAAGATGCCTGCCATAGTTGCTGACGAAACGTCAGGAAAGAAAATTCCAAGACCACGGTTACACAGCCCGGATAACCTACAAGAACCAATGAACTCTGACCGTGAAAGCCTTCGACAATATTTTACTTTGAAACTATTTTGGAAAAGTTGAATTGAACTGAATTTGAAATATTGAACTGAATTTGAAGAATTGAATAGTTTACTGTTATTACTTGATGTTTATGGTGTTAATAAACATCACTATAATAGTATTAATTAATATATTTGAGCTGGTGTGTTGCTTCTATTATTAGTTACCACTATAGCAACACAGGTTTTCTATTATTGGATAGTACCTGGAGGTTGGCAACCCTATCCTAGCATGATAGGGCAGAAGTGCTCTCAAGCTCTCTTCCATTGTGAAACATCACACACATCTTAACCAGTCCTTATTTGTGATGCACAGATATGGTGCCCAGCAAGCTTGGCAACCAGTAGGAGGGTTGCAGGCAGGGACATGGGGGTGCTATGTTTGCTGTATTTTTACATCATTTCCAAGGAAAAACCAGAAGTAATGTAGGGTGGCTCTGGGATCCACCAGAAACTCTGTGGTAGCAACACAGCTGATGCCAGTGGGAGGCCATAGTGGGAGTCTTGGTGGTCCTATGTGGACATATAAAGGACATATAAATGGGGCCCTTGGTGGACATATGAAGGGCCCCATTACCATCAATAGCTTAGGGCCTCATCAAACCTAAATCCGGCCCTGTGCTCCCCACAATGAAAACTCATATCTTGTCCTCTAACATATGCAGTAAAAGCACAATAACATTTGTCCTATCTAGCAGGGCTTTCCCTAAAGTTTAACATCTTGTTTCCCCAGTAAATGACCTAGAACAACCGGTATTCAGAGAGACACTGCTTCTGAACACAGAATTATCTCTCACCTTCATGCATATGTGTCATTTCCTTATGTTATTTAGGGAATTTATACTGTGCCTTTTCAGAGGTCTGCTCAATTTGGCTCACAAAGTAAAAACAATCAACAATTAGGGTTGCCAACCTCCAGGTACTAGCTGGAGATCTCCTGCTAATACAACTGATCTCCAGCCAATAGAGATCAGTTCACCTGGAGGAAATGGCCACTTTGGCAATTGAACTCTATGGCATTGAAGTCCCTCCCCTCCCCAAACCTCACCCTCCTCAGGTTCCGCCCCAAAAATCTCCAGGTATTTCCCAACCCAGAGCTGGCAACCCTAGTAACAATAAAATAATACAAGTAATAGACATAAAATTATCAACATTAAAACAAAGGGCCTACTCGAAACATCAAAAACAACATTAAGCAGCCTAAAATTGTACTTGTAAAACAGACTTCAGCAGGGTTGCTAGGCCTCTGCTGGGGGTGGGGTGGGGGTCCCCCTTTCTAGGGCCCTTCCCCCTGGTACTCATCAGCTGGCATTTGCCCAAATACCAGAGCACCTCCATGTCGCCAGATGATGTCACTTCTGGTTTGTACTAGAAGTGACATCACTGTATCATCAGTTATGCCAGCCTAGACTTCTCTTTGCTCTCAGTATGCCCCCACCCCCTCCTGGTTGCCAGGGGGTACCTGGCAACCCTAGCCTTCTGGCTAGAAGCAGGCCATTAAAACACAACTGAAGACATTGGGAACTTGGGTAAAGAAAGCCTGGGTAAAGAAAAATGTTTTGGCCTCTTGCCTAAAAAACACATGATACTTTGCAAGGAACAGTTGTTGCTGCTGTATCAGCTAAAGCACGATGAAAGGTGTTATGTGCCACAGAAGCAATCTAAGTCTCCAGGTACATCCAAAAGCACATCCAAACTATGAATCTGCTCCTTTAGGGAGACTGCGACCCCCTCCAGAACAGGCTGTCTCCTTAATCCTTGAGAGGACAACAGCACTTACGGTAAGTCTTATTTGGACTAAATTTCAGTTTCTTGGTCTTCATCTGTCCCATTAACTTTTTCAGGCACCTGTTCAGGACCTCTCTGGATGTACTTGACTGTTCGGAAGAAATAGAACTGGCAGTTATCCACACATTAATGGCACTTCTCAGCAAGGTCCTAGACCGTCTCACCCAGCACTTTGATTTTAGATTCTAAACAGCTTCAGGAGTGGTTTTATATGAGGTAGCAGAGAGAGGGAGAGAGCACAAAGGGGGAAAGTTGCTTGAAACCCCTCTCCTTCTCATCCTGAGGCCCCAACCCATCCAGGTGAGGGCAGGTGAGCCAATACAACCCTGCACTTCCTTGATGGCCTCCCATCCAAGTACTAATGCAGTTTAGCTTCTGAGATGTGATAAGATTGTGGTAGCTTGGGCTATCCAGGTCAAGGAACAAATATATATAAAATATTTAAAGCTATTAAATAAAACATAATATAAACACAAACCCATAAAATACACACGAACAGGGAGGAGGGCTAATAAGAGTTCACGAGGGAACACCAAATAAAACAAAAAACCCAGGTTGGTTTGGTCAGGTTGGCCTGAGAGGTAATAAATGTGTCTCTGTGGGAAGGTGTAGTTTCAACTGCTTGGAAAGAAAGTTAAGAAACAACTGTGCCACCCTCCTGAAGAATGTGTCCCTGCGCTCAAATGACCTAAATGACTACTGCCTGGTGGCCACCATGCCATTGGTGTTTGAGTGGGTGGCAAACAGATAGCTTCACAAAATCTTGGTAGGAGACTTATTATTAGACCCATTTAAATTCAGATTCAGGCCTAGGTTTGGGACAGAAATAACCTTGGCAATCCTGACTATCTTTGCTGGGACAGTGACAGGAAGAATGTGTCTTTATTGATTCTCCTGGTCCTCTTAGTAATTTTTGCTACCATCAACCATGATTTTTTTCCAGAGACGCTAGCTAAGTTGGAAGGGAGGCACTGTGCTTTGGTTCTTACCTGGCTGGCCTGTTACAGAAGATTGTTTTGGGACTGTGAGTCTCCTCCTGTGCAGGGACCATCTCCTGGCCTTTGGTTATCACTACATCCCATCCCTGGGAGTACTCCCAGGCCTCAGAATGGGTTGAGGAGGGGTAGGGTTGCCAACCTCCAGGGTATTAGCTGGAGATCTCCTGCTATTACAACTGATCTCCAGCCAATGGAGATCAGTTCACCTGGAGAAAATGGCCACTTCGGCAATTGGAGTCTATGGCATTGAAGTTCCTCCCCTCCCCAAATCCTCCCCTCCTCAGGCTCATCCTCAAAAACCTCCTGCCAGTGGTGAAGAGGGACCTAGCAACCCTAGACAGGAGCCAGCGCTGGACGATATGTATTTAGAATGCATTTAAGGTCTGAAATGTTTTAATGCTTTGTTTTAATGCATTAAAGTTTTCCACCTTGGGTACCCTGAATTGGGTGGAAAGGCAGCATATTTTAAATAAATAAAAAACCTTGCTGTTTGCCTTGAAGAGAAAAATTCAAGCCCTGCCCACTTCATATCTAAACAAGCTAAAGTCACAAATTCCCTTCAAGTTTATCTCCTCTTGCAATCTTATGATCTGGACAACCACTTTAAAGCTTCTTAAGCTACTGGCCATCACTTAATCTTCAGACATTGTTCAAAGAAGACACCTGAACTCATTCAACCCGGAAAACTTGTGATTGGAGCCAAGTACAATTTATCTATAAAATTTCAGTTATGCAAGGTATTTAATGAATGAAAGGAGTAAACAAGCAACTTATTTCCTTTCAGATCCATCTATAATTAGATACAGGATCGTAAGGATAGGAAATCTTTAAAAAGTTGATTAAAGTGTACCCAGACTGCACTTTATCCTTCAGAGGATAATCTCTTAACCCAAACCCCATAACAATAGCATTGTATCTTGTCTGCACGTAACAGATAGTCTTTCTGTGATGTTGCAAGGATAGCTGAGCTGCTGTTTCCTCTTTGCAAGATACTGATTAGATATTATCCTAGTAAGTTGAGTGAAAACACATGGGGGGGGGGTGCAGTTATCCACATATCACTGGATGTTACACTAGCATTGAGCATAGCAATCTCCAGAAACAAGATAATCTTGTGTGAATAAACCCAACCCAGTTGCAAATGATTGCTGTAGCATAACAATAGTGCAATATCAAATACTGTGTAGATGTAGCTCTGATCACCAACTAGCGTAGAGGCTCCCCAGCACAGAAATCTGGAGTCAGTAGAAGAGGGCTGTTTAGGGTTGCCAGGTCCCTCTTCGCCACTGGTGGGAGGTTTTGGGGGTGGAGCCTGAAGAAGGCGGGGTTTGGGGAGGGGAGGGACTTCAATGCCATAGAGACCAATTGCCAAAGCGGCCATTCTCTCCAGGTGAACTGATCTCTATCAGCTGGAGATCAGTTGTAATAGCGGGAGATCTCCAGCTAGTATCTGGAGGGTGGCAACCCTAGGGCTGTTTCAAATGTTAGCCCCTCATCCTGTAAGTGGCATCCACACTAGTGAGGGGCTGTAGCTCAGTGGAAGAGCCTCTGCTTTGCATGCATACGGTCCCCAGTTCGGTTCCTGGCATCTTCAGTTAAAAAGGACTATGCAGTAGTTGATGTGAAAGACCCTGAAGAGCCACTGCCAGTCTAAGTAAACAATGCTGACCTTGATGGCCTGATTCAATATAAGGCAGCTTTATGTGTGTTCATATGTTCACTGGTTTATCTGTGATTACTTTATTCTTCATGAGGAGCCCCGTGGCACAGAGTGTTAAGCTTCAGTACTGCAGTCAAAAGCTCTGCTCACGACTTGAGTTCGATCCCGACGGAAGTCGGTTTCAGGTAGCCGGCTCAAAGTTGACTCAGACTTCCATCCTTCCGAGGTTGGTGAAATGAGTACCCAGCTTGCTGGGGGTAAAGGGAAGATGACTGGGGAAGGCACTGGCAAACCACCCCGCAAACAAAGTCTGCCTTGGAAATGTCAGGATGTGACATCACCCCATGGGTCAGGAATGACCGGGTGCTTGCACAGGGGACCTTTACCTTTTTACCTACTTTATTCTTCAACCCCATTTTTCCTAATGCCATGGGCAGCTCATATCTACTAAAGTCCTAGACTATTTTAGGTGGTTTCACATCTCTAAACAGTCTCTGCAGAATGAGTCAAAGCATAAAACAAAAATGTAAGGCAACCCCCCCAACCCCAATTATGAAAAGCAATAAAGCCAGTATTTGCTATGTATCTGATGCAATGAGCAGCAAGGATGCACTCTCCTACTAGAGAAACCAAATCAGAGGCAATTAAATAACCCTTTGGTTAACTATTGCCCTTTTAAAAAATGAACTTCAATTTTATTTGTTTTCTTTTAATTTTCCTCTGCTTTGGATATCATTAGGGACACAAACTTTAATTAATGTGATTGGTATAATAAATTAATATTTTTTAGAAGTTTAATGGGTGGGGGCTACCAAACAGTTACCAAGGGCAAATTTTAATCAGGAGATGTATATGCATACGAATGTTTTTGAAGATATGTATTCATAGTGGAGTACAGTACAAGAAAATAAAACATAAGATTTTCATGATACACATACCGTATTTCTTTAAATCAATGAAATGAACTGGTTAAAAAGCAAGTGATTCGTTACTCTCACAGCCTTTATACTGGTTGACAGGTTTACTTAGAACAAAGTTGCAGTGGCCTTTGTTCTTTTCCTTATTTCCCTGTGCAGCCTAGGAGCAAATATCAAGTAATTCTGGCAACACAGAAAGAAGGCGAGAGCTCAGCACCTCTGGGACCTGGACTTTTGAACACTTAAAAATGGCCCTGATTTCAGGAGTCGAATACTTCCATTCCCAAACTCCAAAGCATTCTTCTCACTCCAAGCCCCTGACAGCTCATGTAAATCAATACACTTGGAACTGTCTTTGGAAAATCAACAAACTAGAGCTATTTCAGAACATGGGAAGAGGCTGCTGAAAAACAAAGGACACCTCAGGGAGTGTTTTGCCACCAGTCAAATTGTCAAGGGGGACGGTGATTCTAATTTAAGGCTAACCACTGTTTGATTCCCCTCCTAAGCAGTTTCTCTGGTTTTGGGGGCCGCTCTTTCACGGGGTAATCCAGAGGTCTCTCCTTGAATACTACAGACATTGAACCAGCATACAGCCAAAGTCCAAGCTGAAAAGTCATGCAGGTGTTTAATCTCAAAGGAAGTCTGCCGCCTTTGTCTGGTTCCTGTCAAATATTTCCAGGAGTACAGTTGCACGCATGCCAAAGCAGAAGCAGTGTCAGCCTTTACTCCCACAGAATCCAATTTAGTAATCATGGCTGTACAAAGAGGCACCCGAAGGTCTTGGCCACCTAGGAGGATTTTAGCTTCTCCAGAAGGCTGTTATTTCTATGCGGCTGAAAGGATATTAATTGCACCAACTGCGTATTACTTAAACACAAACAAACACATACACGGGTTTTCTCATTGTAAGGTAAATCTTTGTATCAGGAATGATAATATATGAAACAGCCTTTAGTCAGCTTTTAGGAATGCAATAACACTGGGATCTCTGAGATATGTGGAGGCCCAAACCCATTAAAGCACTATAGATTAAAATCAGCACCATACGTATTTTAATAATTTCGATTGCATTATGTCCACTGAAGTTGCTCGAGGCTAAAACTCTGCCCCTGTCTCAGCTCTCTGCTAGATACCATAACTGAACTCAGTTATAGAGAAAAAAAATGCCTGAAGCAAAGGAAGAGGGTGTCTGCATGTGAGCATGTGTGTATGTGTCATGCAGGTACACACAGACAACCAAATGTCCTTTTGGGTGGAAAAATTAGACCCTCCTTTTCTTGTGAAAGGGCAGGCACAGGAATAAACAACTGTGATGCCCCTTTCATATCTACTACAGACCTGAGAGTCACAAAAAGACAAAATCTTGCCAGAGTACATAATAGAGTGTGCCACATTTCATTTGTACATCAAGGGCTAAAAAACAAACAAACACCAAATCTTAAAATCTTTATGATCCTTGGGGTTTGTGATTCTGAAGACTTCAATCAAGGTTGATTGTCACCCCCTAGATGAGGGATCACCATAACCTCATTAGATGTCAGCTGATAAAAGCACTCCTAGCCATTCCTGCAGTTTGATTCAATATCTTTTACACCATCTGAACCCTGCCAATAACAAATTTTCTATTGATAACGGGACTGTGCAATTTTTATCACTGTTGTCATATTGGTTGCACAGTTTCCATTGACTTGCCTGCATCCACTCAGAACAGGTTTTTCTGGAACTGCAGTGGTTGAGGAGAATAGGTAGAGCTGGATCTCCAAAAATTCATACTCCAATTCCTTGCAACCTCTAGCACAGGGGTGGGGAACCTTTTTTCCGCCAAGGGCCATTTGGATATTTATAACATCATTCGCAGGCCATACAAAACTATCAACTTAAAAATTAGCCAACCAAGCCCCAAGCAGGCAGCTGCCCCATATGACCCCCCCCCATGCACAGGCAAGCAGGCAGGCATCCAACCAGTGGTGCACTTGCCCACCTGGTGGCACAGGATGGTCTGTTCCACCAGCCGGGCCTAGCCATCCAGCCGCACGCTGGAGTTGCTCCTGCTCCACATGGCCGGGTCCGAATTCTACAGCCGGCTCCTGATACCTCTGCCTGCAGGGATGAAATGAGGACACAGTGGCTAAGAACTCCCCCTCCTGCACATTCTGGCCCTGCCTTCTTTAACCCCTCCATTGTCACCACTTTCACCCCCAGCCCTCTTGTAGGGCAGAGGGAATATGTTTCTCCATGGCCTGGGTGGGAAAGGGTTAACACAGTTTCTTGGGCGGTCCTAGCAGCTCCATAGCTAACGACTCTTCTGAAAGGGGGGGGGAAGGTTCCTTTTCTCAGCAAAACAAACTTACATCTGCCTTGAATAGAGGCTATTCCTTTTTTTCTAAATTTTTATTATTTTTTATAACATAAAACAAAACATACAAATAAAAAGAAAAAAAGAATACAAAAGAGCACTTACTTAACAATTGATACTACTTATTATAATAAACATTACAAAATTCATAATGCCCTGAGAAACCACCACCCACCCTGATATAGAGGCTATTCCTGTCCGCGGGAGGGGGCGGCTCACCAGTCTTAGATCCTTCTGAGCTAGAGATCTGCTAGGGCCCACAAAGGGCCCTGATGTTCCCCACCCCTGCTCTAGCTCAACTGAACTAGAAAAAATTAATGGGGAATGGCAAGGAAGGTTGTTGTTGCTCAACTTTAAAATGAGAATGGTGCAGATCACAATGTTTTATAAAAGGCAACATATATAAAACAAGCTCTTCTGGCTTCAGGCTTTGTGTCCACTCAGCAAGTTGTGATGGAGACACATTTTCTCACTTTCCTTTTCCTATCTCTCGATTGCATTAAACCTTCTCATGTTTAGGGCACAAGGGCTATACACACATTGTTTCATATTGTGCTATCATTGTGCTATAGCTGTCACTGATGACAAGATTGTCTTGTCTACACAACAAAAAAACAGCACAACAATAACACAATATCCAGCAAAGCATGGCCACAGTGTTGGAATTCAGGTTTTCCTAGAGTGTTATAAACATATACTTGGTAACATTTATTCACCTTTCTAACCTATACAGATCTGCTAATGAGGATGTGATCAATTTGTTGGACTGAATGCTTATATTTGTGAGATGTGAAAAAGTTAATGGGGAATGGCAAGGAAGGTTGTTGTTGCTATGCAACAAATAACTACATGCATGTGTAAATGTATGTACAACACACACACACATACACACACACACATATATATATGCAGTATAATACGTATATATTCTCCTGCTAAGGGTTTGTGACCCACACTTACCTACGCATTGAGCAATGGAGCTATCTCATTTTCAAAATGGTGGCTAACACTTGGGGCTAAAGAAGCAAGAGGTAGCAAATACAATACAATGTGGAGAGTGATGAGCTGCTGCTCTACACAGATCTGATTATTATACACATGGTTCTAGAAGCATCCCTCCATCATTCCACTGAGGATAGTCTTACTTTCCCACTTATTAGGCATTCTAATTCAATCCCTTATCTACCCCCCAAAGCCATAAAGCACCCAGGCTTTCTCCAGGGTAGTGTCCAGGGTAGTCTCCAGGGTAGTTTAGTCTACCAGGGCAACTGAACTAGAAATACTGGAATGCTTTTAGCCCCGTTGTGGAAAAAGCAAAGTACACAGGCAGGCATTGCTTTGTACAAAAGATGTGTATCATATTTATTTATTTAGCTTACTTATAAAGCTTGCCTTTCTCTTTGAGACTCAAGGCCGATTATAGACGCTAGAAACAGAAAGACACCAGTCTAGCCAGTCTAGCCATATAGTATTGGATACTGCATGACCAATGCAATAGGACTAACAGTACAAAAATGAATGACAATGTGAGCAACAATGCGAACATACAGATATACAATGAACAATGCAGATGAACAATGCAATAGAACTAGAAATGGAAAACTGAACACCAATATGAATGCAATAGGACTAGGAATACCAAATTAAATGACAAATTAAATTAAATGTATGCCATGTGGTTTGTGGGATTACAAAAGTACAAAGCAATGCAGTATCCACTCCTCAGTCCCATATGAAGGAGGCTTTCTGGAAGGGTCACAGTAGCTATGAGTTATTCAATGAGTTATTCACTGGTCACCCCTCCCCTGATATTTTAATCAGAAGAATAACAATCCTAGGCAGTCGCACATTTCATAGCAGCCAAGGAATGACTATTCTTCAAACAACTAACTAACAAACAAACAATCATTGAGGCTATTAGAGGGTAAGATTGTCAACCTCCAGGTGGCACCTGGAGATCTCCTAGAATTACAATTGATCTCCAGACTACAGAGATCAGTTCTCCTGGAGAAAATGGCTTACTTGGAAGGTGGACAATATTTCATTATATCCTGCTGAGTTCCCTCCCTACCTTAAACCACACCCTCCCCAGGCTCCACCCCCAAGATCTCCAGGAATTTCCCAACCTGGATTGGCAAACCTGTTAAAAGGAGTGGAAGCAACAGCCAGTCATCCCTGGTTTGATTATTTTTGAACCAAAACTGGCCCACAACTCCCTCCAGCTTCCACCTGCCATGGCTGAAACCATCAGAGGGAAAAGAGGCAGGTGCTTACATAGGGTTGGATCTCCAGCCAGTTTTTTCACTCAGCCTTGCCCACTCTGTCTCCTTTCTACATTCCACACTCCACGTGGCTTTTCTCTATACAGAATGATCTCAGCGTAACCTTTTTTGCTAGTCTTTCTTTATCCACCAGCAGAACTGCTGGTTGAATCCACACCCCAGATTTTTCATCTTGTTTGGCTGTAGACCCACGTTAGGATCTTCTGCCTCAGTAGCTGCCTTGAACTCTGGGAAAAATGTGGGACATACCATTCTTAAATAAATCCATATTGTTAGGGTTGCCAACCTCCAGGTAATAGCAGAAGATCTCCTGCTATTACAACTGATCTCCAGCCAATAGAATCATAGAGTTGGAAGGTACACCAGGGTCATCTAGTCCAACCCCCTGCCCAATGCAGGAAATTCACAATTACCTCCCCACACATCCCCAGTGACCCCAACCCTCCCCCCGCCAAGCAGGATCCCACAATCAAAGCACTCTCAACAGATGGCCATCTAGCCTTTGCTTAAAGACCTCCAAAGACAGGGACTCCACCACCCTCCGAGGCAGAACATTCCACCGTCAAACAGTCCTCACCATCAGAAAGTTCTTCCTAATGTTTACTTGGAATCACTTTTCTCTTAGTTTAAATCCATTACTCCGTGTCCTAGTCTCTGGAGCAACAGAGAACAAGCTAGTAACATGACATCCCTTCAAATATTTAAACATGGCTATCATGTCTCCCCTCAACGTTCTCTTCTCCAAACTAAACAAACCCAACTCCCTAAGTCTTTCCTCATAGGGCATGGATTCCAGAGCTCTGACCATTCTGGTCGCCCTCTTCTGGACACGCTCCAACTTGCCAACATCCTTCTTAAATTGTGGAGACCAAAACTGGACACAGTATTCCAAGTGAGGTCTGACCAATGCAGAATACAGTGGTAGTATGACTTGCCTTGATCTAGATACAAAACTTCTATTGATGCAGCCCAGAATTGCATTGGCCTTCTTAGCCGCCATATCACACTGTTGACTCATGTTCAGTTTGTGGTCCACTAAGACTCCCAGATCTCTTTCACATGTACTGTTGTCAAGCCAACTCTCTCCCATCCTGTACCTGTGCCTTATGTTGTTTCTGCCTAGGTGAAGTACATTACACTTCTCCCTATTGAAATCCATTTTATTGCTTATGGTCCAGCTCTCCAGTCTATCAAGGTCATTCTGAACTCTGACCCTACCCTCCGGGGTAACATATGAACATAAGAACATAAGAAAGGCCCATCAAGTCCAGCAGTCTGTTCACACAGTGGCCAACCAGGTGCCTCTAGGAAGCCACTAACAAGACGAGTGCAGCAGCACCATCCTGCCTGTGTCCAACACACCCAAAATAATAGGCAGTTAATAGGCAGGTAGTTAATAAGAGGTATTAACTACCTCTCCTAACTTGGTGTCATCTGCAAATTTGATTAGCATGCTCTCTATTCCATCATCCAAGTCATTTATAAAAATATTAAATAGTACCAGTACCAGTACAGACCCCTGTGGTACCCCACTGGTCACTCCTCTCCAGGATGAAGTTGTGCCATTAATGAGCACCCTTTGGGTTCAGTTGGTCAACCAATTCCCAATCCACCTAACAGTAGCAGTGTCCAGCCCACATTTTACTAGCTTTGTTTCAAGAAGATCATGGGGGACTTTATCAAAGGCTTTACTGAAATCAAGGTACACTACATCTACAGCATTCCCTTCACCTACCTTACTTGTCAATCTTTCAAAAAAAGATATGAGATTAGTTTGGCATGACTTGTTTTTGAGAAACCCATGTTAACTGTCAGTGAGCATGGCATTTCTTTCTAAGTGCTTACAGACCGTCTGTTTAATTATCTGCTCTAGTATTTTACCTGGAATTGATGTCAGGCTGACTGGGCGATAATTATTTGGGATTTCTTCCCCCCCCCCTTTTAAAGATGGGGACCACATTTGCCCTCCTCCTGTCTGCTGGAACTTCTCCTGTTCTCCATGAATTCTCAAAGATTATTGCCAGTGGTTTTGAAATCACTTCAGCCAGTTCTTTTAACACGCTTGGATGCAGTTCGTCCGGCCCTGGATCAGTTCTCCTGGAGAAAATGGCCTTTTTGGCAATTGGACTCTATGGCATTAAAGTCCTTCCCCTGCCCAAAGCCTGTCCTCATGAGGCTCCACCCCAAAAACCTCCCACTGATGGCAAAGAGGGACCTGGCAACCCTATGTATTGTTATTGTATATTCATTCCTGTGAGCTGCATTGGAAGCCATCTTTGGGCTGAAAAGTAGAATAAAAATATAATAAAGTCAACCAGAATGACTAGTACCCTGTGTTGTTGTTTTTAAGGGAGGGAGGTACAGGAAAAGAAGGAAAGTTCCAAACTTATAAAAATAATTTTATGAATGTTAGTAGATTTCACAAGAAGATACTGGGTTTCTGCCACACTACAAGATTTATTACAACAATCCTACAACGTTGAGTGAGAAGCTAGTAAAGGATAAAGTTCCAAAGTATGAAAATGTCTTAGCCTTTGCACTACATATTATGTGTTCTACACACTGGTTAATACAATGAGCCCATTGAGGTCTATTTTGAAACCCCAAATTACAGAGGCACTTATTTTCCTCCAGACCAATTCGCGGCAACAGCAGTGCTATCAGCAGGGAGTAGCAATTTTGGCAGGGGATTGTACAACTGCCAGCAGAGCTTCCACTGTGCCGGTTACAAGTGTGATTATTATTAGATGCCAAATTGCCATCCTATTTTTGTTGAAATATATTTCATTTGGCGTTTGTAATACATGCACCCTGTGGCATTAACAGCTCTTGAGCGAAATCGCAAAATCAGCGTCATACGTACATGTCCATAGTTTTATCTACGCAGTGATTAAGGAGCAAGGCTCAAAAAATATCCCATGCCGCGTAAAATGAAGATATGATGGTATGGAAACAATATGACATTTGTCACCGCGTAGTTTTTACAGGCTGGGAGCCAAAAGGTTGTTCATAGGGTTGCCAACCTCCAGGTGAGGCCTGGTGTTCTCCTGAAACTGCAACTGATCTCAGACTACAGAGATCAGTGAAAAGACATCTGATTAGAAGCCTTTCATTTAGACAATGTAGAACATTTTTACAAGTTCAAATATATCTGCTCTGTTAACTCCAGTAAACAGCAGGTTTTTCTTTAAAAAAACAAACAAAAAATCTTTTCAACAACTCCAAGCAGTAAAATACATAATGCTGCAGTGAATATAAAAGGCACGGTTCAGAAAACATTTCTAGGTCCTCTCATTTGCATAGGGTAATTGAACAGGTGCTTTACAGTGCATTCCCGAGATCTAAGGGAGAAAGCCCTTAGGAGGCCAGGAAGGTTCTGCAATGGCGTTTGGGCGTTTGAGCCAGCATCAGGGCGTTTGAGCCCCCTGAGCCAGCCCCCTGAGCCCAAATGCTGGCAGGAAGGCCCAGATGCTGGTCACCGGGTGCTGCCATTGCAGCGCTGCCCTGGGATGCCAACGGGGCCTTCTGGTGGTGTCTGAACGCCGTCAAAGGCTGCACCAGCGTCCCAGTAGGCATTCCCGGGGCATTACAGCATCCCAGTAGGCATTCCCAGGGTGTTACAGTGCCAGGCTGGGGGAGGAGCCGCCTTTAGGTGGCCTCCAAAGCCCTTTCGGGCAGGGAACACCCTTTTTTATTTTAGCCGAGATAAGCCGCCTTTTAGGTGGCGTATCACAGGGTTGCATGGATTTTTAACGCCAGGAGGCAGCTGCGTTGCCTCCAAAGACCAGCACAGGCATGCCTCTCAGGAATGTACTGTTAGGGTGCAATTTTTAGCAGATGCACTAAGAAGTAAGTCCCAAGTTTGGGCTTATTCCTAAGAAAAGTTTTCCTAGGACTGCAGCCTGTAGCTCTTCCATGGACATTCGTGAGACTAGTATTTAACTTTGGTTGCATTATTGCCACAGAAGCCTCCTTATATTTAAATTGTTTTGTATTTTTAATTGGTCTTTTAATATTTTGGTCCAATTAATCAATAGTATTTTTCTGTATATATTTTACACATTTGGACCACTAACATCAACCATCTGGAAAGTATCTCTGATGGCCCTAATTAACAACAAAGAGAGATACCTAGTCCATGTAAAATTTTTACATCTGGTAGGTGTGCGTAATTTTAATATGTTTAGTTAATAATGCTAAGAATTATATTTTGCTTTTAAAATACTCACAATAATTAATCAAAATCAACTATTTTTCTTTTCCTTCTTCCTTTTTAGGATGCTCAGTCCTTTGGTCAGGCTTGCTGTAATTTTAATAAAAGCACTGCATGGTGTGTAGTATACAAATTTAAACCACTGAGAAAGCCTGGTTTGGTTTACATGTATTCCATGTTAATTGATTTTAGAGTGTGACATTTATTAGCAGTACTGCTAGGGAGTGAAGAAGATAAGAAAAATGGCATGCTGCTGGGAAGTGCAAAGCAGATAAAAGAATCTGTGCTAGCTAAAAGCTGTCAGGGAAAAATGCTGTTAATCAGAATGGTCAGGCTTACAAGGTTCTTACTTATAGAGCATGTTTTGAACCCTTTAAAATATCCTCTAAGGATGGTCCAGAGGGCAGCAGGGTTATAGCTTGCATTAGACTACATGTCAACCATTGCTTGTTTGTACCACAATTACTGTTCACCCATGTAGATGGTCAGGATGGAGACCAGCAGCAGAATCACTGTGTGGTCTCTGAGTATCAGACACATTTAATACTGAGGTGGAACCAGGGTGCAACCTGCAGAAAGACTCTGCTCCCCGCAATTGTTTGCATCATTTGACAAATGTGTGAAACTGTTCACAAACTGTAGATGTTGGGAGAAAGAAGGAATGCATCCCCATTCCCAAAGGGATGAGTAGGAGGCAATTCTCTGTTGCATTGGAATGCACATCAACATGTACATCCCTTTGAATATAATGCAGTATTGAGGACAACAACTACATTTGGATGTATATCTACATGTGAATATTGTTTGGTCAGAAAATTTCTATGCCACCTTGCCAGAGAACCTGCTCAAAGTGGCTTTCAAAGCAAAACATGATACCATAAAATTATTAAACACTAACAGCCCATTCCTGAGCTTGGGGGCCGAGTGGGCGTAGGAGGTGCCGTGACCCCTACGCCGGCGTCCATGCCACTTGCGCCGTGCATACTGGCACAGACGCCAGTGTAGTGCCACTTGTGCTGGCCTCCCTGGACTGCAGCGGCAGAGCGGGACACTGGCTTGGCTTCCTGGAGGTTGGCAACCGTAAGCATGGAGTAGGAGTCACTGGGTGTGTGTGTGTGGGGGGGGGAGATAGTTGTGTATTTCCTGCATAGTGCAGAGGTAGGGTTGCCAACCGCCAGGTACTAGCTGAGATCTCCTGATATTACAACTGATCTCCAGCCAATAGAGATCAGTTCCCCTGGAGAAAATGGCCGCTTTGGTAATCGGACTCTATGGCATTGAAGTCCCTCCCCTCCCCAAACCCCACCCTCCTCAGGCTCCGCGCCAAAAACCTCCCACCAGTGGCAAAGAGAGATCTGGCAACCCTATGTAGAAGGTTGAACTAGATGACTCTGGAGGTCCTTTCCACCTCTATGTTTCTATTATTCTAACTGTATTTGTAGCCAGCCAGATTGAGCAACACAGCTAATGTCACTGAAGGCAAATAAAGCCAACTGAGAGCAATGACAATGCTTCCTGCATTATCACATAGATGTCAAGATGAATCATCTTACTCTACCTTCCATACCCTGTTTGATACATTTTTTTTTAAATCATGGAAAGAGGGATTTTTCATGCTGGCAAAAAAATTGTAAAAAAACAAAACAAAAAAAACATGCCCTAAATTTTGGCTCAGCCCCAAAACATAACATGATTCCTGTCATTCTCAAGAGACTAATAATGATGTGTTATTTAAAAGTTTCAGACAAGACACAGTGTACAATCTGTGATTTATACTCAGCGTGAATATTCTAACATCTCTCATAGTAGTTAGTCTAGAACAACTACAGTTTCCTTGTTACATACTAACATAGTCCACAAATGCAAACAAACAAAAAAGCCAGTTTTTAAATTAGGTTTGTATTTCTCGCAAATTGGGTTGCTAACTCCAGGTTGGAAAATTCCCGGAGATACAGGGATGGAGCCTGGGAAGGTGGGGTTTGGGGAGGGGAGGAACTTCAGCAGGCTATAATGCAAGAAATTCTACCCTTCAAAGCAAACATTTTCTTCAGTGGAACTGATCTCTGTTGTCGGGAGATCAATTGCAGTTCCAGGACATTTCCGGGCCCCACTCTGAGGTTGGCAAATCTACTCACAAATGGCTACTGAGGTGGTAAACCTGGATCTGGAGATTCCACTCCAAACTGTAGATCTGAACTAATGTTTCAAGAATGTTCCCCCCCCCCCATTAATGTACATCAAAAACCGGATGTGAAGGAAAAGGATTCAACCTCGGCCTTTTTCCTCACATGAAGAAGAAGAAGAAGAGTTGGTTTTTGTATGCGGACTTTCTCTACCACTTAAGGGAGACTCAAACCAGCTTACAATCACTTCCTCTCCCCACAACAGACATCCTGTGAGGTGGGTGGGGCTGAGAGAGCTCTAACAGAGCTGGGACTTGCCCAAGGTCACCCATCTGGCTTCATGTGTAGGAAACAAATCCAGTTCACCAGATTAGCCTTCGCCACTCATGTGGAGGAGTGGGGAATCAAACCCGGTTCTCCAGATCAGAGTCCATCGCTCCAAACCACCGCTCTTAACCACTACACCATGCTGGCTCTCTAGTTTTATCTGTGCTAGAGTAAACAGCATGAGCCTAGTGTATTAATATGAGTCCACCCTTTCGTCTGTAAAGAAATTGGGAGTGGAAAGTCCATTTTTAACCAAATTTGAGCATCCAGGTGAGAAGAACTGAGCACCTCATCTTGCTCCATTCTGATCTTTGCAGAATTTTTTCACCCAGCTCTAATATGAGACTGGCTGGTAGAAAAATACTGAATGAAACAGAGCATAGGAAGACAAGGTATGGCAGAAGGCAATGTTACTCTTATCCACATGAGCAGTTTCATTTTTAAAATAGACTTCCCCATTTTCAGAATAGGTATACATGCAGACTCCTGTACGTCCACTGGAACAATTTATCAGCAGAGGGGAAAGGGTTAACCTTCCCACTGGCCCCTGTTATAAAGGAAAATTAAAAATTGGTGGCATATCTGTTGATGACCATAATGGTCGAACAGAGTTTTGAAGGTCAAGATCAGCGCTTTGAATTGTGCCCAGAACAAACTGGAAGCCAGTGTAGATAGCCCAAGACTGGAATGATATGGTCCCTATGACCCATTCCAGTCAACATCCTGGCAGCACCGTTCTGTACCAACTGAAGTTTCCAAACACTTTCCAAGGACATCCCCATATAGAGTACATTGCAGTAATCTAATTTAGTTGGGCATGCACCACAGTGACAATGTGATAGGTGTAAACAACCTTTTGAAAAGACAGACCACTCAGTACAATCATCTTTGGAGTGTGCAACCCTACTTACTGGAAAACATCCCTATAAAGTAACCGTCTGCAGAATCACTCTCCCCTCACTTTTTCCCTCCTCTTTGGCCTTTGTAAACTCTAAAACAGACATCCAGTTACCAGAATAACAGTCAAATGAAAAGATTTCTGGACATGACTACCTGTCATGAATTTTGTAAATCTGGATTACTGAGAATAATGAACAGGGCAGTTTCATATGGGTTTTCATTCATGTCTGAATTTACACCCAAGTTGTTATTTTGGTTTGTCCTGCATTCCTGTCATAGATGCAAGAATCTTCTTAGTGGCAAGGTGGAATTATTGTTTGGTTGATGTCATGCTAACCAGATCCAATCAGTAAAATCAATGATAGAACCCGATAAAATAAAATAAATTTGATAAAAATGATGAGGGATCTGAACAGTGGTTTGCAGAACCTGTTTTCAGAGACACTGTCCTTCAGTGTTACTCCTCTGAAGATGCCGGCCACAGCTGCTGGCGAAACGTCAGGAAAGAAAATACCAAGACCACGGTTACACAGCCCGGATAACCTACGAGAACCAACTGTTTTCATTCGTTTGCCACAATGCATATGAAGGGAAGCATAGGAAGGATATTTCTTCTTTCCTGGGC
Organism: Euleptes europaea; assembly: GCF_029931775.1. Taxonomy (NCBI): domain Eukaryota; kingdom Metazoa; phylum Chordata; class Lepidosauria; order Squamata; family Sphaerodactylidae; genus Euleptes; species Euleptes europaea. Next base: position 80,968,211 of record NC_079314.1, on the reverse strand, counting down.
TCTTCATAATTCACTTGCACAGATTAGCCAAAGATTGCATCCACCTGTCTACACTGCCATGTGTAAAGTATAAAGAGTGCAGTTTCCCCCTCCTACAAGCATATACACTATAAAAATGGGTCTCAGAAACGTGCATACATAAAAGTATAACAATGAATGCCATCTGAGATGGTCTAATTGCTAAGACATATTGAATTTACTGAATTGCGCTGTCTGCTGCCTTCAAAAGTGGGCATATGAATAACTACATTTTTATTCACTGTTTCATTTGCCTGCAGCCAGAGGCATGCCAATACAATGCATGAAAGCAAAGAAAATGTCTTATTTAATTTGCAACAGTTGCCGCACCCAGAATTTCACACCTGAATCTTTCATCCTCCAGGGCAAATATGTTGTATTATATTAGGCCACTCTTTCACTGAGTGAGTAATACTTTTTTACCTTTGAAGTCTTGGTTCTCCTGGTGCCATTCATATCCCCACTGGAGTTGAGTCTGTATGAACACAATACAAAAAATCCATCTAGGGCATTTGCTTTGACCTTTTTTTCTCCCTAACAACACATTATCCAACGTCTTCGCACCAAGCCAGACAAGATGCTAAATATATGTGATGGTATCTCTTTCTCTCTTTTAACTATTTGCAAAGCAGTCGTTTAAAACTGAATTGGATCAGGACTGCTACTCCCGCAATATAAAGCACTCCTTGAAGCTCCTCTTTGCCCCCATAAGGGAAAATCTGCATGTTAACTTTTCAAGTTAAATAAAACTGCGACCCAGTTCCACACAGATCTCTGCTTCAGGGAGATTTCAGAAAGTCACATTGAAGAAGAAAGTGGTTCAGCTACAGGCTTTAAGGATGCATTAGAAACAAAAACATCTTACAAATAGATACAGAAGACTTTAGTCACCCTGGTATCTACCAGTGGTGCTGTCAATTGCCAACTCTGGGCTGGGACATTCCTAGAGATCTGAGGGATGGTGGATCTTGGGGAGGGTGATGTTTGGGGAGAGGAGGGACCTCTAACTGGAATGGGGATTAGCTCAGCATAGATTATTCCAAAGGATTTTTAGATGCAGATATAACATTTTTTGCCTAGAAAAGGTACAGAAACAAGGAATCGAGTACCTCAGAATTCATACTAAGGAAGAAGAAGAGTTGGTTTTTATATGCTGATTTTCTCTACCATTTAAGGAAGAATCAAACCGGCTTACAATCACCTTCCCTTTCCCCCCTACAACAGACACCCTGTGAGATAGGTGGGCCTGAGAGAGCTCTAAGAGAGCTGTGACTAGCCCAAGGTCACCCAGCTGGCTTTATGTGTAGGGGTGGGGAAACCAACCCAGTTCACCAGATTAGTGTCTGTAACTCATGTGGAGGAGTGGGGAATCAAACCCGGTTCTCCAAATTAAGAGTCCATCGTTCCAAAGCACCCCTCTTAACTACTACATCATACTGGCTCTCTTAAATGCTTAAAGATGCGATTTTTGCAAGTGACAGTTATGCTGTGAATTAGTATTTAATGACATTTCCAATCCTTATAGGAATTGTGAGATTGTTTCTAAGGGCCAAACTAGATGTTATGTTTTTTGGTGAGTTGTGTCTGGGTTTCCCCGACATAACTTGTGTTTACTCCAGTCACACAAGAGCTGGCATTGTGCATTAGTTAGAGTGACAGACTAGGATCTGCAAGGTCCATGTATGAATCCCCACTCTGCCATGGAAAGTTGCTGAGTGACCTTGGGCCAGTCACACACTCTCAGCCTAACCTACCTCACAGGGTTGTTGTTATGAGGATAAAATGGAGGAGAGGAGAATTATGTAAGCTGCTTTAGTAGGTTCGCCAGGTCCCTCTTTGCCACCGGAGGGAGGTTTTTGGTGTGGAGCCTGAGGAGGGCAGGGGATGGACATGGGAAGGACTTCAGTGCCATAGAGTCCATTTGCCAAAGCGGCCATATTCTTCAGCTGAACTGATTTCTATTGGATGGATATCGGTTGTACTAGCAGGAGATCTCCTGCTAATACCTGGAGGTTATGAACAAAAAAACAACAGGAAGGCAAAGTCACAAGTAGTATGCAAAAGTGTGAACGTTGTTGTAAGAGTATCAAGAACTATGTCTAATATATAAAAAAGTACAGCAGGTATACAAAATGTAGGAATCTTCCTCATTATGACATGTGAGCCAGCCATTGAGCGGTCCATGTCCTTATCTGAGGAAGATTAATCATCGAAACAGGAAGATTACCAGATCCCTGTTGCCAACACTCTTGGTACAGGTCAAGGGAGCCTACACTCTTGATACAGGTCAAGGGAACTCAGAAACAGCATCATTGTCCAAGATTGCTTGCTATATAGCAAGCTGATTTACTGCATTGAAGTAAACTCCTACAAGGTTCATTCTATGACCTAAAAGGACTTTCTTTCTTGGACATTCCTACATTTTGTATACCTGCTGTACTTTTTTATATATTATTGCTCTTTGTATTGGACATAGCTCTTGATACTCTTACAACAACGTTCACACTTTTGCATACTACTTGTGACTTTGCCTCCCTGTTGTTTTTTTGTTCATAACTTTTGTAACAATGGGCTAACTTTGTATTGAATACCTGGAGGTTGGCAGCCGTATGCTTTAGGTCCCCATTGGGAGAAAAAGGTAGTTCTTTGTGCAAGCACGGGGTCATTACTGACCCATGGTGTGACATCACATTACGAAGTTTACTAGGCAGACTATGTTTTACAGTTTAGTTTGCTATTGCCTTGCCCAGTCATTGGGAGAAATGTAAGGTATAAATGTTGTTGTTTTTTAAACCACAGCAGCTGCAGGGAACACCATTTTAAAGATCAGAAAAAACCTTTTTCAATTTAGAACTGCATTGTTCTAAATTGAGGGGTTCCTGCCTCCTCCCACACTGGTATAATTAGCTAAAATGGCCTGGTAGAGTTTTGGAGTGGTGCCACTAATAAGTCTTGTGGAAGAAGAAATTGTTGAGAAGAATAAAGTTCCTGTTTATCTCTAGCAGGGCATGAAAACAGCATATCAAATATACTAAGCAAAAAGTGCATAATGGAATTCAGTTATTATTACAAACTACTAAGAGATTATAAATGAGATAGCAGATTTAAGTTTAATGATTGAGTTAGTATAAGGCACATAATCATGTAAGTATAAGGCACATAATCAAGTAAGAAGGATCTTTTATCAGGTAGTATATATCTAATGTGACTAAGCTAGTATAGTCAAATATAGGGAGGATTATAAGATGGGGACAAAATTGGTTATGCCTACCCAGGGAAAGCTTGTTATTAATTTGTTGGAGATTTCATGTCTGTAATGAAAAGTGTGGTGTAGTGGTTAAGAGCGGTGGTTTGTAGCAGTGGATTCTAATCTGGAGAACCGGGTTTGATTCCCCACTCCACATGAGCGGTGGACACTAATCTAGTGAACTGGGTTGGTTTCCCCACTCCTACACATGAAGCCAGCTGGGTGACCTTGGGCTAGTCACAGCTCTCTTTGAGCTCTCTCAGGCCCACCTACCTCACAGGGTGTCTGTTGAGGGTAGGGGAAGGAAAGGTGATTGTAGGCCGGTTTGATTCTTCCTTAAGTGGTAGAGAAAGTCAGCATATAAAAACCAAGTCTTCTTGTTCTTCTTCCTCTTCCTCTTCCAATGTATTGTTTATGTGTTGTTTTGTATTGTATGTTTGATTATGAAATTTGAAAATAAAAAACATTTAAAAATTTTAAGAAAAATTAATAACAAGCAAGCAATCTAGGCAAATGTGAGTGTGGCCTAACAAATACTGAAGACAAGAAATGAAACAATAAATTTTGAATGGTTTCAACAAACGGAGAACCATATCACTAAGACTTGTGCTGATGTAGGAACCTTCCCCTCATACATAGATATAGCTGACAGGTGCATTAGAAACTTCAAGGAAACAGCCAGGACAAAGGGCTGGAAGTGGAGAAAGAAGCTTTTCCTTTGTTCTTTATACTCAACCTCCAATTTCCTTCTTAGTTTTATTCCCATAAATTTATCTTCTTTTTCTGTTCTTGGCAATGGGTTTCTGCTAAGTAACTGCCAAATAAATGTCATTTAATATTGGTTAATTTGCGTTGCCCCTGCCTTCTAAGTAAACAATTGGTGGGAATGTATTTTTCCCCCCAATGCAACTCTGTCATGAGCAGAACTCAGCAGCCTGTAATAAAACTTCAGCATTTCTCTGCATGTTCCATATGCTACATTTCTCTTCTTTTTACTTAATTATTGTTTGATGTTAATGCTTTACTTTTAAGATCTGATGGAACGGTCCCAAGAGCATAGTTGTTGCTAATGTTTTAAAGGAACAATTTTCAGCACCACAATCAAAGGCAGCACAAGCTGACCAAAATACAGAGATACCAAAAGATTAGCCACTGTGCACAACAGGGTCCTGTAAGTATATGGGACTTTTGGTCTCATGCAGAAGGGTTCTCATTTTTCTTCTGGCTTGAATTTTGAGGTTAGAAGATTTAAAAAAATGTTTACAGTGGGTTGCAGCCTACATCTGTGACAGCTGAGGTCAGAGATCTTTCCTGCTTTTCCCTTCCCCCTTTTGATCACCCCTTTTGATGATGGTGACCATAGAAACCTCATGGATACAATGTAATGGGATAGGAGAGAATCAACTAAGGAGGAACAATCTGGCAGAATTGCCCCCACATTCCACTTGGTTCCACTATAAGAAGAGGGAGGTGCAAGCCAATTTTACCTGCTTGCCCCTCCTTAATGCCCTTCCTTCCTTGTCACTCCTAATGAATTTTGTTCACAAGGCTCTCCTAGCACCAGCTTTTGGGGATCAAAAGAGGGTGTGGGGTGAAGAGAACATAGAAAGGGACACAGAATTCATTTACCATATTCTCACCAGGTTTTTAAAAAGTATTCTTAGGGGAGAAGGCTGCATGGTATAGCCTACTCCTGTCAGATCTTGGAAGCTAAGCTGGATCAGTACTTGAATGGGAGACCACCAAGGAAGGCTCTGCATAGGGAGGCAATTGCAAACCACCTCTTCTTCTTACTTGCCTTGACAGCCCCTGCTGGGGTCGCCATATGTCAGCTGCAACTTGATAGGGCGTTATACCCACACAAGCGTTCTTATGCTTCCATTGGTCGACCATTCTTAACCATGATGAATTCAAAGTCATAAATAAATTCAAACAGAATTATTATGCTGTTTGGCAATGGTGTATATTTTCTGCTTTATTTTCAGACTTTCTAAAAAAGTCAGAACATGGGATGAACTGATGTCTTACTGAAGCAGTTTTCCTCTACTTTATATTTTTCTGCCTTGTGAGTAATTTTACTGCAGTTTAAAGTTTGTACATTTTTTCCCCTCTTGACATTATCAACACAAATGGCACATAGGCACAGTGATTAAATCTTAGGGCAAAAAGGAGACTTCTAGTAATCATACAATTGCAGCAATTGCACCTCTTAACTTGGCAGTTTTCATAGCAAGCCCACTGGTAAAGAGGGGGAGGGATGCAAAGTGAAACAGTGTGAGCAAAGTCTGGAAATCAAAAGGAGAAGAATGACATTTCCACAATTCACACTGGTGTAAAGGAGGTTGGGTAATTTGGAACTAAATTTGTGGAGAAAATCATACCGTTCACATTTTATAAACATCCCTGATCAGAATGAAGAAATATAATGTGGAAAATTGCCACTCATATTAGTATGCTAAAGTATAATGATTATTAATCTTTTTGAAAATGATTTTTTAAAGATATTTTTTAAAAGATATTTTAAAAATTATACCAATTTGAATGTAGTATTTATCTCTGTTCCATAAACACACTTGTAATTTCTGTGGACAAACTGATAACCACAGAGAGCAGTATTACATAAACTGGGAGTGACATTCCTGGATGTTGTGTAGTGGTATCCAAGGCTATTAAAAGCCATTTAACCCTAGGGTTGCCAACCTCCAGGTACTAGCTGGAGATCTCCTGCTATTACAACTTATCTCCAGCCGATAGAGATCAGTTCACCTGGAGAAAATGGCCGCTTTGGCAATTGGACTCTAAGGCATTGAAGTCCCTCCCCTCTCCAAACCCTGCCTCCCTTAGGGTCCACCCCAAAAACCTCCCGCTGGTGGTGAAGAGGGACCTGGCAATCCTATTTATCCCTACATGCATGGATATCAGGATCCAAGCACCGTTTCCCCCACTGTACAAGCTTCTAACATGTCAAACACATACACACAGAATCCCATCCCATACATGCAATCTCATTCCATTTTTTTTAAACCTATATTTTTTAGCTCTGAAGTAGAACAGTCCCTTCACGATAAAAGGCTTGTTGGTCTTGGTAAAGTATAGCCATATCCCACTCATTCCAGTGTGTAGACCCTGCTGAATATTACTGCAAGCATGTTCAGTACCTTCAGGAAGTACCCTCCAGTCCAGGGACCCTTGAAGAATCATAATTCTTTACCTCAGCACACTTGGGAAAAGGGGATACAGGAATACTTCTTGGTGGGCTGATACATATTAAATCTGAATTCTGGTTCTTATTCAAAATGGAACTGGAAGTGGACATCAAAATGCTGTGTTTGAACTCCCCATTTTTTTGGACTTCACTCCATCATTTATTAAGGCTAGATCTCCACTGCTAAATAAAGAGGCGATAACAGAAATTTGGACCACATGAAGTTTGTTCCCACGTAAAGAGTTGAATCTTTGAGGTAATTAAATTAGAGAACAAATACATGCATTTAGAATCAAAGCATGTGATTTTGCAGGGAGATCAGTCGTAATAGCGGGAGATCTCCAGCCACCACCTGGAGGTTGGCAACCCTAAGGAGGAGGATATAGCAGTTCTGATGCACTGAGCAATTGTCAGCTTGTAGAGGAAGCGATGAAGGGCCAGCTGTTTTCAGACTCCTCTCACCACTATTGTATCCCCATTCTCTCATCAATGACCTCACACTTCCGCTTCCTGTTTGTAGCATATTAAATCATGTGTTAAAAGAAGGAACATTACCTTGAAGGTGATTTCAACAAAATGGCAACAATAGCCCAAGTTTCTCTTGTGACAAACTTCTGTTTTGAGGCTTGCCCAAAGAATGGTTATGCTTGCACTCAAACTGCACTCTACTAAACCATACACCAAAGCATCTGAGTGAGGAAGGCAGTAAGAAAATCCCATGTAGGTGAAACAATAGCAGGATGTTGATACAGACATTAAGAAGCTTAAAAGGTGGTGGTGGTGGGGGGGTAATGATGCAATTTGGCATGATGCCATTTTTTCTCAAGGAAATATAAGAAAAGCTGGTCTTAAAAAAAAATAGGGCCACTCTTACAACCAAGTCATCCCACCGGCTTGAAAAGAAAAGAAAAGAAGAAAAGGGGGGGGGGGAGTCTCCTCTTAACTGAAATGATTGTTACAGATCTAAACATTTGCAAATTTGGCAGGTGCCTGCTTCTTTCTTTATATGCTTTCAGACAGAGAAAGGATGGTGCTTGCTCTCTACTATAAAGTCACAGAAAGTGGTTTAAAAAGAAAACACTGAATTAGTGGGGAGAGGCTGTGGATCAGCAGCAGAGCACATGCTCTGAACGCAGACAGGGCTGGCATCAACATACCATGAAGTGGGGCAGCTCCCGGGGCCGAGTGCTATTGGTGGGGCCCACTGCCCCCCCATGGCTCCCAAATGCCAGGAATCATTGTGGAGGACATGTGGGTGGTGCATAGTAGTGGCACCCCTGGTGGCAATGGCAGCACCACTCCCAGTGCTCTCAGCCAGTGTTCTCAGGGAAAGGGTGTGCAGGTGGTGTAGGCAGCTGAGCATGGGCAGTGGGAGGGCTTGCAAGTGGGAGACTGATGCACAGGCAAGTGGGGGCATGCAGGTGTGGGGGTGTAAGGAGGGCATGAGGGGGGACCTTGTGGTTGAGAGATGGGGGATGGGCTTGTCTATGTCTGCCTAGGGCTCCACAAAACCTAAAACCAGCCCTGGCATTCAAATTCACGGACACAGAAGAGCATGACTTTGCTTAGGATAGCACTGTGAGCCACTGCCTAGCAGAACTAAATGTATTCTTAGGGTAGGGTTGCCAGGTCCCTCTTTGACACTGGTGGGAGGCTATGGGGGTGGAGCCTGAGGAGGGCAGGGTTTGGGGAGGAACTCAATGCCATAGAATCCAATTGCCAAAGTGGCCATTTTCTCCAGGGGAACTGATCTATATCAGCTGGAGATCAGTTGTAATAGCAGGAGATATCTACTAGTACCTGGAGGCTGGCAACCCTATCTTAGGGCCAAGGCTTTTCCAGACTTCTTGAGAGTGGCTGTGCTTCTCTAACCCATCAGTGTGGCTTCTGTATGTACTGGTGTTCACAGCAATTTTCGTTGTGATTGATACAAGCAACCAGTCTGCAGAATTCTGAAGCAAAACTTCCCTTCCCATCAAATCTGGTACCACCATTATATATTATGTGCAGTACATAAATTTGCTTTGGTATACGAGAGTACTACCTGGCCTGTATTCTAATTATTTGCAGGAAGGAATAAAAATTATATTTAACTTCCCATTAGAACAGCTTGGATTAAAAATTAGCCAATTAGTAAAAGCAATCTGTATTTTCACCCATTAATAGAAAACCAGAAAAGGAAACATTAGGAAGATAATGTCACATATTTGTGGTTTCGCCAAGCCAATAACAGAAGATGCTTGTCATCTCATTGCAAAAAAAGAGGGGGAAAATGAAGACGAAGCAATGAGTTTGGAAGTAACTGTTCAACACTTGGTATAAAGAAATGAAACAGGCCCATTGAACCGTGCTCTTGGATTATTTGTGCGCCTTGGTCAAAATCCCCAGGAGGTTCTGGTGCACACTGTTATACTAAAGTTACCAGCTTCAGGTTGGGAAATACCTGGAGATTTGGGGGTGGAACCTGAGGAGGGCAGGGTTTGTAGAGAGGAGGGACTTCAGTGCCATAGAGTCCAATTGCCAAAGTGGCCATTTTCTCCAGGGGAACTGATAGAGTTGCCAACCTCCAGGTACTGATGATAAGAAGACAAAAAACAGCACTGAAACTCCAAGTGAAAAACATTCTTAGAGTTTATGCACGTAAATATTTCTAAACACCTTATGCAAAATGTGAGATCATACACCAAGACAATGTGAGATATTATAAACACCCTAATCATCTAAATATACAAAATGACACAGATACAAACATGCTCGCACACAAGAACGACAAAACATGAGACAGGCAGCAGGAGAACGTATAGAACACTACTATACAACTGCATTAATTCCAGATCAAACAGGTAAAGTCCTTCTAGGTCAATATCACTGCAGGTAAGTCCTCCTCTTGAAAATGAATAACTTGCTGTATGAAGAAATATTCGTTGACTAGCAAAACCATACAAAGGTAGGCAAAGAACAGCGTCAGTCTGGCAAGAAAGATGCAAAGTGGGAAACGCCTCTTCACGGCTTCTTCAGAACTTGCGTTTTGCCACTTGCATAACCAAATCAATTTCAACCATTAAATGAATATGAAGAGTTCCATTGTGTTCAAGGGCGCCTCCCGGCTGCAGACCTCCAGGTACTAAGCAGCACCTCCAGGTACTAGCTGGAGATCTTTTGCTATTACAACTGATCTCCAGCAGACAGAGATCACCTGGAGAAAATGGCCGCTTTGGCAATTGGACTCTATGGCATTGAAGTCCCTCCCCTCCCCAAACCCTGCTCTCCTCAGGCTCCGCCCGAAAAACCTCCCGCTGGTGGCCCGGAGGGACTTGACAACCCGAGGAACTGATCTCTGTCATCTGAAGATCAGTTGTAATAGCAGGAGATCTTCAGCCACCATGTGGAGGTTGGCAACCCTATGTCACACCCTGGTATACTCCTTACCTATCCTGATAGTAGCTTGGACATACTCAGAAACAATCCTTTCATTTTTTGTTGCTATATTCTCTGGGTAGCTGCGAGGGTGGGAGGGTCTAAAAAAGCACTCCCTGCAACAGTACTACTTTGCATGCATTACTTCTGGATCACCGTCACCAGTCTAAAGATCACCCAGTGAGCTTCCATGACAGATTGGGGATTCGAAACTGGGGCTCACAGATCCTAGTTTGACATGCTATCCCCCAATACACTGTGCTGGCTCTTTTAACTTACTAATTGTGTTAAATATGCATCCATTCAATGTTACGTTTGCAATTATTGCTATAAATTATTTTCAGTTGTTTTGATGTAATTAATAATGATAATAACCTTTCCTGTATGGGAGATGTTGGTACCTTTTGGGCATTATCAAAATCTTTTCTATTTCTAGTTTTTGAAACAGACTATGAGATAGTTAGAAATTGCTTAATATTAAAAATTATAACAGCATTGGATAGCTAACTGAAAATCTATATTGAATGTACATTATTACAGTGGAGGTGCAATGATTTATATCAGCTTTCAGTGTGGAATCGCAAGGTGCAAGTTATGCAGGAATGTAACTTATTAGGGAAATTCATTTTCCAGCCAGAGAAATTACTATTGGCCCAGGCATTTATTTATACTGATGCCCCAAACAGTGTGAAAACTGCTGTTGCCTCTTACAGTATTATCTACATCTGTTTTGCTTTAACATGGTATTTCTCATCTTCAAGTCAGGCCTGTAGCCAGGAATGGGCAAGTGGATGCATGCCACACCTGGAGCACTTTTTCATGCAACCTAAAAATGTATTTTAGATTTGTGACATGACAGTTTCTGTTTAAAGAATGCAAGCCTGTCCTTAGATTGGGGAAATTTCTAGTTAAAAATGAGTCGCTGGTGGCTATTGACCCTAGGTTTGCCAGGTCCCTCTTTGCCACCGGTGAGAGGTTTTTGGGGCGGAGCCTGAGGAGGGCGGGGTTGGAGAAGGGGAGGGACTTCAATGCCATAGAGTCCAACTGCCAAGGCAGCCATTTTCTCCAGGTGAACTGATCTTTATCGTCTGGAGATCAATTGTAATAGCAGGAGATCTCCAGCTAGTACCTGGAGATTGGCAACCTTAATTGACCCCCTTCAGAGATAGTACATAACAACAGGGTTTTTTTTCTCCAAATTTGCTCATTGGTGCTAGTGAAGCACCAATTTTTCATTTGATTGATTACCCTTTTCATTTGAAGTCTAGATTTAAATCCATGCTCAGTCCCAAGATTCACTGAGTAACTTTGGGTCAGTCACTCCAGCTCTGCTAACTCATCTCACAGGGTTGTTGTGAGAACCAAAGAAGGGGATGGCTATGTATCTCATGATGAGCTACTAGAAACAAGGTATAAATATAAATATACCAGTATAAAATATTAAAGGATCTTTAAAAATTATCCTTTTAGCCATTACAGTTGTGTATACGGCAGGATGCTTAAGAAGGTAAGGGGAAACCTCAAGCGAGCGACTGACTGATCCCTTCTTTTTAGCCATGCTCCCAATCATAATGGCTAAAACAAGCAGTCTGCTTTACTCAGTGTCTATTTACTTATGGAAGCTGTTTGCTAAATATTGGTGAAAATGCTCAATTTTAGAATAACTCTTAGTAGGGTTGCTAACCTCCAGGTGGTGGCTGAGGATCTCCTGCTATTACAACTGATCTCCAGGCAACAGTTCCCCTGGAGAAAATGGCTGCTTTGGCAATTGGACTCTAAAGCATTGAAGTCCCTCCCCTCTCCAAACCCTGCCCTCCTCAGGCTCCACCCCCAAAATCTCCAGATATTTCCCAACCCAGAGCTGGCAGCCTGTTTATTAAACTTATAAAATCATGATACTAACAATTCATTGGCAATAGAAAGCACATGACATTTGCTCCAAGCAAGACAGTTACATTCTGGTGATTATGGGGATGTCACTGATTTTTTTTCATTCAGTCCCACAGGAAAACATGCAGCCATATCTAGGAAGAAAGGCTTGAGGGCTGGATCATTATCATGAATGGGGATTTGCAATGGCAAATAAAGTGTTAAAAAGGATGCAAAATGTCAATGCATCTTTAAAGACTCTATGTAATTAAATTCAAGTTCTCAGCTGAGCCCAAACATAATTATGAGAGCCACAGAACATAATACATTGGAAGCACATCATTGCCTCGAGGCAGTGACCACAGTACATAATCTCTTCAATAAATGAATTTATTTATTTTAAAAAAACTAATTAATATGATCCAGGCAAAATAATGTTGCTTTGTCTTTTATAGTCTTTGAGATTTTGTTCCCATAATATGTCCCATTATTTGTTCATTCTTTGCTTTGAGACCTCGCTGAAACTTTTAATCCATCGGTCACAGTATTGGCTTTTCTTTCCCTGAGATTGCCTGATTATTGGTGTGAGCCAAAGAAGTCAGAAGATTTCATACTGAAGTATCATAAAAGGCCAAATGCATAGGAATAATGTTGGGCAGTTCCAAGTTTCTTTAGGTAAGCGGCAACTAATTGGTGGTTTACAGATGGACTAAAGATTTTGGTAACCCCCAGAAACCTCCCTGCAGGACATTGTATCACTTTCCAAAGTCATGCACCTCCTCAAGCAGCTCAGTAGCCTTTCTGACAGAGCATACAAGTAAAGATGTTGCCTCTGTCTCTGAAAGTACTAATCTGCAGAATTGGGATTAAATCAGTGAAAGCTAAAGCATCTACTTTATTCTCCTTTCACATTCTGCTTTCTCCCAGAAGGTACAAGCAAAATATTTACCTGCCTCTACTTTGAGGCCAATACAACACTGACAACTAGAGTGATAGAGAGAAGGAGGGCCCCAGTTTATACAGAATGAGAGCCCCCCCATAAATCAATGAACAGCAAGTGATTGGGAGGGAACACCATGCACAGATCCACCAATTGGAGTGACATAGTGTGGTATGCACATGGGCTAAGTGTTTTGGTTGAATTATGAGCCTATTAGATGCATATAGGCTGAGTTACTCTCTCTCTTCTTGCTCCCCCTGTCCTATTCCTTGGTGTGTCTGGAAAGGGGAAACCAAAGTACAGCACAGCAGCAGAAACTGCAATCTCACCAGAAAGACTTCCAGGTCTAGCTTAGTTAGTCAGAAAGTTGGGGGATATGCAAGAATCAATCCATCCAAGAATCAATGTATGGTCTGCTTCGCTCTTCTACTAACACGTGTACCTGGATACATTTTGTTATTGCCACAAGAGCTAAGCCATTCTGTGTACATCTGCCTTTACCCCAAGTGTTATTTCAGAAACAATTTCTGAGCAAGTGTGGAAATGAACTGTTCAAAGTAAAAGTAAAAAAACTCAATAGGCTACTACTACTCAGGTAACTTAAAGTAGCTGTTTGGATCTCTGCTGTCTTGTTTAATAATAATTTACAGAAAAGTTTAGTGAACATGAGTGAAACATGATTTCATAAGGCCTAACCTGTATGGATTTTCTAAGTGAAGGAAGGGTCACACTTGTCTGGATGAGTTCCAGTGTTGCCTGAGAATGGAGACTGAACACTTCTTGATGAGATGACTGGTCAGATGAGGCACTTGTATATGGTTGCCAGCTCCGGGTTGGGAAATACCTGGAGATTTGGGGGGTGGAACCTGAGGAGGGGTTTGGGTAGGGGAGGAACTTTAAAGGGGTATAATGCTATAGAGTCCACCTTCCAAAGTAGACATTTTCTCCAGGTGAACTGATCTCTGTAACCTGGAGATCTCTGTAATAGCAGAAGATCTCCAGCCACCACCTTGAGGTTGGCAATCCTACACTGACGTGGGAAATGCTTTCCTTTAGAAAGGTGGGCTTCTTGCCCCCTTGAAGAAAGCAGTTTGAAAATATGCCAAAACAATGTCCTTGTTACCCATAGCCCCTCCAACTTTCCAACATTTTATTTTTTATGCACGTATTTAATTTGTACTAGCATGGTATACCATCTGTTCATACTTTTATAAGGAACAGATAGATTCACTTAAAGAAATAAACACATTTAAGTTCTAAATATCTTGCTCTCTGCTGTTCTCTCTTTACACAGGACCCTTTCCTAATTCTATAACAATTTATCATCTATTTTAGCATTCAACAAAATGAAATAAAACTTCTTGCCTCGGAAAAAGTAATCGCTCTGGTGTCTCCATGAGAAATATGTCTAGACAAGATAAAATGTCTAAACTGATCTTTCTAGTGCAGCCTCCTACATGCTCCATTCTCCAAACCCATTTCATGACAGAGGTGTAGCTTTATATATTGTGGATTTCATGAGGCAGAGGCCAGTTTGTCAAATGCATAAAGTATTACCCTCAGTTGCCTCAGTTGTTGGTTACAAATAGAAGTGCAGGTGGTGATGGTGGAAATTATTAGAAAATAAGACCAGAGGATCAAGAATCAAAAGATGGAAATGTGGCATTATGCTGAGCAGATCCATAACAAGAGCAAGAGAAGTGAGGCACTTGCCTCAGGTGCACTAAGCTGTGTGAAGTATTGTCAAGTCACTTCAGACTTGTGGCGATCCTGTGAATTAAGGACCTCCAAAACATACATAATTCAATATACCTAAACCCAAAATAAACCCGAACTCATCTGTTTCAGCAATATTCAGGTTTCGGGTTGACCGAATACCAAAACCTGGGAATCTGACCTTGAGGTTCAGCTATTTGCCTTTACTCAGATGCATGGCTCTGTGCTTTCTCCCATTTTTCTATCTTTTTTTACTGGTTTTGTTAGGGCCCCATATTCAGGGCCCTTTTGAGGTCGTGGTTGTGTAATCGGAGCCAACTTGGTCTGACCAACCATCACCTTTCAGCAGATTAATCTGGATCAAGCATTCTTCTACACTTTTTCCTGCTTTCCAATGTCCTTTTTGAGATATGGCAAACACAACTGCACACAGTATTCAAAATGAGAGTGCACCATCTATACATTACAATACCAGCAGTTTTATTTTCACTCCCTTTCTTAATAATCCCCAGCATGGAGTAATTCCATTTCGGGGAACACATTAGTTACCAAATCCATTCTCTTACCATTTTTTCTTTGAACCTGTGCCTGTTCAAGTGATGTTTGAGTGCACAATGAAAAGAGCATGAAACCAATGGGAAGTTACTAAGCCTTATTCCATTACTTTTCTTTGGGGCTTAAGCTGTGATCTTATATATTCTTACCCACAGGGAAGCTACACTGAGCAAAATGAGACTTACTTCTGAGTTATTGTCCATAGGATTGCAATGCATGGCAAAACTAAACCTTTATTGAACTGATCCCATAGTTCCTCTAAGCATGCGTTGAATGCCTGGCGGGTACTATTTTTCATTTTAAAACACATCCTATGTAAAGTAGAAAAATAAACAGAAAAATGCAACCCCTCCCCCCTCCCCCAGTTGTTATCAAGAAGATAAAATTTTGGCTTGAATAGCAAAGTCTAACCAGTTGGCAACTCTACTGTAAAACAGACCCTGCATCCTTATCCTTTATTTCTTTTTTTTTATATATATATATAAATTTTATTGGGTTTTATGATCAAATGGCTGCTAAGCTAAGCTAAATAACTAAAGTATTTGTTTCTCCTAAATGTTCCTGGCCACTCTGCAGCCCACAGACCACCAGCCAAACAGAGATGCTGTCCCACGAGGGCTGTTTCAAAATATGTGAAGTATAAAGTTTGACTGTGGTTTTTTGTTACACGAACAAACAGATACTTTGTACAAGGTTGATGCTATACCAAGCAAGCCTGTTTGACTTATGACCTACTTTGGGCCCCTCTCGCCTAAGAGAATAAGCTAGAAGGTCGGGGAAACCAACATTTTGAATTTTCCGGCTGCTGCTAATTGTTCTTAGAATCAGCATGGAAGTTAGAACCTGGAAACGAAAATTATTATTTTTAATGTTTAATAAAGTTATAATATCTGGTCTTTCCAGTAAATGATAGGCAAGGCAATGTACAAACCAATGACAACAAACATATTAAAAAGTAAAACAATAAAATAAGGCCAGCGATAAAATCATAAGATCTAAACAATGGTAGGTAGGTGTTAATATTCAGTGTTAAGAGCCTTGGGCAAACTTCACCTGTTGCCTAAAGCATGACAACATAGGCAAGGCAAGTCTGAGTAGGAAGAGAATTCTAGGTCTGAGGTGCTGCCACAGTTTACTTGGCAGTAAACTGCTTGACTGGAAGAGGGAGGCACACAGATAGGGTCTCCAGGTGAACTGATCTCTATCGGCTGGAGATCAGTTGTAATAGGTCTTTAAACAGAGCAATCCTGTGCAGAGTTACTCCAGTCTACAGCCATTAATTTTGGTTGATTTAGAATTTTAGTGTAAAGGGAGGAAATGAGGATGATCTGATTGTCTTGCTAGCAGCAGTTGATTTCCATCTGGACTGGGATTATTCTCCCCTCCTACAGGTATTTAGCCTGGGCAGCACCAGAGATGCAAGCTAAAGAGCAAGAGCTAAGGGCTCTTTGATCAAGTCCTGCAGTTGGTGGAAGTTGGTGGACCAAGACCAGCCCAGAGACATTTGTGTTTTCCTTGTTTGTCTTATTTGAACACATGAACATTTGAAGCTGCCTTATACTGAATCAGACCCTTGGTCCATCCAAGTCAGTATTGTCTACACAGACTGGCAGCGGCTTTCCAGGGTCTCAGGCAGAGGTCTTTCACATCACCTACTTGCCTAGTCCCTTTAACTGGAGATGCCGAGGATTAAACCTGGGACCGTCTGCATGCCAAGCAGATGCTTTACCACTGAGCCACAGCTTTTTAAATACGGAATTTTGTATAAGCTGTTTTGATGTCCTTTGAGAAGAAAATCAGCAAAGAAATGCTCCAATAAATTACATTAAATTAAGCTAAATTACATGATATTGTGCTTGGAAATAGTTTGGAAGTCTGCCAAGTTTTTTCAAGATTGAGAAATTTATATTTATTTATATATATTTTTATTTACCCTGTTTTTCTCCCTAACGGGGACCCAAAGCAGCTTACCGCTTTCTTTCCTTCTGTTGTATCCTCACAAAAACAACCCTGTGAGATAGGCTGAACTGAGAGGGAATGATTGCCCAAGATCACCTACCAAGCTTCCATGGCAGGGAAGAGTTTCATACCTGGGTCTCCCAGATCCTAGTTCAGCACTGTAACTACTGCACACTGCACTGGCTCTTTAGTATCACACAACTGATAATTAGCATCAGTCAAACATCTGGATGATGTCTTCTGGCCCTGCTGAAGTAAGATGACCCCACCCCACCCATTGCAGAAAACAAAGAGTCATCAGGGGAGCTTCTACAAATCCACCACTAGTTTTCAACCTTCTGCTGCTGCTGGAATGCTACAGCCACTCTGCAACATAAAAAACCATTATCAAATTGCAAAAGCACCAGTGTGGTGTAGTGGTTAAGAGCCAGCTTGGTGTAGTGGTTAAGAGCTGAGGTAAGGAGCAGTAGATTCTGATCTGGAGAACCAGATTTGATTCCCCACTCCACCCCATGAGTGGCGGACTGTCATCTGGTGAACTGGGTTGGTTTCTCCACTTCTATGCATGAAGCCAGATGGGTGACCTTGGGCTAGTCACAGCTCTCTTAGAGTTCTCTCAGCCCTGCCTACTTCACAGGGTGTCTGTTGTGAGGAGGGGAAAGGAAGGTGATTATAAGCCAGTTTGATTCTTCTTTAAGTGGTAGAGAAGGTCAGCATATAAAAACCAACTCTTCTTCTACGTAGGTTTCATGGGTATCTGTCTGTCTCTTTGTCATTGAATCTTTAGATCTCAGACTTTTTGTTTTTGAGGGTTCTCCATATTGCAGTGAAAAGGGGGGTGGCTGGTAACTGATATTATAAATCACAATCCTGCAAATTCAACTAAAATAGTTCAATTCGTTATTTTAAGTTAGGACATTTTGAAACTGAATGTCTCAAACTGAATTGTGCAACCAAACACTACCATAATATTAGGCAAGCCATAATCTAGACACCTGCAATAAGAAAGCAGGCTTTCAACGGGAAAATATTGCACAGACTTCAGATATTGTGCAACAAAGAGAGTCAGACTTCTAGCTTTAAGCTGGCCAGAACCAAAGTTGTAGTCAAAACGTCTCCCTTTGCTGGTCAGGGAATAGAGAAATGATAATTATACTAACAAACGGCAGCCT
Organism: Euleptes europaea; assembly: GCF_029931775.1. NCBI lineage: Eukaryota > Metazoa > Chordata > Lepidosauria > Squamata > Sphaerodactylidae > Euleptes > Euleptes europaea. The sequence continues at coordinate 80,950,113 of NC_079314.1, read as the reverse complement.
CTGGTTGTGTTACCACATTGACAAAGATGATCCATTCACTGGCAAAACCACCGTTCTGTCTGTGCCCCACAGTAGTACAGCTGAACTTTCTGCACTTGACCCTCACTGAGGAGGTCACAGAACAAAATACAATCTGAGGAATGTTAGCAAGATTGTGATCTTCACAAGTTTATCTCTCTCACTTGAAATGTTTGTGCAGCATGCATCACATTTTGTGTCATTATGCTGGCTGCTGGTATAGTCCATCTTTGCACTAATGTGACAACAACCTCAGTACTCAAGTTAGTAAACATCTTATTAAGGAGCCCACCTAATGGAATTTTTTGAATAAATATGTGATACATAAATGAAAACAAAATAGGAATACGGTAAAGGCTGATTGTGGAAACAAAGATAAAGGTAAAGGTCCCCTGTGCAAGCACCGGGTCATTCCTGACCCATGGGGTGATATCACATCCCGACGTTTACTAGGCAGACTATGTTTATAGGGTGGTTTGCCAGTGCCTTCCCCAGTCATCTACACTTTACCCCCAGCAAGCTGGGTACTCATTTGACCGACCTCGGAAGGATGGAAGGCTGAGTCAACCTGGAGCCGACTACCTGAAACCAACTTCCACTGGGATCGAACTCAGGTCGTGAGCAGAGCTTGGACTGCAGCGTACCACTCTGTGCCATGGGGCTCTTTGGAAACAAAGATAGTTAGTATACATCCTATTTAAACTTTAAAATACAAAGCTTGGCACAGCTGTAGTTTTTAAAGTTTTTAATGAAAAAAACACTGAAAGCAGCAGAGTTGTTGAACGAACCTCAGTCATTTACAGACTGGTCTGTTCGTCTTAAAGGAAGGGCTAAAGGAAATACTGGCAAAGAGAGTGGAAGTAAGAGTTATGTTGGGCAGGAAGCAGGTTGCACTTGAAAAGACAGTGACATATTTTGTCTCTAGTATTTTTTTAATCACGTGAACACAATCAGACCCTGGGTCCATCAAAATCAGTATTGTCGACTCAGACTGGCAGCGGCTCTCCAGGGTCTCAAGCAGAATTCTTTCACATCACCTACTTGCCTAGTCCTTTGAACTGGAGATTCCAGGGATTGAACCTGGGACCAGATGCTCTACCACTGAGCCACAGCTCCTCCCCAACTGACAGGCACATGGAGAAAGAACATAGAGGATCACAGCTAAAAGTGAGCAAAACTTGTAAAATGAAACTGGTTACCTACACTTCATTTTGAATACAGATGAACGTATTCCCTGTGTCTTGATCTGGATTGGACTTGCTCTTTTCAAGGTTTATTTCTGCAAATTGAAAGTACATTCTCGGCAAATTCAGAAAGGTTTGGGTCCTAGTCAGTGAAAGAACATCAGCTGCATCCTGAAACTGCAATTAATTTGGTTCTCTCAGATAGGATGACCCCGTTCACCAGCTCAGAGAATATAACCATCATTTCATGTACGATCAAAAAGTTTAGGTTCATAGGCATATTTGTTGACTGCGTCTTTGAAAAATAATTGATGTTTTCATTTTGTTTCGTGTTTCTTCTGTGATGGTACAACGTGGGCAGACCCATCTGAAATATTGTAACTTACATATGTTGTGTGTCTTATTTTAAAGCCACTTTGAGCAGGTTCTTAGGAGAGGTGGCATAGCAATTTTCTAAACAGATAAAACAGAACAACACTCCTAGGAAAGCCTACCAATGTATTGTAGCCAAAACAATGCCCCCCCTGGCTTTGTTGGTCATTTGCAAAAATTAGGGTTGATGGACCACATAGTAGGCTAGAATTCATAGTTGATGTGCTATATGCACACAGAAACCTTTAAAATAAATTGTGGTATTAACACATAAAATATAATGGGCAGCAATGGAGAAGACTGCACTCTGCCAGACTAGCATGCATCTTGGTCATGGTGATCACCAGGATACAAAGCATATTCCAATACAGATAAGATAAACTTCCAGTTCTTCTGGGATCCTCTAGTCTTGCCCATATTTGGTCTACAAGAAGTTGTTGAATGAATAAATGAGACAACTGTGGAAACCTAAGCAGGACTAATGTTCAAATGGAAGTATAAGCAAAATAAACTACCAAGGAGAAGTGATGTTCATTGCGCTGTTCTAAAAATAGGGGTATTGAATAGAGTGAAGTGTTTCACACGGTGTCGTGGCAACCAGAAGTAATATAGCAGTGAGTAGTAATTCCTAAGAATGCCAGGAGAGTTTGCCAAATATTCCAAACTGCTTAAATTATAAACATCGGCAGTGAAGAAACAGATGAAGGAAACCTTTGCATCCTATAAATTTGAGATACTAACTTCAGCAAACAGTTCAGCGGAGTAAAAAAAAAAAAGGTTCTGAAGTGTTATGGAGAAGTCCATGTGTATAAAGTAATGGGCAGTTGAAACAGATTCAGTATCAATCATTTCAGCATTCCACTTCTAATAACCTTAAAAATACAAATGAAAACCACAGGCTAAACAGTCATCTGTGATTTTTGGTATAATAGAGATTGTTAAAAATTCCTTCCCACACAGGTTTGGTATTTAGTTCCACAAAGTCCTCTTGAACATTTGAAAACTGGTCTACTACCAAAATATTTCTTCCATTGACTCAGGCATTCTGAAAGCTGATGTCAGTTTTGTTTGTTTTGGAGAACACCAGCCTACATCTGGCATATCTGGTGATCACCATTTATTTTTCAAGATACAGCTTGTGATGATGCAGAATCCTATATGCTGGGAGCAGGCATGAAAAAGCCCATTAACGTAAACAGTTCTGATACTTTAATCCTTCTAGTGGGGAGTAAGTGCTTATAAAAAATAATCTAATTATATTGTGTCTGAAGAGTGTCCAGCTGTCCTTGACTCGGGCCAAGGCTTTTTCAGCCCTGACCCCAGCCTGGTAGAACTCTCTCTCTAGTGAGACCAGTCCTGTAAAATCTCGCTGAGTTCCACAGGGCCTGTAAGATGGAGATGTTCCACCAGCCTACAGTTGAGGGCAACAATGATGTTTAGCATAGCTGGCCTCCCTTCCCTTTTTCTTGCTTCCATCACACTGAGTTTTAATTGGGGACCATGACTGCTCGCCATGGACCTGTGGGCCGAATAATAGGTGCCAACTGGATTTTATCATTAGAACAGGGTTGCCAACCTCCAGGTACTACCTGGAAGTCTCCTGCTATTACAACTGATCTCCAGCCGATCAGTATACCTGGAGAAAATGGCCGCTTTGGCAATTGGACTCTATGGCATTGAAGTCCCTCTCCTCCCCAAACCCTGCCCTCCTCAGGCTCCACCCCAAAAACCTCTCGCTGGTGGCAAAGAGGGACATGGCAACCATACATTAGAATGTTATTTTAAATTGGAATACAATTTATATACTGTATGATTTGTATTGTATTTGACTTGATGTTAGCTGCTCTGAGCTCAGCTTCAGCCGAGATAGAAATTGGGATGTAAGTTCAAAAATAAATAAATAAATTGTGGACCCGTTTGGGGCCTAATGCCACTAACTGGAATGTACTATATTTCTAGTTTTAACTTCCTTGAAATACTGTCTTTCTGAGACCATCTTGTGATTTTGCTGCTCCTAATTCAGTGATCTGTATGGGGAAGCAACAATGTGTGAATAAGTGCTAAGAATGCTTTCTGTTGTTGACCTCATTCAGATGTCAAATAAACAAATTCAGACAGTGTTAGCTTCTGCACCAGACATGGATGCCCCTACATTCCCCTCATTTCTCCTTTGCTCTCGTTCCCCCTCATGCTCAGAGCAGGACTACATGGTCTGTGAAGGGCCATTCGTTCAAGCACCTGCATTCACATGTCACAGGGAACTGGTTTTTTCAGGGCTTACCAAATGTAGAAGGAGCCCCGTGGCGCAGAGTGGTAAGCTGCAGTATTGCAATCCAAACTCTGCTCATGACCTGAGTTCGATCCCAACGGAAGTTGGTTTCAGGTAGCCAGCTCAAGGTCGACTCAGCCTTCCATCCTTCCGAGGTCGGTAAAATGAGTACCCAGCTTGCTGGGGGTAAAGGGAAGATGACTGGGGAAGGCACTGGCATACCACCCCACAAACAAAGTCTGCCTAGTAAACTTCGGGATGTGACGTTGCCCCATGAGTCAAGAATGACCCAGTGCTTGCACAGGGGACCTTTACCTTTACCAAATGTAGAAGCCTTAATTGTGCTCTGTGCAGGAGGGGAGAGGGAAGCATGAGGAGAGTGCAAAAATGGTAAGCAAATGGATCACGGCAATTCACAGTTGTCTACATGTAGCTTTCACTTTAATTAATGGAATGGGTATATATTTGCACAAGAAATTGGATCCTTTCATGTTAATAGATGAGGATTCTCATACACAAGCTGTCAGTGAATTTGAGCATATGAGTCAAATATGAGTTATACGGTGTAATGTCCATGAAGGGAAAGTGTTCTCCCTAACATGTATTAATGCAGTGTGAATTACTCATCATTTTGTTTCATGTACACGAATCACGAAGTAGAATTCACTTGAAAGAAACAAACAAAAACTATCACCGTTCACACTCTGTGGAAGATTAGCACTACACAAAGTAACAGGTACTTTGTAAGTACAGAACAAACACATGTGGTTTGGATACCCACCACACCTCTCCTTACAAAAAAGATACCCTAGAGATCAAGTGTACCCTAGAGATTTACTCAGCCACTGCAAAAGTAATTGCATATGGGAAAGCATTTATACAAATGGCATGGTGAAAAATTAACTAAATTACTTTGAAGAGCCAAACTACATGTTATGCTGGGGCTCTGTGACCAGATTCCCCCCATCTAGTTTAGCCTTAACAATCTGTGGGAGAAGGAGCAGATGAAGTCCAGGGCTGGCTGTGGCATAGGGAAGAAGTGGGGAGTTAATTTCCCCAAGCAATTTTTGGTGATCAAAACTGGACTCTGGGCTGCTATTACCATTGGAATGGACTCCGCCTTTGTGCTTGCCTTTGTCACCCCAGGTAATCTGAGAGGTCATTTGGTAGGTTTGATTGGGGAAGCAGTATGTGTGTAGCATGGCGTCAGAGCTTCAGTATTGTGCCTGGGGACAGTTTCATGCAAATCAATGTTCCCAACCTGCGGGCTGAGACCTAAAAGTGGCTGGTGGAGTCTTTGAAAGTTGATCGCAGGTGGGCCCTTCCTACTGGCTGCCCTTAACCTTTGCGTCACTTGCTTTTTCTCCCCTTCCTCCTTGACAGCTTCTCACATTCTTGCCTCTCTTGTCCCTTTGCAACAATAATGGGGGGTGGGGAAGCCCTTTGGCAACTAGTAACTTTATGGTAGTGGCTGGAAGGAGGAAAAAGAGGCGGGAGAGTTGGCAGGAGCTGTTCAGCAGATGGGAAAGCAAGAGGAGGAGAGGAAGAGGCATGTCTGCGAGTGGCCTGTGTTCATACAGCTCCTTCAGCAGACTGACCTCTTGCCCAGCTTCCTGCAGCACCTCACTGCCCTCTGCCTGCTGTGGGAGATGTACATCACCAAGCTCCTCATCCCTAACCTGCCATCTGCCATCTTCATGCATTTCCTCAACCTGGTGCCTCTCCCCAGTATACATCCTTAAACTCTGCAATAGTGCAGCTGGCAGAGAAAAAGTAGGCAGCAGAGCGAGGTACTTGATCTCAGGGGGAGCCTTATGAATTCTGCACTCAGAAGAGAAGAGTCTTTGTTGTAACTGCTCCTCCCCCATGAGTGACATGTTGTAAGGATGGACTTGGTAATGCATACAGTTGCTAACCTCCAGGGGGTGGCTGGAGATCTCCCACTATTACAACTGTATCTCCAGGCGATAGAAATCAGTTCCCCTGGAAAAATGGCCACTTTGGCAATTGGACTCTATGGCATTGAAGCCCCTCCCCTCTTCAAACTCCACCCTCCTCATACTCCACTCCCAAAATCTCCAGGTATTTCCCAATCCGGAACTGGCAACCCTAGTAATGGAGACCTCCTAATTTATTTCTTAATTTAATTCATGTATACCCCACATTCCCATCTCACACACACTCACTCATTACCTTCTCACTTTCCTTCTCCCCCTCCCTCACTGGGACACCCACTCACTGCCTCCCACCGTTCCTGCTTCTGCAGCTTATCAAAGGGAGGCAGCAGTTCCCAGTCCTCCTTCCCTGCTCACCAGGAGTACAGCTGTGCCTCAGCTTCCCCAGCTCTTCCTCTCTTGCGCTGCCCTTCCGCATACAGCCTCCACCTGCCTAGCTCAAGTGGTGGCAACAGCCACTACTCCAACTACTCCTCCAACTGCTGCCTCTGCTGGGAAGAGGCCAGCTGACACAAGCTGTTACTGTACTTGTATTCCCAGCGATGTATTAAAAGTTTGAAAATGTTATAAAAAATACTGTTCGCACTTTCTATGTATTCCCACTGATGTATTAAGAGTTTGAAAACGTTATAAAAAATACTGTTCGCACTTTGTTTGGCCCCTTTAGCTGTGAAGATGTCTTCCAACCATTTATAAGCCGTGGTAGCTAAAAACCCTTTTAAAGCGATGTTTTTTACAACATTTTCAAACTCTTAATACATCGCTGGGATTACAAAGTGCGGTAACCCCCACAGCCTCATTCTGTGTACAAATGAAGATAACTTTACTGTGTTTTTGGCAGATTTAACCACTCCTCTGTTTTTGTTTGAAGTTCTTAGTTTTTTTCCTGCAAACGTGGGCGGGGGGGGGGCTCTCAAGCTTGTTGAATTTTTTTCTGTGCGAATGGGCCCAATCGGTAGATTTATGTATCTGCAGATAGCCCCCGCACCTCACTGTTAGATATATAGATGATATGATGATAATGGAGAAGAAGAGGGCTAGAATGTAACCTTCATGTGTAAAGGCTGTGTACTTTGGAAAGCCACTTGCTTGGGGGTAGCTGTGTCCTTTGTGCACTGTTTGTTGGTTTCTCAAAAACATCCGGTTGGCTACCGCAGAAAATGGAATGCTGCACTAGATGGGTGCTATGATCATAGTTTGCCTAAGGGTGCAAAAAAAAAAAAAACCCAACCCCTGGGTCAGCCTTGGATGGGTCACCATATCAACTAAATTTGGACTTGTGGGTCATCATACCAAAAAGGTTGGGAACACCTGATGTAAATAACATGGTTTCTCTTCTAGCTCCTTGATAAACCAGTTCACTAATATTTTGGGATCACACAGTACACATAGCCCAGGTGTGGGATGGACAATGAAGCATAAGTTCGTACTATAAATTTTATCAAATGGTTGTTGTTGTTATCAAATAGCTGTGAAAATATTTGAAAAAATGTATCCTTAACGTCAATCCTTCTGCTTTTCGGTATTTTAAACAATGTACTTTCTTGTTGCAGTTTCTTTATCTAGCTGGGTTACAATCAGTTTCTAACCATTCATGTCTGTAGGAGTCATAATTTTAATAAAATATAATTACCAGTATGCTCAGTGCAAACAGGTTCATGTCAAAGATTCGCTTCTCATTTGCTAGATGTCTGCAGGGTATTCGTGCCTCTTATCACAGAAACATTTCAAAAGAATGCTGAACCTCTGCCAGCTCTGAGAATCAGAGGACTCCAGGGGCTAGCTTTTTCCAAGACTGAATTAAAAATAACTACTAATTAATAATCAGACACAAATATGCAGTTATTAGCAGCTGCTTCTTATACATTGGTAATTATCTTAATTCACTATAAAAGCTGTTGTGGGGGGGGGGGCGGAATCCAAGCACAGTATCCTACCAAGGAGCACAAAGACCTTTAGTGAAATACCTAACTCAGATCATACAAGCCTATTTTACATGTGGAGGCCAGTTAACTGAACAGATTGCTGCAAGGAGGGCCTCAAGGTCTTTTTTAAAGGACTAATGTTACATGAGGCGAAGAAATACCACACAAACAGATGCAAATGTTGCAAAAGAACATTATCAGAGTCATTGGGGAAAAGGGCCTGCAGTTGGGCGGATTGTGAAGGCCTTTTAAAAGAACTATGTTACATGAAAAAGAGAGCATGCAAAAGGAAGAAACCTATTCTAGCTCTTCTGTCCTTTTTATACAAGTTCGCTCCAAGCAGAGGATGGAAATAGTCTAAACAGATAACCTTCTGCGGGTTAATTTACATATGACCATTTAATTCTAAATATGAAGAGCCCTGCCTTTAGAGCAAGGAATCCAGACAGATTGTATACAGGGTCTTTCCACTGCAATGACAAAGTGAATAGACATCTTTCGTGGAAGACTTTGTTAATGTCAAAGGGTATTATAGGATGTTTCTATATGGTGGTGTGGGTTCCTTGCCAAACAGTTATCTTATAGATTATCTGTGTGTGTGTGTGTGTGTGTGTGTTGAAAACCCAATTAGAGAGGGTTGCCAGGTCCCTCTTTGCCACTGGCAGGAGGTTTTTGGGGTGGAGCCTGAGGAGGGCAGGGTTTGGAAAGGGCGGGTTTCAATGCCATAGTCCAGTTGCCAAAGCTGCCATTTTCTCCAGGTGAACTAATCTCTATCAGGTGGAGATCAGTTGTAATAGCAGGAGATCTCCAGCTAGTACTTGGAGGTTGACAACCCTACGATTAGATTTGGAGGCCCCTACTGAGTAGCATTTTCAGTAGTACTTGCAAAGTACTTGAGTAGTTTTGCCATTATTATTATTATTATTATTTTGCCATGGCTGACATTAGATCCACTTTGCAACAGATAATGTTTATCCAAATAAGAGATTGCACACCCTGTTTCAGATGCTCCATCTATCCTCTTTAAATATACTACCTTGGTATGCTATACATAACCTTTTGTAATGGAAAACGTTGTTGCTATGTACATAGAATAGCTGGCTGGTCATTGCAAGGTCAGAAAAACAACCCATCTTGTTTCTCCTTGTCCAATAGCTAGATGTGTTAAGGAGTTTTACACAGATATAAGAAGTGTTTGGTCAGTTTTTATTCACAATCAAATTCCAATTTCAACGAAGTTTTGAAAATGAGATAGGTGTCTATTATCAGGGATCAGAGTTAGTAATATTTCCACATGGCATGCTTACTAAACATCAATTGTATAAGAACTTATAGAACTTTTAAATAAAAAGACTTTCAATGGAAATTTAATCAGTGTTTATAGTGTGGTGGAAAGTGCCATCAAGTCACAAGTGACTTATGGAAACCCCATAGGGTTTTCAAGGCAAGAAATGTTCAGAGGTGGTTTTCCATTGCCTGCCTCCACGTGGGTTGAGAGAGTTCTGAGAGAACTATGACTGTCCCAAGTTCACCCAGCAGGCTTCATGTGGAGGAGTGGGGAATCTAACCTGGTTCTCCAGATCAGAGTCCATGCTCTTAACCACTACACCATGCTTGCTCTCTCATAGTATCATCTAGTAAATATTTGTCTTGGTTCTGAAGTTAGAGTTTTATTCTTAATGAACAAGTAATATTATTTTCTCACACATATTATAAAACTCTGCTTTGGTTGTAATGTATTTATTCCTCACCAGCCTATGCTCAAGGTGCCTTACATCATCAAAAGTAAATATATATATATACAAACCTTAAACAGTAAAAAAAGAAATCATGTTTATGCTGCCATTAACATTCCCAGTGCCCATACATTACATATTAACAATATGATCAGTGTAAAAAGGCCCTACAAAATAGTACTTTGTTTTATTTATACAGGACCTTTCTCCCCAGTGGGGATCCAAAGTATCAGCTCCTATAAAATCCTTCCACCGATTATGTCTATCATGAATGGGGGTTTTCTGATGTTTAAATAATGCAAGTTTATTTGTTGGAAAGCAAATCTTCACCAGTACTACAGGGGAAGGTGTGGCATTTTTAGCCTGATGCTTGATGTGGGTGGAGGAAGGGGGGACAGCAGGAAACGAATAATCCTCTACCTGTCACTTTTGCTGTGGTGGAAGATCCTGCTAAGGCTTCAAAGCCAAATTACCTTATCACCAAATTGGGGTTGTCATGCCAAAAAGCCAAAAAGCCTTTCATCTACAACCAGGAATATTTTGGGTGAATTGTGCCATAGCAGGAATTGGAGAGCAAGCTCCACAGCTATTGTTTGAAACAAGGGGGAGACTTCCAGCCACAATCCAAGACATAGGGGCATGCAGAGTGCGTTCTTCGTCCAGTCTTTGTCTATCCCTCCTTGGCCATAGTTGAGCCCTGGTACCTCAGGGAATGTGTCTCAAACACAGGCAGAGATTGACGCATCCCTCAATCAGGAAGACAGGGGGATGTTCAACAGAGCGTAAATTAACTCAAGCTAGTGCCTTTATGTTTGTTTTCACTAGCCAAGCCTGCTATATTTCTCTTTTCGGTGAGTTGCTTCCCAGCTATCAGCTTCCTGTTTGAATTGTAAGTGAAATAAAGCTCCTTTAGAAAACTAAAGCAACTGATCCTTGGTTGAGGGGGATCCCTGTAGATAAATGACTGCAGCAGCCCACTTGTGTTCACAGATCTTTCAGGCCACGCTAGGACACAAGTCCTGAAAGTCAGATCGGTCTCTAGTTGCGAGGGAAATGCAGAAGGAAGGGAGGATGGGTGTGAGAGAGCAACCAGGAAATGGGAACTTGACACCCTCTCTCTGTTTCTCTCTCACACAAACACACACAGCCAGTGTGGACCAGACACCATCTCTTCCAGTACTATGTTGAGAAAATTTCAATACAGTAATTGGAACTTTTTGGGTGATGGTGGCCACCATTGGGTTCCGGTCCCATTTAGACAGAAGGCACTCAAACTGGATAACATTTTCCCTGTGAATCCCATTTCCGTGGTGACTTAGTGCAGCTGCCATGCCAGTGGTGGCAGGTGAAAAGGAGTGATCTGAGTTCCAGGGGAGACAACCATCTTCACCTTCTCTGGCAGACTGTTTCATAAACTGGTGCCACAACTGAAAAGGCACTGGACCTTAACAAAGTGTCAGGAACTTGGTGGATGGAGGGTACTACTGCAGACCTGGTATACAGGTTCTGTGAAGGAACAGCATTACAAGCCTTTTTTCCTCTGGTCCCGGAAACCAGAGGAAAGCCCCACCTCTCTCCCAGGTCTCTGTATGGCAATACCACTTCTTTCTCATACTCCCAGGGGGTATCGATATCTCTCTGGGTAGCAACCGCTTCCACCAACAAATCTGGAAGAGTATCTCGATGGGTTTGTACTTCTCTAGTACTCTATATCTCCAATGCTGTTTAAAGTCTCTGCCTAGTTTCCTTGTCTCCCATTTCACTAAGTCTAGCTATGGTAGTGATGATCTATCACACTTTTGAGCTATTATACTCAAGGGATGGCGAGCTCACCTGCTGCCCATTTCCTTTATTGCTCTTTGTAAAGTGGGAGCAAATAGGCATGCTGTTTTTACTGAGATCAGGTTTCGAGCATTCAAAATATAAGCAAGTTTAATAAACAAAATATCATGGTCTGTAGCATCAGGCTGAGCAAAGATATATTAAAAAGGTCCAAAATACACAGTCTTCTAAACCTTAAACTCTATACTTATCCTAATTATGTTTTTTCTAGGGGAGTTCCAGCATTTAAAAGTCCTTCATTACCGTTGTTCTCAGAGTTGGGATTTCTCTCCATTGTTCCTTGACACATAGACATGATGTATTCCCTTTGCAAAGGTTTAGGCATTTATGGCTTGTGCTCCTCCAAGGAAGATGACCCAAGAGAACTTCCTTCTTGTGTCCTGAGAATTTATAATCTCCCCTTGGGAGTCTCTCCCCTGGGGGGCGGGGCGGTCAGTCATGATCTTCCTGCCTCCTAAGGAAGAAAATACAATCTAGCCTTTGGGTTTTCCCATTCTCTTCCTTAGGTGTGACATTCTAACAAGATGTTAGATACTGTCGAAGGCTTTCACGGTCAGAGTTCATTGGTTCTTGTAGGTTATCCGGGCTGTGTGACCGTGTTCTTGGTATTTTCTTTCCTGACGTTTCGCCAGCAGCTGTGGCAGGCATCTTCAGAGGAGTAACACTGAAGGACAGTGTCTCTCAGTGTCAAGTGTGTAGGAAGAGTAATATATAGTCAGAAAGGGGTTGGGTTTGAGCTGAATCATTGTCCTGCAAAAAGTATCATTGCAGGACAATGATTCAGCTCAAACCCAACCCCTTTCTGACTATATATTACTCTTCCTACACACTTGACACTGAGAGACACTGTCCTCAGTGTTACTCCTCTGAAGATGCCTGCCACAGCTGCTGGCGAAACTTCAGGAAAGAAAATACCAAGACCACTGTCACACAGCCCGGATAACCTACAAGAACCAAAGATGTTAGATGGCAAACCTTTTGTTCCACTCCAACCAGAAGTGTTCTGTTTTTGGGGATTGATGACTCATCCCCTGGCACCTTTTCCTTTTTTGTCATTTATGAGCTTGCAGCTGGGTCTGAGCTCATAGACAGAGGGCAGACCCAATGGTTGTACTATTGGAGTGAATTCAAGGATGGAGGGCTTTTCTCCACAATTCATATAGAGAGAAGTAATCCCATGAAGTACTTTATTAAATATAAGAAACTAATATTGCTAACTGTCCATATGTAAAAAGGAAGTGATATGACATCTTCAAGATTTGGGTGGCAGCTAATGTATCAGATAAAGGTAAAAGTAGTCCCCTGTGCAAGCACCATGTCATTACTGACCCATGGGGTTATATATCATGAAATTTACTAGACAAACTTTGTTTATGGAGTGGTTTGCCATTGCCTTCCCCAGTCATCTACACTACCCCAGCAAGCTGGGTACTCATTTTACCAACCTCAGACGGATGGAAGGCTGAGTCAACCTTGAGCCGGCTACCTGAAACAGATTTCCGTTGAGATCGAACTCAGGGCGTGAGCAGAGCTTGGACTGCAGTACTGCATCTTACCACTCTGTGCCACCGGGCTCCTTAATATATATCAGATATTGACAACAGTTAAAATTATGAATGAGAATTTAGGTACATAATTTCTAACTAAAAGTACATCTTAACTAAAATAGAGTCTGAGAAGTATACTTTTAAAAAGCCATGTACCATGTAGCACAGAGAATCCTACACCGTTGTTATTATTCATACATACGATATAAGTGATACTAACTGTAAAGGTATAGAACCAATGAAAGGCTCTTCTGCAAAACAGATCAGTGGAAGTCTCTGTAAACAGACCCATATAGATTTTTAGGGTCCAGTGTGCATGGATGAACCACTGACCCTGGGCAATTAGAAGCCATCTTAAGCAACATCGTGCCTAAAAGAAGGCTACAAAATCTTATGTCACAACAAATGCATAATGTGATATTTTCAGGCATTTCTTTCAAGAATGTTAGTTTTTGCAGAATAGTAAAATTAAATTACAATAACAGGCCAGATTTCAGAAACTAATCAGGGTTGGCCCTGGTTAGTATTTGGATGGGAGACCACCATGGAATACCGAAGTTGCTACACAGAGGCAAACATTGGCAAACCACCTCTGAACTTCTCTTGCCTTGAAAACACTATGGGGTTGCCATAAGTCTGCTGTGACTCGATGGTAAAAAAAAATGCAGATTTATGTATGCCATATGCTGTGTCAAAGGTCTACTATACTGAGATATTGCAAAGTTATAAACAACACATTTGAATTAGAATTCAAACTTGAGTTCTGAAGTGTGAGCATGCTTGCTGAAACTGAGTTCCTAACATTTTTTTTGCCATCAGGTTGCAGCTGACTTATGGCTACCTGTATGATTTTCAAGGCAAGAGACATTCAGAGTTGGTTTGCCATTGCCTGTATAACAGCCCTAAACTTCCTTGGTGGTCTCCCGTTCAAGTATTAAATGTGCTTAACATCTGAGATGGGCTAGCCTGTGCTATCTAGGACAGAGAGATTTCCTAATTAAACCCTGATATTAAATCCACCTGAGAATCTACATAGAGTCATAGTTACAATATTGGGTTTGTACATGAAACAGTTTGAAGGCCATAAACATTTCAAGAAATATTGGTAAATACCGGCTATTTGGTAAAATGATTCAAATAGTTAAAATTGTGGGAATAGACCCTAGTGACTTTAATATGACCTTTTCAATTGTGCTCAGAAAGTAAACAGGAAGAAGTAAATCTCACATGACCCTGTTATACTACACAGAAGCAATAATCAAACTGAGGTTAAGCAGAATAGCAACATAAATTGCTTTTTGGGGTTTAATACTGAGCAGTGTCTTTGACAGACTTTGACTCTCTTCCAACATTAATCCACAGGAAGATGCAGACTGAAGGAAATAAAATTAAACACAGCATTTGATCAAGCTGCCAAGATTTTTTTGAAAAAGAAAAATGTCTCATAAAACTACTCACGAAAGAAGAAAAATTGTGTACATCAAAATCATTGCAGATAGTTCTTTACAACATAACATAGATCAGTTTTTCTTGCTATGTGTACCTTTCTGGAATGTTGAATAAGTAGGGTTGCCAGGTCCCTCTTTGCCACTGGTGGGAGGTTTTTGGGGTGAAGCCTGAGGAGGGAGGGGTTTGGGGAGGAGAGGGACTTCAGTGCCATAGAATCCAATTGCCAGAGTGGCCATTTTCTCCAGGTGAACTGATCTCTATTGGCTGGAGATCAGTTGTAATAGCAGGAGATCTCCAGCTAGTAACTGGAGGTTGGCAACCCTATGAATAAGGCACATGCTGAAGAAAAGCATTCATTATGCAAATATACTTTTATTAGCTTGATTATTATTATTTTTAGTGTATTGCGGAAAAAAGCAAATCTAGTAATTACTGACAACATATAAAATCAATTTGCTGCTTCTTTCCTGAGCAAATTCTTTCCTATTAGCCTTCCGCTTGAATTATCGTGAAGTTTCACTATGTAATATGATAGATGTTCATCTATTGCAACTAAGAATTCCCGATAGATAAAGCATCAGCAAAATGGGATTTGTACCGGGTTCCCATCTCAGGGATTAATAGCTTTGATCAGCAAGCCCATACAGCTGGGGTTTGGGGCTCTGCAAGCCCCCAAGGAAATTTTGAAATTTGACCAATTACAGGGACATTTTGAGGCCATATGAAATGGGTATTAGAGCATATTCTAAGGTCAGTATTAAGTACTTCAACCCATTGGCTTATGGTTCTATCACTAAAATAGCCTTATTTTAATAACAAACACTTTAAAAAACTTCATTGATTTTGTTGAAAAATTCACTCATTTAAAAAAAAGTTGCTTCAAGGCCCCTCCTGGATTAGGATCCCTGAAGGTGAAGCTTCATTAGTTTCATAGTCGATCCGCCACTGCTTCTGATTACCCAAAGATAGTGAAGATTCTTGTCAAATCTGTCAGCAGCCTGATCAAACAACATCACTGGACCTTTTGGAGCACAGTTTAGGGACCATTCTTTGCTGGCTTTGTTTTTTCCATCAGGGCAATGGCAGAAATTTTCCACGGTAAGAAGGGAGTCATTTACGTGGGAACAGAAGAGTGGTGTTCCTCAGGCCTTCATTCTTTATGCTGTTGAACATCAATGAGGGCTGTCCCACCACCAGCACAGACACATTTGTCTCTAATGTTTGCACAATGCTTCAGCTTCAGTTTCATCTCCTACTACTGCTTTATGTTTGGAAAACACTGTCTGTCTTTGGCTGTTATGCTGTTGTGTCTCTATAGCACTCCTTCACAAGTGGATTGGATCATCCAGACAGGAAAATCCATTTTCAAACCCATGCTATAGCTCAATGATAGCGCTACATCCGGCACTATATGGATGCAGTCAATTTTGGTTCTAGTGGCATAGTCTAGTTTGCCTCAGTCAACAGATAGAACTGCAGCCCCTAGACATTTCTTACCAGAAGCCTGATAAGGGAGAAGTGTGGCAATAGACACTGTATGAGGTTAGCATATGGAATGGCAATGGATCAACAGAACTACAAAGACCCTTCCTATTTGCAAAATGTATTGGGAGGGGCTGCAATGAATTGTGGGCATTCATTATGATCTTTTCTATTGTTTGCTGACATTTTCTTTGTGATATTTCCTATTTTTTGCAGCCTCCTCCCCTTTTCTTTCATACAGTGACCTTCTACACATGTCTCTGGAATTCGAGTCACAAGCTGGTGGCCACATGCCTAATGAAAAATGTTGCTCTCTCTAGAATATAGTGATTAATTCACATTTAGGGCTGTGCAAAAAAAAAAAAAAATTCCGGTAAATTTTGGGTTTGTGTTTATTGGACCCAATTTTTGGGGGGAAACCCAAAACAAGCCGAATACTCGTACCAGTAAATGGGCATTTTGGCTTTATTTCCAGGTTTCCCCCCAAAATGCAGGTCGTTTATAGTATATATGGAATTTGTTTGGGAGGAGTTTGGGGGAGTATTTTTCGAGGTAGAGTCACCAAATTTGCAGGGTAGCTGCAAGGGACTCTACTTGCATTAACCCCCAAGTTTGGTAAATTTTGGGACAGGGGGTCCAATTTTATGGGCCCCCAAGGGGGTAACCCCCCTCCATAGAAACACACTGTACATTTTACAATGCTTTCCTATGGAGAATGGGGGCAAAATTCAGTTATTTCAATTAGAAAATAACTACTGAGTAGTACTCTTCAAGTACGCATTGTAGAGCTGGAATAATCCAGGTTTTTTGTGTAGCTCTTAATAGTTAACATAGATTTTCTTTTCCCCATGCTTAATAAAGTATCCTTAGTTAGGCCTAGAAGTGATCATTTTTTATTGAATTCTTGCATCCAATGGGAGTTGAGCTGATCTTGATTTAACTCATAAATAAGGCCATCCTTCTCAGTTGAAAATATAATCTTAAAATGATGTTTAAAGGCTTGTAGCCATGCTTTGGCTTCGATGGAGCCTTGGCCTAGTTCTAGCCCTAAGCTTACTCCAGCTATGCCTCTTGGAGCCCCTGTAATGTGCCATAAAATTGACACAATTGAAGATCAATAATTTCATTGACCTCAAGGATCCAAACTGAAGCACCATATAAAAGTTGTGGAATGATTTTCATACTAAACACTCACAGTCCCCCTGGGATATATTTTCCTCCTGTATAAAAGGGGAAAAAAACATTCAGTTGCTGCCACCAAAGGTTAAACTTTCTTTGATATAAATCTAAAATGAGGTTTCCAACTAAAATTAGAATGAAAAATCACACCCAGATATGGAAAGCTAGTGACTTGCTCCAATTGAGTATCATCAATTCTCCAGGTTATGGGAGTGAATTTCTTGACTTTTGATAATACCATAACTTTGGATTTTGAGTAGTTGATCCTGAGTTCTTCTGTTTTACAATATTTTGAGAACTGGTATGATAGTCTTTTCAGGCCCACCTGGGTGCGAGACAAGAGAATAGCATCATCCGCATATAAAAGTAAAGTTAGGGCTTTTGAGGCTAGATGTGGTAGGTGGAATTCTGCTGAGCAGAGATTGGTGGAAAGATCATTCAAATACAGGTGCTCACCAGAATCTATTCATAGCCTACATTTTGGCAGCTGGATCCTCAAATCCTTAGTTGGTGCGCGGCTTAATCGTTTTATAGCTCAGCCCTTAGGCTAGAGCCAATCAGAACCATAAAAAGATCTCTGAATTCTCAGTTCAGGCTGCACTCATCTCACTTGTGCATTTTAATACAAAAAAGTCAGATTTTCACCTCAGATTTCCTAACAAGCCCCCTCTGATGACTTTCTACCTCTCTATTAGAGAATGAACCAATACATCTGCCATAGAACAACCCCATTGAAGAAGATAACAGTGGTTACCCAGACCTCATTGCTGGTGGGAAGGGGCTCACTGTATGGCCCATTTTCAAGGACTCCACCCCACCACCCTGTTCTCCATCATTTGGGCCTTGGGTCCTTGCAAGGGCAGCAGAATGGCAGGAACCAAAAGGACTTTGTTGGATGTTGCCCTATTGTTGCTGGTTGTGAAGGGGCCCCCATAACAGTTCAAGCTTCAAGGTCCCAAACAATGTTCTGCTACTGATCAGAAGTCATCTACCAGTCCATCTAAAGAGGCCTTCTTCCCAAACCCAGGACAGACTCTAGACTGAAAAGGTAGACGTGTTATTCAGATATGACTGGAGTACATGTGCTATGACATTCGGTCACCTTGCCTAAAAAGGTTAGACACCCATTTATAATTTGTCCTCCTTTGCTAAGGAGGGCCTCCGTAAATGCCTTCCAGCAAAGGCAGAACTATTAATAATTCTAATTAAAAGGACTCAGTCTCTCTTAATAAGACTGAACCCATCAAGAAAGGAAAAGATCTATTTTTCACAACACCAAGTACCCTGTCATGGAGAACAACCTGAACGTATCCATGCAACTGCAACAAACAGACACTTCCACTACTCTAGGCAAGGATTTTGTCATTAAACTTGCCTTAAGAGAGACTTGCTGAAAGAATAATAAAGAATATCTAGAAAGAATCTAGCAGACTTGTCACTGTAAGCTTTAAATTAAAAAGGAACATGATGAAGATTAGAAGTCTCTGTCACTGGGAAAACCTGAAAGATTTATTTTTCTTTTGGTCAAAGATTCTGAAATTTTAAATACCATCTACATTCAACCTTAAATGAGCCACTTTCAGCCTCAGTTCCTCATCTGCATTATTGGGAGGGGGGGCAAATCTGACCAGCTTAGAAAGGCTGATGTAAAGAAAATAAAAGAGCCAAAATTATAATATCCCTGCATAAATCTATGGTGCAGCTTCATCTGAAATACTGTGTGCAGTTCTGGTCACTGTATTTCATTTCAGAGCTGGAAAAAAGCACAGAAGAGGGTTGGAGCACCTTTTGCAGCCCCAGCCCTATGGGGGGGGAACGGAACGGGGGGGAAAGGGGGCCTGAGGAGGTCATGATATTTATAAAATTCTGCAAGGGGCTTGAGAGAGTAGACACAACTTTTTCTCTGTCCCAAAATACTAGCACTCAGGGGCATCCAATAAAGCTGATGGGCAGTAGATTCAGGACAGACCCAAAGAAATATTTCTTCACACAACAAATGATTAAAATGTGAAAATTGCTGCCAGAGTATGTAGTGATGGCCACAGAAATAGGTGACTTTAAAAATTGATTAGACAGATTCATGGAGGATAGGTCTATCAGTGGCTACTAGTCATGGTGACTAAAGGGAACCACCACATTCAGAGGCGGTAGAGTTCCCAATTGCCTGGTAATGGTGGCAATTGTCCGCTGATTGGTTGGGCCACCCACCAACGCTCAGCTGGTCGGCGGGCAGAAGCCAGCCAGGGGAAGATTAAATTCAATTAAAATTAATTTTATGTAATGTTAATGCGATTGAAATACTAAAAGTGCAATTGTAAACAATGGTCTAAAATGGTGTAAAAATGTCCCTGCTGTTTTTAAACTCATGGAAAAGATGAGAAGCAGAATCAAATAAACAAATTATAAGAGCATAGGCAGCCCTGTTCTGTGGAACACAGGAAAAGGAAAAAATAGAGGAATGTAGAGGAAGGAGAAAACAGTCAGCTGATGAAAATTAGTAAAAGACCTTTTTATTGTTCTTTTCTGTTGGGTAAATATGAGTGAAATGAGTGAAAGAGTAAAATGAGTAAAAGAACAGTGGGGGACATTTTACAAAGTAAAATATATAAAAGACACAATGTTTTGGGGTGTTCACGTTCAGTTATTCTAAGAATCTAAAGTCTTTCTGCATGAATATAGACGGCTGTTTTCCAGGTGATAACTTACCATGGTGTGCATAAATACATTGAAGGCTAGCTACCTGTAATAGTGATGTAAACAATTTCATCATTCTTTGCTTTCTTGCATTTTGGATTGGTTATGAATGAATGGTAAAATTGCCACTACTTGGTGACAAGTTGCAGACAATTTGCTTCCTGTAGAGGTACATTTATGCTGTGGCAAGTTATTGCTTGGCCCATGGTCCCTTATTTTATTTTTGCTCCAGTTTAAATTTTTTATTAAATTCTTACCCAACAAAATGAAAAACAGACATTCTTATAATTAAGAACACTAAAAGCAACTATTCCAATATACAACTATTCCAATATACAATATACAAAAAAGTACCATCTTTGTGACACTTCATTTGCCCACCCCCTTCATGATTGCAGCCTTAAGCTACTAAAAATATTTTCCTTCAACATCCAAGGCTTTACAACAACAATCTTTGCTAACCACTAACAAACTTTCAGTAAAGGAACCAAAAATCATCCTAATTATTTTTGTAATCTTAAAAATATCAAGATTATGACAATCTTAATTGTAGTCATTACAAAAATAATGCCCAATTTCAAAACTCATTTATGAAGGGATGCTACTAATGCCCTACTTTGATAGTATTTGGTTCTTGTAGGTTATCCGGGCTGTGTAACCGTGGTCTTGGAATTTTCTTTCCTGACGTTTCGCCAGCAACTGTGGCAGGCATCTTCAGAGTAGTAACACAGAGTTGAAGATGCCTGCCACAGTTGCTGGCGAAACGTCAGGAAAGAAAATTCCAAGACCACGGTTACACAGCCCGGATAACCTACAAGAACCAATGAACTCTGACCGTGAAAGCCTTCGACAATATTTTGATAGTATTTGTTCAAAACCCTTGTACTGGCAAGATTTCATCCATAATGACATACCATGGTTTGCCATTACGGTAACAAGCTTGTACTTGTACTTCCATTTTTGTCGCAAATCATCATTTTTCACAAGCTATGGTTTGTTCTTTTCCCTTCAAACCAAACGAGGATCAAATCATGATTTAGAATCCTGATTTCGAAAACCAAGCAGTACTGAATTTTCAAGCCCACACAAAGGGAAGAAGAGATGGGTAGAGGAAATAACACATGAAACCCAAGGATTCTCTAAGTCTTTTCTCATAACAACAAACTATGATGTGCTTTTACACTGGTATTATTAATTGGCACATTATTTCTGTTATCTCTTCTTTGCCTTTATATGCCCCTCTTGCTGTTAATTCTCACCCCACAGATGATCTTCCAGGGATTTTAATTCACTTATTATCACCTCATTTGTAAACTTCCAGGAATTTTACATACTTCCTTCTGTTCCAGCTTCTCCTTTGCTGATATTCAAAAACACACCTTGAATCTATTTTCCTCTCTATATCAATATGTTGATTAGACAACAACAATTAATTAGTAAGTGGTTACAAGTTACAAAAGTGCCCTTAAGACTGCAGCCACTGTCTTACAAATATGTGGGACCCAGGCCATGAAGCACAATAAGCAGCACTTTGAATTGAATTTGGAAACATACCAGCATGCAGGATGGAACAGAAGGACTTGTGTCCATGAAACGGCAACTTCGCCACCTTCGCCCTTTCTGTGCAGTTTAAAATGCCCCTCGTGAAGGATAAGGCATCTCAAGGGATAGCTTAGGGGAAATTTGATGTTTACTGTCAGAAGGGGGTTTAGTGAAAATCAGCCCCCCCCACCACACACACACACACATGGGCAGAAATCTTAGTCAGGATCCAATCTGAGTTTCCACATTCTGAGTGAACTGAATTCTCTGAATTATTTTCACAGGCAGCCCCATGTAGAGTGTATTTTTAATAGTATAGCATCAAGAATCCTATAGCATAAGAATATAAGAAAGGCCCTGCTGGATCAGACCAAGGCCCATCAAGTCCAGCAGTCTGTTCACACAGTGGCCAACCAGGTGCATCCAGGAAGCCACAAACAAGACGAGTGCAGCAGCAGCACCATCCTGCCCGTGTTCCACCGCACCCAAAATAATAGGCATGCTCCTCTGATACTAGAGAGAATAGGTATGCAGCACGACTAGTATCCATTCTAACTAATAGCCATGAATACCCCTCTCCTCCATGAATATGTCCACTCCCCTCTTAAAGCCCTCCAAGCTGGCAGCCATCACCACATCCTGGGGCAGGGAGTTACACAATTTAACTATGCGTTGCGTGAAAAAATACTTCCTTTTATCTGTTTTGAATCTCTCACCCTCCAGCTTTAGCAGATGACCCCGTGTTCTAGTATTATGGGAGCATGAATCTCTGCAGCTATACCAGCTGAGTCCCAAATGGGGGATAATTCATGTACTATTTGCTACCTTATGAAATTGTTTTTTTCAGCAAAATGGCAGGAGCCAAAAGGACCCCCGCTCTTAATGAGTCTGTCAGCAGAAGATATATTCCTTAAATAGGCACCATTGTCTCCATCATGTGTCCACATTTACTGTTGGCTTCATACATTTCTTCCTGTAGTTTGCTTATGCTTAGTTTTTCCCCAAGGACATGCTCCCTAAAAAAAAAAAGAACCTCTTGTGTGCATCAGCAATGATGATGGAAAATATCTTTAGTGGTGACAAACTGCAAGTTACATTTCACACAGAGAAATGGCCACCATTTGCAAAAACATTGTAATTACTTTGAAAAGTCTTGACATGTTACTTCTTTGTGTTGCCTTCAAAAGGTGTTAATTAAGGCTGTTTTTGATGTCTCTGAATATCTTTCAGTTTCCCCTGAAGACATCATGAAGATATTTGTTAGAATTTTAAAAAAGCCCAAGCTAAATTATAAATATAAGTGCCTACCTGTTACACTTTATATACAGGTTATCCTCCATAAATAGTGCATTTGCAGTCAAAGAGAGAATCTAGCCACTTTAAAAATGTTTAAAGTCATGCCAGTTATTGAAAATCAAGTACCTTATGCTTCCATAATAGAGCAATTATGCTCATATGTAATATTATTAACTCGAGCACGCTCTTTATTAACAACCAAGGGACCTGCAAGGAGAAATCCCTTCTCCTTCCTCCTTCCCCGACTCTGTCTCATCTTGTCTACCCACTTGATTGTCATTTCTCCTTTCCTTCTCTGCCCCCACTCTGAAGAGGAATTCCCTTCCTCCTACAATAATGCATTCATGGGATTTCCCATGAAATATATGGCATCAATGTACTCAGGGTTTTTTGCTAGATCACTATTAACTTTTTTAATGCATTTTCTTCTTCCCCTCACTTAACTTTCAGTCTTTATCTATACCTGGGGATTCTTCTGGGTTTGTAGAAATCTGCATTCGAGTCCTGGGTGGTTTCCTTGTGTTGACTTTTGATCTCCATGATGGGACTACTCATGGCTATTAGATACATCGATGTTGCCTTAAGGAATACTATGCTGTTCTTATGTTCTGTATGGGTTTTAATAGTTTGTTAACTGTTAATGTTGTTTATGGTATTCTATGTTTTTATTTTGTATGCTAGTTTTGGAATTAGTCCCACACACAGATAGCCAAAAGCCCCTGTTTTACCTACTTTCTCTACCTTTGTGTCCCTTTGTTTCCTACTTCTTGAGTGTTTATTTCACAGTAGGGGGGCATTTGAAATATTTACAATGCAATTCTAAGAGGAGGATGAAGGTGCTAAGGAAGCCAACTAGCCGTTACACTGGCATAACTCAGAGATATGGCTGCATAATTCAGAATTACACTGGTGAAGCACCCCAGTGCTGCCCTGCCGCTCTCAATTGCCTTCACAGCCCATGGTGACCGCACATTGGTGGGCCAGTGTTGTACGTCCCAGCACTGATGTGGAAGTGGGCAGGCCAGTTTAGGGGCATGGACGGAGGTAGACAGCTCCCTAAGCTGTTTCAGCCTGGGAAATCCCCCCATCAGTGGCAGAAAATTACACCAACAAAAAACATGGTGTAGCCCATAGGTGCCTATGCAAGCCAAAACCCCAAGCCCCCTCCCGCCCCCGGGATGGCTTAAAGGCCAGAGGAGCACAGAATGACAACCACGGGCATCACCAATCACCTCTCTCCCCTGCGGCAGCCAAACCTCTCCCCAGCACCCAATCGCTTTCCTGCAGGTGATTATTCAACAGGGAGACCTCTGGGCATGGCCAGTACCATTCCCCACACGCACTCTGCGTGCTGTCCCAGCCTACCTCCTAGAGTAGGGTTGCCAGGTCCTTCTTCGCAACTGGCGGGAGATTTTGGGGGCGGAGCCTGAAGAGGGCAGGGCTTGGGGTGGGGAGGGACTTCAATGCCATAGAGTTCAATTGCCAAAGCAGCCATTTTTCTCCAGGTGATCTGATCTCTATCGGCTGGAGATCAGTTGAATTTGCAGGAGATCTCCTGCCACTACCTGGCAGTTGGCAACCCTATCCTAGAGTATAGCATTGCACCTAGCCAGCTCTTCCACCTGCAACTCTGCCCGACTTAGATGCATGCCATGCCAGGGAAGGCTCAATCTGTCTCCCCAGGGCCCCAGGGAGGTGACAACTGGAGCCATCATAACTTTCCATGATTTACAGTTCATTACAGTCTGGGTTGTGCCACAACTATGTCTCTGTCTATTTGGTTCCAAATGCATGACAGGAGCTCCACACTCCTCCCTGCCCCACTCCCTCCCACCCCATCTGTGATGAGATGTATTTAAACATTTGCTGTTAGGCATAGCTCTGTTCCTTTAAGGCCCCACCCCTCCCATTCTTCAGCTATGTTGTGTGATGGACTGGCTCTCTAGTTCTGCCAGCTCGTGATTGGTTCTATCTGCCCTGTCCCTCACATCCCTGCCATCTGACCTTGTGACCTGTACAGGATGCAATGGTGTGGTTGCTGGGGACACTGATGTGGTTTAAGCCCCTATGACCCTGTTTCTCAGTCTTTTGCCTGCCTCCTAGTTTCTTCCTTTAGGGAGCAGTCTAGCGGCTCAATGATTAGATCAGCAGACGTCCCTTAGGATTGCACTGTTAATGCTTCACATGGGCATTGTACTGTTGTTATATCATAAATGTCCATAAAGAAAACCACATGGATCAGATTAAGTAATGTTCAGGTTAAACAAATGTGACTGAGTATAGTGGGGAGAATTTAACAAATGGTGTTGAAAAGAAACTGTAGCCTAGAAAACAGACGGTGCCACAGCCTATTTTGTTGGTAAATCATTTGGCTACAATGAGTCTACTGATCTGGGGGGGAAATGATAAGAGAAATCTGTGAATATTTTGTACAGCCTTGGGGTTGAGGATCTTACACTCTTTGTATTCCTTTGAAAAGACCAATGATCTCCTGTAAATTCTTTTAGTATGGGTAGAGGCTAACAGTGCTGTCCTAAGCATTTACTTCAATGGGCTTAGAAGGATGCAGTTCAGTTTAGGTGTGCTGAAAATCTCCTACTTCTCTATTTTTGGGCAAGGAAAGGGTAAAAGGAAAGGGACAAACAAAAACAGATAAAGACAGGTGAAGCCTTTATGTTCTTCTGGAGTGTCAGATTACATGGAAACTAGTCAAAAGCCAGTTCATGCCCTGCTCTCATCGAAGAACCCAGTTCCTTGTAGCCCTGCAACTTTTTTGGATCTGTCCTTCAGAAATGAGGCAGAGCATCCTCCAGCTTGCTTGGCTCCCACTGCAACCAAGCTATTTTAAAGCTTGCCTTATAAAGCTAATTCACATCTTGGCCTGATGCACCATCTCAATCCTACTTCCTATTAAACTGGAAATCTTGACAGGCATTTTTAAATGAAGCAGATGTGACACATGCTTGTGACTCAGAGATGATGTGCGAGATTTACATGAGTAATTTCCTTTGAGCAAAAGAACCAAAACTCCATCTTTTAAGGAGCTACCTAAGCATACTTTCCCTTCCCCCAAACCTTCAATAAACTTACACAAGAAAGGCACAAGTTCTCCACTGGAGGATATGTCTGCTTAGGTTTATTTTTTTCCAAAGTCAATTAAGTCCAAGCATCCGGAGTGAGCACATTTCCTAAGTATGCAAGAGGGTGGTCTATTAGAATGGTAGAATACTCACATTTTACAAGATAAACTCCCCCAGAAGATGTTCTGTGCATTTTTTTCCTTTTAATTTTTAAAAGACGGTATTTTCAGTCATCCTGAAACATCTGAGGGCACTGTTTTCCCAGAAGCATCTTGGGAGGCAGTGCAATGAATTTGCAAGTTTTAAAAACACACACTCCATTCAAATTAGTAATATAAGCAATGCTGAATGAACTGATTTTGCTTTCCCTCCCTCCTTCATCCCCATTCCACATCTGACATTTTGCTTTGATATCACAAAAATGCAGATGCCAAAGACAGATCACTGCCCCCAATCCACAATTTAGCTCAGTGTTGTATTGTGATTAGAGTTTCAGACTAGGATCTGGGAGACCCAAGTTCTGATCTTCACCCTGCTATAGAAACTTGTTGGGTGACCTTGGGCCATCATACACTCAGCCTAACCTACCTCACAGGGATAATAATATGCTTCCATAATAATTTTCAAGAGGTTTTAATTTTTTTTAAAGAAATAAGAAACCATCTTGGGGATTAAGCCTATCTAGGTCTACTCTGTTGAAAGGAATGGACTGGGTAATGTCGCTTAATGCTAGCACAGATTTTGGAGCTACAGGGGAGGGCAGTAGAGAGTTAGTACAGGGGTAAATGGGATGCTCTCTGACCTCTCCTTTGTCCAATCCTGCTGCTGTCCCTTTGTTATCGAGAATGTTATTCCTAGGGGTTCCTTCCTACGGGTCATTCTCCTCTCTTCTTTCTCTCCCTTTGTCCACCATGAGGGCTGATGGTATGTTCTATAATCTCTCTCCATCCTAGCTTAGATAGCTAGCTAGAAGCCTTTTTTCTGCCTTTCCTATCCAGTATGGAGTTCTCTTACAATAAAGAACTTCGGTTTTCTTTTCTAACAGTGCATTCCTGAGAGGAATGCCTGTGCTGGGCTTAGGAGGCAATATGGCTGCACTGCCTCCAAAGGTGCCTCCCGCCACAAAAAATCCATGCAACCCTCATAGGGTTGCACGGGAGATACATCTCCTTTTAGGGGTGTTCCTGGGCTGAAAGGGCTTTGGAGGCCGACTAAAGGTGGCCCTGCCCCCAGCCCGGCACCAGGACGCCCCAGGAACACCTCCTGGGATGCCGGCATGACCTTTGACAGCATTTAGACACCGGCAGAAGGCTCCGTCAGCATCCTGGGCCGGTGCTGCCATGGCAGCGCCCCACAACCAGCATCCACACCTTCTCGCCAGCATTCGGACTGCTAACGCCGGCATTAGCTGCCCGGACGCTTGTAAGGGGGACCCAGACACCAGCTTGGTGCCTTCCTGGCCTCCTAAGGGCTTTGGCCCTGGAGGTTCGGGAATGTGCTGTAAGTAACAAGCCTAAGCGTGAACGTATTCCTCAAGCAGCCAAACTATCTGCTGTGCAGAGACTCAGCTCTGCTATCATACTCAGAAACAAGTCCCACTTTATTCATTTGCTTTTTGGGGTTGAAGCTTTGGAGTTAGTCTTGTTCATGTTATTTGATGTTGGGGTTGGATGTAGTGAGCGTAAACCTTTTGGGGGGTCTTTTTTGTCATTTTGTGAGGAAACAGAAAAAAAAGAACTATTAAAAATAATTCATAGGTTCCTGAAGCAAAGGATGCACAAAGTCATTGTGTATGGATAGTTTAACTATATACTTATGTAAACAATAAATGGGAAGTAGTGGCAAAGCAATATAGCAATGTGCATAGAGATACGTAAAACAAGCAACTTCACTCAATATCAACATAGGGAAGTTAATGTCAGGTGGAGCAACAGTTGTCATGGAATATTACAAAATGAGCCACAGTTCTGTATACAGCAAATATTTAAGAACTGAGCAAACTTCTCAGCATTTCTCACATGATAAATGGGTAATTTGTATTCAACCACCCAGAGATCCATTATCAGATCTGCTACTTTTTTTGAAAGGTAAAACCAGCCATTGGGACTGGAGTCTGAATCAGATCTAGATCAAAATGGGTGGGTGGGGGTACTGTATCAGGGTGGGTGGGGGAGATATCATAACCTTTATGTTTTCCTGCACAGGTAATTAGCAGCTTTGGAGAGTGATTTAAATTGGGAAACAATGGTTTAAATGCTTCCTCCAGTGCAACAGCCACAATCCAGTTCAGGACAGCTACTTCTATAACCCTGGTCAAAAAGATGCCGAGAAGGGGGCAGGGGTCCAGTGTTCTTCTGTTCCACATTCTGCATATTCACAGCCCGCAGCAAGGTCAATTGCCCTGATTTTTTTCATGCCTGTCTGTAGTAGGTTTTTTTGGGGGGAGGGTAAACCCTCATGATATGTGGACTATTTTTTATCTCCAATTGCATAAAAAGAGAAAGAGAGCAGACATCAACATTACATTTTCTTCCTGGTGTTTTCTATTCTACTATTGCCAAAAAGAAATAATTAATAAATTGTAGATTTTTTTTCTTTGCAAGTAGTGTTGTGCTCAGTGCAACTCCCAAGGTGCCCCCCCCTAATTCTGTGGCATACTCTGGGGAAAACTTGAATCTCACTGGATTGGTATAGTACTTGAAGGGGGAGGATTCTCACCATTTTTTCAATGTAATAGTGTTGTCACATCATTTTGTGGCCAGACCAGGACCTTGATGGCTGTGCAAGTTCCCTAAAGTTTCTTCTCAGCTTTGGTGGGGGTCCTTTTTATAATATTTGGTAAATATTAAAGGGCACTGTATCTCACTGTAGGTCCCTTCACACTGCTCTCCCAGGTTAAGTGCAGGTTTTCCTTCTCTGGCTCCTTCCTGGGTCAGCTTCCAGCCCCTCCCTAGGTCCTGGTTTTTTGGGGGGTCTCTCAATTCACCCCTGGGGCCAGCCTCCTTGCCGAGCCTACTTACACTCATCATTAGAGTTGCCAACCTCCAGGTACTAGCTGGAGATCTCCAGCCAATAGAGATCAGTCCCCTGGAGAAAATGGCCGCTTTGGCTCTATGGCATTGAAGTCCCTCCCCAAACCCTGCCCTCATCAGGCTCTGCCCCAAAAACCTCCTGCCGGTGATGAAGAGGGACCTGGCAACCCTACTCATCATGAGAGTCCTTGCCACGTTGTCAGCACAAGGCTTGCAATCACACTGAACCCTCTTGTCCCACTGAACTCTCTTGTCCCACTGCAACTCTGCCTTTTGACCTCCGTCTGTCAGCCCACTACCTCATTTCTATGTCACGGGCAGCTGGGATGGGCCCTGCCCCTCCATTGGCAATGGTTTGTCACTTCCGGCCCAGCCATATTTACTTCCAGCCAGGCACTCACTGCCACTGCCCGGGCCTCACAGGGCCGCCTTGCCATCCACAAATACCTATTCAAGTCAAGGTAGCCTAATTTGCATATCCATAAATGCAGCCTTAATAGATTATTAGCTAATCTTGCGTGAATGAAAAATGTATCAGGAAATTGCATCATGAATACACACCTTTGGTTAAATATGAATATTTTAATTACTTTAACGTAGCCTCAGGAAAATCTTGTTGAGGCTGTAATGTCAGGCATTATTTCATTTAAAAAAATAATCCAGGTGACATTTGTTTTAGAAAGAAATATGCTGGTATATATGTCAACCTGGAAACTATTCCCACTGATCTGGCAACTTTGGTGCCTTAAGATGTGTGGGGTTTGGCTGTGGTTACTCGATGGTATGTTGATGGAACTCAGCTTATATTTAGAGTCATTCTCATCTTTATTACTCTACCACTTTCACTGCTGACGCAGATTCCAAACCTTACAGGGATGAGAACTGGATCAAATTGTTATTTTTTATGATCTAACAATTTAACGTTAAACTCCTAAACTCCTAATTCGTCATTACACAACTACATAGATACTAGTGGCTGAGTAGTTTTAGTAGCTGGGTCTTGCTAGCTAGGCTGATGTGTTCTCTTCTTTTCCCTGTTGCTCAAACCAAGTCAAATAATAAATAAAAGATTAAATACTCTAAACGTTTGCTGAGGGAGTAAGAAAAACACCTTTTAGTGTAAGATAGGTTCAGCATGGTAAATACTGCCTGTTGCTTCAAGGTTGAAATAACCAAGATAATTATAATTAAAGAGAAAAACAAACAAACAAACAAGCAGAGATTCAAAGGTCTCACAAATGCTCTGAGCAACCCCCAGGGAGTATTCATAAATTAGACATAACAAAACAAAATAAAATAACTACTTGCAAAGAATAAAATTAATTTTAAAACTATGAACGAAAAAGAGCAGCACCTCCTCCCCAACCTGCCAGCCAAGTTAGCAACAGCAAAAGCTAGGCTAGCGTTTCAAGGGCCATAAAAAAGTGGATGTTCGAGCTGACCAAAATCTAAAAATTTAGCTTTTTGAAGTTTGAGAAACTGCAGTTTCTCATAAATTAAATTCTTAGTTTATGACTTTTGTAAAAGGCTTGAACTGAGTCAAACTTTATTGCTGGGACAAAAAAGGACTGTATGAAAATGAAATGTGTGTGTGAAACAGCTGTGAAATACTTACAGAGATGTGGTAATATTCTGTATAAAATGACTTTTCTATTTCAGCAAATATATACTGATATTGTCCACCATCCATCATGTACTGACTCTGAATAACCATTAATTCAAACTTGTGCAAGTGCCAAGAGACCACAACATAAGTTCAGACTAGCCCTTTACAGGTTAAAATGAATGCGCCTGCAGTGTACACTCTGTGAACACAGTGTAAGGGTATACACAAGTTACAGTGAGCATCTGTGGAATTACCGTACAATGTACACTTGATTTTACATGTTGAGCAATTTTCACATTAAAGCCAATGCATGTATAGGTGGGCAGGTACTTGTCCTTGGTTTTATTTTTAAAGTGAATATGTTCTGGTTTTCTTATGAACAGATGTATGCTCCTCCATGCAGAAAGTATACATGTTCACTATAATTTGTGTACATGATATTTTCCTTTTCTTTTTTTTAATATTTTTTTTATTTTTCTTCATTTAATATATCCATAAAAACAATATAATAATAATAATAAAGAGAAAAACAAGTAGTATTTCTAATTTAACAATCAAATGACTTCCCCCTCTCCCTCTTCCATCTAAAATTAAATTGTATAATCTTTTGCTAACGGAGCTCTACATGATATTTTCTTTATACGTGTGTTGAGCAACTCTTACCTTTATATTGAATGTATGCAGGGACAATCAAAGAGGGGGGAGCCATTCGGGTTTCATTTGGGCGTCAAGCTCAAAATGGGCCTCAAATTTAGATACCTGATTTTTTGGGGGGGAGCATTTGATATGTTTCATAGCTTGTTTTTATATGCATCCCCATCAAACCAAATAAATACATAAAATAAATTATGACTCACTCTTATTTTGGTGCCAAAAGTATATTCAGAAGTAAGGACTTCAGTCAAATTTGACTAAGCCTTCCCACTAAATTGATAACAGAATCATAGTTTTCACTTTGGGCAATCCCATTCCAGTGCTAAAGCAACAAGAAAAACAAACAAAAAAACCCACAGAAACATCTGGGTACACAAGCTCAAACAGATTTAGGAAATTATATCAATAAGATTGCATTATCTTCCAAGACAGGTAATTACAGATTCACACCTGACAGGTCTTAAAATATTTGTAGATGTTTTGTAGCTTGAGGGATTGTCTCTTTAAAATATGGAAGGTTGTTAATTCCTAACATCAGTTTCCAAATGAGTTTGGCTGAAATGTATAGCATATCCAGCAATGACAGAACATGGGCAGAGCAATCCTGAAGGGGGAGGGGTAGTTGCAGGGCACCTGGGGACAGCACAGCCGCACCACCTCCTGAGCTGCTTGCAGAAGTGTGGCTGCATTAAAAAATCAGGTTTTCCTCAAGCCCCATGAAACTGCTCCATAGAGTTTGATGGGGCTACAGTATCCTTTTTGCAGGCGCAAGTTTGCCTGGCAAAAGGGGGAGTTCCCATGCTGAAAGGGCTCATGAAGCTGACTAAAGTCAGCCCCATCCACAGGGCTGCCCTCTTTGGCACCAGTTTGGCACCAGTTTGATCCCCTGCGCCAGAGAAATGCTCGTGCTACCATGTGGCTCCCCAATGCTGGCGTAGGTTACCCTGAACCACATTAGTGCCCATTTTCATGCCTAACACTGGCACAGGGGTCTTGCCGGCTTCTATGCCGATTCGCCCCTCCCTTTGAGGATTGCGCTGAATGACCTCTGATCTTTCAAGTGGCTATTTTAGTATCACATCCTACAATAGTTTTGTCACTCCCACAAATATGTTAATGTTACAAAGTTACCATTTCAGAAAGTTGCTATCAATTTAACTTAGGACATTATATTTGGTTGTTGTTAACTTTCCCACTTTTCCATACAAATATCCATGGTGACTTGTAACATGAATCAATGACATTTATAAAATAAAATAAATAATAAATACATATTAAAATGCACTAAAAACATAAAACCCAGCAAAACCACTAACTAATAATATCACGAACAAATTGGGTAGACTGCAAGTAGGATGGCTGGGGGAGCCTTGTTCAGGGGCCTGTAGAATTGGACCTCTTGGTCTGATTTGCTTCAAATTTGGGGGAGGGTCTTTAGTGGACAGGCAGCACTAGCTCCCCTGTACGTTTGGTATTTGGTTGAAAAACAGCCACCCAAACTCCCCGCCCCAGCCCCCTCATAGAGAATAGTGGAACCAAAGTAATTCTAGGATCCTGGAAAATCCTGAAACCTGAAACAGTTCCAGGGGACCCGAATACCACTGAATATCAGTAGTTATGCCTAGGGCTCTCAAAAAAAAAAAATCGGTACAGTTCGGATTCGGCCGAATTTGGCCCTTGTGGGTTTGGTACGTGCCGAAGTCCGAACTCCCCCACTTCGGATCCGTTCAATTCAAAGTTCGGAAAAAAAATTCGGCCGAATAAAGCCATTAAAAACACAATCGCGCCTTTCCGTGGCTCTGGGGGGGCATTTTTGGGCTTAGAGGTCCCAAACTTTCAGCAGAGCTTCAAAGGACGTATATTGAAAGACTCCCCAAGTTTTGTAAAGATTGGGTCAGGGGGGGCTGAGATATGGGCCCTGAAAGGGGTCCCCCCACCCTTAATGTGTATCTCTCAGCAGAGCTTGCAGCTCCCAGCCCCTACAAACAGCTGATGAGAGCAAGGGTGGGGCAGGTGCTAAGAACTTTGCAAAGCAACACAACTGAAAAGCAACACCTTTGCAAACATGCAAAGGGCGGGGCAGGTGTGAAGAATTTTGCAAAACAATACAACTGTAAAGCAACACAAGCACGCAATGCAACACCTTTGCAACAGTGCAAAGCAACACCTGACACCTGGGAGTTTGCATACCATGGAAAGGGACAGAGGCAGCTAGCTATGCATAATGAGCAGGAGGGGGTGGAATTTCTCCTTTTGCATTGGACTTGGGACCAGGCAGATGCATTCTTTAAGTCACCATTTGAAAACCAGTTTTGAGCAAGCATCAAAATAACCTAACTGATCTTATGAATGAGGAAAAACCTGAAGAATAAAAATGAAGCCCCCCCTCAAACCAGGGAGAGAGAGACTGAAGGGGGAACACACACCCCAGGCAGAACCGGCAAAAGACCCCTTTGGCTTCCCCCCCCCACCCACAGAAACTGCTCCCTCCCCACACACACACACAGACTCTGCTTTCCCCCCCCCACACACAGAAAAGAAAAATTATAGATTAAAGCCCCCAAAGGGGTCTTACTGTGGCTGTCTTCTGTTCCAGCAGGAGGGGCTGGGAGGCTGGGTAATCCAATATGATTCCATTTGTATCCAATATAAGATCCATATGTATGCATCTCTCGAGGGTGATCCATTCATCCCAATAGGGAAAAGGGGAAAGCCCATATTTCGGGGGGCCCTGACCCAATGTTTACAAAACTTGGGTGGTCTCTTAAAAAGCCTTGACTGAAGCTCCGCTGAAAGTTTGGGATCGGCACACCCAAAAATGCGCCCCCTGCAGCCACGGAAAGAGAAAAGGGGGGAGCCCATATCTCGGGACCCCCTGACCCAATGTTTACAAAACTTGGGTGGTCTCTTAAGAAAACTTGTCTGAATATCCCCTGAAAGTTTGGGGTCTGTACCCCAAAAAATGCACCCCCTGCAGCCACGGAAAGGAGTGAATGTGCACAAGCACCCCCTTACACACACATGAGGATTTCCCTCTCTCTATCTCTTTCCCCGGCCGGCCGCACATCAGCTGATTCCTCCAGTACTCAATCCTGACTGATTGGCCAGAAGAAGACCCAGCTTGGCCACCGATTGGCCGGGGGAGGAGAATGCTGCTTACTGAAGGTTATGCTGCTTACTGACGGCCCCGAATTGGCCGAATTTATTCACCAACTCCCGAACTCGCTGAATTCGCCCCCCCCCGGTTGCCCGCCAGTTTTGAGTTCGGTTCCTCCCGAACTAAAAACCGCCGAATCAAGGGAAATTCGGCTGATTTTCAGTTCGGGCCGAACCGAATTGACAGCCCTAGTTATGCCCTTCCCAAAAGCCAAATCTGAAAAATACTTCCCCACCCCAGTGCACATCCCTATTTTGTACCATTTGACACTTCCAAACCATCATCAAAGGCATTGCATTACAACAATCTGACAAGTAATCAGACTGCGAATCTGTGGTCAAGGCTTGCTTCTTGAGGAAAGGCTGTAGCAGGCTTTCCAACCAACTGGTGTCAAGCACACTGGAAACAGTAACCTGTAGTTGAAGCCTCTAAGTGTGTGTTATGGTTATGTTTGCATCCCGCATAGCAGGTTCACAGGGTAGTTGGGCCTTATCACTCTAGCAAGCATGCTGCCCATTTTACTGTATCATCCTAAATAGAGTGATGCCCTTCTAAATCGATTGTACTCAATGGGCTTAGAAAGGTGTAACTCTGTCTAGGATTATCCTGAATGAAATCGGTAAAGGGCACCAAAAGGTAAGATGTCAACCCTGCTTGAAAGCTGTAGAATGGAGGAAATGAGTGGCCAGCTTTTATTGGGCCAGTCTGAAAACAGATTGTAAAATGTTTACATATTATTGAATTCCTTTTTAGTAAGCATTTTATTTACACCTTTTTTTTAACTGAAAGAGCTTAAGGACACTTTTTGTCCTCCATCCTCAGTCTGTCTGTACTTAACCACATGTCTAAGCTTTGCCTACTTTAACCTTTGAAGTATTTCAATGGATTTTTACTGCACATATTTCAAAAATTATTATGTAAGCAATAATAGAGCAAGCTAATTTTCACAACAGCAATAATAATAATTACCTGCAGCCATTTTCATTGGATGGAACATGCATGGAATTGCAATGATGAATTTAGAAAGCTGGTTCAAACTCCCCTGCTAATCAATATCCTTAGAAAATCTGCAACGAAAAAGGTGTTGCTCACATGTGGGAGGTACTGTTAATTGGTTTAACAAAATATCCATGTGTATTCTAATTAAAAGGATAACACATTTAGAGAAGACTTTTAAAAATCATCCTTTGAAATGTCTGCATAGGTTTATCAGCCTCAAGGTTAGAGAATGGGGAAACAAATCTCTATTTTGTATTATATGGACATGAATGAAGAATATTTTTAAATTACAGACAAACTGATCCTCAAAGTAATCTACTGGCCCAGGTCCCAGATAAAGGTTTCAAAGATAATTAGGAAATAATTTTAATCCTATTCCCCTATTTACAGAGGGAGGGCATAGGCAGGAAGTAGTTGGTATGAAGAATGGAAAGGTTTTGGTTTCCATAAGTGGAATTATTTTAGTTTTCAACTGAAATGTCCATGCTTGTTGTGTAATGCAGTGTGAATAAACTAAATTGGCAAAGACCCATGACTTTGGGACTCTTCTCAAGTTAGATGATTGCTTTCTACAACAGCTCTGAAACAAGAAGGAAACAGAATGGAGAAAAGGGAGGAGGAAAGGATTTTCCTTCTATCCTGGATGCATGAGTAGAGTTGCCAGGTCCCTCTTCACCACTGGTGGGAGGTTTCTGGGGTGGAGCCTGAGGAGGGTGGGGTCTGGGGAGTGGAGGGACTTCAATGCCTGAGGAGGGTGGGGTCTGGGGAGTGGAGGGACTTCAATGCCAAGTACTATGGATGGGAGCAGTCAAACCCTATGCATGAGCCTGAATATTCAATTAAGTTTTGCCAGTAGCATAGACCTGGACAGCCCAGGCTAACACAATCTCCAAAGCTAAGCAGGGTCAGCCCCAGTTAGTATTTGGATAGCAGACCACCAAGGAAGTTGCAGCTCAGAGGTAGGCAATGGCAAACCACCTCTGAATGTCTCTTGCCTTGAAAACCCTACAGGCTTGCCATAAGTCAGCTGCGATTTGACAGCAACAAAAAAGGTAGCAGAGAAGCATCCTGGTTGTTGCTTCTTTGCCCAGCCATTACAGAATGCCATGATTGGCACTGTTGCACAGTTGTGACAAATTCTGTAGTGGTTGTTCCTTAGTTCCTGTGTGAGTTGCTGTGGCACAGAGGCAGAGCACATGCAGAAGGTCTCTGTTTTAATCACTAGCAACACTAGTTAAAGGATCTCAGGTAGCAAGAGTTGGGAAAGACCTTTAATTGTACAAGGCCCTGGAGGGGGAATCCCAAAGAGTATAGATAAATAGATGTACTAATGACCGTATACAGTTAGTTCATATATTTACAGTTCTTTTTCTTTATATGTGTTGTGCTCATCAACCTTGAAATCAGCACTAAATTCAATAACTCTTCTTACATCTTGATTCAAAGTACATTGACATTGACTTGGAAGAATATGTTCTGTTGACTTATTTCCAAGCAAAATGTTAGAATTAGAGCACATTCCTGAGTGGGGGCTAAGCTCCATAATAGCCGGTGAGACCTCGCGCTGACATGGGTGCCACTGCCACCTTGTCACAGAATAAAGTGACACCTACTCTGGCATGCAGGCAAATATGCCAGCATCTGGGAGCTGCAGAGCTCAGCCAGCCCCCACCCCCCAGCACAGTCATGTGTCAGTAGGCTTAGAAAGGTAGATATGCTTCCTGACTTCAGATCTGGGCCTTTCTATCTAGAGGCCTGGGGTGGGGGGAATCAGTACCTTCATCAACGTGTTTCAAAGGTTTTCTAGAAAATATCTGGCAAAAATAAATGTAGATGCAAATGAGAGAATTCAAATAATGCTCATTAATAGGTTCGATACCAAAATGTTTCTTACTTTAAAAAAATGGAGGGAGAGTTTTAACTTGAACAAGAAAACTAAAAATAATGAAATCAGTAATGCTACTACCAGACAAAGAGATTGATGATCTTGGCGCAGATGTTATATCCTTAATTTTAGGCCAAGACATCTGTTTACCACTAAAACAGAAGATTAGAGGGAAATTCGGTTTCCCTTCATAGGTATGCCATATTAATGAGCTGAATATCATAAAGGAAAGTTCCATTCTGCTCCTTTCATAAATAATCCTACAGCTATAACATTGGCAAAATGAACTGTTATAGTTTTTTTAGGCATTACTTCACAAAGTACATCTGTAATTCCCAAATAATAGTAGGAATCTCCTCCTGTAGGTCACTGAGAAGTCTTGGGGATAGGTTTCTTCTAGATAAACAACCAAGATAATTTATCCAGCTCATGAAATCAGGCTATAATAGAAAAATTAAATATCATGCCCAGAGAATGTAGTTTCTGCACTAGGGTGGCCCCTAGTCCATAAGATTATCAAGCAGTTGATTGTGAAGATTGATATCAATAGTACCACTTGCTCCACTCTCCATATGGAATCACACCACCCTTTACAATCACAAAATACTTGACAGTGGGTAGCCGTGTTAGTCTGTCTGCAGTAGTAGAAAAGAACAAGAGTCCAGTAGCACCTTAAAGACTAACAAAAATATTTTCTGGCAGGGTATGAGCTTTCGTGAGCCACAGCTCACTTCTTCAGATACAGCTAGAATGTGAATCCATCTGTCTTTAAATAGAGGAGAGTGAATTCAGACAAGCATTAGTATGTAAATGTTAACAGTATGTAAATGTGAATAGCAGGTGTGATGGGATTAGGTGTGGTATGCAGAAGAGTCTGTGATGTCCAGGGGAGAGATGGGTGTGGAGAAATCAGCCATGAATGCAAGGTCTTTATTCAGCCCAGGTAAATGCATTGTCTTTAGTTTGAATATCAACTGTAATTCAGCAGTTTCTCTTTCCAATCTCCCTTTGAAATTCCTTTGTAAGAGAACTGCTACTGTTAAATCTGCAACAGAATATCCTGGAAGGTTGAAATGTTCTCCCACTGGTTTTTGAATATTGTGGTCTCTGATGTCAGACTTATGCCCATTTAATCTTTGTCTAAGAGACTGACCTGTTTGTCCAATGTAGATTGTGGAAGGGCATTGCTGGCATGTGATGGCATAAATCACATTAGAAGATGAGCAGGAGTATGAACCTGAGATAGTATGGCTGACATTGGTGGGTCCAGAGGTGATGTTCCTAGAATCTATATGAGGGCAAAGTTGGCACCTTGGTTTGTTGCAGGCCTTGGTGCCAGAGTCCATCTTCCTGTTGTAGTTTATCATCATGGGTGAGAAGTTGTTTTAGGTTAGCCGGCTGTCTGTAAGCAAGAAAGGGACGCCCCCCCCCCCACCAGTGCTTCAGCGAGGGAAGTGTCACAATCCAGCATTGGTTGTAGGTCCTTAATAATATGTTGGACTGATTTTAGTTGGGAGCTATAAGTGACAACCAGAGGTGTTCTGTTGTCATTCTCTCTGGGCTTATCTTGTAGTAAGTTGTGCCTGGGTATCATTCTGGCCTTCTCAATCATCTTTCTCACCATATCAGCAGGATATTGTAGTTGCAAAAATGTTTGCTGTAAGTCTCTCAAGTGTGTATCTCTGTCTGAAGGATTGGAGCAGATGCGACTATAGCGTAGGGCTTGGCTATAGACAATGGATTGTCTGATATGGTTGGGGTGGTGGCTGGACGCATGTAGATACGTTTGCCGATCCGTCAGTTTTCGGTACAATGTGGTGCTTGTGTGTCCCCCGTGGATCCGTACTGTGGTGTCTAGGAAGTTGATTTCTTGTTTGGAGTAATTCATAGTTAGATTGATGGTGGGGTGGAAGTCGTTGAAAGCCTGGTGAAATCTTTCAAGGACTTCTTTTCCATGAGTCCAGACAAAGAAAATGTCATCAATGAATCTCAGGTAAATGAGAGGTGCCAGTGGGTATGAGTTCAGAAAACGTTCTAGATCTGCTATGAAAATGTTGGCATATTGTGGAGCCATGCGAGTGACCATTAATTTGAAGGTATAAGTCCTTACCAAACCGGAAGTAGTTGTGAGTGAGAACAAACCTGCAGAGTTGTGTAGCCAGATCTGCTGTGTTGTTGTCAGGGATGGTATTTCTAATGGCTTGTAGCCCGTCGTCATGGGGGATGTTGGTGTATAGAGGCTCCACATCCATGGTGACTAGAATGCTGTTTTCTGGGAGACGGTTGATAGACTGTAGTTTCCTTAGGAAGTCTGTGGTGTCTTACAGTTGCAAGATATAAGCAAGCAATTATGCTTGCAAGATTAAATGTACTACCGTCTACAATTGCTGAAGACAGAATCTTAGGTATATCATTTTCGGATCACTATTGCAGTTGTGTTTAGGAATCATAGAAACTATGAAACATCTTCTTTTTTAATGTCCATGGTATAAGGAGGCTAGAGAGAAATGGCTCAAAGCACTTATGTGCCAGTGAAATGAGCTTCCCCTAGATATTTTAGTCAGCAAAAAAAAGGGACAATCATGCCATAAGTGAAGAAAATTAAAGACATGGATTTGGGTGCACAAATGGGAAAGGAAAATGTACAGGGTTGCTAACAGTCTAGAGAAGACAAATGTCCTTTACCATGTGATGCTGTTTACCTCCATGCCATCAAAAGTCCATTTCAACACATAAAGAATTAAAGGGATAGGCCTGTTAGCAATCCTAGTTAACACATTTTTGCACATGCAAGTAATGGTGCAAAACTTGCTGCAGCAACCCATAGCGATTTAATAGAAGTTTAATAAAATAACAGTGTGCATGTGGAACAATGGAATGTACAACACATGGTTTCCATGATTGTATTTACTTCATTTTTGAAATTGTGCCAGAAGAAGTGCCTTGCATTATGTCTTACACATGTAGGAAAAATAGTAGGGATACAATAGTATTTGGTCAGCACAAGCAGAAAGTAAGGAATAAGTTTAGTGCTTCCATTGGGGCAGTGCATATTGGTAAACCCGAACTGAAAATAAACCCGAAATTAGCTGTTTCAGAAATATTCGGGTTTATTTTGGGTTGTTTTTTTTATTCCTGAAAAGCCGAATAGATATTCAGCTTTTCGGGTTTCGGCTATTCGCCTTTGCTCTGATGCACGGCTCTGTGCATTCTCACATTCTTCTATCTTTGACTGGCTTTGTTAGGATCTCATAGTTGGGGCCCTTTTGAGGTAGGGGTTGTATAATCAGAGCCAACTTGATCAGACCAAACTACCCATCACCCTTCAGTGGAGTAATCTGGATAGCAGAAGGGTCATTTTAAAAGACGGGGCTCACCCAGTCCCATCCGGAGAGATATACCCTCCAGCTAAAAGCACTGGCTTCTGAAGAAGACTCCTCACCTGCAAGGATAAGCGATCTCCTTCAGAAGAGCCGCCTTGATCGTGACTTCAGCTGGCTCCAATATCACCCCCACCATGAAAACCTGCTCTCAAACTGAAGGCCACCCCATGTAGTGGCTTCGCTTCCCTGCACCATGACCATCTATTTAAATCATGCAGAACCATAGAGTTTTGGGGGCAAGTGCTAAAGCATCCCCCTGGTGCAATTCTGGCACTTCCACATCATGATGGAAGTGACATCATCACACACAGATGCTGATCACCGCCCCCTGTACCTGTCTCTCAACATCTCCCACTGTGGGACCTGGCAACCTTACATATAAAGCTGTGACATAAAAATAAGGCCAAGTCTGATAGTACAAGTGAAGGAAAAATATTTAATTACTCAACTAAAAATTCCCTATGCATTTTGCCAAAAGGCTTCTTCAGGGGACTCTGTTAGTCTTTCAGTATTCCTTCAACAAGAATATAAGATTTTATTTTACTTGCACAATTAGCTGTGGTCTCATTTTTATCTCTTAGTGACCGTGCAGCCAAATTATTTTCTTCACGGAAAGCTGTCAGAGGCAGAAGAAGGATTCTACCTAGACTCATACACACAGAGAGAATCTGATGTGGGAGTACTTGCAAAGGAGCTCTTCTGCATGTGCCATCTGAGGCCACACAAATCAAGTAACATGAAAAGATGGATTTTTTCCTCCTACATTTATCACATATCTCTGCTGTTAGATAATGAACATAGGATGCCAATTCTATGATCCCATTTTCTTTTCTACTGAATTTCCACAAACAGTAGCAGAATGTCTGACTGGATTATTAAAATTGTATTTTATTTATTTATTTATTTATCCAATTTCATTTATACCCTACGTATAAAAGGAGAGCCAGCATGGTGTAGCAGTTAGGAGCGGTGGACTCTAATCTGGAGAACCAGGTTTGATTCTCCACTCCTTCACATGAGTGGTGGACTCTAATCTGGTGAAGCGGGTTGGTTTCCCCACTCCTCCACATGAGGCCAGCTGGGTGACCTTGGGCCCGTCGCAGTTCTCTCTGAACTCTCTTAGCCCACCTACCTCACAAGGCGTCTGTTGTGAGGAGAGGAAGGGAAGGAGTTTGTAAACTGGTTTGATTCTCCGTAAAAGGTAGAGAAAGTCGGCATACAAAACCAACTATTCTCCTCCTCCACAATAGGTAGACAAAGCACATCCTTTTCCTCCCCCTCCCCTTTTTATCTACACAAGAACCTGTGAGGCATGCTAATCTGTGTGATTGGCCACCCAACAAGCTTCCATGCACCATTCCAGATGACCTTGTAGTAGGGTTGCCAGATCCAGGTGGGGAAACTCCTGGAGTTTTCGGGATGGAGACTGGGGAGGGCAGGGACTTCAGTGGGGTACAGTCCCATAGAGTCCACTCTACCAAGCATCCATTTTCTCTGTAGTCTGGAGATGGGCTGTAATTCTAGGAGACCCTTAGGTCTCACCTGGAAGCTGGTGACCCTCTTTACACGGAGTTTTCCACTCCATATTATGAAGAAAGGAATGGGAAAAATTCAGACAGATGGTAAAGATTTCAAGTGTGCAAGAGAAAGGATGTCTACTGAGATAGCTTGAGGCTGTGGTGAGGGTAGCTAATTTAAGGCCTCCTCAACCACTCATTGGAAGAACTCAAGTTCAGGTTTAATGTAGTAGTCAGTAAGTTGTCTTTAAAATATTTCAGCTATTGCTGAACTGGAAAGTAATTTTTGATGTTATCAGGAGAGTAGCTGGCATCACAACAACAATAACAAAAGAACAAAAGGCCTGTTGCAGTTTAAAAGAAGACTCAGCTCAGACAAAATTAAGCATTTTTAATCTTATCAATTTCAGTTTTGTGTTTGTTTGCTTAAAACATTTAGGCCCTGCCTTTCCGCCCAATTTAGGGTCCCCAAGGCAGCAAACAATCAAAACAGTGTTTAAAATACAGATAAAAATATATAACATGTTTAAAACAAATAAAACGTATAAACATATACACACTAAACAGGAAGGGGGGGGTTAATAAGAATTAGTGAGGGAATGGCCAAACAAACAAACAAAAAACTCTTTACCCCCTGGCAGAAGTTAACAATAGAGAGAGACAGATTAATCTTCCTGGGGTGGGTTTTACAGAGTTTTGGTGCCATGACCAAGAAGACCATTTCCTGGGTTGACAGCCATCTAGTCTCACATGGCAGGGACACCCCTCATATCCTTCTCCGGTATCTCTTATCTATCTGAATTCAGTTGAGAGTCAGTGCTGTGTAGAGGTGATGGTGTTGGGCTAAGATTGGGCAGCCTTGCTCTAATCTCCAGTTGGGCTAGACGCTGCCAAAGAGACAAATGATAAATGTTACATCTCTCTCTGAACTTTGTAAATAATGTTTCTCAGAAATTTTATTATACAGCCTCAGCATCCATGAAAGGGCTGTATACAAAAATGTACTTCTAGCCCAATGACCACTGTCTGGAGAACACCTATCTCTGAAGAACACAGCCACTGAGCATCTTATATTCTAATAATGAAGTCAGCAAATCTCTGGATACTTAAATCTGGTGACCGGAGCTGTGAATGGGCAAGATGGGTCTTTCTACAAACCTAAAAAGGGCCCCAGATTTGCAGAAAAATCTGAAATCTTAAATATATATAGGTAGGTGGGGCTGAGAGAGTTCAGAGAGAACTATGACTAGCCCAAGGTCACCCAGCTGGCCTCATGTGGAGGAGTGGGGGAAACAACCTGGAGGTTGGCAATCCTAATTATTATGATGATATTCAATTGTTGTTGTTTTTTTAGATGCCCCACCGGTACAAGGAGGGCATTGGCCACTGCTGGGAGATTAGGGGCAGGGAAAATGCAGAATAATCTGCCATGTGGAAGCCCCATTGCTACTTTACTGATTAAGCAACCACAGCAACAGTGTGGAAACTGCAGAAGCCTGTCCTCATCCAGAATGCAGTATTTGCTAAGGGAAAATTGAAGCTGGAGAACATTTGCTGGAGTATCAGCTGTTGTACAACACTGACAGAGATACTGATGAAAACAGATTCAAATATGTGGGTTGGGAAATAGCTTTCTAACAAGAGTATTTTGGGGAAGTACCTGCAAATGGCAGTGGATAGAAACAGAGCATTAAACTAAGACTGTAAAAAAAATGGAATAAAAATACGGTAATTATTCCTTTTAAGACTAAAAATGATGTCAGAAAACAGAGGATTAAGAGAGCTAGTTTCCAATCCCTAGTTTCTAATCCCTAATTTCAAATTTCAAAGTTTGCTATCCCCTACTGGTGTCCAGAGCTTTTAAATTAAGGTTTAGACAAGAGATTCTGCCTCTTAACTTTGGCCTTTTTTGGTGCTATTTTGCAGAACTTTATTGATCACTGTCTAAAGCCTGTATTTTACTACATGTAATTGTAAACCACCCACAGAGCTTCACTATACAAATATATAGATATTTATCAGACAAATAATGTGGAACGGAGCCATGGGACCCGTCAGCATGGGATAACTATTTTTGAGAACTGAACAGTTCGTTTTTAAACTATTCTAAAGACAGTACAAGCATACCTCAGATATTGTGGGTTTGGTTCCAGACCACATCAATAAAACGAATATCACTTTTTGGGGGGTTTCCCAGTGCATATAAAAGTTATGTTTATTGTAGTCTATTAAGTGTG
The DNA here is from genome assembly GCF_029931775.1 of Euleptes europaea. Lineage (NCBI taxonomy): Eukaryota > Metazoa > Chordata > Lepidosauria > Squamata > Sphaerodactylidae > Euleptes > Euleptes europaea. The sequence goes on along the minus strand of NC_079314.1, from coordinate 80,906,073 downwards.
CAATAGTGTTATGTCTAAAAAAAAACACTACTATAATAATAATGAAAAAGTTTGGAATATTGTGAGCATTATTAAAATGTGACACAGAGACAGAAAGTGAGCATATGCTGTTGGGAAAATGGTGCTGATAGACTTGCTAAAAATGCAATATCTGTGAAGCGCAATAAAGTGAAGCACAATAAAACAAGGTATGCCTGTGTGAAGGCCAAACAGATGAAACTGTAGATCAAAGACTGGATCTCAGCAAAAAATAAAATTTTCATCCTTAAAGAAAGAGAATAAGGCTTCCCCCCTTCCACCTCTATATGGTTTACTAAGTGGAACATATCCCACCCGCCCCCGTGCCATGATTATCCTTTGAATATGAGCACCTGTCTTTATTTTTTCCTTTGAAAAGATAATAATGGAGGGGGATGTTGCATGGATAGCTTCATCTCATCTAGTTTTACCCTCAAGTTGTAAACAAAAAGGGGAGCAGGAAGTCATGCATGTCACAATTTTTTCCCCTTAAAAGCCAGTGCCAAAATGAATCATCGTTTTATTGCCCTGTATATACTATGGCATGGTGCTGTGGTTAGGGTTTATGGATTAGGATACTGAAGTGTAACACACGTCAAGCAACACACATGAGCAAGATTGGTCAGTGGTAAAAAATGCCCTTTTCTGTTGTCAAATTATGTTGACTACTGAGGGCATTACCAAGCTTTGCTTTTTGAAATCCCCAAAGGTTTACATGGAAATACATTCCAGTAGTTTCAATGGGACTAACTTCCAACTAACGCTTTCATGATTGGAAAAAAAATCACTTCTATATCATGATCATCCAGGATGTTTATTCCGGTGGCAATTTTATAACAGCAAGCAAGATAAACACAACTTTAAATATTTAATCCATTAAAAAACATTTAAAACACAAAGGGGGTCAAGTTACCATTTCAGAAATTCTCATGACTAAAGATGAGATTGTGCTTCCAAGTTTGACTCACCTCCTTTCAAGGTTTTTTTTTTTTTTTACAGACATAAACCATATGCTGAAAAGAACAAATAATATTGCAGCAACAGAACTATTAATTAAATTGACATTAAGAAATGCTGACCCGATACACCTAACAGGATTAACATCATCCTTGGATGGGTAACCAAAAGGCTATTAGAATGAACAGAGAGTTCATATTCCCTGAGCGACAAAATTGTTGTGAATAACTACAGCAATAGTATCCAGATTTTGAAGATATCCTGGGGGGAAAACTGATGCTGGGGCGGGGGGGGGGAAGGAGGCAGGAAGGGAAGGACTCCAAAAGAGCTTCACATTTGAATAGGCAACCTACTAATTTATTTATTTACCCTGACTTTATTCCAAAGCAGCTTACACCATTCTTCTCTCCTTCATATAATTTTGATTTATAAAATGTCATTTCTCACAAAGTCCTTGCTCATGTCAGCTATCTACTTTCTGGTCTGGATTAGCCCATACCAAAATGGTCATCGAGACATCAGCCACTGTCATAATTTGTGAAACGAGACACTAACAAATATTCAAAATTTAGGGTTGCCAACCTCCAGGTACTAGCTAGAGATCTCCTGCTATTATAACTAATCTCCAGCCGATAGAGATCAGTTCCCCTGGAGAAAATGGCTGCTTTGGCAATTGGACTCTATGGTATTGAAGTTCCTCCCCTCCCCAAACCCCACCCTCCTCAGACTCCACCCCAAAAACTTCCTGCCGGTGGTGAAGAGGAACCCAGCAACCCTATCAAAATTGTTGTAATCACAATAAATCGTTAATCCTAGGATTGAAGTAACACATAACAGCTTTTATTTAATTAATTAATAAATTAATTGCCAACCTTCAGGTGGGGACTAGAAATCTCCCAGAATTACAACTGATCTCTAATTCCCGTGGAGAAAATGATAGCACTGGAAGATGGACTCTGTGGCATATCATCCTGCTGGGGTCCCTCCTCTCCCCAAACCCTGTCTCAGTAGGCTCCACCCCCAAATCTCCAGGAGTTTCCCAACCTAGAGTTGAAAACTCTACAAGCTTTATCATGGGAAAAATAAAGACTGGAAAAAATAACCCTCCCTGCTAGTGTCACAGTGGTCTTGGCTATCATTCTTACCTTCAAGTAATTGTGGAACAGTTTCCAGGAAGTACAATGCATATTGTCCCAGAAAGTCCCAGATTCTAGCCCTGGCATCTCCAGTTAAAGAGACCAGGCAAGTAGGTGATGTGAAAGACCCTTACCGGAGACTCTGGAGAGCCACTGCCGGTCTGAGTAGACAATACTGACTTTGATGGACCAAGGGTCTGATTCAGTGTAAGTGTAAGGCAACTTCATGATATCTAGTCAGATATCTAGTCAGATAGAATCATAGAGTCATAGAGTTGGAAGGGACCACCAGGGTCATCTAGTCCAACCCCTTGCACAATGCAGGAAATTCACAACTACCTCCCCCCCACACCCTCAGTGACCCCTACTCCATGCCCAGAAGATGACCAAGATGCCCTCCCTCTCATGATCTGCCTAAGGTCATAGAATCCGCATTGCTGACAGATGGTCATCTAGCCTCTGCTTAAAAATCTCCAGGGAAGTAGAGCTACCACCTCCTGAGGAAGCCTGTTCCACTGAGGAACTGCTCTGACTGTTAGAAAAGTCTTCCTAATGTCTAGACGGAAACTCCTTTGATTTAATTTCAACCTGTTGGTTCTGGTCTGACCTTCTGGGGCAACAGAAAACAACTCGGCACCCTCCTCTATATGATGTATGTATGTATTTACTTACTTCATTTATATCCAATGGAGACCCAAAGCCGATTACATCATTACCCCTCCTCCATTTTATCTCTACAACAACCCTGTGAGGTATGTTAGGCTGAGAGAATGAGAGTGGCCTAAGGTTACCCAGCAAGCTTCCTTAGCAGAGTGGCCAAAGGTTACCTTAGCAAGCTTCCCGGACCCTAGTCTGACACTCTAACCACTACACTACACCACTACCAGTAAGTGCCTCCTGTCCTTGCTTCCTTTAGCATCTTTCTGCTTTACTTTGGCCTTGGATGGAGGGTCAGCTGAGAGAATCTGGCTAATCATCATATAGTGCTAACATCAAATATGAGAAATGGGGGGAAAGAATGAAGGTGAACTCCAAAATGAAACAGAATGAAACAGTATAGCTGCAACACGGTTCTTATTCATATCTGGTGTTATACTTGTATACCATCCAAGTCATCCTCTTCATTTAAAGTGTTATTTAATAGTATAATCTTGCTTCCATCCATGTGTGTGTGTTAAGTGCCGTCAAGTCGCTTCCGACTCATGGCGACCCTATGAATGAAAGTCCTCCAAAATGTCCTATCTGACAGCCTTGCTCAGATCTTGCAAATTGAAGGCTGTGGCTTCCTTTATTGAGTCAATTCCATCTCTTGTTGGGTCTTCCTCTTTTTGCTTCCATCCATAGTTTTTAATAATCATTAAGAGTCATGAAAAGCTCTTAATTGCATAAACTTATATAGCATATAGCATTAACAGCAAAATGAGTAATGAGTCTAGGCAAACCATAGACTTTGAACAGTTCTGCCTGCAGCACAGTTAGCACATTCTACTTACAAGGTTGGATTTCTAGACATGCAATTAAGTTTATGATCTTTTGTGGTGCTTTATAATTCCTCACAATGGACAGTTTGCTTTCATAATATGTTCCAATTTCAGAACTTGTTCCAATTTTCATTATTTATAATTGTTTCTTAGAAACAAGAGGTGAGAACTGCATCTTAAAAGCTGTGCTTATTCCTTCATGTGGCCTGTTAATAGATGGGATGCAAAATGAGGAACTCTTCATAAACTGGATGGTTCTCAGATGCCAGCTGTTTTCTGTTTGCTGTCAAATGACCTCTATTTCCCTCTGGGATAAGAATCTGTCTCTCACCAATACTTATCTGATAGACGCTGTCTAAGCCCTCATTTAATATAAGGTCACAAAGTCAACCAGTGGGAGACCGTCTAAACAGAGCAAAAAGTATTATCCTTGGATGGGGCCCCCTCATCTATATATCATTTCTATGCAAATTAATGAAAATGCCATTTCAATTTTAAAAATTCTATTTACATTAAAACTTTTTTAGATTCTAAACAATAACTTTAGATTGATAGCAAGAAGAGACCAAATCACTATAATCCCATAAAGAAATTCAACAGTTTGAGAAATAAGCTGCTCTTTTGTGAACCAGACATGAGTTGATGGTAGCTGTCATTCATTCCACACATGAACTATAAAAGTGAAAACAAAAATTTCCCAGAAAGGAGGTAGTAGTTCTGCTGCATCGATATATATCTACTGTGAAAGAAGCTGAGCTACAATAAATCACTCAGAAACGGAAATAAAACAGGGCACACAGGTGCAGGCATAACATGTATTCTTTGTTATACCCAGTTCCTTTCAGCCAATAAATGGCATATAGGAGCAGGAAAGCAGCAGTGTAACATCACCAACAGTTGCTACACCAATATTAAAGGTGGGTCCTGAGACCCAGATTAGGAAGAGGGACTACATCCTGCAAAAGCGCTAAAACGACTCCACCCGACTCGGTGGGCTGCTGCATCTTAGAATGAAAGCAAGCATGGAAAGTGAAAAGGGTAGATGGGAAATTTAACTACATCTAAATCTTATTCCGCTGATGATCGTCCATTTACAATTCAGCTTCCCTCAGCTCTTTCTCAGGAAAGTACATAAATCTTGGCTATAAAAAGTTCGTTCTGCTATTGCTAAACAAACATTGTCTGTGAAGAGCAGAATATTAGAAGCAACCTTTTCATTGTGTTAGAACAGGACCTCACAAATACAATAGCAGAAAATGTCAGCTTCTCTGATGTTTCTCATTAATAGGGTTGCCAACCTCCAGGTGCTAGCTGGCAATATCCTGCTATTACAACTGATCTCCAGCCAACTGAGATCAGTTCACCTGGAGAAAATGGCTGCTTTGGCAATTGGACTCTATGGCACTGAAGTCCCTCCCCTCCCCAAACCCCACCCTCCTCAGGCTCTGCCCCAAAAACCTCTCGCCGGTGGCAAAGAGGGACCTGGCAACCCTACTCATTAAACACAAAGAATAGCATCAATCTAGTCAATTTTGGTCTAGACCTCTGGTAAAGTAAAGCCATTTAAATCCGTTTAATCTGTTTTTCCTCCCAGTCTGTAGTTGAGCAGGGGTAACTAAACTCGAAACTTCACTAATAACAAGTTGTAGAGGGCAAGTTCTACAAAATCACCTATTGCTATTTATAGTCTGTTCCCTAACTCCCACAAGCGGTGAGGTACTCCAGGAGTTGTGCTGCCATGTTTTATTCTGTAGGAGAAGAGAATGCCAGAGAATTATGGCATCTTTGTTTATTTAAACGTATGCAAGCAGTAAATAAATGGAAGCAAACAAGGCACCATATCCACCACTCCACATCAGATCCCCAGGGACAGACAGGGCAGCCTGAAAGTGCTCCACTGCAGCCAACTCACAGCTCTGTCTCTCTCTCCTCCTGCTTCCAAATTAAAAACACTCATCTCCAACCTTATCCCTCCAAGTGAATTGTCCATTCAGTAAACATGCACACCTATTAACAGCCATTAAGATTATATCAACAAATCCCTGACTCTCATTCAGAGCCATTTGGCCAAAACCACAGTAATAGACTCATTCACAGTAATCAGACAGCAGACCCTGAATGGTGTTATGCAAGAACATCTGCACAATTCTATTTGCATTGGTAACAAGATTAGTGAGGAGTATAAGTGAATGCAGAACCTTTCTAACATTATATCTGCATCTTAAGTAGTGCAGAAATTTCACCAAAGTGAAACCAGAAACAGTTCAACAGCCCAAGAAATGAGTACTATTCATTATAATTGTGTTATTAAGGGCCATTCTCAAGCTCAGCATCTCCAAGAAACTTCTTAGCAGCTGCAACTGCAATAGCTGATATTTCACACACTTTCTAAGCCTGAAGAGGTATGAGGACTGCACATGAATACCTTGAGCTCCCTCCTCCCCCATGTGGCAGTTCCAATCAGACTTCAGAAATGTTTCCAAGCAGCTGCTGTGCAGCAGCATCGAATGCAAGTCAGATCCAGGAAGCCCAGACCCAACATGTTAAAAAAGTATGTTGTCTATTTTGGCCCCAAGTTTACAAAGGCATAAAATTGAAACAGATTAAAATAGACAATCTACCAATTTTAAAACATTCAGACTTAACACATAGGATCAATAAACAGAGTCTTATTTGTTGGAAAAATCCGCCCTCCACTAAAAGTTCTCTGAAACACTTACCTTACATGCTTCCTAAAATGTAGCAAGGGGAGGTGTCACTCTGGCAGTCCCTTCCAAAGAACTGGGCACACTGAAGCCCAGTCTTGCTATGGCCATGCACCATGTTGTGAACTTTTCTTTTTTGCTGTCAAGTCACATCTAACTTATGGCAACCCCTGGAGGGTTTTCAAGGCAAGAGCCATTCAGAAATGGTTTGCCATTGCCTGCTTCTGCATCATGACCCTGGTATTCCTTGGAGATCTTCCATCCAAATACTTGCTACGGTCAACTCTGCTTGCATTCTGAGATCTGACAAGATCAGGCTAGTCTGGGCTATCCAGGTCAGGGCATGTTGTGAATATAGGTGCAACGGAAGAAAAGAATCAAGATGTTGAATAAATCCTTTATTGTTACTTCCTGGTCCTGATGCATTTCTCCTGTAGCTTTATCAGGGGATCTGTTGTAATTGGGAAAATACACTCATAGAATAAAGACAAGTTATAAAACATATATATAACCAAATACAATTCATTTAGAATAATTTTTTAAACGTTTTTGGTTAAAAATCTTAGAAACCTTCAGTCTGAAAAAGAGTTTTTGAAAATTAAAATGTTATTTTAGAAGATTCTTTGATTACTTAACCCTAGGAAACTAGCAGCAAAATTAATTGATTATTACATAAAATAATGTGTAACTGAACAGCCATTCTGCTTACCTTTCATAGCATAAGTCTCCAGACTCACCTTGAGTAATAAAGATGGAGCCTGATACTTCCAAGGATCCTATTCACATCCCCTACAGAATAAGCTGAAAAGTATCCCCATACAACTGGATAAGCCAGTACCCTGGCACAACCTGATCCTATCACTTGTAATATTGAATCCAAGTTGGTACAGATGTAAGAGATTTCATCCACAAAGTTTTGAGCGAACTGGTCACAATGGTCTGCCAATGTTATCCCACAGGCCAGATCCTAGAAGGCACCTGGCCACCCACAACAGGGGAGTATACTGGGAGAAGAAATGGAGGGTTCTAGGCCATGAAGGGTTTTAAAGGTAACAACCAGGCTTTGAATTTAGTCTGGAAGCAAACAGGCAGCCAGTTCAGTGGATGCAGCACTGGAGTTATGTGTCCAAGTGGCTGACTCCAGAGAGGAGCCTTGCTGCCATATGCTGCATCAATTGGTGTTTTTGAGACCATCTTCAAACGCAGCTCCACAGAGAGCACTTGACAATAGTCCAATCTGGAGGTTATGGTAACTTAGATCAGTGTAGCCAGGTCAGGAGGATCCAGATAAGGGTCCAGCTTTCGTGTTAGATATCACTGAGAGACAGTGATTGCAGCAACAGTAATGACCTATTTACCCATTAGCAGATATCTCAGATGGTCATTTTGTTAGCGTGAAAGTCAGCTTAGGAAAAGGTCTGCCTTGGCAATCATGAGAACTTGTTAGTTCTTTACATGGAAGTAATTTGAAACAAATATTTAGCAAAGGGAAAAATTAAAAATAGCAGTGGAGCCAATATAATATAAATGTGAAAGAGTGGGAGACAAAGGCCCATTCAATTCCAGCCATCAAACAGCAAAGCTTGTAGTTACAAAATAAGACAATAACCCATGGTTCTAATAAAATCACATCTGGAATAAAAACACAGTATTTGGCAAGTCAGAAAATGGGGGGAAAGTATTGGCAAACTGTAAAGAGTTCAGGAAACAACAACAAACATGACTTCCTGAGGAAAAAAACGACTTGAGAAATCATGAGATCAAGTCAACAGCTTGGCTAGGAATTGGCTAAAGAAGAACACTTTGAAAGGTCTGAATGCCAAATGTATGCCATTTGTTTGTTCTGCTGGGACCAAGAGAATTTGATGGGCAAAATCAAGTTCCACCATACAAAGAAATGTAGTACAAAAGGTGCTCCCATGGCACTTGTGAAAGACTTAGTTGTTTGGCAGAAAGCACGACAAAGCTTAAGCATTGCAGGGATTCACAGGAAACAGGAAGATATAACTGACTGCTCGTCTTAGGGCAGAACATTATGCTCATGCTTTTGATTACATTAGCTACACAGGTACAACATATAATGATCCCATTGTAGATATACAGGATTCAAACTGTTTCCTTTGTACCAGTCCAACTGGTTCTAGTATTACTAGTCTGAATGTTGGACTAGGATCGGAGAGATCCAGGTTAGAATTCCCACTCTGCCTTTGAATCTTGCTGTATGTCTTTGGGCTAGTCACACAACTCTCAGCCTAACCTGCCTCACAATGTAATGTCAGGACAAAATGGAGGAGACGAAAATGAGGTGAGCTTCATTGGGTTCCCCCTGTAGTGAAAGATGGGGTATAAATGTAAATAAATATTAATTTTAAAGGCTGGGCCACAAAATCAGAAATAGTCTGAAGTCAATGTGGTTTTCCCTGGATATCTCTAGAGTAAGTGGCAAAACTCATGAAGAACTAGCACTTCTCAGCGCAATCTGCTTTGGTCTTGGTTTTACTGTACCATGCTGGCCAGGATACACTACAGTGTTTCTCTTCCTACTGCTGCTGGGCAGCTCCTCCTTATCTGCCACCAGGTAAATGGGTAAACACTGGTTGAGGGAGAAGTTGCAGCATAAATGCTTTCCAAATGGCTCAGGTCTCCTAGTGTTTCCCTGCAGAATGAGAAGGGGTGGCACTCCGATGCAGCAACTCCGATGCTGCTGGGTTAATACGAGAAAGAAGCCTTGAGCTCCACTGATTTTTCCACGTGTGGCACCAATGTGCTCTTTGCTTTTCTGCATTCTGAATTGGCTGGAATATGTGAATTATTTTCTGTCCCTCCTCATTTAAACATGGCGCATATAACAGGAAAGAGAGGTAAAGGCACATTTAGTGACATATGAAAATGGTCCAAACCAGTCATTTGCACAGCATCAGGTCGTATATCCATTTCTATCTACTGTCACGGTTAACTGCTGGGGTAGCTAAATATCTTCTGAACAATTCACATACAAAGAGAGTGTTTGCATTTCTTTAACTCCCCCATATGCTCCTGGATCTTTGCTGTCTGGCTACAGTTAGTAATCTATATGTAAGTGCATAAAAGGAGTCACTCATAGCATGGCTTTACTGCTGCTCTTAACTGGAGTTCTTGGCACACATTTAAGAGCTGGTCATAGGCCAACCACCTCCACAAATCACTTGGAAGGAACACACAGGAAGAACCCCTGGCCTCCCCCAGACAAGAGTTCAGATGTGATGGGAGAGAAGTTGTCCTGCAAAGCTTATAGGGAGGACTGCGGTTTGGGGAAGAGCACATTTCACTAAAGATGTCAAGTTGAATCCATCCCATCTCCAGTTAAATAACCTCAGGCAGCAGATGTTAGGAAACATCTTTCTCTTCCTGAGCCTTGCTACTGCCAGTCAGATTATACAATACTGACCTACATGTACAAATGGTTTTGGCTCAAGAAACAGCAGTTTTATATGTTTGTCATCAAATTGTTACATGAGAATGCAATAATAGCAAGGGGACTTGAGTGTTATTTCCAGGGTTAACACCAGAGTGGGTTATATGGGAATGGCATCTGATGTCAGCACCAATGCAAATCTAAAAGTTGTGTGTTCATGTGCGTGGATTCCGAAAACGTAGAAAATGTTCACATGCCATGGCCTTTTCTTAACCCAGTGCCCAAGCCTTTCCACCTCAGACAATGAGAAGTCCTCTTGGTCAAATTCCCGGAGCTCTTCTCCCCAAAAGCTGGAGCCAGAACTGATCTCAAAAATGCTCTTGTGAAAAACAGGAACTCTGTGTTACATGGTAGCTTAAACACTTTGGAGCCAATATTTTCATGCAACCTATTGAGCAGAGCTGCTGCTTCCTGAAATGCTGAAGATTTACTATTGGGGTGCTTTCATACATGCCTAATAATGCACTTTCAATCCACTTTCGATGCACTTTGCAGCTGGATTTTACTGTGTGAAATGGCAAAATCAACTTGCAAACTATTGTTAAAGTGGATTGAAAGTGCTTTATTCAGCATGTGTGAAAGCACCCTTAGAGTTTTACAGGACCTCACTCCCTGAGATCTGATAGCTGGCGCTGTCTCTTGAGGCAGTTGTTTGTGGTTATAATTACCATCCAAGGTCAGGATTGCAAAGATGCCCATAGGCTCAAAACGTTTGTGGACCCCTGAAATAGAAGAATGAAAAACCATGTATGCCACTCTGAGCTCCTTGGATGTTGGATGAGATAAAATATGACAAGTCCTGCCAACTTCCCAGTCTTGCCAATGTCTGGCACCACCTGTGTATGAGACTCTTCCTTCTATATCCCATCATGCCAGAGCAGTTAGCAAAAGTAGTTACCTGAACACTGATTACTCAGGTTGAAACTTGCACTGGAATCATCCAACTTTTTAAAGATCATAATGGAATTGTGTTTCAGAAGCACAACAGTTATCTCTGTGTGATCTTTTGGTATCAACCTTCCCTGAACCATGTCATGGTATAAAAACAGTAATAACTGGACTCAGTAAACTAAAATAGACTTAAGCTGCAACTTAAGTACATTTTATGTGTTCTCCCTTGTAGTCAAACACTTCTTTTAGAAAAAAAAAAAACTATCTAGCAAAACATTCACAGCTGGTCATGCTTTCTGAATGAGTTTGAAAAATATTTTTTTCTTTTTTGTAAAAAAAAAACCTTTTTAAGCTATTAAGACACACTTTGTTGTGGCAAGTAATTTTCACAAAGGAAAGGGGTGGTTGTATGTATTCCACTCACGTGGTCTGAAAAGAAAAAGAGATATTTTAATAATACAGGAGTGTTCCTGATTAGCAAGATAGATCTTTGTTCCTCTTAATATGCTACAGATCTAAGGGCTGCAGAGCCCACAGACAGCTTCCCATAAGCAGCCCCCCCCCAAGAAAAATAATGGTGCATTTGTTGCTGCAAAACATCCACTTGCCCTTTATTAGAGGTTGCTGTTTTTCTGCACTTAAAGGAAAAGCCGTCCCCCCTGTGCAAGCACCAAGTCATTAGCAACCCATGGGGTGACATCACATCAAGACGTTTACTAGGCAGACTGTGTTTACGGGTTTGTTTGCCATTGCCTTCCCCAGTTGTCTACACTTAACCCCCAGCAAGATGGGTACTCATTTTACCAACCTCGGAAGAATGGAAGGACGAGTCGACCTTGAGCTGGCTACCTGACACGACACCAACTTAAAAAATTTGGAGGATGGGAGAACTTTTCTGATGTACAACTAAACTGCCAAAATACCCACTAAACAGTTGCCATAAAACACTTTTTATGACCTAGTACAACACTTTTTATGACCTAGTAAAAACTCTTTTTATGACCTAGTAAAAACACTTTTTATGACCTGGGTGACCTTGGGCTAATTACAGTTATCTCAGAATTTTCTCAGCCCCACCTATCTCACAAGGTGCCTGTTGTGTGTGGTGGGGAGGAGGTGACTGTAAGCTTCTTTGAGACTCCTTATGGTAGAGAAAAGAGAAGTATAAAAACCAACTCTTCTTCTTCTAATACAGTACAAATGGGAGGACAGATAAGAAGTAGGTGAGTTGGTCGGTGGGAAGGAGAGAAGGAAGCAGGGAAATGTGAGGATATGGAGATTGCCAGGAGGAGAGAAAGAGGAGGGAAAGTGGAAATAGTGTGGGAAAAGGGATATGGGAGGCCAGCCCTGCACAAGTAGGCCATAGTAAAGGCTGCCGGAAAAGGAAAGCAGGAAAAGCTAAAGACAGGAAGGTGGATAAAAGTAATTTGCCTGGTGGGCGAGAAGGAAAAAAGGAAGCAGGGAAAGAGAAAAGGCTAAATGGGCTTTCAGGGAAGGGATCAAGAAAATACTGGGGGAGGGGAAAATGAGATGTCACCCATAAATCCTTGCGGGTCCTTGCTTGTAGCCATATAATTTAACAGAAATCATCCCATACATCTGTGTGTGTTTGTGTGTATTGCTGTCAAGTTGCAACCAACTTATGGCAGCCCCATAGAGTTTTCAAGGCAAGAGATGTTCAGAGGTGTTTTGCCATTATCTGGCTCTGCACAGTGACCCTGGTATTCCTTGGTAGTCTTCCATCCAAATACTGACCAAGGCCAACCCTGCTTAGGTTCCGAGATCTGATGAGATTGGGCTAGCTTGGGCTATCCAGGTCAGGGTGCACTTTGGTAAATCCAATCCTATATAGGTTGACTTGGTAAATCCCATTGAGTTCAATAGATCTAGTCTCTACTGAATGGTCCTTAGGACTGCTGCCTTAGTAAACAATTTTAAGGCTGCTTTATGTAACATCTTGTATTTTTCTGTGTTATAGAGATATGCATATAACATTCTGAGAGTAAATTTAGGTGCACCCAAGAGAATCTTCACACTCAGTGGCCCTTTTGACCTTTTTCTCTGAACACCAGGCCCCCTGTCACATTGCAACCTGCTTTGAGTTCCAAAAGAGGTTGCTATTGGCAGAGTGGGAGAGGGGAATGGAAACAGTTCAAACCCCCACTGAGCATATGAAGTTCACTGTATCTATGGAGTTTTGTCTGTTATTTCGGCAGGTTAAATTCTGAAATGTGAAAACTATGTTTTTTTCACACATCATTAATATATATTTCAGTCTGCAAACTGAAATCTCAACTATAGATACGAAAGTAAATTGTTGTACTTTTGATTTATTGGTGCAACACAAGGATAGTACAGTAGAGTTTGAAAATAGGTTTTTGTATGTTCCTTAGAATTTTCTTGTATAAGTTCCTTAGAAGAAAGGTTTTTAAAAAGAAACATAAAGAAAGAAACATAAAATGAATAAAGAGGAGCTTGTGTAGTGTTTCAGGTTCAGAAATTCCTGGATAAAAAAATACTAGTCCAGAAGGAGATAGTTGTTGATTGGCACAAGCAGGACTGATTGTGTTAAAGAGACAAAAACAAGGTTCATTTCAGGGGGAAGCTAAGTGACAGTTTGAAAATGACAGCTGGAACAAAAAGGGAGTCATGCTTTTGAGGGTAAGGCTTAGGGATGGATATGCCCAGCTTAGGGGGCTGTCCGGGCAGCCTCTCCCCAAGTGGCAGGGGAACACCAAGTGGCTCAAGCCCAGGTGCATGTCCCAGTACTGCCATCCCTGCTACTCCCAGCAGGCTCCCCAGGAGTAGGACCTGCACATCTGGCCAGATTGGGGTTGACCGATGTTCATGTTCCAGTTCCCATGCTGTGCCAATGCGGTTTCACTGTTGTCAGAAGTTGTAGCCATTTTATTTCCAATTAAAGTCTGATGTAAACATTAAAAGGTTGTTGTTATTGCATTGCTCAGTGACTCCTTCCAACTTAGCCCTGGGTCAGCAAGTATGGGTGTCATACTTGTATCCGTTATCTTTTTGCATTGGTGTCATACAGCTGCTTGGGGATGTGTGATTTTGAATGCACAAATGAAAAAAAAGTTAAACGCTTCTTTTTTCCAACACCTCTTTCCCCCAACACCAGTTCTCCATTTTTCAGAGTTGCTTTGAACTATTCTTTAAATTAAAAAAAAAAAGGCTGAGGGAGATCTGATCACAGATTTTCCACCTTCTTGCCTAATTTTGTCCATGGGTCACTTGCATGAACTGGTGCTATCTTTTGATATTTTATCTCCAGTCTGGCTAAGGCAAGGCACAAGGAAATCACATTAGAATAACTGGGAATTAAGTTGGGTGCTTTTAACTTGTTCCATTAGCTCCAATTCATGCCTAACTAACCAGTGACCATGCCTTTTGTACCCTCACATATTAAAGTATTGTTCATTCATGCAAACAAAACTGAAAGTTGTTTTAATAATTCACAAATATGATTTAAGTAAATCTTGTACCTGAGAGCACTGATCCCTAAAATAGCATATGCTTTCACATTTTCCTGCCACATCAAAGTCACAGTTCGGTAATTTCCTGCTCCGATGTCTGTCTAGGGGTAGAAAGCTTATACTTATTTAGCCATTTCCTTCTTTTATGAGGAAGGAACTGAGGTAATTCCTTACACTGACACATCAGCAATCAAAGCAAGTCACATTTCTTCCCAATATATTAGCCAAAGTTATTCTTAAAAGATCTGCTCTTTCAATAGTAATGAAACTTTCTAGATGTTTAAATATGTAGAAATTAAAGCTTTTATATTAGTTTTTTTTCCAGATATATGCAACACAGTTTAGATAGTAAGTAGATTATTCTTATTTCATAATCTCTTTTGAAGGTCATTTGTTATTTTTCTATAAATTGGAGACTTCAATAACTTTCCTCAGGGAAGGTAAATTATAAGGTTTCCTTGGAATCTATTGGAACAGTCAATATGCATTTAACAGATCACTGTCAAGTATTACTTAGCCACAAACTTTTTTCTTTTAAAATTGTATTTCAAACTACTGCCCCATTTCCCTCTGCATCTCTTCTGTACTTAATAAAAAGAATGTACTAAACATTCCAACCTTCCATGGGCATAAGCAGTTTAGATTTGATGCTATTGGATCATGTGGTTGAAGAGAAGTAGGAAGTGACTTTTCTCATGGTGATGACAGAATACATTAGAATCCTCCTTCAGGGAAGTGGTCCCATTAATAACTCCTGTCTTCTCTGATGCAAACTGGCTTCTAGTGGTGGTTCAGAAGTGAACCACTAGAACTAGAAGTGGAGGCAGTTTCTGCCACAGTTACAATCATGTGCTAGCCAAAATATCCACCTGATGCTACAGCATCTGTAATAATTTGCATTAATGGAAGTGTCCAGATGTCTTTGACCAGGCCCAGGGCTTTCTCGGCCTTGGCCCTGCCCAGATGGAATTCTCTGTCTAGTGATACCCAGGCCCTGCGAGGAATTCTAAGGTCAACACCTGTGATCTTAGAGGTTAAAGAGAGATTGTTACAAGCTTTCATAAAAATGTTCTCTACTGTATATTTAAAGATTATGTTGATATACGTCAAATGTATCTATGGTCCTTTATGCATGGGTACTTTTACTCATGTTCGCCCCTGGACTGACTTGGTTGTTCCTTGGAGTTATGCATAATTTTTCCATCCCTCAGAGATGACCTTGCGCTTAGCCCTTGCAATTTCTGGGTCTTCCCGATGCTGTTGAAACCTGATTCTTCTATCTCTCCTGAGATCAGCCTGGGTCAAATCGTCCTCCTCTCCATGCATGAGGCAAAGCGTGGGACAGGGGAGCTGGGGGGTGTTTGATGTTTTTCTCACAGTAAGCACTATAGCCAATTACAAAGTAGCATTTCAAGGGGCGGGGATTCAAATGCTTCCTGATTTTTGTCTCCCACCTGGAGTTCTAGTTTCTGAGCAGACATTTGTCATATAAAAATGGGTTTTAAAATTATGCTTGGGTTCCCCACTTCTATTTAAGGAGCTTCATTTGTGAAATGGTTTTTAACACAGCACTTGGGTTTCCACCGGGGGTGGGGAGAGGGGAACTGGGCATTTTTCTCACAGTTAGCACTACAGCCAATTACAAAGCAGCGTTTTCAAGGGGTAGAGACTCATGCTTCTGGATTTGAGCTGGTGATTGCTGGTGCATAGTACTTTTGGGGATTTGCAATAGAAAAGTGTGGGTCAAGTGAGCATCAAACCCCAGTTAAAACTCCCATGCATAAAAGACCAATGTCAATATATGCCAATATGCTATTGTACTTGAGAAAGGCTTGTTGTTGTGGCTCCCAAATGTATACTCTTTCTTTCCTTCTTCTTTTTGGAAAATAAATATATGAATACTAGTCTCCCTGCTCTTGGCAGAGACCATTTTCAAATACCAGTTGCAAACACCAACTTAATTTCCCTGTAATCTGAATGTAAAATGCGCACTGGTTATGGTATACACCTGATTTTAAAACTTCCATCTTCTATTTCTTTTCCATGTTAGCAACATTCAAAAGGTCTGCACTGCAAATTAAAAAGCATTCTAACTTTATTTGACAAAGTGTCTACAAACAATTCCATTGTGGTTCTTCATGTCCTTGGGAACTGAGGGTTGTGAAAGATTGCCTGAAGCTCAAATTTTAAGATTTAACAAGAATGCCAAAATTTTGATTGCTGGAAGAAAAGGTGAGAGACAATCAAGATCTTATGTATTCCCATGTTCCAATACTTGCCCAAAGACTTCAAATGAGTTCAAGCCAAGATTTTTTTTTCCTGTGGTGAAGAATGAGTATTTGTAAGATGCAGAACAGAAACACATTTGGAAGAGGAAAGAGTTCCTAATCCTCAGAAGGTTGTCTACATTTTATATGTTACAAACTCAAGCACTCATGCATAAGTCAGCAAGAGAGAAGGAAAAATTATAATGGTGGAACTACTAGAAGTTCCTTAATATCTGATGTCTATTATTTTTGAACTTTTGAACTCACAACCCTGCCTGGAAAGAAAAGTTACAAAACATACAGCGCAATGCTAAGCAAAGAAACTCTAGTCTAAGACTACTGATTTCAGCGGATTTTGACTGGAATAACGCTGCATAGGATTATACTGATATTTTTCTGAGTGAGACAGATTGCTAAGTGAAATAATGTTTATATAACTAGAACATGCAAGAAAGACTTGAGGCTGTGCAATGGTAAAAGAAAGAATTGAAAAACAGGAGGTTGTGACAAAGACCTGAGAGAACACTGTTCCAAATGGAGAAATATTAAAGGAAGACATTTATTATACTTCTAGTGCTGAATCTGAGCTATAAAATCTTAGTCTTTTTGTATTATTTAATTACCTCAAAATTATTATCAGTGGACCAAAAGAAACTGTAGAGTGGCAACTTATTCAAAATACCATTTCCCCTACCTCTGAACATTAAGATGTCGAACAACGGTCTTGAAAGTAAAAACCTTATTTCATCAAAGACAATGGGAATTGAGAGCTTTGAATCTTTAACAGAAAAAAAAACTGGCAACCAACATTATCTGCAATGTGATGTATTGGTTGCTTGAAACACAGAGGGACCCCCCTATCTATTTATGCCATCAACTGAATCTCCTATTCTCCAAACCAGTACAGCTCATCTGCTCCCAAAATGTAGAGTCTGGAGCCCTGAATCACACTCAAAAAGACAGTACAGATTTGGGTGCCAAGGTGACAATACTGCTCTTCAAAAGTACCTTCATCTTCATGAAGTCACTGAGGTAGCAAATTCTAGGATAAATGTTGGCTGCTGATAAACCTGAGCAGATTTCATTGGATGTAAGGATTCATGGAATGCTACAACTGGGAGAGACCCAAATTGTATGCTCTGATTCCAGAGACTGTTCTGCATGTACCCTCAGTTGTCGTTCCCGCAATGGGGTGACTTAATATCTGCAAATAAGATCAAGGTTTTAAATGCCCAACTAGTACCATCTCTCCCTTCACCTTTTCCATTACAATTCAGTGGACAATGAACCCTGGAATTATCAGTCTGGAATCCCCCATCCCAGGTCTGTTCAGATTTATGATTGGAAGAGAGAAGTTTAATTTCCTCCAGCACTCCTCTTCCCTATCCTCTCAGGAAAGTGCCGGGGCCTGGAGCAGTATAGCAGCTGCATTCCTGAGAGTGTTCCTGCACTCACCTCAAGCAGTAGTGACCTCAGGCATATTAGCTGCCCCTCACACCTAACGCAATTTAAAGGGCTGCAGAATGTCTCCATCCTTTGCTTCATTCAGCATCCATAGATCCTCTTTCTTGAAGGGGGATTAGAAATTTCAACTGGAATGAGCAGTTATTGCATTACATACTTAGATCCTTCATTGATTAGCAAAGGCCAAGCATGCCATCCTGGAGACCTGGAGCTACACATTAGGAAATGTGCTTTGAAGTGGAAGCATTGGCTTTATACAGCAGAGGATTGCTGCATTTCAAGTTTCCCAAAGTCTGTATCATTTTAAACACATGCAATGATATATGACTTGTTTTTTCCACAACACAGTGCATTTCTCCCCCTTTACTGTAATTGCTAACTGTTCTGAAGCTTATTATAATGCAAGAATAGAAAATTGTCAAAATATGGAATGTCTCTTTAACATGACATGGATGTATAGTTTTTTTTTTTTTTAAGGATTAAAAATGGCATTTGTGTTAAATTATTGACTGTGATTACATTTCCTGGTTAAGAAGTAAACATGGAGTACTTTGAAGTATCTGTAAAAAAACTTCTTTTGATCTTCTGAACAGACAGTGATCTCTTCAATGTCTACAGTTATTTGCTAATTTCAAAATTGCATTACATAAAGTAGCCTCTATCTGCCCACTTTACCTGCAACACACAGGAAGTTGACAATTATTTGGAATGAAGATTTTTTCATTTCCTGGATGAGAGTAAAGCAAACTGAGAATCTGGCATTTGTTGATGAGCTTTAGAGGTCCCCCCCCCACTTTATTAGTAAAGCAGTCAGCTTTTTGGATTCAAAAAGTAAACACTTAAAAGATGCTTACATTGTACAATTGAATCTGTGCACTTAGAATAAGATATGCACTTATAAAATTGGAGCCTTCGCTGTGTACATATATACGAAGGACTGTGACTCTTTTATATTCTGCATCCCCTTTTCAAAACTACATAGATCTCATAATGTGTAAATATATTATTAAACCTTATTGTATGTATATTATATTTAAATATGTACATTGAAAAAAGGCACACAAACTATATATACACTAAAGACATGGGGAAATCATTATATTCTGGAAATGATGGGTAATGGGAAAATATGTGAACAAACCTTTCTGTCTCATATTAGCTGGTGTTCAAATGGATTGGCTTAATCCACAGGGAAATTCAAATGTCTGAATGATAGAGTTGTGTGCACTGCCTTTAAGCTTCAGAATCAAGTGTGTTACGAACTTTATGTTGTTCTGGGTTACAGGTAAGTCAGTAGAACACATGCTTTTGCGTGCTTCTACATGCTTCCATATCAATATATTTTGTTCTTATTTTTCAAAATGCTTATTTAGTTAAGTGGCATTCCCATCATTTCTGATTCTCTTATATAAATCTTCCCTCAGTCTACACATGTGCCTTTGTTTCTGGCATGCTTCTATATATGTGTTATGTTTTTACTGACATCTTAACATCCCTCACACTTATCTTTCCCTTGGAATGTAAAAGTACCATTTTTGATGTTCTTGTACTAGTTGAGGAGATGGAGAAATACACTATGGAATGTCAGGAAATTAAACCTACTTATAAAAATGGGTTTCTCTTCATGGAGAATTTCTGATAGCTTCTTTTTGGCAAAGTTCTCTTTGGCATATCCTTTCATTGAATGTAAACCAAAATGTTACAGAAAACCTAAGTGTGTGTGTTTTGTTCTTTAGCTTCCTTTTATAGGTCATTTCATTGGAATCTAACCTTCATGACGTTTAACAGCCTTTTCTCATGACCTCTTGTTTGTCCTTCTGTGATGCAAGGAGATTGACAGAATCAAGCTACTCGAGTACAATTGCCAGCACTATTTTTATTCAATCCTTCACTGATATTTCATTAAGTTAATGCTAGTGGTAGGTTTGCTAATAAGCAATGAGGAGCACTCTTGAACCAAGTTTAGTGTCTCCTGGGTTTAGCAAAATGTGTGTTCTGCAGTTCAGTTAACACCTAATGTGAATCCATGGTTTTCATTAAACTAACTATGGTTAGTGTGCTGTCTGTAAGCAGGCCACTCAACTAAATATTGTTATGGTCTCTCAATCCAGGCAGGATGTGAAATAACATTCAGAAAGCATTAACAACCCTGTCTCTTGCAGGCACATGAATTATCCTGGGATGGGTGGGGGTGTAATTTCTGCTTGAATCTCTGTCCCAGTTGACAGTGCAGCACCAGAGAGTGGGATAGCAAGCAAACAGGACATCTAGTGTTTATAGATAATTGAGAATTTCCTATTTAACCTGTGATACAATGTAATGGTTGGTAGAAAGTAGGAAACCAGCATACAGAAATGCCTGCTGAGATGATCTTTCTCTATGGTAACATCCACAAACTCTCCTGGTTGGAAGATGCTCCTGTTCAAACAAACATGGCCACCTGTGAAACTTATCTACTAAATATATCTACTCATTACCTCTCCTACTGCCTTTGCCTCTAGCAAATAAGAAAAACAGATAGCAAGACCATCAAAATAACAGTGATTTCCAGAGACTACCAATTGTCACTGGTGTAGCAAGGAAATGTATAATGCCACCATTAGTGAAAATAGCTTTTTCAATTAATTATTTAATTATAGTGATTGAATCCTTTCTCCATGCTTAATGACCTGAATTACAAACCTCATTTACCCAGCCTTTAAAAGAATTCATTGTGGGAAGTGCTCCTACTATGGATATTGTGCAGACAAGTACCTCCTAGCGTGTTTTAAATGCTATGAAGACCACTGCAACAGGTTTACTGCACCAGTATCCTGCTTTTCTGGTGTTTCCCATCAGATGACACTGCTGAATGCCTGATGACCAGTACATAATCTTGGCACCTCTTTACATCCTGTCC
The DNA here is from genome assembly GCF_029931775.1 of Euleptes europaea. NCBI lineage: Eukaryota > Metazoa > Chordata > Lepidosauria > Squamata > Sphaerodactylidae > Euleptes > Euleptes europaea. The sequence goes on along the minus strand of NC_079314.1, from coordinate 80,885,310 downwards.
TTCTGTTTCAAATTAGCATTTTGTTGGTATTTGTGACAAAATTATTTCAAAACAATACTGCCGTTTAGATATTAGATAGTTTCCATAGGCATAGTAATGATGAGTAAGATATTTTATTGGCTGGGATTGTAATCTGTTTTATTTGCTGAAAAATAAACTTGCCCTGACTTCAGAGCCCTGCCTTCAGGAGGCTGCTGTCAGAAGGCTAAAGGGAGAAACTATAGCTGAGTGTTGAGATGTGACAGAGAGGTACTGGGTAAGATTGGATAAAAGGGGGTAATAATGTAGAAAATGGGTTTTAGTGTAACATTAAGCTGAAGAGAGGTTACAGCAGTAGTGCCCAAAGTGGGCACTACTGTCCGCTGGGGGCAACAGGATTACCTAGGGGCACTTTCAGCCCATTCGTGAGCTGGGAGGGTGAAAGTCCTCAGGAGGCACGCAAGGGCCCACGCCAGCATCCAGGCCACTTGCGCCGGCACCTGGGCCACTTGCTCCATCGACAGTGGCACGGACACTGGCATTAGAGCACTGTTGCCAGTTTTCCTGTGCTACCGAGACAGTGTGGCCCTGGGATGCCAGCTTGACCTCCCACCGGCATCCTGACGGCGCACCTCCATGCACCGACATCCCAGGGGGCACTCTGGGGGCAGAGCCGCCTTCAGGCCAGGAATGCCCCCTTTGCCCTTACCTGGAGTTATGCCACCTTTTTAGGTGGCTTAGCTCCATGGGACGCTATGGAGTGGTTCCACAAGGCTCACAAGTAAGGGCAAAGTGCCAGCTTCAGGGGAGGGGGAATCCTTTTTTGGAGGCGGCTCCAGCCACCGGCTCAGCCCTCCCCCTCAGGAATGAGCTGTAAGAAGCAAGTGAGTGGTAGGGGGGCCTTCAACCACGTTGTTAAATTATTTACCGTTGACCAGGCTATGGCACCATGCTGCCAAATGGCACTCTTAAGTTTCTGCCTCTGTATAGTGCTGAAATCTAGTGGAAACTATTGGAACTTTTAGTAAATATGACACCAAAAATCAAGTCAGACCAGTATACTGTGTTTTGAGAAACCATTGTCACCACATGTATTTTGTCTCTTTGCGATTTAAAGTTTTAATTGGATTTGGAATAAATGTGCTATTAATTACTACTGTTTTGAATTTCATTGTTGGGTTGTGCAAACCACTATTTTGAATAATGATTTTTATAGTGTGTGTGCGTGGGTGTGAGTTTATGGAACCAAGGGGTTGGTGGCCTAAAAATTTTTGGGAACCAGTGAGTTACAGCTAACCATTTTGAAGAGAGATGCCTTCAGATTGGTCACACTTTATTTCTAGTGTAAATTGTGTTCCCTAAAGTGACCCAGCATTCTCCTAGGTCTGCCAGCTAGAAACTCCTTGAACCAGTTGAATTTTAACATCATCACAGTGGTCTCTTATAGAACATATAATGAAATCTACGAATGCTCATTACCTAAAACCACACTTCCGTGCCCAGATTGGAACCAAGAACATTTTCCTATTTTGTTTTTCAACTAAGGTGTGTGAAAGACAGAGACACTGGCCCCACATCTCCAATTATTAAAGGTAATGCAATTCAATAATTTGATTGCTACCCAAATTAAGATAAGGAATTGGACTGATTAAACTTACATGCAGAATTAAAATTTTAATTTTGGCACCTTTGTACAGTAAAATGTTACATTACTTTCAAGTTTTACATTTTCTTTCCTGAATCTGTGTGTCAGTCTTCATGAACACTAGAAACTTTAATTAATGATTGCATTTAACATAACAAGGAAATTTCACCCCTATAATAATCCCACTGCTGTTTAGCAGGAGACATAAGGAGGAATAAGAATCATATATATTCCAGTTGGCAAGTTTACAATGTAAATAATATGCCACGTTTAAAAAAAAAAAAAAAACATACAGAGGATCTTACAGTATCTGTTGAAAACAGAGCCTTATTTAACAACAGCTGAAACGTACTCTCATACAATCAATTTGTATTTAAAATGACTTGGGGGGTAAGAGCCAGTGTAGAGTAGTGGTTAAAGACAGGCTGGGGAGACCTGGGCTTCAGCCTCCACCCCTGAACCTCACTAGGTAATCTTTGGCTAGTCTCTCTCCCTCAGCCTTACCAATATTACAGGCATGCCATAAGGATAAAATGGGAGAACCATGCATGCTTCCCAGCCCATTTTTAGAGAAAAGGCAAGATAAAAAAAATGCTAGATCACAACAGTAAAAATGCCTTTCATCTTAAACTGCACTTATAAATAATTTTCAAATGTATTTGGCACAAAAATACACGTAGAACAAGTATGTCATTTTCTTGATGCTTGCAAATGGTTGAAATTCAGATGACCTTCCCCCCTTACATCCAAAGTGGTTTTAAACAACAGTGCCTGGGTTTCCCTCTATTTTTAGCATGGGAGCAAATAATACAATGGCATCACCCAGAGAAAGTATGTATAAGGTCCTCATAACACGATGCGAATCCAGCCAGAGGATCCTCTGACCCAACTTGCAGTCATATGTATGATGGGAGACTCGCTTTAAAAAGTGCTGTGTGAACCAATTCTGCTCCGAAGTGAGGTATGGTGGGAGGAGGGGCTTCAGCCTTCCCCCACCATTTTCACAAGCAAAAGTGGCCTTGGGAAACCCTGTTTGTCCCACTGCCAGATTCCACATATCTGCCCAAGACATGTAAGTAGACACATGGACGCTGGCAGCAGAACAAACATCCCCCCACAACCATTTTTTCTTGTGAAAACGGACGGGATTGGAAGGGAAAAGGAAGCTCCTCCCACCACAGGATTGGTCACAACAGCACCTTTTAAGGTGAGTCCCCGTCACATGTGTGACTACAAGCCAGGCTGGGGAACCTTGGGCCTATCTTGCATCACATATCTTGTGTAGTGAGCACTTAAACACTCAGATCTCCAGCAAAGTGATCTCAGATAGATCTTTCGATAGGAAAGGCTTCCCTGTGTCTGAAACCCCAGAGAGCTGCTTCCAGTCAAAACAGACATTATTGAACAAATGGACCAATGGTCTGACTGTGCATAAGATAGTTTCATAAGTTACTATGAGATCAAGGTCCTCCAAAAGTATTTCTTTGTAGCTTGGGTTCTGTAATGTAAATTGCAATTCGAATTTACAGTGGAGTTTGTTACCTTGCCCATAGTTATCCTAATCTGGACGGCCCAGGCTAGCCTGTTTTCATCAGATCTTGGAAGATAAGCAGGGTTGAATCTGGTTTGTACTTGGTTGGGAGACCAACAAGGAAGTCTAGGGTTGCTAATCAGAGACAGGCAATGGCAAAGCACCTCTATTCATTTCTTGCCTTGAAAACCCTATAGGGTTGCTGTCAGCTGCAACTTGACTGCACTTTCCACCACTGTACTTGTAAATTAGCTTCAAGTCTATCTACAAAATTCCCCAAATGACACCTCTGCCTATCAAATCTTCTTGCAAAATGTCTCAAATCTTTTCTCTTTTGGTTCTTGTAGGTTATCCGGGCTGTGTAACCGTGGTCTTGGAATTTTCTTTCCTGACGTTTCGCCAGCAACTGTGGCAGGCATCTTCAGAGTAGTAACACAGAGTAGTGTTACTACTCTGAAGATGCCTGCCACAGTTGCTGGCGAAACGTCAGGAAAGAAAATTCCAAGACCACGGTTACACAGCCCGGATAACCTACAAGAACCAATGAACTCTGACCGTGAAAGCCTTCGACAATACTTTTCTCTTTTATTTAGATAATTCTGAATAACTAGATTGTAGCTTGTCTTTTCAGCCTCACCTGCAAGCTATTACAAACTGTCAGTTACTTCTGATTCTGCAATATTCAGGAATATAAATACTTTCTGCCTATCTTCTTTCTTCTCAGAACCCACTACTGTCTTCAAGCAGTCTTTCCCTAAGAGATTCAGTTCTTTAGAGGACTTTGGTTGATCAAGCAGGTTCCTCCATTTGACATAGAAGCATTTCTCTAAATCACACTTTACTTTGCCCCCCCCCACTTCAATTCTACTGAAATCTGATTAATTAACAGTATGCTACAAACTAGCATAGCTATCCTCTAATCTTGCTACTTGGGACCAGCTAAACTAATTTGATACTGTTCTTAAAAGGATAGCGTCCCTTTTTTTCTGTTTGACTAGAAGTTGTTCTGCAGGAGATTTTGTGCAGCCCCATTCACTGGTCCTTCCTCTGCCTTTCTTGAATGGAAAGTATGAATGGATTTTCAATTAAATTAATTACTGAGTAGTGTATTGTAAACAAAAGACATATGAAAACATTTTATTACAATTGCCTTGGCACGCATGGTTGATAGTTTATGCTCCCACTGCTTTTTGGTTTTATAGCTTCAAGGACAATTTCATCCATACTTACCTCGTGAATTTTAGCTCCTATTTTCACTTGCTTCTCCTTTTCTCTTCACTTTCTTCTTGGCCCTGATGCTTGGCATAAGCTAGACAGCACTTTTCCAAATTGGATCCAAGTAGAAACGTGTGCCAAGCTGCAAGAAAGACTTGTACTACCAGCATTCCCTGATTCCAAAACACCTGAATACTGGCTATAATTAATTGGTCTTTTAAGTCAATTTCTAAGAAGAAGAGTTGGTTTTTATATCCCACTTTTCTCTACCAAAAGGAATCTCAAAGCAGCTTACAATCACCTTTGCTGCCCCCTCCCCCAAACAGCAGGCACCTTTTGAGGTAGGTGCGGCTGAAAGAGTTCTGAGAGAACTGTGACTAGCCCAAGGTCACCCAGCTGTCTGTCTGTGGAGGAGCGGGGAATCTAATTTGGTTGTCCAGATTAGAGTCCACCACTCTTAACCACTACACCATGCTGGCCAAAGGAAACATGAAGAGGATGGAATTCATGGAGGCTTCATGAGCAATAGAGGACTAGAAGAGAAACTGCTTGCCAGAAGTAGTAAGCAAGGTGAGAGTGAGGTGCTTTAAGAACTGTCCATCCATAGGAAAGAAACCTGCTGCCCCTTTCTGGAAGCTAGTTCAGGCAGATGGCAATCCAAATGTGTGTGAAACAAACGTCAGGACTAGCACTGAGCATGTGAGCAAGGCCAAGTAAGAAAGATAATAGTATTTAGATGACCTCAGGGCTAGACATTATGCTATCTTCAGCTGCAGGCATCTTTGGCACTTCAGAAGAGAGCAATTTGCAGATGCAGCAGATTACTATATGACCTTTGCAGGCAACATATTGAGTCATCATATACAGCATTCTTTATGAATACCAGACATAAATCTAAGCAGCTCCACCTTAAACCTTTTTTTGCATCTATACCACTGTCTTGCAGGTTGAATCCATCTTCACTAAAAATATATTTACCTAGTCCTTAATAAAATCAAAGTACCCCAACCTAATTCTTGTACTTCTTTTGGTACTTATAGTTCAGTCTATGTGAAAAAGGGATTTTTAAAATTAAAAATATGTCTACAGAGTTCCTGTCAGCAGTGCAGCTTATGCAAAAGTAGTTATTGCTAAGATTGAGCAATATTTTAACTGTCATTTCCCCTCTTCTTCTGGGAAACAGAAGGAAACTGGTAGGGTAAATGTCACCTAAGCCAAGATGATATGAAATTCAGGGAGGCTTATAACACCTTGGAGCTACCCAAACTGAGGAAGTTCTTTTATGTTTTAGGATGGGAAAAGGCTGGGTACACATTGAATTTTTAAAAAATTCTGGCCCATCCCTTTCAAAATTCTTCTGCTCTCAATGATACCTTCCAACAATCAGAATTATAAATGTATTTATTTTAACAGTGCTCAAAATACATACTTTTTGCCATCAATCACAGCTGACTTATGGTGACAAAAATGAGCCCCCAAGCATTGCTTTGAGAATTTGGGTGGGGAAAATGTACATCTAGAGAGCAGAAACTCCAAGGCAAAACCTGCCATGCATAGATGGCTGCCTGGATTCAACCCAGTATCCTGAGTGATTCTCTGTGACATGGTATTCTCCTTGTTGTTCTAATTGTCCCCATTACATTAAAGAGAACATTCTGTACTTCTGTGCATGCTACCAGTAGATCAAATCTTTCCACTCCTGGGAATTTGGCTTTAGCATTGAGTCATGTGATACAAGGCACAACAAAAATAGTTCTACTCTATAGGATATGGAAACAGATTTGGAGAGCAATCTTAAGAAGGTCTACACCAGACTAAGTACAATTTTATTCAATGGGGTTTATATCCAGGAAAATGTTCTTGGAGTTAGAGCCTTGTTACCTAGCCTTATCATCTTTCACTTGAGTGGGATTACTTTCAGCCAAACCTATGTGATCACACAGTGAAGACGTTCCTGTCATTCTAAAATCACTATTATGGAACATGTATTCATGTTTATTATTTAATCACATCAAACTGTGCAAGAACTCACTTGCCACCTTAACAGGACAATACAAAAATGCCCCCAATGTGACTGCCCATCACCACTCAGCTGAGCGACAGAAGGAAACTGACCAGCAAAATGGGGGACCTGATTGTCATACCCAATGTGCTGATGCAGCTTCTGCCATGACCTGAAAGTGACATAGTTGCTCAGGTTTAACCGTAGAGATTTGGGCGAGTGCTAAAGCGTTGCCCCCAATGTGATGGCGGCACTTCCAGGCCACACAAAAAGTTGCTTCATCATCTCAGGGATAGTAATGACACACCCCTGTCAGTTATTGCCTCCCCCATCTCCTGCCAGTTTCCAGGCCACCTTAAATCAGAAATCCACACCTTCTCATCCACACTTTTCCCAAACCCATTTTGAGTATGATCTTTAATGAAAGATTGTACCAAAGCAGGTTTTGGAAACTGCAGAGCAGAGCCAAGAGGTCAGGGGACTGCATGATGATGTCATAATAGAACCCTCCCCCTTCCAGTAGCAGTTTGGGAGGAATGCCAAGCAAGAACTCCATGTGGAAGTGATCTTTCTCTGTAGTAGTCTGATCTAACACTGATCATTGTAAATAATTTTTCTTTATTAGTATTTTTCATATAATTTCCTTTGATCAAAAAACCAATTACTTAGAACTTGTTTATCCTTCTTTTCCATGTTCTGCTGTTCAGATAATGTGAAGATGCACAGGTACAAGAGTCACTGGATTCACTTCAAATTAGGGCTGTCGATTCGGTTCATCCCGAACTGAAATACAGCCGAATTTTCCCCGATTCGATGGTTTTCAGTTCGGATGGAACCGAATTAAAAAAAGGGCGGGAAAATGACGAGCCAAATTTGGTGAGTTCAGGGCGATCGCCGAATAAATTCGGCAAATTCAGGGGCTCTGAAGCAGCAGCAGAACCGTCACTTGGTAAGCAACCAGCAGCATTCTCCCGCGGCCAATGGTGGCCAAGCCGGGTCTTCTCCTGGCCAATCAGAACAGGGATTCTCCCTTTTTTGAATTTGCCAGGACAATAGTAAAAAAAACTCCCGCCCTCCCACCCCCACTCGAGTCTGGATTCCTTCCATTTTGGTGGTGCTGCTCCGTCCTGACTCTGAGAGATCCTGATCCCGATTCCTGCTTACTGGAATAGGACTGGATTGGATTTACTTCTCGTTCCTGCTCCTGCTGGAAGACATCCACACAGTTTGATTTTGGGGGTTTTCCTCTATACCTTTTCTCCTGTGTGTGTGTGTGTGGAAGCAGATTCTCTGTGTGTGGGGGGCAGTTTCTGTGGGTGGGTGGGGAAGCCAAAGGGGGGTTGCCAGTTGTGCCGGGGCCTTGTGTTTGTGCCCCCTCACCTCTGCGGGAGTTACCATTGTGCTTTTTTTCTGCCAGTGCCCAGTCCTCGCCTGGAGTTGAGCTGGCCCATGTGGCGGTGCGCTAGTGTGAGTCTCTCCCTCTGCTCGCCAACCGCCATGCCTCCTCCTTGGGTCATTTGTGCTTCCTGCTTTGAGCAGAGCTGTACTGGTGTTTTTATAGCATATGCATAGCTAGCATGCCTCTCTGTTCCTTTCCATGGTCGCTCGTGTGTTGCTTTGCATTGCAATGGTTAGCAAACTACCTCCACAAAGCCCCCCACCCAGAGCCAAGAGAAGCCACTCCTTATGCATAGCTAGCGTGCGCCTCTGTCCCTTTCCATGGTTTGCAAACTCCCAAGGTCGCGTCACGTGTTGCTTTGCATGGTTTTGCAAACTCCGAGTCCAAAGAGTCTATTTATTTCTATTCATTTCAATGGGCTGATCATGGGGGGAACCCCTTCCGGGCCCCATAACTCAGGATTCCAGGCCCCAATCTTCACCAAACTTGGGGGTTCTTGCAAGAAGGGTCCCCTGAAGCAACACCAAACGTTTGGTGCCTCTGCCTCTAAAAATGCCCCCCGTAGCCGCAGAAAGGTGCGAATGTGTTTTTAATGGCTTTAAACGGCCGAATTTATTTCGCAAATTCCAACCTTGGTGCCGAATTGCATGGATCCGAATCAGGGGGAGTTCGGACTTTGGCATTTCCTGAATAAAAATGGGCCGAATTTAGCCGAATCCCAATTTTACCGAATTTTTTTTTCAACAGTGCTACTTCAAATGTTGAACAAGTAAACATAATTTAAAGGCTACTACACTAATGGTCACAGTGACTTCTGTAGGACTTCACACATTAAAAAAAACTTGCATAGAATTACTGCTTGTAATTATACCATATTGAATAGTTAAAATATCTCTTTCCAGCACTGTTGACTCTCCATTGTTGACTCTCCCTGCTGAGCAAAAACCAACATGGCTTTTGTAAAGATAGGGCCTGTCTCACTAACCCTTTAGAGTTTTTTTAAAGTGTCAACAAGTATGTGGACAAGAATTAGCCTGTGGACATTGTCAAAAGCCTTTTGGAAATCCAAATACACAAAGTCCCCCAACAAAGACTGCTAAGCAAACTTCATGGTCATGGGATAAGAGGACAAGACCTCTTATCCCATGATAAGAGGACAAGTTCTCTTATGGATTGAGAGCTGGCTGAAAAATTGGAAGCAGAGAGTAGGAATAAATGGTCAGTTCTCACAGTGGAGGGATGTGAGCAGTGGAATCCCTCAGGGATCTGTGTTGGGACCTGTGCTTTTTAACCTGTTCATTAAGGACCTGGAGCTGGGGGTAGGGTTGCCAGGTCCCTCTTAGCCACCGGTGGGAGATTTTGGGGGTGGAGCCTGAGGAAGGTGGGGTTTGGGGTGGGGAGGATTTTAAGGCCATAGAGTCCAATTTCCAAAGCGGCCATTTTCTCCAGGTGAACTGATCTCTATCAGCTGGAGATCAGTTGTAATAGCAGGAGATCTCCAGCTAGTACCTGGAGGTTGGCAACCCTAGCTGGGGGAAAACAGTGAGATAGCCAAGTTTGCAGATGATACCAAATTATTTAGGGTGGTTAAAACAGAAATGGACTGTGAAAAACTCAAAAAGGATCTCTCTAAACTGAAAGAGTGGGCATTAAAATGGCAGATGCAATTCAATGTGAACAAGTGGAAAGAAATGCATATTGGGGCAAAAAAATCCCAACTTCATATGTACACTGATGGGATCTGTGCTGGCAGTGACAGACCAAGAAAGTGATCTTGGGGAGGTAGTGGATAGCTCGATGAAGATGTCAACCCAGAGTGCGGCTGCTGTAAAAAAGGCAAATTCCATGCTGGCCATAATTAGACAAGGAATAGAGAATAAAACTGCTGCTATCATACTGTCTTTGTGCACATCTATGGTGAGACCACACTTGGAATACTGTGTACAGTTCTGGTCACCACACCTTAAAAAAGGATATTTCAGAGCTTGAAGAGGTGCAGAAAAGAGCAACCAAAATGATCAGGGGGGCTAGAGCAACTGGAAAGAAGGAGGTTAAGGGGAGACATGATAGAGGTCTATAAAATTATGCATGGCTTGGAGAGAGTGGACAGGGATAAGCTTTTCTCCCTCTCTCATAATACTAGAACGTGGGGTCATCTGCTGAAGCTGAAGGGTGAGAGATTCAAAACTGATAAAAGGAAATATTTCTTTACACAATGCATAGTTAATTGTGGAACTCCCTGCCCCAGGATGGGGTGATGGCTGCCAACTTGAAAAGCTTTAAGAAGGGAGTGGACATGTTAGTGGAGGGTAGGGCTATCCATGGCTACTAGTAAAAATGGATACTAGTCATGATGCATACCTATTCTCTACAACATCAGAGGAGCATGCCTGTGAAACACAGACAGGATACTGCTGCAGTCGTCTATCGTCTTGTTTGTGGGCTTCCTTGAGGCACCTGGTTGGCCACTGTGTGAACAGACTGCTGGACTTGATGGACCTTGGTCTGATCCAGCATGGCTTTTCTTATGTTGTTATGAATATCACACTTCATGTTTCTATCAAAGTAGGGTCTGGTTCCCAAAAGCTTATGCCACAATACATTTGCTATTATTTAAAGTACCATGAGACTCTTTATTGTTCTAGCTCCAACAGACTACAACTGCAATCATAAACAGAGTTGTGTCCTTCTGAATGGGCTTAGAAGGATGTAACTTTTCTTAGGATCGTACTGTAGCATAGCCACTGTTCTGGAACCTGTTTTCCTATTATATTACATTTCATTTGCCCTGTAAGAATATTTCTGTGTTCCAAATCTTCTATTTTTTCTTATTTTTCTATTTCCCTATTTCCCTCTTTTTCTTCTGTACCCTGAAAAATAATAATTAAAAAACAAACAAATCTTCTTTGAGCCTTAACTTCTTACTGATTTTTTTACAGCAAGAATACATTTTATTAAAACTGTGTTCTGACTGTAGGATGCCTGAAAGTACTGCCAAACTTGCAATTTCATTAATGTGATCGTTATAAGCAAGTCATCCAATATCTTTCTAAAATAATTCTGTCTATTATCTCAAACACAGCTCTTTATTTATTGAGTGCAATCTAGCAGCATTCTGTGCGATGCAGCCAAAGTTCAGGACTCATAAGTTACTTTTGATTTCAAAGAGTGATGGAAGCATGTGCTTAAACCTTTCCTATTACAATCAATGAGACTTTAAAGTAAGGTTGGCTGGATTGTGCCAAAACTGTTCATTAATTAATTAAAGCACTTAGTTCTAAGGTACCCAAGCTCAGGGATGGACTTTCAGGGAACTTTCCAATGGGCCACTGCTTTGGAGGGCTGCAGGTATGCAGGAGAAATCAGAGTGAAACTCCAGTAGCTGCAGGGGACACCCAGTTCATACCTAGCAGTGGTACTAACTTGGGTTAGCATAATAATACCTTTGCACTCTAACAGGCTATTTGCCAGCATAACTTGTACACTGATGGAACTCTGAAGGGGAAAACTGGAGAATCAGTGGGAGATGAGTGGATCCTATGCTCTATCAGGGGTGGCTATATTGCTGACTTTGGCATAATATTACATCTCCCAAAATGTTGGTATAAATTAAAATACTTCCCTGTGGAGTCAATTGAAGTTCCCAGAACTACAATGGAGTACAGGATTACAGTGAACTCTGCAGCCAATCACAGCACTTCGCTAGGAATACATATGCTATGCATAAGCTAAGGAACACAGTTCTCTTATACCAGGGGTGGGGAACCTTTTTTCTGCCAAGGGCCATTTGGATATTTATAACATCATTTGTGGGCCATACAAAATCATCAACTTAAAAATTAGCCTGCTATATTTGGTCAAACATTTAGTCAAGAGGCATGACCAGAGATGGCTTCGAGTGTCTACCACATAGAGTGACTTGCCTTTGAGCTCTACCATCCCCAGCTGGGCCCAAGAGATTCAGGCAAGGCAGCAAACACAAGATGGAGTGAGCGACAAGCCACTTGGGGCTTGTAGGCAAAGGAGCCCAGTTCAATAACTTTCCCTCCCTACGCATCTTTTGCAGGACTTAGAGGGGAAAGAACCAGAAGGGAGAGGGGGTACCGACCAAGCCCCAAGCAGGCAGCTGCCCAGATGACCTCCCCACGTGGGCAAGCAGGCAGGCATCCAACCAGTGGCGCACTCGCCCACTTGGTGGCACAGGATGGTCTGTTGCACCAGCCGGGCGTAGCTGTCCAGCTGCACGCCAGGGTTGCTCCTGCTCCACTTGGTCAGGGCCGGATTCTACAGCCGGCTCCTGCTACCTCCGCCTGCAGAGATGAAATGAGGACACGCTGGCTAAGAACTCCCCCCCCCCGCACATTGTGGCCCTGCTTTCTTTAACCCCTCCATTGTCGCCACTTCCGCCCCCAGCCCTCTTGTAGTACAGAGGGAATACGTTTCTCCATAGCCTGGATGAGAAAGGGTTAACACAGTTTCTTGGGCGGTCCTAGCTGTTCCATAGCTAATGACTCTTCTGCAAGGGGGAAAGAAGGTTCCTTTTCTCAGCAAAACAAACTCACATCCACCTTGATTTTGCAAGCCTTATACAGCCCCCGGGCCTGACGTTCCCCACCCCTGTCTTATACAGTAATCAAGCCTGGAAGATAAGTGAATCCACTGCACTAGGGCCTGGGAATGTCAGTGGGTCAGCCTAGTCTCTCTTTAAAAAACAATATATTGTAAAGTGAAATTGTTTCTCCAGTCGATATTCCATATGGTGTAGCAAATGCATCAATATATCTAATTCTCAACATGGCCCCATCTATGGATACTTAAATCCAGAGACTGGGGCCATGGATAAACCAGACAACTTTCTACAAACCTGAGAAAACCCCCAAGTTTGCAGGGAAAAAAATCTGAAATCTTAAAAAAAATAGTAATACTTGGGGGGTTAAGTCCACCCCCAAATTATAAAAGCAGCCCTGTAAGAAAAAAGAAAAAATGCCCTTAGTGGCTGTTGCTAGGTAACCATGACAGTATACATTATATGATATGCTCTTTATGTATTTTTGTATCCTATTTACATGTGTTAAAATAGTGTTTGACTGCATGTTGCCACAACCCAGAGCACTAGAAACATTTCATTGCACATATGGCAATACTAATTTCTCTGTTCACAGAAATGGATGCAGAAGCTGTACATGTGCCTTGTACGGAAGCCTTAGCAAGTGAGCAAACTCTCTAGCGAGGCATATTCTTTTCTGCCACCAATGATCTGTACAATCAGGATGACTAGTAGTGAGTATGTAACTCTCTTTTTGCTTCTGTTCTAAATTATTTTATTATGGCCTTTCTAACACAAGATTTATTACAACTGGACATTCATGTTGAATGCATTTTCCTGCATGACTCTAAGAACATTAAAACCAGTTCCTGCAGGACTGATCTTGATTCAAGAATGTAACATAGCTATTGACAGTGAAAGGAAAACATTCATTAAGAATGAGAAATAAAAGTTGTGTGGTGTTGTCAGCCCTTGGCCCACAGAACCAGAAATCACCACAAAGTCGTATAGAGTCCAAACAGGTGGATTTTACTGATCAAATAGGCATACAGTGCAAACGAATAAAATGACAGCTATGAAAGGCTCACTAGCTGGGAGATATTATAAGGCAGGAAAGGCGGGAGATTACACGCAGGAATACAGTTTCCCAGGAGCTGAGTTCCCAGGCTTAGGCTTAGGCATGCGACCTTGGGGGGCAGACAATACAGCACAGAGACAGAGGCAATAACGAAACCGAGATAGCAGCCTGACATTCTGCTCCCCTCAAGGCCCCCTCCCAGTTCGCAAGGGGGCTGGCCTGTTCGGGTAAGCAATGTGAAAGGCGTCAATGAGGTCGGGGGCGGAGACATCCCGTGCGCGCACCCATTCGTCATAGGCAGGGGGGAAATGTTTCCAACGAACTAGATACTGGAGAGTACCATGGTGAATACGGGAGTCAAGGATCTTGGAGACTTCGAAGTGTTCTTCCCCCCCCACCATGATGGGTTGCGCAGGCGGTGGGTCCGGATGCCACCGTGGAGAAGCAACATGGGGTTTGAGGAGGCTTATGTGGAAAACAGGATGCACACGCCTCAAAGATTTGGGGAGAGCCAGTTCCACTGTGACAGGGTTTATGACCCGAGTAATGGGGAAAGGGCCAATGAATTTGGCGCTGAGTTTATGGCACGGTTGGGTGGACCGGAGGTTTTTGGTGGAAAGGTAAACCAAAGCACCCACTTGCAGATCACCCCCGGGGGAGCGATGTTTGTCAGCTTGCGCTTTGTATTTACGTTTGGCCCGGTCGAGGTTGCTAACGAGCCAGGGCCACGTGGTACGGAGGGCGTGTGCCCAGGAGGCAATGTCGGGGTTCCCCTCCCCCTCTACATCATCTGTAGGAACGATGGGACTGAAATCTTGTCCATACACAGCAAAAAACGGGCTAAAACCTGTGGATTGATGCATGGCATTATTGTAGGCATATTCTGCTAAAGGTAGCAGTTCCACCCAGTTATCTTGGTGGTAGTTAACATAACAACGCAAATAACATTCGAGTACAGCATTGACACGTTCAGTTTGACCATCAGTTTGAGGATGGTATGCACTAGACAATCCCTGTTCCACCCCCACCAACTTGAGGAAAGCTTTCCAAAACTTAGAAACGAAACCACTTCCGCGGTCACAAATTATTTTACGCGGAAACGAATGTAAACGAAATATATGCGTCACGAAGAGGCGGGCCAGTTTCTGAGCAGAGGGGATCCCTGCACATGGAATCAAATGTATTTGCTTAGAAAACAAATCAGTAACAACCCACAACACAGTTTTACCCCCACTGAGAGGGAGATCAGTCATGAAGTCCATAGTGATCACTTCCCAAGGTTTGCTGGGCGTTTCAAGAGGTTGTAGCAGTCCCGGGGGTTTGCCCTGCGATCGTTTCGCAGCGGCACAAACGGGACAGCTGCGGATGAAGGAGTCAATGTCGGAACGCATTCCCCCCCACCAGAACTGTCTGCGCAATAAGTGAAGGGTCTTCAGAAACCCAAAGTGCCCAGCTGTTTTGGCTCCATGAGCTAAATGTAAAACGTCCTTCCGGAGAGCTTTGGGTACATACAATTTTGAGTCTTTGTACCAGGACCCCCCTTGTTCCAAAACACCAGGAGGTAGGGTATGAGCGGAACGTTCTAAAAGGCACTGGTCCCGAAGGACAGTTAAAAAGGATTCGGAGATGGGGAGTTTGGAGGGAGCCCCCCCGTCGGTTCTGGAGATCTGAGAAATAGTTATAGGGCTAGTGCTTACGTGTGGCGGCGCGCAGACTGCAGGCGGCTGAGCGGTCGGAGGGGTAGGAGGGGCGGGAACTCCGGTCTGTTGCGGTGGCGGCTGGGCAGCCGGTTGGGCTGGCGGAGCTTGCGAGGTGTGTTGATGCTGGGATCGGGTTTGCACAGCCAGCATAGGTAGGGCCCCACGTTGCATAGGGGTGAACAGAGAGTTGGTGGGTCTTTCGAGTTTTACCGGATATTGTGGTAAACGGGAGAGGGCATCCGCGAGAACGTTCTGCTTCCCAGGGACGTGCTTCAGGGTGAAACGGAACTGAGCAAAGAACTCCGCCCACCGTTGTTGTTTCGCCGATAGCTTATGGGACCCCGTGAGGGCAGCTAGATTTTTGTGATCGGTCCAAACTTCAAAGGGTATTTTAGACCCTTCCAAGAATTGCCGCCATAAAGTCAGTGCATGATGAACTGCAGAGGCCTCTTTCTCCCAGATGGGCCAGTTTAATTGAGCGTGCGCAAATTTTTTTGAAAAGTAAGCGCAAGGGTGAAGAAGACCGTCCGGTCCTTGCTGGAGGAGAGCCCCTCCCATGGCTACATCGGAAGCATCGACTTGCACAATGAACATTTGATTTGGGTCTGGGTGCCGTAGCACCGGCTCCGAAGTGAAGAGGCGTTTGAGGGCCAGAAAGGCGGCTTGGCACTGCTCAGTCCATAGGATCTTTGCGGAGGGCAAGGCAGCCGAGCTTACTTTTCCTTTAGTTTTCAGCAGGTCCGTAATGGGTAGAGCCACTTGGGCGAAGTTAGGGATGAATCCCCGATAGAAGTTTGCAAATCCCAGAAATTGCTGTACTTGCTTACGGTTGGTGGGGGGAGTCCAATCGAGGACGGCTTGGACTTTGGCGGGGTCCATGCGAAGACCTTGGTGGGAGATGATGTATCCCAAAAACGTGAGTTTGCTTTGGTGAAATTCACACTTAGCTAGTTTAGCGAACAGTTGATGGTTACGCAGGCGTTGTAGAACTTCTCTGACCAGAGTCACATGCTCGTCCATAGTTTTCGAATAAATGAGAATGTCATCTAAGTAGACCACCACCCCACGATATAGAAGGTCATGTAGGATTTCATTGATGAGTTGCATGAAGACCCCCGGGGCCCCTTTTAATCCGAACGGCATTACAAGGAATTCATACATTCCGAAACAGCTAGAGAAGGCAGTGAGGTGTTCATCTCCTTCGCGGATACGGACTCGGTAGTAGGCTTCCACCAAGTCTAATTTAGAGAACACACGGCCTTCCTGTAATTGTCCCAAAATATCCGATATTAATGGGATAGGATAGGCGTTGGTCTGGGTAACCGCATTGAGCTTTCTGAAGTCAATGCACAGGCGAAGGTCGCCCTCTTTTTTCCGGACGAAAAACGCGGGGGCCGAGTTTGGGGCATTCGAAGGGCGAATGAACCCTCTGGCGAGGTTTTTGTCCAAAAAGTCCCGGAGGACAGTGCGCTCGGAAGCGCTCATAGGGTAAATCTTACTTTTGGTTAATGTGCAGTCCTTTACTACTTCAATCGCACAGTCTGAGGCCCGGTGGGGGGGTAAGGCATCACATTCCTTAAGGTCGAAGACATCTTCAAAGTCCCGGTATACAGCGGGTAGAGCCGGTGGTACTGGGGCAGTAGAGGTTAACGCTGGAACGGGCGGAAATGGCAGAGCAAAGTTTTGCCGATGCTGGTCGCAGGTGGGACTAGCGAAAGAAATAGTGTCTGTTTCCCAATCAATACTGGGACTATGTCCTTTAATCCAGTTAATTCCCAAGACCACTTCAAATCGGATAGGGGCTATAGTGAAGTCTATTTGTTCCCAGTGGGAACCAATTCCCATTGCTACCCCTATGGTACGATGATCAACTGGACCCCCCTGGAATTGGCTCCCGTCCATTTGAGCAAATTGGACGGGGGCGGGTAAAGCCTCTGAGTCGGCTCTGAGGGCAGCAAACGTGGCTTCGCTTATGAGAGTGCGACAGCAACCGGAGTCAATTAGTGCTTTGACGGGGATTTGGGGACCTCCGTTAAGTTGTTGTAAAACTGCATCTACGTAGACGGTGGAGTCCACTTCTTTGATTTTGGTAGGAGCATTCGGTTTGATAGGAAGATCCTGAGAGGTCTGTGGAGATGCTCCATTCACCACAGACCGGAGCCGTTTTTTGACAAGTCGAGGGGAGATTCCAGGTTTAAGGCTGGAGAAATCCAAGGGTTTTCCTCATCCGAAGAGGGAAAGCTGTCCCCCAATGGGGCACTTGTAATCCGAGACCCGGCGGGGTCGTTGGAAGCAGGCAGGGAGGCTGGGTCCCCGGCATGGAGTGCAGAGGGTGTGGGCCTTCCCGGAGCTGCGCTGCGGGTGGCCGCGGTGCCTCTGCGTGGTGGACGACCTCGGGCGCGGGTTGTCGTGCTGGGACGAAATAATTCCTGGCGGCGTGGGCAAACGGCTGCAAAGTGGCCCATTTCTCCGCATGTAAGACAGGCACCCCTCTGAAATCGGACTTCACGTTCCTGGAGCGGACGTGGGGGATTTCGTGGGACGAGCAGTGGTGCCTTGGGTTGAGGCTTTTGGGTGCCCTTCTCCTTGTGCTTTTGACGGACGAGAGAAATAAAGCGGCGGCGGCTTTCCACTTCCTCGGCTAATAGGATCCAGCCTTCGAGGGTATCGGGATCGCCCCGCATGTAAGACCAGTTCAGAATGTCAGGATGCAAGGCTTCCCTGAAATGATGGATTAGGGTGGTCTCGGGCCAACCTACAATTTTACTTGCCAGTCGCTGAAATTCATCGGCAAATTCCCGAACTGTAGCAGAGCCTTGTTTTAATTGTAAAAGTTCCGTTTTGGCTCTTTCTCCCAGGAAGGGGTCCTCAAACCTCCTTCTCAGGGCAGTCATGAAGTTGTTGAGGGAACGAATCGCACGAGAGCGGGTGTCAAACTGGAGGACCATCCAGTCAGCCGCTTTGCCTGTCAGGAGGGAAGCTACGTACCGCACCCGGCTATCTTCCGTGGGGAAGAGTTGACCTTGTTCTCGCATATAACTGTCCACTTGATGCAAGAAACACGGCAAAGTCTCAAGAGATCCGTCATACGTAGTCCTCAATTTGAGTTGCTTCCAAGGGCCGGGCGCGGGCTGACCCGGTTGCACGGGTGGTCCGGGCGGAGGAGCAACAGGAGCTCCAGGAGGCAAGGGTGGAGCAGGCACATTAGCAGGTGGTTGCGCGGGTGGTCGGAGCGGAGGAGCAACAGGAGCTCCAGGAGGTAAGGGTGGAGCAGGCACATTAGCGGGTGGTTGTACGGGTACCGCCTGACCCGGTATCGGAACGGGCTGTCTCTGAGCTATCAGGGTTTGTTGTAATTGCCTGTTCTCGTGAAGCATAAGTTCCATTACTTCTTGGAGTTGATCCACACGGTCGGAGAGCTCCCGATTCTGGGCTCGTAAAAGATGAACCTCCTCACTTGGGCCCCCAGTAAGATGAGGCTTACTGGTTCGGAAGCTCGTGGCCCATTGAGAGCTATCCCCATATAAATCCTCGTCTTCAGACTCATCTGAGTCTCGACGTCGGTCAGCCAAACGGCGTGCGCGTTGGGTCGTACGCGACGGGACAAACGCCGGGGAAAAGGTGAGACCTGATAGTCCCAGTACATAGTCCTTGGGGCGCGTGTCCACGTTCGCCTGATTCCTTGCTGCAGCCGCCCTGGCTGCTTCCGCCGCCTCTCTCTCTCTTGCGACCCTAGCCGCTTCGGCGGCTTGCTGATCCGCAAGAACTTTGGCGTTCTCAAGTCTTAGGGCAGCCTCTGCCGTAATGCGCGGCAAAAGTTCTGTCTCGAGGAGCAAGAGTATGGGGTCAGGTTCCCCGCCCAGCAGAGGTTGTACTCGAACCGCCAGTGCGGATGCCTCGGCTCCAAACGTCGGGGTCAAAACTTGAGCCAAGGTGGCTACCGGGGTGTCCTTTGTACATTCCACAAGGAGAAGAGCGGTGCTAATAGCGACTCGCTTGGCCTCAGCCTGGCAGCTGGCCGCATCCGGGATCAGGGAAAAACCCTCCGGTGGGGCTCCCGCCATGGTAGAAAGAGTTTGTCGAGAAATAAGATTATCCAGAAGTCCAGTTAATATTTGTAAATCCTCAGTCGCCAATCGGGCATCGTCCAGTAATTGATCCAAGTCCTGAAGATCTAAACGAGCATCAGTATCCTCCGATGTTAACATCCAGAGACGTCCTGTAAGAGATTGCCACTGCGCGTGTACCAGTCCCCTCAAGCGGCAAACCTCTCGGTTCGTCCGGAAAAGTTCAGCAATTAAGTCCTGTAACAGAGTAGGGTCCTCTGAGAAGGGCTCCAGGGTAGTAGATCACCTGGAGAGCTGCACAGCTCCCATCCAAGTGGCAGGCGAACCCCCCTGGGCTCCAGCCTGGCTAGGAGAACGGTGAAGATGTGTGATAGCTGTCATAATGTCAGCCCTTGGCCCACAGAACCAGAAATCACCACAAAGTCGTATAGAGTCCAAACAGGTGGATTTTACTGATCAAATAGGCATACAGTGCAAACGAATAAAATGACAGCTATGAAAGGCTCACTAGCTGGGAGATATTATAAGGCAGGAAAGGCGGGAGATTACACGCAGGAATACAGTTTCCCAGGAGCTGAGTTCCCAGGCTTAGGCTTAGGCATGCGACCTTGGGGGGCAGACAATACAGCACAGAGACAGAGGCAATAACGAAACCGAGATAGCAGCCTGACAGGTGTTCTGTTACTGTCACTGAGTGTTTAGTGATTCGTAGCTGTGGTTTAGTGATTCGTAGCTGTGGTTCTATTCCTTGGCTCCACCATCAACCAATAGGGAGACTGCAGCCAAGAAATCAGAAGGAGATTGAGACTGGGAAGGGCAGCCATGAAGGAGCTAGAAAATATTTTGAAGTGTAAGGATGTGTTACTGGCCACCAAGACTAGATGAATTCATGCCATCGTATTCCCTATTACTATGTATGGGTGTGAAAGCTGGATAGTGAAGAAAGCTGATAGGAAGAAAATAGATTTTTTTGAAATTGTGTGTTGGAGGAGAGTGTTACGGATTCCATGGACTGCCAAAAAAACAAATCAGTGGGTTATAGATCAAATCAAGCCTGAACTGACCCTAGAAGCTAAAATGACTAAACTGAGGCTGTCGTATTTTGGTCACGTCATGAGACGACAAGAGTCACTGGAAAAGACAGTCATGCTAGGAAAAGTTGAGGGCAGCAGTAAAAGAGGAAGACCCAACAAGAGATGGATTGACTCAATAAAGGAAGCCACAGCCTTCAATTTGCAAAATCTGAGCAAGGCTGTCAAAGACAGGACATTTTGAAGGACTTTCATTCATAGGGTCGCCATGAGTCGGAAGCGACTTGACGGCACTTAACACACACACACACACACACACACACACAGCTGTGGTTTCCAAGACAGTAGTAATGTTCTGAATAATGTAACGAATGGTTTCCTGCTGTAACAGAACTGAAACTTTCACTTTGCAAAGGTAAAACAAACTCATAACTACTAGCTAGGCCACAGGATTCTAAATGAAATTATTTATATATCTAATGCTGAACCTGGTCCAGAGAACATCAAAAGAACATGGCCAAGTACAGAAAGGGAGGGGGATACAAACTAGTGCAGGATGCCAGGTTTGTATCAACAAAAACAATCTAAACAAAACTCTAAAATGATTGCCTGTTACATTTAGTTTCCCCTAAGGCCGTGTTGGCAAACCTATGGCACGGGTGCCACTTCCGGCACGCGTAGCCCTTTCTGCCGGCACTCACGGTTCCTCCAATCCGCTGGCCTTTCCGGCTCTGCCCCACCCCGGATGGGGGAGGCTGTAGCCCAGGGGTGGGGAACCTCCGACATCATTGGCGGTGGCCCCCGGACTCTCCCACAGAAGCTGCCGCCATTGCTGCCGCTGGAGCGTGCGCGGCCAGCCAGGCGGGTGGGAGAGCGGGGAACAGAAGCCGAGCGCCCACACTCGGCATGGCTGGCGGCTTCTCCGGCGCCCTCTGGGCCTGTGCGGGCGGAGGGGCATGGCTGGTCAGTGGGTGCGAAGGAGGCGCCCTCTGCCCCACCCTGCTCGCCTCTCACAAGCCTGCCGCCGCGCCCCACCGAGTGGCAAATCCAAGGCAAAACCTCCCATGCATAAATGGCCTCTTTCTTTTTCTGTCTCCCTCTGTCCTTTTCTTTCTCTCCCTTGCTCCATTTCTTTCTCCCTTTCTCTCTCTTTTTCTTTCTTTCTTTCTCTCCCTCCCTTCCTTCCCTTTCCCCCTCCCTTCCCTTCTTTCCTTCCTTCCTTCTTTCCCTCCAGCGGCTTCTCCAGCACCCTCTGGGTCTGTGCGGGCGGAGGGGCGTGCAGTCCTATTCCACCTTTGAAGTGCCCACAAGCTATCCTCCAAACACCTTTCCATTTGTCTTGATATGTAGAGAGAAAACACTAAGGAACTAGTTGCCAATCTCCAGGTACTAGCTGGAGATCTGCTATTACAGGTGATCTCCAACCAATAGAGATCAGTTCCCCTGGAAAAAATTGCCACTTTGGCAATTGGACTCTATGGCACTGAAGTCCTTCCCCAAACCCTGCCCTCCTCAGGCGCCACCCCAAAAACCTCCCACTCCTGGCGAAGAGGAACTTGGCAACCCTAGCCTCTCCCTCTGGGCCCCCTCTGGGGGTGGTATTCAGGTTAAATTGCCGCATTGGCACTTGGCAATAAATAAGTGGGTTTTTGGTTGCAGTTTGGGCACTCGGTCTCTAAAAGGTTCGCCATCACTGCCCTAAGGCATCTAATAGTTCTGAAAATTATTTTATTGGGGTACATCTTCAACACTATTTTCCTAACCAGCGTGGTGTGGTTAGAGTGTGAATCTAAACATTGCCCCTCAAAAGGGTTAACGTCTGCAACTTTAAGAGAAGACTATTAACTGAGATATCTCAGTGGCAATTATGGAGTTGCTAGGCAATCACAAAAAACATTGCTAAGACTTTTGCACGTGAGTTAGATAGGAATAAGAGAATGAAGCTACTTAGTAGGCCTGTGCATATTGGTAAATCCAAACTGAAAATACACCTGAAATTAGCCGTTTCAGCAATATTCAGGCTTATTTTTGGCTGAATACTAATACATGAGAATCTGCCTGAAGCCAAACAGATTATTCCCAAGAAGCCAAATAGATATTCTGCTTTTCCGGGTTTTGACTAGTTGGCTTTGCTCAGATGCACGGCTCTGTGCCTTCTCCCATTTTTCTATCTTTGACTGGTTTTGTTTGGACCATATAGTTGGAGCCCTTTTGAGGTAGGGGTTGTGTTATCAGAGCCACCTTGGTCTGACCAACCTTCCAGGTTAGGAGATCTCCTGCTAATTCAAGTGATCTCCAGCCGATAGAGATCAGATCACCTGAAGAAAAATGGCCACTTTGGCAATTGAACTCTATGGCATTGAAGTCCCTCCCCCCCCCAAACCCCGCCCTCTTCAGGCTTTGCCCCCGAAATCTCCCACCGGTTGAGAAGAGGGACCTGGCAACCCTATTCCAGGTACATCACCCAACAGAAGCATAGCAGAAGGATCATTTAAAAGACGGGGCTCACCCGGTCCGGTCCAGAGGATATAGCCTCCAACTAAAAGCATGACTTTTAACAGCTGCTGATCAGGCTTCTGAAGAAGACTCCCTCACCCGCACGGATGAGCAATCTCCTTCAGAAGAGCTGCCTTGGTCGAGACTTCTGCTGGCTCTGATATCAACCCCCCCCCCATGAAAACTGCTTTCAAACTGAGGGTCACCCTGAGTAGTGGCTTCATTTTCCTGTACATCTTTTGAAAACAGAAAACAGATGACTATATTAAAGTACTGTTCACAGGAAGTCATTTGCCCGCAAAAGAAATGTTCTCTGTGCCTTATTTTTCTTTCATCTAAGACATATTCCTCAGTTTGGAAGCTAATTTGCATGGACATCATGCAAAATGACCCAGAATTCACTGCCAGAGGATGTAGTGATGCCCACAGGCTTTAAAATGCAATTAGACTGGAACATAGAGGATAGGTATATCAGTGGCTACCAGCCATGGTGACTAAAGAGAACCTCCACATTCAGAAGCTGTAAACCTCTGAATATCACTGCCAGGAGACAACATCAGGGGAAGACCTCAGCCTCTATGCTTTCAATAGTAACTGGTTGACCACTCTGTGAGACAGGATGGTGGACTAGATGGACCACTTGCCTGATCCAATAGGACTCTTCTTACGTTCTTAACTATCTTCTTCCTCCACACACTGGCTTTCCAATATACCAACATCTTCACAGGTAAACAATGTGGGGGTTTTGGAATGCCAAAAAGATTGCCTTCCTTTCTAATTATCATTTGAATTGTTTTTGTTTAAAAAAACAGTTACAAAATTTAGATACATTCTATTGGATGGGTACATTAATCAGTGATAGATTTAAAAGAGGTGTGGAGTTGTAAGAAGAATTGGATTTAGAATAAACCAATTAAATGAATAAACCTTCTGGGGATTTTTCATGAAGATTGTTCTTCTTTATACTGAAAACAAGAGGATGGTTTTATTCCTCTTCTTAGGTTTGGGTCTGCACTAAATTCTCCATCAGTAGAAAAGAACTTGCCTGCCTGCCTCCTACCACCACAGCTCACTGATTTGCATGAAATACTGTTTATGGGGGATAACATGGGGGTGTCTGCTGCGGGAAGCAAGGATTGGCAGAAATTGCTAATTTAGTGTGGATGAACCCCGTCGCCCACTCATTATACTCAGTCACACAGCTCATTCAAGTATATAGTGACGTATAGAGAAAAAACCACAATAGAAAAACCACAACAAAAAACACAACAGTGAACAAAGTAAGCATTCTGGTGAATTTCTGTACTAAAATATTAATATGATTCTGTGTGTGTGAGTGCCATCAAGTCGCTTCTGACTCATGGTGACCCTATGAATCAATGTCCTCCAAAACGTCCTATCTTTAGCAGCCTTGCTCGGATCTTGCAAATTGAGGGCTGTGGCTTCCTTTATAGAGTGAATCCATCTCTTGTTGGTTCTTCCTCTTTTCCAATTAGGCACGGGAGGTTTTGCTCTGGAGAAGATGCACAGGATCCCAATGTTCACAAAACCTGGGGGGTATCTTAAGAACACTGGTCTGAAACTCCGCTCAAAGTTTGGGATCTGCACCCCCAAAAATGCGCCCCCTGCAGCCATGGAAAGAGAAAAGGGGGGAGGCGATATTTCTACCCCCACTGAACCCATCTTTACAAAACTTGGGTAGTATCTTAAGAATAATTCACTGAAGCTATGCTAAAAGTTTGGGGGCTATATCCCCAAAAAAGCGCCCCCTGCAGCCACATAAATGGAAAAAGGGGGGAGGGAAAAGGGGGAGAGCCCATATCTCGAGACCCCCTGACCCAATGTTTACAAAACTTGGGGGGTATCTTAAGAACACTGGTCTGAAACTCTGCTCAAAGTTTGGGATCTGTACCCCCAAAAATGCGCCCCCTGTAGCCATGGAAAGAAAAGGGGGGAGCCCATATCTCGGGACCCCCTGACCCAGTGTTTACAAAACTTGGGGGGTACCTTAAGAAGCTTCATCTGAAGCTCCAGTGAAAGTTTTGTGTCTGTACCCCAAAAAATACGCCCCCTGCAGCCACAGAAAGGAGCGAATGTGCACAAGCACCCCCCCCACACACACACACGAGGATTTCGCTCTCTCTCTCTCTCTCCCTGGCCGGGCCACACATCAGCTGATTCCTCCAGTACTCAATCCTGACTGATTGACCAGAAGAAGACCCAGCTTGCCCACCGATTGGCCGGGGGAGGAGAATGCTGCTTACTGAAGGTTATGCTGCTTACTGACGGCCGAATTTGCCGAATTTATTCACGAACTCACGAACTCGCTGAATTCGCCCCCCCCCCGGTTGCCCATCAGTTTTGAGTTCGGTTCCTCCCGAACTAAAAACCACCGAATCAGGCGAAATTCGGCTGATTTTCAGTTCGGGCCGAACCGAATTGACAGCCCTAATCTAAATCTTAATACTATCGTGTTTGTTGAGAAGCGATATGCAGAAGGGAGCTTTGACTCTTGAAAGCTTATATCTTGAAAATCTTGTTGTTCTCTAAGGTTCTACTGGACTCGAGTCTAGGTGTTCTACACGGTGTTCTACATGGCAACCCTCTGAAACTAGGATCTGGGTGACCCAGAATCAAATCCCTTCTCTGCCATGGACGCTTGCTGACCTTGGAACAGTTGTACACTTTCAATTTAATCTATCTTACAGGTTTGTTGTAAGGATGAAATGGAGGAAAGGAGAACAATGTAAGCTGCTTTGGGTCCCCCATTCCCTGAAGACAACATCCACCAATGGAGAACTCTGAGAAATATTTAAGCAAATGATTCTCTTTGACAACTTGCCTTGCACCAGTTATGTGTAATGTCATGAAGAAAAGCTGATTAGCCTACATTTCCTCTAGCTTTTGGATCCCTGGGTTATGACTGAATACATTAGTAATGGTCTGAACAGAAGAAAAATAGAACACGTGTCATTTTTTTTACCATAAGAGTGACACTTCCTTTCATGTGCAGCACATGGAAATTTTAATTCCTCATTATGCACCAGGATGAAACACATTTTTTTTTCATTAATGTTGCAGGGGTTGGCACTGAGTTGCTTCTGTATAGGCAAATGAGCCCTGCTAGTTTGCTGGAATGATTTCACACTTCTGAAGCACCTGAGGGTGTCTGGAGCACTATGAATAACGTTGAATGACACACTAAATCATACTTGGCAGGAAGGATGGAACAATGTATCAGTGAAACCCATAAGAGCCAAAATCTTCCAATATGGTGCAATATGGATTCTGGCACAGTCAAAACTCAGAAGCAGCATTACATTTAAAAGATATTTAAAGGACTGGTTGGTCAGCTGTGGCCTTTTCTGGGCAGAAAAGATCTGGCCAATGTGTCCTGGTTATGTCTTGATTAGATTACTGCAATGTGTTCTACATAGGGTTGCCCTTGAGGAGTGTTCAGAAACTTCAGTTGCTGCAGAACGCTGCCTCTAGGATGCTGGCTGCAGTGGGTTGTAGGGACCCTATCACTCCAGACTTGGCCCATCTACACTAGCTCCCAATTTGTTTCTGGGCACAATTCAAGGTGCTGGTGTTGACCTTCAAACTAGTATATGGGTTGGGATCAACATACTTGAAGGACCACTTACTCTTTTATGAACCTACATGAACACTATGATAATCTTCCAAGGACCTGCTTCAGTCTTCAGATATTAGCTGGATGGCAGCCTGGAAGAGGGCCTTCTCAGTAGTGGCACCAAAACTCTGAAACTCTCTTTCCAGGGAGGTTCATCTGTCCCTTTCTGTTGCCATCTTCCGCCAGCAGGTGAAGTCTTTTTTGTTTCATTTGCCATTCCTTCAGTGATCACTCCTTCCTGGCCAGTGTTTTAATTATTGCTTTTATGTCTTTGTATGTGTTTTAATTCTGTTTTTTATTGTTTTAATGATGTGTTATTGTTCTTTTGGGTTAGTTGTAGTTGTTTTTAAAATGGGATTTTATTATGTATGCTTTACTTTGTTAGCCTTCTTGGTCACTAGCAAATGGGTAGGGTGGAAAGGCACAATATACATTTTGTAAAATAAAAATAAAATAACTAGCAGGAGAATGTTGGAGACATCTGTTTAAGCAGCTGTTGCCCCAGCAGAGTAGACTTTTTTTTTACTTCATTAATCTAATTATCTGTGGCTACAGGCTTTTGCCTACTTGACTTTTAAAATCAGGGGGTGGGTTTGCATGACCCTGAGGGGGCTGGTATTACACAAATCCACTGGTCATAGTTGGTGACCATTGCGTGGATAGAGTAGTTATGTTTCAGGCACTACATTCAGAGATTACTGTGAGCATGAATTCAAAAGCAAAGGGGAGGTTACTCATATCAGGATTTCATGACAACTGTGGTTGTGGGAACTGGAGCAGTATTAACCCTTGGGGCTGCCATGATCCATGACCCAAAGACCCATGACTATAGAGAAATAATCTAGCATGCTTACCTCAAACAACAGTTAGTGTTTAAAGAGCCTGAACAGTACGGATTACTGTTCAGAGGCTTGGAGTCAAGGTATAGTCATCCAGTTTTCAGGGATGCCAAAACAGGGGAGGGCTGGCTCCTGAGCAACCCACGGATTTTGCCTGATCTGTACTGGAGTAGGGTTATTAGTGTGCTGCCCATTGTGAATCCTTTCTGTGTACAGTAAACCTGTTGTCCATTATTTATCCAAAAAAGATTGTGTGGGATTTCTGTATTCTTTATTTTTCTACAATATGCATGGAAAGAGTATAATTGTCTGCATTAAAACATTCTATAGAATGTACTAACTATTGCTGAAACCCAGAACTACATAAAATCAAAGGAATTTTGCCACATTATATCACTCTTCTTGTATCTTCAAAAGTTAAGAGATTCTGTCCTTATCTGATATTTACACAGGTGGGGTAACATCAAATCCTAGCACCATGTCTGTAGGAAATGTTGCTCTTTCATGTGGCTTACCACAAGCAAGAAAATAAACCTTTGAATCAATAAAATGTGTAGAAGATACAAATAAGACAAGACTAATTGTTTGCCACTATTTAAATGTAAACTTTCCATGAGTCAAATAGTTAAAATACATTTGAATAGGGGAAAAAAATCTCAAACTATGAAATTTCACCATAAGGAATATCTTTCTGTGTAAAACAGCATATGGTAAGGATAAACCACTTCAGACTCTGTAAAAAATTTCATTATGACCCAATCTTCAAACACATTTCAATGACTAGAACAGGTTTGATAAGTCTCTTTTAACTTTCACATTCCTTAACTAAATTTGTACTTAATGATGACTATTCTTTCAAGTTCTCTGTAAACAAGGGTAAAATTCTACCTTGAAGGCATAGCTGTGCCTCAAGGCAAAGTCAGGTGCATATAGCAGTTAAAGTGAATACTTTAACCATATCTCTGTTCTACCACAGCTGTGTCCATCTGGGTATTCTTGTTGCTTTTTAACTACTTACAGCGATGGCTTTGAACATACATCAATGTTATTGGTCAAACAAAAATGAGAGTTTCTTTGCTTCCATGTAAGATATTGGAAAAAGTCATATTTTGACAGAAATCTTCTGGAATGCTTTTGAAAGCTCTGAGATTTTTTTTGTATGAATGAATACATAGCAACATGGGATGTTTATGCTTCTGAAAATAAGAATTAATTGAGACAACCAGAACCTTGGGGAAGAAAAACTGTGTACTGGGAAATCGAAAGAAAGAAAGAAAGAAAGAAAGAAAGAAAGAAAGAAAGAAAGAAAGAAAGAAAGAAAGAAAGAAAGAAACCATATGTTTTCAGTTTGTCTGGGGTTCCTTAATGTTTTATTCCTCCCTGAATTCTTTTCCCAAAATTGGAATTCTGATTAATTTTACATGTTAAAGCTTTTTTAAAAATTATTTTAGCTTTCTTGTTTAAGACCTTTTTTAAGATTTCTGCTCCACAATCCAGAGAATATTGTTTTAAAATTAGCCTTTCCTCCTCACCCAAAATGTTTGTATGCAATTTTTTGTTTATTTTTCAGGTTTGTATAAATTTACTCATTCTTCTTAGGCATGAAAAGTTTTTAATTGACAAAAGAGATATCATGACTGAATTTTAATCAGGGGACAATAATGACATCCCAAATCCTAAAATCAAAGGCAGTGGAGGAAAGTTTTTTAAAAGAGAAAAAGACTAAAAGAAGCAATAGAAAAACCAGACGCAGGAGAATTATGATAGCATTATGGTAGAAATACAATAGTAATGTTCTTCTGCTCAAACTTTGACAGTCAAAAAAGTTCATCTGTGCTGTCTCTCTACCACGTTACAAAAGAAACAAATCAAAACATGGTGGCATTTGCGTAACAAGATGAATGTGCGGGTTTCTTTTGTATCCTTAGGATACTTCCTGACACACCATCTTGAACACATTTGATCGAGAAAGTAAGTGACACTTCAAAATATATTTGTTTATAACCAGGGTGAATCAATCATTTATTCCACTGCATG
Source organism: Euleptes europaea (assembly GCF_029931775.1). Lineage (NCBI taxonomy): Eukaryota > Metazoa > Chordata > Lepidosauria > Squamata > Sphaerodactylidae > Euleptes > Euleptes europaea. The sequence goes on along the minus strand of NC_079314.1, from coordinate 80,856,111 downwards.
AACTGACAGTAAAGAAGAGGAACTATTCCTGGATTACAATGACATCAAAGACTGCTATGGAAAATGACGTTTGAAGGCAAAAAAGACACATTGAAAACCAATGTGGGGCTTTGTGACACATAGGGTTGTCGGGTCCCTCTTCACCACTGGCAGGAGGTTTTTTGGGCAGAGTCTGAGGAGGGCAGGGTTTGAAAGGGGAGGGACTTCAATACTGGAGAGTCCAATTGACAAAACGGCTGTTTTCTTCAGGTGAACGGATCTCTATCAGCTGGCGATCAGCTGTAATAGCAGGAGATCTCCAGCTAGTACCTGGAGGTTGGCAACCCTAAGATCCTAAGATCCATCTCAAATGGTTGCTGTAAAGTCCTTTTCTGTTCATTCTTTTTCTCTCAAAAACTCTCCTTTCCTCTCCTTTAAATCTCACTCTCTCCCACTCCTCCTCACAGCCATTTCCCCCTGCACAGAGCTCCCACTCAGCAAGAGGCTTGGCTCTCTTTCACTTTGGGCGGAAACGCATGGTCGCTTTATCCTCCTTTAGTCGCTGTTTTAGCTAGGATCGAACGCACATTAGGCTACACGCATGCATTCAATCCAGGCTGAATCCTGGCTGAAACAGGGATTAAAGCAGGATAAAGCAACCATGCGTTTTCGCCCTTTCTCTCCTCTCATATAAGTCCTCCTCCAGAACACAACTGCACTGTTCTTACACTTGCATACCTTTTCAATTCCTGTACCTCTGTATTTCCCTCAATAAATTATAAACCTTGCTTTGGAAAAGATCTAATTGTTTCATAATTACTGGTAGCCTATTAGAGGCACTTTGAGCTTGCTTGCCCACTATCCAGGTAAAGATCCCAAAATCACATGTTCTGCTCCTCCTTAATTGGTGAGTGTGTCAGTTTTCCAAGCTATCCAGGCTGTGAAAGTGGGAAGAGGTTTCCCCATAACACTAAGTTTGATTCTCCCAAATTGTTTGTGGTTCTGGGTGCGTGTCCCGAACTCAAGTTAGAGAGTACCGGAAATGCATGCTGCCCACATCATCCTGATATGCAGTCACCATAATTATCTGAATAGGGCACTTTTTTAATACACACGACTCAAAGTCCTGAGAGTTTAGTTTAGCATGTACTGAAGTTTAAAATATTCATGGTGCCCTATTCAGATGAAATAGTGACTGTGCCTATTGGGAGGATCATGGGTAAAACATACTACACATAGCTGGACGTTTCCCCAAGCTAATGACTGTGTGTTCCAAACAGGAATAGTCCAGTCAATTGTGACATATAAATTAGAATAACCAAAAAGACAAAGACCAATTTACAGAGAGACTTAAATATAGTGCATGTAACATGAGATGAATTCACTCTATAAAGGAACCCATTGCCCTCAGTTTGTGAGACCTGAGCAAGGTTGTTAACGATAGGACATTTTGGAGGACATTGGTTCATAGGGTCGCCATGAGTCGGAAGTGACTTGACGGCACTTACCACACACACAGCATGTAAAATATATGTAGGTGTGAGAGCTGATGCACCACAACACCAAGTGTATGAACAATATGCCGGAAATGTCCTTGTCTCAGTTCAGCCATGAATTAACTGGGTAATCTTAGGCAAGTCACTACCCCTTGATCCCTCATTTGGAGTTAGGGTTGCCAGGTTGCTGGAACCAGCAAGCAATTGCCCACCAATCCAGCAGCCTGCTTGGAGCAGTGGCTGCACATGACGTGCTTACGTCACTTCCGGGTTTAGTCCCAGAAGCAATGCACTGTGAAGGGGCCCTTTACCACGCAAACCTGTTTGAGTGGTAAAGGGCCCCTTCGCGATGCGCCGCTTCCAGAATTAAACCTGGAAATGATGTGTGTCACATGTGGCTGTGCATGTGCATGACTGCTTGACCCCACCCCAAAAAACCTTCTGCCAGTGAAGAAGTAGGACCTGGCACCCTATTTGTAGCTTAGGGATTATAATATTATTTTCTGTTTACAGTGTGTTGTTCAAACCACATTTCAGCGAACTGTACCTTTTAAAGGAAAGCAGTGACACCTGCTTCTAAAAATGTGTTTTCTTCTTTAAGTATCATTTGACTGCTTGTCCTGAATGGAGCTCAGCTATTCACAGCTTAATTTGAGTAGAGCAAGCAAAGACCACCAGATATAGCTAGAGGCTGTTTTTGTATGCTTCTAATACTGGAGCAGGTTCATGCCCTGTCGAGAGTCATAGAACTGCTAAAAATAGTCTTTAATTACTACTAAGGGCAGGAATTAGCACAAACCAGTGGAAAATATACTGAATATGATCTAGGCATGCCTTAGTTCAGGGGTCCCCAACCTTTTTGAGACTGAGGGCACCTTTGGATTTCATACACAGTGCAGTGGGCGCAACCACAAAATGGCTGTCCCAAAAGAGCTGCTGAAGGAGGCAGAACGAGCCAGACATTTAGTTCTGCCTAAATTATTTCTGAGGCTATAAAATTTTGCCATTAATTCATTGGTGAGCAGCCTCAGATCCCAATTGTAATAATGTGCATTTGCCAGGATGGTAGTGTAGAAACAATAGAACATGTGATATTTGATTTACAATCACATTCGGCAAGAACTGATACTACCCATTTTGGCTGGCCTTCCAACTAGCCAAAGATTCACACAAATAAAGATAATACTTTCAGACAGGAATAGTGAGACAACCCATAAAGTTGCCAAGTATGCAAGGCTAGGTATTAAGCTCAGAAGTACTTGATCTAACTCTGATAAGGGAAATGGAATGTGTAACTGAATGGGTACTATTAATGTAAATATTTAATTTTATTGTCAACATTTTATTCTAACTGATGTTTTTACGTACATATATTGTTATATTTTTATACCTTTTAATCAAATCTTAACTTTTTTGAATATCTTACAAACAGATATATTGTTAGATTTTACTTTTGTAATCAATGTTAATTTCTTGAATGTTTGCTTTGCTCGTCAATGACCATAATAAATTGAAATTGAATTGAATGTCACCTCAGTCATTTCAACTGAATTTAGCTCCACCGACTTAGTGGAACTATGGCAGTGTTTACATCATTCCTTCTTCCTGTTCTGATGTGGCAGAATTTTGTGCTTCATTAACCAAAAAGAATGTGTCTCAGGATGATAAAGTGCAAATACTGTTCTAAATTGTGCGTGGAGGCAACCAATTTTACCAGTCATTGTTTTAGTCTTCCTTGTGCGTCATGGGGACATTAGTATAGAATAGATAGCATAGATTACATAGCATGAGTCACGTGTGCTTAGTGAGCACTTACTTACGGATTTTCTGCTAGGCGTTGAGGCCCAAGCTGAGAACATACTGCAGGTCAAATCTTGACGTTAAGAGGCGCAATTTCTGACCTTTTATGCCTGTATTATGCTGTCACATGGAAGTTAATGATTGAGAAGACACCTCAGAAGTAATACAGAGAGAGCTGGAAAAGGTATGGGGTCATAGAATGACATCAAGATGCAATCTGTTGCTTAGGAAAGTTCTGATGGGAACTGGCTCTGTCCCACTTTTCTAGCCCTGACACAAAAGCTTCTGCCATGATACTCGGGTTGCCAATCTCCAGGTACTGGCTGGAGATCTCTTGCTATTACAACGGATCTCCAGCCGATAGAGATCAGTTAACCCTGGAGAAAATGGCCACTTTGGCAATTGGACCCTATGGCATTGAAGTCCCTCCCCTCCCAAAACCCTACCCTTCTCAGCCTCCACCCCAAAAATCTACAGGTATTTCCCAACCTGGAGCTGGCAACTCTACATGCCGCTATCTGACTTTGTATGGAGAGCAGACACTTCTTCCTTCAGTGGCGCTCCTGGGTCCCTTACCTACCATTCCCTGGTGGGAAGGCGATACTATCTTTTTGTAGGATTCCCATGGTTTGTGCAAGTTTACTGCTTTGGAGACCAATTATTACTCTCATATAATAGATGGGAGGATTGAGGAAAGGAGCAGCTTGCCTTAGACTACCTAAAATACATCACAGCAAAGTCTGAACCAGAGTCCTACTGTATCAGTGCTAGGGTTGTCAACTCCAGCTTGGGAAATTCTTGGCTATTTGGGGGTGAAACCTAGGGACAGTGAAGTTTGGGGAGGGAAGGGACCTCAGCAGGGTATAATGTCATATAGTCCACCCTCCAGAACAACCATTTGCTCCAGGAGAACTGTTGTCTGTAGAAGGGGGAAAAGGATGATCTGGGTAACTACCGACCCTTCAGCTTGACGTCTATATCTGGAAAGGTTTTCGAACAAATCATCAAACAATCATCAAACACTCAGTAATCAGATGGATCTGATTACTAAGAGCCAGCATGAGTTTCTCAAGAACAAGTCATGTCAGACTAATCTTATCTCCTTTTTTGACAAAGTTAATACCTTGCTGGATCAGGGGAATGCTGTAGACATAGTTTATCTTGATTTCAGTAAGACTTTTGATAAGGTTCCCCATAATATTCTTGTTGACAAATTGGGAAAATGTGGTTTAGAACCTATTACTGTTAGGTGGATCTGTAACTGGTTGACAGATCGCACCCAAACAGTGCTTGTTAATGGTTCCTCATCCACTTGGAGAGGAGTGACTAGTGGAGTGCCTCAGGGATCTGTCCTGTGCCCTGTGTTGTTCAACATCTTTATAAATGATTTGCATGAAGGAATAGAGGGGATGCTTATTAAATTTGCAGACAATACTAAATTGGGAGGGGTAGCAAATATAGTAGAAGACAGAGCCAGGATACAGGATGATCTTGACAGGCTGGAGAATTGGGCTAAAACTAATAAAATGCATTTCAGAAGAGATAAATGTAAAGTTCTGCATTTAGGTAGGAAAAATCAAATGCATAATTATAGGATGGGATTATATTGATGTAAACTGCTCCAATCCCAACTTGTCGGGGAGAGGCAGGATATCAATTTCATAATAAAATAAAAAAAATAAGTAAAATAAATGTCAGTTATGTGTAGTGTTAAACTGTACATTTTCATGTATGAAATGGGTTTTATTGTAACTGGCTGCTTATTGATATCTTGCTTTGAATGTTGACATCATCTGGCCCTTTAGCTATGAAACGTTTCTGAGCCCTGTTTTAAAGGATCTTACTGGGGAAGAGTCTTGAAGTGTAGCCACTCAACATTTTCTAGCATCCACACACTCTGAATTTATAATGCATTGAATGGGTTGTCTTCCTTCTCAGCTTAAACATTCATTTGAGAGAAGAGATCAAAGGAACCTCCATTCTGAATAAATTTTTCACCAAAGGCCTGGTAGAGATGCAAAGAGGGACAGCATACTTAACAAACAAAGGGGAAGAGAAATGTTTGTCTCTTTCTCATCAATTTCCCATGACCCTTCCCCATACTTAGGGTACAAGAATCAGAGACATGTAGTGCAATACTGTTTACTCAGAAGTAAGGCCCACTTAGTTCAATGGGACTTGCTGCCTAGTAAGCACTGGATTGCAACCTTACTATAAAAACTGAACACATCAACTATATAAATAAATACTCCACATCCTAAATCTTTAGGTTTTCCTGGTCTGTACCTTTTCTACAACATTGTTTTTGAGATGGAGGAACCAGAACTAAAGAAGGAGGAGGAGGAGGAAGAGGAGGATCATAGGGACTATATCACTCCAGTCGGCCCATCTATACTAGCTCCCAATCTGTTTCTAGGCATCATTCAAGGTGCTGGTGCTGACCTTTAAATTCCTATATGGGTTTGAACCAATATACCTGAAGGACCGCCTACTCCCTTATGAACCTACCTGACCACTAAAGTCATCTTTTGAGATTGGGTGGGTGGCAACCCAGGAGAGAGCCTTTTCAGTCATGGCACAAAAACTATTCCTATTTCTTAAACTATAGTCATCAGTGGTTTGTGCTGCGCTTGTAGCATACAGGTGGTAAGGTAGTACTATTCTTTAAAAAAAACTGTTAAGTAGGAAGTATAGATCGCTTCTCTATTGGTTAGATTTGGTGAAGTATTGAGTTGTCATTGTGTAATTGGGGTAAAAGTTCTCCAAGATCCTGATGTCAATTTGCCTATATATACTTATGCTTTTGTCTGTGAAGTTGTCAGCATCTTGAACTTTCTTAGGAATAGAAACTCACGTTGATCATGATCAATCAATAAAGAAAAGAGTTTCTACTCTAGTTATTGGTAGTGATTTGGACCCCTTCTTTGAACCCAGCTAAAATTCGTAATCTCTCTCTCAATGGTGTGGTGAGGCCCTGCAGCCCAACAGGAAAGATAAAGTGATTAGCATCCAGCCAGACTGCAAAATCCAAAATGGCACCCAAAGTCTTCAAGGTTTCAGGTGTTGTTTCAGTTGCCTTTGCAATCTTAGCCATCTGTGATGCACCTCCTTTGTGAAGATTTTTGCCCCAATTTAGGAGTTAAGGGAGGAAAAAACTCTCTTTCTTGGTATACCTGGAGATTGCCCCGATATTCAGAACTCTCTTCCCCTTTGTGCCTGGTCCTGTTATACAGATATGCAATCTGCAGGGTCAGGGGATGGCATCACTGGGATTAGATATAGCTATGACGATGTCTGCGGGAGGAGACAGCTTTTCTTGTAAGGTTAGTTGAAACTAAGCATTTAGAAAAGCCAGCCAGCTGACCACATGTATGAACACACCCAATTCAGGTCTTATTTTTGCCATGCATTCTATAGATGTGTGCAGATTTTAAAAAATAAATAACATTATGGATGGGTAAACTTGCTTTTGGCTCCATCTAATAATTAGGACATCTCATAAAACCAGCTGGACATGTAGTTTTCTGTCAGGTAGTTTTGTATTAGGTTGGCAGTTCCTGACTTTCCATCACATCATGTTGCAGTCCTACACACATTCCTTCCTTCCTTCCTTCCTTCCTCCCTCCCTCCCTCCCTCCATCCATCCATCCATTCTCTCTCTCAAAATACTCTCATCCTGCTTCTCTCCCAGTGATTCATTATTACCCCACTATAGCAGTTCTGTTTCCCATCTTCTGGAATTTACCATAGTTGAATTACTGGCATACCTCATTTTATTGCACTTTGTTTTATTGCAGTTCACACAGATACTGTGTTTTCGAGCAAGTCTATTGGCATCATTTTTCCAACAGCATGTGCTCACTTCATGTCTCCATATCGCATTTTGGTAATTCTCGCAATATTAAAAACTGTTTCATTATTATTATTACAGTACATTTTTACACATAATGCTATTGCACACTTAATAGACTACAGTATGGTGTAAACATAATTTTTATATGCACTGGGAAACCAAAAAATTGGTGTGACTTGCTTTATGGCGACATTTGCTTTATTGCGGTAGTCTGGAACGTACCTGCTGCAATATCTCCAAGGTATGCTTGTAACTGCTTTGACTGACTCACGGAAGTATTTAATTTACATACAAAGCCAGAGACTTACAAAGTGAATATCTTAGTGTACCTTATGAGGGAAACAAGCAGATAAAATCCTGATCTCAGTATCCAACCACTAAGAACTCATAGCGCAGGATAATAAAGTAGTGAAATGTTTACAAATGGTCTCACAGGGAAGACAAATGTTAACTATGACTGAGTGAGATTTTACCTCTGCAGTCAAGTGTCCTTAGAACCAGTGGGCAGCTTTATCATGTCTTTGTGCAAGGTACAAGTCAGCACGGTATCCTCAAGCCACAGTTCATGAGGGCCTTATGGTAGGCCTTCGTAATGATTTCAAAAAGTTAATAAATGGATCTTGAGTAAATTGTTCAAAAGATTGTTCAGTAAGCTCATCAGTATGTGTTGGTCAAGCAGCAGCATACGGAAATAAAAAGACTCTCAAGACAAGGCTAATAAGAAGATATTTAGCTCTCTTGTTGTCATGATTCCTCCTACAAAGAGATTATCACCTTCTTGTTTTTCCCCAAGGAGCCAAAGATTTCATCACAGGATGACAAAATTCACTTAAATGAACTGGCCACATCCTTGGCAAGCAATTAATGACAGATGATACTCTTTCCTCAGAACCAATACAAACATCCTCATCACAGATGAGTCACTGAAGAATTAAAAAGCTACAACCTATGTGGAATTCATTGCTAATGGGATACCCTTATCAGCTTCTTTACAGACAGAGCAGCTGGAAACGCAGGAGGCTGATCTTTAGTGTGACAAAAAATAAAACAAGCATTGCTTAGAAGGGTAGCTACAAAACTATGTGTTGGCTTAGTATCAGTATGTCAGCTTTAATACAAGACTGAATTTGCTCATTTTTCAAAACAGAGTACTGATTTTAACAGCATTACAGAATAAAATAAATAGGCTAATTGTGTAGCTCTGAATATGATTGCACTGTTAGTGTATCAGTTAGCATTCATTTGTCAGACATTTGATGGTCTTCTGTAAATGATGACATAGGACATACCAACCTGTAGCTTTCAACACTGAGTTCAACACCAATCAATCCCATCAGAATCTATCAAGGTAGAACTACCAGATTGCCTTTGACCAGGATGTATTTCATATTAAGAGAGAGAGAGAGAGAAAGAGAAAGAGAAAGAGAGAGAAAGAGAAAGAGAAAGAGAAAGAGAAAGAGAAAGAGAAAGAGAAAGAGAAAGAGAAAGAGAAAGAGAAAGAGAAAGAGAAAGAGAAAGAGAAAGAGAGAAAGAAAGAAAGAAAGAAAGAAAGAAAGAAAGAAAGAAAGAAAGAAAGAAAGAAAGAAAGAAAGAAAGAAAGAAAGAAAGAAAGAAAGAAAGAAAGAAGCCTGGACCCAATCAACAAAAAGCAGAAGGCATTGGTGGATGTAGATCTTCCCATGTTCTCTTCCTCGCAGCTAGGGTTGCCACATGACTAATTGCAAACAAATCAGGATGCTCTTTGCTACCGGCGGGAGGTTTTTGGGGTGGAGCCTGAGAAGGGTGGGATTTAGGGAGGGGAGGGACTTCAATGCAATAGAGTCCAATTGCCAAAGTGGCCATTTTCTCCAGGTGAACTGATCTCTATCGGCTGGAGATCAGTTGTAATAGCAGGAGATCTCAAGCTCATACCTGGAGGTTGGCAACCCTACTTGCAGCAGTCCACTGTGACCCCTTAATTCCTGGAATTATACAATGCAAGTGGACAAAAAACCATACCCATTGAGATGTGTGCATAACGAGCATGGTGCGAGGAGAAAGAAGTGCAAAATTACTTTCTTCCATCAGATCAAAAAGGTCTACTGTGAGGAGGGAAATGTGGGGAAAATCTGCTCTTTCCAGTGATGGCTGGTTGGATCCAAGCCTTAGTTTTCAGGGTGGAGGAGAAAGTAAATAAGGTTAAACACCAATATAATTATATGTTTGATCCCTTTCCAGAGAAACTGGGTTATAGAGGAAATTATAAACCTCCATCTAGCAATAGAGATGAATGAGTAATCTAGAGGTTTTGAAATTAAATTGAAATAAAGCACTAGCATATCCATTCTATATCTAATTCTATATCTATACTATATCTAATTTTTATCCCATCCTTGCACCAAAGAGCTTAAGATAGTATACATGGTTAATCTCTCTTCCTTTTTATCCCTCACCCTGTGAAGTAGGCTGCACTGAGAGAGAGAGAATGAGAAAGTTGCTCAAGCTTATACATTAGATCCATGCGTGGTTAGTGGTTAAGAATGGGAGTGGTGGAATCTGATCTGGAGAACCAGGTTCGATTCCCCACTCCTCCACATGAGCGGAGGAGGCTAATCTGGTGGACTGGATTTGTTTCCCCACTCCTGCACACTAAGCCAGCTGGGTGACCTTGGGCAAGTTATTCTCTCTCAGCCTCACCTACCTCACAGGTTGTCTGTTGTGGGGAGGGGAATGGAAGGTGATTGTAAGCCGGTTTGATTCTCCCTTAAGTGGCAGAGAAAGTCGGCATATAAAAACCAACTCTTCTTCTTCTAGTTTGAATTCAAGCCTGCCTAGTTTTAGTCCAATATTCTAACCGCACTGGCTCTCAAAGAAGTCAGATGTCAGCTCAGACATCTGGGACCCCAACAAGCAAAAAAACCAACTTGGAGAGTAAGCAAATTTGAGGAGATGATGGGGTGAGGTAAGCTTGTATCTCAGATATATGGAAGAAGGTACTTGATTACAATGGAAGAGATACTTCACTAGCTTCCCTGAAGATGACTGAATGTGACACAGCTATTTCTGGAAGGTGCTGTGCCAAAGTAACAAAAAAATGCTTTGACAGCCAAAAATGTCTTGCGCAGTGCCACTGCTGCATCTACAAAGTGCCTTCCCATGAACATTTTCAAAGAATTTATTGGCTTGAATAAACTAGGCTGTTCCTTCCTGTAATCGCAAACAAATCAGGATGTTGCCTTCAAATTTGTTACCTATTCCAAGGTGGAGAGTAGATGGATGGAACTTCTTAGGCAAAATTTAAATCATGTGATTTGGCAAGGACTCCGCTGTCTGTAGTCTCACGGGGGTATGAGATATTAGAGAGTCTAGTGATAAAGAGGTAATTAAACCTTTTGTCTACTTGCTTTAGCTTCGTCTTATTTGTATTGTATTTCTGTAGGCCGAAATTTTCGCTGGTTTTAATGTTATGAATTGTGTTGAGTCTCATTGATTGGTAAAGAAGTGGAATATCAATATTTTAAACAACATAATTAAATTAAGCAGGTTAAAGCCATTAATTTAAAACAGATAAAAGATACTGTTTTAAACCCTCTTTGTAATAGAAAGAGCTGAGATGTTGGGTTACAATATTCTGCACCTGTTGCAGCATTCAAACAGGACTTACTCGAAAAAAATAATTCTTAAATTTGAAAGAAAGGATAAAGAACCTTATCACAAAGGAGATTTCTAGTATGAAAGCATTTTAATAGCTAAGTAAATTGTCTAAAGCTATCTTGACATTGTGTCTTAGAAATAACTGGATAGTTCTATGTTTTATGAAGGAACGAAAGACTATTTTACTGTTTTTGAAATTCTTTAAGAGTCCCCATATGGAACAGTCCCCAGCAAAGTGCTTCAAAGGCAAGTTCTAAAAGCACCTTTTGGACTACTAATTCTTTATTTGGGTTTTATGTAATATAGAAGAAATCATCTTGATTTGTGAAAAGAATTGTGCTCAGAAGAACTTTGGGTTGCTTGGGCACAGCCCTCTCTGTGGGCCCATTTTTTTCTAGAAAAGGAAGTGAAGGCAGATAGATTTTGTCCATGCGACCTGAAGAGAGTTGACACACTATCTCATCTGATGTTGGAATGTCTCCTAGAATCATAGAGTTGGAAGTGACCACCAGGGCCATCAAGTCCAACCCCCTGCACAATGCAGGAAATTAGCAACTACCTCCCCCCTCCACACCCCTAGTGACCAGAAGATGGCCAAGATGCCCTCCCTCTCATCATCTGCCTATACAATACTTACCATGATCAATGGATCACCGCTATTCTAATTAAATTATCTGCCTCCGTACCAAAAGACAAAGTAGTCCCCTTTCTGCTGGTGGATAGAGATCCAAAAATAACACTGGCAGTGGCCAAGTATCTCTCCACCATATTTTCCTTAAAGAAATAAAGGCTCCCCATTTATTGCTCAAGACCTTTGGGTCACGGGAGCTTGAAAGGAAAGGAAAGGAAAGGAACGGGAAAGGAAAGGCTCGGGTCAGCAGCAAGCAGCATAAGGGCAGGGCATATACATACCATCTTCACTTGCTGCTGTTTCCACATCTGGGGGTCATTTTTGTGCCCCCACTTGGAAGCAGCCTATATTGTACTTTAGAACCCATTTCAGAAATGGGTAAACTTGTTCACAGTTATCACCTGAGAAACTGGTTGTTTGTATTTCCACAGTAATGGTTGTAGAAGTGGAGAGGATATTGGTTCAGGTACAGAAAAGCTATGCAGTTCCTTGATCCCTTCCTGTCTATAAGTTTTCAGTTTGTTTCCCTGAGAGAGTGCAGACTTTCTTGAGCTGCTGCCTTGAGCAGTAATTAAAAAAATCAAAACAGGAAAACAATCCTTTGTATACTGAAGGCCAACTCACCCGTTAGGAAGCCCTTGTGTCACACATGTCTGCCATGGGTTCTGTTGACCAAACATGTTCTGGGAAAATTTAATTCCTAGGCGAGCAGGGGCCCAGTATGGATGCAGACTACAGCACAAGGGGAGAGGGGACTAAGCCATCTCCCTATGTTGTTTTTCCAACCTGAAAAGGTCACAAGAGCTGCTATTGGCCATGTTGTCTAAATTGTTACCCCATGTGCACAAAACTCCCAGAAGATGTCTGTTGACGGGGCATGCTGGAGACTAGGGGTGTGCATACAAATATGCCGAACTGGAAAAAGCGGGGGGGGGGGATTGTCAGCACAGGTGGAAGTAGGGCTTGCAACAGGTAGGGGAACAGGCCGGGGGGCAAGAGGGTGGGTGGACAAGAAGTGCAATCTGGGGGCCTGGTGGTAGGCAGAGGAGAAGGGCAGCCCTAGCCCCTCCCCACCCCCAAAACCGGCACTGCACCACTGAGCAGGTTAAAGCCAAGGCAACTCTGTTTATACAAATTAAACATAGCAAGCAGACATTTCTTCATGGTATCAGATTAACTGTTTGCCTTGGGGCATGTAAGGATAGATTGAAACCATACAAAGACAGACTGGTGTGACTCTTCTCACTGTGACCTTTATTTCCCCTAACCCAGTTAAGTTCCTTGGTTGTCATTCATTTCCTGTTCACAAGATTCATTATGTCTCCTCAATGTCAATTGCTTAATCTTTCTGGAATCGATCCCCCCTTCCCCAACACTTCTGCCACTTTTTTACCACACTTTACAAGTAACACTGCACATGGTTGTACCGTTATCATGAAGTCTTGACATGCAAGAAAACTGGGTGTGAATCGACATTCCAACAGCCCAAAGACAAAAGAGTGGGCGAAGAAAGGTGATGCTTCAGCCAAGGAAGATATGGGAGAACAGAAGGAAGAAGAGGTAGTGGCAGAAGCTGTATTCCAACTCTACTCATAGCCAGGATCCTTCTAGATCAACATCAGAGTCAAGAACTATGCTCCTGTCTGAGAATAAGCAATACATAGAAAATAATGAATAAGAAGTAAAGTAGGGTGCTGTGCCGGCGTAGGCTAAGGGCTGGGCGGTGCCCGCAGTCCTCAGACGTGCGGGAGGTATCTAGCCCCTTTTGGAGCAGGCAACAAAGATTATGCTATCTACCAAGGTCAGAAGTCAGAGGCGTCGTCAAAGCAGGCAGGAGTCCATGGCCGGAAAGATCAATCATGAGCGGTAGCAGGAACACAGAGAAACTGCACGGTTGCAAAGTGAAAGCATGTCTGCATTGCCTTTATCAGTCAGTGCACTTCCAAGCTAGGCTTCATCCTGAAACGACTCAGCACCAGTTCTCTGTCTGCTTAGCCTCTCCAAGCGAGCACTTCTCCTTTTACCCTGCAAAATCACACGCTGCCGAGTCCTGATATGCCTACCAGGTTCAGGTGAGCTTGGAGGGCTGCCATTCTCAGCTTCCGCTGCAGGGGTTGGGGGAAGAGTAGCGTCTGTCTGCCCTTGTTCCACCTCTCTGCCTAGCTGTGGTTCCTGCTGAGTTGTTTCAGGCTCCTGTGCTACTGACTGCAATGGAGGTACTGAAGGCCCAGAGGCAACCTGTTCCTCCACTTCAGCTTCAGAGTCCTCCGAGTCCTCAGCTCCCAAGGCAGGGCCCATGACAGGTGCCAAGTCTGGCTTGGGGAAATCCATGGAGATTGGGGTGGGGGGTGCCTGGGGAAAGCAGAGATTAGGGAGGGGAAGATCAGTGGGGGTTATATATATATTCAGTAAGGGCAGTATAATACATACAACTCTCAAAACATTGCCAGTCCATGGGAATGGCATACGTTTTCTGGAATAGGAATGACCCCATGGTATGACAGTTCCTAGGAGTGGAATCAGTTCTCTGGGAGTGGAATGGCAGTCCCAGGGAGCAGATAAACTGCTCTGGGACTGGACTGACAGCCCCCAGTGTGGAACAATGGTCCCTTGGAAGTATATAAGTGTTCTGGAGCTGGGGTGGTCATTCCAGTCTGGGGGCTGTCGTTCCAGTCCCAGAGCACTTTATGTCAGCACAGGGACCATCATTCCACTCTGGGGGCTGTCGTTCCAGTCCCAGAGCACTTTATGTCAGCACAGGGACCATCATTCCACTCTGAGGGCTGTCCTTCCAGTCCCAGAACACTTCTGCTACTCCAGGGATTGTCATTCCACTCATCGAACACTTCTGCTACTCCCAAGGATCATCATTCCACTGGGGGCTGTCATTTCTCTTGCAGAACTCCTATGCTATTCTCGGGGACTCTCATTCCACTCTGTCATTCCAGACCCAGGGCAGGTTTCTCTCAATCCTTTCCTCATCTGGAACTTTTGCGCGTTGTAATTTGGGGTGTACTATTTTATGTCTAGTTTTAATTGACAATGTTTTAAACTATTATTGTAAGCAGCCTTCAACAAGGAGGAAAAGCGGATTTAAGTGTTTAAACAGACAGAATCACACAGCCCAAATAGTGCACTTTCAATCCACTCTGAAGGTGGATTTTACTGGCTGTTACTGCACTAGGTATTCCCAGCGATGTATTAAGAGTTTGGAAATGTTATAAAAATACTGTTTGCACTTTGTTTGGCCCCTTTAGCTGTGAAGATGTCTTCCAACCATTTTTTTAACCGTGGCATCCAAAAACCCTTTTAAAGCGATGGTTTTTTATAACATTTCCAAACTCTTGATACATCGTCGAAGGCTTTCATGGTCAGAGTTCATGGGTTCTTGTAGGCTATCCGGGCTGTGTGACCGTGGTCTTGGTATTTTCTTTCCTGACGTTTCACCAGCAGCTGTGGCAGGCATCTTCAGAGGAAGGACACTGAAGGACAGTGTCTCTCAGTGTCAGAAAATATTTTTGTTAGTCTTTAAGGTGCAACTGGACTCTTGCCCTTTTCTACTACTGCAGACAGACTAACACGGCTACCCACTGTGAAGTGTCAAGTGTGTAGGAAGAGTAATATATAGTCAGAAGGGGGTTGGGTTTGAGCTGAGTCATTGTCCTGCAAAGTATTAAAGGTAATGTGCTAACCATTGTCCTGTAAGTATCAAGATAATGTACTAATGAGGGTGTGGTATGTTAATGTGGAATCCTGAAGTGATCTGTTAACATGTGGAATCCAAAGCTAATCCGCATGGCTATTGTGGACAAAACAGGACAATAATAGCCAAGTTTCAATCCAAATGTAAGCAGAAATTAATGGTATTATCTAAAGAGATGCAATGGTTTATGGATAACAAAAATTAAATATGATATTGCTTAAATATTTAAATATTACTCCTCATATTTTTGGACTTGCCATTTAGTCATTAGTAAAACACTTGGTGTCAAAGAGTCAATTATGTATAGTTATTATGAAACAATTAAACTCACTTAAAAATTGCAGTGATTGCAGTAAATTGTAACAACCATAGGTAAGATTTCTATCATTGTGAACAGTTTTCCTGACTTTTATGTTGGAACACAAGAGTAAGCGTATATTGGTTCTTGTAGGTTATCCGGGCTGTGTGACCGTGGTCTTGGTATTTTCTTTCCTGACGTTTCGCCAGCAGCTGTGGCAGGCCTCTTCAGAGGAGTAACACTGAAGGACAGTGTCTCTCAGTGTCAAGTGTGTAGGAAGAGTAATATATAGTCAGAAAGGGGTTGGGTTTGAGCTGAGTCATTGTCCTGCAAAAAGTATCAAAGGTAATGTGCTAAAGGGGTTGGGTTTGAGCTGAGTCATTGTCCTGCAAAAAGTATCAAGATAATGTGCTAATGAGGGTGTGGTATGTTAATATGGAACCATTGTTTCCTGAAGTGATCTGTTAATATGTGAAATCCAAAACTAATCCACATGGCTATTGTGGACTGTAGTCTTTGTTAGTCTGGAGGTTTTCAGGACAGGAAGCCAAGCCTTATTCATTCTTAAACTCTCTTCTTTTCTGTTAAAGTTGTGCTGATGTTTATGAATTTCAATGGCTTCTCTGTGCAATCTGACAAAATAGTTGGTAGAATTGTCCAGTCTTTCAGTGTCTTGGAATAAGACCCTGTGTCCTGTTTGTGTCAGTCCATGTTCAGCCACTGCTGATTTCTCAGGTTGGCCAAGTCTGCAGTATCTTTCATGTTCTTTTATCCTTGTTTGTATGCTGCATTGTGTGGTCCCGATGTAAACTTGTCCACAACTGCAAGGTATACGATATACTCCTGCAGAGGTGAGGGGGTCTCTTTTGTCTTTTGCTGATCATAGCATCTGTTGTATTTTCTTGGTGGGATTAAACACTGTTTGTAGGTTATGTTTTTTCAAAAGTTTCTCCATCCTATCAGTGACTCCTTTAATAAATGGCAAGAATACCTTTCCTATGGGAGACTGTTTTTCCTGAGTTTTGTGATTTTTGTTTGGTTTAATGGCCCTTGTGATTTTATTTCTGGAATAGCCGTTTGCTAGCAGTGCGTGATTTAGATGATTAATTTCTTCCTTGAGAAACTGTGGTTCACAGATCCGTCTTGCACGGTCCATTAATGTTTTGATTATTCCTATTTTCTGTCGGGGCTGGTGGTTGAAGTTTTTGTGTAAGTAGCGATCTGTGTGAGTTGGTTTCCGGTAGACCTTGTGACCTAACTGAAAGTTTGTTTTACGGATGACAAGTGTATCAAGAAAGGGGAGTTTACCCTCAATTTCTTTTTCCATGGTAAACTGAATGTTTGGATGGATATCCATCAATAATAATGTGTGTTAGCACATTACCTTTAATACTTTGCAGGACAATGACTCAGCTCAAACCCAACCCCCTTCTGACTATATGTTACTCTTCCTACACACTTGACACTGAGAGACACTGTCCTTCAGTGTTACTCCTCTGAAGATGCCTGCCACAGCTGCTGGCGAAAAGTCAGGAAAGAAAATACGAATGGAAATGTCAAGAAGAAGTTGGCTCCTTTCATCATATATGGTGGCTTTGTGAAAAAGCCAAGAACTGTTGGGATATGATCTACAATGAACTGAGACTGATTATGCAACAGAATATCCCTAAAACGCCAGAAATGATGTTATTAAGTATTATACCGGAAACAATACTAACTCAGAGATCTTTTTTGATATATGCCACTACAGCTGCAAGATTGGTTTATGCAGCAAAATGGAAACTTTCAGAGATACCGGACAAGATGGACTGGATAAATAAAATGTTGGAACTAGCAGAAATGGTTAAACTTATGGCATTAGTAAATCAAAAGGAGAATACAGAATTTGTGGGAGAATGGGAGGCATGGACAACATATTGTCAAAATGAACTTAAATTGGGAAGTATTGAAGGTGATGTTTTGCTCTCATTCAATTGATTAAGGTAGAAATATTATTAAGATTAAAGATTTAGATGTTAAGAAAGGTAACCTGATTAATATATGAAGTATTGTAGTGAATTAGAAATTAAATGCAAAGGTGACAATAAAGTTACCAAAAAGGCAGAGGAGGAGAGAGGGAAGTCAACGTAAATACACGAACTAAGTTATACAGAATAGAGAACTATTGTTGATATTATATAATTATCTTAATGAATGATGGAAACTTCTGTACTATAAAAAATAATAAAAAACATTATTAAAAAAAAGGAAAGAAAATACCAAGACCATGGTCACACAGCCTGGATAGCCTACAAGAAGTCTTGATACATCACTGGGAATACCTAGTGCGGTGACAGCCACTGTGTGAACTGGCCAAATCCACATCGGGCGAAAACGCAGGGGCGTTTGAGCCTCCTTTCTTCCTTGTTCCAGCCAGGATTCAGCCAGGATCGAACGCACGGACGTTCTTCCCTGTTCTAGCCAGGATTCAGCCAGCACGAACGTGCGTTCGATCCTGGCTGAATCCTGGCTGGAACAGGGAAGAACGTCCGTGCGTTCGATCCAAGAACGTTCGTGCGTTCGATCCTGGCTGGAACAGGGAAGAACGTCCGTGCGTTCGATCCTGGCTGAATCCTGGCTGGAACAGGGAAGAAAGGAGGCTCAAGCGCCCGCGCGTTTTCGCCCATCGTTCAGGCGCACTGAAAGTGGGTTGAAAGTGCATTATTCGGGCTGTGTGCAAGTGCCCTCGAGAGAGAGAGAGAGGGACGTTTCCAACGGAGCCCCTGCGCGTCGATGGGCCTTCCTCGCTCCCCTTCCCGGCCCTCTCCGCGCCTCTCCCGTTGTTCCAAACGGGCAAGCGCAGGCATTCGTTTCAGCGCATCCCTGACAATGCGCGCCGTGACATCAGCCGCGCCTCCCCAAGGCGCAAAAGCGACGAAGGGAGCCGGCCCCCCGGGCGTCCTAGCCGGCGTCGCTGCAAGCCGAGCGAGGGATGGAAACCCCCCCCCCGCGGAGCTGCAGCCCTGCCCTCTCCCCCCCGCCCGCCCGCCCGCCTGCCTCCCGCGGCGCGCAGAAGGTGTCCCGCATCCGCCCCGCGTCCCGAAGTTTCCCCGGGCTTCCCCCGCTCCGGCCCGGACGCGCGAGGAAGGCGTGTCCTCGCCGGTGCCGCCGCCGCCGCGCGCTATAAAAGCCCGGCCGAGGCGCCGGCTGGGGCTTCACTCCCCTGCCTCCGCCGGCTGGCGCGTCTGGGGCCGAGCCGCGGCGACCGGGGCTGCCTGTGGGTGCGCGCGCGCGCGCGCCCGGCGGGGTGGGCGAGGGGGGGCCCGAGCGGGAGCCGGACGCCCGGCCACGGGAGGCGCGGGGCCAGCTCCGATGCGCGGCCTGGCTTCGCAACATGCCGGAGCCGCGGAGCCGCTAGCAGGAGTTTGCACGCCGCTGCCGGGCCCGGATCGCAGCGCTCTCTTTCCTTATGAAGAAGGCACAAGTGAGTCGCGCGCCCCGGGGGAAGTTCGGCGCCCTCCGCCTCCGCGGCCAGGGCCTTTTGGCCAGCCGGGCACGGGAGGTTTGGCCTTGGCTTCGCCGCTCTCCAGATGCCCCCTTTCCCCATCCGAACTCTCAAAACTCTGCAGGGGGGCTGATGGAGGAGTTGTGAGAATCCAGGTCGGGGGAAAGGTGCCTCTGGAGAGCGGCCCAACCTCAATGGCCTTTCTTTGCTTTCTTGCATGAAATTGTAACGGGGGGTGGGAGAGGAGTCTGATCCACAGGGGAGCAGCGCTCCGCAGGTAGGAGCGGCGGGTTTTTTACGTGGGCTGGGTGGGGATCGGCCTCCGGGTGTGGATGAGATGCGAACCGGCCGCTTCCCGTCCAGGGTGGCAGGGGAATGCTCTCTGCCTTGGCCGCCGCCTGCCACCCTGCGCGGTTTGGGGCCCCGTCGGCTGGGATCCCACCGGCTGGGAGGCGTCGGTTGCAAAGGTGCTGGGGCAGACTTGGCACAGTCCTTTCTTATCTGCGCCGTCCTTTGTACGATCGGCAAGAAAGTTCCGGGCCAAGGACTGATAGGGATCGCTTAATAGATGATCTATTACAGAGCAAACGCTAAGTAGCTCTGCTGCTGTTTTGCAGAAGCCGCCCCATGCAATGACTGGGAGACGGCTCCTTGTTCATGTCTTCGTTCAGATCGCCTTTTTCTGGGCAGCATGTCATTGACCGTTTGCATCTGTCAAGGCTGGGCGTTCTGCTCCCGGCTTTCTTTGCCCCGGTCATCATGCGTTGCTCCGTTCCATAATTTGTCTCAATTGTGCCCTAGGTTGCTGTTCTGTGTGTATTTTTAAAGAGGGGCAAGAGACACTTATGGGGAAAGGAAGGAGAAAATAATCTCTTTTCTTCTCCTGCTTGCTGCTCAAAAAAAGAAAGGAAAGAAGAAGCATGAGCTTGCAGGAGAAGAGTGGGGAGTGGAATTTGGTTCCATTTTCCTTTGCACAAATATCTTCTGGCGGCTGGTGTCACTTATCGTTTCCACAGAGCTGATGCCTTCCGTTCCCCACCCCTTTATCTCTTTCCTGCTTGTTTCCTGTGGTACCTGCTGTTCTCTTGACCCATTTGTCAGTTTAGGTCTCTCATGCGTCTGTCCTATGGGAGGGAAGGAAATCTGAGCAGGAAAAATCAAGCAGAGCTCCTCGGGTGGTATTTTGCAAGTCTCAGGAGAACGCGAGGAAACAGGCAGACCCTAGACTCCTTTGCACCTCTCGGACGACCAGAGAAATTACCATTGTATTATATGAACATTGAAATTTTAACACGAATACACTGTAGATTGGCTGTCTGTCTTTGTAGTATTTGGCAGAAAAATCCCTTGAGAGCAGATCGAGGTGTGGACATCTTCCTGAAAACTTTACCGTGGACTGGCTAAGTATTAAACTGACTGATTAGGCTGTATGCTCAGACAGCTAGGTGTTTACAGCCTAATGCGCCTTGAACCAGCAAGAGCGTTCTCAGTGTTGAGCTGAGTGAGGCAGGTCTGAATTAAATACAAACTTCACATAAGATAGAGGCCCATTGAGTCTTATACCATCCAAGATCTGAATGTAAGCACCTCGGGAAGAGGGAAGTTCCCTTTTCCAGTTGCAGCTATGTCTGAGAAAAACCGGTCACCAGCAGACAAGGGAAGCGTCAGCGTTGGCCTTCTGGACTGGCACGGCTTAGCTCCGGAGTCCTTGCAGAGACCTATGGCGTTGTGTCTGACCTGTTAGCAAAGCATCCGTCAGCTCTTGAGCATATATGCTGTCAGTGTTAGCTGTATCTCAGTCACAGAGCTGTGGTTAGAGAGCTCCCCCCCACACACACACTCAATAACCAGAGGCTGAAGAGAGAAGAAACAACACGTGAGGGCAAAAGCCAGTGTCTGGTCCCCTTAGGAAGATCAGAGCAGAAGAGGCTTCAAGCAACAAAAGTAGATTTTCCCCGGCCACTTGTCTAAAAAGAACATTCCATGGTCAAGGAAAGTGAAAGCCCATAGGTGGTCAAGGGCACCTTGTTTCTTCCTGTTTTCTTTTTGAGGTCGAGGTTGATAGGCCTTTGAGCGAAGATTGTATTGAATGATCTGCAGGTCCCCTCGAAGTGTGATGTCATCAGCCACTACAACTTACCCCCATCAACCATTGCTTTGTATAGTGACTTCTGCCTTTCCTCTGTAATGCGCTCTGCTGTTTATGTAACCATGCAATGCGGGTTATTTAAAAGAAGGTGAAAGAGGTGAAAGGTACTTTGCTGCAGGGTCTTTTTTTGCATTTGAATTACGGTTTTCAGCCTGATCCTAAGCATGCTGACTCAGAAGCAAGCCCTTGAGAGTTCGGCAGCTCTTACTTCCTAGTAAGCATGCTTAGTGCTGCAAGCTGGCACTGCAATGCTGACAGTGCAGCCCTAAGCAGAGTTACACCTTCTAAGTCCATTCAAGTCAGTGGGGCTTAGAAGGGTATAACTATTTAGGATTGCACTGTAGGCATGCTTACAAGGTCTCATTGAACTCATTGGGATCTGCATTATCTATGACTAGCTGTACAAGACAGCTTTTAACGAACTTGTAAGAGCCCGTGCCTTGAACAAAAATAGCCCATGCCTTGAACAAAAATAGATCAACCCTATAAAACAAACTTCAAGTTTAATTGTAAAAGATACACCAGAAATGAAGAAATGCTGATGTTTGCAACTAGGTGAGGTGAGTGCATTCTGAACTGGAACTTTAACTCTTTATTGATATGTATTGAAGCATTTATAGGAAAATGAAGAAAATAGTGTTTAGGCTCACGAATAGTGTTTAGGCTCACAGAATAGCGTGGTTGTGTTATGTTACAGTGGCATCACACAGTTTGTAAGTTCGTACCGTGAACTGGACCGAGCTGGGGCCATCTTGGCATACCTAAAACCTGAGTTTTCAAAACTGAGAACTGTATTTGGAGCCTAAAAATCCATTACCTGTGCAAGGTTTTGTAAATTTCAAACTGTTGTAATGCCTTTTAAGTTAACTATTTAAGATAGGATCACAGATTCTCATTTACAGTAATAACACTGATGGAATCTTATTGAAGGATTACTTTTGTGAGAGGATTTGTGGGATTATATGCTTTAATAAACACCAGAACAAGAAGTGAATCTATATAAGTTCTTCCGTGACATTCAAAATAATAAGAGTGTCACAGTAATTATTCTAAACTGAAATAATAGTTTTAAAAATGTGCTGAGTAGGAATATTTCAATCATTGGGGCTCTTGTAAAAATTAATATGACCTCATGTTAATTTGACATAATGCAATGGGGAAAATACTTTTTAAACACGCTGCAAAATACTAACTGTCAGATGCTGATATTTTAGGAATATTAGCATTCATGACAAATTTGGGGATGCTTGCCAAAGCAATGTGACCTGCCGACTAGACATACAAACTTTAGGAGACCTTAGTGGTGGAAAAGAGCTAGAGGCAGAATACAGCTTTCCTTTGTTGAATGGGTGCATTCATTGCCAGCAGTTAGATGACCTTCAGGGCTCCTCGAGGAGGACAGTCCTGGTAGTACGACATTCTTGCTGTTGGAAAGAGGTCTTTGGAAATAAGTAGGCAGTGCAAATGATGCGAGGCAAATCCTGTAATAAGCAGGAATAAAGAGGAACAAGAAAACTTTTATTCTGTCCTGGAAGGCTTGCTGCAAGAGCACTTTATGACTCGCACCCTTGCTCTTAAGCCCTCCTAAAGCTCCAGTGTCGTGGGCTTTAATGATGGATCGGATTTTACGAGTCTGGCTGTCATAGTGGGGCGTAATACGAAAGACCTGTTGGGTGTGAGGTGGGGGAACTTCCAAGCACAGCTGAGCAGAAAAGAGAAGGTCAGACCCGACAACTTGAGTATCGGACACAGTTGCAAAGGAGCTGCTTAGGCAGTCGGTTTGGATTTTGATTTTAGCCTTTGTGAGTCATCTTGTTGTTGTGGACCTAAATCTAAGAAGTAAAAACCTTTATTGAGACACGCAATGAAGAGAAGGGTTACTATCTAATCATTTCATTTATCTTAAATAATTATGTTTTATACCTTTGGATTTGTTTGCTGTGCTCCATTTATGCCAAGGTTTAACCTCCGAACATGTTTTCAAGACCAGGCCCTGAGACATTAAAAAAAAAAAAAAAAAAAGTGTCTATAATACGTGCAGAGTGAATTTCCTGTAGTACTCTGTATGAACTGTCCTGCTACAACTGGGATTAAGTGGAAAGACCTGGGATGCTGAATCTGATTTTTACAGAGTTTCTTCCCTGGTTTCTACAGTTAAGGTGTTGTGCTGAAACTTTGAGCATCCACAAAGATAATTTCTTTTTTTAACCTTGGTAAGATGTATTTATTTGGGCCTTTTTGTAATAAATAGTAAAACTCTCTTATGCGATACTTCAGTGGTTGAAGTTGTTGAAGTTATGTTGGAAAGTGAGTTGGAAGCTGTGCTGCAATCTAGGTTTTTAAATGGACAAGCAAAGTGTTCTGTTACATCTCATCTTTTTACCAAAGAACTTCCTAAATCAAATCGCGGACTGTATAACATACATGGGCAAGTTGGAATTTAAAAATGGCACTTATTTCAAGAAAAGTGTATCTACCTTCTACCGTTTGAATGGTAGAGGAGCTCCTGTTCATGAAATTGGGCACTGTCAGTGTGTGTTCTGGAATGTGCCAAATGGCAGATCAGCAAGCAGAACTGATAAGGGACAGGAAAGAGAGATGAATTAAAGGATATGACAGCAATTTTCATTACCTTGTTTTTATCATCAATTATTTTTTACAATATATGGAATGTGTTGGAATGTGTATAACAGTTGTCCCACATTCTTGTTAAATGTGAAAATTAGTATTTTTATCAATGTAAGATTCAACATTGAAAATGAACCCAAGGATTGCTGCAAATGGAGGGAGTCTTCGATTATTTGATTTTAGAAGCAACAAGCATGGACAAGTTGCAATTCTCAGATTACTCACTCTGGCATACAACCACTAGAGCTGTTTCTAAGAAATTGGTTCAACCACACAGCGGCTTCAATTTATTTCAGGGCCCGAGGTAACCAACAACAGACTTGCAGTGGTAGGAGGACACTATTTTGAAGCATGATTTATGAGCGATTTAGCTCTAGTCTCTTCCTTTGTGTTATTCCTGAAGAGTTTGTCTACATTACTTCTGTACTTGTGATATTTTTCTGTGCTGATGGTTTGCAATAATTAAAGCTAATTTTTATGTTTATTGTTCTCTCATGTGTTCTGTTCTATTTTCAGGTTTTTTCCTTGACTGTATGCACATGTTGGGTTGTACAGGATTTGACTGGTGTATTCATGAAGGCGAGTGGGTAGGATGGGATAAAACAGGACAATATAAGATAGGACCATGGCCTTCCTGGGAACATTTATCCCTGTGTGGGCTGGCAGATTAGACACAGGAATCAAGGGTGGAATCAAGGGTGTGGCTAAGACCACAGCCTGCCCTGCCTACATCCAACGGTGAAGATGTTCTGTTGGGTTAATGCAAAGTCTTGTGCACACACACCTTGTAGTGAAGTAAGCACAATGGTGAAAAAACAGTTCTTTAATCAGGGATGTACTTTGGAATGATAACTAAGTGGCTATACCAGTCTTTAGCTATGTGGTGTGTTATCAGACACAATAGAGATGGTCATTTCATAGATACAAATATTTGGAAAGAGGCAGTGAAGGCAAGTTTAAACAAGATTTTAGGAGTATAATCCTGGATTGCAATTCCTAAATATTTGTGTCAGGACTGGATTCTTATGATTCCAAAATGGAGAGGCTGCCTCCACCAGTTGATTACCTAACCCTTGTAGAATGGTGAGTATTACTAGGTAGCTGGAAGAGATAACATTTTGATAGGAGTAGGTCAGATTTACACTTTGCTGGTCTGATTAAATTGTGGAAAATTGATAAACAGGCTAAAATTGGCAATATCTTTTAAACAAATTGTATTGTTCAATTGTGGTGAAGAAAGTAAAGGGGGAGTTGGATATTTCATTATTTGTTTAGTGTGTTATTGGAAAATATTCGAACATGGATGTGGAGTTGGTATGTATGCACATACATACATACCAACTCCACATCCTATGCACAAGTGAAAGCAAGAGGCTTTCAATGCAAAGTGAGAAGCAGAGGTGATTTGCTGTTGTCTTCCTCTACAGAGGCTTGGTGGTGGTCTCCCATCCGAATACCAACCCTTCTTAGCTTCTGAGATCTGATGAGATCAGGCTATACCATGCCACCTTCCTTCCCATGGAATTGTTAAGAGATGATAAAATGGGGGAGTTATGGAGTTTGCTAAAGCAGTTGGCTGCAGACAGCCTGTGCAAACCATATGGTTGAAACATTAAAGAAGCATGCCCATATGACTCAGCAGTGTTCCCCCAGCCTCTTCAAATCCTATACTTGAAGCCTAGTTCTTAGTTCAGACTTCAGGTGAAGGACTTCATCGATTGAATCCTCTTCCATACGTTCATGGATGTGAGCAAGCTGCTACAATCTGAAGGGGTACTGCCCAGGAATATGAGGACTAGACCTAAACTAGGGTTGCCAAGTACTCTGGGACAACTGGCTAAGGAGGGGGGTGTCTTACCAGTCGCAAATTGAGGCCTAGGCCATGACGCCGTCAGCACGCTGACTTCTGGAAGTGATGTCATCACGTTGCTGACAATGTGGGAAACACTCTGGTATTTGGACATAAACTCTATGGTAGAAGCTGTTTTTACCATAGAATTTTGCCAAAATACCAGAGCGTCTGCCACATCATCATTGACATGATGACATCACTTCCCCTATGTGCTCCTGATAAGACCCTCACCGGCGGGCTGAACTACACCAGGGGGAGGGGGCCCAAAGCAGAAGATCCCTTGCCCCCGGCGGGGCCTTGCAACTCTAACCTAAGCTAATACCAGAAGGCCTATCCCAGACAGCATGACACTTTCAGCGTTAATTATTACTGTTTTTGGACTAAAGTCATGACATGGAGGCTCTTTTCTTATGTATCCATGTAGCCACATGCCAGTATAAATTGGCCTCATGTAGTACTCCAATTTACAAAAATATCT
The DNA here is from genome assembly GCF_029931775.1 of Euleptes europaea. Lineage (NCBI taxonomy): Eukaryota > Metazoa > Chordata > Lepidosauria > Squamata > Sphaerodactylidae > Euleptes > Euleptes europaea. The sequence goes on along the minus strand of NC_079314.1, from coordinate 80,830,127 downwards.
TACTGGGATATAATTTTTTTTTGTTTAATTTTTATTATCAATCAAACCCCCAGGCAGAAAGAAATTGTAAAAATATAACAAAGTATAACAACCGTGGTTGCTAATCTACAGATAACCATCCATAAAAGGTTTGCAAATATGTCAGTGTGATACGTTCAAATGTTGATAAGGTTGTAAAGTCCTCAATCCATTGGCTTACCGGAGGTGCACATTTATCTTTCCAGTGTTGTAATATTATTGGGGAGAACCTATAGGGAAACCTCAAAAATAGGTGTTTGGGAGTAACTGTTCTTGACTTTGTGAACAGATACCAAGCTCATATGGAGTCATACCTCTTATGATAATAGTTTTGCTTGCTCTTCCTAGCAGGGCTGCCAAGAGCCACCACGGGCCCCTGCACTATTTATTTATTTATTTATTCCAATTTATAGCCCGCCCTCATCCCCAGCAAGCCAGGCTCAGGGCAGGTAACAATCATTAAAATACATAAATCATCAAGTATAATTAAAACATCAATATCTCAATAAAACAACAATAAAACCTTGTAATACACTCATAAACAGGTGGCCTTAAATCTGTGTTTGTTCAAAGAGACAACCCGAATTGGTAGCCCATGTCCTATTACACTGTGACTTGCATTCGCTCCCACGAGATAAATTTCTCCTACTACCATTACTCAAGGATAGTGTAGCACAAGCAGATGTGGGCTTAGTGCGCTACCTATTAAGGGAGAGGGACGAGCATATAACACTGATGGTAGCAAGATTCCTGGAAACCTCCCTAGGAGCGCTGCGCCAAGCTCCTCCACAGAGCTAAGCACTATTGAAAGTACACAGCACTTTAAGAATTACACATTTTAAATATTTATTGATATTTTATCATTTATATACTGCATTTTAATGACTGATTGATGTACTTAAAAGTTTTATGCCAATAAAGGTTTGAATGAATGAGGTAGCCTTAAATTTACCTAGGTGCCACTGTATAACAAAATATCAGCAGATCAACCCATTATGGGGTAGATTATGGGGAAATATTAACTCTGACTTCTGTTCATAATATTAACAAAGGTTTGCTGCTATACTACTATTAAATACCTTCTAAATGCCAACCAGGATGGATGAGAAGGAGTTGAGACTGTAAAATAAGTGGAAGAGAAGGGAGAAAAATTAGAAGTGGGGATAGAGGAATGGCAGATCATGAAAGGAAGAGCGCAAAACGAAGGAGGAGAAAAGAGCAAGAGTCCAGTAGCACTCTAACAAAATATTTTCTGGCAGGGTATGAGCTTTTTCCTCCCCACTACCACACACTAATAGGACTTGAGTAATTTAATGTTTGCAGAAAGGGACAGATGAAAATATAATTACACAAATATGGTAAAAGTGCACATTTGTTTCCATAGCTGCAACAGTGTGTTAAAACCATGCCAGCACACTTAATACGTTACATCTGACTCCATCCTTAATAACACCAAAGAGAACAACAGTAAATTACTTATAGTGCCATCCTAAACAAAGTCACACCCTCTTACCTTCATTGACTTCAGTGGACTTAGATGAGTATAATACTGTTTAGGTTGCCACTGTTAATAAATCTGGAGAATTTGTCATTTAAACCATACAAAAAATGCTTGTGTGGATTACAGATGTGGAGGGGAGAGACTTAAACATAAAACTTTCTTAAAAGCCACAAATGCTTCCTCTCACATTTTAAAATTAAAATATACATCAGTGTTGATAGTAATGAACTGCCAAGCTATGAATGGCTGGGTTTATCTAATAATTTAGATTTTGGAGAACTGTTTTTGCCAAATTCAGCTCTTTCCTATGTTTCTATTTCTTTTCACCAAATCTTTCCTTGATTCATGCTGTGCTGTTCTTCTGGAGAGTGATTTGTGCTAATACTTTCAGAAACTGTATCTCCTCGGGGATATTCTCACTGACCTTGTTTATACTGAACAGATCCCTAGATCTTCCCTTTCAGCGGGCTCCTAGAATGTGTTAGGAATTGTAAATTGAATTATGTTGTGTGAAAACAGCAATTTCTTCTGGTGTGAAGGATTGCCTTTGAAACTTAATGAAAGAAAGCCCAGGGTGCCTTTGGTACACAGATGTGGAGGTTTACCAAAAGGATTGCAACTGGATTGAAAGAAAATAAGGTAAATAAGGATGAAATTGAAACAATTATCAGGGCTTCCATAAAAGGAATGGAAGTATCTTTAAAAGAACTGTTGGAGGAAATGTATTTCTTTACTTTTAATATATAATATACTCGCAATCCTAAGTACAATTCATTCATTCATAAACCTTTAATGGCATATAGGTTTATATAATTCCTAGAAAGCAACTCCCATGGACTTCAATGAGACTTACTTCTGAGTATCCACTGTTAATTTATCATGAGTTAGCTTCCTATAAAGCAGGGGTGGGGAACCTTTTTCCTGCCAAGGGCCATTTGCTCATTTATTTGCTCATTCGGGGGCCATAACCAGGTGTAGATCTCCCGATGCGGGGGGGGGGGCGGGGAGAGGGTAGCGTAGCCAGGTCTCCAGCCACCACCTGGAGGTTGGCAACCACAGGGGAGGCCACGCAGAGAAGGCCTGGAGGGCATCCCCGCTCCACCCTCCCAGGTGGGAGGGCAGCCAGCGGTGGGCCCCGAGCAAACGAGGCGCCAGGGGAGCACAGCCCGCAGCCGGTCCTCAGGGAAGGGAGGAAGGGAGGAAAACAGAGAAATGGAGGGGGAGAAAAGGACGGAAGGAGACAGACAAAGAAAGAGACGCGGGAGAGAGGGGGAGAAAGGAGAAAGAGTGACAGAAAAAGAGGAAGAGAGAACAGCCTTCCCCCCCCACACACACACACACCCGCCGGCCCCACGCAACCGGGCCCCAGGAACACCTTGTGGGAGTCACCATAAGTTGGTTATGACCAGATGGTACATACTGACGTATGTGTCAGGTTCACATCAATAGAACTGGGCATATTAATCACATTTATTTCCTTTAGGGAAGTCAGGATGGCACACGCTGATTTGAATAATTTCATTCTTGCGTTAGCCCTATGAATTAATCCAGTGTAGAAAGGCTGTTCTGTGAGCTTGGTTGGCTGACTGGAAGCTAGAGCCCAGTTCTCATTTGTTCCAAGTCCACTACTCTATTACTGTGAACCCACAACATAGCACAACTGGTAGGTTGCTATAAACTTATTTATGAGTAAGTTTTGTACAGCAGCCCTAAGTAGCAGTAGCGTGGCAAGGTGATTATTCAGCCCTCTTTTATCTGCTGGCTTTGAAGAATGGGAAAAGCAGTTTTCAGAATGATGTAAGTAGAGATCCATTGTTGCGTAAGTGCAAACCTGATAAGAGGAGGGACATTTTTAAAATCCACAGATTGTCTCTTCTTTTACTACAAGTTGTAAATCACTGCATGCATGCATTCCAAGTCCTTATTCAACCTATCCACATTTCTGTGCCTGCTGAGATTGTGTCAGATTTTTTTTACTTCAAGGCATGAAAGAGCATAAGAACTAGAAAAGCCCGTGTTAAAGTTAAATAAAAAGAAAGAAAAGTATTTTTCCTTACAGCAGTGGAGAACCTGGCATACAAAAAAATCAGATTGAGTAAATGTTTTAATAGTAAAGTGTTCATTCCTTCCCCCCTCCCCATATTCATCCCCACTAATTATCTAACTGTCCCCACCGTTTCTCCAGTTTCTCCTTCAGCAGTTGCATTCCTAGACCTGGGGTTTAAAAATAAACCCGTTTCATTCTACACAGAAAGAAATACAACCATACCACAGAGGGCAAAATAAAGTGATTGGATTTTTTCACCTCCCATTTTACTGATCAGGTAACACAGAATAAGCCTTGTCCCCTAACGTGATTTGCTCTTATCCTCCCCTGCTGTGAACATTTGCTATCCTGTTGAGTGAGGGTTACAGTCAGATCGCAACAGATGCTAACCTATTCCTAGGTGCTAAGCATGCAGCTCTGGCTGATACTTGTGCTTTGGTCATTAATCATATCGGCAAGTGGGACTTGGAAAAAAAATGCAGTAGAGGAGATGACTGGATCAGAGAAGGAAAGCACGCTCTCTCTATCCCCCTCTTTTGTCCTTGCCCCATGTATCCTGGAATTGGCTAACGAAAACTCGCTGGATTTCTTTCCTTGCCTATATCCAAAAGGACAGAAGGAGATGATGGCCAAACGCGAATCCAGAAAATGCGGGCAAGACGTGCGGGGAGAGCAAGGCGACCTCTGGCGGTCGGAAAATGCAAGCATAATCAAAGCAAAGCCCGGAAGTAGTCGGTGGGGTGACTGTGAGGAAACAGCCATGCATAAATGGCCGATGAGATTCTCTCTCCACTGAGTATTCTTTTCCCTCATTAGAAATTTGGATGGGGTAGTGTTGAGGATGGAGTAGTGTGCAACAACTCTGAAATGGATAATCCCGGTTAGCCTAATCTCGTCATATCTTTGAAGCTAAACCTGGTTTCACCCCTGGTTGGTACTTGGATGGGAGACCATGAAGGAAGTCCAGGTTTGCTATGCAAGGCATCAGTGGCAAACCATCTCTGAATGTCCCTTACCTTGAAAACCCTACGGGATTGTCATAAGTGGGCTGTGACTTGATGGCAAAGAAGGAAGTGTTGAGGAGGGACAGGTTCAGGGCAGTGGCTCCATCAGCATACTGAACTAACATCTTCCTCGCAGGCATCATTTGATCTGACTATTTAAAGCCAAGCTAAACGTGGCACAGATGCATAGCAGTGTGGTGCAGTGGTTAGGAGTGTTGGACTAGTATCTGGGAGACCCAGGTACGAATCTCCACTTACCCCATGGAAGCTTGCTGGGTGACCTCGGGCCTAACCTACCTCACAGGGTTCTTGTGAGGATAAAATGGAGAAGAGGAGAATGGTGTAAGCTGCTTAGGGTCCCCATTGGGGAGAAAGGCAAAGTACAAACAAAGTAAATAAATAAATACCTGCGAGGCATTGATTTTGGCAAAAGGAGTGGGGAATTGGATTGACTATTTTTTGTCAACAATTACATGGACTAACCAAGATGTTTTGTTGTTTTGATGGAAGATGAAGGAAAGTAGGGGGCATTCTTATGTTCTCCTGCATAGCACTGATTCTGCTTTCAGGCTTTCTCACTGTTCACTGGAAAATAAGAAGTGTAGACAAATTAAAACTTGTGGGCCTCCCAGAAGGTTCCCCCCCCCTCCTTAGCAGAGCTTTTCCTTCCTTTTCTCCCATCGTGGCACTAATGCAAAGAGTCACCGTGATACTTGATCAAATAGGGTGTTGTTTTTTTACAGTGCAGAACCTCATTGTTTAACTCAATTGTAAAGCAACCCTTTCTACAGCTGACACCATCTTTTGGACGGCTGGAAAATTGTAGATAGATGATTTGGCAGCTTGCATAGCGGCACACACGTCTTTGGGTTAGGGCCTTAAGCAGAACCCTTCTCCCTGTTGAGCTAGGTTTTTGCTTTACTTGCAGGGATTTTTTAACTACGAGGAATCATTTAAAAAGGCATTGTGCCCTGGCCGTTTGAAGCAGTACATGGAATTGTAATGGCCCAAGACACTGTTGTTTCATTCTGTTGCATAAATAGATGGTGTGTCAGTCTTACAGGTGAAACAGCATTCTTGTCTTGTGTCAAAAAAAAAAAAAAGCCAAGCAAAGAAAGAAAACCATTCCGAACATATTGTATCCATCCAGATTGTGTAATTAATTCTCTCATTCCAGTATCTAATGCAGTAATTACATAGCAGTTCTTTTTAAAAGGCTTACAGATTTAGATGTCGACTAAATTGCAATGGAGCAAAAATTTTAAACACTTTGAGTCATGCGTGGGTGGGTGAACAATAGACAGCCCGCTTAATTTAGAAAGCTTGTATAATACAACTTGGCACGTTCCCTCTCCAGATTAAAAGAGAGAGAGGGAGAGGGAGAACCCCCACTCTCAAAGTAAGCTTCCTTAGGGAAGAATGTGATGTATTCTTTCCTACACAAAAGGACTACCTGCTTCCGATTGTGAAACCCCTTGTTCTCTATCATTTATGAGAGTTACAATGCTGTCCAGTGGAAGAATGCTTAATCCTCCATTCCCAGATTGTAATCTGGAGCGTGTGCATGGATTTCTTACTGCTGAAGAAGGCAGTATAGCAGCATGGAAGCTCTGTGTGCATGCTTCTAGATTGTGGCCCCCAGTTTTTCCTTTTCATGTGCTCTTCTCATAGGGCCAAACTAGGTGTGATGGCATCCTTGTGGCAGCCGCTGCTGCCATTTTAAAGTCATTTAAAAATGCCACAAGGGCCCAATCCTGTTAGAGTCCACAGCACGATGCTCTTGCTTCCTCCCAGTGGTTTTTCAGTGCCAAACAGCTGTGTGTGGGGTGGGGGTGGCGGATGGTGGGGAGGGAGGAAACTAGCTCCCAATTAGGCTGGTATGCTGGTTCGGCCTTGAATGGGTCCCATCTGGCTGGTAACAGGCTGCAAGGGCATCTTGTTATTCATGGTCTCTGCTAGGCCTCCACAGCTACAAGGCAGCAGTTTCTAGGCATTAAAAATGGAGAATAGTGATGCTAAGCTAGATGCAAACACTGAATGGCCTTTCCTGTCTTCACACACTGCACTGCCCCTCACTGCATTTTTAAATAACTTTAAAATAGGAGTGGACCTTCATGGTGGCCACAAGAACACCAGCACATCTTGTTTGACCCATGATCTTTAGTGTTCCAGAAGTAAAACTGATTGTGGATTATACGGATTTTTTTTTTTTACTACCTAGTTTATAAACATGCTTTTCTAGTTCAACGCACCCATTTTCCCAGTGAAATGTTGGGCATCTCTCAGAGAAATTGCTAGAACATTTTTCTTTCTTTTCTAGGATCAGTGCCAGTAGCCACTTCTTTTAAAGACAATGTCTCTAATTTCAGTGTACTCCAGCTCCACAGGACACTTTAGCAGAGATGACATAAATCCAGTCCTTCTTAAAACAAAAAAAACTTGCAATCTGTTGTTTAGCAAGCACACAATAGTTCTTTGTGCTATTTCATTATTGTCGTATCCTTTTTGTAATGCCTTTCAGTCCAAGCAGTGTCCCAAAAGATCACTGAGGTCATTTATGCATGGGTACTTGGACTCACGTTCGCCCTCTGTCTGACTCGGTTGTTCCTTGGAGTTCTGCATGAGTTTTCCATCCATTAGAAACGACCTCGCTGCCGGCCCTTGCAATGTCCAGGTCTTCTTATTCCTCTGTTAACTCAACTCTTCCCTCTCCCCTGAGCTCAGCCCAGCTGAAATTGCTGTGCAGAAGGCAAGGCAGGTGAAACAGAAGCTGGGTTTCTCTCACAGCCAATCACAAAGCAGCGTGTAAAGAGGCGGCAAATCAAATAATTCCTGCTTCCTGCTTTCTCGGAACTCTTTCTGAGCAAAAGAAAGGCTTTTTAAAACCAAGTCTTGGATTCCCCCCTGATTGCTCCGTTTTTTGTTGTCAACATGCTTTTTTATGTGGCAATTGGGTTGGGGGTGGAATCTTCTCTCACAGTGAACACTGCGAAGTGAACCAATTACAATGCAGCATTTAAAGGGGCGGGACTTGATTTGAGTTTGGAGACTGCTGGTGCAGAGATTCCCAACTGGAAAGTGTGGTTACAGCCAGCAACAAACTTCCATGCATAAATGATCTTTCAGGTCTTGTACCAAATCAACTATGCCAATATGCTTTTATATGTTGCTTGTTTGCAGCCACATACTAGGAAGAGGGAGGGAGGAGTGTGTGGATTATAGGAATTTCTAGAGAGGCATTGTGTGATCCCCCAGCCTCATTTGGGAGAAAGCTTCCCCTGTCTCTTGATTTTGCTGGCCCTTCTGCATTGTGTGGTCAGATGCTAGAACTGAGGGCAGACTCCTATGCAGTCAGGGTTTTTTTTTTTTTTTTTGGTATAACCATTTATATTTGAAACAGAAAACAGTGATTAAAGGTGAAATCTGCAGTTGTCAGTTAATGGTTACATGACTGATCTCTCCTTATCGGATATGCTTCAACTCCCCTTTCTAGAAGCATCATACTATATTTGGAATAGTGTGCATGAGAACTGTCTTCAAATCTCAGGGGGAATAGCTGTCCTTCAGAGAAAATTATGTCTGTGGTCTAGTACTGCTTTAATATTTTAAACGTATTTTTGCCCAAATATTGTGCCTATCAAGATATTCCAAAACAGCCAACCACCCCAAATAAATTATAACATCCAAAGTGTATATTTGGCAGTTATTTCATGGTTACACCACATTGACTGTACATGATTTGGGTGTTATAAAAAAAAGAAATTATAATAGGCAGACAAGGATTCTGAAGACAGTCTTGGTTGAAGAATAGAGCCATGTATAAACATAAGCCTCTTGGATGGCCTTGTCTACCAGGTCTCATGCCAACAAACTGTTCTGTTTTACCACACTTTCCAGGTTCAGCAGGAGAGCACTTTGTTTTGCCAATGTTACAAAGGACTCACAGCTTTGTTTGTGACGGCAGTTCCATGGCTACATAGTTCCCCAAAAGAATAATCAACGCTAGAGCGTCACAGGTCTACAGATATGCTCACTGTGGCGAGCATCCCTTCCCCTCTGGCAAACACTTCTAAGGCATAGCACAGCTGTGCAGATGGCCAGCTCCAAAATGGAGAGGGGTCTGGAGTTCATCAATGTCTCCTCATGCTCCCAAGGTGCTTGGAGCATCTTGGAAAGGGCAGTGAGACATGGTCAAGCTGCAGCATTCCTGAGAGTGACACTAAGGAGGGTGGGGAAGGATGAAAGTCCTTTTTTTGGATTATTTTCAGGATCTTTTATAGCCAATATTTGGCAATGTTCATGTTGATGCTCTGTTTAAGAGTCTAATCTTGACCTACTGACTGAGACCTCAATCTGAAGTGAGTTTATTTATTTATTTCATTTATTTCATTCATTCATACCCTGTCTTTCTCCTCAGTGGTGACCAGAAGTGGCTTTCATCATCCTCTCCTCCATTTTATCCCCACAAGAAGCTTGTGTGGTAGGTCAGGCTGAGAGCGCGTGACTGGCGCAAGGTCACCAGTGAGCTTCCATGGCATGAGGGGGGACTTGAACCCAGGTTTCCCAGGTACTCGTCTGACACTCTTAACCACTACACCACACTGGACATTTTTTCAAAGCCTTCAAACACTGTTGTGTACTAACACTAGGGTCAGCATAGCCTAGTAGTTCCTTCGCATTTGCATCAGTTACTAACACTGCAATCCTAAGAACACCTTCCAGGGAAAAAGTGGTAGAGCATCTGCTTGGCATGCAGAAGGTCCCAGGTTCAATCCCCAGCATTTCCAGTTAAAGGGGCTAGGTGAGTAGGTGATGTGAAAGACCCCTGCCTGAGACCCTGGAGAGCCGCTGCCGGTCTGAGTAGGCGATACTGACTTTGATGGACCAAGGGTCTGATTCAGTATTAGGCAGCTTCATGTGTTCAATAGGTTTGAAAAGAATTCTGAGTAGACCTGCTTAAGATTGCAAACAGCCACCTATTAAATGGATTGCAATGTCTTTTTTTTTTACTGTGCCTTTACTTTCGACGATTCACTGTGCTTCATATTTAATAACCAAGACAAACTAAGTATGTTAATTTGTTCACTGGAAATTCTTTTTTCTTCTTCTTTTAGTACAAAGCCTGCAAGCAGTAAATGCTGTCCTATCTTGGATGTTTCCCAGCATCAGTTCCATTATTAATAAAAGGTTCCAAGTCAGGGAGTAAAGCTAATCCAATTTTTAGCTTCCCACTTTATTTTTACTATCGCAGGGAGTCAAACTCTCCTTGCCCCCTGTGGCGCCATCCAGTGACTGTAAGCAGTTTACACTTCAGTGCGTTTCCTTAAATCATGGCACTAAATGTGACTGTCAGACTGTGAAGTTTCACAGTTTAACTGCTTTGCGGTCAACAGACTTGGTGCATAGGAGATTTCTCCTACTGTTTCCCAGACAATTTTTTTTTATTATTATGGGATATTTTGTAAAAGACGTAGAACACCACTGAAGCAAAAATATGCTTGTGGTGGAGAAATTTACCATGATAAACCCTTGAAAACAATAGAACTCTCCCCCCCCCCTCAAAATAAAAGAGCGTTGTATTTTGAAACATATAGAGCAAAAAAATGTTATATTCATGTATTCATCACATCTCAGTAGGGTTGCACTAGCCTTTTATACAGTACTGCACTTTCTCTGTACGGCTATTCATGGGAGCCAAGGAAACTGCTTGCTTTTTGCAAAGCTCTTGTTAAAAGGAGACATTTACGGATGAATTGTGGGAACCATGGTACCCCTGCTCAGTAATAGATCCTCTTGAAACATGGAAGATATTATTAAACACTATCAAACACTAAGAAAGCAGACTGTGATTCAAATCCCTCTCACATGCCTAGACTAGTGCTTTTACATGCTAAGAATGCATGCACCGGGTGTGTGTGTTAAAATAATGGGAAAGCTCTGCTCTTTGTGCTTGCTCAGAGGCAGCCTTACCAGGGTTCCCCAAGGCACTGGTTATGTGATATGCTGGGTTTTTATAACTTGGAGTGGTGGCACGAAGAGAAACACGCTTTTACATGCTGGCAATCATGCATCATGTATGTCTGACTCTGTGTGTTCTCACATGCCTGGGAAGACAGCATGATATAGCCCAATCTTGTCAGATCTCGGAAGCTAAGCAGGGTGAATACTTGGTTGGGAGACCACCAAGGAAGGCTCTGCAAGGGAAGGCAACAAAGACACACCTCTGCTTCCACTTGTCTTGAAAGCTCCTTGCTGGGGCAGCCATAAGTCAGTTGTGACTTGACAGCACATAGAGAAGTACATAATGTCTAACAAAGGAATCTAGATATCACATCCTGGACCAGTTGAAATGCCTTTCAGAGGGCTTGGCTCCAAGCTGCTTTATGCACACGTTGTTTTAATGTTGGTTAAATACAATGTCTTTATTATATTTATTGATACAGCCACAGCTAAAAACGGTGAGAATTCATAGTTTAGACACTGCAGAAGCAAAACTCCGGTATAATTGTGTTTTTGAAAGAACAGTACGAACTGACTAAAGGTACTGTGATGGCTGAATGTGACAAATACATATACATGGGTTAGGTGACTAATAGTGTAATCCTAAACAGTTACACCCTTCTAAGTCCATTAATTTGGTGGGCTTAGAACGGTGTAACTCTGCTTAGGCTTGCACCATGAATATATCTGCCTGTCTTCTGACAGATCATGAGGGCAGGGTGACTCCCAGAATGGACAGGACAAACAAAAGCAAACAAAGACTTTACAGGGGGTCCAGTGGAAGGTTGATGATTATCATTTAGTATATTTAATGTGTTTTTCAGCCAGTCTGGTTTACAACTCAAATGTCTACAAAAATACAATCAAATTTTGATTGCTGTTGAAACTTTATTGATAGAGCAGTATGTTTGTAGAGCCATCCTAAATAGTGTTATTACCTTTCTGATGCATTTAATTTCAGTGGGATTTAGAAGGGTGAAACCTGTTTAGGATTGCAGTATTATTCTTTTAGATAGAAGATGACCGCCCGTACATTGGTAAAATAATGCAACTTCACTGGTTGATGCAATAGAATTAGGAAAATGCATGATTTAAAAGGATATCTCCTTTCTCCTCATTCTATCGCTGAACTGTTCGGCTCTAGTTCTCTTGGGAAGTCTGTTGTTGCTAATGTTTCTGTATAAAAGGCCCCATGGTGAAGCTCATGACAAGTCTGTAGGATCAACATCAAAGTCTAGATATGTATGGATGATTTGTAGCATTCTCACAAATCTTTTGTAAACTAAACAGATCCAGAAGAGGAGTTGCAATAAAGGTAAAGGTAGTCCCCTGTGCAAGCACCAGGTCATTCATGACCCATTGGGTGACATCACATCTCGACGTTTACTAGGCAAACTATGTTTACGGGGTAGGTTGCCAGTGCCTTCCCCGGTCATCTACACTTTACCCCCAGGAAGCTGGGTACTCATTTTACCGATAGATGGGATATCCTGCTGTCTCAGAAGATAATATTATATATCAACTATCATAAATAACTGGAAATGGTATAAAATGATGGGAAGACTTCTGTACAATTCAGTTTGTTTTTTATAGCACTCAAACAGATAAAGTTGACCTTGAGTTCAATAAGCAGTTGTCCTGTTTTAAAGATGAGAGCTTGTCTCTTATCAGTTATGGGTAAAAGAAGTTTGCTTTTTCTAGGCAGCGTTGTTCCTTTAAGCAAATTCATTGGTCTTTTTCTTCTCTCTTGTGCATAATGCTACAACATAAGGAAACCTGGAAGATGTTCATGGCTATCCATGGCTACTAGTCAAAATGAATACTAGTCATGATGCATACCTATTCTCTGTAGTATCAGAGGAGCATGCCTTTTATATTAGGTGCTGTGGAATACAGACAGGATGCTGCTGCAGTCGTCTTGTTTGTGGACTGCCTAGAGGCACCTGGTTGGCCATTGTGTGAATGGACTGCTGGACTTGATGGGCCTTGGTCTGTTCCAGCAGGGCTCTTCTTATGTTCTTAACCATGGCATGAAATAGTGAGTCCTGTCATGCTGGCTTTGTTTTCATCATGAGTAGAGCTCCTTGCATCCTTCCGGTGTCACATGATGCCCACAGTTATTCTGCGGTGTTGGCATAAATTAGTGTTCCACTCATATCGAATCATGTGCCCCTGACCTTAGAACCAATTTCTAGAAGCAGCTTGATAGAGCCAGGATACAATATGGAGACTGAATGCAACATTTTATTTCTTGCTTAGTGCCATGGGATGTTTGTAGGGTTTACATGGTAGGGCAAAGTTTGGGTGAATGCCTCCATTGTCTGTATACATTCCAAAAACTATTTAAAAGGGAGAAGCTGTACATTTGTAGCAATGAGATATGATGGGTGAAAACGCACGATCGCTTTAGCCTCCTTTATACCATGTTTCAGCCAGGATTCAGCCAGGATCGAACGCACGTTCGGCGAAATGCATATGTTCGATCCTGGCTGAATCCTGTCTGAAACAGGGAATAAAGGAGGCTAAAGTGGCCATGCGTTTTTGCCCATGGTCTGTATTTGAATGGGGTCTTGGACAATAGATTACAAAAAAAGATAGCTCTGTTGTCCTAGAAGATTTGAAAGGCCTTGTAAGAATATCATAAAAGTTGTTTATAAAAGTAAAATGTGGCTTATTCACAAATAAGTAACACAGTATCTCAGTAAAATAAAAGCATGGATACAGTATATATAGGGACATGATATAAGATTTCAAATTTGACCAAGGATACTTACTGTCTCTCCTTTTATGAGCAAGTTGCCACTCTAGTGATTTCACAGTTCACCGTTATGTAGTTCCTTGTATCTTAAGACCGTAAGAAGAGCCTGTCTGGATCAGACCACTGGACCGTCTAGTCCAGCATCCTGAGTCACACAGTGGCCAACCAGTTACTCTGCAGGACCAGCAACAGGGCATAGTGGCTGAGGCCTTCCCTAATATTGCCTCCCAGCACTGGTATTCAGAGGTTTACTACCTCTGAATGTGGACGCTCTCTTTAGTCATCATGGCTAGTAACTACAGATAGATCCGTCCTGTCCTCTGTGAATCTGCCTAATCCACTTTTACAGCTGTCTATGCCAGCGGCTGTCATCCTATATGCATCCTCTGGCAGCGAATTCCAGATTTTAATCACTTGTTAAGAAGTATTTCCTTCTGTCCATCCTGAATCTAGTACCCAAGAGCTCCATTGGATGTCTATTTCTAGTATGTTGGGAGAGGGAGAAAAAGTTATTTCATTCCACTCTCTCTATCCCACACCTAATTTTATAAACCTCTATCATGCCCTTCCTTAGTTGTCTCTAATTCTCAATGGCACATTGCATTATTGTCAAATGTTTGATGGAGCATGAGTTTGTTCCATTTTGATTAGCAGTTAATAGAGCTGCTGCCGATCCCCACAGTGATTTAGGTATTCCAGTTTCCCACTCCCAGGACTACAAACTGTTCTCTTATGGCAAATTTTGAACTTTGCAGTTGAATGTCACTGGCAACACAATGTGGCTCGCTAAAAGATTAGGGTTGTAGTTCTTTCTATTGAAGTCCATATTTTCCGAGAAACATTTCTTGTCTAGAATCCTTGCATTTAAGAAAAAATTATAGGAGTCAGTTTGAACACACGATGAAAACATTTCTGATGTAAGTTTTAATTAATAAATTATCTGTGCCTGAACCGTGGCTGTTCCCTACATTCATGGAAAATGCATCTAAAATGCATACTGTAAAATGTTTGAGTATAAGGTGAAGGCAAACAATAAGACATCCCTGTTGTCATGAAGTCCATATTTAAACATACAATACCATAAATTTTATCATAAATCAATAAGCTTACACATCAAAATGTCATCAAAATATTTTTCTTTAGAAAATATTTTTCTTTAGACCACTGTCTTTTGATAACAATAGTCTGCAACTTGGAATGCTGTACAGACTTTTAATTGTTATTCTTATCTCCTTACTTGAAGGTGAAGATTTTTATATAACTTTAGTTTGGTTTGTGGGCTGCAGAAGATAGCACAGACTATAACACATTAGTGTTCACTATGAGCATAGGAACAAACCTTTTGCAACATCCATTCAGTCTGTTTCCCATTTTGAAGTGGAGCTTTTTTGGGAGCTCCACTATACAATGTTTTCAGCTTGAAGAAGAAATAGATGGAGGGAGGAGGAGTGTTACAATCTCAGAAGAGATACTGAAAGTTATCTGAGTAAAATTTTTATGGCTTGTATCAGAATGCTGTTTAGGTACATAGTTCATTAAATACTAATGGTGGTGAATTCCATGGCTCTTCCTCAGACTCTTTAGAGGGTATTATACAAGATATGGGTAATGTGTCTCTAATGAAATCACATTATAAGTGGCTTTTCATGTTAAAGGATTTATCTTCTTTCAACCCATTTCCTTGTGCTATTTTAAACCTACAGTTTTATTGTAACTTGCACAGTTTCTACTATTGTTCTTTTTTCTTGAAGCAAAGCCCAACCCCTTTCCTTTTCTTTTGTTTTGGAAAGGCTCCACAAAGTTTAATACTATTCCATTTTCTTTAACGTAAATAAGTATATACTGCACACACTTCAAACGTGACCTTTTATTATAGATTTGGGTCTATGCTAGACACACACACACACACAATCTCCTTTATGGTAAAAGCCCTTTTTATCCAAATAGACTGAGAAACATCTATTAATGTAAATGAGTAGAAGTTGCTTGCACAAAATAACTGACATTTTGCTATGTGAACATTCTATTTGTGATTGGTGACCAAGATTTTTATTGATTCTGTATTTTTTTAATTTAGGGGGAAACAATCAGATTTCTAATGCATAATACATAGTTTTTAATTGATGTAAGCATTTGGGGTAATTCATTACCAGCTATAAGCATCTCAGATAAAGGGCTTATCACCAGTTCCACACACGTATTTAAGTTAAGACTTGTTAGTAAGATTTGGAGATTAGTCTCAGTTACTAATTTATCCACTTCTAGGCAAGTTAGCTTTTGGACTTGGAAGATTATATGGCTTATATCCGTTTGCCACTAAAGATAAACATTCCTTTACAATATAAGGAAACACCCTGCATGCTATATTGCAGTGAACAGAGGTAGCACTTTAACTGTAAGTGTTGGTTGCACCCAAGTTGAACAGAAGTACTGGATATAATTTCAGTGTATAAAAAGATGTAGCAGTAATGGAAAACTTAATATAATAAATAAAATAATAGTTTTTTATATCTCTTAATGTTTTAACAGATCTCCCATATGCATGCATATTTGCAGTTCTGTAAAATGTGAATTCATACAGGTATGAAAATAGAGAACTATGGGAAACAGACTGAATGGATGTTGCAAAAATTTTTGTTCCTGTGCTCATTGTGAACACTAATGTGTCATAGTCTTCAAGAAGAAAATAGTATGAAATATTTTCATTTATTTTTTCCTGCTTTTAGAACATACAGTATTACATATTCACTTACAAAGTATGACATAGCTACACAAGTTTTGAGGTTTTTGAGGGAGTAGGAATATGAACTGGGGGGGGGGGTTTCCTAAAAAAATGGTTGAAACGTCACAGGATTGTTCCCAATAGAAACACTGGATTCAAAAAATAATAATAATTAAAATTGCTTGCAGATATTTTATTTTTGGAATCACAAGTGAAATGCATTTTAACTCTTTACTCCTTCAAAATGCTTTCAAGTAATTACGCAAGACAGCTACAGTACAGTTACAATAGGAATGTATTACCTTCTCCTGAAAAGATGTTTTGGGGAGGGGAGAATGAGGAACTGGGGCAAATAGTGGTAACAAGGCAGGAAGTCCTAGAACATCTATACCAGAGGTTCCCAAACTGTGCTTCAAGGAGCACTTGGTGCTCCGCGAACCATCTCCTAGTGCTCCATGAAGACATGGGAAAGAAAAATCCTACTGTCATTCGGTTTAGTATATAGGTGCTAGGTGAAAATTAGTGTTCTGTGTTGAATTTCTCTCCTGAAAAGTGCTCCATGACTCAAAGTGTGGGAGCCTCTGGTCTACACAAACTAACAAACTGCAAACTAACAAGTCACAGGGACCAGGCAATATTCATCCTAGAATTCTTTAGGAACTCAAATGGGAAATTGCTGAACTTCTAACAAAGATATGTAATATGTCCCTTAGATCAGCCTCTGTACCAGAGGACTGGAGAATGGTCAATGTAACACCTATTTATAAAAAGGTTCCAGGGGGGACCCAGGAAATTACAGGCTAGTTAGCTTAACATCTGTTGCAGGTAAATTGATGGAAAGCATGATTAAAGATAGAATTGTCAATCATATAGAAGAACAAGCCCTGCTGAGCAAAACCCAACATGGCTTCTGTAAAGGTAGGCCCTGTCTCATTAACCTTTTAGAGGTTTTTTTAAAGCGTCAATAAGCATGTGGAAAGGAATGAGCCTGTGGACATTATGTATTTGGATTTCCAAAAAGCTTTTGACAAAGTCCCCCACCAAAGACTGCTAAGCAAACTTCATAGTCGTGGGACAGGAGGACAAGTCCTCTCATGGATTGAGAGTTGGCTGAAAAATAGGAAGCAGAGAGTAGGAATCAATGGTCAGTTCTCCCAATGGAGGGATGTGAGATGTGGAGTCCCTCAGGGATCTGTGTGGGGACCAGTGCTTTTCAACTAGGGCTGTCAATTCGGTTCGGTCCGAACTGAAAATCAACCGAATTTCCCCTGATTCGGTGATTTTCAGTTCGGACGGATCCGAACTCAAATCTGGCGGGCAACCGGGGGGGCCCGAATTCAGCGAGTTCGGGAGTTCGCGAATAAATTTGGCCAATTCGGACCCCCTTCAGGGCAGCCTGCTGAAAGGCGCCGGCTGCCCTTTAAACTGATCTGCGCCTCCCAGCTGGGAGGCTCAGATCAGTTTAAAAGGCAGCCCGCCTCCCTTCAGCGGCCTCCCCTGAAGGGAGGCGGGCTGTCCTTTAAACTCATCTGTGCCTCCCGGCCAGGAGGCGCAGATGAGTTTAAAGGGCAGCCGCGCCTCTCCAGCGGGCTCCGCTGCAGAGGCGCGGCTGTCATTTAAAGTCATCTGAGCCTCCCGCCCGGGAGGCTCAGATGAGTTTAAAGGGCAGGCCCCCCCCTTCACGGCAGCCCGCTGAAGGGAGGCGGGCTGTCCTTTAAACTCATCTGTGCCTCCCGCCCGGGAGGCGCAGATGAGTTTAAAGGGCAGCCGCGCCTCTCCAGTGGGCTCCGCTGGAGAGGCGCGGCTGCCCTTTAAAGTCATCTGCGCCTCCCGCCCGGGAGGCTCAGATGAGTTTAAAGGGCAGCCGCGCCTCTCCAGCGGGCTCCGCTGCAGAGGCGTGGCTGTCATTTAAAGTCATCTGAGCCTCCCGCCCGGGAGGCTCAGATGAGTTTAAAGGGCAGCCACCCCCCTTCACGGCAGCCCGCTGAAGGGAGGCGGGCTGTCATTTAAACTCATCTGTGCCTCCCGTCCGGGAGGCACAGATGAGTTTAAATGACAGCCCGCCCCCCTTCACGGGAGCCCGCTGAAGGGAGGCGGGCTGTCCTTTAAACTCATCTGTGCCTCCCGCCCGGGAGGCTCAGATGAGTTTAAAGGGCAGCCGCACCTCTCCAGCGGGCTCCGCTGGAGAGGCACGGCTGTCCTTTAAAGTCATCTGAGCCTCCCGCCCGGGAGGCTCAGATGAGTTTAAAGGGCAGCCGCGCCTCTCCAGCGGGCTCCGCTGCAGAGGCGCGGCTGTCATTTAAAGTCATCTGAGCCTCCCGCCCGGGAGGCTCAGATGAGTTTAAAGGGTAGCCCCCCCCTTCACGGCAGCCCGCTGAAGGGAGGCGGGCTGTCCTTTAAACTCATCTGTGCCTCCCGCCCGGGAGGCGCAGATGAGTTTAAAGGGCAGCCGCGCCTCTCCAGTGGGCTCCGCTGGAGAGGCGCGGCTGCCCTTTAAAGTCATCTGCGCCTCCCGCCCGGGAGGCTCAGATGAGTTTAAAGGGCAGCCGCGCCTCTCCAGCGGGCTCCGCTGCAGAGGCGTGGCTGTCATTTAAAGTCATCTGAGCCTCCCGCCCGGGAGGCTCAGATGAGTTTAAAGGGCAGCCACCCCCCTTCACGGCAGCCCGCTGAAGGGAGGCGGGCTGTCATTTAAACTCATCTGTGCCTCCCGTCCGGGAGGCACAGATGAGTTTAAATGACAGCCCGCCCCCCTTCACGGGAGCCCGCTGAAGGGAGGCGGGCTGTCCTTTAAACTCATCTGTGCCTCCCGCCCGGGAGGCTCAGATGAGTTTAAAGGGCAGCCGCACCTCTCCAGCGGGCTCCGCTGGAGAGGCACGGCTGTCCTTTAAAGTCATCTGAGCCTCCCGCCCGGGAGGCTCAGATGAGTTTAAAGGGCAGCCGCGCCTCTCCAGCGGGCTCCGCTGCAGAGGCGCGGCTGTCATTTAAAGTCATCTGAGCCTCCCGCCCGGGAGGCTCAGATGAGTTTAAAGGGCAGCCCCCCCCTTCACGGCAGCCCGCTGAAGGGAGGCGGGCTGTCATTTAAACTCATCTGTGCCTCCCGGCCGGGAGGCACAGATGAGTTTAAATGACAGCCCGCCCCCCTTCACGGGAGCCCGCTGAAGGGAGGCGGGCTGTCCTTTAAACTCATCTGTGCCTCCCGCCTGGGAGGCTCAGATGAGTTTAAAGGGCAGCCGCACCTCTCCAGCGGGCTCCGCTGGAGAGGCACGGCTGTCCTTTAAAGTCATCTGAGCCTCCCGCCCGGGAGGCTCAGATGAGTTTAAAGGGCAGCCGCGCCTCTCCAGCGGGCTCCGCTGCAGAGGCGCGGCTGTCATTTAAAGTCATCTGAGCCTCCCGCCCGGGAGGCTCAGATGAGTTTAAAGGGCAGCCCCCCCCTTCACGGCAGCCCGCTGAAGGGAGGCGGGCTGTCATTTAAACTCATCTGTGCCTCCCGGCCGGAAGGCACCGATGAGTTTAAATGACAGCCCGCCCCCCTTCACGGGAGCCCGCTGAAGGGAGGCGGGCTGTCCTTTAAACTCATCTGTGCCTCCCGCCTGGGAGGCTCAGATGAGTTTAAAGGGCAGCCGCGCCTCTCCAGCGGGCTCCGCTGGAGAGGCGCGGCTGTCATTTAAAGTCATCTGAGCCTCCCAGCTGGGAGGCTCAGATGACTTTAAATGACAGCCCGCGCCTCTCCAGCAGAGCCCGCTGAAGGGGGGCGGGCTGCCCTTTAAACTGATCTGCGCCTCTCAGCTGGGAGGCTCAGATCAGTTTAAAGGGCCCCCGCGCGCCTTCAGGGAATCCCTGAAGGCGCGCTTCGGCCGAATTTTCCCCCGAACTCCGGATCTCCCCGAATTACCGGGGATCCGAAGCGGGGGAGTTCGGACTTCGGACCGTACCGACCCCACAAGGGTCAAATTCGGCCGAATCCGAACTGTACCGAATTTTTTTTTTTTGACAGCCCTATTTTCAACCTGTTCATCAGCGACATGGAGTTGGGGGTGAACAGCAAGATGGCCAAGTTTGCAGATGACACCAAATTATTTAGGGTGGTTAAGAAAAAATTGCACTGTGAAGAGCTCCAAAAGGATCTCTTCAAACTGAAGGAATAGGCATTCACCAACATGGAAGGTAAGAAGTAGTCTGATGCTCGTCATCAGCCCTGTTGGCCAGATCTGGGTGGCCCCTGAAATGCTGGCTCTCAGCTTGGCTTGTTCATGGGCCATTTAAGTTTCCCAGGCTGCTCCAGTCTATGGAATTGGAAACTACTACTCTGTACTGTAGACATGTACAACTTAAAGCTTTTCTCACCTCCTTCTTGTAAATCTTGCAAGATAATCTGACCTATGTTTTGAAATATACACACCAAATCTAGAAAGAAGCTAGGATATGAAAAAGTATAGAAACTTGTTTCAGCCTGTGCAAACTAATGTCTACAGAGATAACAAATGAAATTTCAGAGTCTGAAGTTAGTGAGTTTTCAGAAACTGATTAAAAAACTTGAGAAGGTTGTACTTTCAAGAATGTATTTGTTTTTGTTTAAATAATGTGATAAGAATTTAATGTGGCTAATTTTGTGTGTAGTTACTGTGATATGTGTGTGAGTGTAAAGTTTAAGTCAATATTAAGATTTACTATGAATAAGGTTGCTAGGTCCCCCAGCAGGAAATGGGTGAATCCTATAAGTGTTAAGCTAAAATTCGACATTAGGGTGTTCCCCTCCCCCAAGAGCTGGAAGCAGTTTAATAGAAGGATTGTTGCTTGTACTGCATGTACACCTATGTTGTTAGCTCTTAAATACAGGTGTTGTGTGACTTTTTTGAATGAAATTAAGGCATTTATATTTGTACTCAATATACCAAACTGCAGTTCTGTGTGATTACTAAGTTGTACGTGATGCTTTTTACATTCCTGAATAATGAGGAGGGGCAGCAGTAAAAAAGCAAACGTCATGCAATGCTGGCTGGGTAGGGACAAACTGAGTTGCTGAGCTCAGAAATGTCGCAGGCACCATCCACTGGCCCCACACTGGACAGCCAGCGTGGTATAGTGGTTAAGAGCGGTTTGATTCCCCACTCCTCCACATGAGTGGTGGACTCTGATCTGGTGAACCAGGGTGGTTTCTCAACCCCTTCACATGAAGCCAGCTGGTTGACCTTGGGCTAGTCACAGTTGTCTTAGAGCTCTCTTAGTCCCACCTACCTCATAGGGTCTGTTGTGGTGAGAGGAAGGAGATTGTAAGCCATTTTGATTCTCCTTAAAAGGTAGAGAAAATTGGCATATAAAAAATAACTTTTCGTCTTCATACAACTATTAACAGAAGGGAAGTGTTTTCCCTCCTGCTCCAGCAGTCCAGTCAAGAAGGTGGTTTAAAATGCTAGGAACCTATGACTTCCCTGGAGAGGATGCATTTGCTGGATAAGCAGCCACTGTTCATTCTTTCATTACATGAAAAAAAATCATTGGAAAGGTCCTCCTGACATCAGTTCTGGGATGCTCGCATCTGTTTTCATCATAAAGCCAATTCCTTTGACCTTTTTGCATGCACATCTGGAAAAAAATGACATTGTTATAACTAGCATGAATATGGATGTCCATTCTGTTGTGGGAAAGCAAAGTAAATTATGCATTGCTGTAGTGGATCTGCTTCGATCAGTCTCTGATTTCACTAAGTTTCACAGCCATGATTACGTGTGGATGTTTTTAATGCACCTCTGATGAAATAAGTTGACAGTAACTGTCTTATATCAACAAAACCAGTGTATGCTACCAGAAATGCAGTGGTTACAAATTGCACTGAGACACTTTCTGGCTTACATTACTTTCAACAGCTACCAGCATTTCGATTTCACATGCACATGCTGAGACCATGTGTTTAATTCCTTTTTGTTTTGTTTTTGCTGTCAAGTCACAGCTGACATATAGCGACCCTGTAGGGTTTTCAAAGCAAGAGACCTTCAGAGGTGGTTTTGCCATTACCTGGCTCCATGTTACAACCCTGGTATTCCTTGGAAGTCTCCCATCCAAATACTAGCCAAGGTCGGGGCTAAGAGTGTGTGACTGGCTCAAGGTCACCCAGGAAGCTTCCATGGCACAAGTGGGGATTTGAACCTGGGTTTCCCAGATCCTAATCCGACAGCTTAACCACTACATCCTGGCTCTCGTTTAATTCCTAGCAGACCAAAAATCTTTCCTTGGAGCAATTTTGGGAAAGAACCACATTGGGTTCCAAAGAGTTAAGAAAATCAATGATAGACACCTTGTGCTTTCTATCCAGATACTTCAGTTGTGGCCCATGGATGTCAGGAAGGGCTCTTCCAACTAGTATTTTTAAGGAAAACAAGGAATTATACAGTGCTGTGTGATGATAATTTGTGCGCATAGTGTGTGCTTGCTATAACATGCTTGTGGAGTGTGCAGAGAGTGCCTTTGGCAGGGGAAGAAGAAATGGGTCAGGGGCTCTTAATATTCTGAACCATCCACTTGTCGGTGTTATCAGTCAGTTTTATCAGCTCGCATAACATTTGTGTGGCTGTACTTTTTGAACTGCACAAATATTCTGTTGGAACTTCACATTTTCACTTTCTTCTACATATGGATGCGTCTTGACTATTCCCATGAAAGTATTATCATGGAGGATATAACTTTTGGCCCCGCCCATGCACAACTACAGTCACAGCAGCAATCGAAGGGATTCTTGCCAGGTCTTTGCAGCTTTGTTGATGGACAGCTGAGTCGTCTTCAGCACGCTCACAAGCTTGTATGCAAGTGCAGATGGTTTGACACACCGTACCTTGCAGAAGATTTTGACCATGTGTACCAGCCCTACGGGATCTGACCATACTTGAGGCTACCATACTTGAGGCTACATTGGCTAAATATCATGTTTATGCCTTTTCCCAGCATTCCTCTTAGCTCAGTTGTGTGAGACAGCCCCCGCTTTCTGTCCGGAACATACTGCAGCTGGGCATGTATAGCTCTATTATTGTGACGTGAAGAAGGAAGTTGGACAAGATAGCTTTTTGATCACCACCAGATCTGTATTTCTAGGAACATGTGTTCATAATATAAATCTATTAAAAATGTATACACATTATAACTTTATAAGTTGGGAACCCGCAAGATTTCCAGAGGAAGGAAGTCCCTCCCCTCACACACTGCCCCCTCTCTTCCCAGCCCTTGTTCAGCTTTCTCTCTCCTGTCTTCCACTCTGTTCCAGCAGGGCCACTCAGAATGGGGGGACTGGGGGAACCAGATTGGGGGGGGGGTAAAAGTCAGCTGGATCCCCCTAAAGCCAGCATCATGCTGCATTCACTGAATGCATTTAATTTTTTTTCTAATGCAGTTCTGACTGCAGCCACAAGGGGTGCAGGGAAGGCAGAGCATAGTAAAGAGATCAGCCTTTCTGTTAAGTTTACTCTGAGCATCAGAGTAACCCTTTCTTCTCAGATCCTGCTAAATCCATCAACCAAGCCAGCGCTGGAGCAAGGCAAGACCAGCCAGAACAAGCTACAGTTGTTGCAAGGATGCAGCCTCCTAACGTTATCTCCACCAGTCTATGGTTCCCCTCTTTGTTTAGTTCTATCCAGTTCCATAGGTTTGTCCGCACAGTCAGATCTTGCAAAGGGGCAGCCCAGTTAGTGTGTGGTGGCAAAATGGGGAAAAAACCCTTTTGTTTCCTTTTCCTTAATTTCTCTAACTCTTTTCTACACTGTTCTCCTGCTTCATTTTGCTCTTGTCCTTTAATGATCTGCCATGACAGCCACAAACCTTTGTTAATATGATGAACAGAAAGGGGAGTTAATATTTGCCCATAATCTATCAAAGTAGTAAAAAAATGCTTCCCCCCTCCATCCTTTGTGTATGCATAAAGTGCTATCAAGTCTCACTGACTCATGGAGACCCCTTATGGAGTTTTCAAGGCAAGAGACTAGCAGAGGTGGTTTGCCAGTGCCTTCCTCCACATAGCAACCCTGGTATTCGGTGGTGGTCTCCCATCCAAATACTAACCAGGGCTGATCCTGCTAAGCTTCTGAGATCTGACAAGATCAGGCTATACCATGCTGCCTTCTTTCCTCCTCCACCCTTTACATGTATGATAATAAATGTTGATCTGCCTTAGCAGCAACAAATGAGGAACAGAAGCTAGAACTTATTTAGTTCTTATTTATTTGCTTTATTTATATCCTGCCTTTCCCGAGGGGCACCTAAAGTGGCTTATATCATTCTTCTCTCCTCTGTTTTATCCTCACAACAACCCTGTAAGATAGGTTAGGCTGAGAGTGAGTTATGGGCACAAGGCCACCCAGCAAGCCTCCATGGCAGAGCGGAAATTCAAACCTGGGTTTCCCAGATCCTAGTCCGACACTTGAACTACTACAAAGCTTAGCTTCCATTGCAAATAGTATTCAGCTTTACCTCCTTCTCTTCCTTTTCCATGTTTCCTTGTGGTGCAGTGGTTAAGAGCAGCAGACTCTGGAGACCTGGGATTGATTCCCCACTCCTCCACATGAAGCCAGCTGAATGGCCTTGGGCTAGTCACAGCTCTCTTAGAGCTCTCTCAGCCCCACCTACTTCAAACGGTGTCTGTTGTGGGGAGAGGAAGGGAAGGAGATTGTAAGCCAGTTTGATTCTCCTTAAAAGGTAGAGAAAGTCGGCATATAAAAACCAACTCTTCTTTTTACCTTTTCCAGTCTTTCTGTCTGCCCACCCCCTCTACTAATCATGACATGGAAGCCAGTTGCCTTTCAATATCTTGATATTAGTCGCAGTAAGTTGCAGGCCTTGTTTCTATGATTTTGGGGAAAGAGGATTTAACCCTTGCAAGACTTTTTTTAGTTTTGGGTTTTTTCTACAAACCTGGGACTTTCCCCAAATTTGTGCAAAAAAAATTCCCATCTGTCCTGGGCCAGCTGGATGGATTTTTTGATCCATCCTCTAGGGCCAAGTTCAGAATTAGCTATGTAGACTGCATATGAAACTTTTCAAGGACTTCATTGGATTCCTGATCATAGGAGCCCACATTTTCTCTTGGCTTTAATATTTCCCTTGGTAGATGTGTGTACTTCCTTCCAAAATGTATTGACTAATATGCTGGGGGTCTTGTAAAAAGCGGTAAAACTAACAGGAGTAACTGAGTTTATAAATGATGTTCTGTATAATATTGAGAATTGCAGAAAATGGAATAAGCACTCTTAAGTAGCATGAGACCTCAGGCTGCCGTTGAACTTTGACTAAAGATATGCCTGAAGGGTCTCTGTTCTGCTTCCTTATCCTCTTCATGTACCAGTCATGCTGACAGGTAAGTGGAGAATTAAAGGATTTCTTTGAGCCATAAAGGCATGGATCAGTTCCTGTATTTTTGCTACAGTTATGATAACTTTTTAAAAGTTTTTAATGTATGGTTTTCATTTCAAAGTTAGAGTGATGCCAGAATTGGTGGAGAAAACTATCACATCTTTTTGATATGTCATATAATTTTAACTATATGAGCTTTCTCGCTGGATATATTTTTTCCACTGAAGGCTAAGTGGGAACTTATTTGCACCACAAAAGAGTACAGATGTGTCAAAGGGGTTAAATCTGTTTATTTACTTCATTTATAACCCACCTTTCTCTCCGGTGAGGTTCCAAAGCAGCTTACACCATTTTCCTCTTCTCCATTTTAAAACATATTTTGGAATTTATCCATTTAAAACAAATTGTAATATCCTGAATTAGAATTTTCATGCTTCTGGAATTCTTCTGTTAACCACAAGCTTAATGGCATGCTTAGCTGCAGTATGATCAAATAGGTTTGTAACAGGAGCATTATCTATATTTATATAAATAAAAATGTAAATGTTCGTTTGTTCAAAATCTTAAATCTCCGAAAGTTCCTCACCGATTGCTTTAAAATTTTGCCACAACGTTGCATTCGAATACGCACGTGTTTTTATATACCTATATTATATAGATGTCACACCTGTGACAGGTAAAAACATGCTTTTTTGAAAAACAGCGCCATCTGTTGGACGTAAAAGCAACACACGCTATCTTCTTAGATGCACCAGGAGGAACTGGTAAAACGTTCCTAATTACACTGATTCTGATCCCAAAATGACATAGCCTTAGCTCTTGCGTCGTCCGGAATAGCTGCGACATTGCTACCAGGTGGAAGAACTGCTCATTCCGCTTTGAAATTGCCATTGAACATGCAATTCATTGAAACTTCCACGTTCAACATTTCCAAAGCACCCGGCATGGGAAAAGTATTGCAGAAATGCAAACTTATTGTTTGGGATGAACGCACAATGGCGCACAAGAAATCGCTCGAGGCTCTTGATCGATCATTGCAAGATTTGCGTGGAAACATCAGACCATTTGGGAACGCATTAATATTGCTTGCAGGAGATTTCAGGCAAACATTACCTGTAATTCCTCAATCAACACCAGCGGACAAAATAAATGCTTGCCTGAAATACTCTACTTTGTGGCGACATGTAAAGATGTTACAATTAACTACAAATATGCGTGTCCAGCTGCAAAATGATCAATCAGATATTCTCACATCAGTTGCTGGAAATTGGGAACAGAAAGGTTGATCTGACCTCAGGACGAATTTCATTGCCTCATAACTTCTGCAATTTAGTGACGTCAAAAGAAGAATTGGTTGAAAAAGTATTTCCCAATATTCAAACCAATTATAAGAATCACGATTGGCTGAGTAAACGAGCTATTCTTGCGGCCAAGAACAAAGACGTCTACGAACTTAACAATATTATTCAGTCTCACATTCAAAGCGAGTCGGTCACATACAAGTCAGCAAACCAGACAATCTCTATATCTGCACAGACAATGGAACAACAAAAAATATTGTATAGCCACAAGAATTGTGAAATTAAACATATTAGACACGTTCGCTTTCTCTTTTCTTTCTTTTCCATTTCACCAGACTGGGCCACAGCAACGCGTTATACAACCGCTAGTTGTATAATAGAGGAGTAGACTAGAATTGTGTAATAATTCTCTTATTAGTAATTTGACATTTACAATACCATCCAAAGGCACAGGTCACACGTCATAAAATAATAATTTATAATGGGAGGAATGAGCCCTAGAAACCTTCAGGTTTGTGCTCTTATTTTTACACCCCTCCCCCTTTTCCTAGTAGATGGCTCATAAATTACTGTAATCCTCTTTTTCCCAGCAAGCAACAATTTGTTGTTTTCTCCAAACCAGGATTCCAGGCTATTTTTAATCCTGCTATGGAGGCAAGACAATAAACCTCAGTTTGTTATTAGCATACAGTGGTGTATATGAAGTGATTCATTTTCCAAGGCTGTCGAAGGAGAAAAGTACAAGACTATGGTTTAAACTGTGACTTTTATGGGTTTTATCATATTTGTTTTTATTGTGTTTTATAATGGTTTATTAATATTGTAAACTGGTTTAAGTTCCACAAGGGAGACAGGAGGCTAATAAATGTTGTAAATCAATAATAAAATAAAAGAGCCTGTATCTTCTGCAGACTTGTTGCTGTAATGACAGACATTTTTGTTTTGTGTGATGCATGCTTTTTACTTGCTGCACTTTATTAGAAGTGCTAAGAGTGGGTTGAATTAAAAAATATTACTCCAGTACTGTCATAATGTTAAACCAGTGCTGTATGGACATTATAACTTGGTCAGAGTTGTTTAGGATTATGGTATAAATATGATGCTGTGTCATAGAGATACTTAAATCCATGAACAGACAAGACAGCTCTTTCTCCAAACCTGAAATATACCCCTAGTTTGGAGAAAAATCTGAAATAAAAAAAAAGAAAAAATATATTCGGTGGTTAAATCCCCAAAATTTTAGAAGCAGCACCTGTAGCCTTAAGAAATAAACATCCTCTCAGTGGCCATTGCTAGGTGACCGCAACAGTATTGCCAGCCTTCCAGATTGGTTTCTGCAGTAAAAGGCAGGGGGACAAAGCAGGACCCCTACAGGGTAGGTTGATTGGTACATGGGAAGGAAAGAAGGAAGCAGGGAAAGGTGAGGATATGGGGGATGCCAGGAGGAAGGAAAAAGGAAATAGTGTGGTGAGTGGGATACAGCAGAAAGTATAGTGCTCTTAGCAAGCCCTTGTGGATTTCTTACCTACAACTGGACCAGCACTGCACAACTCAGCCAGAGTTCTCCTGAGTAGAGGTGTCCTGGGGAGGGAAGGAGGACAAGATGGAGCCTGGGGGGAAGATGAAGGTAGTTTGGCTGGTGTGTAGAAAAGAGAGAAAGAAGCAGGAAATGGGGAGAGGCTATGGGGCTTTCAAGAAAAAGAAAGAGGAAATAGTGGGGGTGAGATGTCCCCCACAAATATCTGTGGATTGGGGCTATGGACACAGAAAATAGATTTTCCTAAAAACTTGGAGAACTCCCCAGGTTTTCAGAAAAATATGATTTTTTTTTAAACTGAGGGACTTTAACCCCCCAACGAACCTCTGTTCACCCAGCTCTATCCACACCTGGCTAACTGCTAGAGGAAGGCAGGGGGAAAGGAGCTGGAACTGCCACTGCCACCACCCTGTTAGCTGTGGAGATACTGATGTGGACCAGAGAGCCAGCTAGCTGTAGAGAGGCAGTAGTGCAGACAGGTGGTGATGCAGACTAGTTGGCAAGTGGGCAGTCTGGCGATTCCCACCTCTGCAAGTTTTGTAGGTCCCCACTTGTTTGTTTGTTTTTAAATAATGAGCAATTGGTATAAATGAAATTGAAGGCCCAGTCATGGATGTGTGCAGCATACATAACACTTACTGTCGTAAATACAAGATCACATGTAATCAATAATGGGGATGCAAAGAAAACAGCTAGGGAACCTTCTAATTTATAAATAAAAGCCAGCTGTGCATGACAGTCAATCTTTTGTATTCACTTGGCACAACTAAGCAAGGCATCTGCAATATATTAGAGAAATGTGCTGTTAATAGAAAGAATTGCTGTTTTGAAGGAAAGTTTGGATTTCCTGCCTCGAGTGTTGCTTATGCCCTTCCACGCTTCTGTGCAATTGCTAAATTTTCTTCTGCTCCACCTTGTTCTTTGAAAGAGTTGGCAGTGAATGCTTAAGAGCCAGGGTAAATTGAGGTGAATGCAGTATGAGTTGACTTTGCAGTTGGGGTGCTCAAGGGCAGTGTATAGGGTTGCCAACCTCCAAATGGTGGCTGAAGATCTTCCAGAATTACAGCTGGTCTCCAGATGACAGAGATCAGTTCCCCTAAAGAAAATGACTGCTTTGGAAGGTGGACTGTATGGCATTAAACCCTGCTGAAGTCCCTCCCCAAACCTCACCATCCCTAGGCTCCACCCCCCCCCCCCAATCTCCAGGTATTTCCCAACCCAGAGCTGGCAGCTCTAACTGAGTGCATATCCACTATCAGGTCAAGTCAGTTCATACCAGAAAAATATGATTAAATAAACCAAGCTAAAGCTTTTCTGTGCCAGTTTAGTTTTCCCCAAGGAAGTTCTCTTTAGCTCCTTCCAGGTTCTTTTTGCAGAGTTTTTTTATATGATCTTGTTATGTAACACTTCTCAAATTCTATAAGCACAGGAGACTTTTGTGATTATTATTTGTGATTATTATTTGTCTTTTCCTCCAGTACTTATGTGTGCACGTTATAAAACATCCTCATAAAACATCCTTATGTATGCACGTTATAAAACGTATGCACATTATAAAACATGCACAAGGTATGCACTCTTGCATGTTTGTGCAAGAATTATGAATTGAACCTCAGCGCTGAGTGTATTCTAACAGGAACTTAGTAAGAAAACTGTTTTTTCAGTAATTAGGAAATTTTATGAGAGAACTAAATGATAAAGAGCATAAACCTCCCTCCAGATTTATATTTGTAGCTGTTTCTGAAAATATAAAGTATTTTCAGTAAATATAAAGTATAAATAATACCAAGTCAGACTGCTGGCCCATCTAGCTTAGTATTGTCTCTTCTACCTGACAAGTTTCCCTCCAGTGTCTGGTTAAAGAAAACTGTTTCCCATCACTTGCTCCTTGAGCTCCCTTAACAGAAGGGGCCTGGATGGACCCAGGGACTATTTACATGAAAAGCATTTTACCAATCGACTATTCTGCAGGCACTTTTGCTGAGGGTTGCTAGCCTCCAGGTGGAACCTGCAGATCTCCAGGAATTACAGCTCATCTCCAGTCTGCAGAGATCATTTCCCCTGGAGAAAATGGCAGCTTTGCGTGGCAGAGTGTAGGGCATTTTGCCCCACATAGGTCCCTCCCCCCTTCAGACTCCGCCCTCTGCAGGCTTCACCCTTCCAAATCTCCAGGAATTTCCCATCCTGGAGCTGGCTGCCCTGTATTCCGCCCAGTATGTGTGTGTTCTTAACACTTCTCACTGGTTGTAAAATAGTATTAAACTAGCACTTGACTTACATATTGCTAAATAATCTAAACTGTTTATCTCAGTAATCCTTGAAACACCCTGTAGAATAGGCCAGTTATGTTCCGGTAGAGACGCTGATCTGAGGGCCACGTTCCTCGGGAGCTCCTGAGGGACCCAAGAAACGTTTGAATTTGGGGTGCAACCCTGCACCCCCCCAGATTCCTAAACAGTGGACTGGGAAGCAGGAATACCCCTGCAGCCAAGAAGTTTGACCCCCATTTTCTCTGAGAGAACTTCAGCAAGTTACCTATTATTCTAATCTATTTACTATTAATGAGATTTTAGTATCAACTATTTTTTTAACGAATATATTCAATGTTTTATCTTTAAAATTACATGTGATTTAGTTTAATGAATAAAATTAAAAATGTTAGGATTAGAAATTTCTATACTAAAGAGTACATAGGTTTGTTGTTGGATGGAGGGAGATGTAGGGGAAGTTTTCTTTTTCTCTTTTCTTTTTCTTTTTATATACTTTGAACAACAATATAACGTGTTTTTTCTTTTTATGAATGTTAGTAATTGTAGAAATGTATATGTTTATTGGATTTAGAAAAACAATAAAAATATATTTTAAAAAAATAGAATAGGCCAGGCATATTATCTGTATATGGTGTGACAGCATGGGGGGAAAGCGAGATATGCTATAATGTGTTTGACTAAATGCTATTAAAGAGTTCTGTGTTTTCAATTTTATATGCTGGTGGTCTTACCTATCGTGGCTCTACAAGATTGTTTCTGCCCTCAAAAAAGTGTGTAAAGTGTCTTCAAGTCGCAGCCGACTTATGGCGACCCCTGTTTTTTTTGGGGGGGGGGGGTTTCATGGCAAGAGACTAACAGAGGTTGTTTGCCAGTGCCTTCCTCTGCACAGCAACCCTGCTATTCCTTGGTGGTCTCCCATCCAAATACTAACCAGGGCTGACCTGCTTAGCTTCTGAGATCTGACGAGATCAGGCTATCCTGGGCCACCCAGGTCAGGGCTTTCTGCCCTCAAAATACCCCTTTTTACTACAAAATTTCAACTTTTTAAAAGATGGACCAAAAATTAGCATCAGTATGTAAATGTAGTATAGAACACAGCAATTTGCTTTGTTCTGTTAAGTATTGGATATATTTGCAATTTCACTTACAGAAATTAAGGCATTTTTACTTTCAAATTTCATAAATATGCTAGTTAGGTGTGTGTACCAGCCATCAAGTCACAGCTGACTTACGGTGACCCCGTAGTGTTTTCAAGGCAAGAGAAATTTGGAGGTAGTTGGCCATTCCGAGAGTCCTGTGACTGGCCCAAGATGACCCAGCAGGCTTCACATGGAAGATCAGGGAATCAATCCCGGTTCTCCAGATTAGAGTCTGCCACTCTTAACAATGCTGGCTCCAATTAGTACAATATTATATGCTAACTAAATTGTAAATAAGGCATTTTATGTTGGGGGCTTGACAGGAAAGTAAGCATTTCATATATTTCAGTTTTCCCCAACATTTCTAATTTTTCTCATGGTTTAATTTTTTTATTTTTTAATCTCGTGTGCGGCTGAAGCTGAGTGATCACTGGTTGCCTAAAGCCACCTCTTGAATTCATTGTTGAAACAAGATTTGATAAATCTCACAATACTCACTTTCCTGTGACATTACACTATTTGTAATTTACACAAAGGCTACTTTAGAACAGTACCTTGGGCAGGACAATCACACAGATTTTCCTGAACCCTGTAATTCTAGGACATGCCATCAAATCCTGTTGTGGTCTATCTTTTAAGTGTCCTGTAACATCGTTGTAATATATTCAGATTATGAAATCAAATTCCAGTGGGAGACAGTGTGATACAGTGGTGTCAGGCTAGGATCTTGGAGATTCAGGTTTGAATCCCTCCTCTTCCATAGGCGTTTGCTAGTTGACCTTGGGCCAGTCACAGACTCTCAGCCTAACCTACCTCACAGGGTTGTTGTGGGGATAAAATGGAGGAGAGGCCATCATTTTAAGCAGCTTTGGGTCCCTATCAGGGAGAAAGGCAGGGTGCAGATGAAGCAAACAAATAAATCGGTAAGTCTTGTTTGATTCTCTAGTTGCACGCTTAATTTTTAAGGAAAATAAATGTATCAACAATAAAATATGAGGTTAAATAAATGAGCTTATGTTCGAAACAGGGAGAACAATAGTTCTTGGGACTTGACGCAGCATATTACATGGTCTTGGACCAGCTCCTGAGTAAAGCTCTGCATCCTGTATAAACAAGTCTTTTGATTCTGCTAAATTATTCCCTTGAACAATGAGTATAGTTGTCAACCACAAATATAATGCAAATGCTGTTTCACAAAGTTTGAAACACATTATCTAGTAATGTGGAAAAAGTTCTTCAGTATGGGAAGAATTTTTGAGAAGCTGTGAGAGAATGTTGACCACTGGATGGATGTCTTCCAAGACTATTCGTTGCAAGTTACTAATTTTTTTTTTTTACATAAAAAGCAGCTCCATATGGGGGGCAGGGAGAGCATGGAATAATAAACTGGGACCAGCCATGGATTTGTAGTACGTTGTGTGATCAGAAGTTAGGTTGATCTACATGTACTAGAAGAGGAGGAAGAAGAAGAGTTGGTTTTCATATGCCGAACTTTTGAAGAATCAAACCGGCTTACAATCGCCTTCCCTTCCCCTCCCCACAACAGACACCCTGTGAAGTAGGTGAGGCTGAGAGAGCTCAAAGAGAGCTGTGAGTAGCCCAAGGTCACCCAGTTGGCTTCATGTGTAGGAGTGGGGAACCAGCCCGATTCACCAGATTAGAGTCTACTCCTCCAAACCACCACTGTTAACCACTACACCATGCTGGCTCTCTGACTTGAGAAATCCATCAGTTTGGCTATCACTACAGACACTTGATATCACAGTTCAACTTTGCATCCACATACCATGACAGTTAAGTAGTTTTGAAACCAGTGGGATTTCTCTGCAGTATGTCTCAAGGATTATAGCTGCTAAGGAACATCCCTTGACATATATATTTCTAACATGAAAACTATGTAGGGAAGTGTGAGTAGTAATAGTACACTTGTTTAGTACAAGTGTACTATTACTATTCACTAAACTATGTAGGGAAGTGTGAGGAGTAATAGTACACTTGTTTTGTGCACTAGTACACAATGGTACACATTAGTTGTGAGAGTTATATTTTACAATGGTGGTGTAAGTTACCAGTCGACCTCACCAACATCCTTTTTTAACCTTAACCTTAC
This sequence comes from Euleptes europaea, assembly GCF_029931775.1. Taxonomy (NCBI): domain Eukaryota; kingdom Metazoa; phylum Chordata; class Lepidosauria; order Squamata; family Sphaerodactylidae; genus Euleptes; species Euleptes europaea. The sequence goes on along the minus strand of NC_079314.1, from coordinate 80,796,390 downwards.
TCTCTTCCTAGGGTTGCCAACCTCCAGGTTTGAATCCCCACTCTGCAATACTGAATCTCTTATGAAAGCATTGTAATCCCACATGCAGACCTTTTAATCATGTCCTATTATTTGAATCTATTTGCCTTATAGAGCCACCGTGGTGTAATGGTTAAGGTGTTGGACTAGGATCTGGGAAACCCAAGTCTGAATACCTACTCTCCATGGAAACTTGCTTGGTGACCTTGGGCCAGTCACACACTCTCAGTCTCGACACTGGTGAGTATTTGGTGGGAGATCTCCAAGGAACACCAGGGGCATAATGTGGAGGCAGGCAATGGCAAACTACCTCTGAACATCTTTTGCCTTAAAAACCCTATGGGGTTGCCATAAGACAGTTGTGACTTGATGGCAAAAACAGCAACACATTTTCTTTATGCTGTTTTGAATGTTAACAAAGAGTAACATGAAGGTTACTTTTTGGGATGTCACAGGTTTGATTAAATTTCTTCATTTTTGCTTTTTAGTAGTAGAAAGTGCTGTCAAGTCACACCTGAATTATGGGGTGCCTGCAGGGGTTTCAGAAGATGCACAGAGGTGGTTTGCTGTTGCCTTGCTCTGTCTAGCAACCGTGGACTTCCTTGGTGGTCTCCCATCCAAGTACTAACAGGGGTTGACCCTGTTAGTTTCCGAGATCTGATGAGATCAGGCTAGCCTGGGCCATTCAGGTCAGAGTCTTTGCTGTTCAGCAGTGTGTTAAAGGATTCATTATTTGGATTCTAGAATTGCATTTTCTGGGGTTTCTGCCATGTATTGTGCAAGGCGTAATAGTGTGTGGAATGTTTATTTTAACAGCATCACGTTAACTGCACCCATATTGTGAAATCTGGCTTTAATTTGATGTTAAAATATATCTGACACACTTGATTCCCCAAGATCTTTCTGCTCATGAGTCAAAGCAGCCGTGCAACATCCTTGATAAGGGATGTGGAAAAAAGAGGCTTAGATCTTTTGGGGTAGTTTTGTTGTCTGCTATTTCTTTTAAAAAGCTGTTGAGATGTGTGCTGTAGTGCAGAAAAGAGGCAGGTCATACTTAAAAATGCAGATCAGTTAAAATCTACTCTTCACCCCTTTAACCAGATTAAACCCTCCCATCAGAAGCCTTAATTTTCTGAAAGATGTGGAGTCATACTGCATATCCAGGGTACAAAGCATCACAGTTATGGGGCATTTCACAAATATAGTCTGACCTCTCTTCCTTTGCTCAAACCATTTTTGTATATCAGTGATCACAGAGCTGTACTATGACCATGACATAATTAAAGATATGGAATAAACAATCCACTTTCCCTTAAGAATGAGAAATTATCAGGTAGGTAACAGGTATAATAACACTAAAGCTAAGACAGACAACAAAACTTCCCCAGAGTCAGTTCTTTTACCTCCGAGTCGTTTGGCCACCTGTGCCATCTTGCTAAGTGTTAAAGAGAATAGTACTGCAGATCAGGTACAGGTAGAGTTACTGACAGGCCTGGAGAAAAATGTCCTGTCCCTTTAATAGACACTTAATTTATGGAAAACAGCAACTGAAGCTTTTCATGACATGATGGTAAATAGCATCACCTAGTAAATAATATCCCATTAAGCTTTTCCCCCTCCAGGCTGTTGTCAATCATAGGTGCAGGTGTTAATATGGCCATTACCAAAAAGCTACAGTTGGTAAGAATGCTGTGGCCAGAATACTGACTGGCTCCCACTCCAGTCTTGTTTAATCTACATTAGCTCCCAATGTGCTTTGGGGGGCTAGTATTGATCTTTAAAGGCCTGTATGGCTTGGGTGGGGGACATACCTGAAGGACCACCTGCTGCGATATGAACCTACCCAAATACTAAGGTCAACTTCAGAGGCCCTGCTTCAGGTTCCCCTGCCATCTGAAACTAGACTGGTGACAACTCAAGAAAGGACCTTCCCGGTTGTGGTGCTGAAACTTTAGGACTCCCTCCCCAGGAAAATTCATGTGTCTGCTTTATTGTTGGCTTTTTGTTTGGTTTGGTGTTTCCTCCCTAACTCTTATTTGCTCGCCTTCCTGCTTGTGCGTTTTTATGTGTATATATTTGTATTTTAAATGCTTTTTAGTGTTTGAAATGTTTTAGTGTTCACCGCCTTGGGGACCAGGAACTGGATGGAAAGGCAGCATAGAAATGCTTTAAATAAATATTCAGTATTGAGAAGTGAGGATGCAGCTTTTGTGTTCAGAAGGTGTACTTGTTTGCCAGGTCCTGTTGTCATATGACTAGCACCATCTTGCATTGCCTTTGAATGGGCTGCAGGATACCAGCATGGCTATTATTGGAGATGGAACACAGAATAAGATGGACCTTTATCTGATCTCCCATGGATGTTCGTATCCATACTAGTGACTTGATAATCAAATCAAACAGACTTCAGATAAATATCTAGAAAATAGTCTGATATCAGTTTCTTTACAATGAAAGATCATTAAAAAAAAGACACTACACGTATCTGTCTGGTTCCAAAAAAGCTCTTCTGTGGAAATGTTCCATGTGCAATGCCACTGCATCTAAAATTACTTTGTGTGGCCATCCAAATGTGTCTATTGTCTATATGTCGACAACAGTAGTTGCCAGGGGAGTGCTTTCCAGGCATAAGTGAGGCAGGATGCCTGTGGACACACTTCCACGGCCACCACTTCTGGGTGGACTCTTCCATGGGGAAGAACTTCATGGCTCTCCATGAAGGGGGTAAGATTTGAACTGGTAAGCTTGCTTGGTGATGAAAACGCTGGAGATGTGAAATATTCCTCAGGAGCATGCATTTTCTTTCGAAACGTATCTGTACTGAAAAAGATACAATCTTAGCCCATACTATGTTTGATTATATTTGTCTGCACTTTTAGAATTTAACAGCCAAGAAAGTGTTTTAATGTATTCATTTTTTCACTCCTAGGTATTAAGGTATTACATGGTACTTAATGTAATGAGAGTTGCTAAAGATTACCAAGCAGATATTCCTTCTCTTTTACAGACTTGGATTATCACTTGCTTTTATCTTCAACTGCTCCTACTCAATCCTCTTGTCAAAGCCCAAAGTCCCTGCGGGATTCCTGTGACAGATGATGTGAATGACATTGAAAAACTGGCAAGTGGCTTTTCTTTTAAACTCCTCTCTAAATACTGGATGGAAGTGGAGTAGATGCTCTGGGGAAATGTGGTCACTGAAGAAGCTCCACTAGATTTACAGCAGAGAGCGATTCACAAAAAGGAATACACATTTAACAGCATTCAAGTATCGCTGAACAAGGCAGCCTCCCATTGGCGGTTCTTTTTCGATTTGCACAGTATCTTTTAACACCAGAAATATCTCTGATTTCCTGATTATGTTTACTTCGGAGAGTTATGCCGTTCAGTGAACTCCCCTAAGTGCTGCTTTTAGCTTTCCCTCAAATGCTTGTTAGGTGCCTGAGCATAGACTCCACTAACAACAAAAACAAAAGTCCTTTGTATCGGGCTTGTTTATTTGGGTGGTATTTTTAGGTGCATTTTGCTTTTGTGAATGTTACAAAAATGGAATGTGTGCTTTTCTTAGTTTATAAAAAAAGACTACTGGGGTATATAGTCTTTTATGAATTGCGTAGTACCATAATGTTTAACTAAATAAATGTTAGGTGTCTAAATTAGCCCACTGCTACATACGCAAACCATGAAAAATTCACTGGAAGGCTATTTATAACTCAAAGCAAGATTTTATGCAACACTCCAAGTAGATACATGAGCCAGCGTGGTGTAGTGGTTAAGAGCGGCGGATTCTAATCTGGAGAACCGGGTTTGATTCCCCATTCCTCCACATGAAGCCTGCTGGGTGACCTTGGGCTAGTCACAGTTCTCTCAGAAAGTTCATCCCACACAGAGGCAGGGAATGGCAAACTACTCTGAATGCCTTTTGCCTTGAAAAATCCATGGGGTCTCCTTAAATCAACTTTGACTTGACAGCACACACATACACAAATAGATATAAAGTACGATTGAATGAATGACATCATGAACAATGTACATTGCTGTTTCAGAAGATCACTTTAGATTCTAGTAAGTGTAGCTTCTTGAATGCTGCTCATGTCATGTCATGATTTAATAAGCAAAGGATTATTTACCTTATGGAGCAAACAAGGTGTTTCATCAAAACAAATGGAGTGTCAGACTCTGTTGCTCCATGTTGTGGTGAAATTTGGGTAGATTGGTGGATTATACGTCATATTGAGAAACATACTTGGGTGCACCCAGGTCTAGTTTTGCGAGTTGGGTTTTCATTATTTACTGGGATACTTTTACCCTGTTTTTCTCCCCTGAGTTTGGATTCAACGTGGCCTTCAATATGACAAGACAATAACAAAGCATGTGGTAAAAGCTCTGCCCTGATGGCAACAGACTTGCCCTGCTTGGCATACAATCATGTGATCCAGTTTTAGGTAGATCCCACCTTCTTCTGTGAAAAGGTGGAGTATAAATGAAGTAAATAAATGTAGAGAGCATTTACAGAAATTGCTGCGTCATAGAGATTTTCCTGATTTTTTGCAATTAATAAAGTTCACCTTGCCATTGCAAAAAGCATGGTCTGAGTGCTGTTGACACATAGAACAAAGGCAACCACATGCGTCGGCTGCTGGAGGCATGTACCCAGGTTACAAGAAGACAGTTCTATCATACGTACATTCGAACTCCTTGCTTTTTTTGATATAAAGATTGACCCTTGTGTTGGGGGTGGAGTTTATAGAGAGGCCCATTGGATCTTTTTAAAGGCATTATTGGTTTTTATTAGTATCCAATCTATAACTTATTATCCCGAGATCATGTGGCAGAGCCATGGCTGTAGTCAAGGTGACTTAAAACCTCTTCATCTGCCCAAGGATTAAGGATTCAAACACTCTAGCACTTTGAACTGTAACACCTGGGCATCCTTTTCCTGATATTCTTTAATAGCTATTAGGTTCAGAATATTCGAAAGACTGTGTGGGTATGAAATATGAGAGAGACTATATGCAAAAAAATGCAACATAATAATTAAAATACCCTATAGAACAAAGAGGGAGGGAAGGCGGCATGGAATAGCTCAGTCTCGTCAGATCTCAGAAGCCAAGCAGTGTCGGTACTTGGAAGGCAGACCACCAAGGAATACTCTGCAGAGGAAAGCAATGGCAAACCACCTCTGCTTAATCACTTGCCTTGAAAGCCTCTTGCTGGGGTTGCCATAAGTCAGCTGTGACAACAGCACTTTACACACATACATAGATCAAAGAAACACCTGGAAATAATAAGCTTTACAGGTGCTTTATTTCACAATGAGCTGCTATAGAAAAAAAATAAGGAAATTTGTCTAAGATGCCCAGCTTCATCTTAATTATCCTATGGCCATAGATGACTATCACAGTATTTTATCACTGCGGTAATGAATGAGCATATAGATTTACATTCCATGTAAGTAAAACTCTATTACAAATCAAAATAACAGCCCTTGTTCTCTTTTAAAAAAGGAGAGTTGGTTTTTATATGCCAATTTTCTCTACCTTTTTAAGGAGAATCAAACTGGCTTACAATCACGTTCCCTTCCCTCCACACAACAGACACCTTGTGAGGTAGGTGAGGCTGAGAGAGTTCAAAGAGAACTGTGACTAGCCCAAGGTCACCCAGCTGGCTTCATGTGTAGGAGTGGGGAAACCAACCCGGTTCTTCAGTTTAGAGTCCACTGCTCATGTGGAGGAGTGGGGAACCAAACCCAGTTCTCCAGATTAGAGTCCCCAGCTCCTAACCACTACACCATGTTGGTTCCTTAACAGATTAACCTTGTGTCAATAGCAAATGTTCGAACATGGGTCACTTCGGAATTTGTATAAAGTGATGGGTGGGCAATTTAAAACTAAAGGTGGCAGGGGTGATCAGCTCTTCTTTTCCTACTGATTTTTCCTTACAGTCTCTTCCTTTCAGCTATCTCAGTGGGCTTAGATGGCAGAGCAAAGGGAAGAGAAGACTGTGAGCCAAAACAGCAGATAGAAGGGTTCAGCCCCCCTATCATTTTTTCTGCTTTAAATTACCTCCTCAATTTTTGTAAGAATATTATGCAACCCACATTCTTATACATGTACCGCTGTCACATGTAGTTGCCATTCTGAAGAAAGCACTACTATGTGAGCCCATAAAGTGCCATCAACTCACAGTTGTCTTATGGCAACTTTCGAGGCATAGTTTTCGAGGCAAGTGATTAAGCAGAGGTGGTTTGGCATTGCCTTCCTCTGTGAAGTCTTCCTTGGTGTTCTCTCATCCAAGTACCAACCCTGATGAGATCTGAGATCTGATGAGCTCGGTCTATACTATACCATTCTACATCACAAAACACCATTATAGGCATTTCATAATTGGTACAGAAAATGATTGAAAATATGCTGAGTATACAGAACATTGGGTCAGGTGCCTGTTCCAAGTCTGAGCAGAATCTCCAGTAAAATGCTTCTGGAATTCATTGATGCAAATCTGAGCTTGCATTTGAACATTTTAATTGGTGCCTCTTCTGTACATAGAAGCTCTGATGTTCTCACCAAATTCCTGCAGCTTTCCCCATTCACTGAAATGGCAGGAGAGTTCCAAGTGTCCAACCTGTAATAGCATGAACTTTACACTTTCTGAGAGCCAAGAGGAGCATTTGACTGGGAACAAAGAATCCTAGGCACTTGTGTGTTTTTTGTTTGTTTGTTTTTTAGTCAGACCATTCAGATACATAAATTTATGTGTAACCAGACAGACCATTTCAACAGCAGTACTCTTGTGTGTCTCTGTCCATTATGTTTGGCTTATTTCTTGTATGTAGTTTGGTTTGGTAGAACATAAGAATTCTATGTTGCTATTGTTAGTTGTCATTTCTTAATTTTAATTAGGATACCCCCTTCAAGCTTTTGCTTTAAAATTACAACTGAGACAGTGCTTTGCTTTTTGAGTTTACCCAGTGTCTTGAAAGATCCTGTGCATGGAAGATCAAGTGTGTAATAATTGTGTTGGTGTTGGCATAATACAGAACAATAATAATGATGGCTCTATTTACCATCCATCTACTATGGAGTCCTCTCCTCACTTCAGTTTCAGTGGAATTGATTTGGAGCAAGTGGCTTCCATATTGTAGTCTTGAATAAAGTTCATTTACTACTCAGCTCAGAGAGAAGGAATAAAGAAATGTAGAAAATGGACTTTGCTGGAGGGTGAAGGGGAGAAAGCTATCAGCAGGGCGAACAGAAAAATCACAGTCTAAAGCAGGTACGAACAACAAAAGCAGAGCAAAGGCAAGGGAAATTAAAGGGGAGAATCGCCGCTGTCCCAAAGGAAGCCATCAGGCACTGTTTAGCTATTTATTTGGTATCAAATGGTCTTCTGGTTCCCAAAAGCCACACATTAACTTTGGTCTAAGTGCAAACTTCCTTTTTTATATTTACGGTTCTTCCTCATTGAATTAAAGGAATTTTCGACTGAACACAGTAGCCTAAACCATGAGGGCACAAATAAATACGTGTTTAGTTAAAACATATGGATCAAAAACATCTAACCATAAAAGCAGTAGCTGCAGCTGAAACCCGTCTACGCGTTAACAAAGATGAAACATTTCATGGTCGGAATTACAGATACACAGACATTTTGGCATATAAAAAGATGACTGCCTGACACCTTAACAACTGCAGACTGGGAACCAAGAGAGACTCTCTGGGGAGGAAGTCCCAAAGTCTCAGAACTACTGGAAATGTCTTATTTCTGGTTTTTACCCACCTTCCCTCTGCGTATAAAGTGGTACCTCAGTAGAAAATCTTCAGTTGTTTATACAGGAGGAGAGGATATTTCAACAAAACTGATTCTTGACCATTTAAGGCTTTATATGTAATAATTAGTACCTCTAAGAGTCCCTGGAAGCTGAAAGGGATCCAGGGAAAATCTTTTTAACTTGCAAGATATGGTCCCTGTAATGTACAAATAGCACTCCTAAAGAAGTCCATACAGGTTTCAGAATATTTATGTATTGTGGCCCAGCACCCCATTGTGGCGGCATACTGCCTGTTGCTTTCTGCCCCAGTTGCATCTTCAGGCATGCATGGACATGAGTTTGTAGCCTCAAGGTGGCAAGGAACAGATGACTTCCTAGTCTGACAAAAGGGGCACTGGCCTTATTTTCTTACGAAGTTGGGAGAGGAAAAGAACCCCTCTCCAGTGCAGCTCCTTTGTATTCACTATGCTGGCTTTCTTGGTTACCTAGGCAAAGTCAGTGCAAAGTCAGCAGTGGATCCCCCCCATTTGCTTTGCCACAGATACAGTGGCTTTTGTGTTCATTCACATAGGTGGTTAGGATGGCTTGGCTGGTGGTGCTGGCTCACCCTCTGGCTCTAATGACCAATTGACACAGTTGTTGGGGGGCAACAATGGACCCCATGACTGGCAACTGCTCTGGGCCAGCAACAACAGTAGAGGCATCCCTAGGGTGTGCTGGCAGCTGTTTTTGGCCCTGGGGGTGGTCTTGGAAGAGCAACAGCTTACCACAGCAGATCAGCTGTCTGTCTGTGGGTGGGCCACAGTGTGAGCCCATGCTGCAGCATCCAGGTCCCAACCCACTTTGCAGCAATCACAGGGGGCATCGTTTCAGCATCTCACTGCACATCCTCTTTTAATTACTGTTGGTGAAGTTGTTCTACCAGAGGATTTGTTCCAAGCTGTGAATTTCTCACAAGCAAAATTAGGGACACTCTACCTCTTATATTTGGGACCCAGGGAACATGCCAGCCAACAGACCAGCCAAGCTTGTGGGAGTAATCTCAAAGGCAGAAGTCCTTCCCAGAGTCCCCTGCTAGGGCCCCTCTGCTACTACTTTCCTCTGAGAAGGAAGCTTACTGCTTAAAATGTGATGAGATAGAGGAACGAGCTTTTCTATCTGGCTTCTCCTCCCTTCTGGATCCATAACAGGAAGTCCCCAGGCATGTTGTACCAAGTAGGATGCCCTCCACTGCGTCCTTGTCCTGGACCCTTCATGACGTTTCCCCCATCAATAGCCTGGGTTTATGGCCAGAAGGATTTTCATTTCTGAACCAGGGCATAGAGGAAAGGTTGGTGTGGAATTGTGGAACAGTTTTCAGCTCATAAAAAGTTGGATATAGATTTATTTATTTATTTGTATTAAAATGTTTATATCCCACTTTTCCTTATAGCTCAAGGCAGCTTACAAAATGAGCCTGGTCCTCTTAAAGTCTCCTGGAGCTTCTTCATGTACACAAAGTACTCTGAGTGGCTGTCTTTATCCTTTTTGAATACTCATGTGTTCTTGAATAATAGAATCATAGAGTTGGAAGGGACCACCCGGGTCATCTAGTCCAACCCCCTGAACAATGCAGGAACCTCACAACTACCTCCCCCACACACACCCAGTGACCCTACTCATGCCCAGAAGATGGCCAAGATGCCCTTCCTCTCATGAACTGCCTAAGTTCATAGAATCAGCATTGCTGACAGATGGCCATCTAGCCTCTGCTTAAAAACCTCCAGGGAAGGAGAGCTTACCACCTCCCAAGGAAGCCTGTTCCACTGAGGAGCCGCTCTAACTATTAGGAAATTCTTCCTAATATCTAGAAACTCTTCTGATTTAATTTTAACCCGTTGGTTCTGATCCGACCTTCTGGAGCAACAGAAAACAAATTGGTACCATCCTCTATATGACAGCCCTTCGAGTACTTGAAGATGGTTATCATATCCCTTCTCAGTCTTCTCCTTTTCAGGGTAAACATACCCAGCTCCTTCAACCTTTCCTCATAGGACTTGGTCTCCAGACCCCTCACCATCTTTGTTGCCCTCCTCTGGACACGTTCCAGCTTATCTACATCTTTCCTAAATTGTGGTGCCCAAAACTGAACACAATACTCTAGGTGAGGTCTAACCAGGGCAGAGTAAAGTGATACCATCACTTCACATGATCTGGACATTATACTTCTGTTAATGCAGCCCAAGATCGCATTTGCCTTTTTAGCTATTGCATCACACTGCTGACTCATGTTCAGCGTTTGGTCTACTAAGACCCCAAGATCCTTTTCACACACACTACTGCTAAGACAAGTCTCCCCCATCCTATAATTATGCATTTGATTTTTCCTACCTAAATGCAGAACTTTACACTTATCTCTGTTGAAATGTGTTTTATTAGTTTTAGCCCAGTTCTCCAGCCTGTCAAGATCATCCTGTATCCTGGCTCTGTCTTCTACCGTGTTTGCTACCCCTCCCAATTTAGTATCATCTGAAAATTTAATAAGCATCCCCTCTATTCCTTCATTCAAATCATTTGTAAAGATATTGAACAATACAGGGCCCAGGACAGATCCCTGAGGCACTCCACTAGTCACTCCAAGTGGATGAGGAACCATTAACAAGCACTCTTTGGGTGCAATCTGTCAACAAATAACATAACCACCTAACAGTAACAGGATCTAAACCACATTTTCCCAATTTGTCATCAAGAATATTATGGGGAACCTTATCAAAAGTTGGTTCTTGTAGGTTATCCGGGCTGTGTAACCGTGGTCTTGGAATTTTCTTTCCTGACGTTTCGCCAGCAACTGTGGCAGGCATCTTCAGAGTAGTAACACTGAAGGACAGTGTCTCTCAGTGTCAAGGGTGTAGGAAGAGTAATATATAGTCAGAAAGGGGTTGGGTTTGAGCTGAGTATTGTCCTGCAAAAGTATTGTCCTGTAAGTATCAAGATAATGTGCTAATGAGGGTATGGTATGTTAATATGGAACCATTGTATCCTGAAGTGATCTGTTAATGTGTGTAATCCAAAACTAATCTGTATGGCTATTGTTGAATGTTGTCTTTGTCTGGAGGTTTTTCAGGGCAGGAAGCCAAGCCTTATTCATTCTTAAACTCTCTTCTTTTCTGTTAAAGTTGTGCTGATGTTTATGAATTTCAATGGCTTCTCTGTGCAATCTGACAAAATAGTTGGTAGAATTGTCCAGTCTTTCAGTGTCTTGGAATAAGACCCTGTGTCCTGTTTGTGTCAGTCCATGTTCAGCCACTGCTGATTTCTCAGGTTGGCCAAGTCTGCAGTATCTTTCATGTTCTTTTATCCTTGTTTGTATGCTGCTTTTTGTGGTCCCGATGTAAACTTCTCCACAGCTGCAAGGTATACGATATACTCCTGCAGAGGTGAGGGGGTCTCTTTTGTCTTTTGCTGATCGTAGCATTTGTTGTATTTTCTTGGTGGGTTTAAACACTGTTTGTAGGTTATGTTTTTTCAAAAGTTTCTCCATCCTATCAGTGACTCCTTTAATAAATGGCAAGAATACCTTTCCTATGGGAGACTGTTTTTCTTGAGTTTTCTGATTTTTGTTTGGTTCAATGGCCCTTCTGATTTCATTCTTGGAGTAGCCGTTTGCTAGCAGTGCGTGATTTAGATGGTTAGTTTCTTCCTTGAGAAACTGTGGTTCACAGATCCGTCTTTCACGGTCCATTAATGTTTTGATTATTCCTCTTTTCTGTCGGGGGTGGTGGTTGGAGTTTTTGTGTAAGTAGCGATCTGTGTGAGTTGGTTTCTGGTAGACCTTGTGACCTAACTGAAGGTTTGATTTACGGATGACAAGGGTATCAAGAAATGGGAGTTTACCCTCAATTTCCTTTTCCATGGTAAACTGAATGTTTGGATGGATATTATTAAGATAGTTTATTAAGATTCTTGATACCCTTGTCATCCTTAAATCAAACCTTCAGTTAGGTCACAAGGTCTACCGGAAACCAACTCACACAGATCGCTACTTACACAAAAACTCCAACCACCACCCCCGACAGAAAAGAGGAATAATCAAAACATTAATGGACCGTGCAAGACGGATCTGTGAACCACAGTTTCTCAAGGAAGAAACTAACTATCTAAATCACGCAATGCTAGCAAACGGCTACTCCAAGAATGAAATCAGAAGGGCCATTGAACCAAACAAAAATCAGAAAACTCAAGAAAAACAGTCTCCCATAGGAAAGGTATTCTTGCCATTTATTAAAGGAGTCACTGATAGGATGGAGAAACTTTTGAAAAAACATAACCTACAAACAGTGTTTAAACCCACCAAGAAAATACAACAAATGCTACGATCAGCAAAAGACAAAAGAGACCCCCTCACCTCTGCAGGAGTATATCGTATACCTTGCAGCTGTGGAGAAGTTTACATCGGGACCACAAAACGCAGCATACAAACAAGGATAAAAGAACATGAAAGATACTGCAGACTTGGCCAACCTGAGAAATCAGCAGTGGCTGAACATGGACTGACACAAACAGGACACAGGGTCTTATTCCAAGACACTGAAAGACTGGACAATTCTACCAACTATTTTGTCAGATTGCACAGAGAAGCCATTGAAATTCATAAACATCAGCACAACTTTAACAGAAAAGAGGAGAGTTTAAGAATGAATAAGGCTTGGCTTCCTGCCCTGAAAAACCTCCAGACAAAGACAACATTCAACAATAGCCATACAGATTAGTTTTGGATTACACACATTAACAGATCACTTCAGGATACAATGGTTCCATATTAACATACCATACCCTCATTAGCACATTATCTTGATACTTACAGGACAATACTTTTGCAGGACAATACTCAGCTCAAACCCAACCCCTTTCTGACTATATATTACTCTTCCTACACCCTTGACACTGAGAGACACTGTCCTTCAGTGTTACTACTCTGAAGATGCCTGCCACAGTTGCTGGCGAAACGTCAGGAAAGAAAATTCCAAGACCACGGTTACACAGCCCGGATAACCTACAAGAACCAATGAACTCTGACCGTGAAAGCCTTCGACAATACTTATCAAAAGTCTTACTGAAATCTAGATAAACTATGTCTACAGCATTCCCCTGATCCAGCAAGGTAGTAACTTTCTTGAAAAAGGAGATAAGTTTAGTCTGACATGATTTGTTTTTGAGAACCCGTGCTGGCTCTTAGTAATCAGATCCATCTTTTCTAAATGCTCAAAGACTGAAGTCAGGAATTTATTGGATCTTGCATTTTTAGCAGAGTTGGACTTCCAACAGATATACGGGTAATTAAAATCTCCCAATACCACCACGTCCCGTCTCTTCGAGAACTTTGTAATCTGGTCTAGAAGTGTCCCATCCAAGTCCTCTGCCTGGTTTGGTGGTCAATAGCAGACCCCCACCATAATATCACTATTATTTCTTAGTCCTTTTATTTTTACCCATAAAGTTTCAACTGCATTACCACGCCCAGATTCATGTACTTCTTCACAGGTGTACACATCTTTGGCATATAATGCTACTCCTCCCCCCTTCCTTATCTGTCTATCCCTTTTAAACAAGTTGTACCCCTCAATCCTAATATTCCAATCATGAGTGAATTCCCACCAAGTTTCAGTAATGCCTATCAGGTCAAAATCCCCTTCCTGTATTAGGGCTTCACGTTCTTCCTGCTTGTTTCCCATATTCTGCACATTGGTGTACAGACATCAGAATCCGTGGTTTATGTGCCCTGTGGTTTTCGTTTCTGTACTTACCTGTGAGTTTATGTTTCCATACATACATGCCACTCCCTGCAAATCTTTATTGTTCTCGTCTCCAGTTATTGTCAGCATACTAGGCTTTAAGTTGTTGTCTCGCTCCCCCATAGGATTTAGTTTAAAGCCCTCCTGATCAGGTTTGCAAGGTTTGAATAACCATTCACAATATTCGTGAAAATATGTGTATTAGGATGCTTCATTTAAGACTAAGAAACATTGTATGATTTCATGTTGGAAATTTTGCTCAAACTGTTCTTGTTAAATCTAAGCAAAAAAAAAAAAGTTCAGCTGTGTACATAATACATGTGTTTGTCATTTAGTATATATAATTACTTGTAAGAATCACTGGAGTCTTTTAAGATGTGTTCCAAGAGCAAAACATTCAACATTCATTTCCAAAACAAACTAAGGAGATGAGATATTAAACCTTGACCCTTTCCAGCAGCAATTGGACTACTGAGCATATGAACATTTATTAGACTCAGTAATGATAAGCCATGTTCATCTTGCAATTTTTTTACAAATCCTGCTGGCAGAAACCTGCTGGCATGCACACTCCCACAAAAAAAGCCCCACTACCAACAACCCCCCAGCCCCCCTGTAAAATTGAGATTCTAGCTGTAAAGTTGAAATTACAGCAACAGATCAAAATGTTTAGAACAGGACTGTACATTATAAGGCCCATGATATTATTTTGCGTCCCCTCCCTGATTATTTGTATCCCCCTGAGATAAGGTGTTTGTAGTTTTCCTATGTTTCTGCAAGAGCTAATTTTATGGCATTTTTTGAAAATTTTTACAGTATCTATTTTTACTCGTGTGTATGTTCATGGGAACATTGATGTCTTGCCCAACTCTTCCAAAAAAGAGAGTAGGGATAAAAAGATTCCTGCATTCCTATATTTGTATTGCTTTTCATCTTGCCAGATTCAGTGGTAGTAATGTGGCCTTACTTCCAGTTGTTCCATCCTTTTCCAGTCTAACAGCCATCTTACAGGGGTCTGCCTATGTGTGACTTCCTCAGAATGTGAATTTCATGTGTGGAAAGCTTATGTGCTGTTGTGGCTCAATTCTGAGGGAAAGTAAGAGATGGGGGCTGTGTGAGATAAATAAATGGGGGAGGTTATCAGATAATGGATTAAAGGGGAATACCATGGTAACAAAATATATTTCTCTGTTCTATGCAGAAGTATAACTGTCTTTAAATTAAGTAAAATGTAAAAATGGCCTTTGCCCTGACCTGGATGCCCAGGCTAGTCTGATCTCATCAGATCTTGGAAGGTGAGCCAGGTCAGTTAGAACGTGGATGGGAGACCACTAAGGAAGTCCAGGGTTGCTATGCAGAGGCAGGCAATAGCAAACCACCTCTGTTAGTCTCTTGTCTTGAAAAACCCATAAGCAGTCGCCGTACATCTGCTGCAACTTGAAGGCACTTTCCACTGCTAAAAATGACCCATAGAATGATTTGAGTTGTTTATACCAGTTTTAGAATATTTGCTGAATTTTGTCTTCTGGTGGAAATGTTTTACTGAGCTTTTATGTTTCCTCTGTGCGACCAATAGCAGAGACCTACGTAGGTTGAAAAAAATACATAGGAGGAACAGTTAGCTCTCTCTGTGCCACCCCAAACATGGTGGCCATGTGCTGTTTAAAAACCCATGGAGGATCCATTCAAGGGTATGCATAAGACCTCATGCAAGGTTAATATCTAGAATTTTTAAAATGTGGTGCAGCCTCTCCTAGTGAACCTAGTCAAGGTCAATAGGATCTTGACCACTTGGGTTCATAAAGACATTTGCCTAAGGTCTTGGAAAGCTACCAGAGTACTAGTCTTGATAGATAAGTGGCATCACTCATAGACACATGATTTCTTGTCAGCTCAGCCTTCTAATGGTACTGCTACTACCCATGCCAGTTAAAGCGGAGTAAGAGAGATGAAATCATGTGTATCCAAAAACTTTAGGAACATTGTTGTGGATGATACTTTGTGTTGCACAACATGAGATCCAATAGATATAATTCATGAGTCATATTTTGTGGCTTACCAGAGACTTGACTACATTCCCCCCCGCCGCCTCCATATTACCGGTCAGCTGTAAAAACAGGGTTTATAAACTGCTTGGGGGGAAGAAGCTGCTTTTTCTTGGGGGGGAGGGCGATTAGAAACGTAGTACTGTTCTAAATTGCCAATACTACTACAGCATGAATAGTGCATCATCACCAAATGCTATGAGAAAGGTTATTATACACAGGTCTGCTCAACTTTCTGTTAATTCAAAGACTCAGTTGTCTGCCTAAAGTGCTTCTACCAAAATGTCTGACAGTGGTCTGAATGAACAAAGTAGTACCTAATTCCATGATGCATGAATAAAATTTATGATGTTTAATTATTAAAATGTTGTTGACCTTGGCTTTCTAGTTTTAAAGTCTGCCAAGTGTCATATCAAGTACTCAGCTACCTGGCCCAAGGCTGTCTAGGTGCTTTCCAACATTGGATGCAGGCTGAAGAGGCATGACACTTTCTGCCTCCCAAACTCCACTTTGACTTCAAAGCAAATTAGCCAATGGAGTCAAAAAAGACATGGCTGGCAGGCATTTCAGAGGTTAAGGACAATATTGCTAGGATAAAGCACTCAAATGGCTAAGAAAGAAGTGCATGCCTATTAGAAGAAATTCCAGAGGTTTTAAACATTAGTATTCTCAAAGTAGCTTCATCTGTGGATAGTTAAATCTGGACATTAGGGCCATGAATAGACAAGACAGATCTTGTTTGCACTGTACAACTGGGCCCGGCACAGCACCTGGATCCAGACAGAGTTTTCCCAGGGAGAGGCTGCCAAATGGAGGGAGAGAAAGCTGAAGACGGGGGCAGCGAAAGGTAGGTTTTCTAGTGGGTGGGAAGGACAGAAGGAAGCAGGAAAAGGGGAGAGGTTATGAGAGCTGCCAGGGAAGGGAAAGAGGAAATAGTGGAGGAGATAAAATGAGATGCCCCCCACTAGTCTTTGTGGGTTTCCCACTCCTGTACTTTCTAAATTTGCCTTTTAGATACTGAGTACTTAGATCTAGTCCTGTGAAATGGATTGTACTCTAAACTAAGGAAGCTTTCCAGAATAAGAGCCTGCTTAATTCCTCCCCCCCCCCAAAAAAAACCAATTGTCAGGCATAAGCTGTCTAATGCTAAGCTGTTATTTTCAGCTTTTCATTTAGAAGTTGTTAAAAATGCTTTCAGGCCTTGAATTAGTAGCCTTGGACACTTATCTTTTATAACTGTGGATGAGAAGTGCTTGACAGGCTTTGATGTCAGTAAAGCAGACTGTATACATAATGCATCTCAATTCTTGTAGTGCTTGTTGATCTGGAACAAATTTCATCTTGTGGTGACCTTTCTTAAAGGAATATATACTTGCTGACACAGCTAAGTATCATCCTATCATACTGAGTCTGAAAAACTGCACCTGAAGCTGTAGTCTTCACTTATATTTTGGCATGTGGCTAATATTGTATCCCTGTGCACAGCAAAAGGAAAATAGCTGCTCATATGGGATGATAAGACATGTACAGAAGGAAAACAGTGGAAGAACATGTAAAATTGAGTAAAAACAGGCTTGAGAAAATATCTTTCAACACTGTGAATTGCATATACTTTTTTTTGCTGTGATTTCAAGGATATTTACATCCTATAGCTTTTTTCCCCCATTATGTGCACAGCATACAAAGTTAAAATGCTGGAATAATGTTAGATTTTCGTTTGAGATGAGGAGGACATCGTGGCACATTTAGGTACTTCTCTTCTCATCATCCTAGGAGGCAGGAACTAGATTGCTCTTTCCACCCCGATAGGGAGGGGAGTGCCTGCCTTCTTCAATTCTTTTCCTGCCTCTTCAGAGATTCTTTGACACCAGTTCTCACAGAGTGGCTACGCTGCAAGATCTTTCCCTTTCGTGAAATAAGTGGATGCCCTGATGACACCATGGCAAACAGATCTCCTTTATCCCTTCCCCTTCAATTCCAGTCATTCCACAAATGCTATGTGAAATCAAAAATGAGCAAGCAGAAGTCATATGGCTCAGGCAGCCGTGGCTGTCCAGTTTAGTAATCCTGTCCACTCAACCACCATGAGAACTACCAATAGTTTCAACCATGGCTATGCAAAGCCCTGTCCCACACCCTGACCTTTCATGGTTCATGTTATTAGTTCAAGGATTTTCTGAGCAAGTTGTTCACACAATGGTCTACTACATGTAGACAATCTACATGACATATATATGTCTACACATGGAAGGCATATGTGATATAGTGTAGGCAGAAGCAATGACTACAGTCAGCAAGTCTTCCTCAGATACTTCATTTCTTACAAGTTGGTTTGTCTCAAGGTCTTAGACCAAACACCATACATAGACAAATAGCAGCCTTGGCTTCAGTCATTCCAAGTATAGACGGTTTCCCCATTTCTAGGCACCCAGTCGTTAAACGTTTCCTTAAGGGTGCATCATTATCCAATACACTGGGATTCCCAACATGGAGACTTCATGTAGTGCTGCAGGCTCTGACTAAACTACCATCTGAGCCATTGTGAGAGGTGTCTCTCAAATTCCAGACACTTAAAGTACTGTTCCTAGTAGCAACTAAGTCAGCAAGAAGAATATCCAAATTGGGAACATTGCCTGTCTCCAAGGGACTATGTGTCTCACTTAAAGACATGGTGGTCCTACATCCAGAGCCTACGTTTGTGCCTAAACTGAATTTAGTCTTTCACAGTGCACAGGAGTTACTCTTACCATGCTTCTGTCCTAGTCCATCACATCCAAAAGGAAACAACAACAACTTGCATTCACTGCATCTACACAGGGCCTTGCGCATATACATTAGAAGAACTAAAACAACCAGAAAAGTCTGAGACCTTGGTGAATGCTTTCGCTCCCACATCTTTGTCGTTGAACCAATGCATATGCAACACTGCCTACTTTCAACTGGGTTTCAAATCTGACACCAGCCTCGGGAATATATTCTCTGGACAGTTCTTCCCATCCACCTTCCCTTGTCAACCTTGGTTAACGTTACATCTTGTGATAGAAAAGCCCCCTTTTAAATACATTTTTATCCATTGCCATTATTAGTATTCAAATCTGTCTGAAAAGTTGCTAAAAAGATCATTTGACAAATATGTACATAGCATCTTCATTTTGAAAATGTTCCCTGCTCCACGACAATCTAGGGAATAATAGAATTGCAAGTAATTTACTTTTTCTTTTATTTGAATATTACTTTTTAGGTCTCTGTATGACAAATATAAATGAACTTCATTTTCCAAAACATTAATCTACCCCTTATCTTAATACCCATCCCTCTACTAGGCTTTTCATTCTTTTATGGAACCTAAATTAGAGAACCCGTTATTCTCATAAGCTGAATTATAACTTCAGGAAGTACTGATGATAGGGGTCTTGTTAGCATCACTTGATCTTACATTAGTAACTTAAATTAGCTCATCTCTCCTGGGAGTTGATAGAGCCAGCATTTCAGATGCAAAACTACTCTTCTCATAGGTAAATGTAAAGGTAAAGGTCCCCTGTGCGAGCACCGGGTCATTCCTGACCCATGGGGTGACGTCACATCCCGACGTTTACTAGGCAGACTTTGTTTTACGGGGTGGTTTGCCAGTGCCTTCCCCAGTCATCTTTCCCTTACCCCCAGCAAGCTGGGTACTCATTTTACCGACCTCAGAAGGATGGAAGGCTGAGTCGACCTCGAGCCGGCTACCTGAAACCGACTTCCATCGGGATCGAACTCAGGTCGTGAGCAGAGCTTTTGACTGCAGTACTGCAGCTTACCACTCTGCACCACGGGGCTCTTCCCATACCATCCCTTTTTTAAAAAGGCTTTTAAAAATCCCAGTCTTGGGAAAGTGTTTGCCCTCATGATGTCTGACAGAGTTGTAACTATTTTAAAAGATTTAGACCCAGCTCTGCATACTGTATCAGTGTGGCACTCAACAGAGAAGTCCCCCACAATTAAAATTTATGCTGGATCCGGTGTTCTATGAACAGATTGAGTTTGTGGAAATGATTTTCATAGCTTCCCCTTTTCCCAGTGGCCCCGTGGCACTCTTTGAAATATCCCTGCTGAAGGTCAAGTGACTCTTTGAACGCATGTTACTGCCATGTGGCAAGGGGGACAGAAGAAAGGGGAATTCAGCATGAATCACCATCCATCACTCTTCTGTTTATTATTATTATTATGCTTGCTTACAAAATGTGAATCATCACAGGAAAAAGGAAATGTTAAATTACTTAATGGATATTACAACATTACAGAAAAGTCTAAAATATATTCTAACATTTTAACCAAGTTCAACTATATAATACTAAACTCTTGACTATAGATACACAACCCAAAGACAGTTCTTTACAGCAGTGTAAGATGTAGAAGTCTTACTATTCCTCTGTTTTTATACATTCAAATAATAACAAGCCTCCACCTTTTCAAAAGAAAATACTGAGTCGTCAACATCATTCCTTTATTGGCATACAAACACCCTACAAAAGGTTACAAAAGGAATGGAAAGGTTAAAAAGTACCCTTTATAAAATGGTTAAAAGGCGAAAGTAAGCTAAGAAAAGCATGTACATAAATTTAAGTTTTGTATCAAAATCACTAAACATTTAAATCTTTTATTGTCTCTTTGTAGGTTGGAAATCTTCCAAATGATTATAGGATAACCCTTAAATATGTCGAGAAGATGGACAATCTGGTATGTAGAGCTACTTGATTATTTTCTGTAACATATCAGCAATATAAATGGGTTCTTGTTTTCTAATCTTATGTCATGTGAATGTCATGGTTTTAAGCTCACCCTAATCAGAGGCCATTCAAGAACTCTTATCTCAAAAGATATAACCCAATCCAAGTTGAGCTCCATGATCTCTGAGGGAGAGTTAGAAAATTAAAATTAAAGTCAGGCTAGGTTGCATCCAAGATCTTGTCTTTAAACAATTATAAAATGCAGTATACTTTCATCTGTGATCAGGAACAGGGAATAATATAGATGTTTGGCTGCATCAATGGTTTGTATCTTAGATCATATTATACAATAACGCTGGCAGAAGTAGGGAGCAGCATGTGTATAATTATCATTTCCTCCAAGGAAAGATACACAAGCTATTGCCAGAAATGAAGAGAAGTGAACAATTGTTAGCTGAAGTAATTACTGTTATTATCTCTTTTAATGAATTTAATCAAAAGAATATTTTATTTTACAAATGTACATGTATTGCCTTTGTTTTTTTCTACCTAATTATTTAGTGTCTTGTCTAAGCACTCTCAGATCCAATGAAGTAATAATCTTACTGTACAGAGGTTGCGCTATATTTGAAATAATATACATTTGCAAATATTGCTCAAGGGCGATTCTATTAGCCCTTGGTAAACACTCCCAATGAGCTTTATTGTTGAGGAAGGCTAAGAAAGTTACATACTCTTTGCTGATTTTTAAAAATTGTTTTGAGTAGCACGAATGCAAGCGTCAAAGCAATGTGATTAATTAATTTTGCATGGTACTCATTATACAAGGTATCCTCCATCTTTTGAATGTAAACAGTGTTACTGCTATGTTCCGCTTCTTTTTTTAAATCTATCTCAAACCCTTTGCTTATAACATATACCATTACCAAACTGATTCATAGGGTCTGAGATTATCTGAGACTTCTACATGTGGAGGTCCTAAACCACAGGGTCAGAACCACAGGAGGGAGAGCTTCAGCCTCTCTTCCCCATTCCATTTTCCCTACCTACAACGGGCTCATGGTTGACTCAAACAGGACCTGAACCAAGACCTGTAATAGGGCAAACAGTAACTCCATTTGGCTGTTTCAGATCAAGAAAACAATGTGGGAGGAAAGGCTCAACACTGTCCTCCCCTCCCAAAAAGCTTAGGATCTTCGCATCTCATCTTGTTTTGCCTTAAGAAAGAGAGACTAGTTTCTTCAGGTGTGAAAAGATCTTGCATGATGAATTTGGCTTCCACCCACACTTGAAATGCAAATAATGGGCACACTAGCAAGTAAATCAAAGTAAATCTTTATCAGTGTTTTTAAAAGTTATAAAACTACTCAAGGGAAGGCATCTCATGATGTCATAGGGGATGGCAGCCAATCGGGAGAGTGCAACTCAACAAAACAGTAGCTTCTGCAGTAGCCTCACCTGTCAAAGTATGTACCAATGTATTCACCTTCAGAAAGTAAAATGTGGCATACCATGTGGTGTACACATTAGTTTCTTTTGTCATACCATATTTTGTATATGATGGCATACTCTTCAAAACGAATGTCTTAGTTTTAGTAGGAAACTAGAACTTTGTTGTTTTATCATATATATATTTAATTTTTCGGATCCCTTCTCTTAGTTTACCTAACCATTTTTATTGTTTAAATGTGCAGCATGTAATGCAGTTTTTCTTGAAAGACAGAGGAAGAGGAAGGGGTTAAGGGACTGGAATTGTTTCATCTGCACCAGGTCAATCCAGTCATCACACAATAAAAATTGTTCCTCAACTATATCATTGTCTGCTGGTGAGGGCCATGCATGATTGACACCTCTCTCCCCCCCCCCGCAATTGTTTTTATCAGAGCCCCTGAGAACTCCCACACAAATATGATTGGCATTTTAGCTCACCATGATTGAACTGTTGGTTTACACGCTCGTCAGATCCCTCAGTGGTGTGTGTGGCTTGATGTTTGAATTAAATACTATGTTGAACAGCTTGGTGCCTATGAAGTAATCACTGCTGTAGGCTTCACTGCATAAGTTCCCATCATATGCTACAAAGTCATGAGCATGTGAGTGATGCCACTGTCCAGAGCAGCTGTTCATCAAGATGCTGGGCAAGAGTCATGCGGTTGTCCAGAGAAGTCTTTCCCTGAACAATAAGTACAACTTTCATGGGGCTATACAAGTGTGTATGAATGAATTATTCCAAATCTCAGTAGTTCACCTCTCTTTTCCTGTTAAGAAACACTGCATCATAAGTGATAGATCAAGAATATAATGAGGGGGGAAAAACAACAAATCACGCCTCTCTTTTGTTAGTCAAACAAGTTTTTAAAAGATGAGTTGGATGGCAGAAATGTGTGCATGTGTGAACTACAATTCCCATGAGATAGTACACACGAGCAAGTTGATCTGGATCTAAACAGCTTGCTTGCCTTTGCCATTAATGATCACTGACAGCAATAAGGAACACAAGTAGGCAATGTTACCAATTGTGAAATGTAAATGTTACATGCACTTAAACAATGCAGCAAGCAGCACGTGATGAGGTGGAGGTGATGGTGGATGGTGGGAAACTGTGGAAAAGTGGTATGGGATGGTGCTCAATCATCTTTTTTACATGAATGAACACATGTGAACTGTTCAACTACAGGTAACTAATTTGTCAGATGTTCAACTCTGCTGATCACTAAAGGAAAACATATAATTGGAAATGGTGGGATAATTGACCATCAATCACTGTTACATTTAGAACACCTGGTTAAGAGTTTTTTTCCTATTCATTATTAACTAAAGTTAAATTTTAATTTAGGGAACCAATCATGTAATATCCCATAAAAAAAACTGAAGTAGCCAACTCACTTGTGGGAAATCAGCATCTCCAAAAATCAATGGCCTTTTATGCATGGGTTGTTTTTGTCGCCAGCACCCACCGACTACTTCGGGGCTTTGTTTTTATTATGTGCATTTTTTCTGAGCTTTAAAAGTCACCTTATTCTCCCCTCGCATTTTCCCCGTGTTTTCTGGATGCTGTTTTAGCCCAAGTTTAAAGTCTGCCTCGATCCCAAATCAAAAGCTGGACAATTTGGGTTTTTCTCCTCATTCCCATTCTTGCTTCTCCCTCCCACTTGTCTTTCCCCCTCATCCAACCCCTCCCCTTGAAGCCATCTGTTTTGTTTCACTGATGCATGCAGAAATTTACTCCAAGTAATCCAAAGTACTCCTGGAATTTATTTGGGGGGAAAGCTGTACAAAGTAATTTGAGAATTCGACTTCAAATTCTGCGTATCAAGAGAGTAGCATATCCAACAGAAACAACCCATGGATAAAAGGCCAATTACTAGTCTTATCTGTGTAGAAATTAGATGATGACTATAAAGAACTACATCCTTGGAGTTACTAGAAATGAATATTTTCTTAGTTATCATCCATTACCACCCACATAACATGCTTTTCGCTAGCCTTCTACACTTGACCCCTCTGCACATTGATTGAACACATGGGGATGGAGAGCAGGCAGGAATATATCAGCCCCATCCCACTCCACAATTGCTGTGTCATCTGAGTAGTGCAGTGTTTACATGCATGCTCCATCTTTATAGTCAGAGATGCTGCTTTCCAAATGTTGCTGATCACAGGGAGGGAGCCTACGTGTAGCCATTCCTCTATGCATAGGTGCTTTGCTCATGAGCAATCACATGGAAGCGGGGGGTAAGGCCGGTGCTCTCTTGCCCACTCTCCCTCTCCATATGTTCAATTAGCAGCGGAGGAGTTGTGCATAGAGGGCTTCTGATTCACCAGAAGAGGAAGGGAAGCCAACATCAGTTCCTGGCTTTAAACTTTAAATTACTAATGAAGAAAAGCACCGAAAGATCTTCTATAGTTACTTTGCTGGAATGATCCCAGTTATAGCATCTCTGCATAGGAACTCCTCTATCAAACTGTTCTCCTGTATTAACCCCACCCCACTCTTTTTCAGAATTCAGATTTGATCCTTGGATTTCAAGGGGAGAGGTCATTTCCAACATTAAGCAGAAGAAAATGGATAGACAATTAAAATTGCTTCTGGCAGCCTACTGCCTAACCATCAGTCAAGTCACAAATAGAGTATACCCTTATAAGTCCATTGAAATCAATGAGCTGAGAAGGGTGTAAGTCTGCTTAGGATAGTACTGTGTATCTATTCACAGGTATTGAGGGAGTCCCCAGGTACCCTACTACCATGAGAAATCTCATGCTGCAGACAGGAAGTACTGCTTATCTCTTGCTAATTTGTGGCAGTCTGTCCAGATTAATCAATTTCTCTCCTTGTCTGGACTGCTAGGTGAACCTCCAGACACAACAGGCTTCTTAAAATTTCCCATCTGCCCTAGTGCACCAGACATCCAGATGTGTATCTGAAATACTCTCATTTCTCATGGAACAACTTGTTGTTTTCCTACTTGTGGTGAAATTTTCTCACACTGTGTTTTAATAAAAAACACATGGACGTTAGGACATCTGAACTACTCTTGACAAGAGCTGGAATTCATCTGATTCTGGAAATAGTCATTCATAAAACCCATTTGCAGTGTTAATTTATTTCATGCTGCCTTGTTTGTGAGCTCTGACTCAGAAAAGCTTGCGCTTGAGTTACTTTTGGTAGTTTCTGAGGGGCCCTGTTTTAATAGAGTGCCATTTAATTTGATTAATAAAAAAGCTAAAACTACATTTCATCAATATCCTGACAGCAGTGCCCATCAAAATACATAATGGTTTGTCTAGATCCATTGTGTACTGAATGAAGATCAATATGGGTGTGAGGGAAGTGGATTGAGAACATTTATTTAGTATTCATTCAATCCTAGAAATACATTAGGTTTGGCACTTTTTCACAGACATAAAATGTATCCAGTATGATTGTAATACATTGCAAATTACTTTCAGCAGAGTATCTAAGATTGCTAAGGCCAAATAAAAACAGAAACTGCAGTTACTCTTTTTTTTTGGTCACAATGTGACTCCCCAGTCTAATGAAATATGCTCACTGGCGGAGAGTCTTGTTTATTTATTGGTTTAAAATATTTTTATGCCGCCTTTCCACCCAAATAAGTCCCCAAGGCAGCGAACATCAAATCATGAAAACATTTCAACATTAAAACAACATTTAAAATAAAGTCTGTGCAAAGTAATTCAATAAAAACTCATAAGCGCACCTAATACCAGAACCAGGGAGGAGGGCCAGTAACAGTTATTGGGGGTATGCCAAACGAAACAGCAAAGGCTTCATTCGTTGGCAGATGACAATGAGAGAGAGAAGGGGGGAGGGGAGAGGGAGAGATATATACACGCACACATACCCTGGGGAGGGAGGTCCAATGTTTGGGCTGCACTGGATGGTGGAGTTGTGGTCCAATCCTAAATAGAGTTGCACCCAACTAAGCTCATTGACTAAGGTGAACTTAGATGTAGAGCTGTAACTGGGCAGCCGCTGCCTCTCTGGCATGCAGAGAGGGTGGCGGAAATGCCTCTTCTGCTCGGCCCGCTCCTCGTGTAGAAGAGGCATGCCACAGGGGCGGCGGCTGTCCTCATGCCCCCCCCCCAACTATGGCCCTGCTTAGAAGGGTGTAACTCTTGAACACATGAGAAGAATGTGAACACATGAAGCTGCCTTATATTTAATCAGATCCTTGGTCCATCAATATTGTCTACTACTCAGATCAACAGTGGCTCTCAAGGGTCTCAGGTGGAGGTCTTTCACATCACCTACTTGCCTAGTCCCTTTAACTGGAGATGCCAGGGATTGAACCTGGGACCTTCTGCGTGCCAGGCAGGCTCTACAAACTGAGCTGCAGCCCCTCCCCTCTGATTAGGATATTATTGTTAATGGTGGAATTTGACTGAGAAAGACTGGGTTCAAATCCCTGCCTGAATCATGAAGCACACTGAATGACCTTGAGCCTGTTGTTCCTTCTCAGCCTAACCAGCTTCGCAGTGTTTGGGGGGCATGTGCACCAGTGGTGCTAGATGGAAGTAAATGGGTTACTGTGGGCTCCCCCAGTGATATATTTGTACTGGACAGCCATCTAGTTTTCAGATTCCGGAAGCTTACATGATGTGCCTTAAGTCACAGGGAATTTAAAAGTTGTTAAAAACTAGCTGTGGTTTTTTTGCCAGTCCTCAGACTGGTAAACAGGGAAAAGCAGAAATGGCAACATCTGTTGACAGTCATGGCTGACCTAGTTACGTTAAGATGGGTTGTCAGGAATTGCAAAAGGACTCAAGAAAACAGCAGGCTACCTAATGGCAGCTGAAGTTCAATTCAACAAAGTGCAAGCTAATACTGATTGGAAACAACATGTTAATCTACTTTTACATGCTTAAATTATTTAAACAGTTGTTTTGTTTGGAATGTAATTTTCCCTTTTTTTTCCCTTTTATCATCCTTGACAGCCTAATCATTGTTGGTTGCATTTGATGGTCCCTGAATTGACAAAGAGTCTGAATAATCTTCTCCAAAAATTTAAAAAATTTTCAGATATGTCAGATGTCTTAAGTAATTATTCAATCATCAATAATCTCACACGGATCATCACTGATATAATGGCATGTCTGTCTCCTAAAAATAAGGTAATGATCTTAACAGTGATTTTCCTTTCTAAGTAATACCAAGTGTGTAGATTATTACAATGTCTCCTCCACAGCAGTCATTCTCTCTTGACTCCAGCGTTCTTCTCAAGCCCTTTGTACAGCTTCCTATCATGTTAAAAACATTCCATGTGTCATCCCGCTACCATGTGTGTACATGGAAATGTGCAGAGATGGGGAGAAACATTGAGTCCACCAATCCCATGAGGAATTGAGCCCGTTGACATCATGCTGTGCCTATGTATAGTCAGCATAATGAGGACACAGAAGATACAGTTATGAAAATGTATGGGCTTAGACTCTTTTCTGATGTTCATGTTAGTGGGTGTGTTTTGCATGCGTGTAAGCTCTGTGCCTGGGTCATGACAAATATACATGGGGGTAAAGCTAGCATATGAAAGCCAGCATGGTGCAGTGGTTAAGAGCAGCAGACTCTAGTCTAGAGAACCAGGTTTGATTCCCCACTCCTCCACATGAAGCCTGCTGGGTGACCTTGGGTCAGTCACAGCTCTCTCAGGAGCCCTCTCAGCCCATGCAGAGGCAGACGATGGCAAACCACCTCTGAATGTCTTTTACCTTGAAAACCCAATGGGGTTGCCATAAGTCCGCTGTGACTTGACGGCACAATCACACACAAAGCTAGCGTACTTGATTTGAGGAAGAGGTGGGCACCGCTCACTAAAATCTCTGCAACCCAGTGAAGATTCTCACAGTCCATATCTGACTTAGCCCAAAGACGAATAGTGTTTAATGATGGATTTTGATAGAGCAGTGTAAACTGTACTTTATGTTGTATTTCTATAGAATTTTAGAAAACAAAGTGATTATCTTTATAAAGAAGATCAGCTGTTCCCAGAAGACTTCTTTGAGCATTTTTATAGAACCATTGAAGTCTACAACACCATTGCAAATAAACCAGAACAGAATGAGTGTGTTCTGCTTTCAACCACAGTAATACCCCAAAATGGTAAGAATTCTTTTGCATATGGAAATATCCTCAGACGGAGCAAATTCGTATAATTCCTTTAGTGGGATTATGCCAGTTCTTTATAATCTTTAACATATAGTCACAGTTCATTAGATAATAGACACAGATCTGTCTCAAGGTAACAGCCAGCTACTGAACTTTGACAACCAGCTCTTATAAACTCTTAATCTCTCTGGCATGTTATAGAAACAGTAAGCAGGCCTGGAAGTCAGGAGATGGACTTGCGTGTATTTAAAACACAGATTTGGGGGGAGTCAGATTTCATTTATGAAATGAACATTTTGCCTGAGTAATCATCTACAAGTTGAACAATTCAGCTAAAACCTATTGTTGAGGCTAACTATGGATCAGTCTTATGCATAATTTTTGCCCTTGTGGCAGTAATTATCTGCAGTTTTCCAAAGTAAAGACCCCCAATGCCCTCTCTTTCTGCCATAGAGACGAGAGTCACCAAGCCATTTTTGTTACCTCCCGTTGCTGCTAGCTCCCTTAGGAACGAGAGCAGTGGTGATAACAGCAACAGTAAGTACAAAGGATTGTATTACCATCATGAAGGATTTTTTTCTCGATGGAAAACAAAAAGAATAATCAGCAGTCATTGTTCAGGCTAATAATTCATAACTGGTATTAGTAACAGTGCAGAAATGCAATTCGCAGCAAATTGATGGCCATGAGCATAGATGGCTTTAAAAGGGGGTGAGGCAGATTCGTGGAGGATAGGTCCACCAAAGGTGAGTAGAATGGAACCTCCCTATTCAGAACCTCTGAAGCCCAGTCTAGGAAGCAAAATCAGGGAAAGGCCTCATTCTCTATGCCCTGTTGTTGGCTCTCCAGAGTAACTGGTTGACCACATGTGAGCCAGGATGCAGGACTAGATGGACCATTGGTCTGATCCAGCAGGGTTCTTCTTATGTGAGGATCCCGGGGTGGTGTGCTATTCATAGATCCCAAGATCCTGCTGACATCCATCACAGAGACTTAGCCATAGCCTGATAGTTTAGAGAATATTTTTTTAAAAAAACTGTTGAATTGTACTCACTCCCCCATTCTCCTCCTAATACAGCAGTCATAGACTGCATTATCGACATTATATGAAAAGCAAACAGCAGCTAGACAGTTATGGAACTAATCAATATTTGCAATGCAGTGATCTCTCTATTGAAAAATAATGGCACTTACTTTGGGTAGTCTTTTTATGTTATTGCTGCCATATGATACACTTCATATAATCTCACATCAGCATTCTATAAATTGTAGCACAGTGTCTGGATCTCAAACCAGACCTTAATCACATAGGGCAACCAAAACACCATTTGGAATCTGTTTAATTGCCTGAATGTTTCACTGAGCCAAGAACCTCCAAAATCTGAGTTAAGGGCTTAGATTGACAGACATTGCTACCCAGAAGTGTATCTCTGGTCCAGTATTTGTGTCCCTCATGTTTGTTATCTAGATGTAAAACTCGGCAGTTATCCTTGTTGAATTGCATCCTGTTCACATCTGCCCACTTTCCCAGTGTGTTCAGATCTCGTTGAATTCTATCTCTATCTTCTGGTGTGTTCGCTGCTCCTCCCAATTTGGTGTCATCTGCAAATTTAATGAGTAATCCCTCCACCCCCTCATCCACATCATTTATAAAAATATTGATCAGTGTCTTTATTTAGTAGAGAGTTCAAATGGTGTTTGGTTGGACTGTCATTTTCTGGCAGATCTCTAGCTTGACATACTTCCTTTCAGAGACCACCTACATGGTTATATTTTTCCCAAAAAGTTTGATGTATCTAATTGATAGGGAAAGATCTTTCTGATCACATCAGTTAAGATTTCTCATATTTGTGCATTTACACTTGGCAGCAAACTGAATTGGTATTTGTTCCTTTGCCCAGCTTTTTTAATTATATCATAACAGTGTAGACATGAACAGAGCTACACCTTTGTAGACCTATTGACATGAAAGGATTTAGAAGGTATAACTGTTTAGAAATGAACTGCAAATTACTGCGTAGGTGAGAAATGCATTGAAGTAGTATAGATAACAATCTTGTTTTAATTATTCCTTGGGTAACACACGTATAGCACAAGAATTAATGTGTGGTTTTCTGTGTTAATTTTTTCAACATACCTTATTAACTTCTCCTCTTATGATTAGACAAGCCACATTGGAAACATAATTTGGCCTATTTTTAGGCATGTCATAACTTCTTTGGAAGGCCATCCTATCAGAGTTGCCCAGAGAGGTAATTCCAGAAGATGTTGCTCTACCCAGTACACTGATGTCATGATTTTCTGTAAGGACAGGAAGGTATATAAAAATGTTATCAGAAGGGTCACAGTTGATCCATACATTTTAGTTTTGTTTCATCAGAATAGTTGATGTGATTGACATTTTTGTATATTATTATCCAAGGCAAACTGTAGCTGGGGACATAGCTAGATTTTGAAAGAGCAAAATATTCACATTTGATGTCTGTCTTGATAAATAGATGCAAACTCTTTTTTTAAAAAAAAAAGAATTTTATTTCATTTCATAAAAATAGAAACAGAAATAGAAAATAAAAAATACAGAAAAATAGGAACCAATAGAAAACAGTACAAAAAAAGAAAAAGGTTCTGGGTGGTCGTACAAAGATTTCATAAAATTACAATAATTTTTCTATCCTACCTATAAACTTGTTATACCAAGTGTTTACCCTCTTAATAATAAATCCTCTTAGTTTTTTACTTGCTCGTTCATTCTCTATATTGTTAATATTTTATTATTTAACAATAACACTTAACTTATTTTTAAATTAACATCTAATGTTTTCCTCTCGAAAAAAAAGGGGGACTTGACTAAACAGGTCCCCTCGTTGTGGACTTACCAGGCAGGATGCAAGAAAGGGGGAGAAGCTCCGCCAGGCTGGGCTGCAGCCCGTAGCCGTCTCGCGAGGCCACGCTTACCTCGCAGTTTCTCCCCCCCCTCCCTTCGCAGCAGTCGGGCAGGGTGTCCTGACGTCACCCCTCCCTGCACCGATTTAAAAGCCGGCGCAGCCCAGCAGCCATCCTGTTTTGCTCTCGAAAATAAAATTTTCTCCAACCATACTCAATTTTGTTTATACAACATTTTTAAAGGAAACATATAAATAAGCTTCCAGCTATTTTGAAACTCTTCACCGGGTTGTTTATTCAATTGATTTGTAAGACTTGCCTTCACTGCATATTCTACTAATTTTAACATTGATAATAACTTATACTTTTGATAATGAGATGCACAATCAGAAGCATTGTGGAAGATGTAAAACATAAAGTCATATGAGGTCATCATGACCTGCCTGAATACCTGTTTCAAACCCTCTGTTATTAAGAAAGGGAGAGGGAGTGATTTATGGAAAACAACTTTTATTCACACAACCAGCATTTTTCTGTGTATCTGGCTAAGTAAATTTTGCATCTTGTCTTGAAGTAGTTAAAAGGAAATGTTTCCACTGACATGACATCTATGTCTTGTTTTCTATCCCCTCTGCAAAAATATAAAATCATTTTAGCAGCAGATTATAGCTAAATTCAAAAGTAAGATGAATCTTAAATTAAAGGTTCAGAGTATATATATGAAATGCCCAAATGTTTGTTTGGGGAAGTTAACGTGCAAGATGGAGTTTGGCAAAATCTATTTTGACAACTTTTGGTCCCCCTCCTCTAATATGGTTTCGATTTATTTATTTAGGATATTTCTACATCACCTCTTCAGAGTTCTATTAGGAGCATATTACATAAGAACATAAGAAAGGCCATGCTGGATCAGACCAAGGTCCATTAAGTCCAGCAGTCTGTTCACACATTACAATTAAAACAACATCAGAATAATAAAAACAGATCATTAAAAAGCCATTGGACAGCATAAAACTACCCATAAAACAGGCAGGCCATTAAAAACTAGTTTAAAAACCCCTAATTAAAAGCTTGGGTAAAAGGATGTTTTTTTGGCTTGGTACCTAAAAGAGAATAAAGTAGGTATTTTAGGATCTTAAAGTAGGTAGGATCTTAACGCAGGCTGCTGGATAGTATGGGAGGAGACAGTCCTTCAGATGCCCTGGCCCCAAGCTGTTTAGGACCTTAAAGAAAAGAACCACTCTGAATTGTGCCTGGAAACAGATGGTAACCAGTGCAGATCTTTCAGCACAGGGCAATACTATCCCTGTAACCAACCTTGACAATAGCTTGGTAGCCACATTCAGGACCAATTTAAGTTTCTGAACCGTTTTCAAAGGCTGTTCCATGTAGAGTACATTACAGTTATCTAACTTGGATGCGATTACAGCATAGATCATCGTGCCCAGATCGCACTTTTCAAGAAATTATCATAGCTGGTGAACCAGCTGGAACTGATAAAAGGTGCTATATGCCATGGAGGAAACCCGAGCCTCAAACTGCAGGCCAGGATCCAGTAGTACCCCTAAGCTATGAACGTGCTCCTTCATGGGGAGTACACCTCCCTTCAGGACAGGCTGATTATGCAGTGAATCACACGTTGAACTGTACATGTGTTGAACACAACATGAGAATTATTTGAGCATATCCTGATTGTATGTCTATTCACTGTAACTTGTGAACAGGGCTGCTGGTGAGATCTGAACTAGTAGTAAGTTACTAGAAAACAGATCTTGGATTTGTAATGGATTTCAACTTAGTTTGAAGTGGTTGTGGAAAAGGAAAATGCTGCAGGTGATAAGGAAAGGCTTGTCATGCCTTTATATAAACCTGTCTCATTTGGAATACTGTGTTATATCTCACAAAGAGTTTAAAACAGTAAATATATATATTTAAAAGGACAACTTAAATGACTGAATTGGTGTCCGTATAAAAATATGTTTGGAAATTTTTTACTTAAAAAAAAAAGACTCCAGGAAACATGATACCGATTTACAAAATTATGCAAAATGTGGAGAAAGTAGAAAGAATTTTGTTTCTGAACCCATTAAAGTAAAATTGATTGGAAGTAGATTCATGACAGAGAAAAAAACATAGACTTATGAACACTGATTGCCTCTGCTTTTTAAAGGAATTAGAGAATTTCATAGAGAATTGGTCTGATATTAACCATGACGACCAATTGCTGGTCAATTGAGTAATTACCTTCATGTCCTCTCTTGGGATTTCTGGAAGCCAATGGCTGGCCAGTTTTGGAAATGCAATGTAGGACTCTTATGTTCCAGTGCACTAGATCTTTAATCTGAGTTGCATAAAAAATAGAAACAATAACATTATTATGAAGCAAAATAAATAAGAACTGAAGACGTATTAGTCAATAAGATGGTACTTTTTTCAGACTGCTCTTTTTATATACTCTGGCTAGCTAGAGTTGTGTGTTTTTTAAAAATTACCTTCCAATTATGCAAGCATGAAGTATCTGTTCTGCTTGACTAAAATTTCCTTTTAGAGTTGGCACACCCGCAGGGCCTAAACAAAGTTCAAACAATGTTGGCTATAAATCTGACTAAAAAACAGGATTTAAAGTCAAAGACAGGTTTATAAACTGTGCATTAGCATTGTAAGGCACTGTTTGCAGTGGAGCTCAAAATGTGGTTTGAACTAGACGGGACAGGATTTTTGTGGCAGAAGTAAAGTGGGAAATAAAACCTATAACATGTGGCTGACAGTTTTTAACAAGGAACTGAAATGGTGAATAACTTGTAGCATATTGTCCTGGAACCTTTGGGCACTTATTTATCTTGTTTCCCAGTATTTTCAGTTTGATGTAATGCCCAGCAAAAAGGTGTAAGCCTACTAGTATGCTTGAAGACCTTATGGAATTGTGGAGCTCCCAGTGGTATCAACTAGTTCCTCTATGTGGGAGCTGTTGCAGTCATGCAGTTCAGCCTTCCATATAACCTCCTATTCTTATGTAAAGCAACGAAAAAGTAAAATGGAGAGTCACTGTTTCTCTCCATCCAGCAACTGTCTGATCAGAAATGGGAGATTGTTGGAGATGACTTTAGGAAACATGATATCCTGAGTTGTGTCTCAAGGACTTGTGGAACAATTTTCTGTTTCCTTGGGGTGGGGTGGGGGGACATGCCTGTGGAAGGCAGCATCACAGGTCCCCCAGCATCATAGAGACCCCTGCCACATCACACTCTCCTATTTCCTGCAGAAAAGATGACTCGCATGAGACAAGGATGATCTTCTGCCTTTCCCTTTTATGTATAAGCACACAGTAAAAATAACATACAAAATACCCTCTTTATGTGCCATGCACATCCCTAAACAGGCACAGGATAAATACCTGTGTAATTATGGTACAGCCCGATCTCGTCAGATCTCAGAAGCTAAGCAGGGTCAGCCCTGGTTAGTATTTGGATGGGAGACCACCAAGGAATACTAGGGTTGCTATGCAGAGGAAGGCACTGGCAAACCACCTCTGTTAGTCTCTTGCCATGAAAACCCCATAAGGGGTCGCCTTAAGTCGGCTGTGACTTGATGGCACTTTACACACACAGTTATTATAAGATTTCATCACAGTGCTTATAATAATTTCATGATTCGTTGCTTTTCTGTTCAGCAAAACTATTCTGTGTGCTACTACCAGATTGTTGATTGTAAATGTAATATCTATATTAGGAAATGTGAGCATTCTGATCCAGTGATCAATGGCAGACCATTTGTGCTACTTAACAGAGATTTCAGTTTATATTGCTCAGTCCTGGAGGGAATTACTGCTGTGTAATTTGGTTTGGTTCACTAAATTGCCTTGGGAGATTAACGTGGGGAGAGACACTTTAGCAGAAAATCCACAAAAGGAATGAAGAGAAGAATATTGATAAACATTGCTTTGCAGATGGTAAAAATATGATTATATGGTTGCCAGAATGTTTGCCTTTCCGGAATGAGTGCAAATAAAGCTGTGACTATATGGCAGCCAAACAAAGATTTTCAGCAAAAGAAGCACTTCTAATTGACAAATCAGTCACCTTTAAGCACATTGTATGTTTTGCCAAGGTGATCCCTTATAATCGAAGACTTTATGACACTGCTAGCTTAAAAGTTTTTATTTTTAAAAAAGGTCTTCACTAATTAAAAATGTTCTTAATTACAGAGGAGGCACTGGGCTTGCTCAGCAGCCCCAGCTTGCAAGGAATTAGCATAGCAGTGACATCACTGGTGACACTTTTTGTTGGCTTTGTTTTGGGAGCTCTATGCTGGAAGGTAAGAACTATCAAATTTAACCATGCGTACTAAATTTAAGCTTCGTGAAAGTAAAGTATATTGACTGAGGAGGTGTCGCTCAGTGGAAGAAGAGCATCTTCTTGGCATGTAGAAGGTCCCAGGTTCAATCCCCAGCATCTCCAGTTACAAGATTCAAGGAGTGAGTGACATGAAAGACCTCTTCCTGAGACCTTGGAGAGCCACTTCCAGTAGACAGTGCTGACCTTGATGGTCCAATTAAATCCTCAGTATAAGGCAAGAAAATTCACTAAACTCAGTTGTGCTTAAGACAAGCTGTATATGATGCATCATTACAAACTTCATATGCTGCCATTCCAGTGGTTTTGTGGTGTGTTTTCTGGCTGATAAAAATATTTAGGATTAATTTTCATCAGGGTTCATGACAGTAAAATCATTAGATCCAATTCCAGCAGCACATTATTTTATTTCTATATGAAATGGTATCTCAACATGTATTTTATCTCTGTATGAAAAGATGTTACAAATGAAGACAGTTGATGCAAATGCTGCATGTTTCTGGTTACAGACTATTGTCATATGAGATGCGGAAAACATTTATAACAAGTTTTATGAGAAAAGATACCAGGATCCTGCAGTAAAGAAACAATTTAAAAAATGCTCCATATGTAAAAGATGCAGAACGAGCTCCATTTTTAAATAGAACATGGCTGCCTAAACTTCTTGTGCCTGGAGCACCGTTGGAATTCTGACACAGGGTGGGGGCGTGACCACAAAATGGCTGCTGCAGGAAGAACAGGCAACCACAAAATGGCAAGGAGTGAAGCTGTGCATAACTGTGATAGTAAATATTCAAGATTCCAGGCAGAAGATCTGTTTAACAGTATGCCATTTAAAATGAAGGTTTTTTTAAAAAACAAAATTTGAATGTTCACAGCTTACCTTCAGTCACACAGTAAAGACCCTAGTGCTCTGGTGGGAGCTGCAGTGAAAGCAATGCTTTTAAAAATCTGCAAAGCCAGTCAGATCTCCAGTGGCCGCTCCAAAGCTCTGCTGGGCCAGAGCACAATCTGGGTCCGCCCACTTTCTATAAACACTTGGTTGGTGCCAGGAAAGGTGTTGGCGGGCACCATGGGGCCCACAGGCACTGGGCTGGGGACCCCTGAATGAAAGAATATGCATATACATAAGACACACTTAATTTTGGTGAGACGTGTGTGTGTTAAGTGTTTTCAAGTCACTTCCGACCCATGGCGACCCTATGAATCAATGTCCTCCAAAACATCCTACTGTTAACAGCCTTGCTCAGGTCTGAGGGCCGTGGCTTCATTTATAGAGTGAATCCATCTCATGTTGGGTCTTCCTCTTTTCCTACTGCCTTCAACTTTTCCTACTGTTATTGTGTCTTTTCCAGTGACTTTCTTCTCATAATGTGACCAAAGTACAACACCCTCCGTTTAATAATTTTAGCTTCTAGGGAGAGTTGAGGCTTGAGACATGTACTGCATGATTCTGTTTGTTTTATAGTGTAATATTTATTATTTCTAGAATAACTTAAAAGTTGTATTCTGTCCAATGGTTATATTCAAAAGAAGACATTTCACTTACAATGTAAAAATTATAACCTATATAATTCAAAAGACAACTAACAATAATACTTTGTATTTTATATTATAGCTTCATTTATTTTAGAATTGTAAAGTGTCTAATCAATTTTTCCATAGAAAACAATCCGCAGACACCTACTAGAGAGTGACCGGTCTGCACAGTCTGATGTCGACCAAGAGGATAATAAGATAAGGTATTTTTACTTTATTACAGTTGAGTAGGGAAAATTTTTAATTTTTCTTTTGACCAGCTAGCAACTGTAGTTGCTGTTATGTGCTGGAGATAAACTAGGGTTGGCATGCACCTTCTGATGGTGGGAAATCTCCCCACTTCAGTGGGCCTTGCCCACCAGCACTCCAAGGGCCAACAGGGAAAAAAATTATCAACAGCAATGGTGTGACATCACTGCCAGGAAAACCAAGCCATGACTTCACTCCTTCTAGAAAACACTGGAAACTCTACCATAACAGCTTTATCATAGATTTTCTGATGATTCCCAGAGAGGCATGGTGTGACTTCCAGGTTTTTCCCACTGATGCCCATCCACCCATGTCCTCAGCCCACCCAGTCTCCCACTAGTTACCAGCTTGGCAATCCTAAAATAAGTTTATTTATCTTCTAGTGAACTGTTTGACCTGTATTCTGTCACCAAGCACAGGAAAGCAGTAATTTTATAATGCTGTAAAATACTAAAATTCTTCTGAGCTTTCTCTACAAATAAATGTTGTTCTGCTACAGAGTTTTAAAACATGTTAAAACTGACTCTTCTCCCCCTAACATGGTGGCTAAAAATACACTTGTTTGTCTTTCAGAATGCTGCAGCAGGGAGAAAAGTCGCTTCTACAAGTGTAGCTGTTGTTTTTATTATACACTGTTACTGTTTCATATCTGGGTAAGTTCTGCAAAAAAAAAAAAAGTCGTTCAATTTCCTTCCAGGTTTTCTGAAGCCTGGTATTTTGAAATGTAGAGTTACTGTTCCATAATATTTCCCTTTTTGATATAGCTAATTCTCAACATGACCCCCACCTGTGGAGACTTAAATACGGAGACTGGGGCCATAGACAAACAAGACAGATCTTTCTACAAGCCTGAGAAAAGCCCCAGGTTTGCAGAAAAATCTGAAATCTAAAAACAAATACATGGGGAAACGATATGGGGCTGTTGGATCTTGAGACCTGTATGGACAAAAGCCTTGTAGGACGGATGCTGCAGTAAGTAGAGGAGTTAGGTGAGACTTGAGTGAAAAGGTGGTTGGATCCAATTGATTGTTTACGTTTTGGGAAGGTTGGAAACCTGGGCTTGTACATAAGACTAGATGTCTGGTGTCAAGGTTTGGTTTATAAATACCTATGCACACATACATTGCTCAATCAACATATCATGTAAGACCCGCTCCTCTGTCCCTCTCCCCCCTCTTTCCCTCATACACATCACACAATTCCATTGCCATTCGTTCCCCCTCCTTCATAAATACCAAGCTTTCAGTCATTCATAAATTTATCTTCTCCTAACTACCACATTTCACCTGTCTCCATCCTTCAACTGTCTTCTTTCCTGTTTCATGGCTTCACCACTTTCTGGAAATGTAATACAGTATAAGTGGAGTTGGAAAGTTTTTCATGAGAGAGAATTGTTTATTTTGGGGACCTTTTATCAATATGTGAAATTGAAATTTTAGTAAAACACCTCCCAGATGTTATTGAAAGTTTATTTCTCTTTCTCTCTTTCTCCCCATCCCCAGGCAGCTAACAGTTCCATGTTTGCTTCATAAATGAAGCAGCTTTAAGCATATTTGTATTCCTTCTGGAGTGACAGACTGAGTCTGCACCTGTTGTTGCCGTGACTCCATATTGAGAATATAGAGCTGTGGACAAAAAGTGTGCTGTTGTGTAACCAATATTGAATTAAACATCACTGAATGAGAGTGCACTGAGATGGACTGTAGTTTATATGAAGACAAGGATGGTTGCTTTGCATCTTGAAATTTGCAGTGGATTTTGACAATGCAGTAAATACGCGAACAAACAAATCTGGATGGACGTGATCCAATACCAAAAGTTCTGTATGAATGGAAATTCTGAGTAGGAGGGAAATAATGAAATGGATGAGAATAATATAATCTTCAGTACTGTACATAAGACTCTCAAATAATGTTATGCAATGGACTAACATGCTAGATTTCTTATATCTGGAGAATGGGGTCGTGTTGAGGGAAGGCCACAGAAGACTTGTTTATCTCTTGAGGAGTGAGATTGCATTCCATTTCATAGAAAGCGATCATACCCTTGAGCAAAACTATTAGCGGCTATTCAGGAGACATAAACATTGGATCACTGTAACAATTGCAGACGTGGGGCTATTGCAATAAGATGGAACATTGACTGCTGGGATGTAGAGAGACTCCCTTTAAAGTTCCAGTGAGAGAATGGAGAAAGAATAACCGTCAGCATCTGGGACAGAAAATTACCATGATGCCTATTCAAAATGCTTATGAGCATGCCATACACTTATGAGCATGACATTTACAAAAATCAGGTCATCTTGAAGATACCAAGGTTTAGTTTAGCTTTTACTGTATGTCATATAATATGTGCAAAAAAAATTAAGAGTAATACACATTTCATCACTTAGCATTCTCCATTATTTATGATTAGTTCAGCTCAAATAAAAATGAAAAGCTTTCTTCTGAATAGTTGTCAGTGTCTTGATATTATTTGTAATAAAGGCATGGAAAGCAGAACAAAGGCTGAAAACATGCTAAATTGTACTATACAAATGTAAAGGGGTAACTAAATGTTACCTTTCAACTGTGTAGTGTACTTAAGTTATTTTCCCTATACACAAGACTGTGTTCTGTGAAACAGTTGTATCACCCCCATATTCCAAATTACTAATACAATAAGTTTAAACCATTAAAAATTTAAACTATTGTTACAATGCTCATTTACAGTGCATTCACAAATATAAACTTTAGAAATACTTTATTTAAACTTAAAGATTTTCACAGATTTATTTATTTTCATATCTGTCACAAAGTATTAGAAATAATATATGGGAACCTATAGAAAATATTTAGGGTTGATCAAATAACACAGGTATATCATTCCTAAAACCCTATTTATAAATTATTATGGCCTAGTTTTGAACCCTATTAAAGGCATAAAGAATATTGCTCCAAAACCTGGCATAACCATGTGTATTATCAAAGGAGATGCATGAGGAAGGGCTGTGTCTTAGTAGCAGAGCACATATCTTGCCTCCACCAGGCCCCAGGTTCAATCCCCATTATCTCCATCTGAAAGGTCTCAAGTTGCAGATGCTGGGAAAGAGCTTGCTTTGAGAATCTGGAGAGCCACTGCTAGTCAGAATAGATGACACCGAGCTACAAGTACCAGTGGTCTGACTTGATGTGACAAGTTTATATATTTGTATGACAGGCACTTTAAATGCCCGCTCAAATCCATACTAAGATGTTGATTATTGGATTTGCTAGATGGTGTCTTTCAATGCAAATGGGGATGCACATCCACATCTGGGTTCAGTGGTTGTTGCATACATAGTTATTCACAAATGCAACTAGATCAAAACCTAAAGCGGCAAATTCCAACCAAACGTTTTGAGTCACTATCTTGAAATCTGCAAACCTTAAGTATACAGGAAGATTTGCTTGAATTGTGTTCTAGTACAGGTCCTGACAAGGAGGAAACCAGACCCTTGGTCAACAGTAACATGCCCCAGTAATTCACTAAATGCTTTATAAACACGCACAACATTTCACATTCCAGCAAGTGTTCTAAAAGAAGATTATGTCTGCAGTACCTGAAACCTGCTTTTTCTCACTTTCAGTAGGGAACAAAGAACCTATTTGTATTCCATCAATATGATTTTGAAGGTAATATTGCAAACTTGTTGGAAATCACAGTACATATTGTACAAAGCTTAGTTATACTGCAGGGTTTATAACAATGCCACATTCTCTTTAACCTTACAACGGAACAAGACAAATTTAAGGTCAAGAGGCATTCACAGAGCCAACAGAAATTCCAAGTATAATCCTAGTGGCATTACCATGCTTGCATAACTATCATTGTTCTTGTTTTGAATTTAAACAACCCCCATTAGCACAAGTGGAATAGCATTCCATCAAAATTGAAGCTGAATAATTATTTTGACAGTTTGTACATTTTCTTGGCTTTTTCTGCTTGAGAGGTTTGGCTGAGTGGTTTGGGCCATCTCAGCTAAATGTCATGAAGATGAAATATCTGGAGAGTATTTCACTGCATGGGATCGCCATTTAGTAACCCAATTTTGAAAGTTTTAATGTATTTATTCGGCAATGTGTTTTGATTGGGTTCACACACACTCCTGTCCCCCCCCCCCTCGCTCTTTTAGTTTTGCAGTTTAGGCTGATAGGGCAAGAACTTGAATTTTAGAGTTACCAGAATATCTTGTATTAGGCTGAAGTGTCTCTCCACCAAAAAGGCATAATTGGTATTCTTGTGCAGGAGCTGGACTTTTTCCTGCCACAACAGCAATCTGTTCAGTTCAGTTATCTTACCAGATTTGCAGTTTTTCATGGCAAGCTTGGCAGAGTTGGACACCTTTGCAAGGGTCAAGTTTCTGCTTTACTTCAACAGTTCTTGAACATTTCTTTAAGGAAATATTCACACTGGGGAGAGAAAAGGCAAACACTCTTCCAGAAGAAGAATAAGTATGTTGACAGCAACACATACTGATGGGGCTGCCAACCTCCAGGTGGTGGCTGGAGATCTCCCACTATTACAACTGATCTCTAGGTGATAGAAATCAGTTCCCCTGGAGAAAATGGCCACTTTGGCGATAGGACTCTATAGCATTGAAGTCCCTCCCCTCTCTAAACCCCACCCTCCTCAGACTCCATCCCCAAAATCTCCAGGTATTTCCCAGCCCAGAGCTGACAACCCTACATTCTGAAGATCATATTATACAGATTAGTTACCCTTTAATGCCTTTTACACCACTGTGACACATTCAGAATTAGGACAGGGTGGATTTCTTCTTCTGTTCTTTCAAAGCATAGCATGTTTTCTTCAGAATAAATGTTTAAAAACCTCTTTGTGTAAGGTACAAAGCACTTTGTGGAATGAGGAGACAAACATATGCCTCCACAGCAAGAAGAAATGGTTGTTCTTTTACAAATTTTATTCCCATTCCTTACAGAGTTCATGAGATGTATTTCAGGTGAACTCACTAGAATATTGTGTGTTTGCTTTGTGAGAATAGTCAGCAAGTACTGGTGGACAGCAGATTTCAGTATGACTTTTTCTAATGG
This sequence comes from Euleptes europaea, assembly GCF_029931775.1. Classification (NCBI taxonomy): domain Eukaryota; kingdom Metazoa; phylum Chordata; class Lepidosauria; order Squamata; family Sphaerodactylidae; genus Euleptes; species Euleptes europaea. The sequence goes on along the minus strand of NC_079314.1, from coordinate 80,754,357 downwards.
TATAACTTGCAGTGCAGTCTTATGCAGTTAATCTAGTCTAAGCCCATTGAAATCAGTGGTTTTAGACTGGGATAACTGCTCAGGATAGTACTGCCTTTGGTACTTACTTCACTGAAATTCTATTTTAGACATATGCTTAAAATCAGTGTCCCATCCCATGAACTATGTGCTTACTCTTTTCTCTCCTAAATATGTTGAGAGTCTCCAGACTATGTATCAGCTATGTGCATATTCCTTTCTCTCCTAAATATGTTGAGAGTCTCCAGACTACATATCCGCCAAATGTTTAATAAAAAAAACCTCTACTTTTTCATCATTTCAGCCATCTGGAATGAGAATTACGTGATAGTTCTCCTGTATAACTAGCAGTTGCATTCACCTATATTTCAAAACAAACCATGTTAAAATATTTAAGTTCTTAGGACTCAGAAACTTCAGGCTCCTCCTTGGAAAGAGCACTCAGTTTGCTGATTGTATCATGGTTGAGAGAGTGTATATATTGATGTAAACATCAACACAAACTTGTGCATTTGTATCCTGACTGAAGATTAACCAACCAAGTTTTTAAAAATGTAATGTGTATGTATATATGTGTCCTCTTAAAAATAGATGTATACCCTTGTCCTTTTTTTATATTGGTTGAATCTGGAAGTACATTATATACATATACTTTATTGTTCTAAATAAAGAATTTTATGCACTGCTGTTTAGTGAACATTGTATTCACAAGAACATCATTTTCTGCCGTGGTACACAATGGAAACACCTAGACACTAACACAATATTTTCGCTTATATTCCTTTCCGAACATCTGCATGTTTTATCATAAGCACTGGTATACGCTTGAAGGATTTTTCAAGGCAGATGGTTCCAAACACCAGGACGATACAAATCGTTACAAGACTCAATCGTATTACCACCCACATCTATATATCTAATTCCCACATGTGCCCCCTGCCCGCAGATGCCTAAATCCGCAGATAGGGAGCACACTCACCACCAAAAGGTTTTTCTGCAGACTTCTCTAGACCTCTAGGTCTGCAGAAAAATCTGATTTTTTAAAAAAGCAGCAGTTTTTTTTAATTATCTCCTGCTAGTACTTGGAGGGTGGCAGCCCTATGTGGAAGGCTTTTATCGAGAGCGGGTTGCAAAGCAAAAGTATTTATTACAGTCCACGACCAGGAAATACAGTAAAAATATAAAAAATGGGAACAATTAAAAATAATCACAGTACACATCAGCCATGAATAAAAAAGCAGCAGTTTAAATTCTTCTAATTTAAAAAACAGCTGACAACACTCTTACCTTTTGAACTGCTGGCAGCAGAGATTCTCTAGGCCCAGCAGCATCACCCTTAGGAGGGTGGGGAAAAACCAGGAGCTGCAGCAGTCTGGCAGCATCGCCCTTCAGGCGGGAGGAAGGCCAGGAGATGCAAGCCATGGTGGTTCAGGCAGCGTCACCCTTTGGGGGCTTGGGGAGCACAGGAGCATGGCAGCGGAGCTTGGGAGCTGGCGGTGGGCTGTAAGGTAAGCAATGGGGGGGAGGCCTCAGCCAAGTATGCCATAGAGTCCACCCTCTAACACAGCCATTTTCTCCAGGGGAGCAGATCCAGAGTTTAGTTGTAATTCCAAGAGATCTCCAGGTCCCACCTGGAGGTTGGCAACACTAGCCCTGGAAGCAAACTATAGGTGACTTGATGCTACCCACCTTGCATGACTCAACTAGACCACACAGCTTGCTAGTGTTCCAACAACAGCCACCCTATGAAAGCCAGAGTGGTGTAGCAGTTAAAGCTTCAGAGTAGAGTCTGATGTAAGCTGCTTTGGTCCCCACTTGGGGAGGTGGGGTATAAATGAAGTAAGTAAATAATAAATGAATCTGAAGATGGGAGGCAGATAGAAGATAGGTTGGTGAATGGCTGAGAAGGAGAGAATGTGTCAGGGAAGAGAAGAGGGTATGGGGGTTACCAGGAGGAAGGAAAGAGAAAACAGTGTGGGGAGGGGGATACAGGGGAAAGTGAGGTGCCACCCCACAAGTCCGTAACAGTTCCCTGCCATGCAAGTGGGCCTGGTCCAGCAGCTGGCACCCCAAAACTGAGCCACAATTTCTTAGGTAGAGCAGATAAAGGTAAGTTGGCTGTTGGGTTGTAAGGAGATAAGGTTGCCAACCCCAGATTAGGAAATTCCTGGAGATTTGAGGGATGGGCCCTAGGAAGGGCTGGGATTGAAGAGGGGAGAGACCTCAGAGGGGTATGATACCACCAACTCCACCCTACAAAGCAGTAATTTTTTCCATTGGAACTAGGGTTGCTACCCTCCAGGTGGGAACTGGAGATCACCCAGAATCAAACTACTCTCCAGATGACAGAGATCAATTCTCCTTGAGAAACCTTACCTCCTGAGGCTCCACCCCCCATCCCCAGGAATTTCCCAACCTGGAGCTGGCAACCCTAATGAGGAACCGTAGTTGGGTGGTCTGTTGTGATTCCAGGATCTGTCCAGGCCCCACCTGTGGGTTGGCAACCCTAGAAGGAGAGAAGGAAACAGGAAAAAGAGAGAGGCTATCGGGGCTTTCAGGTATTTCCCAACCCAGAGCCGATAACCCTAGATCAGCTCCACCTCGTGGCTGCTCTTCTTGTTTTATTGCTGTATTGTGGTTTTAGATTGTCACTCTTTAAGTACTGTAAACTGCTTTGGGTCCTACTTTATTTTTAAATATTGGGGGGGGGGGTTAAATTCTGCACAACACTAACCTGGACTGTTCTGTTTGTCACTCGGTGTGGCAGAGCATGTACTTGTGTACGTTGTTCAGTGCACGTTCCTACATGAGTTTCAATTATACATCCCCCTATATATCCAAATGTGAATATTAGTCATAGCAAGTTCTGTGGTGATCCCCAGTCCACAGCCTTCTCCTACCAATAGATTAATTCCCAAGGAACTGGACAGTGTTCTGTACAATGTCTATCTACTGGAGACTTTCCACAGGCAACCTTATCAAGTTCCCACTTTAAGGAAAGAATCACATTCCTGCAGCCACAATGAGACTCCAAATGGACTATGGTCCAAGCTGCACCAAGAGTTCTTGGGACAGATCTCTTGGCAAACAGCAACTGCAAACACCATCACTGAGCACGTGGCTCTACATTGCTCCAGCATTGTATCTAAATCAACTTCTGTACGTTGGAGGAAAGGCAGCTGAGCTAGTCTTGCAGACCACCTGCGAAAGAATTGTAAAAACCAAAAGGTCCTTGTCGAATGAAAGGTAGAATTCCTATTTGCACTTACGACCCAGATTCTCAAGATGATGTAAAACATCACTGCCCTATGCCTTTTAGTACATCTACATCAGTTTACATTAGGTAAAAATCCAGTCCAGTGACTCAAACATAATTCTAACAGACACACTAACATGGAGTATTTTCCATATGAGCCATCAAAAACCATTTCTGCAGGACATTTCTGAAACTGAAAACTTGACAGTTGCAAAAAGGCAGTCCAAGCTGTACAGGAACTTTGAAAGTTCATACTCTCTGGCTGAATTACCATCAATTACTTAAACATTTAACCAAGATAATAATTATAAAGGAGGTGAAACATTCTGATAATATTTATATAGGTATGCACCTCCCTTGTTTAGAAAGCTCAGGTTTTTACATGTGTGTTTTTTACATGTGTCTAGCAGTTAGGATTCCTGGTTTTCACCCAGGCTGAATTACCATCAATTATTTAAAACATTTAAACATTTAACCAAGATAATAATTATAAAGGAGGTGAAACATTCTGATAATATTTATATAGGTATGCACCTCCCTTTTTTTAGAAAGCTTGGGTTTTTACATGTGTGTGTTTTACATGTGTCTAGCAGTTAGGATTCCTGGTTTTCACCCAGCCGGCCTGGGTTCGACTCCCAGTATGGGAATTGCAGAGCTTTTCTTCACACAATGCATAGTTAAACTCTGGAACTCCCTGCCCCAGGATCTGATGATGGTTGCCATCTTGGAAGGGGAGTGGACATGTTCATGGAGGATAAGGCTGTCCATGGCTACTAGTCAAAAATGAACACTAGCAATGAAAATTTGGGAACTCTACCCCCCAAAATGTCTCCCCCAGAGCTCATTTTAAAAATTCCAATAGGGGAAAGCCTGGGGAAAGTTAAAGCCCCAAAAAGCCAAATACCTATTCAGCTGATTCAGTGATCAGCTATTCAGTTTCGGCTTTATTACCAGGTTTTGGTATCCGGTAAAACTGAAACCCGAATATTGCTGAAACAGCTAATTTCGGGTTTATTTTTGGTTCGGGTTTATCAATATGCACAACCCTACTTATGTTACGATGTAAAAAAACCATGCAAACAGTGTATGGGTTTATATCAATGTTGAATGTGCCTAGGACTTGCCTAATTTTTGCTTCCAGCTGCACCCCTTAACCTTGCACACAACAGTTCCCCAACCCTCATGAGTGATTTTGCAAGAGATTACTGGAGCAGAGGCACAGCCTGAAAATTCCTGATGAGCATGCAAAAAAAAAAAAAAACCCTAACATGAATTCCAACCTCTGCTTAGCAGAAAATGGAACTGTTCAAGCAAAATAGTTGTATTTTTGAAAAATAGCATAGAATGCTGGGAGGAATATAGACATGGACTGTTGCCTACAGAAAGTCATGTCACAATGTACCAGTTAGGGCCAATTCACATAAGCAAAGTTAGACGGGGTGTCATACTGTGATGCTGCTTCCAGTTGATTTATAGACTGCACATGTATCTGAGTTGTTTACTCAGCGCCTCCATCACTGATAAGCCCATGATATTTAATGTGATGCTTCAGAGTTACATGCAGGCTTGCATGTTGGAAACCAGTTTACCTCATACAGTTGGGACTGCTTGTTTTTTAAAAAATTGATGAACCTGGAGAAGATCTCCAGATGGACTTCAGAACAGGTCTAGGAATGAAGGCTAGAGGCAGAGCCCGGTAGAGCCCAGAGACTTGGGGCTAGCTTTCAATTCAGCCATTATGAAGCTGAAAAGGAAAAATACAGAGTTTGTTCTCTTGCTTTTCTGGCAACCAAGTCAGGGTTTTATTCTACTCAGTTGACAACTCTACTGCCAATCCAACACAACAAAAATGTTGGCAGGAATGTTGATAAAATTCACTATGAGCCCTTAATCCCCAGTTGTGCATCCTTTGTCCTTTAAAAGCTGTTTAGCACATCTTCAACAATTTGGACACAACATAGAGCTCTCTATAAACAAGGTTGAACTCTTGACTTGTAGCGCCTTCTCCATATCCCATGGAAAAAGACTAGATACTCAAAGTAGATACTGCATTCCACCCCCCACCCCCCGATATGGAAGATTTTGGGCTTCTGGCCAGTCTCAAACACAAGAACAATATTCTGTATTTTATTGGCAAAGCAAGGCATTTTCTTGAGCTCATGGAAAAAAATTTCTTTGGAGAACCACAAGTGTCTCTTTGTTTGTAGCCTATTGTGTCATGATGAATAAAGCTTCATAGTAAAATAGGCCCAATTAAAGAAGCTGAAAGGAAGTGTGTGTGGCTTGTATCAGTTTAAGTGACCACAGCTGAAATGCCAGACTGTCCGCATGTTAGACATTCCTCCTTGTCATTCCTTACATTTTACTTGATGATTATTAGGTTGTCCAGTATAGTAATCTGCCTTGTCCATAAAACTGAATGTCAAATGTCTCAGAACTGTTATTATTGTAATCAGATAATCCTCACGACTCTTCACATGCTGTGGTCAGTATATGCTAAATGTTGACTGCTGGGGGGACAGAAATTGTTTGCTCCATCATGGCTATACGTGCATACATAAGTGTACTGCTTTCTTTATGCATGAGTAGGTGGCTTTGAGTAAACATATGTCTCATTTGACCCTTGAGTTAATTAAGTAAGGAACTAGTCAAGGAACCAGACAAGGAACTAGAAAATTTGCCAACAGATCTTCAGTGTTTTTTTTCTTGGTAAACATCAACCATGAAGGATCCTAACGGGTGAAGTGACTGGAGCCAGCTACCCAACCCATGTCCCTCATAAACTGGCCCTCAGCGTGCATTATACAGACTGAACCCTTGCAGAGTGATCCTGGCATGCAATTAAAGACACAGACAACATGTTAGAATGAAAACGACCACAACTTTTATTGGTTATAGTGTAAGGGCATTGGCATAGCATAGGGGCTGGATCCAAGGCATTGGCTGACCCACCTGCCAACTGATGCATCCCTACTCCCAGCTCACCTGCTGGGAGAAGCCTGGAATGGCAGTATGTGGGACCCACTCGGACAGGAGCCTGCTGTGTAGGTTCCCTGCCACTTGATGGGAGGCCACCCTGACAGCCCCCGAGCTGGGCATGTTCCATTCCAGGCCTTCCCCCAAATCCCTCGTCTATACTACTGTTATGAATGAGTTTACTTGAAATATATTTGGGGACTCCCTAAAATATGAATTATGATTTATTGTTTTACTAAGAATTTGTAATGAATGAAGAAACTGTATTTTTAAAATAATGAAATAAAGAGCTAAATTAGTGATGAAATAAAATCATATCAAAATTTTGAAAGCAAATAAATTAATTTAGTTAGAATGTAATAAAAGTTTTAAAAAGTTTTTTAAAGTTTATTTTTTATTTATTTTAGGAAGGTATTTATACCCTGCCATTTTTTATGGTTCAAGGCAGCTATTGGTTTTTCAGGAACAAATCCAATTACCTAATTGTTTTCTAATGACTTTAATGCAAGGATTGACTGGGGAAAAGAACGTGGAATCAGTGTGGGATCCCTTTTGTCAACCTGTCAGAAAAATCAGCCAGACCCCATTGAAGATTTTTATTTTAAGATCATTACAAAAGAAAAAAAAAACAAAATACGGCTACTTTTATTGCTTCCAAATGGCCACAAAGAATACAATGTACAGGCTAGGAATTTACAATACTCGCCACACAAGCCACAATTTACAATGGGAAATAAGCCAGTCAAATTATAACAGTGTGTGCACCCTCCAACAAATATCAAAAGAAACTTTGAAAAAGGGAGCTTGGCAGAGAACTTTTCAGCTGAGTGGCCAGTAGCTCTGCCTTTTAGTTATGAGGAACTTCCTGACTGGTGTTTGTAAATTCAGCCCGCTTATTTTATAGACAAGTTTAAAAGCAGAAATTGTGTCACGTTTGAAACTGACTTAGTGCTGTATAAAGCTTAAAAGAGAGACCGAGTTATTTTCACATTCCAATAAATGTAGATATGAGGTCAGCCCAAGGGATAGTCACAGAATAAATGAATGACACTCTCCTTGCTTTCCCTCACTCTTCTACTAATAGGGCTGGATGTATGTACACATAATATTCTATTCATGCTTATTACATAATTCACAGTTTGCACTATTCATTATGCACCCCACTTCCCAGTTGGAGATCATATAATGAGCTCCTTCCACAGGTGTGACCTTCATCTGAGACCAGACTACTTAGGAGTTATTATTTTTAAATGGCTGTTTGTAGAGTTTTTGTTGTTGTTAGCTATCTTGGGAAATTTAGTGGAAAGGTGTGGATACAAATAAATGAATAAATATTTAGTTTTAATTAAAAAAATCACAAGCAATTATCTTTTAATTTGATGTGCTGTTATTTGACACTGCACTCAAATCGTTAAGGAACTGATGACTGTCTGCAAAGACTACTACAAAACATCCAGTGGAAACAAGCACATTTAACTTAAAAGTATCACACTAATAGTGCAATCCTAAAGAGAGTTACTCCAATCTAAGCCGATTAACTCTCTTTAGGATTGCATTGTACATGTTGACCTTTGAGTGACAATTACTGTGCATTATATTAACCACTGCGGAATTGAGTATATGTGAAAACTCAGGCTTAGGTGACTGGCAGCAAAACTCCATGTAGGATAGGACTGCAACCCAAATGCCCTTGTCCTAGAATAGCACACAAAGTTTGTGCCAGCACTGTGAAATTGTGCTACTGTTGCAGTACTGTTACTTTGGAAGTGGATGGGTCAGTATAAGCCTTAAACCAGCAGGAGAACCCCAGTGTGTGTGTGTGTGGGGGGGAGGATGGGTACTGTTGGCGTAATTTTATTTTATTTTTAATGCTTTTTAAAAGCATTAGCCACCTTTCATCCTTGCAGGATTCAAGGTGGCTTACGATATAAATAATAACATTATAAAAAGCATAATAAAACACTATTATAAAATACATAAAAGTCACAATTTAAAAACTCCAATCAGGACTGCCAATAATAAAAGCTAAATCAATCAAAATGCAGTCCTAAATAAAACGGTCTTCAACTGCCTCCTGAAGATTGACAATGAGGGGGACAGGTGCACTTCCCTGGGGATGTTGTTCCATAATTGTGGGAGAGGACCTTTCTTGTGTACGCAACAAACAAGCATCTTTAATCGGTGGTCATGAGGGCATCTCCCCATGATCCTTAGCGTTGCTAGGCCCCTCTTTGCCACCAGCGAGAGGTTCTTAGGACGGAGCCTGAGGAGGGCTGGGTTTGGGGAGGGGAGAAACTTCAATGCTATAGAGTCAATTGCCAAAGTGGCCAAAGTGAATCAATAGCCAATGAAATTGCTGCAGTATTGGGGACATATGCCCCTATAGCTGGCGCTGACCAGCAGTCTAGCCACAGCATTCTACACTAACTGCAGCTTCCAAACACTCTTCAAGGGTATCCCCAACTACAGTGCATTGCAATAGTCCAGTCTAGATGTACCGTATATACTCGAGTATAAGCCGAGTTTTTCAGCCCAAAAAAAGGGCTGAAAAAAGCCAACTCGGCTTATACGCGGGTCAATACGGTAGGGTAGGGGAGGGGGGAGGAGGGAGGAGGGAGGAGGAAAACCTACCATTGCCGCCATCCTTCGCTGTCGGCCCACTCGCGTTCCCGCGGCCTGGGAGCGGCCAGCGGGGCCTGCCTGGGAGCAGGCAGGCCTCGCCGCCGCCCCCGCCTGCCGCCGGCCCGCTCTCCTGGGAGCGGCCAGCGGGGCCTGCCTGCTCCTAGGCAGGCCTCGCCGCCGCCCCCGCCGCCCCTGCCGCCTCCCCGCTCGCCTTCCCGCGGCCAGCGGGGCCTGCCTGGAAGCAGGCAGGCCTCGCCGCCGCCCCCGCCGCCCCCCCCCCCCCGCCGCAGGCCCTTCTCCTGGGAGCGGCCAGCGGGGCCTGCCTACTCCCAGGCAGGCCTCGCCGCCGCCCCCGCCGCCTCCCCGCTCGCCTTCCCGCGGCCTGGGAGCGGCCAGCGGGGCCTGCCTGGGAGCAGGCAGGCCTCGCCGCCCCCCCCGCCCCCCCGCCGCCCCCCCCACCCCCCGCCGCCCCCCCCGCCGCCCCCCCCCGCCGCCGGCCCGCTCGCCTGGGAGCGGCCTGCGGGGCCTGCCTGCTCCCAGGCAGGCCTCGCCGCCGCCCCCGCCGCCTCCCCGCTCACCTTCCTGCGGCCTGGGAGCGGCCAGTGGGGCCTGCCTGGGAGCAGGCAGGCCTCGCCGCCGCCCCCCCCCCCCCGCCGCCGGGCCGCGAGGGTTCCTCCGGCCGGCAGGGGCCTCCTGCAGGGCCGGGAAGGCTGCGCCGCTGCTTCCTGCCGCCGCTTCTCCTGGTGAGTAGGGGGTTCAGGGGCTCTTCCCCCTCCCCCCCCTTGAATGGCACTGGGGTTGGGGTGGGTTGGGAGGTCCCGGGAGGCCAGTGGGAGGGCGACCTGGGGCAGGGGCAAGATCTTCCCTGCGCTCTAAAATGGCGGCCGCCATTTTAGAGCGCAGCTTTACCAGAAAAGGGAATTTCTTATTGACCCTCGGCTTATATGCGGGTCAATAAGAAATTCCCTTTTCTGGCCTCAAGTTTGGGGGGGTCGGCTTATACTCGGGTCGGCTTATACCCGAGTATATACGGTAGCTAAGGTATGGATCACTGTGGCTAGATCTGACTGACCCAGAAACAGATGCAGTTGATGCATCAGCCAGATCTGGGTAAATGCACTACAAGCCACAGCAACCACCTAGTTTTCTAAGGTGACCATTGTATCAAGCAGCGCCAACAAACTGCGAACCTGGCTTTTCAAGGAGAATATAACCCCATCCAAGACAGAGGAGATCTGAAGCCCCTGGTATGCCTTTCTACTAACCCAGAGAACCTCGGTCTTGTCAGGATTCAGCTTATTCACCCTCATCCAGCCCAATACAGACTCCAAGCACCAGTTCAAGACATGAACAGCATCCTTATAATTAGGTGGAAAAGAAAGGTAGAGTTGCGTATCATATGCATATTGGCAACATCGCAACCCATACCACCTGATGACCTCTCCCAGTGGCTTCATATAGATATTAAATAGCATGGGAGATAAGACGGAACCCTGAGGCACCCCACAGGAAACCAGCCATGGGGCAGATCAGGAATCCCCCAAAACTATCTTTTGAGATCAACCCAGCCCCCTAATAAGACTCGAACCACTGTAATATGGTGCCCCTTAGTCCCAGTGCTGAGAGGCATCTCAGTAAGATACTATGGTCAATAATATCAAAGGCTGCTGGGAGATCCATCAGAACTAACAGGGTTCCATTCCCAGTATCTAGTTCTTGATAGAGGTCATCAACCAAGGTGACCAAAGCAGTCTCTGCTCCAAATCCTGGCCTGAAGCCAGACTGAGATGGGTCCAGACAACCAGTCTCTTCCAACAACCCCTGGAGCTGAGAGGCAGCAACCTGCTCTAGCACCTTGCCAAGAATGGGAGAGGAAGACCCAACAAGAGATGGATGGACTCAATAAAGGAAGCCATAGCCCTCAATTTGCAAGACCTGAGCAAGGTCTTGTCAAAGACAGGACATTTTGGAGGACTTTCATTCATAGGGTCGCCATGAGTCGGAAGCGACTTGACAGCACTTTACACACACACACACACACACAGTTGAATCAGTAACAGCTGTTTCTATTACTGTCTTTTTCCCTCTGAGGATTCCCATACCTTCCAAAAATGCATGGTAGTCACACATGTAACTGGTACGGGGTTTTATTTGTGTTTTCAAGAAATCATTGTTACAATGACATTCTAAATGAATATACAAGTAACATTTTGATCCTAGAGAGATCCAAACATTATACAACCAATGTGAGCCAATGTGGGAGCAATAGCTAGAGTGTCAGGCTAGGACCTAATCCAAATTCCCACTCTGCCATAAAAACTCACTGGGTGCCCTTGGGCCCGTCACTGTCTGTCACCCTAACATACCCTACAGGGTTGATGTGAGGATAAAATGGAGGAAAAGAGAACAATATAAGTTTCTTTGGGTCCCCGTTAGGGAGAAAAGCAGGATATAAATATCTAAATAAAATAAATGACTATCCAATATCCTCCTGATTCACGCTGTACTTCTAAACTGATGATGTACATGTTTCACTTTGGTTTTCAACATGTATATCTAGTCTAAAAAAGAATAAGAAAAATATAAATGTTGCAGATTTCAGGTGTTTAAAGAACTTCACATGCATTACCTCAACAATCCTTAGAAATGGTAAGGAAATCCACCAGTAATAATAATAATAATAATAATAATAATAATAATAATAATTCTCAACCCTCCCAAGATGAGAAAACAGTGGCTTGCTAAGTCTATCTAATGAGCTCATGCCGAAGGTGAGAACTGAACAAAATGCCTTTCCAGCTCCTATTCTTACCCTGAGAAAAGCATTCCTTGGAGTGAGGTAAAGATGAAAGTTTGAACATGTTTCTTATTAATCCAGGCATATTATTTTCCCATACCAAAATCTTGAAGAATGACAGCATTATAAATCTAAAAGAAAACAATGATATAGTCAGGGATGACAGCTGGACAACCTCTGCTGAACGAATTACGCAAAATCTTTTGTTATTCACTTTCCATTAAGTGGATGCAGTGTTCTCCAGTTCTATCCGCTGTAGAACTGCAAGACTCAGCTGTTCAGCTGACAAAGGAATATGCAAACTATGTGCATCTATGTCAGTGCCGCTTTCACAATCAGGAATTAACAGTGCAAGCCTAAACAGAGATACAAAGCCCCTGAAATCAATAGGCTTAGAAAAATTAGGATTGCATTTAGGGTTGCCAATCTCTAGGCACTAGCTGGAGATCTCCTGCCATTACAGCTGATCTTCAGCCAATAGTGACCAGTTCACCTGGAGAAAATGGCCACTTAGGCAATTGGACTCTATGGCATTGAAGACACACCCCTCCCCAAACCCTGCCCTCCTCAGGCTCCGCCCCAAAAACCTCCCGCCGGTGGTGAAGACGTGACACCCTAATTGTGCTGCCAATCTCCTATCCCTGGTATGATAGCAAAGGCAAATGCCTAACAATGATCAATAATGGAGAACTGAAATACAATTTCCTAAAAGTTATTGAACTGAATAAACAGTTTATTGGCCAGTATATTTGCAAATTATACGGCTACTTCTTTTGATGAATGAATACTTCAAGAAGATAATACTGCATCTTTAAAGTTATGTATTAGTCTGTCTGTATTTGTTATGTACCTGCAATCCTGATTGCTTTACTGTGATTTTAAGTTGTTCTCTGCAATGAAATTCAGTAGTAATATATGCTAAACAATACCCTATATTAATATTGTGTGTTGTATGTTAAGTGCCATCAAGGCACTTCCGACTTATGGTGACCCTATGAATTAATGACCTCCAAAACATCACAATGTTAGCTGCCTTCCTCAGGTCTTGCAAACTGAGGGCCATGGCTTCCTTTACTGAGTCAATCCATCTCATGTTGGGTCTTCCTCTTTTCCTGCAGCCTTCAGCTTTTTCAAGCATTATTGTCTTTTCCAGTGAGTCTTGTCTTCTCATAATGTGACCAAAGTACAATAGCCTCAGTTTGGTTGTTTCATCTTCTAGGGAGAGTTCAGGCTTGATTTGATCTAGAACCCACTAGGAATGTGCATTTGGCTTTGCCGAACCACAAAAACCTTATTTATTTTTTGGCTGAAAAGACTGGCCCCTTTAAACAGTAGCTTAAAAAGCCAAATCCAGAAAAGCCAGATATTCAGCTTTTTCGGCTTTTTGGAATACCTCATAGGCTTCAGTGGGATTCTTTAAATCCCCCTGCTCCATTATACTCTATGAGATTTGGGAAGCCCTTCCGGAGTTCTCGGGGGACCCTGATTTATAAGGTAGAGACACCAAATTTTCAGCACAGCTGCAGGTGATTCTCCTTACAGGAACTCCTGAGTTTGGTAAAGATTTGGTCAGGGAATCCAATTTTATTGGTCCCCATTTTGTCCTCAATTTGGGAGCCAATAAAATTAGACCTCCTGACCCAATCTTTAGCAAACTCAGGGGTTTGTGTAAGGAGTCACCAGTAGCTATGCTGGAAATTAGGTGCATGTGCCCTGAAAAAACAGTCCTCCCACAGCCCTGAAAAAATTCTCCATAGACTGCAACAGAGCTGTGTTATTTAAACTTTAAAAAACTGCAGAACCCACTACCACCCTATTTGTGCTGTGCGGAAGGTTCAATAGCAGCTCTTTAAAGTTTAAGTTCCATTATAGTATATGGTGAATCTTTCCAGGGCTCTAAGAACTGTGTTTCAAGGTACAGACACCAAATTTTCAGCTTAGCTGCTTGTGACTCTTCCAACACAACCCCCTGAATTTTGTAAAGATTGGGTCAGGGGGTCCTATTTTATGGGGGCCCATTTTTCTTCCATTGGAAACAATGGAGGGTGGATGAAGTCACCTTCTTTGAGGACCCATAAAATTGGACTCACTGATCCAATCTTTATCAAACTTGGGAGTTCTTCTAAGGAGAGTCACTAGCAGCTATGCTGGAAATTTGGTGCATCTGCCTTGAAAAACAGTCCCCCAGAGCCCCAGAAAATTTCCCCATAGGGTACACTGGGTAAAAAAAAATTGATCCCTGAAAAAAAATATTAGTATAAATATTTGTGTGTGTTTTTAATCTGAAAAATTTTCAGGTCCAATATACTTGAATTCTAATTTTACTGAGTTTGTTTTGAAGCACACCTCTAGAACCCACTTATTTGTCACTTTGATGATTCATGGTATCCATAATACTCTCCTCCAACACCACATTTCGAATGAATCAACTTTCTTATTAACATTATCCTTCACTTAAATGAGGCTTGCCCACCATCTGGACTCACACGGAGCACCTGCTGTTTCCTGGAATCCATTTTTAAGAAATTAAATTTCTCACCTTAGCTGATTGAGTCACTAAGCTAAGGAGACTTAGCTGATTGAGTCACCAGAGCTAAAGAGAGTGGGGTGGATTGGATAATGTAAATGTGTTAAAGTAACTCAAAGGGTAATTAACATGGCCACAGAATAAGATATTTTACTTTTAATGACACTTCAATAAGGGCCTCTCAAATCACATTCACTTTTAGGGTTGCCAACCTCCAGGTAGTTGGCACGGGAAGAAATCAGTACAATGATACAAAATATGTGTATTGTGTTTCAAAACATTTCAACAAGTACAATGGACTACAACTAGTGACAATAAACAATATATACAAAATATACAAAATGTGTTTGATGCAGTCTATAAATAGTACAGTCTATAAATAGTACAATCTTCTTAGTATATAGAAAAGTAGTTTAAAAAGTCCATCAGGTACATGTATAAATGATCACAAAGTCTTCATTAAGCATGATGGGTGGGGGACGGCCATTTCAAGAATATTTCTTCAGCCCCATTTCCAATCAAGTATCCAAGCTTAATTAAATTCTATATATCATCATGAAGTCAATTCACCAGTTCCCGTAGGATACTCCCAAGTGTAGGCATTGTACTGATTTCTTCCCGTGCCAGTTTCCAAACCTAACGGTATTAGCACGGAGGTGCTCTCTTTTTTCTTGTTTTGCTAACCTCCAGGTAGTAGCTGGAAATCTCCTGCTATTACAACTGATCTATTGCCGATAGAGATTAGTTCACCTGGAGAAAATGGCCTCTCTGGCATTTGTACTCTATAGTATTGAAGTCCCTCCCCTCCCCAAACCTCCTGTTGGTTACGAAGAGTGACCTGGCAATCCTAGTCACTTTCCAGTGGTAGATAAAAACAACACAGAAAAGTACACAAACCTTATTCTTTAATTTCCAATCAGATTAGATTTTTCTCATTCAAACACTGGGAAATGACTATTCTGCATCCTATTTTTTTTTGGAAATAACTGATTCTGTGTGCTGGAAAGTAGTTGGAAAGATGGCAAAGAGAAACAAAGAGACATCCAAGAAAGACGAAGGTTACCTAAGAACAGGTTTCAGCTTCTTATTGGCATTAATTAAACCCTACATATTAATTAGTAAAAGAAAATACATATTATTTCCCAAAAGGCTGTCTTTAGGGTTAGGGTTAACTACTACACCTGCAACCCCTACCTCACCCCCTGAAAGGCACAGCCCTCCACCATGCAAAACCTTGTCAACATGCAGTGACAAGGGGAGGGGACATGCCCCCACTACCCCGAACACCATCACCCAAAACACTCTGACATCCTGGAGCCCATCTGATCCCAGCCCATTGTGCCATTGTCTGCCTCTGCATCACAACCCTAGTGTTCCTTGGAGGTTGCGCCCATCCAAATACTTGCCAGGGCCAACCCTGCTTAGCTTCTGAGATTTGATGAGATCAGGCTAGCCTGGGGCTATCCAGGTCAGGGTCTGGATGGATATAGAATATTTTATTTTGGTGGAACTATGAAATTTACAATGTCCTTGCATGCTGAGACAGACCCTGTGAAGTTTGCTTCTGAAGAGCTGAACTGTTCTATAAAAGGGAAGGGAAGGTTTTGTTTATTTGTTTTTTGATCTGCCTGGCAGTACAATGGTGGGAGATGATTTGTTACAACTGTTCCCACAGACCAATCCCTGGGAGTATACTATGAAAAAAATCTGTTCTCGTGGTTCTACAGAAATAGTATCTTGAGCATTCTTTTCCTCTTAAAATAATTAGACTGGAGTCCTTCCAGATATTTTTTCATTTAATGTATTTTCACTTTGTTATATCCTGCTATACCAGATGACTCCATTCTACTAATTACACACACAAAAAATCCTCAAACAAATAGTCTAGATCATTTTTAATTTATTTATTCATTATTCAAAACTTTGGGATTAAGACTTAAGGTGGTGCATTCAATTATTACAAGGTTTGAATTTAAGGATAAGGCTTTTTTCTTATGAAGTATTACAGCCCAGTACAAAAAGCCCCTCTCCACCTGTCAGGTTTAATCTAGTACAAAAAAGTGAAGCAATATTTATACAGCTTCACAGAACATCCATCAGCCCACTGGCACTAAGTATATACAATCTGCAAAGCAAGTGGCAAAGAGCGTGAGGCCTTGCTAAATCCCAGAGGCGCTAATGTGGATTCCTTCAGATTCTGCAAACTGTCTCCCTAAAGCCGAAGCAATGTTCGTTGCTTCTGCTGTTCTTGTGGGATACATGCAGCTCTGCCAGATTTTAAGAAAGAAAGAAAAATCCACACAGAAAGGTCAGACAATTTTATTAAAAGCTACTCTTTTCTCAGGGTGAAGTTTTCCCGTCTTTTCTATGAAGCTCCAATTAATTCCCTGTAGATCATATCTTTTCTTCCCCCTTCTGTGACAAACACTGAAGATATGTCAAGATGACATTCTTACAGACATTTGCTTTCCATCATATAAGCAGAAAAACTAACTTCACCACTTAACTATTATAGTTAAAATAATCCCAGCAGAGAAGTTAAATTTCCAGCCCATTCCTAAAAGGGGGGTACATCCGTGGTGGCCGGAAGTGGCAGAGCTGCACCGCCACCTCTGAGTGAAGAAAAAACAGGTAATTTAAAAATAAAAATAAAGAAAAAGGGGGAACATTTCCCATCGGAAAAAGTGAGGCTGCCCCACCCCATTGAAAATGCAAGGCCAGCGCCACCACACTGCCACTCTAAGGGGCCTTCCTGGGCCGAAAGGGCTGTGGAGGCTGCCTAAAGGCAGCTCCATCCTGGGAACACCTCCCCTATGTCAGCGTGGCTGTTCTCTTCTGGGATTTAGTTCCTGAACTGGCCATGCTGGTGGTGGGGGCCGGCGGAGCTTTGTTGCTCCCAACAAACCAGTGTGTTTACTTCCATGCTGGTGTGTTTGCCACTTTATCCCATGATAAAGTGGCACTTACACTGGTGCAGGGTCCCGCCAGCTCCAATGGAGATTCCCCCCCTCTGGATTGCCCCCTTAGAGAAACCATATGTAACAGTAACTCTACATAATGTGAGAGTGCCAGCTATTATTTAAGTCAAATACACAAATATTTAGATCAAGTGTATAGTTTACATGCTATGATCCACACGTCTGCGCTGATGAAATCAAAATCTTCTAGATTAACATTAATATACAATAATACCAACTAATTTATATTCACAAAGATTATTTTATTTCTTCAGAGCTCTTTCCATATGTTTAATTAGTTGACAAAGAACCAAGATTTCTGTTGAAATTGTCTGGATAATCATATATTTCCCTCCCCGCCCCCCTGAAAGTGATAAATTTCAGATGAGTAAGAGCACCCTGCAAACTTGCCAAATCTGTCTCATCAAATTCATAATGACAGTTTCCATTTCAACTCAAAAATAAGACAACTTGCATGTCCTTTTTAAAGGAAATACTGCAGAGAATGCAACAAGATAGGTAGGGTTGTGCTAAAAAAAAAATCAGTAAATTTCGGGTTCAGGTTTATTGGGCCCGATTTTTTTGGTAAACCCGGAATAAGCCGAATACCATACCAGTAAATTTGTATTTCAGCTTTCTTTCTGGGTTTACTGAAAAATTTGGGCCCATTATAGTCTACGGGGATTTTTTCCAAAGCTCTTGTGGGGACATTTTTGGAGGTAGACTCCCCATATTTGCAGCATTTGGTGAACGTTGGGACAGGGGGTCCAATTTTATGGGCCTACAAAGGGGTTGCCCCCATCTGAAGGAGATTGCTCATCCATGTGAGTGAGGGAGTCTCCTTTGGAAGACTGGTGGTATGGGCAGCTGTTGAAGCTGGTTCTTTTTAGTTTGAATCTTTTTAAAAAACCCTTATGCTTGATCCATATCAACCCAATAAGTTGTCTCTGATTACACAACTCCGACCTCAAAAGGGGGGCAACTATGGGGCCCTAACAAAACCAATCAAAAAAAGCTAGAAAAATGGAAGAACGCACAGAGCTGTGCACCTGAGGAAAGCCGAATAATTATTGGCTATTTTTGGGAATTGCCTGTTCGGCTTTGGGGAGATCCCCGGGTTTTGGTGTTTGGTAAAACCAAAAACAAAATATTGCCAAAATGGCTAATTTCAGGTTTATTTTCAGTTTGGATTTAGTGATATGCACAACCCTAAGGATAAGTTTAGGTCAACAATGCCTAAAGCAATTGCAGATTATTACAGAAATTGAAGAGGATAGTCTTTATTATGTCCTTTGGTTAATTAGCTTCTTCCAGAAAAGAAGATAAGTGTAGATTCTACAATCTGATTAGGGCTGTTGAAAAAAAAAATTCAGTAAAATTCGGATTTGGCAAAATTCGGCCCGTTTTTATTCGGGAAATGCCGAAGTCCGAACTCCCCGCTTCGGGTCCGTGCAATTCGGCATGAGGTCCGGAGTTCGGGGGGAAATTTGGCCGAATAAAGCCATTAAAATCACAACCGCGCCTTTTCGTGGCTCCGGGGGGCATTTTTGGGGGTAGAGGTCCCAAACCTTCAGCGTAGCTTGAGGGGACCCTTCTTGCAAGAACCCCCAAGTTTTGTAAAGATTGGGTCGGGGGAGGCTGAGATATGGGCCCCGAAAGGGGTTCCCCCTCCTTAATGTGCATCTCTGACAATGGGGGTTTGCAATTAGCAGAGCTTGCCTCCCACGCCCAAAGCTCCCAGCCCCAACAAACAGCTGAGCTGCGGGGAGCAAGGGCGGGGCAGGTGCGAAGAAGTTTGCAAACCACGCAAAGCAACACATTTGCAGCCATGCAAACCATGCAAAGCAACACATTTGCAGCCATGCAAAGCAACACGTTTGCAACCATGCAAAGCAACACCTGACACCTGGGAGTTTGCAAACCATAGAAAGGGACAGAGGCAGCTAGCTATGCATAAGGAGCAGGAGGGGGTGGAATTTCCCCTTTTGCATCGGACTCAGGACCAGGAAATGCATTCTTTAAGTCACAATTTGAAAACCAGTTTTGAGCAAGCATCAAAATAGACCTAACCGATCTTATGAATGAGGGAAAACCTGAGGACACACAACTGAAGCCCCCCTCAAACCAGGGAGAGAGAGACTCAGGGGGTACCCCCCCCCCGCAGAACAGGCGAAAGCCCCCTTTGGCTACCCCCCCACCCACAGAAACTGCTCCCTCCCCACACACACACAGACTCTGCTCCCCCCCACGCACACCCACAGGAGAAAAATTATAGAGAAAAGCCCCAAAATGGGTCTTACTGTGGATGTCTTCTGTTCCATCAGGGGGCACACACCCCCTCAGAACAGGCGAAAGCCCCCTTTGGCTTCCCCTCCACCCACAGAAACTGTTCCCCCCCCACACACACACACAGGAGAAACATTATAGAGAAAAGCCCAAAAATGGGTCTTACTGTGGATGTCTTCCGTTCCATCTTCTTCGCACCTGCCCCGCCCTTGCTCCCCGCATCTCAGCTGTTTGTCGGGGCTGGGAGCTTTGGGCGTGGGCAGCAAGCTCGGCTAATTGCAAACCCCCATTGTCAGAGATGCAAATTAAGGGTGGGGAAGAAGACCCAGCTTGGCCACTGATTGGCCGCAGGAGAATGCTGCTTACTAACTGACGGTTATGCTGCTGCGTTGAACCCCAAATTTGCCGAATTTATTCGCCAAACACCCCGAACTCACTGAATTTGGCTCCCCGTTTTCTCGCCTTTTTTGAGTTTGGTTCCATCTGAACTAAAAACCGCCGAATCAGGGGAAATTCGGCTGTTTTTTAGTTCGGGACGAACCAAATTGACAGCCCTAAATCTGATTAGAAAAAGTAGTTTATCTGTTCACACTATAGCCACTGTATCAGGACGTGTAAAAGTTACAGTTTGTGTGGAAGAATTAATTTAATTACTTTTGGCACTGCATGCATATAGTTTAGTGGAGTGGGGGAAACTGTTTCAGAAATTAAGGAATCCCTCCTTAGTTGTTTAGACAGCCACATGGTTTACAATACTTTGCACGCTCCTAAGAAAATGAAGTGGCACACCAGGTTATTCTTTAAATCCCACTTTAGAAGCACAGATTTTGCAATGTCCAAAATAAACCAGTGAGACAAGGATGAATACTTTTTGCTAGTTGAGAAGAACCAGAAGGCAGGAAAACATCAACTACTAGGGGAGAAAAACCCAAACAGTACCAGACGATTTGGGGATTCCTTTGGCTTGTTTCCTCAACTAAGCTCTGAATCAGATTAATAATGCAGACATGAGAAGCTGTTATGCTTCTGCCAAGCCAACATGGTAAATTCTCAGAACCAAGGGCACCTTACTGTATAAATAAATATCTTCTGAAAGCATATTTGTGAAGGGAAGGACTAGAAGTTCAGCAAGTGCGATGCAAACTTCCTTGGTAATCAAATGAGTTTGACCACTTTACACCAGCAAAGAATATTTGCCACTTTGTGCTAACTGAGCAAGCACCAGACATTTTTTGAAGAAACACAGGACAGAGGCCACCCCAAGGAAATCCATTGTCTTCATTAAATGAATTCCAGCACATAGAGACAAAGCCATTTTAAAAGTGAGCTTCAGGATATTTTCAATAATCTTAATTTTAAATTCCATCAGCAACTAAGAGAATAACAGCACTTACAGTGTGAACCATTTGTTCTACTTTGGTTAGAAGTGCCACAAAAATTGCCAATGGTAGTGCCCTTTGACTTAAATTAGGGGTGTCTAGCTGGACCACAGCCAGTCCCCATCCTTACCTACAGCAGGTGGCAGGTGAGTCACTTGCAACTTGAGTCATAATCAGTGTGAAATAGAAGGGTATCTGATAGGCTGCTTCTGGTAAATGAGAATCATCTTTCATGCCATAAGAGACAATTGCTAGAAGAGGCAGGATTCCTCACTTTCTGCTTTTGCTTTAAGCTTGGCAGTGCCACTTTCAGAGCAAAGTAATTTAAGGTACACCACTAACATGCTACCTCTAAATATTTATGTACCTTTCAAAATTTCATTTAGAGATTTCTTAGCCTCCTTTTTACCTAGGGTTGCCAGCTCCAGGTTGGGAAATACCTGGAGGTTTTTGGGGCAGAGCCTGAGGAGGGTGGGAAGGGAGGGACCTCAATGCCATAGAGTCCAATTGCCAAAGCGGCTATTTTCTCCAGGTAAACTGATCTCTATCGGCTGGAGATCAGTTGTAATAGCGGGAGATCTCTGGCTACTACCTGGAGGCTGGCAACCCTATTTTTACCTAAGAGGGTCCTCAAGGCAGTTAGCAAGATTAAATGCAACAACAGACAATAAAACACAAAGCGCTGAAACACAACAATGAAATCATAAAAGGTGGACGCCTCAACAACAATAGAGACATCTCCAATATTTAAGTCTTCAGTTCAGGCTGGAAGGCCTGTAGGGATAGTGCAAATATCGGTGTAGTGCGGAGGGAGGCAAAGCACATACCTAAAGACTGAAAGTCAACAGAGAACTGGGTCACTGCCCAGGTGAAATCTTCTCCCTGAGTGATCTGCCAGCCACAGGGAAAACTATTCTTGGGAAGGAAGTGGTTCAAGCTAGTAAATTCTCCAGAAACTATAACACATCAAACATGTTAATTGCCTGCAAATTATTTATAAACAGACCTTATGCAAAGCAAAATTATTAAAGGGATCATTTATAGCATGGCGAAATTCAAAAAGGGGTATTTTATACCTTCGTATTCCACAGATAACCAGCATAAATCTTTGATAGGATTCATACAGGATAAACCGGCATTCAGATATGATTGATCACTTACACTGACTTTTAAATAAAACAATATATGGAAATGACACTGTGGGTTAACCACATCTAATATGGCAGAAATTTATGATGGGAAATAACAATTACATTCCTAATCAATACCAAAACCCTCTCACAGGTAGCTGTCAAGGAGTTGCGGTTCCCACAATTCCTTGCTGCTGCTATTTTCTGTGGCCTGCTTAATTTTGATATTAAGCTTTGAGCATTTTGGAATGCAGGCATTCCAAACTACAATTTACAACTGTTGGAACAGTTTCTCTTTTGACGGTTTCACTCCTACAAGGAGGAAGATAACACCCAGCTGTGAGCCATTTACAGCACTACCTTGACCTCCCTAAATTGAAGGCCATTTGTTACCAGGGCAACAAATCTGTCGGCCAAGGTCTTATCTTGTCACTGATTGGTGCCAGGTGAACTGGGTTACTGCAGACCCCAGCCCACCTCCGACCATTCTGATGCAATAGTGGGCCAATGTTTGACCCATTATTAATTACTGGTTTATGGTTATCCTCGGAATCTCATTGGGTCTCGTGAGCTCACCCCACTGAGACTGGGACGGTAAAAGTAGCCAGGTCTCAGCCATAATTATGAATGCTTGGGGTATGCATGCAGCATGCCGGGCTTCATCAAAACCCATTTTGATTTACCCTTTTAGGGCGGGACTCTGTCAAACTGACTTTTGGAACGATTCTGGATGCTGAATTGAGATGCAACAACTTTTGTGGAACTGGTAAAGCTATTTGAAACTTGCTAACGCTTTTTCCCAAACTCTGAACCTAAAGCCTTACTGTGTAGTTAGCAGTTTAAGCCTTTTGTTGTTTTCTGCTTAACTGCTTCATGAAACCTTTTTGCTTTCTGTAACCAGCACAAATCTTTGGAATAAATCCTTAAACTATATTTTGGTTGTGGTCTTTGACTTTGCGGGCTTCAAGTCCTAAATCTATGTGCCTTGTTGTTTGGGGTCAACCTACCAAACCCAAACTCTTTGCTTGTGTAGTTTCCCCCATCGGGCCTCCTACCCTACAGGGCGAGCGCTAAGCACTAATTTGGCATCAGCAGGCAGAGGTTGCCCTTATCCTTTTCTTGGGGTTAAACCAATTGAATAAGGGCTGGTGGCAGACTACTGGCTGAGCCCAGGGGACTCCTGTGCTCAGTGTTTGTTTAAAAGTAGCTTTTGGGCCACCGTCAAAGAGGAACGCCGGGTGGAGTTCCGGTGTTTTCCGCTACAGTAGCATTCTAAATGCTTGGGCTTAATCCAGTGACATGTGTGCACAAAGAAACAGACCACATGCCGGCTGCTTTACATAAGACCTTTTGTGAAGGGACGTTTCCCCGCAGTCACCCCTGCCGACTGTTTCGGGGCTTTCTTTTGATTATGCATGCCTTCTCCACCCATCAGAGGTCACCTCACTCTCTCTGCGCCTTTTGCCCACGTTTTCCAGATGTTGTTTTAGCTAGAATCTGGAAAATGCAGGCAAAATGCAGGGGGAGAGCGAGGCGACCTCTGACAGGCAGAAAATGCATGCATAATCAAAAGGAAGCTCTGAAGCAATCAGTGGAGGTGACCGCGGGGAAACGTCCCTGCATAAAAGGCCATAAGAATATGCCACAGCCCCAAGATTTCCTTTAATCTATGTTTAGGATCATTATCTAACTGTACATAGAGAAGTGATTCAGTCTTGATTTGTTTGTGTGTGTTTTAGAATATTACTGGTAAATAAACAAAAAGTATTAGAATATGTGGTCAAGTAGCTAAACAATTATGTACGTGTCTTGCACCTGTACTGCCTTGCAAAAAGTGTTATAGATAGGGCTGTTGATTCGGTTCGGCCCGAACTGAAAATCAGCCGAATTTCCCCTGATTCGGTGGTTTTTAGTTCGGGAGGAACCGAACTCAAAACTGGCGGGCAACTGGGGGGGCCGAATTCAGCGAGTTCGCGAATAAATTCGGCAAATTCGGGGCCGTCAGTAAGCAGCATAACCGTCAGTAAGCAGCATTCTCCTCCCCCGGCCAATTGGTGGCCAAGCTGGCTCTTCTTCTGGCCAATCAGTCAGGATTGAGTACTGGAGGAATCAGCTAATGTGCGGCCCGGCCAGGGAGAGAGAGAGAGAGAGAGAGAGAGAGAGAGAGCGAAATCCTCGTGTGTGTGTGGGGGGGTGCTTGTGCACATTCGCTCCTTTCTGTGGCTGCAGGGGGCGTATTTTTTGGGGTACAGACACAAAACTTTCACTGGAACTTCAGATGAAGCTTCTTAAGATACCCCCCAAGTTTTGTAAACATTGGGTCAGGGGGTCCCGAGATATGGGCTCCCCCCTTTTTCTTTCCATGGCTGCAGGGGGTGCATTTTTGGGGGTACAGACCCCAAACTTTGAGTGGAGTTTCAGACCAGTGTTCCTAAGATACCCCCCAAGTTTTGTAAACATTGGGTCAGGGGGTCTCGAGATATGGGCTCTCCCCCTTTTCCCTCCCCCCCTTTTTCCATTTATGTGGCTGCAGGGGGCGCTTTTTGGGGGATATAGCCCCCAAACTTTTAGCATAGCTTCAGACAATTATTCTTAAGATACTACCCAAGTTTTGTAAAGATGGGTTCAGTGGGGGCAGAAATATCGCCTCCCCCCACTTTTCTCTTTCCATGGCTGCAGGGGGCGCATTTTTGGGAGTGCAGATCCCAAACTTTGAGCGGAGTTTCAGACCAGTGTTCTTAAGATACCCCCCAAGTTTTGTGAACATTGGGTCAGGGGGTCCCGAGATATGGGCTTTCCCCTTTCCCCTTTTCCCTATTGGGATGAATGGGTCAGACGATCCTGTGCATCTTCTCCAGAGCAAAACGTCCCGTGCCTTAATTGGAATCATCTTGGATTACAAGTCCTCTTCAGCCCCTCTTGATGGAACAGAAGTCTGTGTGTGTGTGGGGAGGGAGCAGTTTCTGTGGGTGGGGGGGAAGCCAAAGGGGGCTTTCGTCGGTTCTGCCTGGGGTGTGTGTTCCCCCTCGAGTCTCTCGCTCCCTGGTTTGAGGGGGGAGGTTTCAGTTGTGTGTTGCAAAGGTGTTGTTTAACAAGGTTGTGTTGTTTTGCAGTTGTTTAGCAGTTGCTTTGCAAATTTCTCAGCTGTTGTCGGGGCTGGGAGCTTTGTGCGTGGGCGGCAAGTTCTGCTGAGAGATGCACATTAAGGGTGGGGGGACCCCTTTCAGGGCCCATATCTCAGCCCCCCCAGCCCAATCTTTACAAAACTTGGGGAGTCTTTCAATAAACGTCCTTTGAAGCTCTGCCGAAAGTTTGGGACCTCTAACCCCAAAAATGCCCCCCCAGAGCCGCGGAAAGGCGCGATTGTGTTTTTAATGGCTTTATTCGGCCGAATTTTTTTCCGAACTTTGAATTTCCGCCGAATTGAATGGATCCGAAGTGGGGGAGTTCAGGCTGAATTCGGCTGAATCCGAACTATACCGAATTTTTTTTAATTCAACAGCCCTAGTTATAGACATACTACATGTTAAAAAGGGCAAGAGTCCAGTAGCACTACATGTTGTTATTATTAAAAAGTATTAGTCAACTGCTAGAAAAAAGTAAAATTGGTTACCTAGAATAATATTGCCTCTTTATTCTTAACATATTATCTATATTATTGGGCTTTTCCTAATGCAAAGCCCTGAACTGGATAGCCCAGGCTAGCCTGATCTTGTCAGATCTTGGAAGCTAACCAGGGTCAGCCCTGATCAGCATTTGGATGGGAGACCACCAAGAAATTCCTGGGTTCCTATGCAGAGGCAGGCAATGGCAAACCACCTCTGAACTTCTCTTGCCTTGAAAACCCTACAGTATTGCCATAAGTCAGCTGTGACTTGACAGCATTTTCCACCTCCAATTCAGAAGTGTCTTATAGACACTTCAACAAGATTTTACGACTTCCGGGTCGGACGCCCCCCCCCCCGCCGCAAGCGCGGAGCCGCGCTCTTGCTGCCTCGCTGCCGCGGGGCAATCAATCGGCCCCTTGAAGATCCGGCAAGCGGCACCCCTCTGTGTAAGAGGGGATGCAGACTCGGGTGCCGGTGGCGGACCTGTCATCTGAGCGATAGCCGCCACAAAATTGGCGGCGGTCGCTCTGACGGGACTCTGCTGAATGGCCAGCGCCATCTTAAAGGAGCAGCAAGGAGCAAGCGAGGTGGGATCCGATTTTCTTTTAAGTTTGGAATAAAGAATTTTTTTTGCACTTAAAACATTAACTTGGGGTGTGTGGCAGTTTTGCTTTCTAAAGACTCTATTTAGAACTATCTATAGTTCTGTTACGCTCTGTTTTGAGACTTTTGGCTTTTTGCCAGCTGTGTGACGCACTCTAAAAACTTTCTCACCAAAGCAAGAACTTGGAAATAAAAGCAAAGAGTTGGAGAACAATCAAGTGACATGGAATAACTTCATTTAAGATGTCATAGTGATTGCTTTCTCTGATTGGGATTCTTTCATCTGAAATAAATTTTGTGTAATGAACTAAAAGAAAGTCTTTGCCCCCCCCCACTCTCCCTTTTGTTTCTGGATTACAATTGCCAGCTGTTTTGTCTTCAGTTTTCACAGCTTACCAATGGGAGAAAAAGAGAAACATACCAAAGACATTCTTAAGGATACAAAGTTGGTGGTACAGCTTCCTCAAAGAAGGCCCTCTATAACTCAAATTCCAACTAAACAGACAACTTCTCCAGCTGCATCAACATCTGTTATTGCCAAGATGACTCCAAAAGTAAAGCCTGAAGTAACACTGACCTCTGTTTTTGAACTTTTAACTAAGACTCATCAAGATGTTACAGAAATGAAGCAGGAGTTATCCCAGAATACAGCAACCACATCTCAAAATTCTGCCGCAATAGCTACTTTGCAAGACACAATTTCATCCCTGACCATTAGGCAAGATAGAGTTGAAACCAAGCTTAAGAAAAATATACAGGAAATTAAAGAAACTAAGAAGAAGGTGGATACCCTTGAGATGGCAATAGCATCCTTATCTGACAGAGAAGAGAGACAACAAGACCAGATGGCAATGATTGAGCTTAAGATAAAAGAATCTTCGTTGCGTATACGTGGTTTGAAAGAAAAAGTGAAAAACCGGGATTTACGTGGATACTTGACAGTTCTCTTGGCAGACTTTCTACAGGAAACTGAAGAAGTAATTGCAGGGATGATTGTGACAGCTTACAGAATGAATTCTGCATATGCAACTAGAAACAAAGTACCTAGGGATTGCCTGCTTCAATTATTTTCGAGGAGCCACCGGGATTTGATACTTAATACTCACTACA
Organism: Euleptes europaea; assembly: GCF_029931775.1. Classification (NCBI taxonomy): domain Eukaryota; kingdom Metazoa; phylum Chordata; class Lepidosauria; order Squamata; family Sphaerodactylidae; genus Euleptes; species Euleptes europaea. The sequence goes on along the minus strand of NC_079314.1, from coordinate 80,727,088 downwards.
AGACACCACTAAAAGTTGAAGATGAGCCTTTGAGATTGATGAAAGAAATACCGGCAAGATTGTTGAGGAAAAGGAAAGATTTTATGGAGATTGTTCAATGTTTAAGACTTAGTGGAATCCAATTCAGATGGGAATACCCACAGGGTATTTCCTTCACCTTCAAGGCAAAAAGGTTCAAGTATACAGAAGTGGATAAGGCTGAGCAGTTCTTAAGAAGATATGAGGCAGAATTGGTTAAACCTATTAATTCAACCAAGCAAGTTCCAACTAGAGAATCTACGGAAGAAGAAAAGGCATCTGAAGCAGCTGGAGGTGGAGATCAGCCAATAGACTCTTCAGAGGACTCTCCAATTGACGAAGCTGAAGACTAAATAATGGGGGGAAGGGGGGCAACAAGTAATAGGGTTGTTAATGTTGAATGTGGAAGATTATGGGATCTAACTGACTTTTGATATGTTACAGGTTTTATCTTGGAATATCAACGGATTGAATTCTCCTAATAAAAGGAGGAAAATATTTCACCAGCTACACAAAAGTAATGCTAATATTATTTGTTTACAGGAAACTCATATACTCCCAAAGGATATATTTAGATTGGAACATTTAAGGTTGGGTACACTCTTCACGGCATGTAATAATGTTAGAAAGACTAATGGAATAGCTATGTACATACCTATCTCATTGGAACCAAGAGTTGTCTATCAAGATACGGAGGGAAGAGTGTTGTTAGTTGAAATAACATGTGGATTTCAGAAGATAATGCTTGTAGGAATATATGCTCCTAATATAAATCAAAAAGTATTTTATGACAAATTAGCAATATTATTAGCTGAATATGCCACAGAAAAAATGATATGGATGGGGGATTTTAATGGTGTTAAAGTACCTAAGATAGATAGATCTGGGAAAAAGAAAAAGTCGTCTAATGAAGGAAAACTACCAGGGGTCTTTGATGCTCTTATTGATCAGTAAATATGTTTGATGCTTGGAGATTGGCACATGGAAATAAGAAAGGTTATACTTTCTTTTCACAAAGACATCTTACATATTCCAGAATAGACATGTTGTGGTTATCGAAAGGCCTAATAGAGAAATCAGAGGATTCAGAAATTTTACCTAGAGTTCTGTCAGATCATAATGCGGTTTCAGTTAAAATTCAATTGGGAGATAGAGGATACAAACCCTGGAGAATTAATGATTTCCTTTTAAAAAATATTAAAATAATTGCTAAATTGAAGACGGAAATACAGAATTATTTTAAAGAAAATATAGATAAGGGTACTCATGAAGATATAGTTTGGGATGCTGGCAAGGCAGTAATTAGAGGATTATTAATTCAACAAAATACAAGATGGTATAGGGAAAGGGAGAATAAGAGAAAATATATATTAGATGAAATAAAACAAGGGGAAAGATATTTATGCAGGCTGCAAGATAAAGCAGCTAAACAGGAACAGCAGATTAAGATTAGAAATTGGCAACAGCAATATGAATTTTTAATTGCAGAAGAAATTGAAGGAAAACTTATGTATAATAAACAAAGATTTTTTGAACACGCAAATAAGCCGGGAAAAATGTTAGCATGGCAACTTAAGCAGAAGGAGAAAAAAATACCAATAACTCAAATGAAAAGGAATGGTAAGATTACAAGAATAAAAGAGGAGATACTAGAAACATTTGTAGAATTTTATACAAATTTATACAGAAAAAAGGTATCTTCGGAGGTAGAAATGGATATGTATCTTACTAAAGGAGATTGGGGGGAAATAACACAAGAAAATAAAGATTTTTTGGATCTTCCAATAACTAAAGAGGAGTTGGAAGAGGCAATAAAGAAAAGTAAACTAAATAAATCTCCCGGTCCAGATGGATTTAATGTATCTTATTATAAAATATTTAAGGACCAGCTAATCCCTTATTTATTGGAAGTAATGAATTTAGGATTGATAGAAGGAATTATCCCTCAAACTTGGAAACAGGCAAATATAGCACTAATACCAAATGCAAATTCTGATATATTGGAGGTTAAAAACTTTAGACCAATTTCATTGTTAAATACTGATTACAAACTATTTGTAACAGTTTTAGCTACGAGATTAAAAAGAGTATTAAACCAAGTAATACATGAAGACCAAGCTGGTTTTTTGCCAGGAAGGTTGATGAGTCAGAATGTGAGGGTGGTAATTGATCTCTTAGAATATGCAGAGCAAGATACAACACCAATAGCTTTGATATTTTTGGACGCTGAAAAAGCTTTTGATAATGTTAATTGGCAGTTTATGTTCAAGGTATTAGATTTTATGGATTTTGGTGAGAATTTTAAAACAGCTATAAAAGGAATATATACACAACAATCTGCTAATTTGATTATAAATGGGTCACTATCACCCAAAATTGAAATTCAAAGGGGAACGAGACAGGGGTGTCCTCTTTCCCCTTTATTGTTTATTTTAGTATTAGAATTATTATTGCATAATTTTAGGAAAAATGATGATGTAGTTGGTGTACGAATAGGTAGAATTCATTATAAGCTTAAAGCATATGCGGATGATTTAGTATGTTTTTTGACTGATCCGATTGAACCAATTGATAGATGGAATAAAATTTTGGAGGTTTATGGAAAGCTTTCAGGGTTTAAAGTTAACAAAACTAAAACTAAAATTTAACTAAGAATATGATTCTTTCACAACAACAAATATTAATAAAAGACGGGGTTTAATATTGAAAATAAAGTTAAATATTTAGGTATATGGATATCAAATAATAATCTTAATGTATTTCAAGATAATTATGTGAACCAATGGCAACAGATAAAAAAGGATCTGATAAGTTGGGAAAAACTGCCACTATCGCTGTGGGGAAAAATTTCAGTAGTCAAAATGATGTTATTACCTAAAATGCTCTTTTTGTTTCAAAACCTCCCAATAGTTAAGGGTGTACAGATATTTGATGTTTGGAAAAAAGATATTGTGAGATTTCTCTGGGGTAAAGAAAGACACAGGATTGCATATAATAACTTAATTGAACAAAAAGATACGGGAGGATTTGGATTACCAGATTTGAAAATGTATTATCAAGCAGCATGCTTCACCTGGATTAAAAATTGGATCCTCTTAGAGAATCTGAAATTATTAGAATTAGAAGGATTTAAGTTGAGATTTGGGTGGCATGCTTACTTGTGGTATGAAAAGGAGAAAGTAAATAAAGAATTTAATTCTCATATTATTAGGAAAAACTTACTACAAATATGGAATAAATATAAAGAAGTTTTTGAAAGTAAAACACCCGGATGGATTAACCCTATAGAAGCATTTATGAGAAGAGGTGCACACTTAAATTTGGATTGTAATAACTATAGAGAAATAATAGAATACAAAGATGGTATATGGGTATTGAAATCAAGAGAGGAACTGCTGATTAAAGACTGGTTTATGTATTATAAACTAAGAGATGTTTTTAACAAAGATAATAAGTTGGGTTTTAATCAAACCAAATCGAAATTTGAGATTATACTATCTAAGGGAAACAAAGGACTGATAGGTAGGATTTATAAACTACTTATAGGAATAAATTTAGAACAAGAAAGGATTAAGTCAGTGATGCTGAAATGGATGAGAGATTTAGGTTATAATATAGATTTGGAAATTTGGGAAAAGTTATGGAAAAAGGAATTTAAGTTCACCATTTCAAATGAAATAAGAGAGAATCTATATAAAATGTTTTATAGATGGCACATAACCCCAGTATTATTAAGTAAAATGAAGAAAGATGATAAAGCTCTATGTTGGAAATGTGGCACGGAAACAGGTACATTTATGCATGTTTGGTGGTTTTGTAAAAAAATAAGGAGGTTTTGGAGATTAGTTCTGAATGAAACTAATAATCTGATTAAATCAAAAATTAAGAGAGACCCCGCCTTTTGTTTATTGGGTATATCAAAAAGAGATCTAGATAAAGGTGATAGAGTCATATGTCAATATAGTTTTGCTGCAGCAAGAATTATAATTGCTAAAAAATGGAAGCAAACAAGTAAACCTTCAATCAAAGAGTGGCGAGAAAAATTATGGATGTATATGCGGATGGCCAAAATTACAGCTTTTTTACATGATAAAGATATGGAGGAATTCAAATGTACGTGGGTAAAGGCCACCGCATATTGGGATAAAGTGGCAAAAACAGAGTTTAAAAGCGTAGTTAACGAATTATAGTATAATATGATTTTAAATATGATATAATAATAGATTTTTTTTCTGATATGTCATAACACTCCATCGGAAGTCCAATGGTGGATGGCACTGTGGTGGGGGGATGGGATTTGGATTCAGGGCACGATATGGCTTATAGAGTGATTTGAATATTGTACTAGTGGAAATAGTGCGCTGATCATGTAATTTTTGTTTTTTTTTATGTATATGTATTTTGTATTTTTTTTCTTTTTCTTTTTTTCTTTTTTTGTGTTTATTATGAAAATAAAAAAACTAAAAAAAAACAAGATTTTACGTGGCAAAGCCATATGTGACTTCTTATATACAGTTGCTAATGGCATTAAATAGTTCCTTATGCATCTCAATCTGCAACTGAATGCATAGGAATGTCATCAGTACAGTGCATCAAAGAAAGGGGAGGGGCCATGGCTCAGTGGTAGAGCCTCTGCTTGGCATGCAGAAGGTCCCAGGTTCAAACCCCGGCATCTCCAGTTAAAGGGACTAGGCAAGTAGGTGATGCCAAAGACCTCTGCCTGAGACCCTGGAGAGCCGCTGCCAGTCTGAGTAGACAACACTGACTTTGATGGACCAAGGGTCTGATTCAGTATAAGGCAGCTTCATGTGTTCATATGTTCAAAACAAAAAGTGAACTGTGACTCATGAAAGCTCATACCCTGCCAGAACTTTTGTTAGTCTTTAAGGTGCTACTGGACTCTTGTTCTTTTCCAATACTACTAATGCATCAGGGTTGATTAAAACTTTTTCATCTGTAACAAATTTCAACAACCCTACTTATGCATTAATTGAGGTGTTATTCCTGTTTCATCATTTGTCAGGCTTGTAACCAGTTAAAAAATATGTCTGGTGTTTATAATCCTGCCTGCCTGCTGTGCTGTTTTAAAGGGGACCTATGTTTTGGCACCCACCCTGGTAGCATGAAAAAACATCTCTAACAAATTGTGTTTATTAGCTGTCATCTTCTAAGACAAATGAAAGCAACATTTCAGTCCCAAACTCAGAGATATTTAAGCAGTCAGATTTTGGCCCCAGAGGGAATAATAAATTATGAACACTCCAGGAAGTGAGCCTGTATCCTAATGCACTGAATGGATATGGAATGAAGGCATCTACTTGTAAATTAGGCAATCAATATATGTTATGCTTCTGGCTTTTAGAAACAGGACATATTACTTATGCTTAAGTACTTTCTGATTTCAGTAAGACTTCATTTAAATTACTCCAGACTTTGCAGGAAGTTTTAAAACTATTCTGAGAGCATCAGCTATAAGCTTGATAGTTCATGCATCACCATTTCCCCCCTAACTTTCAGGTACCCTAAAGATAAAGTCTACCTCACAAGCAGCTTTCCACGAGGCTTGTCGTTGTAAACTGTGGCCTCACACAGCGCAGTCCTAGGCAGAAGTTACATCTTTTTAAGCCATTGACTTCAATGGATTTAGGAGGATGTAACTGTGTTTAGGACTACGCTGAAATTGCTGGGGAAAAGAGGTTGCAGGAGCATGGTTTAAAGGGTCATGATGGTACAAGAAATTGCAATGGCAAAATCAATGAATTTGCACAAGCTGCTGTGAGCGTGAAAGAAGAAGAAGAGTTGGTTTTTATATGCTGGCTTTCTCTACCACTTAAGGAAGAATCAGACCAGCTTACAATCACCTTCCCTCCTCACAACAGACACCCTGTGAGGTAGGTGGGGCTGAGAGAGCTCTAAGAAAGCTGTGACTAGCCCAAGGTCACCCAGCTGGCTTCATGTGGAGGAGTGGGGAAACCAACCCGATTAGGCTAATCACCAGATTAGCCTCCACCACTCATGTGGAGGAGTGGGGAATCAAACCTGATTTTCCAGATTAGAGTCCACCGCTCCAAACCACCGTTCTTAACCACTATACCACACATTGCTGGCTGCCTCTATGGATTGGGCCCCTAGAACTAAAGGTGATGTACCTTTATGTTCTGGAAACATTGGTGGGGAAGTCTTTCAATTTCAGTGCAACCTGCTTTCAAAATTAAATGTGGCCACCACATTTTGATGGGGGCGTTTTGATTGTGCTTGTAATAGTTGCATGTATACTTTTCCGTATATCAGTTCTGCCTTTCTACTTAGGGACAAAGACAATCTAAAAATAGGCAGACCCTCCCTAAGGGGGGGGGGTAGAAACACTGCAGCCAGGAATGGCACAGCCGTGCTGCTTCCACTGAGGCTTCCTGTCCGGAATAAAAGGATTATAAAGCCATTTAACAACAAAAATGGAAAAACTCACCCATTGAGATCAGCGAGGCTACGCCAGCTATTTGGCTGGCATAGTTCCACAGCAGCATTAAGGGGCATTTCCAAGCCAAAAGGGGTTAGAAGTTGCCTAAAGGCAGCTCTGCCCCCAGGAACTCTTTGGGACTGCCTCCCAGGATGCCATCGCAGGGAGCTCCTCCGGGACAACACCAGTGGGGTGGCTGTGCCATCTTCCCTGCGCTGAACTGCTACGTCATTCTTTGGGGCTGGCGTAAGTGCCCCCTTGCCGGTGTAAGCGCCCCTTATCATGGTGCAAAGGGGCACTTAGGCCAGCATGGGGTTGCACCAGCTCCTATGGGCATTGCTCCTTTTCAGGATGGCACGGTTCATGACATAAACATTATTTTGGTACATTTGATTAAACATTCTACTTCAGAAGCACTAGTCATAAGCCTTTGAGATGTTACTTTGTTATTGAATTTATGTAAGCACGTCTTGTTTTGGCTTCTGGACTCCTGCCTACTTATTTTTGTGTTCTTTTCTGGGAAACCCAGAAATAAAGCCAAAATAGCCATTTACCAGTATGGGTATTCAGTTTATTTCAGGTCCCACCCACCCCCCTCAGTTGGGTCCAATAAACCCAAACCCGAAATTTACTGGATTTTTTTTTTTTTTTGCACAGTCCTAGTGTCTGCTCTTTCCTGTTGGAACTTGCCCAAGTGAGGCAGTGAAGTAAGGAGACAGAGCCGGTATGAGGTTCCAGCGTCACAGAGGACTGGAGTCCCACTATCACAACTGGTTAAATTCTATAAATCGAGTGAGTGGTAGTAGCAACCAAAGAAAGGGTTAATCTGGGAGAAAAGGGAAGTAGGTGAGCCACAAAGCAATGACTTGAGGAGGCCTGGAAGAATCTGAACTCCCTATGAGGAAGGAACCTGATGCAATATGAGGGCTGGGGCTAACCCTCCACAATAGCAAATGAGTGTTTTTATACATTTGATCTTGTTACTTCAGAACCAAAAATAAAGAAAAATTGCTAGTGTGTTTCCCCTCTTTGCTCTAAATGGCAATGTTGAAGAATTATGGGAAGATTATGGGACTATGGGGAGGCTAAAATAAAGAATAATCTGAATACTTATGAAAACATAAGGGTAATTGCCTCCACTGGGGCTGCTAGATAGTGAACCCTATAATCTATAACAAGTTTAACAACTCCCTGGAATCTTACTATATAGATATATAGCATCATACTTGCTTCATAAGCAATATATTACCTCCTAATATCTTGCAACCAGTGAAACTAAGAAAATGTAGGATTTATGTATTTTCTTCCAGTAATGGTCTGGGAATGGTGTGATTTAATCATTAACTCAGGAGGGAAAGTAAAGATCAGGAGTGTATTGAGTTTAGGAAAAGAAAATGTGAATAATGACTTGAAGATTTATAAAACATCACAAGGGAGATATAGTCAGCTACAAAATAACTAGGCCTTACGGACTTACAGGTTCATTAGTCATATTCTGAGGAAGACACTGTGAAATAAATATTTCAGAATCTTTTAAAGGGATGCAGTGGAGGCCATAAAGCAAGCAAGAAAAGATGTTTATAAAGATATATTATGTGGCCATAGCTAAAAAGACCTAAATTAATATCAGAATAATTCCTGAATTCTAAGGTTGCCAACCTCCAGGTGGGACCTGGAGTTCTCCCAGAATTGCAACTGATCTGAAGACTACAGAGACCCTAGAGAAAATGGAAATTTGGGATGGTGGGCTCTATGATATCACATCCCTGCTCAGCTCTGCCCCCAAACTCCACCCTCCTCAGACTCTAACCCCAAATTTCCCATCCTGGAGTTGGCAACCTTGCAGGTCCATTCTTGAACCAGTAGATGAGGTAGGTTAGAGCCCTTCATATTAGCTGGTAGGCATTAAGAAAATTGCAGGAGATCTACTCACAGATCACTATATATGCTTTGAACTAAGGAGCTAAAATGATTGGAACATGAAGGAATAAAAGCTTTGCCATCTCTGATGTTCCATATGCCAGTTTATATAAAGGTCCATGTTTCAGTAATAAAAGAGATGGAACACAAGATAGTCTGAAAGTGTCTTATAAGAAGGCAAAGCTAGGATAGTTAATCAATTATTTTTTTAAAAAAAAACTTCCACTCCAACTTCATCAGTAATTACAAGTAGGGGTGTGCAAAAAAAATCGGTATTTTTTGGATCTGGGAATATTGTACCTGAAAAATATCAGTATTCCTGATATTCCCAAATTCAAATACCGATATGTTCTGATTTGGGTTTTTTATGGGTTTCTGATTTTTTTGGGCTCATTATTCCCTATGAGAAAACTTTCCAGGTGGCTGGGGGTGGGGGGTTAAGGGTACAGGGGAGCTGCTGGTGCCTGTCTTTTAAATAATCCCCAAATTTCAAGATTGGACCAAGGGGTCCAATTCTATGGGCCCCTAAACAGGGGTCCCCAAAGCTACGCTCCGTTATTTCTTAGGGAGGGGGGAAATAACCTCCCAGCTGCTTCTAGGGAAAAAGCTATCCCTGCAAGCAGCAATCACTGCTCAAATGTCTTCCGTGGAAGAACCAGCACAACAAGCCCAACAGAACTACTGCAGAACCCAGTAATCCCAGTAGAACCACAAACCAATGTGCCAAGCCAAACAGTACCAAAGTCAAACCAGAGAATCTCTGCAGTGGAAACTCCAGGTGGGGGAGCACTTTTGCAAGAACCAATTGCAATGTGCACAACCCCAGCAGAACCCAGCACCACCCTGGCAGTGCAAGCTCAACAAAAGTAATGTCAAATCAGAGTATCTGTGCAGTAGAAATTCAAGTTGAGGAGTACAAGCTCAACAGGACTAAAGTAAAACCAGAGGATCACAGCAGAACAAATTCAAGGAAGGGATGGGGGTTGTTGCAAGCCCAACAGAACAAGTGGCAATGTACAGAATACCTAGCAGAACCCAGTGCTGCTGTAGCAGTCCAAGATCAACAGGACTAATGTGAATTCAGAGAATCACAGACAGCAGAACAAATCCCTGTGTGTGTGTGTGTGTGTGTGTGTGTGTGTGTGTGTGTGTGTGTGTGTGAAGGATTCTGAAAGCCTGACAGAACAAATGGCAATGTATACAATGCCCAGCAGGACCCAGTGCCATTATAATAAATGGATAAATATCATGTCACATCTAGGCTACTGGAAGACTAATAATGCAAACCTAAGCAGAGTTATGCCCTACAAGATGATTAACAACTGAGAAAATTAAATATCTGATAGTGATTACAAATAAATATAATTGAAGTCACTTACATTGGCAGGGGTGGGAATTAAATTGTTTTACTAAGCTTGAAAAAACACAGTCTGGAAGATTACAGTGCTTCTGGTGTTTTCACTTTTATTTATTACAGACTAAACAGAAAACCACAGGATGTATTGTTGGTTCACTATGACGGCTCAGCTGATTCCACTAATAATTTCTTTATCAGGGAATTCAAAGTCTGAGCAGAGTTTCCTGTGCTCTGGAGTTTCCCTTCTAAGGCAGCAGCCATACTATACACCACTCCCTTGAACTCAGTGGGTCTTGCTTTTAAATATGCATGCAGGCTACAAAAGTTGACTGCTGCTAACAGGTGGAGGGTCTCAAACCTCTGCCTTTAAGATATGCTCTATGTTTATATAGTCTGAGATAAATAGTCTGAGAGGAGAGCTAAGTTTAAAGTTGCACCTAAGAGGAATGTGTATACCTGAAAGACCACAAGCCTCATGAATGCAAGGCTCAAAAGAGTAATAGATTATTTCATTTTCTGTTATTGATAACTCTTGCAAACACATACAGGAGACCGAAAAAACAAAACAAAAAAACTCACATCCACTAGGAAAGTGCCAAATTGTGGTTGGGTTAAGGTATGCAATGCAAATCCTATTTCTGCATAGAAAGCCTCCTCTTCCCTGTGAAGGAGACACATGCAGGAAGGCATCTTTGATCTGGAGGTGAAAATGGTAGCACCAGTATCTTTTCCCATCCCCCTCTCCTCCTCTTCCTTCATGCGCATACACACATCCTTGCTCTCAATGGGGATGTTGACTCTTTCTCCCTGCATTGAAATTACCATTTGCCTTTTCCATGGGAAACTGTTTATTTTTTTCCCTTGCTGGGCAAAATTACAATGGGAGGGGTTTCTTTGGGAAAACAGCAGAGGGAAGGGCTCCCCACTTAAGCATGGCAGTCCCGCTCTGAAATGCTATAATTTTTGTAATAGTTGCCATTTTGTGACTGGCTCTCACACCAAGCCACCATTTTATGACTGATAGCTCCCTAGGCTCTGGGGTGGTGGTGGGATTAAGTAGCTGTCAGAAACACAAAGTCTGCCATCCCCTGACCTAGCATAGATAAAAGCCACAGTTACAGTGTTACTTGATTCTATTCCCCCTGCCCCACTGTATAGGTTTCTTATGGCACAGTGAACATCAGCTTGTGTGTGTGTGTGTGTGTAAAGTGCCTTCAAGTCGCAGCTGACGTATGGCAACCCCTTATGGGGTTTTCATGGCAAGAGACTAACAGAGGTGGTTTGCCAGTGCCTTCCTCTGCACAGCAACCCTGGTATTCCTTGGCGGTCTCCCATCTAAATACTAACCAGGGCTGACCCTGCTTAGCTTCTGAAATCTGACGAGATCAGGCTAGCCTGGGCCATCCAGGTCAGGGTTCAGCTTGTGTACACTTTCGTAATGAGCCTGCGGTAGTGAAAATGTATGTATGGTATTATCACCTGGATTGAAACTAGAGAAAATCTATCCTTGTGGTTTGTAGTGAGCAGAGCTGACTGGGCTGTCTTAAAGTCAGTCACAAAGCCTACCTCCTTTGGATAAGTTTTTAAGAGTTAAAAACAGCACTGAAAAAAGTTTGATTGGATAAACATGCAAAGCACTAGGGGAAGAAAAATAAAATAAAAATAGTCCAAGGGCAGGGAATGTCTTCAGAAATCAACTCTCTAAAAAAACTATTACTCTATCTGCACATTAGCACAGAATAAAAAGAGATAGTAAAGAAAATCACAACATGAAATTAGATTATAAAGAGAGTGTAAAGCTTGAGGCAAGATTTTGTCACAGTTTTGCATGCTCTTTTTCAAAGGACTCACCTGCTGGTTCCTTAACAGGATGGTTTAGGGTTGCCAACCTCCAGGTGCTAGTTGGAGAGCTCCCGCTATTACAACTGATCTCCAGCCGATAGAGATCAGATCCCCTGGAGAAAATGGCCGCTTTGGCAATAGGACTCTATGGCATTGAAGTCCCTCCCCTCCCTAAAGCCTGCCCTCATCTGGCTCTGCCCTAAAAATCTCCCGCCGTTGGTGAAGATGGACCTGGCAACCCTAGGATGGTTGGATTCTGGCCCCAGTTCAAAGTTCAGTTTGTCCCAATGGCTTAGGCCTGGGATACTTGAAGAACTGCTTACTGTCCATCAGGGGACCTGCTTCACTTTCTACTGTTATCTGACGTATGGGGGGATTGGCTAGGGTAAAGGAAGTGAGGCACTTATGCCCTCCCGGGGGCAAAAATGCCACCACCAGTGGGCAGGAGCTGCGCCAGACCCCACTGCCACACCGGCAGGGAATTCTCAGAAGGAAAAGCCCGCACCAGAGTGAGGGACATTCCTGGAGGCGGAGCTGCCTTTAGGTAGCTTCCTAACCCCTTTTGCTCCAAGAACCCTACTCACACTGCAGTGGTGAGGTGGTGGAGCCTCGCTGTTTTCAATGGGGCAATTTTCTTTTTATCTATCTTTATACTTTTAAAATGTCTTTTCAGTGGCTGGGAAGCCTCTGTGGAGGCGGCGTGGCTGCACCACTCCCGGCCACTGCAGATTTAACCCCCCCTTCAGGAATGGGTGGTAAGTGTCATTGGCTTTTATGATATTTACTTCTGAGAAGTCCTGCCTAGGCTTGCTTCTTATACCTCCTGCCACTAACATCAATAATCACTCTGCCCTAGACACACAGGTATCCCGACTGCATTTAAAGTCAGAGAAATCAATAAATACCATAGTAACAAATACTATCGTAATACAAACAGTTAACATACTGGCCAGCTGTAGAGCTGGATGATGAAAACAGGAAGAGACAGAGTTGCTGGAGACTGAGTTGTAATAAAGCTAGACCTGTCTCAGCTCTGTTAGTTATACACAAACCAGGTTTTTTAAAAGACAAGAGAACAGTACAGAAAATAGTGGAATGTATCTGGTTGGCAGTGACATCATCCTCATTCTCCATAAGAACAGAGTAAATTAAATAAAGTAAATTCCAGAGATAACAGCTGGTATAGAAGAAGACCAAGGCACTTAGCTGATTTTTACTGCATGCATAATGTCAGGCTATAGCTGCAACAATCTGTTCATTGCAAACACATGTTTCAGGCAACCAAATAGACGATTGTATACATGGACATCACCAGACGGCCAGTCTAGAAATCAAATAGATTATATAATTGGAAGCAGAAGATGGAGAAGCTCTATTCTCTCGGCCAAAACAAGATCAGGAGCCGACTGCGGTACAGATCATGAATTGTTAATATAGAAAAATCAAGAAAATCAAGAAAAACACCAAAACATTCATAGCACCAAAATACAATCTAAGCAATATTCCGGAAGAGTTTAAAGACCATGTAAGGACAGATTTGCAATACTGAGTTCAAGTGAATGTAAACCTGAAGAACTATGTGTGGAAACTAAAGACATTATCAAGGAAGAATGTGCAAAGACTATTCCTGTAGCCAAAAGAAAAGAAAAACCTTGATGGATGTCTGAGGAAACTCTTAAAATTGCCAGAGATAGACGAGAAGCAAAAGGAGAAGGTGACAGAAATAGATTCAAAAGTCTAAGTGCAACGTTCCAGCGACTAGCACGTAGAGACAAAGAGACCTATTATAATAACCAGTGTAAAGAAATAGAAGAGAACAACAAAAAAGGAAGAACAAGAGATCTGTTCCACATGAGATCCAAGAAATCAAAGGGTAATTTAAAGCATGGTTAGGCATGCTGAAAGATCAGCATGGAAATACATTAACTGAACAGGACAAAATAAAGAAAAGGTGGGAACAACACACTGAAGAACTATATAGAAGAGACAAAAGGATAAAAGATTCTTTCCAAGAAGAATCTTTTGAAGAAGAACCTACAGTTTTAGAAAGTAAAGTGAAAGCTGTATTGAGAGCAATCTGGAGAAACAAATCACCAGAAGCAGATGGGATATCAATTTACATTCCAATTTCCAAGAAAGGAGGCATCAAAGATTGCAACCATCACATTAATTTCCCATGCAAGTAAAGTGATGCTCAAAATCTTACAGCATAGGCTGTTACCATATATGGAACGAGAAATACCTGATGTTCAAGCTGGTTTCAGAAAAGGAAAAGGCACTAGAGATCATATTGCAAATATACGCTGGTTACTGGAGCATTCGAGAGAATTTCAGAAGAAAATCAGCTTGTGTTTCATAAATTACAGCAAAGCTTTTGACTGTGGATCATGAAAAGCTATGGCTGGTTTTAAAGGAAATGGGTGTGCCACTACAGCTGATCATTTTGATGCGCAACCTGTACTCTGGACAAGAGGCCACAGTTAGAACAGAATATGGAGAAACGGAATGGTTTCCAATTGGCAAAGGTGTCAGACAAGGATGTATTTTATCTCCCTATCTCTTCAATCTATATGCAGAACATATAATTAGGAAAGCTGGATTAGATTTAGATGAAGGTGGAGTGAAAATTGGAGGGAGGAACATTAATAATTTGAAATATGCTGATGATACCACATTATTGGCAGAAAATAGTGAAGATTTGAAACGACTACTGCTGAAAGTTAAAAGAGAAAGTGTCAAAGCAGGACTACAGCTGAACATCAAGAAAACAAAAGTAATGACTACAGGAGAATTACACAACTTTAAGGTTGACAATGAGGAAATTGAAATTGTTCAAGACTTTCTATCCCTTGGCTCCACCATCAACCAAAAGGGAGACTGCAGCCAAGAAATCAGAAGGAGATCGAGACTGGGAAGGGCAGCCATGAAGGAGCTAGAAAAGATTTTGAAGTGTAAGGATGTGTCACTGGCCACCAAGACTAGATTAATTCATGCCATCGTATTGCCTATTACTATGTATGGGTGTGAAAGCTGGACAGTGAAAAAAGCTGATAGGAAGAAAATAGATTCCTTTGAAATGTGGTGTTGGAGGAGAGTGTTACGGATTCGTTGGACTGCCAAAGATCAGTGGGTTATAGATCAAATCAAGCCTGAACTGACCCTAGAAGCTCAAATGACTAAACTGAGGCTATCATATTTTGGTCACGTCATGAGACGACAAGAGTCACTGGAAAAAACAGTCATGCTAGGAAAAGTTGAGGGCAGCAGGAAAAGAGGAAGACCCAACAAGAGATGGATTGACTCAATAAAGGAAGCCACAGCCTTCAACTTGCAAGATCTGAGCAAGGCTGTCAAATATAGGACATTTTAGAGGACTTTCATTCATAGGGTCGCCATGAGTCGGAAGCGACTTGACGGCACTTAACACACACACACACATAGCTGCAACAAGTTATTCTTTAGGTAGTAGACTGTTTGGCTCACTGGGGACTTCAACAAAGTCCCCCACCCACCCCCCATTTGTGAGGCCTTTAAGCTGTTCAGATGGACACAAGCTGTAGCTAATATACAATGTTTGTAAAAATCTGCAAAGAAACCGCTATAAAGAATCCTCTAATCTTAAAGTACAGTAAGTATAGAAACCAAAAGTATGCTGGAGCTCTGCCTGGGAATCGACTTATTGTTGGTCTCTGTAATGCACTGGTTTTGGAGTCCCTCTGGGTAAAATGTGTAAATTTCAGGGCAGAACAATTATGCTGTAGGATCAGCTGGTCTGTTTCTACAGCTGTTGCATACAGGCAGGGACCAGGCTGAGGTGCATGGCCTCTGACTCCACTCCCAGCAATGGAGAGTACTGGGGGGAGCAGAGCCTGTCGTGGTTTACTCTTCCCGGTAGTGTGGGTGGAATGAGTGCGTAACCAAGGCAGCACTCTAAACAAGGAACAGGTTCACTCACCAGTACGAGTTCCTTTGCGTCAAGGTCTCGGCTCGGTCCTCCCAGGTTCTGCAGGGATGCCAAAAGGGCAGGAGCTGGTAGCTGGCAGCTAAGCAAGATAATATTGTGCCCAGAGATCTCAGCACGAGCAGCAGAGCTTGTAGTAATTAGCAAAGTTGTTCCCACACTGACTGACTGGCCAGCCCAAGATTTATGGCTGTTCCTCCTCACTCCCTTCCCAGGCCAGCTGTTCTGCATCACTCACTGGTGTCGGCTCCTGCAAACACCTACGACCAATTGCCATCTCGCGCTGCGACACCTCTCCTGCAAACTGAGCCGAACCTTTGATCTTTGCCAGCTAACTGAGTTGAGAGGGTCTGGAGGTGATAACCTTCTCTGTTCCTCTGCTCCTTCCCAATATGTACCAACTTCTGCATCTGTCATCTTTGCTGGTTCAGACCTATGGTTTAGTCGCCCTGGTAAGACTTCCACCAGTGCATCACCCTGCTCTGCCACTCCTTCCTCCCCTTCTTCCGAGGAGAGTTCAGGCTGACTCACGATACCAGCTACAATGGTATTATCCAATATTCACCCCAGCCTTAGCATAATAGATTCTGCCATTTGTGTCATGAAAAGTTTTATGGTATGTACTAACACGGCATTGCCGCCCAGAGGTCGGTTCAAGTGACAGTCCAATCATATTTTGCATCCATCACATTCATAATTCAAATATCAAGTCTATGCTTGCTAAAATATATAATCAATTTTCAGATGGCTTTCTTCTACATTTTATCCCACTTTAATAACATTCACAGGTGACTCATTAATTTCCAACTAGAAGATTTTAATGTCACATGCTATAACATTCTGTATGATATACTCTCACCTTTGCACATGCATCACTGAGGCTGCCAACATGCAAGTTTCTAGGGCTGCCAACTGCCAGGTAGTAGCAGGAGATCTCCTGCTAATTCAACTGATCTCCAGCCGATAGAGATCAGATCGCCTGGAGAAAAATGGCCGCTTTGGCAATTGAACTCTATGGCATTGAAGTCCCTCCCCTCCCCAAACCCCGTCCTCCTCAGGCTCCACCCTAAAAATTTCCCGCCGGTGGCAAAGAGAGACCTGGCAACCCTACAAGTTTCCAAGGATCTGCACACAAAGGAGGAGGTGCTGGGAAGCAGTCCCTGCTCAAAGACATGCTTGTAATATGCGATTACAGTTGGATAACCCCATCCTCGGTGTGGGATGACATTCCATGAGCTCATCCTGGAGGACTTGTAACTGGGCTGCACTGACAAAGTGCATAATATGCAACACTGAATTTTGTAGGTATAGTCTAGGCATGTTGGTTCTTTTAAAAAGTTAATGGATTTATTAGCCTGACTCAGCATCAGGGCACAATCCAAAATGTGAGAATGTTTAATGGACTGAATCATTCATTAGCAATCTCAGCTACTCAGCACCAAACTTGTATTATGTTCTCTTTCAGCACTTTAATAACAGAGCATACTTCCCAGGGATGTTTTTTTTTTGGGGGGGGCACATATATAAGGATAATGTTTGGTGCCTTAAGGGACTAAACCCCTCCCTCCTCAGGCTCCACCCCAAAAACCTCCTACCGGTTGTGAGGAGGGACCTGGCAACCCTAACTAGAGCAGTCTTCAAATGACATGGGCACTCTTAACGTTTAAAAAATATATATTAAACTTTATTTGGAAAGCAGAGGGTAGTTGCTCATAATTACTTGCATGGGAAAATGAGAGCCGGGAAGGATTTCAGACACACAAGAGGATGCAAAACACAGTGAAAACAACACAGTAAGTGAACACAACCTGACTAAACTGGTTCCCTAGCTCAATGTCTCACAGTTTTTCAGAGATCCTGAGCCATATCAGCCTGACATGGACCTATCCCACAAGGGACTTCTTGCTCCTGGAAAAGGAAATAGTAAGTCTCCCCTCAGAGCTTTATCAGTTTTGTTAACATCACACCCCTTTGCATG
This sequence comes from Euleptes europaea, assembly GCF_029931775.1. Classification (NCBI taxonomy): domain Eukaryota; kingdom Metazoa; phylum Chordata; class Lepidosauria; order Squamata; family Sphaerodactylidae; genus Euleptes; species Euleptes europaea. Next base: position 80,709,555 of record NC_079314.1, on the reverse strand, counting down.
GATAGGTGTTCTGTCCTCACTCTGGTTGGTCCTAAGCCAATCTATGGATTCCTTTTGGATTAGAAACCCTGTCTTTCTGTTTGGGGCTTTATGGTTCACTGTAATGTTCCCATTTTGACTAGAGACATTGCCTGAAGGGATAGCCTGGTATAGGAACTTAGTTAAAAACAGGAAAATCATTGGGACCAAGATGGGATGTATGATAAGGACTCTTTATCATATCTTCTCTGCATGTTTGTGACCTCCTTCTGAAGCTTTTGTTTAAGTGCACCATTCTGATTTTTTTCTGAACTAAGATTGTCCACTTGGTTATATTCATTAAATGACTTATTGAGAAGGAAGATTTATCAACTCAACCAGCTGGAAAGCATTTACTGTTTATGTAGCAACTTTAATGTGCAATACGCAATGGTGTCCTATTTACTATGGCCCAACAATATGCCTGACAAATCACTGCTAATCTAGCTACGCAGGAATTAGAACTTGGAGCCAAAGCCAAAATTCCATCCACCAGACCATTTCTCACAAATACATTAATGGCCGATTCACAAGTACATAGGGCTATCCTTTGAAAAATCTTCAGAAATTTTAACTGGTTCAGAATAGGGCTACAAGGTTGTTAATTGGGAACTCCTATGATAAGTATTTTCCATGATTGCTTAAAATTTTTTATTCAGTTTGTTTTCAGATACAATTGGAAGTGCTGGTTTTGACCTATATGATGGCAAATTGCCTGAAGCCGTTTTCAGGACTGTCATCTCCCATAGGAACTTTGCCCTATGGCAGAGCTCTTCATTGCAGGCTTTCAGAGTTCTAAGAGTTCTACTAGACATGGTGCATTTCCTGAAACAGAGATTTAATTGTAGACATCTCTCTCAAGGGTGCCCTCTTTGCTATATTTTAGGGTGTCCTGTTCTGTACCCCAACCTTTTAGTGGTGGCCAGTATTGACTGGGGGCACTACTGTTTTATTTCTGCACTGAACAATGAAGTTAACCCTTGTTCTGCACCCACAGCCTCTACAACATGGAGGTTCTAACTAATTAGAATGTGATCCCCTTACCCTGTTTATTAATCTTGGAAGGTAATTAATCTCAGTGACATTACCTCCATCATTCATTAAAGACCAAACAAGCCACATTTGAGTGCTATTTTTGGTACTTTGCAACACTTTGCAATTTAGGATTGCCAGGTCTCCCACTACAGCTTGCCGCTAGCCCACTGGCTTCTGAGGCACTGGTGGGAGGAAATGGGGGGGGGGAATGGAGGGCATTCCAGCATCACACAGGTGTGCTGATATCACTTCCAATAAAAACCAGAAGTAACATCATTTTACTGGAAGTTTTTTAAAAAGATATAAATCCTAGAGCATCTAAAAGAGCCCCATGGCGCAGAGTGGTAAGCAGCAGTACTGCCCTCAAAAGCTCTGCTCACAACCTGAGTTCGATCCCGATGGAAGTCGGTTTCAGGTAGAGGGCTCAAGGTTGACTCAGCCTTCCACCCTTCCAAGTTTGGTAAAATGAGTACCCGGCTTGCTAGGGGTAAAGTGTAGACGACTGGGGAAGGCAATGGCAAACCACCCCGTCAACATAGTCTGCCTAGTAAACATCAGGATGTGATGTCACCCCATGGGTCAGGAATGAGCTGGTGCTAGCATAGGGGACTACCTTTATCTTTACCTTTAGGACGTCTAATAATGTCACTTCTGGTTGTTGCTTGAAGTGACGTCAGTGCACTGGCACAACACTGGTGCACCAGGCCTCACCTCCCAATTTCTCCTGGGGATTGTCAGCTGTGGCCTGCCAGCCTCCCCCACAAAGAGCTGGTTGCATGGCCATATAGGATTGTCAACTTCCAGGTGGTACCTGGAGATCTCCCACTATTACAATTGATCTCCAGACCATCGAGATCAGTTCCCCTGGAGAAAACGGCTGCTTTAGAGGGTGGACTCTATGGCAGTATACCATGCTGAGGTCCCTCTCCAGGCTCCACCCCCCCCCCAAATCTCCACCTATTCCCCAATGCAGGGCTGGGATCCCTCTGGTCATACAAAGAAAAACATGACAAAAATCACCAAGTACTGTGGCCCTCAGTTTTTTTCTGTTTTTGACTATCGCCCAGGTAAGCCCACGACAAAAGTCTATGGCAGCACTATTTTACTAAGGAAAAGAATTCCTTAGGAAATACAAGAGGAAACAGCAATTCCAAATAAACGTAACATAAGGCATCTGCCACAAGCCTTGCTTATTGTTTATCTTCCTTAATCCACCATAGGGATTCGTTGCTGTCCAGAGGTGCTGTTTAGCAATTCTCAGAAGAAGCTGGAAGAATCAAAGGCACCCTGGGATATATTCAACTCCTGAAAATTACAGAAGCTCTTTTCCATCAGTCAGTATTTTCAAAGCTTATGCAATAGCATCTAAATTCACTTTCAGTGCAATCCTAAACAGAGTTGCACCCTTCTAAATCCATTGAAATTAATGTTGGGGTTTCTTTTGCCGTTGTCACAGCTGACTTATGGCGACCCCAGAGGGATTTCAAGGCAAGACACATTCAGAGGGGGTTTGCCATGCTACCCAGGTCAGGGTTAATGGGGTTTAGAAGGTGCAATTTAGGATTCCACTGTTAATCAGTCAGTCCAACTGTATGAGAATTGCACACGCCAGTTTTTTTTAGATAGTAGAAGAGTAAGTGATGGATAGCAGCAGTGTTGTAAATGAGCTGGTTCTCATTAATCATTCTAAACTTGACACTTTGCAAGCCTGCCCAAACAAATCTGCTTTGTTGAGATAATGCAGACCTTGAAAAGGTCCTTCTCACCTTTGCCATAATGGTACTTAAGATTACAGCTTTAAGTAATTAGTTCACATCTACCAATTTTTGAAAAACATACAATGTAGATTTACAGAACAATCCTATGTGTAATTAATGGTCTTAGACTGAAGTAACTGTACTGTCAAGGTACAATCCTATGCACATCCCCACACAAGGTGCAATCCTATGTACATATTTACTTTCAAGTAAATATCCACAGGAATGTACTGTTAATTGTCTCTATCATTCAGCTACAAAACCCTCTCTCCTTTACCAAAGCTTAAAGTAAACTAGAGCAAAAATCCGAAGGTGCTTGTATTTATATAAATGTTATATTTTAGGAACATATCTAGGCTTGCCAGGTCCCTCTTCACCACTAGTGGGAGGATTTTGGGGTGGACCCTGAGGAGGGCGGGGTTTGTGGAGGGGAAGGACTTCAATGCCATAGAGTCCAATTGCCAAAAGTGGCCATTTTCTCCTGATCTCTATCGGCTGGAGATCAGTTATAATCAGTTATAATAGCAGGATATCTCCGGCTCGTACCAGGGGGTTGGCAACCCTAAATATATTCCTGTACTAAATGCAATTTTATCAACATTCCTTACATTGCTATGGTTTAACACTGACTACTGTAAGCCTATACAACATTTACCTGGGTATAACCTCTGTTGAACTCAAAGAAAATTCTTTGTGCAGGGTATATATGTGTGTGTGTGTGTGCAGGATAGGGCTGCACATTTTTCTGTGCAGATGTTTGATACATTTTCTACAGAAAGTTATGTTTGAAAGACATTTGTTCAAAATCATCATGAAGTTCAGCAGTTGCAATGTTTATATTAACTTGTAAAAAAAAAGTAATATAAGGAATTCAGTTTTTATCTCCCAGGTCACTTTCTGCAAAAGGTCCAAAAGAAAAGATGTCCAGATTGAAGCAAAACCCTTGCAAAATGCATTTTTGTGCCTTGAAAATTAATTACAAACTACAAGAGCCAATTGCTCTGCTGAATATTCCAATGGGTGCAATCATGACACATGTTCAAAATGCTCCTCCACCATTTTTAAAGTAAGTTATTATATCATTAATGTCAGATGAAGCTAGCCTAATCAGGTCTGCTCAGAAGTAAGTCCCATTTACTCAATAGGGCTTACTCCCAGGGAAGTGTTCGTAAGACTGCAGCCTAGTTAATCACAGGTGAAACTGAAGATTACATTTTTGTTTTATTTTTAATTACTTTATTAAAAACATTCTGTGCTATTGTTTGACACCACAGCTTTATTTTTTAATTAATGTATTAAAATATTCCTTGCTGTTCATAGAATCATACAATCATAGAGTTGGAAGGGACCACCAGGGTCATCTAGTCCTACCCCATGCACAATGCAGGAAATTCACAACTACCTACCCCACACACCCCCAGTGACCCCTACTCCATGCCCAGAAGCTTTTCTAAAGCCCGCAACTAGAAACAAGTTTAGTGCTACTACTTTTGATCAAGAATCTCTCCTGAAGTTACTATAAACTGGCTACATTTTGAATATGCGTGGAATAAAAGCACCTGTGATTTAACTCTCATTTATCAGATTTCTCTGTTTACAATTTAATCACACGCTAACCAAAAAAAGCAAATCTGTCCTTATCTTCCACATTTCTGGGCTTTCCCTGAATAAGAAGCTAAAAGTCTTCCATTTCATCATGATCAGTCCTACCTCCTGACAAGTCAAGGTGAACCTAATAAGCCTCACCTGCTACAATGTAAGGACTAATTAAGCAGTATCTTCCTACAAAGCACCAGCACAAGTTACTAAACTGATTACGGAGAATAATATTGAGAGCAAAATAATGCTAAGGCTGCAACGTGTAATGGGTTACTGTGCATTACTTGAGAACTCTGCTGTTGAATCAGCCTGGAAATTAAGATGGTATCAGAATTCAGGATTAACATCTCCAATGAAATGGAAATAAGATAAAACCATATCTGTAAAGATCAGGGGAAAGGTTGGCAAAGTTGAATAAAATGCTATTTATTTAATGAATTGAACTCACAAAGCCACAGATATTCAAGACTTCTTTGTTCTTTGCAGGAAGGTCAAGGCAGATTTACCTTTGCAAGTGAGACAGAATACTACTAAATTCCAAGAAATGCAATGATTTATGAAAGTCAACAGTTCTTCACCTGTATCCAAAAATGAGGAGGAACAATAGATCATTGTGCAATAAAAGTTTTAATGTAAACGTAAAACCTGTGAGTTTGGAGAATTTACAGATCCCATGATAAAAAGACAGGACTGTTTGAGGATTATATCCACAGTTTGAAAGAGCAATTGTTAAGAAATGTAGTCTTAGGTTTAATGGAGCCTACTGAAAGGACAAAGTAACCCTGCCAACATAATGATGAGATGAAATAACATGTGGAGTGGATGCTAGGGTTGCCAATGGACCATGGGGGGGGGATGTCCTGTCCCTTTAATCAAGGCCAAATGTGGGGAAATGGGCAGCTAAAGCTTTTCATGGCTTGGAGGTAAATAACATCTCTTGTAAAGAACATCCCATTAAGCCTCTGGTAAAGGGCCTGAACATTTTTTCTTTGCTTCTCCAGGAGGTTGCCCTAGTAGATGAAGGCTAAGGTGAACTAAATAAAATGAGCTCTCACCGTGTGGCTTGTTGATACTTCAGAAGCAGTTTTCCCGGGAGTAGTTTTCTCCTCTTTCTTTCTTTTAACCACTACACCACGCTGATCATCTCTCTGGTCAGTTGCAATTACGTTCCCTTCTTCATTGTCTTCAGTATTGATGTTCGAGACAGCTGAAAAGTCTGTCACATCAGTTCCTGAGTCTGCTTTCCTGTTAATGGAACAAAGCTCTTTCTATTACCTTTTCCTGCTATTCCTGATCTGTGTTACTTAGTAATTTATTGCTAGAGGAAAATCACTTGTTCCAGAACATCTATGATTGACAAAAAAATCTTTCCTTCCAGATAGCCAGCCAGAAACCTTGATAGTGTTTTGGGAATATAATACTAATGCTGTAGAACAAGACAAAGAAAAATCTGTTTGGGGACTACAAAAGGATAAGTCTTCCCATTTCAAATGTTATTCATTTTACTAGTACTTTCAACAGCACATGGAATGTTTATGTGTGTGTTTGTTCTGCCATCAAGTCACAGCTGACTTATGGCGACTAGGGCTGTTGAAAAAAAATCGGTAAAATTAGGATTTGGCAAAATTTGGCCCGTTTTTATTTGGGAAATGCCGAAGTCCAAACTCCCCCATTCCGATCTGTGGAATTCGGCATGAAATTCAGCGTTCCCGAATAAATTCGGCTGAATAAAGCCATTTAAAGCACATTTGGGGCTTTCCGCAGCTCTGGGGGGCATTTTTGGAGGTAGAGGTCCCAAACTGTCAAGGTAGCTCGGAGGGACCCTACTTGCAAGAACCCCCAAGTTTAGTGAAGATTGGGTCAGGGGCCCCTGAGTTTTGGGGTCTGGAAGGGGTCCCCCCATCCGCCCATTGGAATGAATGGGAGTTGGCAATCCTTAACGTGCATCTACAGAGTGGCAAATCCAAGGCAAAACCTCCCATTGTTTCTGGGGCAGCCAGAGAGAGACTCACTGACCCACACTGTGAAAACAGTGAAAACAGCAACAATCACACTCGCAAAGAGGAGATCACGCCCCCCCCACCAGGACAGGTAAGGTAACCCCCCCTTTGGCTCCCGCCCCCACACACAGCAGAAGCCACTCCGTGGCTTCTAAGAGCCGATGTATCACAAGCAAGAAAAGCTTTCATATTACGCCGAAAGTGCATCCTAGAACGCTCAAAGTATAAGTAAACAGCGTAACTAGCATGGGTAACGTATCTTTTCATTTCAACAAAGCCAAAGTGCATCTTATAACGCTACTAGCATTAAGTGCGACCTGCGCAAATTCCGTATCTTCAGTATTGATAGATTTCATGCTGCTGGATTCAAATCTTCCACAGCAACAATCACACTCGCAAAGAGGCAATCAGCCCCCCCAGGACAGGTAACCCCCCCAAAATCACACTCCACAGAGGCAATGAAGCCCCCCCAGCAGAACAACCCGCCCCCCCAGCCAGAAGATGCAAATTCCAAATGAAGGAGAAGAATGGGCCAGAAAGAGAGAGACTCACTGACATGGGATGTACTAAAACGAATGACAGGCTAGCCCATTAGAAACAACGGGAACGGCTGCACAGCTGCACTCAACTCCAGGCGAGAGTGGCAGCAGGCAAAAAAGGCAGAGCGCACACTCCCGCAGAGGCGAGCCCCCCCCCCTGGCAGAACAGGTAACCCCCCCTCAAACCAGTATGGCTCAGCTCAACCCCAAACAAACAAACCAAGGAGGAGGCGCAGGTGCCGAGTGGAGGGAGACTCACGCCGCACCACCGCACTGACTCAACTCCAGACGAGGGTGGCAACGGGCAGAAAAAGGCAGAACGCACACTCCCGTAGAGGTGAGCAGGCACCCCCCACCGGCAGAACAGGCAAAAGCCCCCCTTTGGCTTCCCCCCACCCACAGAAACTGCTTCCCCCCACACACAGACACAGAATCTGGTTTCCTCCACACACACACACACACGAGAAAAGGTATAGCGGAAAAAAACCCAAATCAAACTGTGTGGGTGTCTTCCAGCAGGAGCAGGGAGGAGAAGTAAATCCAATCCAATCCTATTCCAGTAAGCAGGATCTCTTAGGAGCAGCACCACCAAAATGGAAGGAAATGAATACAGACTTAGGACGAGATGGGAGTTTTTATACTCTTCACCTGGCCAATTCCAAAGGGAGAATCCCTGCTCTGATTGGCCAGAAGAAGATCCAGCTTGGCCACCATTGGCCGTGGGAGAATGCTGATTCGGGGTCACCAAATTTGCCTGAATTTATTCAGCGTCCGCCCAAACTCGCAGAATTCGGCTCGTCGTTTTCCCGCTTTCTTTGACTTCGGCTCTATCTGAACTGGAAACCGCCGAATCGGGGAAAATTCGGCTGTGTTTCATATCGGATGGAACCGAATCGACAACCCTAATGGTGACCCTGTAGGGTTTTCAAGGCAAGAAATGTATGGAGGTGGTTTGCCATTGCCTGCCTCCATGTCATGACCTGGTATTCCTTGGAGGTCTTCCATCCAAATACTAGCCAGGGTCAGGGCTGAGAGTGGGACCGGGCCAAGATCACCCAGCAAGCTTTTACGGCATGAGTGGGGATTTGAAACAGGATTTCCCAAGTCCTAGTTCAACTCCTTAACCACTACACCAGGCTGGTTCTCATGTATATAACTATTAACAAAACATTGAATATAAAGAAATTAATTAACCTGTATTATCTGCATTAGTTAGAAAGTACATATTCTTTCTCCCCTTCTGTTAACACTGGTGAAATTATTTGTTAAGGGAACAAGAGTTTCAAGTGGAGTCATAAAATAAGGTGTACATTCAGTAAGTAATGACCAAAGATTTATGGTTTTATGAGAGTTTGGACATTACCAAAATAGTTAACTGTCATTTTACAAGGGTCCAGATGTGTAGGCAAGTGTCTGACCATTTCCAGACTACATGGGAATTCTAATTTAAGAGTTTCTGGAACTCAAGAGCAAGTTTTTACGACACTTTCTTAGTGTTATTGTGATTAATTTCAGCAATATTATATAAACAGGATTGTATATCTTTTGGTCTTTCTCCTCTGCCCTCGTTTGTTTATGATGCTTAACTATTATTGTTATGAAAAATAACAATAAAAGAAATGCCAAGAAATTGTCCCCACTCCCCCCGGCTACATTAGCTGACATCTGAAAAAACATGTAGGAGACAATGTCTAGCGGTGTCTTAATGGTAATAAAAGCTTTCTTTTAACAAACTTGGCATAGTGCTACAACAAAAAGAGAGTTTTCTTTTCGAAAACTGATGATGCGGGACATGAAACAATCAAAAAGCATTAAAGGTTATATCAGAAACAAATGGGCTACTTAAAGATACAGTGTGAAAATAAATACTATTTTGTAAATTAATGCAATACGAATACAAACTTAGATTGGAGAATGCCGTCCTAAGCAGAGTCCATCTTAGCCTGTTAACATTAATGGACTTACATCCCATTCCTGAGAATTGGGTCGAATGTTTTGTGGAGGCGGCGTAACCTCGCCGCCAGTGTGTGTGTAAACATGTGTTTACACGCACACTTACGCTGGCGGCAAGGCCGGTCCTGCTGGCAACAGAGCACCGTGGGACCGCGCTTCCCCCCTCCTCTGGCGTGGTCTCTCCATGACACCAGCAATGGCGTGGAGAGGCCGCGCAGGCGCAGGGGGGTGGGCCGGGGGGAGGAGCCACTGGCTAGGTGGCTCCCTGTCCCCTTTTGGCCACTTGCACCGGTGGCCAGAACGGCGGTGCTGCACCTGCTATTTAGCAGGCGCAGCCTCGGTGTTTTCAATGGGGCCACAAAATGGCTTTTTTTTTGTTTCCTCGACCTGCGTGAATCGGCTTAGGATGAGGCACCGCTGCACCTCTTCCCCTTTGGCAATTGGACTCTATGGCATTGAAGTCCCTCCCCTTCCCAAACCCCACCCTCCTCAGGCTCTGCCCCCAAAACCTCCCACTAGTGGCAAAGAGGGGCCTGGCAACCCTAGTTTGGAAACATTTATCAACTGGCATCTGACATCAATTAATTATACAAAAAAATTATTGATGAAAGCCATACTTTATACATTTGCCATTGTGAAAGGAACCCTGAGAGCAATATGATTTTGAGCCTAATTTTTAAAAAATCTGCTAAGAAAAATTTAAATACTTGAATACAAACTAAGGAAGAGCAAGTATAATAGAAAGCAGAGCTTTGGGGGTATATGGAAAGTAAATGTTTGACAATTACAGATTTTTCCTCTCCTGCAGCACTATGACCAATTCACAGAGGTGAACAGTTTCCATGCAGTCTGTCCCAACCACCCATGGCTATAGAAACCATACTGGAGAGTGTATTGTGTGAACCAATGCTCCACGGACATGCTCTTTCTGTCCTAAGCATACTTACTGTGAATTAAGGGTCATTGACTTACTTCCAAGTCAACACAGCTAAGCTTATTTTATAAGGCAAGTCTCAAAGAAGTTGCTCTGCCCTTCAGATTATTGATGACTAGCATATATATTCTGTCTTCCTTCTGTCATGGAATCCAAGGCAGCACACAGGTCTCTGATACTCCCAAACTGCCCCATACCTTATTTACTTCAGAAAGGGTGCGATTGCATGTTCCTTCCACCCATACTTCAGCCCTATTAACATCACCTTTGAAGTGACAAAAATTTCAGATATCAAATGTTATGTAAATTGTGCAACTGGGTCTATGTTTCCATACACCAAAGTCAGGCATGTGCTAAGGTCTAATTTATGTAGAGTACTATAGGAAGTCAAGATAAGGAGCAGAAAAGACACACACACCCCCCTAAAAGAATGTGCTATATCACTCACTTGTGAATTCCTGCTTCTAGAAAACATTGTCTGTGTGTGTTGTGTGTGTGTGTGTGTGTGCGCGCGCGCCACAGCTGACTTATGGTGACCCCGTAGTTTTCAAGGCAAGAGATGTTCAGAGATGGTTTGCCATTGCCTGCCTCTGTGTGGGCTTTGACAGTTCTGAGAGAACTATGTCTGGCCCAAGGTCACCCAGCAGGCTTCATGTGGAGGAGTGGGGAATCGAACCAGGTTCTCCAGATTAGAGTCCAGCAGCACCATGTAGTCTTAGCAGAAAGCAGAATCTGCCTAATTCTAGACATCTTTGCCTCTTGTACTGCCTATGTGGTATAGAAGATTCATCAGAGAGAAAAATATGACACCCCAGATACCCTCCCACAACCCAGCTCCAATGTGAAACTATAGAGGCAGTTTTATGTCTAACAGCCCATGAAATATTGCTAAAGGTCAAATATTTTTCCAGACTTTTTGTTTTTACGCTATTTTATAATAAGTAAACATGGTTAATAATTCATATGTTTTATAAAAAGAACAAATTAATAATGAAGGCATCTTCTAATTAAGTAGCATATGGAAATAGTGTATTTCTTGTAAGTGAAATTTCACATACATTTCATCAGGAAAAAAAAACTATAGCATAATATGGAAAAGACAATATAATACAGCTGTTAGGGAATAAAGCCACAATGGGTTACACAACACAAGGTTTCTGCTCAACAAAACATATGGGTTTTTTTGGGGGGGGGTTGCCCTCAAAGTCTGTGACTTATGAATCACAATTAAGGGTGTGCATTTGGCAAAGCTAAACTGGGGGGAAAGACTAAAAACACCTTATCAGTATTTTGGGGCTTGGGGGGGGGGCAAAAATTGTGGTTTTAACCTGTAGCAGGCAATCCCAATCCCAAATTTTTTTGAAAAATCCAGTTTTTGGGAGGACCATTTCTGGATCACCATCTACAACTGCTAAAAGGGGAGGAAACCTCTATAGGTGTTTAAATCCTACCCCTCCATTGTAGTCTATGGGGAATCTTTCTGGGACTCTGGGGGAGGGCTATTTTTAAGGTCAATGCACCAAATTTGCAGCATAGCTGCTGGTGACTGTCTTTAGGACAGCCCCTAAGTTTGGTAAAAGACTGGCTCGGAGGATTAAAATTTATGGGTCCCCAAATAGAGGAAAAAATGAGCCCCTATAAAATTGGACCTCTCTAACCCAATCTTTAACCTGCCACTGAGAGGGACTGAGGGATAAAATTTCCAGGGCCCAAGTCAGCTGGAGGACCCTGAAGCCAGTGCCATGCTGCCATCATGGAGTGCATTTATTTTTTGTTTTTACTTCTAATGCAGTTCTGCAGTGCAGGCAGTAGGGGCACTGGGAAAGCAGAACACAGTAAACAGGAGTTGTTCTGACTCTGCAGGCCTTTCTGCCACGTTTACCAGGAGGCTGAGGGAAACTTGCTTCTCAGATCCTGCTAAGCCCGTCAAGTTTAGCAAAGCAAGAGCAGCACTGGCTACAGCCATTGCCAAGATGCAGCCTCCTAATAAGGTTATCTCCAGCAGTCTATGGCTTCCCTCTTCGTTTAGTTTAATCCAGCTCCACAGTTTTGTCTTCACAGTAAAGATTTTGCAAAGGGGCAACCCTGTCAGCATGTAGTAGCAAACTGATATGAAATAGAGTCGAAAAGGAAATGTAAAGATTTATTTGCCTTATCGGTTTATGTGTTGATACCACAGTTTTCCCTAATGAGGACCGAAAGCGCCTTACAGCATCATTCTTCTCTCCTCCATTTTATCTTCACAACAACCTCTGTGGGTGATAGGCTGGGCGGAGAAAGATCTACTAGCACAATGTAATCCAGTGATCTTGCATGTCAGAGTAGGAATATGAACTTGGGTCTAGCAGATCCCAATTCAGCTCTCTAACCACTTCCCTATACTGGATCTCAGGGTGTGGGCTTCTTTGTCTTCTCGCAGATAAAACTGCAGGATTTTTAGCAAGACTATCACAGCTGCGTACGCAGTCATAAACTTAAATCTGTCAATGTTCTGAAGACTAACGTTCTGATGACTAATTTCATGAGTGGAACATTTATATTTTCTTAGCCATGGGCACTAAGTAGAAAGTTGAGGACCTATATAATCTATTCTACAATATATTGTAGAATACATTTCTAATTTTTGGCTTTTTTGAATTTGGGCCAGAGTGCATGGGCTTGCCTGGCTGCTGGTGGTCTGGGTGGTTTTCCTGGGTAGGGTTGCCAGCTCTGTACTGGCAAATGCTAGGAGATTTTGTGGGAAATACAAGGGAAGGGTGGAGTTTCAGGAGAATGTGACCTCACTTCTAGATGATGCTCTGGGAATTTCCCCAATCTGTATGGTCTTTACCATGGAGATTAGGGAAATACATAAAGTGGCATGGAAGAAGGTACAATGTCACTTCTGGGTGGAGAGTGATAGTCCTTACAGAGTTGGAAAAATTCCTAGAGCATCACCACTGATGTCATTCCCCCCTTATCTCCTGCTTTTTAAATGATCATGGGTGGACAGTATGCTGACAGGAGACTGCCCTCTGCCACTGGGGAAATGATGGGCACAAGCCATGCCTGTTACCTTCCACACTGCCAACCCCAATGGGTTACCCTTGCTTCAGAGAACCAGCCCTGCATGCCAAGCTTAATGGTGTGCTGCTGTTTGTCATGCATGCTGGGGATTATCTTTCTAGCCTAAAACATGGTGGACAGAGGTTCAAGATACAGGAAGTCGCCTGTTCTGGCCTTTTTTAAAAGATATACTCACACATACCGCAGATAGGGAGAGGGTTTCTTACCCATTTCGCAGCCAGACATATTTTCAGACATATTCTCAAGCTTCTTTTCTCCCCACAAGAAAGTGGGAGGAGGACCCAGAAGCTACCCTTCCTTCATTCTGGATTGCAACCTCCAGTGACAGGTTCTGTTAAAATCAGGGGTAGATTACACACAATTTTGTGTTAACATGTAGACTGGCTCCCTGAGACCCAAAAAAGCATCCGATTGTGAATGCTGACACAGCAGAACTATGTGATTAATCACCCAGAGCCAGCAACATGCCATGGCTATACATCTTGCCACATTTGCTTGCTGTTTAATTTTGATGATTACAAAATTAAGATTCTTTTCTGACTTTAAGTGAACACTGCAGTTAATAGCATTCTGGAACTATATCTGCTTCTCAATTAATGGCTTGCTAGCTTATTTTAACTTTGACTGTTAGGAAACATTGACAAGCAAACCTGTGTGGACTTGACATTGCAAAACTCATAAAATGTTGAAAGGGAATCTTTGTAAATTCCTAGGCAACCACTGAATCATACGTGAAGCTTCATGAGTCAGCGGCCTCTGCAGAACTCTTTACACCCAGTGCAAGAGAATTCAGATTAGGCTAAAAAGAGAACTCAGAAGTCCTTTCACTATGCTGTGCAAACTTGAACCAACCTTAGTCAGGAATGCTCATGCTCCCTCTCTCCTCTCTGAAACTATTTCCCCCCTCCAAACTCTTATCAATGTTATATGTTGATCATCAAGGTTCCTTCATAACCACGGTTTATAAACCCATTCCAAACCATGGTAAATCCAGCTGGTCTGAAGACCCAGTTGGTTAGAGGCAACTTGTAACATCTTTAAACATCAGAGCAGAGTTTCCTTTTTCAGGAAAATCACATTTTCACATCATAATATTCTGGACAATTCTATTCCATGAGGCCAGTTCAGATGCTCTTAGAAAGCAATTTGTGTGTCTGTATCTAAAGCTACAAATATGCTATGTAAAGGAGGGGTTCCTACTGTGCAAGTGGCCCTGGCCCTGTGGCCAGCATCACATAACTGGGCCATAGTTTTCCTAGGTAGAAGTGGCGGGGTGGTGGGGAGAGGGAAAGCTTAACACCGAGAGGCAGATAAAGGTTGTTGAGTAGGAAGGAGCTAGGGTTACCAACTCCAGGTTAGGAAATTCTTAGAGATTTGGCGGGTGGAGCCTGGGGAAGGTGTGGTTTGAGGATGGAAGGGAACTCAGAAGGGTATAATGCCATAGGCTCCACCTTTCAAATCAGCCATTTCCTCCAGGGGAACTAGGGTTGACAACTTCCGGGTGGGGGCTGGAGATCACCAGGATTTACAACTAATCTCCAGATGACAGAGATCAGTTCCCCTGAAGAAAATGGTTTCTTTGGAGGGTGGACTCTATGACATTATGCTCTAATGAGGTCACTTTTCTCCACAAACCTTGCCCTCCCAAGACTCCACCCCCAGATCTCCAGGTATTTCCCACCCTGGAGCTGGCAACCCTAAGGGGAACTACTCTCTGTAGTTGGGAAAACTATTGTGATTTCAGGAGATCTCCAGGCCCCACCTGGAGGTTGGCAAAATTAGAAGGAGAGAAGGAAGCAGGAAAATGGGGGAGGCTAAGGAGACTTTCAGGAAAAGGAAAGAGGAAGTAGTGGGAGGGGAGGGTTGCCACCCTCTAGGTAACTAGCTGGAGATCTCCTGCTATGACAATCTCCAGCCGATCGAGATCAGTTCACCTGGAGAAAATGGCCACTTTGGCAATTGGGCTATGGCATTGAATTCCCTCCCCTCCCCAAACCACGCCCTCCTCAGACTCTGCCCCAAAAACCTCGCGCCGGTGGTGAAGAGGAACCTGGCAACCCCATGAGATGCCTCCCACAAGTCCTTGCAGGTTCCCAGATGCAGTATTATAGTTTTCCACACAATTCATAGGCCTTGTCCATCCCTATCAACAGATGTTTTTATCAAATGAAATGGACCCTGAATGAGGATTGTGATGCAGGTATTCTATCAGCTCCACATGTGGTTTCCAACTCATAAAGGGTATTCATGCAAATATTTAGCTGATTATACTGGAGTTTGGAGAAGAGTGCTTGTTTTAGTAGAAACTAACTTTGTGTGCAGGAAGTCTCAGTTTTAATTCCTGGAATCTTCATCTAAACTAAATAAATCTTGGTAATACATTACACAGCTTTTCCTTTTAATACATCAAGGTGTATGCTTTAGAACTGAAAAAATGCAGTATTGTATGTGAAAGCTTGTTGGGGTGATAATCACATTAAGATTAACTTGTAAAAGCATCAACTCAGATGTTTGCTTTTCTTTTATTGGGTACAGATAACTTAAGAAAGCTTTCTGGTTATGAATAAACCTCTTATAATGCACATGTACATGAAAAAAAAACATCCCCATCGAAGTAGAGTTATTTGCAGTACTTTAATTCTGTAGAGTAAAACAAAATTTAAAAGGGTTATAAGTAACTTTGCCATGTGAATACACATGCATAATTCACCCTAAAATTATTTGTATGTTGATAGCCACTGTTAATTGTCCATAGTGTGCCCCCCAAAGATTCAAAAGACCATGCATTAGCTAAATACAGTTCCATCCACCCAATATGAAAGTAACCAATAGGGCACAGAAGCAACTTTTTAAAAAAATCGTAATGTCACAAATGACTTGTGATTTTTAAGAGTCTAGATACAATTCTAGGAAGTTTATCAGGTGGAGTCTATTTTGCAAAATAATGCCATAGTTTTTTTAAAGGTTAGCAGAAACCCTGCCAAGATTTTTTTTAAAAAACAACTTTAAAATAATCAGTGTTTTTTGGAATTTTCCCCAACTTCTGTCTCATCCATGTAGTTCTATATATTACCCATTGTTGTAGCAATAAACATATGCTTCTAAAAGCAGCTGTTGTATGCACATATTTGACTTTTTAGACAACCAATTTTCTGCACAATAATTTAACAATGGAGTCTTATTTTTCAAATGATAAAAGTTGACTTCCATCAAAATAAATTTCACCAATTTTAAATAACACATCTAACAATCCATGAAAACTTCATTCTGCAACAATTACTAGCTGTCTCCTCAGAAGAAAGGGGAGTTATTTCACATAGTAAGTTAAAAATGCAAATAAAAAAGCATTTCATTAACTAGAAGAGGCTGGATTCAAGAAAGCGAAGTGGTTGAAAAAGAATTCCTGGTACAAGGTCATCGGAGGAGTCATTACAGAACAGTTAGAGCACAAATAGAGAGTACAAGTGGAGAAACTGCAAGGACTTGCAGTGGTCGCCTCATTTCCTTTTGTATCCCCTTCCAATACGGTTTCCTCTTTCTCTCCTCCTGGCAGCCCCTATAATCTCTCCCCTTTCCTTGCTTCCTTCTCTCCTTCCCATTCATCAACCAACCTTACTGTCCCCCTCAGGTTTCAGCTTCATTTATTATTTTATCTACTCCATTTATACCCTACCTTTCTCCCAGTGGGGACCCAAAGCAGCTTACATAATTCTCCTCTCCTCCATGTTATCCTCATAACAACCCTGTGAGATAAATTAGGCTGAGAGAGATTGACTGGCCCAAAGACACTCAACAAGCTTCCACAGCAGAGTGGGGATTGGATCCTGGGTTGCCCAGATCCTAGTCTGACACTCTAACCACTATACGACACTGACTCTCAGCTTTTTTCCCTCCCCTCCCCTTAGCAACCTCTCACTGGGAAAAGTCCACCCAAGTTGCAAAAGTCATGCAGTAGCAAGTCGCTCAGGTGAGTTGTATGGTAACCTTTGCCAAACTCAGCCAAGTTGCACAAGTTGTGCAGAGGCTGCCAGTGATCTCAGGTGAGATGTGTGGCATCAAGTCATCTGGTACCCACCACCACACCTGAGTGAGTTGCACAAATTTCATGGCAGCAAGTTGCTGCTCAGGTTGGAACCAATGAGTCTTCCCTCCAGGACAGGAGGAAGATGAGCAGGGGTGGTCTGGGAGGCTAAAATAACCATGGAAACCACCCTGCCTCCTCCTGGCTTATACTGACAGAAACCAAAGTTTGTAGAAAGATCTGTCTTGTCTGTTCACGGCACAAATTTCCCAGTTTAAATATCCACAGATGGAGCCACGTTGAGATATACTGACAAGCTGGGACCTGCAAGGAACTTACGGGGAGGGGGCATTCCATTTGCCCTGCCTTTGCTTTTCTTCCCCTCTCCGCCATCTCTTCTCTGACACTCATCCCCCCTCCTTCTATAACCCGCCCCCTCACCAGTCTTCTCCCATGGCTCAGGCCTCTGTTTCTTCTTTCCCTACTGCCTCCATCATTGCTGCCTCAGTGTGCGGGGTGGGGGGAGTAGTGACTCCCACTCCCTTGCCTACTTCAAGTGTTGCCAGCTCGGTGGGGGGTGGGGAGCAACAACATCTGGATCCCCGGAGTCTCCTCCAGAATTGTCAACTTGATGAGGGGACAGTGATTTCCTTGCCTTCTCCCTTCCTTCTCTAGTTTTGCCACCTCAGCAGCTGAAGGGGGGGGGGTTAGAGAGCAATGACTCTTGCTGCTCCTTCTTCCACCTTCCTCTCTCATGCGTCTTCCTCTGAAGAACAGTTGTGTGTCCTTGCTGAGAAAATCAGAAGCTCCTTCTCCCCCCTTAAGCATTTCTTTGCAGCACCAAGCAAACAAGCACTTTTTAAGATGAGTTGTCCCAATGTATGTCATGCACCTGTGATCTAAGATATGTTGGACATATCATGTTGTTTGGCCGTGTATAAGCCCTGATTCTGAGTTTCAATGGAAACGGAAACAACACAAATCTATCAAGCCACTCTCAACTGATAGTTTGACAATGTGGTAGAGTTGTCCAAGACTGAAAATTAGGAAGTGCATATGTCTAATAATCTGTAATAAGTCTGTAAACTGGGGAGTACATATGTCTAATAATCTACCTCAGCCACCAACCTTTGTGTTTGGCAAATGACTCTCTCTCAGCCCACCCATCTGTAATACAGTAATAATAATACTGACCTAGTTTACAAGAAGAATTACCATGATATGTAAATATGTGTATTGATCTCCTAGGCAACATAGATTCACAATTCATGTTCAGTCATATCCTTGAATAATAAGATTGTGTTAAGCCTTCCACTTTTTTTTGGGGGGGGATAGATCTGAAATAGAATTCTTATTGTAAAGAATGGCAGCCTTTAAACTCAGGAGACGAGAACTGTATTGTCTTTCTGTCTAAAAGGATGTCTTCATATTAAAAAAGGTAAAAGGTAAAGGTCCCCGTGCAAGCACAGGGTCATTCCTGACCCATGGGTCACATCCCGACATTTACTAGGCAGACTTTGTTTGCGAGGTGGTTTGCCAGTGCCTTCCCCAGTCATCTTCCCTTTACCCCCAGCAAGCTGGGTACTCATATTATGTACCACTTATTCCTTTGTAAGTGATGCTGGGATGTATATAAATATGATTTTGTATTAAGGGAAGAAATGTGTGAATGTGTTCTCAGGCCAACTAATCAAAAGTAATTCCAGTGAAGTCCAGAACATGTGGTTTAAGAACAGTAATTTAATGTAAAGTGTAGAATCATGTATGTGGGAAAGGGGGACAAAAAAACTATAGGATGAAAAATTATAAAAAATGTACATACACATACACATAAACATGTATAGCCACATACTTTTTCTGTGTGATCTCTTCCTATGATATATTTTGCTTGTAGAACAAGTGACCTTCAATTTAAATGCTTCTTTTATGAGCCAAATGCCATAATGTTTGTCTTGTCTCTGAAGCCTGGGGTGGTATTGTTCTACGATTTCCTCCTTTGTTTCATCAACACAAATACAGAAGCCAGCTGGAAGTTTACTTCTTGCTCAGGTTAAACATCTGAAATTAATAAATGAAACATGACTGTATGCAGAAGACAGACATTTTTAGCAGTATACTGGGTGTTCCTGGCTAAAAGCCAGGAATTATTTGGGTGACCCAGACTCCTCTTGCAGGGTTTTAAAAAGTCCAATATCTCGCTTCCATTCTTCTTTAATTAGGATATGAAACAGAAAAGCAACATAACATGTTCTTTTGGTTCTATTGATTCTCTGCCACATGTGCTCCTGGAATGTCATTTTTACAAGGATCTAAGATCAAGTAATATTATTTGTTTTCTAACAGTTTGGACTAGTACCTCTGGGTCTGAGTTAATAGTATTTATTAAGTGACAGTGACCCTAAGGTTACTCTTGCAGTGGCAAAATTTATTCCAGTCCTTATATCCCTTAAATGATCGATTTAGAATCATGCCGCACAAGATTTATGAATCAAGGAGCTTCTAAGGGGGAAAGGAAAAGAAAAGAAAGGAAGGGAACATAATTCAGAAATTTGGAGTTGGGTACCATTATGACATCCAACTTCCTCACATCTGAGCTGAGTCCAACCATCTCTGTGCTTATGCATTGTCTGAGTGTGATGGGTATTCTATGAACATGAGTAGAATGTTTGGTTTTCCCTCAAACTACTTGCAAGCAGGGGCCCAATCCTTTCCCATGTGAAGCTCACAAGCAAACCACACATTTAGTTATGAAAGATGCATGTGTATATAAAAACACAGTTGTTTCCCATTTGCCAATGTATTTGGAAGTAAAAGATTGAGTATTTTTTTGAGTATTTTGAAGCATACGCAAGTGTAAAATGCACACATAGCAAGACCTATACAGTGTTATTAGTGGTCACGGACCTCCCTATCCAAACAGATTTTGTATTTCCTAGAAACCAGCTACGCAATCAGCACTACTCCATCATAAAGCTGTTACATTTCAGATGGCAGTCAAGGTTCGAATTCTACTGTACAACAAAAGTGTCTGCCAATACAAATCTACCAGGCCAACATGAACAAACCAAGCTTGAGGGGCTCACACACTCCTACCCTCCTCCATTCATGAGTTATTCCAAACAGTAGCTTGGAATGCTGGTTTGTAAAGAAGACAACAAACTATGGTTTGCTATTCAGGATGTAATCAATGCCTATGGCCTGGAAGTAATGTATTGCTGAGTCACACAAAAGGAAATGGAGCAGTAAGAGCATGAGCATAAGGATCCCCAAGTTTGTTCCTATAATGACAGACCATGTTCATAGTTTTGCGTAGGGTTGCCAGCTCTGTGTTGGGAAATACCTAGAGATTTTGGGGGTGGAGCCTGAGGAGGGCAGTGTTTGGAGAGGGGGGACTTCAATGCCATAGAGTCCAATTGCCAAAGCAGCCATTTTTCTCCAGGTGAACTGATCTCTGTCGCCTGGAGATTCGCGCTCGTATTACCAGTGCTCAGGTTGTAGATCATTTTGTGCAGTTCCAACATAATGAGAATGATCTTCGCTATTTTGTCATCTGGCGCCTTGCTGGTAAAAGATTTGAGAAACGGGACAAAGAAAAAATATTAAGACAAAAGGAGGTATTTCATACACCTTCTTAATACTTTAACACCTAATGGACTTAATTTAGAAAATGATTTATCCTATTTCCTAGGATGAATATAGTTGTTGTAATTGACAGTTTAGGATACTGTCCCTTTAAATCTCATGAGAAGCACTGCGGCACTAGAGCAATGACGGAGTCAAAACCTTGGTCTTCCACATACACCTGATTGCTAATTAGGTATTATCCACCTGGGAGATAGCACTGCTACACTTTCTGTATCCTAGTGAGAGGAACAAGCTGACGTTGTCTAAAGAATGGCAACATAATACTATATTTGCTTGTTTCCAGGTTTGTGGGATGGATCCATTCTGCAAGCAATGATTCATTACTCTCAATAAATGTGGAGATAATTGTTCTATAAAGGTAATCCAAAAAGGGGGGGTGGCACTTGTTATTTAGATCATCAGTATAGAAATCACATTAAAAAACTGGAACTCAAACTTAGTTCATATCCCAGACCTGAGAGAGCACTTTAGCACATCTGTTTCTTCAATCTGCTGTCGTTTGCCAGCTTTTATTCACCACAAAGTTCTCAGTTAGGTTCTTTAAAACGGTTAACTTAGCTGGCAAGACTGAATTATAAGTGCGCTACAGCTGGCAAAAAGCCAAGTTTCGGTTTGAGTCTGTTAGTGAGTTTTAGATAAAATCCAGAGTGCTTTTTCTTCATACACAAATACTGTCAGACACCTCAGTTGTATTGTTTTTCAGTAGCAAAAATAAGTGCAAAAAACCCCTTGCTTTATAAAGATCAGGGTCTCCCCACCGCTCTTCCCGGCTACCTTGGACTGTAATGGCGCCCGCTCCTCGGCTCACCCGTCGGAGCGATTGCCGCCGCTTCTGCAGCGACGACCGCTTCTAGAACGGGGAGTTCACCAGCGCCTCAGTTAGCATCCTTTCTTGCACAAGGGGTGCTGCTTGCCAGGTGTGGGGGGGCGGATTCCCTATGAAGAGAGGGATACACTTAAATTTAGATATGAATGTATATAGAGAAATTATCAAATGTAAGGAAGGAGATTGGGCTTTAAGAAGTAGAGAAGAACTTAACATTAAAGGTTGGTTTTTGTATTATAAACTAAAAGATATATTTAATAAAGATAAACAAGTTGGATTTAACAAAAATAAATCCAAACTGGAAAATATATTAATAAAGGGAAATAAAGGATTGATAGGAAGGATATATAGACTATTAATTGAAGTAAATTTAGAACAAGAAATAATTAAATTAGTAATGGTGAAATAGATGAAGGAATTAGGATATAATATAGATTTGGAAACATGGGAAAATTTATGGAAGAAAGAATTTAAATTTACAATTACCAATGAAATTAGAGAGAATTTATATAAAATGTTTTATAGATGGTATATAATGCCCGTGATGATAAGTAAAATAAAAAAAGGAGATATGGCTTTATGCTGGAAATGTGGAAAGGAAAGAGGAACTTTTATGCATGCATGGTGGATATGTACAATTTTTTAAAGTTTTTGGAAAAAAGTTGGCTGCGACTTGAAGGCACTTTACACACACAATCACAACTCTAGATTTCTTATTCATAAACATTTATCCTTTATGAAAGCCTAATTAAATTTAAGTGAATATTCCATACAGGGAAATTTTTGTTTGGTAGTTCTCTTTGAAACATGCAATATAAAATATTTGAAAATATGGATGGCCCAGGAATGGAGATATGGGAGCAACCACAGTTAGGAGAAGTGAAAACCTTTAGGGATCAGAGTGAATGCTGAAGAACAGATGATTCAATCACACACCCTACATGATCTGTTTCCTCAGTGATTAAACCAATCTTATTCAGTACATGTGAAATGCTTCCAACAAGCAATTTCTCTCCAGACAACAGACAGTAAACTCTTCTGTCCTCATGCTAAACTCCTCATGCTAAAAGTGTAGCTTTTACAGCTGTACTTCCATAGTCCATTTTTCATTGGCTAAAGATATTAGCTAATCCAGTCCATCACGAGTCCTTCATTGCAATTATTTTTAAAAAGAAACTTATGATTTGGAAAAGCTCGCTATCCCAGCACATACTACTCTTGTGCATGTCAATAGTTCTAATAGGAAGTGTGATAAAATTTCAGAGTCAGAGAAGTAGGATGATAGGATGCTTATTTGTACGCAGGCATACATTTCTTCTTGTAGAAATGACAATTTTGCAACACTTCAAACAAAAGATGCCTTTCAGGCTAGATAATCACATTTCTGGCACCATTCACATTTCCACTGCTCTAGTCGGTGAGTTAGATCCCAGGAGATCTCTCACTCAGCAAGCAGGAATGAGGGGAGCAGAGAGAGAGATAAATGTACTAATCCCATCTTGACCTACATTTTAAATGCACTAGTCATTTGTGAGGGACCAATAATCATAAGCCTCTCAAGTTATAACTGTCAGTCAGAGGCAGTTCATATATTTGAGCACCAGCAATGCTGCATGTACAATGGGCTTATAGATGGGTTTTACCTAAATTCTTATACCACCCTTTACATTAAAATATTTAAAAACAGTTAAAAATAAATCATGACAACAATTAAATATTTAAAAACAGTTAAAAATAAATCATGACAACAATTAAATATTTAAAACCAGTTAAAAATAAATCATGACAACAATTAACAGCAACTAACAGCAATATTGAAAATTAGAACTAACAAGATGTCGTCTCATGATAACAGGGTGTTTCAATTCTATTAATTTATACCCTGCTTTCTCCCTAACAGGACCCAAAGTAGTTTACAACGTTATTCTCCCCTCTTCCATGTTATTTTCACGACCAACTTGTGAGGTAAGGCTGTGCCAAAAAGGGGCTGTGCCGGCACTGGGGCCCCCTGCACCGGCACCCGGGCTACTTACACCATGCTGAGTGGCCCCAATGCCGGCTTTGAGGCCTGGACGGCGGTCTCCCAGCACTGCTGTGGCAGCGCCGCCCAGGGATGCCGGCTGGGCCTTCCACCAGTGTCCCACCAGCGCAAAGCCCCACGCCAGTGTCCTGGGGATGTTCCCAGAGCGTACCGGGGAGGAGCTGCCAGTAATCAGCTTCCTGGCCCCTTTCAACCCGTCACGCTGGCAGGGAGGATGGCGTTGCTGTGCCTGCTTTTTTTGCCGGTGCAGCCTCGCTGTTCTCAATGGGGCAAAATGCATCATTTAAAATTGTTAAAGCCGGCAAAAGGCTTTTTAAAGTCTTTTGGCGGCCAGGAAACAGCTTTGGAGGTGCTGCGGTGGTGCCTCAGCCCCACCATCCCCGGCCGCCAAAAGGTCAGGAATGGGCTGTCCCTGGCCCAACGACATCCTAGCCAGTGAGCTCACTACTCCGAGGCAAGTATCCGTTGGCTCAAGGGCTTGTCACTCCCCAGGGCTGGATTAGGGATGGAGGACTAGCTGAGCCCAGGGTTGGTCCTCCCTGGGGGAAGCATTTAAAGGGCATGCCCAGGAGCAGCCAGGGAGGAAGAGCTAGACCCATTCCGAGGCAGCTGAGAATAGGTCGATGGCAGAGCAGAGTGGAGAAATTGGGTCAAAAGGAACCCCCTTCTCTTGCTGTGTTTTGAGGATCAATCCTGGGGCACTGGCCCAGCTAAAAGCAAACCTGGACTCAGACCCAAGGGCAGCAGAACCTGACAAGATGCGGTAAATCTCTTTCCCCAGGATTAATTGCTTTATGCCGAGCATGGACTTTGCTGTAACCACTTCAAGAAAGAGAAGGTTTATGACAACATTTATAGCCTATGTCATGAGCCCTATTATCATTTTGTGTTATAACAAACCTGACCTATATAAACATCATTGGACTCATTACTACTATAATGGAAATGAATCTTAGCTAAGGAAGTCATTGGACTATCACTGCCTCTTTTATGGATGTTGTTCAGATCCACTATTCTGCAACTACAGGCTGATATTCCTAATAAATGTTTATCAACTCCCCCTCCCCCAGTAGAAATCTGTCAACAGACACACCACACAAAATATGTTTAGGAAGAATGTTCTCTATTTATTTTAAAACATTTTTATCCTTCCTTTCAGTCAGAAAACTTCTAATCTTTACAAAAGTTGGTATCCATTTTAGAGTTAGTGAATCTACCGTTATTTGAAGGTACAGTCATTATTATTGGAATCTTGTTAAACACTCTGAGCAGAAGTAGAAAAGAGCAAGAGTCCAGTAGCATCTTAAAGACTAACAAAAATATTTTCTGGCAGGGTATGAGCTTTCGTGAGCCACAGCTCACTTCTTCAGATACTCTGAGCAGAGGGTAGATCTTCCAAGTTACAGCCAACTGCAATCAGAAAATGATGAATGTACTTATACTAAATGTTACCAAAATGTTCATGGGAGACTGTAGTGCACTAGATATTTAAGCAAACCTTGTAGGTATACTACTGTGACTGGAGGTGGGTAAAAGAGCGAGGGAACAGTGCAACATTTCCTTAAACCTTTTCTCGTGTATCCCGCCCCCCCCCACTCCAATGCCCACATGGATATACTGATATCCACCAGTTCCCCTCCATCCAGGGTTGCCAGGTCCCTCTTTGCTACCGGCATGAGGTTTTTGGGGCGGAACCTGAGGAGGGAGGGGTTTGGGGAGGAGAGGGACTTCAATGCCATAGAGTTCAATTGCCAAAGCAGCCATTTTCTCCAGGTGAACTGATCTCTATTGGCTGGAGATCAGTTGTAATAGCAGGAGACCTCCAGTTAGTACCTGGAGGTTGGCAACCCTACCTCTATGCTCTGCCAGCAAACCCCATCCTCTTGTCTAACCTTTGCTGGGGAGGTGATGAAGCAGCACTGTAGGAATACAACAAGATAGTATTTAATCAGGATTTATTCCATGACTTTGGCCTCTGTGTTCTCATTGTAGACATTCCAGGGACATCTGGTTGGTCACTGAGAGACTGGATGCTGAACTAGTTTGATCGTTGGTCTAATCCGCCGTGACTATTCTTATGCTATGTTTAGATTTACTGGCACTGCATCTGGATTCTTTCACATTGTATGTCAGAATTTTAAGGTGTGATTAAGAACAAAAATACTTGGAAAGGAGCAAATTCAGCCAGCAGAGCAGAATATCAACAGCTTTTCTTAATGGAAACAAGAGTCTAAAATTCATGACTAAGCTTCTGGTCTATTTCAGCATTGTGCAAAAGTACACTTGAGTATCTGGAATATTGTTTTAAGTAGGATTTCTCTTCTGCTTTGCAGAGCTTGTTGGGATCTCTTCTCTCCCCCCACCCCCATATCTCTTTCTCCATTTGGCTGACAAAGGTGGCACATTTCTCTCTCCCCACCCTTTTCTTTTAAATTTCCCAGGAAGGCATACAAATATTTGCCATTAGGGAGGAAGGGAGAAGCAGGGATGGGAAAATGAGCTGTGACTCATGAAAGCTCATACTTTATGCATGGTGTTGCTTATAGTTAAGAAAGTCCTGGACAGTCTCTTGACACAGCATAACCACAAGGAGAAATCAGGAAGTGCCTGAGTCCCCACTAGGGCTGTTGAAAAAAAAAATCGGTATAGTTCGGATTCGGCTGAATTCGGACCGTTTTAATTCGGACCGTGCCGAAGTCCGAACTCCCCCGCTTCGGATCCCTGGATATTCGGGGGGATCCAGAGTTCAGGGGGAAATTCGGCCCCCGCGCGCCTTCAGGGGGATTCCCTGAAGGCGCGCGGGGCCCCTTTAATCAGATCTGCGCCTCCCAGCTGGGAGATCTATTTAAAGCCCCCCCCAGCCCTGCCGGGACTCCCGGCAGGGCTGGCGGGGGGCTGGCAAGACCAGACCCCACACACACACACCCTTCCAGCCCTGCCGGGAGTCCCGGCAGGACTGGGGGGGGGCTTCAAACAGATTTGTGCCTCCCGGTTTGAAGACCCGCCGCGTGCCTCCAGGGAGCTTGCTGCCATAAAGGTAGGACTATATGGTAAATTACCACATATCTTGAAGTGGAAGAATGAAGTGATGGGATTTAGACCTCTACAAACCATGACACAACATTGTGTTGTCATGTGTGTGCATGGGAGGGGGAGGAAAGGGAAAAGAAAATGATGTACATTACAGTGGCAGGTGAAAGGAAAGGCTGAGAGAATACAAGGAAGAAAGGGTAACGGGATGTAGTGGGCAGAAGAATATTCAAAATAATTGCGCAGAATTGCTATCTAATCAACAATGATTGCTGAAGAATGCAATTTCCCTGGCTTAGTCAAATGGCTATGGTAAACCTTTTACTGCTGAGGTCAACAGGTTCAAGTACCCCGGAAGTACATTAGAGTTACGATTGTCCATTAGGAAGAGTGACACAGAGGATATTGAACATTCCCAAACCTCTGCTGGCTGTATGTTTGAGCTGCAATGCCTAGGAGTTTGAAGACAGAATATTCAAAATCAGCATCCTCTCCCTGGGAATATGTTTCAATTGCAGGATATACTTCCAGCAGGGCTGCTTGAGAAACTCCTACCCCTACATCATAACAGCAGCACAGACTTTACCTCTATACTCTCACAAAGAGGAATTATTGCACTAATATTAAAATCTGCCATAATATTGAGGTCAGCAGCAGAAGAACCTGTTTTTAACCCAATGGTTCCTTTTCTACTTGCAGTGCAATCCTAAATGGAATCACTCCCTTTTAAGTCCATTGAAAGCATAACCTTGTGTAGGAAGGTTTGTGAATTGCAGGAATGTACAGGAATGTACTGACATCTCTCTTTTAATTGTGTCTCTCTTCTCCTTAGGAGGAGGTACTACCGCTTGGCAGTTTGCTTCATGTTCTTACTTCCTCCAACCGCTCACACCTCTGCAATTCTGCACATGCTATATTCAAACCTCTGCTGACTGTTAATGAGAGGGTACACACTTTTAGCAATTGTGGAGAAGTCATTGCACGCTTCTAGAATTGGCACTGTGCTTTCGGTATTTCTTATTTCTTTAGTGAAACACCCACATACCTAAAGCTGCTAATGCTGCAAGCGGTTATGGAGAAACTAGCTTAAAACCACGACAGATACAATTCTCCATTTCCATCCAACTCCTGAACCTCTTTTTTCAAAAGGCTATGTGCATTTCTAATTGTATCAGATTAGTCACCACTCCCCATAGAGCTAAAGGTGTATGGCATCTAGCATTTCCTGCTTGGCAAAAGACATTTGTATGAGTTACAGCAACAACATTACAATATAGCTACCAATAATTCAAATCAAACAAAGGTGAGAATACTTGGAAACCAAAAATTACATCTACAATGGTACCACTTCCTAGAATTGTGATTCTTTCCTCCAATATCTCCCCTATTATGCAGGAGAATAAGCACTAAAACAGTACTATGGTCGTCACAGCTTAAAATGTCACAGCTCTGCACAAGTTGATGGGCACAAAAACGTCATGGTGGGTAGGTGCAAGTTACAATGCCTCTATTATTATTGTTCCATTTTCACAGAACTCTTTTATGCAACAATGCTGTCTAATCTGGAAAGTGCCTAGGTGGCCTGGAAAACATACTCCTTAATCTTATGTCAGGAGTGCACGTCTAAAACACCACCAGCCTGCAAGGAAAGGGATGTGTGTGCTTTTATCCCTAACTTTACAGTTGGAGGACTCAGGTTGGAGGACTACATATTCAGGTTTTAAAAGGTCCGGGTTACCTTGCAACCACACAGTACCAAAACAGCGCTTTTTGCTGTTTTATGTGGAGTAGTCTGTACATGTGGAGCAGCAAAAAAGGGCAAATAACTCTCCCCTAGGACTGTTTCCATGTGGGAAAATGGAACAGGGGAGGAAAACAGGAGCCCTTCCTCCCCTGTTCTGGTGTTCTGAGTTAGGGTTGCCAACCTCCAGGTGGTGGCTGGAGATCTCCTGCTATTACAACTGATCTCCAGGCGAGAGATCAGTTCCCCTGGGAAAAAAAAGGCCACTTTGGCAATTGGACTCAATGCATTGAAGTTCCTCCCCTGTCCAAACCCCACCCTCCTCAGGCTCCACCCCACAAATCTCCCGGTATTTCCCAATCCAGAGCTGGCAACTCTATTCTGAGTCCATTTGGGCGCTCCTTTATTTCTTAAAAGCTATTCCCTGTAGCTGCAGTGTGACTGCAGAGAACCTGGACCCAACTCTTTAAAAACCCCAAGCATGTAGTTTGGCCATGAGACAGGCTTCATACTGGCCCAAACAACAGAAGCTGGATCTGAGTGACCCCCATGATCCCTTGTGGTAATTACAATCTCCAGCCTTGTAGCTAAACCCCAGGACATGAGAGACTAAGTATATTCTCAGTTCTATAAAGCATACTTGAAACAACTTGCATAATCTATTGACGCTAACAGAATGTAGATGATTTTCTGTACAGCAGTAGTCTTCTTCCGTAAAGGTAGAATCATACTGTTTCCCATTGTACACCATGCACAACGGCAGGGAAAATGAGGGCAAGAATATGAGCTTATCATATATATATGAGGCCCATAGGAAACCTCTCACAATAAACTTCTGGGATCCACTCCAATGCAGATTGAAAAACATAATATAAAAGCCTACAATAAAGCCCATAGTGGAAATATTCCCGGTTTCCCCAGCACACCAACAACCACAGCTACAAAGCAATGGCTAGTGATTAACTGCAAATGAATTTACGTAACTTGAATCACATAGTTATTGTTACATTTAGTATTCCTGTTCCAGTACAGTCTTTGTCTCAAGAAAAAGCTTTATTGAACATACTGGAACAATCACGATCCTTCTGAGTTTGTATTTTGGGCAGTGCAGAAAATAACTTGTAAAAATGAAAGGCTGATAATGAAAAAAAAGAAAGAAGCAGATTGGATTGTTAGATTCCAGAGACTGACACCTAACGGGTTTAATTTATCTCTGGAATTGCATCAGCTTCTGTAAAACAGAGAGATATTGCATCAACTAAACACTGGTAGATAGAATAGTCCTTCCATTAGCAATGCTATTGAACAGAGAGACATGCAGCTTATGGGGGTCAAGCATATCTGTCAGGGGTAACTTGGGAGTCCCTTTTGGGGCCTATGGACTATGCAGTGTTTTCTGTTGGGGCAACTTCATGCCTCTGTCAGGGGGTATTCCCAGATTGAAAGGGTTTAGGGAGTGGACTAATTCCAGCCATACCCCGTGATCCACAGCCGACAATGGTGGGGCAGAGGTCTGTGCCTGAGTTGTGCCGGCGTGCAGCCACAGCAAAGCTGCGCTGGCGTCTAAGAGTGGCCTGGTGGTGCTGGGATCCTTTGCCGGTGTAACTAGCCCTAAGGGTCAGTCGGCTCCCTGAGCCAATTCATCCCCCCCACATGATTGTGTTGTATGTCTTTGAGAACTAATGTTTTCCCAACAATTTTGACTGGGCATCAGAATGGGCTGTTCTTTGGTTTATGCTACACTCACAAAAACGTCAAGCATTTTGAGCCCATCATGGGATGCAGGGAAGGGGGGCAGACAGCAGAACCACACACACTGAGATGAAGTGAACGCAGGCCATAACTTCACTTAATGCATCTCCAACACCCTTGCAGAAGAAGCCAGAAGCTACCCAGAGGCTGGGTAAACTGCACACAGCTCCAGTGTTGGGTGAAGACATGACAATGCAAAACAGAGGACACCAGTCTCTGCCTTACCACAGATCCCAATTGCATGACTGGTTCATAGCCTAAAGACCATCCCCAAACCTCTAAGATAGTCCCAGTGGTGGGTTGTGGTGCATCTCAACTGTTGACCTCTCCCCAAACCTAAGCCGGTAAATAAGACCAAAGCACCCACTGTGACAAAACAAAAAACAGGATTCACTGTGAGAAAGGTGGAGAAGACCAGGGCACTAAGGTAATCTTGGGAAAGAGGGAAAAATTGCTAGTGTTTTTGGTGCCTCTTCCTAGCTTCATGCAAACTAGTAGAACTTGCATTCACCCTCGGTTAATCTGCAGGTGAAAGGCAGCAATCCAAAGTAAAATCCCTGCTCTTACAGGTTATCTGAAGCCCTTCCTGCACCTCCCCCCGCCCAAGGCTAACTGTATTTTATGATTAAACACAAGGAACTCAGGAGTTATCCAGGGCACTGAAACCCATCCCATGACAATTGAACATGCTCGGTTCTCTAAGGTTATTAGAAACATTACAGAGACCATTTCAAGCTTATCTTCAGAAGTACAAGGGATAGTAAATAAAAGCTGAGCTGCTCCAGATGATAAAGTTGGTATCCAGTACCACAACTGGCAGGATGTAAACAAAGTTCTATCCATGGCTGAAGAATATAAGAGTGGCAGCAGACCAGCATAATGCCTCTGAACATGGAAGTTCCATTGAGCCCTCATGACTAGCCATTGAACTCCAGGAGTGTCAGTTTCCTGAAAGCATAGGTGAACCATCATTTGAAAGACTGGAGGTGTCCTAGCTATGCCGTTTGCAGTGAATTAGAAGTTAGTGTAACTGTACACGCCATGGAATCCCAGTATTATTAATTCCTATGGCTACGCTCCACAGAACCACAGGACTAGCTCTGTGTGCTCCGCAGACCTTTCACCTTTGTTTTTCTCCTACAGCAAAGCATTAGGATTATATCATGTTTCTTATCAAACTTGGCCAAATGACCAAGCTAAAAGTCCCAATTAACATACATAAGCTCTTTTGGCTGTTTGGACTTATTGAACAGTGGCCCATGTGGTTTTAAGTTTAAAAATTTTTGAATGCTTTGGACCTTGTTCTAACTGTAATTCATGTTACTATATCTGGTGTCAAAAGTTCAGAAAGAAGAACACAAGACTACAAATGTTTGCCAGTGTAAACCTCTTCTTAGTTCACAGAATTTAAGTCACTTGGAGAGCCAATAGTAAAAGGAAAACAAACACATTTTAGGAAATCCAGCAATATATTTAAAGGGAAAAAATATATATGCATAACCACAGATGTAAAAATGTAGAATTTATCAACCCATATTTCACATATGAATTAACTCATTCTGGGAAAGATGTTAGTGGAAACAATTTTGGAAATGCTGTAGTCAGAATAAATATTTTAATTAAACTCCAACAATTTAAGAATTGTGAGAAGCAACTCTCAGGTGTTGTGTGTGTGTGTGAAAAATCCCTTTCAATAGAAATGTGATTAACTTCAGACAATCAGTTGTGTCACATTTATGTGAAAGATTCCAAAACTAAAAGCACCATTACAGTGATTGTTAAAGAATATTGGGTTTCCTTTAATTAAATATACTGCATCCGAGAGTCCATTTGTAAGAATAGAACAAATTATGGGGCGCCACGTGTTGCTCCACTGGAAACAAAAAATTTTAAAAGCCAAAAATTCCCACATATATTGGGAAAGAAATAAACCTGGAGGTTTCATATCCAGTGACTCCTTATAGCAGGCTGACTGATAGTCGATATACGTACAAGCACACACAGTTGCTTTATAAAACATAACACCACTGGATCTTAATCACTAAGGAATTTCAATAAGCATGGGAGTGTTTTATATATATGTATTCCCCATCCACATAATTTAGGAACCCACTGAATGTTAGTGTGATTTATATAGGCTGAAAAACTATGAAATGTGTGCATGCACATAACAGGAATGATATTTACTACTAAATCATTGACATGTTCTGAAACATGAAGAGTGATGAGGAGAAAAGGTGAGTGTGATGCATAATATATAGCTTAAAAACAAACAAACCACCCATGATTTTATATGTAAACTGAAATAAAGAGAATTATTCAAACTAAAGTTGCACTCCTAAAAGCACTTCCGCCAGAAAAACTCCTCTTGAAAAGTCAGCCTAAAACTCACCATATGTGAGATGCCCTTTAAATTTGCCTGCTAGCGTTTTATATCTCTCTGGGAATGCAACCCAACACTAGCAGGCACAAGCCAGCCTGAAATACTTTTTTACTTTGAAGCCAGCATTGTGAGTTCAATGGGTCTTGCTTCTGGGTTAAGTTTAATATAGCAGCCTTTAGTATGCAAACTACCATCTCCACCAGCAGAAAACTCCTGCGCCAGGTATGCTCACTTCCTTACCCAGAAACTCTTTATTAAAATCCATGATTTTCATAACAGGTTATTTTCCTTGTGTAGCAGAAACAGCTTTCCCCCACTTTTTAAAAAAAGAGTAATGATACGCTTTCTTTGCTCTTTCCAGATTCATAAGGACCTAGTGGTCATTTTGACTCAATACACACAATATCGGAAGTAGCATCACCTCCTAGCATTAAGGTGACCCAAGAACTTATTCCCCATTTAATATACGTTCAATCTCTTCCAGTCTTTTCAGAGCAGCAACCCTTTTTTTCTCTATGTCTTTTATTTCTTTTGTAGATTTCTTTTTTGTCTCTTTGTCTGTGTTGTTTTTTTCTTCGTGCTTCTTGGCTTTTCCTTGCCCTTTGCTTTTATTACTACTGTCTGGGGTCCGAGTGGTTTTCTGTTCATTCTTTGCCTCTTTCAGGTGTGCAAACGTGGCCTTTCCTGCGTCTGCAGCTTTGCCTGTGGGAATCACAGAGGCTTCCTCTGTACCAAGTGATGCAATTTTGCTCCGGACGATGCTTAAATGACGTTGGATATATTCCTCATGCGGGGCTAAGGCCAGCGTCTCTACCAGACATTTCTCCGCTTTTAATAAGTCTCGTTCCTCAAAATAAACTACACAAAGATTGTGTTTCCCTTGTACATTTTTAGGGTCCATTCTCAGAATTTTCTCAAAGCACTCTTTAGCTCCTGTGATATCTTTCTTTTGGTTCATCAAAATATCTCCCTTTAAAATCAAACCTTTGGTATGATCAGGGTAGTATCTCAGCAGCTCTTCCAGGACTGGCAGGGCCTTCAACTCCTTTGCAGTCTGAGAATACAATAGTGCCAAATTGAACAAAGCACTTCGGAAACCAGCCTGCAGCTTTATGGCTTTTTTCATCCAGGTCTCTGCTTCAGCATCTCTTTTGTCATCCATTGCCAACATACCCAAATTAAAATAGCCATTTGCATCCTGAGGCTCTTCGTTTACATACTTTAAAAGCCGTTTCTTGGCTTC
The DNA here is from genome assembly GCF_029931775.1 of Euleptes europaea. Taxonomy (NCBI): domain Eukaryota; kingdom Metazoa; phylum Chordata; class Lepidosauria; order Squamata; family Sphaerodactylidae; genus Euleptes; species Euleptes europaea. The sequence continues at coordinate 80,675,972 of NC_079314.1, read as the reverse complement.
AGGCCTAAGTCTAGCATCACCTATAGGAATGGAAGAGATATTAGAGGAGATATTAGATATTTCCCTTCAACTGCATAGATACAGGTACATACTGTATATGAATGTATTTTCTAAATTGATCACTATTTACATGTAGCATTACATCCAACTAGAATAGCACTCACAACTTCAGTCATTTTGCAAAAGATACTGAAGGTGGAAAACAGTACTCTCCATATTTGAACAACTGCAGCAGTTAATTAAGAGTTAAAAATGGTAAAGAAGCAAGCACTTTCAACTGATCTTATGACAAGTTTCCCTTGGAGTTGCTACTTACAGTATCAGTTGCTACTGATACTCTTTAGGACATGGATATTTTAAGTGATTTAGCAGATATGTCTACAATATGTCCCTTAAAAGACAGCCAAATCTTATACTCATGTACTCTATAGGCAATTACAAAATGTTAGATGTTGACCTCAGCATTTTATAAAACACTTGACATGCACACAAGGTGCAACTGAACCAACATACCAGATTCTTGCATCAGCAGTGCAGAATTAAACAGCGCCAATTTATGGTTGGGATTGAGTTCTAATGCCCTGTTGAAGTTGTTCAGAGCTTCTGTTGGATCTTTCAGTTCAATGTAAACAATTGCCAAGTTATACCACAGATCTGCATTGCTCCTATCCAGCTCAAGGGCTCTAAGGTAAGCTTCCTTAGCTTGCATCGGTTTGTTCATTTTTAGAAGCAATTCACCCCTGTGGAAGAATCAAAGTTAATTTTTGTTTCCGCTCATCTACCTACTATTTGATATTTATTTGGTGCAAACAGCATATAGAACTGAAAAGAAGGAGCAGGAATAACTCTGTAGGACACGCCTCTTTGGCTGGCTCCACAGCAATGACAATTTATAGGGTGGGACTGAGGCTGGGCAGGGGGTGAAAACTCTTTTTGCTAGACTGCCTTCCTAGGATAAAGAAAGGGGCACACTGTTCCAGATAGGACTTCAGTTAAAGCTGTCTTAGAGAGAAACCAGAGAAAGTGCCAGGAAGGAAGATTAGCTCACAACACTGAAACAAAGATGGCAGCATCAGCAGTTCAGTTTCACTTCTCTTCAGACGAGAAACCCAACTCTTTATTTGCTGGAGATTTCCATTTCACATCACATTGCACATCCAAATCAAACGTTTTCTTTGCTGGACTTGATTTTCTGAACAACAGTTGACCTCCCAGTCTGAACCATTATTTTTATTTACTTCATTTATAATCTGCCTTTCTCCCCAATAAGGACCCAAAGTGATTTACATAATTCTCCTCTCCTCAATTTTAGCCTCACAACCACCATCTGAGGTAGATTAGGTTGAGTGTGTGTGACTGACCCAACGTCAGTCAGTAAGCTTCCATGGTAATGTAGAGATTCAAGCCTGGTCTGGTCCAATACTCAAACTCCAACCGCTATACCTCACTGGCTAAAGAACAGTTTTTCTGTTTTCCCAAGCTATACATTCCCCTTGCAGTTCTGAAAATTCTGAATTCTCTGGCCACTGTGCCAAATGTAACCCACATGTTGATTTTCTAATTATAGATTCTCTGTATTGTTTCCTTGTAATGAATTTTCCTGGTGATGTTTACCATTTCTGGTGTCATCACAGTGTGTTTCCTATTATGGACTCTCACCATTTTGCTTTCTATCAGTGCCCACAACCTTAAAATGTAGTGGTTAGATGGTGTGTGGTTGCAAAGTCTAAGCCAGAGTTGTTAATCCAAAATAGACTTGTTTCCTCTTTTTCTGAAGTTAATTTTATTTCAGTTGAAAATCTGGCAGAAGCAATCATTAAACTGTTTAAAAAAACAAAACCTTCAAAGAAAAATCTTCCTAACATGTTTGTTTAAAGCACAGTTTGGTAGGTGATTTTAACTCATGTAACTATGCCTGGAAAAAAACTGGGTTCAGTGTTGGCAGCCAGAAGAACTAGGGTGTACAAAAAGAAAACCCAACCTGCTTATAAGAAAGATCTGAACTCTTACAATGTGCCTTCATGCCCAACTTGGCTATAGAAAAGATCCCTTTAAAGTCTTCTAAATATTGTTCACTGGTTAGTTAAGAAATAAAATGTGAATCAAAATGAAATAATTTGCCAGGACATTCCATTTCCTACTGGGATTCACTAAGTTCCTGAAAACAGTATTATTTAACATGCAGTGTCATGCAAATTGAGCACTAGCTTTCAGGGGTATCTCTTGGGAAGCTCATGTGGCACTTGAAAGGCTAAATGTGACAAGGTTCTTGTTTCCTTTTCTTAGGGTTGACTGGAAGGAAAAGTAACAGCCAGCCTGGCCCTTTTAACAGTACATTCCTAACCCATTAACCCCTCCATCTCTTGTTACCTAAACTGTGTCCAGGACAAAACCAGCTCTGAAGCAAAGCTGGGAGTCCACAGCAATACATTCCCAGTCCTCCCAGAAGGACTGAAATTGGGTCCAAATTATGAGGGCTAGGAATCCCTACTTTCAATGTCCCAGGTAATATACCTAAAGGGAATCAAAACTGTAAGTCGTGATGCTACCTACTGCTTGTGCCTCTCTCAAGAATCTAAAGGACAAATGGTATATGGCTGTACAGAGAGATCTAGGTGAAACAGTCTGGCCCAAAAGTAGTTCGATTGGGTTGTTCAAGCATCCACATATCACCCTGGTTGGTGATAATCAGTCCTTATATCCCTCCAACACTAGATACATGCTGCTCAAGATCAATTGATCAAGGAGCTTCTAAGGGATAATAGGAAAGGAAAGATTGGCGGTAACAAAGCAAGCCATGAGTTACCCAGTACTTGTGGTGGTTTGGTATTAGGCCAGAATCTGGACTTTTGAGAGGTCAACCGGTAGAGGAATTCATGATCCTGTTTAGGAACCATCAGGTAAATAAGTTTTGTATGCTCAGAGTACCATTTAAGAATGTTTTTTAACAGAATATAGATACCTGCTTATGTATGCCTGTTTGAAATCTGGCCTCATGCTAATTGCTTGGCGATACAACTGGTCTGCTTCTTCCAGGCGAGACTCATTTGCTCGAATCAAGTTTGCAAGATTTATGTAAACATTCAGATGATTAGGAGCAACTCGTGCAGCATATTTTTTACCTGGAATAATCTGACAGCAGAAAAACTGTATCAGGCCTACAGGTATCTACTAGAGGTTAGTAAATCATTGCAGTAAAGATACAAAAATTTGTACTGAGCAGGTTTTACTTCCCTCAAAGACAGTTTTAAACCAGGAAGTCTACAAAACAAAGCTATTTTGAATTGAGTACAATTTTGAATTGTTAGTACAGAAAGCAAATATTCTACTGCAGAGGCAAGCAATAGCTATATATGGGCCATGTAGAACCTATGAGCCATAAGGAACCACTTATTACTTTCATCCTTGAGAAGTTTCTAGGCCACATAACTGTTGGTGAAAAGAAATAGGAAAGCAGAGGAGTTTAGTGGTGTTTTCTTTTGCGGGGACCCAATTTTGGGGGGTTTGTCATATTGCCTATTTTTAATAAATTAATAAATATAAAAAAGCAAAGAAGTTGAGAGCTATATCTTTACGTTCAGAGCTTCCATACTTCATTTCAAATTTGATACTTCAGATCTTACATAAACACATTTTGACACAAATACCTCTATGTCACAACTGTAATTTAATATGCTCTTTGGAATTTTAGAAAAGTCCTTCAGATATCTTTAAGTAAGGTACTGTAGATGTCCCAAACTAGTAATATGGGTGAAAAAAAGTTTTTCTGCTGCTTTATAATGTTACTGCCTGTTATTCCACTGAAAGTTCTCATACAAATAGCTTTTTAAAATTATCTTATTTCTTACCTGTGGCATCAGTGATTTTGCAACCAAATAGGATTCTTCAGCTTCTTTGGTTTTGTTTAAATTTTTGTAAGTTCTTCCTACGTTCATGTGGGCACCAATATCATCTTCAAATTAGAGGGAGGGGAAAAAAAGATATGTATTTCATTTTTTCCTAAAAATCTTCCCCTAATAACAGTGAATAGCTGTTATAATCTTAAGCAGCATCCCAAGAAATACTGAAGGGCAAAGTTCATCCTCTGACACAACAGGTGAAAATGGCACCAGAGATGCTCCCATTTATCTCTTTCCGTTGTAAAGTAAGTGGAAGCTAAGCCACTGCACGAAGAACTTCGGAATATGGTCCATTTCAAGCTTGTCACTCTGCAGGTTTGTTCTTTAATAAACATGGCCACTTTGTCAATGCAGTGACTTCACATGCAGTGAGAGACCACAGCTAGAATTGCTATTATATTTAAGAAGGAGCAGGCAATGGCAAATCACCTGTGTTCACCTCTTGCCTTGAAAACCCTATGGGGTCACTGCAAGTCAGCTGCGACTTGACAGCACTTTCTAATCAAAATCCACTTGGGAAGAACTTTGCCAGAAGCATCCTAACCTTTTCCTTTCTTGCATTGCATATTTTGTTCTGTTACTGCAACAGGTTCCCCCTTTATTAATCTCTACAGATACAGAGTATCTGTATGGCCCAGGACCAAATAGTAAAAGTAGTATTTGAGATACTACACAAACACAATTCTGACCACACTCTCATGGTCTGCCTGGGCCTTTTGCCAATCCTCCTTCAGCAGCAGGTTCCAGAGTGGATCATTTATGAGAGTCACCAAACCATTCTTAACCTGCCTTTTAATATAAAGCAGCACCCAAATGATGCCCCTCCCCCAATCCTCTGAGAAGTCCTCCCCCAAATCAGGAATACTTTGGATTGGCTCCTAATAAAGTATGATGAACTATATTTTGAAAAGTGTTCTGATTCTACCCATAACATGGGGGTGGGGAATGCTTTGTGTAAGGGTATGCTTTGTCTACTTGAGTTTGGCTTCTTATGCAATGGCAACACAGATTACTTATTTTGGACCTAAAAAAAATAAAGCAACTAGTAGACATCAACTATTCCATTTCCCATCAATGACTGATCTGATATTCAGTGCCTTGTTATTGTTCAGTCCTTCGGGTTGGTGCCAAGGGTGGCATATTCTCACAGAATGGCTGCTTTACACCTCATGCTACAGTGTTGGAGTGAGAAACTGAATCCAAAGATGCTCTTCAGGATGTGACAATGGAAGAACATCAGAGGGCCTACCTATGGCACTGCACAAACTCTACTGCTTGGGGAACAGCGCCAAGGAGATGTTTGTATTCTCCTTTTTCTTTTGAACATGGCCCTTTGCTTCCTTGAATACCAAGGAGGAAACTTAGGTTAATACAGATTAAATTGACAGAGCATATGGAATCTAAAAGAAGTAAATAAATACTGGAAGTACTAGGTGGCTATGCAAAAATCAACCTGGGACAGATCAACTTAGTGCTACTGTGCTAAAGATTAAGAATACTGAGAATGTGTCATAGAGGTAAATAGCTGTAATTATCACTTGCTTTGCTTTTAAACTCTGCCCTTTGGTTTCTAATCTATACTTTAGAATTGGCAAAGTCAACTTTAATGAACAAACCAGAGGACAAGATCAAACATCACAGGCAATTGGATAAAAGCCAAATTTTAGTGCCACAACCTAAATTCTATCAATTTTACCATTCAGATTCAAGTTGTGGCTGAACATTAAAATAGCATCTAGCATGTAGATTTGTTTTGAAACTAGTCCAGGGAAGTTAATATGCTCTTCAGTGTAACCCAATACACTTTGCAGGTTATGAACACTGGGCGTAACTATAAACAGTTCCTTGAATGCATGCTTTAGAATCTCAGATTTCCTAACTGATAGAAGAGTGTATTGTGTCAGCTGCAAATATAATTTATTTGTTCCATGGTTTAGTTAAGAGGAACAGCACTGAAAGACTAACTTTGCAGTGGCTTAACAGAGAAAACCCCTTTCAGTAGAATTTTTTGAAACTGCATTGTTGTTGTTGGTTTGAAGTCATTTGAGGATGCAAAATTAGCAAGCTGCACACATATTGTTTCATAAGGAGCCCTATATTTCTCTGCATTATGAACGGCTGCATGTCTGCAGGTTTGCTGTACAAGAACAGTGTCTTGTAGCACAAGCTCTGTACCCTAGCTAATCACACCAGACGATCGTTTCCAGCTCACCTGGCTGAACTTGGGTGGCTTGTATGAAGAATCTCAAAGCTTGTTCAAAGTTCTTCTCATTTTCTAAAGCATGGCCTACATTGTTCCAGAGTTTGGCATTGTTCTTATTTACCTGATCACAGAAAACAAATGAAGAGTATATCAAACATACTATAGCATTCAAATCCAAGTGATACACTTATAAAAATTGGTTAAAATGCATTTCCCATGTCTACAGCCGTTCCACATATCCACTGGAATCCCTGCCGATCTTTCAATTGAAGCTAATCAATTTAGAAAATAATTTACGCATGTTAGATTTTAATTGCCCAGTGCATTAAATATGGTCATTATAAAGTATAAATTCATTTATTTTATCTCCAATTTTAAACCAAAACTAGCCATGTCTAGTTCAAGAATAGTTATTACTAAGCAAAATAAAACAGAGGTCCAGTGGCACCTTAAAGAGTAACAACATTTTTTTCTGCATGTACTTCTGCGAGTCACAGCTCACTTCTTCAGATACCCTGAAGATTCACAAAAGCTCATATTGAAATAAATGTTGTTAGCCTCTAAGGTGCCACAGGAACTTTGCAATCTTTCCACCAGATAAACCTTACATAAAATACCTTACAAAATTTAGATTTCATTTGAGCAAAACCTTCTGAAGATGCCACCACGTACAAAGGTAAGGAAAACAGCTGCTCGCACCCCAGCATTCTCTGTTTTGGCTCCCACCTTGTGGAACAGCCTACCTGACAAGTCAGGAAGTGCTAACAATTCTATTGTTTGGCAGAAAATAGAAAACAGAAGTGGTCAGGAGGGCGTTTTTACAAGTTTTATTGCACAGTTTATTACTTGTGAAATCTAGTTTTGCTACACTATTATATATATCATTTTGGGGGGGCATCAAGTCACATCTTACTTGCAGCAACCCCTGGTGGGGTTTTCAAGGCAAGAGACGTTCAGAGGTGGTTTGCCATTGCCTGCCTCCATGTCATACCCTTGGTTTTCCTTGGTTGTCTCCCATCCAAATACTTGCAAGAGTTGATTCTGCTTAGCTTCTGAGATTTGACAAAATCAAGTTAGCCTGGGCTATCCAGGTCAGGGCATATATTTAATTATTATTTATTTATTTGATTTTTAGGCCACTCTTCCTGACTAGGTCTGGCTCAGAGCCGCTGACGACCATTTAAGATTAAAACAGTCTTGACATTACAATAAAATTGCCAACAATAGTCTGATAGAAAATGGCGCTGTCAATCAGAGCAGCAATAGCAATACATCAAGTAACCACACCACCAATAAAACCATAATGAAAAGCACCACCAGATGCGGGTAGGAGCAGGAGCAGGGGAGGCCAGCCCAATGGAAACTGTCACTGTCATCAACCATATGCCTGGCGGAACAGCTCAGTTTTACAGGCCCTGCAGAATTGCTTCAGGTCCCTCAGGGCCCAAACCTCAGTGGGCATAGCGTTCACCAGGCTGGGGCCAAGGCCGAGAAAGCCCTGGCCCTGGTTGAGGACAGCTGGTCTTTACTGTATTGTTTTTATAATTCTGTCATTCATCTTAAGTCTCAGTGAGAAAGGTAGATAATGAAGTAAATTTTACCTTTAAGGCTGACATGAACAACGTATACTCAGATTCCCAATCCCAGTTCCTCTGCAGTGTTTTTAAGGCATGAATGAACAGCACCAGAGACAGAAAAATCCAGGATAGTTTTCTTAGCACACTGTGGCAAAATAAGAACGAAATATGCCAGTTTAACATTTCCAGTGAGCTACTGGCTGAAAACATCCCCAAATATAGACCAGTTTTAACTCAGACCAACTCCCTTCTTATTTTTGCTGGTCATCCCATACTTGATTTATACATTGTTCATATTTCCCACCTCACTGGAGAAGAAACCCTATCACCTGGAAAATGCTGGCATAATCTTTTAGAGATTGAAAAAGGAGCAGCTGCCTTTGGGGAAGGAAATGCAAATGTATGCACCTTATGTTTATCCTATTGTATGATTTTACTGTTTGATGTTTTGCAGGACGTTGATTCATAGGGTCCTCATGAGTCGGAAGCAACTTGACAGCAATCAACACACACACACAATTTACAACTCATTATCTCTAATACTGCTAAGCAAGCCCCACATCTATATTTTTATATCACTTTTTCTATAAGGAACTCAAAGACCCCTCTTTGATAAGAATTCTTTAAACATTAAGGATAAATTGAGAACTTGCTATGGGGAAGCTCTTTTGGGTAGCATCCCTGTGTCAGGAGTAATGCATAAGCTGGTACCCTCACAACAACCCTGTGAGTTAGGTGAAAAACCTGGATGTACATTTCAAAAATATAAGATAAAAAACAAATAAAATAAAACCTACATACAGCAAATGGCTTTAGATACCTATTAGGTCCATAAATTACCATATAGCATATATTCAACACAAAAAAACAGCGACAATTAGTTGTTGACAAAGGACAGCTGGACATATAAAGGGCCCCATTACCTTCAATAGCTTAGGGCCTCATCAAACCTAAATCCGGCCCTGATCAAACTTCTTCCTAGTGCCATGAATGTGCCTCTGAGATGGTTCATACTGTAACAAAAGCAATTCTGAGGCTCATATACTATCTTCTCCCCAACTGTACTCATGTTCTCCCCATGTTATCCCGTTGTCAGCCAACTATAGTTGTCTGAGCCAGCCAGCAAACTTGATTTTGCAGTTGCTCTCAAAATTATGACTGTAAAAATGATCACACTGCTGTTTGCAATTGTGGTACCGGGGGCGGGGGGGGGGGGGTAACTGCATCTGCCAATTTGAACAAAATGCCTAACTATGCATTCCCAACAGCAGGAAGTGTGGAAAGGTCCATGTGGAGGGCAAAAAGGGCAGATGAGCCTGATGCTATTTGGCATTATGTTCTGTTCAAGTCACCATACTTTTATTTCATTTGATTTCTACCCTGCACCTTTCCGGGCAAAGGTGGCTCAGAGCAGCTAAGAATTCCAAGAATTAGTGACAAAGGTAAAATGACAGCACTGACTGATGGCAAACCAATATACACTGAGAAAATATAAAGCGGCCAGAACTACTAACAGAACTATCCCTTCTGACAGGCATAGATTTGAAACACATAATTTTTTATTAAGTTGTACATTTAAATTTATGTGTTCAGTCAACTGGGACATCTTCCCACCTGCTGATTCTTGCCCATACAATGCTGGTATTGCACAATTTATATTTCAGAAAAGTCGTGCATTATCTACAAAGCAAAAACCCAACTCACTTGAAAACAAATTGACATTTATATTGGATAATTGGTTAATGGGGGGAAATCCTCACTTTCCTCCCCAAACATATGGAATCATGAAACAGAAGTAGATGGAAAGAGAGAAAATGAAGCAAGAAAACATTTGTAAATTCCTAAATCCTCTGGGTGTCCCTTTCAGGTTGTTTTAAACGCTTTCAACTAATACGTTGTACAAAATAATGAGATTAATGTGGGCAAGTATTTCTTGGTTGCTCAGGAACAGCTGATATACAGGACGTAAAGCTGGGTAAACATTTTGAAAATCTGTTTAAACAAGAGAGGTTAGATTCAAGTCCAGTAGCACCTCAGAGAACAAGATTTTCATGATATAAGCTTTTGAGAGTCAAAGGTCTCTTCGCCAGACCAAAGATAGTGCTTTTTAAAATTTCCTTTTAAAAGGACACAAAGGGCTACATAGGACTATGAGGCAGGATAAAAACAATTCCCCCCCCCAAAGACACTAATATTTCATAGAGAGAACAGCTATTAAAAGTACAATTTCCTCTTCCTAATGCAAATGGAATTGTATAGAGCAAGGCAGTGCCTAGCCTACAAGTTTTCTTCACATGCTTACTATGTTAATAATGGAATAAGATGATAAAGCCAGTGAAGAGTAAGCCATTGAAACAGCTTGCCATGCATGAAACTTCACAACATTAATTGCCATTCAAACCCACATTCCCCCCCACCCCACCCAGTGTAACTTTTAACCTACCTGTTGCTTGACAGCTTTCTCCACCCATGGGCTACTAGCATGCAGAATCCCATGCTGGGAACATATAACACTCGCTCTGCTACTACGAAGCCAACAGGAAAAAAAAGATTTGATGCTGGGATGAATGGCAACACTATTAAACAAAGTGCCTAAAAAAGCAAAAACAAAACAAAACAAAAAGACACACAAACACTAACTAGTAACTCAGAGCTGAGAGTGCTTACATAGTTATTAAAGAAATCCAAATTATATTTAGTGCAGCTCAAGTAATAATTTCAATTCTAGAAGTATGACAGCACATCTAATGTGGGGCATATGTACTGAGTGCGTTAACTCACTAGCTGTCAATCACATTGCTCTTTATATTAAATGCAGTACAGTGAAATAAATACTGTACATTACGTTTAGAAACAATACAAGGAATAAGTGAAATAAGTTAGGCATTCCTTACAGAGAACTAAGCTTCTCTTGACTTTAAGGAAACACTCTGTAAAACTTCAAAAAAAAATAATCAGGGAATTTATGTTTTATTTCATGTAACTAGCTTCCTGATCCTATAATATGCCAACAGTTATTACAGCCTCTCCTTCCCCCATCAAACTCATAGCAACTTGCATATCGGTACTCAGTGTCCATATAGGTCTCCTGTTCAGGCCGCTTGCATGGCCAGACCTGCTTAGGTTCAGCAGCAGAACTGTGCTATGCACCTCCTCATCATTTTCTGGCCAAGCCAACAGCAGCTTGCAGGATTCACTGAGACTAGCAGTGGCCAAAGGACATTTCTCATTTAGGACGAAGCAGCATCTTCCTTTAGAACTTAAGCTTCCATTGCCACTTGTGTGTCTCCATGCCAGGCCTGGGAAGTACCAGTCATTTTGCATTCATTGGCATCATATGAATAATACAGTAGCTTCGAACACCCTCATTTGTTTGGAGCTCATACTGAATGAGGCATAACTGGAAGGACAATTAAGAGCCTAGGAGGTCCTCTGGCCAAAACACAGCATCCTCAAACATACTCTGGCTTTCTGCAGTGATACAGAGTCTGGGCCCTCACCTGTATGCCTTGAGCTAGTCTAGCATTCAGGCAGTGGCGGTGAGGAGTGAAGCAAGGTCTTGCCTCAGTGATCCAGATCCCTGTCAAACTTTGGAAAAAAAGAGGTGTACTAGCTGCTCCCCCCTCCCACCCCCAGTTATGTAGGGTAAGCCACAGAGCCAAATGTCTTGGTTTCTGTTGTGGCAGTTTAAGGTTTCTCGGTTGCATCTATACCTACTGCCACAGTATGAAGTGACCAGCCTGAACTGGGCAAAAGTCCGTTATAAAGAGCCATTCAGTCAGTAACATGACAACCAGTGCTGTGGGATATGGAATAATAAAAAGCCTTTGAAAATTAAAAATAAGCCACACAGGTCTCTCTAGCTTGGAGAAATGTAAACACACACCCGTAGTGTCTGCTATACGAAGAGACAAGGGGAATGTTTGGCCACAGAGAGGTGTCTAGTTTTCTGTTCTCATCCTCAGCTCAAGTGATACTAAATCCCCAAGACTTAGAGTTTTGTTGAATTACTCTGAATCCAGCATGGTTGTTTCCTTAGTGCCAAATACAGATTTTTCATCATTTCAGCACCCTACAAGGCCTCTAAATACTTCGACATGCTGTTCCCATTTAACTTGAAAGATTTTAGAATTCTTGTCACACTTGTTGAAGTGTCCTGCATAATCACTTCATGTAACACAAATGTATTAAATCCATCTGAAGTGCAAGTTACATTCCTAGGATAGCGCTGGTGCAGTATGTCAAAGCCGCAAAACAAGTGCGCTGTAACATGAGCAAAGCCCCCTCATAATCCTTCAAGATTATCCAGATGCCTTGGGTCACATCAGAGACTGTTCCTATACTGAAATTAGTTAAAATTCTCAGGTAACAGCAGTTTCCAGCATTCTTGGCATTTGCTCATCTTGATTCATTCCTAGGACAAGTGGCTGAACACAGCCAAGCCTGAAGTTCACTCTGTCTCCAGAGCTGGAGGCATGACATCATTGTGGCCTGATAAAAAACCAATTTTGCTTGTTACAAAGGGATGATAAGCCTCCGTGCAACCTCTGCAAATGCAACGTTACACCGCAAAGCAGACTATACAAAGTTAAATATATGCCATAAAAATGGGCAAAGAAACGGCAAACAAGATTCTTTCTTGGTACGCATAATGTAACGTATGCCACTAATAGTTTTAACTACAGATAAACAATGTATCAACTTAACAGCTGCCAACAGCATTTTTTTGAGTGCTGAACTAACGCAGCTCTACTTGTTGCAATGTTCAAGAACAAAACACAACATTTTGGGAAGCCTGATGAAGAACAGAGAAGCATGTATCACAATCTGTTTGTGTGAATATCGCAAACTACGCAAGAGCCTGGACAACAAGATGTTGTCTGATGCAGGCCAAACTTGGCAATAAAGAAGGCTCTTATTTTCATACACATCAGACTCTACTAATTCCCATCTTCCTCTCAGGTATGCTGAGCTGGGACACATTCAGCTATTGGAACCAAGGAAACAAAGATGCTGAGCTGGGGAGCAGAACAGGTTACAGATACAACAGGAACTGATCACTATAATAGTTAGACCAGGCAACACAATCACCCCTGGTGGATTCGCCCCTAAGAGATATATATACTCAGCCCATTCACAAAGGCTATTAAAGGGGAGAATTGTATTACCTTCTTTTAACCAGTTTAAGCAGCACTTTAAGGAAGAATGCTAATATAGACTAATGCATCTCCATTTTCTGGTAAATGGCCCTTGAGGCAATTTGATTTGTCTGGCATTATACTTGAAAAGCCTTTCAGATATAGATTCATAATAAAGAAGCCTGCAAAAAGGTTCCATTTTAAAAATGAATTCTTCATGTAATGGGAGAAACACACCCAAGTGAAAACACCAGACATCTTAATAAGAAAACTATAAACTGAGAATATCAAATCAAAGAATTCGGCATGTTTTCCTCTCTGATCTTTGTTCCTTCCTCTAAATCAAGCAATTGACCAGAGTTCAGGATTTCTAAATAGTGGGCCTAAACCTGCTAACCTAATCTAACCCAGGCCATCTGTTCAGGGCATCTGAAGATAAATCTCATGACTTCCTGTGGAAAACTACTTCTAAATAGTCAGGCAAGTCTTCCATGGCTGCAAGGATAGCATTATATATGCCGCTTCCATTTAACTGCTTGTGTTTACACAGGGCTGCACTATTACAACTACATACATACTACTCTTTCTAGCTTTGATATGCTATTGGTTCATCAAAGGTTAGAGGGGAAGCAAATAGAACGTTATGTACAGCCTCCAATCAACAGCTCTTTTTAATACAGGGTTATACTATGTTGTCTGCACGGGGCTGTCTGTTTTCTAGCAGTTAAGAAGATATCCCATGACCAGAAGGGAAAGCAAAAACTCCACTGTGACAGCTTGCCTGGCCTGCTTACCAGGTGAATATTTTCTTTCTTTTCACTTACTGCAGCAGCAGCATAGAGACATGATGAGCAAACGGAGCCGGGGCAGAGTTGGTCAAGATGACTTTCTTATGCCACTGTTGGCCACAATCTTATAGCACAATTCTAGCACACAGTAAAACATTGCTTTTGTTGAATGCTTCAGGAAACATCTTTCTTACCATTAGTACAATCTTAGAGGAATCCCCAGGATACCGGAGACTGAAAACGAGCAAAGATCCCAAAAAACAGAAGAAGATGATCGTAGCAATGTTCCTTACATCCAGAAGGGTCTCTACCAGTGGTATGGTGCCCATGGTCCAATCGCAACACAACTCTGAAGGATTCAGAAGCAACCAAGCATTTACAGGAAGGAGGTAGTTGAAAGTGAGCTGCCTTGTGGGAGCGGGGCTTACAGCAGCTGGGTTATCAAACCTAATTAAAAGGGAGACAAAACACACAACCACTTAAAACCCTCTAAAAGGCAATTCCATGATGCTGCAATGACAGATTTTGACTTCAGAGTCACAGTAATTTAAGATAAGAATGTTAAAGAAAATGGGAAAAAATCTTTGTACATTTTGAAAACTCTGTTCCTGGTGTGTCATTGAACACCATGGGTATCCTTGGCATACTAAATACAGTGCAGCAAGGAATTCAGAAGACAATTCTGAAGTTAGGTGAACACATGAAGTTGCTGTATAGTGAATCAGACCCTTGGTCCATCAAAGTCAGTACTGTCTACTCAGACTGGCAGCAGCTCTCCAGGGGCTCAGGCAGGAGTCTTCCACATCACCTACTTGCCAAGATGCCGGGGATTGAACCTGGGACCTTCTGCATGCCAAGCAGATGCTCTACCATGGAGCCATTGCCCTTCCCTTTTTTGAGGGAAGCAGAGCAGGTGAAGGGCACAAGAACACATTTAGGCACCTTCTCCCTTCCTACTGTCCTGTTTGATATTTATCTGTATATGTCTGCCACTAAGAGCAAAAACAAAGTCATATTTTAAAACCTGGATAATAAAACATAATGTTTGTTAGTATACCAAAAAAAATCTCTTTAATGCAGACTGTATTCAATCATTGAGAATGTATTTGCATACCTGGCTTTTCTAATAGCTGGTTTTTTGCCAGCATAGTATGAAGCTGAAATTCATTTCACTTATTGCAGTAAAATATCTATTTTCAGAGACATTTTTCACACTGGTGTAGCAGAATATTAGGTCTGCAATAAATCCAAACAGTAGACATTTTCTAGGCAATTCTATGGTCTATCATCAACTCTAAACATTTTAGAAGAATTTAATGCTAGAAGAATTTAATGCGTGGACTGCCAAAAAAAACAAATCAGTGGGTTATAGATCAAATCAAGCCTGAACTGACCCTAGAAGCTAAAATGACTAAACTGAGGCTATCGTATTTTGGTCACGTCATGAGACGACAAGAGTCACTGGAAAAGACAGTCATGCTAGGAAAAGTTGAGGGCAGCAGGAAAAGAGGAAGACCCAACAAGAGATGGATTGACTCAATAAAGGAAGCCATGGCCTTCAATTTGCAAGATCTGAGCAAGGCTGTCAAAGACAGAACATTTTGGAGGACTTTCATTCATAGGGTCGCCATGAGTCGGAAGCGACTTGACGGCACTTAACACACGCAATGCGATTCAATACTGGATTTTACCTTGTAAACACTGGCAGTTGAGACTGTATAACTTGGACTCTGATCACAACAAGCAGTAGTGTACTGAACATCAGAACAATTAGTTTCAACAGCATTTGAAGCATACAATAAGGAATACTGCCTTTGCCTCGGAGAATCTGGAGTACTGTATCCCACAGAATAGGCAAGGTGTACTAAAGAGAGAAAACAAGGTTTCGCTTTCAAAGAAAGCACATCTTTAATCACCACTCAGTACACTGTACCAAAGCTAAAATCCACACATTACCAACATCGAATTATTTCATCATCAATTCACAGCCTACTTTTCAATTTTGTGTTGCCAAAGCACCCCACAATAAGATAACACATTTAAAATCAATACGACAACTCAGATGAAACCACCATGAGATAGCATAAAGTATAGTCAATGAATCTGACTGAATGGCATCAGTATCTTTTATATGAATCCTGACTGCTTGGCAGACGTTATAGCTGTTCCAACCACTTGAAACAGTTTTGATAACGATTATGTGACTATGGGGACAGGCGATATTCCTAACTCCACATGTATCTGTGGTTTGCAGGAGTTCTGTTGCCTAGACAGGGGAAAGGGCATGTCAGGGCAGTACAACCGCAGCAATAGCAACTTTAGCCACTGTCAAATTTAAGGATTTTTTTCTCAGTTTAGTATAACCCCCCAAAGCTATATTTTAAAAATTAAAAGGTTGAACAGCAGTTTTACTCTATGAGAGAGGGGGGGAAATCAGAAAAGCTGGTACATGTTTTCTTAGCAAGATCCAGCATGAGAAAACTTGTTACTGTTGTCTTATACAGAACAAGCAAAGCGTACACTTCTACATGAAGATAAAAGCAAGCATACATAGTCAGTGTACACACAATTCAATACTGAATACCCCAAGCCCCTTCTGAACGACACATTAAATATTTCTCGCAGAGATTTCATGGCCCAATTGACAAAAGTGCTTAATGTTCTGTGGATTACATGCCCTACATTTTAAACAGCACAAAGAACCTTTTTATTTTTTAGCAAGCTGCTGATTTGTAGCCTAGGATCGACCCTATGACTAGTAAACAAAAATCTGGTGAATGAACCAGTCGAATATTTTTGAACTACTAGCTTCATTATAACAAAAATACTTAATTTTAATCCATGTTTGATACTTATACTTATTATAAAGGTTAGTTTCATGGTTTCAAAATAACTTTTAAAAAAAGTTAATGAACAACTGCCAGTTTTAACAATGTTAGGTAGTTTCTATAAATGTGAACAATTCAGTGATCATTGAATTGGCTTTTACCCCGGAATGCCAGAGTTAATCCTACAATTTGAAACAAACAAACAAAAAAATTAAGACTACGTAAGCAAATATTAAAAAGTAGAAGTTAGTTTTTAAAAGGTGGCTACATGAAACTGGACAGTTTTTCAAGATGTGGTCAGGGACAACCCTAGACAGTACCAAAGATAATTGCATTCATATTTAGAGATGTCTGAAGTTACATAAGAGATGGCCAGTGAAAAGTACTTGCTGTAGGGAACCCTCACCCCTCCCCTTGCTAACAAATGACACCACCATGAGATTAAAAAGGGAAGCTGCTACCTACACAGGGACATTCCTGGCTTCAGACAGTTATTAAACCATGGACAGATAATTAATTACAGATGACAATATTTGATTGGCATGCCAACCTTCACCAAACGTTCAGTTTGCTAATACAGCATACCATTTTTCAAATTATTTACTAACACAACTGTAGTTTTATTCCTAGGCATATTGTGTGGATCTTACTTCTCAGCAAGCATACACAGGACCAGGCTATAATAGGAATGGTAGAATGCAATGCATAATCTCATACATGACACCCATCAGGTTGTTGCTGAAAGTGATAAAATGAAAAATATGCAAAAGTTTTTTTAAAATATAATAAAAAATGAACTGTTTAAATGACACTTCCAAAGAAGTGATGGACTACTGACTGCAAGAAGCCATTTCAGGGAGGTCATGTTTTCCAATTTAACTTGAAGAACTTTAAAGGACAATTATTTTTATGTGTCTCCTTGCCACTATTATAGCTTCTAAACTTTGATTAAAACCAAGTCTCAAAGCACACACGAAGTTTTAATTGGAAACATTGATATTGCTAGCTTGCTCGGATGTCTGTATGAATTTGGCTTCCTTGTCTGCTTTTTACACTGTACACGTTGATAAATGATTATTTAACGACTTACACTCTCATGCCCCAGGAAGGAATCTGTACTAATACTCAAGAAGCCAGAATTAGGATTTGGGTGGAATTATGCTAAGAAGAATAGAATGAATTAGTGGAACGGGTTTATTGGCCAAGATTCTGGTTTAGCTGTTTATGGACCACCACATTTTGTCAAACATGCAGAAGGCAATGTGAAGGGCTTCCAAACTAAAGCTGAATTGCTTTTATGCACCAGTGAAGTTGTATGGAAGAAAGGCAGAGTGGGTAAGAATTGGGAATATTCTATGTCACCAAGATGTCTGTAAGTGAAGGGCCTACTAGGAATTGAATTTTATTATAGTGCCCATCACTCTTTGCTCTCGAAAAGATCTCATCATTGTGATTTTATGAGCCATCTCAAATCCTTCAGAGGCCTTTAGTGGTCCTTTGACAACACCTTAAAAACTACTGCACTGCTGGCGACTGAGTATGGTACATTGTACAACTTAAGCCATATATTGTTCATTATATTGATGTTTTTTCAATAAGTCTGCTCTGGCACTGAGATGGATGACATCCCTTTCAGTTCTACAGGTCCACTGAATATTTTGAGGGCAAGCCCACTCATCCAGGTATATTGATGAAATATTACAAGTGATCATGTGAACATGGCTTGCAATCAAGTCATGAGAAAACATAACCAACACAAACCAACTTAAGCTAATGCTGCCTCAGAAGTTCAGCGTACAACCATGGGCTTAAAAATGGATTTCACAATTTACTTACCCCTTGAGCCATAAATACTTCATAGACACAACATATTCCCACCACTGTTATTCCTTGTTCCTTACATAATGTAGCAACTGCCACCAAAAACACAGTTAGTGCAATGGGTGTCCACACTGCAATAATAAGACACAGAAACTGTTAGCCTTCCTAACATTGAAGAAAGTGGATTTATAATCTCTAAGTACTGCTCGCGTGACTGGAAATATAGGAAGTTTCTGTCAATTACTGGGAGTTACTGTCAATTTTCTCATTCTTTTACACATTGAACATGCTGAACAAACCCATTTCACCAACTACATTGATCACGACTAATCACACTGCATTCTAAGTATTCATATAAAAATGCAACTGTGTCCAATTATGCTTTAGATTTCAAAAATGTGACCTTCTAATGTACAGTTCTCTTATACAGATTATGAAGTTCTTGGAAGCAGCCATAAAGACCAGCTTAAAGTACTGCAAAGCTCTCTTCATGGGGCTGCCTCTAGTCCACAAGCTTCAACTGGTAGTACAATCCTATGCAGTTACTCCAGTCTAAGCCCATTGAAATGAACGGGCTTAGACTGGAGTAACCCTCTTTAGGATTGCATTGTAAGTTAGAGAGATCACATTATGCCAGTTTTTAAAAAGATGCACTGGCGTCCAGAGCACTTCTGTACCTATAAAGCTTTATGAGGTCTCAAGTCCAGGGTATATGAAAGGGAACTTTCCCCATATGGATCTGCCAGCCCATGGAAGCAAACTGGGAAAGCATCATAGATGGGGCAAACACTGTGGAATTGAATTGGGAATCCCTGATGGTGGCAACCCAGGAACAGGATACATGGAATCAAGGAGACGCTTGCAGGGCATTTAAGATTAACCTATTTCATGTGGCTTCTCATAAACAAATACATTTGTTAGTCTGGTGTACTGCAAGAATAACGTTCTCGTGTTTAAGGTAGCTGCAGGATGCATTATTAAGACTCCACAGTCACCTGAAGAACAGCGCATTATGGATAAACAAGCAACAGGGCAGTTCAAATATTTTGGACTCATTGGCCCTTACAAGCTGTAATTATCTTAAAATATTCATAGTGAAAAAATATATATGCATAAATTACTGTTATTTACCTATAGTGTTTTCTGGACCTTTCGATCTGGTATATGACAAAAATGCAGCTAGGAAAAAGATAGACGAGAGAAGCTCTGCTCTGCCCACTACTCCAGTAACCTAAATAGAAGACAACCATGCTAATTAATAAATCAAACTAGGATGTTAAATCAGTGATGTTCCAGTTATGCAAGTAAGGAACAAACAATACAGGACAGACCTATTACTTTAGGTACAACCAAAGCAAACTCAAAAGTTTGAAAAAATGAACACAAGAAAAGAATTAGAATGCCCCCATGTGGTTGACATATGGAAGTACACCTTTAATTAGGATTTTGCGTGTGTAAAAAGTGCCCTCAAGTTGCAGCTGCTTCATAGTGACCCTGTAGGGTTTTCAAGGCAAGAGACTAACGAAGAGGTTTGCCATTGCCTTCCTCTGCATAGCGACTCCAGAATTCCTTCGTGGTCTCGCATTCAAACACCAACCAGCCTTGACCCTACTTAGCTTCCAAGATCTGGCTAGCCTAGGCCACCCAGATCGGGGCTAGGATTACTTCTGTATCCACATAAATTATCAAGAATTAATACTATCAGAGCAGTTAACAGTTAATGTACAGATGTTACGCAGGTGCCAGAAATACTAAAACTGCAACAAGTGAAGAGAACAAACATATGATTTAGAGCTAGATTGTGACAAACCTTCATGCCTATCATTGATCAGCCAGGCTTTGACTCTTTTATTTTAATTTCATTGTTAAACCTCTGTGCTAATTTACCTATCTTGCAGACTTCAATATGGCTGACTCATCAGAATATTTCTATTTTCATCTCTAGGCTGTCTTTCCATAATATTCCATGAAACCCTTACAGTAAGCAGATGCATCCATGCTGGATAATTATGAGCAGTCATTTTATGCAGGCCATAATATTTTAGCGTTACTAGGAAAGGAAGGATTGAAACCATAGATGTAATTAAATCAGTTAAAAATGCCTAATATTTACCTTAGGATTTCCAGTCCCTTTAAAGACTAATTGAATGAACACATGTCTGAACTTCACCCTACTCCTAACCCTTAGACCGTTGAAGCCCTTTTGCTTCACTATGTGTTTAACAATTTTAGAATCAATACAGCCTTTTCAGGATTACTTACAGCTTCAGTATGTATTGGATGTACTGCAAAGAGTAGGGAAGCAACCACACTGCTTCTGCTGTCCAAGAAAAGCTTACAGACCTTGAGGAAGACTATACAAACAACTGCATGGAAGATGATGTTCAGGAGATGATAGGAAACAGCATTTAATTCACTGAACAGGTAATTCAAACGAAAGGTGAGGACAGTGAGCGGCCGATACGATTTATGGCTCCTCTCCTAAAACACACACACAAACCCATAAAAATCAAAGGTGTAAGTGGTTTGTTTCAGTCAATCATTAATAATTTATAAACATAATCCAAAAGCCAATCAGGGAACAAGCAACTTCATTCCTTTCTTGAAGAAGAAAATCCCATGCTTCTGATTCTTATCAGAGCTCGTGGAACAAATTGGTTGAAAGTCGGATCCAGATTTTAGGAATCCCTCTTTATGACTTTAAAGAAAGAGCTGCTGATGGCCTACGATCTTTTATCTTGAACACTGGATTTTAGAAGCGCTATGATAAGAGCATGTAAATTATGTTCACCTTTATACCTACGTTTAATACTGCCACAAACTCTTCCAACGTAATTTGACTCCCTGACAGACAGGTTACAGACAATTATTTATGTTGGCTAGACTGAATGCCATTCCGTCAGAGGAGGTATTGGGTTGTTTAAATAAGGTGCTGTATTCTGAGTGAGTGTGTCAATGTGGTTCTGGTCAAACAGACACCTTTTAACTTTCTCTATTCAGCTCTGGCCTGCTTAATGTGGCAAGAGATAGATGGATAAAACTATTTATCTGGGACCCTAGGGGCGAACTGGATAATTTGAGGTTTCTTTTAGCAGGGGTGGATTTTAATATTACATTGGCAGTTGCCAAATTTTGATTAAGATTAAAAATTATTAATTCTGGATTGTTTAAACAGATAGATAGCTGTATGAGCAGTCTCATGATTTTCCACCTGAGATCCCAGAAAGCTGCTACCAACATGAGTAGACAATATTGACTTTAACAGACTAATGAATTGGGTTATAAGCTTCATCTGTGTTCCATATTCTGAAAGAATATCATAAGCTACCACCATGGAAGTTTTAAATTTGCATGCTGAGACTATGTTTCAACAATTTGGCTTAGACTTATTTTTTGTTTCAGAAAAGCACTTAGTATTTCTACAAAAGGGATATTACCTCGGACATAGGAGTTCCCCAGAAGTCATTCAGAAAGAGGTTTTTTAAAGGTGTCGAAGGATGCAAATCTTTGTTGTCCAAAATGGCTGAAACATCATCAAAAACAAAACCACAAAACAGGCTGTTCCAATAGCAAGCTGCCACCACTCCAAGTATCAGTGCAATTTCTTTTGGGCTAACATAAGCCATCTTCTCCACAGTGCTCATAAGTTGTAACTGAAACAAATTCCAACATGATTTTAAAATCTTACATCAGCAGAATCTGCAACTGCAGTCAACGTTAATTTAAAGTGATCTTACTTGATATTGCCATAAGCAACAAAAGTTCTCCCCAAATAAGTTAGGACACAAAGAGAAGCACTGCTGGATCAGACAAAGGATTCATCTAATTTGCTATTCGCTTTCCCATAATGGTCAACCAGATGCCTGTGAGGAGGCCAAAATCAGGCAGACAGCATGGTGTAGTGGTTAGAGTGTCAGACTAGGATCTGGGCAACCCAGGTTCAAATCCCCACTCAGCCATGGAAGCACGGGCCAGCCACACACACACTCAGCCTACCCTAACCCCACAGGGTTGCGATGAGGATAAAATGGAGGAGAGAACAATGAAAGCCACTTTGGGTGGGGTATAAATGAAGCTAATAAATAAAATTAAGGCAACCAAACCCCCTGCACGTGTATTGTACAACAAAACATATTCTGATTTCTGTCATGCCATAGTAGGTAGCTTATGGTTTATGGCTGGTGTTGTGGGCTGCATGCGACCTACATGTTAACTATGGTACAATGTGAACAGATATTAATAACCCCAAACAAGTCCCAATATTGTTTTTAAAAAGCAGTAATAGTACAGATAATTTTTTTCAGTTTCCTGATATCAAGAAAGTAAGCTTTAACCTTCTAGCACTTTAATCTTTGTCTTCAGAGTCAGAGGGCCGTATTTTATAAACATTTTGACTTACCATTCAAGTACAGGATTGGTTCATTTAAACATACACTTCAGGAATAGCCATTTTAAAACGAAGTTTCAGTCTTTCAGGAACTGTGATCAATTCTGAATTCCTGTGGATCTTTACTAGAATTAAAGAGGGAGAGAACAGAGCCACTTTAGAAAGCATACTACATCTTTGTTAATAAGGAGACCAGTAGTACCTTAAAGACTAACAATTTATTCCAGCAGAAGCTTTCAAGAGGCAGTGCACATTTCATACAGGAAGATGCATTAACACTTAAAGCTATAAACAGAAAGGTAGAGATTATAAAGAGAGCCCAATTTTTTTAAAAGATCCAAAGAAAAAGAGTCAACCAACCACCCAAAGTAAGTTAGAAACCCTACTAACAGTTGGCGAATAGGCACAGTAAGGGAATCATCAGATCTAATCCAGGAAAATACAAGAAGAAACCAGAAAAACAGATCAAATTTTCAAGAAACACAGAGAAGTACAGAGATCACCGGGTAGCTATACGTCTGTGAAATATGGGTGGTGTTAAGATACTAGTGAATACCTGTATGTGTGTGTTGGGGGTGGGGAAAGAGACTGTATTGAATTTCTTGATGACTCCTAATTACATTTGATTCTCTCTTTGAATTTGCTTTGCAGGAGAATGCCCTGGAAGATTAGAATGTTTTCCCCAAGGTTTTTTAAAATAGTGATTTTTCATGTCAGATTTGCATCCATTTAACACAGCTACAACCTCTGGGATTACTTGTTTTATGACTGCAAAGGGAGCTTGAAAGTCTGTGGAAAAGTTCCAACTTCAGAAGTGAATACTAGGGGAGTGCTTCTGTGACCCACATAGACTGCATCAGTGGCATATATACCATTGGAGGAGAACCACTGTTTAAACAATTCAGTGTCTTCTTATTCTTGCCAACACAGGCGAAAAATTTAAAAGAATTTAAAAGACTGCAGCACGCTGAAAAGTTATGAACTGTGCACTGATTTCTATTCAGTTTCCCTTGGATGATTAAGGAGCCAGAAACTGGACTTAAATTGACACCAATGTGCTATGTGAGAGCAGCAGTACTTGAAAATGAATTTTTGTTTCCAGCTCTGCAAAGTATTTGGACAGATTAATCAAAAGAAAACTCAACGATGAGATCTTGCTATTGTTGTAAGCATAGAGGTAAGCTTTCTGAACATTATAAGCTATTTCTGAAGTAACATCACATACCACTTTACCTTGTAAGGTATGAATGGCAGCACATGAAAGGAGAGGTTTCGTGCATTTGAAACAAACACACAGTTCACCTTTCTGAACTAACCAATCCACAGGACATGCTTGAAAGACCGTTCATATTTTCCAAAAGCAGGATTAATGTTCACATAAGAAAAAAGGCAAATGGGATGAATTCCTTCAGAAACCAAAGTTCTGAAATGCTTGTAGTGTATTTGACACATGGGGAGAGGATGAGTATATTTTTAGTATCTCACAATTGGTGCACTATGGCTACATGTTCTATCTGAAGAAAAACTATAGGCACAAAGCTCTTACTCCAATTTTACTATTGTACAATTTGCCCCCGTTGGCAACTTTAAAAACCTGGGACCTAAAAGAAATTAGGAAATGGGTAGCTGACAGGGAAGCATCTCATGATATATTACAAATACACAAATCTAAGTTTTCAACATGGTATGCTTTATTTAAATCGGATAAATTCACTTCAAGATACTTATCGGATCTCTTAGATCCTTCCATAAGGACAGCTTTCACGATGTTTGGATTTCAGACATTATCATTGGCATTCATACAAGGCAGATATAAAAAAACTCCTCTTGATCAACATTTATGTCCCTGTTCTGTAAGTCAAATAGAAGATCTCCCAAATCTTTTTTTTCACTGTCCAATATATAACCCTATTTGCTCTAGACTTACACAGAATGTTCCATATATATTGGACACGGACGAAGCCCAAATAAGATTTTTATTGGCAGATGTAAATTCAAATATTACGTATAGTGTGGCTTCCTTTATCTTATTATCATCTAAATTGAGGAAGTGATTTGTAAACGCCATGGCACAGACTATACCATAGGAAGGCAAAGGTTGGGTAATTATGTTTTAATTTGCATTGTACAGATCTATTGTTCAGTTTTTTAGCTTGTATTACTATTGTTGTTAGTACGGGAATTGTAATTATTGCAATTACTATTGCTGTATTATTGTGTATAGCTTGTATTATCGTTGATAAGGACTGTGACCATAACATTAATAAACTGACTGATGCTTTTAATAACCTACCCTTTAAGCTACAGTCGTTTTTGATTAACTGATTTCAAAGGCAGCATACAGTATATTCAAATAGTACAATAAATATTTTAAAAAGCTTCAGAAAATGTCAAAGAATCAAAGCATCTGCTGTTCAAAGAAATGAGTTAGAAGACTCATCAGGCAAAGCTTCGGGTATGCCTAAACTACACACAGTGCTTTGGAATGGACTTAAACCATTAACCCAAGCAACTTTGTTGAGCTGCAACAAAGTCAACTGCTTTATATACATTGACTACATTGCATTAATCTCTTATTTTAAAGCCTTATTCACCTACATACACTTATCCATTTAAGCCTCTGGCTAGCCGTTATGAAAGAGCTATGATTTGTTTATCAGTACTAAAGGAGCCCCGTGGAGCAGAGTGGTAAGCTGCAATACTGCAGTCCAAGCTCTGCTCACGACCTGAGTTTGATCTCGATGGAAGTCTGTTTCAGGTAGCCGGCTCAAGTTTGACTCAGCCTTCCATCCTTCCGAGGTCGGTAAAATGAGTACCCAGCTTGCTGGGGGTAAAGGGAAGATGACTGGGGAAGGCACTGGCAAACCACCCCACAAACAAAGTCTGCCTAGTAAACGCTGGGATGTGACGTCACCCCATGGGTCAGGAATGACCCGGTGCTTGCACACGGGACCTTTACCAAAACAGACCTTTATAACAAAACAGGCTGATAACAAATACTGTTTTCACATCTGACACTTGTATAAATTATCCCCAATCCCACATACAAAGGACACCACTAGAAACACTCTCTTGCTTCCAACTCAGCTTCTCCACTGCCTTACAACCAACTGCTGAATATGGCTCATGATTAAAGGGCAAAATAACAGAGCTCTTTTTGAGTGAACATGTCAGATTGTTGCATGTGCTCTTTCAGCCTGTACCAAAATTCAAGCATTAAGTCATGTTCATAAGTAAGAATGGAAAAGAGATGCAATGCCTAAACCTATTTTGCATGCATTTTAGTATATATTAGCCTGATCTAGGTAATATCTATCTCCAACAAATGATATGAAAACCTGCACTTTTAAGTATTCCTGAATAATTAAACACAAATACACGTGTAGACAGACACAGCTCTCTTTCATGTGTAGGACTGGTGCCACTGGATAAATTGAAGAGCAACTTAACTATTAAGTAACTACTTTGCAAGATTTATAAGTGGTTTGCTACACATGTTGAAACATTGTGTCAAGTTATCCAGCCATATATTGAACATGCAGTACCTAACTGCTTTGGTGCATGCAATACAACAGCCAGTTTTCAGACTCTTACTGCACAAGGAATATAGATGTAAGATATGACTGGGTTTAAATCGTGACTCACTCAGCCTGGAAGCACTACTGCATGGGTGTCATACAGCCTGCGGGTAGGATCTGACCCCTAGAGAGCTCTTATCCCCCCTGCGAGCCAGCTGAGGCAGCCACCCGCCCCCATTCTCAATCTGGGCTGTGAGCTCGCCAGCCACTCTCTAGTCCTGATCTGGGCTGGCATGGCCCAACCAAGTGACATTTATGTCATATCTAGCTAGCCCTCATAACAAATGTGTTCCCAACCCCTTGTTCTATTCCATATCCTAAGGCCAGCCACTCTCTCAGCTGGGCAGAGAAATTCTGAAGGGGGGACTGAAAGGGGTTTGGAGGGGTGTGTGACCCCTGTGTCGCCGACTAAATTGGCACTAATGCCAGCACAGGAGCACTTACACTGGAACTGGAGAGCCAAGTGGCAGCACCACACATGGACACTGGCACTGTTGCTGTGGAAGAGTTTCCCTAGGGCAAGAGCTCACACTGATGGCAAAGGGGGCATTCCCGGGGACAGGGTTGACTTTAGTGAGCTCCCAGAGGCCTTTCACCCTGGGAATGCCCCCTTTTGCTGGCAAAAAGGGAGGCGTAGCTCCATGAAACTCAATGGAGCAGTTTTACAGTTTTGGGCAAGATACATTTTTGGACTGCTGTGCTGAGGCAGCAAGTTGCTCAGGAGGTGGTGTGGCTGTGCCGTTCCTGGGCCTGCCCCAACCCCAACCCCCCTTAGGATTGCTCTGTAACTTACCTAAGTTGGAAAGCTGCATGTAGAGGTACTGGTCCACAGCAAAAACCGAAACTAAAATTCATACCAAATACTTTTTGGGTTGGTCTTAACACAAAAGTAAAAGAAAATCACTACAAGTAGGTACAGATTACTGGTGGGAAAGCAGCCTAAACTGTACCTCCCATCTCCTACTTTCAGCCCTCCCCGATGCTACTTCGATCCCTACAACTGCATGGATGTCACCTCGTTGGATTGCTGCGAGGACAAAACGGGAGAACTAAGCATGCTTCCATAGACAATTCACAGTGGGTAGCCGTGTTAGTCTGTCTGCAGTAGTAGAAAAGGGCAAGAGTCCAGTAGCACCTTAAAGACTAGCAAAAATATTTGCTGGTAGGGTAGGAGCTTTCGTGAGCCACAGCTCACTAGTCTGTCTGCAGGAGTAGAAAAGGGCAAGAGTCCAGTAGCACCTTAAAGACTAACAACAATATTTGCTGGTAGGGTAGGAGCTTTCGTGAGCCACAGCGTGAGCTCCTACCCTACCAGAAAATATTGTTGTTAGTCTTTAAGGTGCTACTGGACTCTTGCCCTTTTCTACTTCCATAGACAATGAACGTGTGAAACACGTACACGAAAACCATAACCAGAAACACTTTTAAGAAGACATAAAAGGCTCGTGTGGAGATGGCCACACTGGACCGCAGCTCCCACGCTGAAATGTCGAAAGCAAAAGGCCCTGGTTGACTCCACCGCTGGTTTTCCTAAGCCTTCCGAAAAGGCACCAAGCCGGGCAGAATCAGGAACCCGTCCCCACCTCCCACCTTATCTTCATGGGGAGAGCACCATGACGAGTCCCGCTGCTTTTTATTTTCAAGGCCCCCGATCCCAGATCCGCCGCCCCCCCCCTTCTCACCACACGCGCGCACGCTTACTTGGACGTGTCAGTGGCTGACGCCATGTTTCATCCCGCGGCGGCTTCAGCCTTTGCCGCGAGGCCTCCAGTCCGAACCCAAAGCAGACCAACGGAAACTCCCTCCCCACACTGCGCAACCGCAAACACCCGGGGCCGAAGAGAATGCTGGGATGAAACGCCCTCCAGGACTCCGAATCCCGACATTCCAAGCGGAGGCGAACGCCGGACCGTATTTTGTTTTCGCGGCGTAGAGCATTTCGGGAAACGTAGTCTTCTGTTTTCCTTCTCCCAGGCATGCTTTTCCCCGCCGTTCACAGTACACCCACAACTCACCTGGAAGGATGTAGTTTTAAATTAGAAAACGGCCCGGTTCTCGTTTTCGTCGGCTTTTCCCTCAAACTCGCTGGTTAGGGAGCCCCGCGGGAGATTTGAGTCGTCACTCGCGTCCGTTAGGAGCATCCGCGTTCTTCTTCCGGTGCCGGCCGGGATTGTTTGATGTGGTCGCCTAGCAGCGGCGGTTTCCTCCTCTTCCTCTTTGTTTTGTAAACAGCTCCAGAAAGCGGTGAGTGGTGATAACGATGGAGGGCGGAGTGGCTGCGGAGGCTTGGGATGCAGCGCGGATGATGGGGAGGGGCAGAACGGGCACGGGGTGCTCTCTCTCCGCCGCGCCTTGAGGCTGCTATTCTCAACCCTTCGCCTTGGAGTGGACCTGAGGGAGTCCTTGGAGCTGGTTTGGCGGTACGCCGCTTTAGGCGGGACGAGCCTTTGTTTTAGGCTTTGCTTGGTACAGCCCCCCCCCCCCCCGCTGTTTTGACTGGGGGGGGTGTTTACTGCAAACGCCAGCAAAACGTATCTGGGGCACTGTAAAGACTAGTGCGTTTATTGTGCATTTGCCTTCGTGGATGTCCATGTTATCACTATAAATGGCTATAGCCATGCATTTTAAATTGCCCCTTTTTTCAGGGGATTCTAGTTAGTGAACTTGGATCTCTCTCTCAAATGCTCTTGACAAGCCTGTGGTGGAAATGATGGCTGCAAGCTGAATACACACAATGCGAGATGAATTCATTAATGTGTGTGTGTGAAGTGCCGTCAAGTCGCAGCCGACTTAGGGCGACCCCTTTTGGGGGTTTTCATGGCAAGAGACTAACAGAGGTGGTTTGCCAGTGCCTTCCTCTGCACAGCAACCCTGGTATTCCTTGGTGGTCTCCCATCCAAATACTAACCAGGGCCGACCCTGCTTAGCTTCTGAGATCTGATGAGATCAGGCTAGGTGGGGCCATCCAGGTCAGGGCGAATTCATTAATACATTTGAGATATCCCCCAGCTGAATATGGACAGATGATCTTATTACAGATGCAAATTTTCTGCATTTACTACCTCTGAGCATATCTCCTTGCTTTAATCAAGCTGATTATCTTCTGTATTGTAACTTTGCATCCTGACTCCCAACTGGCCCTTCTTGGTAGCATCTCTCCCACCTTCTGACCTGAATACAAGGACAGACATGTCTTAATTCTTACTTGAACTTGCCAAAGTGTGCTTGACTCATTAAAGCTTATACCTTGTAAAAGTCTATTGGTCTCTACGGTCCTATTGGATGTGAATTTTGTATTATTGCACCCAGTGATTGTGCCCATTCTATGTGTAGCATATGCATCGGGATTAGTAAATGCATTTAGGTTTCTGTAGTCCCCATATAATAGAAAGAAAAATAATAATTATTAGAAGAGAATATAAAACTGAAAAAGATGCAGTTATCCGTAAAGAACTTGTTACTTTATCAAGATTTAAAACAATTACATGCCACAATAAATCTATTTTCCTTGGAAGGTGTCCTAACATTTGTTTTGGCTTTTAGTTGCTGTTCGTGTCTTCCTGTAGCCATGGATGGAAGTGTTATTACAAATGTAAAAAGCCAGCCTGATTTTCTAGGAGCCAACTTGAAAGGAGAGAAAAAGCTAAATTAACACTTGAGCGAGAGAAGAGATCCTGTCCTTGTTCGGGTGCTGTCAGCACTTTTATAGGTTCACCAAGTGAGTATGGAGTATGTAGACAACGTACATTTAACTATCAAACAGACGGTTGTCCCATTTGGATCACAGCTCTCAATCAAACTATTGAGAGCGTTCAAGCCTCTTTTCTAAGACGAATTCTAGGAGCCCCTAAATGCATTTCCTACCTAGCTACTTGTGCAGAGTTAGGCCAAATCGGTATTAATACCAAGGCCTGGATTGCAACTTTTAAATATTGGATTAAAATCCATTTTAGATCTGTACCTGACAGCCTTCTAACCTACAGTATTTGAAAAGTGATCCTTATTGCCCACAATGGTCCCAAGCTATTCTTCAGAAATTGTAGAAAAGAAACAGTAGAGACTCAATATATAAAAACATTATATTCTATGCAACTAACTTATAAACTAAGTGCAACAAAGACAATACAAGTGATTACATATAATATACAATATATACAAAAGTTAGTCTAATTAACAAACAACGGTGCTTATAGCATAATAGCTATCTCCAAAGGAAGATGAAGGCAAAAGAGTCCAAATAGAAGACAGTGGTTAATAACCTAACGTCCGTGATGGCAGGAGTTGCTCCAAAGGTGCTCTATGGCAAAGACGAAGAAAAGGAGAAAACGCTATTCCGGTTACTTGTAGCGCTTTTACCATAGCATAGCTTCATCAGTCTCAAAAGTAGCGGATAAGGCCCATTAGAAATAATATCTTACATGCCTGGGAGGTTCATAGTCTTTTAAATATTGAGGTGGTGAATTTTATAAGAATACTTTTTAATTTGGATTTTTAAATTTTTAATATCTGTTTTTAGCTTTTTAGCTCCCACTAAGAATGGGCTGCTGGAACAGTCAGGTCGTCTTTTTCTTCGACTTTGCCATAGAGCACCTTTGGAGCAACTCCTGCCATCATAGACGTTAGGTTATTAACCACCGTCTTCTATTTGGATTCTTTTGCCTTCATCTTCCTTTGGAGATAGCTATTATGCTATAAGCACCATTGTTTGTTAATTAGACTAACTTTTGTATATATTGTATATTATATGTAATCACTTGTATTGTCTTTGTTGCACTTAGTTTATAAGTTAGTTGCATAGAATATAATGTTTGTTATATATTGAGTCTGTACTGTTTCTTTTCTACAATTGTTGGTTAACAGTATAGTGAGTTGTTTTCTACTATTCTTCAGAAGTTGGCTTGTATTGGAATTGATTTTGACTCTTTATTACTTTCTGATGAAAGATCCGCTTTTTGAGTAATCAAGCAAATGCTTCTGGATCATGAGCTGCAAACCCTTTTCCCTACTAAAGCGTATATATGTTCACCTACATTTTTTGGCATTTCTAGCCAGCTAAGCTCTATGGCTCATTATTTTCATAATTTAGTTGATCCAGACCAAAGAAGAGCTTTTTTCTTAGCTCGTATGAATGCCTTTCCATTGAAGGTCCTACCAGGTAGATTTAGTCACATTCCGTATCAGGAGAGACTCTGCCCCTGCGGTTCAGGATCTCCAGATTCGCTTATGCATATTATATTGGAATGTCGCCTGGGTGAGGGCCCTCATAATGACTGTCTATTAGATCTGCTTGATACCGAAATAGTCAATAATAAAAGTCGAATGTTATTTGCTCGATTGTCTGATAGTAAGCCTGAAACAACTGCTTCGGTTGCAAAAAAATTTGGTAACGTTATTGAGACGGGGATCCATGAATCACGTCTAATATTTTAAGTTGCTGTTGTGATTGCGGTTTATCTAATGAATGGTCAATTATTATAACTATTATTGTTTATTGTATTATATCAGAGTCCGACTGGATGGGCAGATTATTTTAACCTTTTGCTTAATTTCAATAATGTGGTATATTTTATATATTTCATATTTATTTGTATTTTATATATTCTGTGTATTTCTGAGCCTGATAGGGGCCCTGGTTTGTTCATCTTGGGTTGGTGTGATTTGATTTTGATCGTGAGAATTTGTATGAGATGTGTTTTGAACTATGCCTATTAATGGTTAATGAATGAATGAACTATCAAACAGCTTCATGATGATCCAGAGACAGAATAGGTCAGGCAAAGGTTTAATTAATCACTCAACTTAATTTTGCTGTGAATTCTGTTTGCCTGAGCACCTTTGTATCTTGAAAGCTTTCAGTGGGTACTTGCAAAAAAGTTAGAAAATTTTGGATACAGATTCATCAAGAAATGCAGAAGGTTCTTAAAATCAAATTTCCAATGAATCCAGAAATCATGCTATTGGAGATAGCACCAGAAAATATGGAAAGTCACCATAGAGAACTTTTTGGCTACTTGATGACTGCGGCAAGAATACTGCTGGCAGCATCATGGAAACAAGAGACTGTTCCAGACTTAGGAAAGTGGTAACAAAAAATTGAAGAATTTGCGGTGATGGCCAGATTAACCAACATCCTGAAAGAAAGAATGATTGAAGATTCACAGAAGAAATGGGAATGTTATTTTGAATATGTTAACTGGAAAGGCTAGACTAAAACTTAATAGAGATAGAAAATAATAGCCATGCACCTTGAATAAGTTATAGATAAACTAAGAGTATAAACATAGATAAGTTTAGTAATGTTTAAGTAAATATCATAACAGAGTAATGCGTAAGATGTAAACTGATCCCTGAAGTAAGCATAAAATGTGTGGATGGAAGTGTATGTATATGTTTGTTATCTTTTCTTTTGAAAATGTTAATAAAATATTCCCCCCCCCAAAAAAAAAGCTTTCAGTGGGTAAAGGGCTTGGTTTAACTTTAGTGTATAACTCTGCTGTTGTTTGGAATCCAGCTAAAGCACTTGAACATACCCACAAGGATCTTTGAATTCTAGTCTCAATGATGTGGTTTGCATTTTGTTACTTTTTGATTATGATATCTAGGTAGCTATCATTTCCTCTGTAGATTGATCAAGAAGATTTTCATGTGCGAATATGAATTTCTTTTAACACCAACTACTTTATTCTTGTGGTAGAAACTGACCAACATTCAAGATGGCACCCTTTTTAGAATGGAAAAAGCTTATGAGAGTTGATCCTGATGCTTTGCCTCGTCAAGAGGAACTAGCCGATAATTTGCTGGAGACAGTAGCCAAGGTACATTGACTGATATATTAAAGATATTATGAAAAGATCTTAAAACAACATAAAAATATTTCCTTTTCTTTTTATTTAAATTAAATTTTACTATTTCAAACACGGCAAACGTAACAACATACACACACACGACATTATACTATACACTTCATAATCATATGTGTGGCACATTATCCCAGACCTAACTAAAAAAGGATTTTCCTTTACATCCCTGTGAGCAAAAGTACTATATTCTGTAATGTTTCTTTTTCTTAATAGTAATGGAATCATTTGCTTATGTATGTTTAGGTTAATGGAAATGATCTGAAGGATGAGAATCCTGAACGTTTAATTCAACTTTTTAAAATATCTCAGTCATTAATGAAGGTATGTCTTTGATATTGATGCATCTTATTACAGCAGTGTGCCTTTTAAGAGGAATTTTACAATTTAAAATGGAAACTCTGGTATTAATGCCTGTATCATAATTTTATAGAAACATGGAGTTGGAAGGGACCTCCAGGCTCATCTACTCCAAGTCCCTGCACAATGCAGGAAAGTCACAACTACCCCTCCACACCCCCAGTGACCCCTGCTCCATACCCAGAAGATGGCAAAAATCTCTCCAGGATCCCTGGCCAATCTGCCATGGAGGAAAATTGCTTCCCGACCCCCAAAGTGATTGGCATTACTCTGAGCATGTAAGAATGGGCCACGAGAGCCAAGCACTGACACAACCCTTCCTACTCTCCCTTTCATGATCTGCCTTCGTGCATGACCACCAGAAGACTGATACACAGAATACGTGTATTGATCAATAGTATATCTGAAACATGCAGCTTCTATGACAAGCAGAAACTGTATCACATTATAGAATAACTACTTCACTATGGCAAGCTAAAGGTAGTGTAGGCAACCTTCACTGCTGTGTGTGCTTGCTTTCTACCTAGTACACTGCTGTGGATAAAGAGGAAGAAGAGTTGGTTTTTATATGCCAAGTTTCTCTACCACTTAAGGTAGAATCAAACCGGCTTACAATCACCTTTCCTTCCCCACAACAGACACCCTGTGAAGTAGGTGGGGCTGAGAGAGTGTGACTAGCCCAAGGTCACCCAGCTGGCTTCATGTGTAGGAGTGGGGAAACAAATCCAGTTCACCAGATTAGCCTCCGCCGCTCATGTGGAGGAATGGGGAATCAAATCTGGTTCTCTAGATCAAAGTCCACTGCTCTTAACCGCTACACCACAATGGCTCTCTTAAAGACATCATGGGCTGGTGAAGGGGAGGATCTTGGCAAATGTCTTGCCAAAGGAAGGGAAGATGTAGCAGACTTGGAAAGAGCATGCCCCTGCAAGAAAAAGCAGCACTGACAGTAATCTGTCCCATGCCTTAGGTAGGCCATGCTGTAGTGCTCTCCTCTTCCTGACCCAGTACAACTGTTTGGCTGATAGCCTTTCTCTTCTAAGTATATCAACAACTGTCCTCTTATTTGAGGTTTAGAATCAGCCAGAGTAGCAATAGTTAGCAATGCTTATTTATCTCATTAGTGACTCATACCGAGCCTTGCCAAGTGGCTGGTGTGACAGTAAAACAGCAGCTGTGTCAGCAGTAATTCCATTTGCTCCTGCTAGTGGTTTGGCAGAAAGCTTGGGGCTGTTTTCTTATGGTCTCAGATCCCATCAGCTAATTATTTTATGTGTTGCGAGAAAGAGATACTGCCTTAGCTTTATTTTATAGTGTATTCCAGGATGTATAAGGCAAGAACGAATTGCACATTGCTGCTCTTTAATTTGCTTTCTGTGACTTGGGTTTAATTACTATTGCTAGTGGACCAATTTGTGACTGTGATCCTGTCAATTGTGTGAAATGTTAGGCGTCTGAGCTTTATGTAGAACAACATCCATTTTATTCTTGTGAGATCATCTGAAATGTTTTTCTTATGCACTGGTTTTTTTTTTTTTTGCATGTTGGTTATAGATGAAAACTCAGGAAGTAGCACTGGCTTTGGAAGAAGTTGAAAAAGCTGGGGAAGAGCAAGCCAAATCTGGTATAACCACTTCTCTGTATACATAATGCACATATACATCCAATTGTATATTTGTAACCTTGAACATGAAACCTAGATTACATGTTTGTTAAAGTAGATTTATTTAAAATATTTATAGCCTATTCTTCCAGCAAGCTCAGGGAGGTCCATTTAAAAGATGGAAAATGGGCAAGATTGAGCCCAAGGTTAATAAGTTTCAAGATATATCTATGTCAATAAGAGGCAGATAAGCGCAAGTTTATTTCTCACAAAAGGTTTGGGTGCATAAGTACATAAGTTTAAGTTATATCTACACTTGTTTGTTTAAAATAGGTTTCTTTTTAAATTGTGTTTCAATGCAGAGTATTTTTGGTGATTGTTAAAATTTGATTAAGTATATATTTGTAATGTAATTACATTAATTTCTCACGCGAGTAAAATGATGCTCAAAATCTTAGAACAAAGACTGCTACCATATATGGAACTAGAATGCCAGATGTTCATGTTGGATTCGGAAAGGGAAGAGACACTACAGATCATATTGCTAATTTATGTAGGTTACTGTAATATACGAGAGAATTGCAGAAGAAAAGCAGCTTGTTTCACAGATTACAGAAAAGCTTTCTACTGTGTGGATCATGAAAAGCTGTGGTTGGTTTTAAAAGAAATGAGTGTGCCACAACATCTGATTGTTCTGATGTGGAATGGGTACTCTGGAAAAGAAGCTACTGTTAGGACAGAATATGGAGAAATAGAATGGTTTCCAGCTGGCAAAGGTGTCAGACAGGGATGCATTTTATTTCCCTATGTGTTCATTCTACATGCAGAACATATCATAAAGCTGAATTAGATTTAGATGAATGTGGAGTGAAAATTGGTGGAAGGAACATTAATAATTTGAGGTATGCAGATAACACCACATTACTGGCAAAAATAGTGGAGACTTACACATGCACATGAAGCTGCCTTATAGTGAATCACACCTTTGGTTCATCAAGGTCAGTATTATCTACTCAGCAAGTTCTCCAGGGTCTTAAATGGAGGTCTTTCAGATCACCTCCTACCTGATCCTTTTAAACGAGATACCAGGGATTGAACCTGGGATTGAAAGACTACTGGTGAAAGTTAAATCAGAAAGTGCCAAAGCAGGATTACAGCTGAACACCAAGAAGACATGTTATGACTACTGAGGAATTATGCAGCTTCAAGGTTGACAATGAAGAAATTGAAATTGTTCAAGATTTTTTATTCCTTTGCTCTATCATTAACCAAAAGTGAGACTGCAGCCAAGAAATCGGAAGGAGATTGAGACTGGGAAGGGTAGCCATGAAAGAACTAGAAAATATTGTTAAGTGTAAGGATGTGTTGCTGGCGATTAAGGTAATTCATATTATAGTATTCTCCGCTACTACGTATGAGAGTGAAAGTTGGACAGTGAAGAAAGTTGATTCATTTGAAATGTAATATTGGAGGAGTGTTCTATGGATACCATGGACTGCCAGAAGACAAATAAGTGGGTTTTACATAAAATCAAGCCTGAACTCTCCCTAGAAGACCAAACTGAGGCTCTCGTGCTTTGGTCACATTATGAGAAGACAAGAATCACTGGAGAAGACAATAATGCTAGGAAAAGCTGAAGACAGGAGGAAAAGAGGAAGACTTAACATGAGATAGGTTGACTCAATAAAGGAAGCCATGGCCCTCATTTTGCAAGTCCTATGCAAGGCTGTTAACGATAGGACGTTTTGGAGGTCATTAATTCATAGGGTCACCTAAGACAGAAGTGACTTGATGGAACTTCACTCTCTCACACTCACATGTACACACAATTAGAGGTTGCACCAAGTTTGTTCTGCAAGCTTTGAATCATATAGTTTGTTAATTTTATATGTCCTGTTAAGTTTATGTCCTGTTTTATTCCAACAGAAAATCAGTTAAAAACAAAGGTGATGAAATTGAAAAAGGAATTAGAGGTATGTTAAAATGTTAACTCAATTTTTATAGTTGATATCAGAAAGAACAGGATAACATTTATGATATTTATATATATACGGCTGTACATTAAATAATTATTTTTGAGCCTTTTGGATGCCTTTATTTAAAACATATCTATGCCACCTTTCTACCAAAATAGAAGAGTGGTTCTTTTTTATGTTATTGGATAAACTTCTCTAATATGACCTGAGATCAGTAAAATTTAATAAGATCCAACTGTGATTCTAAATCCAGGTGATAAATTGCCCATTGAAATCAGTGGTACTTAATCTGCTTTTTATCTATGATGCCATACATCTTAGCTAGACTTCGTTTTTTTGAAGTTGCACTAGTGGTTATTTCTAGTTAGAGTTTTATCATATTCTCAAGGGTATCAAATATATCATCTATAGAATGAAGATAACATAAAAACAGTTTCCTATTGCAAACATGAGAAAATTAATTTAAATTAGTTGTTGACAGAGAAGTCTGCCTCACAGATTTTCCTGCACTTTTGAATTATGCTGGATATAAAGTTGGAGAGGGTGTGATGTATAATTTATCTTATTCATTATTGCAATGTATCTGTGTATATTACAGTAGAAACTCTGGAGTTAAATTAATAGCAGCTGTTCTAATAGTTACACATTGAGATGTTCATCTTATAGACATTTTGGTTCCAATTCAGTGATTGACATGGCAAGACTTAAGTGAACAACAGAACTTTTTGATCTTTTCTACACACTTTGTGCATAAAACTCTGCAAAGGATTTTTTGAGTCTCCATGAATTTTGTCTGATTTGCCATTCTAAAACAATTCAACGTGCATCCTGCTTACTTACCTTGAAGACCAACTAATGAAATATTACTTTAATATCCTTTAAGGCAGCTCAACAATCTACTGGTGGCCGTGATACTCGTTTTTTGCGTGATGAGATTCGTCAGCTGGAAAAACAGCTAGAGCAAAAAGACAGAGAATTGGTAGATATGGAAAAGGAACTAGAGAAAGAGAAAAAAATCAATGAACAGGTAAATGGTGTTTTAACAAGACAGCAATAAAATGGTAAAAATGGGAGATGGAGAACTATGTTGGGGAAAAACTAGTTTTGAGGATAGCAAACAACATAACAAGAATTTTTCATAGGACTTAGAGAAATATATATTTTTTTAAATTATAGTAGGGATCTGCATCAGCTTTCTAGTGTACACAAACTGCAGAATGGGAATGCCGTCAAAGCAGTTTACTGTAACTACAGTGCATCGCGAAAATTCAATTTGTACTCTGCTTTAATGTTTTCTATGATACAAACTGAAATTAAAGCAATTACAAAACTGTTGTACAGTTCCAAAATAAAGTGAAAGAGAAGGTCTCACACTTAACTAGTTTCTTGCAGAACAATCCTATGCAGAGTTACTCCAGTCTATGTGCATTGAAGTCAGTAGGCTTAGACTGGAATATTTCTGCATATTATTGTACTTGTACCTCAAGAAGTGAGCTGTGACTCACGAAAGCTCATACCCTGCCAGAAATTTCATTAGTCTTTAAGGTGCTACTGGACCTTTTCTACTATTATTGCGCTGTTTGTGTATCAGTATTATTTTACTACTGTGTGCTGTAGTTCTTTTATTATGGTTTCTTCTACCAATATGGAATCCTCACTTCATGGTGCATTTAGTTCCCTGATGGAGGTTACCTATTATTGGATCATTTAGCACTACTCATTATTGCTCCTCAGTGACTTTGCAGGGTAGACAATGTCACAACGTTGTTTATTTGAATCTATCTTCCATTTTCAGGAAGCAGAACATCTGCATAAAACCAGACATAATTAAATCTGGTATTTTTTTAGTAAAATAATTACTTTCAAATGTATTATTTATTGTTTGTGTATTGGAAAATGAAGAAAATATGAATGCTCTGTTCAAATTAGAATATAATTGAATATGTATTTGTGATTTAGCTTGCTCTTCGAAGTGAGGATGCAGAAAATGAAAACAGCAAGTTGAAAAGAGAGGTTAGTAAAGCATAACAGAATCAATGTATGTATAATACTTGGATGGATTATGCCAAACTGCTGTTTGGCACTCGATGCACAATCCTTGGGATTATGTGTTTTCTTCTTCCCTTTCATGCTGCAATTTAGTTATTGCTTCCATTAAAACCTGGTTTGGAGGGCAATTTCAAGCCATAGTTTGCTCAATATCCTTACACTAAAGCAAAGTCATTAAATTGCAGTGTGAGATGGGGGAGAGGAATGTCTGAGGTTTGGTCTTCAATCTGAACCAAGCCATTTGTACATGAGAGAGAGCCCTCAAGAATTGTAAATATTTAAATGTTTTTGGCAAGCTGCTGTTCTTCTTTTTTGTTCATATATTTATATGATAATTTGCTTTCTCAATTGTTTTGTATTTCTCTAGGTGTGTGCTATCCCAAGCATGCTTACTGTGTCCTGTTACTTTTTTGCTGTGCTTTTACTGTGGCTCAGTTTGTAGAGCATCTGCTTGGCATGCAGAAGGTCCCAGGTTCAAACCCCGGCATCTCCAGTTAAAAGGGACTAGGCAAGTAGGTGATGTGAAAGACCTCTGCCTGAGATCCTGGAAAGCCACTGCCGGTCTGAGCAGACAATACTGACTTTGATAGACCCAGGGTCTGATTCAGTATAAGTCAGCTTCATGTGTTCATGTGTTCCTTGACACATGCATCCCAGTAGTATTTTCCTGTAAGTGAGTGTAGCGCCCTCTGGGGGCAGTGGAACATCATACTTGGAGGCCATGGGGTCTTGGCATCACGAGCCCAGACACTGTTTTTTTATGCCAGTTACTTTGTTTATCAATACAGACCCCTGAATGTGTGGTTCACTTCACCCACCTCATGGTCACACTGTGGTGTTTTATGCATGGCTGTCCATGCATAAAAGACATATGTCACACAAGAGTCATGATGCTGCAACCTGCCTCCTACTTCTGTCTTCTTCTTCTCCTACCAGTCTCCTCCCATTTTCCCTTCTTTCCTTTTTATAGCCTGAAGTTCACACCTTGAGTTAAGCCCCACCCTCTTCTCCTCTGTTCCTTGCCCTGTCTCAGAGCCTGGGCTCTAAGCCATTGTGCTTCCACCCAGGCTTTCTTTCTGCTGCCACACCCTTTGAGCTTTCCTGGGCCAGACTGCAAAGGCTACCCTTGATCCCAACCAGCTCCACCCAGGTGAGTCTTACTGCAGGGCCCAAGGGTCTGTCTAGCCCTGCCAGGCAGTTTGTTTCTGGGTAAACTGCCACAGTGAGGATGATTAATTAATTTGACCCAGTGCATGGGTTGAGTTCCAGTGTAAGAGGAAAGCTGGTCCTTGTAGCACAGGGGACCTTAACCCTAAGGCCTGGCCCTCTGTAGCAGCATAAGAACTTCTAATGGAATGTCAATATACTTGCTGTTTTTTGCACAGCATTACTGCTTCTTCCTGTTAAAAAGCTTGTGTGTGTGTGTGTGTTAAGTGTCGTCAAGTCGCTTCCAACTCATGGTGACCCTATGAATCAATGTCCTCCAAAATGTCCTATCTTTGACAGCCTTGCTCAGATCTTGCAAATTCAGGGCTGTGGCTTCCTTTATTGAGTCAATCCATCTCTTATTGGGTCTTCTCTTTTCCTGCTGCCTTCAACTTTTCCTAGCATGACTGTCTTTTCTAGTGACTCTTGTCTTCTCATAACGTGACCAAAATACGATAGCCTCAGTTTAGTTTAAAAGCATACTTTCCTTTTAAACTTTCCTACTAAGTTACAATTTTTTTTTCTGATTTTCTTATTTTGCTCTATTTCCTTTGAAGAAGAAGCGAATGAAGAAAAAGGTGAGATTTCAAGCTGGTTAGCAGATCGTAGGAGTACTAATAATATTTGTGTGCTGTCAGCTTGTCCTGAGAATGTAGATGAAATATTAAATTCTTTGTTACAATTCTGGACTTCATGCATGTAGAATTTTCACGCTCTGATTTCTCCTCTCTCTGTCTCTCACTCATTCTTTTTTTTCTGTGCAGAATGAGCAACTTCGTCAAGATGTAATTGATTATCAGAGACAAATAGATTCACAAAAAGAAACGCTCATTTCACGAAGGGGAGACGATTCTGATTACAGGTCGCAGTTATCCAAGAAAAACTTGGAGCTTGTACAATATCTAGATGAAATTCAGGTAAATGTTCAATCGTTGCATTACAGTGTCTTATCAGGTGTGGAGTATATCTCCGAGCCAATCCTCCATCCTTTGTGACCCAGGCTGGATGGATGCAAGTGACAAGTGCTAGCATATCTCTCTTGCTCTTCTCCCCCTGCCATTGCTCTAATGCAGTGTGAGGGCAGCATTATGCACAGCACTGGATCTGTGTTGGTTTTAGGGGTCTGAGCAGGAGATGGCTCATTGTGCTCTCCCTTCAAATGTCAGTGGGCTGTAAACACCCTGCCCTCCTCAGCTGAGGCCGCAGTGCAAGCCTCTCCGCCAGCGTGGTGTAGTGGTTAAGAGCAGTGGTTTGGAGTGGTGGACTCTGATCTGAAGAACCAGGTTTGATTCCCAACTCCACATGAGTGGCAGAGGCTAATCTGGTGAACTGGATTTGTTTCCCCACTCCTACACATGAAGCCAGCTGGGTGACCTTGGGCTAGTCACACTCTCTCAGCCCCACCTACCTCACAGAGTGTCTGTTGTAAGGAGGGGAAGGTAAGGTGATTGTGAGCCTGTTTGATTCTTCCTTAAGTGGTAGAGAAAGCTAGCATATAAAAACCAACTCTTCTTCCTCTCCTGGTTTGGCTCCATTGGGAGCCTCTTTTGGCTAGAAGAATAATGGATTTAGTGAGGCGATCTGGTACAGGTATGTGGGTATGTCTCTGTTTTGTTCACATAAGAGAATTGCCATACATTCAAAGTGATGTGAAAGCTGGACATAGCCTTTTCAAAATGTTATTGTGGTGGAACAGTTTGGAGAAAAAATGCAGGGAACAGCAGTTGCTGCAGTATACTTATACTACTGTTTGGGATTGTGTGCGATAGTTTAATTGGCATCAGCTTGTCTAATTGGCATCAGCCCATTTTGCTCTTTGTGTGTGCATGTGGGGAGGAGGAGAGTGCGAATTCCAGTGGTGCCATTGAAAACAGAGTTTCACTGTAGTAGTGGGCTAATTTTTAGTGGCTTGCGTTATGCTGTGATGCTTGTGTACTTTGAATTAAAATGATGATCAAACTTTACAACAGAATTGTCCTCTGTTGATAATTGTCAGAACCAACCACAGCTCTGTTTGATCAGTTTAAAAAATATTTTGCATAAACATTCATGTCTTAAAATGTTCTACTTTTTTAAATATGCAGAGTTTGACTGAAGCTAATGAAAAAATAGAGGTTCAAAATCAAGAAATGAGGAAGAATCTAGAAGAATCGGTGCAGGAAATGGAGAAGATGACCGACGAGTATAGTAAAATGAAACTTATTGTGCAGCAGTCAGACATGGTTATGGACCAACTAAGGAAAGAAAAGGAACAATATAAGCTGCAGGTAAGAAGTCATGTTGCCTTCCCCTATGTCTACCATCAGGATAGTGCCAGTAGGCCATCTGGCAGGGGTAAAGGTGCATATAAGATTTTGTTCAGTATTATTTAAAAGTAAACTGTTCAAGGATAATCTAGATCAGGTATGTCAAACTCAATTGTTACGCGGGCCGGATATGACATAAGTGTCGCTTGGTTGGGACGGGCAATGACTTGCCGGCCCAGATCAAGAGTAGCGGGGGGGTGGGCGTGTAGCTGCCTTGGCTGGCTCACGGACCGGATAAGAGCTCTCAAGGGGTAGGATCTGGCCCTCATGGAATATGGAAGCCTTATGTTTGACACCCCTGATCTAGATGGCATGGGCATGGCCATTGCTAGCAAAAATTTCCTTGCTAATGCATCTAGAGTACACCCTTTATGTCGTCTGCATAGTGCGTATTCCAGTTAATCATAATTAAATGCCTTCTTTGTAGGTGCATGAGCTAGCAGAGCAGCTCAAGGCAAAGAATGAAGAGGATGATCCTCTTATGGCAGCTGTAAATGAAAAAGTGGAAGAATGGAAGGTGCGTGGCATGATTTATATTGGCTGACAGTTACAAATTGTGTGTGTGTAAGACTGTTGACCACTTATTCCTGTTTCACAGGGGATGTTGGCTTCCAAAGATGATGAAATCGCTGAGTATCAGCAAATGTTGTGGACTCTGAAAGAGAAGCTGAAAATGGCGCAGCTTGATGCTGACAAGAGCAGTGTTATGGCACTTCAGCAGGTATTGTGTGCTGATCAGTAAGCAAGTAACTAACCAGGAATACATGCAGTATTAGTGTTATTTGGTCACAAAGTCCTGTGAAGTGAATACTCAGTCTGTATTCTCACACTATGGAAGCCAGTTATAGAGATTACATGTCCAGCTATTTTAACATCAGTATCATTTATAAATTTTGAATGTGTTTGCAGTCTACAAATGATTTTATAATTTTTACTCATCTTGAAAACTTTGTGAAGGAATTAGCTGTCTCATTTTCAGAGGGTAGCCTTGTTGGTCTGAAGTAGAACAGCCAGATTCAAGTCCAGTAGCATGTTAGAGACCAGCAAGATTTTCAGGGTATAAGCTTTTGAGGGTCAAAGCTCACTTCTTCAGGTAGTATCTGACAAAGGGAGCTTAGACTCTCAAAAGCAAATATGCTGAAAATCTTGTTGGTCTCTAAGATGCTACTCTATTGTCTAGCTGTATTGTCACCAAAAGTGTAACACTTCTAGCACTTTTAGTATCTGTCGTCATCTTGGTAATCTCAGGAAATTTGTTCTGGAGCATCCCACTTTGCAATTTTAATGGGAAAGCAATGTGTATGTGCAGTGTTTCCATTAAAAACTATAACATGGACAAGAGCTCTAGTCTAACAGATAGTCCCTGTTTGTGGCTACTACTAACCCCCTCCCCGAGTCTTGTCATGTATGTAGAAACTTGGAGAAAGGGGTATTCTCTTTTGCCCTCAGATTGGATATTTGCAGAAGATAAAATGCAGTATTTTGTGCAGAAGTCCTATGGGAAGGGGGAAAGACTGGTCTTTCATCTCTGTCAATTGCAATGAACTAGGAGGAAACCA
Source organism: Euleptes europaea (assembly GCF_029931775.1). Lineage (NCBI taxonomy): Eukaryota > Metazoa > Chordata > Lepidosauria > Squamata > Sphaerodactylidae > Euleptes > Euleptes europaea. Next base: position 80,631,837 of record NC_079314.1, on the reverse strand, counting down.
GGGATGTTTTCTTATTGCCTTTTTCTGAGTACTGTGCAGCTCTTGGAAAATGCCATGGCAAACTGACTCCTCAATTGTTCTGTTGTGTGGTCACAACACCACAACACGATAGGACGTTTTGGAGCACATTGATTCGTAAGGTCGCCATGAGTCGGAAACGACTTGACGGCACTTAACACACACACACACAATTGCATTGTTCTGAGCCTGGCCGTTGGCTGGGGAGGGCAGGGTATAAATTAAATACATAAAATTCTAAACTGACTAACATTTCATCATCTGAAAACATCATTTGAGTGTGTTTGCCTGACTCTTACAATGCACTCTTACATCTTCACCAAGATCCCGTGCATGCTATGTGCTGTTGCACTCTTGTCTGATCCTTACTCCACCATTCCAGTATTCCTCTTGGGCTCAAACATATCTCCCTGTTCCAGATCCCTTCATTTCGGTTTGAAAATTAAAAATAAAGGGGGTTTAAATTCCCCCAAAATAAAAAGGGCTCTCTGCGCAAGCACAGAGCTGCTGGCGGGGGGAGCCTCCACACAACTGCCTGAACTGCTCTGGGTGAGCCGCCGAGAGCGGAGCTGTGGGGTGGAAAAGCTTGTCATGCCTGCCCAGGCTGCTCTGGGTGAGCTGCCAAGAGTGGTGCGGTGGGAGGGGGGTACAGAGAAAGGGGATGGGGAGGAAGCAAGGAGGGGCAAAATGGGATGGCAGCTTCCGCAAATTTCTTGCAGGTCCCCACTTGTATGCTCTAATATCCAAGTCAGCCAGGGCTGTTTTGGCCTTTGAGGGAGGACTCATTGGGCTATGCCTGGCAGCAACTACTGGAGGACTCATTGGGCTATGCCTGGCAGCAACCACTGGCTGACTGGATACCATCCAACTGCATGAGTCACCTAGGCCTGGCTGCTTGCTACTGTTCAGCAACTACCACTCTTATTAAAGCCAGTATGGTGTAGAGGTTAGAGCTTCAGAGTAGAGCCTGGGAGACCTGGGTTTAAATCACCAGTCTGCCATGGAAGCTCACTAGGTGGTGATCGGCCCATCACACGCTTTCAGCCTAACATACCTCACAGGGTTGTTGTGCGGACAGAAAGGAAGTGAGAGAGGAGAATGATGTAAGTTGCTTTGGTCCTTGCTGTGGAGAATGGCGGGGTATAAATATAGCTGAAGTTGGGAGGCAGATAAAAGACAGGTTGGTGGATGGCTGAGAAGGAGAGAATGAAGCAGGAGGAGGGGAGAGGATATGGGGGTTGCCAGAAGGAGAGAAGGGAAATATGTGGGGAGGGGGATATAGGGGAAAGTGATATGCCTTCCCCCCGACAAGTTCTTGAGGGTTCACTGCCATGCAAGTGGGCCTGTCCCAGTGACTGGCACCACCCAACTAGGGCATAGCTTTCCTAGACAGGGGCTGCTAGGGGCGGGGAGGCTACGGGGAAGATAAAGGTAGGTTGGCTGTTGATGGGAAGGAGAGAAGGAAGCAGAAGGAGAGATGTTATGGGGTCATTCAGGGAAGGAAATAATGGAGGAGGGGGAAATGAGATCCACCCCGCAAGTCATTGCAGGTTCCCACTTGTCCTACTGAGTCCCTTAATGCATGATTTCCTGCAGCACTATCCTCGTTCCATTTCTTGACTTATGCAGAACTTCCATACACTCAGTTAGAAAATGTGAACCAGCTTAAAGACAACTGCATCAAGGAGATACCAGTTGAAAAGGTACAGATTGGATTAGATATTACTTAACAATACTTTTCAAAATCGCAATGATCCAAGCAGTTTCCCAACAGCTAAAGGGTACTTTCACAGGATGGGTGGGGGTCCATCAGTTCCCCACACAAGCACACTGCAGATCCTTGCTGCTTTGGGTTCTCCCACCCGTAGGGACAAGTGGAAGGGATGTTGGGATTCAGCAGGAAGGGGACGTTCCCCAGTGTAGCGCCAGTCTAGCTCAGGACCTGTAGCCTAGGCTAGCGTAGGTCCTTAAGCAAGCTTCTCCTACAGTACCCTCTTCCAATAGTGAGAACAAGAACTTTTTGTTCTGCTGTGATTGTCCTCACTGAAGTTTGTTTGGCCCCTTCATTTGTTTTCAGGGGGCAATGTAAAACTAAGTTTTTGGAGGTGTGTGAGGATACTATTGTGTGGTGTGAGTAACTGTGGCTCTTGCAGCTTTATAATGAGTTGTTATACATGTGGCTCCTGAGAGCACCCAGGGTTCTTCTGTTTGAAAAAGATACGAGGCAGTTCGTCTAGAATACAAATGATACTGCAAAATGTAGCTGTACATGTCATCCAGCTTTGAAGGCAGCTGTTTTGTTGCACAGGCTTGCAAAATGTATTATTTTTACTTTTCTGTTTTATTTTTCTGCTGCTTGCCTTTGGTTATCCTTCTAGATAATATCTGAACTCTATGTTGTAAGTACTTTTATTTTTATTGTTCTTTCTGTATTTGTAGTAAGCCATGTGTGGTGTTAATGAAGTATAGAATTATACTTTTTTTGCTGCAGGGCGTGCAAGAGCGAGACGCTCACATTAAACTGCTCAGTGAGCAAGTGGAAGAGTATACAATGGAGATGGAAAAGAATACTTTGATTATTGAAGACCTGAAGAGAGAGCTCCAAAAAGATAAAGGCAATTTGGCTTTTTATGTTTCCTACAATATTAGGCAGATGAAAGTAAAATGTATAATTAGATTTTAAATCAGAGTTTAAAGTTGGTAAAGATAAATGTTTGCTTAATATGAACTATGGCTAACATCTGTGCCAGTGGAACCTTTAGCCATGAATAATATAATATAGGGAATTCTGTGGTGGGAAAGTTGAAACCCATCGGCTGTGATCCCGTCTCAGTTGAACGCATTTGTCTGCACCATCCAGAAGGATACGTCCTGTAGCTCTTTTAAAGATCTAATTATCTTGCTTTTCTATGAGAGGCCTTCTGCTGCATTTCTGAACATATGTCATAGTGTATGAGCTTTCCTAACAGAAGGCATTGTGAAGTTTCTTTAAACATGAATAACAGGAAATTTCTTAAGTATTTTGGTTGTATTTTTAGGTCTGCCATCATTTACTCCAAAGGACTCTGTTGGAGAAATGCAAGAAAAACTATATATGCTGGAACAGAAAACTAAAGAAGCTGAGAGAGTAGCCGAGCTTGCAGAAATGGATGCAAGGGAGAAGGATAAAGAACTTATTGAGACTCTGAAGAGAACGAGGGATTATGAAACGGTATATAATTTTATTTTGCATAAGCTTCTACATTTCATATACTGTGCTTAAACTGGTCATGTGTATTTAGATATATGCCCTAATATTGTAGGGTAATATTGTAAAGAGCTCTTGGTTATCTAGTGGCCTTTATTTAGATAATTTAGATAATGTGCCCTAATATTGTAGGGTAATATTGTAAAGAGCTCTTGGTTATCTAGTGGCCTTTCCCTCATCTCCCTCCCATGTTGGATTTTATGATGATTATGGAAACAAACTAATATTCTGAAGGCTGGAAACTATTTAATGGGCTGTTATCATGGGACAAGTGCTGAAGATAAATTCAGTGTTGTAAGATTTATTCCTTTATAAGGCTTTCGCCCTCTTTTTTTTTAAGGGTATATATGGTCTGGAAGATGCAGTTGCTGAAATAAAAGATTTAAAAAAGCAAATTAGAGTAAGAGATCGTGAGATTGAAACATTAATTAAAGAAGTCAACAAACTTGAACTCAAAATCAATGATTTTCTTGATGAAAATGAAGATCTTAGGGAACGACTAGGTATGTATCCCATTAATTTTGCAGATGTTTGATTGAACTATCACACTGAAATAGCTCTCTTAACTGGATTTAGCTAGCTGTTCTTATTTTATCCCTTTAAAAAGAGTTTCCTTAGTAGGCTTGAAATGTAGGCTGATCCCACCCAAGTCTATACCATACACTAGGCTGATCCCACCCAAGTCTATACCATACACTATGGAGAGACCAAGTTTAGCAGAGCACAGTTAAGTGCTGATGTTCACAAATTACTTCTGAAGCAGTTTCCTGCAGCACCACACAAGTCAGAGAAAACTGAAATGGTCTCCAATATAGTAAGAGGAGCTAGATCTAGAAAGAGAAATGGAAATGGAAATGCCTTTACAAACCTTTGAGGTAATGAAGAGGCTTGTTAGTTTCAGTCTTTGTTTCTATTTGAGATCTTCCAAAGGGCAGCAATTTCCTGAGGTCGTCTTACTTTGCTGCAGTTGCTAATTAAGTGCGGGTGCCATGGCACTTCCATAAAGCATGTTTTCCTGCATTTTCCTTGTCCTGGTCCCCTATGGCAGCCACCATGTCACTAGGGGTTGCAGAGATGTTTTTTTTTAAATTGGCAATTGCTATATTGGTTTTGATCCACCATGTTGTTTTCATGACAGAAAATATTTATTTTGCCTTTTTCCCACATAAAGGGGGCAGGGAGAGGATGGGTATAAGTACTTCTTAATAAGTGGGTTATATTGCCACTGCTGAGGGCGTATGGAGACCCATTTCTTTACCTACCATCGCTGGGAAGAATTTGGAGGTGTTAATAGTGCAAGCTCAAAAGAACAGATTGTGACCTGCAGTCTGGAGCTTGTAGAAGGTAGCAAGAAAGTTGACTTCTGTGTCTGTAGAAGATGGATTATAGGTCAGCGTAGAAGGTTCCAGGCTCAATCCTTAGCATTTTCCATTAAATGGCCCATAAATAATGGTGTTTGCACATCATGGAGAGCTCCTCCTTGTTGGAGTAGATGGTACTGGGCAGGATAGATCAGTGGTTTGATCTGTAAGGCAGTTTTATGAGTTCATATCCTGCATGTGTGGATGGTTTAGGTATTTCCTGGATGTAAACAAAAGAGTCAATATGGAAGAGCCAGGAGTTCTCCTGCTCTCCTCTAAATCCCTCAGCCTGCCATCCAAATGGAATTTTCCTAGTTAAATATATACACGATAAGTGCTTTTATTTTATTTATTATGTTTCAGGTCTTGATCCAAAGACAATGATTGATTTAGATGAATTTAAACACAGCAAAGTACTAAAACAGCAGCAGTATAAGGCTGAGAACCAAGTCCTACTGAAAGAGGTAAGTGAAACATTTCATACTGTTTTCTATAAAATGAAGCTCTGCAGAGAAGCAACCAACACTGAAATACATTGCAGATTGAAAGGCTAGAAGAAGAAAGAGTTTCCTTGAAACAACAAATTCGTAAACTGGCTCAGGAGAAAGGAAGAAGAGCTGCAACTTTAGGTAGGTTGGCTTTATTGCTTTTGGAGTAGCTTTTTAAAGTTTGTTGAGTGCTTTGCAACAAACAATTGAAGTTTCTGGAACAGTAGCCTTATTAATTTCTTTCATCCTTTGATTCCTCTGGGAAAAGGAGAAAACTCTTTTGGTGTAATTGAATATTAAACAAGATAAACAATCTTTCACAAATGTATCTGATTTTGTTGTGAATCCAGTGTGTTTTCTTTTATAACAGATCTAGAAATACCGTATATACTCGCGTATAAGCCGAGTTTTTCAGCCCAAAAAAAGGGCTGAAAAAAGCCAACTCGGCTTATACGCGGGTCAATACGGTAGGGTAGGGGAGGGGGGAGGAGGGAGGAGGAAAACTTACCATTGCCGCCATCCTTCGCTGCCGGCCCGCTCGCCTTCCCGCGGCCTGGGAGCGGCCAGCGGGGCCTGCCTGGGAGCAGGCAGGCCCCCCCGCCGCCCCCCCCGCCGCCCCCCCCGCCTGGGAGCAGGCAGGCCTCGCGGCCCCCCCCACACACCCCGCCGCCTCGCCGCCGCCGGCCCGCTTGCCTGGGAGCGCCCAGTAGGGCCTGCATGGGAGCAGGCAGCCCCCCCCGCCACCCACCCCGCCGCCCCCCCCGCCGCCCCCTCCGCCGCCGCCCCGCTCGCCTGGGAGCGGCCAGCGGGGTCTGCCTGCTCCACCGCCTCCCCGCTCGCCTTCCTGCGGCCTGGGAGCGGCCAGCGGGGCCTGCGGGTCAATAAGAAATTCCCTTTTCTGGCCTCAAGTTTGGGGGGGTCGGCTTATACTCGGGTCGGCTTATACCCGAGTATATACGGTACTGTGGTAGAATTTTCCTGGAAAATATGCAAAATGGTGGATCCAGTACTAAATATGGGCTAACTTTTTTCTGCCACTGAATTGTTCTTCTGTTTAGAGGACTTTGCCCTCCTCTTGATAATCTGCTTTCCTGTGATTCTAAACTAGGGTTGGATTCTGATGATCTACAGCTTATTGATAGCTTCTCTGAAGAGCTGAAGACAAAAAGGGGGAAATCTGACTTTATGAGTACAGTTGATGTTGATGAGGTGAAAGCAAAGGTAAAGGCCCATATTGCTTCCCTTCCTTGTAGATTTCCTTTTGATTTTTTAAAAAGTGGGAGTACCATTGAAGTGGTTTTGTATAAAGCATTATATAAAACAGAATACTAGCTGCAGTAAGAGGTTAATGAGCACAAACAGATTTTGTTGCATCTGTGCAAACTGGAGATTGCTTCCCCCCTCACAAATAGGGATTTTAAGTTGGATTTAAACAAGAGGATTTGTCCAGGTGGTTGCATTTGTACATCACAGAATACTAGAACTTAATTCAAGGTATCCCAAACCTAGCAATCTTAATTGTGCTCATGTGCCAGGTAGGAGGGAGAAGTGAGGGAAACATCCTCTGAGATACATACAAAGGTAAAAGGTAAAGGTAATCCCTTGTGCAAGCAACAGGTCATTCCTGACCCTTGGGGTGATATCACAACCTGCCATTTACTAGGCAGACTATGTTTATGGGGTGGTTTGCCATTGCCTTCCCCAGTCATCTACACTTTACCCCCAGCAAGCTGGGTATTCATTTTACGATCCTCAGCAGGATGGAAGGCTGAGTCAACCTTGAGCCGGCTACCTGAAATTGACTTCCATCGGTATCAAACTCAGGTCATGAGCAGAGCTTTGACTGCAGTACTGCAACTTACCGCTCTGCGCCCCAGGGCTCCTTTTTCATACAAAGACAGGATAATCTTTCAGCAGAAAGAAAGTATGTTTTCCTTTTGTGCTTTACACAAACCACTGTACTATAACAGCAGTTCAACAAACGGTGCTGAGAAGTCTGCTTAGGCTACAGTTTCATGAACATTTACCTGGGATTAACCTCACTGAAGACATTGGGAAGTACTTCTGAGTAAACATGCACTATTGTACAAATCAAGCTACTCATAATAGGGCCAGAGACTGTTAAAGTACATCTTTTGTGTTACTGTCTGAATTAAGATGCAGAGAAGAACAGGAAGGTTTCAAAGATTATAAGCTCTGGAAGAATGAATGTGTCTCTTTTTATGCCAGTTTGATTCAGTGCAGAGATCTAAGGGAAGGATAATGGTGGTGGTTCCAAAGCTTTCACAGTCAATGCATTGTACATATCACCAGAGCTACAGGTCATGAAGCACAAATTTGCATAGAATCAGTAATGATGAGTCAGAACTAAGAGTAGATGCCCAGAGTTAATATTTCCTATGCAAACCAACCAAAGGCCTAGTGGTTGGCCAATGTGTGACCAGACTGCTGGACTTGATGGGCCTTGGTCTGATCCAGCATGGCTTTTCTTATGTTCTTAAAGTACACTTGATCCAAAGGCAGGAAAGGCAGCTGAATGGAACTGAACACCCTTCTCCAGTCCATATGCCAAAACACTGGCTTCCAAAATTGCCTCTAGACAATAAGGTAGTCTTCCTCTTTCTGTTGAAAAGCAGGTGTCATCCTATATATTGCAGAAGGTCCTGCTGAGCGTTGAGGAGGACAACTCTGAAATGAAGTTAGCAGATTTGAGAACTGATTGGCCGGTCATGGGCAAAGACCAGATATATTTTCCAGAATCGTGGCTTGTAGAATGCTTGGAAAGAGAACTTGATTGTGACCAGCCAGTGAATGCATTTCAGATAGATCCAGTTGAGAATCTCCTAAGAAAGCTGAGGAATGAATTAATTTTGCTTAGGTCAGAGGTGAGGAGCTTTCAGTGCTTGAATTTACAGTTAGAATTATGATATGTGCATAGTTTAGAATAAGTATCTGATTATATACACACTATATACTAAGTTAAAGACGTAAGAAAACTTCTGAAAGGTGAACCAATTAGTTATCATAGCTTGATATTGAGATTAGCTGGGTGGGCCTATAAATGTTTAGGAATGGGCATACTGCCACCAACCTTGGTGCATCTTAATAAAATAGTTGCTTAGTGGAGCAGGCAAGGTGCTGACAATGTCACGGAGATAATCTACAACTTACGCTTTTGCTGGTGGGTTGTAAGGCATATATAACATTAAAGCTTCCATGTTGAAAATGCCTCTAAGGGAATGAACCATGCTAATTACTGCTTGTTCTTTAGAATGAGCAGATCATGACAATGTTGTTGGCTAAGAATGCACTGAATAATAATATCAAGTTAGCATCTGAAAGATTGAGGAGCCAGGAGTTTAAGGTAGTTTGAGTTTCCCCCCCAAAGGTATCTGAGATGAAAGCGCTCGTTAATGTGATTAGATTTAATATTGTGGGACTTGTGTTGTTTATTTAACCTTTATTGTAAAACTAGTTTATGTACTGTTCTTTAGAAAATGTTCAGTTTTAAACAATCAGAAATGGACCACATATCTATGATTATCATTTCTTTAGTTCCTCCTCTGTTAATTTTTATAAAAAGCCTTAGAAATTTCTGGGAATACTTTTTTATGGGCTATCCATTTTTGTTGACAGAACAACTACCTTGCCAAAGAATTAAATGAACGAGAGAAAGACTTGGAACAAAACAGGACAATAATAGCCAAGTTTCAATCCAAATGTAAGCAGAAATTAATGGTATTATCTAAAGAGATGCAATGGTTTATGGATAACAAAAATTAAATATGATATTGCTTAAATATTTAAATATTACTCCTCATATTTTTGGACTTGCCATTTAGTCATTAGTAAAACACTTGGTGTCAAAGAGTCAGTTATGTATAGTTATTATGAAACAATTAAACTCACTTAAAAATTGCAGTGATTGCAGTAAATTGTAACAACCATAGGTAAGATTTCTATCATTGTGAACAGTTTTCCTCTGACTTTTATGTTGGAACACAAGAGTAAGCGTATATTGGTTCTTGTAGGTTATCCGGGCTGTGTGACCATGGTCTTGGTATTTTCTTTCCTGACGTTTCGCCAGCAGCTGTGGCAGGCCTCTTCAGAGGAGTAACACTGAAGGACAGTGTCTCTCAGTGTCAAGTATGTAGGAAGAGTAATATATAGTCAGAAAGGGGTTGGGTTTGAGCTGAGTCATTGTCCTGCAAAAAGTATCAAAGGTAATGTGCTAAAGGGGTTGGGTTTGAGCTGAGTCATTGTCCTGCAAAAAGTATCAAGATAATGTGCTAATGAGGGTGTGGTATGTTAATATGGAACCATTGTTTCCTGAAGTGATCGGTTAATATGTGAAATCCAAAACTACCACATGGCTATTGTGGACTGTAGTCTTTGTTAGTCTGGAGGTTTTCAGGACAGGAAGCCAAGCCTTATTCATTCTTAAACTCTCTTCTTTTCTGTTAAAGTTGTGCTGATGTTTATGAATTTCAATGGCTTCTCTGTGCAATCTGACAAAATAGTTGGTAGAATTGTCCAGTCTTTCAGTGTCTTGGAATAAGACCCTATGTCCTGTTTGTGTCAGTCCATGTTCAGCCACTGCTGATTTCTCAGGTTGGCCAAGTCTGCAGTATCTTTCATGTTCTTTTATCCTTGTTTGTATGCTGCATTGTGTGGTCCCGATGTAAACTTGTCCACAACTGCAAGGTATACGATATACTCCTGCAGAGGTGAGGGGGTCTCTTTTGTCTTTTGCTGATCATAGCATCTGTTGTATTTTCTTGGTGGGATTAAACACTGTTTGTAGGTTGTTTTTTCAAAAGTTTCTCCATCCTATCAGTGACTCCTTTAATAAATGGCAAGAATACCTTTCCTATGGGAGACTGTTTTTCCTGAGTTTTCTGATTTTTGTTTGGTTTAATGGCCCTTCTTATTTCATTTCTGGAATAGCCATTTGCTAGCAGTGTGTGATCTAGATGATTAATTTCTTCCTTGAGAAACTGTGGTTCACAGATCCGTCTTGCACGGTCCATTAATGTTTTGATTATTCCTCTTTTCTGTCGGGGGTGGTGGTTGGAGTTTTTGTGTAAGTAGCGATCTGTGTGAGTTGGTTTCCGGTAGACCTTGTGACCTAACTGAAAGTTTGTTTTATGGATGACAAGGGTATCAAGAAATGGGAGTTTACCCTCAATTTCCTTTTCCATGGTAAACTGAATGTTTGGATGGATATTAACATACCACACCCTCATTAGCACATTGTCTTGATACTTACAGGACAATGATTAGCACATTACCTTTAATACTTTTTGCAGGACAATGATTCAGCTCAAACCCAACCCCTTTCTGACTATATATTACTCTTCCTACACACTTGACACTGAGAGACACTGTCCTTCAGTGTTACTCCTCTGAAGATGCCTGCCACAGCTGCTGGCGAAACGTCAGGAAAGAAAATACCAAGACCATGGTCACACAGCCCGGATAACCTACAAGAACCAATGAACTCTGACCATGAAAGCCTTCGACAATAGTAAGCATATAGTTTCAGTTAAAAAAAAAAAAAAAAAAAGCTAAGTAACAGTAATTGTTCATGGGCAAATAATAAGCAGTGAATTTTAATTGTCAGTATTTGATTTTAATTGACTGAGTTCCAGTTTTGCATTTATGTTTCCATTTTAGCTAGAATTCCTTAACTTTTAAAATTCCTTCTGTAAGAATTGTTTTGAATGCACAGGTCAGGCCTGATTCTGATACAGGCTTGCACTTAAGAAGCACTAAGCATCTACTTAACTTTCATAAAGATAGCCAGAGGTACACCTCAGTAACATTTCAGGTTCATTGTGGGTATAGTGCACAAGTAAATGCTATTAGAGAATCTCTGCTTCTATTTATTAAAGCATGAGTACTTCAACCTTAACATTGACTAAATCAACAAAACATTATACTATCCATTGTTACACAGTTACTTGAAGAAGAGCAATTATAAAAGTCCATCAAATTTTCTTATCCCCAAAATAAAGCTCTTGATCAATTCAACTTCTCCTGTTTACAGGGTTTTAACATCCTCTCCTAAAAATAACTGTATCACCTGTTAAGGGCACACATTCTTGGCATTCTCTTATACCTTCAAACATCATACAAGGCTATCTATACTTGAAATGTCTTGTTAAAATATTATATAAAAGCTGTTCATCCTTGCGACTTTTTATCTTAACAAAGTCTATACAAAAAGCAATAATTATCAGTTTCTCATACATATGAATATTTTTTGCCCTCAACCAACACACCCATCTTTTAATCCTATCTTTAATTCTGCTAAGCTAGACATTATCAGATGATCTCTGTACCTAAGCCTTAACAAACAGTATCTATTAATACTTGTTAGATATACAAGTCCACATCATTATGTTGCTACTTTGTTTTCTTGCTCCTCTCCCAGGCTATTCCGTTCTGGGTCTCTAAAGTCCCTTTTTGGCATACTCTAGCGGGGAGGCCAGGCTAGCTTTGTTTTGGTGCATGGAGACATCGCCTATGATTTTTTCTGGGGGGGGGGGGTGGTCAGGCCTAGCTACTGTTCCCCTATATTTCTGGCTGTAGTCATGACAGAGTGAACATAGACATTTGAATATGGTGTAAGAAAATCATGTGAATTTGTGTTTATCTTCTCCAAATACATTTGAAATTATAAAATATCAGCCATTGAATTACAGTAAAAGAACTAGTAGACGAAAACAAGCAACTCGAGCAAGGCATGAAAGAAATACTACAAGCCATAAAAGACATGCAGAAAGAGTCAAGCGTGAAAGATGGAGAAACTGCTCTAATAATCCCTAGTCTGGAGCGATTAGTAAATGTAAGTTTTATTTCACTTATTTGATTGTTAAAGGGATTTCATGTTTGTTCTCTTCTGTACAAAATATGATACATGAAGTGTGAAAATACAAATGAAGATGGGCTTGTTGGGGGAGTTATATACTAATATTTATTGGAGAATAATGGTTTAAATTGAGGGGAGCAACATACAGTCCTGAGGAGGACATCAGAATAGTTAAAGGGTGCCTGCAGGCAGTTTTCAGGAGTTATATTGACACTCTTGCCTTTGTTGTTGCAAACTTCAGACTGTAATTGGATGATGTCCCAAGCAGACTTGGAACCTGCAAGACAGCTTGTAAACTGTATTTATTTCTAGAACCATTGTGGTTACTTTAACAGAAACATTTGGAGCTAACAATAGCAAATTGATATAGTGCATTGACTAGGAGACTGGGCTATGAATCAGGAAGTTCTTGTTTTGCATCTTGTTTCATGGGGAGGCATTAGACAACTCGTGCTGAGCTTATCCCATAAGAAACGCTATGGGAAGTGTTAATTGGCCATGGCTGCACCACCATGCAGGTACACAGCTTGTTAGTGGCTAGTGGAAATGGGGGCTGGCAAGTTTCCTCAGCAACCTCTCACAAGTTTCCACTAGTTCTGAGAAGCTGTGTGCCTACATGGGACAGCAGCTGTGGCCACAACAGGCTCATCACTGCCTCCCATTGCCTACTGGTAATGATGCAGCCTTCTCTTCTCCACTCAGTGGCACGCAGGGGAGGAGATCCTCCCTACATACCACTCCACTCCAAATCAATCCAGTCATTAAAACTGCTAAATAGCTGTTTGGAATCTGTCTGTCCTGTAGGCTCTTATCCTGCCTTTTTTTTTTTTTTTTTTTTTTTAGGGGGACAGGGTGGCATATGTTGTTCTCCCTTCCTCTGTTTTATCTTCACTACAATCCATGGCTACCTGGAGAGAGTTACTGGCCCAGATTTGATTCTAGATGTTAGTCCAACACTTTGTTCACTGCGCTACATTGGCTCTGCATTCCCCTTAAAGAAGCAGGGTCATAACTTGTGGGTGCTCTTAGATCCTAATCTGCAGATAGGTCCTCAGGTGTCATCTATAGCATGCAGCAACTTTAGCGAACTACAGCTGACAATTCAGCGGAGGTTCTTCCTTGGACAGTGAGACCTTGCCACAGTTACCTATACTCTAATCCAGGGGTGGGGAAACGTTTTTCCACCAAGGGCCAATTGGATATTTATAACATCATTCGCGGTCCATACAAAATTATCAAGTTAAAAATTAGCCGACCAAGCCCCAAGCAGGCACACAGCCACACAACGGAGTTGCTCCTGCTCCTCATGGTCGGGGCCGGATTCTACAGCTGGCTCCTGCTAACTCTGCCTGCAGGGATGAAATGAGGACACACTGGCTAAGAACTTGCCCCACCCCCGTGCATTTTGACCCTGCCCTTTTTAACCCCTCCATTGTTGCCACTTCCGCCCCCAGCCCTCTTGTAGTACAGAGGGAATACGTTTCTCCACGGCCCGGGTGGGAAAAGGTTAACACAGTCTCTTGGGCGGTCCTAGCAGCTCCATAGCTAATGACTCTTCTGCAAGGGGGGGGGATTCCTTTTCTTAGCAAAACAAACTCACTTGAATAGAGGCTATTCCTGTTTGTGGGAGGGGGCGATCACCAGTCTTAGATCCTTCTGAGCTAGAGATCTGCCAGGACCCACGAAGGGCCAGACCAAATGACTTCAAGGGCCTTAAACGGCCCCCGAGCCTGACATTCCCCACCCTTGCTCTAATCACATTCAGGTTGGATTATTACAATATGCTAAACCTGGGGCTGTCTTTGAAGATTTCAGAAATGTTGCTTGGTCTACAACCCAGGTATTTACAAGGAACACATCTCCCCAAAACCACACTGGCCGCCTATTCAATTCCAAACAAAGGGCTGATTCTTTCCTTTAAAACATTAAATAACCGATGGATTGAGTATCTGAAGGATTGTTTGCTCACATGTGAACCTGTCTGTCAGTTAAAATCTCCTTCAGAGGTTCTCTCTGCCTGCCTTCAGGGACTACTGAAATGGAGGACTACTTTTCACTGTTTGTTTTATTTCACTGGTTTCCTGTTTATCACTGCTTTTTGTTTAAAATGAGGTAAGCTGCCTCATGAACTTTTAGCTGAGGGCATAGGAAATTAAGTCAGCTTCTCTGTAAGTGTTACAACCAGATGTTTGGGAAGGGGTCAGAACATGCAAAAGTACTATATAAAATGCTAAGCAATATTATGATTATTTGCATTTTTAGTCTATATTTGTCATTTAAACCCTTCTTCTGTGATATTCTGTGCTATACCAGTTCTATTAATCTTGCAAATTGTATATTCTGTGCTTGAAAATGCCAGTTAAAAAAAATCAGATCAACGGCACAACATCTTTGACAACTTATAAGAAACTATGTTGTCAGCCTGCGAAAATACAGGTTTACGGAAAGCATTTATTTTCTTGTGAATGAATTATCAACAGGCAATTGAATTAAAGAATACAGAAGGAGTCTTTGATGCCAGCTTGCATTTGAAGGCCCAAGTTGATCAACTTACAGGACGCAATGAAGAACTACGGAAGGAGCTGAGGGAATCTCGAAAAGAGGCAGTCGACTTTTCAAACCAACTAGCCAAAGCAAATGCAAAGGTCAGTAGGGCAACTTGATCTAAGCTTCAAACGTTGCCCTGGTAGTAATGTGAAAGCAAGAACATAAGGGCTGCTATCCAAAGCTTTAGTACGTGAATCACAGTTTGTTGCAAACAATAGTTTAAAGCTCCATCTCCACAGGGGGATGCCTTTCTCTTCAGTTGGGTAAATCTTGCTGATGCATAACGATTACATGGCAGGATTATGGCTGCATGGTGAGACCTGGATAATGAAGTGGCAAGATCCAAGCATTCGCAGGTTGTTTCTGTCTCCCACTGCCTCTGAAGCTGCTCCTGTGCACTGGTTCACACACTACTTCTAAATATTTGTGACGCTTCTAAAGAAACTTTGTGATTTGGCACAGTAAATTGTCTGAAGTGACTTGTTGGATTGTCGTGATGGTGATTTGCCATATACATCATTTTCAGCAGTATGATTCTTTCCCTGTATTGATTCTTTTCTCTTTATTTTCCAGATTGCCAGTCTAGAAAAGGACATTCAATTGCTACAGCAGACAGAAGGGACCAGGATAGTATTCAAAGCAGTAGATCTTCCGGAAGGGATTAGTCCTTCTAGTGCAAACATAGTTAATTCACAGAATGAGTATTTAATACACCTGTTGCAGGTAAATTATTTTAAACTGAACAGTCAATGTATAGGAACACGTGCTCAGCTCTGTGAACATATTGGTTAAATGAGAGAAAATTTCTGTATGCATAGTTTCTTATCCATGACAGTTCAATACTCAGTTATTAGCATTTGATGTCTAACAGGTCAGTAATTAATTTTTGAAACATTATTTAATCATCATAAACAAGCTATGGTATAAGGAGTAGCATCATGCAAGAAATTTAAGGGGAAATGAAATGTAAAGAAACAACAGATAGCTAAAGGTGCAAAAAATCTGATGAACTTTATGCATAATTTAGAAGTTAGTTAAAGCACATTGGCATTTATCCTACCACACAGTTCTGAAGACATAGTGACATTGGAACTGTTGGAGCAGGTGGCAGTGATTTCTGCTGATGTCCTCCTTCCCACTGTATCCCCTCAATCTGCCCCTTCCAGTGTTTCTTGCAGTAGACAGTGAGGATTTCAGGACACACAGTCTGCGTCAGGAGGGAGAAAGAGGGAAGACCACTATTCAGAGTCCATGGATTGTTGCATACTCAGATATCACTCAAATATCATTTTTTTCACCTTGATTATAGCCCCTGGGTATGCATATATAACTATGAGGAAAGAATGCCTTTTCCCTAGATGTGTTTGTACAATGAGATCTATTAAAGGTAAAGGTCCCCCGTGCAAGCACCGGGTCATTCCTGACCCATGGGGTGACGTCACATCCCAACGTTTACTAGGCAGACTTTGTTTATGGGGTGGTTTGCCAGTGCCTTCCCCAGTCATCTTCCCTTTACCCCCAGAAAACTGGGTACTCATTTTACCGACCTCGGAAGGATGGAAGGCTGAGTCAACCTTGAGCCGGCTACCTGAAACAAACTTCCTTTGGGATCGAACTCAGGTCGTGAGCAGAGCTTGGACAGCAGTACTGCAGCTTACTGCTCTGCGCCATGGGGCTCCTATGAGATCTATTACCATCATTTATATTTGAGAAAGGCCATAACATTTGGAAGGCTCACAAGGTTTTTTAATGTTAAAATTGGACTTGAAGTTTAGCTATTTCTTGCACTGCTTTGTTGTTTTGTTCTGGCCAATGGCCATAACAATAAAATGTAATGTTTAGCTATTTCATAAATCTAATCTGAAGTTTATCATTAGGAGCTAGAGAAAAAAGAACAGCTACTCAAGAAATTTGAAGAAGCCGTAGAAGAAAATAAACGAAAATTTGCAGTTATCCGCCACCAGCAAGGTTTGCTATATAAAGAATATCAAAGGTATATTTATTGCTTTTGAAGAGATTTTGCTTTATTAAGATGATAACTGCTTAGGCTAAGTATCTAAAGAAAGGACATGCAGGGCAGAACCATACAAAGCTGAAACTGGGCTTGGGGTTTTTCCCCTTCATAGCAATCATTTGGGGCTTTTCCACATTCTCATTTTCCTTGCTTCAGGGATGGGGTGTCTTTTTTGCACATGTTTTGCTCCCTCTAGTGGTCAATTCAATATTACATTCCATTATGTCTGGCATATCTACCTGCAGATTTCAACTACAGGTTTTTCTGCAGGACAAAAAGCGATGTAATATCTACTTGACCACTAAAGGGAGCAACATGCACGGAGAACAGAACCCTCCCCCCCAAGCAACAGGAGCACACAAGTGAGGAAAATGAGAAGGTGGAAAAGCCTTTGGGTTATAGAAGAGATATATTGCTTTGAATTCGGAGATGCCACTTGGTTCTTCTGGTAGTTGAAAGAAGATAGTTTCCAACTGTTTTGTAGTTTCTCTACTTTATGTATGTGTCCCTTTTTCCAAATCCCAGCCTTAAGCTTAAATACCACAACATTATTTTAAGATATTTAATGGTTGTCAAGTGTGGTCATGCAGTCCTCCTTAGAGTTATAAAATGTGTTCCATGTTTTTCCTTTGTTAGACATTTATGCAGTTTATGATGTGGTAAGTTTTTAAGAACTTGGAGAAAAGGATTAACTGTGTGATATAGTCTGCTTATAGCAGCCTGAATAGCCCAGCTCAGCCCAAGTTTGTCTGAGGGGGGACGCTATGCAGGGTAGATCATGGTTAGTACTTAAATGGAAGACCACAAAGGAAGACTGGGGTTGCTATGCAGAGGAAGGCAATGGCAAACCACCTCTGCTGGTCTCTTGCCTTGAAAACCACTTTCATACGACTACATTTTTAATATAAGTATTTAAGAGGAAGCGTGGCATGGAACCACAATTACCCCCACAGAGCATAATTCAGTTGGTTTTATTCTAGTACTACTTAAACCTTCCTATATAATGTCTACACTCAACCATTGTCTTAAGGAAGGTGCAAGTTCCTCACTGCAGAATCTGCTTCTGCCTGTTGCTTTTCTTTGCCTAAGGGCGTGGGCTTACTTGAAGTTTGAGGGCCTGATGCCATGCTGTCAACCCCCCCCCAAAAAAGAGTTCAAAAGAATATTCCCATAAATATCTGTTTTTAATGAAATTGCTGTTTCTTGCTTAGTGAAAGAGAACACTGGCAAACAACTGGAGAAAAATTAGAAGAAGAAAAGAAGAAGCTGGAATATCAAAAAGAGCAAGATGATATAAAAATAAAGGAATATTTTGTAAGTGGTTTTTTTTTCTGTTTTCAGCCAAAGGTATGGTATATTTAGCATATGTCACATGTGACACCCCACAGTCAAGGTTATTGTTGCCTTTGTCCTGCTATGACCTTCCCTGAAGCAGAGCACTTGCAAGGCAGATTGAAGAGGGCAAGGGGTTGTACCACCTGATTCCTCCTCCCTTCAGAACCCTCTGCTCTCACCTGCAGCATGAGCAGGGATACTTCAATCTCCCTGACGGGCTACAGATCTTCCTCAAATAAATCATCCTTCCAATCCCCTCCTAGTACTGCTTCCTCCCTTTCACCCAAACAGAAAGGGTTTTGGAGCCCTGTCTCAGCTGCAGCGACCTCCTGGGTTGCTCCCTTTCCTAGTAGGGTTGTTGATGTGATGGGTTCCACCTGGCTGGCAGACTCAATTGCTTAACCCAGAGACTGCAACTCCACTTGCCTGTTTTGGGCATGTTTTGGCCAGGCTGAAGTGGCTGCCAGCCTCATGTGCCTTGATTTTGCTGAGCTGAGTTGTGCCTGCAAGTCTGGGGCAGGTCCCATCACTGGACAGGACAAGCAGGGAAATTTGAAACTGAGTAGAACCTATATGGAATAAAACATTAAGAGTAACTTGTGAAGAGCGTATCTTGAGGTGCATTGTGGAAAGCACTGAAGGAAATCTTCTTCTGCCTAGAAGAGACATTCCTCTTATGTAGTTCAAGGCTTCTCAAGAAAGAGAGAGAGAAGAAAGTCCAGCTCAAAATGTGTGGATTTTCATCACTGTTAAATCACATAATCCTGTAATGGCTTCCTTGAAGAGGCAGAAGAGAACAGTGATCAGAGGTGTGTCTGGTTTTCAAAGTACCCTCAAAAGTTTGTGCTTCTAGTATGTAACCCCCACCAATGCATCCGTTTCAACTCACTGCTTCTCGCTATTTATAGTTAAATACACCTGCTTACGTAATACTTCTGTGTTTCTGGAAATAAACACAAATAACATAGAATTCAGAAAGACTGGAGCCAGTGTGACATTTGAGAACAGGCTCTGCTATTGGTTCTTGTGGGTTATCCAGGCTGTGTAACCATGCTCTGCTATGTTCTGACACTTTTTTGAACATAGAGTTAGATTGATAACTTCCTTCCAAGTTGAATGTATTTTAAAGATAAATGAATCCAAACCTGTGCATTTTTGAAAAGAAAATGAACCATTGACTTACTTAGATGATAGTGTGTTGGTATAAATAAATCTGTCTAAACTTTTTCAAAGTGCCTTTGAAGCTTTTAATACTATTGGAACTTGTTGCCATCAATGAATTATTTTCGATATGCTTTGTCTGCTAAGAATGAATACCATTATGACATTTATACCTAGAAGATCTGTGCACAGTGAAGAAGAAAGTATTCGCTGAAAGAAACAAAGATAAATATGTTTTCTTCTTAATTTCATGAGAGGATGTGTTGAAGGAACTTTTGTCTACTACCTTAGTGGCATTTTCTTAAGTCTTATGACTTTTTAGTTTGAGAAGTGGCATGTTTTTCTGTGTCTCAGTATCAGTGTAAGACTGTAAAAATAGCAAAACTTGGATGCAGCAAACCCTGAGTAGTTTTGCTTCTTCAGTGGAGCTTTCCTGCCTTGTTTTTCCTGTTCACAATTCTTTGTAGCATCCACTGCCCCTCCAGGATCTGGTGACACTTGGAACGGCATGAGATGAAACCCGGTTCTCCAGATTAGAGTCCTCTGCTCTTAACCGCTGCACCACACTGGTTCTCTATGGAGACTGAGAGTCAGCCTGTGCAGAAGCAGAATTTTTGCTCATGGATGCTGGTTTTGCTGATTTCTCCCATGCCCTTCCAGCTGCATGCCACTGCAATCATTCCATGCTAATCTACAAGGTTTCCTAATTCTTTGGGTTGTAATGGGTATGATAAGGTAAGAAAACCACATTTTGCAAGCAGAACCCCATTTACAGCTCTCCAAATCAGAATAAAATATATGATACTTTTGCTACAGTGTCAGTAACATTGGTGAACCTCCCACAGAACTTACTGGATGCACTTCAAAAAGAAGGTGATGACTCTAAACAACTACTTGCAGAATATAGTAGAAAAATGACTGTTCTTCGAGTAAATGAAAGATCAATGACAAGGCAGTATACAACCTTACTAGAAATGGAGAAGCATCTTCGGAAACAGAATGAGAAAATGAAGACCGAGTTGACGTCAATGGAGACTACAGTTGGAGAAAAGATTGGGCACTTGCAAAGATTCAAGGTATTGTTAATGCAATTTTTTTCATTTGAAAAATATATCCAGCTTGCTTTCTCTAGCAGTTTGTAATTTTGCAGACGTGTAAATTTTCTGTTTAAAATGTTAAAATATACTGTTTGGTACTATGAAGATCTCAGATGTAGCCTAAATACAACTTGGCCATCTTTGGGGCATGGAGTAAGGGTCACTGGGGTTTGTGGTGGGGAGGTCGTTGTGAATTTCCTGCATTGTGCAGGGGGTTGGACTAGATGATCCTGATGATCCCTTCCAACTCTGATTCTATGTCAGAGTGCTAGGAAAACTTTTTGTAAGTTGTTGTTTTTAAAACTCCTTATTTCCCCCACCCTTTCCTCAGTTCCTTCTGTTTCCTCCTGTGGTGCTCCTACTTCATTTTTTTCCACTGCCTCTCTCCACTCCTGCTTCTGTTCTCTATCCAGCTCCTTTAATTGTTGGGCAACATTTTTGGGTTGCTACAGTGTGCGCAGACATCACACATTTTGTGTGTGTGTGTGTGGGGGGGGGTTGTAAGCCCAGTTTCTTAAAAGATTTTAAAAGCTTCCATACTCTTCTAGACACCTGGAGTTTCTTCCTGATTTGCAGAAGCGTATGCCTTGGCCTTGCATGGCTTCCCCTTACAGATTTGTTGAATTGCAAAAGGGGCAATGCTTGGCTATTAGATATACGATTTGTATGGCTCAGTTCCTAGTTTTTTATCAATGTATGTTCAGTATTTTGTTGAATCTGTCTGCTGTGGATGCTTTAGATATTAAGTGCCTTTCTGGGGAGGTGGTTGAACTAGGCTGACCCATCAAAGTTCCTTGTTCTCTTGTTGATCAAGCTTTTTGGAACTTTGAGGACTATTAAAAAAGGGAAGATATGAACTAGTGTTTCTACCTAAGAGCCAGGCTGGTCTTTGATATCAGTGTTAACACATAACCCTTACAAATAGTTTTTGGGGAAATCCCAAAAATGTGATTTGCAGGGTATAACATATTTATCCACATAGCGTAGCTTAATTTCAGTTTTCCAAGTAAATGTTCCCTCTTAACATTATCATAGTTTGGACATAGATTTGGTATTGAACACATAAGTAATCATCCTTTTTTCTAGGAAATGGCAACCTTCAAAATAGCAGCATTGCACAAAGCGTTGGATAACAGCATACCTCTGAAAGATCTAGAAATGGCTAATAAACAATATAATGAATTAACTGCTAAATACAGGGATATGCTACAGAAAGACAACTTGCTTGTTCAAAGAACAACTAATATGGATCACCTGGAGGTAATTTTACTTGTATTCTTGGTGTTATTCCGGGGTGGCAACCCCTACATTCACTTTCTGCTCCCTGATAATCTTAAGTTTTGAAATAAGATTCATTGATTGCTTTAGAACAGTGGTATTAACTGATCCTTATGGCATTCCTCAGTCCAAAGACAAATACGTTTGCTACTTAGCATTTATATGGTTTTTTACAACCTGGAACAAGGTTTCTAATACATTATCTTTATTTACATCCCTGTAAGGTCACTATCGCCCTGACCTGGATGGCCCAGGCTAGCCTGATCTCGTCAGAACTCAGAAGCTAAGCAGGGTCAGCCCTGGTTAGTATTTGAATGGGAGACCACAAAGGATTACCAGGGTTGCTGTGCAGAGGAAGGCACTGGCAAACCACCTCTGTTAGTCTCTTGCCATGAAAACCCCCCAAAAGGGGTTGCCATAAGTCAGCTTCGACTTGAAGGCACTTTACGCACACACACACGTCACTATCATTATGTACCTGTTGCAAGTGGGAAGGGGGCTAATACCTAATACCATCTAGTGAATGACACATAAGATTTAAACCAAAGGTGTATTGATCTGAGCTACTATACTGCTCTGTACATTTGAATCCTTCCTCCAAGGAGCTGAGGGTGGCATACCTGGTTCTTCTCTTTCAACCCACTGTATCACGCAACTATCCTGTGGTTTAAGTCAGGCCAAGAGAACACAGTGGCCCAAGATCAACCCATGAGCTTCATGACAGGCGGGGAATTAGAACCTGAGTCTGCCAAGTCAGACACAGCCTAACTACAATGTCCCACTGGATACCGGAGGATGGTTTATCACTGTTCATGTGAAGCTATATCTTCAGTGTCATGTTTAAATAAGTCTTATAACGTATTTGCGCATTTTATCACGTAGCATGAGAATGTGTCGCTAAAAGAACAGATAGAGTCTTTAAACAAAGAACTGGAAATCACAAAAGAGAAACTGCACACAGTTGAACAGGCTTGGGATCAAACTATGAAACTGGGCAAGTACATTGTGCATTATGGTTATTTTATGGTAATAAGAACAATGCAATTTTAGTGTCTCTACTAACCTAACGATCTTAGAAACTGGAACTGAATATCTTTTTAAACATGAAAGTTGCATTCTTTTTTTCTTTTACTTCTTTAAAGTTAACAAAAGTTGGGTAGGATTATTACAGGGAGAGATGACACTGTAATTTTACTGTTTGTTTTATATAAGACTTCTTATAACTGAAGAGCCACACTGGTGTTTCATGCTGAAGTATTTTTAGGAGCTGTTCGTACTTGACTGCATTTGCTGCGTCTTTTCTTCGGCCGTCCTGGCAGTCAAGACTTCTGCATAGCCTTGAACCCACCATCCTAGTCAAGCAGTCACTGCTGGCTTGGATAGGGCGATGCTGCAGAAATCTCTTTCCATGAATAATCAGTATAGTGCCAACAAAACAGTTCTGTTGTGCACTGGCATGGTTCTGAGTTTTACCTCTATGTCTAAGAGTCTAAATGATAGACTTCCTTCCATTCAGCACACCAAACGTTCATTGGGGAAGACGGTAGGGGTCTTCTAAACTGCTCCTGACACTCTGAAGAAAAAGAGGGAGCAAACTGACCTCATTCTCCACAAAACGTGCATGCCTTGGAGACTGCATGCTAGGCTTGGTTCTTGTGGTGTTTTCTTAAAAATGTTCAGACTTTGGGCTTTCAAATAGCAGCAGGACAAAGTGGGTTAGAGGTTTGATAAGATCCTTAAGGTGAAATCTGCACACTTGGCTGAATTTTTCAAAAAAGGACCTGGTTGGCCACTGTGTGAACAGACTGCTGGACTTGATGGGCCTTGGTCTGATCCAGCAGGGCCTTTCTTATGTTCTTGTGCTCTTTTTCTTCTATCAATATCATATCTTGAAAGACCTCTGTAATCATCATCCATATACACTTTGTAATTAAGATCTCTTCCCTACAAGAAGAATCACTGCACTGGATTAGGTTCTACTGCATTCATTGATGAGATTTCCTGTCTTCTTTTTGCAAGCGTTGGGCAAGAGCTGTGATGGAACTGGGGACTTCTTTGGTGGTAACAACTGGACCCGCCATGGTTCTACTTGAATTAGCAGCAGTGATTAGACTGCACTTGATTTTTTTTTATGGCATTTGGATGGGGGTGAGGGCAGTTTAAAATTAAGTTCCTTCTTCATTCAGTGGCAAAAGAAGACACTTAAAACTGTGTACAAATTTGGCCTTTATTCTGCTACATTTATTTTAATTCTCATACAAAGAGATTAAAGTAGTGTATCATGTAATTTTTAACTTTAGGGGGAGACGGCCCTGCAGACAAAGCTACAAAAGCTGTAACCAACAGTGAGATTGTTTCTATTTCTAAGAAAATCACTATGCTGGAAATGAAAGAACTGAACGAGAGGCAGAGGGCTGCCCATGCTCAGCGAATGTATGAACAGTTACGGAGCACATTAAAACAAGTAGAAGAACGCAACTTCGAACTTGAGACAAAATTTGCTGAGGTTGGCCACTGAGCTTCCATTACATGGTTTCCCTGCCAGATAAGAATACAAATGAGGATGTTGATTCCCCTTAATTACTTTGGATTTCATTTTTGTACTGAACATACAGCCTGATGAAGCACTCTGAAGATTGTTCACTAATTTGTGATGATTTGTTCATCCTAATGATGACTATTTACAGCCTTAAAATATAAAATTAGGGTCTGTTTTTATTAAACTTATTGACATCAGACTTACATGCACAGTATGTTGGATATGATAGATGTGTGTGAGTTAAATTGCATGTTTTGCTTTAGCATACAAGCAGAACAAGCGCTCACTTGCCTGCATTTTAAACGGAAATGCAACGATTTCTTACGTACATGCACCCTTCAAATCTGCTGCACTCTGTGGATTTACACTCATATCTCTTTCTGGGTGCAAAAGATATTATTGACAAGCAGTTTAGAGAGACTGCCCTGTGTTGTATGCTAGTGCAATTGGAATGGTTTTTCCTCTAATGAGCTGAGCAGCAGACAGAAGGGCAGCATTGCAGGGGTAAACCACACTGTGTCATAGCCCCAAGTGCCCTCCTCCTCCTGTCCAGTACCATGAACACCTGATGCTGCCAGTTAGCAACTTGAATACTAAGATATTTGTATAATTTTATTTGCATATAACATTAGGCCATTACAAGCATGTCAACAATACCATAAATACATAATAAAAGGAAAATACTAGGTTAAAAATGCCAAATTGATAATAGAAGAAGTGAGCTGTGGCTTACGAAAGCTCATACCCTACCAGAAAATATTTTTGTTAGTCTTTAAGGTGCTACTGGACTCTTGCCCTTTTCTACTACTGCAGACAGACTAACACGGCTACCCATTGTGAATTAAATTGATAATAAGTATACATAATAAAACTATGCTAAATTGATGCATACAGAGCAATAATAACTAAAAGTTGCGGCACTGTCTCAATTGGCCAATGAGACCTAGCAACCATTAAAATCAACTCGAAGGATGAGCTCCCTTAGCAACCATATTGGACCTTATTTTCTTTGCCGCCAAAGCATACAGGGAGGAATACTAAGATATTTGTTTTTTGTGTTAGCTGAATATCATGTGTCATTCCCAAGTGTCTTAACTGAATTTACCTTGTGTCTCAGCTTACAAAGATCAACCTCGAAGCCCAGAAGGTGGAACAGTCCTTACGAGACGAACTATCAACCAGTGTGAGTCAAGCAGTAAGCGAGGCAGACAGATGTCGAATTATGGAGCTGGAGAAGAGTGAAACAGAGCTCAAGATCAAGGTCTCAAAGTAAGTCCTAAAGATCACAATGCATAACTGTGTCTGTAGCAGTAGAAAAGAGCACGAGTCTAGTAGCACCTTAAAGTCTAACAAATTTCTGGCAGGGTATGAGCTTTTGTGAGTCATGCTCACTTTGTCAATGGGCTTAGACCGGAGTATCTCTGCATATTATTGCACTTGTATCTGAAGAAGTGAGTTGCGACTCACAAAAACTCATACCCTGCCAGAAATGTTAGTCTTTAAAGTGCTACTGGACTCATGCTCTAAGTCCTAAAGGTTATTCCAGCTGCTGTTCTGTGTGGGAAGGGGCATGCTGGCTAACATAAAAATCTGGTTGTAACCCCTGCCCCTTGTATGGAAGCAACATCAGCAATATTTTCACCTTTAAAGCTAGTTCCTTTTAATGCCTGGCTCCTTTTTCAGCCCTGGTTCTTTTTAAGGACAGCTGCACACTCCTAGGGCCAGGGACCACCGACGGGTTGGAATCCATTGAACGTAGAGTTGTCAGGTGGGTGTACCAGGAGAGGCGGTTTTCAGCCCTGGCTCCGGTCTGGTGGAATGCTCTTCCCACTAACATCAGGGCCCTGTGGGATCTGAAAGAGCTATGCAGGGCCTGCAAAACAGAGTTATTCCACCAGGCCTACAATTGAGGGCAGCTGAGGATGTCTATCAATGTTGGCCTCCCTGTCTCTCTCTCTCTCCCCCCCCCTGCATTTATATTTGTTTATTATAAGCTTGAGGGGGCTTGGCTGTTGATTGCATTCACAGCAAGTACTAGATTTAGTGCCATCAGGTGTTTTAGAGTATGCTAATAGAATACTGAGATTAGTATAGTGTTAATTTTTTTAGATATTTGTGATCATGTTGATTTTAATGTTGCTACTCGCTCTGAGCCGGGCTTTGGCCAGGGAGGGTAAGTTATAAATCGAATGAATAAATAAATAAAAATAGTTGAAATTCAGATTTAGTAGCTTAGCCTGATCTCATCGTAAGCAAGGTCAGCCACGGTTAGCACGTAGACGGGAGACTGGGGTTGCTACACAGAGGAAGGCAGTGGCAACAACCACCTCTGCTGGAATGCGCCGTGGATGGGGGTCACCATGAGTCGGTTGCGACTTGACAGCACATTGTTCTTTAATGAGGTGAAGCAGTTTACTTTTGACGATACTTACAGTATTGTCAATTTTTTCTTTCCTTTTCCCCCTTGTTTTAGAGAAAGTGATTATAGTATTTATATTAGGAGGTTATTTGAGCTATGCCCTAAAGAATATGTCACTATGCCAACATTACAACGAATTCAGTGCCTTTTTTCAGAATATGAAATATCTGATACGTCTTATCAGGTTACGAGAACTTTCTGACATTGCCAAGATGCAAGTGGATGCTTTAGAGAATCGCCAGCAATCCAGAGAGAAAGAAGTGAAATCCCTTAGAATGCAAATTTTGGACTACCAGGTATGGATATTACTGCTAAATATAGCCATAAACTGCAGTAACCAAATATATATATATGTGCTTTGAATAAACATTTCATGTGTTCTTATTTTATTTGGCATATAGGCACAATCAGATGAAAAAGCACTTATCGCAAAACTACATCAGCATATTGTAGCCCTTCAGATTAGCGAGGCTACAGCCGTGGCCAAGTTAGAAGCCACAACAACAAAGCTTCAGAAGATGGAGATTGCTAATCTACGCCTAGAGCAGAAATTGGATGACAAGGAACAAGCATTGTATTATGCACGGCTAGAAGGGAGAAACAGAGCCAAACATTTACGGCAGACTGTCCAGTCTCTGCGGAGGCAGTTTAGTGGTGCTTTGCCTTTGGCTCAGCAGGAGAAGTTCTCCAAAACTATGATCCAGCTTCAGAATGACAAACTTAAAATGATGGATGACATTCGGCACGCTGAGCAAGAGCGCCGGAATTCAGACAACAAAGCCCTGGAGTTGGAGATGAAATTAAAAGGCTTAGAAGAACTGATAGCCACATTAAAAGATACTAGAGGCGCACAAAAGGTTTGAGAGATAACAGTTTAACTTAAAATACAAATTTCGGCATTGTTTTATATGCAGTTCTCCATGATCCATCTCTCAGAATGGGCAAGCTTTTTAAATGCCATGAATGATCCAGGAGGCAGAGGCCTAAGAAGCTGTGAGCCTCTTTTGTCATTTTCCATGTTGAGTGATGTTGCACGAGACACTGCAGTTTTACTTCCCTGATTGTTATTTTCAGGAATTGTAAAACAAGCTATGACCTCACAGGTCTTAGTACCTCCGTTTTGCTTTACTCTGTCTCAGCCTTACTTAATCTTCCACTCTGAATATTTGTCTGCTCCTTTTTTACTGTATCAGATCAGTAGGCTGTGACCAACCAAAGCTTGGATTAAAACAGTGAGCCAGTTAATCCCTGAAGTGCATTAGCACTTTTTTGCTGCAACAGTTTGGCACTCATATACTCAACTGGACTCAGTTCAGCTTGGTCTTTAAATTATTGTTGTCAGGATTGTACCTGTTATTGTGTGTTATCAGGTAATTGAGTGGCATATGAGAATTGAAGAGCTTCGTCTTCAGGAGCTCAGACTGAACCGTGAATTAGCCAGGCAAAAGGAAGAGAACAAATATTTGAACAATGTGATTTCTGAATATGAACGCACAATCAACAACCTGGAAGAAGAAACTGTACAACAAAGCAAGGTACAGAAAAGTATATGGTGTTGCCCTGTTGCATTGAATTATCTAAATTGGTTAGTTATACTTGCAGTTATTTTATTTTAAAATTATCAGAAACATAACCCAAATATGAATTTTTGGTGAATATAAGCTTTAAAATGTATTCTGTTTGTGTTACTGTCAGGTTATTTAATGCAAAATCCTTATTTAATACATCCAAAAAATCTTACAGTTTCATGAAGAACGCCAGATGGCTTGGGATCAAAGAGAAGTGGAATTGGAACGGCAGCTAGATATACATGACCGGCGGCAAAATGATATCTTAAGTACTGCTCAAAAGGTACCTATGCTGGTTTTATTTGAATTGGATTTAGATTTGTACTTATTGCTATCGATGAGAAAGACAGCTAGATTTCTCTCACTCTGTTTCTTCTGCAGTTTGATGAAGCTATGGGATCAGTTCCGGATCCTGACTTGCCACTTCCGCATCAGCTTGACCAAGCTCTAAGAAAAATTAGAGAGCATGTTAGAACGATCCTGGAAATGCAAGCAACCTGCAAATCTTTAGAAGAGGTAATGGGATTGTATGCTTTCAGTGATTTATGGAATAGTTTAATTCAAAAGTTACCACTCTCCAGGTCAACCTCTTTTTCTTCCACTGAATAAATGGAAATACTTTTAAGATGTTACCGTTGCTCAAATATAAAATACTGAAATGGAGGAATTAACAGTCCCTAACACATACCCTGCAAATAAAACATCTTTCTATTTTCCTTCCCCCAATCCATTGCTGCTTTCTTGCCCTTGTACCCTTCAGGCCCTGAATCAATTCCTGCCTGCACAGATATGTGTATGTTGGGGCACATACTCACGCTTCCACTTTAACTAACCTAAGATTTCCACCCACTCTTGCTCCAGTACTTCTCACACGGAAAAGCTTCCTTCCATCTCCCAAAGAAATCCATCCACCTAAACTGTGCCTTGCACTCTCATTGGGGACTGTGAAGACAAGTCATCCCTTTCTTAGCCTCTCCTCTACATGCTCAAATTCTGCTCCACTACAAAATGAGAATCTTGCTGTTTTGTTTTTTTTAATTGATTTTTATTTGTCAAGCAATTTCTGAGCTGGGATTTCATTTGACATCAATAGAAACCTAAACATTTGTAAATATTCTATTCAAACTCATGCAAGTGACCCATACAAATTAGATTTTTTTTACACAAACATAAATTACCAAGTATCATTGTTTATATTTAATAATGCTTCTAAGAAATAATTGATACAAATAGCACTGTACAATATTTTGATAGCTTTCTGATGTGTGTATGTGTATATATATATATATATATATATATAATTTCTTTATTGCAGAAACTGAAAGGAAAAGAAACTGCTTTGTGGAAAGCAGAGCAAAATATCTTGTCTAGAGACAAGATCATAAATGAACTAAGACTTCGATTACCAGCAACTGCTGAGAGAGAGAAGATAATAGCTGAGCTAGACCGAACTGAAGGTGACCCCGCTTATCCTCGTGCCTTGAAAATTGCACACCAAACGATTGCAAATATGCAAGCAAGATTAAATCAAAAAGAGGAAGTCCTGAAAAAGTACCAGCACCTTTTGGCCAAAGCAAGAGAGGTATTTTTATTTTATGTTCCCCTATGGGCCTAGGGTTGCCAACCTTGGATTTGGAAATATTTGGAGATTTGAAGGTGGAGCCTGGGAGAATGGGCTTTATGGAGGAACCTCAGCAGGGCAGAATTCCATGCAGTCCACATTACAAAGCAGCAGTGGTCTCCGGGAGAAGTGGAATAAATGTTTTTTTTAAAAAAATAAGTGATGTAGTCTGGAGATCAGTTGTCATTCCAGGAGATCTCCAGACCCCATCTGGAGGTTGGCAACCCTGTATGGGCCCAGTTTGCACTTAAAAGTGAGCCTCCAATCAAATGCTGTAGAAACTTGAGATTCCCAGCTGGGCAGTATTCATGTGGAGCTGCCATGTGTGCGAACTGCCACTTCCAGATCAGGGTGGCATTCATTGTGTTTCTGTGCTTGGAGTAAACAGTCCTTGTTTGGCTGCATAAGGAGAGAAAGAGCAGGACACCAGGGGAGTGAAGAGCGGTCAAAGAATAAAAACAGATCCCATGTTGAAGGTAGGAATTAATAGTGGGTCCCGCTTATGTAAAACATGTCACCTTATTCTTGAGCTTAGTTTTTAGCCTTTTTGTAACTAGTGTAATAGACCTGTATTTGGGAGCAGAATGGTTGACTATAGAAACAAAGGCCTGGATCCAAAAGAGTCCAAGCAGCTTGGGTAAGTGGAAAGCACTTCCATTTATGTGGGGTGTCCCCCCACCCAAACAAGAATTGCTTCCATTCCGATGCAGTCCCCCAAGGCACACTAGGTCAGAGGAAGACCACTGGGTGGTTCATTTTTTACATTGCTTCCTTGCACTTCCTGCATACGAACGCCATGTCCAATGAATTGAACGCTACAGAAGAAGAAGAAGAGTTGGTTTTTATATGCCGACTTTCTCCACCACTTAAGGAAGACTCAAACTGGCTTACAATCACCTTCCCCTCCCCACAACAGACACCCTGTGAAGTAGGTGGGGCTGAGAGAGCTCTAAGAGCTGTGACTGGCCCAAGGTCACCCAGCTGGTTTCATGTGTAGGATCAGGGAAACAAATCCAGTTCACCAGATTAGCCTCCACCACTCATGTGGAGGAGTGGGGAATCGAACCAGGTTCTCCAGATCAGAGTCCACTGTTCCAAACCACTGCTCTTAACCACTGCACCATGCTGGTGGTAGTAATATTGGGTGTTCATTTTCTGCTGTTTAGGAACAAGAAGAAATTGCAAAGAAACGTGAAGAAGACCTCAGAGTGCTGCATCAAAAGTTAGATTTCCATACTGAAAATGCCTTTAATAAGTTCAAGAAAACTGCACTGGTAAGTGCAAGTATTTAAGCAGGAGGTGGAAGAAAGAGAAAATGAGAACAGGGAGATAATATATGCTGATTGTATTGTTTCAGTGGTGTTCCATAGCTTTCACTGATCTATATGTAGCTCTTTAGATGCAACTAGAAGTGCTAATCTTCACCTATAAATCTTTTAGGACTCCATGTTCTACCCTCATATAATGCAATTTCCTTGTGGGCAGACTGCAGAGGGTACTTTTTGGAATGTTCTTATCATCACAGAATACAGTGCTGGTTATGAAAATAGTAACACTTTCACAGATATTGAGTGGGATGGATTATACCCAAAGTGGTATTACATAAGAACATAAGAAAAGCCCTACTGGATTAGACCAAGTCCCATCAAGTCCAGCAGTATGCTCACACAGTGGTACACAGTATTCTAAGTGAGCCACTATAATGAAAAGGACCCAGAGAGTTATTTCCTTTAGGAAAAGTTGTTATGGAACCATTTTTCTTGATCTAGTCAGTGATGGGAGTTCCAAGCATACAGGTCAGAATTTTGTTCAATGAGAAGAATTCGACAAAGCTAAGTGAGACAATCAGGGTATAACTCATTGTGTGGATAAATCATGGCTTGGAGCCTGTCTATCCCATTGATATAAGCCCTTATGGGAGGTGGGGGAGGATTCTAGCAATTTCCCCATTTTCCTCCTGTGCTGCTCCTGGGGATTCGCTGGCACCCCACCCCCAGGCACGACGATGGGAGGCTATAGCAGGATGGGGAGGTCAAAAGCATAAGATCCGTGTGCAGACAAAGTATGTCATTAGGTCATGAGTTACACTCAGAAAAAATCCAACAGAATACCATATCTGCTGTTTTTTCTTTTTCTTTTTATTTAACATAATGAAAATAGAACTGCTACCATTTTAAGCATCTTTTTCCCCAAGTTGGTTTTGTGTGTTAAGTGCCATAAAGTCCCTTCCGACTCATGGCGACCCTATGAATCAATGTCCTCCAAAATGTCCTGTCCTTTACAGCCTTGCTCAGATCTTGCAAATTGAGGGCTTTGACTTCCTTTATAGAGTCAATCCATCTCTTATTGGGTTTTCCCCCTTTCTGTTGCCTTCAACTTTTCCTAGCATGATTGTCTTTTCCAGTATAGTAAAAGTTAGTTTTATTATAGACATATTAGATCACTGGGCAGTGGTATCATACTGGTAGTTTTGTTGGGAGAACATTATGCACCTCTTACTGAAATCAAATACTTAAAAGGTACATTGCTTTGGCTGAATTGTATTCTAAATATTGGATGTGAGGGGCTAAATTTAACCCTTTTGAAAATGTCTGTTAGGAAGGAGCTTGATCTAAGATATAGGTGGAAGAAATAAACGAACAGTGAAAGATTTATTTTCTGCATTCTGTATTTTGTTCCACAGGAGTTGGTAAAAAAGCCTTCTTTAGCTGTCCCAACAAATAAGCATTTAATTCGTCTGGCAGAGATGGAACAAACTGTAGCAGAACAAGACAACTCTCTCGCTACTCTTCTCAGCAGATTAAAGAAGATGTCCTCTGATTTACAGAAGCAAAAACAAATTACCATAGCAAAAATCAAGGAGTTTGAAAACATCAGAGCCCAGTAAGTCTAGACTAGAGTTACAATTCATGTCAGAAGTAATAGGAATAGAAGTGCCAAGCCTCCTGTATATGTAAGATCAATCTGTCTCTATGTTTCCTTCTGTATAACTTCCTGTTTCTTCAGGGGGGTTTTTCAGTTCTGCATGCGTTTTGCTCCCTCAATATATAATCGAGCAGGGGATGCAATCTAATGCACAAACCTGTTTAGGGTAATTCTTGCACACATCTTCCTTTTACCCCTCATGGGGAACAGATCAAGAGGGAACATTATGCATATGCAAATATTCCAAAATACGGAAAAATCTGAAATATGGAACACTTCTGGTCCCAAGCATTTCAGATAAGGGATACTCAACCTGTATATTATTTTGTGCGGACACTTTGGAAAAGGGGACACTGTTTTTATAGTGTAATTTGTTCTAACTAAATATTCCAGTTGCAATTCACAGTCTACTTATTCCAGAGCGTTCATGTTGAGATCAACTGGGCTGCTCAGAATTAGTTCTGGGTATATGTGATCAGAAGTGATTTAAGACTATAGAACTGGCCGAAATTTGATTTGCTTTGAGGTTTAAAAAGAAAATTATACTTGCTGCCTTTTCTACATGATTTTTTTCATGTTAGTACTTCTAGAGAGCCAGTGTGGTGTAGTGGCTAAGAGCAGTGGACTGTAATTTGGAGAACCGGGTTCGATTCCCCACTCTTCCTGGGTGCCTGCTGGATTACCTTGGGCTCTCTCAGCCCCACCTACCTTGTGGGGAGGGGAAGGGAAGGCAATAGTAAGCCACTTTGAGACTCCTTAAAAATAGAGAAAAAGTGGAGTATAAAAAACAACTTTCCTCCTCCTCCTCCCCCTCTTCCTCTTCTTCCTCTTCCTCCTCCTTCCTCTTCCTCCTCCTCCTCCTCCTCTTCTTCCTCCTCTTCCTCCTCCTTATCCTCCTCCTCCTTTTCCTTTCTTCCTTCTCTCCACACTGTTTCAGACTATGAACACAGTGAGGTACCAAAATATTGCCAGCTGCCTTACTACATCACCCCATGGTGCATCAGCTCCACCTGCAATGCTGTGATGCTTAACTGTTGGATTTCACACTTGAACCGGGGCCTACAGTGTTGAGCACTTGAGGCCTGATTTGTGGAAACTGTTCTCTGCACAAGTGTGGTGACCACCGGTGCTGTTTAAGCCTCTGCACTTTGATTTCTATGTGTGTGGACTTCCGAGCAAGAATAAAGTCCAGAGCACTTCTGTTGTGCAAGGCTGGGGAGCAGGGCGAGGATGCTTGTAAATTAACAATACTGAGTTTTGTATTGGCTATCAAGCATGCTGCTAATCTAGGCCACTGTTGGCAACATTTATAACTAAGAAAAAAAGATGCATCACTTTCAGTCCTGTTAGTTCATCTGGAGTTTGCTCAGTTAACCTAGTGGGTGTCATTATTATTTTGCTGCACTAGGCTTGAGGAGAGGCACGCTGCTGAAGCAAAGCGATTGAAGGATGAAGTGAACGAACTAAGGAATGCCTTGTCACAGATGGAGAAAGAATTAATGAATGTGAAAACTGAGCTGGAGGCCCAACGAGAAGCAAATAATAGAGCTCCGACAACTACAATGAAAAATCTAGTGGAACGGCTGAAGAATCAGCTAGCCTTAAAAGAGAAACAACAGAAAGTGAGTCTGTCTCTATGGGGGGAAAGTAATTCGGGCATTAACCAGCTAATTCTTTCTAGCAAGTAAGAACTGAGTCACATTTTCTGATTTTGTGAGCCTGCAGGCTGGGACATTCCCATTCATGAACAATGGGAAGTATATATGAGGCACCTATATGAATAATAAACATTGATGGTGACTAGTACTGGGCTTGGATTCTATAGCTTTTTCAGAGTTGAGGTATCGACTTGCTCTGTGATTCAGAGTAGACTGTTTACCCTCACTGTATACTGCTGCAGATCAAGATCACTTTTTGTAATTTATCTCAAGTCATCGCCTCCTGTGTTTTCCCACCCATGCACACAGATGGCCATGAGGTCAGAGTGCGCAGCATGCTGTGACATCGTAAAAGAAAAAAAAATAGATTCTACTAGATGTTACTTGAAGAGGGGAGATTATATATGGTTACTCTTTTTTGAGGCAAAAGAATGCCTGGTTTGGCCCTTGGACTGTGATCAATTACTGGAATCCCTTTTAAAATGTCCAGTTTTACATTATCACACAATTCATGTCCTGGATCCCATGGAGGCCCTGGCCTGGATAGCCCAGGCTAGCCCGATCTCGTCAGATCTCGGAAGCTAAGTAGGGTCGGCCCTTGTCAGTGTTTGGATGGGAGACCATCAAGGAACACCAGGGTCGTGGAGGCAGGCAATGGCAAAACCCCTCTGAACATCACTTGCCTTGAAAATTTGGCTGTGACTTGACAGCCAAATAAAAAAAAATCCCATGGTGCCATTCTACGAACAGCACATTCCTCTAAGGCAAGGAGGCTTCCACTAGCAACACCTCTCCCTTTAGTCAGATGAAGGCAGCTTGTGCTGGAGGAAAGCACCACCGTTAGCGGACTGAATCTGTGGGATTGAACCTTAGATTTGTGGTGACTTTAAATGATTTGTTGAAGACAAAGCATATGAATGGATCACTGTGAATGGATCACTATGAATGACAACTTTTTGCATTTTTTAAACTGATTCTTAACAATTCTGTACTTACTTCATATTTGTAAACATTTGCAGGCTTTAAGTAAAGCACTCCTGGAGCTCCGAGCAGAAATGACAGCTGCTGCAGAGCAGCAGATTATTTCTTTAGCATCACAAAAGGAAACACACATGAATGTTCAGCAGATTGTGGATAAGCAAACAAAGGAACTGAGGGTGAGCCGGAAGCATCATGTTCTCTGTAAAGATAAAGTACAATAAGGATTATATGTCACCATGAAAGCTACAGAATTTATTAAACCACTGAATTCCTCCCCCACCATCTTAAAATGATTGCTTGGATATTAACGCTTGAGGTGAAACTACTCAGGCAGTGCTGCGTAGAGGTTTCTGTTCACTTTCTTTAGACGCATGTAGGACTCTGCATAAAGTCCATTCAATCAGTGGAAGTTGGATAGCAGGAAGTTAAATCGAAGGAAGATGGATAGAAGTGTTTGGGAATAAAATCATTAAATGCTCAGCCATGCAGGTGATGTGTTTCGATTAAGTGCAAAATTTCCACACTAGCTTACGTGGAAGCACAAGAAGATGACTGTGGTAGCCACTTGGGCAGAGTCATACTTGCTGTATCTCCACTTTCATTTCTTTTGGCACAAGATTTTCTACCACCAAGTTCTGGGCAGTATAATATTCTAGAACAGTGCCCTTGTAAACCTATTGCAATGAGCACAACAAAGGGTTTGTTACATTTTGAAGGCTAATGAGTGTATTGCAGTAGAAGCTATTGTAGGTAGAAGGCTACTTTATCAAGAAAGAATGTGGTTCTGTTTCTAGGGGGAAAATCTATTCGGATTGGCACATAGCACACACTTCATATCTATTTAGTATCGTTAGTAGCATCTAATCTTGTCAATAGTTACGTAGTGCATGGTGATAGGGCCACATAAGTTCATTCAAAAACCATAGCTCTGTGGTAGAACATGTAGTTTGCATTCAGAATGTCCCAGGTTCAATCTTTTTTTCTGCATGACACCCTGGAAAGCCATTGCCAATGACAGTAAGCAATACAAAGCTAAGTAGACCGCTAGCCTGATCTTATATGAAGTTCCTTTATATATTGAATCCATGAGCTTGGATTGATTGGCACAACTGAGTGTGTGCTGTGTGCTGACTGCATATGTGCTGTGGAAAGGGAATAGTCATTGCTGGGCCTTTCCATTGCCAGAAACTCAGGCATTTGTTTCCTCCTCCGCATAGTGGTCAATACCAATAACGGTGGCTATTATATGAAATAGTTGCTTTCTTTAGACACAAATCTCTTTATATTGCCATAGTTATTCATTTTCTTAGCAGTCCTAAATAACACATGGTTCTTCCATTTCGTTTTGTAGAGTCAGATAGAGGATTTAAATGATCAACTTACAAAACTGAAAGATTCCCTTAGGATAAGTAGAAATAAAGAAAATTCATTACTAGATGATGTGGATGATTTAAACAAGGAGCTTCAGAAAAAAGTGAAAGCCCTTATGAAAGTTCTAAGGGAGAAAGAAGAAATGGAAAAGGAAAACGAAGAATTGAGAAAGCGGATAAAAAGGCTAAGCAGTGCAGTTCAGGTAAACAGCATATGTACAGTGGACTTTTTTTTTTTGAGTTGGTTGGTTTGTGGGGGATTTTTGCACAGTGGTAAATTATTCACTGCTGACTGGGCAGTCTGGGGTGTGGGAACCTGTGGACTCTGTTGGCACAGTGGCATTGCATCACTTCTGGGGGACCCAGACGTAACACCATGGTTACGTCTGTGCAGAGCAACATGGTCTGCTGTATTACTGGTTGGCCCACAATAGGGGAGGGGTGCCTGTATGTACGATGACGACTGTTTCCCACTGGCTAACAGAGCATTGGTGCATAGTGGGGGCTGCCTGGGAGTTCTCCCTGGCAGCCCTAGTGCTCACCGACGATACTGTCTACATGAGGGACAAGCAAATTTTTTGGCTTGAGGGCCAAAATAGCTGAACATCTACCTGTGAAGCTGTTTATGCATTGGGAAACAAAAGGGGGAGGGCTATATGAAACACAGGGAGCAAGGCAAGCCTCAGCAGCATGTCCAGCACCTCGGGCTCACCATGGTTGCCTGGACGGAGAATGGGCCTCTGTGCAGAGCAAAATGGTCTGCTGTATTACTGGTTGGCACACAATGTGGGAGGGGTGCCTGTATGTACGCTCAAATCCGATTACTTGTTTAGAAAAGATGTCACCTTTTCCAGCATCTGTGGGAATATCTTTTGGAACCAAGTGTTAATTTCCTTGAAGAACCAGATTTCCAGTTATTTGGGCGACACTTTTCTGTTTTTCTGAATACCCATTTGTTAGTCAATTGCCTGAAACAATAACAACTCTTCATATAAGATGATTTCCCCAAAAAATGTTATATGCAAAATATTTTTATTTTATGTAACTGTCACTTATATGTGAATTTAAGACACCCTTCCCCCTCTTTTTTTTCTTGATGGCACATGTGGGGGGAAAAGCTAGTCTTGCTTTTAGGCCAGTTAGGGGAAGCACTACCTACAACTTGATCATGATGACTTAACATAAATTTAGATTTTCTTCAGAGCATCCATTCCTGCATAAATAGGAGCATAATTCAGTGAACAGTGCAGTTTTTATAGCACACTCAATTGGGTGTTCCATTATCTATACTGAAGCTCTATACTAGCCATTTATATATACTCCCCCCCGCACAGGGTAAATCTGATGAGCAAACTGTGACAGATGAACTTCAAAAGAAAATTAAAAAGCTGGAAACCGAGCTAGAAAAGAAGAGCGAAGAGTTACCTAAGAAAACTCCACAAGACAAGGTATATATGAGGCACACAATTAGAATGGGCTTAGCCAGTGTCATTTGGGTTTCTTTTGCTGTTGTGTTTCTCCCATGGCTTTACATTTGATCCTTTTTGTTTACAGTTTTGTTTTCAGCCCTTTTGCTTGTAGTGAAAGAAACAAGCAAATCAGTGATCCAATGGCATGCCTGGCAGAGGTTTACAACTCCAGTAATTCTGAGCACTACTTTTTGATTTTTTAAATCAGCAGGGCTACACTGCTTGGTTATCTACATAAAAGCATTTTGTTATGGTTTTAATGTGTGTTCTGTTAAGCTCAGTCTCAGTTACCCTCTTTTTACTCTCTGAATCCCATAGTGCAGCCTATTTTATTGCACTGTAGAAACTCAGCTTCTCTAAACTATTTTTTCTGTCAGTTAAACTTTTCTTCTCTCCCTTTACACAATGGAGTATGCTTGTTTGTTTTTCTATACAGTTATATGTCTGCGCTCCATCTTTGTTATCCGTTTTCCTCTTTCTCACTCTTCATACTATCTGTTGCATCCCACCCATCTTCTCTATATATACGTTATAGCACTTGGTAATCCTGACTTCTACAAGACAGGCAGCTCAAATGCCAATGAGCAAAATAGAGAATGCAACCAAATTGTAAAGAAAATAATGGCAAAGCAAGCATAAGTAACAATGGTTGTGTCTAAATTACCTTTTATAATAGACCCTGAGAACTTTTTATTGCTCTTCTGTGTTTTTCAGAGTTCTAAGGAGGAAATCATACGATGGGAAGAAAGTAAAAAATGGCAGACTAAAATGGAAGGGATGAAGAATAAATTAAAAGAAAAGGAGAAGGAAGTGGAGACCATAACCAAACAGTTAAATACAGTAAAAGATCTTTTCTCAAAGTAAGTTTATTTTCATTAGCATAATGTTCTCAGGGACTTTGCATGTAAGATTTCTTGTTGGTTTTTTGTAGCAGTGTTCTAGCCAATGGAAAGCAACCTCTGAGCAAAACATTTTTTTTATCCATTATTATTTAATACAGGTTTTGCAAAACATGATTCCTCATCAGTGTAACACCAGAAATTATGATTTCTATACTTATGACATAGCTACAGTGAGCACAACTCCAGTATTTGGCTTGGTTGGCTCCCTCGCCACTTGGAGTCCCTGCCTGTTAAGGAACCTTGGGAGGCTTGCCTCATCACT
The DNA here is from genome assembly GCF_029931775.1 of Euleptes europaea. Taxonomy (NCBI): domain Eukaryota; kingdom Metazoa; phylum Chordata; class Lepidosauria; order Squamata; family Sphaerodactylidae; genus Euleptes; species Euleptes europaea. The sequence continues at coordinate 80,592,703 of NC_079314.1, read as the reverse complement.
GGCCATTTGTCTCTTTCATGTCATGTAGGGTGCTGTTGGTGGTCAAACTTTGTTCAAGATTCTCTTAAGGGAATCCCTTCTTGTGACCTCACACGTTGGGTGCCTTCCCAGTACTCTGAGATGTCCTATTGACCTACGGCAGCTTCGGAGCTGGTCCGCTTCCATGACACTTCAAAGGTTTCCTCTGCAGGTGGTGTGATGCCCCCACTGAGAAAGAGGATCCCAATGAACTGTTTCTCTCATGACTGCCTCAGCAACCATTGACCTTGAGCACTGGCCAGACTCCTATTTCTTGGAACTAGGGGAGGGAAGGGGCATGACCCCATAGAAAGCATCTGATATCACATCTGTTTTGGAGCTGATAGATTCCAGGTGTCCATGTGGCGTCCTGCCTTGCCATTGCAGCGGTTTCAGTACCACAGTAAGCATAATGATGAAACAAAATACCGTGCAAAATCACTGCATTCTCCTCTTGTGGAGTAAGGTACACAGAATATAGTTGCTAAAAAATTGCAAGGAGCACTCTTAAGGGCACAGACAGCACCTCCAAAACTGCAAGCCTGCTGGCATTATGATCTTAGTACCACACAGAGAGTTATTCACAGAAGAGCTTTCTTTTTTCTATATAGAGGGTTATCATGCAGAAAAATTAGTGCTGGCAGTGACTTCTTGAAAGTACTACTAAGCAAGCAAATGGATCTTTAAATGACTGAAGACCAATTATATATTTCAGAGCTGATAAAGAAAAAAATGTGCTCCAGAAGAAGCTCAAGAGCAGTGGCATTACTGTGGATCATGTTGTGGGAGTACGGGCTTCCGAATCTGAGAGAGAGCTGGAAGAGCTCCAAAAAAGGAATATAGATTTGGAGAATGAGATTGCTCATCTAAAGTAAGAATTATTTTCAAAAGGCTATTGCACCTTATTACATTAATATATTATAACAAGATGCAAGGACATCTAAGACACACTCCTGTGTGGAGTGGGCAATGGCACATTCTTAATGCAGATTGTTAGATAAGCTATATGTAATAATACTCTTAATATCAGTAGAAGCTGAGTTTGGCAGCTCAGTGAGAAATGTAGATTGAATGGTTGTCTTCTGCCCCAGATTCTCTTTGGCTAAAAGGCAGATTGGTAACTGGTTGTACTTTGGGGACATCATTTACTAATGTGCAGGCAACAGTACCTAAAAGCACCAAGTTTTAGAGCCCTTTCTTTATACATTCTGCCAAAACCCCTCATTTTTATCAACTACAGTAAAATTTAATGTAAAAGGAATGTGGGGTTTTAGTATGTCCAAGTACTGTACGTTTCTTGGTTATTCTGGATGGCATTGCTATATAGACAGTTACCTCAGAGCTCATATGGAAACAGTATTGCATGGTATTGAATTAAATTATATTACATGACTACACTTAATGTCATTGTACACATAATATTCCCGATTCTTAGTTGGGTTAAGGAAAGTGTGGAACTGTTTCTTCCTCCCTTCTCACTTAATTAGACAAAGTAAATCCATAAGTATTGTCGAAGGCTTTCACGGTCAGAGTTCATTGGTTCTTGTAGGTTATCCGGGCTGTGTAACCGTGGTCTTGGATTTTTCTTTCCTGACGTTTCGCCAGCAACTGTGGCAGGCATCTTCAGAGTAGTAACACTGAAGGACAGTGTCTCTCAGTGTCACGGGTGTAGGAAGAGTAATATATAGTCAGAAAGGGGTTGGGTTTGAGCTGAGTATTGTCCTGCAAAAGTATTGTCCTGTAAGTATCAAGATAATGTGCTAATGAGGGTATGGTATGTTAATATGGAACCATTGTATCCTGAAGTGATCTGTTAATGTGTGTAATCCAAAGCTAATCTGCATGGCTATTGTTGAATGTTGTCTTTGTTAGTCTGGAGGTTTTTTAGAACAGGAAGCCAAGCCTTATTCATTCTTAAACTCTCCTCTTTTCTGTTAAAGTTGTGCTGATGTTTATGAATTTCAATGGCTTCTCTGTGCAATCTGACAAAATAGTTGGTAGAATTGTCCAGTCTTTCAGTGTCTTGGAATAAGACCCTGTGTCCTGTTTGTGTCAGTCCATGTTCAGCCACTGCTGATTTCTCAGGTTGGCCAAGTCTGCAGTATCTTTCATGTTCTTTTATCCTTGTTTGTATGCTGCGTTTTGTGGTCCCGCAGCATACAAACAAGGATAAAAGAACATGAAAGATACTGCAGACTTGGCCAACCTGAGAAATCAGCAGTGGCTGAACATGGACTGACACAAACAGGACACAGGGTCTTATTCCAAGACACTGAAAGACTGGACAATTCTACCAACTATGTGGTCAGATTGCATAGAAAAGCCATTGAAATTCATAAACATCAGCACAACTTTAACAGAAAAGAGGAGAGTTTAAGAATGAATAAGGCTTGGCTTCCTGTTCTAAAAAACCTCCAGACTAACAAAGACAACATTCAACAATAGCCATGCAGATTAGCTTTGGATTACACACATTAACAGATCACTTCAGGATACAATGGTTCCATATTAACATACCATACCATCATTAGCACATTATCTTGATACTTACAGGACAATGATTAGCACATTACTTTTGCAGGACAATACTCAGCTCAAACCCAACCCCTTTCTGACTATATATTACTCTTCCTACACCCTTGACACTGAGAGACACTGTCCTTCAGTGTTACTACTCTGAAGATGCCTGCCACAGTTGCTGGCGAAACGTCAGGAAAGAAAATTCCAAGACCACGGTTACACAGCCCGGATAACCTACAAGAACCAATAAATCCATAAGTTCATTTAATGTCAAGTTTTGCACTTCTTCAGTAATAGCATCTGTATACTCTTCTGTCCAGGACACAGTATGCTGTACCTCGTGATTCTGTTGTGGAAGACTTGCACTTAAAAAACCGATACCTGCAAGAAAAACTTCATGTTTTGGAGAGACAATTTTCCAGAGACACTTTTTCAAGGCCTTCAGTAAGTTACATTATTTTTATTTATTGTACAGCTAAACTGTACATCCACATACATAACATGAAATCTGTGTTGTAACTGTTTCTCAATTGCTACTTTTTCTTACTCCCAGTTGGTTGGCTATCTTGACTGCAGCGTTCTGCTACCTGTGTAGAAGCTGCATGCTTTTAGTTTGGAGACCAGATGTCTCAGTAGCTACTGGTTTTATAATGAACACATTTCATTTTCAAATACATAGTGTTACCCCACTGCCCTGTCCTGGATGGCCCAGGCTAGCTCGATCTCAAAAGCTAAGCAGGGTCAGCCCTGGATAATACTTGGATGTGAGACTTCCAAGGAAGTCCCAGGTGGCTATGCAGAGGTTGGCAATTCCAAACCACCTCTCTTCATCTTGCTTTGAAAACCCTGTGGGGTTGCCATAAACTGGCTTTTCTTTGATGGCATTTTCCAGCATCAATACTCCACTGTGTGTCTTGAGCAGGTGGGGAGGAAGTACACAAACCATAAGCTGATTTTGGATCTTATCTCACATAGAACAGGAAGAATTTGGTCTGAAAAGGGATTAATTAGACAGAATAGTCTTTTAGCTTTATATTTGATTCAGATTATAAAGTGAAAGTAACATTTGAATTCAGTAAAGTAATTGCTGGAACCAGGGATATTAAATTAGTAACAGCAAAAAAGGCAAATTCTTTGGTATGAATTACTAGGAAAGGGATTCTGAGAGTTTTGGACTTCTTAAATTTGTTTTTTTTTTAAAAAACAAATATGACTGAGGAGAAGCATGGGTTATTTATAAAACAATGAGCAGTTTGGGGGAAAATAGAGATGCATTTTTCTTCCCCTCTGAAAATTCTAGCGCTTGCAGTCACTCAGTGAAATTAAAACAAGCACCAGTAGTCTGAGGGTAGACCATATGACTTCACACAAATCACCATGGAATTTGTTGCTGCAGGGTGCAGTGATGGTTGACCTTATGTGATGTTGAAAAAACAAGAATTAGACTAATTAATGGAGGACACCTTTATCAATTGCTGTTAGCCATATGAGCTCACTGTTCAGGTTCAAAAGCAGTATGCCTCTGCATAACAGAAGCTAGAGGGAAATTGTAAAAAGAAAGAGCTGCTACCTTAATGCCTTGCTTATGCGTTTAGCAGGGGGAGCTGACCAGATATTGTTGGAAACAGAATGACTGGATTGACCCAAGTGTTGTTAGAAAAAGAATTCAATTTTTATGCTTTGAATATAGCAGCTGTCTGTGTTTAAAGGTCAGTGAGGGAAGTGAATGTGAACTGAGGGTAAGGTAGTGAACCCAGGAGGAATTAATGTGGTTTCCAACCAGTAAGGAACAGGAGCATGTGTCGTCCTGATTACGGAGTTTTTTCTAGTCCGAGCTAACAGTTTATGCAAATGAGATCCCATTAAGAACATAAGAGCCCTGCTGGATCAGTCCATTGGTCCATCTAGTTCACCATCCTGTCTCACACAGTGCCCAACCAGTTCCTTTGGAGGTCCAACAACAGGGCATAGAGGCTGAGACCTTCATCTGATGTTGCTTCCTGGCATTGGTATTCAGAGGCTTACTGCCTCTGAATGCAGAGGTTCTCTTTAGTCTTCATGGCTAGTAGCCACTGATAGACCTATCCTCCATGAATGTCGAATCTCTTTTTAAAGCCTTCCATTAATGTGTAAAAGTTTTTACCCTTTTTTCTTGATTCCAATCAACTGCTTTTCTTTTTATGCTACCTTCCATCTGTACTAGAGTTCTCCAGGTGACACAGTTGCAGTTGCTAACACTGCCCTTACTGCTAACAAATTAACTAAGCAAAAGTGTTTGAACTTTCCACCTAAGAAAGCTCTACTACGGAAGGCCAAGTTAAGCCATCAAGCTCCCATTAGTATGATGAATACAACTGTTGATGGAGTTGATGAGGGAACACCCATTGCTGAGGAATCTTATCAGGCTCCTGAAGAAGTTGTCGTAGTTCCAGAAGAGCAATTTGAAAACGGGGGGAAGCAGGACAATTTAGAAGCAGGATCAGAAGGCCAGAAGAACAGCTCTCTGAAAATGAATTCAGCTGAAGAGAGTGCTGAAAAAGAAATGGCCAAAGAACATGAAGAAGAGAAAATTGACCAAGAATGTGAAATACCTAAAGAAGAAAAGCAAGATAATGCTGAAGAAGGAAGCAGGCCTCAATCTTGTCCTGATACAAAGAGCTGCGCTCAGCCTGACTCTGAGGTGGATGCTGTTCAGCACAATGAATCTGACACAGAAACTGAAAAAAATGCCAATGAGACGGTGGCAGAAGAGGCACTTGAGGGCCCTCAAACAGACCAAGAGAGGGCTGGATCAGTCACAGAGCTTTGTGAAGTTCCTCAGGTTTGCCACTTCACCTCCTCCATCCCCTGCTTTTCAGTGTTCCTTTGCATAGCTAATCCTGACTGGTAACCTGGTGATTCCTTAGTGGTGTTGTTACCCGATCATTTCCTAAAACAGTTTACCAACCTACAAGACCTGTTTATAGTAACTTCCAGATCCTTTTTGCTTATAATGGACTAACAGTACAACAGTGCAACACATTGTTCCAGACATATGACTGTAAATGTTAAAATGTAGGACTGTGTCTTAGAAAGAAATGTTCCAGCTTATATCTTAGTGGCTCGTATCCAGTGTACCTTGAGTGATAATGAACCTCATGGAACTGGACTTCTCATCTTCCCCCTCCTGCAGCCTCCTGAAATCCTGCTCCTGGCGGTCAGGGTACCCTCATAAACAACATAGGGAGCCAAGTGGTGGTTTTCCAGTAAGAAAGGGGAATCAGTGAAAATGGCCTCCCCTTCTCCGCCCATGGAAGGGCGCTTCAGTCAGTATAGGCTGCCAGCCGCTATCTTTAATGGTTGATTGTGAGAGTTTCTCATCATATACATCTATTTTTGCTGTTTGTTTCTTCAACAGTTTATCACAGTAGCAACTGCCGACTTGCAAGTAATACTGTGTGTAGTTTTTATTACCATGAGGAGTCTGTTCCCTCACACACATGCATGCATGGTTCCATCCTTGGTGCAGAAAGCATTTTCTTAATATAAGAAAAAGGAGAGGAGTTGGTTTTTAAATAGACTTTCTCTACCTTTTGAAGGAGAATTGAACTGGCTTACAATCTTCTTCCCTTCCTCTCCCCACAACATATACCTTGTGAGGTAGGTGCGGCTGAGAGAGTTCAGAGAACTGTGACTAGGCCAAGGTTACCCAGCTGGCTTCATGTGTAGGAGTGGGGAAACCAACCCGGTTTACCAGATTAGAGTCTGCCGCTCATGTGGAGGAGTGGGGAATCAAACCCGGTTCTCCAAATCAGACTCCACCACTCCAAACCACTGTTCTTAACCACTACACCACACTAGCTCTCACATACTCACATAGGGTGATTCACTGTTTGCCTTCTAATGAAATCCAGTTAAAATGAACTCCACGTGAATTTCTTGAGACTGTGCTGGCAAAAGTAGACTCTTCTTTCATTTGTACAAAATAATACGTTGCATTTCAGAGGTTGAAAAGGTTGAGATTTTTACCTGCTGTCTTTGGTAAAATAATATTAATATTTTGCATTTTGATGTGGTAATTTCACTATGCTCCTATTCCTACCAAGACTTCAGGATTGGGATCAGAGGATCTATGCCAAAAGGAACAAGAGCTTCAAAAGGAGAATATAAAATTGTCTTCTGAAAACATGGAACTACGATTCCAACTAGAACAAGCCAATAAAGACTTGCCGAGATTAAAGGTATATTTTTGTACTTAACGGGTTGGGACAAATGACTGCTTTCTGCCTTTCTACTGTGGGACTGAGGCCTTCTGCTGTAGGAAAACTCCTTCCATGGGCAGAAGCGTCTTTATTTTGTAGAAGGAAGTCATTGGATCCAATCTGAAGGCAAATACAAAATTTAAAAGTAGCTCCAAAGTGTAAATGTAGCAAATTTCCCCAAATATCAATTAATCCTTTTACTTTGAATTTTTACATTATAATGGACGGGGGTGTGTGTCCTAAATGTTTGGGCTGCATTTCTAAATTCCCTTGTAAAACAGACTCAGACAGAGAGGCAGTAGCATTCAAAGATGTATTCTGATGCACATCCTAATGTGGATCCATATCTAAATGTTGATAGGACTTTTGGATATACTGCATATCCCACTGCCAATAAATGCAGTGCTAACAGACAGCTTTTCCATTCCAGTGTGTATTTGGATGCCTGCTGATTCTTTCTCATGGTTTGTCATTCGTGTTCCCAAACCTGCTTGTTGTATGTGGCTTCTCTGGACTGCAGCCCTTGCCTGTATACTAAAATGTATTAGTGACAAGTACTAGCAGTAGTATATATAATCATTCTGTTACTGTATAGCCTTCCTCTAATCCTCCCTTCAAAAGACTGGCAATTTTCAAAAAGCCTAGTTGTCAGTGGGCGTATGCTCTTTGTAAACTATATATAGCCTTGTATGTTTTCCACATATTCTGTTGACAGCATCATATAAGACATTATTTAGAACTCTATGCATAGTATAATAATCTAGAGTTTCTGTCTAGACAGTAGGGAGAATTTTCTAACGGAGCGGTTCTTCAGTGTAACAGACTTCCTCGGGAGGTAGTAAGCGCTCCTTCCCTGGAGGTTTTTAAGCAGAGGCTAGATGGCCATCTGTCAGCAATGCTGATTCTATGACCTTAAGTAGATCATGAGAGGGAGGGCATCTTGGCCATCTTCTGGGCATGGAGTAGGGGTCACTGGAGGTGTGGGGAGAGGTAGTTGTGAATTTCTTGCATTGTGCAGGGGGTTGGACTAGATGATCCTGGCGGTCCCTTCAACTCTATGATTCTATGATAATATTGAGTTAAAGACATGTAGCAGTAACTACAGGGTATAAATTTGCTAGACTGTGGCAGATGACAAAGGTAAGTCAATTCACTCTGAGCCAGAAACAAATCTGCAATATGGGATGTCTGTAATTGGCAAGCTGGGGATTGTCGAGGGTGGGTCAGCGTTAGGCACACAGTTCTGTTGCTTGAGAATACCTTTGCATTGGTGCCGCTGTGGCAGTAGCGATTACATTTTTTTCCTTCTGTGTGTACATAATCTTTTTTATTTTCATTTCATTGTAATAAATGTCCTGAGAAGACACTTTTCAGCTGAATAAGTGTCATTTTTTTCACTATTTAGGATCAAGTGGGCGACTTAAAAGAAATGTGTCAGCTTCTCAAGAGAGACAAGGCAGAAGCTGAGCGGAAGTTAGGCAATATCAGAGGGGTAAATATTATAGTACAGAATGTGCTGTAAGAACAAGTCTGACTTAATATGTAGCTGTTCACATTTTGTTCTTAATTTTGAAAAAAGTGATGAAAATGTTGCTATGTTGTTTGATAATTGTTTACAAAAGACACACATTTAGAGAATATGCACAAGGTGTATTAGATAGTAAGTCTGTCTGTGGCCAGAATCTATAGAGCTTATTTGGGCATACCCAAGAGCTTCTCCATAGCCAGTAGTCATTTGACCTAGTTACACTTTGAATAGCAGTTCCCCGTGCTTTTGAAGACCCAATGACTTTTAAATTCAATTTACTGCACATTGAAGGGAAGGGCATCTGCTATTATGTAATCAAAACCGCTGCTGGTTTATCACCCATGATGTTTACTGTAGAGGATCTTTAAGTTTGTTGCTGATGCTTATGCCACCAAGCTTATCATCTATACTTGTTGAGATAGAATGTGGGGCTAGTTTCTGGGCATATCTTAGTATTTATATGATGGCTAGGGTTAGTTTTATTCTCCTCCAGTATGGATGGCAACAGAAGCTTTGGCAGATCTCAGCTGTTTGCATCACCTTTCTCTTGACTTATGAAGAGAAATGAGCACCTGGGGTTCATGAAGGCAAACTTCATAAGGCCTTTCTTGTTGTCCCTGGGAGTTCTCATGCATCTGTCGTTAGCAGAGTGTGACCGGCTGCGTCCTAGAAGCTTTCCATGATTCAAGTCAAGTTCCCTGTTCCTTGCTGCTTATTGCTCTCTTGACTACTATATGTCAGTTTCATGCCTAGTACCTTTTGGGCATTCATCCCATGTGGAGCAGGGAATTTCTGTTGCTGTGCAGAATGGTCCTTTAGTGTCTTAGGAAACATTGGCTGAGGTTCATAAGTGAGAGTGTTTTTAGGTCGAGGGTCATGCTGGGGAAGCCTATGGGGCTGGATTTGGCTACTGGGCCATCTCTTTAGAAGAAGAAGAGGAAGAAGAGATGGCTTTTATATACTGACTTTCTCTACCACTTAAGGAAGACTCAAACCAGCTTACAATCACCTTCCCTTCCCCACCCACAACAGTCACCCTGTGAGGTAGGTGGGGCTGAGAGAGCTCTACGAGCTGTGACTAGCCAAGGTCACCCAGCTGGCTTCATGTGGAGGAGTGGGGAAACAAATCCAGTTAACCAAATTAGCATCCCCCGCTCATATGGAGGAGTGGGGAATCAAACCCAATTCTCCAGATAAGAGTCCACAGCTCCAAGCCACCTCTCTCAACCACTACACCACGCTGGCTTTCCTAGAGTTTATCCTAGAGTAGTACACCACCATCTTTAACTTCGTTATTTGTTGTATTCCACCAAGCTAATAATCTCTTGTTAGTATAGAACCTGAAGTTAGTCCCTGAGTGTATCAGTTAATGCTTTAAGGATAAGCAGTTGTAAGCTGTTTCCATCTTGCTGTGCTTGAGAGCTTTCCAGGGACATCTGGCTATCCACTGAAAAAGACAGTGTTGGGATCAGACCAAGGGTCTATATAATCCAAATAAGCAATTAGTTGTTATTGCCTATCCTATACTTCCTTTGTCTGTGGTGGTGATAAGTCATTATGTCACCATATATAATAAGAATAAGGTTTGTAGTAAATCAGCAGTTTGTAAGCAACCTGGTCTCCCCAGCCAGAGAAAATCATATCAGCTGAAGGAGAGGGAACACAGAAGTCCATCTCAGATACGAGAAACATCCACCATAATAGGTTTATTTAGTTTGTGGAATGGAAGCGGCTTCTGATTTTTCTTTTTTTATAAAGGCTGGAAGAAGCGGAAAAACTGTTCCAGAGTTAGAGAAAACAATTGGTTTGATGAAAAAGGTTGTTGAGAGAGTCCAGAGAGAAAATGAAGAGCTAAAAAAGGCACCTGGAGTGGTATCCAGCGAAAAAATTGCCAACCTTGAACAAGAAAATGAGCACTTAAAGGTAAAAAAAATGGTGTAAAACTGGGTTTCCATGGTCTTAAATATTATTTAATTTAATATCAGGATGTAAATGTAGAATGTATACCATCCTTCTGCCTGACAATTGGCCTCCAAGATGGTGTATAATTTTTTAAAAATCAGCATTCATACTTGGGCAGCCATAATATCTCCCCAGGCCTCTTGATACAATTGTGGTGGATGATGAAGGCATTGAAGGGATATTCCCTTTCCAGTCAGTCCAAACATTTATTTCTCATTTTAATGACATTACTATGTACTACAGAAGGGGCATTGCAGTTGAATAAAAATCACTGTAGGCTTTGCAGTGTACTTAAATGGTCACTGTAATTTGCAGATTTTCACAATATCAGTGGTTTAATACAAAGCTTCTTAAACTGTGGGTTGCGACCCCATATGGGGTTGTATAACTAAATGTGGGGGTCGTGAAAAATTTGGCAACAGTAAAAGGTTTGCTATGATTATCAGTAAATGTTTGATTTGTATACCTAATTTATATACCTGGGGTCGTGTAAAAATGTCTCGGGCACAAGGGGGTCGCAAGTGGAAAATGTTTAAGAAGCTCTGGTTTAATAGATAACCATGATTACTTTCTATTTTTACCTGTGAAATAAGTCTGAAATGGAAAAACTGAAACTTGATCTTGGAGGTGAACTGAGTATGCGTTATGAGTTGAAGACTAAAGGCACAGAAAAAATTATTGCAGAAAATGAGAGAATACGGAAGGAACTAAAGAAGGTACGAATATAGAAATTTACAAATGTATGATTTTTATTGCAGTTGGGTTCTTACCACAATGCAAAAAGATTTTTGTTTTGAAACAGATGCACTGTCTTAAATTGCTTATATGACTTGATCCTAAGGCCCCCTTCCTCAAAGCAAGGAGCCTAAACTACGCATTTTTAAAACAAAATTTGAAAATTGGTCTATAGGAAGTCGAGAATGGAGAGAAACTGCGAATTGCAAAGAACAGTCTTGAGATAATAAATGAGAAATTGACTGCAAAACTGGAGGAGACAGTAAGAAAGTTAAGCTTGGCTGAAAGCAGACTCCCACAACTTGAGGGTGCTGACAGCAAGGGATGGAAATCCATTGTCATAACAAGGTAGGAACTGATATGGTATTAAAGAGCCCCATCCTAGGCCTTGTCCTAAAAGCAGCTAAACCCTATGCCAGTGGATCTCATAGACAGAGGCCCACAGAAGGGGGGGGGGAAACAAGTGCTTCCACTGGTGGCTAAGTCAGCACAGTTATTCTGCTGATGGGAATGTAGTGATTAGGACAGCTCTGCTTGTGACTCTGTGGTGTGTTAGTGCCCCTTGCAAAAGCATAGGATCATTACTTGATTGAGAGGAATGGCCACCCCATTCATCTGACGCTGTTCAGTGAATGGGTGGATTGCTCTTCAGTGTTCTAAGAGGGGGTGGTATGAGGAGGGGCACGGTTATGCTCCTGGAAGGAAGGAGCAGTCTCCAAGTTACACACTCCTGCATCGCTGCAAGAGTATCTGATAAGCCATGAAATCTGCATGAATGAGAGGGATCAGGCGAGGATGGATGGAGAGCTAAAGTTGCAAAAGCAAGTGGGTAATGGTAACAAGCTCCCTGAGGGCAGGAAAGGAATGGGTGCATTGGGTTTTGCTGGCCAGAATGATGGGGTGTGGGGTATCAGTCAGCATGAATGGGCTATCCTCTGTGGTGCCATTTGACAGGCCAAGATTTCAGCTATGCTGGGGAATTCAGAGGGACTAGCTCAAGGTTCTACCCATATGAAAATCAAACCAGGGGCCTTGGATAGAATATACCCATGCCTTTCCAGTGTGCCATGCCTGTCTTTTCTATATTGCTATTGTCAACAGCAGGGCTGTAGGGGATACCTCATGCTCTGTGTTCTGTCTCATTTCTGAGCCCAGTTGGATGAATGGTTAGAGAACTGCTCCTGAGTGTGTGAGGTGTGGGTTCTAGCCTAGTTGCTGCCTCTTTTTGCTGCTGCTCAGCCTGTTGCTTGGCCTTGTGGCCAGCATCCTCTGTAGGGCTGTCGATTCGGTTCATCCGAACCGAAAACAGCCAAATTGTCCGCAATTCGGGGGGTTTCAGTTCGGATGGAACCGAACTGAAAAAAGGCGGGAAAATGACGCCCTGAATTCAGCAAATTCGGGGCAATCGACGAATAAATTCAGCAGGTTCGGCGTTCCCGAACCTGCCTTTTCCTGCCTTTAAAGACCCACTTTCTTGGGACTCCTGGGAAACCGGGCGGGGGTCTTTAAACTCCCCACTTAGGCTCCAGGGACTCTTGCCTTCCAGCAAGGCGCTTTAAACAGATCTATGCCTTCCAGCTGGGAGGTGCAGATCTGTTCCCCCCCCCCCCCCCGCGTGCCTTCACAGGGCTTCCCTGAAGCCGGGCGGGGAGCGCTTTAAACAGATCTGCGCCTTCCAGCTGGGAGGCACAGACCTGTTTAAAGAGCCCCCCATGCGCCTTCATGGAAGCCCTGTGAAGGCCCGCGGGGGGCTCTTTAAAGACCTCCGCTCCCTTCCCAACTCTCGGTTTGAAGTGGTGGGCGCCGCCTGGGCAGGCGGCGCCCAGCACTTCAAAGACCCGGCCGAATTTCCCCCCGAACTCCGGATCTCGCGTCGAATTTCACGGATCCGAAGCGGGCGAGTTCGGACTTCGGCACGTCCGAATTAAAAAGAGGCGAATTTTGCCGAAGCCGAACTTTACCAAAAAAATTTTTCAACAGCCCTAATCCTCTGTACTGGGAAATAAACCCATTCCTCAACTTTGCCACAAGGGTGCCTTTCCCCAGTAAGCTACTGTGGGATGTGTGCAACAGGATTTGGCAAGGGTGTAGTTGGGTATTCCTTTGGTTCCACCCCAGTGTCTGTATTCCTCTTGCCCATCTAAAGGCTGGTTCTTCTGTCTCACTCTGCCTGGGTTATGAACCCTTCATCATGGGGGGGGGGCGGGGTCTTGCATATTCTGTCATGGACATGTCACCTATGGGAGTGTGAGAATTTTGTGGCTGGAGTGGCCATGATCACTCTCTTGTATATACACTTGGCAAAAGTGGGCTTGAATCTGCCCTTGCAGAATTCCTGCTGGTTGCACACAGTGCTCTTTCTATTGGGCAAAGTTGTCTTTTCCTTTGTTCCATCCCTTGGCGTATTCCACTTATTGGCATCATCTGCCTGACATCAGGGGGCCATGGCTGCATCAACCCACGTTGGTTGGCTGCATCCATATGAACCACTCATAGATGCATTGGTGACACAGTGTGGTATAGTGGTTAAGAGTGTTGGGCTAGTATTTGGGAGACCTGGGTTCGAATCCCCTCTCATGCCATGGAAACTTGATGGTTGACCTTGGGCCAGTCATTCTCTCAGCCAAACCTACCTCATAGGGTTATTGTGAGGGTAGAATGGAGGAGAGGAGACTGATGTAAGCCACTTGGGTCACCATTGGGGAGAAAGGTAGAGTAGAAATGGAGTAAATAAATAAGACCTATGATTGGTGGATATCAGTTGGATTGGCTATGGATTCCAGTGTAATCACTCTGCTATCACAGTCTTATTTCCCTTCAGCAGAATGAACGTAGGATAAGAACTAATGGTGCCACAAAAGTGTTGGCACTCTACTCATTTTAGGATCTTAGGATGGGGCCAATTCTTTTGTATTTCCTTTCCCCCCTCAATATTTCAATGAACTAGATGCTCATTTTCAGATTTATTTACACTTTTCTGTGTTACTTGCTCTGAAAGTTATTAGTAATTTCAGTATACCTGTTATTCAGTATGTATAACTCAGTATATGATGCACAAAGTCTTTTTAATCATGCATACAAAATCTGAATTGTCTGAAGGAGCTTTATGATAGCCGATAGACTCAATTTCCATGATAAATGGATTCCTGATAGGAGATATGTGCTGTGCCAATTGTAGACTTGTGTTTTATTTGTCCCCCACCCCTTATTTTAGGGTTATAACAATTCTGTTATTGTGCTTTGTTAGGTTATTTGTTATGCTATTGTACTTTGTTAGTAGGGTGGTCTTTCCAGTACTTTGCAGTAGCATTGCAGTTTAAGATTTTAAGTCTGGAATCATTGTTGGTTGAATGGCCCTTCATCTTTCAGAATGTATGAAAATAAGATGAAAGAAATGGATGCTGATATTGCCAAAAAAAATCAAACCATTACTGAACTGAAACATACGCTAAGGAAAGCAACAGACAGTCAAGAAAAAACAGAAAAGTATATCCAAGAATTAAAAGCACAAGTGAGTAAATCTTTCTTTTGCTAACCATTTACTATTTATATATAATTGGCAGATTTCATATGCACAATTGTCCTTTGTTAGAATGCCTTAATACTGAAGTGTCCCCCCCCCCATTTTAGAGGGCAATCTTCATTAGAGATAGCACCAAAGTCTGGTGCCACTATGTTTGTGGGGGACAAGGGGAGCTTTGTTTAGGCACAGCTCTCAGTAGGCAGCCTCCAGCAGAGCTTTTCCTCAATCAAAGTCTTCATATTGTAAAGCTTTTTGAAGACAAACAGGGAGGTAAACACTCATTGAGGCCAGGCCCAGCAGCAGCCACTGGACAGTTTGCTTCCATGCAAAGTGTACAATTCATCCAAGTGCGGCAGTGCCTACTAGTCAACTTGATGCCACACATCTTACCTGGGGCCAGCAGTAGCCTCTGCATAACTTGCAGGACTTGACCAGGCCTGGCAGCGGCCACCACACAATTCACCTAATCAACTTGCTACCACATGACTTTTGCAGTTTGGCCAGAGTTCCTAGGGAGAGGCTTCTGGGGCGGGGGGAAGCTGAGAGCCAATAGGGTGGAGTGGTTTGAGTGCCAGACTAGGGTCAGAGAGATCGAGGTACAAATCCCCACTGTGCTATGGAAGCTTGCTGGATGACCTTGGGCCAGTTACTCTCAACCTAACCTCCCTCACAGGGTGGTTGTGAGGATAATATGGGGGAGGAGAGGGAAATTATGTAAGCTGCTTTCTCTACTTGGGGGGAAAATGGGGTATAAATTAAATAAATACATTAAAAAGCAGAAGAGTGGGGGAGCAGATAAAAGAAAGGTTGCCTGGTGAGTAAGAAGAAGAGAAAGAAGCAGGGAGAGTATGGTGATTATCAAGAGGAGAGAAATAGTATGAAGAAGGGGATACAGGAAAAAACTGATCCCCATAAGTCCTTGCTGGTTCCCCACTTGTTTTAGTACAATTTTTATGACCATAAGAATGTTAAGATGCTTAGCTACAGGGGCTACATCCAAGGGGAGAGGGAGAACCACAGTCCCTTACCTATTCCATTTACAGTGGAGTTGGACAGATTCTGCATGACTGTAGGCTCTCCCAGATGCTTTGAAATAATTCTCACTGGAAACTATGTACAGGGGGTTGGACTAGATGACCCTTGTGGTCCCTTCCAACTCTATGAATCTATGTAACAGAATCTGGGATCTCCCATAACATGTTAAGAAAATGAAGGTAAGTACATGGCAAGGGGACAAAGAGTATAAAGAATACAATCCTAAAGGAAAATTATATTTTATAGCTTCCACATGCATTGTTTCTTTTCATCATGGACTTCTGACTATATATTGATGGCTACCATTAGAAGAAATGTTTACTAACAACAGGAGTGGACATCAGTTTTTATGTTTTGGGGAGGGGCTGTGGCTCAATGGTAGAGCATTCTCTTGGCGGGCAGAAGATCCTAGGTTCAATCCTCAGCATCTCCAGGTAAAAGGATATGGCAGGTGGTGATATGAAAGACCTCTGCCTGAGAACCTGGGTGATCCACTGCTAGTTTGAGTAGATAATACTGGCTTTGATGGACTAAGGGTCTGATTTAACATAAGGCACCTTCATGTGTATTCATGATAGGCTACTCCCATTAAAGTTGCATTTAGTCAGTCATGGAACATATCTCCCTTCTAATAAGATATGATGTATATTCATTGTGCAGTATATCTAATAACACTGAACCGTCCTTTTTATATAGATTGAGCTTCTCAAACACATTCCTGAGGGTGCCAAAACAGAACAAGGCCTTGTCAGAGAACTTCAGCTTCTCAGGTAAAGCACAAAAAAATATAAGCTTGTTTCTTCCCCATAATTGATCTGAAAAACATCTAGTGTGACCTGTTTTTATGATGTTTCAGGTTCACCAATAATCGTTTGGAAAAGGAAAAAGCAGAACTAGCCCACCAGTTGGAGATTTGCCAAAATCAAACTGAAGTTAAGAAAGGAGATAGCTTTGCAGCTGGTAACACTTTAATTAATTATTCCATGGGACAGAACACATCTTACAGTGTTGTTTCAGGCATGGGTATTTGAAATAAGAGGCAATTAAGTTCTTACTTGCTGTTGAACCCAGTAACCCTCTTTCATTACTAAGCAAACTGGGTGAATCACCCCTCCTATGCCGGAACTTTGATCAATCTCACTTTTTCCTGGGAAAACTGATGCTTGATGAAGGGTCTTTAAAGGTTTTTCAACTGGCTGGACCAGTGAGATTTGCTCCCTTTGTTGTGCTTGTATTGCAAGCTTTTCATATACTGAGGTTAATCGAATTGGCAGTGAAATATCTGGGGGGCAATGAGAGGAGTGGAATGTAACTAAGTTGAATACTGGAAGGTGCTGATAGCTTTGATTGTTCACTACTGAGTCAGCTTATATTTCTACTAAAATATCTAATTGTGAGACAAACAGATCAAAGTTACTACAATAAAAATTGTCATAGACCACTTAATCACAATCATAGTGCAGTACTGCATTCTGGCACTGCAGAATCTATCCATTATTTGCGTAAATTGGCTGAAGTTTCCTCATGGAACTCTGTTTAACCTACATATCCTATTCCTGTCTTATTTAGAGCCTTGAATAAAAAGCATATGAAACACTCAGTTGATTCCTTATCTAAAAATAATGACATTTTTAAATCTTCATGTATGTCAACTCTTTGTGCCTAAGATCTTATCTTTTAATATCCAGAGAAAGATGAACATGACAGATTAAAATCAGAAGTAGCAGACCTCAAGATGCAGCTAAAAGCCGGAGATTTGGACCAACAGTGCCTTAAGGTTAGTATTTTAACGTCCTTGTATCTAATTACCAAGGCTGGCCCCTAAGCTGATCAAAAAATCTAGAAAACAGGTCCAGACCCAGCTACAATTTTACATTTCTGCAAGTCCAGGGAAAACCCCAGACAAAAATCTGATTTGTAAAAAAAAAAATAAAAAAAAAAAACGAGGCATAAAACACTCAGTTTGGACAGCAAATTGGTTTGCCATAACAACCCAAAATGGCATCGATGGACATCAATATGAGGAGGATGTGAAGGATGACGAGGTGCAGGCAAAAGAGCAAGCAGCCAACAGGAGGGAGGGACAGCATGGG
Organism: Euleptes europaea; assembly: GCF_029931775.1. Lineage (NCBI taxonomy): Eukaryota > Metazoa > Chordata > Lepidosauria > Squamata > Sphaerodactylidae > Euleptes > Euleptes europaea. The sequence goes on along the minus strand of NC_079314.1, from coordinate 80,575,048 downwards.
TGGGGTGGGATAAAAGTAGAGTGACAGAGGGAGGGAATGATGGATTCCCCTTCCCCACAACTTCTCTTGTTCCAATCATTGTTCATTTGCAAGCATGCAGATGAAACGCTATTTTAGAAAAATTAGCATGGTCCTAAAGCCATAAAACCATATGTAACAGAGGGAGCCTTACTCCAAGGAAGATAGTTTCAGAGGGTAGCCATATTGGTCTGCAGTAGAACAGCAAGATTAGAGACCAACAAGAATTTCATGGTATTAGCCTTTGAGAGTCAATGCTCCCTTTGTCATTATGCCAAGGAAGTCATTGAATGCAAACTTTTTTTTCCCAACAGTGAAATTCAGTAGTTCTGCTAACTAGATGTTGGACTTACATGGAAAGGTACATTCTATCCATGCTCTTTGCCCACGCTCCAGCCAAATTTAAATACTTTGAGGTCACATATATTTCAGTGGGAAGAGCCAAATATATTCTTAAGTTCGCCACTGAAAACAATGGAACTTAAAAGTACTAAACTTTGGATGGATTGTATTATGTCTATGGCCTTTCTTTCAAATAAAGAAGTTAAAAGAGGAACAATGCAAAAGAGTACTGTGACGAAGAATTTTGAGATGAAAGTGTTGACAGTCTGTAAAAATGGTGCTTTCCCCTTACTTAGGAAGAAATCAGAAAGCTGAAAAATGAATTGGCTAATTTTGACCCATCTTTTTTTGAAGAAATTGAGGATTTAAAATATAACTACAATGAAGAAGTTAAAAAAAATATTATTCTGGAAGAAAAATTGAAAAGTCTTTCTGAACAATTTGGTGTTCAAATAGATATTCCAGCCAAAGTTTCTATTGACTAAATCAGAAGGTAGGTATCTACTTGAAGTAGCCAGCAAATGTTGTCTGATTGAAAATGATTCTTGGCCCAGAACTCAGAGGAAAAAACTTGCTCATCAGGAGTCAAGCCAAACATTTTCTAAAGAGTGACAAAATTGTGAAGCTTATTCCCACTGTGAGCCTCCAGAAAACCTCCTTCAACTCTTGAGTAAGGAACTATCTCTGTGATGAATGTGAACCACTTCTTATTTTCAGGCAGGGGGGGAAGTAAATAAAAGGTTTGTACTATTGTAAATTTGAGGACTAGTAACTTTTTATTGTTGCTAAATTATTTTATTACATTTTTATAGATATTCCATTGTTGTATTGCACATAATATGGTTTAACATTTTTTCATGTTTGTCATTAACATGTAATGCAAACAGCAGATGAGTGCTTATTCATTAAGTCTCAAATATTTCAAATTGAGGCTATCGGTTACATTATTATAAAGGCTTTAATAATTTTTGTTTAACTTGCCAAAGAACTTCACTGGTTTTGGAATTTATAATAAATACCAAATTTTAGTTGCATTATCCCAAGGTAAGTGAAGAATTCTCCTGGATGGTTAGAAATTATTAAATTATATAAGCAAGTTATAGCAAACACACTTCTAGAGAAATGCAGAATATTTAAAGTATTTTAAAAAATTAATCCTCAGGGGTATCTTGTATTACCTGTTGCATTTTAATAACATTTGGCAGTGGATCCTGTGATTGTGCTCCACCAACAGAAAAACCTTTCTCTAGTGGAGCAAGCACGTCACACTGTTAACAGAATAGAATCTGAGGATTCAACCTATGGATACCGCCTCAGTTGTATGAGTTTGTATCTGCAGTTCACACACACTTTTTTAAACTACAAAGTAAAGGCCACTTTTATTTCCCAATCATTCCTTTTCACTCAAAATATACAGGAACACGAACTGCTATATATGCACCCCATCACAATAGATGTACTACCCAAGTGTATAGGGTTTTATCAGTACAACAATTGGCACCAGAAGCTGCCCTAAGGCTACACAGTAATACTACCTTAAATTAAAAAATACACCTATCCTCAAAAGCTTTGGCTAGTGTAAACCCTACTCACCGCTACAAAGATTCAGGCATCAAAGCAGTCTAGTAAACAGTTGTTTGATGTTACGAAATGAGAACTGTACTTCCATCGATTTAAATGTTATCTTCCTACAATAAACATACCTATACAAATTAATCAATATTCTACACTAATTATTGCAATTATTGAAAATAACTGTACAGCAATTACAACCATGACATTCGATGGACCTGCTCCTTGCTGCTTTAATGAAGTGTCTCAGATGCTTAACTGTTTGAAACTGTTAAAGGTGCTCAAGATTCATAGCTTAGATTTTCCTTTATGGCTCTTCTTCTGTATGAACAGTAATATTTGCTATATTTACATACGACCTTGAAGAGATTAAATACTATTTACATTTGGACACAATCTGACACTTTTTAAATTTCTAAATAAGTGAAGTAATCAAAATGGCTATTTTAAAAAAGAAATTCTCACAGATCCCACAATATATCTCTGAGACTACTGAATCTCTGACCATCCAGCTTTGAAAAGTAATTAAAAAGTGTCTTTGATTCAAAATTATAGTCATGTTTGCCCCCACTGAAAGTGACAACAACTGGTTGAGAAGTCAGAGAAGGGTCCACAACTGGCCAGTTCAAGCCAAGATGATGTCGATGGAGCTAAAAAGAAAAGAAAAACACTATTAAATTATTGGCATTCAGTATTGGGTCATATAGCTGGAACCCATATAAATGAAAAGCATCACAACTTCCTACTTGAGCATACGCCATTTTTAACATTTTGCTTAAAGAAGATTTGTAGACCAAAACGAGAAACTCTTAACTCCTCCATTGCAGTTTGTCCACTTAGGCTGTTCTTTTAAGCAGTTGAGTAAATATTTCATATTTTAGGAAAAGAAAAACAAACTCTCTTGTTTTTAATAACTGCTTGGCCTGTCAGGATACTGCACTTTAAACATTTGTAAATAAATCAAAAGCTTGACTACTTAATAAGGTCTCAAAATTACCTTGATTAAATATCCATTACTGCAGTGCCATACAATTCCTTCAATTTTCCCTTCATTGCATCCATTGAACCAAGACAGCAGGTCATTGTGATTTAGTGCAGGTTGAGTTTTTATCTGAAAGGCTCCATGTGGTACAAGAAGGTGCACAGGATGTTTCTTGCTTCCTAAACCTATTAAAATATTGTTTAACAAATACAACTAGAAAATGTCTTATTGTTACAGAAACTCAATTTCACTGGACCATTCTTTTCCCTGCCCCCAGCCATGCCTTTATTTCATAATCATCCCCCACATACAGGTCCATCTCAAGCCCTCGACTTCTGTTTTCACAGGCCTGTGATTTCTTCTTGCCTTTGCTTTCCTAAGCTGTTCTGTCAATCCTTGCCTTGTCTAGAATCTGTGCAACTCAGTCAATGGTAGACATAGACCCTTCCTCATTTCTGTAACATCAATACAACTTAGCCAATCCCTGCCAGAGCTTCACAAAAATCTTAATTTATATTGCACTATGTACTGTCTTTTCACTAATTATTGCAACAGCTTGCAACCTAATATTTTCATTTATCAATCAGAACAATTGTATTTCTAATTCTGCTTTGCTGCACATATTAGTAAAGGTAAAGGTCCCCTGTGCACATATTAATGCCTGGCAAAACCTTACTTTAAAATATCTAACGTGAATACACAATATACTTACCATATGGGTTTGCATTAATGTTTGTTCCAATAAGTTCCAATGTTTGCTCTGAAAGATCAGACAAGGGCACTGGACTTATTTCCAACAGATCAGATTCCTCAGTGTGGTGTTTCAGCACAAGACCGAGCTCAAATTCATAGTCAACAACAGAAGTATGCCAGCAATACTGTTTGCTATTTTTCTCCACTGGCATCCAACCTGTAAGAAAAGAGAAAATGTTCTAATATAATTTTATGAGGGTTGAATTTATTGTCCTGTTATTACTTTCAGCCACCTCAAGTAAGTCTCTAGAGAAAAAGTTTATACATCTTCTAAATAAATACAAAAAATGGGATCTGTCAAGATTGGCTTTATTTGCATAAAAAGATTAATTAATATAAGTTGCTAATTGTACCAGGAAAATAAAATCAGTACTGAATTTTTTAAAAAAAGCACCATGCTAATTGACAATGGAGATGTGGAAGACCCCAAATTTGTTGCACTTGGGAGGGGGTGACAAAGTATACTGAAATTAATCCATTTTGGTGTCGTCAGAAGAACCAAATATCATATAGGTATTCAGATCAGAAATCATCTCACCCTCTCTAATATTGTGAAAGTAAAGCAGACAGATGGGATAAAGTTCTCTAAACAGGAAATATAGACATGCATCACTTGTTATTACTGACTTACCACTTGATTACTTGCAGTTGAACGTATTGTAGTAATCAAGATGCATGTGTGAACTCTAAATGACAAAAAATAATATTTAGAATGAACTTTGGCATCCAGTTGTATTTTTCTACCTGGAATATGTCCATTTTCATCAGGAAAAGGCTTCCCATTGTAGTGGTCTATTGCCTTTGCTGGAATCCAGCATTCAGGGACAGGCTTGAAGTCGTCTTCAATATCCCAAGTAAATCCTTAAAGCAAGAATGTGAAATTGTGCATTTTGTAACTGTAACCATTTAGTCACTATCATGAGCATCTGAACAGATAATATAACTTGGCCAGGGATAAACTGGTGACAGCAGTTATTCATACGGCTTTCTTTAGTTATATTTATATTATAAATTTGTGCATGTGGAATGCAAAATAAAATAATAAAATTGCTGATTCTTCAAATGTTTGTGTTGTCCCATTCAAATGGAGAATGCTAAAGGCTATGTTCTTGCAAAATCAAAACTTGTTCAGAAAAAAAAATTCAAACCATTTGAAGACATGTTTTCAGGGTAGCAGCAACTTTCAAGCTACTAACTGACTCTACTGAAAGTTTTCCCATTCAAGCCAATATCTAAAAGAATATAAGTAGAACATAGTTGAAATGTTTGAATCTGTTGCTGTTGGAATTAGTATGTGCCAGAATGTTTTTTAAGACTATGCTGCCCATGCAGACTAAAGGTTAAGAATAAGGTAGGCTAGTATATCTTATTGGACTCAGAAGGATGCAAAGTTTCAAAATGAAAGATTCTCACTGGTTACTTTTCAATCTTGTTTGTAATTATTTTTTCAATCTAACATCAGGTATTATTTCACTATTAGAGGAAAAGCAGCTGTGGCTTCATTGCCCAAAAGTGGCTAAGAAAACTGCTACTTGGTTGGTAAGCATGAAACTCTTCCTTGTCATTTCTCCCTCATCCTGCCTATCTAGTTCTGTCCCTTCACCAGCCACATACAGATATACAAAATTAAGAGAGACAGATACTCTCTTTTACTCCTACCCTCAAGTAGATATTTCAGACCATGACAAACTGAAAACAATACATGCAAGAACTGAAGGGGAAGAATGTGCATGGGAAAGATTAGGGATGACTACTTGGGTCATCAGCCTTCTCCACCTCACTAGATTCCAGCCTGTACTTTCCAGAGATTCTTCATTAGAATTACCGCTAACCTTTAGAGTTGTCTGTTGAAAACAGGAACCGTTTAAACCTTTTTTCGGCTTGCTTGTTGGGTTTTCTATCCAACCGGGCCCAAAGATACGGTTGCCCTAAAGTTGTGAAACAAGAAACATACAATGTGGTTTGAAAAACCTACTAAATGAACCTTTGAACAACTTTTGCTTAGAGGTTGGTACGCTAGTCAACTGAACAAACACCAACAACTGACTAGTCAAATGCTCTCTGAAGTCAAGAATGCCATTGTGTGGGTGGGCAGCCTACACTTTTTATTTCATTGTCATATCAGCAAAGGTTTCCACCTTGTCGGGCAGGAACAGACCTAACAGCATAAGAAAGCTTCTACCGGCTACCTATTATAACTAGACATCCTGAAACAGGAAGGCTTGGCTGATAATTTAGACAGCCAACATGAAAAAATTGACTCCTGATTAATATTTGCTATTTACTATGTTTTTTAATTTAATCTTTTAAAAATTATGAAACTATAGGCTGTGACCCTACAATGAACTGCAAGCTTGCAAGTGAGGTAGGTTAAGCTAGCGGTATGAGATCAGCCTAAGGTCACCCAGCAAGCTTCCACAAGAGAGTGGGGATTCAAACCTGGGTCTCCCAGATCCTAGTTCGACATTCTAACCACCACACCACACTGGCTCAAGGTGATCCAGTAAGCTTGCATGGCAGAGTGGGGATTCAAACCTGAGTGTCCCAAACACTAGTCTAACATCCTAACTACTATACCAAGACTGGTAGTCTGTTATAGGCCCCCTTTTTATCTGTTTATTGAAACTTCCATTGCTTTGAGGAAAAGCTGGTCCTCAAAACCTCCAAAGAGAGATCTATATGTGTGTCCCATATCAACAATGTTGCAACACTTTCCACTTGGTCCTGTAGAAAAGCATCCGGACATCACATTGTGAGCAGAGCCCAGGGGCAAATGAAGCTTCTCATGCCATATTTGCTGGTGTGTTAAACTGAAAGGTCATATATCACACTTATATCATGGGTAACAGCTCTGTAGTAATATACTGATCATATCTTAGGCCCTTCTGTGACCTGGCTAAAGAGGCATCACTCCCATACTGAAAACCTCAGAGGAGGTGGCTGTTTGCAAAGAAAATGATGCCCATATCTTGAATTACATATGTCTTATGAATACAACAATAAGAAAGCTCTTCCGTGTATTACCTTTGTACGTAGTTATGTAACAGCAAGTTCCATCCACCTTTTCAGTTGGAATTGCATTGTATATATCTGCATCTAATGCCTTCTGTGTAATCGTTTCAGTGGCCAACACTTTAAAAGGCTGAAAAGAAGACAGTCATAAATTGTTTTGCAAGCATAGTCAAGGCAGGAATTAGAAATTACAAAGAGACTAAAATTCCTAAGGAGAAGCAAAGCAACTTTTGCTTCTGATTCCTAGCCAGAATGTTCTTGGTATAGTACAGCTCTGAGTTATCTATTCAAGGGAGAGAAATAAAACTGCCCCGTTAATTTTGAGTATTTTAAAGTTGCTTTCAGAATTTATTCAGTGGGAACGTGCTTCTCCATCTTGAAAGACTCAAGCTTAGAATCTTTAAAGATGAGATAGCCATGGCAACAAAGATTCCATACATCATTTATCAAGGAAACAACAGTTGCTTTCAAGCTTCTGTTTGAAATTAGAAGCCACATCACCAACAATGGTAAGAAGTTAGGGACCCTGGGAATAATGTTAAAGATTGTTACATTGTGAAAAAGTCTTCATTCAAAACTTTTGCTTTGATGATTACATGCTAAATGTAGAACCAGAATGTTTTTGTTTTTTTAATAGCAACGAGTTTATACTTAAGGTTACTTCTGGGGCCAGTCCAACTGAATTAGTTATTAAGTATGGAATTTGAAACTATAGATCTCATGGGGAGGTGAATCTCCAGCTATGCCACTTTGGAATACTGATCTGTTCCTTGATAGCCCAACGAGAACGTGAAAAACCAGAACTCCCAAATACTGCATCGTGACATTCTGAAGCAGCATCTGTAATAAAGTCACCTGTCATTTGATGCGTGACTCGGATGTTTTATGAAAGGTCGGCACTTTGAAGGCTTGTCTAATAAAACAGGGAATAACCATTTCGTAATCCTATTTAGTTTATGTTCGGGCAAGTATGTTGGGAGAGGGAGGCCAAACAGCATCTCCTGGCCGGAATAGACTCTGCGCACAACTAATCGCACATCACACAGAAGGGGTTCTTGTCGCTTTTTCGCTCTTCCCACGCAGAGAAGGGGGCAGAAGGCGAAAACGCATGGGAGGTTTTGCCTTGGATTTGCCCCTCTCTAAATGCACATTTCCCCCAGCCAAATTCTCAAAACTCAGCCCCCATGCAGAGTATTGAGAATTCAGATGGGGAAAACGTGCATCGATAGAGGGGCAAATCCAAGGCAAAACCTCCCATACGTTTTCGCCCAGAGCCCATTCAGGTCACCATCGAGACGCACTCACAGGTCCACGGTAACCCCAGCATCTATTCACAGTGGATAGCTGTGTTAGTCTGTCTGCAGTAGTAGAAAAGAGCAAGAGTCCAATAGCACCTTAAAGACTAACAAAAATATTTTCTGGCAGGATATGAGCTTTCGTGAGCCACAGCTACTTCGTATCTGAAGAAGTGAGCTGTGGCTCACGAAAGCTCATACCTTGCCAGAAAATATTTTTGTTAGTCTTTAAGGTGCTACAGGACATTTGCTCTACCCAGCATCTATGTAAATTATTAACACTGGCTGCACAAGCGTTTTACAAGCCTGTCAACCAGTACTTTTCCTGGAGAGGTTTCCCAGCACGCGGACCGAGACCTCCTCCTGGTGGCCTTCGAAGTCTCTCCTGGAGAGACTTCTGCAGACCACACCTAATCCCATCACGCCTGCTATTCACATTTACATACTGTTAACATTTACATACTAATGCTTGTCTGAGTTCACTCTCCTCTACTTAAAGACAGGTGGATTCACATTCTAGCTGTATCTGAAGAAGTGAGCGGTGGCTCACGAACGCTCATACACTGCCAGAAAATTTTTTTGTTAGTCTTTAAGGCGCTCCTGGACTCTTGCCCTTTTCCACTACTGCAGACAGACTAACACGGCTACCCACTGTGAATTATCTTCATGAGAAAAGATGGGGATGAACATCAAGGAACGTTCCACAGGCTCACAGCCTTTAATGTATCGAACAGTAAATGTCAGTTGATCTGTGTGTGAGATGTCTGGAGTGGAATCGACACTTATTGAATAATACTTTGACCCTTTCACTTCTTCCAAGAATAGTACAAAGAACCTGTTGTCTCATTAATTCAATAAATTCCTCACAAATATTTGCAGATAAATATGACGGATTCCCTTTTCCAGGATTAAAATTCGAAGGGACTCATCAGCCATCGTTCGAGACTCCCTATATAGACAGATGGATTCACATTCTAGCTGTATCTGAAGAAGTGAGCTGTGGCTCACGAAAGCTCACACCCCTGCCAGAAAATATTTTTGTTAAAGTCTTTTACGGTGCTCCTGGACTCTGGCCCTTTTCTACTACTGCAGACAGACTAACACGGCGACCCACTGTGAATTATCTCCTGACGTTGAAGCGGAAGGAAACGCGAGCAACAGCCACGAGGGGCAATTCGACACGCAGGCTGTACGGCGGAGGCACGAGGAGGCGCCCCCAAACGGACCGCTCTTCCCTCGAGCTGCCCGCCTCCCCACCCCGCCCCGCCCGCTCTCCCGGCCGGCCCGGGGCTCCTCCTCGGCAGGCGGTACCTGGCGCTCCCGCTTGGCCGAGGGCTCCTCTTTCACCTGAGTCACAAACAGGCAGGGCACCTTCTGTTGCACCGAGCCCAGGCGACTCATGGCTCTGGCGTCGCGCGCCCCCCACCCCCAGCGGCCGCCCGAGCAAGCAACCGCCAGCCTCCAACGGCCGTTCTCATCTCCGGCACCTTCGCAGCCCGGCAGCAGCCGCGGCAGGCCTGGCCGAAAGGAGCGCTGGGAAATGTAGTTCGCGGCCGGCAAACGGGAGCGCGCCGGAGGGCTTCGGGTTGGTTTGCAGGCGAGCGGGGGAGGAGGGAAGCGGAGGGCTTCCCGTTCGTCCCCGCGTCGCGACTGGTGGCCTGCTTTCGGAAGTCAGGAGAGAACACGTCGTTTGTTTGCACTCCAGGGTGGCGCGCGTGGTATTCGACTTGGGAGACGCGGGTTCGAATCCCCACTTTGCAACCAAGTCTTGGTGGGTAGCCGCGTTAGTCTGTCTGCAGTCGTAGAAAAGGGCCAGAGTCCAGGAGCACCTTAAAGACTAGCAAAAATATTTGCTGGTAGGGTAGGAGCTTTCGTGAGCCACAGCTCACTTCTTGATAGTTGATATTCAAACTAAAGACAATGCATTTCCCTGGGCTGAATAAAGACCTTGCATTCATGGCTCATGACCAATGCTGATTTCTCCGCACCCATCTCTCCCCTGGACATCACAGACTCTTCTGCAGACCACACCTAATCCCATCACGCCTGCTATTCACATTTACATACTGGTAACATTTTGATACTAATGCTGGTCTGAATTCACTCTCCTCTACTGAAAGACAGATGGATTCACATTCTAGCTGTATCTGAAGAAGTGAACTGTGGCTCACGAAAGCTCACACCCTGCCAGGAAACATTTTTGTTAGTCTTTAAGGTGCTACTGGACTCTTGCTCTTTGCAACCAAGTCTTGGTAATGCTTCAACGCGAGGGAAAGCTTCACGTTCGGAGTTCTGTTCTTTATGGCCGTTTCTGCACAGGAGGTTTGGCCTTGGATTTGCCCCTCTCTAGATGCACATTTTCCCCATCCTAATTCTCAAAACTCTGCAGGGGGGCTGATTGTTGAGTTTTGAGAATTTAGATGGGGAAAATGTGCATCTAGAAAGCGGCAAATCCAAGGCAACATCTCCCGTGCAGAAATGGCCTATGTGACGGTTAAAGGTGCAGAACAGATTCTCTTCCCCCCCCAGTTAGTAGGCATCTTTATTTGTAAATGGATTTCATGCAGGAGTGTTAGATTTAAAATAACTGAAAGACTACTGTGGAATTGTCAGATCTGAAATACAGCATACTTGTACAGTCTTGAAAATGACTGAGCAACAATTCTACACGGTAGTGCCTCAATGTAAGGACTGTAATACGTGAAAGCTGCTCTCCACATAGGTTTGCTTGGCCATACAGAGACTTAAATCTTGAGGCCAATGCCTGAAGACTCCCATAAAGCCATCTACCTATATTAAGAACCACTTAAAGCAGTACGCCCCCTATATGGAGCCATTCTTCCATGTGGAAGCATTTCTCAGTGGCTGTTATGCAGTTGCTTCCAATGTATATAAGGTTGCCAGCTCCTAGTTGGGAAATACCTGGAAATGTGGAGGGTGGAGCCTGAGGAGAGCGGGGTTTGTAGAGGGGAGGGATCTCAATGCCATAGAGCCCAATTGCCAAAGTGGCCATTTTCTCCAGGGGAACTGATCTCTGTCGCCTGGAGATCAGTTGTAATAGTGGGTGATCTCCAGCCACCATCTGGAGGTTGGCAACCCTAAATGTATGGCAGTCTTGACTGTAGAGTGACTGATCATCAACTGAAGATGGACATAGGTATGCGAATCAGCTCAAGGTCTCAGACTGTCTGTAAATGAGTGTTCTCTCTGATCGTATTTTGTAAACTGTCATTCTCTTTCCTCCACATTCCCATAATACAAGGACGTGTTCAAGATCTTTTCCAAACTAATTATTATACTTTCCCTGAGTTTTTAGCTCCAAAGCATCTGCATAGCAATATCCACTGGCTCATATTGTGTCAGCATTGGTTTCATGTTGTTTATAGCATGCATGTCCTGCAGTGGTGCATGCCTCTGAAGTTTCTGTGAGTAAGGCCTAGGACAAACTTTCAAGGATCACCCTTGTTTGGAAGACTGTTGGTTAGTCATTGAAATCTAAATGTAAGGATTGCATAGAAATGTATGTTCATAAGTTAATAATAGGTATGATTTATTTCCTATCTTTTTCAATATTATAAGCTTCTTATCTGTATATCATAAAATAAGTCTACCTTTTTCCACGTGTCAAAGCCTAGACTGAATTATATCGTTATATATCTAAATTACTTTTGGGTTATTAAAAGCATGCAGAATTGACACAAGCTACAAATACTAAAACATTTTTAGATTAAAAAAATCAAATAATCTATTCTTTCAGGTGACATCTTCATGGTTTCATTTATGGAAGGAACATCTGGTGCCAATCAACTACAAGAACTATTAGGGTAAATATGATGTCATATTAGATTTATTTATATGCTGCCCTTTCCTGGCCAACGCCAAGCTCAGGTCCGTTTACAACTCTTCAATACAATGACATTAAATCATAAACAGAATAAATTTATAAAAGCATAAATCTACATTTCTAGTTTGAATAGACACAGTCGATATTTTGTGCTCTCCTCAGGGCAGCCTTTTACATAGTTTTTCACAGTAACTTTGTAATTTTTTTTTTTAATTTACAAGCATAGAAAGCATGATATGGGCACAGAAAAAAGCATCTTTGGGTTGGACGTATGGGATATTTGCAGCATCCATTCAAAGGAAGAGACTCAGCCAGCAATCCTTTAGCAACTCTTTCAATCCAATGTTGTGGAATGTGGTGTAGGAGGCACTGCTCTCCCAAACACTGGTGAGTCACATTGGTGATTCAGTGGGAAGAGTTTTCTGAGTGGTATACCTTTGACCTCAATCATCTATGGCTGATGTGAGCAAACAAAAACTTTCCCAAGTGTCCACACCTGAAATTCATGCAAACAAATGCAGTGGTACCTCAAGCATGAATACTGTTGACCACAAGAGTACCATGGTCAATCAGATGCAAGGGATTTTATCGTCACAGTGTTTAGCGAACATGTCACAGTAGTTTAACAAAAGCCAATATTATCATATAGGATCCCAAGACTAATTGAGTCACTTAGCACTTGAAACAATTCCACTGGGCAATACTGAGAAGATGAAATAGTGATGGTGAAGTTTTTACTGTTTCCTGACACTATCAACATTAATGCAAACTGTGACCTTAGTTCTATCAGATGTTGCCCTAGGATTTCTTTCCTCTGCTGTGGTTTCCATCCTACTCATTCTGCCAGCGAAACACATGAAGCTGCCTTATACTGAATCAGACCCTTGGTCCATCAAAGTCAGTATTGTCTACGCAGACCGGCAGTGGCTCTCCAGGGTCTCAGGTAGGGGTCTTTCTCATCACCTACTTGCCTAGTCCCATTAACTAGAGATGTTGGGGATTGAACCTGGGACCAGCCACAGCCCCTCCATCATCATTATACCAAGGAGTCACTAGTGAGGGGGACACTTAGGAGTAATATGAGCTCTAACGAGCGAGAGAGAATATTTAGTAATGACTGTATCAATCACTGATCCCAATCCTAGGGATAAACCCAGAGTAATACCAACCAAAGAATCTCTCAGGGCATCCTATAGGGTTGATCAAGTACTTGGGCTGAACCACCTTTTGAGATTTCAGGAATCCTAAACTGAACCAGGTAATGGCCAATGCATGAAAATGCAGCAATTTTAAATGCCTTCTTCACTAGACCAGTCCTAACCCTAACCAAATAGATAGCAGATTGAGATTATGGCAGGATTCAGGTGTCTGTTCAAATAAGTATAACCAAGTTCTTTGCTCATGGCTGATGGTCAGGAAGTCCAGATTTTCTCCCTGTAAAGCTATCCCAAAGAACAACAATCTTGTGTTCTTGATCACAAAAAACATCACTCTGAGAGCCTCCTAGTGCATGAGACACTTACGAATCCAAATCTGTCCATAAAACCCAATATCAAGTACATGCACTCAATATAACCAGTCTGCTAAGGAAACAGGAGAAACAGAACTTGTACAAAACATGGTGATTCCACTCACTCAGTCATTTTTCACTAATCTGATTCAGACAGCCCAGTTTCCATATGTGAGACAAGGTAAGGCCTTCTAATTCATCCGCAAGGTCTCAGTAACATAATCCACATTGGTATCTTCCTTCAGGATTAAATACTTACAGTCAGATGATTTTTCATATACCATCTTGGCATTGATCAAAAAAATCAAAAGAGCCAGTGGCTGTTTATCCCTATTGCTATTGACTGGGCACAGTCCCAGAATGGGGGACAGGAAGTAGTTGTCCAACCCTCACTCTCTCTTCCCTGACCTAACCTGGCTTCTTCCTGTCAAACCTTCTCCCTTACCATCAGTTTTAGGTATCCTCTTCCCTGCTGAGTATCAAAGTACTTTGCCTTAATGCATAATCTCAAATTCTGCTCCCCTTGCCCCAGATACCTCTGTCCCATTCCTTGTAGACAATCAACCTTCTAACCCTCCTGCAACCTCCTCCTCCTCAAAATCTGTATCAGATGGATCCTGTTTTGATGGAATCTAATTAAAAACCATCCTTCAGCAAGAGCTTTTGAGATCTTTTGTTGATCAGCAAACAAGCAAGCAGAAGACTGGGCTACAACTGACTAGCTAAAAGAATGAAAGAAAAAGATAGGCAGAACTTTCCATAACCATCTTCTTGTGCCCTCAGTATCCATCAGAAAATCAACATCTTTTTGGCATACTTGTCAGCAACACTATCAGTTTTCCCTGTTCTAGATTCTCTCCCAGCCCTGTTCGCTGCAGTTTAGTCAGCAGCAATGGCAGCAATCCTGTGCAGGTGCAGATGTATTTCAAAATCAAATGCCAGGCAGCCAGCACTGCTGTTGGAATGGGTGGGTCTTGATGTTCTCACTAGCCCTCAGTCCCACTTCTATGCTTAAATTAATTATAGAAAGATTTTCTCTTCTTAAACTAACGTGTATTCAACTGAACAACGGGATTAGCAGACTATGTGGAGTTATATGTACTCTTCCTGTTTAAAAACATACAGGAGCGATGAAAATAACCAAACACTCCCAGTTTGAGTGGTTGTATGATGTCCTTTGTGATGATGTCATAAGAACTAAGGTAACAATGAAAGAAATTCTGGAAGTTTGAATTTGCACACTGTAGCAGCCACTTTCGATTAGTGAGCACTTCAACAACCCTGGAGAAGGTACTGTCTGTTTTACCATTAGTATAAATAGCTTTTGGAATAAAAATGACATGACCCTTAGAAAGGAAATAGAATTTAGAACATAAAACAGCTCTATTTAGAATGAATGGGAATGTTCTTCCCTGCCTTGTTGATAGTTCTTAGGGTTGTGGAGTAGAAGGGCAAAAGATAACAATGGCATACATTGAGGATTACTGATATTTTTGTTTTTATTCTGCCTGTATAAAGATAAATATGGCCCATTTGATAATGGATTGCATATATTGTTACATGCTCCTTGTTACCCCAAACAGTGATCAGTTGCAGAGGTAGAATAAAAATAAAAATTGTCCTTGAGAATTGCCTTATGTTGTGGAGCCCTTGTGGAGCATCTCACTGGTGTTAGTCAGCTGGACACCAGCTTTTGCTGTGCTTCCCCATCTCTTTGAAAATAAGATGGACTTTTGCTTCATGAGATGCCTGTGTGTGTGTGTGTGTGCGCGTGTAAGTGCCATCAAGTTGCAGCAGACTTATAGTAACCCCTTTAGGTTTTCAAGGCAAGAGACGGACACAAGTCGTTTGCCATTGTCTGCTTCTGCATAGCAAACCTGGACTTCCTGAGTGGTCTCCCATCCAAGTACTAATCAGGGCCGACCCTGCTTACCGTCCAAGATCTGATGAGATCAGACCAGCCTGGTCCATTCAGGTCAGGGCTGTAAGATGCTTACTTTTGTGCAATAATGACTGAGAAGCTTGGGCCAGCTGCTATGTTATGATTGCCAGGTCCCTCTACTCCACTGGCGGAAGGTTTTTGGGGTGGATCCTGAGGAGGGCGGGATTTGGGAGGGAAGGGACTTCAATGCCATAGGGTCCAATTGCCAAAACAGGCATTTTCTCCAGGTGAACTGATCTCTGTCGGCTGGAGATCAGTTGTAATTGTGGGAGATCTCCAACCACCACCTGGAGGTTGGCAACCCTATGCTATGTGAAGATAGGCAATAGGTTAACAAAATTCACATTTTAGGCTATTTTTTTTAGGAGGATATGTCCGGTTGATGTTAATGAATGTGGTTTGTATCTTCTAGGCCAGGGGTGTCGAACTCATTTGTTACAAGGGCCAGATATGACATAAATGTCACTTGGTTGGGCCAGGCCATGCACACCATAAAATTTAATGCTAGGTACTGGATATACAAACTTTATAGAAGACACAGGCAACGCCAATTAATGATATTATTTTTTACTTTATTGTTTTACTTAAAATACAAACATACTTAAAAAATAACACTCTTAGAGTTTTTTTATTTAACAGTCTTTGATAATTGACACCTTGGGAGGGTGCAGGGTGTGTGTGTGTGTGCCTCAGCTGGCTCGTGGGCCAGATTTGACCCCCAGGCCTTATGTTTGACACCCCTGCTCTAGGCACATCCATTAGGTCTAAGACACACGTTTCATTCTGCTCAATTGAATGAGAGTTTTATTGAAACACTATTTGGAGACTGAACCTGTTGCTATTAATCAGTTTGTTCATTTAAAGTAGTTTGTCCTCAATCGTGTACTTGTAGGTTCCGTTTTTAAGAGGATTTTCCACAGGAACTTTACAAATTGTAGTGAGATAAAGATAATTCATGGATCATTTGAAGTACGCCACCATTATAATATTACACATGGAGCCTTTTGTAAAATTAATTTAACATACTATGAGCAGTAAACTAAGTGAATGTATATACTGCATAGGGTGGCCGAATTTTCAGACCTTTCTCTCACTTGTTCAGGGATCAAAGTGCCGATTCGATCACTGTGAAAAAGCCATTGGCAGTGATACTGTGTGTTCATTATGGAGAGAGGGAAGATGTTCCCATCAGCTTTGCAAATTTAGACATATGGAAATACAGGTAGAAAATGGCAAGCTCTTTGAAGTGTCTCTCTTGAAGTAGAGAGCTCTTATAAGCATTTATAGCTGTCTCCCAGATCTGGTTTTGCAAATGTGACATTCTAGTTTCATCTTTTAAAAGCATGATGTGCTCAAGACACCCAGGTACCAGCTTTGGTGCACTTTTTATCTACTAAAGATAGCACAGGTTCACACCGTCTACCTGGCATCAAAAACTGCATGACTGCACTGAATATTAAGGGCCACTCTGTCTGTACTTTAATTCAACTTTCTGTTCTGATAACCCTCAGTTTAATGGTGTGGTAATGAAATGCTTCATTTTTATACTGGAATGAGGAAACCTTTATAGACCCAATGCAAAGAAGAAAAATGAGCAGAGAAATCCTGAGACTTATTAAATTTTGTGGGAAAATGCTTATTGGTTTGAGAACTCCAGTCTTTTTTTTTTTTAAAGGTGATTTAAAAGAAACTAGGAAAAAATATTGTCTTTCTAAAGATCACCTAAAAAGACAACATGGTCACTAACAGTGTGAAATGTGTAGTGGCTAGAACCCTGCTTCTGTTTTGATACCATCTTTGTAGCCAAGCGGGCAAACTTCAGTCTGTGATGCTTAACCCATTGCAAAAACCAGCCCAAACTATTTCACATAACATATTTTTAAAAGGGCTCTCACCTAGTTAGAAATATTTTAGACAAGTAATTGTATGTGGTCTGCAGCATAATCCTATGGTTTACTTGGAAGTAAGTCATTTTTGTGTCCAGTGGGGCTTATTCCAAGATGAACATCGGGCTGCCCCCCTGGAGGTTGGTGGTGGTGGGGTCTAAGAGGACAAACTTCTGAGGATCTTGGTCATCCTGGGGACCATTGAGCGAAGGAAGTAATTTGAATTGTTTTCACATATTGTTGGGTTTGAACTGTGTGAGGTGGAATCTGCGGTGGAAGCTTGGCCTAGGGTCCCATGGTGGGTATAGTCCCCTGGACAAAGGTGCATAGGACTGAGAAATTAAATAATTACATTTGCATGGGAGTAAAAGCTATAGTTCTGCAGCAAAAAAAATACCTTTTATGTTTTTAGATGTATACACATGGAAGATGTTATTTTGGAAGAGGCATTCTTTCTATGTAAGAAAAGGAGAGGGCCAGCATGGTGTAGTGGTTAAGGTGTCGGACTAGGACCAGGGAAACCCAGGTTCAAATCCCCACTTGTGCCATGGAAGCTTGCTGGGTGACTTTGGGCCAGTCATACGCTGTTAGTATTTGGATGGGAAACCTCCAAGGAATAACAGGGTTATGACACAGAGGCAGGCAATGGCAAACCACCTCCGAAGTCTCTTGCCTTGAAAACCCTACAGGATTGCCCTAAGCCAGCTGTGGCTTGATGACAAAAGACGAAGAAGAAGAAAGAAGGGAGAATGCTCCTTCTAAAATGGCGCTCGCCTTAGGAAGTTTTTATAAGTATTTGTATTAAAAAAATTTTAAATATGTTACCTGATTAATCAAAGACTCCTTTTAAGTCAGCCAAAAGGGTTGGATTATTCTAACAATTATATTTAATTGATTATCATAACTATTTAAATCCCATTTTTATGGATCTCTGTTTACATAAGTACAGATGTCTGGTATGTGTTGTTGCAAAATGTAAGTCAGAGCCGTCTTTTACTTGTGTGTTATATTTTCTGGATATCTGGATTTCAGTGCTGTCCATAATTTTATTTTATAGCAATTAAATACAAATAATTTGTTTTTCTGCAGCAGAAATACAACAGCATCTCATGTTTCTGGGAAACACAGCCTTTAGGCTGCGTGAGGATCAGTTGTGTCTTCCATCACAGGAAACCTCGTAATATAAATGGGCTTTTTTTGCCACCTAGTAGTGGTGAGTAAAGATATTTGGGGCACTGAAACAGAAATGCTAAACATGTTCCAGAAGTAGTTTTTTACTACTAGTAGTAGTTTATTGTATAAGACCATATGCTATTACAATCTAAAACAATATAACTGCAATTTTAAAATGTACAAAACAATATCATTACAAAAAAAATACATTAAAATGCATCCGTTCAATTCTATCCAGCGTTCCACGATTTATATTTGCCTCTGTCTGATTTTCTTGGCCGCCAGGCCGTAAAGTGCCATTTTTGGGGAAATATAGGTATCCATATCTGATAACACATGAATTGCTTTGTCAGCATCAGATAATGATTGTAATGCAGATAGAATGTTTGCCCAGAACTTATTTCGGGGTTCAGTGTATAAAGGGTAGGCCAAGATGTAATGGGGAAGATCTTCTACAGCCCCACCACATAGGCAGATACATTGAGCCAGGGTTTTTTTGTTTGTTTGTTTGTTTTGTTTTTTGAGAAACGACCTGCAAGAAGTTCCTTGGGCATAGTTTGGAAGCGCAGCGATGTAAAGGCTGCTCTAAGGCTGTAGATTGTGATATCTGCCAGATAGGAGGTTCTAATGTGGTCTTTTAAAAATCATTTTAAACCATGGGGAAAATGTCATCTGAGAAATTAAATAGCTGTCAATTATAACATCTTCTTTGTAAGGTGGTTTTTTATGTACTATCATTCAGAATTAGTTCAGTATTTTGAAGGTTAATGTGTTTGGTCAGAAATTAGAAATGGTTAATCGTTTTGAATTAGCACATTGCTAGTGCAAATATAAACCTAGCTTCCTGTCACCCACTATTACATGTTGGGAGCCAATATTAAGAACAGATGTTCCTTTCCCAGTGGGTGAGCAATTAAGGGAGGGAGTGAGGACTGGCACCACAGAGTTTTCTTTCCAAATCCTAGAGCATCAGTGGCATCACTTCAATTTTGACAAAAGTTACTTCAGTGTCCTGGTGTGATGCTGAGGCTCACCCCATTTCCTTCTGCCAGTGCTTCAGGCACTGGGGGACAACACAGTGTTCTGCCAGGAGGTCTTCCACAATAGTGAGAGACCTGGCAGCCCCTTCTTGGATCCAATTTTAACCCCTTAGCCAATATTAAGCACTTTAGCAATGCCAATGTTAACCGTGGTTTGTCATTCCAGCTAATTATAACATGTAGTCAAAGCTCCTTAATGTCCCATATGGCAAGGGACCCTGAATCCCACTTCAAACTATGGCTTCCTATTTTGGTTAAATGGGAACCCTGGTTAACCTTGTAGAGCCTAAGGAGGGCAGGGTTTGGGAAGGGGAGGGGCTCAATGGGGTATAATGCCATAGAGTCCACCCTCCAAAGTGGCCATTTTCTCCCGGTGAACTGATCTACGTTGCCTAGATTAATTGTAAACCCAGGATATCTCCAGTCACCACCTGGAGATTGGCAACCCTAAACTGTGGGCACCCTGCATTTGGATTTTGACCAGTTTTATGTGGGTGTAAGTTCTGTTGAAATCTACCATACCATAATCAGTTTTGGGGGAAAAACCTGATGTTTGTAGAGACAAGAAGCTACTGTGTAATATTTATCATTTATTAATAGAACTGCATAGTAAACCTGTGAAAAACATGTGGAAATATGGAGAAAGAATTTAGAATATAAAGTTAACTTTATGTCTAATAAAGGCTCCACCTTTTCCATATGTCTTACCATTTGTGAAAACGTTATGAAAATGATCAGTCAATGGCACTTCTACTTGGCAAAAAATTAGAGAACAATGAATGGGAAATGTTGGTTCTGTGAGGCCAAAATTGCCACTTCCCCCCCCTCCCCACATAGGTGGTAGAGATATCCTTGTGCTAGTTAATATTGGCAAATGGTTGTAGAAGAAATAATCTCCGTCAGTAGAGGTCTAAAACTATCTGTACCCCAACAATGAGTTTAATTATGTTTTCAAAGTTCCAAACAGGTAACAAGGTTTAGTTTCAAATGCAATTACAGTGGCCTGCATAGTTTCTGCATATTATTGGAAGAAAATATCTGAGCCAAGTACAAAGGAGTGGATGGAACCCTTCAAAGATCTATTTAACATGATCAATTTTTTTCTAAAAATGGGAAAATACAAATTGCTTTTATGTGTGGAAATCAATATTACAACATACAAGGAGTATAGTATTTAATATGTATGTAGGTTTACATTTTTTATTTTTCATAATGCTGTAATTATATGAAGACTGTCCATATGATAAAAAATAATGTTAAAAATATAACTGTTAGTAATATAAATCTATAGCATGTGCTGTCTAAAAATATTCCCTTGCCTTTTGTGAGTTGTGGACTTCAGAGTTATTCTCAGTCAGTAGGAGTACATGGTTTGGGTGTTGTCGTGCAACAATTTTATACTGAATTTAAAGTTCCTTCCTACAGATCCAGCATTACAAAGGGAAGTTCAGGAAGGGGTTTTGCATCCTGCCCCAAACCAAGATTCCACAAAAGGTCAAGAAAGCACATTAAGACCTATCCATCCACCACTGATTATTATCATCAATCTTGAGGATGAAGAAGAGGAAGAACAGGAAGAGAAATGTAAATAGCTTGCCCGACATTAATATTTGCATGCATAACAATTCTAGCAGTCCAGTTCATTCGGGGTTGGCATCAGAGGTTGTTGGGTTGGGAACCTTCTGAAGCACAAAGCCTTGACTGAAAGGGTCTACCCTCCATGGGGAAACAATGTATTCTTACATGCCTCAGTGGGGGAAACACCTGGAAGAAGTAAAGGAAGCAGAATGTGCAAGACAACCATACTCTCAAGCCACACAGAAGCCTTTCAACATTGCAGTGACTCTTCCCTACCAGTTTTAAATCTGCTGGCTCTAAAGTGAGTACAAAAAAGTTGCACTCAGTTCCCTCCAGCGTACCTGCACTTTCTATTTTATACAGAATTTTCAAAACAGAAAGCTGGGATTCTCTGCCTCTTTCTTCACAATGATAAACCTTTGTAGGTCATACAATTCTATTATAATTTGCATTGTAAGTACAGTTGCAGGGAATTTTAATTTGTGTGGTGCAGAAAGAAATCTAGAACAGTCTTTACTAAGAAGAAACTTTTAAAAATGTTTCCTGCAGATGCATCTTACTTATTGTCTAAGACTCCGGAAGATATAGAGGAAGAAAAGGCAATAAAGGAGATGTGTTATAAATCTGGTGAGACTATCACTATTGATTCTTTAAAAAAAACAAAAAACACTGATACCATTATGGTAAAATATTTTTTTCTTCCTGGTGGTGGGTCAGGAGAATACTACAGAATTCAGACTACTCCGGAAAACCACCTAACAAAAAATGTACCTTTTGTGCTGGAGAATGAGCTCTTGAAACCCATGGAAACTGGCAGAGATTTACAAGAAGGCAAGGACTTGAGCTTTTAATTTCAGAGTCTCCAGTTTCTTTTTTAAAAAAAATTATTTGAAAAGTATGGATATGTGAAATTTCTGTGGGCCAAACCAGATGTGAGTTGGTGTGTTCCTTGAATGGAGGTCTTTGAATTTTTCCTTTAAATAACAGGGGCACGGGGGCCTGAGCTGGATCGGATCAGTAGCATACAAGAAGGAAGAGGGGGTGTAACACTTCTCTGTTCTATTTTCTCAACCCAAATAGCCAAACTGCTCTATTAACCTTATTGGGGCAATCCATACCTGCATGTTTCCTGAACAAGTCAATGAATAGCTCTGTGGGGCTATTTCAGATAGGGAAAATGGCATGGGGAGAAATGCCCTTTCCTTATGCCATACTCCTGACCTGAATCAGAGCCTCATGCGCTTGTTCCATTAAGGTGGGGGAAAAACTAGGAGCTCCATTCATGGAACCCCAAATCACATCAGGTTTGGTCCACAGTGGCTCATGGTCTCATGCGGGACTTCTGGTGTGAAATGGGGGGGGAGTGTGTAATATAAATTCCTGAGAAACAGTCATATAAGTTTGTTGGAGCAAAACCAATAAAGCATTTTGTGTCACCTTTGTCGTGGCATAAAGTTTCTTGAGCCAGCACCCTCTTCATCAGATGCATGGAGTGTTTTCCTTGAACGGTGCCTTGCTCAAACAAAAATATTTCAAAGGGAGACTCAAGTGTGAAGCTGCTGAGTTGGAACTGGCACTGTTGAGCTCAATAAGAACTGGAACATGTGAGCTTACTACCGAAAGTAACTGGCCCGTCTTACAACTTCATGTAGAATCATAGAGATGGGAGGGGCCATACAGGCCATCTAGTTCAACCCCCTGCTCAATGCAGGACCCTTCTAAAGCATCCCTGACAAGTGTACATCCAACTGCTGCTTGAAGACTGCGAGTGAGGGGGAGCTCACCACCTCCTTAGGCAGCCAATTCCACTGCTGAACAACTCTTACTGTAATTTTCCCCCATTAATATCCAGCTGGTACCTTTCTGCCTGTAATTTAAACCTATTAGAAGAAGAAGAAGAGTTGGTTTTTATATGCCAATTTTCTCTACCACTTAAGGGAGACTCAAACTGGCTTACAATCACCTTCCCTTCCCCTCCCCACAACAGACACCCTGTGAGGTAGGTGGGGCGGAGAGAGCTCTAACAGCTGTAACTTGCCCAAGGTCACCCAGCTGGCTTCGTGTGTAGGAGTGGGGAAACAAATCCAGTTCACCAGATTAGCCTCCGCTGCTCATGTGGAGGAGTGGGGAATCAAACCCAGTTCTCCAGAGTCCTATTGCGAGTCCTATCTTCTGCTGCCAACAGGAACAGCTCCCTGCCCTCCTCTAAGTGACAGCCCCCAAATACTTAAAGAGAGCAAACATGCCCCTCCAGACTGAACATTCTCAAGTCCCTCAGCCTTTCCATGTAGGGGTTGATCTCCAGGGGTGTATCATTCCCCTTGCTTTGCCATTTCATCCCCATTTATAAGACGTCCACACACCCTATAATTGGTTCACTTACTCTTTTGACTGGATTTTGTTTTCTTTGTGTTTGCAATCTTCCGTAACACACCTGTGTTTTGGTGTGCTGGACCGTTTGGCTTCTCTTTGTAATAACTTCCTTCTTAGTACCCATGTGTGTGCACACTCTCACCCCAAATGAATGTACTTCATGCATCCAATGGTGGGCTCCAGCTCATTTATGTCACAATTCCTATTGACATGATTAAGAGCCTTTTGATCCCTACTGGCTCCCCAGGCACAGACACTGTAGTAAAGCATTTGTGCTTGCATTCATGACTTTCACAACCACTGCATCTCAGTACTCATCTTCCACTTAGGGCAAAAAGAGATGAGCAAAAGTTCACACATCCCCTTTGTTTGGCTATAAAATGCAAATTGCAAACTCATGTACCTTTGGGCCATGTAGAGAAGGGGGGGATTTGACCCATCAACCTGCACTCAGTTTCAATAAGCAAAACAAGTTTCCTTCCTTTGTTACTAGCTGTTTTAAAGGGGAAAATGTGTTGTAAAGGACACTGCTTTTTCTCCTTTAAAATGCTAATAGAACAGAAATTGAAGGCTTAGAACTCTTCTTTCTTCACTGCATGACACAGACAAAATGAGACTACATGAATCCGCAGTTTACATTTTCTAGATAGAGGGAGATGTGTGACCTTTGTCCTGTTTGAGTCCTTAGAAAGATTCCAGAGAAGTGGAAGCATAATGGTTTGTTAATCTGATTTGGTTAAAGCTATTTTTATGCCTCATTGATTTCACTTTAACTTGCAAAGGGTATACGGATTGTTACTGCACTTTCCAATTCATTGTTTTGTATTGTCTCTACAGTTGGCTGCAGCATTAATGAGTAATTTGTTAAGTATCATTTCTTATTTGGGTGGGAGTAAATTCAGAACTGCTTTTCACTTTGCAGACAAAGCCGCTACATGATTTTGTTTCATGTTTGTAATTTTCTAATAGAGGTGCTGTAACAATCACGAAAATAAAAAAAAAGGCTTATCCTGCTAAGTGAAAAGCAGTACCTAATTCTTTTCTCCTCCCCAAACAAGAAATGATAATTAACAGTTGATTCATAAATGCCATGACTGGCCATAGAAGAGAATGTAATAAAAGGGTGAGGAAGCTAGTAGCAAAATGAAAGGAAGAAAATGCAAAAGGACAATAGCCCTGAGAAACCTCAGTAGCATTTTGATTCTCCATACATGACTGGCTGGTGCTGCATTTGCTTTACCTGTTTGATTGATTGATTGATTGCATTTTTATCCCACCCTCATTCCCGGCAAGCCGGGCTCAGAGCGGGTTACAACATAATCATAAAACGTTAATTAAAACATACATTAAAATATACTTTAAAACTCATGCTTCATATTACAATTAAACAAGATGGCATTTCATTCCAGTTGGAGCTACTTGACAGGCCTGGTCAGCAGTGGATAGGGTTGCCAGGTCCCTCTTTGCCATTGGTGGAAGATTTTTGGGGGTGGAGCCTGAGGAGGGAGGGGTTTAGGGAGGGGAGGGACTTCAATGCCATAGAGTCCAATTGCCAGTGCGGCCATTTTCTCCAGGTGAACTGATCTCTATCGGCTGGAGATCAGTTGTAATAGCAGGCGATCTGCTATTACCTGGAGGTTAGAACAATATAAGGCAGCATGAAGGCTCAACACTAAACAAAAATGTATTCACAAGCCAAAGCAGCATATAAACAATACCAGTGACAGTAGAGTAAAGGTGAGAGAACAAACATACAAATAATCATCTGCCCCTATATATACATACGTATTGAAGTGTCCAAGAAACAGCGTGAAAATGCTAAGAGTCCTTATACAGTTCACAATAGATAGAGTAGGCGAGTCCACTGTAGTATACCGGGGTGGAATCCAACGGAGCAGGACGCAAATTCTAGATACTTCCAGCGTTTCAATATACTTCATCAGCTGTCCATTGTATGTGCTACATATCAGTACTCCAGAATGACTCCCACAATTTTAATACGTTTTGTCTCTTATCCTCCCAGGTGATGGTGTTACGGTTCCATCAAATTTTAATATTATAGAAAGACAAACGGAGATAATGGCATCACTAGACACTAACTCTAGATCCAATCTTACTGCCTTTGAAAATGGAGGTAAATATATTTGCACCATCAAAATTCTTTTAACACACAATAAAGTGAATATTTGTGTAAGTACAGCATGCACTATGCCAGGGGTCGGCAGACTCATTAGTCAAAAGAGCCAAATATCAACAGTACAACGATTGAGATTTCTTTTGAGAGCCAATTTTCTTAAACTATATAGGTAGGTACACTGTTTATTACCTTAAAAAACTTTAATTAAAGTTTTAAGTCTTAATTAAACTATAGGTACACTGAATAAAACTTGATATCATACTTAATAGGGATCTTATTTATTGATAAAAATTAAATTGTAAGTCCCTGCCATTTCCCCTTCCCAATCCGGAGTCCTCGTCTGGAGGCCTGGTCTACCGCCATTAAAGCCTATTGGTAGACCTGGCCTCCGGCTGAGTCCCATTGGGAGGCCAGGTCTACCCATTGGCTTTCTTGGCAGTAGACCTGGCCTCCGGAGGCCCATAGAAGCCAACTGGTAAACCTGGCCTCTGAAGGGGGACTTTTTTCCCCTCCTCGGAGTCCAGGTCTACCGCCAAGAAAGCCAGTTGGGTAGACATGGCCTCCCAATGGGACTCAGCCGGAGGCCAGGTCTACCAAAGGAAGCCCACCCCGCCCAACAGCTGATAGGCGGGGGGGCAGGAACCGCCGAGCCGCCCGCCCAGCAATCGCGCGGCTAGAGGGGAGGGAAGGCTTTAGCCTCCCAACCATTGAGGGCAAGGTAAAGGGGGACACGGCCATTCTCCACGGCAGGGTGGGTGGGTGGAGAGAGACAGCACGCCCTCTCGCCTGCTCTCTCGTGCTCGCTCGCTCTCAGGCGCGCCGGCTCCGCAGTCCGGCTGCCGGCGCAAGCGGGCGCGAGAGCAGGGGCTTCGAACCAAGTTCAGAGAGCCGCACTCAACAGGCCAAAGAGCCGCATGCGGCTCGGGAGCTGCAGTTTGCAGACCCCTGCACTATGCTATTAAAAATGCAAACTATTCTGAACCATGCTTGTTTGTTTCTTTATAGCTTGTCTTTCTCACTGAGACTTAAGGCAAATTAAACAGTGTAAGTCAATGCAGTCAACAGAATGGAACACCCAATAAACAATATAATTAACATTGTGGAAATTGAAACCTAGTAAAAATCTGGAACAAAGCTGAGACAAATTATGAACATAAACATGTCATATTAAGCGATGCAGAAATTACATAATAGGATAATACAAACAGAAAAAGATAGTATGTACTATGCATGTGTCCTGACCGGGATGGCCCAGCCTAGCCCAGTCTTCTCAGATCTTGGAAGTTCAGATCTTGGATAGAGACCACCAAGGAAGTCCAGGGTAGTTATGCACAGATAGGTAATTGGGAGGAAGTAGGGTGGAATGTAAGAAAAAAACCTGTCCTTATAACACTGGAAAACATTTTTTGTGTGTGGGGGGACCCTGAAAGCTGTAGGTGGTGCCAATTATTGGGAAATAATAATATCTTTGAGTGATCTACTTGAGAACATTTCTTTAGCTACAAAAACTAAGCATGGCCCCGCACCAGCATAGGTGCCACCTTATCATGGAATAAGGTGGCACCTACGCTGGTGCAGGGGCAAATACGCTGGTGTCTGGGTGCCACCAGCCCCTGCCCCAGTGCAGCCACTCGTGGGGGGCATTCCCAGGGGTGGAGCTGCCTTTAGGCAGCTTCCACGGCCCTTTCGCCCCAGGAATGACCCCTCGACTGGTGGCGCAGCCCCATTGGAAGCAATGGGGGATTTTCCCCATTTCCTCTATTTTTATTTCTTTAAAAGGCCTTTTCTGCCTCTGTGGCAACCGGGAACCCTCAGAGGAAGTGGTGTGGCTGCGTCACCACGGATCTGCCCCCCTCCCTTCAGGATTGGGCTGTAAGTCTATAAAATTCTGCCATGATGAAATGTTTGTGTTCAGAACACATAGGCACTTCAGTCTTCCATAATAGAGCACTTATGGCTCCCTCCTCCTGTGGATATGAGGTTGCCCACAATATACTTGGCCACATCAACTCCATGGCAGCTCAGTCAATGGAGGTAAGGCATTTGTCCATAGCATTCTGCTGTGGACAAAAGAATCAGATCAATATGGAACCCCCTTTTTTCTAAAGGAAAAAATAACTTCTTCCTTTTCTTGGCAGGTTTTGATTCAATCATAGAATCATAAAATCATAGAATCATAGAGTTGGAAGGGACCACCAGGGCCATCAAGTCCAACCCCCTGCACAATGCGGGAAATTCACAACTACCTCCCCCCTCCACACCCCTAGTGACCAGAAGATGGCCAAGATGCCCTCCCTCTCATCTGCCTAAGGTCACAGAATCAGCATTGCTGTCAGATGGCCATCTAACCTCTTAAAAACCTCCAGGGAAGGAGAGCTTACCACCTCCCGAGGAAGCCTGTTCCACTGAGGAACCGCTCTGTTAGAAAATTCATCCTAATGTCTAGACGGAAACTCTTTTGATTTAATTTCAACCCGTTGGTTCTGGTCCGACCTTCTTGAGCAACAGAAAACAACTCGCCACCCTCCTCTATATGACAGCCCTTCAAGTACTTGAAGATGGTTATCATATCCCCTCTCACTCTTCTCCTCTTCAGGCTAAACATACCCAGCTCCTTCAACCTTTCCTCATAGGACTTGGTCTCCAGACCCCTCACCCATTAGTTAGGCTAAAATCAGTTAGGCTAAAATGACCACAGAGCTCTAGAAGAGCCCTTGTAGAAGGGCAGTCTGCCACTGTGTCTGCAAGAGAAGCCTTCCAACATTAAGCAAAGTCACCATGTGCAGAGAGTCATAGGATGGGACCATTGGAATTTGCTAGTTCAAATAACTTTGGCTCTTCTGCGGTCAATTCCTCTTTATGATCATGAACAAATGTGCTAAAAAGCATGCATCTTAATATAGACATTTGGAGCAGCCCACTTTTCGTCATCACTGGTGTTTTATGTCTCTCTGCAGGAGGTGATTGTTATTTGCCACAAAGAAATATATTTGTTGGAGGGATGCAAAGCAAAGTGTACAGTGGAGAAAAAGGATTTACCATGCTGAAGTGTTCAAGTGTTAAAGGTGCTCATTTCTCATTTTTTAAAAAAATATGGAAAATATGTGTTGGATCCCATAAAAATAGACCTGTGCTTGCAAGAGGGAGAGGTGGTTTTTTCTGATTGTTCCGTCCCACAGCAGCCCTCCAGCTCTCCCCTCAGGAACAGCAGGGAAGTTGTGCTTCCATGCACAGAAATCCTTCCATGCGTGGAAATTTTAGGTGGGATCCGACACATTGTGTTTGCTTCCTTTTGCAATATGACCATTTGGGCAAGATAGCTGTGTGATTTGTCTGTACCGTGTGCCAGAGTCTTCAACTGGATTATTGGTTTATTTCATTCTCTTGTCAAAGTTAACACTTAGCTACAGCATATTCTACTTCTTTGGTGCCCACGTAAGCTTGTTACCCATTTTGATACAGCAGGATCAGCCAGTTAATTACACTGACCATTTTTACTGTCCTGTGATATAATGAACTGTTTCAATTTCCCAAGAGCCGAGTAAAGGATTGTTTCACTGAGCAACTTATCACCTGAATTCTGTGTAACATAGCAGGTCCCTTTCATAGCACATTTAAATGCATGACGTCATCAATTGGATGTTTGACACAGTGGCATTTGTCACAACAACTAATCCCCAAAGGACTTCTGTATCAATGTAAATGGCTGTGTTGGACAGCATGGTATTCCCTCAAGTTCAGTCATTCAAAAATATCTTGTGCCACGCTGCAAGTGGGGGGGTGCCAAGGGGAATCGGGCATTGACAGGAACACCTGGTCCTATGTGCTAGGTTAAACTTCAGGACTTCCTGCCTCTCTTTAATATATTATATATATAATTGGAATGCCCCCTCCCTGTTTGGGTGAGCTGCTGTTTCAAATGGCTTCAGTTGCAACATCTTTTGATAAAGCACTGGGACTCTACAGTTGTGTGATGTCTCTGAGTTGGTTTGCATGCTCCTCCATTCTAGGACAATGGTCGGCAAACTCACCAGTCAACAGAGCCAAACATCAACAGCACAACGATTGAGATTTCCCTTGAGAGCCACCTAGGCTCCGCCCCCTTTTCTCTCAACCCGAGGCTATAAAGATCCCTTCCCCCGCGCCTCTTCCTCTCCTTGCCAGGAGAGTTGTCTCAGAGGGCGGGGGCCTCTTCGTTGCCCTCCCCTGGCTCTTCCGCTCGCCCTCAGCCCGTCTTGCGTGGGGTGGGTCTTTCCTTCAGTCATCTCTCTCTGCCTGTTCCCCCCACCGTCCCGCCAACCGTTTCCCGGTGGGAGCTGGGACTGGAGCCGCGCCGTCCCCTCTGCCTCCCCGGTGCCTCCCTCCAGCATCGCGCACCCCCCTCCACCTGCCAGCTGATGGGCGGGCTGTTCAGCTTCTCCCCGGGGACCCGGCTGGCGGGCCACCCCGGGGGCCCGGGGCCGTCGTGGCCACTGCAGCGCCCCATCGGCTGGGCGTGGTCTGCCCGGACCGGTTCTCCCGCTTGCCAGCTGACGAGCGGGCCGGTCGGCGGTTGTGGGGACCTCGAGCCCACCCCCCCCGGGCGCTGGGAGGCAGCTCTAGCCGGCTGCCGCTTACCGCCTCTCCAGGCTTCTCTCCAGGCGAGTGGGGGTCCGAGGGCTCTTCCCCCTCCCCTGTGGGTTGGCGCTGGGACCGGGGTTGAGCTTGATGGCCCGGGGGCGGGCGGGCTGTGACTGCACACATGCGGGGTAGCGGAGCCCCGGGCGGGAGAGGCGGTGCCTGCACTGAGGCGTCTCGGAGGAGGAGGAGGGAGGGGTGGCCGCCCGCCGGCCGTCACAGCAACAGGAGAAGCGCAGGCAGGAACCGCGGCCGCCCGGGCCCCGGGGGAGACTAAGCAGCAGGCACGACGCCCAGGGGCAGAGCTGCACCCAAGGGGCCAAAGAGCCGCATGCGGCTCGCGAGCCGCGGTTTGCCGACCACTGTCCTAGGAGGATGCTTGTATGAGGACTAGGTGAGCAAATAGATATGACAAGCCTTGAAAATTAGGGACAAAGTATATATTACATAGCAGAGCTACTATTAGCTCTCCCAACATGTTTATTTTTTACTTAGAAGCAGCCAAGGGAGGCTCTGAATTTGTTCACAGCAGTGGTTCTGAGGGAGGAAGTGGTTAATCCATTCTCTGTTTCCCAGTTTAGATCAGTAAGTTGGATCCAGATAGCTTAGTCACTCAATTTCACCGAATACCCCTCCTTAATACAGCCCCGGTTGCATATGCTTTTTGTCCATGCAGGTCTCATGACCTCAAGCATAGCCTTTTTGGTGGTCAAAGGGGACCATTCCCTCCCTCCTTCTCCAGCAGAAAACCTGGTTGGATCCAACTCATTATACTGAAGTTACTGTAAGTTTCACTAGGTGGGTCAGGGAACCCTTGTTTTCCCCCACAGTGACCTACGTACCCTTGGGAAAGGGAGGATGTAGATTAGGAAAAAAAAATACATGGCAGGAATTAAAAACAAGACAAGAGGCCTTAACTATTCTCTCAGAATTAAATAGCAGGTCTCGTTCATTTGTTTTCTTTAGCTGCAAGCCATGCTGAGGGGATAAAGAAGCATCATTTTAAAGGAGTGAGGAAAAAGAAATGGATGTCTGAGGAACCTAAAAACCAGTCTCCCCCATTACCAGGAAAAGGTATTTTGAGAAACAATTTCTGTAGGTTCAAGAATGACATGAGTAATAATTCACCTGGCTGTGGTTTATCATTAGAGGCTATCTATTAAGATGAAAAGCTGAATCTTTGGGTCTTGTATCTTGTTCATTCCCATATGTGTTGAGCACTAAGTACCTAAGTCTGGGGATAATGTTGATTCTTGTATTATTTCTTGCAGCAACACATACTTCAAAACCTAAAGGTAAAGGGAATTGCCAACAAAATGATCAAAGCAAGAATGCTGAGAATACTTCTTATGTTCCTTCTCAGAGAGCCAATGTGAGAAGCATTTCCTTGAGTTCTTCAGTGGCTGGAAGGTCACAAAATCTTACCTATGAGAAAGTTGGTGCCACCAAGGAGTCCAAGATGAATTTACCTGCTGGTAGGCATCTAGTTTCTTTGGATTTCTTCCTGATATGATATGTGGAAAGTTATTATTAATGGGTTTGATCCTGTGACTCCCAGTAAGTGAAACGTCCTGCTGATGGGGGAAGCCTTCCTTCAGCAGAACCATGCTCTTTACATTAGAATACGGTGATTCATTTAGTGCAAAGGAGTTGGTAGAGTTAATCCAATGACGTTATCTACTATTACATGAAATGAAAATGTGAAAAATGTACTAGAACATTAGGGTGAATTCTATCCTATCCTACCACACCACTGAGCAAAGTCTAAACCCTTCCTCCAATTAATGTGGCTCTTCTTCCAACAGAAGAACCTCTTAAGGTGGAATAATAATAAGAAGAGTTGGTTTTTATGCCCTGCTTTTATCTACCATAAGGAGCTTCAAAGACATGAAGAATTGGAAGGGATATTGAGGGCCTGCAAATTAAGCACAGGATATTTGTTTTGGCTTGGGAAGTCCTATGCAGCCATAAAGGCTCTGGATGCGACTAATTCTATTATTTTAATGTACTGTGATGATTTTGAGAAGAAGCACCTACACTGTGTATTCACGTTTGCTGCATCTGTGCCATTATATTGTGTTAATCTCAGTACCATGGTGACAGACCATGTGTACCTTTGAAGCTATATCTCTTCATAGGAACAGCAAAACATATACCAAAAAATTATCTCCACTGAAACAGCAATAAAGTTCTAGGTACAATCATCCTCTGAATAAAAATAGTACTTTCTCATATTACGTGCCATGTTAACCATGTTTGCTATGATTTTAAAGAAAAAACATATACATGGTTAAAAGTATGTTTTGCAGGGTTATAAAAAATGTTCAGTCCTAATTCTGTGACAACAGTTTGTTTTTGTTGGAACTTAAGACTGGTCATAGCAAGCATGTAGATTGCTGTAATCTGAGTGACAGCCAGATGACAGCTGGTGTCACATGACTGTTCATGACTTAGCAGTAAAGCTGAACTGGTTCAAGCAGGATGATATCTGACCACTGGATGGATAACTGTTGATTGGCTGCTGGACAGGGCCAGAAATGTATATATAATCGTCTGTTGAGCTGCAACGCTTCCTAACATACTCCAACAGTTTTATGCTATTTATTTTAGTACATATCCTGACCAGGATGCCCCAAGCTAGCCTGATCTTGTCAGATCACAGCTGCTAAGCAGGTTCAGCCCTGGTTAGTATTTGGATGGGAGACCACCAAGGAAGACCAGGGTTGCTGTGCAGAGGCAGGCCATGGAAAACCACCCCTGGACTTCTCTTGCCTTGAAAAGCCATAAGTCAGCTGCAACATGATGGCATTTTCCACTACTACCTTTAAATACATATTTTCACTTCATAAAATGAATACTGCAGATCTATAACCATTTACTAATAATACCTTCAATCCAACAGATTTGTTTTCCCCTTGTCCTTCTGCCCCATCTGCTTTTTGTGCATAATTCCGCCCAGGTGGTAGTATGTTTGAGCATTGCAACTAATTTCTCACATCTAATGAATAGATTTTCCTCTGGGGTTAAGATATATTTCAAAGTGATTTGTGATTTCTGTGATGTCAGGTAATATCATAGTTGACAGCGTGTATTTGTTTAAAAAAATTAGAGTGGCAGAAGGAGAACGACAGATGAAAATGTAAAGCAAGCTGTATTTTTCTTTACAGAGAGATGTACATCAGCAAATAACTTTTTCTTTACAGAGAGATGTACATCAGCATATAACTCACTAGGTTGGAGAAAAAGAAGCCCGCACACTAAAGTATACACAAAAGCTGAAAAAATGCATTCAGGTATTTATAGTGCTACATTACTAATAATATTGTACCGTTTTAAAGACAAAAAAAATACTTGGACATAGTGAAGGTTTTACAGAGGTAATTTGTTATTGTGTAGATAATTTTTGTTTTGTATATTGTTGGTGGCTAGGAGGGGAGAACATGGGAAGTGTTAGAGCCGATGCTTTTGTGCCCCAGACTGCTCTGGATAAGGAGCAAAACCCTCAGACCTGAGATCTACTGGCAAATAGATTTTGTTCCAGCATCTTTCCTTACTTAGACAGACTGGATAAAGGTAAGGACTCTTTCTGAGTCTTCACTGTCATGTGATACCTGAACTTGGAAGTAGATCCAAATTCCTTTTTTCCTTCCAATCAAATGTTGGCTCTATAGGAGGTTATCACTTTTCATCTCTGCTGGATAAGGGTCAAGACCAGGCCATTAAAGAATTCTCTCAGTTCACTGTTCCAGTTGGTTTTAACCGATGCCTCTGCCAAGACTGGCCGCTGTCACCTGAGCTAAATATACTTACTACACTGTTACATAGCAGATGTTGTTGCTATAAAGTTAAGCTGGTTCAGGTCGTTATTGCTTGCATTGAGGCATCACGATAGTTGTTGTAGATAAGGCAGAGTAATAGGGTTGCCAACCTCCAGGTATTAGCTGGAGATCTCCTGCTATTACAACTGATCTCCAGCCAATAGGGATCAGCTCACCTGGAGAAAATGGCCGCATTGGCCATTGGACTCTATGGCATTGAAGTCCCTCCCCTCCCTAAACCCCACCCTCCTAAATCTCCGCCCCAAAAACCTCTCGCCAGTGGCGAAGAGGGACCTGGCAACCCTACAGAGTAATGTGAAAAGCAATAGTAGAATAGAAGGTTTCTCTCACTATGAGCATGGCTGAAATTATGGCAAAGTGAACTTAATGACTTCCCATAAGAGTTGTTACCAAGGAGAAGTCTGAATGGTTCAAACTGGTCTAGGCCAGAATGAGGTTCTCAGGAGTAAGGAGTGCAATCCCCCTTCCCAATTTCCCACAGATGGGTCAAATTGCCCAGTTAGGCTGGTATGCTGTCCTGTCCTTGAACAGGCCTTATCTGCTTGGTAACAGGCTGCAGGTGTTGCTTGTTAGCCATAAGCTCTGCTACTCCTTTGTGACTACAAAGCAAATTCTAGGCACACAAAATGGAGAATAACTGATGCTAAGAACAAAATGGTTCTTCTGTCTTCACACGCCCCCCTCTAAGATAACTGCACAAACACACAAAATCATAAATAAATTGCAATCCTCACTTTGTACTTGATACATCTTTATGACTGGGAGACTTTGATCTGTATACCTCAGTAGGCAAAGCAATTTCATATCTCCCCATTCAAGAGGGTTTCATAAACAAAATTTATTTATTTAAATGAAATTGGTTTTTTGATTCATGGAAGCCCAGAACTGAGGGATAAACCCTGTATGGTGTTTGTATAAGTACATTTTAAATTTTACAAACATCCCATCTATGAACTTGGAAGACAGGGCGTTATGCTGAAGAAGCATAAAGGCTCTGCGATATTCAGGATTTGTAATATTGGACAGATATAAGATGATCCTGTTCCTGATAAGCAGGCCCTTTCTAAAGAGAGGATTCAGAATCTTATTTAGGTCATGTTGCCTCTCTGCCTCAGCTACTCTGGTCTTAAGAAGCTCCTTTGCCTTCTCGTAGGTCATTGTTAAAAGAAATTGACAGGAAAGCCCATAATAACCCAACTTATTATTGAGTGCCATTTGCCAAGATGGACAAACATCATTTTTTTCTCAGTCATGAAGTTTGTAATATTCATATGTATTTATGTTCTTGTATCATGGTAGAATTGCATTCAGAATTTTATGTATTCAGACCACTGAAGAAGGCCTCACAGCCAATACACATTTGGTCTGGTATTATTGTCTGGTTTGATTTTTTTGAGTTGATTTGTTTTTTATGTTCATATTTATAACAGATATATAAAGGCTTCAACAAGGCTGTATGTAAGTTAGTTATTCATTTGGTCTATATTAAATTCATTATATAATATTCATTAGACCATTTGTATCTATTTAGCCCCATGTTTTAGGTGGATTCTTGACCTTAGGGCAGTGGTTGGCAAACTGTGGCTCGTGAGCCGCATGCGGCTCTCTGGCCCCTTGAGTGCGGCTCTGCCCGTCCGGGTGACACTGCTTCGCTCCTCTCCGGCCTCCGCCCCACAGCCGCTTATTATAGCCGTCCGTCCTCATCCCACCCCCTTTCCCCTCCTAGGCTCCACCCCCCCGAGCCCACATAAGAGCGAGAGAGGCTTGCATCAGCCTCCTCCACCCTCCCAGCCCGGTTGCTCCAATCTCCCCGGCCCCGCCTCGGGCGCGCCCACCCTCCCGCATCTCAGCTGGTTGTCGGGGCTTTGAAGAGGCCGCGGTAGAACGCCGCGCACCAGCTGGTTCTCTCCCGGCTCTCGGGTGGCTGCGTGGTCGCTGGCCGGGCTGTTTTCGGGGGTTCTGCTCTTCCCCCCACTGGAGATCCTGCTGGGAAAGGGTAGGTGGTAGCTGGTGGCCCCCTCCAGTCCCCGGCGGGGTTGTCCCACCCTTCCCGCCGCACTGGCTGTGGCGCAGAGGTTTGGAGTGGACTCTCCCTCTCCCTGTTGTACCCCTCCTCCTCCCCCCCTTCCCTCCCCTCCCAGCACGGACGGGGTTTGAACGCGGCGCTCGAGGGCCGGCGGCGCCAAGGCGGACAGCTGCAGCCAATCAGCGGACGGGATTTTTCGAGCTGGTTTTGGCTGGAGGCAGAGGCGCTGAGGAGGGGCGGACGGCAGGACGGCCAGGGAGGGAAGGAAGGAAGGAGCCCAGGCAGCGGCGAGGAGGAGGAGGAGGTTGGGGCCCGAGGGGGGGAAGCCATGTTTGATTCATGCACATTTTCCCCATCCAGATTCTCAAAACTCTGCATGGGGGGTTATTGGCCATTTATGAATGGGAGGTTTTGCCTTGGATTTGCCACTCAGATGCACATTTTCCCCATCCAGATTCTCAAAACTCAACAATAAGCCCCCCTGCAGAGTTTTGAGAATGCAGATGGGGAAAATGTACAGTGTTTGTCAGTCATTGTCATGATTTAATTTTATGGATACCTTACTTACAATTTCATTTTTATCAATAAATAGGATCACTATTAAGTATGATATCAAGTTTTATTCAGTGTACCTATAGTTTAATTAAGACTTAAAACTTTAATTGAAGTTTATTAAGTTAATAAACAGTGTACCTACCTATATAGTTTAAGTTTAAGAAATTTGGCTCTCAAAAGAAATCTCAATCGTTGTACTGTTGATATTTGGCTCTGTTGACTAATGAGTTTGTCGACCACTGCCTTAGGGTACTTAATCCCAGAGTTTTTATAGTTAGGTCCCCCTCCTTTTTGTTAGCATACAAGCATGGCCAAACTTGACTTTTGTAACTGGAGGGTGAGCATGAAACCTGTTTGGGAAAGTATTTACACCAGTCACTTCCTGGAGCCTCATGACAGTGAGGAGATACATAGCTACTCGATTAGTGATATGAGGATTCCAGTCAGCTAGAAGATATGTCAGTGGCCTTTAAACTTGCATAAAAGAGAGCTATTGAAAGAGTTCCTCAACTCAGTATAAAAATTACAGTGAAGCAAAACATGAGATAAAAATTCATTCTCTTCTCCATTTGTGTAATTTATTTATTTAAAACATCATTTGATAAAGGAACATTCTGGTTAAACAACTGGTTTTCTCTTGCAATAGGTAAGTGTTTTCAACTGAAATAGCCACACACAATGGAATATGTATTCTGATTAATGGGACTTTCTCTTGTTTTCTCTGTGTATATTATAACCACTGTACAGAATTATATAGACATTTTCCATAATTATCTACTCTACCTTGGCAATATTAAAACCACTCTGCAACCTCATTCAAAGTTCATTAGTTAACACCATTATTCAGCATGCTGTTATGTAATAGTGTATTTCAGCAAACATTGGGTGGTTTCTCTACTAAATAGTGTTTCAAAGAGTTCTCTGATCCATTGCTGTCAGTGCTTACAAGTGGCAGAAAATAGTTTATGAAGTATCCTATGAACACTTGAGAATAATTTCTGTTCAGCAATCGATACTTCCTATTGAGCCTAACACAAGAGAAGATTCAGATGCACATCTTCAGTAATAGTAAAGCTAGTACAGGACTTGTATCCACGGACACTTATTTGGAAGTTAGAATTTCTAAAATCAATGGGACTCAATTCCAAACAAATGTGCTTAGAAATTAGTATTAATGTATTCTTGTAACCTTGGTGAAATTCCATTCACTACAGAAAGCCACAACCCATTTATTCTAGAGTAATCCTCTGCTATTCCAAATGGTTCCAGTATGATTCAGCAAGATTAGGCCTGGAAGAGAGCATGGTAGAAATCTAATAAATAATAGTGTGGAACCTTGTAAACCATGAAGCTCTGGCAGCAATGATTAGTTGCCCTAATTAGCTGTGATTAGAAGTAGCTATGGTTGTTTTCGCCCTTCTTTAAACCCTCCTTTCAAAACTAGTTATGGTTGCCGGAGCTTAATGGTTTATAGGTGACTGCACAAATCTTGCTGAATCACATAACCTACCATTCACTTATTCTAGTGCTGCTCCAGTATTTAATAGAATTACACTTACTAGTATTACTAGTATTTCTGGTCTTAACTTGTCATCAAGGTAATTGATTTAACTAAGGAAGCAAAGCATGGAACACCTTGATTAGCTGGTTTCCTGCCACCATCAGAGTTACCTGTTGTACTCAGCACAGGAGAAGGGGTGAGAGGATGGTCATGGCCGCGTTTGGGACCATTGAGCCCTAGCTTGCTGTTCCAGTGCTGCTACCCATAGCCTTACTATTTTCTTATGAGCTGGCTGGGTGTGGGTTAGCCTGGACCATTCTGGACCAGAGGAAAGAGGCCTGTACTCTACTCTGCCTCAGGTGACCCTGCTCCCGGGCTGATCTACACCTAGGGTTGCCAGATGCCCGGTAATGGCAGGCAATTGCCCACCAATTAAGGAGGCTGCCCACCGCCCCTCAGCTGGCCAGTGGGCAGAAGCAGGCCAGCTGAAGGGGGAGGGAGTGATTAACGTCACTTCCAGGTTTACTTCAGAAGTGACAGGGACACTCTAGCACATTCCTCCAAAACCATCTATGGTTTCCATAGAGTTTTGGGAATAATGTGCTAGAGTGACCCTGTCACTTCAGGGATAAACCCAGAAGTTACGTTACGTACATATTCCCTCCTCCCAGCTCCACCACAATGAAGCTCCCACCAGTGACAAGGATAAACCTGGCAACCCTATCTACACCCAGTTGGCTCAAAAGAGGCCTTAGGCAGGCCCAGCACTCAGTGCCTTCTTGCAGTGAAATGGTGCAAAAGCAGCAGCAGAAGAGCCAGAAGCAGCAGCATGGAGGGAGCATTCTGGGAGGCTGGAGGTTGTCATCAGAGTCATTGATTAACTAAAGAAGGGTAATGTGGAATAATTTAAGGCTTAGGGTTGCCAGGTCCCTCTCTTCCTCTGGCGGGAGGCTTTTGCTTTTAAGCATCCCTCAGGTGGTCGGCGGGCAGAGGGGGCAATTTTCGGGGGTTTGCCCGCCACCAGCGGGCACCTGGCAACCCTATTAAGGCTGCAGTATTAACACTTTGTGTGCCTACATTTACATCAAACTTTCAAACTTGCATGTGTGTTATTTTCAGAGCCTAGAAGAAATGGAAGCAGATAAAAAAGGAAGTTTGAAGGAGAGGGAAGATAAGAAGTGATATGATGTTCTTGTTATAGT
Source organism: Euleptes europaea (assembly GCF_029931775.1). NCBI lineage: Eukaryota > Metazoa > Chordata > Lepidosauria > Squamata > Sphaerodactylidae > Euleptes > Euleptes europaea. The sequence continues at coordinate 80,535,851 of NC_079314.1, read as the reverse complement.
TTACCATCAAAAGAAGGGAAAATGCTAATTCAAAGACCATGGTTACATTAATCCCAAGAGCCAAACATGATAAGAATAAATTGCAGAATGTGCAGAGCTGCTAAAACGTATATATTAAAAAAAATGTAAACGAGGTATATGTTTCTGACTTTCTTTTGCTAATGAAGTTCAATATTGCTTATAAGTTTAACTGCTTCAAGTACTTAATAGTGCTATAAAGTCTTGATCTAATCTTTTTAAATAAAGCATTTTTAGAAGACTCCATTCCAGCCACTTCAGAGTATAGTACTAGTAAGATTTTAGACATGGTAATTCTGATCTTCTGCTATATTTTGAAACATAAACTTATTTTTCCCTTTTCTATGAGTTACATCGGCATGTTGTCATACACTGAAGTCTGCACAAGCAGGTACTTTTCTGCATTCTGGGAGAAGAGCGTCTGAATCAGCATGTCTGACAAAACTTATTCAAGGGTTTTGTGAACACTGTGACCTAACTCGCAGAAATGTTGGGGAGGGAAGAGCTGTAATTCCAGGGGGAAATTGTCACAGTTAGGGTTGATTCAGGCAGTCGTTCTGACAGGGTAATAGTGTGGAGATACTACCAATTTTACCACTTTTTAGCAAACTGGAAAATGAAGTTTTCACTCTCTTGCTCTCTCTAAGTTTACATTTTGGATTCTCAAGCAAAATGACCGTAAAAACCTTTGAAAAGTGGTTTCTGCATTCCATTTGCAGGTATTTTGAGATAACAGAGGTATTTCTAGATTTCTGTTATTGGTGATAGTAAAAATCCTTATTTATTTGTTTATTTATTTACATTATTTATAGTCCATTTTTCTCACTAAGACTCAAGGAGGATTACACAGTGTTAGTTCAACCAATAGGATGATAAATCTAATAAACAATGTAATTAGGATTGCAGAAATTTGAAATGGAGCTGTTGCTTCATCAAAGCATACATATTAAACACGACATGTTTAATGTCATGTAGAAGAATGATGCTATTACATATTATTACAATTATTACATGATATTACATAAGTATGAACACATGCATTTTGCAGGACCAATCTGTTATGATGTAGCCCTATCTCCTTTATAAGAGTACCCTCCTGAACATTTGTTTTCCACAGATTGTGAAATTCCAGGAACATGGACCTCATCAGGCAGACCATTCCACAGGGTGGGGGCCACTATGGAGAAGTACGCACAGTTCATGATCTTGCCCATTTGCAAGATCACCTGCAGAAGGCCCTGCTCAGATGAGCGAATTTCTCATAATGGGACATAGGTAGAGAGGCAGTCTGCAGATATGAGGTCCTAAGGCTGCAATCCTGAAAGGGGGGGGCAAAGCTCTTTAGGGCTGGCATGACCCCGCGCCGGCATAAGTTCCCATTTAATCCATGATAAGGGGCACTTACATTGTTATGGGTGGCATCAACACTCCCGCCGGGATGCCAGGCTGCAGCTCAGGGCTTGGGTGCAGGCGCTGCCTCCTAGCAGCATTCCAGTGGCACAAGTCCCCATGCCAGCACCCTGGGTGGCATTCCGGGGATGGAGCTGCCTTTAGGCAGCTTTCTAACTCCTTTTGCCCCAGGAACGCCCCTTCCTTCAGCTGCATAACTACGACGCCCGTTTTAGTGTGGTAGCCTCGCTATTTTCAATGGGGACATTTTCCTTCTTTTATATTTTAAATTACTTTTATTTTATTTTAGGCAGCCAGGAAGCCTCTGTCGAGGCAGCATGGCTGTACCGCTCCAGGCTGCTGCCTAACTGCCCCCTCTTCAGGATTGGGCTGCCCAGCTATGAAGGGCTTTGTATGTGATAGCTAGTACTTAGAATTGAGCTCAGTAACTAATGGGGTGCCAGTGGAGTGACTTCAGGATGGGTGTAGTATGCATGCTCCACCCAGCTCCCAATAATAACTGAGCTGCAGTGTTCTTCCCCAACTTGAGTTTCCAAGTTGATTTTGAGGGGTGACTTATGTAGAGTGCATTGCTGTAATCTAGTCTCGATGTTATCATGCTATGGATTCAGGTGACCAAACTGGCTAAGTCAAGGTAGGGAATCATCTTCCACTATAAACTAAATTGGAAAAAGAGGGGTTTTTTGCAACTGCATAAATTTGCTTTTCCAACAGTAATGCTGGGTACAGTATAACCCCTAGATCTCTCAACTGAGTCAGCTGAACACACCCTATCAGAAGTGGGAAGCATGGTATAATTCAAGACCTCAGGCTTCCAAAGCAGCATTAAGTCCAATTGATTTCACCTAACTCTAATCTTAGGATGTGGAATGGTATCATATAGCCTGATCTCATCAAATCCTGGTAGCTTAGCAGGGTCAGTATTTGGATGGGAGACCACAAAGAAAGACTGCAGAGGAAGGCAATGGCAAACCACTTCTGCTTAATCACTTGCCTTGAAAACCCTATGTCATCACCATAAGTTGGCTGTGACTTGACGGCACTTTACTCACACGACTCTAATCTTAACCCTCCCCCCATTTTTCAGTTTAGATTCTGAAAGCATCACTGAAGAATGGAATTGCCAAGCATTTTGTTGGTTCAGATCCTTTGTGCCTGAAAAAGTTGCATGTCAGGTAAACTGGCAGAGTTTCTGTCATCACCTCATACCCAGGTTGGGTACTAATGTGTCTCCTTCATAGTTGATTGACTCATACTTTGGAAAGGTTCAGAGGCCCTACAAAAGAAGCTTTTAACCCCTGAGAGGGACTGCTGTCCACTACTGCTGCAGGCCTTGCTTGTGATCTCTGCAGCATTAGGGGTGGGAAAATAGGAATAGTGATGAATAATGGTAGCAAATTCAACACATAATTTTGGTGACTCAGCATTCCCTAGGGTTTGGCGGTGTCTGCTTCAGAAAGAGTGTGCCACTTAGACATTGTTCCATTCTGTAAACCACCACCCCATTCTCCATTCAGCCACTTGAATAGTCCCCCCTAAGTCTGGGTTTGCAGCTTTACTCATCAAGTAATGCAGTGTAAGTGTTGTGGTGGTACAAGAAGGGGTGTGCATTGGTATGCTGCCTGAAGTTACAGTTTTCCTTGGCTTTGGTCCTGCAATGAACAATGAGTCAACAATAGTTGTGCTTCCCAGTGTTTCAGAAGTGCATAGTGAAGTATGGGTTTGTGGCTGTCTCTTTCTGCATCATACAAACTCACCTGTGTCCTTTGTGTGTCACTGTTGAGTAAGGGCAAGTTGTTAAATCAGTACACATTTCCACTCATTACAGAAAGGAGGAGGGAAGTGGGAGACCCTCTATGAGCATGGATGTTTCAGTAGTCAGAACACCCATCTCTTTTTGGATAGTGGCTTGGGTGGGGGAGGGGTGGGGGACGTTCAAGGTTATGCTTTAAGGCATGGTCTCTCTCACCTGGTGAGCCCCTCTCCCTTGCTTACCCACACAGGAACTTGGTTCTTGCAGCTCCATTTTAAACAAGGGAGTTGAGACTCTTGGTGGATGTTTGTGTCTGAAGTTGTGATGTAGGCTACCAGTAAGGTATCTGAAAAGAAAAGTTTAATTCATCAGCCCTTTATGTTTTTTGTTGGCATTGTTTAACCGGGCAGCTGGGTAATTGCTGTTTGGGTAAAGTGCCCAATCTCTTCTAAGTTTATAGTTCTAAAGGTACAGAACAGAGTAAGATACTATAGATCTTCCAATGTGAGATCTGAATTTCTTTGTTAGGTCCTTTATACACCTGTTATGATTTTCTGTAAAGTTAGTAGAATTCTGTCCTCCACTGTGTTAATAGAGCGTAGAAGGAGGTCACATGGAGCTCTCCATTGTCTTCAAAACAAGTGATTAAAATGAGCCCACCTCTTTTACAGCCATATTGTTGCACTTACATCAAAGGTAGAATCTACCTCTGAATGTGCATAAGATTGTCACTGCCACCTCCTCATCCAAAATGTCCTCAGCTCCATCTAGTTTTCTCCCTGTTGTTTGTAACGTTCCAGTATTGTAAAGGTTGTTCCTATAGTGCCTCTTAATTAGGGTTGCCAACCTTCAGGTGGTACCTGGAAATCTCCCACTATTACAACTGATCTCTAACCGACAGAGATCAGTTCACCTGGAGAAAATGGCTGCTTTGGCAATTGGACTCTAAGTCCTTCCCCTCTCCAAACCCCACCCTCCTCAGGCTCCACCCCAAAAATATCCAGGTATTTCCCAACCTGGAGCTGGCATCCCTACTCCTAATATTGCCAAGACAATTGGTTTTTCATAGCACTGGTCTCTGCTGATACAAATGAGTTTATGAGCAGTCCTACTCTAGTCAGGGATAATAGTCTACCATTAATTTCCATGTCGCCTTCAAAGTGTAAAGGCCTCTGAAAACATAAACCCTGGTCCCATTTGTACTTGGAAATGCCTGTCCCCTTAGACTGCTCTCTCAACCCCTGGTAACTTTCCAGAGACCTTTACAAACTTTGCTTTCTAACTTTCTCTGTACTTTATATTTAAAAAGTTATACAAACAGTTCAGTATACATTAAAGAACCCTAAAATGGGAGAGATACAGAAGAGACACAAACGCTATGACAACTCTGAGTCCAAGGAAATTCTGGAAAAGAACATGTTTTAATATTCAGATGTGGAAGTCACATGTTGAAACAGTTTTCTTCCCTCTCTTTCTGAATGCTGTAGGTTCAGACAGTTCATTGCCAAAAGAGTTTTAGTCTGTGGAATAGAGATACAGAAGGTCATTCTCCAGGCCTGTTTAGAGATTTGCTCCTTCTCTTTAGGATTACCCAGCCCAAAACAGCATTCTTAAAGGCTGGCTTTGTGATGGAAGAAACCATTTGGCATTTGATCAGCCAAGTATAAATGAGCTTGGAATTGTGGGTACAGGTTGGCCAGCTAAGAGAAACAGCTTGGCCTGCTCTTGGGCCTTTAGTAATACCTTGATCTGCAGAAACTGGCAGATAAACTGCATTGCAAGGAGCCGCACACTGCCACCTGCCAATATCTTCAAGTCAAGCGGCTATTCATTGGCATCACTACAGTGGCTGGTTCAAAAGCTGTAGTGGACTGGGATGTTGAAAGTAAACAGCCCTGGAACAAGCTGAACCAATTGGCTCCTATGGTGTTGGCAGAGCTGCAGGGTCCACTTGGCTTGGAACCTGGCTGTGACAACAATGGCCCTTCATGGCTGTGGCCCACCAAGAACCTTCCCAGTAACATTAGCATGTTACATATGGTAACATTAGCACAGATAAATTTTGCCAGATGCTGGAAAGGAGCGAACCTCCAAGCTTAAATAGTTGGTTCGACAAAGTTAGGGAGATCTACGTGTTGATTAAATTAACTTACTATCAAAATAACAAAAACATAGAGTAATTGGATAGAATATGGAATCCCACTATATCCAGGATGGAGAACATGCTTAAAAGTTTAGATTCTGTTGGTGGTGGCTCATAAAGAGAGTGATTATTTAGAAAGTTATATGTTTTATAGGTTTTATAAATACTGGTCGACGTTTGCTTGTTAAGAAGGGTTTTTTTAATGTTGTCTTATTGTAAATTTTTAATAAATATTAAAAAAGAACCTTCCCAGTAGGTCTAGTCTCCCCCACCTCACAAGTGACCATCCTATGGTGGTCTGAGCTCTCTGGTCAAATCTGAGGAGCCATAAAGTGATGGCAACACTCTTTGAGACATTGATGAAATGCCAACTGCCAGGTGGTGCTGGAGATCTCCTGGGATTACAACTGATCTTAGGGTTGCCAGCTTCATGTTGGGAAATACCTGGAGATTTTGGGGGTGGAAGGTGGGGTTTGAGGAGAGGAGGTACCTCAGCAGGTATATTGCCATAGAGACCGACCTCCAAAGCAGCCATTTTCTCCAGGGGAATTGATCCTGGTCATCTGGAGATCAATTGTAATAGCGAGAGATCTCCAGGTGCCACCTGGGGTTGGCAACCCTAACTGATTTCCAGGTGACAGAAATCATGTCACCTGGAGAAAATGGCTGCTTTGGAAGGTGGACTCTATGGCATTATACCCCATTGAAGTCCCTCCCTTCCCCAAACCCTGCGCTCCTCAGGCTCCACCCTTAAAACCTCCAGGTATTTCCTAACCCTGAGTCGCACGACGACTTTTCAGGAATGGGCTGTAAAAGTGCTAAAATGGCAGGTGGTACTAAATACAACTGCGAGTGGAAAAGGAAACCGTTTGTACGGTTCTTTCCTGGAATTCCTCAGACTGGTTTAAACAGTTAGTTATACTGAGATAGCAAAACTTGAACACCCTCCGATTTATAATTTGTGTACACAATCAGGGAATTTAAGTGGAAGCTGAAGTCAGATGAAATGAAAAGGGAGGGGAAATCCCTGGAATAACAAGTGGCTCTTAAATCATGAGGATAGCCAAAGTGTACAGAATACCATGGCTGTTCTGGCCTGTATGAAACATTGTTTGTCACCAGTGGTGTGGCAGCTGCTGGGGTAGACATTAACAGGAAACGGTGCCAGCTGTCTGTGCAAGTAATTCTCTCATACAGTTGGTGGTAACATCCCCAGCTGCTCTAAGAAGCTGCCATACTTGTATAAAACCATTTGTGCTATATGGGAGCATTTGTGAGGAGGAAAGCTAGAGCCGATGAATGACATATCTTCTCCAACCTCAGTTTTATTCACAAATTCTCACATGCCCATTTCAGGATACTATACACTGTCAAGATATCTTCTGCCTTCATAATTTAAGAGTTGGAGGAGGGAGAGGAGCAGGATTACCGTAATTAGGATCAGATTAAGTATTTTCTTTTTGATCCTAATAAATCCCCCCCCCCAACTGCCACTCTAGGATGTGATGAAATTTTAAGGGCTTGAACGACTTGAAAATGAAGACTTTAACTTCAAAATGCTTCAAGCTTATAAACATTTACAGCATCTTGTACTGATAGACTAGAAGAATTAGGATTGTGGGGTGGCTACCTCACTGGGTTTATCCCTCAGCCCTTCTTCCCCCTGCAAAGAGACTATAAAATGCTGGGGAGTTGAGCAGGCCATTTCTCCTTCCCTCTCTGTTTCTATTTTTTTCCCTTTAACTGAAGTTCATCTGCCCACAAAATACGTGGGTTGTGTTCATTGGGACTGGGTTGTGTTCATTGCATGTGAGCCCATTCTGGGGCAGGGAGGGTTCTTCTTCAGCTTCTTACTTTACATGCCTGGAGAGTCTTCCCTGGGTGTGCAGAAACCCGTCTCTAATGTGGGTGGCTCCATTTTTCTAACCTACTGATAGGCATAAGGCTATCAATGTTGTTATTAGAAGAAACAATCTGTTTAAAATAATTATTAAGTTCTGATTAAGATGAAGAAAAAGTTTTCATTGCATAGAAATATTTCATTGCAAGCAAAACCAATGAAAAAAGAATTTGCCTCTCCAAAACCTTTGCTGGAAAATAATCACTAGAGGGCGGTATGAGTACACACATAGAATTTGAAATCATTCCCATGTAGTGTCTTGATAATAAAGGAGACTTTTTATTATTTAAAATTTACACATACACAGAGCATGCAATGTTATCAAACAAAGGAAGCTTGATTACAGAAAGAAGCTTGTATCAGGTGACGTTTGCTATACTGGGACATTTGTCTTTTTAAAATGGTGTTTTAAGGTTTGCCTGGTTTAGAAGAAAATGAAACTTCAGACTACAGGTGAAAGCACCCAACTTGCTCAGGGTATTATTTTGATGAAGACTGTAAAAGTACTTTGGCCCCATTAGAAGTGCTGTATGCATGAAATGTATAATTAAAATTCATAATATATAGAATTTAACATTTTTTTTTACCTTGTGCATTTAATTTGTATATTAACAAACAACAGCATCACATAGGGTTGCCAACCTCTGGAGATCTCCCACTATTGCAACTGATCTCTAGGTGACAGAGATCACTTCACCTGGAGAAAATTGGTGCTTTGGAAGGTGGACTCTGTGGCATTATACCCCATTGAAGTCCCTCCCCTCACCAAACCCCACCCTCCTCAGGCTCCACCCCCAAAATCTCCAGGTATTTCCCAACATGGAGCTGGCAACCCTAGCATCACATGGAATCAAACTACTTCCATAATAATAAAATTAAGGCTTCTGAATTAAATATAACCCATGATAATATTTATATTAAACCAAAAACATCCTCAAACACCGAAGCAATCACTGAAGACCCTGTTAAATCAAGCATGTTCAGTCTTGTGTCTTTCTAATACTAGAATGTAGTATCACTTAGCATTGTAAATAGTTATTGTTGAAGTTAATTGTATCTATATTTTGTGTGACAGATGAACTGTTCTGAAACAATTTTGAGACTAACAATTCTGAGGGTCAAAAAAAGAAAAGGCAGGATGCTGGGAGATCCATGATCAAATCTTCCCAGCAATTCTAAAAGGAAATTGGGGGTTCGTTACTGCAGGGCTGTTCTCCCTTGGAGGCAATCACAAGAAGGAAACCAAATATGGACAGAGATTGTAAAATATACAGGGAATGTATACAAAAAGAAGGAGATTACTGGATATTAAAAAGTAGGGAAGAACTGGGAAAAACAGATTGGTATAAATATATGCAATTAAATAATATTTTTTGTTACTGCAGGGCTGTTGTGCAGAGGAAGGATTGGAACCCTTCCACCCTGCATGGTTTTGCAGGCATTTCATTTGTTTGTTTATTAAAATATTGCTACCATCCTTTCCTTTTGACTCAAGGAGATTTCCCCCATCTTTTTTCTTTTTCTTTAAAGGGTTAGTTACAGCAGGGGTAGGGGATTTCAGTTTGCAATTAAATTCCCTTCCCCACTCCATGCTGTGACCTAGTCCAAATCAGGCCCCCACATAGCTGCAGCTGCCGTTTAAAACTCACTGCAAAATGCCCAACTTGTTATGTGTATTGATACTGAAACATCTCCTACAGATCCAGAAATCTAGATGACCTCTAATGAACAATGCTGTTCTTGCAGAAGCAGCTCAATGGATTGGTTAACTCCCCGTGTGTAATATGTTCTCTTCATTTATGTGAATGGGGAAGCCCTGCATTTGTAGGAGCTTTGTGCTTTTATCGCTGTACCGTGCACGCACAGGATGATCTATTTGTATATGACGATATCATAGGTTATCTACTGTAACTGCCATTTTGGCTGAAGGCTGGTGATATATGCAGGTGCTTCCTTCCCAAAAGACTTGGCATTGCTATTAACAGAATCTGGAGCAGCCTACCTGTACTGGATGTCAGTGGAAATAGATCTCAGAGCTATGCAATCATTTACTGTTGGGAAGTGGCAGTTTGTGTCAAGATGCCAACACCTTTATCTCCACGTAGCAGCAAGAGCGAGTTTCGCAGAGGAGTAACGGCACAAAAAAAAAAAAAAACCCTCCGATAAGGCTATGGCAGTGTTTCAAGTCTAAAAGCTAGCAGATGTTTAATATTTCTTACCTTGAGGCCACAGCTACCCTGCTGTTTTGATTTAGCGTGTTAGAAAAGCTCTCAGCATGACCCGTGCTGAAACTGCAGCAGAATATACATCCTCAAAAGTTGAACACATCTTTGTTCTCTTGTCTCCTTTGCCCTTGGTTATAGCGTGTTGTTTTGAAGCGGGCCTTCTTCATGAATCTCAGTAGTTTCTCCTATGCTTGCTCTGGCATTGTTTTTTTGTGCTTTCAGGGCTAGGCAATACCATTTAATTTGTCAGCGCCTTACTATGAAACATCATCATTAGCTGACTTCACATGCTTGCCTTAACTGGAATATTAATTCATTTCTCCATCCTGCCTGATCTAGAGGTCTGAAGGATTTGAAAACCTGAGCACTCAACCACAGCTTGACCTAACAAAAATGATGCATGAATTCAGTGATCTTAATTTAATCCGGGATTAGGCACTAAATCACACCAGTCATCTGTCTTGCTCAGACTAGTCAGAATGGATTTGTAGCTGATATTTAGAGCATTCAAACATGTCTTCCAGATCTGCTATGCAAAGACCCAGTTTCAAAGTCCCACTCTGTCATAAAAGCTCAGTGGGCTATCTTTGGCCAGTGATTCTCTCCCATCTTACTCACAGGGTTGTTGTTGTGATGATAAAATGGAGGAGGGGAGAAATATGTTGCAACATGCAGTTTTGAGTCCCCATTGGCGAGAAATGCAGAGTATAAATAAATAAAAAAAGGAAATGTTGGGGTTGAAGAGTCAAACAACCACCTGGTGTGTGTGATTTATAGTCCTATCTCAGAATTACCACTATGCAGAAGCATTTCCAGTATAGGAAAAACCATGTATGCCCCTTATGAGATACAGACACAGATTTCTGATCTACAGTCACACATGTTGCCGTTGCCATATATGTGTAATTCATCAGGTCATTCCTCTGACAGCAGCCTGGATGGTTCTACTGCAGCAAACAATGCAGCAGGGCAACAGCACGCATTTGAAGATTAAAAAATCATCTGTAATGTTTTAATGCTGTGACCTGGATGACCCAGGCTAACCCGATCTCATCAGATCTCAGAAGCAAAGCAGGGTTGGCCCTGGTTAGTACTTGGATGGGAGACCACCATGGAATTCCAGGGTACAGAGGCATGCAATGGCAAACCACCTCTGAACGATTCTTGCCTTGAACACCATATGGGGTCACCCATATGGTGGGCTGTGACTTGATGGCACTTTCTACTACCACCAATGTTTTAACCTATTTCAGAGGTAACTAGTATTGAAAACAAAAAAGTATGACTTGGCATTTAGTTTAACCTTTAACTATTTATTTCAAACTGAGACCTTACTTGAGTGGAAGGTCAAGTTTTGTGAACAGATGAGGTGTCATAATGTGAAAAATTAGTGATATAGTGCTTCTGTTTGCGGGGTTTCAAATGACAGTTGATATAATCTCATATAATAGGTGCACATTTCACTGACAGGTTTGTTGATAATGTTTTTCAACTGTATCTATTGACGGGGTTATTGGGAGGAGAAATGGGAATGTAACTTGTAGGAACTTGTGGAAAGTTTAAAATGAAGTATGAGGATAAATTTGAAGGGGTGTCAGGAGACATCTTTTTGTATTGCGCACAATATAGATTTATAAATGATTTTCAAATGATATGAGGTATTTACGATTCAAGGATGGAGGCACATCATATAAGAACTATAGGGTTGGATCCCATGGATTCATTCCCCTAATAATGACACTTTTTTGCAGAGCATGGAGGCTTCCATTGATGTAAGTGACTTTACAGACCCGGTCCCTTGGTTGAGGAGCGATTAAAACGCTTAGGGCTGTTTAGTTGGGAGAGAAGGGATTAAGGGGAGACATGATAGAGGTTTATAAAATTATGCATGGTATGGAGAGAGTGGACAGGGAGAAGTTTTTCTCCCTTTCTCATAATACTAGAACACAGTGTCATCTGCTGAAGCTGGAGGGTGACAAATTCAAAACAGATAAAAGGAAGTATTTCTTCACACAATGCATAGTTAAGTGGTGGAACTCCCTGCCCCAAGATGTGGTGATGGCTGCCAACTTGGAAGGCTTTCAGAAGGGAACAGACATGTTAATGGAGGATAGGACTATTCATGGCTAGCAGTCAAAATGGATACTAGTCATGATGCATATCTATTATCTCCAGGATCAGAGGAGCATGCCTATTATATTAGGTGCTGTGGAACACAGGCAGGACAATGCTGCTGCAGTCGTCTTGTTTGTGGCCTTCCTCAAGGTACCTGGTTGGCCATTGTGCAAACAGACTGCTGGACTTGATGGGCCTTGGTCTGATCCAGCAGGGCTTTTCTTATGTTCTTAAAACACCAGCATTGGGCATCCACAGAGCCCAACCCAATGTCATTCTAGATGAATACTGAATCTGTATTGAGATAAGTAGTTCCCACTGATAAAATACAGCAAGGAGGAGGGAGAACTCACTGTTGCAAATTTTCCAGTTCTCTAATTACACCTTCCCACCTGGCTAGTTTAAGATTTTGACGCTAACATAGATAATAAAAGGATCTACATTCTATGTTCATTGTATATTGACTTATATATCCTCTTTCAGATCGGACAGCAATACAGAAGTATTTCCCCAAACACTTGCAGTTTTGTATGCCTATTGAAATTATTTAAATCCTTGTAAGTGACCTCATTATTCAGCAGTGGCACATTCTGAATGCTTATGGGCCAAGATGAGAGTACTGAAGTCTGAAATGTCTGGCTTAATGATTTTCAGGCTGGTCTAGACATGATATATATCATGCATTATCGATGGCAGCCATACGGTAGTTACCAGCCCCTGTGGATAACTCCCTCTAAAAGTACCATGGGGCCCTGATTCTGGTCAGAACCACAGCCTCCCCCATGCCATTTTGCCAACCTAAAATGGCACGAGGGGTGTTATTTGCTCTGTCAGGCAGTTACACAGTGGCCGGGGATGGTGTGGCTGTGGCAGTGCAGTGGCGCCTCCAAAGAGGTTTCGATTCTGCCATGAAGGGAAAATAGGCCTGTTTTTAACTAAAAATTAGGAAAAGGGGAAAACAGCCCCACTGAAAACAGTGATGCTGCGCCAACAAAAAGGTAGTGCAGCACCACTGTTGCTCAAGGGGGCGTTCCCGGGCTGAAAGGGGTTAGGAACTGCCTAACAGCAGCTCCGCCCCCAGAACACCCTGGGAATGCCTCCCCCCCCCATCACGCTGGTGTGAGGACTTGTGCTGGAAGGATGCCACAGTCCAGAAGTGCCGATGTAAGTGCCCCAACGCTGGTGTCCATGCCAGTTTAGACGATGCAAGTGGCACAGACGCCGGTGTAGGGATCACACTGCCTTCTAAGCCCATTCAGCCCTCAACCTTAGGAATGGGCTGTTAGCCTTTTAGGGCCTATATTTTGGTAAATCTCATGTTGAGAATTTTTTATTTGATATTCCTCATCAAATAGCAGATGCTGATTGTCTACAAAGCAGTGTCCTCACTGACTATTATAACATGCCCTTTTGCACTGTGGCATAGTGGCTTATATCCAACAAATTGCAAGGGGTGTGAAACGAATGGAATTGGATTTACTCTACTTTGCCACTCAGCCCCACCCTCCAAATTCTGGTATGAGATGTCAGGGGACCCTCATGAAAGGAATGGAGGGCAACATGATTGGTCTACAGTATGAGAGGGGAATCCCTGAAATATCACCCCTTCCCTTCCACCACTGGAAGAATTCTTATATCAGCAGGAGAAAATGATGCTAGGATACAAGCCGCTGTTCCAAATTCTAAGAGTCACAAATAAAGGTCATGGTGGCAGGCCTGACACTTTAAAGGAGGGGTCTTCCCCTATCACAGAGAAAGCAGGAATCTGGGGTTCAATTTTAGGAGGAAGAGGAATATGCCCATGAGAATTCTGAGCAATCTACCCACTGGTTACCTTACCATTTCCCCTTTCTCCTAGGTGTTTTTCTTATCTCACAATTGAGCTAATTTAATCAGAGAGGAAAATACAGTTGAGAAACAGACTTTGGAAGATAACCCACGGGCAGCATGAGGGTTGAGCACCCTTTAGTTGTATGCGTTTTGAGCTGTCAGGGCTAAGTAACTTTTTGGGCCTGAGTGCTGAAAAAAATGCAACAGCCACTTGTGAAGATGTTGGTGTGCCGGCACATTGAAGGAGGGCATGAGAGATGAGGGTTATATACTCCAGGAGTAAGCCAATTTTGATAGAAGATGGCTAACAATAGTGTAAAATGAGTGTAAAAGAGGGACAGGTTTTCCATTTCTGGCATGGATGCCACAAGGATCCTGTATATGCTACAGCTGTTGTGTGGAATCCACTTTCCCACCATTTCATCCCTCCCCCCTGCTGCGGCAACATATAAAAGTCTCAGCATCACATGAGCAAAGCTAATCTTTTAGCTGTTTCCCATCTTAACCTAAGAGAGCCAACGTGGTGTAGTGATTAAGAGTGGTAGTTTAGAGCGGTGGACTCTGATCTGGAGAACCGGGTTTGATTCCCCACTCCTCCACATGAGTGGCGGAGGCTAATCTGGTGAACTGGATTTGTTTCCCCACTCCTACACAAGAAGTCAGCTGGGTGACCTTGGATTACTCACACTCTCAAAGCCTCACCTACCTCATAGGGTGTCTGTTGTGGGGAGGTGATGGGAAGGTGATTGTAAGCTGGTTTGATCCTTAAGTGGTAGAGAAAGTCGGCATATAAAAACCAAGTCCTCCTCCTTCTTCTGTAGTTTGTGTTGTCTCATAGACACAGAAACACTTTGGCCCTTTACAACGATGTATACTTTGTTCAGTTTAGCTATAAGAAAGCTGTAATTATAGTGTTTTGTACAGTACTCTACAGGAATGACAAGCTAAAACTCGCAGAGCAGAAACTGAGCCTGGTGGCTGTTTGTACACATTGCAGTGACAACATTACAGCAACCTGTGGGATCAAGCCATAAAATAGTGGTGCGGTTAGGTATTTTTTAGATGCTGGATTTAGATGACAATCACTGCAATCCAAAGCAGAGTCACACCCTGGTGAACCTAATCACAACTGTAACGTTGCTTCCAACTGTATTGAATGTATACTTCAAATGTAAAGCTACACCTTGCATTTGGGGAGGACCTGCTGAACCCATGAGTAGGAAGTCCTGGACCTCCATTCCAAAGATCAGCTCTGAGAGCACCACTGGCACAAAAAAGTAGTTTCAACATTAATGAAGCCTTATTATTTTAAACTTATTATTGAGATATAGGCGAACTTTGTGCCTCCTGACTTCAGGCTCTTTGTGGACTCTGTACATCTGGTGGGTCTATTTTACTTTTTCCTTATTTTATATCATCAGTCTCCTTATTAAGTAGTTTTCTGCGTTCTTTGCACTAGGAATAAAATAGGATTTTAGAGTAATCCTTTAATCCTCCAGTAGATATACTTATCCCACCCTGGTTGAAAAGAAAATGTTGTGACACTGGGAACGATAAAAAAGTGTACTCTCAGTGACTCTCACCTGATGTTTTACTTCTTTTTCTGGAGATTAATAAAGAGAAATTCATATGGGACATATGGAAATGACATTAATTTCATTATGCACAAGCTTTGCTTTTATCTGTAATGCATATCAGCACCAAAAGAAGGAAAGTTACATGTCTCAGTACGAGACTCACAGAGAACTTTGTTGGTGTAATACTTTTAGTTTCAGCTGGATGTGAATTATTACTTCATAACATATTCCGAAGATGCTCTCGAGAATTAATGCTAAGAGCCTGAAATGTCAGGAACTGGCAGTTACACCGTTTGGTTTCCTGCAAGCATTACTCCTACATTTTTCTCCTTGCAATTTCCTCCTACTAATACACTTGACATTGTGCAATTGTTTTTAGCGTGTTCTACATCATCTTTGTCCCAGAAGGGTTGGGGAGGGGGACATGACTGTACTTATTTGCACAATGCGAGTGATATTAAACTCTTTTGAATTTGCTTTGGAACAAAAACACACTTTATCTTGTACAGTTGCCATTTTACTTTCATGGGTGTTTTTCTTTCTTTCTTTCTAACTTGTAATATCACTTTTCAAAATGAAAAAAACAACCACCACCTTGGGGCAGGTTTTGCATTCTGGAAGCAACCAGTTGTGGATTGGCACAACTATTGGGTACTCTAGCAAGTACCTGAAGAACCACTGAGGGCAAGGCCAGCATGATTGTTTTGGCAGAGGTTCTGTAGCTGTTACTTTGTGGAAATAGCATCTGGAAGATGACAGAAACAGGTGGATTCAACCCAGGATTCCCCTTTAGCCCATCTCCTCCACTCCTAGGCTAATCTGCTGTCTTTGTTCAGATGACTGAATGTGAGACTGTGAAATGCATTTAAATTTTACTCAGTGCTTTTCTGCTCCGCAAGACTAGAGGTGGCATACAATATTCATTAAAGCCATATAAACAACCATTAAATGCTGTTTAAACATATTAAAAAGGAAAAGAAAAGATCGGGGGAGGAAGGAAGCTTATTATAAAATCGGAATGGCCAAAATTCTCACTGACAGAAGAGCAAAAGATGGGGAAGACATTATCACAATCTTTAATCAGGTAACCAAGGCATGAGTACCCACACCATCTGAAAATTTCACCTGTGAAGTTCCAGGGGCTAATGTGTACCCAGGTTGGTTGCTTTGGAAGCAGAGAGTACTGAAGACTAATGCCATTGTAGTAATTGTATTTATTTACGGACATACAGGTAGAGCACAGATAGAGACACAAAGGCATGCTTTCAGGGCCACGGCTCTGCTACCCTATATTAGATCTTGAGAAAGAGATCCTTCACTTGCTACTTTAGCCAACTCTCTGAGCAATGGCTCCTGCTTCTGTGTCTAACTCCTCTTCCCATCTAAACCATGGGCCTTCTTCACACAGACCCGCATAGACCAGCTTTGTTCCTTTAGCTAAAGAGGAGTCATCCCTCCAGCCTTGATGTGTGCCTGATCAGAGCCATCAAATAGGGTTGCCTGGTTCCTCTTCACCACTGGCAGGAGGTTTTTGGGGTGGAGTCTGAGAAGGACAGGCTTTGGGGAGGGGAGGGACTTCAGTGCCATAGAGTCCAATTGCCAAAGTGGCCATTTTCTCCAGGTGAACTGCTCTCTATCGGCTGGAGATCAGTTGTAATAGCAGGAGATTTCCAGCTAATACCTGGAGGTTGGCAACTCTACCATCAAGGCATCTTCAGCACTATCATGCCTTTTGTGCATGGTAGGCTGAATCTCAGTGTACAGAGAACCATTAATAAATGCTGTGTTTGCAACATCCATACTAATACAGTCAAACGGATGGGTGGTTAACAACAAAAGAAAACTCACTCAAAGAACTTTTGAATAGATTAAAAAGGAATCAGTAATTGAATATGAATCTTTTTCAGCGATATATATTAAGCTAATTAAGAAAGACATGCTGCTTGCCTTTTATAATTGTGAAATTGATCAGAAGGGTAAAGTAAGGAAGAATTTTCTAGTTAATCTTAAACATGTTTTTGAGCAGGAAAAATATGCACTTTGAAGTCCAAAGGTTCTAAGCATCTTGTCAACAGCATCTTGCAGGGAGAACTCCCTGCTGCCAAATTAGTGACATTAATTCCCTCTGAGATACACTGCAGAGATGAAAAGCCGAGAGGGATGTGTAAACAACATATAGCACATGGGAGCTGGTACACAAAAAGTTGCACATAGCAGAGCACAAGCTAAAGGACAGGAATTCTGAGAAACTAGGGGTCTGGAATTGCGCCCATCTTTTGGTGTTAAGTGGTGCAAATTAGTAAACAGAGCATCTCCCCACCTATTAGGCATGTTACTGGATTGTTTGGCTCTTTAATTATATGACAAATGAATGTTTAATTCGTTTTAATCTGAAAATGTACTGGAAAATTAGGTCAGAGCAATACTGCAAATGTTTTTGATCCACAAATGCAAGATATCATTTCTAATTACTCCTTTTTTATATTCAGTAGCTTCAAAATTAAACACTATTCCTGGTTTACTAAAATACAGAATTTTGGCCATGTACATAAACAAAATCAATACTTTCTCAATAGAGTTTCTTAGGTGATGTTCCTTGAATAAGTTGCTATGATTGTGAAATTTCTCACAGGCCAATGAAGGTAGAGTATGTGATTTTTTGAACTGGGGAAATGAGACCAACTTGCAAACATAAAGTAATACTGCAGCTTTCTTCCTTCCTCTTATTTTGTGCTTTCCACTTTCATGTGCAGTGTGAAGTATTAGGGGCTGTTCTTTCCCAATTTGATTTAGATTTAGTGAGCACTGGAAACACATGGTGTCATTGTGTCCCGGGACGTGCCTCCCGACCCCCTTCCGGGCCTCCAGAACCCCTCCCGGGCCTCAGCCAAACCCCCACCCGGATCCCCCGGGGACAGCCTGTCTTCCCAGGCTGCGTCGGAATGAGGAGTCTCGGTGCCGGGCGCGGCCAGAATGACACGCGGCTCAGGACCCCGCCCCGCTCCACAGCTGATCTTCGGGAGGGCGAGGGTAGGGCGGGGAAGGGCAGACAGAGCAGCTGCAGCGGGTCCCGGAGAGGATCTCATTGGGCTGGCCTGCTACGGGAATGTGGGAGAGGGGCCGGTGGCCGGGAGGGGCGGAGCCTCTCTGGCTGAGAGAGGATATGAGGTGAGAGAGGAGCCTCGGCCGGGGAGGAAGCAGTGAAAGGTTGCGAAAGCTGAGTGTTGGAGGGCAAACAACCTGGCTGCGTCCAAAGAGGAGGGAAGCTCTGACTCTCCCTTGGACTGGTCTGAGGCCGAGGAGGCTCCTCCGCCCCCACCCTCTTCCAAGCCAGAGACTCCGGACCCCGCAGAAGTACAGAGGCGGCGTGACACATTGTAAAAATTTAAACATAGAGCACAGTTGGAGACCGAAGCATCCCTACAAGGCACCAGTTCCACTAACCCACATCTGATCTCCAGAAAAAGAGAACCTGCCCTCCAATGTGCTTCACTGCCCACCTCTCTGCCTCTGTGGTCATTTATGCAGGGGAAATTCGTGTTTGGTTTGCTGCACAGTTTTCTGCTCTGAATTCTCAAACATCATATGCATGAGGGTTCCCCCCCCCCACAATTCCTGGAGTACCTTGTGATTAATTAGGCATCCCCAGTGAATCACACGCTTCTGAGTCCCTCCCCCTGAAAACGCAGCCTTGTTGCACTTTACTTGGAAGGGGAGGGTCAGCTCTTAAAGGGGCTGTGTGCGCTTTTTCTGGGTATTCCTCCCCACCTTTCTTCAACAGCTCCCTGCCAGGAGCTGCCTTCCAATCTTTGCAGCCTTCTTCAGTATTTTCCTGCACATTTCATGAAGGTTTAACTCCCTCTTTTGTGCTTTGCTTTGCGGGAAGGGGTTGGATGGGAGGGACAGACACATGGGAGGGCGAAGTCAAAATGGGCGTGGGGAGAGAAACCCGAAGTTAAGAGCTATGCATGGAAATGGGGGGAATTTGTGTTTCTCTTGCCTTGAAGCAGTATTTAAATTTGTCCTAGAACTGCAGGGGAAGAAGGAGGCCAGAGCGAAGTCACTTCTGAAGGCCGGTAAAATCATGAATAATGCAAAGGAAGCCTTGAAGCAGTCCAGCAGGGACTGTGAAGTAAATACCCCTGCATAAATGGCCTGTGTGTTCCATTGAGCTGCTGTCTCTTCACACACAATGACACACTGGCCCTATTCCCTTAACTAGAAGGTGATCTCATAGTTTTCTCATTCAAGAGCAACCACTAGACTTTGTCCTCCCAATGATTTTTTTCCCCTATTTATTTTATTTACATTATTAATAGTCTGCCTTTCTCACTTGGACTCTGGGCAGATCACACACAATGAACTTCCACTGCAGAAGCAGCCATTCTTTTGAGAAAGACCCTGGGCTGCCATCTCTTGCCACTTAGGCAAACTTATCATGATGGATCCATTAATAAAAAATGGTAAATTAACAGTGCAAGGGTTAGAACTTAATCAACCTTCCTCTCACAGCAGTCTGACCTTTCAACATTTCAGTGGAGAGTTGATCAGTTTTTATTCTGACAGGTGAAGTGTTCTGTGAGATGAGTAATTGCATATTATTTTTTCATCAAAATAATATTTAATAAAAGAAGAGCTTACCTCTCAACCTTGCACAGAGTTCCGTAAAGTTCCATAGAGTTTTGGCGGAGATTGCTAGAGCATCCGCATCGTGTGGGTTGTACACGTCGCATGACTCCCCCTCCGCCTAGCTCTCTTTTGCCTGCCAACCAGCTAAGGGAACCATAGAGCTATGGAAACCATAGAGTTTTGGCGGAGATTGCTAGAGCATCCGCATCGTGTGGGTTGTACACGTCGCATGACTCCCCCTCCGCCTAGCTCTCTTTTGCCTGCCAACCAGCTAAGGGAACCATAGAGCTATGGAAACCATAGAGTGTTGGCAGAGATTGCTAGAGTGTCCACATCGGGTTGCATGCACGCACATCACATGCCCCCAGCCATGGCCTGGCAAAGCTCCCACCAGTAGAGGGACCTGGCAACCCTAACTATACATCCCATGAGGTGAAACCGTGCATGTGTGTAATCTCAACAGTTGGCCTGTCTTTTTTATTGCTTATGAACACTGAGTCAGGCAGACATGAGAGATCCAAATTACCTCTGTGATTCTCTGTGAAAGGTACCCCCCTTTTGTTCTTTTAGTGAATAAATGTGGCGGCTGGAGAAGCAGTGGTAGTAGCAGTGGGAGCTAAATCTGAAGGAGTCGAAAGGAAATTTGTGAAAGGGCTTTTAATATTAAAGTAAGTGCCAAGGAAAGGAGCTGTGGTGCCCGGGAGAAGAATCTAGGAAAGCTGAATGTGATCGCACCATCTCCCTTTTAGTGCAGTTAAGCCTGTTCACACTGCCAAATGTTTGGCTGTGTGGACTGCAGCTGGCAAATGGATGGCCTGCCAAACCAGCAGGTGTTTGAGCCTGTTTCGATATGATAGCTAAATGGAACGTCCATGTCCAGAGTAAGAGTACCAGTTGGGGGAGGGAGCAATAGTAGGGGAAAGCTTTGATCTTTGTGCTTTGCTTCTAGAAACCCAGTTGGCTGCGGTGAGAAGCAAGAGGGTGGAATAAATGGACCTTTTGCTCTGATCCAGCTTGGCTCTTATGTTCTCACCTTTCTGTCCTCACATTGCCATTACTCTTTGCAAATGCTCCCAGTTGTCAGATGAAGCAGGAAAAGACCCCCTGTTTTTGCCCATATACAGCAGAGTTTTAAATAGCAGCCTTGTGGACTATTAGTCACCCAGGTCTGTTGTGTTGGTACCATTATTTCTCCTGCCTTACTGACAGGGCAGGGACAATATAAAAAAGTACTTTGTTTGTTAGTGAATACACAAATACCCCATTTCTTAATTTGATCTTCTACCCCACACAGTTTTATTATGTGATGTATGCTAATTTAGATTTGTAAAGTAATTATTAAAACTCTTTGATATTTATAAATGAGCCATAACTTCCCTAGCAATTAATTATTGATTTCCCCAAATGTGTTAGCCCCACCAGTGTGTAATAAATATTTCATATTTTCTTGGAGCAAATAGAAGTTCTTCTTTTAACTACTTATTATACTGCATTTGTCCTTAATGACTTGAATGTTTGAAGTTCTCTGCATTTTTATTTAGATCACATTTCCTGTGCCCATTTTTTCAGTTCCATTAAGAACTACCCTTTGACCATGAGCAGTTCAGCCATAGCACTTTTATCAGCTGGAGGCGTAAGAATAGGTCATGTGAGTCACCAGAATTGCAAAGTATCTATGAACCAGTATCTATAAAATTGGTTCTTCATGTTAAAACACAGGCCAAGGTAACTGGATAGAACTGGAGGACTCCCTTTGAACTAATGTTTACAGCCTTAATCTTGTAGCTTTGAAAAGGGGCAGAAACTTAACCCTCTAAGTGCTGCTTTTGTGTAAAGCACTTTTTCTATTATGTGGTTTGCTTGGTGTAACAAATCAAGAGTGAAGAAAGGAAGAAAAATATACTTAACCAACTGACATCAAAATGGGACACGTTTATTTATGGGTTTTCTCCCATAACCTTTTGTAACTTGTCTGTCTTATCAGAGAAAAATTCTCATCCAAGCTTCTCTAAAAATGAATTTCCATTTATGAATGAATTCCAAATGAATTTAAAGGAGATTCTAGAATTTCTCATAATATTTTATATTTGAACAATAGAATCTATGCATCTCAATTTTCTGTATTACACAGAAGAGTTTTTTGCTCTTCTTTCCATAACTTCCCCCGCTGCAGTTGGCACATCATGGATATATCTAACAAGTGGGAACCCTCAAGGACTTGCGGGAGGCCTCTCATTTTCCCCTCACCTCAATATTTCTTCTTTCCCTTTCATAAAAGCCCCCATAGTCTCTCCTTTCCTGCTTCCTTCTCTCCTTCCCACCCAACAGCCAGCCTACATTTATCTGCCTCTCTGTCTTCAGCTTTCTCTCCCCCTAGGGTTGCCAACTGCCAGGTAGTATAAGGCAAATATGCACTAGTACTAACAGGATAGTTAGGAAAACTCTAGTACCAGGCTCACCAAACAAAATAAATAATTACACAAGCAAACTATGCAAACATGTATTGTGAACGTAAACATCTACAAACAAGTGCAAACATCAAAGAGAATATATACAAGTGAATCCACAAGGGAGAATTGGAAAGTCTCTTTCAAGGTAGGTCTCTATCAGAGTGAGTGAAAGTCTTATCTCAAGGTAGTTTCTTCAGATAATAACCCCAAGTGGAACAAAGGGGAGAAGGTCCACAGTAACGCCGTCCGGATGTTCACGAGCGTTTTCACTGCGTAATTGCAGCTTCATCAGCTAATATCTTCTTAATATATATCATTTATCTTAGTAGATGCAATAATAGCAGTTTAATACAAGTATTCAGTCTAAATGCACCAGAAGGCTGCTCAAAATGGCTACAGTGAGTTTCCACAGCAAATTGGGGATTCAAACTTGGGTTTTCCAGACCCTACTCTGAAGCTCTAACTGCTACACCACACTGGCTTTCATTGGGTGGCTGCTGTTGAAGAGTAACAAGCAGTAAGGCCTAGCTGAGTCATGCAAGTCAGGTAGTATCAAGTCACCCAGTGATTGCTGTCTGGCCTTGACCCAGTGACTCTTCCCTCAAAGGCCAAAACAGCCCTGGAAGGACCCTGCCTTCTCCCCCTGCCTTTTACTCACAGAAACCAAGCATTGGAATGCTGTGGTTGCCTAGCAACGGCCACTAAGGGAATATGTTAAAGCTACAGGCATACCGTTTATCGTTTGGATTTTTAAACTTCCCAATGTATTTTTTTTTAGTTTTCATATTTTTCTGCAAACCTGGCACATTGTTCAGGTCTATAGAAAGTTCTGTCTTGCCCATTCACAGCTCCCATCACCGGATTTAAGTTTCCAAAGATTTGGCTAACTTCGCTATTAGACTATAAGATGATTATATGGCCAAATCTGTGTAGATTATGAGTTATGAGAAATAATGAGTTATGAGAAATAAATGCCATTGATGGCTATTGCTAGGAGACCACAACAGTATTGCTAGCCTTCAAGCCTTGGTTTCTGTCAGCAAAATACAGGGGGAGGATATAGTGCCCTTTCCAAAGCTGTTTTGTCCTTTGAGGAGGACTAAGTGGTGCCAGGCCCTCCAGCAAGCACCAGGCATCTTGCTACCAGAAACTTGCATGACTCACCCAGGCCCAGCTGCTTGTCACTGTTCAACAGCAGCCACCCCACAAAAGCCAATGTGGTGTGGTGATTAGAGTTTTGGACTAGAATCTGGGATAACCAGGTATGAATCACTAGAGCCCTGTGGTAGTTCACTATGTGACCATGGGCCAATTACATATTCTCAGCCTAACTTACCTCACAGGGTTTTTATGAAGAGAAAATGGAGGCAAGTTACGTAAATTTCTTGAATCCCCATTGTGGAGAAAAGTGGAGTGTAAATGAAGTAAATAAATATAGCTGAATAGGGGGGCGGGCAGATAAAGGTAGCATTGTTGGTGAGTAGGAAGGAAGCAGAAGAAAGAGAGAGAAGGAAGCAGGGAAAGGTGAGGATATGGGGGTTGCCAGGAGAAGGAAAAGAAGTAATGTGGGGAAGGGGATTCAGTGGAAACTGAGGTGCTTTCTGCAAGTTTTTGCGGGTTCCCCACCACAGAACAGAGCCTGGTCCAGTGGCTAACACCATGCAATTGAAACATAGTTTCCCCAGGTAAAGGCTTGCCCCTTGCAAGTCCTTGTGGGTCCTCCTCTTCTTATATCTCATTCTGAATTCAAAAAAATCCACACAATGGACCCAGGAACAGAAAAACAGGGGGTCTTTTATAAACCTAAGGAAAAACCTCAGATTTTGAAAAAAATATGAAATCTAAAAAACAGAATAGCATAACAGAAGCAATGTCTATAGCTTTAACAGATTAATGCCCACTGAAATCTTGTGAGACTATGTTCTGAGATCTTGATGCCTATAGTAGTCAAAGTGGGGGGAAGGCCTAAAAAACCTTGGAATGGAGGGGAAGAAGCCCGGCTTCAGAGAAAGCAGAGAACAGAAAAGACAGGTGACTGGGAGAGAAGAAAAAGTGAGAGGCTGCCAGCAGGAGAGGGAAGGAGAGAAAGCTAATGATTAAGCAGCCAGGGAAGTAGGTTGGTGGGTGGATGGGAAGGAGAGAAGGAAGCATGTAGAGGCTATGGAAGCTGCCAGGGGGAGGGAAAGATGGAATTGTGGGAAGGGGGATACAGGGGGGAAATGAGATGCGATCCCAAAGTCTTCATGAATTAGTATCTACTATATAATAAAGAAAGAAAGAAAGCCTAACAAAACTTACAAAGGACGAATCCCATTGATTAGAAGGACTTCCTTTTAAGTAAAGATGCTTAGGATTGCACTGAAACAAACAAGCAAAAACCAGCAATTTAGCCACTATAAAAGTGGAGAGTTCTCCATCATTTGAAGAGAGGTCCAGCATTTGGAATCACAAATGTATGTATTTCTATAAAATATGTTCTGGCCTATATTATTAATAATATATCAATGATTGTTATGAATTATCAAGAGCCTTTCAATTCATGATTAATAAGGTAGGAACAATAAACTTCCAAGAAGGATTTGACCTGGGACAAAGTAGATTGAAGTTCTAATCAAAGTCATGTTGTAAAAATCAGTTAATTGCCAGTAGCCTATTTTTATATATATATCAAATAAATACATTAAAAGCAAAGTTACTGCACCTGTAGGGAAAAATCCAAT
Source organism: Euleptes europaea (assembly GCF_029931775.1). Classification (NCBI taxonomy): domain Eukaryota; kingdom Metazoa; phylum Chordata; class Lepidosauria; order Squamata; family Sphaerodactylidae; genus Euleptes; species Euleptes europaea. Next base: position 80,511,081 of record NC_079314.1, on the reverse strand, counting down.
AATGTTCACTAACTCAAATTCATTTTTCTAACTATGTTCAGAAACAAGACAGGGAAAATGCAATCAGAAAATACCGTAATGAAATAAATCAAAACCTAGTCATCCAGGTATTGCCTTCACACAGAATCATAATTAATTCATACACTCTCTGCTGTGCGCAGGAAACTACATAAACAAGATTCCCCCCCCCCTTCCAGACATTTTTGCTGCCAAATTCTCAATGAAACAAAACCAAAGCAGGAGTTGTACAAAATTAGATTATGATGAAACTTCAAACACTAAAGCCATTAAGCATATGTTTCCTAAATTAAAAACTAAGTTGTTGGCAAACTCTCTTGACATGGTCAGCAATCTAGCAGCAATCTAATTGTTAGGAAGCTATCCTAAGGAAAAGTATATCACACTGACCTTGTTTTGCCTCTTTTTCCTTTAAGAAGATGTTAAAAAAGCAAATTTTCAAAAACCTGATAGCAAATCTAGAATCCACATTGAGAATTCTGACAATTAGAACTGGTCTGTGTTGGCACAATCCAGCGCTAATGGGAGAACTGTAGCACTAACTTGTCCTATTTAAGGGTGTGGGGTTTTTTGTTTGTGTTGTTTTTGTTTTGGAAAAATGCAGACTTTAAAATTTGTGATATGATAGTTTCATTTTAAAGGAGAGCATTATTTTATGAAAATCTATGTGTTGTTTTTTTAATAAGACAGTAGCAGCTGGTGACCCCCAAACTGGTAACTCTCCAAACTTCTCCAAGCCATGCATAACAGCCAGAGAGACAGCCAGGGGGAAATCAGGGGCTAGTATATGTTGGTTGAAAGAAAGATGAATAAAGGCAGGGAAACAATGGGAGTATTTCTGTCAAGGAAACAAATCATATCTTTGCATATTGTGCATGGTCATTGTCATGCAGAGTTGCTGTATGAAGGGGAATATCCCATCTGTAACACCACTCATGTGTTGGAGGAGAGTGGAGTTGGAGGAAAGTGTTATGGATACCGTAGACTGCCAAAAAAACAACAACAAATTAGTGGGTTATAGATCAAATCAAGCCTGAACTGACCCTAGAAGCTAAAATGACTAAACTGAGGCTATTGTATTTTGGTCACATTATGAGAAGACAAGAGTCACTGGAAAAGACCGTCATGCTAGGAAAGGTTGAGGGCAGCAGGAAAAGAGGAAGACCCAACAAGAGATGGATTGACTCAATAAAAGAAGCCACATCCCTCATTTTGCAAGATCTGAGCAAGGCTGTCAAATATAGGATATTTTGGAGGACTTTGATTCATAGGGTCGCCATGAGTCAGAAGCGACTTGACGGCACTGAACACACAACACCCCTCATGTTTACCTTGCAAACCCTCTTAAAGTTGGAATTTGGGAGATTGATAATGGAGTTCATTTATTTCAAAATGCATGTTTAGACTACTTCCTGACTTTGATGCACTATTTGCATACATTATCCTTATCACAGAAGACAATATATTTGCATGCTTGGATCTGTAAATTGGTATTGATTTATGATGTATACAAGCAATAAAACCAATTGACGGTGGGTGGGGGTTGATTCTGATAGTATCATTGTACTTGATTATTTTAATGGTAAAGTTTTCATAATTACCCACACACAATTTTGCAAACTCTGAAGCCATGAGGAGGAACTCACAGAGTACTTCAGCCAGTTTAGAATGGTCATAGTATTGTAAGTCTCCTCTTCTAAACATAAGTAGTAGTCTTCTGGACCAGACCAGTGTTCCATCTAGTCCAGCATACTGTTGCCAGCAACAGCCAACCAGTTGTCCTGTAGGACCAAACAAACAGAGCATAGAGGCCTAGGACCTCCCCCGATACTGCCACCCAGTGCTAGTTTTCAGAGGCTTGCTGCCTCTGTATATGGAGGATCCCTTAGTCACTCATGGCTAGTAGCCATTGATGGACCTTTCTTCCATGCCTAACCCTCTTTAAAGCTATGTGATTGTGGCCAACACTACTTTCTTTCCCCCCTGTTCTTAGAGCAAGGTCTTGAACAATAAAACCATAAAACTTAAATAAGACTCATCTCTAAAAACACTTTCCTTCATCTCTTCTCTGCAGCCTCCAGAAAACAAGCAACAAAATAAGTACGCTGAGGGTCAGAGTCCTCTAAGAAGAACTGAACCTTTTGCTCCAAAGTTGCTCAAGAAAATGTGGACCATTTGTTAAAACATGGTATAATCCCTTTTAGCCTAAGTTGGTATACGTAAGGACAGTGCAAAAGGATATGTACCAAGGAGTCCACTAACTGAAGAGGGCAGGGACACAGCTGTTCTGAAAAAGGGATCTTTAGCATACCATTGAAAAAGGGCAATTAAATCTTGAATGGATAAAAATTCTACATAACTTTGGACTGTGGCCAACACTACAACCACTGGCAGTAAATTCCATAGTTTAATTACTCATTGAATAAAGAAAAATTTCCTTCCTGAACATATTTCCCAACAATTTCATTGGGTGTCCCCAAGTTCCAGTCTTATGGAAGAGGGAGAAAAAGTGCCAGACTCTACAGCCTTTCCTCATAGAAAAGGTGCTCCAACCCCCTAATCATCTTGGTTGTCCTCTTTTGTACCTTTTCCACCAACACTACAACCCCTGGCAGTAAATTCCACAGTTTAATTACTCATTGAATAAAGACATATTTCCTTCCTGAACATATTTCCCAACAACTTCATTGGGTGTCCCCAAGTTCTAGTCTTATGGAAGAGGGAGAAAAAGTGCCAGGCTCTACAGCCTTTCCTCATAGAAAAGGTGCTCTAACCCCCTAATCATCTTGGTTACCCTCTTTTGTACCTTTTCCAGCTCTGCAATATCCTTTTTAAGATACAGGAGCTAGAACTGCACACAGTATTACAAATGAGGCTTCCACAGCTCTATACAGAGACATTACAATATGGGCCTTCAGCCCCTTTCTTAATGATTCCCAGGATGGATTTTGCCTTTTTCACTGCTGCCAAATACTAGGTCAATATTTTCATCAAGTTTTCCACAACAACCCCGAGATCTCTTTCAGTCTCATCCAGTTCACACCCCCATCAGCAAATATTTCAAATTAGGTTTTTTTTGTTCATCTTCGTGGCCTTCGTGCAGTCCCACATGGGTACTGCACGTGCGCAGGCCAGCCGCGGAGCTTTCTGACAAGCTTCTGGAAAGGTCTGATTGAGGAGCGCGCAGTCCCCCTCCCCTCTGTCACGGCCCGAGCCAACGGCTCTTCCTGCCCAATTGGACACGTGACAAGGGGGTGGGGGCGTGCTCCTCCCTCAGTTCTCTTTCTGCCGCCGCGGACTGAGGATGTCTTTTTGCGAGCTTCATAGTTTTTTTTTCCTGAGGGAAGAGATTGTGTTGTGTTTTACCTTAAATAAAGTGGTGTGGTTCTTCGAAAATATGGAGAACACTATGGCCTTATTTAAAAAATGTGGAAAATGTGGGACAAAAATGGCCCAGAACGATAAACACTGTGAATATCTTCTTTGCCTCGGAGAGGGCCACATCCCTGCATCATGTAAGGCCTGCCTATTATTTACTCCTAAAGCAAGACAAGAGCGCGCCTCAAGATTAAAGGTGGTGGTTTGGGAAAACTCCCTGAACGCACTAAACCCTCTGGGAGACCAGTCAAAGAAGGATCGCTCTCCTTCCATTGTCTCGGTCCCAACTCTGGCACCAAAAGCTATTGAAGGTCCAGCTCCCTCACAAAAGAGGGCGGCTTCAGAACCTCCAGCCAAAAAGGCTAAAAAGAAGTCAAAACACGTTTCGACTTCAAGAGATGAGCAGTCGGAGAAATTGCCTACAGCTCCAACGACCGGGCCCGAGCCCCTCCCTCCAGAAGGGACTCGCCATCAATCAGCCTGGTCCCAATCAGATGATAAGTTACATATTAATGTGCTTGAAATGCGGGCAATCAAACAAGCTGTTGCTTCTTTCGCAGGCATCGTCTCTGGATCCAGAATTCTCATTGCAACAGACAACATGGCAGCGAAATTTTATTTAAACAAACAAGGAGGCACAGGGTCTCGGGCCCTGTGCAGGGAGGCATGCCTAGTGTGGGAGTGGACCATAGCACATCAAGTCATACTCTTTGCCATACATATAGCAGGATGCGACAATGTCACTGCAGATGCCCTCAGCAGGGAGGGCTCAGATGTTCATGATGGTCCATCAGAGACGACTTCTTCTACCAAATCTTCGAAGAGTGGGGACTCCCATCTCTAGACCTGTTTGCATCCTCTAAGAATGCAAAATGTGCCTCTTTTTGTGCAAGAGCTGCCAGGGATCCGAGATACCTAGGAGATGCGTTCCAACTCACCTGGCAAGGTCATCTCTTTTATGCCTTCCTGCCCTTTCCCCTGCTAGCCAAAGTGATAGGCAAGATGGCCGTAGAAGGAACACATGCCATCCTGATCACTCCCTATTGGCCGAAAAGGCCATGGTTTCCCACACTTTGGTCTCTCTCTAGGGGTCAGTTCAAACTATTCCCGCACGTAGCAGATCTACTGTCAATCAGTCAGGTTTACAACCACAATACATTAACCCTGCGCCTAGCAACATGGTGCCTAGCAACATCTGGTCATTTGAAGTGGCTGATGTTTTACTAGTGGCTCAAAAACTCTCTACTAGAGCCTCGTACAATTCCAAATGGAAATTTTTTTTACTAGTTCTCTGGGACTTGCACCAGAATCTTGTCCGTTACCAAAAGTTTTTGAATATTTACTAATGTTGAAGGATGGCGGGCTTGCTAACTCTTCCATTAAAGTTCGTTTGGCAGCCTTCTCGGCTTTCCATTATGGTGTTGACTGGTTTGCTTTATTCTCTAATCCTCATAGCAAATGTTTTCTGAAGAGCCTGAACAATTTATTTCCGCCCACTCCTCCTCCAGTTCCTCAATGGAGCTTATCCCTAGTGTTAGCCAGGTTGGTTAGACCTCCCTTTGAATCCATGGCAACTTGCGATCTGTCATATTTGGCTTATAAGACAGCCTTCTTGGTGGCGGTCACTTCAGCCTGTAGGGTGAGTGATATTAGCGCTCTGAGACACGACCCTCCATTCACAAAGTTCCACTCAGACAGAGTAGTTCTTAGACCTAGTTTGGACTTCCTCCCTAAGGTGGTGTCTAAATTTCATGTCTCTCAATACATAGTTCTTCCAGTTTTTTCCCCAAAACCCATAGTCCGATACGGACAGAACTCTCCATAACCTAGATATTAGAGACCCTTACTTTTTTATTTGAACAGAACTCTAGACTGTAGAATAGATAAAAATATTTTTGTTTCAAAGGTACAAATAAAGGAAAGAAAGCATCCCCACAAACCTTATCCAGATGGGATTCCTCAGCTATCAGGATAGCATATAAAGAGTCCCGTTTAGAGTGCCCCTTTCCAATTAGGGCCCACTCCACTAAGTCACAAGCCTCCTCAGCTGCTTTTGCAGCGCACGTTGATCTGAAGGACATCTGTAAAGCAGCGACATGGTCGTCTCCACAGACCTTCATACGACATTACTCGATGGACGTGGACGCAGAGGCTGATGCTGCTGTAGGACAAGCCGTCTTGCACGCACTGTTTCGTTAAGCAGCCACACTCCCACCTCCAGCGTAAGAGAGCTTGCTATTCTCCCATGTGGGACTGCACGGAGGCCACAAAGATGAAAAACAGTGTTGCACTTACCTGTAACTGTTGTTCATCTAGCGGTCTTCCGTGCAGGCACACATCTCTCCCTCTGTCCCCGCTGTGGCCTGTCACTCATCAGAGCGGCTGCTCCTCGGCAGCAGATAGAGAACTGAGGGAGGAGTGCGCCCACACACCCTCATCACATGTCCAATTCGGTGGGAAGAGCCATTGACTTGGGCTGTGATGGAGGGGAGGGGGACTGCGCGCTCCTAAATCAGACCTTTCCAGAAGCTTGTCAGAAAGCTCCGTGGCTGGCCTGCGCACGTGCAGTACCCATGTGGGACTGCACAGAAGCCAAGAAGATGAACAAAAAAAAAATCCTAATTTGAAATATTTGCTGATGGTGTGAACTGGATGAGACTGAAAGAGATCTCGGGGTTGTTGTGGAAAACTCGATGTCAATGTCAAGTAACCAGCTTAAGATGGGAAGGTAATTGCCATCCTGAACAGAGGTACAACCTTCTAAACCAATTGACTTCAATGGACTTAGAAAGGTATAACTACTTAGGGTGGCCTGCAAACCTGGGCGGCGGGGGAAGGCTGGCAGGGAAATCCTGGAAGGGAAAGCCCAAGCTGGTGTGTGAGGGGCATTTCCAGGGGTGGAGCTGACATTAGTCAGCTTCCAGACCCCTTTCGCCCCCAGAATGCCTCCTCGCGCTGCGGTGTTGCTACGCCACCAAAATAAGTGGTGTAGTTTTGTTAAACTCTCTGGGACGGGGGGGGGAGGGGGTTCACCTTTTTTAATTTTTTGTTGTTTATTTTTAAATTCCTTTTGCAGTCGGGAAGCCTTGCAGCGGGTGGCGCAGCTGCGCCACTCCCGGCTGCCTCATATCTACCACCCTCCCCTTAGGAATGGGCTGTAAGTATATTTTGGGGAGCATGTTCTGCTCATTTCCACACAAAAAACCATAATATTTATAGACAGTATAATTCCTGGTTTGAAGAGAGATCCTTAAGAGATGAGAGGAAGAAGGCTTGCATTTATGTTACAGTATAATCCTAAACAGAACTACACCCTACAGTAGCTTTTCTATATAACAGGCTGCATGAGACTGTTAATACAAAACGTTTTATATGTCTTTTTTTTTTAAGTGGGTTATTAATCATTCCAGTAATGGGTAGGTTGGAATAACTGAGGGCACAATGTACTAATGTGTCTGTAATTTTTAGCACGAGTGACAAGTTTGGCTGAAGTATTTCATACTAAGTGTACTACTTGTGGAGTCAGGGAGGCTTGCCAAAAGTACATTAAAGAGGGCTAGGTATGAAGTTTCCAGACTATCACTTCCTTTGTAAAAGCCCATAGAATGCTAATGTATTAAATGCTTGTTTCCAGCTTCCTTTCTTAGCTGATTAAATTATCTTAATAATTGTATCCAATGTGAAAATCCAAAACGGTAATGATCTTATATTATGAGCCTGATTTGATATGGTAAAGGTGTAGCCAATTTAAGTGTTTTATAGTTAATTTTTTATAAATATGTTATAGAGAACAATATATGCTTGAGATAAAATGAAACATATTGGTATTTTTAACAACTTTGAAGTTACTGGCACCTGCTTCCTAAAATATGATGGAATTTCTGGGAAATATCTATACAACTAAGACATCAGTAGAAATCTCTGGGTCATTTAAAATGGGAGAGAGATACCTTGCACTTTTTAATCTTTTTGCAAGAATGCAGTAGTTTATGGGCTCTTCACTGTCCTTGAACTAAATAGCACTCATACAAAGAAACAATATTTAAAGTTCAGTAATTCAAGAAGTTATGTCTATTTAAAACAAGCTGAACTGAGTGGCCAAATTTCAGTGATCCTTTGAACCAAATAAAATTGGATATTTTGCATACCCTATATAGGCTGAAATCTGAAGAGGGATTAAATTCTGAAGGTGTGCTATTCTGGAATGTACACTGCTTCAGCCTTTCCAGAGATGACTGAGGATTTATACCCTGTGATTATGTATCCTTCCTCTAGACTAGTAAAAATGAAACAGCCAGGAGGTACAAAAGGAGTAACCTGCAGAAAGATCCTTAATGTCTCAGGCCCAGGACAAATGTACCATTTCTTCAATGTATAATATATGGTGAAGGCTTAGGAGGGCATCCCCTAATACCATCAGAGCAGGAAACTGCATTCATTGCCGGCATTTTGCTAATTGGGATGCTGTATAAATTCTGTTGTTGTGAAAGTCAAAATGGCACAGGACTGATATACAAGTAGGGTTGCCAGCCTCCAGGTGGCTCGAGATCTCCTGCTATTACAACTGAGCTCCAGGCGACAGAGATCAGTCCTCCTGGAGAAAATGGCTGCTTTAGCAATTGGACTCTATGGCATCGAAGACCCTCCCTTCTCCAAACCCCGCCCTCCTCAGGCTCCACCCCCAAAATCTCTAAGTATTTCTTATCCTGGAGCTGGCAACTCTGAATACAAGATGTAGGGGTAAGTGTGATCAGGAGCCGAGGGGGAATCTGAAATGGCTGAGGAACAAGCCAAGCTGAGTAGCCCATTTGCTACTGCAAGACAACCCATCACTGATGATGGGTTTCAGCTCATTTGTTGTTTCCTCCAGTACCACCAACTGGGTCAGAGCCAAGGGATTCCTGCTGGCAGAGCAGCTTCTAGGGTTGGGCTCTGCTTGCTCTAGGCTGCCAGCAGTCCTTTAAGTCAGTCATCCAACCAGACCTTCTCCAATAAATTTAATGGGCAGCCCATTCTGGCCATGATTTGATCTCCTTGTATATTTAAAAAGAGAAGGGTGAGGGCTGAGTCAGATCACAGGCATGGCACTTTGGGCAGGTTGTATTAACTTGCTCCCCCAGGTGTTTTTCCAGTGAAAATGGACCTACATCAGCTATTTGACCTGGGGGAAAATATATGTACCCATATGGTCCTCATCCATCTCATCTAGTTTATTTTAGAGATTCCAGAAACAAAATACACTGGATGGTCCTACAATATCTAGATTAGAATTCTTCATATAAGGATAAAAATCTACCACTCATGGATATTGGCATAACAGTAAAACTTTTCATAGTCCTAGAAAGAAACAGGTACAAGTGTTTTTCTAGTCACCCCTTAGCATTTTTGTATTTCTTGTCCTTTCAAAAAGTTTTATTCACCTTATTGGAATACCTTTTTGTCTCATCTAGGTCCAAATGTTTTGATATTTCTTACTACCCATGTCCCATACACAATTGTAACCATGTTATTCAGGATTACTTTTGTTCAACCTATTTGTTTTGGAGGACATTGATTCATAGGGTCACCATGGGTCGGAAGCGACTTCATGACACTTAAAAGACACATCCTTCCACACATGTGAATTTTTACTTCTCATTCTATGGCATCTTCCTTTCTGGAGATCAAGACATCAAACTGCGTTACAATTCTCACATTCAAGCTGGTTTCCCCCCCTTTCTCTCACCCTTTGCTTTTCAGTTGATTACTTGTTTCAAGTTACTGATGCATCCCACTGCTCTTTGGGTTAACCCTGGTGCGACGATCACAGAGGTCAGAAAGATCTTTCTTCCCTTCTTTTCCTCATCAGTAAAATGGAGAAATCTCAACAGCTTCCCCATAGTCAGAGAGAATCAAAAACCAAAAGGACATATCACACGGAGCAGTTGGGTTCAAACGAATCAGTACACCTGTAGCAGTGGAGAATCCAATAGGAGGTGACCAGGATTAAAAGGAAGCAGCGAAGGCTACTTTTCTGCATGACTCTATGGAGAAAAGAACTTTTATCTTTAAAAGGCTGGTGATAAACACTTCAGAGGAGAAGCTGTTTACCAGATCTAATAGCTTACCTGGGGAATTGAAAGGTTTTTTTCCTTGAGCTAGCTCTATCATTGTGCCTTACAATGGAAAGATTTTTAAACCATCACAGCTTCTTAGCAATGCTTTGTGTTAATGATTGTTAACTGCGAATCAACATTAATTACTTGGAAATGATAATGCTGTAAAATTTTATGTGAGAACCATGACAGAGAGGAACCATTCACATTTGCTTTGAGTTCAGGAATGGTTTTAAGAAGAAAAGATTTGAATTTGCAATTCAAGTGCTTGCTAAAGTCCCTGGAATCTGAGATAGCTATAGAATTTCAACATCTGTCACAATTCCAGTGTTCAGTCTTGCCATCAGAGATCAGGCTTGGGGAAATGAAAATGAGAAAAGGTGCAGAAAATTGTTCCTTTGTTGGTTCTCTACAATAAGAGACTGCTAATAGATTCCATTTTCATTTCACAGGGCAGAATAAATTTTTATTAAGAACCAGAGACCACCACCAGCAGTACCCATTGCACAATGGCTGGCTAATTAGAGAAAACAAGCGGAGTTATATTACAACACTGCTAGCAACAGTTGAAGATACCAACATAAAGTCCAGATTGACCAGAGTTGGTTAGCATGATAGAATAGTTAGGCTGCATTGAAAAACTGAGGCTGTCTTATTATGAAGCATTCATAATATATTCATATGCATAGCCCACCTATTCTCATTTTACATTCTAACCTGTTCTCAGGTGGTATAATGGAATGGTATAATGGAATTGTTGATGGAAAGTGCTATCAAGTCGCAGCCAATTTATGACAACCCTGTAGGGGTTTCAAGGCAAGAGACAAAGGTCGTTTGCCATTGCCTGCTTCTGCATACCGTCCCTGGCCTTCCTTGGTGGGCTCCCATCGAGCACTAACCAGGGATGGTCCTGCTTAGATTCTGAGATCTGATGAGATTGGACTATCCTGGACTATCCAGGCCCGTGAACGCACCAGCAACTTACCTCGCTATTTATACGAGTCGAGTACAAAAGGATCCAAAGCGAAATAATATTTCTGTTCCCACCGCGCCACATTTCTCCATTTTTTTATAAAATCTGCAAGATTTCTGTCCCCACTGCGCCACCTTTCTCCGCTGTACTGAGATTGAAGGAAGGGGAAGGCTGTTTAAAAAATGGTGGCAAAAAAGGAAAAAAAGGGGGGGGAACTGAGAATTGTACTGCGTGGCGGGAGTTCGAGGGGAAAGCAAAAGTGGGACTTGCCGCCATCCCACCCTCTTGCATCTAAGCACTGCAAAGCCAAAAAGGGGGGGAACGAATGTGGGTGGTTAGGAAGGATGGGGGCGGGGCGGTGGACTTTCAGCAGGGCTGCATGTTTTCACTTCAAAGCTCTGCGTGAGGAACATGTTTCATTTTAATACTTCGCCGTATAAGCGGATCCTCTTACCGCGGAGAAACTGTGCACTGAAGCCGTGTCTGGCATCCTTTGGGTGAGATGAAGTGTGAACATGCAAGGAAAGCCTGCGGAAGTCGGCACCGCAAATGGCAAGTGCGGACATGACCCAGGTCAGTACATGATTGAATTAGCCAACTCAAAAGTGCAGGGATAACCCTGCCTGGATTGTACTACTCTAAATTGCAGGTAAAGAATAATGAGCATGAATGTGCCAGGTGGAAAAAAAACTTCTGTGTACACAGAAAGTTAACACGTCAAAGCTTTTTATTTAGCCTGTACTATTGTTTGGTATACAAGCTTTCTATGAAAGCCAAAGGGGTATAGTGGTTAAGGCGTTGTAAAAAGATAAAGGTCCCCTGTGCAAGAACCGGGCCATTCCTGACCCATGGGGTGATGTCACATCCTAACGTTTTCTAGCCAGACTTTGTTTACGGGGTGGTTTGCCAGTGCCTTCCCCAGTCATCTTCCCTTTACCCCCAGCAAGCTGGGCACTCATTTTACAGACCTCGGAAGGATGGAAGGCTGAGTCAACCTTGAGCCGGCTACCTGAAACCAACTTCCATCGGGATCGAACTCAGGTTGTGAGCAGAGCTTTTGACTGCAGTACAGCAGCTTACCACTCTGTGCCACGGGGCTCCTTGTAAGAAGGTTCAAATGCCCATTCAGCCATGGCAGTTTACTGGATGGCTGTGGGTGGTTGTTCTCTCTCAGCCTAGCCAAGCTCACAGGAGACTGCTGCTGGGAGGACACCATGAGAAGGGAAACATATGCAGGAACTCAATGGAGGAAGGGCAGGATAAAAACATAATTAATCTAATTAATGTCATTGTAATGTAAGGAGAAAAGTGGCTAACAAATATTTTAAATAATAAATATACTACAACAATAAAAATGAAAGCTTACCGGTAAGTGTCAACGTGAACCTGCATTCATCAGGTTAGGTGCTTAGCTGCTTTGATAGAACATGAAAATTGATTGCTAAAATTGGCTTCAGCTTTTAAAAACAGGTATAATTAAACAGAAGTTCAGTGAAACCTTAAAAGACTAGCAAAATATGTCTCAGCAACCTGAGGACAGAGCACATGAGCTAGCCATATTCTGGGATGAGTTAATAACCCTAAAACAAATCATATTTAAGATTATTTAAAAGTAGTTACCACTAGGTGTCACCACAGTCAATGGCATGTGGAATTTAAAATAATAATGGTTTAAGTTGTATATAATATTACATATCCTTGTATAATCTTATTTATACATATACACATTGTTCAATAGTGTAGTAGTGTATAATATATATAATGTAACAATGTGTCATAGTACACAGTGCGTGTGTGTGAGAGAGCGAGAGCAAACACACACACTTTTTTTTCATTTTCTGCTAAACCAATTTTGTTTTCTATTTAAATTGGGGTACAGTTGAACCCAAAACTATAGTATATGCTATTTATAATGAGAATATTTTTTCAGTTGTTTCCCCATATAGCCAGTTAGTACAAAGTCTGTCGATGATCCAGCAAACTAAGGTTAATAATGATGTCTTCCAGACAGCCTTAAATGTTCTGTTTTCATTGTTTCATAGGAGATATATATTTTACCCAATGTTACAAGCAACCGGATGGTGGGGATGGGAAGACATTAAAAAGCGAGGCCAGTTATAAACAATAACCAAGCAAAGAGAAGTCAGTCCGTTCTGAGTGGGTGTATATGGGTATAGGTATGTAACTTGCAGAACAATGCACTAGTTTAGTAATTAAATCACAACTTTGGTTGGGAATTTGCAAGTTAAACAACTTCAGGTATTCCCAAAAGGCAGCACTAATGTAAATTTAACTGTTAAAATGGACACACTCTCCTCAGTCTAATTATATGGAAGAAAGTGGGGGGAAATCTTGTTTGTGAACAATTTCAAACCAGGAATTCAAGTATTCTGTGAAAAGGGGTTGTGCATACAACAAAAATTATGAGTAAATTTAGAATTTTCGGTAAAGGTTTTTCTTTTCAAGCATTCGCTGATTAAGCTTGTAATTGATGACATAGAAAGAAGTTTGCCCATCATTAATGGCTACCCAAAAATATATTAAAATATTTATCCATACTTTCATAGAATCATAGAGTGGGAAGGTACCTCCACGGTCATCTAATCCAACCCCCTGCACAATGCTGGAAATTCACTACTGCCTCCCCCCATACCGCCAGTGACGCCCTACTCCATGCCCAGAATATGGCAATAATAATAATAATAATCCCTCCAGGATCCCTGGCCAACTAGCCTGGAAGAAAATTGCTTCCTGACCCCAAAGTTGTGATTGGCATTACCCTGGGCATGTAAGAAGGGTCCATGAGAGCCAAGCACTGATGCAACCCTTCCTGCCCTCCCTCTCATGATCTGCCTAAGTTCATAGAATCAGCATTGTTGTCAGATAGCTATCTAGTCACTGCTTAAAAACCTCCAAAGAAGGAGAGCCCACCACCTCCCAAGGAAGCCTGTTCCACTGAGGAACCACTCTAACTGTCAGAAAGTTCTTCCTAATGTTTAGCCGAAAACTCTTTTGATTTAATTTCAACCCATTGGCTATGGTCTGACCTTCTGGGGCAACAGAAAACAACTCCACACCATCCTCTCTATGACAGCCCTTCAAGAATTTGAAGATGATTACCTCTCAGTCTTCTCCTTTCCAAGCTAAACATACCAAGCTCCCAAAAACTTTCCTCATAGGAATTGGTCTCCAGACCCCTCACCATCTTCGTTACCCTCCTCTGGACATGTTCCAGCTTGTCTACATCCTTCTTAAATTGTGGTGCCCAAAACTGAACACAGTATTATAGGTGAGGTCTAACAAGAGCAGAGTAAAATAATACCATCACTTTGCGTAATCTGGACACTATTCTTCTGTTGATACAGCTAGGGCTGTCAAAAAAAAAAAATTCGGTACAGTTCGGATTCGGCCGAATTTGGCCCTTGTGGGTTCGGTACGTGCCGAAATCCGAACTCCCCCACTTCGGATCCGTTCAATTCGGCGGGAATTCAAAGTTCGGGAAAAAAATTCGGCCGAATAAAGCCATTAAAAACACAACCGCGCCTTTCCGCGGCTCTGGGGGGGCATTTTTGGGCTTAGAGGTCCCAAACTTTCAGCAGAGCTTCAAAGGACATATATTGAAAGACTCCCCAAGTTTTATAAAGATTGGGTCAGGGGGGGCTGAGATATGGGCCCTGAAAGGGGTCCCCCCCACCCTTAATGTGGATCTCTCCGCAGAGCTTGCCGCCCACGCACAAAGCTCCCGGCCCGACAAACAGCTGATGAGAGCAAGGGCGGGGCAGGTGCTAAGAACTTTGCAAAGCAACACAACTGCAGAGCAACCCCTTTGCAAATATGCAAAGGGCGGGGCAGGTGTGAAGAATTTTGCAAAACAATACAACTGCAAAGCAACACAAGCACGCAATGCAAAACCTTTGCAACAGTGCATAGCAACACCTGACACCTGGGAGTTTGCATACCATGGAAAGGGACAGAGGCAGCTAGCTATGCATAATGAGCAGGAGGGGGTGGAATGTCTCCTTTTGCATTGGACTTGGGACCAGGCAGATGCATTCTTTAAGTCACCATTTGAAAACCAGTTTTGAGCAAGCATCAATAACCTAACTGATCTTATGAATGAGGAAAAACCTGAAGAATAAAAATGAAGCCCCCCCTCAAACCAGGGAGAGAGAGACTGGAGGGGGAACACACACCCCAGGCAGAACCGGCAAAAGCCCCCTTTGGCTTCCCCCCCCACCCACAGAAACTGCTCCCTCCCCACACACACACACAGACTCTGCTTTCCCCCCCACACACACACAGAAAAGAAAAAATATAGATTAAAGCCCCCAAAGGGGTCTTACTGTGGCTGTCTTCTGTTCCAGCAGGAGGGGCTGGGAGGCTGGGTAATCCAATATGATTCCATTTGTATCTAATATAAGATCCATATGTATGCATCTCTCGAGGGTGATCCATTCATCCCAATAGGGGAAAGGGGAAAGCCCATATCTCGGGGGGCCCTGACCCAATGTTTACAAAACTTGGGTGGTCTCTTAAAAAGCCTTGACTGAAGCTCCGCCGAAAGTCTGGGATCGGCACACCCAAAAATGCGCCCCCTGCAGCCATGGAAAGAGAAAAGGGGGGAGCCAATATTTCAGCCCCCACTGAACCCATCTTTACAAAACTTGGGTGGTCTCTTAAGAGGGATTCTCTGAAGCTATGACAAAAGTTTGGGGGCTGAACCCCCAAAAAAGCGCCCCCTGCAGCCACGAAAATGGAAAAGGGGGGAGAGGAAAAAGGGGTGGAGCCCATATCTCGGGGGCCCCTGACCCAATGTTTACAAAACTTGGGGGGTATCTTAAGAAGCCTAGTCTGATGCTCCGCTGAAAGTTTGAGGTCGGCACACCCAAAAATGCGCCCTCTGCAGCCATGGAAAGAAAAAAGGGGGGGAGCCCATATCTCGGGACCCCCTGACCCAATGTTTACAAAACTTGGGTGGTCTCTTAAAAAAACCTGTCTGAATATCCCCTGAAAGTTTGGGGTCGGTACCCCAAAAAATGCGCCCCCTGCAGCCACGGAAAGGAGCGAATGTACACAAGCACTCCCTCACACACACATGAGGATTTCCCTCTCTCTCTCTCTTTCCCCGGCCGGCCGCACATCAGCTGATTCCTCCAGCACTCAATCCTGACTGATTGGCCAGAAGAAGACCCAGCTTGGCCACCGATTGGCCGGGGGAGGAGAATGCTGCTTACTGACGGTTATGCTGCTTACTGACGGCCGAATTGGCCGAATTTATTCGCCGAACTCCCGAACTCGCTGAATTCGGCCCCCCCGGTTGCCCTCCAGTTTTGAGTTCGGATCCGTCCGAACTAAAAACCGCCGAATCAAGGGAAATTCGGCTGATTTTCAGTTCGGGCCGAACCGAATTGACAGCCCTAGATACAGCCCAAAATCGCATTTGCCTACTGCATCACACTGCTGACTCATGTTCAGTGTATGGTCTACTAACACCCCTACATCCTTTTCGCACTCACTACTACAAAGACAAGTCTTCCCCCATCCTAGAATGATACATTTGATTTTTCCTACCCAAATGCAGAACTTTACATTGATCTCCGTTGAAATTAATTTTATTAGTTTTAGCCCAGTCTTCCAGCCTGTCAAGATCATGCTGTATCCTGGCGGTCTTCTACCATATTTGCTACCCATCCCAATTTAGTATCGTCTGAAAATTTAATAAGCATCCCCTCTATTCCTTAATCCAAGTCATTTATAAAGATGTTGAACAACAAATTCCTAAGGCACTCCACTTGTCACTCCTTTCCAAAAGGATGAGGAACCATTACCAAGCACTCTGGGTGTGATTTGTCAACCAGTTACAAAGCCACCTAACACTAATAGGATCTCAACCACCTTTTACCAACTTGTCAACAAGAATATTATGTGGAACCTTATCAAAATCAAGATAAACTATGTCCACAGGATTCCCCTGATCCAGCTAGGTAGTAACTTTCACAAAAAAACAAAAAAAAGAGAGAGAGAGAGATGTTAGTCTCATATGATTTGTTCTTGAAAAACCCATGCTGGCTCTAAGTAATTACAGCTATCCTTTCTAAAGGCTCAAGGACTGACTGTATGATGATTTGTTCTAAAACTTTCCCAGATATAGACGTCAAGCTGACTGGTTGGTAGTTACCCAGATACCATTTCTGAAATGGTATAAATATTTTCCCCCTTCTTGAAGATGGGGACAACATTTGCCCACCTCCAATCTTCTGGCACCTCACCTGTTCTCCAAAAATTCTCAAAAATAATGGACAGAGGCTCAGAAATAACATCCACGAGCTCTTTTAATATCCTTGGATGTAATTCCTTTCCCTCATCATGTGTTCTGTTTTTGTCATGTTGAAAACCATATCCCTCACAAGAGAAGACTGAGGAAAAGTGGGAATTCAGCAGTTCTTACCTCTCTTCATCACCTGTTACAATTTCACTTTCCTGTCCCACAATGGGCCTATAATGTCTTGTTCTTTTTCTTACTCTGAACAACAACAAAAAACTTTTTTGTTGTGTTTAACATCTCTTGCTAGCCTAAGCTCATACCAAGCTTTAGCTTTTCTAACATTCTCCCTACAAGCACTGGTTATTTGTTTATATTCATCCTTGGTTATAAAGCCTTCTTTCCATTCCCTCAATGAGTCTTTTTATTTCTTAAATCTTTAGAAAGCTGTTTATGGAGCCACCCTGACTTCTTTAGGCTCCTCCTATTTCCCCTTCTCATAGGAATCATTAGTGATTGTTGTTCATGTTCATTTTGAAAAGTCTATGTGTTAGCCAAAATGCCCGGTTATGAATTGTTATATGGGGAAATTAGCGAATCAATAACCGGCAATGGGCATAACTTGAGCTGGGATGCAACCTTTATCTACCAGAGTCCATACCATGACCAGTAAAGAGGCAGAAGCAATGGAATTAGGTTAAAAGGAATTTACTCAGATTATATGTTCACACGCACATACAAAACTGCACATACACATCACATAACATACAGAGTCTAGGAATCAAAGAGAGGAATAAAGAGAGTTTTGCCATGTGGAAGGCAGAGGAGGAAATATACTGCACCTCTCTTCAGAGTAGTTGTCCGTCCTGAATTCCATGCAGCTTTGGGGGATAAAAAGGGGACAAGGGGGGGCTAGGTGTCCAAGAATGAACACCCACTCTGGCAGAGTGCCAGGCAGTATGGAGGGGAAGGCCCAAGGGAGAGAGAGAGTGGGCTGGGAGCACCCCAATTATACTGTTTTTCTGGGGGCGGGGAGAGGGGTTTTACCCCTCCTAGGTTCCCAGGTGACAAAAGGGGAAAAAAGGATTAAGCTGTGGCTACCGGGGTTTATGAGAATTTGGAAATCTATTCTGATTCCAATGACTTTTGCAACCTGTGAGCTAGAAGTTCTCTGCTGACGAGATTAGCATTCAGGAACAATGGGAGCGATCTGTGCAAACGTCCTGGGGTCGCTGCTGCTGAGGTGGAGGAATGACTCATCATGATATCTGGATTGCTGCTGATGACCCATTAAGCGGTGGATGTTGCAAGGGGGGGGTTGCTTGACACTGATTTCCTGACATTCTGCTTCTCTTGACATGGCTGCAGCTGGAATAGAGCCTATACAGGAGCATGGCTTCCCTCTGGTTCACCGGAGGCTGCCCCTGCATCTGCTTCCTAACTGCTAGCTGCACGGCGCTCGCAGGAGCGGCCGAGTCCGTGATGACGGAGCGCGCAGCGGCCGTCCCATAGCGTTTGGGGCGGGCGCGCGGCCAGCGGAGTAGTTCAGTGTCAGCACAGCGGGTTGCCAGATCCCGTCCGGGAGGGGGGGCAGGCCCGTATGCTAACAGTTCCCCCCCTTGTCGCCGTTGAAGACTCCGTCTGATATGGCGACACAATTTTCTTCTTGAGGTCTTGATTGTAGATCTAAAAAGAAACCAGGTTGCAATGGCCAAAGGAGTTTGGGAACCATTTGCTAATCTAAAACCAGGCCAGGTTAAAAGGGGACTGCCTATGGAACTCAGTACTCTTTAGAGAGGAATATGAATTCTTGAATTTGCAAGCATATTTAAAACAACTACATTGGATGGCTCAATGCAGCAGGTTCAATCTTCAATACATTCAATACAGATAAACAGCAAATAAAGCAATGCTCTTACTAAACTCAAATTACATTTCTAAACTATGAAACTAAAATAGTGAGATAGACCGCCGGTGATTTGCTGAAGGTGCCTTGGAAAAGGAAAGAACAAACCAAAACATCACCCCCCTGGAGTTCTACAGTCAGGGAAGGGTTAAACAAAATCTTAATGGTTGCTTTCAGCCAGCTGGAATTGGCTCTTCTTCTCGAGGCAGATAGAAAACGATTTTATTTGGGAAAAAATAAAGACTTAAACCTCAAAGAAAAGTCACACAGAAAGTGCATGTCTCTAGTTGTAGGGGACTAGGGTCTTATGCTTGAAAGGTTACTACACAATGATATAAAAACATATGGCAGATTCACAGACTTAAACTAGGCAAAACAAACATAGTGGCTCAAGGGGCAATCCCTTGCAGCCTTATGGTACATTGACAATACATGGAAGTTCACCCCCTCCTTGGCGAGAGCAATCAAAGCGATGGCGGCTAGATCTTGGATGTTTTCTTTGGGGCATGTCCAGGTCTGTCCAGGAGGTTGGCACAAGAGAGAGCCCTGGATATTAATATCAGCACAGGGTCCCACTTGAACCAGTTACAGCAATGCATAAATACGAGGGTTACACAGAAACTGACTGCTACCCTGGCTATATGGGAGGGTGATGCACTTATTTTTAAAGCAGAAATCCAGTTTCTAATTATGCCCTGTCAGCAAGGAAAGATTTCGTAGTTGTTCCCTTCCCTGTGCATTCTCGCAAGCCCATTGTTGACTACCCTCCCTCCTTTGGCGACCTTTGGGGCACCTTGCCTGCCAGCTGGCTGCAGCAGGATTGTTGCTGACCAGGAGTCTCCTGCCTGGAGGTGGCATAGAGGAACAAAGGAGGAGCATACAGCAGGGAGTACCAGCAGTAGTTGTGGGTGCTCGGGAGTAGAGGCTTGCATACTTAATAATATTACTTAGACACATTGATGGCTTGGGGGGGTGCTTTGCACTCGCATTGCACCTTAAGGCAAGGCAAACAATCAAACAAAAACACTGAGGCGGAGAGAGCTGAATGCAGTCAGCTCTTCTGGTAGAAGGGTCCTGCAGGGAGAAATCTAGCAAAAAAAAAGGCTAGCGGGCATACATAACTAGCAGTAGCTGCTGAGAGCAGAGTTGCAAAGCTAAAATAGAGCATGAAGACATTTTGTTCCTCTTCCCCTTGTTTCCCAAGGAGAGAGAGAGTACCTGGTTGCTATCAGGTTTCTTACAAAGCAGGCAGATATTCATATGATAGAGACAAGTGTTGTTAGGAACAAGTTAGAAAATATATCAGGGAGCAGCCCTCTGTAGGCTGCCATTAATAATCAAAGACAGTACACACATTGTAGTATGCATAAAACATTGAGATTTCTTAAAGGAGAGAAAGTTGAACACTGTAAACAGAACAAAATTGGTGGGGGGTTACTCTTCTTCCCGGTTCTCCTGGTTGGTTGGCATGGATCAGAAAACAAGACTGTTAATGAATACCATGCAATGTGTAGGAAGAGACCCTTTCATTGGCGGTTTGTTTCTCCACCCCCCCTTCATATCCCAGATAGCCTTGTTAGCATGCCAGGGAATGAAGGAGCTAGGTTGAAACAAACAAAAATCAGGGCTTTTCAAAAATTCTCAAAAATAAATTCAAAAACAGAAAAAAGATCAAAATCATACAACAATTCAAAAAAAAATGAACCCAGCTCAAAATCTGATATTTCTCTCTTTAAAAAAAAAAACCAAATTCAAAAACATCAAATCAACTTTAAATCGAGTAAAAACTTCAACTCGACTTCAAATCAGGTATAAAAACTTCAAAGATTTCTCAACTTTATAATAAAAAATTGATTATATTTCTTTCCTTTAAAGAGTTCCAAATTCAAAAATAACAGTGGTTCAAAAATAAAAAGTAGATTGGATATCTTCTCCCCCCCCCTCCTTTCCTCTGAATGCATGAGGAGGAAAGGATTGTTTCCGTGAGGTGCACCCCGCGCCAGAAGGCTTTGCGGCACCACTGGGCATGTGCAGCGTGCACTCATTAATGGGATCTGCCATGACAGGCAAGAACCAAAACTTGCAACTAAAATGAGAGCTTGGCGGTTGCTTCAGGGGGCTAGAGAGCCCGGGTTGCTGTTTTCCTGGAAACAACCCTAACATTTTGGAGGAACAGAAAATTAAAATGGGGGGGGGGGAATCCTATTGCTTGGATTACATATTATTACCATGTTGGATGAACTCATTCAGCTGCTGCATCACTTAGGATTGCAGCCCCACCTTATTTTTAGTTACCACTCTCGAGACCATCTTATTCATGTTCACTTCAAAAATTTTCACTGACCTTCTTATAACAATACAATCCTTTTTGGCCGCTGCTTATGGGCTGCAGTCCCAAAGCATTAGCCATCCTTTTATTTATTATATGCTAAACACCTTCTTTCCTCACACCAGGTCAACATACTTTCACCTTCATGTTTCTCCAACACAGTAATAAAAGCTATAAAACCGAATGAAGAGGGGCTGGGAGCTGTGCGGGGAGGGGCAGAGCACGCGGGGCTCTCCCCTTCATTATTAACTTTTCACACATTTACAAAAGGCAGAATCTAGGATTACAAATATACTACCATTTACTAAAGAGGAGACTTTTACTGCGCAGTAAAATTAACCTTATATTTAACTTATCCTTATGTGCAGACAGAAATAGTGTTCTTGCCTTTTCCCAGGTACCGTGGGAAGGGGCATTGACACACACACATACTAGTTTCACTTGCAAACATACATGCACTTGGGGGAGCGTGCTCCCTTGCATATTTCCATTTGGTGCCCCATGCCAATTTTGCGCAAACCGCATTGTACTTTTGGGGAACCAAGGCAGATGTTTCTGTGAGATTGGCCGGATCTTCACAAAAGCATGTACCCTAAATATCGATTTATCCTATTTACCACACACACAACTCTGTTTCCTGTAGGAGAAAAACACATTACATAACTATCCTTTTCCTGTAATAGATAGACTTCTCTGACCCAGGGAGGTTTCATTACAACTGCACATCATGACATACAAGAAAACTGCAAAATCTTCAAATAGAAAAATCATTAAACTAAAGGTGATCACCATGGGTTACCTGATTATAAGAAATACATCTGCAGATTGCTAGCAATAACACAAACTAGATCAATTAGGTCAAGATAACACAGTTACACTTTCACTCACTCAAGAAAGAAACACAAAATTAGAGAAACCAAGAAGCTGTTCTATTAGGGTGCTTGTTTAGAACAGCTCTATAAATTTGTTTGCTGCAAAACAAAGTTGAAAACATTTGAACTATCAACAATAACTTAGAATGAATTTAAAACGTTAGACTCAAAGTAAAAGAATTAAAGCAAACTACAACACATTGTATTAGCTCTATCAGAACATCCATGTATATAAGGACCATAAAATCATGACACACGAACTATATTCCTAATGAGGTGGCACCTCTGTGCATATACAGAGTTCCTTTTAGAAGACAGGCAGAGGAGCCTGTGTATATCCAAGTGAATTCTGTAAAGCAAGGGTTAAATAAAACACAAATGCAAGACTTTGCCATGTTTGTGGTGGCTTCTTCCACCAGGGCTGTGGTCCTTTCCATGTATTGAGTGGGTCCAGTAAGAAAAAAGGTGTGTTCTGGATCCGTGCTTTCCAGCCTTTCTCTTGCACTAAGGGTGAATAGCTCTCCCAAATATGCTGCTTCAGTCCTGGGAGGCTCTGAGGCATAGTTTTTGTGTTGGTCCTTGAAGGTTCCACTTTGCATCCTCTCCCATTTAGGCTTGTAAGGTTGGGAAGAGGAAGAGGCTGACTTGAGTCAGAATTCTGGTCTGACTGAATGGCTGGTTTGGGCTGGGTTTTCTTTTTTAATGCATTTGGAAACAGAGAGCCTGCCTGAGATTTGCCAGGCTGTCCTATTTCTTGCACCACCCCTGCCACTGGAAATCCTGCTTTTGCTTTGCCACCTTGTAACATTTTTGATTCCATTTCCAAGTAGGATTTCTCTAAAGTTTTTAATTTGACTTCTGTGGTTCTATGACACTCCAGCACACTTTGCAGTTGTGATTTTAAATTTTCAGTTTCCACTCTGTTCCTTTCTAGTTGGAGGTTCATTTTGCCAAAGTCAGTCTGGAGTTGCTTGGTTTTAAGAGCAGCTTCTGATTCCTGATTTTTCTTGGGGAGACTCTCAGTCTCCAAATCTCGTTCCTTGTTAAACTTTGTTAATTCCAGTATTTTATTTTCCCTATGGGCTAGTTCCAATTTCAGAGCCTTGTTCACTTCCATTAAGGTTTTTAGCTGGTTCTGGGTTTGAATTAGTCTTTTGATTCTGTCCATTCCCTTAAGGGGAAGACCTTTAGTGGTAGGGTCAGTAGTTGGAGCGGGGCTGTCTAGATCAGCAAGAGCGCGGAGTAAGACCGCTGTGGGCTGCATGCAAAAGCTCTCCATGTTTGCCCCTCTGCTTCGCAAGCGACCCCATGCCATTAATCGGAGGGGATCCTGACCTGCAGCGGAGGAGGGCTTATACACAGAAGACCTGAATTGCTGTGAGAATTCTGCTTTGTGCCCTGTCTCTGCAGATAAGGGGGGAGCGTTTGGAAGGGAGTTGGCTGAGCAAGAGTCGCCTGTGGGGTAGGGTTTCCGAGAATGGAAGGAAGAAGGCTGCGAGTGTTTAAAACGCGAGCCTCTTTCTCTCCAGCCTCGGCTTGCCCCTTTTCCCTGAACTTGGTTCCAACCTCTCCTTTGTGAACTCTGCGGAGCCTGATCTGGGCTGAATTGAGAGTGGGAGCTGTCATTGGAATACGTGATAGCCTGGATTGGCTCTGGAGGGTGCCTTTCTCTCTCAGCGCTTCGGGCTTGTTTTATTCTAAGAAGTCTAGCAGCCTCCCAAATTTTCCGTTTTACTCCTTCCCAGGGCGTGTCACCCACAGATATCAGGCCGGCAATAACTCTGGTGTTGGGGTCCAAATTGTCTACTAACGCCACTGTGAAGTTTTTATCATTGTAGTCCGGCTCCCCATGTTGATTGTTAATGACAATTTTAGCTAAGCGTGCCAGCAGCTGTTTGCGCATTACATATGCCTCAGGTTCCTCTCCTGGTTTTTGATAGTCTGCCCAAAAAATGGCTGGGGCTAGTTCACCTATCCGGATGAACTCTAACATTTCTCGCATCCAGGGCATTATTTCCATATGTCTCAGGTCCCGAGACGATATGAAAGCATGCATCCGAGCTTGCTCGTGATGCGGGGTGCAGTTTATGGCCAGGGTAGTTAGGTCTTCCACATCAGCGGTGGGGTATGAGGTAGAGGCAGTAGTCAACCATGTGACCACGGTTTCCCGGTTAAGGGGTCCCACATGTGCAACTGCTGCCTTTAACTCTTCTCCAGACCAAGGTCTGGCTTCGGTGACCAGTTTAGTCACCACTGCCTGCCTTCCCTGTTGTGTGGTGACATACTTTGTCACCACTGGCTTTAGAGGGGCAGGCTCCTGGGGTTCGTTTTCCCATCCTGGGGTGGCCAGAGAGCTGCGCTCCTCTATCGGGGGTAAAATGTAATGGAGGGGGAAGGAGTCCCCCAGGTGCGGTCGCACTGTGCTTACAAGGGAGTGTTGGAGTTCCAACTTTTGTTTTAAAGCTTGGATCTCCTGTGCACAGGCTTCGTGTGAGGCAGCCTCGTGCCTTTTCTTTGACTGCTCTACCATGTAACTGGCGGCTTGGGCAGCCCGGGCCGATTTCTCTTGTGCATTTTGCAACTGCATCCTGAGATCTCTATTTTGGAGGGTTAGGCAGTCCCTTTCTTTAGTTGTCTCTAGGAGAGAAACTGTGGCCATCTGCTTTTCCAGCTTCAGGCTTTGAATTTCAGCGGCTTGTTGTTGGACTATGGCAGCAAGCTGTTCTGCTCCCTTACTCTCATTTAGCAGTTCCATACAGTCATGGAGGGCAGTGTACAGTCCCCATGCCATGAACTTGTTCTTTCTTGGAGGAGGAGGGTTTCTCCTTCTTGCAGAAGGTTTGCAATGCTTCCTTTAAAGTTTTCAAGGGGTTTTCAGTTTTAAAACTTCCTTCCTCCCAAGGGCTATCACCCCGTTTTGCCATCCACCTCTCCAGACGTGGGAGACGCTGCTGCTTTTTGTACATGGTGCTTTCGGTTAGTTCCAATGTACTGGGGCGAGGAATCTTTTTGCCTCTACACTACTACGCTCCTGGTTTCCAATCCCCGGGCGGAATGGCGTAAAAAACCTAAGTCTCTCCTGGCTTTACCCTTAAGGAGCTCTACTCCAGGCGGAGAGCTTCAGGCAGTTTAATCCTTTCCTCCTAACCCTTGGCGGGGCTTAATTTCAAAAATGCACCTTCTGGAAAGCTGAGCACCCGCTCGCCGGCTAAACCCGTCACTTTCCAAGAAGAGGGGGGGGGAGGAATCAGGTTACTCGCTTCTTCTGTCCTCTGCTGCAGTCAGGACTCTCCTGTCCGTCTGCTATTATTTTTCTGGTCGGTGAGCGCAGGCTGTCTAGGTCGCCTGACCCCTCACGTACTCGGAAGTTTGCTTTTTACCTTTGGGTGGGGGGCATAAGCTACATCCTTCACTTAGCCCTTTCTGCAAAGTCTCTGCAACAAGTGGGGAATTTTTCCTTCCCACTTTTGACAAGACTGGCCACTCTGGCACTGAAGTCTTGGCAGGGCTTGGGTTATTTACTCTGCCCAGTCCTGAAAAGACTAACTGCACTCTCTGGGAAGTCTTGCCACCCACCAGGATTCCTACCTGTGTCGGGCAAGGCTATTTTAGTTGGGGGGGGCATAAGCTATGTCCTTTGCTTAGCCTTTTCTGCAAAGTCTCTGCAAGGGGGTTCTGAGTTATATCCTTGGCTCAGCCCTAGAGACTATTTCCTTGGCACCTGGCCAGCACAAAACAGAACAACTACTACTCAGGCTCTCTGGCAGTTTAAAAGGGGTAGCCTTGCCTATCTCCTTCAGCTAAGGGTCCCTGACAATTCAAACTGCTCTCCTGGCTCTCCTGGCCAGTTTGAAATGGACTCCTGCTTTATTTACTAAGCAGGCTTCCACTGGGCAGATTCTGCAGTGTTTAGAATCTGGGCTCTCCTGGCCTCTTAAAAGAAACTGGGGCGGGTATTTTAACCCTAGCAAAATGGGGGGGGGAGAGTTTCCTATGAAGGGGGGATTTTATACATGCCTACGTGTGGGTGCAGGGTGTCTACGTGTGAGTCCTACTCTGCAATTCCCATCCCAGATAGCCATTCAAAATGGGGAATCTCAAGAGAGAGATGCGGTTCCCAGGGCGACACACACCCGTCTCCCTGGCATTGCCGGGAAGGTGGCCCGGCGGGCGGCTGAGACGAGTGGTGGGCAGAGATGAAGGGGGGGAAAGCCAACCCACAAAATAGTGCTCTCTAGAGCCACACACACATGCACACACACGCTTCCTTGCCAAATTTACAAGGTCATGGACTTTCTCCTACGTCTGTGTGCCTGAAATGCTCACAGGGTTGCCCCGCTTTCTCCACCAATAATCTGTTAGCCAAAATGCCCGGTTATGAATTGTTATATGGGGAAATTAGCGAATCAATAACCGGCAATGGGCATAACTTTTTTTTTTTATATAAATTTTATTGGGTTTTATGATAGAAATTTTCCATTGCATTAAACAACATCTATAACAATATCGAATTTCAATTCTAACCTAAAGTTGTTATAATTCCATATCATATAATTAAAAAGAGAAAAGAAAAAAGAAAAAAAGAAATGGAAAATTTTTGACTTCCCCATCACCTCTATCTGCCTCTTAATAAAAAGTTCCTCCCGTCATAGGTAATCTAATCTTGATAAAATATCAATACCATATATAAAAAACCATAATCTGTTAGTAAATATAATTATGCTTATTCAATATAAAAAAAAAATCAAAAATAATCCTCTGGATCAGATTAGAAAATATTCTTCCATTCTTCCCAATTTTAACTCATATTCACAATAATGCATCCACGCCCCCCATTCCCCCAAAAACCGAACGTCATTTTCTTCATTTAGAATAGCTGTGAGTTTTGCCATTTCTGCCACTTCAAACATTTTAACAATCCAGTCTTTTTTCTCTGGAGTTTCTAGCCCTTTCCATTTCGCTGCATAAAGCAGTCTCGCAGCTGTTGTGGCATATATCAAAAAGGTTCTTTGTGTTGCTAAGTCGTCTGGAATCATACTCAATAACATCATTTCTGGTGTTTTGGATATATTCTTTTGTAGTATTAATCTCAGTTCATTATAAATCATGTCCCAGAAGTCTTTGGCTTTGTCACAGGTCCACCACATGTGATAAAAGGAACCAATTTCTTTGTTACATTTCCAACAAGTAGGGGACATCGTTTTATAAATCTTTGCAATTTTCTTGGGTGTTAGATACCATCTATACATCATTTTATAGATGTTTTCTCGCACTGACTGTGCTTTTATTCCTTTTAAATCTTTAGACCATAATCTTTCCCATTTATTTAAAACAATATCATGTCCCACATTTTGAGCCCAATCGATCATAGTTGGTTTAATCGTGTCCTGCTCACAGTATATTGTTAAAAGGAGATTATACATTTTAGAAATCAGCTTTGTATTATTGTCTAGTAGAATCCTTTGAAAAGGAGATTTTTCTTTAGAGAAACCTTTTTTTGCATCTTGTACAAAAACTGATTTGATTTGGTAATATTGAAGCCATTGTAAATCATCCTTAAGCAGTTGAAAGTCTTTTAGTGAGCATTTCTTTCCTTCCCAATTAATTAGATCTTGATAAGTAATAAATTTGTCTGGTC
This sequence comes from Euleptes europaea, assembly GCF_029931775.1. NCBI lineage: Eukaryota > Metazoa > Chordata > Lepidosauria > Squamata > Sphaerodactylidae > Euleptes > Euleptes europaea. The sequence goes on along the minus strand of NC_079314.1, from coordinate 80,483,610 downwards.
TAAGTGGGCGCAAAGTTAGCATTTCTTGGGGCGATATCCACATCGGTGTTTCTGGTTCCAAAATGTGTTTATATCTCATCCAAATACGAAGTAGAGAGGACCTGATTATATGATTACGGAATGTTGCTTGTAACTTAATTTTATCATACCACAAATAACCATGCCATCCACTTAAGTTATTATAACCTTCCAAGTCTAGCAAACGTACATTTGACAAATCCATCCAGTCTTTTAGCCATACTAAAGCTACCGCTTCAGCATAGAGTTGAAAGTTAGGCAGTGCTAAACCTCCTCTAGTTTTTAGATCCACCAAGTATTTATAAGCAGTCCTTGGTTTTTTTCCTTGCCAGATGAAGTTTGAAATGTCTTTCCTCCAAGTTTCAAAATATTTTGTTTGTGATATTATTGGTAAATTTTGGAATAAGAAGAGCATCCTCGGTAAGACATTCATTTGGATCATTGAGATACGTCCCATTAATGACAATTTTTTGTTTGACCATATAATCATATCAGTTTTAATCTTACCCCATAACTTGAGGTAATTGTTGGTTAACAGATCTTTATTCTTTGCAGTGATCCAAATTCCCAGGTATTTAACTTTGTTAGCTTTCTCCCAGCCAGTATATGATATAAATTCCTGTTGTTGTATTTCCGATAAATTTTTAAATATTATCTTTGTTTTTTCTTGATTCACTTTAAAGCCTGATACTTTTCCAAAATCATCCAAGGTCTCCTGAAGTATATTCATTGACTGTGTTGGGTTTTCCAAAATTAGCAGTAGGTCATCCGCGAATGCTCTCAACTTAAATTCATGTTTTTTAATTCTTAGCCCGCGGATGTCCTCCATACTTCTTAGTTTCACACATAGCGGTTCCAACACCAACAAAAATAAAAGTGGAGACAAGGGACATCCCTGTCTAGTCCCTTTCGTGATTTGGCAGTTATCTGACATTGATTCATTAACCAAAATTTTAGCTTGTTGGGAGGTATAAATAGCCGATATACCTTTCTGAAAACGATCTCCAAAATTCAATTTATCCAAAATCCGTTTCAAAAAGTTCCAAGAGACCATATCAAAGGCTTTTTCTGCATCCAAAAATACAAAAGCCGCAGTTTGTTGAATATTATGGTCATAATATTCCAGTGAATCTAGTAAAATTCTTACATTGTCTTTTATTTGCCTTCCTGGTATAAAACCTGCTTGGTCCTCATGTATAAGATCCTTAATAAATTGCTTTATCCTACATGCCAAAACCGAAGCAAAAATTTTGTAATCCACATTTAAGAGCGATATAGGTCTGTAATTAGATGTTTTTTCTGGATCTCTTCCTTCTTTGGGTATCAGTGATATAAATGCGTGTGACCAAGTCTCCGGGGATGTTCCCTCGTCCAAAATTGCATTGTAAAGTGAACCAAAAAATCCAACTAAATTGTCACTAAATGTTCTATAAAATAGTGCAGTAATTCCATCTGGTCCAGGTGTTTTATCCGTTTTTTGTCTCAGTATTGCTTCTTGTATTTCTTCCCTTGTTACTGGAGCTTCAAGACATTCTCTCTGGGTCATTGACAAAGCTTTCATCTGTATTGAGTTTAGAAATTTATCTATTTTCTGTTTTGGAATATTTTCTTTCTGATATAACTTAGAGTAAAATGAAACAAATTCTTTCTGAATTTCTGAAGTTGAATAAACTGGTCCTTTAGCAGTTTGGATTTTTGTTATAATCTTCTTTTGAAATGAGTCCTTCAGTTGTGTTGCTAAAAATTTTCCTGGTTTATTTGCATATTCAAAATACTTTTGTTTAGCAAGTTTCAGATTTTTATTCATTTCCTCCATTATTACCAAATTTAATTGGTGTTTAGATGCAGAAATCTGTATTTGAATTTCTCTTCTCTCCTCTTCCTGTGTTACCATTACCAATTTCTGCTCCAAATTTTGTAAATTCCAAAGTATGTTGTTTGTAAATTGCAATTGAGTCTTCTTCCAGGCCGAGTGTTTCTGTATCATAAAACCTCTCAGAACAGCTTTAAATGCGTCCCAAACTGTATTTAAAGACGTTTCCCCATTAAGGTTAATTTCAAAAAAGTCTTTCATTAAAACCTGTAATTCCTTTTGTATCTTGTTGTCTTTTAAAAGTTTATCGTTCATTCGCCATCTAAATGCTTGTTTATTGTTCCAATCAAAGGTAACAGGATTGTGATCAGAAAAAGTTCTAGGTAAAATATGAATTTTACGTAGTTGCGTGAAAATTGATTTACTGGCCCATATCATATCGATTCTGGAGTGTGAATCGTGTCTTGCTGAATAAAAGGTGTATTCTTTAGCTGTTGTATTCATTGTTCTCCAAATGTCTTGTAATTCTAATTCTGAAGCCATGGCAAAGAAAGTTTTAGGCAAGCATCCATCATTGATATCTTTTGCTTTTGATTTTTTGTCCAGAGATGGGAGAATAATTCCATTGAAGTCGCCCATCAATAAAATTTGGTCTTGTGCGTACTGGGTTATCAGGTCATGTAATTTTTCATAGAAGGATTTTTTCCCTTCATTGGGTGCATAGATTCCAACCACTATTGTCCTTTGTCCCAATATTTTAGTTCTGATAATTACAATTCTTCCTTCATTGTCTTTATATACTAGTTCTGGACAGAGACTGGGGTGGGCATAGATTACCACTCCCTTTGTTTTAGTTTTAGCAGAAGCAATAAATGCTTGTCCAAGCACCTGTTTCTCCAAGTATTTTTTATGCTTTGAAGCTATATGGGTTTCTTGTAGGCAAATTAGGGAGTATTTATATTTCTGTAGATATTTGAAGATTCTGGCCCTTTTAGTTTTCTCATTCAGTCCATTTACATTCCAAGAAATTGCTTTTGCCATAATGTAGTATTTTTTAGCAAAATAAAAAGTCTATAGTTTAGTACCACCTTCTGCACCCTGTACCTCTTCTTCTTCCTCTTCTTCTTCCTCCTTCTCTCCAGGTAATTCTTTAAGATCCATTTTATATTTTCTCAAAAATTTCCCCACATCTGCTTGGGATAGAATTGTCGTTTTCACTTCCTTATAGGTGAAAGCCAAACCTTGTGGCATAATCCAACGATATTTGATGCCATTAGCTTTCAGTATAGACACAAAGTCTTTGTAGTTATTCCTCTGTGAAAGTAGATGCCTTGGAATATCCTTCAGTAGTATAAGAGAGGAGTCTCCTGCCGACACTGGATTTTCATAATGAATCTTCATAATCTTGTCTTTAACTCTGGTGTCATAGAACACTATCATCAAATCTCTTGGCTTAGATCTTCTCATTCTAGCAGGTAGTGGTATCCTGTATATTCTATTAATGGCTTGTTTTAATTCTTGTTCATCTATCTGAAATAAGTAGGCCAAATTTGGTATTGCAGATTCTTTATTATCTCCCATCATATCTGGAAAATTGCGTATACGAAGGTTGGTCTCTTTCACTCTCATCTCCATCATTGCCATTTGATTTTTTGCCGCCATCTGATCCACTTGTATTGTTTCAATCTGTTTTTCTTGGCTTGTTAATTTTTTCTTTGTGTCCTTGTGCTCATCCATCACTTTCTTAATTGATACATCCATCGCTTGCATATCTGTCTTCATAACAATCATTTGAGTTTTTACTTCTTTCAAGTCTCCAGTGACCACATCCAACTTCTGATTAATAGCTTGGGATGCTTGACCAAGATTTGTCATCATAGAAGTCAACTGTGCCATCTGTGTAGACATCTGTTCAAACTGTTTATTTGTTGCCTCAGTTTGTTTAGTTAGCATATCCTGTAACTTTTTTTCCATGGTCGAGGTTTGTAAAGAGTCCCTTAGTTTAGTATAGGCAGGGCTATGTAGTGAGCCAGAGCGGGGTCGAGACATTTACTTTCAAAAAAAGCTGGTAAAATACATGTCCACCGACAGGGCCTTTAAGGTGCTGGTTAAAAGATGATAGTTCAAAGATCAGCCTAATAATTTTTTCGGGTTGAAAAGAGTCGAAATTGGCTTTAAAATTGCATTTTAAAGTTTTAAAATACCAGTGAGTTTTTTCGGTCGCTCTAGATCGGATTAATCAGGAAGTAAACAGGAAGTTACTAGTGCTGCAGACCTTCTATCGCCTCTTCTCGATGGTTATTCCTTCAGGAATGATTTGAAAGTAACTCGAGTGCGATGGATATTCAGTCCCGCGGCTACTTCCTGTTGTTTTAGTTCCAATGATAGAGAGGGTGTTATAGAGAGTCTTCCGTTCCAGGCACTCCCTTACTGCAAACGTGGCAGGAATTCGCCGGAAAATCAGGAAGAGAAATCACCCTCCCCTTCCTTCGGACCTTCTCATTGGTGATAATTCTTGTCAGTCTAAAAGGTATCCTTCCGACTCTTTGTTATGGTTTAGGCTGATCGATCCGATAAGGCTCCTGTCGCTAATCCCGATGACTAACTCAGATCAAACTTTTTCAGTTCGGATTATGGAGGGGTGGGGGTCCCAGAAATATTCTTATCAGCCTCCCATCTGTTCAAATTTCTAGTAAGTAGACGAAGAGTTCTTTTGTACTCACTTGGGTGTCAAGAGGTGAGGTTCTTTTCTTTATGTAGTCCTTATGTTGGTATTAAGGCGGTGGAGGGTAGAGCTTGCTGCCAAAGTTGCGTTTTGGCGATGTCCTTCCCTAGTGCCCTCGCAGGACCGGCGTCTAGGACTCCGAGGGGCTTAAAAAAGCCCCCTCAGAGTACCTAGGAGGTCAAACCGCGTTTGCGGGCTGCAGGGAGTTCCTGCTTTCCAACCCACTTGCAAGGGTCGGATTGGGGTATCTATGTACCCCAAAAATAACGCAGACTTGGATTTCTCCCAGGACAACCTGGGGAAATGGAGTGCTCTCTCCAACGGCACCACCGGAAGTCCGGCAATGGGCATAACTTGAGCTGGGATGCAACCTTTATCTACCAGAGTCCATACCATGACCAGTAAAGAGGCAGAAGCAATGGAATTAGGTTAAAAGGAATTTACTCAGATTATATGTTCACACGCACATACAAAACTGCACATACACATCACATAACATACAGAGTCTAGGAATCAAAGAGAGGAATAAAGAGAGTTTTGCCATGTGGAAGGCAGAGGAGGAAATATACTGCACCTCTCTTCAGAGTAGTTGTCCGTCCTGAATTCCATGCAGCTTTGGGGGATAAAAAGGGGACAAGGGGGGGCTAGGTGTCCAAGAATGAACACCCACTCTGGCAGAGTGCCAGGCAGTATGGAGGGGAAGGCCCAAGGGAGAGAGAGAGTGGGCTGGGAGCACCCCAATTATACTGTTTTTCTGGGGGCGGGGAGAGGGGTTTTACCCCTCCTAGGTTCCCAGGTGACAAAAGGGGAAAAAAGGATTAAGCTGTGGCTACCGGGGTTTATGAGAATTTGGAAATCTATTCTGATTCCAATGACTTTTGCAACCTGTGAGCTAGAAGTTCTCTGCTGACGAGATTAGCATTCAGGAACAATGGGAGCGATCTGTGCAAACGTCCTGGGGTCGCTGCTGCTGAGGTGGAGGAATGACTCATCATGATATCTGGATTGCTGCTGATGACCCATTAAGCGGTGGATGTTGCAAGGGGGGGGGTTGCTTGACACTGATTTCCTGACATTCTGCTTCTCTTGACATGGCTGCAGCTGGAATAGAGCCTATACAGGAGCATGGCTTCCCTCTGGTTCACCGGAGGCTGCCCCTGCATCTGCTTCCTAACTGCTAGCTGCACGGCGCTCGCAGGAGCGGCCGAGTCCGTGATGACGGAGCGCGCAGCGGCCGTCCCATAGCGTTTGGGGCGGGCGCGCGGCCAGCGGAGTAGTTCAGTGTCAGCACAGCGGGTTGCCAGATCCCGTCCGGGAGGGGGGGCAGGCCCGTATGCTAACATATGGCTCACAAATAACTCACATGCATAGGGTTGCCAGGTCCTCCTCCTCTACTGGCAGGAGCTTTTTGGGGCGGGGCTGGAGGCAGCAATCCAGCACATGCAGCAGCACGACACAAGGACATCACTTCTGGGTTTACCCTGGAAGCGTCGGCACTGCATGGGATGCTCTTGCACGCTCCTCCCAAAACTCTATGGAAATCATAGAGTTTGGGGGTGTGCTAGAGTGTCCCCCTTGTGATGCTGACTCTTCCAGGGTAAACCTGAATGTGACATCATCACATCATGTGTGACCACGCATGTGTGGGATCGTCACTGCGACCAGCCTGGTTAATTGGTGGCCTACGGGAACCAGCAACTTTGTAAGCCTACACATGCACAATGTGCCACCGATTGAGCAAGCATTCTTTTGTGGTAAACTGGACCTTGGTTTACAGGAATAACCTTGGAAATCTTCTCACCTACAGCCTACAACTTATTTTCCAAGAATTTTTTTACACAGAATTGTATTGTTTCTTAAATCACCAAGCTATTGAGCATGTGATAAAACAGGAAAAAAATATTGACAGATTTCTACAGGCATGCTTGCTCTAAATCTGCAGATCATTAATCTTCTTTCACAAACTTCATGAGGCAAGGCCTCTGCAATGTTTGTATCTGAAGAGATTTGGGGAGTACCAGTTGTGATTCAGTAATAAAGGTTGCCTTCCATTTTCCATTTCCAGCAAGGGTTTTACACCTGTTACAATGAAACAGAAATATTCAACGATTGAACTGACTTATCCTGTGGCAATGAAACATTCTAAGAATGGAAAAGAAGTTGGAATTAAATTGTTAAAGTTGCAAGGATTTCAGTATTCATTGGTCATATTTTTTTATTCTGAAATTATGGGTTTAAATATTTACTTTTTTATACCAGGGGAAAAACTGACACATTTCACAGCACACTTAAAAGAAAAAAACTTGATTAAGCATTATTGTGAGAAAATTGCATCCCAACACTGAATGGGTTTTATGGAAATCTGTAGTAATCATGAGAAAGATGCAGCCTTAACAAGATACCTAATAATGGAGAAGCAATCTCTTCAAGCTTTATGTAGGAAAAAAATCAACTGAAATGTTTTTGCAGTATTCTACTGGGGAGGGAGATCTTTGCAGCTCAGGAAGAATGACTGAACATGCTTCCTACTTCCTACAAGGAACGACAGAACAGTGTTCAGTTTCTTTTAGATGATAGAATACTAAAGCTGTGATGGCTGCAGAGGAGAGTGGGTGAAGTAAACACTCCTATAATATGCAACATATCCAATAACCTAATTTTGCCCTTGCAGAAAACACTGCCATGTTTAAAAGGTAACCACAATTTTGTATTTAGCAAATACACTTTTAGATTAAAAAAATTGACACTATCTTACTAAATTAAATGAAATTTGGTATATTGCTTAAATATAGTAAACCCCCCGCCCCCGAAACTACTTCATGTGAACCTAAGTACAGATCCTGCTGGATCTGATCAAAGGTCTATCAATACCCCAGTTCCTATTTCCAACAATGGCCAACCAAATGTTTCCAGGAAATCATCCTTCTCTGCTATTGCCTCTGAGCAACTGGTGTTCAAGAGCATCATTGCTTCTGAACATTCCATGTAGTCATCATGGCTAATGATAGACCTGCCCTCCATGAATTTCTACATTTGTCGGGTTTTAAATTCAATAATATATCTAAAGATTCATTTGTTCACCAATGGCATGGGCATTCTTATGTATATAAGCATCACCATTTATTCAGGGGCTACTTCAGGGGAACAAGAACGCTTTAGCAGAAGATATTGGGTACTTTCAACATACCAATAACATTATTTCTTTTAAATAATATTTTTTAATATGAAAGATGAGCAGCATCTCTTTCTTTCTCTTGTAAGGTATTATTGGGACAATCAGTATCCTTGACTTTTCTTGGGAGAAAGAACACAATAAGAAGGGCAGCTTCACTAATGAACAAATATAGCAGCTACAGGAGGTGATATTTTTTGTTACTTGTTCCTTGAAACGTAGGAAAAAGTGTTCAAAGCAGGTCTTTAAGCTCTGCAGGGAAACACTGTGCAGAACACAGAGGTCCTTGAAAAATTGCTTCAAGGTACTGCTGATTAGACCACAGAGGGGTTCATGCAGTCTCTGACTGAAGTTCTGTAGCTTACTTCTAAGCCGTAGCCGAGCATCATTTCTGTGGCTAATACAATACAAACTTGTAAAAGAGTACACACACATACACAGTCCTGTAGATATATTAGTACCCCACCCAGAAAGGAAGACATAAACACTGTAGTTGGATTAATCTAAGGTTTTATTAATCATTTAAAGCTGAGTTTTAATAGGTACTCATTTATACCCATTAGTGTGGACATTAGGGTTGCCAGGTCCATCTTCGCCACTGGCGGGAGGTTTTTGGGGCAGAGCCTGAGGAGGGTGGGATTTGGGGAGGGGAGGGACTTCAATACCATAGAGTCCAATGGCCAAAGCAGCCATTTTCTCCAGGTGATCTGTTCTCTATTGGCTGAAGATCAGTTGTAATAGCAGGAGATCTCCAGCTATTACCTGGAGGTTGGCAACCCTAGTGGACATTCTAAGAGGCAAACCATGAATTTGCCATGAATTGGGTGAATTCCACCTTGGATCCAATCCCAGAGCACTAACTTACCTTCTCTTTGCTTATCATTGCCTGTACATGAAAGCAGTCACAGTTATTCCCTTCATTAGTCAGCATGAAGGTTCAGACACTGACCAACAGTGCTGTGCCCCCTCCCCTGGCACTTGGATGAGACAACCCAGTGTATTGTTTTGATAGCGCTTCCTATTCTAAGGCACCTTGGTTGCGAGCCAGTCACATTAGCACAACAACAACTCACATTAAATTTGTCCTTTGGGACAAATTATGCAAGATGATTTTTAACAAGTCCAGGTTCTCTGGGCCTGACTAACTTTCCCCAAAGCCACACAGCAGATGCAGGGACCATCAATTTAAAACTCTGCAGGGGGGCAATTTGGCTTGTGAGCACAACATGAGGATGAGGGGGAGTGGAAGGGAAAAAAACAGGGGGAAGGCAGTAGCCCCTTCTCTACCTGTGCCACACTTAGGCTTGCCAAATGCCACTGGGCTGCTTGCCGCTCCTCAGCTGATCAGGGGCAAAAGAGGGACTGGTGGCGGGGAAGGCATGCGATGCACATGCACTCAACCAATGCAACACACTGACATCACTTCCAGGTTTACCCGGAAGCAATGTGGACGCTCTAGCAATCTCCACTGAAACTCAATGGAAACCATAGAATTTTGGCTGAGATTGCTAGAGCATCTGCATCGCTTCTGGGTAAACCTCGAAGTGATGTCAGTGCATTGCGGACCCCCAGCCATGCCCCTGCAAAACTCCTGCCGGTGGAGCAGAGGGACCTGGCAACCCTAGCCACAATCCTGAACTAAATTGGGCTCCTGCCGAGTTTTAAATGAACTCCCTGTTTGGCTGCAGGGAGAGTGAACTGGGTCTTGGGATCTAACTCATTAAAAATCATCTCATGTAGCTTGCCCTCAGTTAGAGCTTAACCAGTCTACACTGGCCAGGCCTATTTAATAACTCCTCTCTACCATACAGTATGAAGCAAGTGATAAAGGACTGACTCAGGGCCAACTGGAGACAGGCCCCCCAAATTCCTCCTTGGCCCCAAGTTACCAAGTAATCCCACACTGTACTTAAGAAAGGGTGGGTAGGCCAGCTCTGCTAGCAAAAAAGATGGGCACAATAGAGAGCTCTGACTTTAAGTATTCAGCCCAGTTGTTCTTTGAATGGCTAGCATACATCAAGCCATCTGGACAGGCTAGTTGTCTGGCGCCATCCCTTTCAAGTGAGGTGACACCGCTTGGGCGGGAACTGATCATCTCATGAGTCATGAAAGAAAACATTTTATTTCTGAAATGGTATAAATATTCTGTACACTATTCACTTCATAGGAATGCTTGGAAATTCTCTATTCGAAGCATTATTATTTTAGACTCATGTTCCTGAGCAGAAGCAAAATTCTGTATTCTAGAAATGGGCCACAGAGCCAACTGGAAAACATGAAAGATCCTGGAAATGCAAAGGGTCAAACTGAACATGACAGTAACAGCCTTTTTAAATTCATGTGTTAACTGTGTTCATGGATAAATTAAGAATGGGACCAGTGGGAGGTGTCTAATTTTTTTATCAGAAGTTTCACATATTAGCGGGATGGAACCATGTCCTTCCTACTGCCCTGTGCTCTATTACCCCAGTCAGTTTTTATCCTGATTTGGCTCTGATACTAGAAGAGAGCTGCCGTGGGAGCAAAGTGCATGAAGTTATAGAGAACCAAGAGCCTTCTCAGTAGTGGTACCCATATTGTGGAAAACCCTCCAAAAGAGATTTACTACTTGCTAATTTGGTTCTTGTAAGTTATCCGGGCTGTGGGACCGTGGTCTTGGTATTTTCTTTCCTGACGTTTCGCCAGCAGCTGTGGCAGGCATCTTCAGAGGATTAACACTGAAGGACAGTGTCTCTGCTGGCGAAACGTTAGGAAAGAAAATACCAAGACCACGGTCACACAGCCCGGATAACCTACAAGAACCAATGAACTCTGACCGTGAAAGCCTTCGACACTACTTGCTAAGTTTTCATTTTTTCATTTTTTTATTGTTTCATTCTTATTATCCTCATTTTATACCTCTGTAGATTTTAAGGGTGGCTGTTTAATGATGTATTTTATTGCTGATTACAGGTTTGTAGCCAGAAATATAGCTTACTGGGGTACCAAGATATCCCACACTTTTTTTTTTTTTTAACAGAAAATACTGATCCCAGGAAACATTTCAAGTGCCCTGGGGAGATACAGCTCTTCTTGACAACCTGATGACCCTTCTTGATAGTGTAGAGAACATTTACCTCACTACAGAAAGAGATCCTTGGGGTATAAAAATACTCCAGTTGCAATCTTGAAAACTGATAGTTTTTTCCACTACAATTTATGAATTTTGTTAGTTTTATAATCTCTTAAATTCAAATTATAGTTTTTGTTGTTTCAAACTGAAAATAAAAAATATATACCTTTATAAAGGAATGGGCCTGTTGTGAACTATGCAATATGCAAAAGGAGAATAATGAATCTACTCAAAAGAAACATTCTATGTCATGTGAAAGAACACAGGAACATAAGAAGAGTCCTGCTGGATCAAAGCAGTGGTCTCTTTAGTCCAGCATGTCTGAAATAGTGGCCAACCACTTCCTCTGAAGGTCCAACAACAGGGCACAGAGGCTGAGACCTTCCTGTGATGTTGCCTCTTGGCACTGGTATTCAGAGGTTGACTGCCTCTGAATGTGGAGGTTCCTTTTAGTCACCATGGTTAGACCTATCCTTCACGAACCGGTCTAATCCCCTTTTAAAGCTGTCTGTGCCTGTGGCCATCACTACATCCTCTGGCACCAAATGCCACATTTTAATCACCCATTATATAAAGAAGCATTTCCTTTTGTCCATCCTGAAAGCATTGTTTTGGCTCTGAGTGTTTGAGTATAATGAAGCACAATGGCTATTGACAATGACTATTGCCATCCTTTTTGTGGGACATTTTTAACCCTAAAATACAATGGAATTTGGCTTGGGCTAAAATATATCCTAGGAGCCCCATGGCGCAGAGTGTTAAGCTGCAGTACTGCAGTCAAAAGCTCTGCTCACGACCTGAGTTCGAACCGGACAGAATAGGGTTGCCAACTGCCAGGTAGTAGCAGGAGATCTCCTGCTATTCAGCTGATCTCCAGCCGATAGAGATCAGCTCCCCTGGAGAAAAATGGCCGCTTTGGCAATTGAACTCTATGGCATTGAAGTCCCTCCCCTCCCAAAACCCCACCCTCCTCAGGCTCCGCCCCAAAAATCTCCTGCCGGTGGCGAAGAGGGACCTGGCAACCCTACAACGGAAGTAGCCGGCTCAAGGTTGACTCAGCCTTCCATCCTTCTGAGGTCGGTGAAATGAGTCACCAGCTTGCTGGGGGTAAAGGGAAGATGACTGGGGAAGGCACTGGCAAACCACCCCACAAACAAAGTCTGCCTTGGAAACGTCGGGATATGATGTCACCCCATGGGTCAGGAATGACCCAGTGCTTGCACAGGGGACCTTTACCGTTTAAAAATATATATATCCTGCAATAGAAATTGTAAAAGTTTTTTTTACAACATGGCAGTAAGGTTAAAATATTGTTTTTCCTGCTAAGAACACATGCGGATTTCTGATTGACAGAATCCTCTTTAAGTTTAGGTTGGGTACTCTATCCTCTTAAGCTTTTTTTTTTTTTTTTAATGACCGTATATAGTATAGGAAGATTTTCTCTTGAATAAATTAATATATACTTGGTCACATACCTCTGATCTCTGCATATTCATACAAAACTGTGACCAGAAGTACGTACATGCAAGTTCAGAGTTTCAGATGAAAGCATGAAGGATGCAGCCATTAGGGCGGGGCCTAACCCTAATCCCTTCATCTTCACTTACCCTCATTTGTTATTCAAAATGGGCTATGGTTTTGCCTTTTCTGAATTCTGTCCTCAAGCTGAAAATTTTGAGAGCTGTTTGGATTTCTTAGAATTTTTGAAATTTGCATATCCTTTGTCATGAGGAAGTGAAAAAGACAGGGCAATGTCATCACACAGCAGATTGTTTCTCGTTGTGCAACCAATATAATATTACGGTTCCTCTCAAATAACAGATTTCTATTCATGCTAATAGCACAATTCTGTTTATTAGCCAACTTGCTGAACATTCTGTTTGAAGAATTAATGTCGTCATTTATTGTTGCTACCAAACTATAATGGTTAAGATGGCAATTGAGTGGTTAGTGTCTCAAATTAAGTGATTATCTTGCATTCATATAGCACCATTTTATTCCTTGAATTATTATTTTTCTTGACGGGCGTTTATTTGAATTACTCTAGCTTTGTGTCATAAAATATGTGAGGGTTTTCCAATACATTATTTAATTTGTGAAGGAAAAGGTGGGGGGAAGCTCCTAGGTTCCATCAGCAGCTCTATGCCAAAAAGCAGAGTGATGGGTGAATGACAGACATATAGGGCAGCCCCAGTGTTGATCCCAGATGTCTCCATTTCAGGATTATGCTATCAGGTCTGTAAAGATTTCTGTCTAAAACACTGAAGTGATGCTAAGCTTATTTGTGAAAATCAAATTGTCTCTGCTTCATGATTCTCTGAATCCTGCTCGATATATTTCTCATAAGCTCTTGATCCCACGGGGAAGGATCATGCTTGCATTACAGGTTTCTAAGAATCAATTTCCCAAGCTGCATCTAAGGTGCAAACAGTAGGAATCCAAAGTCACCCTCAGCCTCCATTTTCTCTATTGTACACCTATGCTGCACCAAAGAATGTATTCCAATGACATGGTGTAACTTGTTCAACTGTAGACTTGCTTCATATATGTACAATACTATGTGACTTCCTACAAGCAGCCACCTGTGGTTCTGTAACATGACTTTGTCTTTATTTTAAGTGTGTCTTAGCACCATTCTGTTTTCTTGTGCTGCCATTCTCACATGTTCCTTTTTTAAAAAAAAGACAATGTGAGCTGAAAACATAATTTAGTTTGACGGACACTGACCTTAAACATTTGTCTCACTTAATTCTGTTTTCTGGTCATTATTTTTTGCTAACATCAAAACCTTGGGAAAAGCCGTTTTTGAAGCAACCCAGCAACCTTAATCGATACTGTGTAAGTGGAACAACTGAAATAGCTGTTAATTCAAGAAAGAGTCCTTCAGATCATATCACATTTAACATGATGCAGAGTTAACATTGTTAGTGTGCACATGCCACGAGAGAATTGTCCTGTCACTCAGCCATCACTGTGACCCACTAGCTCTAATTATATATGGAGAGCTTAATGGGACACATATCATGGGAGGCTGGCTGATGTGGTATCTCAAAACTGTGCCATGAGGGATATATAAATCTGAGGCCTGAGCTAACTCTGGTGCTATTATCCTAGTAAGCAATTGGAAAGCTGCTAGAACAGCATGATTAGAGGCTGAAGGAACCAAAGCTGCACCTTGCTAGAATCTCCTGAGAGATGTAAAAGGGGGAGAGCGTTATTTTTTAACCTGTTCTTTCAGCTAATAGTGTAGTACCATATCCAGTCCCTCTGATGACAACTGGGAGGGAAGCGACAATGTTATGCTTGCTGTCTCAGGCAAGAACTTCAGAACTGCGTCTGAAGTTTAGAATTAAGCCTATATACAGAGACTCCACTTATCTGACAGGGGCTATTGTAGTTTAGGTTTTCAGGCCATATTTTTTATCCAGTTCCATGTCTTTCTTGGTTAGAGCTGGTTCAGATTATGGTTGTGCTCAGAAAGAATTACTCATATGAGTGGTCTACTCCAGTGATCTTCAGACTTTTCAGACCTGGGACCTATCTAACATGGAAGCCACTGCTTAATCCAAATAGTCTAAGAAGAGTAAGAATAAGAAGCAATGGATAAAAATTGTATAGACTGAAATATAGGCTAACTGATCATAGCAGGAGTTCAGTTATGGGAAAGGTTAAACCCACATGTGCTTGTAGATCATGCTCTGATAGCTGCCCATAGGAGCCATGTATGTACCCCAATTGTAGGAGATATGGACTGGCCTCAGTTGCACTGAGGCTAACAAAAACAGTTTTGGTAATTTAATGGTACTTTAAACTTTACAGAGTTTGCATATAAAAAGGGACTGCAGTGATAAAGGCAATGGATAAATCTTAGGAATGGAGTGGACACAGACAGCACATTGCAAGACCAATATTCATTATTCAAAATGTAATATGCTGACAGTAATGAAACCAAAATATGGCAAACAGCAAAAACATGCTGCAAAATTGATTGCATTTACAGTCAGGTGTTGGGCATTAAGAACAAGATTTTGATTTAAGAAAAGCTGTAATCCCTGGTGTTGCTTTTGTTTATTGTGGATATTTTATATATTATAACAACCTCGATAAAGAGTCCTGCCACACTTCTAGATGGCACTCTCCCATGAATAGCAGGGGTAACTCAAACATTAAAAAAATGTGGAAGATGAACTTTCAGGAAATGTCATTATAGATGTGACTACAGATGTTGAAAACATATATGGTGAAAGATTGCAATTGGCAGGCGCAACAGCTAACAACATTTCTAAAAAGATTACTGGGTCTCCTCCTTTGCAGTTTGCATTGATCTTCACCAATGTTATTCAGCCAGCTGGTATTGCTAGGATTGTTCCTGCTGCTACATCAATTGGTAGTGCATGAACTAGACTATAAACCAGTAGGAAACTTTACTTAATACTATTTTAACTTTGGATTTCTCTTTGAAAAACATGCCAGCAGACACCTTGCTTTAAAACAGGTTAATCTTCCTAATACAATAGTGATTCTTTAGTGCCATGATTTATGGCCCTTTCTCTGTTCTTCTCAAATATTCCAATTATTTAGAAATGAATGTGTTTCAGAATAAATAGGTAACTTGTTTTAGAAACACCTCAACATAAAAATGAAGTGAGCACATATATTCATTTATCTCCCAGCCCTCTTCAGTTACTTGAGAATCCAAATTCTAGTAAATTCTAGTAAAGCCAGAAATCTCAAGATTCTTTTAGGTGGAAAATTTTCCAGACAGTATGGTGTCTGTTTTACAGGAGAAACATGGTTACTGCATAGTCTGGAGAGGACCAAAAATTTCAGAATCCTAATCTGCTGCTTTGTTTTCTTCCCTCTTGGTTGGTTGGTTTGGTATGGTATGCATGGAATATAAAGTGTCATGAGTCAGCTTCAGAACAGAGGAACAGCCACAGGCAGAAGATGGCTCACTATGTGTGCAGCCTTCCAGCTCAAGGACTCCAGCTGGGTCTGACATCTCGTAACAAGCAGCATCCTCAGAGGGCTCGCCAAAGCCACTGGAACAGAGGAGGAGACGGGTTCAGCATGAAATGCAACAGAGATGCCGGAGTGCCAGGTTGCAAGCCCAGTGTAGAGCCCTTACTTACTGACAGCAGTGATGAGGCACTGTAGGGCTGAAGCACATCACCTGGCTTGGAATGTCAGATAAACCTAAATAGCAATAACTGGCTCTGCCACAGTTGCGAGATAAGGGCTTATTTAAGTCATAAATTCTACTTGGCTGTTGTGGAAGCAACTCATCCCGCCCCCCAGTTTATAGGTCTTGCATCTCTGGTATCCTGACTTCTTGGACCGACTTTAACTGGCGTCTCCTGTGTTGACATCTTGGGCTCTGATTGAACTGTGCTCAAACTTGGACTGCCTTCCAGACAATGCATTATACCTCCAGCCCATGCTATCTGCCTGCTTCAGGACATAAAATTTCCATAACACAAATATTTGGAACAGCCTGTGATGTTACAAACTATGTGGTAACTAATAATTTTCAGGGTTATATCAGAATTTTAAGGCTTCTGAAGGACCTTACCTTAATCTTTCAGTTATACTTTCTTCTTGCATACAAATCAGACTTTTTGGAGGCAAAAATGAATACTAGTTCAATATTTCAGCTTGGTGCCCATGGCTACGGAGCATCTTCCCCAACTTATTGGGTCTTGAACTGACACATGTGGAAAAAAA
This sequence comes from Euleptes europaea, assembly GCF_029931775.1. Taxonomy (NCBI): domain Eukaryota; kingdom Metazoa; phylum Chordata; class Lepidosauria; order Squamata; family Sphaerodactylidae; genus Euleptes; species Euleptes europaea. The sequence goes on along the minus strand of NC_079314.1, from coordinate 80,467,046 downwards.
TATGAAGAGTATCAGCCAATACTGTTCTTCTTTCTTCAGCTTTCTAGCAATTCCTGTTTACTCAGTCATGTAGATAAATGGTATTATACCCCAGTATGAAAAACATTATACATTTATCTTGAAACACCCAAGAATTCTGCAAAAGGCTACAGTCTTTATTCTTTTAATGAATTCTCTTTAGAGTTCTCAATTGGCTGCAAAACTGATTAACAGTAGGTACCCCTGCTGTTAAACTCAGCCATTCATGACTTCACCAGATGGGATTACTTCTGGGCCAATGACAATTTTTTCATTGTTTTGCTTTTCAACAGAGTCCAGAGCAAGTGCCACTGTAATTAAAAAAAACAGCACCACCATTCACACAATAGTACATTTTCATTTATTTTTCAGCAAAAAGAGCACAGACCAAAATGCCACATTCCATTGCTGTATCTGGATTATATTTATATTCATCCACATAATTTCTTGGATTTATATCATATTTTTTGCTGCTCAAATTATTACAGTTGTGCTATGTATCCAATTCCATATGGCATGAAAATTAAATTCTACCCTTGTTACTTAATAATCTTTTTGCACTCTTTCCCCCCATGTTTGGTTTGTCATTCAGTTAGAGCTCAATTGATTGCCTAAATATGGTAGTATAGTGACTTTATAGAGTGACCAAGTCTAGCACCTGCCTGCAGAAGTAGCAAATATTTAAAGGGAGTATTTAAAGGGAGTTCTTCCAAGGGAGTGAAGAGCTGTTGGTCACTGGAGACCAGATAAAGATGCTGGTTTCTTGTCTGAGAAGTCCGAATCGCCAGGATCAGAGGTGGGTCCAAGCATGGGGGAAAACAGGAGATGGAGACAATCTACTGGGGGCCAGATGTCCAGGGTGGGCAACATCCAGACTGTAAACTCATTACTGTGGTATTTTCTATTTGTCTCCATTTCCGAAATAGAACAGAACATTTGCATTGACTCATGAGAGTTTGTATGGGACAAGGGGGTATGACGACAGAGACCCTGCTGTATAACAGTAGAGTAACTGAAATCACTGGGTTAGGTCAGTAAACTCAAACACCATTAGGCTAAAAAAACTCCATTATTAATAGAAAAGTTCAAAAAAGAGATTAAAATACTGGTTGCATAGTCAAATAGGCAATCTGGCAAATAAAACAATAAATCTAGCTGGCTGTATAATACTCACTTAGCTGTTAACTAGTTGGTGATCTTTAAAGCTATAAAGATGTTCCAAACAACAGTATGCCATGTTAAAATTGAAATAAGGTAGAAGAGATAGAAAAAAAAACTACTGTAAGACTTAGCCAAATTTAAGGAAAAGTGGACTCAGGTCAGATGACCCACAACTCCCAATCAAGTTGGACTCTTGGGAGAATCCTCTAGATGGTCTAAACCGGTCTAAGCTGGAATAATGTTCTCAGAGGAGAAGAGTGATCTCACCCCTCCCATCTTCCCACAGATGTGCTGGTTCAACTAATTAAGATGGTATGAGCTTGATGATTCTGCCCGTTATTGTTGCAAGCTACAGATGTTATTTGTAAGAACAGAATGAGGTAGGCCTGTGGAAAATTACTGAGTGCTGAATCTTAGAAACACAAAATGGAGAGTAATGATGTAGCAAATGGCTGTTCTGTCTTCACAGAGGGGAAGTGTGAAAACCCCAAGCCCAGGGAAATCATGCTTGAAATATTCAGGTTTTGCTTTCAGATTGCCTGTAGTGTGCTCTTCCTCATATTGTACCTCTGGCAGTCCTGTGGCAGAGTCCTGCACACCCACCACATAAGACTATAAGAAAAGCCATGGACCAAGGCACATCAAGCCAGCAGTCTGTTCACACAGTGGCCAACCAGGAAGCCCCCAAACAAGACGACTGCAGCGGCACCATCCTGCCTGTGTTCCACAGTACCTAATATAACAGGCATGCTCCTCTGATCCTGGAGAGAATAGGTATGCATCGTGATTAGTATCCAGAGAAGTCTCCTTTGTATCAGAAGAATCAGAAGCATCTGTTTTTTGGGGGGCATGCCAATAGAACTAGCTTGTCCTAAAAGCCTATTTGTTTTCATTCTCTCTTAATTGCTTATAAACCACTGTGATGGTTTTGCAGGTCATCCTTACATGAGTACAGATGAAGTTGAGAAGTGGGATGTGTTGGGCAGAATTGATAGAAAAAGGACAGGCAATTGCCTCCTGTGACGGAGCCTCTCTGTAGAAAACCTGCTTGACAAAGGCAACAGTTATTAGGAAGATGCCACTTGCTTAATTGCACTGGGTAATAGGAATTCTGATGATTCCTGGCATCTGTCTCTGGGTTGTTTGCTAGTGGGGATTTGTGACATATTTCTACAGCTACATTTTAAATCATGTTAATGCTGTATTCTACTCCCAGCTGTGAAGTGGGGTCAGCATTTCCCTGCTGGTACTCGGTAATTAACGACTTCTCCAAACTCAGTTGTTATGGTGATGAAACTGGGGTAAAGAGATTTGCATCCTGTACTACTTTCTCCAAATCTCCAAATCTATTAAACAATAATTGAGAAATAGTTGAAAGCCTCTATTTCTGATCGCTTTACTGGCATTTCTTTCAGCAAAACCTGTAGACTCAACTCCACAAGTGCAACATATTAAAATGATCGTAAATGAAACATTTCCATCCGTTCTACTTGTACAAAAGACATGTGCTATAGATATCGATGGGACTTAAAAAGGAATCTGCAGTTTCCAATCCTATGCACGTTTACTCAGAAGTAAGACCCACTTTGTTCAATCACGGTTTCTCCCTAGTGATTATGCTTGGATCATAAGCCTCAGTCTTTTGAAGGAAAACGTATCATCATCCTTGAAGAAGTCATGGAGCAATTTCTATTTTTAAAATAAGCCTCCGAGTATCAAAGTTTTATGACACTTTTTTATTTGTTTGAACAGAAACTAATTATAATGCTTGTTGCACATAGTCACAGTTTTAATTATTTGTCACATTGACCTTTACAGAGAAATGTGAAATGCGAACCTATTCATTAGAATTTAAAAGTAAATTCATGCTCAGGAGAATGCCAGCTTCACATGAAAAAATGTTTTTACATTGCAAACTTAGAGTTTGATCCATGGGCATGTGCTATACAAGCACTATAATTTATTTTGCCTATAACTATATTTCAAATATTTAACTGGTTGTTGGCTGTCATATTTTCAACAGTCTATTGTAAAAAATGTTTTAAATGATTCCCACTCTCATTAGAAATCTTCTACCCATAATAATTTTGGAGTTCATTTTTGAAAGATCAGATGGCTAAAGGTCACTTATTTGTACTTTTTTGCCAAGGTATAGTTGCCCAGGCTAGCCTGATCTCATCAGATCTCAGAAGCTAAGCAGGGTCAGCCCTGGTTAGTATTTGCGTGGGAGACCACCAAGGAATACCAGGGTTGCTGTGCAGAGGAAGGCACTGGCAACCACCTCTGTTAATCTGTTGCCACGAAAACCCCCAAAGGGGTCGCCATAAGTCAGCTGTGACTTGAAGGCACTTTACACACACACATAGTTGTTCTTCCCTACTGTAAACTCCTGAATGGTCTTGTCTTCAGTACTTTTTAAAAATGGCAATACTTGCAATAATGGAAAAACTTGCAATAATGTAATTTACTCCAGACTTTACATAAAATGTTGCATGAGATTTTGCATGATGGTGCCTTGTACATAAATTTCACTGCCCAGATACTAATAGAGTATTTATGGAATTGTCTCTGGTTCAAATTGCTTACTTCATTGTTTACTGTGAATTCAAGGTTAATAAGAGGCATTCCTATATTAAACCTTTTTTGTAAATAAACATTTTAGAAATAAAGTCAGAAGAGCACCTCAGCTCTGCTCCACTATGATTTTACTAGCCACCGCACACATTTCAGCAAACCACAGGGGCTAGAAACTTGGACGATGATCTGAACAGCTACTTAAGAGTGCTTTTGGAATTTTCCCATTTCAGTAATATATTTTCATGTCATATGTTTAAAAAGTATTTTGAAAGAAGTATTCCATTTGAGAAACATAAGCCCAGTATTTGCTTGTTCTGGACAATCTGTGAGACTGTGAGGAATGGATACAGGTGTGGAGGAGAATGACCTGTAGCACAAATCCAGGTAGCTTTGGCAGGTCAGATCAGAGGCTGTTCCCTCTGAAAATTCCAGTTGCAAAAAAAGTTACTTCAATAAGGAGCTACACTACCAATAGTCCTTGGTCCGCTCCGATACTCTGCCTTCTCTTCAGGGTAGCGAGAGGGCTTGAGTGTTTGGAAATGTGATGGGACTGTGGATTCTGATTCTTAGTCTGAGCCTCACAGGATCAGTCTGTAGGACACAGTCACTCAGGAACCTCTGGAGGGTCTTCTTAAGTAAACTGTGTGACTTTACTCAGAATAAACAGTATGAAATGAAGAAGAGTGAGGCCCACCAAAATCCTTCCTGCACAGTAGCTTACCTCGATCCAGCCTATATAGAGCCATAAATAAAACCTGGCCTGGACTTTTCCAGATTCTGGTACCCAGAAATTATCATAAAATATGGAGCCGACTTGTAAATATTATATTACACAGTTGTTGCATGGCTGCTTTCCCCTACAGAGACACCCTAAAATCCTCTGGCATACTGATGCAAGAGGTTCAAAAAGAATACCCCAACCTTAAGTGAGGAAGCAGGTATCTAATATGATATTAAAGACAAATATCTTGGTTCTTGTCGGTTATCAGGGCTGTGTGACCGTGGTCTTGGAATTTTCTTTCCTGACATTTTGCCAGCAGCTGTGGCAGGCATCTTCAGAGAAGTAACACTGAAGGACAGATGCCTGCCACAGCTGCTGGCAAAACGTCAGGAAAGAAAATACCAAGACCACGGTCACACAGCCCGGATAACCGACAAGAACCAATGAACTCTGACCGTGAAAGCCTTCGACAATATTACAAATATCTTGGTCAAAGAGTTAACTGTGGAAGGCACTCCTGGCAGGGAACTGCCTGATTTCCTGAATGCCCCTAAGCCATAAACAGCAGCTCAGGTTTGCAGGATAATAAATTAGAACTCTTATATTTCCCTACATAAACACAATTCCCAGATAATACAACCGTAACCCCAAGAAGGACCATTTGCCTATCTCCTGGCTACCATTGGCAGATCTGTCAAGAATGCCACTTGGTCTAAATCAATCACCCTCTATCAAATCCCTCTTAGGTTTGCTTATTCAGGTTCTCCTTCTACCTTAGGTTGGCTGCCCATCCTAATACAGCCCTGATCCTGGACTTGCACTGATGGGGATCCATATCCTAAAAAGGCACCAATCAGAATACAAGGCAGCCAGGGTCCAAGGCCTTGGCCCAATGCCATCATGGATTGCATTGTTTTGCATACAAATAAGTTAGTAGCCGACTTCCTCTACTGGCGCCCAGGTAAATCCAGATGCATAAGAATTGTATTCCCAGCCCACTGTCTTGGTAGCTGGTTCACCTTCAAAATCAACTTTCATCACCACAAACAGGAGGTCACTGGCCCTTCCTTGTCAAGACAGGTGAGGTATGATTTCTTCTCTTGCATTATGCCTTCCTTCCTGAAATTAGCCCACTATTCCCTTTTTCTTATCTTCTTTCTTTTATTTTCTCCATTCCCTGTTCAGGACTCATGAGATTTGCTTGCCAATCCTTCCCCACTGCACCCTGGTTAGGACTCTCTCCTTTCTCCACTATGTTCTGTTTCTGCTTATCCCACTGTACCTTCTGCTCCCAATTAGGACCAGAAGTTGGTTGCTCCAGACTAGCCAAGCAATACCAAGTAGGTACTAGCTGGAGATCTCCTGGGATTACAACTGATCTCCAACCGATAAAGATCAGTTCACCTGGAGAAAATTGTGGCTTTGGAAGATAGATTCTATGGCATTATACATCATTGTAGTCCCTTCCCGTACCGAACCCTACCTTCCTCAGGATTTGCCCCCAAAGTCTCCAGGTATTTCCCAACCCAGAGCTGGCAACCCTACAGCCAAGTGAAATGGACACAGAAAGGGGTTGTGCACGCAACAGACTGAAAGGTTCTGCCTTTAATCCCGGGCTCATGTTTTGGGTTTTTCACAAGTAAGGGCCACTCCCGTGAGACAGGCCTGACATGGGGACTGAGTTGGGTAACACAGTCAAATATGATTTCCCTCAAACTGGCTCTTATGTGGCCCTAATCCTGCTGAGCCACCTCCATAAGGATACCAACTTGAGTGGCAGGCACAAATTTCTACACATACACGTTACAATCAAGCTTTGGATAATATGCTCAGGCTCTGCCTTTCTGATATAAATGAACTGAAGTGGATTGATTGACCAGTTGTTACTGTTCATATATCTACCTTTTTATGCCAAGGTTGACTGATTACAAAATCTCCATATCAGCTGTCTAAAAACAGCTGTGGATTTGGCTTTATGAGTTTTTGCATAATGATAGTTGCTTTTAAACACAGCAAGCATTGCAGTCTCTTGAACACTAGCTAAGCCAATAAAATATATCACCTTAAGCTATCTTTTGTGTGTGTCTCAGACACCTCTGTGTTCCAGTTCTCTATCTTTATTAGATCTTGTGGTACTTGGGATATTTTACAGTGAAGATTCAAGATAGTAGCAAACAAGCAACTGCTTATACTTGAGTATCTTGTAAAAGGTGATCTCTCTCTCCCTCTGAATTCAGTTATTTGCAGGGAACAAACATAACTCTAAATACTTTCTTTCCTCTAGTTTTCCTCTCAGGGAAGACAGGTGGCATTTAAGGTGTTTAGTGGGAATAATGACCTGGCTGAGATTTGCAATATCAGAGGCCATGTGCCAAGTACTTGAATTGAGGGAGTGAGACTGAACAATTCAGGTTCGTCATACTCCACAAGAGAGGTGTTAGCATTATCTCACAAAAACTGAATGCTCCAAAGAGTAATTATCCACTCTAGCTCTGGCAAAGGTAATAACATCATTTAGGGAATTAATTTCCATATTTTTGGAAGCATCATATTAGCATATGTGAGCAACAAAGCAGAATACATAAGAATGCTACTGTCACCTGGTGCTTTGCTTATGGCTTGTCTTCTCTTTTTTTCTTAATGGGAAAAATGCTTTTGAATTTGGAACATTTTCATGGTCTTATAAAAGCAGGCCCTAGTTTGTTTGTTTTTATTTACTAAGCACTTTTGGAATTAGATGTTCAGCTATAGTCAAATAGACCTCCTGGTTAATTATTTCAATTGCTTTAAAGACTAGTTAACTATGTTTTGGATTGTTAAAAGTGTACATTGTGGTGGTAAATGTGGTGAATCACCTTGTATGATATAAAAACCCACATTTTTAGTACAGGCTAGATTAGGGGTCCCCAATGTGGTGCCCATGGCACCATGGCTCTCACCAATACCTCTCCTGGTGCCCACCAAGTGTTTTCCTGGTGTAGTGCTTAAGAGCAGTGGACTCTCATCTGGAGAACTGGGTTTGATTCCCCGCTCCTCCACATGAAGCCTGCTGAGTGACCTTGGGCTAGTCACAGGAGAACTCTCTCAGCCCCAGCGACCTCATAATATGTCTGTTGTGGGGAGGGAAAGGGAAGGTGATTGTAAGCTGCTTTGAGACTCCTTAAAGGTAGAGAAAAGCAGGGTATAAAAACCAACTCTTCTTCTTTTTAGAAAGTGGGTGGGACCAGGTGTGGCCCTTGCCCAGCAGGGCATCTGATTGACCACTGGAGATTCAATTGGCTGGATAGATTAAAATAGCGTTGTTTCAGTGACAGCTGCCCCCACAGTGTTGTTTTAATCTCTCTCATTCCACTTTCCCAGTTTTTGTTTTTATTATCCCACACTCCCCTGCCTTTGGGCTTCCTCTGTGTGTGTGGCTCCATCGCCTGCAGCAGCCATTTCATGTTACGCCATGCCTCAAGTGGCAACTGCTTTATGGCTGTGCCCACCACTCTGTGGTGGAATTCTAAGGTGTCCAGAGGCTCAAAAATTCACCTGAAGCATATCTCCAAGCCACCAAGGTTTTATGGTGTGCAATGCAAATTGGAATTAATCGACTCCAGCTTAGTGTCTCCATTGCTGCTATTGGCTACCCTAAATATTTGTAGGCTGTGAAAGGAGTACCTCATCTCTAAAATGGAACAACTATTCTATTAGTTAATTATGTCACCAGATATGTTGTCATTGTTTCAAAGTAACTGGAGTAAAATACCATCAAAAATGATTGATGTAAGATTTTAAAGCGGGATGTTTTTGAATAGGTCTCATTCATTGTATTTTTCTCTCATGGAAAGTTTGATTTATTTAACCTTTAATTTCACAAAACTGCTTTCAGCTCCACATTTTCCAGGTGATGGATTTTTTTTTTTTTTTGGAGGGGGTGACATTTTACTGTTAGGCTGCATTAGTCACACTACATTATGTTGTTGCTTTCTCTAAATTAAGTAACAAAACATGACTATTAGTGTTGGGATGTGCAAGAGTATCCCCCACTGGAGACTATAAAGATGCAGGTTTCTGAAAACATCTGTCTTTATAGGTTTTTAATGCTACTTTAATGCAGCACACTGATACAGTTTTGCTAACTAAGCAGTTTCATGGATAATATCTTGGTATATTAAAGAAATGCATGGAATATTCTTATTTACACTCTCGCAGATTCTTGTAGCATAAAGAAATAGGAAGTAGAATAGAATGAAAGAATATGATTTATCTTAAAAGAAATATGAAACTTTCTAAGCCATATGAAAATGCCTCTCGGGGCTTGCTTGATATGGTAAGAAGCCTCAACCATTTTCTTTCTCTGGATAGCCTCCCACCTTTCTCTGGCAACTGGATAGCCTCCCACCTTTTCCCCTTAATTCCTTTCCCTATGCTCAATTACATCATACCCTGGATAGCCCTAGGCTAGCCTGGTCTTGTTAGATCTCAGAAGCTAAGCAAGGTCGACCCTGGTTAGTATTTGGATGGGCGACGTCCAAGAAACACCAGGGTAATAATGCGGAGGTAGGCAATGACAAACCACCTCTGAACGTCTCTTTCCTTGAAAATCCTATGGAGTCACCATAAGTCAGATGTGTCTTGATTGCACACACACAAAAATGCTCAATCACATTGGTACTGTTGCCTCCAACCCCACCCCCCCAGCAAGTGTTCATAGTAAGGATGGTTGGGGATTCTCAGTCACCTTTATCCTTCTTCCTCCAGGACAAACTCCACTTTTCCCTCCAGGCTACTCCTTTCCAGCTTGCAGGCACTACAGATCCCATGGGGGAAACATCCTGCTTCTCTCTCTGCTGCAAGTCCACAGGAACTTTCTGCAAGACATTGAGATTCAAGGTGGCATTCCTGCTGGTGCCTTGGCAAAGTTGAGTGGGTGTCTCTTGGCTTTCCTGCCCTTGCTGAGATTGGTGCCTGCTTCGGGGTCCTTGCCTTTCCACCCAGCTTTGTGTTTTGGGCTCTCTTGGCCCGCTACAGCTTTGATGGTAGTGGGGAGGAGGTGGATCTGCCCCAGCACAAGAAATATTTTGTCTTAGAGATTCCGTACAATTTACCTTTAAAGCTCTAAAAAGTTCAGATCCAGGGTACCATATATACTCGAGTATAAGCCGACCCGAATATAAGCTGAGGCACCTAATTTGACCACAGAAAAGGGGGAAACTTATTGACCCAAGTATAAGCCGAGGGTAGGAAATGCAGCACTCTAAAATGGTGGACGCCATTTTAGAGCGGGAGGACGATCTCGCCCCTGTCCCAAGTCGCCCTCCCGCCCGGGCTCCCGGGCCCTCAAGACTCACCCCGACCCCAGCGCTTGGGAGGGGGAAGAGCCCTTGAACCCCCACTCACCGGGAGAAGTGGCGAAGGTGTGCACCAGAGGCCCCAGCAACCACCAACAGGCCCGCTCGTCAGCAGGTGAGCGGGAGGACCGGCCCGGGCGGAAGTGGCCGCGACATTCCCTGGCCCCCGGGCTGGCCAGCCAGATGGGGGCGTGGGGAAAGGTGGAACAGCGCGGTGGGGGGGAAGAATCCGCCGCCGCCCAGCAGAAGGCACAGTGGGGGGGAAAGAAACTGCCGCTGCCGCCCAGCAGAAGGTGCGGTGGGGTGGGGGTGGGAGAAGCCGCCGCCCAGCAGAAGGCGCAGTGGGGTGGTGGGGGGGAAGAAACTGCCGCGAAAAACCGCACCGCACCACTGACCTGAGTATAAGCCGAGGTGAGTTTTTTAAGCCTAAAATCATGGCTGAAAAACTCGGCTTATACTCGAGTATATACGGTATTTGTTTGATTGTTTACTCCCATGTGAACCTGCTCTGTTCTGATTAATTGAATGTCTGTTTTTGTGGCTTTTTATTTGTGATTTGAAAGTATTGTACTTTAAAATTTTCTCTTGTTGTTATATGTCTTTGTGAGCCACCTCAGGCATTTTAACAGAGCATGAATTATAAATATTTTAAGTAAATAAATATTCTATCCATGTTCACTGAGCTTTTATATTGCACAAATCCCTTATTCATGCAGGGCTATTCCATAAAATGATTAAATGGGGTGGGGACAATATACTTGACCATTGTTTGTTACACCATTTTTGGAAGTGCTCTTTTTTGTGCTCTTGACAAAGCCTGATTCTAAGCACATCCTGTCTCAACTGAGTTTTTGAAGGATTGTGTGTGTGTGTGTTTGTGTGTTTGTGTGTGTCTCTGTGTGAATTGATGTGGTAAGCTGCAAATTTCATTAATATTGAAACACTCACATAATAAGTATCACACTGAAACTCCACACTATATGATGACATTGTCATGTGAAATGTTTAGAAAATTTCAAGTTCATATCATCCTTAATCAAGCAATAATGGGAGAATTTGTTTAAAAGTCATTAAGAGACTCATTTGGTATTAATGGATATATGTAAATGGGCTCATGTACTACAGTTCTGTGCACAGTTAAGCTGCTTAAATTTCATTGACTTCAACAGAATTTAAACAGCCTAATTATGTGCAGGGTTGCAGTCAAGATCTCAAACCGTTGGAAATATACAGCATACTGCTTCTTTTGAATTTCTTAGTGTCAAGTCAACCAACCATCTTAACCATACAATAATATTAATGATCTCAGGTCCTGTGAACTTTTATCTAATTGTTCTCTCTGTGCAATATCCATCCCTTGTAGGCAATACTTGTCAATGAAAAGGGACCTCTTGCATGAGCCCTTAGAAATGTACTTCACTGATGTAGCAGCAGTCCAGATACCAGGGATGAAAAGACGAGAGTCCTCTGTCCCTCCTTCCTGCCACCTCTGCTGCTACACAATTACAAAATGCTAATCAACACTACACTGTACTCATTAATAAAAAGTCAAAATGTAGTACATATATCCAGGGAAAGTCCCAAAGACAAAACTATACAAGCTTCAAGTGAAATTTATATTACACAAGCATATTTGAGTATGTGGTATCATCAAATATGCTATTCATTCATTCACATTATTTATTACCCACCTTTCTCACTTGGACTCAAAATGGATTACAGATGTGTCTTTGAATATGCAGAGAACACAGAGATATGCTATATCTCAGACCCCCTCCAATATGCAAGCCTTCCATCTGCACATGCTCACCCACTATTCATTTTACCATACACGAATATCTGGGACACTCTTGAGCTGTTTGTAATTACACAGAATACATGTGTGATTTATGGACAACATAAACTTGATTATTCTTTATACATGTGTTGAGTAATTCTCATGTTACAGTCAACACATGTACAGCTGAATGTGTGATACCATGTTTATCTACATTCTGGTCCCTCATTTCATTTGTAAATAGGGTTGTGCATATTGATATACCCAAACCGAAAATAAACCCAAAATTAGCAATTTCGGCAATATTCGGGTTTTGGGTAGACCAAATACCAAAACCTGGGAATCTGCCCAAAGCCGAATAGGAGATTCCTGAAAAAGCTGAATAATTATTAGTCTTTTTTGGGTTTGGCTATTCACCTTTGCCCAGATGCATGGCGCTGTGCTTTCTCCCATTTGTCTATCTTTGACTGGTTTTGTTAGGGCCCCATAGTTGGGACCCTTTTGAGGTTGGGGTCGTGCAATCGGAGCCAACTTGGTCTGACAACTATTCAGTGGGTTGATCTGCAATTCTGCCTCAGGCATAAGGGTTATGTAAAAGATGGGGCTTACCCAGTCCCATCAGGAGCGATATATCCTCCAACTAAAAAACACCAGCTTCTACAGCTGCTTACCAGGCTTTTGAAGAAGACTCCTCACCTGCGCGGATGAGCAATCGCCTTTACAAGAGCTGCCTTGGTCATGACTTTGGAGAAATAGGCACAAGTACCAAATGCTAAGCTGAGGAAATAAATAGTACTAGGCTCTTGCAATGCAAACACAAATCTATTATACAAAACTGTGCAATAAGTGAAAGTGTAAACTCTTACAAACGGAACAACAACATATACAATACATAAATTATCTCGAGCCTAGCATTTTGGAAGCGAGCAGCCTTGCGGTGCAGAGAGAGCAGAGCCAATTTTTGAGAATTTTTATTCTATAGCCAAGAAGCAACTGCATATGAAATTCAAGACGAAAGACTGAAGAATCTGCTATTGCAACAGCGAAAACGGGAGGATCATCCGGGCCGCGTTCTCATCTTGCGCTCACTCTCGAGATAATTTATGTATTAGTTCAAGTTAGTTCAAGTTAATTTTGACTGATTACAACACTTCTGTGATAATTCTTGTAAAACATTGAGCAGCCTTTTGGAGCTGTATTGTATATGTTGTTGTTCCGTTTGTAAGAGTTTACACTTTCACTTATTGTACAGTTTTGTATAATAGATGTTTGTTTGCATTGCAAGAGCCTAATACTACTTGGTCATGACTTTGGCTGGCTCTGATATCACGCCCCCCACCCTGAGTAGAGGCTTTATTTCCCCGCACCATGACCATCTCTTGAAATCAGATTTTTGATTACTATAATAAAAGACTGTTCACAGCATGTGATTTGCCACCAAAATAAATGTTTTCTGTGCCTTATTTTTCTTGCATTTAAGCCATTTCCCTCAGCTTGGAAGCTAATTTGCATGAACACCATGATATGTGCCCCAGATGCAAAGGGAGCCCCAGACTTTGAGGCACCAACCTGCCAATTGGCTCTTTCCGCCAGTCCTTGGCAACGCTGAATTTCTGAACCTGAAAACCGATGGACAGCTTGGCTAGCAAATGCCTGGAGGATGGGACCAACCCCTTTGCTGGCCCATAAAATTGTATTCCCCCATCCCGAAGTTCACCAAATTTTGGTAACCATCTCTTGCAGCCATGCTGCAAATTTGGTGACTCTACCTCCAAAAATGCCTCCACAGGATCTTTGAAAAAACTCCCCATAATGGACCTGATTTTTTTCAGTAAACCAGGAAATAAGCCAAATACTCATATTTACCAGTATGGGTATTTGGCTTATTCTGGGTTTACTGAAAAAAATCAGGCCCAATAAACCTGAACCCGAAATTTACCGGATTTTTTATTTTTATTTTCTTGCACGGCCCTATTTGTAAAGTGAATGTATATTGGCTCTTTCTTAAAAACAGATATACATCATACAGACAGGATGTACATGCATTCACTGTAACATGTGAAGAGGGCTTAAGTATATTCTCTTTCAGAAAATGTACTCTTGTCCTAGACTACCCATATCTGTACCGAGATCACATGCTTCCTTTCCTTTCCCTATCTTCTATGCCTCTTATCAGTTGTTTCTTCATAAAAGTTTTCACAATACAAATTTGCATGAATGTAGGGTGATTAAATATGTATATTCAAACCTTTGTGTTCCACATAATGTCAGTCATTATTCTATCTGACTTGGATAGCATTTTCAGACTGATGCGTTTAAAATTAATGAGCCATTTGTTCTTACACTTTGAGTAAAGGAATAGGGAAGAACTTCCCCAATAACCATCATGAATTATGTAGACAAATGAATACAAATCTTTTTTTTTTTAAATGGAGGTCAGTGTTGCTTTTTTTTCCTTCCTGAAGAGGAATACTAACAGTAATGGTATGAGAGGGATGTAATGACTGAATAATAATTTCAAACAAAATTAGAAATACATTATGTGTCCCCCCACCCCCAGGAAGATTAAAATGAAGTAAGGTACTTGGCATTGATTGAAGATGCAATCTGTCCTGCACTTTAGTGGGTCATAATTACTCCTGGATGAACAGAAAAGAGTATGCAGTGGGTCTTCTCTGTTTCTGGAGAATAATGAGAGCAGTCTCTATGGTGATGTTCTCCTTTGAGTGTTAAAGTTCTACCAGAGCTTAACAGCCAAAGGGCAGATATAGAACCTAATATTAGATGCTGCTATTGTAGCTAAACCCAAAAGTGCTACAACTGCCAGAGGTTATTATCCGCAGGTTGTTACCCCCTCTATTCAAATTTATGGAACTACTGTCTCTTGAAGGCTATAAATGCAAAACAGCTGCAGATGTAGCCTCCATAGTACTTCAGGAGTTTGAGAGTGATTCTGGATGCCTCCCTTTCCTTGGAGGCCCAGGTCACAAACAATGCCATGACTGCTTTTTTCACCTGCGCCAAGCCTTTCAACTGATTCCCTACCTGTCTCACGCTGATCTAGCCACAGTGATTCATGCAACAGTCACTTCTAGATTGGACTAATGTAAATCTCTCTATGCAGGGCTTCCTTGAAGCTGCTCTAGTCAGGGGTTTGCCCACCACCACCGGGTACTTGGCAACCCTACAGAGAGTGTTACGGTTTTCAGGAAACAACTTCTTGGTAATCCCTGGCCCTACGATTGTCTGGCTGCCCTCAACCAGGCCAGGGTGTTTTCGGCCCTGAACCTGGCCTGGTGGAACTCTCTGTCTAGTGAGACCCAAGCCTTGCAGGACTTGGTCCAGTTCCACATGGCCTGTAAGACAGAGATATACCAGCAGGCCTATGGATGAGGGCAGCAATGGTACTATATTAGCTGGCCTTGTCACAGTTCGTGCCGTTCAAGTAACGAAGCTCTTAGAATTGACCCCTTCCTGAAAAGGGATATGTTATCTTATTCAGCCTGTTACCCACTAAGCAGGAATTAACACTTTCCACCTCTTTCAAGATAGACTTTCTCTTGAAATGTTCCAGTAAAAATATGAAAAGAATATATGAGTAAAATACTATTTATTTCACATAAAATATATGCATGGAAATGGTTACAGAAATAAAAACTATATTGTTTAGTTCAATAGTATATAGGCATTCTTATAAATGCTATCTTATGTATGCAAGCAATATTAGCAATATCAGCAATCTCTATGACTCTATATGAGAGTTTCCCAAGTATATATTTCATTCAGGAAATAATACTGTTTACAGAAATCTTGTAAAATAATGTTTAGTGCACTGAGTAAGTATCTCACTTCAGTTTATTCAACTATAAGACATACTTTACCCAGTCATGTCATTGTAGAGTTTCTGTAAGGTTTCTATAAGTTCACTTAGAATAGTTAGATTTCCTTCAGGTATTCTCTAAGTATTATTCTGTTATTTCAATGCCTTTAGTAGTTGTAAAGGTAGGAGAGATCTCTTTGGTTCCATAGTTTCATGTTAGAGCTGATACTATAGCTCTTCCACCAGTCTGTTTGTGACTGAAGGCATGAGACCATAGAGTCTCTATATGTTTGAGGTTTATGGGTCTGAAGCCCATGTTCAAATTAGAAAAGGCTATATGAAAGCCATCTTTGAGTATGCTTTGCTGTAAGCATTGCTGTATAGCTAAGAGCCACCTATAAGGCTTTGGCTATACTGTAATTAATCAGTATTTGAAGCTATGTGTAAAGCTTAACATTATGTGTAGAGTATAAACTCTATTCTACAATCTCTCTGGCAGTGCCAATCTTTAGAGAGTACTGAGTATAATTCAGTTTAAGAGCTTAAGGCTCCATGGATCTCCATCCATGTCTTCCAATTATATGTATTCCAATTGGAGTAATTCTATGTGTTAGCCATTGTTGGCTGTGATGCATGTTTGTATGCATATGTATGTCAGACAGTTCTGTGTGAGACCTTAGTCTTAGAACTGACTGCAGAGTATATTCAGTGCTTCCTCCTTGTTTAGAGAAGCCCCTGGAATATGCTCTGGTAGTGGGCTTCTTAGAGAAGCTGCATTTACATCTTGTCTGTCAGAACTAGGAAGTCTATACAGAAGATAGATCTTGTGAGGACTTATATTTGGCCAATGGCTTCTATAAGTTCTCAGTGACACCATATTCAAGTATGATAAGATCCATACCCTTATAATCCTTAGATCATGAGGGCCTTTATTACATATTTAGGATGAAGCATTGTGCAGACAGTTATCCCAGACAATCAGTCTCAGAGAGACAAACTGTGTGGTATAATATCTTTCTCTGTGAGAGTTCTCCAGACTTAGAGACAAGTATAAATGATTGTTCCTAATTCACGCAAGAATCAGGTTCCTGATTCACACAAGAATTAGGCTGCCAAGGTTTTACATCTTTGGTAGATGGAGGAAGTCCATAGGTCAATAGGTTTAGACCATCAGGAACTTCTCTAACCTGTAGTCAGAGAAAGGTCTCTATTAATATCTTTTCAGAGCCATTATCTTGTAGATGCGCTGGAATCGTTTCAGTCACCTTTGGTTCTAGAATCCTTTGGCTAAGGCATTCTATAAATAAACAGTAACTTAGTCAGTATTTAGTCAGTAGGCCTTATTCATAAGCAGTACTTATGTAATTGACTGCCATCTGCAGTAGTCAGTACTATCAGTCTATCATTCCTTGTCAAGCAGTATGTTTTGCTTAATCAGATAAGCACACCTTTAGCTGTGACCTTCAGCTGTGACAGCTGTATTATATGACTATAGCAGCAATATACAGTATTGGTTTGGTTCTACAGCATAGCAAGTAAGCCTTGAGCTTATTCAGTCAAAGGTATACTATACATTTTGCAATAAAGTAACACAACATCTTTTTAACACATTTCTGTCCTTATGTAGCCTAATGGGACATGTTTTCATATCAAAATCCTGTTCATATGTAGTTGCCTGGGACAGCCTTTCTTCTCTGTTCCCCCCTTTCCCTTCTCCCTTCCTAGGTTGCCAGGTCCCTCTTTGCCATCGGTGGGAGGTTTTTGGGGTGGAGTTTGAGGAAGGCGGGGTTTGGGGAGGGGAGGGATTTAAAGCCTATAGAGTCCAAATGCCAAAGTGGCCATTTTCCCCAGGGGAACTGATCTCTATCGGATGGGGATCAGTTGTAATAGCAGGAGATCTCCAGCTAGTACCTGGAGGTTGGCAACCCTATCCCTGCCCCTACTCTTCCCTATCCTTTCCCTTCCCTTCCTTTTTCCCTCATTTCCTCTCCCTTTTGGTTTCTTTCCCCCTTTTTTTTAGTTTTCGGTCTCCTCCTATTGAAGTCATGAGATCTTGGCCAGCTGAGGGCCGCTTATTGTCACTCTGCCCTACCACCATGTGGAATATTTTTCCATTTCAGATGTGGTAGGGAATAAGAGTTATTTTAAAACACCATCAATATGTATTCAATGTTTATTTGATATTTTTAGATAGGTTTCATGGTTTTAATTGTGTATTTAATTCTCTCTCTCTGTATATATATGCTTACTGTTTGTTGTTAACCACCCTGAGCCCTTTTTGGGAAGGGCCTGGCACAAATCAAATCAAATAAATAATTTTTAAAAGATTTTTATATATGTTAATTTTTTAAAAGTTTAGAATGCTTTGGAGGTGGCAGGTTGGTTATTCTCCTCCTTGTTCTGAGTAGAATTGCTGGCTTTGGATTTCAAAAATACTGAAGTCAGGAGCTGAAGACCAGCTGTGTGGGCCAAGGCAGAACTTGATAGGCCAATGATGGAGTCAGAACAGAAATAGAGAAGCAGAACTTACTGAAGCCTGCCTGATCAGAGGCTAAGTTCAACCCTGGAAGACTAAAGGTCAGACTGGCACTATTTAGTACTATCTAGCTTTTCAAAAAAAAAGTACTGGCTGTAGGGTTGCCAGGTCTCTCTTCACCACCGGAGGGAGATTTTTGGGGCAGAGCCTGAAGAGGGTAGGGTTTGCGGAGGGGAGGGACTTCAATGCCATAGAGTCCAATTGACAAAGCGGCCATTTTCTCCAGGTGAACTGATCTCTATTGGCCAGAGATCAGTTGTAATAGCAGGAGATCTCCAGCTGGAGATCTAGAGGCTGGCAACTGGCTTATTGACAGATCCTTGTCTTGCTGGCTGAACCAGTTGGTTAGAAAGTGGCGCTGTTAGAAATTCGGGTCATTATCTGTTAAATAATTTAGCCATCATGGACACTAAAATGACATACTTGATTTTATGGAACCACAGAAACTACTAATCATTTCAGAAACATAATAAATTGTTGCATTTATAATTGTATATTTTTATGCATGTGGCCTAGTTGTGCTGGATGCAAATTCTTTCTCCTGACAGAAAGTATTCCCCACTCCCTTCTCAGGTTCTTCTGAACCTTTTTAAGGAGTATTCATCTACCTCTAACAATCCAGGGATCTATTAATCTTGGGTTGTCCAATTTCAGGAACTTAATTTATTTCCTTTTATAGTGAAAATAAGGTCAGTATAATCTCAAAATTAACTTTAAATTATTGAAAGTAGTTGACATTTTCTATTATCTAGGTTTTTGGTGTATATTGTTTTGCTTTTAGGCCAGAATGGTAATTTAGTGGAACTCAAGCAGCCATTTCAAGTCATGTGGGTATAATTAATATGTCTTCCTATCTATAATGCAATCTTAAAGCTTTAAGGAATTTTGTAATTAGTTAAAGGGATTAGTACTAATGAGGTTTATCTTAATGGATTGCATTGAACCTAAGGATTAATGACATTTAGTTCCATTCCAGGGGATTTGACCCATTTTGCAGTGGGACTCTGGAGGTGCCAAAGAGCTTTACTGATAAAGCCCCCCTGGTGTGTTGATGCAATAATTTCAGTGAGAATGCTTGACCTGGGTCTGCTTCAAGTTACAAAGAGTGCAGCTTAATGACTGTGAAGATGCAGTTTGTTCAATGAAGAGTGTATCTGGATCCGCATCAGTTGCTGAAGTGAGCTAAGGGAATGCTTGCCAAATCTCCCTAGAATGTTCAGAACCAATTGCATCATAATCCTTTTCTACTTCATCTTGTTGAGAAATATCAGCATTTGAATATGCACATTTATTTACTTAGAATACCCAATGAAGCAGTTTAGTTGCTGCCTTCCAGACCTACACCTAACCACATGTTTGCTAATTGCATATTCCTTCTGATGCAACCATATATCTATGCTTGAACTAGGGCTGTTGAATTAAAAAAAATTCAGTATAGTTTGGATTCGGCTGAATTCGGCCCGTTTAGATTCGGGATATGCCGAAGTCCGAACTCCCCCATTTCGGGTCCGTGCAATTCGGCGGGAATTCAAAGTTCGGGAAAACAATTTGCCGAATAAATCCATTAAAAACACAACCGCTCCTTTCTGCGGCTCTGGGGGGGCATTTTTGGGGTTAGAGGTCCCAAACTTTCAGCGGAGCTTCAAAGGACCCTTCTTGCCAGACCCCCCAAGTTTTGTAAAGATTGGGTCAGGGGGGTGGCTGAGATATGAGCCCCGAAAGGGGTCCCCCCAACCTTAATGTGCATCTCTGAGCAGAGCTTGCCGCCCACGCACAAAGCTCCCAGCCCCGACAAACAGCTGAGAAGTTTGCAAAGCAACACAACTGCAAAGCAACACAACCCTGCAAAGCAACACAGAGGCAGCTAGCTATGGACAGAGGCAGCTAGCTATGCATAAGGAGCAGGAGGGGGTGGAATTTCCCCTTTTGCATCGGACCCGGGACCAGGCAAATGCATTCTTTAAGTCACCATTTGAAAACCAGTTTTGAGCAAGCAGTTTTGAGCAGTTTTGAGCAAAAATAGACTCGAGGGGGCACACACCCCCAGGCAGAACGGGCGAAAGCCCCCTTTGGCTTCCCCCCCACCCACAGAAACTGCTCTCTCCCCACACACACACAGACTCTGCTTTCCCCCCACACACACACACACAGGAGAAAAAGTATAGATTGAAGCCCCCAAAGGGGTCTTACTGTGGCTGTCTTCTGTTCCATCAGGAGGGGCTGGGAGAAGGACTGGGTAATCCAAGACGATTCCATTTAAGCACGGGACATTTTGCTCTGGAGATGCATACAGGATCGGGTGATCCATTCATCCCAAAAGGGAAAAGAGAAGGGGAAAGCCCATATCTCGGAGGGGCCTGACCCAATGTTTACAAAACTTGAGGGTCTCTTAAAAAGGCTTGTCTGAAGCTCCACTGAAAGTTTGGGGTCTGTACCCCCAAAAATGCGCCCCCTGCAGCCACGGAAAGAGAAAAGGGGGGAAGCCGATATTTCTGCCCCCACTAAACCCATCTTTACAAAACTTGGGGGTTCTCTTAAGAAGGCTCGTCTGAAGATATCCTGAAGGTTTGGGGGCTGCACCCCCAAAAAAGCGCCCCCTGCAGCCACGGAAATGGGAAAGGGGGGAAGGGAAAAGGGGTGGAGCCAATATCTCGGGACCCCCTGACCCAAAGTGTACAAAACTTGTGGGGTCTCTTAAGAAGGCTTGTCTAAAGCTCCGCTGAAAGTTTGGGGTCTGTACCCCCAAAAATGCGCCCCCTGTAGCCACGGAAAGAGAAAAGGGGGGAGCCCATATCTCGGGACCCCCTGAGCCAATGTTTACAAAACTTGGGGGGTCTCCTAAGAAGGATTGTCTGAAGCTCCACTGAAAGTTTGGGGTCTGTACCCCAAAAATGCACCCCCTGCAGCCACGGAAAGGAGCGAATGTGCACAAGCACCCCCCCACACACACACGAGGATTTCTCTCACTCTCTCTCTCTCCCCGGCCCAGCCGCGCATCAGCTGATTCCTCCAGTACTCAATCCTGACTGATTGGCCAGAAGAAGACCCAGCTTGGCCACTGATTGGCCGGGCGAGGAGAATGCTGCTTACTGACGGTTATGCTGCTTACTGACGGCCCCGAATTTGCCGGATTTTTGAACTCCTGAATCGCTGAATTCGGCTCCCCCGGTTTCCCGCCATTTTTGAGTTCAGTTCATCCCGAACTAAAAACCGCTGAATCAAGGGAAATTCGGCTGTTTTTCGGTTCGGGCCAAACCGAATCGACAGCCCTAGCTTGAACACAATGTTCTAATAGATGCATAAATGCATAAAATAATAGATGCATAAAATTAATGCAAATCAAACAATCATCCCATATTTTATCTAGAATATTGACCATGCTGTCTGGGCCTGCACATGTTGGAGTTCAAGTGTGTATACTATACTTGAACATTAGGGTTGCCAACCTCCAGGTAACTAGCAGGAGATCTCCTGCTATTGCAACTGATCTCTAGCCGATAGAGATCAGTTCACTGGAGAAAATGGCCGCTTTGGCAATTGGACTCTATGGCATCAAAGTCCCTCCCCAAAACTTACCCTCCTCAGGCTCCACTCCAAAAACCTCCTGCCAGTAGTGAAGAGAGATTTGGCAACCCTATTGAACATTGTACCCGTGCATGTATATCTGCTGGAATCAGAGGTGACTAATCACCTGTTAAAGCACAATATCCCAACACGCAGCCACTTATAACTCTTTTGTTATTTTTATGTTTTTTCTCATTCCTTAAAGTGCCTTAAATTCCAGTTCACAATATTAACATAACACAATTTACAACAGTAAAACATTAAAGATAGTATTAAAGACAAGGTTGATAAATTGTCCATAGTATCTCACACATCCAGTCCACAGAGGGAAGGTTACACCGACACTTTGCTTCTCAGTGTTGTATTGCAATGCGTCTTCTGTAAGTCAGCTGATGACAGCTGTCCTATAGGGTTCTTCTTTGCACGGCCGTTCCGCGGATCGTGCTAATGTCCACTGTGGTGGATAAGAACAGACCAATGCATTAATAGTTATAACAAGCAACCGGTTATGTCTTGTTTCGCTGGTTTTTGCTTCTTCAGATAAATACTATTTCATCCGATCACAGTTTCGTAATTCAAAGTTCCATTCTTTATAAGCCTTGGGATCTTCCAAAGATCCCATTCATCCCAATAGGGAAAAGGGGGGACCCCATAAGTCGGCCCCCCTGACCCAATCTTAACCAAACTTGGGGGTTCTTGCAAGAAGGGCCCCCTCAAGCTACGCTGAAAGTTTGGGACTTCTACCTTAAAAAATGCCCCCCCCCAAGCCACGGAAAGCTGCGAGTGTGCTGTAAATGGAATAAATATGCACATTAAGGGGGGACCCCTTCCAGGCCCCATAAGTCGGCCCCCCTGACACAATGTTAACAAAACTTGGGGGTTCTTTCAACAAGAGTCCTCCAAGCTACACTGAAAGTTTGGGGGCTCTACCCCCCAAAATACCCCCGCGTAGCCGCAAAAAGGCCCGAACGTGGTTTTTATGACTTTATTCGGCTTAATTTTCCCCCGAACTCAAATCTCGCGCCGAATTCCACAGATCCGAAGCGGGGGGAGTTCGGACTTTGGCATTTCCGGATCAAAACGGGCCGGATTTTGCCGAATCCGAATTTTAGCGATTTTTTTTCAACAGCCCTACTAGGCAGACTTTGTTTATGGGGTGGTTTGCCAGTGCCTTCCCCAGTCATCTTCCCTTTACCCCCAAATGTTACAGTGGTTAAAAAGCATCATCCCTTCCTTTTTAAGAATCAATTACTTTGAGCCAAGAGGAAAGTTGGGGTATAAATATTTTAATAAAAAATAATAAATATAAAACTAATTGAAATATGGAAATTTCTACAAGGGTGACATGGGATGGGTCTCAGCTCAACAAAGTTAATATAATAAAGCATCCTTTCTGTATGCCATTGACCTCTCTGAGAATTGCAACAAACATGCTATCTTATCATAGATCTTCCATAATTCCTACCTGACTTCCTGGTGTGTTCTGACAGAAAAGAAACTAGCTGCTGTTGTCCATGTATTATGGAATAGTGGTATACATTATTGGAGACAATGGATGGAAGGACATCAATCCAAGAAATGTAAATAAAACATGTACCTTTTCTTCTGTTATCTTCCAGCATCTCTTTTATTTCTTCTGCAATGAAAATGTGCCTGGAACACAGATACGTAAAAAGAAATCCTTTGAAAGTCATGGAAGCAGTATATGCAACCTTAAATATCCCAACTACCATTAATTCTTCTTGTTCGAGGTTTTATGTGTTGAAGGTTTGTGCGGCTTCCAAAGCAGAATATTGCTGCTTCTTGTGTAAGAAAAAATAATTGGGGGGAAACATTTCTAGAATCCCCCTTTTTATTTTTGATCAGGAAAAAATTATATATGGCATTTCATTTTGGAAGACAAGAACACCAGCAAGTGGGTAGAAATTATTGATTGTGTGATATTGATAAGATATGGAGAAAAAATGTGTTTATTGCACTTACAGACGATTCCTGAGGGGGAGGGCCGATCCGGTGGCTGGAGGAAGCGCAGCCGTGCCACCTCCAAAGGAGGATTCTGCCCCTTGCCCTGAGGCTGGCACTTTGCCCTTACCTGCGAGCCCCATGGAACTGCTCCTTACACAGGGCTACACTACCTAAAAAGGTGGTGTAACTCCAGGGCAAAGGAGGCGTTCCCAGGGTCAGGAAACCGCGTAAAGGCAACTCTGCCCCCGGATCGCCCCAGGAATGCCCCCAGGGCCGTGCTGCTGCAGCAGCTCAGGAAGGCCAGCATGAGCAGCCCAATGCTGGAGCCTGTGCCAGTTTTGCCAGTGCAAGTGGCATGGCCACTGCCACAAGTGGCACGAGAGCTGGCGCCACCACTTGTGCCCCTTGTGATGGATAAGGGGGTAACCAGCAGCAAGAGCTGACAGACCAAGAGTGGGCGGAGCCAGAGAGCTGACACCCTGAGCTCAGAGAGACAGAAAGCATTCGAAGTTTGAGACCCAGCCTGACAGGAGGGCTGTGATAGGATTCGAAGTGTGGAACCAGCCTGAGAGGAGGCTGAGAAAGTAGTGGAAGCTTGAGACCAGCCAGGGAGGGCTGTGTGAGATTCAGAGCTTGGTAGCAAGACCATGCGGAAGCCAGACTAGACTCTGTGAACCTGAGGGGTTCTGTGAAAGCCAAAGCTATTGACACACGCAACCTGTGGGAGTGACAGGAGTGAGAACTGGGTTAGAGAGGGCCCATGCTCAAGTCACAAGGGGAATTAGTCTCTGAGGTAGAGCTATTCCAGTGGCAGGAAGGTGTGGAGGATTACAGCCACAAAGGTGGGGTAATCAGAGAGAGAGCTAGGCTGGGGACAGAGATGAGAGTCTGAAGCTGTCGGGCAGTTTTGAAAGCTGAATCTGAATAGTAGTTCTAAGGGACAGAACTTAAGCTGAAGCTGAATGACAGACTGAGAGTCTGAACGTCTGAACAGTAGTTCTGTGAGGCAGAACTAAGCTTGAGAACTGAAAGTAACTTGAGTAAAGGGAACCTCTAAGCTATTTCTCTGAAGTAATCTTGCTTGTATCAATCTAACTCTGAGTTTTCCATCCAAAATTTCTGCCTTTTCTTAAAAACCAATCTCTGTGAGTTCTCTTTAATAAACTTCCCTGTTTAAGTTGAAAAGCCTCTTGTCTCCTGTTTCTCACTGAGGTAAATACAGGTGTGGGACTGGAGGAGAAGAAAGAAATAATTCTCCTCACAAATATACTCAGGCCAACTCCTTTTCCCCTCAGCATATGTAGCTGGGCTGAGTGAGTGGGACACTGAAGTGGTTGGAAGGGGGGGATGCGTCATACCCCTCCTAGCAACTTTTGGCCCTGAAGCTCAGGAATGGGCTGTTGGAATGGCTGGGTTTAAAGTTGAACAGAGCACACACTCAAAATTTTGTTGGCCATCCATCATTTTATTATCATTATCCATAAAGTCTGTAACTTTTGAAAGAAAAATGGAACAAGTTCTTGCAACTATTTCACACTGACCTATTATGAAATTATTCTTATTTAAAAAATCTAGTACAATGTAATGCTGACCATTTCAAAACTGAGTGTACTGCCTGAAAGCAAACCCTGAGATGGTTGGTGGAGTCTTTCTGTTGCAAGTTCAGGATTGATCACATGTCTCATAAAAGAAAGGATGCATTATCGGCAGGATGCTCAAAAGAACGTATCGATTTGCTAGCATAATGCTTTAAACCCTTTAGCAAAAAACTTTAAAAGACCAAAGAGGAATTTTATGTCTTTTGAGTGAGATGAAGGAAAGAAGAATTCTTTTAAGGCAACTGAATGGTTTCATTATAGCTTCACTTCAAGAGATCTCCAGGGGCCCTGCAATAGTTCACCTGCTTCAGAATGAGATGACTGTAGCAGTTGTGCAGTTACAGCCTGACACATAGATAACCGGTACTTGGGCTTGATTTTCCAAGAAATTGCATAAGGACATCTTTTAAAAAACTTTGTGCTCCTGAATGTACAGATCCAATAACTACACCCCTTCTCTAAGTGCCATGTCACAAGCGCTTGTGAATGTTTTGATGATTCCATAATGCGTTGTGCCTGAAGAAATGCCCTCTGAACAGATGAGAAAGTGAGAAGTATTTTCAAGGATGATACTTTGTATATAAAACATGAACGAATATATACAACATTTGACTCACACATCACTCTAAATCTAAGGAAGCAATGTCCATGAGTTCCTAAGTTAGGCAACTTGTATGATTACACTGATGAATTGGTAACAATTTGAAATGAGTAATATTTCTAGGAGTTATTTGTCAGCTGGGCTGAAGAGCTACTGTTGGTCCATTCTCACAATTTACTACCTTGCTTGGCTGACATATATCTCAGGATTATCACAGGCAGGTTGTATAACATTTAACATCAGGTCCATTTTGACTCTGAATGCTGGGCCTGTACAGTTGACAGCATTAATCAGCCAGTGGCATTTATCATATTGGTGATGCTCAGAATATGTTGTACTACATTTTCCAGGCAGAAGTACTATTTGAGACACGATTCACATCTGACAGAGGAAACCTAGGCTCTCAAAAGCTCATACCCCCCACTCCCCCGCAAATCATGTTGATTTCTAAGGTGTGACTGGACTTGAATCTAGCTCTTCGACTGCAGACCAACACAGCTAACTTCTGAAACTGGAATCACATAAACATGCTCAGCTTTGGGAGTCAGGGATTCAAAATGGGCAAGACTGGTATACTGCAAAAGACTATCTATCCAGCTTGCCTCCATTCCAGCAGGATGGAGACAACCAAGGAAAATATATCTTAGGTTGTTAATACATTTTTTCTTGTGTGGAGTAGATGGTGGCTGAGGCAGGGTGACAGAGAAAGAAGGGTGTGAAATAACATGTGTAAAGCACTGTGTGTGTGTGTGTGTGTGTTCTGTCAAATCACAGCTTACTTATGGCGACCCATAGAGTTTTCATGGCAAGAGATGTTCGGAGGTGGTTTGCCATTGCCTGCTTGTGCCTGGGCTGAGGGAGTTCTGAGAGAACTGTGACTAGACCAAGGTCACCCAGCAGGTTTCATGTGAAGGCGTGGGGAACTGAACCCGGTTCTTCGGATTAGAGTCTGCTGCTCTTAACCACTACACAATGCTGGCTATACACTATAGAACAATATTGAGTAGGGGTGTGCACAAAGTTTTGACAGTATTTTTCAGATTTGGGTTTAATAATCTGAAAAAAGCTGAATCCCCATACAGATTTTTTCCCCTTTTTTTAAACAAATATATATAAAAATGGGTCTATTAAACCCTATGGGAGTACTTTGCAGTGCTCGGGGGACAGTGGTTTTTTTAGGTAGAGCCACCAAATTAGCAGCATAGCAGCAGGTGACTCTCCTTAGATGAATCCCCAAGTTTGGTGAAGATTGGGTTTGGGGTTCCAATTTTATTGGCCCCCAAAGAGGGTGCCCCCATCCATTCTCCATTGTTTCTGATGGAGAAAAAATGGGGCCACATAAAATTGGACCCACTGACCCAATCTTCACCAAACTTGTGGATTTTTGTAAGGAGAGCCATTAGCAGCTATGCTGCAAATTTGGTGCCTCTACCTCAACCACCCCCTCAGAGCCCCACAAAGATTTCACAACAGTTTCCTATCCTATCCTCTGACATAGCTCAATAGGGATATTTGCAAGGCTCTGGGGGAGTTTTTTCCCAAGCTACAGGCACCAAAATTTCAGCATAGCTGCTGGTGACTCTCCTTACACAACCCCCCAAGTTTGGTGAAGATTGGGTTAGGGGCCTGCCTTTTTTCTCCATTTGGGGGCCCATAAAATTGGACTCCCTGTTTACTTTTAGAATGTGTGAGCTGGGTGATCCAACCTCCTCTCCAGTGTCTAAACAAAGCAGGATTGGAGACCACTTTGCTCCTGCTAATAACCTCACATATAATGTGCCTACTTAAAACCATTGTGCAGTCTTATCCAACTCCAGTGAGGCTCTTCAGCTAAATGGGTTTGTGTGGATCAGAGACTCAAACCCCCTTGTACGGGTGGATAAGGACAATGTTGAAAGCTCTAGCCATACCTTGCTCGCTTTATTGACTGCCAAAACAGTGGAATGCAAAGAAGTAAGACTGGCCTGCTCTTGGAGGAGCCTCTTCCTTATGTTTTTACCTGAGCTGCTGGTGTGAGCATGCTTCCTGAATGGGAAGAGGCAGCCTCTCCAAACAGCAACTCATACAAATTCATGAAGGACAGCTTCCTCATATGGCAGGCAGTATGCTGAGTCTTTGCACTGGGAGTGACTTCATGCTTCCCCAGCAAATGGAAAAAGGTAAGACCAAACAAGGACACAAAAGGGGCAATCTTCTTAGCTGATGAGTATTTTGAACTTAAGGGAACCTTTAAATGTTTTCTCTTTTTTTGGGGTGTGTGTGTAGGAGAACATGAGAACGTTATCCCAGCACACATTCTGGGTGTGACAGTTCTATACATTAAAAGAGTAAACTCTTCTGAATTGCAAGGGTGGGCAAAAATACCCTAAGCTTTTTCTTTCCTGATGACTATAATAAATGCTACAGCAGATTACCTAAATTCATCTTGTGTCACAGAGATTTAAAAAAAGGAACTCAGAATGACACAATAGTGTTTGTGAGAGAGACATTTATTACAGGGCATTGTTCTGAGTGTCTGAATGTTTGTTCTTTGTAAGCAGGGGAGGAAGCTCTTATATTCAGAAATACATTCTAGAAAATAAATTGGTGCAGTGTAATGGCCAGTGTAATGGCTTTTACTCTGATCACAACAGAGACACTGCATCGTATATACAGGAAGAATTTAATGCAAAATCCATTTCTGCAAGTGTAATTCACCTTTAAAAATACTTTGCTCCTCTAAAGGTTTATCCTTGGTTTATAACAAGAACAAAGAAATCTTTGTTTGATTTATTTTCCCTACAAATGCTCAGGTTTGAATTCCCTCTTTAAAATAAATCAAGCTCCATATGGAAACTTTCACTCTGACCCATTGATTAAAAAAAAGAAAGGCAGAGCAACTGAAGAATGTGGTAACAACTGTGAAAGCCTTAATCAGCACGATCCATATAGCAACACCGATTTTAGCCTTTGAAGCAATAGTATTGAAATAATGTTATTGTAATGTCCTTGTATTGCAGAAGTTCAACATCATTTCTCCAAGGGGAGATCTGAAACATTTATGTAACCACACTCATGACCAAAGGCCAGTTCACACACAAATACGCAGCCATCAGGTTATGTGCGTTCCACCTCCATGTATCTAATTCGTGGCTCAGTGCGAAAGGCCCCCATCACCATCTTCCCACCCCATGGCATTCAAATACTTGTAATTATTGTACTATCAGAGAGCCAGTGTGGCGTAGTGGTTAAGAGTGGGGACTCTAATCTGGAGAACTGGGTTTGATTTCCCACTCCTCCACATGCAGCCTGTTGGGTGACCTTGGGCTAGTCACACTTCCCTCTGAACTCTCTCAGCCCCACCTACCTCACAAGGTGTCTGTTGTGGGGAGAAGAAGGGAAGGAGACTGTAAGCCGATTTGATTTTCTTTAAAAAAGGTAGAGAAAGTGGGCATATAAAAACTAACTCTTCTTCTTTTAAGATACTGAAGGAAGTGTCTACTCTGTTGAACCATTCTTTGATCTTCTTCTAGACACCCTAGACCAGGAGTGTCGAACTCTATTGTTATGAGGGCCGTATACGACATAAATGTCACTTGGTCGGGCTGGGCTATGCCTCGCCAGCCCAGATCGAGTAGGGGGGTGGTTGGCTGCCTCAGCTGTCTCATGGGCCAGATAAGAGCTATCAAGGGGTCAGATCTGACCCCCAGGCATTATGTTTGATGCCCCTGCCCTAGACTGATGCAGAATAAACTTCTGTAACCACTTTAGATGAACAGGAGTGATGTTGGCATGGAGATCCAAGACTTTCCTAGATTTGGTATAAACTTGTCTTATCACAAAGCACATTGCCAGGGGACTAACTAAAATTAGAAGTACAACTAACATACCTGAACATTCAATAGATCTGAAGAAGAATTTTTAAAATGTCTGTTAGAGTGGATCAATTCTTGGTTTCTTTTTCTACATTATGTCTGGAGGGGAGCCATAATAAATCCTTATGATATGAACAGATTCTTTCTGTCTTAGAGATTGCTATGAAAAGAAAAGGAGAATGTGTGGAAGGCAAGGCAAGTTGACCTTTTTTCATAAGAAAATAGACTAATAATAACACCCATTAAAATGTATTATCCATGGAACTTCCGGCAAGATGACTGATCTGATCGCAACTTCTCTCAAGAGCTCTTGAGAGAACCAGAAGGCGCTTTGGATACGAGTCACTTTCAGTGACTCGACCACGTTCCTAAAAGGTGGAATGTGGAGCAGGCAATTCTTGCTGCTGACCAGTGCGGTTTGACTCCCAAACTCTCCCCAGGGAACGAAACCCGGGGGGGGGGTTGGATGCTGTCCCGCTCGGCTGAGGGAGGACCATCGCTGTGAGAGCCTCTAATGGATCGGGACCAGATCTCCTCTACCTAATACCAGCTACTGAAATATTTTAATCATCAGAAACCCCAACATCCGAGACCTGTAAGTGCCAAGAACTTCTTTTGTTTGCTTTTTTTTTTAAAAAAAAGAGAGACGGAGGAGTTTCTTTAAACTAGCTGTACCCCCGCACCCCCCCTTCCCAAGACCATGAGATAACTTGAAAATAAATAAGAAAAATCACCAACCCGACTGAGGATTATAAATCTTTCCTGCGGGTAGACTTAACAACTAAGGATTTGAGTGACATTGCACACAGCAACTGAAGACTCCGAGTCAGAAGGGGGAGGGAAGAAGTTTTATTTCCGATTTGAAATACTTTCGCTTTTGAGCCTTCCTGCCACATTTCATTGTGAGAGTGAGGAGACTCAGTGAGAAATACCGGATGTCCCTACAGACCTAACTAGAAGACTCTTTAAACTCGATGGTGGGTGTTACATCAATACTGCCCATCTATGCAACTAATTCTACAGGGAACCATGGATTATAAAAGAGTGGAGGAACTTTTGATGCAGCAAACTGAAACACTTAACAAGCAAATTCAACATCAAACACAGCATATGACTCAACTACTCGACCAGAAACTTGACAATCTTATGAATGAGATTAAGTCAATTAAAGAACAAGTGAAGGTATTAAAAATAGACATGAATAAGATGGAACTTACTATAACAAAAGTGGAGGAGGAACAAAAGGAAATTTACAAGGAAACAAAAAATAATGAGAAACAAATTGAAAATCTACAAATACAAGGAGAGATTTTGAAGGACCAGATGGCACTTTTGGATATGAAATAGAGAGAATCAAATCTACGAATACGCAATCTCGTGGAAAAATATGGGGATACCAGAGAGACTATGATAAAGTCACTTGCTGACATTTTCCATTTAAATGATCAAAAATTGAACTATGCAATAGATAAAATATACAGAGTTCCCCTGTCACCAAAAATACAGAAATCAACACCCAGGGAGATTGTGATTGTCTTTTTTGATCTCAAAATGAGGAATACAATCATGCAAATCCAATATGATAGTCCTCTTTCGGTAGATGGATTACCAGTCCATTAATAATGCTAAAGGATATACCTTGCCACTTGGTTGCAAAGAGAAATGCTTACAAAGACTTCACAACGATACTGAGGAAAAATGGAATAAAGTATTCCTGGTTAATACCACAAGGACTTACGTTCATTTATAAACAGAGCAGATGTGCCGTCAATTCACCAGTTGAGGCTGAAAGATTTTTATTAAGTCACAAAGAACTGACAGATCCAATTCAAGGCAAAGACCAAGAAAAAATGCAACAGGATGAAGACTCAACTGGGCAAGATGTAACAACTGGACACCATCGACTTCAAAGGACTATACCGAGAAAGCAAGGAAAGAACAGTAGAAACCCTCGACAGAAGAAGTCTTTTAAAAAGAAGGGATGAAGGGTTGGAGGATATTAAAATAATGGGAATAAGGGGAGGTGTAGGGAAATAATTAAAAAAAATTAAATTTACATGATAATGTTAAGTAGTTCTATCCTAGTTTTATGGAGCCTACCGGTGCTGGCTGGAGGTACAGAACAGGGAGTCTTTGTAGGATGAAGACTAGCCCAAGCAGACACACTAGAAAAGGGGTGGCTGGGAAGGGGAGTGTCAAGGAAGTAATGTATTAAGCACCTAGCAACTCGCTGATGATCTTTGACCAGCTTAGTTGACTAAATGTGTGGATTCTGATTTGGCAAGATATGAACTTCTGGCATTCTGAACTACGGACTGGATTTTTCTGACTTTCTTCTCCAAGCCCCAACAGTGTTGCCTCTTCAGCGCTCCAGGGATGCTATAACCGGACACTGGGAGTAGGCAGCCAGCCAGCCAGCCCACACTACCTAGGGAAACCATGGCCTAGTTTTGTGGTGACAGCCATTGGGCAAGACCCACTTACATGATAGGGAGCCTTCGAAAACTTGTGTGTGGGGGCACCTCACTTTTGTCTTATCCCCCTCCCCACGGTCTTTCCATTTTTTCTCCTCCTGGCAACCTCCATATCCTCTCCCCTTGGCCTGCCTCATTCTTTCCTTCTCAGCCATTCACCAACTTACTTTTTATGTACCTCACATCTTCAGCTATGCTTATTATTTATTTACTTCATTTATACCTCACCTTTCTCCATTTAGAATAATTTGCTGGGATGAAAGTGATTGTGGTTTAGACAAGGATTAAGTTACTATAATTGGGCTTGTCTTATTTCTAGGTCATCCTTAATAAATGTGTCTCTTTTGCAATGTAAATGTGTAAAGTGCATGTGAAAAGAAAGAAATATGCTACACTGCTTTTAACAGTTATAAAGAAGAGGTCATCTCTGCTTAATTAATTAATTTTTTTTCATTAGTATCAGGTGACAGGAAAAACTTTTTAGAAGGGTTGAATTTTTGAAAGAAATTTAAAAGTTGAAGTGAATCAGATTAATCACCACCCTCGTACTTCATTTGCAGAAGCACTGAAGCAGTGTGTAAAGCTTCTACTAATCTGTTTTCAGCCACAGAGTCTTCAATTCTCCCCCAAATTAAATATACTCAGTGGCAATGCAGAACGAAGGGAACTGCAACCAGTTTTTAAAGCAGATGACTCAAATGACAGAAAACGATGTCCAGGGAAACTATAATATTATTTTTTTTCTGTTTTGGATATCTTTTTTGGATTTCATTTTGATGGCACTTCATTTTATAATACTCTGTCGAAGCTGCAGTGCTGATGAAGGTTTGAATTTTCAGGACTTGCATTAGCTACGGCCATTATAAATAGCAGCGCTCACAAAATGCCTGGTCCCGAAATGAACTGAGCCAAATTAGATTCAGACCTAGGCTGGATCCAAAGCACTTTGGAGTTAGTGAGAGCTTTTCCATTGACCTTCGTTAAACCTAGTGCAGCTTCAGTAGTTTTAATGGGGTTGGAGCTGCTGCTGAATAACTGCGATCTCATTCATATGGATTAGTGCAATTCTCTTGCTAAAAGTTCTGTAGCACAACAGAGAGGTAGTGAAAGGTAATGAAGACCTCCTAATGGGCTTGTTCTTATATTACTGTGGGGATTGTGCGGTAGCAGAGAGACAAGAGACTGCAATCACTCCAGTGTGACTTTGGTAGTTTATTTCATCTGCCTTTTTGAGAGAGAAACTTAGAGCGTCTAAAAATTAACATTACAATATTAATTTAGAGCATCGTTATCACCCTTACTGTTGTTTCTTCTGTTCTTACTATGGTCAGAAAATGGTCATGCAAGCCAGAAGTGACCTTGTGGTGATCCTCCACTGCGTTGGGGAAGGGAGGTCTCTGTTTTGCCATTCTCCAATTTCTTCAGTCAGGACCAAACATTGTTGATGCCACTGAATTTTGAGTAGGGTTTGTAATGCAAGTGTAAGCCATGTCATTTCCCCTTTGAGATGGCTCCAGTCAGTTTCCACTTCTCTGCCTAGCTAGAGCCCCTCCATCACCCTGGTTTGCCTCCTGCTGGTTGTCAGCCAAGGGCTGGCAACCCCAGGGAGCTTCTGGGGATGGAGCGGAGAATTGCATAGTGTCACATGATGCCATGACATTACTTCTGGTCACATAACCAGAAGTGGCATTAAGTGTTGCCAGGGACACTCTAACAATCCCCACAAGCTCTGTTATTTTACAATAGAATGAATGCAATAATGACAGAACCTAGAAGTTTAAACATGAAGGTAGCCTCACAGAACACGAGTGGTGGAATTAAAAGATATTGTTTAGTGGGCCAGACTCATTCAATAAGGTTTGAAGAATTTAGAAATTACATCTTACTAGGTTTGCTAGCTATACTCAGCTTTTCTACAAACAAGTTTGGCACTATGGTGACTTTTCTGAGATGCTGTAATCAGTTAATCAGCAACTTCTTTCAGAGTATCTAGTTCTCTTTTGTGCTGCTGTACTGTTATCCCTTGGCCTACTGGAGATAAATTTCAAGGTAGTAATTTGGACTTTGGTATAACAGTTTGCAAGATTTGAGCAAGGCTGTCAAAGATAGGACATTTTGGAGGACATTGATTCATAGGGTCGTCATGAGTCGGAAGCGACTTGATGGCACTTAACACAACACACATAACACCGTATGATGATAAATTTTATAGCCTATAAATCCTGTTGCCAGTACTGAATGCTCCAGAAAATCCATCCATCTTTTGAAAGTGTGGAGAGTTTTGAAGAATCAAATTGCATTTATTCCTCACATTCTTTGTCTACCTTGGCTTGAAGAAGATCTTCAAGATCTAGCTAGGAGGTGTTGTCTACAGATCGCTCTCAACCTAGATAGCAGCATGAACTGGTTCTAACCTGAGGCCTTGATGACTGCTCCTTTGGATCAGTAAAATAGCAATATAACTCAGCTGCTATCTTCAAGCATTTAATATGCTTCCCTTCTAAATAAGTCTGGTTGTTTGCATTATGGAGCTTCTTTTTTAGTAACTAATGTTTTATACAATGTTGTAGCTTCTACTTCTCCTCCCTCCTCCCCACAAATAAGGCTACATTAAAGAGGTCAAGGAAAAGCCAGCTGTTATCGACCGTTTCTTTCTTATGAATGTTTGAGTCATAGTAATTAATTTGGGTAGGCTAAGTTCTAAATGTTTTGCTTTTAATTATCTTAGAGACAGCATTCGTTATGGAAATTAGCTATAATTATTTCAGCTACCTCCATCCCATCAGGTTTCAAGATTACATTAAAAGTTTCATACCTCAGAGAGATGGGCATCTTTTCAAATTCTGAATTATACATGTTCCACTAAATGTCACAAATGGTTTCATTGCAATATTAATGAAATTCAGCTGGGAAGCCATTAGAGTTGTATTTCACACCTGTACAGAACGTCACTTACAATCAGGACTATTTCATCTGAGTTTTCTTAATGCCCCTCTGAATTCTGCATATCCAAAGAAATCACTGGGATTTAACATTTATACGGTCAAAGCTTGTCCTGAATCTTAGAAATGTTCTAGATAAGCCAGCATGGTTGTTGTGGTTAGATCTGAGAAAATAAATTCACCACTTTTCAAATACAATAGACATGCAAAATAACAATATATATTGTGATGTTTGCCCTACTTCTTTGAGTGGGCTAACATTTATCTGGGTTGGCATCTTGGAAGGTGGCATTGACATCTTATAGTCTGTCTGTAGAATACTATAGATATAGGACACAGGTGGAAGTGCAGAGGAACACCTACAGAGCAACAGATCCACTAGCCCATATCAGATTTGAGAGACAGACACAGAGAGAGAGATCCTGTAACCACTAGGTCTGCAGTCTCCCACCTTGTGCCGTCTTCTTCCACAGACTCACACCAAACTGCCACCTCCCAGCTGAGGAACTGACATCATTGATCAGCGAGGTGGGGCAGTTGCCAGAGCCCAAGGGCTGCCGAGGGCCCCACTGCCCCATCTCTGCCCCTTGGGGGGCAAAACTGTCCACTTGCTGCCAAGCTGGCTTAACTTGCAAGCTCCTCCAGCTCCAAGCTGCCTGCTTTGGTCTTTGAAGGGAGAAAAAGAGAAGGCTGATTGTGTAGGGCAGCTGCTGGAGCAATGGTGGAGGATAAGTCTCTGCACTAGGGTTGCCAGTTCTGACTTGGGGAATTCCTGGGGATCTAAATAGCATCTTAAAGATTAACAACATTTTTCCAGCATAAGCTTTTTTGAGTCAAAGCTGACTTTATTGGATTCATGAAGTGTTGATCAACAGTAGCAGTTATAGTAATATTTACAACAGAAAAGGGGTAGAGGAAGTATGGACATGTTACAAGGACCGACATGTTCTTCTTCCCACTCCATCCTACTTTCTATCGCATGTAACTTTAAGTATAGCTGCTATAGTCACACTTTATGCATCTGCTGAAGTGAGTTCTGATGTGAGAAGCTTATGCTGGAATAGATTCCGTTAGACTCTAAGATGCCACTGGACTCCTGCTTTATTTTTCTGCAACAGACAAACACAGCAACCCCTCTGTAAGGAACTGTGCCAACGAGGTTTATGCCCAGATACAGAATGTTGCTGCATTGATTATACCAAATATTTTGTGCTTGGGGTATGAGACCCAGAGGCACCTTGCTTTTGATGCAAACCAAGTATTTTCAGGCACATTCAGTCTTGGACCAAATTGTCTACTCCAAGGGCTTCAGTATGCCAACTGGGTGTCATTTGTAACTTTCTTGATTGGCAAGGCCTGACAACCTTAGGAAGTGCAAAGAGTACTTTCACATCAGAATCTGGCTTTTGCTTAAATTACTTTGTTTAAAAATTATAACCCGCCTTTTGCACTGAAAGCCAAGCACTGACACCGTGGCTGCATCCACAGGCTGATGATTGTGTTACTTTCATGCAATCAAAAAGGAGAAATTTCGCATGATTTGTCTTTACCAGAGTAAGCAAATTGAAATGGGAAAGGGTGTGGTTAAAGAAGAGAGGGTAGAGCCAAAGGGGGCACAGCCCAATGGAAGGGGTGTGGTTAGAGGAGAAAGGAGCTGTTCCAAAGGGGAACTGGGGTCCAGTTATACTCTTGTCTCCCAGGACCCACAAAAACCTGGAACTAACCCTGAGAACCACTCACACATTCTGACCAAACCATAAGCTCCCTACAGTGTGTATCAATGTGTTAAATGTCAGTCATTTAAATATGTTACTATGAATTTTTCTCCCAGCCTTCCTCTGAAGGGGCATGCTTAGGGGCATACATAATTTCTTTCCTCCCCTTCCCCCAAGGTTATTTTTACATTTTTACAACCCTGTGTGAGGCTGATAGAGAACTGACCACCCTATGTTATCTTTTGGGCTTCCTAGCTTAATGGGTATTTGAACCTGGGTATCTCTAGTGTGATGCTTAAACTATTACTCCACACTGTCTCCAGAAGAGAACTCCAGAGCTTGTAGTACAGATTTGTTTTTTTAAGCACATACAGCATGTTAAGATGTTAACTTCTTGGAAATCCAAACATGACCAACATTTGAATTGTCTCTTAATTATCAAGGGTAGGACAAACAAACTACCTGATACTTTTCACTGTCATGTTGGTACAGTCGGTTTTTCAGAATATGTGGAACTTTTTGGATAAGATCATAGTGGATATTGATTCGTTACTTTGGTGGTACACTTCCTCTTGAGAACCACCTTGGTTTAATTTACTACATTTTTTTATCATACTGCAGCATTTACTGGACCAATTTACTAAAAGAAGCACTCCACATTTGTTGCTGTTAGTTCCTGGCTTTTATATATATATATTTCTCCTCTTGGATGGTGCTCTAAGCTTGTTATGTATAATTTTTATGTGGCAGCAAATCAGACTTCAAGGGCAATTCCTGGCTTACTTATCTTTTGTTGCCATTTTATATTTTATGCCGATATCATCAATTTACTTTATACTTGCCAGCATGCCCACCACTTACTACTGTTAATGAATATGCTACTGGATCTTTGAGTAGAAGTTGGCAAAAATCTGTATTAATGTTTAAGAGGATGTATAAACATTGTAAATTCTAATGCATGAAAAATGTCAGTATTCTCATTTTCACTTTTATGCTTGATCTCTTCATCTAGAAGGCCTCCCCATTTTTGCTTGTAAAGCTGCTTTGATAAAAGGCAGAGGTATTCAGCAGGAAAACAAAGAGTAACAACTTCTTTTAGACGAATTCATAATGCTTTCTATACACATGGATTTTTTCCAGTCTTGGTTAAAAGTGGTTGTTTTAAAGACTAGTCATTTGCAGTTATTGACAGCAAGTCCTGTTAGACAGGTAAGCCAAGAGTACATGAGGCACTTCCTGATACTTTGGTTCATTCTCATGTTACCATGTACTTTCAATGAATTTTAAATTCCACTCTCTTTTGCAGATCAATAGGGTTGCCAGGTTCCTCTTCGCCACCAGTGGGAGGTTTTTGGGGTGAAGCCTGAGCAGGGCAGCATTTGGGAAGGAGAGGGACTTCAATCCCATAGAGTCCAATTGCCAAAGCAGCCATTTTCTCCCTGTGAACTGATCTCTATCGGCTGGAGATCAATTGTAATAGCAGGAGAACTCCAGCTAGTACCTGGAGGTTGGCAACCTTACAGATAAAAAATAACTGCATAATTGTTTATATGGTCACTTATCCTAAAATGAAAGGCTGTCTTGTTTACTTTCCACTTTGTTAAGCCCTTGATTAATCAAAGTGATTTATTTTACCTAAATAATAAAGAATATAATTAAAAGCTCTTAGGCCTAGTTTGTTCAGATATTTTTTGGCCCCAAATAATTGCCTGTAAGAGGCTGGAATATAAGGGGACTCCAGTGGACTTGTGACAATGATAAGATGATATGGCAGTTGTAGGAATACTGGCCTCAATGTGAGGATTAGACACTAGTGCAGTAACAGATTTTTGTTGTTAAAACTCCACCACAGCCCCATTTCCCAGATCTAAGTAAGGTCATATCACTTAGGGACAGAGATTGTATAAAGGGGCTTTGCCTAAGCATTGGCTAATCTGGTCATGGAGCTTTGTTGAGAATGGTCAGGCAAGTTGAGGGCTTATTTATTTAGGATATTTCTATGCTGCCTCTTCAGAGTCCTGCATGAGGCAAATTACAATTACCACAACGTTTACATAGCTTCCTTACTTGCAAGTCCCAGAGCGCTCCTTGAGTTGTGTCCTGAGGGCTCCCCCAGGACGTACAGCAGGGCTCCCCACATTTTTCAGCCTGTGGGTACCTTTGAAATTCTGGCGGAGCATGGTGGGCACAGCCACAAAATGGCACAGCAGCCTAGCTTCAGTCACACAGTGAAGGTCCTTGTACTGTAATAGTAGCTGCTGCCAATGCAACATGCCACAAGGTGGGAGGGCACAACAGAGAATGCATGTGTATGGGCAATTGTTGATCTTGCCTATTTGCAAAGTGGCACCTTCAGAAGGCCCTGCTCAGATAAGTGAAGTTGCCATGGTGAAGCATAAGGGAGAGGTGGTCCTGCAGGTGTGATAGTCCAAGGCTATGAAGGGCTTCGTATATGACAGCCAGTACTTTGAATTGCACCTGGTATCTGATGGGAAGCCAATGTGTGACTGCAGAATAGGTGTAATATGCATGAGCCCCATAGCTCCTGATAATAACAGAACTGCCAAGTCAAGAATTGTGTAATTCCAACACCCTATGTGTCTGCCTTGAGAGAAGTCCAAATATATTCAACGAAAAAGCTGAATTGGCAATGCTTATGAGCTCTAATTAAGACTCTTTCTCCATCATCATACAGGCTATTAAAGAGACATAAAGTGTAACCCCAGCTAACTGTTCACTGGAATGCTTCTTCATAAATGAATAATTTATTTTAAATTTGGAACTCATCTGAGGCATATTTAAGGTCCTCCCACCCATCTCTGACTCATCTCTTCATCCATTTTTAACAAAGCAGGCACTACATAATGTAGCAGGACCTTTAAAGAAATAAATTGATATGAATGCTGAAACAGCTGTAGAGAAGAGATGTGATGGAATAGGATGGTGTTTATAAAATGAACGATAATTAGTCTTGGACAGCGTATGAAAACTTCTACCTTTACAATGGCAGGACAGGTACACACACAATTCATTTATGACTATGGTTAGAGAAAGAAGCAGAGAAAGGATAAAATTCCATGACATAATTTTCTCAGTTCCTATGACATTTATCAATTTATATTTCAGATACGAGAATAGTCATCCAAGTTTGATTTCCAATATGGATATTGTTGTTCAACTGATGAGGAAAAGTACCCCAAACTTTTTCCATGTTCAGTTCTTCTGTCTACTTGTTGGAGGAAAAAATGACAACTGATTGAACAAAATCTTGTGCAAGGTAGAAGGAAGGAAAAAATGATGAATTCATATTGGAACATGCAATGGAATGCATGTTCAAATGCAGATGTTTGTCAGTAGCACATAACAGTGAGATGCACATTTGTATAACAATCTACATGCATGTGTCAGCTGTTACTGTACTTGCCAGCCGTTTGTTTAACTGGTTATTCAGACTGTACAACCATCCCACACGCTGAACAATTGTTCAGAAATGTAAGGATATCCATGACTTTCTAGGAGCTTTCTCTACTGTCTGAGAACATGGGACAGCAAAGTCATACACTCAATGGAAATTAAGATACAAGTTTAATGTGTGTGTTAAGTGCGGTCAAGCCACTGCTCCTTATGAATTAATGAGCCGCAAAACATCCTATATTAACAGCATTGCTGAGGTCTTGCAAACTGAGAGCTGTGGCTTCCTTGATTCAGTCAATCCATCTCATGTTGAGTCTTCCTCTTCCCCTGCTGCCTTCCACTTTCCCTAGCATTATTGACATTTTCCAATGACTCGTGTTTTCTCAAAATGGAACAAATTAATACCCTCTACTATATACAGTTTTGTTTATTCCGTATTGTTGAAATGCTGTAAGAAAATGTCATGCGAATCTATGTGTCTTGCTAGCACGCATGCACCCTTTCAATCCCCTCTGAACAACTACAAGAAATTTATTTCCATATGTCTACAGTCAAGATGCTGAGTTCCTTGTATAGCCAGCATGGTGTAGTGGTTAAGAGCGGTGGTTTGGAGTCTGGACTCTAATCTGGAGAACCGGGTTTGATTCCCCACTCCTCATCATGAGCGGCAGACGTTAATCTGGTGAACCGGTTTGGTTTCCCCACTCCTACACATGAAGCCAGCTAGGTGACCTTGGGCTAGTCACA
The DNA here is from genome assembly GCF_029931775.1 of Euleptes europaea. Classification (NCBI taxonomy): domain Eukaryota; kingdom Metazoa; phylum Chordata; class Lepidosauria; order Squamata; family Sphaerodactylidae; genus Euleptes; species Euleptes europaea. Next base: position 80,426,226 of record NC_079314.1, on the reverse strand, counting down.
GTTCTCTCAGAACTCTCTCAGCCCCACCTACCTCACAGGGTGTCTGTTGTGGGGAGAGGAAGGAAAGGTGATTGCAAGCCAGTTTGATTCTGCCTTAAGTGGTAGAGAAAGTTGGCATATAACAACCAACTCTTCTTCTTCTTCTATATTATTTTTCAGTGAATTCCTTATCGGTTTTCTGATCTTCTTGGTTTAGAACAGGGATGCCATGCATACCCCTGCTCCCACAGCCGAAAAATTGCATAGTTGTTATGGCATTAATATTTGAATAGATTGCAGGCTTGCAAAGATTATTGATGGCTCTGTGGTGTGTATGTGTGAGGGGAACGGTATAATTGAACAAGCTGTGCAATTAAGTCAATTGTGCAGGCAATGTGAGTGGTGATTCAGATCTGCATTAATTTATGTTGCTGTCTCTGCTTTAGAATGTGACGAATGATTCTCCGTTAGGCCAATTGTGCATGCAGTGTGCAATGATACAGTTCCGTATTGCTGGCTTTGCTTCGGAATGGGGTACTAGATGCACTGTTGCAGATAATGAGTACGAGATGTGTCACAGTGTTTCAGATACGTTTGTAAAAATCGTATCTGCTTTTTGGGATGTGATGTCAGCAGAATTTCCAACATGCAATAAATAAATAAATGTGTGCTTTGCCACTCCTTGCAGTAAAAAGGTTCCCTGTTAACTGGCAAGGCCTGGGGCTCAGTGATAGATCACGGGGAAACCATTCCCGGTTCAGTCTGTGGTATCTCCAGCTAAAGGCTCAAAACAAATGAGATGCTGCTGTATCTTCAACAGGATCTTGATCTACTTTTCAAGCTAAATTTCAGCTGTATGGCATTCTGCTTTAGACTGGAGCAGGCAAATTCTGGGCAGTCCTCATAGCAACAGCTGCCCTAAGAAGGACACTTAATTTAACGGTGCTTTTACACATACTGAATAATGCACTTTCAATTCATTTTCAGTGCACTTTAACGATCGTTTGCAAGTTGATTTTGCCACATCACACAGCAAAGTCCAGCTACAAAGTGGATTGAAAGTGGATTGAAAGTGCATTATTTGGCAGGTGTGATAGCACCCTTAGAGACCCAGCTCATCACAGCCAGATACTCGAGAAAATCCATCAGCAGCTGCCGCAAGAGATGGAGAAAGAAGACACCATCCCAGTTATCCAGACTTGGTGTGATGTCAACATTCAGGGAAATAGAAGAATTTATGAACATATCAGGGTTCACACACAACTGTGGAGTTAGAGCTGCTGGTTGGCTATATGGTTGTTAGGCTAATAGTTTACTGATGGTTCATTGATGGTGGCTAATGGCTTGGAAATAGTTTCTTGATAGACAGCCACGTATAAAGGATTATTTGCAATCACATTTTAACCATTTGGAGTTTGACAGTGTACACTGTTGCATTCAAAGTACCATGGATTTTTAAACTTGAGAATCAGGAGGGAGCTAGGGTTGCCAGGTCCCCCCCTCTCCTCTGATGGAAGGCTTTTGGGGCAGAGCTGAAGGGATCGCGTGCGCGGCTGCACCGACGCACATGTGTATCACTTCCGGTTTACGCCCAGAAGCACTGCACCGCGAGGGGCATTATACCACTGAGTGGTATAAGGCCCCTCATGATGTGGCACTTCCGGGTTTAAACCGGGAGTGATGTGGACTTCCGGTGGTGCTGCTGGGGAGAGCACTCCATTTCCCCAGGCTGTCCTGGGAGAAATCCAAGTTTGCGTTATTTCTGGGGTACATAGATACCCCAATCCGACCCTTGCAAGTGGGTTGGAAAGCAAGAACTCCCTGCAGCCCGCAAACGCGGTTTGACCTCCTAGGTACTCTGAGGGGGCTTTTTAAGCCCCTCGGAGTCCTGGACGCCGGTCCTGCGAGGGCACTAGGGAAGGACATCGCCAAAACGCAACTTAGGCATCAAGCTCCACCCTCCACCATCTTAATACCAACATAAGGACTACATAAAGAAAAGAACCTCACCTCTTGACACCCAAGTGAGTACAAAAGAACTCTTCGTCTACTTACTGGAAACTTGAACAGACGGGGGGCTGATAAGAATATTTCTGGGACCCCCATTCCTCCTTAATCCGAACTGAAAAAGTTTGATCTGAGTTAGCCATCGGGATTAGCGACAGGAGCCTTATCAATCCGATCAGCCTAAACCATAATAAAGAGTCGGAAGGATACCTTTTGATTGACAAGAACTATCACCAATGGGTCCAAGGGAAGGGGAGGGTGATTTTTCTTCCTGATTTTCCGGCGAAGAATATCCTGCCACGTTTGCAGTAAGGGAGCGCCTGGAACGGAAGACCCTCTATAACAACCTATCTATCATCGGAACTAAAATAACAGGAAGTAGTTGTAGGACCGATTACGCGTCGCACTCGAGTTACTTGGAAATCATTCCTGAAGGAACAACCATCGAGAAGAGGCGGTAGAAGGTCCACGGCACTAGCAACTTCCTGTATACTTCCTGATCAGCCCGACCTAGAGCGACCGAAAAAAACTCACTGGTATTCAAAACTTTAAAACGCAATTCTAGAGCCAATTTCGACTCTTTTCAACCCGAAAAAATTATAAGGCTGATGTTTGAATTATTATCTTTTAATTAGAACTTTAAAGGCCCTGTCTGTGGACATGTATTTTACCAGCTTCTTTTGGCTTAATACATAGCCCTGCTCCTATGAAATCAAAGGGAATTTTACAGAATTCAAACATGGAAAAAAAAATACAGGACATGCTTGCTAAACATTCTGAGGCGACAATTAAACAATTAAAACAGATTTCAACACAGATGGCTCAACTGATTTCAATGATGACGACTCTTGACCAATCATCACAGGTAGGCAATCAGAAGTTGGATCTGGTTATAGAAGACATAAAAGTCTTGAAAATTCAAACGATGACCACAAATACAGACATACAAGCAATGGATTCTTCTGCCCAAAAAGTCATGGAAGAATACAAGGATACAAAGAAGAAGACAGAAGTTCAAGAAAGCAACCAGCCGGCGATAAAGAGATCAGACATACAAGAAATAGACTTTTCATTTAAAAAAGTCATGGAACGACGTGTGGATATAAGGAAGAAGAGAGCAGGTCAAGGAATACAGATTGAAGCCACGATGGAGATGAAGCCCAGAAAGAGTTATTTTTGGATACGTATCCTGTCTGAGGAAATGAGAGAGAACAAAGAAATCCTGTTCCCATACCTGACTGGCCTATTTCAGTTACAGAAGGAACTATTAGACCATGGTTAAAGGATTGATTTAAATATGATTGCTGGATCCAAAGGCTTTGATAGTGTGGACGGGTGGCATGGCTATTAATGATGTAGTGGAATTAAGATTAAGATATCATTTTGGGAATAAAGGGCTAGAAATTCTTGAGAAAAAAGACTGGATTGTTAAAATGTTTGAAGTGGCAGAAATGGCAAAACTCACAGCTATTCTAAATGAAGAAAATGACGTTCGGTTTCTGGGGGAATGGGGGGCGTGGATGCATTATTGTGAATATGAGTTAAAATTGGGAAGAATGGAAGAATATTTTCTAATCTGATCCAGAGGATTATTTTTGGTTTTTTTTATAATGAATAAGCATAATTATATTTACTAACAGATTATGGTTTTTTTTATACAGGATATTGATAGTTTATTAAGATTAGATTAACTACGATGAGATGAACTTTTTATTAAGAGGAAGATAGAGGTGAAGGGGAAGTCAAAATTTTCCATTTCTTTTTTTTCTTTTTTTTCTTTATTATATGTTATGGAACTATAACAACTTTAGGTTAGAATTGAAATTTTATATTGTCATAGATGTTGTTTAATGCAATGGAAAATTTTTAGTATAAAATCCAATAAAATCTATATAAAAAAATAAAATAAAAATAAACCGGGAGTGATGTGCCACAGTGTGTAGACACACATGCACGTTTGCCCACCGACCCTCAGTTGGTCGATGGGCAGGGGGCTGGATTGGCAGGGGTTTGCCCGCCACCATCGGGCACCTGGCAACCCTAGAGGGAGCACACTTTTAAGTACATGCAGAATTGAATATAAAGTTCGTTATCTGCACAGAGTTGTGTCAATGACAAAACTAACTTGCTTCTAGCATTTCTTTCTTTTAGCTCTTCAAGCCCAAGATAGGTCCTGGAGTAGATTTGCATGTTGTTAACAAAAGGCAGCGTAAAATACTGGCCTGGATCAGGGTATGGGGTTAGGGTTGCCAACCACCAGGTACTAGCTGGAGATCTCCCCAAACCCCACCCTCCTCAGGCTCTGCCCCAAAAACCTCCCACCGTTGGCAAAGAGGGACCTGGCAACCCTATATGGGCTTGATGCAAATATCACAAGCACACACTGAAAATGGTGGCTTGGGATGCAGGACCTCTCTCTGGGGAATAGATGAAAAGTGCGTGAAAAATCCGTCCTATGGAGAGTTCTCTATGGAAAGTTCTATGGAGAACCTGGAGTTCTCCCAGAGTTACAGCTGCTCTCCAGACAATAGAGATCAGTTCCCCTGGATGAAATGGCAGCTTGAGAGGGCTGAATCTCTGGCACATCCCTGCTGAGCTCCCCTGCCTCCTCAAACGTTGCCCTTTCTAGGCTGTGCACCCAAATCTCCAGGAATTTCACCACCCAGAATTGGCAACCCCACTCATGACTCTTACTTATTATTGCATAAGTTAACAGTATCTGTGGGAATTCTTCTCACACTCCCCTTTCCCTGATCAGCAATCCCTGTGTGCTAAATAGCAGAATACTTGCAGAAACGGGGAAAATGGCGACATCACTGCTAAATTTAACATCAGAGAGAGTACAGAAAAGACTAGCCAAGATCAAGACAAGCCAGTTTGTGTTTGTTCTATGCATCTGACTTGCCTGGATGAGGACCTCTTTTTGTTTAGCCATACATCAAGGCCTAGTTCTAATGAAGTCATCAGCATAGGACTGAGGTACCATTTTTGCATAGAGTTATCTTGACAGGGTCAGGTCAGAAGTTTACAGTTTTGGAGATCCATCGAAAGCAAAGGTTTTCCAGCATATGGGAATAAAGGTTTTTTAAGTAGAATAATGGGGCCAAACAATGGTGGTTAGGGTTGCCAACTGCCAGGTAATAGCAGGAAATCTCCTGCTAATTCAACTGCTCTCCAGCCTATAGAGATCAGATTACCTGGAGAAAAATAGCCGCTTTGGCAATTGAACTCTATGGCATTGAAGTCCCTCCCCTCCCCAAACCCCACCCTCTTCAGTCTCCGCCCCCAAAATCTCCCGCCGGTTGAGAAGAGGGACCTGGCAACCCTAATGGTGGTAAAAATCACTGTGGTGTCTTTACTAAAACTAACGAGAGAGGTGGCCTAAAAGAGTGACTTTATGAGGCCATGATGATGCATGTGTAGAAATAATATGAACCAATACTGGGGAGTCTATTTTGTCTTCCCTAATAAATGAGGTCCTCACCAAAATATAGCTCGAAGGTACTTAATAAATCTGCTGTGTGAAAAATCTCTGTCACGATACAATGTCTTCCCTCAAAGCAAATAGGAATGTCTTTCTCATTCAGTACTTATCAAAGCATTAACCTTTCTAGCATTCTCTGAGTTGACTTGCAATATGGACTTTACTCTAATGATTTATGTATTGCTTGATAAAATACTCAGAGTAAAAAATTCTTTCACTTGGTAGCCCTTAAGTCATTTTAATGTGCACCTTCTGTGTATATTTTTAAAAACTGTCTGTTGCTTTTTAGCAAGTTATAATAATAGCAACATTTTAAAGGATTTATACACAATAAGCTTATTTACATATAAGCCACTGAATCAATTTGTCTTCAGAGCCTGATTCTGAGTTTATGGCATGTTATTAATTGGGATGGGGAGTATGTAACAGATTGGGCACATGGGATTTTTGGGACAAATCAGTTTCATTCTTTAAAAAAAACACAGATGTCTAAAAGGACCTATTTAGATTGCTAAACTTGTAAGATTGGGGCCAATTTACACTAGTCATACTTAGTGGGGTGTGTGTGTCAATGAACATATTCAAGATTTGGTGAACTCAGCTTTGGGAATCTCACTGGTAAAACAAGCAAGGTCTACTGGAAATGTAGCTTATCTGTTCCCTCACTGTAGGGTTGCCAGGTCCCTCTTTGCCACCGGTGAGAGGTTTTTGGGGCTGAGCCTAGGAGAGCGGGGTTTGGGGAGAGGAGTGACTTCAATGCCATAGAGTCCAATTGTCAAAGAGGCCATTTTCTCCCAGTGAACTGATCTCTATTGGCTGGAGATCAGTTGTAATAGCAGGAGATCTCCTGCTAGTACCTGGAGGTTGGCAACCCTACCTCACTGCCAACTAGGGTTGCCTACATCCAGGTGGGGCCCGGGTTTCTCTTAGAATTCAAGCTGCTCCCTGGAGGAAATGCCAGCTTCAGATGATATACTTCATAGCATTACATAATGCTCAAGACCGAGAACAGCTGGAAAGGAGGCTTCCTCTCCCACAATGATCCTTGTGGTCTGCCACTGCAGCTGATCTTACATTGCTCAGTGCAGTTCTTCACTCCTTCAGCCTTCCTCTCCTCCCCACCAACGTCTTCTTTGTCTTCACTGTGATGTCCTTGCAGAAAAGAAACAGTCAAACAGTGAGGATGGAGCACGGAGGAGGCCGGTTTTGCCTCTGAGGACCCCCAGCCCAGCTGGCCCCTGATTTTCTGGCCATGGAGAGAGGCCTCGCAAAGGCAGCAGAAGGTGCACAGGCTCCTGAAGGGGATGCCAGCATGCTGGAGGAGCAAGGCCCACCCTTGGCTCTCAGCACCACACCCACAAGGCACAAAGGAGGCCCTCTGGGTAAGTCCAGGGGCCAGATTTGTGCTCCGAGGCCTCAAATGAAGCACTGCCAAAGAGCTGCCTTGCTTTTAAAGATATTTGTAAATGTAACATCATCATTACAGTAAGATCTGTTTCACAAATTAACTAAAGGATCTAGTCACTACTTTGAAAACGTGTGAAAAGGCAATATGCAGTTCACTGTGAACCTTTCCACTTAATCTGCCTGTTCCATGTGATCTTGCCATACCTTTACATACCTTTACATACTGGGATGCAGTAATTACATGCCGGAGAAAGTATGAATTGTGTCTTTGGAATAGTCCCATGAACAGACAGCCTTGAGTTCTTCACTTTCTTTCCCTTTTGCTTAGAATCATCTTGTTCTTGGTTGAGTTAGAGACAGCCGACTGGACAAGATAGATAAGTGGCTTGATTCATTGTGACAATGTAGAGTTTTGGAGCTTGAACGGCTGTTTCAGAAGTTGTGCGTTTAAAACTTCATAACCTGGATAACAACTTTTTTGAACTGCAGAAGAATCAACTGTGACATGGTTCAGCAGCATCAAGAAACTGATTTTACATCTTTTAGAAACAAGCCAGCTGAGGATAGTTAAAAGCCTAGGAAGCTGCCAAGACTGCTTAATAAGCAGCCAGCTCTTATCTAATGGAAACAGCCCAGTGCTTGTTTTTATAAACTAGCTGCCTCAGTCACACACCTGACCTATGAAACGCTGTATCACAGATGGTAAGGATGCTTAATTAGATCTCTCATGTAGATACAATCAAATGGCACTGCTTTCAAAAAGAGAGATCTTTGGTTTTTAGAGGACAAAATACTTTAGACAATTCACTAGAGTTAGCTCATGATAAGATCAGCCCTGTGACAGACCATATGGGGAGAGGAAAGATGTATCTAGACAGAGCCACAGAACAATAAATTATTTACGCTTGATGACAGAGCCAAGACAGTATAACCTGCTCTTGGGAAACAGGCGGAAGATTCGTTTTGCTACCAGAACTATGAAGCTACTCTAATACTTACCGTATTTCTGGTCCATATTTATTTATTCAAGACAAGGTAGATAATCCCTGAGAGGAATTGGGACGTCAGTATGCTTTCTTCTCAATGCACATATTTTCAGTCGATGAACAATTGATATGGTGAACAATATAACCTTGAAAGTAAGTACTTTTTCATTATGCAGCCATAAAGCAGATTCATACAGTACAAAATTCCTATAAGGAAGATATACCCATGTAGCAGCATATAAGAAGCTAGTATATTATGTATAAGATAAACACTCATTATGTTCTATGTTTGGCTTGCTTGCTTCACATGTGATTTTGGCCCTAGCAGAATGTATGTGTGTATCATGCTTGAATACTAAAAACAAATTCAGTTTGCCATGTGAGCATTATGAGGAAGCCTAGGTAGGCAGTGCATGTTGTAAAACAGAATTGTGTAGGAAGTTTGGAAGTAGGAAAAAGGTTCCTGATAGTTTAGCCAATTTCATGGGCCTTAGCTGTAGAAGAAGGATGAATAGCTACATACAAGATATGAAGGAAGTTAATGTGGGTGTGATCTTCATACACAATGTTATATACAGAATATAAATCTATGGAAAACAACTTGCAAAGAGATCCTAAGGAACTAGTAATTTATGGAATAGCAACTTCACAGAAGATTCTGTCATTGATGGACAATTTCTTCTCCAGAAATAAGCTAGCAACCTAAACATAAGCTCTGTATACATTATTATTGTGTCTTCTTAATTACTTCCTTAAAAGAAATCAAAGATATGTAACAAGTAAGACTCTAATTATGATTTTGCAACAATATACCCCGATTCAATCCTTCATTTTAACCTCTGTATTCCTGTGAGATTAGTTTAAAGCATGTTCTATGCTGAGCCCAAAACTTCTGAATTTATTGCCACATAACAGCTGCACTCTCTCCTTTAAGAGAGTTGTACTTGAATCATCCTTGAAGAACTGCAAGATAAAGCTGAGCTAGGATTTTTAGGCCTTTTCTCTCTTGCCAGTCTTCAGGGAAACAACACGTTTCAAGATCTGTTTCTGTAATGCATAGAGGACAAAGTATTCATATAATAATGCCCTTAATGTACTTTTGTGAAGAAGAAGAGTTGGTTTTTATACCCCGCTTTTCTCTAAGGAGTCTCAAAGTAGCTTACAATCACCTTCCCTTAGGATTGCCAGATCCCTCTTCACCATCAGTGAGAGGTTTTTGGGGTTTGGAGAGGGGAGGAACTTCAATGCCATAGAGTCCAATTGCCAAAGCGGCCATTTTCTCCAGTTGAACTGATCTCTATCAGCTGTCAACAAACCCAGCAACAAACCCGGTTCACCAGATTAAAGTTTGCTGCTCATGTGGAGGAGTGGGTAATCAAACCCTGTTTTCCAGATCAGTGTTCACAGCTCTTAACCACTACACCGAACACTACACTCCCATTCAGCTCAATGGGAAAGCAAAATAAATGGTCTCCTTGAGCCCAGGCCTTGCCCCCTAATACTGATGTAACATTATTCCAGCAAAAGAAGTTATATAAATATATATTCCATTTAAGCCAGAAACCTTATTATTGAACTATCTTCCTGATATTCTGAAAGACCAACGGATAGTAGCGCTACATATGTTAACTGCAGCTAGAATGGTCTTTGCTAGGCAGTGGAACCAAAAAACCTCCCCTAAGATACAGGATTGGATTTCAAAAATAATAGAGGTGTATATTTTCGTGAAGTTAACTGCTTATCAAAAAAAAAACCCCACAATGATATTAATAGTGTAGATCTATTATGGACAAGAACGATTAAAAGAATGGAAATGCCCATCTTACAATAAGATATAGTTTTGGTTAAGTGAGAAAGGGCTTCGGTGCAGGGTTGGAAAGCATTTTATGTGACTTTATGTTATTATGTGACTCTTTGTTTTTAGTTTATGTATATATTTATTGTTGACTATCCATTTTTATGAATAAACTAAAAAAAGAAGTTATATAAATATAAAGACAATTGCACATGCCTTTTACTATTCTGAAGTCGTCACAGGGTGGCCTATGATAACAACTAACGCTGCAGCTTTCCTAAACTATATATGAACTCCAAAGTCTCTACAAAGGTGCATGAGCAAGTGAGAGGGACAGACTCCTCTGAGTTCACAACCCCCCGATCACTTTTGGTGCATGACAAACCATGGAGCCTATATTATATGGAGGGGACATGGAGAACAAAATTTGCTGGGGAAATACACCAGGCAGAGATAATGAATCAAGCAGAGGTGGCCACATGGAAAGGTGCTAACCCAAACAACTAGAATCTGAAGCAGCCAGTTATCATGACATCATGATAAGACATTGATGGAACAAAATCTTCAACATAATTAGTGGCTGTGGCTTGGGAAATTCCTGGAGATTTGGGGGCAGAGCCTGGGGAAGGTAGACGTTTGGATGGCACCAGCCTGTGCCTTGGGGGATTTGTGGTGAAGTTCTGCCCCATGGGCCACAGAGTGAAGTTCCTGGTGAGTCACGATGGACATGGCTGCACCCAGCATAGGATTGCCAGCCTCCAGGTGGTGGCTGGAGATCTCCTGCTATTACAACTGATCTCCAGCCAATAGAGATCAGTTCACCTGGAGAAAATGGCTGCTTTGGCAATTGGACTTTATGGCATTGAAGTCCCTCCCCTTCCCAAACCCTGCCTTCCTTAGGCTCCGCCCGAAAAACATCCCACTGGTGGCGAAGACGGATCTGGCAATGCTAACCCAGCAAGGCACTGCTGGCCACTTGTTTTTGCTGCACATGTCTCTGTTTTGCTCTCCTGCAGGTGAAGATTCAACAGGGAGACCTCTGGGCATGGCTAATGCCACCCCCCCATTCAGTCTGCTTTCCCAGCCCACCTCCTAGTGAAGCGTTGCACCCAGCCAGCCCTTCCAGGTACCATCTGCAACTCCACCCCACTTAGTTGAATGCTGTGCCGGGGAAGGCTCAGTCTGTATCCTCATGGCCCCAGGGAGGTGGCAACTTGAGTCATCAGCCCTCGTCGTGATTTGCAGTTCAAAAAAGTCTGTCTTATGCCACAACTGTGGCTCTGTCTGTTTTTCATGATCATGGCCTGACAGGAGCTCCACACCCAGCCCTGTCCAACTCTCTCCCCACTCCATTTGTGAATCCCCCGAGGACTGCCCAATGGCATGTCCAAGAGGGAGGGCTCTTGGGTGGCTTGGGTGGCTGTGGATGGTTGTGTAGGTGCCACTGGTCCACCATCATTGTCATCTGCCAAACACAGCAGGGACCCAACTGTTCCTCCAAGGCTGGCTGACCTCACACATTGCCCCCCTCCACTCAGTTTGCTGGCTGCTGTGTGAAGGGGGAATGGGCCAGTGGGTGATCTGGGTGAATGAGCCACTGTGGTGTGGTAGTTAGAGTGTCAGACCAGGATCTGGGAGCCTCTGGTTCAAATTTCCGCTCGTGCCATAGAAACTAGCTGGGCAGGGGATTGTGGGATCCCCAGAATCAACCGCTGGGGAGGAGCCAATGCAGTGGGTAGACTCACTGTCTTCAGTGGGGGGTGGAGAGGCCACTAGTGTGGTAGTGGGCAGCTGACTCAGGTCCTGGATGCTGTAGCAAGGGACTCAGAACCTTTGCTGGGGCATTGTGGTGGCAACCGAGTGGGAGTGGCTGGAGACCTACCATGCGAGAGGGATGCTTTCTCCCAGGAGATGAAGGGGTTGGCAGCATCTGTGGCAGCTGCTGCCAGGAACCTGGAGGGGCTGCTTGATGTCTCAAGGAACATCAAGGACGGCCAGGTGTGCATCAAGAGGGAATGCACTAAATAGAATGACAAGATTGCCCATTGAGAACAATGGGAGATGCTGGAATGCCATTGGAATGCCCATTGGATATACCAGGAACCAGGAATGCCAGTTGATTTTAATGGGCTCCGTTGAAATACAGTACGGCACACAAAAGTTACATTGAGTGAAGAATGGATTTAGAATTTTTTTTTATAATAATTTTATTGGTTTTTATAATACAAATTTTCCATGATAGTAAACAACAATAAAGGCAATATGAAGTTCAAAATTCTAACTCTATGTTGTTATGGTTTCTTAAATTCATAACAAAAAAAACAATTAACGGAAAATTTATGACTTCCCCATCGCCTCTCTCCACCTCTTAATAAAGTATTCATCCCATCGTAATTGGTCTGATCTTAATTATCATAAATTGATTTAACTTTCATAAAACATCTTCTATTAATATAAATGATTATAACTCTTAATATTAATTGTGTCCTCTAGATCAGATTAATAAGTATTCTTCCATTTCCCCCAGTTTTAATTCATATTCACAATATTTCATCCAATCCTCCCATTCCCCTAAAAATCGAACATTGTCTTTTTCATTTAAAATGGCTGTAAGTTTTGCCATTTCCACCAGTTCAAACATTTTCCCAATCCAGTCTTTTTTCTCGGGAATTTCTGCCCCTTTCCATTTTGCTGCATAAAGCAGTCTCACAGCTGTTGTAGCATAGATCAAAAAAGTTCTTTGTATTAGCAAATCGTCAGGTATCATACTTAATAGCATCATTTCTGGTGTTTTGGGTATATTTTTTTGTACTATTAATCTCAATTCATTGTAGGTCATATCCCAAAAATCTTTAGCTTTCTCACAAGTCCACCACATATGATAGAAGGAACCAATTTCCTTATTACATTTCCAACACTTAGGGGATGTTACTTTATATATCTTTGCAATCTTCTTAGGTGTTAAATGCCATCTATACATCATTTTATAAATGTTTTCTCGAATTGATTGCGCATTTATTCCTTTCAAATCTTTTGACCATAGTCTTTCCCATTTATTTAAAGCAATATCATGTCCCATGTTTTGAGCCCAGTCGATCATAGTTGGTTTAATTGTCTCCTGCTCACAATATATTGTTAAAAGTAGATTATACATTTTCGAGATCAGTTTCAAATTGTTATCTAATAACATCTTGTGGAAAGGGGACTTTTCTTTAGAAAATCCATTTTTCATATCTTGTACAAAAACTGATTTAATCTGACAGTATTGCAACCATTGTAGATCCTCTTTAAAAAATTGAAATTCCTTTAATGAACATTTTTCCCCTCCCATTTAATTAATTCCTGGTAGATTATAAATTTGTCCGGTCTAAGTGGACGTAGTGTTAACATTTTTTGCGGTGAAATCCACATCGGTGTTGCTGGTTCCAAAATATGTTTATATTTTATATAATATAATATATGTTATATATCCAAATACGCAATAAAGAGGACCTGATTATATGATTCCTAAATGATGCTTGTATCTTGATTTTGTCATACCATAAATAGCCATGCCATCCACTAATATTATTAAAGCCTTCAAGCTCCAGTAAACGTGTATTTGATAAGGTTATCCAGTCTTTTAGCCATGTTAAGGCTACCGCTTCAGCGTAAAGTTGAAAATTTGGTAATGCTAAACCTCCTTTGACTTTAAGGTCCACCAAATATTTATAAGCAATCCTCGGTTTTTTCCCTTGCCAGATGAAGTTTAAAATGTCCTTCCTCCAAATATCAAAGTATTTAACATGTGATATTATAGGCAAGTTTTGGAATAAGAAGAGCATCCTTGGTAGCACATTCATTTGAATTATTGAAATACGTCCCAGTAGTGACAACTTTTTATTTGACCAAATGATCATATCAGTAAGAATGGATTTAGAATGATGGTCTCTGGGCACGAATACATTACTCTGGGACTGGAATGACAGCACCAGAGTGGAAGGATGGTCATTCCAGTCCCAGAACACTTCTACTCCATTGAGGAGGCTCTTGGGGGATCTGTTGGTGGTGCTGCATGCTCCCACATATGCGCCCATCCTAGTGGCCCCTCTCCTATGCTGCTGGCAGAGGTGGCAGCCCAGGGGTGTTTTTGGCAGCATGGCCAGGCTGCTGGGAGGCGCGGCCTCTGGTGAGTAAAGAACACCCATGATTGGACAGACTCTCCTTGACAACTCCCAATGCCCCTTCCAAGGTGAGGGCACCCTTTGCACAATGTGGGCTGAGGGCCTCCTTGGGGTCTCCATGGGAAGGGGAATGCTGGGCCTTGCCAACTCTGTCAGTTGTTCGAGGACTTGTGGCAGGACTCGGTTCTTGGGGGTGAGGGGTATGCTGCAGACACAAAGCCAGCATCTTTGGCCACACCTCTTCCTGCCCCTCACTTGTGAACAGCTCATGGCCAGGCCCTCATGCTTGCTGGCCCCAGACTGGTTCTGCCTGACCTGTCCATCATGGCCAGTCGTCACAACACAACACCTGGTTGGGATGCTACGGTGTGGTTACCGGGGACCCTGACACAGCTGCATCCTTGAAAATCCAGCTGTGAACTATTTTTCCTGCTGGTTACTCAATAACCAAACCCTTCAAGGAGCAGAATAGCAGCACCACAGTTACACCGGTGGCCGGCTGCCACAGAAGTCAGCCCTTAGGATTGCACTGCCTGAGGTTTCAATAAACTGAATTCTGGTTCTGTTTTTTAAAGCCAGATTTGTTAGAACTTTATGAACCAATTGCTTTTAATTTGTTGTTTTTTTCTTCTACTAGAATGATCACATAAAAAACAGCTACTAAATTTTTAGAGTCAAATAAACTGACAACCCAGGATTCAACCAATGTCTTCCCATTCCTCATAATAGTTTTAATACCAAGGCTCTTGCCAGTTTGTTACAGCCCTCTAAACAAACCACCTCATAAAAAGATTAAGGAGCATTTAGCAGAGTGTAAATGCCTCATCCATAAACCTGATGGACATTTTGTACCTACTCCAAGGATGGCCTAGAGTTGCTTTGGCTGAATGTCATGTCTTTTTCTTAATTAACCCACAGGTATTGAAGATCTGGCTCATTTTGAAACTTTGCTGTTATTCTGTGCAACATCTCATTTGAAATGCATTGATTGTATTTCACTGTATTTCCTGTTGGCATCCTTCTAGTCTGAGTATGTCAGCTTTGCTTACTCAGAACAGATATGTCTAGAGTGTGATGACTGAACAAAGGAATATGACCTAGTTTGAGGCTGTTAACGGCTAAGTAACAGAAATAAAATTGTTTCAATATGGAATCTTCTATATTTATGTCTGTGTTTATGTGTGTGTGGAAAGCTATAAACATTTTTTACAATACTGGGTTGAATCCAAAGGATCACCACTGAAGAACAGCAAATAATGTGGTTCAGTCAGCACTTGTACAAGAGCTATTGTAAGATCTCACACAATGCTATAACAAGTAAATTTGAGATCAGAGGTGCCCAGTTGTGTTGAATCTGTGGTCACTACTGGAATTTTAAGAGCAGATCGTGTCAGAACAAAATGGCTGTCATGGGAGATGGAATGAATCACAAAATCGCTGCCACAGGGGCTGGGTCCAATCACAAAATGTTGGGAGGTCCAAGTCAAAGTCCATTCCAAAGTCTAGGACTGCTGCTGCAAGGTCCTCCTCATCTGAGGAAGCCTCAGTAGGCTGCCCCTGACAGGACCAATGAAAGACAAATATCCTTCTACAATGGAGACAACTATTAATGAATGGGTGTTTCCTGCTGACACAAGGATGATGCCTCCTGGTGGGCTCTTCTGAAACACCTCCAGCTCCAATGAAGTGGTGAAAAGCCAGCACCGACTCTTTGCTTTTGAGAAGAAGCAAGTGGCCATCACTGGCATCACAATGGGGAATCTCTGTTTTACATGCATTTCTCACCTTAAGAACATCTTGTGCAAGAGTAAGAATGTCTTTGGATTTAAAATATTGTTGAAGGCTTTCACGGTCAGAGTTCATTGGTTCTTGTAGGTTATCCGGGCTGTGTAACCGTGGTCTTGGTATTTTCTTTCTTGACATTTTGCCAGCAGCTGTGGCAGGCATCTTCAGAGGAGTAACACTGAAGGAGAGACACTGTCCTTCAGTGTTACTCCTCTGAAGATCTTTGGATTTAGTTTTCTCATGTGATATTCTGGTGTGAGGCATTAAGCAGCTCTTTTGTGAGCAGCAGAAATCTGCCACGTACAGAAAACCACTTTTTGGTCCAACCAATTATGTTTAATAATCCAAATTATAATAGAGCAACATGTGTCAATTTTGTGTGGTGGCAGCATACTCATATTTACACCACCACAAAAAACGAGTACTAATTAAAACAATTTATGCCAATAGTTAGAATATACTGCTGCATCCACACATTATTTGAAATCACACTATTGTGCTATAGCAATCATTTTCAACTGGATTCTCATAGTGTGGACAAGATTATCCCGGCACAGATGAATGCTATTGTGTAATGACTAGACAGTATACAACAATTTGTGATTGCAGGATATGTCTGCAAATCTCAAAGCATTTAATAAATAATAATCAGCTTAACCTGCAACATAGGTGATATTAAATATATGACTATATGAAAGAAAGTTAATATGTCTATAGTAGCAGTACCAATGAGTAGCAGAGTAGTCAGTCCCATCAGAGCTCCCAAGTCACCCACTGTTGGTGTAGTGGTTAGGAGCAGTGGACTCTAATCTGGAGAACCAGGTTTGATTCCCCACTCCTCCACATGAGCAGCAGACTCTAATCTGGTAAACCGGGTTGGTTTCCCCACTCCTACACATGAAGCCAGCTGGGTGACTTTGGGCTACCTCACAAGGCCTCTTCGAACTCTCTCAGCCTCACCTACCTCACAAGGTGTCTGTTGTGGGAAGGAGATTGTAAGCCGGTTTGATTCTCCTTAAAAGGTAGAGAAAATGGGCATGTAAAAACAAATTTTCGTCTTCTTCTCCTCCTCCTCCTCCTTCTCCTCCTCCTTCTCCTCCTCCTTCTCCTTCTCCTTCTCCTTCTCCTTCTTCTCCTCCTCCTTGAAAATTCAGCTTAACAGCTCCCCCCTCTCCCCACTGGGTAAGTGTGGACTGAATTTAGTTGAAGGTGATTTACAGATATGAGATTGACCATATTTAGAATGAACAGAATTTCTATAAGTAAATTGAAAACACACACTGCATAGGCAAACACAACAGACCGAGCAAGCAATAAAGCAATTTCTGCAATGTCATATTTGCTTCCCCCTGGCTCTGCACTAGTGAAGAGACTCATACCCACTGGTTTCACAACCTTCCTTCTGCTCACCAGCCAGGAGCACCTTGTAGTCTCTCTGCCTGCACAAAGTGCAAACCCATTAATTTATCTGTGGAGTTGTAAACTTTTGTGGTGGAAGGCATTTCATCACAACCTCTATCTAATGTTGGATAGGGCTGCCCAGCAGGATAGCTGTTTTAAACAGCAATTGTGTTATGCTGATGGTTCACACAAACAGGGCCTCCACGCAAGCCCCACTCACTCCATGCAAGCCCAGTCCTGCGTTTTCCTGCTGGAGTCACATGGGAGCTGTTTCATGTGAATAGAGTTTGAAATTTCAACCTTATATGCTTACATATTGAGAAAATGATAGCAGGCTACAGTCTGTAATTATGAAAGCAGAAAGGGCGCTCTAACCGTTCTAAAAAAGGCAAGGCAAGAACCAGGCAAATATAACATTACTAAAATGTTAAAAGGTTATGAGTGAAAATTACAAAAATAATAGATATCTCAGCACTTTTCATGGGTGACCTCTTCTTTGGAAGAATAGAAGAACAAAGAATCTAATAGGAGTATTTCTTTCTCCATGCATTATTTTTTTGTTTCAGAGGCTTAGTTCCTTATAGTTATATTTGTTATTACACATCTGTTTTTATTTTGTTTCATTTTTCATTGGCTTCAGCATGAAAAACTTTTCTTGCTGTAAATTTATATGCCATCCAATTTGGATGTAATTTTCAGGAACTGTATCTTCATCCATGAGATTCACCCTGCCTAAGTTCAGACAGGTAAGAGACAGAGTCCATGAGCAATTAATACACTTCCAAAGAATTTCTGCACATTGTTTTCTCTAAAAGTAAAACCAAAACAGAAAGAGGAAGAAAACTGCAACCCAGAAAAACCAGGTAACCAAGAAGGTTGACAAAAAGCCTATTAACAGAATAAATACTTAAGGGGTACACATGATAAATTAACAAACCTTTAATGCATAACAGATAGTTTTAAAAGTCCATTAAAACCAAATGTGTTTCAGCCAATAGTAGGACAAAGATGCACAGCTTTGTAGGTAATTAAAATAAACCTTCGGGATCCTAACAAATATTGGAACCTGGAGCATCTGGACAGCATCATGAAATGTGGAAATACCATTGTACCCCAAGACGATTGTCACAGCCAGATGCAGAATCTGAGCACAGGAAGGCATTTGGATATTTCAAGAAGGCAGGCAGCATTAAACAGTGGACAGTCAATTGCATTTGGCACCCCCAAGCAACCAAGCAGAGCTACATAGACACAAGTTTTCCTTGAAGCATTACAAAGGGAACAAAGTGACAGTTGTTTTGCTTACTTCCTGAAAAGAGTAGATAGAGTTGTTGAGGAGGCATATAGAAGCAAACATTTTATATATATTTACCCTCAGAAAGACAGGAAGCTGTGCATAATTGGCAGAGCATAGTCTTTGGTACTAAGCAGAAAGACAGTTTCAGGTAGACAGTCACAGAGTGTTTAATCATTTCAATCAGTAATACACACAGACTCCCAGTATTTGAGAGCTGACATGGCATAGCGGATACAGTGGCAGAGAAGGATCCATCTATCACAAGTGATCTCCAGATGACCAAGATCCGTTCCCCTGGAGAAAATGGCTGCTTTGGAGGGTGAACTCTATGGCATTATACCTTGTTGAGATCACTCCCCTCCACAAACGCTGCCCAAAAATCTCCAGGTATTTCTCAGCCCAGAGCTGGCAACTTTAATCCTGGGAGACCCAGGTTTGAATCCCCACTTCTGTCATGCATGATCTTGAACATGTCACAAATTCTCAGCCTGGTTTTCGTTGTGAGAAAATGGAGATGAGAATGATGTTCTAAATTGCTTTGAGTCCCAACAGGGGAGAAAAGTGGGATATCAATAAGTAAATGTGTGTGAATATATTTGATTGCACTGGCATCAGTAACACACAAGATAGACTCATGAATCTGCGTGCACCACAGCCAGTAACACACGCAAGAGAAAGTCAAACCTGAACTTAAAACTGACTTAGTGATAATTGATGGAAACCTGAAGGAAGAAAGACCAATGGACACAACATTTGCTGCTACAAGATCTGTTTAACTTTGACAATATGTTGATAACTGTTTATCTCCTGACTCTCTTCTTTTCCCCCTGACCTCTTTCAACTCACTAAACAAGACTACCAGCGGTCAAGGAAATGACTATAATGAAAGGAACATGGCACTTGTTTTGTTCTCATTACTTTACATTACCCCAATGAATGTGACTATGGCTTTTAAAAAAAATATTTTGGGAAAAAATGCACTTCTCTTGAACCCACCGGTTTGAATGAGGGTCTGTTAGGAAGACAATTATAGTTGAAACAAAATAATCTTGCCAGGACCAGCTGTCCATCCCCGAACGAATATTTAAGAGAGAAAGAGAAATTGCTGGTAGTGAAATATGCCTTTTATTATTCTTCTACAACCATCATTTCCTTTTTGCTTTCTATTTTTTTTCCTTCAGAATGAATGCCTCAATTGATATTGGCCATTCAGAAGTGTTAGGTGGAGAACTTAATATTTCTTCTAAAGTAGACTAAGCACTTGCTAATGACACTTTTTCGTTTTGCTGTTAAGATGCTGGTGATGTGGCTGTCAAATAGGCAGAGTATGCAAATTGGCTGGTTTTGCATCTTCTGTTTGTGTGTAGGAATTTTAGCTCATTAGGCCTAACTGTCTGGCCTCCTTACACGGTTTTTGATGTGTACAGCGAAAATGCAAATTAAGAAAAATGTGAACTCACCATATAATCAGAAGTTTCCTTCTGTGTTTTTCCCCCTCCTATAGCAAGTGGAAATAAAGTAAAGAAATAATACATAATTGATTCTATCCAGAAATCTGCAGGCCTCTGATGCACACATAGACCTCTCACATGACTGAGTTGTTCCCATTAGGTAGAAATGGGGTCATGTCCATAGCACTGTTCTTTACTGCAGCTTAGTTCTTCATATTTGCCAGTGAAGCATTCCAAGCATGACCTAAGGGCAATCTCCTTTGGTACCTTTCGCAATACCTCTGAAAACTCTGATGCTCTGAGAAAAATTGCCCTCGTATGGTGCAATACATTCAGGATCAGGAATTGCAGTTGCCTGTGTAACACTTACAATCCTAAGCAAAGTTGCACCTTTCAAAGTTTATTGGAATTAGAAGAGTGTCACTTCACTTAGGGCTGCACTGTTACTATGCTACTTAGATGACCATGAAGTATCAGTCAACAGATTCTGTCCATTGATTCTCTAGCGCAGAACTATGAAAAAACTCCAAAGAGCTTAATTTGGGAAATGTGTGGGTGCAGCAAAGGAAGCACTGGTGTCCTTGGAACTGGAAACGTGGGCAGCAGCAAATTATATTGAAATTAGATCTGGAATAAATTCCCACTGTTTCATTATGAAGCTCACCATCTACTTCCAGGCACTAATGATGCAACAGCAAATGGAAGACTGATTCAGGCTCTTGATATATTACTAACTCTCATTTAGCCCCTTGAAAGCCACTATTTTCTAGAACAACTTCCCAGTAAGTGCCAAACAGTTTATTAAACCTGGGACCAATGAAATGAACACCTGGGGCCAATGAAATGAATACACTGCATATTCAAGATGCCATTTGCACAGAAGTCTTGGAACACAGGCCCTGTACATGTAATTTGTAGCCTCCATTATTTTAGAGCCACACATATGGACCTATATTCATTTCTGTGTATGCATGTAAATAACATTTTGAACTCATGGATGTTGGGGGTCTGTCCAGCTGGTTCCCCAATGTGTTGGTTCCTATATAGAAAAATGTTTGAACAGGGCTTTAGTGTAGCATTAACCAGCTGCTGAGCTGATAGTTCTATGACCAATTGTTAACTTGTGAAATACAAAATAAAATATATTTTCTGAAAGTAGGACGTGCAAGATTCTCTTTCTTCAGGACAGCATTGGCAAATTTCCATAGTTTCTTCATAAAAGAATCCTTTTCCTCTCAGTAAGCTCTATTATGATACTTCTATTCCATTGAAAATATTGAATTTGTTTTTCCATATATATGTGTGACAAAAAAGAGCTCCTTCTTCTTTCCTGTCAAAGAATGATTTGGAAGCTTTTCATCTTAGTATTGTTAGGTTTGCTTGGCCTCAGTGTTTCAAGCATGTAGGATTTAGAGTATTTAATGCTTTGCCTTTGTACGAGCTCCTTTTTTTCAGAAGGGGGAATATGCTGGAGAGTAATATCCACCACAAAGGTCGCGACTTTAGAAAATGTGTGAAGCAAAGTGAGTGGCACAAAACAGTAGGTAGCAAAGCATTGTACAATTCAGTGAACAACAAGGTCAATTACTTCATATCTACTTGTGGTTCAGCACAGCTGGAGTGAAGAAAATCATAATGCCTGACTGGCATTTCTGCAGCAGTTTAATGGAGAATAATCATGGAGCTTAAATCATCGGCTTACAAAAATATATATATGCCATTCTGGCTGGGCAAACACAGAAAGGCAAAACATGTTCTTAGTAAAAAATGAATAGGAAAAAAAGAAATACTCTGAGGTAGGGATGGCTGTCGATTTAACAACATATTGGAATACGTTTTTTCTTCAGATGTTATCATTAGGGTTGCCAGGTCCCACCTTGCAACTGGCGGGAGATTTAGGGAGGTGGGGTTGGGGGGGCAATGACCAGCGCCATCTAAGCGATGACATCACTTACAGTTTAAGCGGAAGTGCCAGTGTAAGGCTTTTCATGCCCCGTCCTGTTCCTACCTCAGTCTCTAGGCAGCCCGTTTCGCTCCCCCCTGCCCTACCACCACTCAGCTGTTTGGCGGCAGTGTGGGCTTTCTCTTTTGCTCTGCTGCATCTCTGTGGCTCCCATGGAGTTTTTTCTCGCGAGTGCTAGGGTGTCCCTCCAGCTGCCTGGGAAACCAGGGATGCTGGGCAGCATGGCAGAGAAGGCTTGCACCACTGGGACAGCCAGGGAAGCTGCGGAGATGCAGCAGAGAAAAAGAGAAAGCCCGCACCACCACCAAACAGCTGAGCAGCGATAGGAGGGGGGAGCGAAACCGGCTGCTTGGAGACTGAGATAGGAACAGGAGGGGGCAGGAAAAGCCTCACAACAGCACTTCCACTTAAACTGTAAGTGACATCATCACATAGATGACACCGGTCACTCCCCCTCTCTTCCCCCACTTACTTCCACTTGCCAACCAGCTGAAACAGAAGCAATGGGTGGTAGATTGCCCACCATAATCGAGCAGTTGGAAACCCTAGTTATCCTCAAATAAGCTGACCCATCTGTTATGGAAAAGCACTTTTCATCAAAAAGATGCTTGTGGTCTCCTGAAATCAAAACAGATCCAGCTACAGAGATCAGATTCCCCTTTAGGGTTGGAAGCTCCAGGTTAGGAAATTCCTGGAGATTTGGTGGTGGAGCTTTGGGTGGGCAAGGTTTGGGGAGGGAGCAGCAGGGTATAATGCCATAGATTCCACCCTCCAACGCAGCCATTTTTTCAGGGGCATTGATCTCTTTCATCTGGAGATCAGTTGTAATTCTGGGTGATCTCCAGCCCCACCTGGAACCTGGAAATTCTAGTTTTCTTGGAGGAAAACAATTCTTAAAAGAGTTTTAAAAAACAGAGTTAAAATACATATAAAACAGTTAAAATACATCCAGAACATAAAAACATAGGCAAAAGTAATCACTTGCTAGTTTACAAAATAAAGCAAAAAAAAAAGTCTTCACCTGTTGATGGAAGATGGTAACAGAAGGGGACAGACAAATTTCCCTAGGGACAGAGTTCCAGAAGGGGGGACACTGAAGCAGGGCCTCTGAAGATGACTGTAATGGATAGGCAGGTTCATAAGCCATTAGGCAGTTTTTCAGGTATGTTGGTCCCAAACAATATAGCGCTTTGAAGGTCAAAGACCAACCCCTTTAATTGTGTCTGGAAACAAATTGGAAGCCAGTGTAGATAGTAGGGCTGTCGATTCGGTTCATCCCGAACCGAAAAACAGCCGAATTTCCTCTGATTCGGCTGTTTTTAGTTTGGATGGTACCGAACCCAAAAAAGGCAGGAAAACGGGGAGCCGAATTCAGCGAGTTTGGGGTGTTTGGCAAATAAATTCGGCAAATTCAGGTTCGGTGCAGCAGCATAACCATCAGTTAGTAAGCAGCATTCTCCCGCAGCCAATCGATGGCCAAGCTGGGTCTTCTTCTGGCCAATCAGTCGTGACTGAGTGCATGAGCCCAGCTGCTGCGCGGCCCGGGGAGAGAAAGAGAGAGTATCTGTTTGTGTGTGAGAGAGAACCCCCTTGGGGGGGTGCATGTGCACATTCGATCCATTCCATGGCTGCAGGGGGCACATTGTTTGGGGTAGAGCCCCCAAACTTTCAGCATAGCTTCAGAGGTCCCTTCTTGCAAGAACCCCCAAGTTTTGTAAATATTGGATTGGGGGGGTGAAATATGGGGCCAGGAAGGGGTCCCCCCACCCTTAATGTGCATCTCTGACAATGGGGGTTTGCAATTAGCAGAGCTTGCCTCCCACGCCCAAAGCTCCCAGCCCCAACAAACAGCTGAGCTGTGGGGAGCAAGGGCGGGGCAGGTGCGAAGAAGATGGAACAGAAGACATCCACAGTAAGACCCATTTTGGGGCTTTTCTCTATAATTTTTCTCCTCTGTGTGTGTGGGGGAAGCAGAGTCTCTCTGTGTGTGTGTGGGGAGGGAGCAGTTTCTGTGGGTGGGGGGGAGCCAAAGGGGGCTTTCGCCCATTCTGCCTGGGGTGTGTGTGCCCCTGGAGTCTCTCTCTCCCTGATTTGAGGGGGGGGGGCTTCAGTTGTGTGTCCTCAGGTTTTCCCTCATTCATAAGATCGGTTAGGTCTATTTTGATGCTTGCTCAAAACTGGTTTTCAAATTGTGACTTAAAGAATGCATTTGCCTGGTCCCGAGTACGATGCAAAAGGGGAAATTCCACCCCCTCCTGCTCCTTATGCATAGCTAGCCTGCCTCTGTCCCTTTCCATGGTTTGCAAACTCCCAGGCCTCACATGTTGCTTTGCATGGTTTGCATGGTTGCAAACGTGTTGCTTTGCATGGTTTGCAAACTTCTTTGCACCTGCCCCACCCTTGCTCCCCCCAGCTCAGCTGTTTGTCGGGGCTGGGAGCTTCGGGAGTGGGCGGCAAGCTCTGCTAATTGCAAACCCCCATTGTCAGAGATGCACATTAAGGAGGGGGGACCCTTTCGGGTCCCATATCTCAGCCCCCCGACCCAATCTTAACAAAACTTCGGGGTTCTTGCAAGAAGGGTCCCCTCAAGCTACGCTGAAAGTTTGGGACCTCTACCCCCAAAAATGCCCCCTCGGAGCCGCGGCAAAGAGCGATTGTGTTTTTAATGGCTTTATTCGGCCGAATTTTCCCCCAACTCCGGATCTCATGCCGAATTGCATGGACCCGAAGTGGGGGAGTTCGGACTTTGGCATTTCCCGAATAAAAACGGGCTGAATTTTGCCAAATCCGAATTTTACTGAATTTTCTTTTCAACAGCCCTAGTAGAAAGCCCAAAATTGGAGTGATATGGTCCTTATGGTTGCAGCATTCTGTACCAATTGGAGTTTCTAAAAAAATTTCAAGGGCAACCCACTAAAGTTGAATTGCAGTAATCTAATCTAGATGTAACCAGGGCATGCACCGCATTGGCCAGATCTTTTCTGCCCAGGAAAGGCTGCAACTGGCTAACCAGTCGAAGCTGTAAAAGGCACTCCTGGCCACAGCTGCCACCTGCTTATCCGGCATCAGGCCTGTGTCCAAGAGCACACCCAGCGTACAGACCTGTTTGTTCAAGGGGCGTGCTACCTCTTCCACAATGGGTGACACCTTAAATCCTGTGTTAGGCCTTCTGCCCACCAGTAGCACTTCCGTCTTGTTAGGATTAAGCTTCAGTTTATGAGTCTGCATCTACTCCAAAACTGCCCCCAAGAACTGCTTTAGTGTTTCTACAGCCTCCTGAGGATTAGCTGGAAGTGTGATGTAGAGCATGGTTTCATGTGCATATTGGTGACAACTCAGCCCAAATATCACCCAGAGGCTTCATTAGGGTTGCCAGGCCCTCCCCCCAACCCTGCTCGGCAAGAGGTATTAAGGGGTGGGGCTGGGGTGGCTGTGTGTGCACACGGGTGCGTGCACACGATGACAACACTTCTGGTTTTACTTCCTGAAGTGCCGCATCACTGCAGCCGATTTAATACCCAAACCCCCAATTTTGGGGGTTTGAGTGCAAAAGCAGCCGCAGCAATGTGCTTCCAGAAGTAAAACCGGAAGTGCCATTATCGCATGCATGCACTCCCATGCACACATAGCCACGGCTCTAGAGCAGCTGGGTGAATTGGCGGGCAATCAGCAGCCAATTGCCTGCCAATACCACACACCTGGCAACCCTAGGTTTCATGTGGATGTTAAACAGCAGAATGGAACCTTGAGGGGAACCCATAGGCCAAGGGCAGCCTCCCAGCACCACCTTCTGAAACCTACCCTCCAGGTAGGTCTGGAACCACCACAAAACCTTCCCTCTCAATCCCACTCCAGATAGGCAGTCCAGAAGGATACCTTGTTCAATGGTACTGAAAGCAGCTGAGAAGTTCAGGAAATCAATAAAGTCACAATCCCTCTGTCCACCTCCCAGTGCAAGTCATCCACCAGGGCAACCAAGGGGGTTCTAGTTCCATAACCAGGCCTAAGCACAGAGTGGAAGGGGTTTAAACAGTTTGCCACATGCAGGAGAGCTTGGAGTTGACCAGCCACCACCTGTTCAATCACCTTGCTCAAGAATGGAACATTTGACACTGAATGATAATTATTGAGATCTCCTGGGTTCTGCTGTTCTCACAATGTAGAATTTGAATATGACCAGACATTACATTAGATACTTTGTGTGTGCGTGTGTGTGTGTTAAGTGCCGTCAAGTCGCTTCCGACTCATGGCGACCCTATAAATGAAAGTCCTCCAAAATGCCCTATCTTTGACAGCCTTGCTCAGATCTTGCAAATTGAAGGCTGTGGCTTCCTTTATTGAGTCAATCCGTCTCTTGTTGGGTCTTCCTCTTTTCCTGCTGCCCTCAACTTTTCCTAGCACGACTGTCTTTTCCAGTGACTCTTGTCGTCTCATGGCGTGACCAAAATACGATAGCCGCAGTTTAGTCATTTTAGCTTCTAGGGTCAGTTCAGGTTTGATTTGATCTTGATTTGATCACAGATACTTTTTAGATTGTTTTTATTGGCTTGTTTATTTTTATTATTGTGAGCCTTCTTGAGCAGATTCTGGAGAGGCAATGCACAAATTTTCTAAATAATTAATTAAAATAAATAGAAGGTCTAAACTTGGAACAAATGTATCGTATCAAGTTTCTTTTTATTTTTTTTAAATTCTTCTGGCCATGATTTTGTTTTGCTGCTTTTGATTTTTGCTTTGTAGGATTGTTCGCACTGTGTGTGCATCTTGTAGAGTTGGACACACTTTTTATACCCATATGTTGTCATTGTGAACAATTTGTCTGCCTAGTTTTTTTTAGTGGTATTGTCTATCAGTTGTTCTTTTACAATCTTTATGCATTTATATTTACATTGTATGTCATTTATATGTATAATGCTGATTTATTGATGCAAAAAGTTTGAAAAATGTATGACAAAATTTTTGTTACAAGGAAAGAGAAAAAGTGCAGAAATAAAGAATCTTGAGTTTTGATTTACACAAAGGAAAAGCACAATCAAATGGGGGATTTCTAAAAATTAAAATCAATTAAAAATTAATTAAAAATTAAAATCAAAATCATTTGTAACTCAAGCACAGATATTCCAAAATGATTCGATTGTATTTGAGAAATATGGTGAAGTTGATTTGTTTCTTTTTTTAGTGAGTGACCTAAGGATTTACCCTGTGGTACAAAATATCCCAAGAGGGCTGGCTGAATGTAATGCTCAGCATGCTTCACTTCAGGGTTTAGATTAAACCAGGAAATCAAGCTGCAGCTAGTGCTAGTAGCAAACATAATTTTATCCTATTTTAGGGATGGCACAATCATTCTACACCACATTTACTATTCAGCTGTAATGATGACGCGAGACTTGAAAGTGTGCACTGGGCTGAACGAGCAACTGCATTGAGGCTGGATAATTTGCGGACCATTAATTCTTCACACTAAAAATCTGGCAGAAATTTACATCTTACTCAATTGTATAAGTTAGTAATAGCTGGTAGCACGATGGGAACTAATTGAGGTAAATAGAAGTACAGATTTCCCTCAGAGAGGCTGTTAAGCAGCGGCTGAGATGATCACAGGTATGTTTCTTGTAGACATCAAACACAGACTAAAATGCCTGTGTAGACATACTAATGGTCATATCCTGTCACAATATTTTACTTAAAGGCTCCAAAACAACATCTATCCTAATAACATTGTTGGTTCAGTTGCTGTTCTCTTTTTGAGATAGCGGCCTGGAGAGAAGATGATTGACTGCCTCAAGGAAGTGATTCTGATGCAAAGTGTAACGGACATAGGAAAATAAAAAAAAAGCAAGTCTAATTATATCTTCTTGCAGCTGCTGAGATCGTTAGTGTCAGCAAATGCTGTTTATCTTATTCTGTCTTCTAAAAACAAGCTGGGCTCCTGACAAGCTCTCCTTGGGCAATGCCTCCCTCTCCCCCTTTGCAACCAGAAAAGATGTCATAATAAATAAGATTTAGGAAATTCCCAATAAATGTTGGTTTTCTTTGTGTGTGTGTATACGTACATATATAGAATCACAGAACCATTGAGTTGGAAGGGACCACCAGGGTCATCTAGTCCAACCCCCTGCACAATGCAGGAAATTAACAACTACCTCCCCCCACATCCCCAGTGAACCCAACCCTCCCCCTGCCATGCAGGATACCACAATCAAAGCACTCCTGACAGATGGCCATCTAGCCTCTGCTTAAAGACCTCCAAAGACAAGAACTCCACCACCCTCTGAGGCAGCACATTCCACCGTCAAACAGCCCTCACCGTCAGAAAGTTCTTCCTAATGTTTAGGTGGAATCACTTTCTATTAGTTTAAACCCATTACTCCGTGTCATATATATGTACACACACACATATATACACACACATATACATATATACCCAGTACTGTTGAACAGTAGACCATAAAGAAGAAAGAAAAATAGCAAATGCATAGGATTTAGTGCAGCATATACAGCTCTGGAAATGAAACTTAAAAACCCATGTGGGCATCAATTTTATTGTAATGGCTGTTTTGGAAAACATTCACCAGCTTCTTTAAGCAGCTTCTGTCATATCCACCGCATGTTGGTTTGGTTTTATGAAAGTTCCCTTGTCAAACCAGCACTCCCTGCATGCATTTTCCTTTTCATACTTTGATCTTATCATCACCCTAATCTAAAAGAGTGGCACAGATGCATCTGCCCGCTGCTCAGATGTCACACATTTGCACAGCTGGTGCCCCCTAATGACTAGTGATACTGCAGTATCAAAACACTCATTGGTGTGTAGGAGCATGTTCTTCTTTATAAGGCGTCAGAAGGTATGAAGTGTGAGAAAACATGTTGTATATTCCTAATTTAGCTTTCCTTGGGCAATGTGCATCTGATAACTGCAGTGCAAGTAACCATTATTTATTTTTGATCTGCACAGGCAGCAACAGCCTTGCAGCATTAGAATTATTACACAAATCTGCACATTACAACGTGAAAGTAAAGCTATTCATTATGTCGTATAGAAAGCCATTCTCCAGTGTGAGATTTGAGTGCCACTGGGCAAGACTGATATCTCCCTTGGGTACTTTTTTTCAATGCACATAGCCCAGCTTGCAATGTACATCATCAGTATTTTCTCAGTGGAAAGTTTAAAAGCAAGATCAGTGGAATTCTAGTACATTGCTTTTGACTGTTAGAGAAACACCTATTTTTCATGATGATCCTGAGAGCCAGTGTGGTGTAGTGGTTAAGAGTGGTGGACTCTAATCTGGAGAACCAGGTTTGTTTCCCCACTCCTCCACATGAAGCCTGCTGGGTGACCTTGGGCTAGTCACAGTTTTCTCCAAACTTGCTCAGCCTCACCTATCGCACAAGCTGTCTGTTATAAGGAGAGGAAGGAAAGGCCAGTTTGAGACTCCTTAAAGGTAGAGAAAATTGGATTATAAAATCCAACTCTTTCTCTTCTGGGACCCTGTGAGTGGATTCAACTGCATTGAAGTTTGCTTGGTGTTAGTTATGGTTGCCCCCTCCCAGTTGGGAAATACCTGGAGATTTTGGGGGTGGAGCCTGAGGAGGGTGGGTTTTAGAGAGGGGAAGGACTTCAATGCCATAGAGTCCAATTGCCAAAGCAGCCATTTTCTCCAGGTAAACCGATCTCTATCAGTTGGAGATCAGTTGTAATACCGGGAGATCTCCAGCTACCATCTGGAGGCTGGCAACCCTAGTGTTAGTACATAATTGGTTTATCCATTTGAATGACATGATTTCTTAACAAATATATTAGGATGGCACTATTCTAGGACCAATATGCATTTTTATGTTCTACTGTGACCATGTTCAGTATTAAAAACAAACAAACATTTATTTCAATAACACGAAGTAAGGCAAGATAACCTCATCTCTAGTATGCCATCAAAGACTAGCAATAAATCAGAAAAGTGAGAAATGAAAAAATGGTTTCTTATTAATTTAGAATTTATATAGGACAGGGTCCCCACCATGGTGCCCGTGGGTGCCATGGCACTCGCAGACATCTTTCCTGGTGCCCTCCAAGTGTTTTTAGAAAGTAGGCAGGGCCATATGTGGCTTTTGCCCAGCAAGCCTTCTGATTGGCCACTGGAGATTTGATTGGCTGTGCATATTTTTCAAAACATTGCTTTGGCAGCAGCTGCCATCACAACACAAGAATATTCACTATGTGACTAAAAATAAGCTGCGGCAGCCATTTTGTAGCTGGCTCCGCCTCCTGCGGAAGCCACTGTATGGCAACCATTTTGAGGTCGTACCCACCACATTGTGCCAGAATTCCAAAGATGTCCAGAGGCTCAAAATGTTTGGGGACACCTGGATTATTGCAATGCACTCTGCCATGGGGTACCCTTTAAACGTTTTTGAAAACTTCAGTTGGTGCAGAATGCTGCAGCTAGGATGTTAACTGGAATGGCCCATATCACTCCATTCTTGATCCATCTATACTGGCTTCCAGTGTGTTTCTGGGCAGCATTCAAGGTTCTGATGGTAACCTCTAAAGCCCTATATGGTTTGTGACCAACATACCTGAAGGCCCACCGACTCCCTTATTAGGGTTGCCAGCTCCGGGTTGGGAAATACCTGTAGATTCTTGAGGTGGAGCCTGAAGAGGGTGGGGTTTGGGGGTTGGGCAATACCTGGAGATTTTTGGGGTGGAGCCTGAAGGGGGTGGGGTTTGGAGAGTGGAGGGACTTCAAATGCCATAGAGTCCAATAGCCAAAGTGGCCATTTTCTCCAAGTAAACTGATCTCGGTTGCCTGGAGATCAGTTGTAATGGTGGGAGATCTCCAGCCACCACCTGGAGGTTGGCAACCTTAATCCTTATAAACCTACCCAACCACTATGGACATCTTTTAAGGCCCTGATTCAGGTGCCCTCACCTTCTGAGTTAAGACAGCAGGCAACCTGAGAGGGGACCTTCCCTGTAGGGGCACTGAAACTCTGGAACTCTCTCCCAAGGGAGACTTGTATGTTCCCTTCTGTTGCCATCTTCCCTCTGTGGGAGAAGACTTCTTTTCTTTTCTTTTCTTTTCTTTTCTTTTCTTTTCTTTTCTTTTCTTTTCTTTTCTTTTCTTTTCTTTTCTTTTCTTTTCTTTTCTTTTCTTTGGTGTTCCCTCAGTGACTCCACCTTCCTACGCAAAGTTTTTATGTTTTTGTATTTGACTTCTGGTTTTTTTTTTTTAAGTTTTTATTGTGTTTTAAGGAATACAGAAGGGAAAAAAGGGAAAGGGGGGAAGTTTTGCATCCGTTTGCGATAGACAATATTATCTCAATCAATAGTATACACACGTAATACAGAGATTATGCTTGCTACCAATGATTCAAAATATTGGTTTCTATTCTATTTTTACTCGATAAGAAGTGGTCAGATATATTCTTGACAACCACTAACATGAGAGAAAAAGAGAGTAGGAAATAAAATAGCATTAAAGATAAACTATGGTTAATTTCTCTAACGGTAGTCATCGGTAAGGTAAACCTAGTATATTTATACATGAAGAAAACATCTACTCACATAAAAAGGAGAGAGATTGAGCTAGAATTAAATATTTGAAGACATATACATATACCATGGTAACAATTTCTCGTTAAATTGCTCGACATGCTGCGTATCGTCTAAATTAATCAAGTAAGTCATTTTAGCCATATTTGCATATTCCAACATCTTTTCTTTCCATTCATCTTCTTCTGGTAGAGTCATTTGTTTCCATCTCCTTGCAAGAACATGGTTTTGTTTAATTATGATATTAAGAAATGATTTGATAATGCATATCGTAATTTGTTAGCTGCCTTTGTGGCCCTTATATGGGCAGAAAGACAGGTTATAGATTTTGTAAAATAAATAATCAATTATGGGACTTGGCTATAATACTAAGATGAGTGTTCTTCTATCCCCGAGTTTGTAGTTTAGACTTTGTAATTGACTATGAGCAAAATTCTCGACTACTTGCTTAACACTCTGGATTGGTGCAATAAATATCAAACGTGACCCAGAACCAAATACGTTTGAGATTTTACTGTGGACCAACAACACAACCCTGCCCTCCTCATAGGGTTGTCAACCTCCAGGTACTAGCTCCTGCTATCACAACTGATCTCCATCCGATAGAGATCAATTCACCTGGAGAAAATGGCCGCTTTGGCAATTGGGCTCTATGGTATTGAAGTCTCTTCCCTCCCCAAACCCCACCCTTCTCAGGCTCCTCCCCCAAAACCTCCCTCTGGTGGCGAAGAGGGACTTGGTAATCCTACCTCCTCAGACTTCACCACAAAATCTCCAGGAATTTCTCAACCTGGAGCTGGCAACCCTAGGACTTAGGCCTGGTCCCAATGAGTCCTAGGACAAAATGTTCCTGGAAAGGACCCTGCCCCCTCCCTCTGCCTTTTACTCACAGAAATGAAGCCTTGGAATGCGGTGGTTGCCTACCAGCTGCCATCGAGGGAATCCATTGCTTAAAGCTGCAGGTGCTCCTTTTATCATTTTCAAGTTTTTTAAACTCTCCCCAATGTAGTTTTTGATTTCTCATTTTTCTTCAAACCTGGGGCCCTTTCAAGTTTGTAGAAAGATCTGTCTTGCCCATTCACAGCCCCAGACTCCAGATGTAAGCGTCCAAAGATTTGACTGACTTCACTATTAGCATATTAGAATATAAGATAATGATTCCTGAGTTAAATTCAGGTGTGTAAAATATTTTATTGATTGAGTCTTAGTCTTTTCTAGCTCTGACCTGAGAGCCTGGTTGACCTCTACATGAGTGCAGAAGACTCTGAGCTACAGGAACCAGTGATCCAACTCAGTATAGGCAGCTTCATTTGTTATTTCAGATCTGTTCTTCTTGGAGTAGCAGTTTTTAGGGTTCAGTGAAAATAAGTTCAGAATTATATAATGCTTTATATATATATATATATATATATATATATATATATATATATATATATATATATATATATATATATATATATATATATATATATGGATAAATGCATTCTTTTGGCCTTTGCCTTACATTTGAAGGAAGATACCATCTCAGAATCTGAACCAATTGAAAAGGATGAGCGGGGAAAGGGGCATCTGACAGTAATTGTCTATTTTTTCTGGTTAATTTGAGCCCTTGGAACCAAACTATGCCTAAGCTTTTAAATTTATTTGACATTAATAAATGACAAAGTTACTTTCTAATTAAGAAATCATCATTTTTAAAGCAGCAGAATTAAGTGGACCTGTTTGGTAATTGAAGGTCCCAATCAAACTGACAAATAGCATGTTATTAAATTAAGGACAGTCAAAATGATCAGACATCTCTAAGATTATAACAGGCAGCAACTGACGTTGATGACAGAACATATTTCATTAATGAGACTTTCCTTGGTACCTTGTTAGTTACTCTGTGCCTGAAAATCCTCTCTGAGATGGAAACAGGGTTATGATGTCAGTCAAACCAACCAATAAATCAAATCTATTCTGTAATCCTGGCTTTAACCATGTTGAAGTTTATGGCATGAGCTTGCAGGCAGATTTATCTGAGCTATGTATAACGAGTTCTTACAAACATTGGTGTCTCTTTTTTGCTCTTTTAAACCTTATGTTTTTGCATAAAATGGGAAACAACCCTATTCATATTGTGTCCCATATTTCCACAGGGTTCCTGTGTTTGATAGATAGGGTTGCCAGCTCTGGGTTGGGAATAACTGGAGATTTTTGGGGTGGAGCCTGAGGAGGGTGGGGTGGGGTGAGGGGAGGGGCTTCAATGCAATAGAGTTCAATTGCTGAAGCAGCCATTTTCTCCAGGTGAACTGATCTCTATCAGCTGGAGATCAGTTGTAACAGCAGGAGATCTCCAGCTAGTACCTGGAGGCTGGCAACCCTATTGATAGATTGGGGCATTTCAACACATAGTTTGAATTCACCCTGCCTTCCTATTCTCAGTTTCCAGAAATTAGAATGCAAACAACTATTAGCTGCCATCCATGAGGTCACCAGAGGGAGGGGATGATGCAGCCAGGAAGGTCCTGCTCCCTCCTGCTGGGGGAGCATCAGAAGGAAGCGCAACTACTGCCTTGAGCTTGGTTCTTTCCCCACAGGCAGGCACAACTTCCTGCCTCTTTTTCATTCTGCAAACTCAAGGAATACTAAAGGAAATCGGGTAGCTGTGACTTCTTAATTGAATTCACTTGTGAATGTGTTCATGCAGTAAACCCAGTAGCACACAGAGAAAGCCAGACTCACTATTAGTGTATGTACATTCCAATCAATAATATTACCATACACATTCTCATTATTTGTGTACACAGAGATGTGTAATAGTAACAGAGAGACAGAGTCAAGCTAACTGGCCACTCAGGTCAAGGAAGAACTCACAGATTACCACCACAAATACTTGAAAATGAGAAGAGAACAGAACTAGGGGTGTACACTTTCTCCTTCAAGATCAGTTCACAAAATTTCATTCCTTTTTTCTTATTACATTTATTGATTTTTGTTTCCCACTGATTTCAATGGAAAACACATTTCTACTTGTAATTTTGTTTTCTGTCTGATTGTAATGAATTTTTCTTCTGGACAAATCACAGGCAGATAGGATTTTAACTTTATAGCCATTAAAATCATCATGTGACAGAGGGAGGCATTCCTCTCCTAAGACAAGTAGAGTTATGCACCAGGGAATAGCTTGTGTTTGGTGCCCTAAGGAATGCTAGCAGGGTTGCACAGTGGCCAGAGGGAGGATGCATGGCATCCTCAGAAAGCAAGGACGACTACAGAAAACAGGGTTTATTACCATGCCTCCCCCTTGAAGACAGAGGCAGCATTACAGAATGAGCAAAAGGAGGAATCTGGTCCCTCAAGAAGACAGGGATAGGTACAATGGGAGAGCAGATCATTTATTTGCACATCCAGGAAGACAGGCAGCAGTACAAAACAGTGGGCACAGCTGGCATTTGACATTCTCAGGTATACAGGCAGCAAGACATGGAAGGCAGAGCTCACATTTGGGAACCCCGGGAAGACAATCCTACTTTTGCTGCAGAGATGAGTACAATTCCCTGAATTCTGCTTATTGTGCATACAAGAGACACTACGCAAGTGATTAGTGGAAATCCCTTGAATAAATGTCTGTGCATTTTATTTAGTTATTTAAAACATTTTTATGCTGCCTTTCCACATTATCAGGTTTTCAAGGTGGAACACATAAAAATATCTGAATAATAAAAAAACTTTTAAAATTATAAAACAATTCAATAAAAACTCAAAGAATGTCAGAACCAGGGAGGAGGACCAATAATAGTTATTGGGTGTATGCCAAACAAAACAAAACAAAAAAAATTCTTCCCCTACTGCTGGAAGTCACCAACAGGGCAACAGACGTAACTCCCTGGGGAGGGAATTCCAAGGTTTTGGTGCCACAACCTAGAATATCTTTTCTTGGGTGACCCCCTGTCTAGCCTGAGATGGTGGGGGCAACCAAAGCTGGGCCTCTGAAGATGACCGGAGTGAAGGGGAAAGTTCATAAAGGAGAAGGTGGTCCATGGCAGGTAACATAGTGAGACAAAATCACTGTTTAGTAACATGCACAGACAATCTCATTATCTGTGTGCACTTCAATCACATAGCACACAGCAGCCCTCAACCAAGTAATCCTTCCTGCCAAATTTCTGTCTAATAAGGTGATAGCATCCTTGTTTTGTAGGCAATTAAAATTTTCACATGCAAAGCAGGCAGCAGCAGATGCTGGGCAATTGAAGAAAGAATACTGGCAAAATAGTATATAACAGTAAACAAAGAGATCCTCATGATGAGACCATCTGTTTATATAGAAAATATGGGATGGGAACTATTTGTAAAGAAAAAGGGATCGCGCAGGCGAGAAGTGCAAAAAACTTCATGAAGAGAGCAAAACCCGGCACGTTTACCTGGTGCCTGAAACATTTTCTCCAGGCCAGGCTGAAATATGTGAAGTGAGCTAGTCTGGGGAGAAAATTCTGAAAGAAATAGGCCATTAACGCATGGCTGTTTTCTCATTTCTTTGTCCCTGTCCTATCTCACATCTTCCAATCCTGCATTCAAAAATTGAACGCACGGGGAGAGGGGCAGGGACAAACAAATGAAGAAGGGGCAGCAGTGGCCCCTTTCTGCCCCCCCTCAACCCATGCCTCTCTCTCCCCCTCTCCTCCAGTGCCCTCCTCCACCTCCCCCAGCACCAGTGAGGGTTTCAGCCCACCTCAAAGCAGGCTCTAGCCTGCAGCCAGGAGTCCTACAGTCAGAGGTGAAGCAGCAGCGGCTCCTTCCCGGCAAAGGCGACTCCGTTTGCATCCAGTGAAAGTGCTTGGCATTGGCACAGGAAGGAGCCGCCGCTTCGCCACTTCACCGGCAATGCAAAGCATTTCCGATGCATTTCGCCTGTGGCTTCATCTGGGGATCTATGATCCCTGGACGAAGCCATAGGTGAAACACATCTGGATCAGAAAGTAACAATAAAGGATTTATTCAACACGTTGATTATTTTCTTCTTCCTCCCTACCTTATTGGCCATTCAGTGTACACCTGTACAATGAAGATCCACCTGTGTGTGCCTCTTCTTCTGCCAAGCAATGCTTATTGGTAACAGCAGGCATGCTTCCCCTTTGCCCCCAGCCACTGATCAATGGCAGCAGAATATAAACAAGTTTATCCTTGTGCAACTTAAAGCAAAAGGGAGTGCAGTCAAAACAATTAGCAACGGGCACACACACAGCTCTTCTTCTAACAGGGAACCGGGATGATGTTGCTCAGTGCAAGATAGCCTGGTGTTGAATTACAATGTCTTACCCTTCTCTATTCTGTTTCTGATAGCCTTTGGGCTGCTAACACATGCCATTACTGCAGCTACAGAAGTTCTTTTGCCATTTCTAGGAATTAGTATTCCCCTGCTATTATTGGTTCTATTCCAGCAAGTGGAACCTAGCCAGAAGATGACTGGTGCCCTCCTCTAACGTTTCTTTGCGCTCAGCTTTTACTTCGTATAAAGCATGCATGCAAGTTATAATCTATTTTGGATGAGGCGAGAAGGGGGTTCAGGTCCCAGCTCTATTATAAAATGTCTTCATGGCCACCTGTACAGCAAAATATGCAGCAGAATCAAACCCTGGAAGGCTTTTAAGCGGTTTTTCGGCATTTATTGCTGCTAGCAATTGGTTTAGATTATATTTTGAAGCCTTTCAGCCTCAAGGAAAGTTTAGGTATGGAGTTATGAGGACAGCGCACTGAAGAAAATTTGCTTTTGTTAATCAAAATATTTATGGTCCAGGTGTTTTGCTTGTGAATATTCCTTCAGGCTCACTGTGGACTTTCCGTAGTCTAATTCTTCAAAGCAATAATATGTAGTTTGTATTGTTGCAGTGAGATGCTTTTGTTCATTGTACAGCTCAGCTCAACTTATTTTGGACAAGATCAGCTTTCTAAAAAAATCAATAGCAAATGTTCCGTTTGAAGGACTCACTTGATCTATAGCTTAAAAATCCATCTCAGGTTTTCCTGAGCTGAGCATAGTTACATAATGACTATCTGTTACATCAAGATTTACCAGCAAAGATAATTACATCCAGGAGAGATAGATAAAGAAAGTAAATTGATAAACTATGTGCAACAATCTCTTTTTCTCCCCTGCACCAGCAATGAACTAGAAAATCCCAACATATTTAGTTTCAGATTATCTATAGTCTGGTTTTTGTTTTTCTCACTTTTTAAATTTGCTACTTTAACTGACAGTTTCAGGGTAGATGGTTTAGCAATAGTTTGAACACTTACAAAACATTTTCAGCCTCAGAGAGCCAGCATGGTGTAGTGATTAAGAACGGTGGACTCTAATCTGGAGAACCTGGTTTGATTCCCCACTCCTCCACATTTTTGGCGGACTCTACTCTGGAGGACTAGATTAGATTCCCCACATGCAGCCTGCTGGGTGACCTTGGGCTAGTCACAGTTCTCTCAGAACTCTCTCAGTCTCACCTACCTCATAAGGAGCCTGTTGTGGGGTGGTGGTGGGGAGGTGATTGTAAGCTGCTTTGAGACTCCTTTCAATAGAGAAAAGCGGGGTATAAAAACCAACTTTTCTTCTTCTTTAACTGCTCTGTTCATACTAGTCCTGAAATAGGCAACTGAATTTCTAGAATGTTGGAGTTAAAAGGGATGAAATAGTTGAACTTCCTGATATCTAGCTGTCTATCACATTTTTTACCTCTCCCCTCCAAGTAGAGAAGGAACCAGAACATAGCTCGGTGATAGGCCGTAAGCATTGCATACAGAATATTCAAGGTTCAGTCTGCATTATCTCTGATTAAATGAGCCCACATAGCTGATGGGAAAGCTCTTTCTCTGCTTGAGAGCCTGGCAAGCTATGACCTGCCAGAGTAGATAATTTTGAGCTAGGCAGACCAATGGTCTCCCTTGGTATAAAGCAGCATCATATTCCTAAGGAGATCAAAGTGCGATACATAGGAGTCATTCATCCTTTATGAATCAGATACGTTCATATCCAGCTCCTTCCCTCACGCCTTATCTATGCAACATGACAGTGTGCCAGAGTTCCATAAGCAGAGGGAATGTGCCCTTGATGTAGAAAATGTGGTAATGGGAACTCTTCTATCATGACTATTTCCTTTTCCTTGTGGTATTTAGTTATTTCCATGGAAATAGAGATGTAAATGTGTTACATCAGATTTGCAAATCCCTATCACAAAAATAAAACCTCTAACAAATTCTGTAATCCTGAAGACTGCTGAAATTGACTATTTATTTAGCAGTTGAGGAAATGAAGAATGCTGTATCCTACTCATGAGGCTATCAGGATAAATGCCCGTGGATTTTTGTTCCACCATATGTTTTCTTACATTAATTATCTATTGGGATAATTCTGAAAGTATTTTTGTAGAAGAAAACATTATGTGTCATTGGACTTCATACGATTTGTGCATGAGGGGGACTCTCATTTTAAATTAATCTAGGAAACCTAAACAACACTGCCAGTGCTGATGTTTTGTGGGTAAAGAAAGATTAAGTTTTCATTTGGGTCTTCAGTAAAACATGGAGCGAGCAGTAGCAGACTTAATTAACAATGGATATTTATAGAATACTACTTGATGGAACAGTACTGAAACTGCGAGTTACTATAGATTTGTTTAAGAATAGTGTCCACAAGAGACTTTACCAGTGGGGCAAAATCTGCAAAAAACAGTCATTACCACAGTCCTGTCCAAAACTAGTTTTCTTGGTAAACTGACCACTATGAATTTCCCTGGTTTGAAAACTCTCATCCCATTACAGATCAGCCATAGACCCTTCAGATTCAATTCTGACTTGAACTGGGTTCAATTGAACTGGGTTCAATTGAGTCCCCTTCCCTGGTAGCTAACCCTACTGGGGGGGGGGGGGAGGGTGTAGCTCATTGACAGAGCTTTTGCTTTGCATACAGAAAGTCCCAATCAATTCCCACCACCTCCAGGTAGGCTGTGATGTGAAAGACCTTTACCAGAGACCCTGGAGAGCCGCTGACATTCAGCGAAACAATAGT
Source organism: Euleptes europaea (assembly GCF_029931775.1). Lineage (NCBI taxonomy): Eukaryota > Metazoa > Chordata > Lepidosauria > Squamata > Sphaerodactylidae > Euleptes > Euleptes europaea. The sequence continues at coordinate 80,386,914 of NC_079314.1, read as the reverse complement.
TTTGGGACCACAGTTGCTCATAAATGTACAATAGATTTTTGTTGTTATTTGTTTCAAACTTTTCACAGATTGACCACTATGCACTATGTAGAATTTTCTGTTCAATCTCTTTTCTTTTGATAGATATGTAGTCATTAAAAATGACTACTTCTAAAGAATAAGATTTTCTTGCAAGACTCTAATGGAAAAATAAAATATTGAAAAGAATTATTCTTTCTGACACTACGGCTTTGACAAGAAGTATGATATGGATGGAAAACCTATAACACCTATAATCAGAAAAAGCAACTGGAAAAAATACAGTGCCAGATATGAGGCTTTCTCCTATGGACAAAGCAACATCAGGTATTTATGGATATCACATCTGCCCTTGATTTAAGGCTGAGGAAGTGTTGGTAGCTCTGCTGGACAATCTCAGATTGCCAATGGACAGAGGAAATGCATTTCTGACAATTCTGCAGGATTTGTTTCCAGCATTTGATATTGTCCATTATGCACTTACACAAACATGGTGAGCACAGGAGGGGTAGCTTTATATTAGCCATAGGATGTTTACAGTCTTCATTCAGTCTTTGTTCAGTAAATGTACACAGAGATCAGTGAACAGAGATTTAGAATGTGCTCCTTGGGAGTAGACATGCAGGGTGTCCCAGCTTGCTGTTCTCACTTCTGCGTAGTTTAATATCTATGGAAGATAGGATTGTCAGATGCTTGCCTGAAAACATGAGGAGATTGAAGGGGCAGGGCATCAGGACAAAAGATGCTGACATGTCAATGTTACTTCCAGCTAAAACATAGGAGTAAAAATGTAGAGATTGGTGAAGTCCTAGAGCATCAGTGACATCACTCCTGGGTTTTAGCCAGAAGTGATGTCAATGTTTCAACAATGTCTTCCTCCATTTTCCTCAACTGTGGGGGCTGGGAGGCAGCAGAGGGAGATTGCCCCCATAGCAGGTAATCTGATAACCCTAATAGAAGACTACAGAGAGGGCACTGGAGTTGGGTGTCACCCAGTTACACCCATCTTTAAGCTTCTTGCTGCTGCTCTCTTGGTCCTCAAGTGATGCCAGGATACTCTGGTCTAGTGGATGAGGACCAGTAAGCTAAAGATAAGTATAGATGAGATGGAGGAGGTATTCGTTCGAAAGGCTAGTATCCTTGAAGGACATTTTTGCCACGTTTTGATGGATGCTTTATTGAGTCAGTGAAGAGCCGGGGGAGGGGGGGGGCTCTGGGACCAGTGCTCCATATGGAGAACCACATCATATTTTTCCGAGAAGTGCCTTTATCCCATTGCATATGGCTCAAACTTTGCCTCTTTTCGATGTAGCTGACTTGGCCATTTAGATTTAAGCTACTAGTAACCTCAAGGCAAAATTAACTGCAATGTGGGCATGCCTGCAAGATACCCTGGAAATTGCAGTTGGCACAAAGTTCAACAACAATTTTGTTGACAATAGTCAGTTTATAAGCAGCTGGAACATCTGCTAAAAGAGTCTCCTATTGGCACAGAGATCAGAGTTGGCAACGAGCAGCAGAACACTGCTCCACACAAAATGGCTTAGAGGAGTCTGGGATCCATCTTGTGTGTTTGTTTGATTTGGGTAGGAAGAGGGTTGACAGCTTTACATTTTCCCAGGGCCCAAGGTATCAATGGCTGGAGAAGGGATGTCCGACCCCTTGGTCACACAAAAAGGTGACTTAATTAGCAATTCCTGGCAAAACATCTTTATTGTACCCCTTCCTGGGCAATCAACCAATACTTAGGAGGATCACACAATCATCCTCCTGCATCCTGACAACATATCATAACAGACACCTCAAAACATCTCTGATTAACACTTCAAAAACATCTCTTGTTTTACATGTTAAGCCTGTCTCGTTGATTGAGCCCCAGATAAACAATCAAAACTCTTTCATCCTGGTAGTTTTCACACTGCCAGATCACCTTGCATTACCTCAGGATCCATTTTGGAGTATAATTATTGGTCCTTTTGGCATTCATCTCTCTCTCTCTCTCTCTCTCTCTCTCTCTCTCTCTCTCTCTCTCTCTCTCTCTCTCTCTCTCTCTCTCTCTCTCTCTCTCTCTCTCTCTCTCTCTCTCTCTCTCTCTCTCTCTCTCTCTCTCTGTGTGTGTGTGTGTGTGTGTGTGCCTTGATCCAAAAACACTCACCCCCTTTATGTGTGATACCTTTTTGCTTCCAGAAATGCTGGTCGTTTCTTTGTTCAATGGTGCTTTCCTGAACAACTCCTCTTTGGACTAGTAAATATCACCCACCCTCCTGCAATCTACCTAATTCCCTCCCTAATTTTCTTAGCTCTCATATGAATTGTGCATGTGTTTGTGTGCTTAAAGACTACCAGTGAGGGGGAGCTCACTACCTCCCTAGGTAGCTGATTCCACTGTCGAACAACTCTTACTGTTATCCCCCCCAATATCCAGACAGTACTTTTCTGTTCACAATTTAAACCCATTATTGCGAGTCCTATACTCTGCTGCCAACAGGAACAGCTACTTGCCCTCCTCTAAGTGACAGCCCTTCAAATACTTAAAGAGAGCCATCATGTTCCCCCTCAACCTCCTCTTCTCCAGAACCCTGATCATCCTCATCACTCTCCTCTGCACCCACTCCATTCTGGCCACATCCTTTTTGTGAGGATTCAGAATCCAGAACTGCACACAATACTCCAGGTGCAATCTGACCAATGCTGTGTACAGCAGAACAATGACACCTTGTGATTTGGATGTTATGCTTCTATTGATGCACCCCAAGATTGCATTAGCTTTTTTTGTCACCGTGTCACACTGGCTGCTCATATTTAACTTACGGTCCACCTGTATCCCAAGATCTTGTTCACACACACTGCTACCCAGAAGTGTATCCCCCATCCAGTATGCATGTCCCTCATTTTGTTACTCAGATTTAGAACTTGGCTCCTATCCTTGTTGAATTGCATCTTGTTCACATCCACTCACCTTTCTAGTGTGTTCAGGTCTCATTGAATTCTATCTCTGTCTTCTGGTGTGTTCACTTCTCCTCCCAATTTGGTGTCATCTGCTAATTTAACGAGTAGTTCCTCCATAGTTTAATTTAAATTGTGAAAAAGTGCTATGGCTCAGTGGTAAAGCATGTGCTCTGTATGTGGAGATTTTGAGCTTCAAGTCATAGCCTCTGTGATCAAAAGGGTCACAGGAAAACCCTCTAGAGCTGCAGATGACTGGGTTAGATGGTCCAATGGTTGGATTTAGTATCCAGCATTATATACATAAAATTAGGAAAGAAATGTAGCTATAATGGCTGTTAACTATGGAATAATATGATATAGGTTGAATAATCCCTTTCCTTTTAACATGTTTAATAAAAAGCTGGGGAAGAGCTATCTGTTGGGGTTGTTTATTTGCCCGAGATATATGATTGTCACTGTCTGTGGCACTAAGAATCCTTCCAAGAGTGTTCTGCATTTTTAAAAGTTGTGTGATGCATGGAACTAGATTGGTTTGCACTGAACTCTTTCAACCTATGTAGAGTTTAACTATGAAGTAGGGTTGCCCTCTGGAGAGAGAAACAGAATGTGGGAGGCAACTCAGCTATGCAGAGCAATCCTCATGAGGACTGCATTTCAGCAGATGGCTCATGTAATTACTTTGGCAGTTGATACTTTTGCTAGCAAACACACTGACTATTACCGAGGACAACACAGAACTCAATAGCAGAGCATCGATGTACTCCTAAATTCATAAGCCTTTTGTGTTATCAAGAATTTCTGTGGTGGTGGTGTCGCAGGCAATCATATGTGAACAGGATTTTGATATGAAAACATGTCCCATTAGGTTTCATAAGGATAGAAACGTGTTAAAAAGATGTTATGTCACTTCATAGACAGGAACACCTTGGACTGTATAAGCTGAAGGCTTACTTGCTATGCTGTAGAAGCAAACTCAGATTCTGCTACTATAGTCATTTACTACTGCTGTCACAGATAAAGGTCACAGCTGCAGGTGTGCTTATCTGATTAAGCAAAACATACTGCTTGACAAGGAATGATAGACACCGTCATATCTGCAGATGGCAGTCGTGCATAGTACTGCTTATAAGGCCTATTGATTAACTACTGGCTAAGTTACTGTTTATTTATAGAATGCTTTAGCTAAGGGATTCTAGAACCAAAGTTGACTGGACTTGTTCCAGCACATCTACAAGATAAAGGCTCTGAAAAGGTATAAATAGAGACCTTTCTCTGGTTACAGGTTAGAGAGGTTCCTGATGATCTAAACCTACTGACCTATGGACTTCCTCCATCTACCAAACATGTAAAACCTTGGCAGCCTAGTTCTTGCATGAATTAGGAACCTGATTCTTGCGTGAATTAGGAACAATCATTTATACTTGTCTCTATTTCTGGAGAAATCTCACAGAGAGAGAGGTATTATGCCACACAGTCTGTCTCTCTGAAGACTGATTGTCTGGGATAACTGTCTGTACAATGCTTCATCCTGAATATGTGATGAAGGCCCTTATACTCTAAGGATTATAAGAGTATGGATCTTATCATGTTTGAATATGGTGACATTGAGAGCTCATTTGTTCTAACAAGACTAATGTCTTCTCATAAGATCTATCTTATGTATAGACTTACTAGTTCTGACAGACAAGATGTAAATGCAGCTTCTCTAAGAAGCCCACTACCAGAGCATATTCCAGGGGTTTCTCTACACAAGGAGGAAGCACTGAATATACTCTGAAGTCTATTCTAAAACTGAGGTCTCACACAGAACTGTCTGACATACACATGCATACACAAACATGCATTACAACCAACAATGGCTAACACATAGAATTACTCCAATTGGAATACATATAATTGGAATACATGGATGGAGATCCATGGAGCCTTAAGCTCTTAAACTGAATTATACTCAGTACTCTCTAAAGATTGGCACTGCCAGAGAGATTGTAGAATAGAGTTTATACTCTACACATAATGTTAAGCTTTACACATAGCTTCAAATACTGATTAATTACAGTATAGCCAAAGCCTTAAAGATGGCTCTTAGCTATACAGCAATGCTTACGGCAATGCATACTCAAAGATAGCTTTCACATAGCCTTTTCTAATTTGAACATGGGCTTCAGACCCATAAACCTCAAACATATAGAGACCCTATGGTCTCATGCCTTCAGTCACAAACAGACTGCTGGAAGAACTATAGTATCAGCTCTAACATGAAACTATGGAACCAAAGAGATCTCTCCTACCTTTACAACTACTAAAGGCATTGAAATAACAGAGTAAAACTATTTTGTCAGATTACACAGAGAAGCCATTGAAATTCATAAACATCAGCACAACTGTAACAGAAAAGAAGAGAGTTTAAGAATGAATAAGGCTTGGCTTCCTGTCCTGAAAACCTCCAGACTAACAAAGACTACAGTCCACAATAGCCATGCGGATTAGCTTTGGATTTCACACATTAACAGATCACTTCAGGATACAATGGTTCCATATTAACATACCACACCCTCATTAGCACATTATCTTGTTTCCTCCAGGACAATGATTAGCACATTACTGGTCACACAGCCCGGATAACCTACAAGAACCAAAGATAACATTTTGTTCCTGTTGAACTAACTAATATAGTTTTTATTTCTGTAACCATTTACATGAATATATTTTATGTGAAATAAATAGTATTTTATTCATATATTCTTTTCATATTTTTACTGGAACATTTCAGGAGAAAGTCTATCTCGCAAGAGGTGGAAAGTGTTGATCCCTGCTTACTGGGTAGCAGGCTGAATAAGATAAAATATCCCTTTTCAGGAAGGGATCGATTCTAAGAGCTTGGTTACCTTAACGGCACGGACCGCGACAGTGGTAGGAGGCACATTGATGCACTCTGCAACATCTAAAGTTTGCTCAGCCTAAAATTTGGATTTAGTCAAATATAAATTATGTCTGAGGTCATTCCATTTTCATGTAGACGGATTTTAAATGTGTACAGGCTATGGTATGTGCAAGCTCAAAAATGCCCCAAAGCATTGTGAAACAAGTCATTTTACCGAGCGCTATATCTTTAGCCCTGTTTTGAGAATTCCCCAAACAAAAGGAGATGGTCACCCTTCACTTTAATTTTGCAGGTTACTTTAATAGAAACTCTATCCTTGTGAGTGTAGCAGACAGTATGATTGTATGACATGATGTTCCGACATGTCAAAGTCAGTCCAAGGTTGGGAGATGGATTTGACAAGCACAATTTCTTTTTGGACAGATATTATAAAAAGAACATCATGCACTCTAATTGGTGTGAGGAAACTCTAGGCAAGCAAGGTCTTTGCTTGACATTGACAGGAATATATCCAGGAATGTATACCTGTAGACAGTAAGAACAAAATGCTTGCCAAGGATACGTTATCAACTGAAGTTCCTTAACTAGGTAAGGTGAATTTTAATCCTATTGATTATAGATGTGTCAGGATGTAGTGATTGAAAATGACAACTGATTAATGCACTATGCATCTTGCTATTGCAAATACTTTCAGTAGCTTAATATTATACCAGAGATTCCTGGAGAATTTTAAACTACCAATTTGTTGAAAATTGGGGGAGTTAAGGGCATGCAAAGAGGTCTATAAAATTATGCATGGTTTGGAGAGAGTGGACAGGGAGACTTTTTTCTCCCTCTCCCATAATACTAGAACACGGGGTCATCTGCTAAAGCTGGAGGGTAAGCGATTCAAAACAGATAAAAGGAAGTATTTTTTCACACAACACATAGTTAAATTGTGGAACTCCCTGCCCCAGGATGTGGTGATGGCTGCCAGCTTGGAGGGCTTTAAGAAGGGAGTGGACATGTTGATGGAGGAAAGGGGTGTTCATGGCTATTAGTTGGAATGGATGCTGGTCATGCTGCATACCTGTTCTCTCTAGTATCAGAGGAGCATGCCTATTATTTTGGGTGCTGTGGAACATGGGCAGGATGGTGCTGCTGCAGTCGTCTTGTTTGTGGCTTCCTAGAGGCACCTGGTTGGCCACTGGGTGAGCGGACTGCTGGACTTGATGGGCCTTGGTCTGATCCAGCAGGGCCTTTCTTATGTTCTTATGCCACTGAAAAACATATTCCCAGCAGTCAGATACACAAATTCCTTGTTTCAAGCGATTAGACATTCTAAAATGTTAGCAATAGGTTAAAATACAGGCAGTATGATTTGTTGATACGATTTTTTTTCTAGGAAGGTTAAGGAAACAGATTGTTTTCCATGCATTGCATTTGCATTTATTTATGACCCTCTTGGGGAGCAGTTTAGAACATAGTTGTCCCTTCCTCAATTTTCTCACAACAGTAACCCTGTGAGGTAGTTTATGCCGAGAGCTTGTGATGGGCTCAAGGTCACCCAGCAAGCTTCCATGGAAGAACTGGGGATTCTTGCCTGGGTTTTCGAGGATCTTAGTCTGATACTATATCCACTACGCTACGCCAGCCCTCCCATGTGGTTCTTCAAACTCTAGTATATATGTGGGATGGTGTGTGTACCTTGTATGTCTATCTTTCCATGTTTATAGCCCCAAACAAGTCGAACTGTAGGTTTATGTAGTCTTAATTTAGTACAGGTTTGATGACATGCTATAGAAATTTTCCAAGGCAGTGGGAATTTTAAAACAAATTCTCTGTGAAGCAGATTTAGTTGGGACACATGTGGTCTTTCTAAATTCTGGAATGTTCAAAGACAGAAGGTTTGTGATAGTCCATCAGTGGTGGAGGATGCTCCATTGTAAATTTTCTAAGTTTAAAAAAACAACCATTTTTTCTTTGTTGTGCATTGCATTACATATGAAGCCTTAACATAGAAATACTGACATGGAAAACAAAAGTGTATCTTTTAGTTCTCCACATGGGATCCTGAGAATACTTGGGCAAATGCTAAAGGAGGTGTTTTCTGTGTTGGCAGACTTGCCTACAAAGAAGTGAAACATTTAGTCAATTCTGCCATAACATTTTGTACTGGTGGCATACTTAATGAAAATATTCCTATCCATGATGAAGATGGTGGGGATACAAAAATGGCTTTATGCATCTTCTAGGTACTGTAGTCACTGAGTGACCAAATGTGGGAAAATGGTTAATGTATTAGTCGGCACCCTGGATTCTCTTGCTGGGTAGCTCACTGGCTAACCTTGGTCTGCTCGCTCTCTTAGCCTAACTTATGCCACAGGATTCTTGTAAAGAGAAAATGGAAAATAAGGGGGAGAACCAAGTATGCTCCCCTGAGCTACTTGAAGAAGGGGTGGAATAAAAAGCTATCACCCCTATCATAACAGACTCCAAAGCCCCATGCCAGCATCCCGGGGGGCATGCAGCTTCCTGTCCCCTTTCAGCTTGGCACGCCAATGGGGAGAACAATGTTGCTTTTTTGCAGGTGCAGCCTTGCTGTTCTCGATGGTGCAAAAAGCTCCATTTAAAAAAATAAAAAGCCTCCAAAAGGCTTTTAAAAGCCTTTTTAAAAGCCTTTTGGTGGCCGGGAAATGGCTTTGGGGGGGGGGGGGCGTGGTAACGCCTTGACCACACCGTCCCTGGCCACTGAAAGGTCAGGAATGGGTATCCCGGAGTGCATTGTAAGCTATGTACGAAGTATTCTCTTTTTATGTCTTACTATTTGCATCCAAACTAAGGTTGACTTCAGTGGAAGAATTAATTTAACAAAAAGGATTTTGTACATATTTAGAGATTCACTGTCAAGGGCTTCCTTAATCTGTAAGTCTCTCGAGCCATTAATGGTCATAAACCTTTCAGTAAAAAATTAAAATCTAAAGTTAATTTTTCTTTTTACTTTCAGGATCTGCAAAACACTTATTTTTAAAAGACGTTCAACTACAGCAATATACAGTACTTTGGAAAAAATTAACACAAGTGATTAATAAATATTTGGATACTGCAGTGCAAACTTAGTTTTATAAAATTTCTACCAGCCTTCAGCATATTTTAATGAATTCATTTTCCCCAGTTTCATAGTTCATTGGGATATGAATAGAAGCAGTGGCATTCTCCTAAAATCCAAGCATGCAAGGTATTTGTGTTTTCTCTTGAAATGATAATTTTCAAGCTAATTTTGTTTACATCCAAACCAGTTCATAAAAAACGTCGCCATAGTTATGTATTTCCAGCATGTGTGACCATTTAGACTTTGTTATCTGGGGAATCTTGCCTCCCTGCACGTAATGTTGATTGCATGCACTGTCAATAGGCTTCCTACATTAGGGCCATCTGTTAGACTTGCAGAAAGTCTGTGAACAGCCTGGTCAATCCTTTGCTTAGCGGCAATAGGTGCCAGGTAACAAGAGGTTCACACAATAAAGATGTGATGAGAACAGCATCTCTTCTTCAATTTTTTTTTTGGTCGCAATGAAGTATTGTCTCCATAGGTCCCATCACTTCCAATAGACAACACCTGTTGGAAAGCTAATGCCAAACACAAACAGTTGGAGACACACTGGCTCTTTTAATGCCAGCAATGGAGATGGCACTGAAGCAGTTGTATGAGCACCGATGATTTGGGCAAAACGTCTGAAGCATTTACGAATGACTACTTCCAGTAGCTCTATTATGGTGTGCATTTATTGTTTGCACTTTGGTAAGTGTTATGAAAAATAGCTGATTGTCCTCAAGGCTGATTTAGAAGGTGGCAGATGAGGAGATGAAACTCCTTCATCCATAGTCAGATTCCAACTTTGTCCTTCTAACATTTGCAAAGATCGGAGAAGTTTCAAGTTTATTAAGCAGACTTTTAGGGACTTTTCTTGCAATGCTCACAGGTTTACAAACATACAGAGTTGTTCACATTTCAATAGAAAATATGTTATTAATAAATTATAAACATACAACAGTCATATTAATGGGTGCTGTCTTTGTGCTATTCCACTGGAAAATAAGTGTAGGAACTATTTTTTCTGTACACTGTCTTGATTTTTGACAATGCACACCTCCCTTTGGATTGTGGCTGTGGTGAACAGTCAAAGCTGGTGTTTGTCCCCCATGGCTATATTTCCTCAGTGCATCAAAGGCTTTTACTGCAGTAAAGGAGCAATAATATAATAATTCCCTTCCTGTGCCAGAAGCCTCTGAGCATGCTTGGGGTGGATTGCCTCTCAGAGTATACTGTAGTGGATGGCAGAATCTATTGCCAGATTGTTCAATCAGGTCTTTGTAACAAGTAGTAGAGATCCTCACTTCCTTATGGAATGTGAACTAATAAGTGTTTCCAGTCTGCAGCCTGAAGTTGGCAGCTTTACCTTTCCCCATGCATATAAAATGGGAAAGTTGTAGTCTCTGTGCATTGTTCCCTGTGCTTTCCCAGCCCCATCATTCTTTCTTGTTACTTATGACAAAGCCCAGTCATTTCAACAGAGAAGGGACATATTTGAGGGCAGAGCCAAGGGAGGAACAGCATCGGCAGCCTCTCCTACTGGATGTGAATTATTAAAATTACAGGCATCAACATAAGGACATAAGAAAAGCCATGCTGGAACAGACCAAGGCACATCAAGTCCAACAGTCTGTTCGCACAGTGGCCAACCAGGTGCTCTAGGAAGCCCACAAACAAGATGACTGCAGCAGCAGCATCCTGCCTGTGTTTCACAGCACCCAATATATTAGGCATGCTCCTCTGATCCTGAAGAGAATAGGTTTGCACCATGACTAGTATTCATTTAGACTAGTAGCCATAGATAGCCCTATCCTCCAGGAACATGTCCACTCCCCTCTTAAAGCCTTACAAGTTGGCAGCCATCACCACATCACATCATCTCTGGGTTGCAACCTGACAAATTTATGAAAAAAGTGGAAGCTGAAAAGAGCTGGGACAATATGCTAAAATATATTCACTGTAATATATGTAACTAACAGTATCATATTAACAATATTTTAAATATCTGCTACCTTTTAGAAAAAAAAGATAGTTTATTGCTTATTATAACAAGAGTTGTGAGCATTCCCTACAAGCTTGTCAGATCCACAGAGCCAGGGTGTTCTCAGACAATAGTCTTACCAAAAGAAATAAGTGAAAGAAATGCTATTATAAATACTTGTTGCTGCACAGAGCCATGATAAGGATGGGTATGTGGTGTATGCATGTCTATACACAAATCTAGGTGAATATTATAGTATGTGATTTGGAAGATTTCTGCCTCTATTTTGCTCTTTTTCACTGTAATGTAAGAGACAGCCACCTTCACCCAGGAGGAAAAGCAGAATATAAATATTCAAATAAATAAAATAAATCCAATTTTCCTAAAATGTATGTGTGCCATTGCATCCAAATGATTTTTTTTTTCTATTGTGTTTGTGAACAAATCTACTTGAGGCACTGCCAGAGTAGTTACATATACTATCCTCTGAGAGATCACAATGTAAAATGAGTATGAAGCTCTATAGCTAAATTGTTCTTGAATTATTAGAATTTTCTATCACTGAAACATTATCTTAAAGTAGGATGTGAAGGCAATAGCTGTCGAAAAGCAAATCAGATCCAGTAACCACTGCTGAAACATGGCACCAGAATTTTCAGTTCTCATATGGAGATGGAGCTTGTGACTACAGTTGCAATGTGCCCATTGCAGTGAAGGTTGCTAAAGACAAGTGATAGAAGGAACATTTGGTGCACTTTCATTTGTTGAATCTGCTGCAGCACGTTTAAATTAATGGCTTGCTTTTGAAATTGCATGTAGGTTAGCCAGATTTTGCAGTGCAGAGCTGTTAACTTTAATCGTTATTTTTTCTGGTCATACTGGCTCAGCTTTGCCATGCTTGCCAATTGACAGGTACAGTTTTTCAGACACCAACTCTGCCTGTTTCAAATGGTCGCGGGCAAATATGTTGCTATCTCAGTGCTAACATTTGTAATACTTTATTTTGCATGTGATACTAGGCAAGTTACTCACAGTCCTATAACGGGGTATATCATTATTAGCAGTGTAACTGGGATTACCCTGATTTACCCAGATGTACTGCTATAGTGTATTTTCTGTCCAATAGTGTACATGAGGCTTCACAGAGTAAAGTAGGCAAAACAGATAGGCCTCCGCCCAAGCATCTTTCAGTGTATCTTTGCCGGTTGCAAATATAAATTGCCTTGAGTATGATACTTACATTCTGAATAGATCATTTTCTGATCTGTCCATTTTACAGTACTATGCATCATGTACTTTCCGATTCTTAAGTTACTGGATGCTTTGATATTTACTTCCAGACATTTGAGTCATTTATATTTCCAATACCTGGTTGAAAAAAATGGTATTACATAGAATGAATAGAATTGACCTCTTATTAACTCATCTCCTCTCAACAGAATTGCTTTTTATCACTGCCTATAAAAACCAAACGTTTGTTAAAAATAAATCTGGGAGAATTTAGATGTGACAGAAGAGGATAAATGTGGTTTGTCTCTAGAAGGCATAATGCATTTTTAATTTATTCCTTACATTTCCCCCATATTTCATTCTGCTTTTCTTTTTGTACTTTGCTGCCTGTACATGTGTCTGCCAATTAAAACAAAGACGGGGTGGTTCAGAATCAGATACCAGAGTGCAGAATTCAGAGTTTTACCATCTTGTTCAAACTAGAAATTGACAGAGAATCTGAATGATGGTTGGGAAACTAGCCAAGTAATTTCTCAGCAGATTTTCTTTGTTTCTGAAATTATGTATTTTGTCTCATAATGGAGGAGAAAAGAGAGGATGTAGCTAATATATTTCTATTGCTATCCTTTCCGGTAGTTTTAAAGTTTACGATGAGGAGCACAATACTAGAGGGCAATGAATGTGCAGGCTTAGTAAGGTCAAGAGCGGCTGCCAGTGTGTGAAGAAGAGGAGGTTGAGGGGGGACATGATTGCTCTCTTTAAGTATTTGAAGGGCAGGGAGCAGTTCCTGTTGGCAGCAGAGGATTGGACTCGCAATAATGGGTTTAAATTTCGAGTGGGGAGGTACCGGCTGGATATTAGGAAAAAGTTTTTTACAGTAAGAGTTGTTCAACACTGGAATCAGCTGCCTATGGAGGTGGTGAGCTCCCCCTCACTGGCAGTCTTCAAGCAGAGGCTGGACAAACACTTGTCAGGGATGCTCTAGGCTGATCCTGTATTGAGCAGGGGGTTGGCCTTTATGGCCTGTATGATCTGTATGATCCATGATTCTATGAAGATGGTGAATGCATTGGCACTTAATCCTTATCTGAATGAAATCCAAGAATAGCTACATTTCCCAATAGCAAATGAAAGTTTGAATACTGAACATGATGTCACATCATAGGTTACATGATGGCATGTGGCTAGGGTTTTGGCCAGCTGGCAATGGCTGCATTCTAACTCCTCTCAGTCAGTTCAGAGGTTGTGCATATGATATTGTAGCATAAAACTGACAGAGCTATTGGAGTAATGCTGGCTGCCAATTTGAAAATGCAGTTCTTCATTCCATTTATGTGTGTGGGGAGTGGTGGGTGAACAAATGAGGAAACCAATATCTAGGTGTTCAATAATGTATTTAATTTATCAAGAAAAGACCAAAAACCATTTCTATTAATATTTAGCTGCATATAGATCAGGAATGAGTGCTTTTGTTGTTAGTCTCATTTCCAAAAGGAAAAAAAAATACAATAATGAGTGACTGGATAAGTGGCAAGATTTGCTGAGATAACTGCTGGTTTCAGCATAAAGTTTTGTGCATGTCTTATGATGAATGGTTGGACTTTGACAGCATTTTAAAGAATGACAGTTATCCTGGGCTTTCCTTTCACCCTGACCATTTAAGTCATTACAAGGTGCAAGTCAGCACTCTTTGAAAATCGTTTTACTATGAAATATGGGGATACACAGAAAAAATAAGTTTTGAATGATAGTTGGCAAAGACTTTTGTAATGGTAAGATACAAGTTTCCGGTAGTGGAACAATTTACAAGAGATGAAGCTTTCACCTGCATTGTTAAAGTCCCTTTTATGGCTTTTTCAAATGCTGGCAATTTTTTATAACTTTAATCATGAGTATGTCCTGCTTTTAAAACATTGGCGAATTGAATTTTTCACTGGAAAAGTTCATGCCCACCCAAGCTGGGATGGAAGGGGGCATTCCCCCTGCCTCTTAACGGAAAAAAAATTCCAGGCTGTGTGAAGGGAATATGGAACAATAGAAAATATAGTAAAATCATCAAGAGATCATTTGTATCTTTTATTGCAGTACAGATTTCCCATTGATAATTAAAGAAAAACTAACTTAAGCCAAGGCAATCAGCAAGTGCCATGTTTTTGGCCTGGGGTTTCCCCTTCCTTCCTAAATGAGACAGCTGTGTGTGGAGAAAATCAGAATTTGAAGCAATTTTTAAATTTTTTGGGTAAGTAAATTTTGGAAAGGCATTAAAATATTTGAATGTGACAAAGTCCCCCCCCCCCAGAACTACATGAAAAATAAATATACAGACAATTAAAGAAGAGCAATAGCTTTTCCTGCTTGGTTGTGCTTCTATGCTTGAGGAAAGCTTCGTTAAATGCATTGCTTCTACATTATCCACAAGAAGATTCTAAAAATGCAGAGGAAATTAGTTCTATTTAATCTCTTCTGTCTGATGGGTTACTTATGCTTCAACATCTTGCACTGTTGAATGAAATAAAACACATGAGGTTAGTAATTCACTGTGGCACTGTAGGGAATGGTTCTGTTTGCTGCTTAATATGCATTCTGTATTTTGTCCTCAAGAGAAAGTGATGATGAAATCTAGTCTTTGATAACCTTCAGCCCATTAAGTAGCATCCTTTTTTTCCTGTTGGCAAGCAAAGTTGTTCATTTGCAAAGTACTTTTCTTACAAAACTGGTGGACAGAATCTATTTCACTTCATTGGAGAACAGCAGCATGCCCCATTCCACTTAGTTAGAAATAAGCAGTATGCAGGTCTGTAGTTCTTTGTTCTAAAGATAATTTTGTAAAACCATTGTAGTCAAACAGGAGGTCTATATATGCAAGATCTCTTAAGTGCCTTTTATCAAGGGTCCACAAACAGAGCATTCTTAGCCACAAGGCATCCTGGGTGACTTCCCTGGGCCTGAGGTTGGGCAGGTCCCCAAGGCCTAGCCTCAATGTAGGGAGAAAGAAGAGGAAGAGTTGGATGGCTATGTCTGTCCACTTCTGGGGCTTGGGCAGCATCCAGCTGCCTCAGTGGTCACCACATGTGTGCTTACCCTCTCTGAAGCTTGGGCAGTGGCCAGCTGGCTCAGTGGTTGCCCTGTATGCCTCCCCCCCGAGCCCCACCTTGCATGGAGTAAGAGCCACCCATTTCTTGAGCCTGAGGTGGCTCAGGTGGGGGACAGTGATTCTGGGGTTCCATCCTGGACTTTTGCCGAGGACACCGCTTGAGGACCCAACCTCTGAACTCTGTCACAGTCATACATGGTTTCTGTATTCTCCTCTTTTCCCATGCATGCTGGTCGCACTCCAGTTTGGGCTATAGCACATGTGTAGAAAAATCTTCATCCCTGCCTCCATGGCATCGACCCCATCCCCTTGCTTGTATTCCAGTTCTGGACTGCACCATAAAGTTTCTAAAAACTAGACCAAAAATCAGCGTTATCACTACAGTAAAGTTAGTTTCTTTGTTAAGAATTCGCTTGTTTAGCCTGCAGTTCTTACTGAACAGCAGCTACTCATTGTCTGGAAATTCTGCTTCCCTTTTCCGACATGGATGTCTATTATTTGATGCTTAGAATGGAGAGTTGGGACCTCAGAAAGGTCAGCACCTTGTCCATTAAGCCATCAAGAATGTACTTATTATAACAGCAGATGAGGACTAACTTAAATTACATATATAAAATTAATCAGACTGATTGTATCTCAGTCTGCTGGAAATATGGAAAAAATAGCTTTGTCATAACACATATTGGTATTTGGTGTCCTAAATGTCAATACACAGTGAGAGTATCTAATATGTTGAATCATATCGCTCAGAGCCAGGAGATAGAGCAATTTTTAGCTTTCTGAGTCCAATTTATTTTATAAATGGAAAGCTCAGCTTGAGCCCTACTTATTGGAATAGACAATGCTAGCATGAGGTTAAGATTTTATACGAGAGTGCTTGTTTATCTGTAATTATATGGTAATCAATTTGATTCCTCATTTAAATCCAGTCTAAGCTATTGCCATGTAATAATTGGCCTCACAATGAAGCAACAAAGCAGCTGTTATACTCTGTGCATAAGCGAAGTTTAATTGCTCATTTGGTATGATGGAAATGAAGACGGATTCTCATTCTTTGTTCTCACAACGCAGCATTGTACATGTACTTTCACTTTGAGCTGACACTTTTATGGCTAAATTATTAAAGTGTAACAGCCAAATATTTACTAAGACATAGGCCAGGCAGTTTGTTCTTTTCTCCGTGAGGCATGTTGGTGAGCTCCTCTGTTTATTGCATTTTTCTTATTGTTGAATATAGTTGATATACATAAGAAAAGGCACAGTGTGTCTAATTGCAGAAAAGCTCATATATTTGTTTGCTGCTGCAGTTCCTCAAACAAAACTACTCTGAAAGAAATACCGTCTTTCCAAACAAGGCAAACTAAAAAGGTGTATAAAATACCAGATTCATGAATAACATTTCATGAATGTGGGACATCTGGGAATAGCTGCCTCCCCTTACTCAAACATATAGTTACATGATGCTTATTATGACTGAGAGAGCACAAGAAAGACTTCTTTATTTTAAAATGTCTTATTTCAGAAAGAGGCACTCAAGCATATAGGATTTTTTTTAAAAAAAGGTTAAAGTATACATTATTTTAAGAACTGATTTCCAAAACATGAAGCATAGAGCCAGGCTTTTCTTATTCTACTGTCTCTCCTTCCCTAATAGGGGTGATCAGACATATTACTACAATAAAAGTTAATAATTCACACACTTTTCTCTTGTGTACTATGATCATCATTCATTATACATGTGGATTATAGCGATTATTGCAATTGGCCAAAACAGCAAATGTCAGTCCTTGATATTTCAATGATACCCTGTATAGTATGTATTGTTACATAGATTTTATTCTACCCTTCTATCAAGGATCTCATGAAGATAGCACCCTCTCCCATTTTATCTTCACAACAATCTGGTGAAATAGGCTAGGCTGAGAGATGAGAAACAGTCCTACTGCACAGCAGTGTTAGGGTCCACAACCCAGGCCATCCTAGTTATAGTATGGTACTGCTGCTATGGGTGCTTCTTGAGGAAAATATGGATTTACAAGTGGGAACTCTCAAGAAGGATTTGTGGGAGACATCTCTTTTCCCCTTCCCACACTATTTCCTCTTCCCTTTCCTGAAAGTCTCCATAGCCTCTCCCCTTTTCCTGCTTCCTTTTCAGGCCGGGTCCTATTGAGTCCTCCCTCAAAGGCCAAAACAGGACTAGAAAAGGCCCTGCCTCCCCTGCACTTGTTTTTACAAGCTTTGGAACTCCATGGTTGCCTAGCAACAGCCACTGCAGCAATCTTTAAGCCACTACTTAAAGCTATAGGCACCTTTTTATCATTTTCGGTTTTTTAAAAACCTCCAATGTCTTTTTTCACATTTTTCTGCAAAACTTGGGCCCTTTGCTGGTTTGTAAAAAGATCTGTCGTGCCCGTTCACAGCTCCAGTCACCAGATTTAAGCATCCAAAGATTTGGCCTACTTTGCTATTAGAATATAAGATACTTCTGACTCCATATCGCTCATCAAACTTATCATTCAAGGAGAAAATATTGTTCTCTTTGAGGTCAGAAAGTTACAAATAAATTCAAGTGATGGGCAATGTTTGTCCAAGAAGGCACAATTTCAATGCTATTTGCATGGCATGGATTTGCTGGAAGGATTTGAATCAGGAACTATATTGGTTGGACCAAGGACATATTTAATTGCCACAAAGCAAATAGCCATTTGGGATGGAAAGTTGCCAATAATCTATGAATTCATTGGTCCTTGTAGGTTATCCGGGCTGTGTGACAGTGGTCTTGGTATTTTCTTTCCTGACGTTTTGCCAGCAGCTATGGCAGGCATCTTCAGAGGAATAACACTGAAGGACAGTGTCTCTCAGTGTCAAGTGTGAAGGAAGAGTAATACATAGTCAGAAGGGGGTTGGGTTTGAGCTGAGTCATTGTCCTGCAAAGTATCAAAGGTAATGTGCTAATCATTGTCCTGTAAGTATCAAGATAATGTGCTAATGAGGGTGTGGTATGTTAATGTGGAATCATTGTATCCTGAAGTGATCTGTTAACATGTGGAATCCAAAGCTAATCTGCATGGCTATTGTGGACTGTAGTCTTTGTTAGTCTGGAGGTTTTCAGGACAGGAAGCCAAGCCTTATTCATTTAAGATTGTGGTGGTGGAGCCTGAGGAGGGGAGGGTTTGGGGAGGGGAGGGACTTCAATAGGGTATAACACCATATTGTCCCCTTCCCAAAGTGGCCATTTTCTCCAGGTGAACTGATCTCTCTCACCTGGAGATCTACTGTAATAGCGGGAGATCTCCAGCAACCAACTGGAGGTTGGCCACCCTAGATGGGAAACCTACCTTCTTTGGGGTCTTCTGGGTGGTTCTTTTGTTGTTTTTTCCCCTTCAGGAAGCTCTTTCTGGGTTGCAACTGGCTCTTTTGGCTAAATCTTCCTATTGGAGTTACCAATCACCTCCATGGAGAAGCTACTGCTTCTTTAGACTCCATCCCCTCAGAGCTAGAAAGTGAGTAGCAGCTAAGGACATGTTGGATGGAGGGAACATGCTTGGGTTTGGAAGTTAGGTATGGAACTGTGCACTGGACAAGCAGTACTGAAATGTCAAAGTGGTTCTTAAAAGATGTGCAGCCTAAGATGTTTTGCCAATCACTATGGACCTTGATAAGATGTCACACACTCATGATGTCACATACCTTCTGGCTGGAAGGTATGGTAGCTGCTCTGGACAATAGCTGGGTTGTACAGTTATTTATTTATTTAATCTCAGAGTTGGAAGGGACAACCAGGCCATCTAGTCCAACTCCCTGCTAATGCAGAAACCACAATATGCCTGAATAAGTAGGTATCCAATTGTTGCTTAAAAACCTACAACCAAGAATCAAGAAGTTCTTCCTCAAATTTAGATGAAAACTTCTTTGCTGTAGTTTATAACCATTAGTTAGAGTTCAGTCATCCACCCCATATCCACTACATATCCACCCCATCCTCTGCATGGCATCCCTTTTAGGTATCAAAAGGGGCAAATAATATCACCTCGTAAGTGTATCTTCTCCAACATAGAAATTCCCAGCTCCTTCACCCTCTCATCCCAGAACATGATTGTCCAAGAGTTTTCTAGATACTTCATGTGTTGGGACAGGGACAGGAAAGGATATGCCAGTTTAGCTGAGAAGTTTTGTGGAGCACACCATTATATAAAGCCTTAAAGCCAGTGTTGTGTGGTGGTTAGGATCTGGACTAGGATTTGGGAGACCCAGGTTGAATTGTCACTCTGCCACAGATACTTGCTGGGCAGCCTTGAACCAGTCATACACTCTCATCCTAACATACCTCGCAGAATTGTTGTGAAGAGGAAATGGGGAGAGAATTATGTAAGCCACTTTGAGTCCTCACTGGGGAGAAAGTCTGGATATAAGTGAAGTTAATAAATAACTCACCTTTTGGACATGAATACTTTTGGAATACTTTTGGAAATGAAATCTATTGTTTTAAACTATAACTTCCAAGAATTGCTTAATAGCCAAATTGAAAAAAGAGATGTTTCTAGGTTGGCTGACACTGTAGAGAGGCTATTTGGTGTTCCAGAGACTGCTCAACTGAATAATCCATTTTAGATACACACAAGGATTTTTGATGCACAAAAAAGGATGGTGCTTTGATTTAATCTTTACCTGCTCTGCCCCTTGAATATTATATTTTGAATACAACTAGATTAGATACTGAGGCAGCTCCAGATGCTCCTTGAAGCTGCTAGCACAGCCAATCATATATTGTGCCTCTGGCTATGTGGCTTTAAATGCTTCTTGTATCCTTATTCTCAGAACAAAAGCTTAAATGAATTTTTTAAGTCTTTTCTCAATAGTTTGTCTTTCTTAATAGATAATGTCTTATAAACAATATTAAGCATCTGGATATTAATATCAGGAAATCTGAATAACCTCACCTAAAGCAATGTGTATGTTTAATAAGTCAGCACAATAGTCAGCTCAATAAGTGAGCACAAAGATCATGGAAGGTTTCCTACTTTGGTCCCTTACACAGCCCAATGGGGATCCATGATAATTCAAGAATTTTTACAATGCATGAAAGAGAAGAAGTTCACATTATCAGCTTGACACAATATGCAACAGGAGACAGTTAATTTCAGAGATGATTCTGTTATCACAGGCTGCTCATATCCCTTCAGCTGACTTCTACTGAGATCTACTGGAGGGGCTGTGGCTCAATGATATCCTTTGCATGTGGAAGGTCCCAGTTTCAATCTATTGGCTATTCCAGTTTAAAGGATTAAATAGTAGATGATATGAAAGACCTCCACCTGAGACTGTGTAGAGATGCTGCTAGTTGGATTAGACAATACTGATATGGACAGACCAATGGTCTAACTCTAAGGCAGCTTCATCCATTTCCAAAACCTTGGACAGATTCATGGCTGCTGAGAAGTGGTGGTTGCAGTTATACATATCCACATCGTCAAGTGATCTTTAATCATAACCTGAATAATTTAATGTATGAAGTTTCTGATAATGATTTCATTTCCATATACAATCTAGTAAGGGATGTATTATAACAGGATACATTTATTTTAATTTAGTGATGTGAAAATCAATGGAGGGAGAAATGGCGGGGAGGGTAACATAAGGTGACTAAGGTTGGACTCAAAATGGCAATTTTCATGTCACTTAAAACCCTTTCTGGCATTTAATGATGCTATGGTGGAAGTAATCAGATGCGCTTAGTGAGCCTGTTCACGCAAATGGTTTGCCATGTGGAGAAGCCTCCATGCTTTAACCATGACCTCTGCAAAGTTGTTTATTTATGTGAATTTGTGGATGTGTAACAAGTCCCAGGCTGCTAACTTTTGGCCTATGTAATCTGAAGTGGTAAAGTAGAATTTCATTTACTTATCCATGTTTACAGGACACAAGACATGCTTGCCAGTACTTAGCACTAATAAATTTAGCACTCTTTATTTAACCTACTAAAATAAAAACATTAAAAAAAACATTTTCCACTTTAATTTTTAGCATCTTGAAATATTTGAGCACATCAGAGAGGGGGGGGGAATTACCATTGTGCAATGAAAAAGCATACTTACACAAAACAATGATATACTTTATGGAGAAAAAATCCCAGCATTAATGCTGGGGAACAGTTTGCCTGGCCCTGATAAATTCAAAAAGGGCATGGAGCCCATTGATGGCTGGGATCCTGGGCAGCCAATATGGAGGAGCAGCTCAGGGATTTACATTGTAGCCACGCCTCCTCAAAGCAGTCTTTTGCTGCTCACTGCTATGGAGAGTGGTGGCCGAGTTTCCCTGAGCCTGCCAGCTAATTTTTGAGGTTGTCTAAGCTTGGACCTTTGTGAGATTTGAAGTGTATAGGGATTGATTATAGCTGTTGCGTGGGGTGCTTCTGAACCTGGGTTGAGAGGGATTGTGTGTGTACATTTGTATGTGTGTGTGTGTGGGGGGGTTCCCCCTTCACCCCTTTTGTGGGTGATTGTCTTTGTGCTGGGGGGGGGAAACCAATAATTAGCCGAGGATTTTGTTTAGGAGTTAATTAGCTACTAGGCTTTTGGATAGCATTTTCACCTCTTCCTTGTACCACCCCTTCCCTATTGCCCCCCTTTCCATTTCTTGAAGGTCGATAGCCATGGCCTAATTACCATCCAGTAATGGCAGATGCTCATGGTGGAGACAATTTAGGTAGGTTGTTGTAGAGGTTGGGCTCGAGCACATACAATTAGGTATGCAGAGTTTGTTTGCACATTTGGGGCATCAATCTGTCCCATTGAAGTATTATCCTTACAGCGAATGATCCTTACCTACACAACCATCTCCTGACAGCAACTAAGATGAAAATCTGGCAGGGAGAATAAGTTGATCTATTCTCCTTATTATTCCAAGAGCCAGAAGAACATCTGCATTTTGCCTGTACAGTGATTGCTCCAGAGAGAACATTTCTACGTGCATGGCTGACCTAATGAAGAATGTTAAGCAACCTCATCATAAGATTAGGGTCCTGGGGCACATCAAGAATGACACCCACGTTTGGCTGGATTTTTAAAATGGATTTAAATGGGGTTTCATTCTGGAGGCAGTCTTGGCTTGCTGGACAGGATTTTCAGTCCAATCAGAGGTGGAAGGTACTCATGGTTTTGGTATCTATTGCCATTGGTGCACACAGCAGTGGCCTGTGGAGAGAGCTCAGGAAGGTTGGCTTAGGGATTTGACCTTTTAAGAGTTTTTTTCCCCAGTAGTAGTATCCTCACATATTTGGGCTGGGGTTCTTCAAAATTTGGTAGTTTTATTCTGGTGCGACAATAAAGCTGTGGTCCAGGTGATTAATAAAGAGTCTTTGAAGAAGCCCAAGTTTATGCACCTGCTGAGGGGATTTGTATTGCACTGTCTGAAGTCCAATATATGATTCAATTGTATTAGTGATGCTCTATCTCCATTTCAGGAGCTGTGTTTTAGGGAGATGGTGGGGTCTTGGCATGCTGAGGCCCAGAGAGCTGTAATGGTCTCCTTAATCCCAGGTACGAAGGCTACATACAACAAGCAGTGTAGGGAGTGTAGGCCAGCCCTACTTATCTACTGAGATCTGACAAGACCAGGCTAGTCTGAGGCAATCCAGTTCATAGCCATTACCCGCCAACTATTGGCAGAGCATGAGTTGTCAGAGCATGAGTTGGGACCCATTCCATTAGAATTGGGGTTGCAACTACAGCCGTCAGGCTGGATTTGTCTCAAGGGGCAATCCAGCGGATTGGCAGGTGGCTTTCTAAAGTTTTAAAAGCTTACATTCAATGACTGGCATGTTCTTTTTTTTTGCTGGTGCTGGCATATCAAGGAATGCAATCAGGGTGCTGGTGAAGGAACATTCCATAGTCTTCTGGGATCGCAAGAAAGTGGTGGCACCCTGAGACACCCGAGTGGATGGAGAGAGCATCCAGAACAGTGCACCACTGGCTGTGCGGTGGGGTGCAGCTGGGAATGTGCGACCCTTTGGGCTGAGCAACATCTTTTTGAACTTGGTGGTGGCTGTGTGGTGCATCAGGTGAGGGGGCTGGGCACCTCTTGGCACCTTGTGTGCAGGTTATGATAAACTAAGCTGACAAAAGATGCTGGCTGTGTTTGGAGTCAGTGTGGGTCTGCCAGAAAAGGCAGCCATGGGCAAGCTGCCTTAGCACAGTCTGCCATTTAAATATGTTAGCATATTTAAATATTATGCAGATCGGCTTAATTAATAGACTAGTTAAACCCAAAGTTGTTGTCTTGTGACTTCTTTGAATAGATTGCCTGGGGCAAACAGTAAAGTGTGGCAGGCTCTTCCAGCAGAGCTGGAGGGAAAAGGGAAGCATATGTCAGAGTGCCAGAGTTCTCTGTAAATTATGAATGATAATCCCCATTGATTTAAAGTTGTTTAATATTAATAGGGTGGTAATGGAAAAAAAAACCTTCTATAGATAACCAGCAGGCCCGCAGAAGAAGTAAAGCATCAGGCGTGTTTGAAAAATGCCAACTTTAGTGGAGTGTCACATGAATCTGTAATAATAATCACCAGAACAATATTAAATCGAGACAAAGAATGAAAACAAGGTTTTTTATTGTGAAATGACATTTAGAACAATTTTCCTAGAATAATTTGTTCACTGGACCAGACAATAGATCCTTTGGACTAAAAGATCCAGCATTCTCTTTTCCACAGTAGCCATGCTTGGACATGCTTAACAGATAGTGCTGAAAAGTCAGTTCTCATGGAGCATGGGAGAGGCAATGCTGACCTCTTTTTCTTCCTGCATACACATGCCTTTCACTGGCCAACCAGAAGGGGGAAACGAGGACAGTTCAGAACAGGACCAGTATCCTAGGATCTCCCCCTCCCCGGGTGGAGGTAAGCTACCCAGGAGTATTCCTGTTTGTGTGTAAAGTGCAGTCAAGTTGCAGCCAATTTATGGCAACCCAGTAAGGTTTTCGAGGCAAGAGACTAAATGAGGTGGTTTGCCATTGCCTTCCTCTACATAGTGACCCTAGTATTCCTTGGTGGATTCCCATCCAAGTACTAGGCAGGACGACCCTGCTTAGTTTCTGAGATCTGACAAGATCAGGCTAGCCTGGGCCATCCAGGTCAGGGTAAGAATTTTCCTAGGAAAAGAGCTTTCTTTTGTTTGTTTTGGTTCTTGGCCAACTGGGTGTGCTGAACTGCAGTCCCTGTTCAGAGGGTAAGGTTGGAAGCTGGGAGAAACCAGGGACATGGGGGTCATGAATACCATCTTATTGTTCCCATTGTTCCCATTACTCCTTCACAAAGCCACTGGACATGTACAAAGCTATATGCAGTGCCCATCAGTATGCTGAATCCTCTCACTCTTCCTCCCTGATCTCCTCATTATTCATATCCCCTCATGGTATCTATCCCCAGTTGGGATGAGATGCAAGCAAACCATTTGGGTAAGGAAAATATATACTGTGTTCCATGTCTGGAAATGCTTATGTATGCTTAGAAGCCACTGGATTCCAAACAATTGTAATAGCAGCAGACAGCTGTGTTATTTTTAAGTACAACATGGTATAAGTTCTCATTCTGTACTGAGACTGCTCCATGTTAAAAACAACAACAACAACAGTATATGGCCCTGGTATAAGGATCATATAAGTTTGCTAAAGTTTGGGACAGGGGTCTAATTTTCTGGGGTCCGGAAGGGGTCACCCTCCCTCCTCCATAGAGAAGTATGGTAAAGTTTGCAATGCTTCTCTATGGATGAAGGGGAGCAACCCCTTCTTGTCCCCATAAAATCGGACCTCCTGACCTAATCTTCACCAAACTTTGGGGTTCATGTAAGCAGAGACCCTTGAAGCTACCCTGTCAATTTGGGAACTCTACCTCCAAAAATCTTCCCCTCAGAGCTCATTAAAAAAAATTCCATAGGGAAAAGCCTGGGGAAACTGAAGCCAAAAAAACCCGAATACCTATTTGGCTGATTTGGCGATTGGCTACCTGGCTTTGGCTTTATTCCCAGGTTTTGGTATTCATGAAAATCAAAACCTGAATATTTCTGAACTGGCTAATTTCAGGCTTATTTTTGATTCGGGTTTATTAATATGCACAACCCTAACAGGGACAAACTATGTGTGACTGAGCATCAAATGTGGTGTAGCCATTAACCAAGCCTGGTGTAGAGACTGGATTTAGCTGTTTATCATTCATTTGTTCATAATGCAGTCTAATTGCAAGACAGTACTTGGGATACCCTTTGACTCTTTGAGGCTTGAACTAATGAATAACAACAAGCAGTCCACTTTTTGATAAAGATGGACAACTTGTACTACAGGGCATGGACTAGCTTCCATTAGCATCCTGGGCAAAACTTAAGGCCCTATTTTTTATGACAGACATATTTAATGGTCTAGTTTCCACACTCAGAGATTGGCACCTCTTGGTTTGCTTCATTACAATATCGAATACTGACTTTGTTCTTGAGCATAACATTCAGATGCCATGTTGATTATGTTCATACTAATAGCTGCTATGGATGTCTGCCACTTGCCATTTCTGAAGCAGACCTCTAGCCTGGTGTTTCGTTAATGACAGGATTTGGCTTGTATTTACAAAAGCAGTCAGTATTGTGGGGTTTCTAGGATAGGGAATACCCTTTGCTACCTACACAGGGTCAGCCAGGGAACTGTTGTATTATGTCCAGAGATATATTTTCTGGAACAGAATGGGTGGAAGTATAAAATGAAGCCATAAATACGAAGTACAGAAGATAACTAATTGTTTGACATAATTTTCTTTGGGGAAGTAAAATATAATTTTGGTTTATGCTCCTATTATTGCTACGCCATCTATATTAGCAGAAAAACTAAAGCTATGAGTTCAGTGTACTTCACATTTTTCAAGTTCTGGAAGTATTTATGTAGCTGAACAGAAGGGGGATCATTTGTCATTCGGAGCTGGGAATACACTTCATCTGAGACAACTAGCTTTCCTCGTCCAGAAGCCAAACCATCCCAGTGTAAGACTTAGAAATAAAGAGGAGGAGAAAGAATCTTAAAGCTTCAAAGGAACCCCTAGAGGGGAAAATTAAATTTCACAGAAGATCTATTTTGATGTTGAATTCAATTTCCTTCACCAACCTTCTGATACTCAACAGATTAGTGACCAGAATTTTTTTCCATTAAGTAACACAAGCTAAAAGTGATAGTTTGTGACAAAAGCTAACACAATTAGAAAAGTTAATCCTGATATTATCTGTAATCTACGCTATTGTTAGGGTTGGCCATAGGTAGTCAGTAGTAGTGATTTTGAAATGCTGGCGACATTCGCATTTCTTAAGTAAATTTTTGACACACACACACACACACACACACACACATATATATATATATGAAAATACTTAAATATTTCTTATAAATGAAAGGCTCATTTTTAGATTATGATATGAATCTCTTATTAGATTTATATGGCACTTTTCCTGAAGGAAAATCTAAAGCACTCTGCACTCTCCACAATTATTTTTTTTATAACAGGACAGTTTAATTATCAGTGTTTATTAAAAAAGGGTAAAGGTCCCCTGTGCAAGCACTGGGTCATTCCTGACCCATGGGGTGATGCCACATCCCGACGTTTTCTAGGCAGACTTTGTTTACGGTGTGGTTTGCCAGTGCCTTCCCAAGTCATCTTCCCTTTACCCCCAGCAATCTGGGTACTCATTTTACCGACCTCGGAAGGATGGAAGGATGGAAGGCTGAGTCAACCTTGAGCCGGCTACTTGAAACCAACTTTTGTCGGGATTGAACTCAGGTCGTGAGCAGAGCTTGGACTGCAGTGTGTATTAGCAGTACTTAATATTTCTGGCAGCGTAGAGTTAAAAAACAGCATATACAACTGCAACACCTTTAATTATATAATCAGAGAGTATCCAATAACTTGGGCCGTGTCCGCACTTACCATTTGCGGCGCCGGCTTCCGCGGGCTTTCCTTGCATGTTCCCACTGCAACTCACCCGAAGGATTCCCAGGACGTCTCCAGAGCACAGTTTCTCCGCAGTAAGAGGATCCGCTGATAAGGCGAGTTAAAAAAATAAAGCGTCCTCCACACTCGGTGCCTTGAAGTGGGAATATGCAATGCGTCCTCAATCCTGCTGCCAGCCCCAATCCTTGCACTCGCCCCGCCTCCCTTACTAAAGCTGAACCAATCGCAACCCTTGCTTGGAGCGCCGACTGGGCATGCCTGGAAGCTTGCTGGTCTGGGGATTTTCAAGTGCAGCGGGGAAAGGAGGCGAGTGGGAACAGGAATTTAAAAACGGTCTGGATTCTTGTGTACTGGATGCGAGTAATTTGCGAGGTAAGTTGCTAGTGCGTCAACGGGCTTGGATTACTATAATATGATTTATGTGAGCTGGTACCACCTAGGGTAAGAACAGATGGTTGATATAGATTCAAGTTTATTTTGTTTCTTGCATTTTTATCCAGTTGTTATTCCAAGGACCTCCAGGCATTATATATGTTTTCCCCCACTGTAACCTCACAACAATTCTGTCAGATAGGTTAGGTCAGAAAGAAGTCATTCAGTAAATTTACATGGCAGAGTGTGAAGTTTTAACCAGGATCTCCTGAGTCCTAGAATCATAGAGTTGGAAGGGGCCATACAGGCCATCTAGTCCAACCCCCTGCTCAATGCTGGATCAGCCTAGAGCATTCCTGACAAGTGCTTGTCCAGCGTCTGCTTAAATACTGCCAGTCCTAGTTTGACACTTTTATTATTTCACCGCAGTTGGTCTTAAGCATGAGGGCAATTCAGCTCCTGGTCTACTACTGCTGTTGAAGGATGGCTTTGGATGGTGCAAGAAATCATCTGGCTTCTCTTTACATTTCTGGTGTATGGGACCCTGGCTTTGATAATGATCTATGCCAAGTGTTGAGTATGTCTGTTCTCTTGAGATATAACAGGACTCTTGTTTGTACTGATGCTACAAATACAGTAGCTTCTATTGAATTCAATGAGAGGTTTATCCTACTGGGCTTTCTTAGTTGTTTATTTAGCTTATTTATTGCCTGCCATTCCCATGGAGACTCAAGGTGGATTACAGAGAACAGCAAGAAGAAAACATGTCATTATACAGTATAGAACCGCAAAGAAGCAGGTGGCATCAGATGTATGACAGCAAGTGATCTGATGTATACTTGTATTATTGTTCCAATGTCTTTCCGCTCTCCCATTCCATTTTTCCATCTATGAGACTGTTATTTGTCTCACCAGGGAAAATATTTTCCCCATTGAGCTAAATAACTGCTGGGGCAAGGGTCATTTGTGGTTTGTAAAATGGCACGGTGAGGGGGGTTAAACCTCTCTGCTCTCTGCTCCTAAATAAATTCTCCTCCCATCTCCATTCCTGTGGTAGTTGTTTACCAAGAAAAAAGTACTTGGGATATTCATTTACAAATCTCCCAGGTTCTTGTTTGGTTTGGCCTTTGGTTTAAGAGGAAAACACTTCATGCTTCAGGGAACTGTTTATGATTTATGTTATATAAATGTAAAGAAAAGGAAAAAAAGACTCATAAAACATCACAAAGTATTAAAATAACACATAACATTTTTCTTGACTCCAATCGTAGTACTGTATTAACACATCCATTCCTTTAAAAAACCATAGAAAATAGCATTTCCAGTAATCCATTACTTAAACACACACACACATACACAAAAAACTTCTAAATAAGAATGTCAGGTCTTTACTGTTATATTTACTATATTATGTGAAAACAATGAAAACCCTTAATGAGATTCTTTGCTGGTTCTGTGACTTTCATATGTTTTTAAAATGCTTCTGCATTTTCTAGTAGTGTTCATGAATTTGAAAGGAGTAGCTGCAAATTTGATTTGAAATACTGTTCTATCGCATTAATTCATTTTCTATCAAGGAAAGGCTAATTGGTTTCCATCTGAACATAATGCCTCATGATAGGTTGGGTTCATCCATTGTTGTTTAGCTCTTCTTCATGAAAATGTATGCTAATGATGAAACACCTATGGGAGTGATTTTAAGCTGAACTTATTGATATAATTCTACAATATGGAGATGATTTACTGAGGAGTCATTTACATTTAAATCCCCCCAAATGGTTGCTAGGTGCATTTTGGTATTTTGAGGAGCAGATTTATCAAAGCAAGCATTTTCAGATTGTGAGGGTACTGTTCACACAATAATCTTATGCTATCTGTTCTGTTTGCTAGCACAAAATATGAAATGCAGCAAGAAGAAAGCTTCCCTAGAGATGGAGCATGACTGCCCTAAAAATGTTTTGTGTGAGGATGATTGTTTGGCTTTAGAAGAAGAGTTTGTAATTAACTAACACAGGTTTACTAAGAAAACCCTTACAAACTGCACCAAAAAGTCTATCACATTCTACTATGGATAGGAGGTTACTATGGCTTATTCAGCAATTTCATACTGACCTCACAGCTCAGGTTTGCTGTGGCAACCAAGGAGAACTAACCGAGCCTTTTGAACGGGTCAAGGGAGTTAGACAAGGGTGCCTCCTTGCTCCTCTCTTGTTTAATCTATGCCTGAATGATATGGCAACCAACTTCTCAGAGTTTTGCCACCACCCAAAGCTTGCAAGTCATCCCACCCCAATTCTACTCTATGCTGACGATGCAGTTCTCTTGTCCCGCACAAGAATTGGTTTGAAAAGATCTTTGCGAACTTTTTCTGAGTACTGCTCTAGGGAAGGTCTTAAAATAAACCATCATAAATCTAAGATTATGATCTTCACTAAGAGGAGAAAAATGCCTCTTTTTCGCTGGGTATTAGATGGCTTTTAGGTTGACCAAGTCAAGGAGTTTGTTTTTCCTTGGCATTCTGTTTTCCCATAACCTAAATTGGAATGCCCATCAAAAAGCAGTGTCCAACAAAATTAAACCTGGGGTTGGTGCTATTGTCAATTTTTTTCACACCAAAGGTGGCAAATATATTCCAGGGGCTATTCAGGTTTTTAACCTGAAAATTACCCCAATTATCCTCTTTGGTGTTGCCATCTGGATTACAGTCATCAATGAATCTATAGATCGTCCACTGCTTCAGTTCTTACGAAAACTCCTAAATGCCCCTCAATGTGTTGCTGGTGTTACTCTTTGTTCCGAGTTTGGCCAAATGTCACTTGAAGCTAGGGCGTGGTTGGCCGCCTTTAAACTACACCTTAAACTGTGCTTTAGCACTGAGGGGTTCCTAGCTTCTCTGAAGCATGACCCTTTCAAATCCTCATGGCAAAAAATCTTAGATGAGAAACTGGCATTGTTGGGCTTCTCGCAGGATATGTTATCAGATCTTGGGAAAACTGAAGCTTTTGCCAAAATTAAAAAGCGCATTAAAGAGCTCGATTATAACAGCACTACTTTTCATGCTCATCACGTCTGTTCATCCCAGTTCTTCGGAATACCCCCTCCACGTGGTCTGCCTGCCTATACATATTATCTGACAACTCCTCGTCTCTGTAGAGCTTTTTGCTTGGCTAGATTGAATGCTAACCCTTCTATGGTAATGAAGGGCAGAATTCTGAATATACCATACTCAGACAGGATCTGCCCTTGCTCTTCTGGCTCTATTGACTCATTAGCCCATGCCCTTTTGGAATGCCACTTTTACGAGGAACTTCGATCGCACTATATTTCCCCCCTTTCAATATACAAATCCAATGCCTCTGTGACTGACATAATGCCTTTTTTACTAAGCAACAGGGACCCCAAGGCTACATTGTCAGTGGCAAGATTTGTTTCAGTCCTTATATCCCTCGAACACTAGATATATGCTGCTCAAGATCAATTGATCAAGGAGCTTCTAAGGGATGAAAGGAAAGGAAAGTTAAAGAAAATCCAAACAAGTAGGTGTAGAAAGACTCTAGTATTTTGCACTGTGGCATGTTTGTATGTAGGAGGGAAGGCAGCATGGTATATCCTGAACTCACCAAAATATCAAATGCTAAGCATTTTTTATACTTGGATGGGAGGCCACCAAGGAAGATTCTTCAGAGGAAGGCAATTGCAAACCACCTCTGCTTCTCACTTGCTTTGAAAGCCTCTTGCTGGGATTGCCAGAAGTCAGTTGTGATTTGGTGGCATGTATGTATGTATGTTTGTATACGCTGCAAAAAGTTGCTGACTCAGATCTAGGTTTGGGGTGACCTTGTGCAAAATGACCTCCCATAGTTCATTGTGCTCTCATATTTGTGGATAGGCCAGTGCACATAGAGAGGTAGTAGGACTAGATGCATTTCACTCACAATCAAGCATGCTGATCCCACCCTCCTTTTATGGGCACAACATTCTATTCATGTGCAAGCTTTATGTGTGTAGGTGCTATCTTTTTGTTGTTCTTCTACTTATTATTATTTTTATTCTTATTATTATTTTCATATAAAGGGAAATACAAAGGGGGGAAGGAAAAAATGGGTTTCAGCATTACAAATAAGAGAAAAAAAGAATAAAAATAGAGTCAAACAGATTACACTGCCATGCTTATTCAACACAGTTGTACAAACAAAATAGCTTTCCAGCTTGAAGAAAAAGCTTTAACATTGCAGATAATACCACATAAAACTAGTAACCTTATCATACATATTATGGCTACACTGTCAAAACAATCTTCCAGATATAAAGTTAATCAAAGTCTCGTAACCCAATAATCACTATAAGCAGTTAATGTCTACTAGTAAAACCAGTATCTTTATCATACATATTATGACTACACTGGTCAAAACAATCTTCTGGATATAAAATTAATCAAAGTCTCATAACCCAACGATCACTGTAAGCAGTTAACGTCTACACTCTTATTTTTGTTATTATTAAACCTCAACATATTTAAGAAGAAGAAGAAGAGTTGGTTTTTATATGCCGACTTTCTCTACCACTTAAGGGAGACTCAAACCGTCTTACAATCACCTTCCCTTCCCCTCCCCACAACAGACACCCTGTGAGGTGAGTGAGGCTGAGAGAGTGTGACTTGCCCAAGGTCACCCAGGTGGCTTTGTGTGTAGGAGTGGGGAAACAAATCCAGTTCACCAGATTAGCCTCTGCCGCTCATGTGGAGGAGTGGGAATCAAACCTGGTTCTCCAGATCAGACTCCACAGCTCCAAACCACCACTCTTAACCACTACACCACGCTAGCTCCATTTTCCCATTTTTCAACAAACTGCTTGTAATTCTTATAACTATTTGCCATGACTGTGTATTCCAATAGCTTTTCTTTCCATTCTTCTATATCTGGAAGGATTGCCTGCTTCCATTTCCTTGCTAGAACTGTTCTCACTGCTGTTGTAGCATATCGTAGGTGCTATCTTTGTGATTGGGAATACTGCTTTTCCAACAGCCCAGATGACAGCAATGGCACCTATGTGCGTGCAGATCATGTACGTGTAGGGTGATGTTGCCATTTTCAGGTAAACATTCATTGCCAGGGCTTCCTTCGGTTCTACCTCTCTGAACACTGGCCTGTCTCTAAAAATGTTACGTCTATAGACCTTGTCGTTCATGCTCATAGAGAACTCTGATGACAGTGAGCCCTGGGCAAGTGCCTCTTTTGCCCAATGGCAAAAGTGACCTGCTCATACAGCTAGAGTATCCAATGTGGAGAATATTTGGAAGAGAGAAAGGAACCTAGATAAAATTTTAATATTAGAGACATCCCACTCACATAGTAACAGCTTCTGTGAATTAGCAGAAAATATTCTGGATGCCAGAAACCTTGTAACATGGGAATTACAGCATTGAGGGATCCTCCACCACAGATCCTAGTGAAAATTTGGCTGAGGATTTAAAAGCTCACTCATGATAGTTGAAGGAAAGGAAGATTTTCAACTGCAGTGAGACCCTTGTGCTGAAGATAGGCTTCCCATTTGCCCAGTTGTGGTGGGCAATTGCCCACCAATTAACTGGGCTGCCCGCCACCCCTCAGCTAGACAGTAGGTGGAAGAAGGCCTACTGAAGTGAAAAAGCAATCTACATGCACAGCGTGCATATGGCACAATGGTGCCAGCATCAAGATGGGGCTGCTCTAGCATTCTCTCCCCACAAACTCTATGGTTTCCATAGAGTTTTTGGAGGACAACGCTAGAAGAAGAGTGGTTTTTATATGATGATTTTCTCTACCTTTTAAGGAGAATCTGGCTTACAATTGCCTTTCCTTCTTCTCCTCACAACAGACATCTTGTGAGGTAGGTGGGGCTAAGAGAGTTCAGAGAGAACTGTGACTAGCTCAAGGTCACCCAGCTAGCTTCATGTGTGGGAGTGGAGAAACTAACCTGGTTCACCAGATTAGAGTCCACCACTCATGAGGAGGAGTGGGAATCAAACCTTGTTCTCCAGACTGGAGTCCACTGCTCCTAACCACAACACCACTCTAGATTAGAGTCCACCACTCATGAGGAGGAGTGGGAATCAAACCTTGTTCTCCAGACTGGAGTCCACTGCTCCTAACCACAACACCACTCTAGCTCTCTCCCACATCCTGCACGATGCTGGCACTTCTGGGGTAAATGTGGAAGTGATGTCATTGCTCCACAAATGCAACAGACGTGCTGATCGCCACCCCAGCCCTGCCTCCAGAAAGCTCCAGCCAGTGGTGAGAGGGGACCTGGCAACCCTAGCTGAAGAGGGCTTGGTCTCCAGGCCCCTAGTCTACTCCAGATCTTAGTGCAGAGAACAGAAAAAAATGAAGTTTTATTACTTGAGTATTGCATAGGGCCATTATGAAAACTTTCCCAACAGCTTCAGTCAGAGATATAGAATATCTATCTTTCTACTACCATCTGCAAATTTTGCATTGGTCATTTTTTTTAAAAAGGACCCCCCCCTTCTACTGCTTTTCAAGTAGCAGTTGTGTCTTCAGCATGTTTCCCATGTTTTCAGTCCATGAGTCTAGAAGTACATTGGGGCTCAAATGGGAATATTGGCTTGAAAGGTTGGAAATCTATTTTTTGTGTGACTAAAGAAGATGACCTCACCACTAAAAGGGCAATTTTATTGCAATTTGCAGGTAGTGAAGTGCACTAAACATTCAAACATTACCTGAATACAGGAGACAGCAGTGATTATGCAAAAGCAGCACTCACCAAAAACTTTAAACCACAAAAAAGTATTGTAATTAACAACAAAATAAATGAACGGAAAATCTATGGATAACTGTGGGTGCTGTCTTCTTCCTTGCCATGCCTGAGAAGATCGGACAAGCTTTCTACCTCTGAAGAGAAAGGTGGGTCATCCTGTAGCTTCAGTTAGTATAATTAATTCCCTCCGGCAAAATAATATGTTGTGTTTTGTATGCTTTTACCTAATTTTGGCTGTTGCCAGTATAGTGTGTTACTACGCTTAAACTATTGGTGTGATTAGTAGATCTAGCCAATTGTGTGCACGGTTGGCCATGCACTTGGTAGAACCTTGAAAAAAGCTTGTGCCCTTATGACCTGCTAAACAGAGCTGGCTCAATGAAACAACCTCACAATAAAGAAGCAGAGCCAATCCACACAAAGACCCACCTCTCATGCTATAAACTCTTTTCTTTCTCCAAACATCAACCTCAAAAGGTTGATTAAAGGTCTGTATAGCAGGAGATAACGATTGTCCTAAATCTGAAATTAGAGAGTGAACGTAATTGTTCTTTTTTTATGAACAAATGATAGATGAACATATTGCAGGATTTTTTAAAAAGTTGAAACAGTAGGACATTTTCCTATTATGTACATCAGAACAGTCCTGGTTGTATTTGTTGCTGAAAACTCCTGCTGTCCCAGAGATAATACAACTGTTTAGTGTGTTCTTTAATTACAGCCTTTCCTGTTCTTTCCTTGAGACTAATTCTAAAGTAAATTGTGAATGTTAACTATGTATTCTTTGTACAAAAGGGATTTTTAAAATGGTTCCCAGCTGGGCTTTCTGTTTTATTTGATAATCATAGCTATGCTAGATCTAGTCATTTCAGTTAAATTAACCATATGCTGAAATATAGCTGGATTTTAAAACGGTACGGGAAAAGATTGAAATGGAAATAAATGATCAGGTTAGATATTTATACCCTGAAGTCAGCAAAAACTGGATGGCCAGTTTTAAACAACCAGAGAAGCCATAAGAATACAAGTAGCAGTGTTATGCAGTTTGACTGAACTTGGGCAGACAGCAGGGGAAGATCTCCACAAGAGTTCTAACTTGGGGTTCTTCCATGGCATAATTGTCAGTGAAAATGTGAAGGGGGAAGGGGGAGATATGTACTGGAGTGAGAAAGTCTTGCTTCCTGTCACCTCTAGCAACCTCAAAAGCTCCTACCCTGGCCCAAGAAATCCCTTAAGGGGGGTACCCATGACTCCTCTTGCCTCCAGTACAACATCAGGAGCTGGATCCTGTGAATCCCTTCCATTAGCAGAGATAAATTTCTCTCACTGGAAAGAGACTTTTCCTGACTCAAGTGGTTCTTCTATCAATGGGTGGCTTTCTCCATCAGAGAAAAGTGCCTCAATTAGTGGAATTGATATGTAAGATTTATCCCAGGGAAGAAGTAGAAGGAAGAGGAAGAGGAGGAGGAGAGGAGTTGGTTTTTATATGCCGACATTCTCTACCACTTAAGGAAGAATCAAAACAGCTTACAATCACCTTTCCTTCCCCTTCCCACAACAGGCACCCTGTGAGGTAGGTGGGACTGAGAGAGTGTGACTAGCCCAAGGTCACCCAGCTGGCTTCATGTGTAGGAGTGGGGAAACCCACCCAGTTCACCAGATTAGCCTCCACCGCGCATGTGGAGGAGTGGGGAATCAAACCTGGTTCTCCAGATCAGAGTCCACTGCTCCAAACCACCGCTCTTAACTACTATACCACGCTGGCTGGGAGAGGTTTATGTCATTATTGCCCAACACAGTAGCAGTTCACAGATCTGGCTGTTCCGCTCCTTTCACACTCTATTTGAAGTTACTGCCTCTCCACTCATATCGTGTCAGACAAGATAGCATTTGAGAGAAACCTGCAGGGTTGTGATGAACTGATGATACCTCTAGCCCTCTATTTCTGGAGAAGGCTCATGCAAGCATCCCCTCTCTATCCATTTGCTTCTAGATGGAGAAGGGAGTGGTGGTCTTCTCCAGTACCTCTTTTCTTAACAACACAAAATACATCATTTACTATTCAAGAATATACAATGGCATATTTATTTTCATTTTCTGCAAGCAAAAAATTTGAAGACACCAAATACTAGAGTGTGCTGTAAACCACTGCACTCTGTGCTGCTTTAGCATATGTATTTTAGTTTTTTCTACCTGAGAGGTAGGAAAAAATTAATTGAACAACAGGAAATACAAATTTTGTACTAAACAAAATATAATTTAGTGTTGACAGAAACACTCACACAGTCATAGAATCATAGAATCACAGAGTTGGAAGGGACCACCAGGGTCATCTAGTCCAACCCCCTGCACAATGCAGGAAATTAACAACTACCTCCCCCCCACATCCCCAGTGACCCCAACCCTCCCCCCGCCATGCAGGATCCCACAATATAGAACCATAGAGTAGAACTGTTTGTATATGTGTAAATCATGTTAAAACTTTATAATATTTAACTTTTAATAGTTCATTATCATCATACATATTATAGCATGTTAATTGCAGACAAAAATTAGTCACATTCAGACAATAAATATATTGAAAATATTGTATATATCTACAACGTATGTAAGAATTATCATTAACTAATGCTGTAGGCTGTCTCACATGTTCTATCACATTTTGAGTAAGGAAAATCTTGTCTTAAAAAGCCATACACTTATTACAAATGAAAAGTAGTTTTTTCCCATTCCCTGCTAACTTTTCCAGTTTTTTTGTTGGATAAATTGAAAAAAAAATCCTTGAAAGTACTTTTCCACACACACACACACCCTGCCTTTACATCTCTAGGCAAGGTTGAGGTAAACCAAAATGGGAT
The DNA here is from genome assembly GCF_029931775.1 of Euleptes europaea. NCBI lineage: Eukaryota > Metazoa > Chordata > Lepidosauria > Squamata > Sphaerodactylidae > Euleptes > Euleptes europaea. Next base: position 80,349,719 of record NC_079314.1, on the reverse strand, counting down.
GGGGTGGAAAATATGATACTTTGTACTGCTTTTGATATTCTGAAATTTTGTATCCCTATACATTAGAATTTAGGATCAGTGTTGTTCCGTAATTGCTCTTTCTTCTTGAACATCTGTATTGAAAAGTTGCTTTCATTAAATCCGCTTAAACAACTTGTGCTTGTTCCAGAAGCTGGTGATTTACAGTGCAATCCTAAATGAAATTAAACTAGGATTGATTAGAGGAATTCTCTTCATTTCTCTTTGCCCAATTTCTCCCTGAAATACAACATCGTATTTCTTTCCCCCTTTTTAGAAATGTGGTCTATTTTGAAGGATTTCCTTTTTGATCAAAAGACACTGTCTCCCTAAAACTTCCTACCCTCCTGGTGTGTCATATCAAAACAAACAAACAAACAAACAAACAAAAACCAAAACAAAACTTCAAGGGCTGAAGATTACACAAGGGTGCATAGAGGTGTTAACAAAACAAAAAAAAACCCCATAACTTGTTGTTCTCATGTTCATGCATGTTGTGCTTGTTCCAGAAGTAAGGTAATCTTAACACATGTCATAAATGTTTGTTTCCTTCTTTCTCTGTCGGGTGACTGAACCAGGGTTACTGAACTCCAGGTGGCCTAAGCAGTTGGACTCCTCCCACTAAGGGGTGCCATGAAGGCTGACATAAGAGCGAGACACTGCTCCCCCCAAAATGGATGCCTCTCAGAGATTTTTGGAATCCAACTTGTGTGTCAAACTTGGGCAGGAAGGCTGTTGGCAGCTGCACTTTTCCCCTGGCCTAAGGCATGCCTGGCTGGACAATGGGGTTAGCTAATCTCCATTGTCTCACCCTAAGGTGATTTAATCAGTGCTCTGAGCAGGCCATTACTTACCTTATAATACAAATATTTCACCGCTTTCCTTTCCTCTATGAATATGTGAACATCTTAGAATAACGTGATTGTATTTATGGCCCTGTAATAGCACATTTCTTTTTTGCTGAAAGACATCTTAACAGCTTAATTACTAGGAAGAAGAAGGCCATTTTGCTTTAATAGCAGAAGCATTTTTTTTAGATTGGGATTTTAACATCACCTTGAAGAAATTTGCCTTTGCAAGGTGCCAGCTATATTTTCTGTTTTTCCTTATACCACATTGTGGTGCCATCCGTTCTTTGATGTAAACAACTTCGTACAGTGAGTCTTTTATGCTCCAAACTTTAATTACTTTAAAAATGTATTCTAGTGTTTGCAGCACTACAAATGCTGCCCTAGCTGTACTCAGGAATATATTATGTTTAATTTCTGCAACTGTTTTTGTAAATTGGAACCCCAATGCAAGACAGTAGGTAACTGTAGGTTTTCACGCTAGTGTCCTAAGCAGAGTTATACCCTCCTAAGCTCATTGACTTACACATAGCTCTGCTTAGCATGACTCTGTGTATCTGTATATTCCTTTCCATTTTTGAATATTGTCTTCTGATGTTTTCACTTTTATAGGGTTGCCAACCTCCAAGTGGTAGCTGGGGATCTCCCACTATTACAACTGATCTCCAGGTGACAGAGATCAGTTCACCTGGAGAAAATGGACTCTGTGTCATTAGACCCCACTGAAGTTCCTCCCATCCCCAAACCCTACTCTCCTTAGGCTCCACCTGCAAAGTCGCCAGGTATTTCCCAATCAGGAGCTGGCAACCCTATCTTTCCATTGAACACAAGAAAACAACCAGGTGTTTCTTTTTTCTGTATTCTTTCTGGCACGGTAATCAGATATGCCCTGACCTGGATGGCCCAGGCTAACCTGATCTCGTCAGATCTCAGAAGCTAAGCAGGGTCAGCCCTGGTTAGTATTTGTATGGAGACCACCAAGGAATACCAGGGTTGCTGTGCAGAGGAAGGCACTGGCAAACCACCTCTGTTAGTCTCTTGCCATGAAAACCCCCAAAAGGGGTCTCCGTAAGTCGTCTGCGACTTGACGGCACTTTACACACACACAATCAGATATACATGTTACTCTTCTTTAATTCCAGATTTAAAAAAGAAGGTTTAAAAATAACAGCTGTGGAGCTGGAACATGCATAGCATGCTGAAGTTTTCTGTTCCTTCTGTTATTTTTTAAATGTTTCCTTTTCCATAATATGCATTTGGGCATTGCTAAAATATCACAAAAATTCTTGATAACATTATATCCATGCTTTTAAAGATCCTTTTTGCATGGTGTTTTTTGGATTTGAATATGCACTCCTGTACCTTGGTCAAATGCCATACACAAAAACGATCGTTGTGTAAGTGTGTACAACAACATTTGAGTTTTGTCTCATACATTTTTTTTTTAGAAGGCCCTGTTCAGATGAGGAAAGTTGTTGTGGTGGGGCATAGAAGAAGAGGCAGTGCTGCTTATATAAGTATCCAAGGCCATGAAGGACTTTCTATGTGATGGCCTGTACACTGAATTGAACCTGATAACTAAAGGGCAGCTAATGGATAGGGTTGCCAACCTCCAGGTACTAGCTGGAGATCTCCTGCTTTTACAACTGATCTCCAGCCGATAAAGATCAGTTCACTTGGAGAAAATGGCTGCTTTGGCAATTGGACTCTATGGCATTGAAGTCCCTCCCCTCCCCAAACTCTCCTCAGGCTCCACCCCAAAAACCTCCCCACCAGTGTTGAAGAGGAACCTGGCAACCCTACTAATGGAGTGACTGCAGAATGGGTATAATATGCATGCCCTGCCTTGTTCCTGATTATAACCAAACTACAGCATTCTGCACTGACTGGAGTTTCCAAGCTGATTTTGAGAGGAGACTTATCAAGAATCCATTACTGTAGCCTACTCTAGATGTTATGTGTTTAAATACTCTTCTATTGTAAGAATGAAGCCAGGAAGAGCAGAGGGGGTGTTTACCTTAATTTCTCCATTGCATTGGTTAGATGCAAATCATTCAGCTGGATTCAAAGGAACCCTTATAGTAACTGAAAGTGTCACACATGTCACTGACAGTCAAAGAAGGAATCTTCCTCTCACAAAAGGACTTATTCTATATTAACTAGGGTAGCTCAACTGAGTCAGACCAGTAGATCATCTAGTCTAACACCTGCTTCTACACAGTACCTAGCCGCTGAAAGCCCTGCAAAGCAGGGCAGAGAGGTCAAACCTTTCTCTGGTTTCCTTGCAGCATTGGTATTTAGAGGATTATTTCTTCTGATCACAGAGCTTTCATTTAGCCATTATGACTAACAGCCACTGATGGACCTATCCTCCATGAATTTGTCTAATCTCTTTTTAAAACCAGCCAAACGAGTGGGCATCATCAAATCTGTGGCAGTGAACTTCACAGTTCATTCTGAGAGCAAAAGTACCATTAGATCAAATCCAATTATTCTAAGCAGGTCTGTGATTGCTGCAGCCATTTCTTCTGTGGCTCTATTGCAATCCTATGTTACACAACCTGATGTGGGCATGAAATAGCCCTGGCTATAGTTAACCTCATTGAGCAAAAAGGTGAACTTAATTGAAACTAATGCTATTGATTATTTCAACATCTGTTCACAGCTGCATGAGCAGCAATATATTTGGTGCTTACGGTCATGGTACATTATCATTGCTAGATTATGAAAATTTCACTAAATATTGATCTATTATAATCATTTACCTCCTCCTGAATATTCGTATCCAGACAGGAAAATCCAGAAGGTAAATGATAACAATAGCAATATATCCAATGAAATGTGGATTCTGCTGGACAATTCCAGAAGTGACCAGCAGAAAGTGATATATTGGCTTCTGAAGCTTCAAGCTACGTGTAGCCCCAGGCTAGCCTGATCTCATCAGATCTCAGAAGCTAAGCAGGGTCGGCCTTGGTTAGTATTTGGATGGGCAACCTCCAAGGAATACCAGGGTCTTGATGCCGAGTCAGGCAATGGCAAACCACCAACGAAAGTCTCTTGCCTTGAAAACCCTTCAGGGTCGCCATAATTCAGCTGTGACTTGACAGCACAAAACAACAACATACCTTCCATGACTCTTAATTTAGAAGACACAACAACCCAAATTTTTTACATCTTCATAAATAATTATTCACCCCTTTTAATTAAAAGTCAGTTATATGATGTAGGTCACTTTAACATGCTCCAGTCCAATCTTGCAATCAGCAGTTCTGGAACATTTTTATTACTGTTCCAAAATGATTTCCTTTAATAGTTGGCAGACGGTTTTTCGTTGCCAACCTTTATCTCATTTGTTTAGTACTTGCTGCTTCCATAGAATCTTTATCAAAGTACTACATTACAGGTCATAAACATTAGTCACTTTAATTTGTAGAGCCTTTGATAAATGTCTGAAAGTGACTTATCTCCTGATTCTACTGGATGTATCAGTAATAGAGCTGTGGAGTCATGGTCCAATTACCAGAGACGTTAAGCCACACAACATTTCCCAATAGCTTCAGTTGTCTCAGTGTGTTCTCATCTCCCTTGCTCAGGGTCACACCGAAAGTAATTGATGGAACCGTGTTTCTAAAAACAAGCTAGGCCTTCAGTTACATTCTACATTCAAAGCTGTATTTTATGTCTTGGGGAATGAAATTCTCTCTAAAAACTTAAAAGTGGCAAAGCCTTGAATTATTTTTACAGCCAAGTAAGCTATGGGTGTGTGTGTGGGGGGTGGGGGGTGGGACACGGAATGGAAGTGTTCTCTAGATTCTGTAAAGAAACGAGTAAAATAAATGACATGAAGAATTCCTTCTTGAGCTTTGAGGCCATGTTTACCCCCTTAATTAAAGCAGAACAAATTGCTTCTGAGCACAGTGAATGAACTTGATAGCTAAATGAGAATGGGGAATTTGCTCATATAGCTGTTGGAAGAGAATGTCCAAAGAGATTCTTGATAGCTGGGGAAGAAGATGGTAAACAAACTTTATGAACTATTCTAATTAGCTGAAAGTCCCTGTACTTCTCAGAAGAAGAGACCCTGAAATATGCAAACTAGTTCCTGGAATTATAGAAGGAAGAATGCTAGATTTCCCTTCTTAGCTTAATAGAAATGTGACAACATACTCCTGAATTTTAAGTTCTCTAGATTTATGATCTTTATCTCTAGATTTCTGATCTAGATTTATGATAAAAACTTCCCTCAGTATTCTCAGTATTCATTCAGGGCCAGAATAGTAGCCCCATATGCCTCCAATAGGATTATGTCAAGCTATGCCATTTGATGAAAGATCCCGAGACCACCTTCCAATCATATAAACTGACACTTGTATTTCTTACAGTGCAATCCTAAACAGAGTTACTCCAGACTGGTGTAACTCTTTAGGGTTGCACTGATAGTGCGTGTAGTCTGATTATAGCTCCAGTTTTTAAAATATTACTTCATTTATTTGGACATGGCTAGTCACAGGCCATTTATGGCTGTTTCCTCGTGGTCACCCCCCCCACTACTTTGGGGTTTGCTTTGATTATGCTTGCATTTTCCAACCATCAGAGGTTGCCTCACTCTCCCTGCTCATTTCCATGTATTTTGCCCACGTTTTCTGGATGCTGGCTAAACACGAATCCAGAAAATGTGGGCAAAATGTGCAGAAACGTGCAGGGAGAGCGAGAGAGTGACCTCTGATAATCATAAAATGCAACCATAATCAAAGCAAAGCCATGAAGTAGTCGGCGGGGTGACTGTGCGGAAACAGTCATGCATAAATGGCCATAGAGTACTTCCAAGTTTCTGGGTTAGAAAGCTTTTGCTGCAATTAAATGTTTCTCATACCGAATCCATTATGCTTTCTGAAACAGGCTTGTTCCCCGGTGCTCTAGAAATTATATCCTATATTTTATCCTTTTAGTAGAGGATTAGGGGATGGAAGTCAATGATCCTTGCATCTTTAATGTATTTTAATTGAACATAAAATTAGTAACTTTGGCGGCGGTCCAGTGCACATCTATACAAGTCTAAAACTCATCCCTTTTTATGTGACTTAAGTGTGTGTAATTGCAGCCATTATTTCCCCATGCTGATGGTTACAATCCAAAGGATTTCTTTGAGGGCGCAATCTTCATGTGCACACAGGAGCTCAATGTTTATTATACAGGACATTCCCCTGTGAACAGAAGAAGACAGAAAAATCCTTGCACCTTCAGAGTTCTGTGCGAATTTGAAAAAATGCTTTCATACCAATCTGCATATATATATTTTTAAAAAGAACACACAGACCTTAACATGATTTATTGAGACAGAAAATGAGAATTACTGAAAGGTAATTAAGGATACTTGTACTCTAAAAGGAAGGTTCTCACCTTCAAAGGGCAAAGATGTTAGCGGACACATGATATTAGCAGTAAGTTAAGTCTGATATCAGTCTTGGCTGAAGTTCATTCCCGTGTGTCCCAAGACAGACCCCGCAGCGGTCTGTCTGGGCCAGCCGCCTCCATCTGGCCCCAAGCAAACCCCAGATCACGGGGAAACACAAGGAAGAAACAGCAGGGAAACCGCATCCTTACCCCAGCAGCTTGTTGTTTCTCCAGGAGGCGGGGCCAGGTCCATGCCCAGAGTGGAGAGCCGGGGACCCGAGGGGGGAGTCCCAATCATCCCCAGCTGAGATGCAGCCGAAGGAGGACCCTGGGTCAGCCGGGAGACTGGCAGCGACCAGCGCCAGAGCTGCCGGATGAACCGCGCAGTGGAGTAGCGCGCCCGGGCATTTCCCTCACCGCCGACCAGCTGGGAGGCGGGCAGGCCTGCCCGGGGTGCGGACGTGCCTGTTATGCATCAGGAAGCAGGCCGGGACACGTGGGGAAAAGGGGAGGACAATGAGGGTCCTAATAAGGACTCAGGGGCGGGGCTAAAGCGGGGTTGCCGGGTGCCAGGCCATAAAAGGCCTTCTGGAGCGGAGGCCGAGGAGGAGGGAAAGCCAGAAGGTCTTGTTACTGACGCCAGTCAGGGGAGAGACGCTGGCTTCCACCAAGGGAGAGAGTGACTCAGACTCTCCCTTGGAATGGTCTGAGGCCGAGGAAACTCCTTTGGCTCAACCCCTGAGGGCAACAGAGGAACAACGGGCGGCAGCCACCAGAGCGGGGACGCTCACACTGTGCAAACTTACCTAGGAGTAAATGCCATTGAATTAAATGGCACCTAAACTAAAATAAACCTGTTCAGGCTTGAACTGCATCGTCAGATTCATGGGAATTTTGCCTGAGGTTCATTGCTGGCAGGACTCACACTTTTCTGTTGGGAATCTAAGCATCGGCCTTCTCCCAAGCTCAAATCAAGTCCCGCCTCTTTAAATGCTGCTCTGTAATTTGCTTACTTCTCAGTGCTCACCATGAGAAAAGATTCCCCCCAAACCCAACTGCTGCATAAAAAAGCATTTTAAGAACAAAAAACAAAAAAACAGACAATCTGAAAGTAGGGGTGGGTGGGAATCCAAGCCTCATTTTTTAAAAGCCTTTCTTTTGCTCAGAAAGAGCTCTGGGGCAGCAGGAAGCACTTGAATCCCCGCCTCTTTACACACTGCTTTGTGAATAGCTGTGAGAGAAGCCAATCTTCTGTGTTTCCCCTGCTTGCCATCTGCATGGAACTTTGAGCAGGGCTGAGCTCAGGGGAGAGGGGAAAGTCGGGTTAACAGAGGAATGGGAGGACCCGGGTCGGTTTTGCATTGGATCTGCATTGAGCTACCAAGGAATGGGATATCATGCACACTGAAAAGTTAGATCCTGGCTGAAACAGGAAATAAAGGATGTTACCAACCATTGTGTCAGCTTTATAGAATGGTTTGTCAGCAGCTGTATGCCAGATCCCCTCGTTGATGACTTTTAGAAGATAGGGAAAGACCATCTTGTTTGTTTCAGGGAGCTTTAGCAGATTGCTGCTACTGGTTGGTTGGTTATGGGTACATTTCCACTGATATGAGTAACTGTTTACATTTTTAATTGTTTTGTTATGTAAGTTGCCTTGATCGTTTGGAAAGGTGGGAGATAACATTTTTAAATATTAGGGTTGCCGGCTCCAGGTTGGGAAATACCTGGAGATTTTGGAGGTGGAACTTGAGAAGGGTGGGATTTGAAAACAGGAGGGACTTCAATGCCATAAAGTCCAGTTGCCAAAGCGGCCATTTTCTCCAGGGGAACTGATCTCTGTCATCTCTGTTGTAATAGCAGGAGATCTCTAGCCACCACCTGTAGGTTGGCAACCTTATTAAATAAAAATATAATTCTTGCTGCTGTACTTACCCTGGCCCTTTGAGAAATGTTGGACAACACATCTAAACCTAAAGTGTCATGCACACATTTCTACCGAAAATAGTATGACCACTTTTGTTCAGTCCTGTTTCAGTAAAGATTTTTCATCTCCTTTCTTTTTCAACAATAAATACCATATCACACTTCCCCCCTTGCCCTGAATATGAACAAGCATGGTAACTTAAAATGATGATGTAGAAATGTATGCTGAAAGGGAAGAGAACAATTTTCACTAGCCAATTTCTTTTTGTTACTGATTAAAGTTCTACAAGGGATGTGTTTATAATTCCTCTAAAGAGTAAATAATTTCAAACAAACCTTTTAATGAGTATATAGTAATCTTTTGATGAAAAGATTCCACCTGCGCTGCGGTGTAGAGATATTTGAGAACAGCTTTCTGCAAAATTGTTTGGGGACAAACAGAGAGTCTGAAATAAAATAATGGACAGATGGCAGTTTTTGTCTGGAGAGTTATCATCCTTTATGGATGGCTCAAAGAAAGCCTGAAATAGTCTCCAGGTCTGTAACTCAGCTACAAATGAAATATCTTCCAAATAAGAATTGCCTGTCACTGATCACATTAGTTTGCTGTGTAGCTGGCAGCTAAAATTCAGCATTCAGCAACAAAGAAAGCCTTTGCAGAATGTCATGTTCAATATCCTTATATACCACCCCTTGTGGTCTCCATATTGTCATCTCCAACATGGGGATAACATTAACATTTTTAAATCTAACACATTGCTAAATTCATTAACTTTTACCATGACTGTTGTAGTTATTGTTCTTAGAATGACTCCCTAGTAATTTCTAATTTGTAGGAACACTCAAGGTGCCACAGTCCTGGTAAAGAACCCCTAAGGGATAAGGTGGTTACTTGAAATTATTTTGTTATCCAGACTTGTTAGTTATTCTGCATAATTCCCTATTTGTTTGAAGATCAACACAAAAATTATCCATTTAATTGAATTATTTATATTTCATTGGCCCTGATTATTACATATATCAGGGGTCACACATATAGTTCTACATACTCAAAACGTTGATGTAAGCACTAGTTGGCACTATCTGTCCTGCAAGCACTATTCGCTTGTGAATGTATGAGGGAGGAAATGATGCTTGTGTTCAGTTCCCCTAGGTTTGGGATGGAAATGGCCTTGGTAGCTCTGACTGATAATCTTTGGCAGGAGAGTAACAGTGGAAGTGCATCCTTGTGGATTCTTCTGGAAACATTCAGTGACTTGGAATATCACTGAGTATGGTATCCTTCTGAAGAGGTTGGTAGGGTTGGGAATGGGCACTGTACTTCAGTGATTCCACTCATACTTGGCTGGCCAATTCCAGAAGAGGGTGCTGGAATTTATGGTTGTGGAGTTCAGCCAGGCTTCATCTTGTCCCCCATTCTGTTTAATGTCTTCATGAAATAGTTGGGAGTGATTGTCCAAGGGTTTAGAATGAGGTGTCACCAATAAGCAGTTGACATCTAGTTCTGTTTCTATCTATCAGCTGATTCAGGAGGGTCTGTGAAGATTCTGAACAGGTGTCTAGAGAAGGTAATGGGATGGATAAGCTCCAATAAACTGAAATTCAGTCCAGAGAAGACTGAGGTTCTGTTGGTCAGTGACAAAATTAGTCAGTGTTTGTGGAAATGACTGTCCTGTAGGGAATATTACCCCTCAAGGAGCAGATTCATAGGTTTTGGTGGTGCTTGAACCTGGACTACAGCTGAAGGTTCACATCTCCTCCATGGCACACAGTGTTTTTAATCAACTGGAGCTGGCAACCCTAGTGAGTAAGCAGAGCGGTGGGGGCATGTGGCTGGTAACTCAGAGCAGTGGAGGGGTGGGCGGGCAGGCAGGCACAGTGATGGGGAGGAGGCAGGCAAGTGCGCCAACTCCCCCTGCAAGAGAGAAAGGGACAGAAAAGGGGAGGACTTCTATTGGCCCACCCTCATCCATCCTCCTTGTGGCAGAGGCAGTAGATGGAGGGCTAGGATTGGCAAATGGCATCACCACAGGTAGGTAGGCAGGTGGATGAGGGGGAAGGAGCAGTGGGAACTATGTGAGCCACAGAGGCCTTTGGATGCAGGAGGGTGGGCAGCCAGGTAAGGGAGTTGTGACCACATGAGCTTTAGAGATGATGATGATGTGAATGGGTGGGGAAGGAGTGGGAGATGCTAATGCTGTCCCATACTGTTGCCACATGAGCCTTGGAAGGGTGGCAATGCAGGTGGGCCATGCCACCATTGCACTGTCACCACCATTTGAGCTGCAGAAGCTGTGGTCAGGCAGGCAGGTGAGGGAGGAGTGGGAGCTGGCAAGCAGACGGAGTGGTGGTGATCCAATGGCAGGAGGAGGATGGACTTCCCCTTGTGAGTCTAACTCCAGCTGTAATGTCTGGAAGCTGCTCTGAGCCTGGAGCAGCTACCGTGTCATTAGCCAGGTGCAGCTTCTGGACTATGGCTGCCAACCTCCAGGTGGTGGCTGGAGATCTCCCGCTATCTTTACGATCATCAGATAACAACCTACTGGTGGTCCTTGGCCCTAAGTGTGTGTGGCTGTCCTCGACGAGAGCCAGGGCCTTTTCAGCCTTGGAGCTGGCCTGGTGGAATGCTGTGTCTGGTAACATCAGGGGTCTGGTAAAGAGTTCCGCAGGGTCTGTAAGACAGAGCTTTTCCGCCAGGCCTACAGTTGAGGACAGCTGTGGGCATCATCCTCTGCTGGCCTCCCTATCCCCCCTTGTTCTATGTTACTCTCATTGGGGGGGGGGGCAACCTACTGCCTATTCCAGGCACTATGGGCCAAATTAAGTGCCATCTGGAATTTTTAATGGTTTTTAATTGGGTTTTATAGTTTGATTTTTAGAATTATTACTTTTACTGTTAATATTATATGTGTGATGTTCCCCCTCCCTGAGCCTGGTCTTGGCCGGGGAGGGTGGGTTATAAATTGAATAAATAAACAAATGAACAAACAAACAAACAAATAAATATTACAACTGATCTCCAGGTGACAGAAATCAGTTCCGCTGGAGAAAATGGCTGCTTTGGCAATTGGACTCTATGGCATTGAAGTCCCTCCCCTCTCCAAACCCCACCCTCCTTAGACTTCACCCCCAAAATCTCCAGGTATTTTCCAACCTGGAGCTGGCAACCCTGTCATGGACACTGCAACCAGTCCTGGAGCCATTCCTAGATACCACCGCTGCCAGCTCTGAAGAAGAAAGCTAAGTGCATTGTCTGTGCATGTTCAGAGAATGTTTTCTGGGGAGGAATTTAAACCCCCCCCCACCCGATTTATTTATTTTAAAGATTTCATATTTTTCTGCAGACATGTGGGGGGGGGGCAAAGTCTCCCAAGTTTGCAGGAAAATCTGTTCAGTGTCAATGGGGCCCTAATCTATGGATTTAGATATGCACAGATGTGGAATACACTTGTGAAATAGATATATAGATAAATGTAAATATTTATATATTTTAAAAATGCATACAAATGCATGTAGTTGTGTTTCTGTGTATCATCACCTGACTCTACATACGCTAAATGCTCACCTTTTTAATAGAGTGAATGTTAAAATGCAGATCTTGAAATTAAATATGAATCTTTAAATATGTAGGGAAGGATACACTGGGAGAAAAATTATGAATTGTGAATAATAAATATTTCCTGTGCTTTACAGTTTGATTAATATGCCATACACAGAACAGTACAAGACTGTAAGCTTATATAAAGTGTTGGGTTCACTGTGTAAAATCCAGGAAACCATTTGCAGTGCTTTTAATTAAAATTCATTACATACTAACACTAATTGTTGTCATTATGCTTTTTTCTACTCCAACTGCTTTAGCTTTTAATTTTTTTCATTTCTGTGACATTCTGTCAGGGAAAGAGGTGAATAACATATTTGTTCCTTGGCAAGTTTAGCGTGTATATGTCTGTAAAAAGTAGATTATAGGGGAAAGACATCCTTCAAGAGAAAAATAGAATTCTTGTAACTCAACAAAGCTTTAATGATTAAGACATGCAAAATGATTTCCCTTCACTCATTTATTTTTACCTATAAATCTAGCAAATGGATTCCTGGAGAAAGCTAAAGATGACATGCCGTATCACCTAAGCCTTGAGTCTCTTTCACAAAAGACACTTAGAGACAATCCAACCAGACTTTTGAGAGCACTCAGAATCTACTAAACAAGTCTACTCAGAATCTTACTCAGGTCTCGGTAATGGGGCTTACTCCCAGGAAAGTGTTTTTAGGATTGCACTGTTTGAGTGTCATTTATCTCAAAGGGAAAGCTAAGAACACACATCAGCTTCTCCCACTGAAATCAACAGGATTTTGAAAATAAATAAGTAGGCTGGGTTAGGCCCTTTTTAATTCATTCATTAGATTTGTATTTAGCATAGCATTTCCTGGTATTGTCCAATGCACTAGTATAGTATAGTACTAGTATAGTACTAGTATAGACTAGACACAAAAGTGGTCAATGTAATTTCATCTTTGAAATGAAAGTATTCTAAAGATGAAATTACATTGAACACTTTTGTGCATTCTTCAGTCATTATTCTCCCACCTGCCAGAATTATGCATGTACAAATATTTTTGACAGCACCCTTAGGCTCAAACTAGGCAAAATCCTGAGAGTGCCATGATTGGATGTTAGGGGGCATGTGTCAGCAAATAATGCTTCAGTGGTATTGTTTTGGGTCAGAAAAATAGTGCAAGGGAAATAGGGTTGCCAGGTCCCTTTTCACCACCTGTGGGAGGTTTTTTTGGGCAGAGCCTAAGAAGGGTGGGGTTTGGGGAGGGGAAGGACTTCAATGCCATAAACACAGGTTAGATCCCGAGGTTATGCCCCTTGCCGGTTATTGGTTTGCTAATTCCCCATATAAATATTCATAACCGAGCATTTTGGCTAACAGGACTTCAATGCCAAAGAACCCAATTGTCAAAGCAGCCATTTTCTCCAGGGGAATGGATCTCTATTGGCTGGAGATCAGTTGTAATAGCAGGAGATCTCTAGCCACCACCTGGAGGTTGCCAACCCTAAGGGGAAAGGCAGTAGCCCCTCCTCCCTTATGCTGCTACAGTCTTGACCAAAACTGTGCCTTCAGTGCTATTAAAAGGAATTCCCCTGTGGGAACTCCCTTTTCAAAATGGCGGCAAACCGCCAGGCAAACTTGGGGATGCCATCTTCTCCAGTTTGACCCTTACTCTTCACTCTGTGCAGTTTTACTTCCTGTGCTGTGGTTAGCCCTACAAGAAGAAAGATGAGCAACCCATCTTGTACCCATTTTTTTTCTTGTTAGGATCAATTACAACATACTTTGAGGGGAACCTGTTTTGATTGATGATGGGGAGTTAAGCCCCTTCTTTCCCCAAACAGTCCCCAATCTAAATCAGGCTCTTGCAGCTCTTATTTGCATATTTAAAATGCTGGGAAGATCCAGGCATGGACCTTTCAGTTAGGGTTACCAATAGGGTTGCCAACCTCCAGGTACTAGCTGGAGATCTCTCTCTATTACAAATGATCTCCATAGGCTTACCAGGTCCCTCTTCTCCTTTGATGGGAGGTTTTTGTAGTGGAGGTGGGGGGGTTTGCACATGCCCGGAAGTGCTGCATCACTTTTGGTTTACACCTGGAAGTGTTGCATTGCAAGGGGCCTTTACCACTCAAACTGGGAGTTTGAGTGGTAACTGGCCCTTTGCGATTCGGCGCTTCTGGGTGTAAACCGGAAGTGATGCGTCGTCGCTGTGGGCAGGTGTGTGTGCACGCATTGCCCATCGACCCTCAGCTGGTCGGGGGGCAGCCAGGTGGATTGGCGGGGGTTTGCCCGCCATCACCTGGCACTTGGGCAATCCTAGATCTCCAGCTGATAGACATCAGTTCACCTGGAGAAAATGGCTGCTTTGGCAATTGGACTATGGCATTGAAGTCCTGTTAGCCAAAATGAATATTTATATGGGGAATTAGCAAATCAATAACCGGAAAGGGGCATAACCTCGGGATCTAACCTGTGTTTACGGGAGTCCGTTCCAAGATTCAAATAAGAGGCAAAAGCAATGGTTTCTTTTAAGAAGTTTACTTTAAAATATGTGCACAAACAATCCAATAACTCGTACACAACACACACTTAGAGTCTAGGAAATAAAGGTTAGAATACAGAGACGTTTGCTAATGTGGCAGGCCCTCTGAAGATGGGCAATACTGCACCTGGTCTAGTAGCGGAGATGTACTGAGTTCCGTGTGACTAGCAAGAAAAGGGGCAGCGGGGGAGGGAAGGGATTCCTGGGGCTTGACCAGCAAGTTGGGGGAGTATATTGGCTAGGCTGCGCAAAACCCACTCCAACAGAGTCACAGCAAGTATAGGAGGGGTAAAAGAAGGACTTTTTGTGGCTCAAAACCTACCCCAGTTATACTCTTTTGGGGATGGGGGATAATGGGCTTACCCCCTCGTGGTTCCTGCGGCAAACAAAGGCAGACAGTGACATTTACGATCAGTTACCGGGGTGGAGCGATGGGCGATTTAGACGGGCTAACTAGAACCTATGGACTTTGCGCAATTCCGGGAGGTCCGGGAGACAATCGCTGTTGGGTTTATTGAGTTAATACAAAGGCGCAAAACGCGGCGTTGGGGTGAATCATTTCCTGGTTTCCTGAGGTGCTATCTCTCTGGTGCTGATGCCTCAGGGGCTTCCGATGGATCATTAGTGATGTAGATGGAAGGGGGGCTGGCTACGTGTCTAGTTGTTCCTTGCAAAATGTCATCTGCTGGATACTGGGACGGGATTGCAGGAAAATTGATTCCCTCCGGTTCACTCGGAGGGGTCGTCCTGCCCGTGGATCCTTGGTGCCTGTCTCACGGGGTGATGCATGAGTCTTTGTGTTTAGGGCTTGCTGCATGTCTGGAACGGTGGCAACACGAGGGCTGTGATGGCCAGGTAACTTAGTTCTGGAGAGAGGGCCACTGCCAAGCTTCAGTCCCTCCCCTCCCCAAACCCTCCCTTCCTCAGGCTCTGTAGTTTCTTGTTTTGTTTTGATACCTATATACTCACTGGTTCATGCACTTTGCAAAAGTTAAAACCTGTAATGCATCCCAGTTGTCAGCATGCTCACAAATTTAAAAAAAAATAGCATGGTGCAGCTTTTGCTATCGGTAGGAGAACTTTATGTTGAATACCTGCCCATCTGAGAAAGCGCTCTTCCAATAAAATAAAATAAAATGGGAGGAAGAAGAAAAATAGGCTAGAACTTTTTATTTGACATGCTCATTTTCTGTATGCAGGAAATTTGTTTTTAATATGGTGATGCATTCAGTATGCAATCTCCCCTGCACTCTGATCTAGCTTTGGTACAGGTTCAGTTCTATGATTTGGTGGCTCAGAAATAGCAGGACAAGAAAAAAATGTATTGTGTGCTGCACCACTTTGTAACAAAGGATTATTATTCACTGGCAGAACGGGTTGTTTTGTTGCAGTGATCTGAGCGCATGAATGGTTCTAGTGGTTAATCACGTACTATGAAACAAAAGCATAATAATGAGAGAGGGGAAAGCAATAAAAACTTCTCCAGTGAATATTAAAACTTCACAATTCACAAAGTTTTATAAACTAGGTAGCTTCTGTGGAAATTGGGAATGTTTCCATTTTGATTACAGCATTTGCTGGACATGATATATCAATATATCTAACAGTCAACATGGCTCCATCTGCGGACTCTCAAATCTGTGGAAACCTGGGAAAAAAATAGAGGTGTGGCAAAGAAATCACCCCAAACAGAGGAACATTGTACACACAACACACATCTGTTGGAATATATGCAATATTGGGTGCCCCCTCATTGCTAGGGTTGCCAGGTCCTCCCTCATCACCGGTGGGAGGTTTTTTGGGGTGGTCGCCCGTGTTTTACCACTCAAAGAACGACCCGGTGAGTCGAATCGCTTTCATTGTGGTGTACCCTGGAGGTATGATAACATCTAGCCATTACTAATTCTTGAGTTTATTTAGACCCCAATGCTTAATACCACTTCATGTTACAGAAATATGACTTTACATTTTATTTCAATCTCCCTGGACAGTCAGTAACAGACTTAACCATAGTTCAGTGAATGCATTTCAAATAGTAACTTCACAGCAAAATTGCTGAATTGGAATCCACAAGGCAGTATGACATAATCAGACTTGAGCTCAACAGAAGTCACTCTAGCCCGATAGTGTCAAATTAAGGCTCTCCTGTCACTCTTGAATGAAGACTGATTTTTGGCTATTGTGTGCAAGGGCCTAAGATGCTTAAGGATTCCTTTACATTGCAGAAAGCCAGAGTTATCATTCACTTTGGCAAAAAAAACCCACTGTTTTTTATTGTTATTATGCTATTTTGAAATAACAACAAAATATGGGGTAAAAAGGGGGCTGACTTGTGAGGCATGGAATTGCTTGCAGCACTTTGCACCTGTGCTTGTATATGCACCCTTTAGTGGCTGGCTAGATTGCCTTTCCCCCCTGTGCAGTCAGTAGCATCTATTTGCGAAGTGATCTCAAGAACTGATTGCAAGATCAGCTGGATACATGAGCAGAACCCGAAAGCAAGCAAAGCAACCTAAGAAGCAATTCTCAACTGAAGTATCAACCAGATTTTTGTTTTGTTTTGTTGGCTGCCAGCATCTTTGCCTCTGATCTTGGCAACTACTGAAAAAAAATCTCCCTCTCTCCCAAGTTTCAAGCCCAACCATTTCCAGATAAAACTTTCTTGGAAAGTAGAGGCACCAATATTACTTAATTCCTTCTCCAGGGAGATTTGTCTATCCTCCTCAATCATTGGCCTTTAATGCATGGGTTGTTTCCATGGTAATCACTCCCCAACTACTTAGGGGCTTCATTTTCATTATGCACATCTTTCTGACCTTTAGAAGTAACTTCTCTCTCTCCCTGCATTTTCCCCATATTTTCTGGATGCCGCTAGAAACAGCATCCAGAAAATGCTCAGGGAAAATGCAGGGAGAGAGTGAAGTGACTTCTAAAGGTTGGAAAATGCATGCATGATGAAAATGAAGCCCTGAAGTATTTGAAGGGTGATTGCGATGGAAACATCCCATGGAAAAAAGGCCATTGTCTTCTGCCAGTGGATGAAGACGTTTCATCTAGTGTACCCTTACTGACTTTTCTTTTTGTTTTAAAAAGCTGGTTTTCAGTGCCTTTTAACCACCTGGAATAGATAATGCTTATGCCTAAAATTTTGGGTTGTTTCCAGTTGGAATAGGCATTGCTATGCACACATTTCCCCCACGTTTTATGGATGCTGATTTACCCTGAGTTTAATGTCTGCCTCAATCCCAAATCGAAAGCTAGTCCTATGCATACTTGTCACTTTGGGATTTTCTCCTCATGCCCATTCTTGCTTCTCCCTTCCACTTGCCTTTCCCCTCATCCAACCCCTCACCTCAAAGTTGGAATACTATGATGCTCCTTATTTGGTCAGTTTCACAGTGAGTGTGGTCAGTTTCAGACCTCAGCCTGATGAATAGGGTTTTTTTTGTTTGCAACTAGCGAAAATGCTGAAATAATCACAAATGACCTATGCGGCTGCTTATTTGGTCAGTTTCACAGCAAGTGTGGTCAATTTCAGACCGCATCCTGATACAAGAGGTTTTTTTGTTTGCAACTAGCAAAAATGCGTTCTGGAGCTCTGTAATTTCCCTGGTGATGCAGAAATGTAACCCCAAGTACTCCAGGAATTACTTCAGAGAAAAAAGCCCTTGTGCACAGTGATTTGAGAATTTGAGTTCAAATACTGTGCATCAAGAGAGAAGAATATCCAATGCAAACAACCTGTGCATAAAAAGCCCCAGTCTCTGTATTGGGTAGCTCCAAATGAGATCCTAAAAGAAGGATTAGAGGAAGCATATTGTTCCTGAGTGTTTACTCATGCTTTGTTGTCATACAGTGGTAAAGCTCATTTGGGAAAGATGTAGCAAACATGGCTGGAACTTCCCTTATTGGCTAGAACTATAGAAACAGACTTTTTTTTTTTTTTTGCAGAACTAATTGGACAGAATACTATTTGAACATTTTGCCTTAAATCTTTAGGTCTGCATGGGCTAGATTTTGACTTGTGTAAAAATGAAATTTGGGAACGTGGGCCAAGCTGTGCAAAACTGGACAACTATGCGATATGGCAACCCTAGGTAGAAGATCTGTGACTCCTCCCAGCTGACAACTGTACAGTGATTCTATAAGCTGAATCTTCTCCTAGATGCCCTGCTGTGTTTAAAAATGCATTAAAAAAAACCACAGGTGGCAATAAGCATATGAAAGACTGTAGGGGATATTAGAGGCTCAGTTAAGCAAAATGATAAAGATTTGACTTTTCCTCTTGCATCCTTCACATTATATTTTGTAGAGATGAAAGCCATGTTTATTATCTAAGGATGCAGTCCATGTGTGAAATGAAGAAATAATATCCTTGATATCAGTGATGCCACAAGCTGCTAGTTCAACAGCTCGCTCTTCCCCATTGCTAAATAAAAACCTTTTCTGATAATCTTGAACTGAAGCAAAAGTATTCCAAACATAGATTTCTGCAGCTCTTCCTACAGTTTTTATTAAAGTTGGTGGTGAGCAAGACATGCTTGCATGAGGCTGCATTATACTGAAATTGCGTATCTAGCTCATAATTTTCTTGCTTGGCAGTGACTCTGCAGGGCATTTTGTAATTATGGTCTTTCCTCTCACCTGTTACTTGCGATCCTTTAAACTGGAGACTAGACGTAGGAACTCCTGCAGCCAAAGCATGTGCTGTCTCATTGAGTTACATCAACAGTCCCTAAAAATACCAGTTTGGAAACGGTTGATTCATGTTTGATTTGCCTTTCAGCCCTGCTACTTTCTAAAACAAGCCCATCATTGTCTCCAATAACTGGAAGCAACTGAAGATTCTAGGCAGAGGTCTCAGTCCCACTACTTTCTATAGTATTTTAAATTTGTAATAGTTGTGCTTGAACCTAGGACCTTTTGCATACAAGCCATGTACTCTGTCACTGAGCTATAGGCCTATCTCCAAGTAAGAACTTGCTAGAATATGACAAATTCTTATATCAGAAGACTGAGTTTGCCTTGCCAACTAAACTTCTGAAATTTCATGACAGCACGTAGGAAATGAGTTAGGAAATGCCAAGATATTTGGGGATAGAGACAGGGAAGGGCAGGAGTAGTCTACCCTCCACAGTAGGCATTTTCTCCAGGGGAACTGTCTGGAGATTAGTTGTAATTCTGGAAGATCTCCTGGCCCCACCTAGAGGTTGGCAGCCCTATAAGCAGATCCTGTGAGCTGTTGTACTGAAACTGTGGTTTGTTAGATGCAGAGAATGGTGCAGATGCAGAGAATTCTGTCAGGTCTGAGGGTCACCTCAAGGTCTGGTACACCAACAGCCACTGCCATTGCTACAGAAGAATTGCTTCATTTAAAACCCCACCAAAGGGAGCAGAAAAATTGTAGTTCATTCCACTGCATGGTTTTCAAATTGTATGAGCAGTCTCTTAACTTTGAATCTGAAAATAATGATGTGATTGGACAATATTATTTCTCCCAAAGATTTGTTTGCATGCAAGCGTTTGTGGAAAATGGTTTTGGTGTTGTACCACAGTAATTTAGGGCTGTGCACGGGTTTTTTTCCTGGTATTTTTTGGGTTCGGGTTTATTGAACCTGAAAATTTTGGGGAAATCCAGAAACCCTGGATTTTTTGAAAATATTTGGGTACAATAACCCAAACCCGAAAAATCTTAATGAAGATCTTAATGAAGCCCACCCACACCTGCTGATACATTTTGATAGGGACATCAACCAACATGAACAAGCATCTGTCTTAAAACAACATTACAGATGCTGAAAACTTCTCAGTGAACAAGTTTTGCAGGCAAAAATAACATGCCAAAGCTGCGATCACTTGTGAGCTAAGCCTTGGATCGCCTTCTTTCCCTGTCATCCTACTTGAGCAGCTGCTGAACAGTTTTGCATTGCCATTACATTTTGCTTGTGGTATTACAGTTTTACTGCATCTATGCAGTAGATGAAATTGATTCTTCTCTACTGTCACGGATGGGTTGATCAGATAATAAAATGGCAAGGGAGGGGAAAACTACCACTCCCATCGGGCTGTGCAAAAAGGTACATACATGAAATAAACTTCATTAACTGTACTTAGGCAAACACCAATAAATAGTTTTTTAAAAGTCTTACCCTTATAAACAAACAGCTGATCAGTTTGCACACTCTTTATATAAACAATTACCTGTGAAACAGTGCTGTGGAGAAAAAAAAAACCTAGGAATCCCATGGGGCTATGCAAGAATGTATATCCATAAAACAATGGTAATTGCACTGTACCATACTGTTGGAAAAGGTGGAAAGGGATGTGCCAAACAGGCCCAGGCTTCTCATGAATGGCTAACTGCCTGATGAAACATCTGTTTTCTGCTTGCAACCAGTGAACAGAACATGAGCCAGACTTAGAAGGGTATAATTTTTTTAGAATTGTACTGTCAGTTGCTTATAGAATGGGGATACTTTCTTTTATAGCCAATGTTTGATATAAAAAGGCCATTAGAGTTACATCCAGAAATTTGTTTCCTTCCCATTGATACTGAAGGAAGGAAGGATCGTGTTGATTTCATAATACTTTAATTTCATTATTAAAGAAGAACCTAACTAGAGATCTTAAAGGACAAAGTTCCAAATATGATTTTTACACAACGCTATTGGTGGTTGAAAGTGCTGTCAACTTGCAGTCATTGTATGGCGACCCCATAGGATTTCAGGCAAGAGACAAACATAGCTTGCTGGACTTCCTTGGTGGTCTGCCATCCAAATACTAACCTGGGCCAACTTTGCTTAGCTTCTGAGGCAAGATTGGGGTAGGCTTGACCACCCCGATCAGCACCACACCCCTATTAGTTTATCGTTATTCTCAAAAGAGCACAGTCTTCCATGAGATCAAGGCTAATCATGAGCCATGAATAAAGCTCCCACATTTTCACTGAACACAGGGCCACTTCTCACAGCCCATTTCAGCATGATCATATTTATGAGCGTTGGTTTCCAACCACCTTTATTGCATGCCTAAGTTAGTCATCAGTTTGCCATACCTCAATTTCTTGATGTTGCTTTGAGAACGCCTCTTTACTTCTTCCAGCACTCTTCTAAATACCCAGAGTGCACTGAATTCCACCCTTGCCATTGGTCTTCACACAATCAGCAGTGGGTCAGAGCCATTGAACAGCTATCATAGCAGAACTGGCAGCAAGAGCAAAGCCTTAATAAGAGAAGTTCCCATTTACTCTACTGAGTCGTTTGATTAGGGAAGTTGCTTTGTACACAGTCATTAGAAGGGCAAAGCAGATTGACTTAGGTTAATTAGTAATTTTAATTATATTTCTGCACATGAATAGACATTGGAAATAACTCAAGAAACATCCTCTTAATTAAAAAGAAAAATTTAAAGGCATATGAAAGATGATTTATTCAGACTTGTCATTTACCACGAACTCTCATGGGCACACCAACCCCGTTGGTGGCATCGGTGGCAATAAATGTGCGTTGTCAAAATGTGACATTGCACAAATAGGCTTGTATCCAAGGATTTGGCTGGTTATTTGAAATCAATGTGGTAACTTCAGTCTTCCTCATGCCCTCTGCTTCTGGAGGCATGGGTTCCTCTTCATCCTTTCCCCTTGTTTTGTTTCCCAAGAAAATATTTTCTTTGGCCTTTTCTTTCTCTCCTCTTTCCATCTAGTGCTTCCTTATTAGTGCTCTTGCCCTTGATTGCTGCTGCATTCTCAGCTCCCAACCCATACTTTCCTTAGTCCTTTGTCCTTCTACTTTCTCATCAAAGACTTTTTGCTCCTGCAGTATTGCAGGAGCTCAGCCAATGGGAGCAAATTAATATTGATCAGTTAGAAAGGCTCCTCTCTCTTCCTTACACTGATGCTTGACTGACATCTTTGTGTAATACTCAAATATTTCTCCTTCTGAGGTGAGAGCTATTCTTAGTTTTCAGTACACTTTCTCAATATTGGGCTACTTTTTAATAATCTTGATCCAATCCAGGAATGATCAATCTTTCCTCTGTTTGGGTCACAATTTGTTTGCAAATTGTGAGAGGAGACCCAGACCATGATTCCCTCCCCCATCTTTGTTGAATGTTTGAAATTGTATCAAAAATATTTGGTGCATGCACTTTTCACACTGCTTTCCCCACAGACATCCATCTTTCTATGCTATATATAAAATAACTGGTTAAAATCCATTTTTAAAAGAAGTAGTTTAGTGCCTCTTGAGTAGCAGGAGCAGCATGGCTTGTCCATCTATTCTAGTGTTGCCTGGGTGACTCAATATTCATCGAGTCTGGTCCACAAAATATTTACCATGGTTTCCCCCTCCCCACTCCATTTCTTCAATGTATACCAAGGTGGGGGGAGGTAACATAGCTTACAAAAGTGGTTATTTCTTTGGTTGTCAAGATTCTGCTGAGGTGGGGAGTGGCGGAATCTAGGTGGCTTTTCCCTCCAGTGCTCCAGACCTGCCATTTTGCCTCCCTGCCTAATTTTTAAAGCTGAGCATGTTTGTATCCATTGGGTTTATGGGTTCTCACTAGCATTGTTTGGGGGACGGGAATTTCTTTTTGAAAATTCATTAAATACAGTATATATTTATAGCCATTGATTCCTCTTACTCTCTCCCCACCCCATAAAAGAGGGATGCCAAAGTCGCCATTTTATCCAGGTGAACTGATCTATGTCAGCTGGAGATCAGTTGTAATAGCAGGAGATCTCCAGCTGGTACATGGAGTTTGGCAACCCTAACAGAGTGAAACTGTGAAATTTTGCAGAACCTCTCTTCCTGCACCTTCTTTCTTTGGATTTCTCTTTGCTCAAAATGTAACGGATTCAAAACAGTCTCTAAATTCCTAAAAAGGGGAATAGAAACTGATTAATTAGATTGCAAGGAGAAAATAGAAACATGAGAATTAAAAGGATTTCTCTTAATAATGTTAGTTTTCTCTTTGCCACCTAGGAACAGTTGTGAGCATATGCCTGGATGATGACTGCCACATGCAGACAAATACTGCCAATTGCACATGTGCAAATAGACATCTGTATTATTCATGGTTGATTTTAAATGGTACATAACCTGACCACGATTAACTTAGGGCACATGTGATCCAGGGAAGCCAGCAAATCAGGAACCGTGTCAACTGCCATGCTACATTTCACTACTATGCCAATGCAAACCTATTTGAAATGCTGCTCATTTTGAACTGTGCACAAATCACTGAAGCACTCATCTGAGGTATTTGACTTGATATAAAAAATAGGGACTGTAAATCTGGTAAATTCAATGTCAGATGTTTTTACAAAGTTTGCAGCATCCCTGATACAATCACAGCTGTGTTTTGCAATTGGCAGCCTGTCTTAATCCTCAGCGGTGGTAACACTTTGCCTTTCACCTGAGAAACTCATACCCTGTCAGCACTCTAACTGAAACAATGTTTTTGTTATCTTGATGTGCACTTTTTAAAAATGATGAGGAATTCAAATATGCCTCTTTAAAGCAGGAAAGCTTCAGAGTAAAGAGTTCCATTTTCTGAAAGCCTTTTCAACATGCTGAACAATTAAATGCCAGCCTACTATTCAGGCCGTTCCTAGTTACTGTGTACAGTGATTTGGTGTCTGGTATGGGAAACAATCAAGATTGCAGTCTATTTTTTTCATCTTTTTTTAAAAGGGAAAAACAACAGCTAGGAAGAGTTTCCCATTCTCCCGACTCCCACAAACAAAACACCAAGCTTTTCCTGCTTTATGTTCTGAAGGGCATAAAAGAGAAAGAAGAATAAAAATGGCCTTTCCGTATCTTTGCACTCAACCGTTTTAGATGTAAATACGAAAAACATACACTACATTCTTTATTTGTGTGGTCAGAGACAGGGAGAGGGGAATGTTTCTGTTTCTTTTTCTTGTTTGTAAGATTCCTATGCAAACTATGTATTGACGAATAGGGTCTAATTTGCATCATCAAATTCTTTTTTGAGAGTTAAAAAGTGAAGGCAATTCACTGGATGTTTCATAGAGAGGTACCAGTACTGGCTCCTTGCAGGCTTAATTCACTTTTTAATGCAGTTTTCCTCCCACTTTGCTTTTTTTGCTGCACCCAATTGGTCAAGGTATGGAAAGTGACATGGTTTAGCTCGATCTCATCAAATCTCAGAAGCTAAGCAGGGTTAGTTCTTGGAAGGGAGACTGCCAAGGAAGACTCTGCAGAACAAGGCAATGGCAAACCACCTCTTCTTCACACGCCTTGACAGCCCCTTGCTGGGGTAGACGTAAGTCAGCCGTGACTTGATGGCACTTTAGACACACACTTGGCCAAATTTAACTCTATTTGATCCAAGAATTTTAGGCATGAGTTATACAATGTATGTATTGGTTCTTGTAGGTTATCCGGGCTGTGTAACCGTGGTCTTGGTATTTTCTTTCCTGACGTTTCGCCAGCAGCTGTGGCAGGCATCTTCAGAGGAGTAACACTGAAGGACAGTGTCTTTCAGTGTCAAGTGTGTAGGAAGAGTAATATATAGTCAGAAGGGGGGTTGGGTTTGAGTTGAGCCATTGTCCTGCAAAGTATTAAAGGTAATGTGCAAATCATTGTCCTGTAAGTATCAAGATAATGTGCTAATGAGGGTGTGGTATGTTAATGTGGAACCATTGTATCCTGAAGTGATCTGTTAACATGTATGTATGTATTCTTTCACAATAATTTCCCATGTCACTAATTCGGAACTTTATAGTGGTGCATGACATGACACTTTCTGTTATTTATTTTGGCATCCTGAAATATTTGTTTTATTTGAAAGCAAAAATAAATTAGAAAATAATTGTCTGAAGTGTGCAAAATATTTAGCTAGTTATACACTTGCCTTAGAATGGTTCTGAGGTTCTGATGGGTCACAATGCTTTTAATAATAGAAGAGGGGGGGAAAGGGGAATAATTGACCTTGAGGAAGTGATTTAGGAGATTTTTGGATACTAGAAGGAGAAAAAGGAGTTTAGTACAGCTGTGTTCCGTAATATACTAGGTAGAAAGTGGACAATCCTGTGAATAATGCTTGGGAAAGAGATGTGTATGTGTGTGTGACCCAAGACAGAATATGACTTGGCAGAGTTCTAGGAGAGAAGAAGTGAACAAATGAAGGGCATGAATCTACTTTCAAGGATCAGGAAGTGTGGATGAGCACTGTGATATGATGTACTTCATGTGCTGTGTGATAGTTGTGCCTTGTGAAGGTTGATCTGTTGATGTCTGGGGGTGGCTGGACCTGCCTTTTGAACCAGACATTCAAATATATCATTCTGGATGCTTCTTTCTTGGCGACTCTTGAATGCATCTTTCTAGTATTCCTAGGGTTGCCTCTTCACCACCAGCGGGAGGTTTTTGGGGTGGAGCCTGAAGAGGGCGGGGTTTCAGGAGAGGAGGGACTTTAATGCCATGGAGTCCAATAGCCAAAACAGCCATTTTCTCCAGGTTGGATATCAGTTGGATATCAGTTGTAATAGCAGGAGATCTCCAGCTAGTATCTGGAAGTTGGCAACCCTAAGTATTCCATACATACAAGTAGACTTGCCATAGAGTTAATTAGATGGCTGTACCCATCCATCCTACACCTGATATTCTAGGAAGTGAAGGCCATTGATTTCAGTGGTGCCTATGTTCTAGAAAGTTATGATTTTGTATTCCTTGCTTGAGATTAGAAATGATAAAAATGTAAAATGTAAAAAAAATAAAAATTGTAAAATGTAAAAGGGAAAAAAAGCCATCTCTATCATGGAGTTTATTTTTTCCCTCCCTAGTTTTTCTCTACCATCCTTCTGATTGTAGTATGTAATATTTCCATTTATTTACTAGCTCCTTTGACCAAAGGTCTTGAGCTTAACCATAACAATAATACATAATACAACAACACATAATCAATTTACAACACCCAACGTATACTTAAGGTTAAAACACAGTAGAAACAATTACTAAACATAGCATCACTAATACCATAACAATATATTCCCCCTGAACCAATCTCATTGAAATCACAAAATCTGTTTCAACATTCAACTCGTAGTTTACGTGCTTGTTTTGTTTTGACGTTTGAGCGACATCACCTCCGCCAAAAATCTTGCAACAGAACTAGTGATATCAGGATGAATATCTCCCATTATGTGGGATATCACCCAGGACTCCAAGGGAAGTTTGTAGTATGTAATATTGTCATAGTATTTCAATGAGTAATAAAATTAATGAGGCATAAAAAAGTTTAAAATATCATTTCATAGTCAGTCTTTGAATGAACTGAAAAGGATCAGGTTGTTGCTAGTATTCTTTAAAAGGTGATATTTTTGCAGAGGTTGCAGTCCTGGGCACAGTTTAGCTATTTAATTCCTACGGAAGTCAGCTGAGCTTTTTTTTTTTTTAAGCACAACTTTCTATCCTTTCACTCTGGTTCCCTGGTGGGAAAAAACACTTATGCCATGTAAAAGGACAAGAGGCAGAAAAACATTAGGGAAGCTAACCTCTAGGTCCTGTAATTCAGATTTTCAAATTCAATGCCTTGGTATCAGAGCTTTGGCCTTTTTTTTCCCTCCAAAAAAGTTATCTCCTCTAGTTTATAAAGCAGCTCCTGTTACAGACTCAACCTGATGTATTTGTGTAAGCCTGAATTGTTAACCTGCAATTTTCTGGGGTCCTTATCCTGTCACACAAGGAGGGGGGAGCCCTTGGGAAAAGTCTATTGAGTTCTACTTCCTTAAGAACCGCAGGAATGCAAAATCCTGAGTAGGATTTACTCTGTTCTTTCTTTGGACTCCTAAAATATGCTCCCTGAGCATATATATATAATCCTCATGTGTATCATGTATATCATAATTCAGAGTAGATTCTATAAAATCAACATGACTTTATTACTATAAATCACAGCATTCCTAACTATAGCAATAATAAGCTAATAGCTTCTTTTCTTTGAATTTCTCAAGTTTCTTTGCTTTGGGAGCTATGACAATGTGGTACCAATGACAAGAGTGCTTGGGTATGGGAGGTAGTATAAGAATATCAAAGTGTTGGATTCCCATTTGGCATCCATTTTGGGGCTCTAGGTTCTCATCCAGTATATTTTTCTCCTCAGGTTTTCAGACAGATTAATATGAATGTATGTTCATATATGAGTTCCTCATGGAGAAGCTGCTTCAACTGCAGAGCCATTAACCATGTTTAACTGTTGTTCAGGTGAAGATGACTTTGTCATGAAAACTGTATCATCTTCATAATGAATGATGTATTAATTAATCTGCTTGAAAACAGAAGAAGGAGGTACTAGGATCCACTTAATTTTAACACCCTTGTGGCATATCTTAGACCCAGCACCATTAATGCTAATGGAGAATTCTTTTAAAGACTCCATGAAATTGCACAAAACTTCTGCAATTACCACTGATTGCTCAAAGAAAGTACCAATCCAATCCAAGCACAAAATCCAATGCTTGGATGAACACATTCATCCATTTAACAGTGATATTGAAAACCTTTTATTTGGACTAACTAAAATGTCAAAAAGTAGCGACCAAACTTCTGGAGGAGCTTCAAAAGGAAGGATAAAAGTAGGAGAGAGAAAAATCCAGTTTGATTTATTAGCAAGACAAAGCATTCTGGCAAATAGCATGGATTTTCTCATTGTTGAGTAGGCTTTGGACTTCATTAATTAGATTCTGAAGAAACAAAACAAAATGTGGCTATGTGTACTGTTGAGCCAGTAAGAAGCGAATTCCTTCAGACTAAACAAATTATTCTGACAGTTAATAGTCACTTATAGGGAAAAGTCAAATAATCATGCTCTGTCTGTTAATGTGAACAGATAACTCATGATGAGAAACATTTGTCACAATGTATACATTCCCAAATAGACTTCAAAATAGGCTTTTTAATTCAAGTTAACATTTCTGACCTTTTTGCTAGTAGTGAACATATTTCAGAAAGTATGGCCACATTTGTAACATGGACAATGAGACTAACTATAAGCCAGCTTCCAATAATATTTAGTATTGTCCAGCTTTAATGTTTAAGTAGCAATGAGCAGCTTATAAAATACACTAGCATTATTTCCCTTTACAACATCAGAGACAAAGTCTATATGAAGTAAAGAGGAGATGGAACGGATGGATGCCAACCACTAGGGCTTAGGGCTGTTGAATTTTAAAAAATTCGGTATAGTTCGGATTCAGCTGAATTCGGCCTGTTTAGATTCGGGATATGCCGAAGTCCGAACTCCCCTGCTTCGGGTCCGTGCAATTTGGCAGGAATTCAAAGTTCGGGGGAAAAATTCGGCCGAATAAAGCCATTAAAAACACAACCGCGCCTTTCCGCGGCTCTGGGGGGGCATTTTTGGGGGTAGAGGTCCCAAACTTTCAGCGGAGCTTCAAATGACGGTTCTTGAAAGACCCCCCAAGTTTTGTAAAGATTGGGTCAGGGGGGGCTGAGATATGGGCCACGAAAGGGGTCCACCCACCCTTAATGTGCATCTCTGAGCAGAGCTTGCCGCCCACGCACAAAGCTCCCAGCCCCGACAAACAGCTGAGAAGTTTGCAAAGCATTGCAACACAAGTGCAAAGCAACATGACTGAAAAACAACACAACCTTGTAAGCAACACCTTTGCAACTGTGCAAAGCAACACCTGACACCTGGGAGTTTGCAAACCATGGAAAGGGAAAGAGGCAGCTAGCTATGCATAATGAGCAGGAGGGGTGGAATTTCCCCTTTTGCATGGGACTCCAAATGCATTCTTTAAGTCAACATTTGAAAACCGGTTTTGAGCAAGCATCCAAATAGACCTAACCGCTCTTATGAATGAGGGAAAACCTGAAGACACACAACTGAAACCCCCCCTCAAACCAGGGAGAGAGAGACTCCAGGGGAAACACACACCCCAGGCAGAACTGGCAAAAGCCCCCTTTGGCTTCCGCCCCCCACCCACAGGAACTGCTCCCTCCCCACACACACACAGGAGAAAAATTATAGATTAAAACCCCCAAAGGGGTCTTACTGTGGCTGTCTTCTGTTCCATCAGGAGGGGCTGGGAAGGACTGGGTAATCCAAGACGATTCCATTTAGGCACGGGACGTTTTGCTCTGGAGATGAATACAGGATCGGCTGATCCATTCATCCCAATAGGGAAAAGGGGAAAGGGGAAAGCCAATATCTCGGGACCCCCTAACCCAAGGTTTACAAAACTTGGGTGGTCTCTTAAGAAGGCTTGTCTGAAGCTCCGCTCAAAGTTTGGGATCTGCACCCCCAAAAATGCGCCCCCTGCAGCCGCGGAAAGAGAAAAGGGGGAGCCAATATTTCTGCCCCCACTGAACCCATCTTTACAAAATTTGGGTGGTATCTTAAGAAGGATTGTCTGAAGCTATGCTGAAAGTTTGGGGGCTGTATCCCCAAAAAAGCGCCCCCTGCAGCCACGTAAATGGGAAAGGGGGGAGGGAAAAGGGGTGCAGCCCATATCTCGAGACCCCCTGACCCAATGTTTACAAAACTTGGGGGGTATCTTAAGAAGGCTCATCTGAAGCTCCACTGAAAGTTTGGGGTCTGTATCCCCAAAAATTTGCCCCCTGCAGCCATGGAAAGAAAAAAGGGGGGAGCCCATATCTCGTGACCCCCTGACCCAATGTTTACAAAACTTGGGTGGTCTCTTAAGAAGGCTTGTCTGAATCTCTGCTGAAAGTTTGGGGTCTGTACCCCAAAAATACATCCCCTGCAGCCACAGAAAGGAGCGAATGTGCACAAGCACCCACCCACACACACACACAAGGATTTCCCTCTCTCTCTCTCTCCCCGGCCGGGCCGCACATCAGCTGATTCCTCCAGTACTCAATCCTGACTGATTGGCCAGAAGAAGACCCAGCTTGGCCACCGATTGGCTGGGGAAGGAGAATGCTGCTTACTGACGGTTATGCTGCTTACTGACGCCCCAAATTGGCTGGATTTATTCGTGAACTCCCGAACTCGCTGAATTCGGCTCCCCGGTTGCCCACCATTTTTGAGTTCGGTTCGTCCCGAACTAAAAACCACCGAATCAGGGGAAATTCAGCTGTTTTTCAGTTCGGGCCGAACCGAATCAACTAGGGCTGCTGGATTCGGCAAAATTTGGCCTGTTTTTATTCGGGAATGGCCTGTTTTTATTCGGGGAAAAATTCGGCCGAATAAAGCCATTAAAAACACGATCGCGCCTCTCCGCGGCTCCAAAGGGGCATTTTTGGGGGTAGATGTCCCAAACTTTCAGCGTAGTTTGAGGGGACCCTTCTTGCAAGAACCCCCAAGTTTTGTGAAGATTGGGTCGTGGGGCTGAGATATGGGCCCCAAAAGGGGTCCCCCCTCCTTAATGTGCATCTCCGACAATGGGGGTTTGCAATTAGCAGAGCTTGCTGCCCACTCCGGAAGCTCCCAGCCCCGACAAACAGCTGAGCTGGGGGGAGTAAGGGCAGGGCAGGTGCGAAGAAGTTTGCAAACCATGCAAAGCAACACGTTTGCAACCATGCAAACCATGCAAAGCAACACGTTTGCAACCATGCAAAGCAACACGTGACGCCTGGGAGTTTGCAAACCATGGAAAGGGACAGAGGCAGGCTAGCTATGCATAAGGAACAGGAGGGGGTGGGATTTCCCCTTTTGCTTCGGACTCGGGACCAGGCAAATGCATTCTTTAAGTCACAATTTGAAAACCAGTTCGGAGCAAGCATCAAAATAGACCTAACCGATCTTATGAATGAGGGAAAACATGAGGACACACAACTTAAGCCCCCCCTCAAACCAGGGAGAGAGAGACTCGAGGGGGCACACCCCCCCAGGCAGAACGGGCGAAAGCCCCCTTTGGCTTCCCCCCCACCCACAGAAACTGCTCCCTCCCCCTACACACACAGAAGAAAAATTATAGAGAAAAGCCCCAAAATGGGTCTTACTGTGGATGTCTTCTTTTCCATCTTCTTTGCACCTGTCCCGCCCTTGCTCCTGAAGCTCAGCTGTTTGTCGGGGCCTGGAGCTTTGGGCTTGGGAGGCAAGCTCTGCTAATTGCAACCCCCCATTGTCAGAGATGCACATTAAGGGTGGGGGGACCCCTTCCCGGCCCCATATTTCGGGGAGCCCTGATCCAATCTTTACAAAACATGGGTGTTCTTGCAAGAAGGGTCCTCTGAAGCTATGCTGAAAGTTTGGGGGCTCTACCCTCAAAAATGCACCCCCTGCAGCCATGGAATGGTGCGAATATGTGCTATAAATGGAATAAAAATGCATATTAAGGGGAGGACCCCTTCCGGGGCCCATATTTCGCCCCCCGATCCAATCTTTACAAAACATGGGGGTTCTTGCAAGAAGGGTCCTCTGAAGCTATGCTGAAAGTTTGGGGGCACTACCCCCAAAAATGCGCCCCCTGCAGCAACGGAATGGCTCGAATGTGCACACGCACGCTCTCTCTTTCTCTCCCCGGGCCACGCAGCAGCTGGGCTCATGCACTCAATTGTGATTGATTGGCCAGAAGAAGACCCAGCTTGGCCACCGATTGGCCACGGGAGAATGCTGCTTACTAACTGACGGTTATGCTGCTGCATCAAACCCCAAATTTGCTGAATTTATTCGCTGAACACCCCGAACTCGATGAATTCGGCTCCCCGTTTTCCCGCCTTTTTAAGTTCGGTTCCATCCGAACTAAAAACCGCCGAATCAAGGGAAATTCAGCTGTTTTTTGGTTTGAATCGACAGCCCTACCAACCACCATCTGTGGTCAACAATAAGATCCTTCAGTCTTGTCTCCAAACAACTCAGTGCCTCGGGTGTGTGATAGAAGGTGAAACCCTGACCATTCATACAGCCCATGTCTAGGTGTTTGCTAACATCAGTTGACCAGAGACCTAGATCTGGTTCCTAAATATTATTATGTTAAAATTGCTGCTTCTGCTACATTGAAGCTTGGACACAGACATATTTTTA
Source organism: Euleptes europaea (assembly GCF_029931775.1). Lineage (NCBI taxonomy): Eukaryota > Metazoa > Chordata > Lepidosauria > Squamata > Sphaerodactylidae > Euleptes > Euleptes europaea. The sequence continues at coordinate 80,317,455 of NC_079314.1, read as the reverse complement.
TTTGATTTTGCCCCTTATTTTCCTTGTTTTCTTTTTCTGTACCCTAATATATAAAATAAAAGTATACATATAAAAAAAGAATTGCTGTTTCTGCATAGTCAAGAGGTACTCCTATGGGCATGCCAGGTGGTCTACTGAATTCTTGTGATTGCCAATTGCAGACATTACCAATGAAGTATGGCACTGATACAGAAGGGGCAACTATTCTGAAAGGGACTGGCTCCCTCCCAGTTATTTGCTTTCTGAACAACATACTCAAGTTTCCTTTGGCACGGGGTTTGTAGGTTGTGTGGGGTGGGGTGGGGGCTTTTTTGGTCCCTTTTCCTAATTCTAACTTTTTGCACATGGATGGTATTTTTATAGAGATTTTATGTAGTTTAACGTAACTTGGATGTTTAACATAACTTGGATGATCTGGCTTAAATCCACTTCAGATATAAACATGATCCACCCAAGTAAATCACTAATCCTCCATTTTATCTTCTGAATTTGTAATATAGGAAAATCAGAATAAACTTCTGTTTCTGTACATTTTTCCTTAAATATGTTTTCACAAGAAAAAAGAAAGACCCCTGGACCATCATTTCCCACTACTCACTGTGTGTTAGGATTGCCATTTGATCAGAAATTGCAAGCTATACTGTTAAACACTTGAAAATACTTTAGGTTCACATTTTGATTTGTTATCTTGCATGTTGTGCTCTAATTCAGTACTTAGTATCATGATGAAAACATTGTGTTGTGAACTTAAACCATGAAGCAGTATGCAGTGAAACAGGATTATCTTATTAGAGATGTTCTACATTTGCATATTTAGATTTACTTTAGCAGAATTTTAAATAGATGTATGTCTACGTCTGAATAATTTTATACCAGAAATGTGATACTTTTAAAGTGTTCCATTGGGGCAAACACCCTACAGTTGACTGATCTAATTGGTAATATACATTTCTCTACACTTTGACTTCATAGTTTTGCTCCACGTGTTATGGTGGGAGAGCTCAATCGGAAGTGAATTATGCTGTCTTAGGTCTCATTGAAAACAATGGAATTTAGGCATTAATTTAGCCAATTCAGATATTGCACAAGTTTGCTTCATGATGAGAAGGAAAACAAATCCATTTTCTTTCAGTGCTGACAAGCTTAGATAATGCTCAGAAACATCTGCCCTTGAATAGCAAACAGTTGTTAATCCTTCTGAGTAAGCATTACATGGGAACGAGTAAATTGTTGTATGACTGTGTTTTTCACAGAGGATATAGATGTGCGATTCAGAAGGGTCTGACTCCTGGGTCCGTTTCATTTCAAAAGGGGGGCAGGGAGCCCTAAATACAGTCATGTTTGAATAGGTTATTAAACTTCTGTGCTCTATTTTCTTTGTTAATTAAATGTCAAGAAGTGAGTTTGAACTTAAGGCTAAACGTTTTTCTTTCTGTGTTGTTGCTCCTGCTCACCCAGTACTTCCTTTGCTTTCACTGTCCTTAGTCTCATTTGCCCTAGCTGCAATTAGTGAATCCAGTTGGATGTGGCAACTCTCTTGTTGATGATGTCATGATAACACAATAATCTCACAGATGACTTTAAATGAAAGTGAGAGTAAATGAGGCCAAGGGCGGTGAAGACAAAGAAGAAACTTGGGCCTGAGAAGAAGCAATAGCCATTGGTGAAAGAGAGCACTGAACAGTGTTGAAACCATGCATATATCCAGGGAGGCGATGAATATGTTAATTTTGAATTAAAGATAAGCATCCTATTGTGAAATACAAGTTATACTGTTTGGATTCTGTTAAGAAGGTAAGCAATTAAAAAAAACTGCTGGCCATAATTTACTTTCAAATTTACATAGCAGAATACATACAAACTATTTTTTTAATGTTTATTGACTACCATGAGCTATTAGAATTAAGTAAAAAACCAGGTGCATGAATGCATTTTGTTTCCCTGATACATTTTTTCTTCTTCCTGACATCTTATATCTACACATGTGCATATAAGCAGAAGCATCTGTTTAATAATCATGTTAAACTGCCATGCTCTTCTGTCTCGCACCAACGTGCTAGTGCAATCAGCACACAAAGATTTTTTATTAATCTTTAATTTGCTTAATTTTGGGGAACTGTTGTCTTAGAACATTTCCCATCTTTCAGCTGTGTGATGGTACTGGCAGAGCCGTATGCCATTCTTTCTCTGTCGTTCCCATTTCAATATAGATTTTATAGTTCATTACCTGTCAATCAGTTTTAAATGGAGCAGTATTCATTTTATCATGTTCTGTAAAACACTTGTGTGATTCTTTCAGTGTCTTACATTTATTTTGGTCTTAGCTCTATTTATTTCACTAAGCGCCAAAGCCATCTGCAGCCACGCTCATTTAAACATGTATTTATTTTAGCAAAAGCAATATTTTTTTTCTTTTATGCAGCGTTCATCTGTAATGTTTAATCAAGCAAATAAATTGTGACTCGGTGGCACTCTGAAAAATTCCCTTGCTGTGACAAACAATTCTTTCCCTTAGTATTTTTTTATTTGCCGCAATCCTTAGAGAGCTACATTTTCAAACTGTTCTTTTCAAATCCTATTTAATATGCATCAAAACAACAGGTGTGCACTGTAAAAAACCGCACCTGATACAAATATTTAAAATCCTTTGTGCAATTGGAGACATGCAGCCTTACCTTTCGAGTAGTTGCTATCTGTCTTGGAGAAGAAAATTGGTCAGTGATGACTCAAAGAACATCTAATTGCCTCATGGGAAGGTAAAGAGGTGTTCAGGCTGGATACTGCAACCAATATCCAGGCCAGACCACCCTGTATACTACAAGCATTTCCCATAAGAAAGTCTGTGAGTGAAGGCATTCTTAGGCACCAAATCAACTTGCTTTTCAAACAGCAAGCTCTTAATCTGTTTTGCAAATGCCAATTCTTTTCCATTAACCACAAGTGGATCCAGTACTTGTGAGAAGCATTAGCCTTCTCAATCAGCCTTGTCTGGGTTGAGCCTTGGGTTAGTCTGCCTCAGTCACTGGTATTGCCACCACAGGCCAGTTGTGAGCCAAGCAGCTGCTATGGGAACGCTTGTCTCAGTGTCTTACTTACCTTGTTTAAATGCAGTGCGGGACTAGCTTGTTGCTCAGGCACAGGGTTGCCAGCTCCCGACTGGGAAATACCTGGAGATTTTGGGGGTGGAGCCTGAGGGTTTGTAGAGGGGAGGGACTTCCGTGTCATTGAGTACAACTGCCAAAGTGGCTAATTTCTCCAGGTGAACTGATCACTGTCGCCTGGAGATCAGTTGTAATAGTGGGAGATCTCCAGCCACCACCTGGAGGTTGGCAACCCCACTCAGGGAGTAAGTGGAATTTCCCCCCCCCCCAAGCTGAAATTGGCTGAGGTCTTAATAGGTCACACTTGGCAGGACAGTGTTGTTGATAAGGAGAGGTCAAAGTCAAGTAACCTTGGTGAGCAACCAGAGGTATCACTTCAGGTGAAAAAGGCTTTCTCAGCCTATGGGTCTAGGGAGAACTGGGACAGGGCTTGACTGACTCCTCTTTGGGCTTGACTGACTCCTCAACCAGGAAATTAGGGTATTGCAGGAGGGTGACTTGGAAAGGCCTCTTTCAGCATGACTGAAGGCTTTGAAGACCCAGGAGCTGAGTTGTTTGCCCAAACATGGGAATTAGGTAGGAAGATAGTGTATACTTATCTGTACTCAGGGTGATACAGGCACAGTCAGAAGGAGTTCAGTAAGTGCATAAATATCTCCTGCAGCTTCTTAAAAATGAACCAAGTTGTTGCCTGTTAATTTAATCCACATTTACTGCATAGCCTCATTTCTGAGGGTTGAAATATATGCAGTAAAATGACGTATTTGAAGGAATACCTGTTCCTTATGTGAATATCATGATTTTTTCTGATTCTTAATTTATGTTGGAAATGATTGGAGAAAAGTTAGGCTCATCGGGAAAAGGCACAAATGTTTTCCATTGTGTGGTAGGGATGCTATTTTTATATTAGCTTCATTGTATATTTCTGTTCTGTGGTCGCATGACTCTAAAACACAAAAAGTATATAATATAATGTTATGTAACTATGTAAGCAAATGTTTGCTTGACCATGTGTTCAAAGTTCATGAACATTTACAATTTGCACAAATGTTCACATAACATTTGATTAAAATAAATGTTTATGTCCAGATGTTTCAGGTCCTAAGATAAAGGATTTAGGTCCTAAAACAAAAGGTCCAAGGAAATGTGCTATCCAAGGAAGTTTACCATATCTATTTCTTGAACATTCTACACATATACACATATACCCAAACCAGTGTACAAAATGATTGTTTTTACAAATTCCATTTCAATGCCTTATCTCCATATGTCTAAATAAAAAGAACACAGATGGGTTTGAGGTAGGAAGTGTTCATCTCTACATGTGGTCTGATGTTATGTTAATCCTTAGATTTCTAATTTCTTATGAATTTTTATTAGAGATCATGAGTATTTATAAGTAAGAAGTAATGCCTGTAATGTATGATTGTATACCTCTGTCTCATCTTATTAATATTCCTAGTCAGGAAACCATGATTCTGCATTATTAAGAACCTCACACTGGAGTGCATTTATTATGAATTACAGTTATTAAAATTAACTGAAGCATGATAGTTTTTAAAAATGAAACTTTGGCTGCTTCCAGGTTTACAACTGTTATGAAATTATAATTACTATAATAAATATATTTTTCAAATTTATTTCAAGCTTCTCAAGCTACAGTTAAATGAACCATGTAGTACATCAAAAGTTAGGTATATATTTTTATTTTGTTTAAATCAGGAAGTACCTGAAGTGGGACTTTCTAGAACTTTTAAAGACCATCCTAATAATGTTACTGAAAGCTATTGCATAGCATATAAATTGGACACCAGTTGTATACACATGAGATGGGATAGAGCTTCATCATGTATGAAGTACTGAGGGAGATCGAGAAAATTAGGCCTTTAGATGTCTGGACTCCTCTTGGCCATTGCTGGCTCTAATGCTGCCTTTGCCAGCACCAGTGATACTGTAACTAAACAGTTCAGTGGTAGGACTATCCACAAGGAAAAAGATGCAATGGGAGCCAAAGAATAGAGTAGGGCCACCAGACATGGCACAAGGTTCCGGGGACCCTGGAGGCCCGGGGGAAAGAGAGGCCTTTTATGCTTTCAATTTTTACCTTGGGTTCGACGCTCAATTGACACACACTTTTCTAATTCGAGTTCCAAAATCAACATGCACTGTAGCTTGCCGCCTCAGTTAAACCCTGAGTTTGCTATTACATTGACATTCCTGTGCAGATCTCCCCAACCAAAAACGCGGGGAAGTGTGGGAGTGGTTTGAGCCAAGTTCTCGGTGAGTCACCACTTGTGCCCTCCCCCAACTCATCCCCCTTACTCCTGATTGGCTGTGGCTCACCCAGCGATGAAATGTGAACTGCCAAACAATGCTGTATTTTTGTGTATATTAAACTAGCCTTTTAATTTTTTCCCCTTCAGCATGGAGATCATATCGATAAAACGATAAACAACTGAGAATAAAAACAATTAAACTAGAAATAATGAGTGAGGACTGATAATCCCCTGGAAGAGTTTTTTCCGTTCACTTAAGTTTTCCCTGCCCCCCCCCCGAGGACTGGTTATTCATTGGCTGTGCTGTTTTGTGATGCAAGAGGTTTGGCATTTACCCCCCCCCCCCCTTACCTGCAGGAATTTAAAAGTTTTTTTTTTCTTTCTACTATGGCCATTTTCTGTGCATTGTGTGTGGCTGATTTACTTGCCAGGCCAGTTTTCCAGGGAACAGCAGTTCGACCTGACAGAGCAACAGCAGCCACGAGCCCTTTGCAGGCAGTTAGCAATCCAGGTGCTTTGTTTTTGCATTGCAAATTCCCTGGCAATCTGCTCCATTTACTTCTGCTGCCTTGTTAAAGGGGAGGGGCAATAAGGAGAACTTGGCCCATCACCCCTTATCACAAGTCATGACCCTGACAATACTTCCAACAATAAATAAATGGTGGCTGGGGTTGATGTGGGGGGGATCATCAGGGGTCACATCATCTGCACATGAAATTGTGTGTGATTACACCTCACGCATTTTGAGGAAAAAATTAAGCTGCCCAAGAAAAGCCTACAACCACAATTTTCTGATTCATTTTTTTTTCTGATTCATGGTTTTTTTAATGTTCTTATATTTTGTTATTCTCCCTTTTCCTTAAAATTGCATGCGGGCCCAAAGAAATCTTTGAGCCTTCTTAATGCTGCTTCCTCAGAAGATTTTCAGTGCCATCACAAGGAAGGTCACAGAAGCAGGTCTTATAGTGGACAAATAATTAATAGCTTTGTATTGTGTTTCAATAAAGTTATCTTCAGAAATTGGGCAGTCTTTGTCTTAATCCTCTTCTTAGTGCAGTCCAGAAATTCATTGCTGAACAGAAGCAACACAGAATTGACTCCTACTTCTATCTTCCTACTTAATAGGACAGAAGTTTGTGCTTGGGACAGATTTCTTATAAGTGGAATATTGGGGAAATGAGATAAGGAAGCAGTTGTGAATAAAACATAGACAGCTGTAGGGGCATAAGGAAGGAAATTATCTTTGAGATATGTAAGTTAGGTAACCATGATTAAAGCTATGAATGCATAATATAAACCTCTCATTCAAAAGGGGATTTATTGAGCCAAAGACAGTATTATTCTATAAGATTGGATATTAGCCCAATCCAAATCTAATATGCATTCTCACCTCATTACAGAAGCTTATATTTGAATGGCATAAGAAATGACAAAATGTCTAAACACTGTAATGCATCACTGCATGCTGAATTCATGCATATTTTTATTGAGAAATTTCAAGAAGGCTGTTTATGTTGAATTAAGATGGGATTGGAAGGAAGGGCATTGGAAAGGGTGTTCTGCTACCACAGGTATTCTGTGGCATATTATGTTTTTAAAGGGCTCACATAAGGACACTGATTAGAGTTTACTGCCAATCCTGACAGGTGGAACAAGTATCACCGTGTGCAAACATCATATTATTTAAACCTAATGCCTACCTTTCCCAATCCAAATGACTTTGCAACAGGCATACCATACAAGCCTTTTTGGTTTAGTCTGTGTTTGGCATCTTAGCTGTACACAGAGAAAACTATTTGTTTCATCCTTGTGTTCTGCAAGCAAACAAACATGAACTGACCTTTCAGTAGTGAGAAAAAAAACTTTGGCATGAATTTCTGAATGGTACCCATTTTAGTCTTTTGGAGCAGCAACAAAAAATTCTAGCAACATTCTGAAGACAAACAGATTTCTTGAACTTTCATGCAGTACAAGTCACTCACTTCATCAGCTGCATGAATCATATTCTCAGTTGATAGATCTGTATATATACAGTTATTGAGAAAATAATGGAAATGGTAACAAAGCTATATGATGCAAGAGGGGACAGGCGGTGACATTTATATTTAAAGCTTGGGTATAGGATAAGCAAGTAACCATTCACAACAGCACTAATCCCTAGGGGTTTTTTAATCTGAAAAGCACTGTTTTATACCAGAAATCCATTGATGGCTCTGCATATCTGTGTGCTTCCAACAACCACACTTTGAGATGTCTACAGCCAAGCCCTGCAATACAACCACATTTTTTCTGTTCCTTGGGTCGAGGACTCAGGGGTGTCCAGTCTTTTGACTTCCCTGGGACACATTGGAAGAAGAAGAATTGTCTTGGGCCACACATAAAATACACTAACACTAACGATAGCTGATCTTATAATGTTTTAAGTAAGTTTATGATTTTGTGTTGGGCCACATTAATAGCCATCCTGGGCTGCATGCAGCCGGGGGCCGCAGGTTGGACAAGCTTGCTCTAAATGGAAGGATTTAATCATTCTTAAAAATGAAGTACCTACTTCAATGGGTAAAGTGAAGAAAAAGATTGGCAAGACCAAGCTGTTACACAAGAGTAGACTTCTACAAGGAGTGTCCAAAATAGAAAGTAATATAACAGCACTTGAGTTGACTTCAATGGACTTAGAAGGGTGAGACTCTGCTCAGGATTGCACTGATGTTATCATTTACAGTTCTCATCTAAAACACTGTCCCCGTTCTCAACACAACTAAAAGTGTATAAAAAGTTATCCCACTGTACAGTTGACGTCTCTGTTTCTCCACCCTGTTCTGCTGTACCTCTCCTGTTAGGTCAATTTCCCTCTCCAGAGCTGCACTGTAGACTTCAAGAGCAGGCTTGTATGTTTCTTGGTTTCCCCCTCCTTTTCATAGCTGCCCCCATAGGCAGGTAGATTGGATAGGGAAATATTTCAATATTTTAATAATGCCCTTGTTTTTCCATTATGTAAAATTGTCCCTTTCTTTGCACAAACCACTTAACCTTGTTTTAAACTTATTTATTTCCCCGTTAGTTAAATAAAAACCTCTTTTATTTTGAAAAGTTTATTCTCCTCATTCTTTCTGCATATTGGTCTGAATCTCAACCTCGGTATAGATAGCGTTAAAGATCTCGATATCAAATACCCCATAAAAATTTTGTCTGCACCGTGCCAGCAGAGGGGTGCATTTGCTTATTATGGGGCCTTCATGTGAACAGTGATTTGGGTGACATCTTTTAAAATGACAGCAGCTGGCAGCGGGACATCAATGTTGATTTTGGCTGGAGGACTTTCCCCAAAAAAACTTTCTTTCCAACTGGTTACTAAGTATTAGGAAATGCAATTGGAAAGTATTGTGTGGGAACCAGTCCCAATTTGAGTCAAGTTATTTCTTTTTTTAAAAAATGCATTGAAGATGAAGAGATCTATTTCTAGACGGTTATAATGGAAAATCATATTGAAGGGACTGGTTGAATGACTCAGAGATTTTTACTGCGTAAAATGTCTTTTGCTTTTTTTCCCTTTTAAACTTATCTCATCAACACCAAGAGTCTATCCAGTTAATTGACAATTTCATGGATGGCTTCTATTCTTTGTAATCTTTACAATTTAATGCCATGTTTATTATTTGCTTATTAAATATAAATATTGCTGCTGGTGGCTGCAGTCACTGGAATATTTCTTTCTTGGCATGCTTGAGCACATTTTGTGGTTATTACTGATTTCAGCACTAGGTTTATTATGAATAACCAGCACAGCAAGAAGCTAGTTGCCAAGGACCTGGGTCAGAAGTAGCCACTAACAGAAAAGCAGCTGATTGAAGGGAGGGAGGGAATATTTCTCCCCCACTCTTCTTGGTGGTTACTTATAATTCTGCACACATCTTTTCAAAGATATTTTTGTTCCCAGTTTAGGTACCACATTTTAAAACTGCATGCAGAGATCAAATTATGATTAAACCCTATGCACAGATTTTTCATTGTGAAGGCAAAGTTCAGCATCTGATTCTTGGCCTAGTGTGAGCATTGGCGAGAACAATTGCCATTTACATAAAATCTTCTCGCGTAAAACTGGACAAAGTCAGCTCCCTCTGCCTGACTTTCAAGAATATATCTAGGGATGCAGTTGTGAAACAGCAATGGTGGAGATGGAGTACAAGTGCAGCAGCACTGATGGAAACTGTTGTTCTTCTAGTGTCAACACCCATGAACTGTCACAACACAATAGTAAGGACAATAAGCACTAGACTTTTTTTTTTTTTACTTATCAGACTGAAAGTCTCTTTGGCCTGGCAACCATTTGGAGGTGGGGGCAGGGACATGGTATGGGGGAGCCCCCCCCCCCATGGTGTGGGGGAGAACATAAGACAGGCCATGCTGGATCAGACCGAGGCCCATCAAGTCCAGCAGTCTGTTCACACAGTGGCCAACTAGGTGCCTCTAGGAAGCCCCCTAACAAGATGACTGCAGCAGCACCATCCTGCCTGGGTTCCACAGCACCTAAGATAATAGGCATGCTCCTCTGATCCTGGAGAGAATAGGTATGCATCATGACTAGTATCCATTTTTACTAGTAGCCATGTATAGCCCTCTCCTCCATGAAAATATCCACTCACCTCTTAAAGCCCTCCAAGTTGACAGCCATCACCACATCCTGATCAGGGAGTTCCACAATTTAACTATGTGTTGTGTGAAGAAATACTTCCTTTTATCTGTTTTGAATCTCTCACCCTCCAGCTTCAGCAGATGACCCCATGTTCTAGTATTATGAGAGAGGGAGAAAACCTTCTGGGGAAGTATCTGATCTGTGCTCGGTAAAAAGATCTGGAACAGGGGTAGTGAATTAGAGATTAAAAGTCAGGAAAAAGGGGTAGAAGAGGGGGAAGAAGGGGTATGGCTCTGGGACCCCTCCCTCACTGTTTCATCAGAGCCTTAATAGCAGGGAGGATTGCCTGGCAAGTATGTTGTGCTTCCTACTGATGGGAGCTATACTTTATGTTTATGATTAAATCAGCCTGCTAAAATAAAGCTCGACCTGCTTGAAACTCACCAGTGCCTCTGGATCCTAGAGAAAGAACCAAGTGCCCGCTATTTGGCAGAACTTATTTTAACCCATCCTGGTCTGGAATACATGAATTAGCATTCAGATTATACATTGTACTTTCAGAAACAAAATATCAACAAGTGAGCAATGATTAGCGACATCAAAAAAAATCTACATGATACTCTTTAATAAGTCCAATCAAAATGACACAACAAAATGCTTACACTATCCATTTCTAGGGTTTCCAGGTCTCTCTTCACCATTGGTGGGTGGTTTTTAGGGTTTAGCCTGAGGAGGGTCGGGTTTCGGAAGGGGAGAGACTTCAATGCCATAGAGTCGAATTGCCAAAGCGGCCATTTTCTCCAGGTGAACTGATCTCTATCGGCTGGAGATCAGTTGTAATAGCAGGAGATCTTCTGATATTACCTGGAGGTTGGCAACCCTATCCATTTCTGAAGACCTCTTCATAAAGCTGGATGTTTCAGTCCACATCAACACATTCTCCCCCCTCCCCAATATTGTTATTTTATTGATTGGGATCTCTCAAATGATCTCTCAAAGGAAGAGAGTTATTTGTAGGTGGGCCTGCACCTAAGGAAAATCTTACCATGTGGCCTGCTTTCCTTAAGGAAAAAATTGTACCTGACAACCAACCGACCACTGGCCCACACTTGCCTCAAAGTCCAGTACAGGCCATGGAGCTGGCCATGAAGGCCAAGTTTCCCCCTTTGTGTGCCCCATTCAGTGTACTTTGAAATACCAATGCCTGGATCTAAAGCCAAAGCTTCACCTCTTCCATCATCACTCATAGATTCACCTCTGGATTTATGGTAGGGTCTTTCCAGCTGATTTTAATGAGTGGGGCAGGGTTATACAGGAAGGGAATTCATACATAAAACCAGGATGTTGAATTGTGTGCAGAATTGAACATTTAGTCCATTTCATCACCTCATATAAATAATCAATCATAGAATGGTTCACTAAATGTTCAGGGCCTCTCTGTAGATGCTCTTGAAGAACTTGATCTAAAGACTGTTGAAGAGAAGAGAGATTCTCATTCCCCTTGCACTTCTTTTAGAGACATTGAGATATATGTCTGAGTTGGAATAAGCAGTCCAGACGCTGCCGTGCAACTGAATTGGTCAATTTGTCAGAAACATTCTGAGATGGCATCTGATCAAGCTGTTGGGAGTCGCATCACACTCCCATTTCCTTTGGAGCACGAATAATGATATAAAATCAGTATAAGAAAAACAAAATAGTGAAAACACATTTGTAATTATTTCTTAACATTCTTTAGTATAGTGAGAGAAATTACTGAAACTGTTGCATCCTCTTTTCTTTCAGATTCTTTGATACATGCAAGGCTACCAATTTCCACTCCAGGGACAATAGAAAGGACTGCAGTAATCTGTTTGCTGTCCAAGGGCTATTGGGCTGAGAACTGACTATATAACATACTACTATTCATATTTAATAAACATATAACAATTTTATTAACAAAGAACAGTATTTTTTATTGGAAACATTTTAATATTGGAAAAATTATGGCCACAACTAAAATTAATGGCAACAGTGTTATTGACGCATTGGCGAAGCATGGGAAGGCTGGATGGGGGCATCAGCCGTCCCGTTGCGAACTGATGCAGGCCTGAACTCCCAGCGGTCCCGCTGGGAGTAGTAGAGGATGACGGTATGTGGGATACACATGGGCTTGCGCCACTTGGTGTTCCCCCGTCACTCAGGTAGAGGCCAAACCTGCCGCCCCCTATGCGGCAACTCAACTCCTTGGCCTCCCCCAAAACCCCTTATTGGGGTCCCCCAGTTGGAGGAAGGGGCACACAGGCCGCTTCCCCCCATCAAAACCCATCCAGCCCCATGCGTAAACCGCCTTAGTTGTGACAAATATAGCATAACATCAACACCTAAAGCCCTTAGGGAGGGAGGGTGGGCCAAAGCCGGAGACAGACTGAAGCAACGGTCGGTAACTGCCGGACATGTGCAGTGGGGGAGGGGGCCGAGCCAAGCCTCCCCTGTCTCACAACAGCCTCCCGGCCCCGCCCGATTGGTCGGGAGCAATCGGCTCCCTGGCCCAATCAGATGTGCCCCCGTGAAGGGGGGGGAAGCAACTCTGCCGCTCTCCGCCCCCGCCCCAGACACCAAAGCTGGCTCCAGGTGAGTCTGGAACCTTTGCTTGCTGTCCAAGGGCTATTGGGCTGAGAACTGACTATATAACATACTACTATTCATATTTAATAAACATATAACAATTTTATTAACAAAGAACAGTATTTTTTATTGGAAACATTTTAATATTGGAAAAATTATGGCCACAACTAAAATTAATGGCAACAGTGTTATTGACGCATTGGCGAAGCATGGGAAGGCTGGATGGGGGCATCAGCCGTCCCGTTGCGAACTGATGCAGGCCTGAACTCCCAGCGGTCCCGCTGGGAGTAGTAGAGGATGACGGTATGTGGGATACACATGGGCTTGCGCCACTTGGTGTTCCCCCGTCACTCAGGTAGAGGCCAAACCTGCCGCCCCCTATGCGGCAACTCAACTCCTTGGCCTCCCCCAAAACCCCTTATTGGGGTCCCCCAGTTGGAGGAAGGGGCACACAGGCCGCTTCCCCCCATCAAAACCCATCCAGCCCCATGCGTAAACCGCCAACTAGCTGGGCATTACCCTGCCCAGCTACCGCCAACGCGCCTTAGCACTGCAGCCAGTTTTTTAGGGCATCTCGAATGCCATGTAGCCATATATCAGACCCCCACTCTGATAAGTGGATCCCATCTGGTCTGAATAATGCCGCCATCCGGTGGGAGATATCCCAATGCCGTATTATAAATCCCCCGAGGGAGACCACAGTCTTCCCCACCGTGTTTGTGACCTTACGCCTGGCAACATCCAAAGGCCGGGCAGGTGCCCCCCAACACCAACTCCGCCTCTCCAATAAATCGGACCTTAAGGAGAAAGCTTTCACCTTATAACAGTTCTTGTATGTCAACATACAGAATCTAGGTAAATACATTTCCAGGATCAAGACCACCAAAACACACAGGAGTTCAGCCTTTCTTAATTTTTTCCCAGTCTGAGAATCTTGGTAGTTATAATCGCTATGGCAACAAATAGGCCTGTGCTGAATGTTTTTTCTAGTTGTTTGCGAAGGGAGTGTCAAGTAGGGTTTCCAACCTCCAGGTACTAGCTGGAGATCTCCTGCTATTACAACTGATCTCCAGCCGATAGAGAAAATGGCCTCACCTGGAGAAAATGGCCGCTTTGGCAATTGGACTCCCCCTCCCCAAACCCAGCCCTCCCCAGGCTCTGCCCCCAAAATCTCCAGGTATTTCCCAACCTGGAGCTGGCAACCCTAGTACCAAGACAATGCTAATGGCGGCAAATGCTAGTTTTATCACCTTCATTCTGGCCAGGTGACTCTAAAGCTGTGGAGTGTGTGAAGGAAGTACTGGAAGACAAGCCAAGATTTCTAGATTTCATGCAAAGCCATAATTAGAACTAGTATCAAACAATAGTTTTAGATCCTGATTTGATTTACCCTAAGTAACCATAGTTAGTGGAGCAGCCTGTGTTTGAATGATTACAATAACCATGGTTAATTTAATTAAGCCATGGTTTTGCACAACATCTACGATGACCCTTTGTCTTGTGGCTAACCTCTAGAGTCACTTCAACAATGTGGAGAGTCTCCATGCCATTTCAGGACTGCTTCACAAGATGCTTCCCACTGCTTCACAAGATGCTTGGGAGCTCTCCTAGTGATAACAATCTCCTAGTGATAACAATCCATGCAATAAACTGTTCTCTGAATTACTGCCCCAAGTGTGGATTACTTACTATGTTAAAAGTGTTTCCAGTGGTCTCCATGTGGAAGGCTGCTTCTGAAAAGTCATTATCTCTTCCTTGAATAATGAGAAAAAAATGGAAAACTGTAGATATTTGTGATCTGTGACCAAGCTCCACATCCCTTCCTCACTTTATTTCATAATGCATGACATTAAGATTTGCTGAAGAGTATTAATTTATAGCTGTGGGGTGATTAGATATAACTACGAAAATATGCCCCTGTTATAAAGAAATTTTGAAAATTCAAAATGACAAGGTTGTCACAGTAACTTTAACTTAATTAATGCATGGGTTGAGGTAGGGTAGCGGAGACAGCTTGTTGCAGAACAGTGAATGAAATCAGTAGAGAGTTCTTAGTAGCTTAGAAATTTGGGAGAGAATTCCTTTCTAAAAGTATTGAGCTGAAACCCTGATCTCTTTCTCAAATAAAGTTGCTAGGTTGGCTGGTATTTTACTTACTGCCCTTGCTCTTCTGGCTCTATTGACTCATTAGCCCATGCCCTTTTGGAATGCCGCTTTTACGAGGATCTTCGATCGCACTATATTTCCCCCCTTTTAATATACAAATCCAATGCCTCTGTGACTGACATAATGCCTTTTTTACTAAGTGATAGGGACCCCAAGGCTACATTGTCAGTGGCAAGATTTGTTTCAGTCCTTATATCCCTCCAACACTAGATATATGCTGCTCAAGATCAATTGATCAAGGAGCTTCTAAGGGATAAAAGGAAAAGGAAAGGTATTTTACATATCTGCCATGTGTCTCTCATGCCTTATTCCTTATGGTCAATTTATAGAAAAAAACAACAACTAATCATTGACTGCCAAACTCACTGGTCTCCTGCAGACATGTTTTTAAAAAATCATCTGACCAGAATGATGAAAAAGAGAGAAAGAGAGTATGCCTGTGTGGGTGGTAATAAAGAAAGCTGGTAAAAAGACACAGGAAGTTACTCATTTGCTTTGCTGCCTGTGAAATGGTAAAGAATATCCTGCATTGAGCTGGCCACATGGTATGTGATTTTTTTTCATGTGATATTTTGTATCTGGTGGTGGTGCAGTAGGGCCAGTGCTGTATAGTGGTTAAGAGTGTCAGACTAGCATCTGGAAGACCCAGGTTCGAATCCCCACTTGTGCCCTGGAAACTCGCTAGGTGACTTTGGGCCAGTCACACTCTCTCAGCCTTACCTACCTCACAAGATTGTACTAAGGATAAAATGGAGGAAAGGAGAATGACATAAGCCATTTTGGGTCCCCATTGGGGAGAAAGGCGGGGTATAAATGAATTAAATAAATAAATGGGGACAAAGATAATTATGTCTTGGCACCTATGGTGGCCCTCAGCAGCTCTATTTGAGAAAATGACCTCAATGATCACCGGCTGCCAGGGACCGGTGCTGAAGTATGGAACTACGGTTAAGGAAAGGACCCCCATCCCTTTACCACCCCCTGCCTACCACTCAATAAATAATATCACAAGTTGCTAGGAAATGGTCTGACAAGCCCCACACCTGTTTGTCCAGGTGCATGTAAAATTCTTCTGCTGTTCTACGTTTCTGCCTGGTAAGGCATCCTTTTACTTACTCCTGGTTTACCAGCTCCTCTTTAGGTATTGTCCACTGCCACCAACAATTTGGAAGAGTACCTCCTACTAAAAGGATTAGTACTTCTAGCATTCTTTACTGTGTTGTCAGTTAAAGGATACATCAGGCACCAACATACTTTTCTGTAGGCACAGCACTGTCTTTATGCAGCCTGTTAACTAAGGGTATCCATCTTTTTAAGCTGTTTTATGGACTGCTCCTAGTCTGAGTACTGTTTTATCAATATCAATTTATATCGCTCTCTTTGGTTTATGCTTTTATGCCCTGGCTTGTTTTTTTTTTGTGGACATTTTTATTTACTGGTTTTTATTTCATTTTATTGACTTGTTTGTTTTATTGGCATGACTTGTTTTTATTGACTTTGTAAAGTTTTTTTTATTGTTTTAGTTGTGAGCTGTCTTGCACAAGACTGGAGAGGTGACATACAGATTTTTCAAAATTAATAAATAAAAGCTGGAAAATCTTGTGTGATTTACACTGCAATCCTAAGTAGACTTGCATCCTTCTAAATCCATCCGAGTCAATGAGCTTAGAAGGGCATTACTCTGCTTAAGACTGCTTCTAAATCATAGAACAACCACAAAGATTAACAGCACAATCCTATTAAGCATTATTCCATCATAAATTTATTGAAATCAATGGGCTTAGACTGGAGTAACGCATTTTAAGATTGCACTGCAAGACAGGAAATCAGTTGTGTAAGTTTAGATAAAGGTGCAAACACCTGTGCAAACACCGAGTCATTACTGACCCATGGGGTGATATCACAGCCCAACGTTTACTAGGCAGACTATGTTTACAGGGTGGTTTGCCATTGCCTTCCCCAGTCATCTACACTTTACCCTCAGCAATCTAGGTAGTTATTTTACTGATCTTGGAATGATGGCAAGCTGAGTCAACCTTGAGCTGGCTACCTGAAACTGACTGCCATCGGGATCAAACTCAGGTTGCGAGCAGAGCTTGGATTGCACTTCTGCAGCTTATCACTCTACACCATGAGGCTCTTTAAGTATTTAAGTTTAGGTATATATTATATACCTTATGTATGTGTGTGTATATAATATGCCACACACACCCACACCTTTGAAGCACATTCACTAACAAAGTTAATGACCTTTCCTTGGCACCAGGAACTTGTCTAAAAACAAATATTGCTGGAATTTATGCAAAGAGGCATAAATGAAAATGCAGGGGTAAGAACTACTATATCCTTGCATCCGTGTGTGGAATTCCCAGGAGAACCTACTCACTGACTTGATATGAGTCTGATCTGGTAGTGATTTACTTTCTCTGCACAGGCATCAAAGGTATAGAAGTTCTGACCTGCTTTGCATCTTGTCAACCAGTCCACATTCCAAAAATAAAACAATTTCTAAAACAAAATTTCTACAAAAACTCTTCTCAAATTTGTACAATGAGAACAGTCATGGGTGGTCCTGTTTTCCAGCTGCAGTTTGATTGCAAATTGAAAACAGCGTGTTTAGTGTAAAAAAAAAAAAAAAAGACTTTAGAACACTCAAAATTGTTCTAAAATATTTGCCTATGCCAATTCTGTCATGGACTTGTTTTCTTCCTGTCTTCTCCCTGCTTGCAAATAGGGATGCCAGCTCTGGGCTGGGAAATACCTAGAGATTATGGGGGTGGGGCCTGGGGAGGGTTTTTTTGATGAGGGGAGGGACTTCAATGTGATATAATGCCATAGAGTTCACCTTCCAGAGAAGCCCTTTTCTCCAAGGGAAGTGAACTCTGTCACCTGGAGATTAGTTGTAATAGCAGGGGATCTCCAGCCACCTCCTGGAGGTTAGGAAATCAAAAAAAAAAAAAGCAAAAAAAAGCTAGAGCTAGTGCCAAAGTAGGGAGTGGTCAAATACTAGCAAGGCACTTCTGGCAAAAATTCCAAGAAATACTCAGAAATACTTCAGAACATCCAAAATCAGGGTGCATAGCCCCATATTTGCTAGCGGATGGCTTAAACGCAGATATCGCCATCTGCTAGCAAATATGCAGATATGCGCCCTGATTTTGGATGTTCTGAAGTTCATACATTTATCGTCGCGGGACTGCCAGAATTGACAAAGCCGACACGAAATAGGACTAATTACCGGATACCTATTTACTCTTTACTCTTGGCATCCTTGGACTTTATTCAGCTTTACCAAAATAAATAAATAAATAAATTAAAAAATCCGTTATAATTGCTTGATATTGTGATTGCATATTGGATCTGAATGGAATACATTGAAGTTGATAATTTCTGAGTATTTCTTGGAATTTTTGCTAGAAGTGCCTTGCTTGTCTTTGACCACCTCCTGGAGGTTGGCAACCCTACTTGCAAAACTGGTGCTTTCCTTGGTTGTCTCAGTCCTGTTGGAGTGGGTAGGTGGATGGGGGGGGGGGAAGTGTGTGGCTTGTCTCTCTAGTATTCCTGCCTTTCCACATTTGGCTGCCCAACTCCCAAAGCTGAGTGTCTTCACTGAGTCTTCTGACTAGGATTGCAAAAACTTTGTGTGTTTTTGCAGTGTCACCTGGGAAATGTTGTTCAATCCTGTAAATTCTATCATGAGTAATGCTGCTGACTGATAAGTGCTGCTGACTGTGCAGTATGTAGCTGATGTTGAACAATATATGCTCTGTACTTGATGGTCCTGGGCCATATTATGTAGCTCAAACAAACCAGTGAATTCTGAGCCTATATAGACAGTAGCTGCCTGGCCAGGCACCATGCTGAATGTTGGCAGCTATGTGGGCATGAGATTACTAAAAAAAATAATATGTATTTTCAAATTGTGAAAAAATAGTCAATGGAATCTCATGGAGTGCTTAACTTGAGAGGAAATTAACAACTTTCTCCTGATTTTCTTGGCAGTCCACAACCGATTCCACAAGCAATGGAATCGGTTTGGGCATGGTTCTTCCACTCGTTCACCCTCCCTGTGCATTTTTACAGTTGTGGAGTCAGTTTATTTCCACATGTGCCTTAAATAATGAGGATTTTCAAGGGAGGATGCTGTCTTCATCGGCGGTGTCACAGTACAAGGCCTGAAATATTGATATATTGATGAAAGCTGAATTCCCAGCTTTCATTAAAAAAGAAAGCAAATCATTAAAAAAGAATAATTTTCTTACGGGGATATAAGAGAAAAGACATATCTCCGCAAGAAAAGGGGCTAGAGAATTAACTTTGCATTTTAAATGAACATACAAATTCAGATAATCTGTTTCAACTATAATTACAGCACTAAATCAATAAATCAATATTTTAGGGCCACATTTTAACATAAAAACAAAAACTGAAACAACTCATTTGCTGGGGGGGGTTTTGATAATTACAACAGTCTAATAACTAAAATGGGCTAGAAGTGGATGGGAGTGAGAAGGAAAAATAAAACCAACCAAAACATTATTCACGAGGAAAAAGCTGACTCAAAATTGGCTTCCGGAAAAAGACTGTGGACTCAAATCTGGAGAACTGGGTTTGATTCCCCACTCCTCCTAATGAGCAGCAGAGGCTAATCTGGTCAACTGGATTGGTTTCCCCACTTCTCCACATGAAGCCAGCTGGGTGATTTTGGGCTAGTCACAGCTCTCTTAGAGCTCTCTCAGCCCCACCTTCCTCACAAGGTGTCTGTTGTGGGGAGGGGAGGGGAAGGGAAGGTGATTGTAAGCCGGTTTGATTCTTCCTTAAGTGGTAGAGAAAGTCGGCATATAAACCCCAACTTTTCTTCTTCTTCTAAAAGTGGTTTCAAAAGATCCGGAGAAAAATCTGGAGGAAGGAGGGGAAGCAAAAATTAAAGGCACAAAAATGCATGTGGAAATTATGGGATAAACCAAAGCAGTATGTGGCCAGAACCAGCAAAAACAAAAAAACAAAAAAACAAAAACGATTAAAAGCCCTAAACTCTATGTTTCAAGCATGTTATTCATGAAAATAAATTATCTTTAGAGGGAAGGACTTGGACTGAAACCCGACCAACTGCCAGATGCTATTACCCACTCTGACTATTGCTCACTATGAGCTTCTCTCAGGTATCAATTTTCTAAGGGTAGGCACTGAGATCACACATAGGCAAAATCAACAGTTCTTTGTCTGTACAACAGATTGTAGTGCTTCCGCTGACACCAACTCGGTTTTTGGAAAACAGTTACCATGCTCATCTCACTGTCACTGGATGGAAGGTAATGTATTTACATGCTCCCCATTATCTTTTGTGCAAGGGAATGCTCTATAAGGTAATGAAAAGCAATTTTTCAAAATGAATTCCACATGGATCAAGAGTGACCAGGAAAATGAGATCACCACAGCTGCCTCAGTTGCAAAAGAAACACATTGACTGCAAGGCTGTCCCTTTTCTTTGTTTGTTAACCAGTATAAATAAGAGAGGAAAGTGGGCTCTAATTGATCTTCTGTTTTTTTTTCCCCTTCCTTGGCGGCAAAAGGACTATTAAAGAAAAGCGAAAGCAATGCATTAATTGCAAGAGAGGTTTGCTTTCATGAAGTTTCCCTTAAGATTGGAATTGACTAGGCTAGTGGCTAATTGTGCTCTAGTACAGTCAGTTTCACATCTCTCTTAAATTCGATAGAAGCATGGAAACGGAGGCAATTAGGAATTTGGAAAATGGAATCAACTGCTTTCCCTCCACAGTTAGGATTGGTGTCTTCTCTCCCGGACAATTACACTGATACAGTTATTAGAAACTGTTAAATTAACAAGCAGTTGATACATTGACTAGCAGATGCTAATCCACTGAATTTGCTCTCTTCAAAGGCTCCAGGTTCTTGGTATTATTGTTTAGCAACAGTTCCATATTTCTGTTAGGTTGACGTACTTTTGACTTCTGTCAACAGCCACATGTTTGGAATGTTCTAAATAACCTTTCCTGTATCTATTCAATACAATCTTATGTCTGAACTCATTGCAAATTGAGATATACTATTGTTCAGTATCTCTTGGGGC
The DNA here is from genome assembly GCF_029931775.1 of Euleptes europaea. Lineage (NCBI taxonomy): Eukaryota > Metazoa > Chordata > Lepidosauria > Squamata > Sphaerodactylidae > Euleptes > Euleptes europaea. The sequence goes on along the minus strand of NC_079314.1, from coordinate 80,296,581 downwards.
AAAGGAAGCAGACCCATTACTATTGTTCTGTGAAAATTTTAAGCAAGCCTTCAATTGTTGCATGATAATCAATCAGAAAATGAACAGACTAATGCTTGATGTTCAGAAGGTGCCCTTGGATCATCGTGTACCAGTGGCTTGGACTATATGCTTAACTTCACTGATCCCATCTCCAAACGTGAGCAGCTTAGTGGTTCTGTGCAGGCAGTTGTATTGTCTGGTCATAAAAACCTGTTTGATATCCTAAGAACTAGTATTGATTCAAATAGCCCTTGTGCTGTATTCAGATAACTCTTCAGATTATTCCAAAGAAAAGCTCTCAGTGCTCTGGAGATTCTGATGAAAGGCATTAAGTATTTGGAGTTAAAAAGAAATGAATGTAACAGCGCATTCCTGACTGGAATGCCTGCGCCGGGCTTAGGAGGCAATACAGCAGTGTTGCCTCCTAAGGAGATTTCGGTCAAGCCGAAACCTCCGTCTGGTGCAAAAAAACCGTGGCATAAAAGGTGGCATATCTCGGGGGGGGGAGGGGGCGTTCCTGAGCAATTACGTCCAGCACCGTAATGCCCTGGGAATGCCTCCTGGGATGCCGTTACGCCCTGGGAATGCCTCCTGGGACACCATTACACCCCTGGAATGCATCCCGGGTCACTGCTGCAGCCTTTGCCGGTGTCCGGACGCCGGCAGCAGGCTCTGCTGGCGTTTGGGCCTGGCGCTACTGCGGCAGTAACCAGAGACCGGCGTCTGGCCCGGCATGCCGGTGCTGAGGCCACAAACGCCGCAGTGCGCATCCCGGACCCCGGCGCTGTGGGCCCTTGCACCAACTTGGGCCTTCGCTGGCCTCCTGAGGACTTTGGTGCGGGCCACTGGCATGGCTCAGGAATGCACCGTAAATGTCCTAAAATGTTGCTTAGAGCTATAAATTCTCCCTTCCTTTCCCATCTGTCCTTGCGTGGCCAATGCCATTTCTTCTCTGAACATAGAGTTGATCCAAATTCCTTCTTTCTCTTAGTTCTAAGCAAAAAAGGATGGCTCTTTCTGGAACCACTGCTTAAAACAGAGGATTTAATCAAGTGCATTTCTCATCCCTCCATGACAAGCAGGAGGACAGCTGTAAGTCATGAATGTACAGCATAAAAAAGTTATGTTCCTTTAATAAATGTATGATGTGTATGCCTGTGTAGACCCCTAGATCACTATGCGCTAATGTGGGACTCAAACAGGGAAACTAGATTCTTCTGTCTCTCAGGCTTTATTCCTCTCCTGCCCTGTAGACAATGGTGTCTCTGGCTTGAGATGTAATGCATAGTGTGTGGGGATTTCTGCACGAATGGTTTGCAACATTTGATGCAATGTTTTATTTATTCTTGTCCACAATGTTCCCCCCCCCCCGCCCCGGTGTGGCTGTGGAAGCATTTTGCAATCATTTAATCTCTGTGTTATCTACAACCACTTATACCACAATGTTTCCTTTTTCTTCATTTCAAAGACGACTTCCCCTGAGGTGCAGCCATGTTTGAACACTCATCATTTTGCCACCCCTCCGTTGTCAACTACCACTGCATTGCCTTCCCCTCCCCCTCTCCTCCCCTTCTCCTCTCCTCCAGGCACCCATTCCCCAGCAGTATTTTTTAAATTGTTTTATTTCATGCATTGAGACAAGCAAAGGGAGGAAGGAACGTTGGAATGTTAGACTAATAAATTCTCTCTATTGGGTTATTTGTATGGGTTTCCAATGTTTCCTTTCCTATGGCTGCTTATTGCATTTTGCAGGTGAAATAACAAGGATTTTTTTTGTTAGACTTTGGGAGGCAGGTTAGGTTGGCACAGTGTCCATTACTAATGTGTTTGTCATTTGGTGATCTGTGCTGTTGTTCCTGCTCCACCCATTTCCAGATCCTGTTTATTTCTTTTTTCCTCAGAGATGGATGAAAGAGGAATGCTTAGTAATGAACTGTAAAGGTTACCATCCATCCATAGTACAAATTTGATAGCATAGTGGACAGACGCGCTCTGTTTGCCTTGTGGGAGGGGAAATGGGCCAGGTGTTGAATGGTGGATCGGACTTCAGGTTGGCGATTCCATTTACCTTTCCATATGCATAATGGAGGATTAGGAACATGTGGGGGATTTGGAATATGTGTGCTAGAGAATCACCATTTCCCCAAAGTTCCCAGAAATTCATGTGTGCCGTGCTCCAATGTGCACTCAAAATGGCATTTGGACACAAGAATCTCACAAAAACAGTGGAGGAACTAATTCAAATAAGGAAGTCAGTGAGATGTCAGTGAGATGTCTACCAATCACAATGGTGACCATCGCACCATTGCAGCTTTGCTAAAACGCATGCGCAAAAAAAAAGAGGGAGCACCCTGTGCATCCACAACATCTCAAATGACGCAACGCAACATATAGTTCTTTTTAGGGAAGTGCGGACAGGGTCAAATATTCTTGGGAACAAGGAATACAATGGCATAAGAGGCAAAATGTGGACAAAAAATGTGAACACGCTGCCATACCTCACAGATCAACAATGAGGATACTGTACTGTAAGTGATTTGTGCGAAAATGGCCAGTGTCTCTAACTGACTGAGGAGCCTGGCTTTTAAAGATACAGAGAAAGCTATTATTTGTTAATTATCAAGGCAGATCTACCCTGGATGTACGGTCCAACTTAATGTAGTCAGAAATACTATTGATGATAGGGAAAGTGGTTTATTTAAGCTCCTGAAGGTAAGGAGATGTGAAGAGGTAAAAAATGAGGTGAAAAATCAAATAATAATGTAATGGGGGGGGACTTGTGGGCCATATTTTTTATCTCTGTAATGAGTGGGGAAAGCCCTGCTGACTGCTTTGACAAAAGTAGCGGACAGCTGGGTCAGGAGCCCAGAAGCTCATTGTGGTTTTTACCTGTAAACTGCCTCAAGCAGGTCTCTGAAGAACCGGCACAGGAATATTCCAAATAAATAAAAAATAAGCCAGTGCCTGGAGGGAATGTTATTAACAGGCTAGCTAATGAACCCAAAGCCCATTTAGGATCATTGGAAGGTGAGTAAGGATGCCTTTTCCCATAGTTACTTCAAACCACCACTGAGTCTGGAGGTTCACTTGGTGGTTATGGGCAAATCCTTCTTTCTCAGTCCAACCTACATTTCAGATTGTTGTGAGGATAATCTGGGACAGCTCTATGAACACTGCCCTGAGTCCCTTGAGGAAAGGCAAGATATAGATGAGGCAAACTGACAGCCAGGGTTTACATAGGCAATGATAATATTTAAAATACAGCCCTTTGTTTTGGTTTGTTGCTACCCAGTGTTCTTTGGTGAAGCACAGTTCTACTATAGACTCAGCATCATTAAATGAATTTTGTCTCTCTGTTCTCTAGCTCATCAGGATTCCAGGTATAATTACTGTGATCTCAACAGTGCTTAAATACTGCTCTGTCTTGCACTCCAAATGTCCCACCATACAGTTTTTCTATATAACAGAAGAAATAAGTAATCCAAATTAACTGCCCATCTAATGAACCACTATCTTGCGGATTGTTCTCTAATAAGTTATTGCAGAGATGTCAATAGTAGTTTCATATTTAAGGTTTTAATGTTCTCTCTATTGACCAATGCAAGGCATTTATTATCTGCAAAATTGGTGTTATTTATCATTTTCTAATTAGTTTTAGTAGACTAATAAAGCAATTGATTTGTGTTGGAGATTTCCCCCCCAGATTTGTGGGGCACTCTGATGTCCTCTTAATTAGGTGAATGGAATGCTGCCTAGTAAATTATTCTGCCTGAAATTATACTATAACATTACATCCAGTTTTCCCTTTATAAAATCACATGGCATAGAGTACAAAAGCTACAAATGAGAAGATCCCCTTTAGAAAACCAGGGTTTCCAGAACCATCCATTTTATTGAAATGGAATCCTTGCCATAACACTTTTTTTTAATTCAACAGTTTACAGTGCAAGCTGACATTATTTCAACCTTCAGTGAACATAATCCAAATTTTTTACAGCTATGGAGATGGGATGTAACATATTTGTTTGTGGCAATTTTAATAAAACTTAATCTGTTGTTTAAATTGAAATATGGGGTTTAAAAGGGATCTGGGACTTTAAACTCAGGACCAAATGAGTAGCAATGTTTTTGAGAGAAAGCCGAATTTCAATTGGGCTCTAAGTTAAACAACTCTGAGGTGGATAAATCATTAATTAAATGTAAACTTCAGAGAAATAATACAAAATAATATTAAAATATGAGCTTTGACTTGGATGCTAACAAGATCTTGCAAACACTTTAATACCTTATAATCCCTTTTGTGGGAATCCCATTGTATTTAAAATGATGTGTCCAGGGTTAATTTTATACAGCAGCCTGCTAGGTCACCTCGGGCTAGTCAAAGTTCTCTCAGAACTGTCTTAGCCTCACCTTCCTGACAAGGTGCCTGTTGGGGGGGGGGAGGGAAGGTAAACCGCTTTGAGACTATTTAAAGGTAGAGAAAAGCAGGGTATAAAAACCAGCTCTTCTTCTTAATTTTATACAGCAGTATAATTTCTGCAATCTAAAAATAGCAAATTGAAGGCATAAATACATATTTATAGCAATGTGTGATGGCTAGGGTTGTCCTCGTACTTAGACCACTGTTTTCTTGAACAGATCATTAATCATATCCAGTGCACTTGCTGAATGACTGACACTTTTTCAACTCCTTTATATTTATAGAAATTCCTCCAAGCTCTATTCCACAGACCAATAAGGCCACCAATGGTGCAGCTGTCAAGGGGAAGATCCATGGAGATTTTAACTCAGTCGGTTCTATGAGTATTTGAAGGTGACCATTTTTACTGATTCCTACCTTGCCAGGGGCACAAGAGAGCAGACAACTGCCTCTGCCATCAGAAGGTAATGATTTGGTCATAACACCATTGTCACCTTCATTCTCCAATAACCAGGTCATCTGTTTCCAGGCCAGTCTATAACAAGTCCAAACTCTCAAGTGAACAATCACTATGTATCAGGAGCATTTATAATCCCTGAGTTGGCCTTGAGAAGCCAGCTCAGCCCAAAAAAATGAACCTGGTTGATCTTGTCTCTCTCTCTGAGATAATTTGAGCAAAATTCTGTAAGGTGCTTGGTACCATGTGGACTGATGACGGGATGGATTAATGAAGGCAGATAAAGAGCGGGCAGAATCAGTTATTTGCATCATTGTTCATTGATGATAGCAGATGCCCACAACTGCAATGCTATTTAGGGGAAAGGGATCTGAAGAGCTAAATATGATAGATATGAAGGATTGTGTTCTAGGATTAAAGTCACAAATAACAGGTCACTGAACTGGAAAAAAAAGAACTTAAATGTGAAATGGTTGGCCTTGTAATATCCACCTTATCACTGCCATCAGCTTCTTTGCTATGTGATTTGAAGACAGATAAAAGGACACTGGTGAAAAAGGGAGCCATATGAAGCCATGGCATTTCAGGCCTTTTCAGCTAATGCCTGTCCCAGGTAAATTAATTTTGGAAAGCATTATTAAACCTGTATTATTACCATGTAATTGAAGAAGCCTTGATGAGAAACAGTCAGTATGGTTTGTGTTAGAGTCCTTCAGATATCAACAACCATACACATAGAAAGGTCACCAGCATAGTCCCTAAGAAGACGTTGAAGCGGTGTGATAAAAGGATGAGTTACCTTGTGGAACAGTTAAAATTAAAGAACAAAAAGGGGAGGGTAGAAATAAATGGGAAGCTACCGTAGGTTAAATTTTTGAATAACACCAATTATTCATGATGGTTAACCCAAGCAGACTATGAATTCTCAGTCACAGGGAACTTTTTTTGTAAGTGCTACTTGTTATTTTTTACTCTGTTTTCTCCTGTAGGCAGCCAGACATTCAGCATTCACAGAGGAAAGAATGCACATGCCCAGAGGAAATGATGTACCCCATCCCCAGGAGCATTCAGGCTGCATATGTGGCCTCAGGTGGCAGCAGCTGTGACCAGTGGAGGGACAGCTGTTCCTTTGAATAATAGAAATGATAAGCAAGAACCTGCAAGGACTTGTGGGAAGCATGTCCCTTTGTCCTCCCTACACTATTTCTTCTTTCCCTCCTCCTGCCAACCCCAATACCCTCTTTCCTTTCCCAGCCTCATTCTTGCCTTCTCAGCCATTCACCAACCTACCTTTTATCTCCCTCCCATCTTCAGCTATATTTATTATTTACTTCATTTATACCCCCCCTTTCTCTACAATGGGGATCGAGCAGCTTACATTATTCTCCTCTCCTCCTTTTTATCCATACAACAACCCTTTGAAGTAAATTAGGCTGAAAGTATGTGACTGGTCTAAAATCATCCAGTAAGCTTCCACAGCATGACGAAAATTAGAACCTGGGTCTCTGAGAACCTATACTGAAGCTCTAACTGCTATATCACACTAGCTTTCATAACGTGACTGCTGATGAGCAGTAGCAAGCAGCCAGGCCTAGTTGAGTCATGCAAGTTGGATGCTATCAAATCACCCAGATGTTGCTGCCAGGCCTAAGATTGCCAATCTCCAGGTGAAGATCTCCCAGAATTACAACGAACTCTAGGCAACAGAGATCTATCCTCCTAGAGAAAATAGTTGCTTTGGAGGGTGGACTCTATGTCATTATATTCAGCTGAGGCCTCTCCCTTCCTCAAACCCTACCCTCCTTAGATTCCACTGCAAAATCCCTAGGAGTTTCCCTACCCAGAGCTGGCAACCCTTGCCAGGCCTGGCCCCAATGAGTCCTCTCTCAATGGCTAAAATAGGCCTGGAACTGGCCCTGCCACCTCTTCCTTGCTTTTACTGACTGAACTAAGCCTGGAATACGGTGGTTGCCTAGCAATGGCCACTGAAGGAATCCATTGTTTAAAGCCACAGGAGTTCCTTTGATCATTTTTTGGGGTTTTAAACCCCCCAATGCATTTTTGTTTAGATTTCACATTTTTCTGAAAACCTGGGGCCCTTTTCAAGTTTGTAGAAAGATCTGTCTTGCCCATTCACAGCTCCAATCACCATATTTAAGTATCCTGAGATTTGGCTGGTTTTCCTGTTACTATATAGATTATTTTTTCTCCAATATCATGTCTTTTTTAGTCATCCTTTTTCTAACCTTAAACAAAAATCCATACTTTAGCTTGATGAGCTGATTATAAATGAGGGAACTTCCTGTCCCTAGATGGCCAAAGCTTAAAAGAGGATTAGAAAAATTCTTGGAAGGATAAACTCTCTACACCTGTTTGCAGTGATTGTGAAATAGAACCTGTATATGGCATATCCCCAATAACGGTTTTTGATCTCCCTTCTTGTGTTGCCTGTGTGTTTTTAATTGAATTTTATATTTTAACTGTTTAACTGTTTTTATGCTAGCCACCATATGGACCCTGATTTGCTGGAAAGGTGGCATTAAAATGTTTTAAATAAAGAAATAAAAATAAACATTGAAAGTCTAGCAACAGAGGAATGCTGTTGTTATTATGCAATGTTTGGGAGAATTCTGGAAGCATTGGGCTGATCAAATTGGGGTCTTTTACACTTGGGTGTTTTAACCTAACAAAATACCCAGGATACATCCAGAGATCAAGTGTGGAAGGAAAAAAAATATCAGCTTGGACAAAAGTCCAGTTTTATATCCCTCAAGAGGCCATTCCACCTAAATAAGAATTTTATGTTTTATTCCCTACTGCTGTCTCAAGCACTTTGAACATATCTGTGTTTCAGGTTTGAACTATTATATGTGCAAGGGCAGAGAAGCACAGTGACAATAATTATTTTCGCTCCAAGTTAAACAAGCTGGTTAGTCAGCAAGCCAATGCATTTTTAACAGTATTTTGTGTCTTAGAATGTAAGCAGTTTAAAGCAAATTTGTCTGTACTTGATTTTTGAATTCCCTGCAGTGTTGGATAATAAGCTTCCTAGCCTCAAGCATTTACAACATTTATGTCCAAGATAAGAACATTCAGCTGACTACAGTCAACATCGCACAAAAGTCAGAACATATTTTGAAGATCTGGATATGTTTGTACACAGAATCTCTGCCATAGAGGGTAAAATACTTCATACTGAAGATTTGTATATTACATTAGACATTAATTGTAGAAAACTGTCAGAAAAAATCTGTCAGAAAGACAGATTTAGCTCCTGTGGGGGAAGGATGGATATATACTTCCTCTTTCTAAATAGGTTATAGCAGATTCTTTATATCAGAAGGTTTATGGTGGAGGCTGAACACATGCTTAACATGCAACAAGTCCCAGGCTTAGATCTTGATATCTCAAGTTATGGGTTCTCAAGCAGCATGGTTTGAGAAGGACCTCTCTCTGCCTAAGACACTGTCCACTGCCAGTCAAGATAATTCTGAGGACCAGTCACATGATCCTGGGGATTGCATAAATATTCTGTGTCCATGGTAAAGGAAGGACAGTTTAAGCCTCAACCACTACCCCATTCCATTTTTCTGACCTGAATATGGCACTGCTTAGCTACTATTAGCCCCATTGTGGTGAACATGCAGGTTTGCCCCAATGGGGCAAATAACAGCTCCATGGGTCATTTCAGGTCAGGAAAATTGAGCAAAGACTTTACCCTGTTCCCTGAGTAGGGTTGCCAGCTCCAGGTTGTGGGTGAAGCTTGAGGAGGGCAGGGTTTGGAGAGGGGAGGGACTTCAATGCCATAGAGTCCAATTGCAAAAATAGCCATTTTCTCCAGGGGAACTGATCTCTTTCACCTGGAGAACAGGTGTAATAGCAGGAGATCTCCAGCTACCACCTGGAGGTTGTCAACCCTATCCCTGAGTCATGTCACCAATCACAATCAGAGGCCGGCAGACCTCCTCTTTTTAATAATAACGATAACCATAATAACAACAACAATAATAATCTGATTCACGCAACTTCCAGTGTTATGTCTCTGTTTAGGCTCTGAGCTAGCAGGACAAATGTTTGACTTGGTGTAAGGCAGCTTCTTGTGTTCATAAATGTACAGGCGTTTGATTCTTCCTTGGTAGTCACTCTTACCTTTGTTTTTGTGTCAAAGTCTAATTTATGTTTAGTGTTGCTACACTCATTTTCCTGTTTTTCCCAAATGCTTGTTCTGTATCATGACTATATTAAACTGAAAGAACATAAATCAGCTATCAAGCAGTGTTACTACCCTTAGAATTTTAATATTTGGATGAAGCTGTGCATGGGTGGAAAAATCAATAGTCCCAGTAACATCCTACAGCACTTGATTTTATGTCAGATACAGTCCTCCTATGACCGCTTTAGTACCTAGGATTCCCCCCCCCCAACAAGTAAACAATTAAATAGATATCACACTCTTGGAAACTAAAACAGGGTTGTTATTGTTGTTTTAATCAATCTCATTCATGTAGCTTATTATGCCAACTTTCTCTACAGAATATTTTAGGAAGAAAAATCATTCTTGCTGTTGTTCTATATTGCCTATAGCTAGACAAAGGAGGGCTTGAATGCTTGAATCTATTAGAGTTTATACCTTCAGAGAATTGCAATTAGAGAAGATAGAAGGCTGCATGATGGAATTCTTCAGCTCAGCAATCTGAACCGTTACATCTGATAAAACTGTAATATGCCACCACTGATTAATAGCTTTAATACTTTCAGAAGTGCTGGTGACAAATATTTTGCCCCGGTACCCCCAACCCAATGATGACATGAGACAACAGAAAAATAAGTTCATTTATTTAACATTATTTAAATGAACTAAATGGCTGATCTGTCACTGCTTATTTCAGTAAGCTGACAATCTTGAGGGTGGGCTGTGCTAGCAGGGGTGCCAACCTCCAGGTGGTGGCTGGAGAGTTCCTATTACAACTGATCTCCAGACGATAGAGTTCAACTGGAGAAAATGGCTGCTTTGGCAATTGGACTCTATGGCACTGAAGTCCCTCCACTCCTCAAACCCTGCCCTCCTCAGGCTCCGCCCCAAATCTCCAGTTGTTTCCAAATATGGAGCTGGCAACCCTATGTGCTAGGCACCTTCCTGGTCTGCCTTTTGGACAAATATACCCTGGCTTCAAACACAGCCGTCAGTTCCGTAGGCCTGGCTTCCTGAACATCTGTATGTACTAGGGTTGCCAGGTGCCTCTTTGCCATCAGCGGGAGGTTTTTGGGGCGGAGCCTGAGGAGGGAGGGGTTTGGGGAGGGGAGGGACTTCAATGCCATAGAGTCCAATTGCCAAAGTGGCCATTTTCTCCAGGTGAACTGATCTCTGTCGGCTGGAGATCAATTGAAATAGCAGGAGATCTCCATCTACTACCTGGAGGTTGGCAACCCTAGCATGTAGAGAGAGGTGCCCTGCTTCATCCTTTTCCCGTGATGTGTCTCAAGCCTCCTACCAAGTTCAAAAGATGCATCTCAGCACCAAGGGTGCTCCTTTACAATGCATCCAGCTGCAAGGCATGTAATGGCTTGTTCTAGACCCTCTCCCAATCACTAAGGTTGCCAGGTCCCTCTTCAACACCGGTGGGAGGTTGGGGGGGCAGAGCCTGAGGAGGGTGGAGTTTAGAGAGGGGAGGGACTTCAGTGCCATAGAATCCAATTGCCAAAGCAGCTATTTTCTCCAGGTGGACTTATCTCTATCTGCTGGAGGTCAGCTGTAATAGCAGGAGATCTCCAGCTACTACCTGGAGGTTGGCAACCCTACCAATCACACAGATGTCTCAGAGCACTTGCTGATTAACCCTACCTATCCTGAGCAACTCACTCTATTCCTGCCAAACTAGTTTTACAACCAAGACTATTTAATGGGGACAAGCCCCTGCCCACAGAGACAGCATGGAGCAAGCCAAAAAAGGGCTTTGCACCTAGCCAGTGTGGCAAATCTTCCTTCCCCACAATTCCTGCTCAGCCCTAAATATAGCAACCAGCTAATCCCGCACTGCCCATAGGAAAGACGGGTGGGTGAGCTGCAGCAAATATGCCATAGGTGAGAGGGTGCAGCTGAATAAAGCAGCCTGCACCCACTCCTGATTGGCTGCCTAGATTTGTAGACAGCCAATTGTGTCTAGGGTTACCAGGTCCCTCTTCGCCACCGGTGGGAGGTTTTTGGGGTGGAGCCTGAGGAGGGTGGGGTTTGGGGAGTGGAGGGACTTCAATGCCATAGAGTCCAATTGCCAAAGCAGCCATTTTCTCCAGGGGAACTGATCTCTGTTGGCTGGAGATCAGTTGTAATAGCAGGAGATCTCCATCTAGTACCTGAAGGCTGGCAACCCTAATTGTGTCTCAAGTCTCATGTGATGTTAATTGGGGTTGAGGCAAACTGTTCCAGCATAATCTGCTGTGAATACTGTTTTTCCAATAGTAAGTAATTGCAATCCATAGAATCATAGAATTGGAAGGGACCACCAGGGTCATCTAGTCCAACCACCTGCACAATGCAGGAAATTCACAACTACCTCCCCCCACACATCCAGTGACCCCAATTCCATGCCCAGAAGATGGCCAAGATGCCCTCCCTCCCATGATCTGCCTAAAGTCATAGCATCAACATGGCTGACATATGCTCATCTAGCCTCTGCTTAAAATCCTCCAGGGAAGGAGAGTTTACCACCTCCCAAGGAAGCCTGTTCCACTGAGGAACTGCTCTAACTGTTAGGCAAATTTTCCTGATGTCTACACGGAAACTCTTTTGAATTAATTTCATCCTGTTGGTTTTGGTCTGACCTTCTAGGGCAACAGAAAACAACTTGGCATCATCCCCTATATGACAGCCCTTCAAGTACTGGAAGATGGTTATCACATCACCTCTCAGTCTTCTCCTCTTCAGGCTAAACATACCCAGCTCCTTCAACCTTTCCTCATAGGACTTGGTCTCCAGACCCCTCACCATCTTTGTTGCCCTCCTCTGGACCCATTCCAGCTTGTCTACAACTTTCTTAAATTGCAGTGCCCAAAACAGAATACAATACTCTAGGTGAGATCTAACCAGAGCAGAGTAAAGTGATACCATCACTTCGTGTGATCTGGACACTATACTTCTGTTGAGACAGCCCAAGATCACATTTGACTTTTGCTGGAGAGCCAGTGTGGTGTAGTGGTTAAAAGCAGTGGTTTAGAGCAGTGGACTCTGATCTGGAGAACCAGGTTTGATTCCCCATTCCTCCACATAAGCAGTGGATGCTAATCAAGTGAACTGGATTCGTTTCTCCATTCCTATACATTAAGCCAACTGGGGGGCCTTGGGCTAGTCACAGCTCTTAGAGCTCTCTCAGCCCCACCTACCTCACAGGGTGTCTGTTGTGGGGAGGGAAGGGAGGTGATTGTAAGCCGGTTTAATTCTTCCTTGAGTGGTAGAGAAACTCAGCATATAAAAACCAATTCTTCTTATTATTATTTTATTATCTATGTTTTGATGTGTTATCCACTTTGGTAGCCCTGATGAAGGCAGAAAGGAAGGGTATAAATTTTGAAATAAACAAAAAATTTTTTTTGATATGTGCATCTAAAAAATATCCTCTGTGGTTGAGAGAAAGGAGTTCAGTGTCCTCTTCTCCTTTGCCTGCTTGTTATAACTATTAAGCTTGTTGAAACTCATTGATCCTTGAACCAAATTCGTGGTAGGACTATCAGTACTGGAATATCGTTATAGTCTTATGAGTTTTTAAATAATAGGTTATTATTTGTATATTGTGGTGTTGTTGTAAAACATCTTTAAATTGAGATTGTGGGATTAATTATATTTTAAATATTATACAATGTAATATATAATTTGTATTATCTACCATAGCCATACCAGCAACTAAAGCAAATTGTCTTATGTCCTGATTCATTTTTAGGGTTTTTATTCTGTTGCCGCTTGAGTGATCTCAGAGTATTTTTTTTTTTAATGTTGAGGATGTTGGTAGTTTCCTAAGGCATTATTACATTTTAATAAAAGTGGATATAATTAGTTCATATGGGTAATTGAAAACCCAGAATTTCATATTAAATAGGCTTTATTGGATTAATTTGTAGAAAATACAAATTCCTTTTCGCCTCTCAGCATTTGAAAAGCAGAATAATATATTAGAAACTTGCACATGGGTTGACAAATGTAATTAATTTAAAATTAATGTGAAATAGTCATTTAAAACTTTCAAGGCACATGCGGGCAACTTGTCACAGTCTTCTGGAAGATGCAGCTCATGAGAAAGAGTGCTCCAAATCTCAGAGCAACTACTGGGAATGTCCCATTCTATGTAAACTACACTTGGACTTCAGAAGGCAGGGTTAACAAAACAGGGCTGCTCCAGTTTATCTCAGACATAATGTGGATTCATTCTACATAAGTAGTCCTTGAAGTGCCTTAGTGCCATATCACTTAGGTCCTTGTAGGTTAAAACCAGCACTTTGAATTAGGGTCAGAAACACACTGGAAGCCAGCGAAGGATATAGTATTCATATCTTCTGTCAAAATACAAATGCTTGCATTCTGGACCATTTGAGGTTTCAACTTTTAGAAGGCACCCCTACTTACAGTTCATTGCTGTAATCTAGATCGGAACTCATCAGGTCATGAGAAACTATGACCCAATCAGACTTCTCCAATAATTACTGTACCTGGTGTGTCAGACTAAGTTAATTAAATGCATTCTGCTCCACAGTTGCTCTCTCTCCTCCATGAGCAATGCTAGATGATCCAAGAGAGCACCCAAGTTCCACATCTTCAGGGTGAGTACAAACTCATCCATCATATGTGTTGTTAATATGGAGCAATGTTTCTTCAGATTGGCCTGGGTTGGGAGTCTCCATTTTCAGATAATAATAGTTTAATAGTTTGATTCTTTCTACTGGCTAGAAGAGCAAAAAATTAATAGCAGTCATTGAGAATATCTGGATGGAGGACAAAATACTGAAGTTTAATGAGGTAAGACTAAGACCATTTATGGATGGCTGTTTCCTCATGGTCACTACTTCGGGGCTTTGGTTTGACTATGCTTGCATTTTCCAACCGCAACATGTCTGTATTACCCATGGTTCAGAAAAAATTGATTCCAATAGGCAGATATTGGGGAGGAAAAGGTATGCAGCTTTATTAAACAAAAATAACCCTGTATCCAGGCTAATAACCTTAGGAAGATGGGAAGTCGTCTCCTGGGAGGTAAGCCACTTCGTCCTGTTTGGTAGCCCGTCCTTGTTCTGCAGACGCTCCTTCTCTGGCTTCTTATCTGGAGCCCTCTTCTCCTCCTCTCTTCAGTAGTGAGCGAAGCCAGATTTATTTCCCCATCACCAGGTGCTCATTATTTACAGTGCAGTGTGAAAGTTAATGACCTGAGATTGCTCTCACATGGGGAAGGGCTGCATTGACCACCATCTACCTCCTCCTAGTACAATGGTCTTCCGCAGTTTCCACTACAATGTCACCTTGCATTCCCCGCACATTTCCACGTATTTTCCCCACATTTTCTGGATTTGTGTTTAGCCAGCATCCAGAAAACTCAGGCAAAATGCACAAAACATGAGGAATCAGCCATGCATAAATGGCCTAGGCCAGTATTTGTTAATAGTATAGGGATTGAAGAGGCAGCCCTCCTCAATGTTAAATAATTGAATTGCCTTTATTTGACTTTATTATTCTCACAAAACTAGGCTGTTTTGATATAATTGTTTTACAGCTACCAAAAGGTAAGGTTGTATTAGATAATCTGTCTTTTTCATATCATTGGAATTACAATGCAAGAACTATGGAGATTATATATATATATATATATATATATATATATATATATATATATATATATATATATATATATATATATATATATATATATATATATATATATTACAGTCAAAGTATAGATTCGTTCAAGGGTAATCATGCAGATTTCAGCCCAGTGAATTCTAATTAGACTAAAGCTGAATTATTCAGCGGACAACCAATCATTGGTCAACAACAATGGGCCTAGAAAATAGCTTGTGATCCATCTAATCAGTGTCTGTGGGACTGTGCTATTTGATTGAATGGAAAATGCATCAGCTGAAGCCAAGTGAAAAGCTTCAATGAGCTGTGGCTGAACATTTCAAACTTCATTCATGTTTTGCCACTGTTTCTTTTTCAAGGGATTATTTTGAATCCTTTATCCCTATTTTGTCCCCAAAATCCACATTGAATTTTTTCTGTTATGAAAATGGAACCCATGAGTCTATCTGAAGGAGTGAATTATGACTCCTGAAAGCTCATATTGAAAAAAATGTTCTTAGTCTTCAAGGTGCCTCTGGATTTTTGTTTTCTTTTGTTACAACAGACTAGTGCAGCTCCCTCTCTGCCATCTTTATTTTGTGTCATTTCTTGTTTCCTTACACCTATTATTTCCCCATTAAAACATGCATTTTTCAAAGTTATGTGTTCATTAGTGTGTTCATCAGCCCACCCCCTCACCTTCCCCTGCCTCTACAGCCGCTGCTCCCCACAGTATGTTCTCCTAATGAATCTGCCCACTGCAAAGTTTGTAGCAATCCTAATGGAATTAGGGAGCACTTGCAAATTCCTACTTTTATATAGGGTTGTCAAGCCACAGTCAGCAGTCCTTGAGGGAAACTGGAGGCTGTGCCTGGCTTTTCAGCATGTTAATATCATTAGACACTCTAGAATTTATAAAACATCTCTGGTTTTACAATAGGTTTTTAATAAATTCTGGAATGTCTAGTATGCCATTTCAAGTTTTTACATCGGTTCGCTGGCATGTGCTGCATTTTCACCTCCTATTTCCTCCCATCAGCATTTGAGGTGCTGGTAGGCAAAGCACCAGGATTCCAGGAGGTCTCCTAGTATAGAGACCTGGCATCCCTTCCTTCATACTAGGCTCTTGTGTCTTTAAATAGATATGCAGCAGACTAAAGCCCTATTCCCTGATTCAGTATACACGTGAAACAGGGAGGATTGAGAGCAGACATACTAGCCCTGAGGATTACCTCCCCATATTCAGGAATCTGATCAACACAGGGCCTTTGTGTATAAACCAAACCACAGTCAGATGAACATCCATAGTCTCCAAGTACAGAGGACCCTGAATACGTGGAGATGTGGAGCAAGGTCAGTAAGTACTCTCCCAACGTATCCCATCCACATGATTCATTTCTACCTGACACTTTCCCAAGCATGGGAAAAAATTGTAGTGATAGGAAAGGCTAGACTCAGATCAGGATGTTACTGAGTTTGACAGGATTTTCCATCCTGAGAGCCACTTCTTGATTCCATTCAAAGACTTCTAAGAAAAATATGCTTGTGCAACCTCTTGGTTTGGAATTGCACCCGATTTATTTTGCATTCTCTGCAACACAATGTGACATGCTGCTACTAGATAACTGTTTTAATTACTTTTTAATTTAGAACCAGGCATATAAATCCCTATAGCAATAGGATAGGAGAAATAATTTAAAGGCAATTAAATGAAGAAAGCTTTGGATTCTTGGATGATACTACAACTTCTTCATTAAAAAAAAAAAAAACCCTACCCATAATTAGACTTTGTTTGGTTCTTCTGTTTTAATCAAAATTCACTTAAAGCTGCTTCAGGAGATTTGATATTCCCTGCTAAGCTTGGTGCTGAACAACAGGCAAAGACAATTTCCAAAAGAATGATTAGAAACATTTATTTTATTTATAATTTAATTGTAGCAGGAGAAGTTAAATCAAAATGGACTATTAAAAAGGTTCTCTGAATACCAGAGTAATTGGGGAAAATCAGAACAAGCTGGAAGACAGAATTCAGAATGCTAAAGTATTTCAAAATTAAATATGTTATAAACTAGCCTTTGCCAAGGACAGCTTCTTTATGCAGCTAAGATTGTCATGAATGAGAAAAAGCCCAGATAAGTGACTTAAAAAAAAAAAGTTTCCACAAGACTCTTCTTTTATATTTGCTGCAACAGACTAACATGGCTACCCCAATGTAATCTGTGCCATTAACTCCAATTTGGTCTGAGATTTCTCAAGCATGTAACTAAGCATTTTCACATAGTAATGCACTAAGGGCTGCTTACCATTACTAGGGGACAGAAAAATGAGGTGGCAATTCTATATACAATGATTTCAAATGGAAAGGAGAAAGAATTCTGAATTGTTGTTTTGCAACTCTGGAGCTAGATGATCTAAAGGTTCACCCAAGTACACTTCTCAGCATCCTGTCTTTCAAATGTGGTATACATTCCCCAAACAGTTGAAAAGGGGGGAGGACTAGAGAGACAAAATTCTCAGGGCCCTGCATCCCCAGAGGGCTCATGGAACTGGACAAATTATGTGATTTGCTTTCATAGGGTTTTTAAGATGGGTCTTGGTGGCATTATGGGTTCTTCAGATGGAATCTTTGTTTGGGGGACTGTAGTGGCTCTCTTCTAGTCTTAACAGGTTGCCTGCCACAATAGGCAACCTCCCACTTATGTTGGGCACTGCACCCTTGCTGAATGGAATAGTGGGGACAAAAATGGTGGGGGAATGATATCCTAGTGTTTGTGACACTCTATGTCAAAAACCAAATAGATTAGGGGAATTTCTAGAGATTGGGGAAATGTCAGGGAAGCCATGACATCACTTCCAGATACTCACCTGGAAGTGATGTAATGGTGCTGCATGTTATCATCTCTCCCAGTCTCCACCCCCCAAATATTCCTGGCTGGCAACCCTACTCTTCATAGTGATGTGTACTGTTAATTATGTTTGCTAACTATTATGTGATAGCTATGTGTAATTCATAGATCAGCTGTTGATAAGAGTTTATCACTTCAGTGCAGTGGCAGGAATGAGCATGTATGTGTCTGTGTTAAGTACTATATCATAAATATAAGTGTAATTTTTTTTGTCAAGAGCTGAACCAACGATCAACCCAGCTAATGCAGAATAAGTTGTTGCAACTAAGAATGCTACCTTTTGTTGCAGGAGTTCTCTGACGTCAGCCATATAAATCTATTAGAGTGATCCAATCTTTAGGCCCTCCTGCACAGAGGGAAGGTTGCAAGGAGAAGAAGCCAGTTGTAAAGAAGTTTCATGGGACAGTTTTTTGTTTTTTTTTGGGAGGGGAGAGTAAGCCAATGCAAGACATTCCATCCTCCTCTCTGTCTAAGACTAGACATGTATGTGAGTACAAAGTACTGAATGTACACCACAGGTGCTTGGGTGATTGGTAAGATGAAGGAATAGCTTGTGATGACCAAACCCTTTCTTTCCAGGCTTCTCCCTTTACTATTAGCCATCCTTTTGTTCTCAGCTTCCAATTATTACGTGAGGAGAGGCTGGTCTGAGTTGTCCTGTACCTTACAGTTTCTCATATCTGCTATCATTTTTAAAGGACAGGATTCAGGTCACACAATGGCTTCCTAACTTGCATTCCATGATTTTAATTTCAATTGCAAAATATATTTTATTAGGTAAAGCTGAATTAAATAATTCTGGTTTCTGATGTATGTGGTGTGAAAATCAATAGAAGAAAAGTCAAAAATGTAATTAGTACTGAAGCTTCCCTTTCCTGCAGTAACATGAAGACAATTTTGCTAAATGGGTCCAGTTATGTCTACCAGAGACATTAGCCTAGACAATTGCAATGTGAGGTTGACCTTGAAGACAACTCAGATAATTCAGTCAGCACAAAATGCAAATAGTTATCTGGAGCAAACTGTTACGTACATATTGTGCCTATTTTAAGAACACGGTATTTGTTACTCTGGTACGCCAACTCACTGGGAAGTAGTGGCCACTACCTGAGGTAGTCAGAAAGAGAGTGAACCCATGGAGGGGGAAAAAAGAGAGCATAACTAGAAGACTAGGGACCAGAAAAGCAACACAATGAGTAGTGATAGAGGGCCACTCTACCTGGCTAGCTGAGTAGGTTTGGATGGAAGAAGGTTGCTGTGCGGGGGGGAGGATTGGTTGCCAACCTTCATGTACTAGCTGGAGATCTCCTGCTATTACAACTGATCTCCAGCTGATAGAGATCAGTTCACCTGGACAAAATGGCCATTGGACTCTATCGCCATTGGACTCTATGGCATTGAAGTCCCTCCCTCCCCAAACCCCGCCCTCCTCAGGCTCCACCCCAAAAATCTCCTGCCAGTTGCAAAGAGGGACCTGGTAACCCTACTTAGGCCATTTCTCAAGGTAAGAAGGGCAGGATAAAAAGGCAAGGATAAAAGGCCTTTACATATTTTGCATACAGAAGGTACCAGTTTCACTCTTCAGTATGTCTAGATAAAAGTCTTTTTTGGAGGTGTTGGGAAAAGCCTTTTTTGGAGGTGTTGGGAAATACCTTTTTCTATCTGATGTTCTGGGGAAATTCTGCCATTCAGAGAAGACAATACTGAACTATGTGAAGCAATGTAAGAGGACAGCTTCATAGGGTCATGGTGCCCCTCCTGTATTAGCAGAATTGATAAAGAATGACAAACACTAAAGGTTTGCAGTTTCCGGTTGCTTATGAATCACAATACAATATAGTGGAATTAACATTATTCAATTTACAAAGAAAATTAATGCAAAGCCTTTCTGTTATTCAGAATTTCATGCTGAATTAGCTCAATTTGTCGCACTCCCCTCCCCTCTTTTGGCATTCAAACTTTAATTGTAAAGGAAAGAAAGAATCAGGAAATCAGGGAAAGAGCATATGCTTCAGGAGAAGAAATGAAGAAAAAAACTGGGTGTAGGGGAAATCTGCAGGGTCAGAAAAGATTTTAAGTGAATTTTGTAATTAGTAATGACAAAGTCCCATATTTTAAAGAATGTCTCCCAAAGTACATTACAGCCCCACATGAAGCAATACATGTTTCTTATTTTCACAGTCCAAAAAATATAACCGATATCACTTACTTTCCCCCCTGTCATTTTTGTGGTACAATGGTGTTATGAGCAACATCATGCTGTTGCCTTCCTGGCATTCCTCCCAGTCCCCATCTGATTTGAGATGTTGTCCTAGGTACCCTTACCAGCTGGCTCCTGAGGTATCTGGACAGAAGACTGAAACAGCAGGAGCTATCCAATTCCCCTATGAAGGGCTAGGAATAGCCAGCATAGCTGTTCTATCTAGCTTCAAGAGGCAAAAGAGGTGAACCACTGCTGATCATATATGGCCAAAAGTAAAGGAAACGTAAGGGCCAGGAGGAAAGGAAAAGACTACACTGCTTCCCCAAAGATCAGCTGTAAGTTAGCAGAGACAGTAACCACTTGGAGGACTGAAGAGGAGGCAAAGGGGAGCTCTAATACCAGTGCTTGGGAGCCCACCAGTAGCATCACTCTCAGCTTGGGGAAAATGTTTCCAGTCTAGGCCCACTTTACATGAAGGGAACCAGAATAAGAGAAGAACCTAGAAAAGTAACTAGAAACCAACTATAGTTTTGCATGTTCACTTATACCTTCTGCAGATTTCTGCAGTACTTAATCTTGAATTAAGTGTTGCTTCCTGCAATAACCTTGGGCTTTGAGTCTCATCCCTAAAAACTGGAAGTATGCAACATAACTTTGCTGAGTCAGTCAAATGACAACAATCATCCAGCATCAAGAAGGCAAGAACCTTACAGAATCAGTAATTTTCAATAGAAAGTACAGATCTGGATATGTGTTTTATACTGACTGCTAATGGCCAGAGGGTGCTAGCTATTCCCTCTGATCTCCAGCTTTTCTGGTACAAAGTACAAAGAGAGTTTAATACGGTCCAAGACCAGCATAAAAACATACCAGATATACATACATAATATAACACATATAAAAGTGCATCAGGTGTGAGCCCCTATAACATCTTATAGCTTTTCTGGTACTAGTGGGACATGATTGAGGATTGTTGGGACTACTTACATTCTTTGTCTGTTGGAGGAGAAAATGATAGATTATGGTAGAAGGAATCTGTAAACATTATCCTTTCTTGCTTGCTCTAGGATTTGTGAAAGAGAAGCTTTCCATCTATTTGCTTTTTTATAATGTTGATTAAATTTACATATCAATCTTTATTTTTTCCATATTCAGTGCCCTTGTAAGCAATAATTTTTGGAAGGGTAAAATATGTAATTTGGCAATGGCTTCACACTTCTGAGGCACTTTATCTTTTCAAAAAGTTACAAAAATTAATTAAATGTAATTAACACAGATTAAACATTTCAGTTTTGATTAAAGTTGATGGTTATAGTATGTAATTAACAATACTAGAGGGAACAGGGATGAAAGGATATTTTAAAGAACAATACAAGTAAAGAAATGACATTAGTGATAATTATCTTAAGCAAGCAGATTTAGGAATTTATTCCAATAACTTGTGAGATTTAGTAGAGCTTATCCTGAGTGGGAGGTACAGGGAAGAATACAAAATACTTCTAAACTGGAAATCCCTAACAAAATTAAAATGTTAGTCAACAACATTTAGCCTCTATTAAAATGATACTTTGGTAGAGCAATTCTTATTCTCCATTTTTCAACTAACACAGTAAATTGCAGTCCTTGCTAGATATATGAGTGAAACAGTAAGTAGGAGAGCAATTAGATCACTTTTTTCCAATTATTTTATCCATATTTTTTACAAACTATAAAACTGATATGCATATTAACATGCATTATTAATTAATGTTATTACTCTGATTTAATTACTTTGTGATGTGATTATCTAGCTTCAATCTCCAGCCTCAGCACATTAATATACTTAATTCAAATAAGTGCTCATGACTTTGGGTCATAATGTGCAAGTATGAACCTAGACAGAAGGGAGTAATGTGACTGTTACATATCTAACCCTCTATCTGTTCTCACATGCTTCGTTTAGAACCAAAGCAAGGATTATCTAAACTTCTGCTTGACAGAGCCCTTGGTAGGAAACTAAGGGAAGTAGGAAGGATTCTCAGGTATCACCAGTACCAGAACCCACTACTTATACTAGTTCCAAGGAGCAATTCCATACCCAAGTTTATGTATTCTGTCTAAGATTTTGGACTTTGGCAAAAACCCATTCGTAATTAGGCTTTGTGTTGTGGTGGCATTACTTGCTTATTTCAGCTGTAAACCTCAAATACGTTTACATAGCTGTAAATCTCAAATACGTTTACAAATTTTCACTTCTAGACTAGGCTACTGTAATTTGCTCTAGGCAGGGCTACCCTTGAAGCTGCTCCAGAAACTGGTCCAGAATGCAGCAGTACAGGTCCTGACAGGGACCCCACAGAAAGCACAAATCCAATTAGTGCTCTGCCGGCTGCACTGGCTCCAGATTGAATTCCAGATCAGATTCAAGGTTTTGGTATTAACCTTAGAACTGGAAGTGCCACCTTGCAAGGGGCCTTATACCTCTTAGTTTGAGTGGTAAAGTGGCCCTTTACCACTCAAACTAAGAGTTTGAGTGATATAAGGCCCCTCGCGAGGCGGCACTTCTGGTTCTAAACCAGAAGTGACGTGTGCACAGTATGTACTCGCACGTGCACGTTTGCCCGCCAACCCTCAGGTGGTCGGCGGGCAGAGGGGTAAATTGCCGGGGGGTGTCCACCATCAGCGGGCACCTGGCAACCCTAAGAATGGAACAGTCCTGGGGGGCACCTTTACAATGGAATAGAATTGTAATCTACTGTAATTGTTATTGTAGATATCACCTGCTTTTTTTGCACTTATACCTTGAAATTCACTTTCTATATTGTTTATAGTATATCTGGACTTGAGATAATTTGTTTTCACTGTTCTCTAATTCTCTGTCCATCCTATTGCATTGTTGATTGGTTGTCTTATGCTGTCTGATTGTACTGTTTTAAATCTTGTAATCCTGTTTGAGTCTTAGAGAGAAAGGTAGACTATGAATAAAGTACCGGTAAATAAAATTAATGCTCTGATAGCTAGGTACAGGGCAAGGCTTATGGTTGCCAACCTCCAGGTGGCGGTTTTGCCAGTCTGCCATGACAGCTAGTGGGTATTAGAGTAAATATTGATACAGTTGTGAGGAAATGATACATTGAATTCTGGCATCTCCCTCTATAGCATATCTTGAAGTTCTAATATCAACTTCAAAATATTGTCCAGGATATAAAGAGGCCTATCATTGTAAAGACTATTTGGAAAAGTCTCAACAACACTTTGAGATACAACGGAGGCTTGATGTTTGGAGTGGGTTGAGTTGGGAATGTGGGAACAATACTTCAGTGATTCTGCTCTTAGATGATTAGGCCGATTTCAGAAGCTGGTCCCGATGGACTTCTGTCTGGCCTCATAGCATTCATACTATGGGATCCCACAGAGTTCCATTGTGCTCCCAATGCTGTTTAAAATCGACATTAAACTGCTGGGAAATATCTTCAGGGGATTTGGAATCAGGTGCCACTAATATGCAGATGACACTCAGCTCTACTTCTCCTGAGCAGCAGAGTAAGGTGGTTATACTGAAGTACTGAAAACATGTCTGGAGATGGTGATGGGATGGATGAGGGCCAATAAACCGACTCTTAATCCAGACAAGACTGAGGTGCTGCTGGTCAATGACAAAGCTGCTTGACAACTGCAGAGTCACCAATACTCTGATTATATCCAGTTTAGATTATTGTAATATGCTTTATTTGGGGGTTCCTTTGAAAGCAGTCTGGAAACTTCAGTTCATCCAAAATGCAGCAGCCAGGCTACAAGGGACCACGTCACCCCAGTGCTGAAAGATTTGCTCTGGCTGTCCATTTGTTACTAAACACAACTCAAAGTGCTTGGCTTGGGGCCAGGATACCTGAGGAACAATAGTAGAATGTCCAGAATGTCTCCCAACCAGCTGCTGATCAGACTAGGACATGCTTAGACTGAGCAAGGCTACTGCATCACAAGTCTTCTATTGATATCCTGGGATTCTGTGTGCCATTGGTTGCTTTTTAAACAAATGGTACTTAAGACACCCACCAGCATGGTGTAGTGGCTAAGAGCAGTGGTTTGGAGCAGTAGACTCTAATCTGGAGAACCAGGTTTGATTCCCCACTCCTCCACATGAACAGCAGATGCTAATCTGGTGAACCAGGTTGGTTTCCCCACTCCTACACATGAAGCCAGCTGGAACCCCTTGGGCTAGTCATAGCTCTTTTAGAGCTCTTTCAGCTCCACCTACCCCACAGGGTGTCTGTTGCGGGGTGGGGAAGGGAAGGTGATTGTAAGCTGGTTTGATTCTTCCTTAAGCAGTAAAGAAAGTCAGCATATAAAAAACCCCTTTTCTGTTTCATTAGAAATAGACTGTTGATCCAGGTAACATATGGTCTGCACAAACCGTTCTGAGTTTAAATACCAAAAGCTCCAGTCCTTCAGTACTTATCTACACCAAGAGCCAGTCCTCTGAAATAATTGAAGGTAATTTGGCACATGCAATTTTAACTGCCAGATTTTGAATTAGTATTTTCAGTATCTTATTTTATAAACATTCAGGCACTATATGCTACACATTTGTCATGTTTTACATTGCTCTCCATAATGATGTACATTTTCAGCTCTTGCCACATGTATATGATTACATATTTAACATAAACATAAAAATTATCATAAATTTGAAATGTAGAATAAAGCCGCATTTCCCTCCCTTTACTGTAGTGTTCTTCATTTATACTTTGTAACTCACCCACCCACACAAAAATATTTCACATAATTGCAGTTTAATTAAATAAATGATTTGAAAAATCATTAACCCTGCAAATTTATAAAGAAGCAATTAATAATTGAGTACAGAGCAATGAAATGCCTTTCCTCCTCCTTTAAGGCTGCATTTGAATTGTAAAATTGTAGGGTTAAAGGACACCTCCCATGCTATGATTAAAAGTCTAAAGATCAAATCACTTGTATCCATCGTTCTGCTATCTGTGTGGCATAATTTCCCAAAGATTTGTATAATTTTTACAAGCTATTCAAAGACTGTCAGCAGGCAATATGTCTCTCATTTAACAACTTGCGTTGAGGAAGGGAATTGGAAGAAATATTAGCTACACATTACAACTAGTAGCTTGTCCAAAGATCAAGGATCTAGAATGCATGCAGATAATTCAATCCTAGCTACTTTTTATCAGAGATGGGCGACTCTATATATCTTTCAGAAGGGAAGTTTATGGGGTTCTTTAATAACTTCTGCAGTAGTGCAAGACCTTATCATGTAAATTATTCTGTGAATCTTCATTCTCAATATACAGAAAAGCCTGTTAAGTGAGCATAAGAAGGAGGAGGGATAATTACACTTTCACTAGCTCTTACCTGTAAATGCAGCAATTACCTGTGTTTTATCCTTGACCTTTTGTGCTTGTTGGACCATGAATATTAGTATGATTGTACAGCTTCTCTCTTCAGAATAAAATATAAGTCCAGGGCTTCACTGGTGTCAGGCAACACTCACAGGTTTGGGGCAAGATAGTTTTTTTAAAAAAGATGAACCATATTGCTTGTCTTCTATAATCAAATACTGAGGGTCCTAAAGCAATTCTACTCAGAAAATTAAAAGTGCTTAAAACTGATGGACTCAACTATATACACAATGTTTGGTTGGAGTAGTTTAATACATGTCAGGTGATAAACCATACGACACTATATCATCTTTTATCTTCCATTATTCAGATCACTCAGACATATCTTTTGCAATATGCATTATTTATGTTGGCTGCAGGATCATAAATAAGAGTGGGGAATAATATGAATACTGTGTTAACGTAGTGATCTTTTTGAAAATGCGCATGTTAGAAAATTCAAGCATCAGGCTCTTTTGCATTACATTGATTCTGTGCAAGAGACCAATAAATCTTGGTCTGTATAAGATTAAATTGATCTGGGATGTGAGTACAAACTTGATAAAACTCGAAGAATGTGGGTTGTCTTTGTCAAATGATGGAAGGTATATTATTTTGTGCAGACCTAGTACCATTCTATTAGTGTGCTGGTTAGGAAAGTCCTGGGACACTCTCTGCCCAGTCCTGGAATTCTTGGGTACCTGCATATTTTCAGTAATGACAGAATTGGTCTACCCATTTTAACTGCATGGAGATAAAAGGTCCCACATATCAAGAGACTTATCATAGGTGACTTCAATGATATGTAGCCAATAAGGAATTAGATTGGAACTACCTACGTGATTTTTCCAGTTTCCCATTTCATGAGGAACATCACCTGGGATATTTGTCATGAGGATGAGGT
Organism: Euleptes europaea; assembly: GCF_029931775.1. NCBI lineage: Eukaryota > Metazoa > Chordata > Lepidosauria > Squamata > Sphaerodactylidae > Euleptes > Euleptes europaea. The sequence continues at coordinate 80,270,469 of NC_079314.1, read as the reverse complement.
AACATGCATATAGAGGGACATCAGTGGAGGAGCCCCACATACCTCTGTAGTTGACACATATTGACAACCAAGCAACTCTCCCACACCCAGGGTTCCTTGCTTCAATGAGATGGAATGCGAATGCAAAACTCCCTCTTGGTCTCTGGCCTTGAAGCTCACAGGCCATAGTCTCACTTGTACCTGTGTCTGACTCCATCTCATCCCTTATCTATCTGAAAACTGCAGGTCAGCAAGACATTAATTTCCCAGAAAGGAGCCTTCAATAACTTAACTAGGCCCAAAAACCTGAACCAAACTTTGAAAAGCCAAGAAGTGGCTAAACAAGGCCAGTTTCTTGACACATAGCTTCAGTGATTCCTCCAAGTCTACCATCAAGATGTAGCTGTCAGTGCCCTGAAGAGCCCTGGGTTTGTGTGTATGTACTCACAATCTTCTCTCCTTCTTTGATTTTCCCCCTCTCACCCCGGGTCTCCATAGTAAGCTTTGCTGCTTCTTGACTGAGCATAGCTGCTGAAACCGATTCTGAGCGGCCTGCTGATATCAGCTTGGGTTCCTCTTTCTTCTGCATTGGCTTGACCCATTCTAAGGCTCAATATGGTGGGGGGAGCTTCTGACTGACTGGGTAAAAGGTTAGTAAACTGCTGGGTGGGTGGGTGTGGCTTGGCCACAGGTAGTTTCATGTCTTTGAACACATTGAATGGCCAGCTGAAAAGCTTGACCGGAATTGGGACTAATTCATACTGGACTATTTTTGACTCTAATAGGGCACTTTCACACATGCTGAATAATGTACTTTCAATGCACTTTGAAGGTGGATTTTACTGTGTGAACTGGCAAAATAAACTTGCAAACTATTGTTAAAGTGGATTGAAGTGCATTGAAAGTGCATTATTTGGCGTACGTGAAAGTGCCTCAATGTCTGATCAGTATTTGCTGGGTCAGGTGACCCAGGAATGTTATAGTGCTCCTTTTTGTTGTTTAGAAAGCTTGAATAAAGAAATATTTTCATTTCCTTTAACTGAAATCAACAACAGCAATATAAATTAAGAAACCAGGTTGCATTGTTGTCCTATTGCAATTGAAAGTGGACAGAAAACACGTATGTTTTCTCTGATGCCCACTCTATTCAGCCACACAATATATCTTTCATAGCTTTTAAATAATAAAAGTTAACTCATGCACACTAGGGCTGTCGATTCGGTTCGTCCGAACCAAACAGCTGAATTTTCAGCGATTCGGGGGTTTTCAGTTCGGATGGAACTGAACTCAAAAAAAGGCAGGAAAAGGGCACCCTGAATTTGGCGACTACCGGCGATCGCCGGATAAATTCGGCAGGTTTGGCATTCCCCAAACCTGCCTTTTCCCGCCTTTAAAGACCGCCCCACCCGGTATCCTGGGACTCCCAGGAAACCGGGCAGGGGGTCTTTAAACTGAGCAGTTTAAACCCCCTTCCCCTTCCCGGGACTCCCAGCCCCGGCCCTAACCGTGGGAGTGGGGGAAGGAGTCCCCCAACCCCCACTTACAAAAGGGGTTCAGAGAGGCGCCGCTGCCCCGCTGCCGGGTAGGCGCGCTGGAGGCTGGCGAGCGGATAGGACAGCCCGGCCGGGCCACGTCTGACAGGTGGGGCGCAGCAGTAACCTCAGCCCCTGTCCCGGCCTGACTTCCACCCATCAGCTGGTCGTCGGGCCAGGCTGGGGGGATTTAAACTGCTCCACGCTGCCTGCTCAGGCAGAGCGGAGCAGTTTAAAGATGCCCCCTTCCCAGGACTCCCCTTCCCGGGACTCCCCTCTTGTCAGCTGGGGAGCCCTGCCGCCAAGCTGACAAGCGGGGAGTCCAGGGGGGGTCTTTAAACTGCTCCACGCTGCCTGCCCAGGCAGTGCAGAGCAGTTTAAACACCCCCCACCCACTTCCCGGGACTCCCCGCTTGTCAGCTGGGCAGTGGGCCTATCCTGCTGACAAGCGGGGAGTCCCGGGAAGGGGGGGTCTTTAAACTGCTCCACGCTGCCTGCCCAGGCAGCGCGGAGCAGTTTAAACAGCCCCACCCCTCTTCCAGGGAGTCCCTGGAAGGGGGGTGGGGGTATTTAAACTGCTCCGCACTGTCTGGGCAGGCAGCGTGGAGCAGTTTAAACACCCCCTTTTCCTGGGACTCCCCGCTTGTCAGCTGGATAGTCCCACTGCCCAGCTGACAAGCAGGGAGTCCGGGGAAGGGGGGGTCTTTAAACTGCTCCACGCTGCCAGCCATGGCAGCATGGAGCAGTTCAAAGAGCCATCCGCCCGCTTTCCTGGGAATTCGGCCAATTTTTGTTCCCAAACTCAAAACATGTGCCAAATTCCATGGAACCGAAGTGGGGGAGTTTGGACTTCGGCGTTTCCCGAATCAAAATGGGCCGGATTTTGCCATATCCGAATTGTACCGAATTTTTTTTCAACAGTCCTAATGCATACATATGGCTCTCTTTAATGTCAGTGGAACTAGATGAATATTCACATTTCATCCTAGGAGATTCGGGGGAACATTGTCAGTAACTGGTCAGTAATATTTTAGCAATGTTTGCTTTTATTTAAATAATATTTACAATATAATATTAATATATCAGTATAATCCGTTATTCTTTATTTAGCACCTGAACTATAGACTATAATAGATGTTTTTAAAAAATGCAAAGGAGAGTCTGCTTGCAGGGAATGTTGTAGTAATGTGTCCATTTTAGTTTCTTTTTGATGTTGTCATTGTCAGTAATCTAGGTCCTCCTCAATATTTTTTGTTGACATCATGTTTTCTTTGCTGCTTTTACAGCATTTTACACCATTTATATATCTTCTACTGGCACATTTCCTTTTTGCACAATTTATGTGCAATTTATATGAAACCAATCTCAAATAATGTTGAAAATGTATTTATTTTTACAGGAAAATGGATATATGGAAAGAAAGAAAAATGTTGGAGAAATAATTGTGGGGTTGTGAGCACACTGGAGAAAAATAAAAAATGATAATAGTGATATTCAACTGAATCAGCAAGCTTGCAAAATTAATTGGGCCTGCAAGCTAAAGTTTTCTTCACATACATACTGGTCAGACCTTTATCTTGTTGATGACATTGTTCAGTCGATACATGTCCAACAATAGTTGAAGAGATCTGGTCATAAGAACATAAGAAAAGCCCTGCTGGATCAGATCAAGGCCCATCAAGTCCAGCAGTCTGTTCACACAGTGGCCAACCAGGTTCCTCTAGGATTAGACTATTCTTACACTTTTCTCAACCCCCCCCCCCTTTCACTTTGATTATGCTCCTTTGTAAGTTCATTGTGCCAATTTCTGGATTCTAAAATAGCAGGATTAGGGTTTTCCCTCTATGTCTGAGGTTTGGATAGAGCTTGTATTCTGATTAAAGAACAGCTTGAACTGGAGTCCAGTTACTTGACTGGAGTCTAATAGTTACTTAACCTTCTGTCCAGAAATGAAAATCATATCTGCCTGGCAGTTATCAAATATATCTCAGCTGCACTAAAAATTTGAGCTACTGCCATTAATTCAGTGCCTAGTTAAATATGCAGTGATTCTGTGACTATTTTTAATTTTAATTTGATATTTTAAATCATGTATTTAATATTTGCTTCTTCCTGAAGTGCTGAATCTTCCTTTCCCCCATGTAATTCAATTATTGTTATATTATTTTGTCTAAAAGCCTATGAGCTATGTAGACTTCTTTGAATAAATGAATGAATGAATGAATGAATGAATAATATATATATAATTCTATGATTATATATATATAATCATAGACTAATAGAGTTAGAAGGGACCACCAGGGCCATCAAGTCCAACCCCCTGCACAATGCAGGAAACTCACACAACTACCTCCCCCCTCCACCCCCCTAGTGACCAGAAGATGGCCAAGATGCCCTCCCTCTCATCATCTGCCTAAGGTCACAGAATCAGCATTGCTGACAGATGGCCATCTAACCTCTTAAAAACCTCCAGGGAAGGAAAGCTTACCACCTCCCGAGGAAGCCTGTTCCACTGAGGAACCGCTCTAACTGTTAGAAAATTCCTCCTAATGTCTAGACAGAAACTCTTTTGATTTAATTTCAACCCGTTGGTTTTGGTCCGACCAAATGTGTGTGTGTGCGTGTGTGTGTGTGTGTGTGTGTGTGTGTGTGTGTGTATATATATATATATATATATATACATATATACACACACACACACACACACACACACACACATACTGTTTTTAAAGTGGATTTTTTAATGTCCTTTTAATTGTTCACTGCCTTTATGGCCCTAACTGAATGATAAGGCAAGATGCAAATCTTTTAAATAAAGGAAAAAATGTACAGCTATTGAAGCGGGTCTGTGCCTTTCGAGTGACTACGTTCTTAGAAATGACCCCTTCCTGAGAAGTGGTATGTTATCTCATTCAGTTAGTTACCTACTAAGCAGGACTCAACTACTTTACTCACTTAAGTAAGTCTTTTTATTGATGTGCTCCCAGTAAATGTGTGTGTGTGTGTGTGTGTGTATGCAAGTATTACAAAGTTTTAACATTCAGTAACAATGTATACAGTAAAGCAAGCAAGTTCTACATACTATTCAGTTTTAAAATCCAATACTTAAAATATAACAGTCAAATTCTGATTTAGTTCAAAGTATCTAATTCACAATATCTAGAATAATATATTTGTAAAGCCATACATACCAATAGCCTCTTCTTGAGACCCTCTGTGAGAGATCTGAAGATCTAGCCTTTCTGTGCCTGTATTTATACTGTTTCAAGCACATTCAATAATGCTGATCTTTAGAGAATTAAATTCTCCTTCTTACTGCTCATGCTCAGTAGCCTTTCTTCCTATTACCAAATATGGGCTTTCTTTCTATCAGGCTATTTTGCCAAACTATAAACAATCAGTTTTGAGCTTAGTGATCACTATACATATTAATTTTTAACATCATTCTCATCTATAGCAAAATCCGGTGAGATTGAACCCATTCATTAGTCAATAGCATAATGTTTACATGTTTAAATCATAAAATACAATTATTGCTTACATTGAATTATTACATCTTGGTCAGCATATCATACCATCTGGATAGCTGCTTGTTTTTCAGTAGAAATAATCTCTCATGAGAGTTAGTTTGCCATGAGAATTAAAATGCCATGAGAATTAAGTTGCCATTGTTGCAAAAACTAAGAAAGGTCATGGACAAGGCAAATGTGCTGCTAGTTACTTATTGAAACCTTTAAATAGTGTAATTGGGTTTTATGTAGAATAAATTCTACATATGTACAACACCAATGCCATGTTCATGTGCTCTAATATGTCAAAGCCTGCAACACTATGTAACACTAACTGCCCGACTGGCACAATTCCATCCTCTTATGAAGCCCCGTGGTGTGTAATCTCAACCACAGAAGTGAGGCACAAAGTTTTGGTGGCACCTCACCTTTGGAATGCCCTCTCCCTGGTACCTTCCTAAACTAAAAACAAAACAAAACAAACAAACAAACAAAAAACCTAAGGCTTTTAACTAAGGTTTTTTGTTCTTTTTAATATTTTTTGATCTGCTTCTAGACATTTTCTCAGTGTCTGTTTTATGCTGTTGTTATGCCCTGGCTTGTTTTTAATCACACTGGCTTGTTTCAGTAGAAAAGCACAAGAGTCCAGTAGCACCTTAAAGACTAACAAAATTTCTGGCAAGGCATGAGCTTTCCTGAGTGACAGCTCACTTCGTCAGATAATGGCTTGTTCATTAGAAGTGTTTTAATGGCACTGGCTTTTTAAAATGGTTCATTTTAATGTTTTTGTTTTATCATCTTAGTTGTAAGCCACCTTGAGCGGATCTCTGGAGGGTTGGGATAAACATTTCCTAAATAAATAAATGAAGACGTTTGCCACTCACAGTCAAGAGAGGTGGGCTGATTTGTGTGCAGTGGGAGAGCTTGCCAACAATAGCTAGCAGAGCTGGCCTGATCATACCCTGTTCATTGGCATAACTAGTTAGATTGAATACCAAAGGGTTAACTCAAGCAGCTAATTTTTTTTCTTTATGAACCTTTTCAAAATAATCTGAATTTCAAAGTTTCCTTCTCTCCAGTGAAGATACCATGTCTTTCTTTAGTTCAATCAGTGTACAATGGATTTTACTGTATGAAATCAAATTATGCATGAAGCCCTTGAAACACCACACCAAGTGATCATAATAGGAAAGCATTAATAAAACCATTTTTGAAGGAAGTCAAATACTGTTAAATAATCTCTTTAATATGAAATTATTCCTATGCATGTGCAGCTAATACTCTGCCCTTTGCATCTCTCCTTCAACGGATCCAGTGGGAAGAGTATACTAAAGGAAGGACTGCACTCTGACACATATTTAGCAAAACTTTCCTTAGAATGTCATATAGACATACAGACACATTAAATATCCTTATACTGAATCAGACCATTGGCTCATCAAGGTCAGGACTGTCTGCTCAGACTGGCAGCAGCTCTACAGAGTCTCAGTCTTTCACATCTTGTTCTTTTTAACTGGAAATGCCGAAGATTGAACCTGGGACCTTCTGCATGCCAAGAAGATGTGCTATCACTGAGCTATGCCCCTTCCCCATCATTGAATATTCTGATCAGCAAGAACTAGAATATTTAACTTGAACAATTTCCATAGATCCTGGAATGCCACTGCCTAAGTAGCTGTCAATAGTCTGTTGACAGAATTCAGTAATCATAAAAAAGCAGCGCTATTAAGGCAGCAGTGTTGAGGCTATATACCCTCACTGTCTGCTTCTACCAATTCTGTGCTGCAGGCTGGGGAAAGGGTTGGTTCTGGAAGTTTTTCACCCTCTAATAGTAGGGTTGCCTCTTAGAGGATGTGCTCAGTCCATTTCAGTTACCAAGCTTCCTGCATTTATTTAATTTCCAGTTATCACACTCTCTGGACTCTGAGCAGCCAACACTTTCATGGCATCCTCTCACTATACAGAAAAATATGTTGTTTGACATCCTTCATGCCCTTTTCTTCGATTCTGTTGATCGGTTCATGGTATGGCTCTGCAATAATATATTCTGAACAGGTTCTTCACCAGGGTAACCTATGTAGTCAAATGCGGAATGAAAAGAAAAAAAAATCTGTTGAGTTTCTCATCCCTAGTAATATTAAAGTATTATATTTTATTAGATGATGAGGATAACTAACATATGGAATCAAAGGAAATAAAATTAGAGTAAATGCTTATCCAACTGCAGAGATGTCAGGTCGTTTTGCGAAAATTCCCTACTCAAATCAAGTTTGTGAATGTAAATCTGGAGATATTGGGACTCTACACCATCTCTTATTGTTTTGTCAGCACTGGTCAGCTCCTCTGTTGCGTTGGATCACTCCAGTATTGTCTAAATTCAAACTTCCCTTGGAGTCCTGGGTGATATCCCATATAATGGGAGATATTCACCCTGATATCACTAGTTCTGTTGCAAGATTTTTGGCGGAGGTGATGTCGCTCAAACGTCAAAATAAAATAAGCATGTAAGCTGCAAGTTGAATGTTGAAACAAATTTTGTGATTTGAATTATTTCAGTTCAATGAGGAAATAAAATTCAAGACCTTTATTAGAGAACATTTCAATGGAGAGAAATAAATAGATGAATTATTCACAGCTGAAAAATCAGAAATATTAAAAAGGGGGTGGATCCATGAGGATTCATGGTGGAACAAATCTGATTCCCCCCTTCTCCTTCTTGTTCTCAATTGCCTGTCCCTTATCCCCTCACTATAATGAGAACTACCTTCTTCCTTGTTCTCTCCACCTCCTTCTTGGCAGTCCTGTGTTAAATAGCCAAGTGGGTGCCTTTGCATGCATTGAGGTTGCTGTGGCATCCCAAAATGGCAGCCAACCCCTGGCCAGGATTTTTTTTTACAGGGAAGGAGTCGAAGTTCAGTAGTAGAGGATCTGCTGTGCACACAGAAGGTCCCAGGTTTAATCCACAGCATCTCCAGTTAATAAGATCAGGTAATACAGAATGTGAAAGGCTTCAGCCTGATATTCTGCAGAGCTCCTGCCACTCAGAATGGCAGAACTTACTTTGATAGCCCTGAATACACTATAAAATAGCTTTGTGTGTGCATTAGGGTCTGTGTATGCATTAGGGTTGCCAGGTCCCTCTTTGCCACCGGCAGGAGGTTTTTGGGGCGGAGCCTGAGGAGGGCAGGGTTTGGGGAGGGGAAGGACTTCAATTCCATAGAGTCCAAAATGGCCATTTTCTCCAGGTGAACTGATCTCTATCAGCTGGAGATCAATTGTAATAGCAGGAGATTTCCAGCTAGAACCTGGAGGTTGGCAACTCTAGTATGCATGGATATCATCATGAGTAAGCTCTCATTGTCTCTCCCAATGTATAATGATTTTAGGGTTAGGGTTATGGCGTTTTTTGCAAAGCTGAGGGTTTCTCCAGGTTTGCATAATCCCAGGGCTTTTTTTGTGATGATACTCACCAGTATCCAGTATCAGCATCTTTTTTCAGGGCTGTCACAAGTCCTGAATTGGTGGAATTGGTGGAAATCAGCACAACCTTATTTATGAGTACTGCTTTTTTAAACAACAACAACAAAAAAACAGCAGTGCATAACTCTACGCAGAGCCATGGCTGGAATGACTGCATGAATTTTCCTGTCTGCATGGACCACAGGGATGCCATGAATTTCACCATGAATGCATTTGATAGCCCAAATTTACCTGGTGCAATGGCTGTGATCAAGGTGAGCCAATCCCCAGATTTGTTGGAATGATTTGCAAACTGGTTTGCAGATGTAATAGCTGTGCTTGCTAATATTTAGCTGCCTGAGCACAAGAAGGCAACCAATTAGACCAGTCCTTGCTCATATTGTAATTGATTGTCCAGTAGAGAGCCAGCTTGGTGTAGTGGGTAAGAGTGGTGGTTTGGAGTGGTGGAGTCTGATCTGGAGAACTGGGTTTGATTCCCCACTCCTCCACATGAGCGGTGGAGGCTAATCTGGTGACCTGGATTTGTTTCCTCACTCTTCTACATGAAGCCAGTTTATGGCAGGCCCTGACATGATCATGGTATCTTGTGAACATGTGCAGAATTAATTCCATATAGAGCTTAAACACATCATACACATACAGAGGTTTGTGTAATGTATAATGAAAGTCTGTGTCATGCTGACAGGCAACTCTGTGTCAGGCTGACAGACTACTCTCAAGGTTAGCTCTATCAAAGCTAACTACTAAAGTTACTCTGGCTTTCCCTTGAAGGGGCAGCGTAAAAGTCATCTTTCTGACTTAGCTGCCAGATGTCAGAATCTTAAATGGCCTTTTCAAGGTCTTAAGATATCTTAATGTACTAAGAGTGCATTAATAGTTGAAATTGTGCTTAAAATATAGCCTAAAGGCATTATAGTTCTCTCAAAGATAAGAGTAATATGCTTCCTTGCTCTACTGTAATCTTGCTAGATGCAAACCTGCTAACTAATGTAAACAAAACACTTTGCAAAGTGACAATGTCAGCTAAAATTATGTTTCATGAGTTATATAGTTAAACATTGTGCTACAGATTTCTAAGTAGTCTCATTTAATGCGTATAGTCCTAACGACGAGGATGGTATAGAAATTAAATATGTAACGTGATCATGTAACTCAGAAATAAGGGTTTATACTTTAGGCACAGAGGACTGAAAGGGAAGGATGTCCATATTTGGACAATAAGATATCAGAGGACAGGAGCAGAAGCCACTAAGCTCCTGGTATCGGATAAGAAAGGGGAATAAAGGTACCCTTTTGAAGACTAAGGAAGAGGGGAAAAGGAACACTCTTCACTCTTAATGGGTCTAGAAATTGTATAAATACCAGCCACAGTCCAGCTGGCACTTTAGAGTTCTATGGCTGGCAGACTGCAGCTGTCTGGCGTAGCACCTCCATCTCAAAAGGCTTGAGATGTAAAACATTGAAACTCTGTTCTTGCGTGGACAGTAGTTATCAGAGATATCTTGAATTATCAAGATCTGGATATTTCAACATATCTTACTTACAGTCTTCTTGTGAGACTGCTCTATTCCTAGAAGAGGATAGAGACCCTTAGAATTCCTATTCTTTGAATAGGAATCTAAGTGCAGTGATCTTTCCATGTATTGGAACACTGAGAGTCCATCAGATTTATGGATTCTTACAAACTAAGCCTATTTGGCTTACCAATGCTAAGAAGCATCCTGAATACAGGGATAATAGCTAGACCTCTGAGATTGTGTCAGAACGTCCTCTACTTAACAGAGGGACTTCTGAACCTCCTCAGAGCAAGAGACCAGAGAAGTTCCTAAAGGGAAAGGAGATTCTCTGTACTCTGTGAGATATGCACAATGCACATACACAGATTGGCACAGTCAAAGAGACTGTAAATAGCTTTAAGCTAACACATAGTATTTATATATTCAGCATTGCTGTCTAAAACTAGAAAGAGCATGCATAGCATGTACATACACAATGCCTGATCTTAATGATGATCAGTTAAGAATATTAATAGAAGTCTTTAAAGGACTCCAGGTGACACAGATGACACAGCAAGGTATAGTGTGTCTTCTGTACAGAAATGTTATGATGTTTTGAATGATTTAAGTTAGGATGCTTCTAACCAAATCTTTCTCCAAAGAATTAACCATATTTTGACAGGATTTCTGTAACCTTATATTCTGAATGAAGGTGCATTGCACTAAGGATACTTTATGAGTATATTCTGACTAAGATACTCCTTTATGGAGGCATAGAGAATGTGAATGATTACTTGTTACATAAACATGTTTAAGACTAATGATGCTATCCTTATATGATATTTTAAGGCTTTGCAACCAAAAAGCATATATTGTATAATGTAAATAAATGTGTTTTTTATATATACTTCTACTCTTGTCCATTATTATAAATTTATTGGCGTGTTCAAGAGATGTCCTAGAAGCAATAACAAGTTTCTAGGAACCGTTGATTCCGGTCTAGTGGTGTCTCGCTGAATAAGATAACTCCATTTCTCAGTAAATGGTACATTCTAAGAGTGTAGGCACTTAACGGCCCGAACCGCGACAAGTTGGGTGACCTTGGGCTAGTCACAGCTCTTAGAGCTCTCTCAGCCCCACCTACCTCACAGGATGTCTGTTGTGGGGAGGGGAAGGAAATATCATTGTAAGCCGGTTTGATTCTTCCTTAAGTGGTAGAGAAAGTTGGCATATAAAAACCAACTTCTTCTTCTTCTTCTTCTTCTTCTTCTTGAAACTAGCAAATGCAAGGAAAGGCTGTTCAGAACTGTCTTCCATTACAGAGATCACACAGCAAATCTTTTACCCAGCACAATCAGGGTGCTGTTTCTTTCAAAATGTTCTTTTTTCTGTTTCAGATGCTTCTCATTGTGCTGCACAATTTTATTTTTACTTTTAAAAGTTTATTTAAGACACAAACACAATGATGTAAGGGGGAAAACTATAACTTCCATGATGCTTTGTAAAATTGCAGATTCTTGAAACCCTCCTAACCTAGACATATTGGCAGCTACAACCATCACTAAGGAATGCACAAAGGAAGAGAGAATTGTAGTGTTTTTTTTAAAACATACAGTATTGATTTGCTAGCTAGGGTTGTCAGCTACAGGCTGGGAAATACCTGGAGATTTTGGGAGTTGAGTCTGAGGAGAGCAGGGTTTGGGGAGGGGAAGGACTTCAGTGGGGTATAATGCCATAGAGTCCACCTTCCAAAGCGGCCATTTTCTCCAGGTGAAATGTAATATTGTAATAGCTGGAGATCTCCAGCCATCACCTGGAGGTCAACAAACCTATTGCCAGCAGTTTATGTGCTGTATTTTTGGCTATGGAGCAAAGCAGTATGCAGTGCTGAGATGGGAAAGAGAACTCCACTGGGCATAGTGATAGGGTTGCCAACTGCCAGGTAGTAGCAGGAGATCTCCGGCTAATTCAACTGATCTCCAGCCAATAGAGATCAGATCGCCTGGAAAAAAATGGCCATTTTGGCAATTGAACTCTGTGGCATTGAAGTCCCTCCCCTCCCCAAACCACGCCCTCCTCAGGCTCTGCCCCAAAAATCTCCTGTAGGTAGTGAAGAGGGACCTGGCAACCCTACATAGTGACCATATGCATTTGTGAAAGCTGGTCATGTTGTATTGTACTGTGTTGTATTGTACTGTGTGGGAAGCAACCCTTCAGTTAGCCATGAACAGGTCATGAGCAGTGGAACTGATAAGCAAAATCAGTTTTATTGTTCAGTTTCTTCCTGATAAATAATAAAATGTGTAGGATTAAGCATGATTTGATCTGCCATCTTATAGTTTACCATTCATGGTTTGTTCTTATATCATTACTGCTTAAACTTCAACTAACTGGGGTGGGGGAAGCAACATCTTTATCTTTTAGGAAGTTTACTTGTTTGCTATAATGAGGACAAGTCTGTATTTTAATCACTATGATGCATCACTAGTTTTATTGACAAGCAAGATTTTGAAGTTAATTTAATTTTGTGGCAATGGCCTCTAGGTTTAAAACAAAACAAAGCACACAAGTCATGGTCTTGCTTCACACACTGAAGACTGCCATGTTGATGAATCTGTACACTACTACATTAAGCATAAATTACCTACTCTTATAGAAGGTCACATTATTTACTCAGGGAGACAAATAAATCAAGTTTCCTTGGATTTCTTTCTGAATGATTTTGAGGTAGTAACATCAACGGGCAGATGCAGATCTTTATCACTGTTGTTTTTATTGGGCTTCATGTTTGACACAGCCCAGTTAGATGGTTGTGTGTTGCTCCTGGTGTATGAATTTTTAGCTGTAATTAGGCCAGGACTACTATTAGAGCTTGCCACTACTGCCTTTTGAGTACCATCTATATTGTACTGTTTTACATTTAGTTTTTAAGCTATGAATTTATTCAGTGAACTTTAACTTGTTCTTACCCACCCTGATCCCTGCTGTGCAGGGGAAGGGAAGGCTATAAGTAAGTAAGTAAGTAAAGCTTGTTTTTCAGATATTACTAATTTATGCATATCATATTGCTCCCATATTCCAGAATGAAGATGTAGGACTCAGTGCAGGGTTAAACTAGGGTTTATTCAACAGACAATGTAAGGGTAGCCATATAGGCTGCCCACACTTGAGCAAACCCATCCTGGTTCATATCTCAGATCAACTGTATTGCTGCCTGATTCCCTTGCCTGAACAACAAATGTACCTTGAGATATGCCAGGCCTCAGCATCAATCACTCATACAGGCTCTAGGGTTGTCAACCTCCAGGAGGTAGCTGGAGATCTCCCCCTAATACCGCTGATCTCCAGCCAACAGAAATAAGTTTACCTGGAGAAAATGGCCACTTTGGCAATTGGACTCTATGGCATTTAAGTCCCTCCCCTCTCCAAACCCCGCCCTCCTCAAGATCCACCCTCTCCTCAGGATCCAGCCCCAAAATCTCCAAGTATTTCCCAACCTGGATCTGGCAACCCTAACTGGCCCACATTAGGTTTAATATGCTGCTGCTGCCATCATGAAAAAATTCCTCTTCCCATCACACTGGTCAGACGTGGGTAGTTCCACTGGATTATCCTTAGGTTGCCTGCACCCCCCACCCCCACAGTGACCCTTACTCCATGCCCAGAAGATGGCCAAGTTGCCCTCCCTCTCATATCCGTGATGGGACTCAATCAATTAATCAAAAATCAGGCTCAATTAAATGCCTACTCTAAAAGATACTGCAAAGCCAGAGAAGAAAAGGTTCTAGAAAGAGAAGGCAGAAAGCTGCAACGACAACAGACTACATGAGAAGGGCAGAATGGGGTTATCCATCTCTCATCCACTGAAGGAGTGCATGAGACTTGCATGACTGAGTTTTGGAAAGCGAGGGGGAAGCAACCATTTAGAGTAGGAAATGAACTTACTTTTCATTGGCTCTCTGTCTTTTCTTGTCTTCCCTTTAAGGCACTTCTGCTTTCAGATGTCTCCAAAGTCTTGTTCCTCTCTATATATCTTGATGTTTTCTCCTTGTTAGGCTCTTCCTCCTGCGAGTACCAATCTTGTAGTTAAAAGAAGAACTACTAAGTTCCCTCAGTTCTTTGCCCTTGTGGCCACAAGTACAGATGAATGGATTTTCCTGTTCATTCTGTTATTATTTGGAGCATATGTAATTTGCTGTAGGTTTCAGCTGCTTCAGCATTTCTATCTTTTTCAGCATTAGGTTACCAATGCACATGTGCATATTTTTGTGTGTATGTGGTGCCTCTAGGAAGCATATTGGTAATGTAGAAGGTACAAAAGATGAATATTAAGAAGCTGCACATGTAGAGTGGACTGTAAAAAAGTTGGAAATAAAAAACGGAATAATGGATAATTCTAAAACAACAGTTCCAATTGGGAAACAGGACCAGACAATTTAGAATTCTAAATACAGGGGGAAATTCAGATCCGGAGAATTTTGGGAGCATCCCTACCACTTGAATCTCCTTCCAGCAGACATTTGATTCTCTTGCAATGCAATCTGTCACTCCAGTCTAAGCTCACTGAAATCAGCTTGTTTATGTTTCTAATGTTAATGCATTCTTATGTTCAAGCACGTCCTTAAAATTCATCCATTTACCCTGTTTTAAAACTGATATCTCTGTTAGGAACCTTTATTATGCAAATGATGAAATGTTGTTGGGTCTTTTAGCATTTCCTAACCTGCTGATAGATGAGAGAGGCTGAGGGGAACATTACAGTCTGGATTGGTTTACCTGAAGTATTGTCTCCCTTCAAAATATTCCACTGCCTCATTTTGATTCAGCTATAATCTTAGGGATGCTATAAATTTCTCTCTGCTTTGATTTCTCTCTCTCTCTCTCGCATGAATCAAACATTTATTTCTGCACTATTTTCTCTTTCCTTGTGTCCATTATCTTACTTGTTCAGTTTATGCTTTTGAATGTTATTATTGCATTTTCTGGCATATAAATAGTTTCTAATACACAAATGGTATGCAATTAGAACAGCGAAAGAATGGTGTAAACTGCCATAGTGGTATAAAATGAGCTCACAAAAGACTTTCTTTAATCAGCATTTCTCCCACAGCACTTTGTTAGAGATGCAACACTCAGTTTGGCAAATGCTAGAGCATGGAGCATGAGTGTCAGATAGATCATCCCTGTAATCTCTATTTCATGTTGCTCTTGTCATCCCATTTGTAAGAGGCTTTCTTCCTTGTTTTTCCTCTCTGACAGCTCCTCATTGGCTGAGGAAAGGAGCAGTGTCCCCGATGTTATGTAGTGGATACTTTGAGAACAAGGGGATATAGAACTTGAAAATAACTGGCTTCCATATATCGGTGAACCTATATACCTGTAAATATTTGACCAGCTTTCAAATTGATCAGAAATTTCTTGGAGGTGAACAGTTTGCCTTCTATGAGCAATGATGTAATATGCTTCTTTATTCCACTCTTGCCATTATTCTCAGTGGCTAAGTACAGCCATTTTTGACCATGGAGACTTTTTAAAGTTTAAATTTGATACAGCTCTGGCATGCTAAATGGAGAAACTTCCAGAACAGACACCTAGGGAGCTAGGAATTTTAGATGAATAGGACTCTTAATGATCAACTTGACAGAATGTCGGATAAGTTCAACATTGCTTCATTTGTATGGAAAAATCCTCTTGATACTCAATTGATGTCCTGCTGTTGTATTTTAATGAACTGAATTTTAACTTCTTTTCAGTTAAAAAAAAATCTTTCCTGTTTCCATGCAGATGTGGAAGGGAAACTGAGAAAGATCCCTGTAAGAATCCCAGCCCTGGCCTAATTCAGCTGAAGTGCCTTCCTTTGACCTCAGAGAAAGGGGTGAGGGTTGGGTACCACCCGGGCAGCCCACTTTTGAAAAGGATTAGGTAGAGAATAGCTGGGGGCACAGCCGCACCATCTCCTGAGAGGCTTCCCAGCTGAAAAATACAGTTTAAAATTCATTTTCTAACACACACCCCTTCCCATGAAACTCCCTCATTGAATTTCACAGGGCTATGCCAGCTATTTTGCAGGCGTGACACCTGCAGAATGACGTGTTTCAGGGGAAATGGGCTTTGGAAGCTACCTAAAGGCAGCTCTGCCCCAAGAACACCAAGGGAACGCCCCCTTGGGAGGCAGTGCTGGCACACGAGGCTCATGCTGTTGTGTCGCTCCCCGGACCCACCATAAGCCACCCTACAATGGTGTCTGTGAAACTTTGAATGGCGCAAGTGGCATGGACGGTGGTGCTGGGGTCACACTGGGTCCTAAGCTGTTCCACCACCACCCCATTCAGGATTGCACAGTCATCCATCTCCTCTCCCCTGGCTCTACTCCCTTCTGAGATGGGAGTCAGAGCTGGTCCTTCTCCCTTAGCCTCCTCTTTTAAGCCATTTGAAGGCCTTAGCCAGTCTAGGGCATATCCAGTGGCCTCCCTCTACCCAGAAGCTTTATGGGATGTGGCCCAGTCTGTGAGGGATCAATAGCACCCCCTGAGCTGTTTTGGCTTCATGACTCTCCTGACCCACCCTCAGGGAGGAGCTTTCCAACAGCTGATACTTAGATAGTTGGCTGTCAAAAGGCCAGCTGTCATAAAAACATAATAAAGGCCATGATGGATCAGACCAAGATCCATCAAGTCCAGCAGTCTGTTTACACAGTGGCCTCTAGGAAGCCCACAAACAAGACAACTGCAGCAGCATTGTCCTGCCCGTGTTCAAAGCACCTAATATAATAGGCATGCTCCTCTGATCCTGGAGAGAATAGGTATGCATCATGACTGGTATCCATTTTGACTAGTAGCCATGACTGGTATCCATTTTGACTAGTACCCTTTCCTCCATGAACATGTCCACTCCCCTCTTAAAGCCTCCCAAGTTGGCAGCCATCACCATATCCTGGGGCAGGGAGTTCCACAATTTAACTATGTGTTGTGTGAACAAATACTTCCTTTTGAATCTCTCACCCTCTGACTTCAGCAGATGGCCCCACATTTTTTGTATTATGAAAGAGGGAGAAAAGCTTCTCCCTGTCCACTCTCTCCATACCATGCATAATTGTATAGACCTCTATCATGTCTTCCCTTAACCGCCTTCTTTCCAAGCTGAACAGCCCCCAAGCATTTTACTGCTCCTCATAGGGCAGTTGCTCTAGTCCCCTGATCATTTGGTTGCTCTTTTCTGCACCTTCTCAAGCTCTGCAATATCCTTTTTTAGGTGTGGTGACCAGAACTGTACACAGTTTTCCAAGTGTGGTCTCACCATAGATTTGTACAAGGATTTGTACAAAGATTTGTACACCATAGATTTGTACATAGATTTGCAGTATGATAGCAGCAGTTTTATGCTCTATTCCTTGTCTAATTATGGCCAGCATGGAATTTGCCTTTCTCACAACAGCCGCACTCTGGGTTGACATCTTCATCGAGCAATCCACTACCCCGCCCCCAAGATCCCTTTTTTGGTCTGTCACTGCCAGCACAGATCCCATCAGTGTATACGTGAAGTTGGGATTTTTTTGCCCCAATATGCATCACTTTACACTTGCTCACACTGAATCTCATTTGCCATTTTAATGCCCATTCTTCCAGTTTGTAGAGATCCTTTTGGAGCTCTTCACAGTCCAATTTTGTTTTAACCACCCTAAATAATTTGGTCATCTGCAAACTTGGTCACCTCGCTATTCACCCCACAGGACATAACTGTGTCTGCCATCTAGTGGTCATCGGAAGAAGGTTAGGATAAAAGTTTATCAGTAATTTTTATTGTTCCTTTTGCAAATAGAAATAGAAAGGTCAATGTCATAAATATACTACTGCAGAGTATTTCAAATGCCAATATGAAGTGCCTTTTAAGTAAAGAGTGTGCATGTTTAAAACAAAATAATCCCCCTGCTTTCTTGTCCCCCAACAAAGCTCTCCTTGGCTGTAAATCACCATGACTATGCCATTAGAATAAAAGACTATCAGAAATGGAATGTGCTGTCATGAGCAGAAATAATGTATAATTTTATTTGAATTGCTTTTAAAGGATGACTGAACCAAAAATAAATCTGGTTTTAATGTTACTCCTAACACATTGGACTAAGTCTCTGCTAAAATGCACTTGTCACAACGAACCCTTTAATAGATTTTACACTATAAATACCATGAGGACTCTGTCTTTTGTGATGTTTGTGGCATAGAATAAGTACCAAGATGAAAGGTTTAGTACAGTCAACACAAACAACTCTTCTCTGCCTATGCAAATTAAAAAAACACACACATACTCTTTAGAGAATAAAAAGCAGCCTTGTGTTGAAATATGCTTGGCTTTCTGAATTTAGGATTCAAGTTGTTGTTTCATGCTAACTGGCTTTGCCCTGGCACCCCCTCCCCCCACACACACACACATGAGGTCACAAGACAACTGTTTGAGTTCAAGTAGTTTTATTTATTTAAATGGCTGATCTATGTCACTGCATGATAGAATAAGCTATCTGTCCAAGGCCTTGCTGAGTTCGGAAGGCAACTGGACAGGTCCACCCTGACTCCAAGTTGGCCGGTGCTTCCGCCAGCATTGTTTATATTTGCCTGGACAGTCACTATGTGCCAAGAGACACCAACCCTCACTACCCTCCCCTGATGTGCCAGAAGGCCCCTACCAGCTTCGGAACAATGCTGCTCAGCTCCAAGTGTACTCCTTCCTAGTGCTCCCTGCTGTAAGGCATGTGATTGCCTGTTCCAGACACACCTTCCATCATGCCAGAAGCCTCAGGGTGTTTGCCAGTTATCCCTTCATATCTTGAGTAACCCAGTCTTTTCCTACCAACTAGCTGTGGCTTAACCAGTTTATAACCAGGCCTATTTAATCTAAACACCCTACCTGTAGTGATAGCTTGGAGCAGGTGATAAAAGGGCTTCACACAAGGCCAATCTGGAAAAAACCCTCCAAAATTCCTGCTCAGCCTTATAATGTTTGTGTGTTAAGTGCTGTCAGGTCGCTTCAACTCATGGTGACCCTATGGATCAATGTCCTCCAAAACACCCCATCATTAACAGTCTTGCTCAGGTCTTGCAAACTGAGGGCTGTGGCTTCCTTTATAGAGTCAATCCATCTCATGTTGGGTCTTCCTCTTTTCCTGCTGCTTTCAACTTTTCCTATCATTATTGTCTTTTCCAGTGACTCTTGTGTTCTGGCCAGCTGGAGAGAGCCAGTGTGGTGTAGTGGTTAAGAGCAGTGGTATGAAGCGGTGGATTCTGACCTGGAGAACTGGGTTTGATTCAACACTCCTCCACATGAGCAGCGGAGGCTAATCTGGTGAACTGGATTTGTTTCCCCACTCCTACACACGAAGCCAGCTGAGTGACCTTGGGCGAGTCACACTCTCTCAGCCCCACCTGCCTCACAGGCTGTCTGTTGTGGGGAGGGGAATAGAAGGTGATTGTAAGCCGGATTGAGTCTCCCTTAAGTGGTAGAGAAAGTCGGGACATAAAAAACAACTCTTCTTCTTCTTCTCATAATGTGACCGAAGTACAATAGCCTCAGTGTAGTCATTTTAGCTTCTAGGGACAGTTCAGGCTTGATTTGAACTCACTTATTTTATTTTTTTTGGCAGCCCACGGTATCTGTAACACTCTTGTAACACCACATTTCAAAGGAATCTACTTTCTTCCTGTCAGCTTTCTTCATTGTCCAGCTTTCACACCCATAAATAGTAAGGCCCTAGAACAGAGAGCAGCTAATCCGTTGATATTCCATAGAAGGATGAGTGGGTCAGCTGCAGCAGCAAAAGCCTATGTGGGAGGGGGTGTAGCACCTCTATCTATCTATGTGCCACCTGCTTCCCATTGTCTGGAGTCTCTCCTGACCAATTCTGCTTCATGCCTCTTTTGAAAGAAGGGGCCAGGGTAAATGGATCCACCACATTCATGCTATGAATGGCCCTTAAAAAAAAAGGAAATAGTTTTTCTGCATCTTATTTATATGAGGCTGTTTTGTTTACAACTATGCTATATTTACTTTCAGCACACATGGCAAAGCTAGTCTTTGACTTGCTAATGCTACTTCTTGGTCTCCAGCCTTTTGATGTACTTGAATTTAAGCCAAATCAGTAATTGTAATGGCTTCAGTGAACTGTAGATAGGCGTCTTGGAAACTTTCAGCCTTTAAGTTTTGGTTTCTTGAAAAACACTATTAACAATTATATGATGAACAAAAACCGAAACATGACTTTCTGTCTCCTTACAAGAGCTCTAGTCCTTTTTTTTTACAACTAGTATTTCATTACTGTATAGCTAAGAGCAAACTTAAGTTTACATGATCTCCAATAGTGTTTTCGCATTATAAAAAATGGTTATCAACAGGAACTATGATTAACTGAACTGCCATACTTTCAGTGATTTAGATCTTCTTCTTTGTTGTCTTTTGTCTAATCAGACACAAACAGATTCCACTGGAGAAGAAGGATGCACTGAATAGGATTTAAATAGTTAAATTGTGGAACTCCCTGCCCCAGGATGTGGTGATGGCTGCCAGCTTGGAAGGCTTTAAGAAGGGAGTGGACAAGTTCATGGAGGAAAGGGCAATACATGGCTAGTAAAAACGGATACTAGTCATGATGCATATAGGGCTGTCGATTTGGTTCGTCCTGAACTGAAAAACAGCCGAATTTCCCCCGATTTGGCTGTTTTCAGTTTGGGACGAGCCGAATTCAAAAAAAGGTGGGAAAATGACGAGCCGAATTCAGCGAGTTTGGGCGATCACCAAATAAATTTGGCAGGTTCGGCATTCCCCGAACCTGCCTTTTCCCGCCTTTAAAGACCCACTGCCCACTTTCCCGGGACTCCTGGGAAAGCGGGCGGTGTGTCTTTAAACTGCTCCGCGCTGCCTGCCCAGGCAGTGCGGAGCAGTTTAAAGACCCCCCTGTCTCCTTCCAGGGACACCTCTCAGGCTCTCTGGGGCCCGAGCACGGTAAGCCGCCTCCTCTGCCCCCCCCGCGCACCCGGTGTCTGGTCCGCCGCGGCTGCCTGCAATGACGTTGAGCAGCGGGCTTGCTGGCTGCTGCTGCTGCTGCCGGGCAGGCTGGGGGACGTGGTGGCAGCTGCGCTCGGAGTCGGCGGGCCGTGGGAGCTGGGGCGCGGGATCTCTGCAGTAGTTGCTGCAGCCGCTGCCGCCGCAAGCAGAAGGAAGGAGGCAAGCCGGGCTCGGCGACCCCCAGCCGGGTAAGGTGGCGGTGGCGAGTGGCACCTCTCAGCGAGGAGGCTCCCGTTGGTTGAGTCCTGCAGCAGACGGGGGCCTCTTTTGTTCAGGCAGCTCCTCTGCTCGCGGGGAAAAAGTGGACGACGGGCTTCCCAGGCAGGCGGCGGGGCGCTGTGCCCGCGCTGTTTCGCCCCCCCCCCACATTCTTCCACAGCTGCCGCCGCTGCTCCTGTTTGCAAGGTGCTTTCGGCGGTTGCCTGCTCAGAGGCAGGCTGAGCGGCGGCGGCCTCGCTTGCAGGGGGGACTCGCCTGGGTTTCTTTTGTACCACCTGCCCTGGGGGGTAGGTAGGTGGGGGGTAAGTAGGTAGGGGGTAGGAAGGTTGGGGGAGGGGCGAGATGGGGAGGGGGAGAAAGCGGGTGTTCATTCTGACTTATTGCTAACTAGCCGGCAAGCCTCTCTCTCTCTCCCCCTTATTCCAGCTGGTGTGCATTTCTTTCCTGTGATTTGCAAACGATGCCAAAGCAGCAGCAAGCATGCAAGGTGGTGGTGGAACTTCTAGGTTGACGGAGACCTCCTCCCCATTTTCCCACACTTATATATGGGAGGTTTTGCCTTGGATTTGCACATCTCTAGATGTACATTTCCCCCATCCAAATTCTCAAAACTCAACAATAAGTCCCCCATAAAGAGTTTTGAGAATCCAGGTGGGAGAAATTTGCATCTAAACAGCGGCAAATCCAAGGCAAAACCTTCCAGGCATAAATGGCCTTTTTTTTTTTTTTTTTTTGCAATGCTCCCCCGCTCCTCTTGGGTTGAATTGCCAGATTTTCACGGGGGAGGGGGCTCGGGGGAGAAGGAAGAGATGAAGCCGAGGGTGCGTGAGTCGCTTCCAGGAAAGGATTGGATTGGGGGGCAGCACGGAGCAGTTTAAATACCCATTGCCCACTTTCCCGGGAGTCCCTGGAAGGGGGGCGGGGGTCTTTAAACTGCTCCCCGCTGCCAGCCCAGGCAGCGCAGAGCAGTTTAAAGACCCACCGCTGGCTTTCCCAGGAGTCCCTGGAAGGGGGCGGGGGTCTTTAAACTGCCAGCCCAGGCAGCGCGGAGCAGTTTAAAGACCCCCGCTCGCCTTTATTCAGCCGAATTGATTCGGGAATGCTGAATCTTGTGCCGAATTCCCCGGATCCGAATCGGGGGAGTTTGGACTTCGGCATTTCCCGAATCAAAACAGGCTGAATTTTCCCAAATCTGAATTTTCCCGAATTTTTTTTTCAACAGCCCTAGATGCATACCTATTTTCTCCAGGATCAGAGGATCATGCCTATTATATTAGATGCTTTGGAACACAGGCAGGACAATGCTGCTGCAGTTGTCTTGTTTGTGGGCTTCCTAGAGGCACTTAGTTGGCCACTGAGTGAACAGACTGCAGGATTTGATGGACCTTGGTCTTAACCAGCATGACCTTTCTTGTGTTCTTATGATTTGCAATGTTGAGTGCCACAGGGTTCCATTCTGCCACCCATGCTTCTTCATATCTATGAGGCCACTGAATGAGATCATCTGAAACTGTGGGTTAGGTGTCATCAATGTGCAGATGACACCCAGCTCTGTGTTTTGTATCCAAGCTTCATGATCTATCAATCTAGACTGAACTGCTGCTTTAAGGCTTTGGCCAGATGGCTAAGAAAGAACAAGCTGAAGCTGAATACAGAAAAGACAAAGGTGATGCTGGTCATTATAGCTGGTTTCAGGGGGACTGGATCCACTTGTCTTGGATGGGGTGGAGTTGGCACTTGCAGAGTAAGTAAAAACAACTGGTATTGGTTGCCTAGTTTGTTTCCAAGACCAATTTGAGGTTCTGGTTATGAGCTTTAAAGTCTTCCATGACCTAAGGCATGCATATCTCCTCCCATATGTCCCCATTTGCCCACTTCAGTCTACTGGAGTTTCTCCTATTTAAAGTGTCTTGCCTAGCATCTATTAGAACCTGTTCTTCTTCTGTTATAGCTGCCCCATTATAGAAAGGCCCCCTGAGGTGGTGAGATAAGCACAATCTCTAGAAATTTTTAGGATATGCTGCAAGGCCAGTTTATTTGCCTGGACTTTTAATGGAGTTTAGACTGAAGGCATTTTTTTAAATAAGGCTGGTTATTTGGGGTTTTATTTTATTCTTTGTGTTTTAATTTGTAATTTCTTAGCCATATGAGCCTAAAGAAAAAGTGGAATATAAATATTTTAATTTTTAAAAAGGGTAGCTATAACCAAGCAGTCATAGTTCAGATATTACCGTGCAGACAAATATTATACAGTTTGATCCTTGTACACATTTTACTTAACAGTTGTTTTTAGGGCTGTGCAAAAAGTTTTTTGGTAAATTTCGAATGTGGGTTTATTGGACCAAATATTTTTCAGGAAACCCGAAATAAGCCAAATTCCTATAGTGGTAAATGTATATTTACCCCCCCAAAAATTGTGTCCATCTCTTTGCATGAACCACGAAGTTTGTTAAAGTTTGGGACAGGGGTCCAATTTTATACCCCCCAAAGGGTGATGCAAAGGGTTGCCCTTAATCTCCATAGGAAAGCATTGTAGAGTTTACAATGCTTTTCTATGGAGGAGGGGGGCAATCCTTTTGGGGGCCCATAAAATTGGACCCCTGTCCCAAACTTTACCAAGCTGTGGAGATTATGCAAGGAGAGTGTCTCCCACTGATGTCAATAATTAATATTCTATAATGCTAGCTCAAATTGAAAGACCAAAGAGTCTTTCAGTCTTCCCAACCCTTGGGAATACAGAGGTTCTAACTCCAATTCTATGCATCTTTAATGGGGGGGGGGGAGACTCAGTGTACAGGCATAACTTGTTTTAATGCACTTTGCTTTATTGCACATTGCAGATATTGTGTTTTCAAGCAAGACTATTAGCACCATTTTTCCAACAGCTTGTGCTCACTTCATATCTCTGTGTCACATTTTGGTAATTCTCGCAATATTTCAATTTTTTCCATTATTATTACAGTACATTGTTTTTTAGACATAATGCTATTGCACACTTAATAGGATACAATATAGTGTAAACATAACTTTTATATGTGCTGGGAAACAAAAAAATCGTGATCTGCTTTATTGCGATATTTAATTTTTTTGTGGTGGTCTGGAACCGAACCTGCAATATCTCCGAGGTATGCTTGTATTTGATCAGGCATCAGTGGATACTTACATCTGGAGATCACAGTCATGGACAGGCAAGACAAATCTTTATACAAGCCTGAGAAAAGCACCAGGTTTGCAGAAAAATCTAAAATCTTTAAAAAACATACACATATGGGGTCTAAACCCCACAAAACAATAGAAGCAGCACCTGTAGCTTTAAGAAATGTATGCCTTCAGTGACCATTGCTAGGCAACCACAATAGTATTGCCAGCCTTCCAGTTTTGGCTGGTGTGGGAGTTGGAGCCTTCCCAGGGATGTTTGAGGGAGGACTTATTAGGGCTAGACCTGGCAGCAACTCACCCAGGTCCAGCTGTCTATTAGCATCCACCCCCCAAAAGCCAGTTTAGTGTACTGGTTAATGGCTCCGACTAGGATCTGGGAGAATCCTTCAGTGTTGAATCCTCATTCTGCTATGAAAGCTCACTGGGTGAGTTTGGGCTAGTTACCCTTTGTCAGCCTAACCTACTTCACAGGGTAGTTTGAGAGGAGCAAAGGAGAATGTTGTAAGCTGCTTTGGATTCCCATTGTGAAGAAAGGTGAAATTTAAATGAAGTAAATAAATAAATATAGCTAAAGATGGGGGGGCAGATGAAAGGTTGGTCATGGGGGGTCAGAAGGAGAAAAGGAAGTTTGGAAAGGTGAGGATGTGCGTGTTGCCAAGCAAAGAAAAAGAGGAAATAATGTGGGGGGATACAGGAGAAAGTGAGGTGCCCCCTTATGTTCTTGTGGTTCCCCAACATGCAACTGGGCATGGCCCAACTCAGCAGCTGACACTGCACAGAGTTTACTCAGGAGGGATGTCTGCCAGGGGAAGGGTGTTGGAATTAGCAATGTCTAGTGTGCAAATAAATGAGAGGAAGATCCAGCAGGGGGTGGGCAAGTGGTCAGCAAGATAGGAATGTAAGATTAGAGACCTTTCCATCCTTTTATGTCACTTCTTGTCTGTCCTTAGACTGATAATCTCAGATCTTATTTCCTGTTTCTTCACAGAAGTCTCTCTCTCCCTCTGTTTTAGACAGAAAGACAGTTAGAAGCTATCTTAGCTATCTTAACTTTCCTATCTAAAATGTAATTCCTATCTAAAAAGGTTATCTTAGCTTTCCTATCTAAAATGTAGTTCCCTAATAAACATTTAGCTTTATCGTTATTCAATGAATCTGGTGCTTCTCTGTGTAACTAGCATTCTGCCAACAGAGGTAAGGAGAGAAAGCTGAAGACAAAGGGAGTCAGATGAAGGTAGATTGGTTGGTGGGTGGGAAGAAGCAGGGAGAGAGGATATGGTGGTTTTCAAGGAAGGGAAATGGGAAATAGCAGGAGAGGGGAAATGAGATGCTCCTCTCACAAGTACTTGTGACTCCCCCACTTGTGAATATATCTGTGAACAAGGCTAAATCTATGGATATTTAAAACCAGAGATTGGAGCCATGAACAGACAAAACAGATTTCTACAATGCTAAAAAGTGCAGAAAAATCTGACCCCCACAATAAATTAGGGGGGGGGTTAAAACCCTACAAAATAATAGAAGAAATACATGTAGCTTTAAATAAGGATGCCCTCAGTGGTTGTTGCTAAGTAATCACACAATATTGCCAGCATTCAGTTCTTGGTGCTTGCTAGGAAAAGGCAGGGGAAGGGGTCAGGGCCCTTTACAGAGTTTATTGGCCTGTGAGGGAGGACTCATTAGGGCCAAGCCTAGTAGCAAACACGGGGTACTTTGAACCCTCATGACTTGCTTGGCTCACTCACATTCGACAACAGCCACCCCAATGAAAACCTCTGTGGTGTAGTGGGTAAAATTTCAGATTAGGATCTGAAAGATCCAGGTTCAAGTCACTGCTCTGTCATTATGCTCACTGGGTGACCTTGCACCAGTTACACATTTTCACCCAAAGCTGTTTTGGGTCCTCACCGTGGAAAAGGGCAGGTATAAATAAAGGTGGGGGCATATAAAAGGTAGGTTGGAAGGTGGGTGGGAAGGGGAGAGGGAAGCAGGGAATGGTGAGGATATGGGGACTACCAGCAGGAGGGAAAGAGGAAATTTTGTGAGGAGGGGGATACAGGAAAAGTTAGGTGCTCCTGCAAGTCCTTACAGATTCCCCACCATGCATCTGAGCCACAGTTTTTTTGGGAAGAGACTGCCAGGGTGAGGGAAGGAAGGAAAGATCCATATGAGGAGACAGATAAAGGTAGGGTGGCTACAGGAAAAGGATAGAGACTACGGGGGCTGCCGCCTGCGAGTGAAGGAAAAGAAGAAATTGTGGAGGAGGGGAAAATGTGAAGCTTCTGCAAGTCCTTGTAGGTCCCTGCTTGCATTTATATATTTATGCCAATCCATATAATTATGACCAAGATAGTTCACAACAAAAAATATCAACTATAATAATACATCAGATGCACAGAACAATTATAAATCGCAGCTAAGTCCCAAGTAAATGTATGTAGGTTTATACTCGGGGAGTGGATACGCGACGGCCAGGAGCGGTGCAGCTGCGCTCTCTCCTCAGAGGCTGCCTGGCTGCAAAAGAAATAAATACAAAAACAAAAAATAGAGAATCCCGAAAATCCCCCATAGCACTTAATGGGGCTACACCAGCAAAATAGCTGGCATAACAATGCTGCAGTGCAGAAGGGCATGCTTGGGCCAAAAGGGTTTCGGAAGCTGCCTGAAGGTGGCTGTACCTCCAGGAACGCTCCAGGAATGCCTCCAAGGACGCCGGTGGGAGGCAGTGCTGGTGGCCCGAGCTGTCACTGGCATCCAGCGGACCAGCATAGGTTGCCCTACACTGGCGTCTGTGCCAGTTTGCATGACGTAAGTGGCACAGATGCCAGTATAGGGGTCATGCCCTTTCCTGTGCAGCTCTGGTTCCCCCTTCAGGATTGCATGCTTAATTACAAATAAGTCTCTGGGAGTACGTTAGTCACAAAAATCTTGTTCCACGGATTTGAGTAGAACTTAATAATGAGTAATGATAGTTGGATTGGGACTCCAAGATAGCCACTTGCACACTGGAGCAAGTGAATGTACAAATGTGTATGGATCGAGATGTTTGTTTTCAGACAAATAAAGATTTTTCCCACCAAGCTTTGGAAAAGGTGTTTCCTAAAGACAGACATGTTTATTTCAAAATCACCATAGAGCAAGAAGGATAAGCCACACTCTACCAATAATAATGATTTCAGATTATTTCTCCTATGTGTTAATGACATGGCTGTTTGCATTTGAAGGATTTTCCTTTTTTCCTGAACTTTTATCTAAAATGTTAATTAATTAGCCAGAATGCTGTTCCTTTATGTCAGATTGCATTAAGAAAAGTCACCCTGTAGCTTCTCATTTTATAGGCATTTTGGAAACCTGTATTCTGCAAAGTGTGCTGCTTGGATATAATTTTCCCCTCATACAGTTGCTAAGCAACAAGAGTTCAAAATATTTTCTGTTGACCACAAACATGCATCTGTGTGGCCACAGAAGGAAAAACACATTATTCTATGTTGGGAATACACAAATGTTTATTTTGGTTCAATTGATCGTACCAATAGAAGTAATAATTTGAAAAGGGATAAACTAATATTTTATTATCCTTTCATTCCTGCTGCATGATTTTCTGTCTGTAAACATACCAGTGTGAACATTAATATGTTTACTGGATATTTAAAGAGGCTTTATAAATTAATTAACCCTGATATGATTTGGAACAGGTTCACTGGCCTTTCCATAGAATTAAAGTTATCCCCCCAAAAAATTGAGGGGAGGAGTACAGATCAGAGAAAGACTGGGGGAGAAAATTAAACGGCATCATAAGGAGAGCTTGATATTTAAGTACACAGGCGATGCTGTTTTATCTGTCTTCACCTATATGATGCACAAATGGAAACGTTTATAAAATATACAGAATTTATAAGAAGGATGCAGAGCCTTAGGGATGGATTGGAATACATGGACTGGAGATCCCATGTGTCTGCATAATCTGTTATCAGGGGAACTTTTTTCTTCTTATGCATTTCTGGGAGAATTTTCAAAGACATCTCTATCTCAATATGTCTGCCTACAACTGTGTACAGCAGAAAGTACTCGACAGAGTGCCACTACCTTTTGGGTTATTCCCTACAGAAGGACAGCTATGACAAAATTCAAGTGACTTTAGCTGGATGAAGAACAGGTAGCAGTTGACTTACATAAATAATAATGCGTAGGCACACATGGATTCAATTCAGATGTAATATGACATCAGGACTTGGAATTCACTGCCAGATGATGTAGTGATGGCCATAGGCATAGACAGCTTTAAAGGGGGATTTGACAGATTCATGGAAGCTAAATCTATCAGTGACTACTAGCCATGGTGACTGAAAGGATCCTCCACATCCAGAGGCAATAAGCCTCTGAATACTAAAGCCAGGAGGCAACATCAGGGGAAGGTCTCAGCCTCTATGCCCTATTGTTGGACCTCCAGAGGAACTTGATGGCCACTGTGCAAGACCGGATGTTGGACTAGATGGACCACCGATCTGATACAGCAAGGCTCTTCTTATGTTATCACAGTTGGGCATGCCATCCTGGCCTGTCTCCACAAATGCTGTTTTTATCATGTTTCCTAGGGTTGCCAACAATGTCCTGACCCTTCAAAAAGATACTGTTTATTAGTTGGTGTTATCTACCTTAGCACCATAAAAGGTTCAGGGGCCCGTTTTCACATATGAAGCATCTATTCAAGGACAGAACATTTTCCTGCAGGCCTGTTAACCTACCTCCCACACAGAGACATGTCTGGTAACAAAGCCTGGGTTATGATGGGTGCAGAGTACTGGTGTACAAGCCAGGATTAACCTTGTACCAACCCCTAAATTGAATTAGTTATCCAGTTTTTGTTATTGTTCTTGTTTTTGCCTGAATGCAGACAAAAGTGGTTATAGAACCTTTTCCTCTTAGGACATTGTCACTTGTACAGTAGGAAACAATGTCACCCAACTACAGCGGACAACCACTTACAGTTTTTTTTTAAAAATCCACAAATCACCTGAGGTAACCCCTTCCCCCCATAAAGCTGATCTTTTCCCATTGGGGTAGTTTTTGTACCCCATGAATTTATTATCCAGAGGACAGTACTCTGGAGGGATACAGTCTTTCTCATCAACCTGAAAACCCTTCCTGACGACATACAGAATATTCACTTTACTGCACAGAGATATATTCATGGGGCAGAAAAAAACTCACGGTGTGAAAATCTACGAAATTTAATTGTAGGTGTTTTACATTAAAATTCAATGTAATGTTATGTTAGTTGTCTAATATCCTTGGCTCAAATCATGGTTCTTTTCGTTTCAGATTTTTTTAAAAAATGTAACTTAGTTAAGGAACCATACTGGTATAAGTTATTCAATATGCAAAAAAGGAAGGGTGAATCTGTGCAAATGTACTATCTGCCTCATGTCAAAGTATGTTTTCAATCTCTGGATGTTTTGTTACTGTGAAACACAATGACCTCTGTCTCTACAAACAAACAAACAAAAATTGGGACTTTTAAAATGCTAGATGCATGGGAATTTGGTTTGGGGTAGAAATATACCCCAAAGACAATATAGCTTTTTAAAAAAAATGTTTCTTTGAGGATTAAATCAAGATATCTGCATTCATGCATCTTATGAAATTATAGTTAAGATTAACCACAGTTAATGAACCGATTTCAAACTACAGCTTTGTTTCCTAGTTTGATTATACCAAATAACCATAGCAAGTGACTTCCACTGGTGATGAGTATAAGCAGGGGGAAGGGAAATGCATCTCTGTATTCTCTCGTGGTTATTTGGTATGCATTTGAATGTGATTTAAAATTCAATACAATTATAAAGAAAAACTTCTAATGCAGTGGGTTGTAACCTACAATTCCTCTCAGCTTTCAATTGTGTGTTCCTGTGATGCAAGGAGCATTCTTCTGACACAAAAGGCTCTTTCATCAAAGGAAGTTTCTTTGCCCTGGAAAATTGCACCCGCATTTGCTGAGCAGAGTGGTAAAATACAAGCCAGTATTATTAAAGTGGTTAGAAAACTTGCTTTTCATAGACAACCACACCAACTGATTCACTTGGGCTAGAATTGCATCTGTCTGTAATATTACTCAGAAATTGGTCCTTTTCCGTTCACTGCAGGGAATTTGCATATGATTATATCCTTAGGGTCTTCAAAGGTGAAGTGCCATAATCTTAATTGGGTTAGTTGTTCAAAAGTGTATCTAGATGTTCCATGGAAGAGGTTTTTCCTGATCTTTTGAATGGCAGGAACCCACAAGCACAGGGTTCTTCTAACCTGCTTTGCCTTCCACCCTTATTATTTCCGAACAACTCAAAATATCCCCCAGTTGTTAGTTCTGTTGTTTACTTTCTGCTTCTGAGACAGAGGCTAGAATTGGTTGAATAAAGTTGGAATTGGTTGAATAAATAATTTTTTTTACCGAGGGCATGTGTTTGAATTGAAAAGCTCATGCAGACATAAGAGGGTTTGCATGAAATATTATTATTATTGGTTCTTGTAGGTTATCCGGGCTGTGTAACCGTGGTCTTGGTATTTTCTTTCCTGACGTTTCGCCAGCAGCTGTGGCAGGCATCTTCAGAGGAGTAACACTGAAGGACAGTGTCTCTCAGTGTCAAGTGTGTAGGAAGAGTAATATATAGTCAGAAGGGGGGTTGGGTTTGAGCTGAGTCATTGTCCTGCAAAGTATTAAAGGTAATGTGCTAATCATTGTCCTGTAAGTATCAAGATAATGTGCTAATGAGGGTATGGTATGTTAATGTGGAACCATTGTATCCTGAAGTGATCTGTTAACATGTGGAATCCAAGACTAATCCGCATGGCTATTGTGGACTGTAGTCTTTGTTAGTCTAGAGGTTTTCAGGACAGGAAGCCAAGCCTGACACTGAGAGACACTGTCCTTCAGTGTTACTCCTCTGAAGATGCCTGCCACAGCTGCTGGTGAAACGTCAGGAAAGAAAATACCAAGACCACGGTTACGCAGCCTGGATAACCTACAAGAACCGATGAACTCTGACCGTGAAAGCCTTCGACAATATTATTATTATTATTATTATTATTATTATTAATATTAATATCTATATCTATATCTTGCCTTTCTACCTTTACAAGGGGAGATTGATGGATGCATGCATGCATGCTTTTCCTCAGTACCCCACAGGCAGAGTTGAGGGGAATACAGTTGGTTGGCACACATCAATATGAGAACTTGGCAGTAGCCGCAATTATGGGTTGCTTTTACACCTAGTGTAATAGTGAATAGTTGGGCAGTGCAATCCTAAGAGCTGCCTGCACTGCAGCAGCTGGCTGCTGGTTCAATCATGGTGTTGCTAGTCCACTCCCTCAAGGGTGCCAACAGAGACCAGGAGACAAGCAAAAGACTGAGAAGCAGGGTTACAGAGGCCACAACTGCATCAGTGTCCCCAGCAACCACTTGGTCACACCCCATACAGGTCACAAGGTGGGACATCAGGTTTGTGATGGACAGGGCAGGTTTGGGTTTAGTAACTCGGACATTTTTGATAAATCCCAAAAGCTAAATACAATGGATTCGGATTTCCGAATTGTTTTTTTAAAAATTGGGTTTATTAAACTTGAACCCTAAAAATACGCCCCACAGAGCTGAATTCTGTTCTCCACGAAGACCAGCATTCAGTTCTGTGTGGCCGGGGCCTTCAGATCTCTGTTTCTTGTTGTCTTCCACCTCCGCACAGAGCGGGGAGGTGGTAAACAACAGAGATCTGCCTTTGGAGAAGGCAGTCGGAGGGGATCTAAGTCAGATTGCCCTTGCTCGCCTTCTCTGGTATTCGGAGAAGGTTAGTGGTAGGGATCTGAAACAGCCAGCAGGTAAATAATGGGGGAGACAAGAGGGGAGGGAAAGGGAAAAATGGCACCTGGCTAAAGTACCCCAAATAATGCTGAAAAAAATTCTGTATTATTTGGGATCTGCTTTTTCGGCTCCATTTTATTGCTGCCATTTCTTTACTGGTTAAAAACCCCTGGTTTGGTTTACCTGAATGCACACCTTTAGACCCAGTCCTATGCACATAACAGCAGTGGCAGGAAGGGGTGGGGCCATGTATCAAGGCACTGTGTCGGTGGCATCCACCACCTCATTATCATGGTCATTAAAATTTATACCTCCCCTCCCCCTACAATGGCATGGCTCAGGGTGATTTACAGCATGAAATAGAAATATCAATCCATCAACACATACGGAGCAATGATAAAATGCAGTCAGTATATTACATTAAAAAATCTAACTAAAGTTACATAATACCACTATTCCAGCTAAAGAAGTGAGCTGTGACTCATACCATGCCAGAAATTTTGTTTTTCTTCAAGGTACCACTGAACTCTTGCTCTTTTCTACAGCTATAGAAAGACTAACATGGCTACCCATGGTGATAATACCTTCAGATTTTTTTTTAAAAAAAACCCATAAGTTTAAGTGCTATAAAAGTAGGAGGGGGAAATCTAACATAAATAGCTTGATCGGTGGCTAGAAAGGGAGACTGGTGGAGGGGATTGGGGAAAGGAAGAAAGGAGGGCATAAAAAAGGGGATTCAGGTCCAGAAGGGCACCTGTAATCATCACAGATGTACAACTGGTCCTGTCCTCAACCACAAGTGTGGTGGAACATCTCCATCTTGCAGGCCTTTGAGAATTGTGCAACATCTTTCAGGGTGCGGGTTTCCTTAGACAGAGAGTTCCACTAGGCAGGGGCCACAGCCGAATAGGCTCTGGTCCTGGTTGGAAACAGCTGGACTTTGGGCTATTACCAGGAATTACCAGGAGATTATCAGTTGAAGAGTGCAACACTCCCTGGAGGAATGTACCAGAGGAGGCGGTCCCATAAATATGAGGTTTCCAGGCCATTTATGGCTTTGAAGGTGAGTACCAACACTTTGAACCTAATCCTGAATTCAATCTGGAGCCAGTGCAGCTACTGGAGCACCAAGTGGATATACGCTCCCCAAGGGACACCCATAAGGACCTGTGCAGCCACATTCTTGACCAGCTGCAGTTTCCAGAGTAGTCTCAAAGGTAGCCCTGCATAAAGCAAATTATATTAATCCAGACTGGAGGTGACCATTGCATAGATCCCAGTGGCTAGATCAGTGCAGCACAGATAAGGCTTCAGTCACCAAGCATAGTTGGGGAGCACTTGAGTTTTTGGTTTGCAGATTTTTAAAATCTGATGTCTCTTCTTAATATTAGATAATGTTGAATTTATACTGATTATTCATTATTTAGATCTAGATACAGAGGGCATCATGACAAAAATAAATACTAGCAAGTAGCAAGCTTTTACATTTGCTTCAATAAAAATAACTCTTAAGGCATGGAAACTGTGGATGATTTGCAAGAGTAAATTTTACATTTCTGTATGGATATTTCAAAGGTTGCATGAAATGAAGTTTCTCCTCTGATCCATATCTATTTGTAAAGGTAGGCAATTCAACTTGCTTCATGAAATATATTCTTATGAAGCATAACAAAATCCAATTTACCACTAAAATCCATTTAAATTAAAATCAAAGAGTAATCTTCATATCTTTCACTCCTTGTACCATAATGATGAAATGAGATCAGATGCCTCTGCTGTAAACTTTTGGATTCTATTTACTTTCAACCATATTCAGCAGAAATTATCCACAGTGTGAAAGCTGTAGGAAAGGTTACAGATCTTGCTCAGCTCAGCCATTCAAACAAAAAGCTTGCCTAGGATGACTCTTTGAAGATCCACAAGACTAGCTATGCTTGATGTGAGCAGAGATTGATCTTTATAGTGCATTCCCAGTTGCCAATTAATAAAGAAATTATTATAAAGATGTATGGTTAAATGTTTTTCTCCACCCTTAAAAGAGACACTGGTGAAAGAAGCTTAGGAAGGAAAAAATTCTTTCCTATCCTGTAATCATCAGCTTTTGCAAGGAGTTCCAGTAGGGTTGCCAATAGACTTGGAGAAAAATGTCTTCCCATTAATAAAGGCCTAATGTGTAGAAATGGACAGCTGAAGCCTTTCATGGCATGAAGGTAAATAATATCACCTGCGAAATAACATCCTTTTAAAGGGACAGGACATTTTCCCCCAGACCTGTGGGCAACCTTAGATTGTAGAGATGGCATTTTCAGTTTGGCCTCTTTTCTTTGGAATGTTTTCCTTCTTGAGGGTCACCTGACACCTACCTTACTGTCTTTAAGTGCTGGGTCTGAACATTTTATTTTACTGTTTAACTAAGGAATTTCATCTTTTTAATCTGTTTTGTGGTCCTCTTCTGAGAGCTGTTTTATGGATATTTTTAAGCTGCTCAATGGTTGTTTTATGTTGGGGTTTTTAAATGTCCCCAGCTTGTTTTTAATATAGTTAATGTATGTTGTTGCTTTTATGATTTTATGGTGTTGTTTTTGCTTGCAAGTTGCCTCAAGCAGGTCTCTGGACATGTGACATAGACATTTCATAAATAAACAAATAAATAATACATAAATATTATTTTTTAGCCATTCCCTTGAGGTGTACATTTAAACAGTGGAGCGTTAATACAACACACATGTATGGCATAAATATACTAGTCTGAGAGCCTTTATTGGCCATATCTCTCTTTTAGTTTTCAGTTGGTCATAAACCAAGGTCTGCTGTTTTGTAATGCGTGAAATGATCCTCAGGTGTGCCTCATTGCCTCTGGAACGTGCCCAATGAGTTCAAGAATTTAACTATAAACTTGCAATCCATTTGGGCCCTACTGTTAAGTTCCCGTTTAGAGCCTTAGTTTTTTTTTTTAACTTCTGAACATAGTCACTGAGAGAGAAATTGATGAACAGCAGTGGGAGCATGCTTGGAACCAGCTGAAGAAAGCAGACGTTTGCTATTGGAAGAAACCAGCTGAAATGCATAGCTGTAGGGCCAGGGAAGACATCAAATCTTTTTTTTTTTCCCCAAAGGTGCTTAGGAGGAAAGTACAGCCAGAAGCAAGGGCAAACTGGAAGTTATTGCAAGCAACGGGGGAAGCTGAGGTAACTGCTGTTCACTTCCATTTTGAAAGAGGATAAATAAGAAATGAACACAACAAATAACATTGCATTACTTTCAAATAATTAGTTTTTTTTTAAAAAAATGTGAATGTGTGAAAGTCAAAAACAGTAGAATGTGGTGATTTCAGTTCCTTTTTATGATGTTTTTCCTGCTAAATAGAGATAATAAGGCAGCACATGCGATCTAATCTGTATGCCCTACTGCTGGCATGAGGAAGCAACACTCCACCTGCATTACTTAAGCCATTCAGTAGGAGCTGCAGTATTTTGCAAGAATGTGATTTTGTGCCACTATTTTATTAGAAAATTTTTAAATAGATGGTATTTGCATGCACATTATTGGAAAAATGCTCCTGGATAATTTCTGAATTCATAGGGAAGTATGTTCATATAAAATGAAATAAATAGGTGATGATTGAACTGATTTGATTTTCTGGATGAGAATTTACATTAGGTTAGATCTTTGAGTGTTTTAATTCTAGCGCATCTAAAGTGCCTTGAGAAGAAACTCATTTTTAATATGAGACTACTTCTTATGGAGATTGTTAAATTCTATGTATACTTCTTAACCTAAGATTTGATTCTGATAAAGAAAAATTGTCTCTTTTTGCAGGTGTATCTCAAAATGCACATTGTTTGATATCTAAACATAAATAGTTGCAATGATAAGATCCCTGGTAGATCAGATCCCAGCTATTTCAGTGGCATATTCCCAACAATGGCCAGGCAAATGCTTCTGGAGCACCCATATAATCTGTGGAGCTGCATAAATGTCACATGACAATCTTTTTCATGTTCATCACAGAAAGCAAATTATTCAATTTGATTTGTGTGTGTTTTAAAATTAGAAATAGGAGTAGGGCAACAATAACGTCTGCCAGGAGCAGGATCTACTACTGTAAATATGTTAGTGGCCATTAAGGGTGGGGATGGTGTTATCCTAGCTCAGGCCCAGTTAGTGTGAATGAGCGCAAAGAAAACTCTTAACGTAAAGGTGAACAACTGCAATTAACAGACCTGTCATTCCACTACAGTTATGTTGACTCCTCTGGACTAGCCTGAAGGAAATCTAATCAGTGAGATCAATTTATGATGAAGCTCACATGAGCCATCTGATCTGGAGAACCGGGTTTGATTCCCCACTCCTCCACATGAGCGGCAGAGGCTAATCTTGTGAACTGGATTTGTTTCCTCACTCCTACAAACAAAGCCTGCTGGGTGACCTTGGGCTAGTCACAATTTTCTCAGAACTCTCTCAGCCTCATCTACCTCACAAGGTGACTGTTGTGGGGAGAGGAAGGGAAGGTGATTGTAAGCTGGTTTGAGTCTACTGTAAGTGGTAGCGAAAGTCGGTATATAAAAACCAACTCTTCTTCTTCAACATCATAATCTTCATCATCGTCATCATCATGGTGGAAGTTTCATAGTCATTAACTTCACTGCATGACTAATCTCAAATTCAATGAGATTTCAGTAGGTCCATCAATAGGTCTGTTCAGTCAGCTATTAAGTGGCTAAGATTATAGTTTTGGTCAAAATGAGTTTGCACAAGCTTAAAATAAGCATCTGTTTTGCAGCCACTGTATCGTAGTTGAAGTATAGTTGGGGGTCTGATCCCTGTGTAAAGGAGCAGACATATACTTTAGCAAACACTTCATCATGCTTGGCCCCAGTTTCACTGGGGCATACTTTCTTGAATATAGCATGAGTGGGAATTCAAACCTGGGTCTCCCAGATACTAGATTAACACCCTTAACCACTACACCACACTAGCTCTCATATACTACTCACTGATATACAAAGTTCATTGGGTAACCTTGGGCCAGTATCCCTCTGCCTTCAATACCTCATAGGCTGGTTTTGAGGAGAAAATGGAGAAGGGGAAGAATTGCTTACGCTGCCCTGAGCTCCTTGGAAGAGGTTCAGGATGAACAACGTGAGAGACAGATACCCTGCCACCAAGAATTCAAAGGAGTTGTAACAGGGCCTAGAATCATTTGCAAGGTTTAGAGAGGAACACAAAGCAGATCTATTCAGAGACCTGCTCAGGTCTACTCAGTGAGCTTCATTCCCAGAAAAGTGTTCTTAGGTTTGCACAGAGAGTCATAGAATCATAAAATCACAGAATCGTAGAATCATAGACTTGGAAGGGACCACCAGGGTCATCTAGTCCAACCCCCTGCACAATGCGGGAAATTCACAACTCACTCCCAGTGACCCCCAGTGACCCCTACTCCATGCCCAATTCATTCCTAAGGGTAGTCAATTTCATTCCTGAAGGTAACATGAGTACAAAAGCAACCATCATTTAATGGGTAGTTCCAAGTATTTTCAGAACACTTTTCAGAGGAGCAAGTGTGTTGCATGGCATGGATATTCTCAAGGAGACATGTGTGACAGTTGCACACCTATAACAAAACAATAACTGGGAACTTCTTTTGGCGTTTACAATGACCCAGCCTATGGTGTTACAAAAAGAAGTCTGCCTTGGGCCACACTAGGAGTGTGGACATATTCATGGAGGGGAGTGGACATATTCATGGAGGAGAGGGGTATTCATGGTTATTAGTTAGAATGGATAGTGGTCATGCTGCATACCTATTCTCTCTAGTATCAGAGGAGCATGCCTATTATTTTGGGTGCGGTGGAACACAGGCAGGATGGTGCTGCTGCACTCGTCTTGTTTGTGGCTTCCTAAAGGCACCTGGTTGGCCACTGTGTGAACAGACTGCTGGACTTGATGGGCCTTGGTCTGATCCAGCAGGGCCTTTCTTATGTTCTTATGATGATGTCCATGGGTTGGACCCATAAATACTGCCACTGTGTCAAAGAGATTTTAAAATGCTGTAAGGGCCCAATCCTGATTGGCCCCACAGCAAGGCAGGCTAAGGTGCTCTTGTTGCCCCTGAGCCTTTTCGAGTGCTTAACACCCTTGAAAATGTGCTTGTGGGGGGAGGAGATGAGTACTTTAGCCCACTGCATTGCAGGTCCTATCAGGATTGGGCCATTGTGGCATTTGTAAATCTCTTTAAAGTGGTGGCAGAATCTATGGATCTGACCTGTGGATGTCTAGTTTGGCCTAGTGACCATGATGGAACTCAAGAAATGCAAGTAGGTGAAGGGAGATGTGACCATGGTAGAGCACATGCTTTGTATGCACAAAGTGCACGTTTCTGTCCCTGGTGTCTCCAGTTAAAGGATCTCAGGAAGCAGACCTTTCTCTGTCTGAGGCCCTGAAGAGTCAGTGTAGACCAGTGTTGGCAAACCTACAGAACCTTCTAAACTAAAACCTCTCTGTGGGCATGCATGCCATCGCCCCAGCACAGAGTTAGCCTGAGTTCATTACTAGAAAGCCAGAGGGACGCAGGGCTGGGCTGCTCCCCTGCCCCTCTCCATGCACAGCTGAGGGCATTTTTCACATCACCCGCCCCTCTGCCCAGCAGCCAAATGGGAGCACTTCCTCCCTCCCCTGTCTGGGGTAAGGCGTGTCAAGGAAATGGGACCCCCCCCCCCAATTCCTTGTTGCTGAAAAACTTTGGTCCAGGCCTTCGGCCTGGCTGGGAAAATCAAACTGCAAGACATTCCAGGATGTGGCTCAATTAACATCGGTAAAAAATGCAATTGCTTCCCCTATCCACCGGACCACTTGTTGTCATAGTAACAAATGGTCCTGCAATTAACTCTTATCCTGCCTCAGAGAACCCTAGGTGATCTGCTCTGTAAGCATTTGTCACCTGGGTGTTTTCTGTTGCAAGCCAGATGTCATCAATCTTTGGTCAGTTGGCATCTCCGGAATCTCAGTGAGGTTTGAACTCCCCCCCCCCCCCCCCGAGATCCTGGAAAATAAAAGAGGAACACACACAACTGTGCGTGTGGTGGTCTGGACACGCGGACAGCATGTCGGATACCATCAATCCATCTGATTCCTGGGGCAGGGACATGCCAAACGGAACTCTTGGAACATTTATTGAATGCTGAACTGATGTGCATCATCGCTTTTGGAATGGGTAACGTTTTTGTAACTTGCTATGCTTTTGCCAAAGTCTTGGCCCTAAGAATCCTACTGTGTAGCCACAAAAGACACTGCTGGGGTGCGGAGGACCAGTTACTCTCCCTCTGCTCAATAAAAGAGGAAGACCCACTTACCCAGCATGTAATTAATCTGTGGAACTCCTTGCCACAGGATGTGGTGATGGCATCTAGCCTAGATGCCTTTAAGAAGGGATTGGACTAATTTCTGGAGGAAAAGTCCATCACGAGTTACTAGCCCTGATGGGTATGTGCTACCTCCTTATTATAGATGTGGGCCACTGTGAGATACTGGAGCTGGACTATATTGTTCAAAAGCATGCTAAATGCAAACTTTTACCTTTCCATAAAATGTTGTTTGTATCATTGAAAGCTCTGTTATAGTGTTTTTCTTTTAAGACAAAAGATGTTAATGCATGAGTTGTTTTTTCTAAACTAAAACCTCAGTAAGGTTAAATTGCCGTGTTGGCACTTGGCGATAAATAAGTGGGTTTTGGGTTGCAGTTTGGGCACTCAGTCTCTAAAAGGTTCGCCATCACTGGTGTAGACAATGCCTAGCTAGATGGACCAGTGCTCTGACTTAGTTGTTGTTTGTTGTTTGTTGTTTGTTACCTATATAAAACTATCTCGTTCCCAGTTACAAGTTGCTGGGAACGTCCTCTCTCTCCTGGAGAATCTGAAGGACCACCATCTATCAGAGCAGATAACATGAAGTTAGATGATAAGTAAGGTTGCCAACCTCCAGGTACTAGCTGGAGATCTACTGCTATTACAACTGATCTCCAGCCGATAGAGATCAGTTCAGCTGGAGAAACTGGCCGCTTTGGCCATTGGACTTTATGACATTGAAGTCCCTCCCCTCCCCAAACCCCACCCTCCTCAGGCTCTGCCCCAAAAACCTCCCACCAGTGGCAAAGAGGGACCTGGCAACTCTATTCATGTGTACACTGTACATTGAAAAGTCTACTGTACAGTGTCTCCAGGCCACTGGAAGGCTGCAGCTACTTTTCTTCCTATCACCACTAACTGAAACTGCTGGGACTTTCGATTTGCTCTCAACCTTGCCAGCCAATTATTCCTTTTTCCATATGTTCTCATCTGAAGTGATAATATTGGAAATATTTTGCCCTGGCATCACTTTCTTTCCCAAAGCTTGGGTGGAAGTGACATTAGCATCAAAGTACCAAATTGCCATTTTACAAAAAGAAGGAAGTAAGCAATTCATTTTAAGAATGTTAATACTACTACTCAGCATTCATATGCTGAACCAATCCTGGGGTTATGTCATAAGTTCATAATTACCAGCTAGCAGTTTTTCAGTTCTGTGCTAACACAGGCAACATCCAGACTATCACCAGAGCTTGTAAAAGGCTTCATGATGAACTCCCTAATGACTTGTAGGGAAAATATTTGTAGAATTTAAAACTAAGGCTGTTTTAATTGCCCAGTCTTGCATAGTGAAAAGACAGGGAAACGAATGCCTATTAACCATAAATAATCTATTGTTAGAGGAGAACATTTGACTTCCTTTTCAGCTGTCTTGAGCATCATAACAAGAATAACATATGAAGAGATATTTAAATATAGCGGTTGTAATGTTATTTTGAGAGGTCAGGGATTTAGAAGGTAAGCAATATATAATAAGGGCTGGCATCCTACGAGACCCTTAAGTGGAGCCATGGTCATAGAACAATGAGTATGCCTACCTGCCTGCCTTCAGGGTACCCTCTTGAACAACATGGAGGCAAAGTGCAGATCTGCTGTGGGAGGGGAAATCTGGAACAAACCACAGGTTCTTCTATCATTGAAAATGGACTGTGCGTTACAACCTGTTGATTAGTCCCCCCCCCCAATATTTTACTACCAAAAAAAAATCTAGAGATGGATGAGCACAACTGTACTTGAATCAGAAATTGCTTTCCATTTATCAGTGCTGATGCTGATCACCTGGAACAAATGCAGTGCTTTCATTTGCTTTTAATTTGCTTTTAACTGCTTGTTTGTGCAGTTCATTCCAATGCTTTCTTTATGGTGGAAGGCACCTTGAGACTTAGGTGGCTATATGACACTCCTCTGAGCATCCTGAATCATCATCATACTTAGACTTGCAATTGAAGATGAAGCTTCAATTGGCTTTGTGTCCTGAGCCAGCATGGTATAGTGGTTAAGAGCATGCTATAGTGATTAAGAGCAGTGGACTCTAATCTGGAGAACTGGGTTTGATTCCCCACTCTTCCACATGAGTGGAGGACACTAATATGGTGAACCAGGTTTGTTTCTCCAAACCTACACATGAAGTCTGCTGGGTAACCTTGGGCTAGTCATAGTTCTCTCAAAATACTCTCAGCCCCACCTACCTGTTGATTGCTGAGGGTGGGGCTGAGAGTATTTAAACAGGCTCTGCTTGCTAGAGGCTGGCCTGAGCAGTTGGGAGAGAGACAGAGGAGGAGCTTAGAGAAAGCTGTAGCTGGCTGAAGGTAATTGCTGTGCTGTTGATTGCTGAGGGTGGGGCTGAGAGTATTTAAACAGGCTCTGCTTGCCAGAGGCTGGCCTGAGCAGCTGGGAGAGAGACAGAGGAGGAGCTTAGAGAAAGGTCAGTGAAAGTTTTACTGTAAAGTTTGTGTTTTCCTCAGTGACTGGGGAGCAGTAGTTGAGGTTGCTGTGTGTGTGAGTGAGTGAGAGCCTGTAGCCTGCTGGAGGGGGGTTTCTGACTGGTTCCCTTTGTTGTTTTATCAAGTTGTAGCTGGCTGAAGGTAATTGTGCTGTTGATTGGTGAGGGTGGGGCTGAGAGTATTTAAACAGGCTCTGCACAAGGGCTCTTGCCCTGGGGGTCTGGCCTGGGGGCTCTGTAATATTTTTTTATGTGCTGAGTGTTTTACTTCTTCAAGGAGGGAGCCTTGAAAGAAGGTTTGCCAGGGGAACTATCAGAGTAGCCTAGGAAAGAAACTTCAGAAATGGATCACAGCATTGTGGCTAGTGAGGGAGCCGAGGCAGTAACATGCAAGGTCTGTGGCATGTTTGTCTTTTTACCTGAGGGTAACATTAATTACACTTGCAGCAAGTGTAAGTTGGTAGCCCTGCTGGAGGAGAAGATACAGGGTCTTGAGGCACGCTTGTCCACACTCCATTTTTTAAAGCAAGGTGAAGAGTTCTTGGACAGAACTCATGAAGCTCTCTTTAGTGAGCAACAGGAGCAGGAGAGTAAGGAATCTGAACAAATGGAGGTACAAACAACACAGGAGGAGGATGCATGGAAGAATGTGGCCCACAGGAGTAGGAAAATCAGGACACATCCTGATCCTCTCTTGCTCAGCAATCGGTTTCAGGATCTCCCAATAGATACTGATTCTGGACCACTGGAACAAGGGCTATCCCCCCAAAGCGTGAAAGAAATTCCTCAGGCTCCTGCACATGAGAGGACTCTATCTTCCGCCCTACGAATACGGTAGAAGACAGAGCCAAGATGCAGGATGATCTTGACAGGCTGGAGAAATGGGCTAGAACCAATAAAATGCACTTCAACAAAGACAAATGTAAAGTTCTGCATTTAGGTAGGAAAAATCAAATGCATAATTATAGGATGGGGGAGACTTGTTTGAGCAGTAGTGTGTGTGAAAAGAATCTTGGGGTCTTAGTAGACCAAACACTGAACATGAGTCAGCAGTGTGATGCTGTAACTAAAAAGGCAAATGCAGTCTTGGGCTGCATCAACAGACGTATAGTGTCCAGATCACGAGAAGTGATGGTATCGCTTTACTCTGCTCTGGTTAGACCTCAACTAGAGTACTGTGTTCAGTTTTGGGCACCACAATTTAAAAAAGATGTAGACAAGCTGGAACGTGTCCAGAGAAGGGCAACAAAAATGGTGAGGGGTCTGGAGACCAAGTCCTATGAGGAAAGGTTGAAGGAGCTGGGTATGTTTAGCCTGAAGAGGAGAAGACTGAGAGGGGATATGGTAACCATGTTCAAGTACTTGAAGGGCTGTCATATAGAGGAGGGTGCCGAGTTGTTTTCTGTTGCTCAAGAAGGTCGGACCAGAACCAACGGGTTGAAATTAAATCAAAAGAGTTTCCGTCTAGACATTAGGAAGAATTTTCTAACAGTTAGAGCGGTTCCTCAGTGGAACAGGCTTCCTCGGCAGGTGGTAAGCTCTCCTTCCCTGGAGGTTTTTAAGAAGAGGTTAGATGGCCATCTGTCAGCAATGCTGATTCTGTGACCTTAGGCAGATGATGAGAGGGAGGGCATCTTGGCCATCTTCTGGTCACTAGG
The DNA here is from genome assembly GCF_029931775.1 of Euleptes europaea. Taxonomy (NCBI): domain Eukaryota; kingdom Metazoa; phylum Chordata; class Lepidosauria; order Squamata; family Sphaerodactylidae; genus Euleptes; species Euleptes europaea. The sequence continues at coordinate 80,226,690 of NC_079314.1, read as the reverse complement.
GGTGTGGAGGGGGAAGGCAGTTGTGAATTTCCTGCATTGTGCAGGGGGTTGGACTTGATGGCCCTGGTGATCCCTTCCAACTCTATGATTCTATGATTCTACCTCTCAAGATGTCTGTTGTGGGGAGAGGAAGGGAATGTGATTATAAGCCAGTCTGAGGTTCCTTAAAGGTAGAGAAAATTGAGGTATAAAAATCAACTCTCCTTTTCTTCTTCTTCTGACTTTTTTTTTGCCATCAAGTCACATCTGACTTATGGCAACCCATGTAAAGTTTTCAAAGCAAGAGATGTTCAGAGGTGGTTTGCCATTGCCTGTCTACACATCACGACCCTGGTATTCCTTGGATGTCTCCCATCCAAATACTTGCTACTTGCCTTCTGAGATCTGACGAGATCATGCTAGCCTGGGCTATCCAGGTCAGGGTGTCCTGACTCTAGAGCATTGTATTTATAGGTATAAAGGTATATTTGCTACCAGATCAATATTGTCTACTCATGCTGGCGGTGACTCTCCAGGGTTTCATGTAGAGTTCTTTCACATCACCTTCCACTTGATCCTGTTACCTGGAGATGCAGGGGATTGAAATTGAGTCCTTCTACATCCCAAGCAGATGTTCTACCACTGAGCCATAGCCTTCCCCCTTTAGTGTCTAACCAGAAAATCTTTTTCTGAAATTTCCATACTTTTTAAACTTTTGGGATCCCAATTCAGATTGGCACTGTGAGGCAAGAAGAATGGGGTTGAAACTTCCTCCCCATAGAGCTTTCCTAACCTGAGACAGCCATGGGAAGCTGCTAGGGTTGCCAGACCCCCACTGGGGTGGGGATCCTGCACTTTATGCCCCCTCCCAGTGTCATTCAGCAAGCCAGCAGGTGGATTTACCAGCAGCAAACTGAGGCCTCAGTCTCTGTCACCAGTGACGCATTGTCATCATGTCTTGCACTCACTAGAAGTGATGCTATCATGTCGCTGGCAACATCAGGCGCTCTGGTATTTGGGGGAAAAACTCTATGATAAAAATGGCTTCTACCATAGAGTTTTTGCCCAAATACCAGAGCAATGCTGGGAAGAAGGGTTAAACCCACCTTCCCTTTATGCCACAGATTTGATCCAAATCAGGGCCCTATATGCCTGAGAAATTAAGTTTGAAAAGTGATGGGAGTATATCTAGTTGGACTCAGTCACTGATTAAATTACAAGGTAAGTCAGGGGTGAGAGATGAGGATTTCTATCCAGTTCTCCTTCCACCACACATAGAAACATAGGAAGAGGTACATTAGAGATGTGGAAGAGGAGAGGTAGAGGAAATTGTCTGTTTGATGAGGCACTTCACATTACAAGCAGGCATCATGAGTGGTTGAAGCTCATACTCTGAGTGAAGGGTATCTCTACTTTCCCCCCACCAATATTAGTCATAGTACTGGAGAGATGTGAGCTGCATTGTAATGAATGACACAGAAATTTTGTCCTCAATGACAACATTTGAAGGAAAGATTGTGGCATTAGGAAATGATGCCAGTACACTTTCAGATGGAGCAATGTAGTATAATAGTAAATAATAGCTTCCATTTGTGAAGTATTTTTTTTCTTTCCAAAGGAATTACTTCTAGTCCAAGTATGCTATTGGCATTCACTTCAGTAGGAACAAGCTTTGTCCCAAATGCTTTATATTATTATACATGCAAAATTTTTCTTAAACACTGCTGAAACACAACCCTTTTCCAGAGAGAAAAAAGCTGATTAGTAATACACAGAGATACAGTCCAACAGTTTGATGTTAAGAATTCATTGTGCTACGGAAACTATAGTAAGAATGTAGACAATCTATAGGGAGAACTGGGGACGGAATCCAGAAGTTAGCCATGTCAGTTGAATACAGAAACCAGATTTTTGTCCCAGGATGTCACCCCAAACGTCCAGGTCTGGTGTTGATGCATGGGTCAAGGTAATGCAAGAAATCCCTGGCCTGCAGGGGATAAATACAGAGACCGAGTGGAATAAAGGAATCTAATTAAATCATGCTAGCTGGGAGAATAATAGGGTTTGGAGCCCTGAGACAATACCTTCCCCCAAAAGCCCAGGTGATCAGAACACAAACAGTATCCTGTTTAAACCAGCCCAATGAGAATCAATATTTATAGATGACTGTGATGGAAAGCTGCATTCCAAGGAGCTGTCCCAGTCATAGAACCCCTTGATTGATAGTGTGTTTGAACAGAATTCTGAGAATGGCAGTTGGAGAGTTCTGACAGTTGAGAACTGACAGTTGACTGAGAGAGAAGTTAACAGAAAGAGATTGGAGACAGCAGTGTGAGCTGCAAGCTATTTGGTGGAGGATTCTCCTCTGGAGTGAAAAGGAACAGATTTGGGTTTTGGATCAGGAAGGATCCATAACCCGTTATCTAGGGAAATAACTCTAAGGTTGATATAATGATCCCTAAAAGTTTAACGGGAAATAGTTCTGGTGAAAGGAGTGGTCCCAGGCCAGGTTTAAGGAGAAATTGGGGGAGTGTGTTAATGTTCCTAACTCCTCCAACTGAAGATCCAGTGTGTAAAAGAACCTTAAGAGAAATCACTCTCAGTAGAAAATAAAAGTTTAAACACTTGTATGTGAACTACCTTGATACATTTGGAACAACAATATATCACTTGAACATAACCATCTCAAATTCCTCAGTTCTTTTATTCTGTTAAAAACCACATTCCTGTTGTGAAGCTTTGCTAACCTGACTTTTAAATCCCCCTAGAAAGAGGCAAATGAAACCATTTTCAGGTGTACTTCAAAAAGCCTCTCAAGTGCCATATATTTCTGAACTTTTATAGAAAATAAGGGATCCATTATAATTAGTGGCAATGGTGTCATAACAAGTATTTGTTTATTTATTTATTTTTCTATCCCGCTCTCCCTGACAGAGCCAGGCTCAGTTATAAGTCAGAAGACAAGAGAAGATACGAGATAGTGAGGGTTAGTGTGTGAGAACAAAATTTTAAAAATTATTAAAACTAGAGTAGTTCTGTCATAATGACATTTTTCCCATGTATAATGGAACATCAATTTCTTCCACAGTGATCTTCATTAAAGAGCACATAGGACTAAATGCCCTCCTGTAATCAGTTGTGTGCCATTAAGTCATAATATATGGGTATGAATGGAATTCATCCAAAATGTACAGCAAAGAAAATAAAACGAAGGCTTCACATTTTCTGACATACCTTTCTCTTTTGAATCATGTTGGTATTTATCGTAAATGTAAGTGGCAAGGCTGCATTGACAATGCATGTATTCTTTCCCACTGTCTGCCCTGGAAACAGACAAAACAAAATGTGCCGACTTCCAATTGAATGGATCAGTTCACCCACCTCTAATAGCTAGTTAAGTAGGCAGCTATTAGTTCAGTGTAGGAGCCATTCCATTGCTGCTAAAATGCATGCTGGCGTGTTGGCGACTAAATTGTATTTTGAATTTTCTTACTCAAATAATGTAATCTAAAATGCTTCCTAGGTGTCTTACATTAGAAAAATAATGGATTCAGGCTTTTAAAAACCATTATAAGCTCAAGGATTTGGAGAGGTCCTTTCATTTGGTGTCCTGCTAATTATGTTTTGCATTAGTCATCTCAGACTAAATGCACCCTTTCCATCTATTATTGTATATTGTTAAATAAACCCTTTTCATGACATAAAGAGCGGCAACAGAATTGGTGAAATACTGGGAAAGCATGTAGGTTGGTTTTTTCAGGACTGCAGCCTGAAATCTGTCCAGAACCAACCCAATATTGGGGTTATTTTTATGAGACATAAATCAAATGGCATATCAAGGTGGCTATGGCCATGTTTGTGCAAACAAAGTAAGGCCTGAAAAACTATTATCCATACTATACTAACATATCAATGATTACCTGAAACATTCAGCTACTAAAATATTAACTTTATGTAACATTTATCTTGTTAAACTGATTTAAAAAAAAAACAGCTCCCTATTGTTGAACTTAAATACCTTAGGGCCAAACTAGATGTGACAGAATCCATGTGGCCGCCATTTTTAAATAATTTAATAATGCCACAAACATCTGATCCTTATTGAGCCCTACACCCTGGTAGGCTGAGCAGCTCTTACCCTCCCTCCCCCACTGCCTTATCAAGTGCTGAAATGGCCACCTCCCCTATGGCTTTTTTGGCACTTGAAAAAGTGCAAGGGGAACAAAAGAACCATACTGCAGGCCTGATTAGGATCAAGCCTTTGCAGCATTTTTTAAATGAATTTAAAATGGCAGTTGCATCCTCTTGGCAGCCATGAGGATGTCATCACATCTAATTTGGCCTTTAAAGTCATGGGCAGACTATAGATACCCATATGTCTACCATTGTAGTTAGGGTTGCCATATGCCTGGTTATGGTGTGCAATTGCCTGCCAATTAACCAGGCTGCATGTGGAAGCTCTCCTGCTTCCCCTCCAGCAGCGATCCTGTTCACAGCCATGACGGTGTCACTTCCAGCCACATTCCCCAAAAGCTCCCACCGATGCCAAGGGGGGACCTGGCAACCTAGTTGTACTAGTGATCCAGCCTGAATTAGTAGATAATGGGCAAAAATGCATTGTCGTTTTAGCCTCCTTTATTCCCTGTTTCAGCCAGGATTCAGTCAGGATCGAATGCACGTTTAGCAAAATGCTTGTGTTTGATCCTGGCTGAATCCTTGTTGAAACAGGGAATAAAGGAGGCTAAAGCGACCATGCGCTTTCACCCAATGTGGAGACTTGCATTCAATTAGAAGCTCATGTATACCTTCCTTCCTTTAATGGTACAGCACCTAGCTAATAGTGTGAGCTAACCACACTGAATTTCTGGGCAGAATTTTTAAAAGCTCATGTATACAGTTCACTGGGCTACATGGGATCAGACATTATCTCTCAATGGAGAATAAAACAGCAATCAACCTATCATGCTTGTATCCCACTCAGAGGAAGAACAGAATACAATCATGATAAATTGATTGCTAATGTTTAAATACAGTTACCACACACGCACACAAAATGGCTAGAAGAAGAGTTGTTTTTTATATGCCAACTTTCTCTACCTTTTAAAGAGAGTCACACTGGCTTACAATCTCCTTCCCTTGCTTTCCCCACCACAGACACCTTGTGAGATAGGTGGGGCTGAGAGAGCTCCAAGAGAATTGTCACTCGCCCAAGGTCACCCAGCTGGTTTCATGTGGAGGAGTGGGGAAACCAACCCGGTTCACCAGATTAGAGTCTGCTGCTCATGTGGAGGAGCAAGGAATCAAACCCAGTTCTCCAGATTAGAGTCCACCGCTCTTAACCACTACACCAAATTAGCAATGATCAATCTTCATGCTGATTGGGTTTCAACTGCCTCTGAAAATTTCATTTTGTTGTTGTTCACTGCTGGACATTAACCAATAGCTCAGACAGAAGAGTACTCAAATCAAAGGAAGATTTTAAGGCACCAATGAGCATCAGGCAGGGATGAGGATGCTCCTAAAGTTTGCAACCAGAAAGCTGTGAGATCCTTGAACTTATTCAACCAAGCTGCAGGAAGCTCCCAATCTCAAATGAGCTGTAGTTTAGTTAGAAGCTCTTTATATACCCCGTTTAATCTCTATTTTCTATCTTATTCTTGTCATGGTGATTACTAAAACATTCCTTCTGTGTGTTTCCTTTTTGATGCTGCCTGCCAGCTAAGATCTGCGTTAAAGATCTTTGGGTGTCCAGATTTTGAAATTAGGCAAATGTCCCAGAGTAGCTTGTGATATTTTTCTTGAGAAATGTTGATCCACTGCCATTCTGGGCGGGTCCCCACCCAACAGCTGAGCCTCGGGAGCTCAGAGTAGTTTAAAGACCCAACGCCCCCCTTCCCAGGAGTCCCGGGAAGGAGGGCGGCGGTGGTTTAAACTGCTCTTTCCCTCTTCCTGAGCTCAGCCCGGCTCAAAGCAGTGTGCAGATGACTAAACGGGGAAACACAGAAGATTGGCTTCTCTCACAGCCAGTCACAAAGCAGTGTGTAAAGAGGTGGGGATTCAAGCGCTTCCTTCTTCCTGCTACCTCAAAGCTCTTTCTGAGCAAAAGAAAGGCTTTTTAAAATGAGGCTTGGATTCCTCCCCCCCTTTTTTCAGATTGCTCCGTTTTTTGTTCTTAAAATGCTTTTTTATGCAGCAGTTGGGTTTGGGGAGGGTGAGGAAATTTCACGGTGAGCACTGCAAAGTAAGCCAATTACAGAGCAGCATTTAAAGGGATGGGACTTGATTTGAGCTTGGGAGACTGCTTTTCTGTATTCATGGCTTGATTAGCCCACAGTTTCGTCCCTGATCATTCAAGCCAATGCATCGTTTCCCCCAATTCGGGTTACATTAATGTGCAATGAACCCAGGTCCAACCAGGGAGATCCATCCATGCATAAAAGGCACAATGCAGGTCCTAAGTAAAATAAATGACTGAACAAATAAAAGAGACATAAGTGAAACTTTAAAACATAACACATATATAGATGCAGAAAAATCATTAAAATAAATACAAAATGGCCATTTATCTCTTTCCGTACAGCATTCTTCATCCTTACCACCCATCCCAACAACCTCCAGTAGTTTTGTGATTTGGACGCTTCCATTTTATAGTCAAGGAATTCTTTTCATAAAAGCATCTGCAGTTATTATTGGTAAGGAAAAGAAGACTTCTCCATACTGTATTCTGTTCTGCACTTTTAAACTTTTTCTCCTTGATTGCAAGCAGATATTCTCCCCATTTCACTCAGTCGTTTTCTCTGAGGATAATTAATCCAGTGTCTTTCCTAAAATAAAATGCTAATTATTCATATTTTTCATAAAGAAAAATCAGGTATGTGGGGTCATTTTGCTCCTGATAATGTCCACTCAACATTTTCCTTATTTCACACAAAATTTTATTTTATTATAAACGTGGCACTTTCCATAGGAAAGGGACATCTTCTTCATTGTCTTCTGCCTTCTCCTGATTTGCTAGATTCTTCAGTGTACCTGCTACCAGCATCTCTGAGCCATCAAGTTCAAATAAAATATAATGTTACTCCAGAATGGTTTTAGAGTAACAGTGGATAGTATTGCCATAATAGCCAGGGCTTTTCTTAGGATTTTTTTTTTATTCATAGCTGAACAACAATTACGCAAAATTCCCAGGCCCATTTTTAAGAAGTATAATGGCTAGAGTGTCTGGCTAGGGTCTGGGACAGCCCGGTTTGAAGCCTCATTCTGCTGTGGAAACTTACTGGGTGACCCTGGGCCAGTCTCTCTCCTCAGCCTAACCTACTTCATGCGGTTGTTGCAGGGATAAAAATGGCTGGCAAAAAAATTATGTTGTAAGTGGCTTTAAGTCTACAGCAGGGAGAAAAGTGGGGAGATATATATAATATCTACATTAGCTGTGCTGTCTTGCCTTTGGTGTGAGTCCCTTTTAAAGAAATGACCCTTTATATGAATAAATCTCTATACACGAAGAGTATAGAGATGCATTAAAATACACCTATCTGAAGAGGCGAAGGTTGATGATGACTTCATCACACACTGCAGAATTTTTCTCTCTTGTTTTTTTAAAACCTCTGCATTTTACATTTGCTAAAACATGCTATGTTTGTACCTTATCTTCATCTCCTTTTGAGTAGACATTTTACATATTGGAACCAAAAAAGAGAGGTTAATAATAAAAGCTCAGAAGTGTAGTATGTGTTTGACAAGAGGCCATTTTTCGTAAAGAGGGAGCAGGAGGGGCAGCTTTGTCTTTTGAGTATATTTTCAAGGTCAGATCAGAGAGCAAGTCTAGAAAAATGGAGTGGTGACCTTGGGTAAGGAAATGATAGATTTGACATAAGGGAACATTTTCTACAAAAATGCAAAGTGTTTTATTTGAAAGCCTGTATTCATTATTTGTGGTTATGTTTTGTTTTGTTTTTTAGTTTCCCTGTCTGTTTCTTGCATATAATGTAGACCATTTTATTCTATCACCATTTCTGTATACATATGTAGAGGAAAGATGGATGGATAGATGTGTGTATATGTATAGATGCATAAAGATCTGCTACCAGATCTACATTTGGCTTCAGTTGGATAAGGGTGGCTGTGAGCTGCTGGTTTTATTAAAGGTGTCAGTAGCTTTTGACACAGTTGACCTAGTTGACCACCTAGCCTCACTCGGGGTAAGAGGTACTGCTCTACAGTGGTTTGCCTCCTTCCTTTAAGGACACTCGATGAGGGTGAACACTTGTCAGTAGGGTTGCCAGGTGCCCGGTGGTGGCAGGCACCCCCCCGGCAATTTGCCTCTTTGCCCGTCGACCAGCTGATGGTTGGTGGGCAAACGTGCACGTGCGTACACGCCACTGCAGGTCACTTCCGGTTTACAACTAAGAGTTTGAGTGGCATAAGGCATCTCGCGAGGCGGGACTTCTGGTTGTAAACCAGAAGTGACACGCACGCGCGTTGCTGCAAGATCCCGAGCTGTGCCTTAAAAGTCTCCCGCCAGAGGAGAGGTAGGACCTGGCTACCCTACTTGTCAGGGATGGTCTAGACTGATCCTGCATTGAGCAGGGGGTTGGACTAGATGGCCTGTATGGCCCCTTCCAACTCTATGATTCTATGATTGTAGGGTGGGGGAAGGATTCATCCTGGCGGGAACTAAATTGTGGGGTCTGCAGGATCGATCAGGTCCCCAATGCTACATATAGTCCCTGTAGTGGACGGTGCCAGGAAGTTTGGTGTTGGATGCCACTAGTATGCTGATGACACCCAGCTCTACCTCCTGCTTGATAAGCAACCAGAAGCAGAGATCTCCTCCCTGGCCCAATGCCTGGATGCTGTGGTAGAATGGCTAAGGAGTAGCTGACTGCAGCCAAATGCTGCAAAAACTGAGGTCATGTGGCTGTGAAGCACTCTGACTTTGTCACTCCCTTCGCTTGATGAAGCCCAGCTTTCCACTGTGAACTCCATGAAGAGTTTGGGAGTTTGGCTTGATCCTATGCTTTTCATGGACTAACTGGTGTCTGTGGTGGCTAAAATGGCATTTTTCCATCTTTGCCAAACCCAACAACTTTCTCCATATCTATTTCATTATGAATTTGCCACATTGATCCATGCAACGATCACCTCTTGTTTAGACTACTGCAGTTTGCTCTATGCAGGCTACTCTTGCTCTATGTTTGCTCCATGTAGGCTACTCTTGAAGTTCCTTCGGGAACTCCAAGTGGTACAGAATATGACTACTAGGTTGCTGACCAGGTCATCATGGTCACGCTATATAACACCAATCTTGAAGCAGCTGCACTGGCTACTAAATAGTTGACAGACCCAATTCAAGGAGTTGGCCCTATGGTCTTATGGTTGGGATCAGATTGGTTTTATGTATTTTGTATTTTTTTTTTTTTACTGTACAGGATTTTATTGGATATTTACTTTGCTATTTTGTACTTTTTTTAATTGATGTAATTGTACATTGTTGTAAACTACTTGGAGCTATTAACTGAAGAGAAGTGGTATAAAAATTGAAATAAATAAATATATGCAGGTTATAAATAAATGGTATTGTCATTGGACATAAGGACAATGAAACAAGAAGGCCTGCCCACCTGTTCATAACATCTGAAACAAACTGTATCCAAATTCCTCACATTTGTTATGGTGAAATGTAATTTAAGAAAAGACTTACGCTGTCAGCAATGGAGCAAGAGCAGTCTAACTCATCAAGAATTGCCTTGGGATAGGAAAGGAGTGGCCTTTGTTCTTGTCACTTTCACTTTTTACCATATTTGTAGAATCTTTGGCAATTAACATGATATATGATCTTAAGATAAGAGCCATTATTACTACAGAGTGGAGGCAGATCCACCATAGAGAGTGCACATGTACGGGCAGTTGCCAATCTTACTCATTTGTAGGGTGGCAGTTCTGAAGGCTTTGCTCAGATGAGCAAAGCTGTCATGGTATAGTGCAATGGGAGATGCAGCCCTGCGGGTATGTGTATCCAAGGCCCTGAAGTGCTTTGTAGGTGATATGCAGTAGCTTGAATTAAACATGGTAACTGATCGGTAACGGATGGAGTGACTGCAGAATGGGAGTGTGATGCATGCTCCACCTAGCTCCAGATAATAACTGAGCTGTGGTTTTCTGTACCAACTAGACTTTCTGAATTAGACCCATGGAGAGTGCATTATAATAATTTAGCCTTGAGGTGACCATTGCATGGATCCACAAGACCAGATTAAAATTCATGGAATGCTAGATGACTTCAATAATATTCCCAGGAGGTCTTCCATCCAGGAACTGGGCAGACTCCAACCTGCTTACCTTCATCAGTTATTGTATCACATACACTCCATCCATACCCTTGACTGAATGGCTGCAGCAAACTTTGTAGGTGAAACTAGCTAGCAAGGAAGTGTATGCACACAGTAGTGGGAAATATGCTGGTCTTGTGTGACTTGCTTTTTCCTCTATTATGTTGAATTGTTTGTGTGGCTTTTGGCAACCTAGTGAGACAGGAGAGTCTAGCCAGGTTCTGGTTTACATTACTCCTATTCTTCCAATTGTCAGCTATTATATTTTTTGTGCTTTTCTGAAAAATATTTATGTTGCTTTTTAATACCACGTTCTGGCATAATTTTCTCTCTCTCTAAAATATTTTATAATGCAAGTGAGCTCAAGGACACTAGAAAAACTGTTATTTATTCCATTGGAAGTAAACTCCTTCAGTAAACATGATATTTCACCCAAAACATTTTCTGTTCTGAAATCACATCCTGCAAATAGTCTAGTCACTTATTTTACAATAATGTGTGGAGCTCTGACTCTTGAAGAAGTTGTCTGTCACAAATCCTCCCTAGTGTTCACCTTGGGGAACTGACCACAATAGCAATGTGCAGTCATCTTTATTAATCAATATCCATCCTTAACCAGGATCCATTAAACTATATAGCAAGTACTGTGATACCAAACTGAAACCCATTCCCCACCCAAATGAATGTGGGAGACATTTTTGGCCCTGTCTTCACTGGAAATGGAACACAAGGCTTTGTGGTACAGGACTGGGCTGAGAGCATTGTGACTCAGAGTAATAACACTTTCTTGGCAGTGAGTTCCATTGAATAAACTGGAACTTACTTCTGAGTAGATCTCTCAGGCTTGTTCAGGCCATCAGCTGGGCCTTGGATAGGGTTGCTAGGTCCCTCTCCTCCATCAGCAGGAGGTTTTGGGGGCAGAGCCTGAGGAGGGCAGGGTATGCAGAGGAAGGTGATGGTAAACCACCTCTGTTAGCCTCTTGGGATTGCCATAAATTGGCTATTACCTGACTGCACTTTACACACACACACACACACACACACACACACACACACAACAGGGGTGTAAACTATGGGAGGAGGGGGTTCAAGCCCCCCACCAGGATTTCCCAGCAGAGGCAATGCCCCCTGCCCGGGCTGCCAGGTAGTATCATGAAGCTGTTCAGGTTGACATTTGTTGTATCTGATTGCATTGGTGGTGACATGAAAAGACTTAACGGTTGCAGTTAGACATTAGTGTCTTCTTTGTGCATTCTTTTGAGTGTATTAATGGTATACTGTCTTAACTTTCTTGGGGAAAATATACTTAAAAGCTTCTACTTGCTTTGGTGGGTCCTGGAAGCTCTAATAAAAGCATTTAATTTTACTCTGACATTAATCAAGGTATGCTGTTTAATGAAAGGAGTGACTTTTCCCCTAATTGCAATTAGTATGCACCTGAGCCACTAATAGAAGATAAATGTACAACATATACATTATAGGGTTGGTGACTATTGGCATTTTTAAACATGAAATGTGTTCAGTTCACATTTTATATGCCTATCATTAAAGAGGAAGAGGGGAGGACACTAAAGGGATAAACTCAATTTGCTTATGGTTTCTTGCATTGAAACTCCGTTTATGGATCTCGAAAGGCCATTGCTTTTAAAGGGTTGTCAGATTTAATAATTCCCCCCCCCAAGAACTTTCTAAGGCAACAAAACTGTCTAAAGTTTGAAATACCGTACTGAACAAAGTGTTACAAAGGTAGAAGACATCGAATTGCAGTAATAGGGAGTGATATGTTTAATAAACTGTACAATATCCAACAATACTATCCTTTGTAGAAGCAACCTCCTGAGCTGATCTATTTACTTCTACTATTTCCTGTCCCTTCAACCATAGGTTGGTAGGATTTGGAAAAGAAAAAGAAAAACAGATCAATGAATCATTGACTATTACAACTATTTAAAAAACATGTGCAAGAAATTTGGCAGCAGCTTCCAACCAGTCCATATAATTAGAAAACAACAATTTCAAGGTCATATAATTACTACAACACTGAACGTGAGAATTAACAAAAGCTCCCAGTATTTCGTGCTGGGCTTTAACAAACAAAGGACAATGCAACAACATGTGTGAGACAGTTTCTGTTGCTCCAGAAGCACAAGAACACTTTCTTTTTCATTCAAGGAATGGTTTTAAGTCTTCCAATATATTTGGCTGTTGGAAGTGAATTGCAAGAGTTGATCTATTATACCATAGTTCTGATCCTTTTATAAGAACTTCCTTGTGCCTGCACAATCAGGATGATCAGCTTAGTGCCTGAGAGTAGTGGGGCCGTGGTGTTCTGTACCAACTGGGCAAACCCATGTAGAGGGCATTACAATATGCTAGCTTCGAGGTAACCATAGCAGGGATTCATGTGGCCAGATCAGCTGCATCAAGGTAGGGGGTCACCTTCTGAGCTAACCTGCACCCAGGGACATAGCTAGGGGGGGAGTGAGGAGGGCAGCCACCACCCCTGGGGGGCAGCTTAATTAGCCTGTTTCTCAAGCAATAAAGATCTAGCACGATCCCTAGGCTTTTGACTGAATTACCAAGCATCACCTGGACCCCATCAAAAGTGGGAAGTACTATGCCCTTCAGGATCTCAGCCTTCCTAACCAACATTACCTTGTCTTGCCAGGATTCATTTTCATCTTGTTCACCCTTAGCTATTTAACCACAGCAGTCAGGCTTTGGTTCAGAGCCTCTACTACAGCATCACCAGGCAATTTGGATAAAAGAAATGTAGAACTGGGTATCATCAGCATATTGATGACAATCTGCTCCCAGAATAGGGATGAATACTTCATGTCCTGCTGTGCTGTTTATCAGGATGTGGATGATGTCTGCCTGCACTGCACTATTTTCTGTGGCATGTGCATTAAGATGTATACTTTCTATTTACATCCATCAATAGTCTGATGGAATTATGTAAGGGAGCATCCCCAGTCCAATTCTGCTTAAAACCAGATACTCACGTTGTCTACCTCTTTTACACATGTAAGGGAAATTGCTTTTTTTCCTAATAGAAATAATAAATGCTGGATGGAGAAGGGGTGTCCTTCAGTAAAATAATGCACAGATTGGTTTAACCAGCCAAAATCCCTCCAGACAGCTGTATTTAAGGAAAATAAGAACCATCCCCATCACTGATCTCTCTCACATCATTTGGTCTTTACCACTTTTTTCATTAGCTACTTGTTCCACTTTTGACATTATGGTTTCAGTGCAGCAAGTGGAAGCACAAGAAGTTCAAAATAGTAGCTGGCAGTGCAATCCAGATGGCTTAGAAAGGGGTAACTCTGTTTAGGATTGTTCTGTGAAACTGTGAAGCTGATGAAATGCCCCAAGTTGCTCTTAGTAATAATCCTCAACAATTATCCTTGCCTCAAGTCCCCACTAGACTTCTCCTGTCACTCACTCTGTGACTATTCCTGTTCACAAGTTAGTGAACAGCACATATATAATCTGTGTACAATGTGCATTGGTTATTCTTAGGGTTGCCAACCTCCAGGTACTAGCAGGAGATCTCCTGCTATTACAACTGATCTCCAGCCGATCAAGATCAGTTCACCTGGAGAAAATGCTGCTTTGGTAACTGGACTCTATGGCATTGAAGTCTCTTCCCTCCCAAACCCTGCCTTCCTCAGGCCCCACCCCAAAAATCTCCTGCCAGTTTCAAAGTGGGACCTGGCAACCCTAATTTTTCTTTATGTGTGTGTTCAGGTGTCAGGAACTGATGCCTGGCCCTGACTCAACCCTACCATAGCTACCTGAGCTGAGGTCAGCCGGGGGTATGCAAGGAAGGCCGGGAGAGGGTGGCAGCTAAGACCCAGGCAGATTGCTCCGACACAGCAGAGAACAAGGCTGGGAGATAGGCAGCAGCAGAAAGGGAAGTGGTGAAAAGGCAAGGCCCAGCCCGGACCTGGGGAAGGCTAGGATGGAAGAGGCTAAGATGCAGTCCTGAGCAGCAAGGAGAAGGACCAGACAGGGAGACAGACAGCAAGGGGAAGAGGCAGGAAAGGCCTCCCAGGTGGAGCAGGTGAAATGACATTGGGTACAGGCCAGGAGGTGGGGCCAGAGAATCCCATAAAAGGGGAAGGCACCACATGGCCAGGGAGGAGGAAACAGACTGAGCTCAGATAAGAGAAAGAGTGCTCCAAGAGGAAGAAGCTAGCACCCCCTTCCTTCCTAGTTCTGGGGCTGGTGGGCCAGATGCCCTGTTTGGTGGTGGGATGGTAGAAGGTTGGGAGACCATCTCAGGGGTGAGGGAGTCTCACATTCAATGCATGTACAGCTGAACAAGTTATCAAAATGCATATTTATCCATATAATGATCCCTGATTTTATTTGTAAAACGAATGCACATTGGCTACAGCTACTTGATGGGTAGGGATTGTGTGTACTCTCAATCCGATATCAAAGCAAAACTTTGTTTACTAGCTTACATTCTACAGAGTCCCACCACAGATTCTATCAATATACAAGAAAAGCTACAACTCTAAAGAAATGAAGATGAACACACAGTACTGCTAACCTGTTTCAGACTAAAATTATCTGGCATTTCCCCTTCTCCACCCTTCTTGGGTGAAAGAATGGGTAGCCATGTAGAGCAGATCTTTGCTCTTTTCTTCCCATCAGTCCTCCACACACACTTTCCAGATTGACAAGCTATTTTTAACTTTTCATTCCTGGTTACAAGGATGGTTTGATAACCAATCTCCCCCTCAAAGGGTTGGACTTCAGAGGCCCGCCAAAATCCAGTTAGCCAGCCCTAGTGGGTCCTACATCAAGGAGGATATGAAAACCTATCAATCCCTGCTCTGATTAATCCCAGACTTCTGGCTCTAAGATCTGCCTGTTTCCAGCCATCAATCACCATATAATCCTCTCCTGGATGTAATCTTGTAGTTTATGACTGTGTTTGCCACAGGTGGGTATGTTTTCTTAGGGGAAATGACCTCTTATTTATGGAAATCCTAAAATGAGACTTTAGGCACATCATGATTGACATATTGGGTAGAACAGGACAGTCTGACCAGCTTTTTCAGACCAAGATTTTTTCTGAGGCAAAACAATTTTGCAATAGTAAAACACACCGCCATTTCTACATCTGTCTTTCAAACTCTTGAGATAAATGTGTGTGGCAGAAAGTAAGGAGCATTTTATTATCAGGCCTTTACTCCACACTCGAGAAAATAAATTGTATTTTCTTTGTGCTTATGACTTGGGGGCTATGAAAATCTCAGCACTAAGAAAAATCTGAACATACAGTTACATTCACAACTGTAATGCCTAAAGTGAGAGAGAGAGAAAGAAATAAAGAATATTCAGATAACTGAAACATGGTCAGCAATAACTGCTGCAGACACACCCAGGGAAAGCTGGCTGGAGAATCTTATGTAATTACAAGATAAGATCAATATTGATAGAGTATTAAAAGAAGCTCGTAAAAGCCATAATCCTTTTATATAGCCTTAAAGGTGTCTCTGAGATTAAAACCAGTATATTTTGTCTTGCTTACTCAGGACTTTCTCCACATTAGACAGCTTTAAATAGAAGACAGCCCTGAGGCTAAAAGTGAAAGATGTTTCTCTTTTCCTCTCCAGTGTCCGGAAAGCTTTGAATCTATGTCTGTTCACTGCATGATTTAAATCTCTCTGGACAGAGCTTTCAAATATATAGGAACTGGAAGGGGGGGCTTGTATACCTTTGGACTAAATTTAAAAATAACTTAGTTTCACTAAGACATATCACAAACCCAGTCACTTTTGTTCTCCTGCCCCACAAGCTTCTGGCTGATTCCCAGCCCAGCAGGAACCCTGTGATAAGCTTGGCAGGATGGGGACGGGGAATAGAAGCTAGCTCTCAGTCAAACAGGCATAAACACCCAGTTGTCTGCTGAAAAATCCATTCCCTGATTGCAACCCACAATCGGAATGTGAGCTGAAATTCCATCCCTAGTTCTTCCATTATGAGATGATGTAGTAACTCCAATCATCTCAGCATCTTCTCTTGACTGTCCTTGCGTCCTGAGGGGGAGTCCAAACCCACTGAATATAGGCTGAACCTTCGATCAGTTACATTCCAAACCAATGGTACCTCTTGTTTTGGGGTCAGATTCAAGTTATTCAACCCCTGCAGTCCTTTTTTTAATACTGCAGATAGTGATTTAGAACATGAATTGTGTGCTTAAATTCAAATGCAAAGGAGAAAGAGAACTGGGTGTTACCTGAAAACTGATTGTACTTCATTCCAAATCTATGGATGGTCTCCCCCAGTGGTTTCATACAGATCAGTGATACTCAGTGGTTTGGAAGTCACATGTGGTGGCTCTGTGACATGCCACCTATGGCTCTTCTTAGCACTGTTCCCCAATGTGGCACCAACCCCATGTTCCAGGAAAGTGTAGAAGGCCACTGTCTAGACTCATCTTATGGATGGCAAGTGCTTTGTATTTTGAAACACTGCCACCAGGGAGACTGGAGAAGAGGTAAATGTTGAGCCTCTCTGAGCTGGAGCCTCATGCCAGGAATGGAAGTAAATGGCCCATCCTCTCAACAATCTCCCACCCTTTGCTGCAGCCTCTGCACTCACCCAAGCACCCAGGTGGCTCTGCCACGAGGCAACCAATCTGGCTGCAAAGAATAGAGAATAAAACCACCAGTACCATGACAGTCACATGGAAAAACAGCAAGCTGACCACAGTGGTGTGGTAGCTATTTTACTCTCCTTTCCCCATAGACAGCTTCCTCTCCTCCATATGCCTTGGCAATCTCACTCTCTTGCCCAACCTACTGATGTAGTGGTTAAGAGCGGTGGACTCTAATCTGGAGAGCTGGGTTTGATTCCCCACTCCTCCACATAAGCGTGGACTCTAATCTGATGAACTGGGTTGGTTTCCCCACTCCTGCACATGAAGACAGCTGGGTGGCCTTGGGCTAGTCACAGTTCTCAGAACTCCTTCCAGGACATTAAGTTGCTGATTTAAGAGTAGCAGTTATCTTAGAAAGGGATTTCAATGGGAGATTAGAAAGAGAGACTGCTGAATTACAACTAATAATGAAGCTCAAGAATATGCATTCTCCTGGATTTAATAGAAATCTGGGATTCCTGTCTCATTACCAATGCTAATTTCTCCAGGAGTACTATCCCTCTGCATATCACACCTAATCCAATCACACCTGCTCATCTCATTTGCTTTTGACGTTTGCATTGCCATTGTGTGCCCAATTCACTCTTCTCTACTTAATGACAGATGGAATCACATTCTAGCTGAATCTGAAGAAGTGAGCTGGGGCTCATGAAAGCTCATACCCTGTCAGAAATTTTGTTAGTCTTTAAGGTGCTACTGAACTCTTGCTCTTTTCTACTGAAGAGCTGGAGATTAAGACTCTTCCAATTTCCATCTTTTCAGTTTAGAACAACAGATATTGCTTGGGCTTTCAGACCTGCGTGGCCTTCATTACCACTCATCAAGGATATTAGCAACCTTTTGCACCCGGTGCAGTGAACAAGAATTGTGGAATCACGCTTTAATCTGGAAACCATTGAGGCACATAAAATATAGCAAATTTTATTCATGGTACACTAACTAATTAATTTTAAAATGAAAAAGCCCTTGGAGACAGATTTCTCCACTGAAATTTTCAACAGCATCATTCCTTTTAATGGGAAAAGGGAGTTCCAAAGGACGCATTACATCTTCAAATTAGTCAGCTAATTTCTTCTTTAATCCTATCAAAGTGGAACTAGGGTAGGAAGCTGGAGTTTCCAGCAAGCTTGCCAACTATTCTCTATTTGTAGGCTGAACTGTTGGGTTGTAATGGAGAAAAGAACATTAAGAATTGAAGGGAAAGCTGTTGGAGCGCTGGCCTTGTTATGGCAGTCCAATCAAGTACAATCTGCCTTGAGATATTCAAAATCCTCTAGAAACAAACAATTCCCCAAATAAGCAAGAGGTCTTTGTTTGATAAATTAATCAGAGACAGCTCTGAGTGTGCATACTGAATCCTGTCGACATGTGCACAATAAGGATGCAATGCAAGGCAATATGTATCTGTTTCAGGAAATTAGTCGATTATTTTGTGTGAAAAATATATTTCCTTAACTAAATATTTATTAAAGCCATTTACCGTATGTGCTGCTTCCCAACATAAAGTTGTGGAGGCAACAATTTCAATAAAACAAGCAAAAATTATAATTAAAGATAATCCTTACTAAAATTACTGAAGGGTGTCCTTCTATTATTTATTTATCTATTTATTTAAAATGTGTATGCCCCCTTTCCAAATCAGCAAACAATCAAAACAATGTAATATATATATAAAATTATAAAATATTTGAAAAATATAAAACATACATACACAAACACAAAAACAGGGAGGAGGGCCAATGAAAGATAATGAGGATATGGCAAAGAGAGGGAGGGAGGGAAGGAGTGGGAGAGAGAGACAGACAGACACTTCTCCTGCTGGCAGAAGACAGTGGGTGTTACCGCACTTGTATTCCCAGCGATGTATTAAGAGTTTTAAAATGTTATAAAAAATACTGTTCACACTTTCTATGTATTCCCACCGATGTATTAAGAGTTTGAAAACGTTATAAAAATACTGTTCGCACTTTGTTTGGCCCCTTTAGCTGTGAAGACGTCTTCCAACCATTTATAAGCCGTGGTATCCCAAAACCCATTTAAAGCGATGTTTTTTACAACATTTTCAAACTCTTAATACATCGCTGGGAATACAAAGTGCAGTAACCCCCAATGATAGTGGGAGACAGATGCATCTCCCTAGGGAAGGAGTTCCAGAATTTTGGGGCCATGACTCAGAAGGTCATTTCTCAGTGTGCCACCTGTCTAGGCTCAGGTGGCAGGGTAACCCAAAACAGGGCCACTGAACATGACTGGAGTGGGTGGGTAGGAAATGTGTGTGTAAAGTGCCGTCAAGTCACAGCCAATTTATGGCAATCCTGTAGGGTTTTCAAGGCGAGAGACTAACAAAGGTGGTTTCCATTGCCTTCCATTGCATAGCAATGCTGATATTCCTCAGTGGTCTCCCATCGAAATACTAATCAGGACCGACCCTACTTAGCTTCTGAAATCTGACAAGATCAGGCTAGCCTGGGCCATCCTGGACAGGGCACAAATAGAAATATGTTGTTTTGATTCTATATTTGTAAGAAAATGTTACAAACAAGACTCCAGAACTCTGTCCTCCAAGGGAAGCACGCCAGGTAAGTCCTGCCCTAGAAATTCTCACCACTTGAAGAAACGCAGTGTGTGTAATACTATCAGTAGAGAAAGCCCTTTTAAGTCATTGTTAACCTGTGTCTTTAGGCTGCATTTACACCTTATGTTTCTTTTGAGCATTAGATGATTAACATGAAAGGCATAGTAACTACCAAAGAAAGGCACATCCCTCCTTGTTTTCAAATTATGTTTATACACCTCTTAACATATAAGGCATCACAATGCACTAGGGAAAAGGTTGTAATCTTATAGGATCAAACAGCAAGTTACATGACAGCTTTGTGACAGCGGGTCACTTGCCCAGACAGATTGGCCATTAAAGTGACAGGGCCAGTGTCCCCACCAGGGTCACCTCTGCCCCGGCTGGGGGAGAGCAGAGCCAGGGGTGGGGAAGGAGGCACCGGCTTAGCTCCAGACAGAACTGGTGGTGGTACAGACTCTTTTTTGTCCCTTCCTCCTTTGGAGTGGTGGGACTGGGAGCAGGGATAAGCCCTTTTACTGAGCCATTTTTTTCTTCCCACGTCCAGTCCCTGGTATCTCCAGCTAAAAGGACCTGGGAGTAGGTGATGTGAAAGACCTCTGTCTGAGACCCTGCAAAGCTGCTGCCAGTCTGAGTAGACAGTACTGACTTTGATGGACCAAGGGTCTGATTCAATATAAAACATTCATGTGTCCACCTCTGGTTACTTGGCATTTAATATTTAAAAAGTAGATGCACAAGGAGGTTGGGTTTTTAGCACTGAAGAGGGGGCTAACTCTTCCCTGTCTGCTGTTTCCCTAACAGAAAACCTCCTACCCTGGCTATTAGCTGTGATAGGAATGAGAGTAGTAACAAATTAGTGTGTTGGGGGGATTATATGTATCAACAAATGTCACGGGAATAATAACCCCTGATTCTAATACAAGTGCTTTTTATTTTTAAGTAAACATCAGTAGGTCTGTTCATGTCTGTTCTACATGTAAAGTGTGGTTTGACCCATATGACTAAGGCAGTTTTTGCTGAAAAAAGGAAGGTGCAGATAGGGGGAGAGATGAATCTGTTAAATACTGGTAATATATTTCATTAGTTTGTTGTTCACATTGTGAGTAAAGCTTTGTTCTAGCTTATAGACAGTTACATTTCAGTAGAAGCCAGATGTTCAACAAACATTTGATCTTATAATTGCTGCAGTGAAACGGTCTGGCACTGACATTTTTCAGAAATGACTTGTTTGAAATCTAATACATGAAGCTGTTAACTTGCTTCTTTATAGAATAGAAAGTGTTGCTTCCATTGTCAAGACCAATACACAGAGTAAAGCAATAGCCTTACTGAGAGCCTGTGATGGGAATGAAGTTAATCCTTGTTACATTCCACTGATGTACTCTTTTGTAGTGAGGCAGAGTGCAAAGAGCAATCAACCAGAATTTTCTGCTGTCACCCAGTTGTGCAGGCAACTGTGTTTGGGCTGTACAAATGAACGATGGCTCAGCTAGTCTTCAGCTGGAAAGCGGAATTCTTATGTGTACTTCAGTGCCTGACCAAACAACTGCGGAAAGTGGAGTTGGCTGCAAAACAAGAAATTATGGCGGTATGCGTAAAATATAAGTTCCAGTTCAAAAACTGAAAATCTATTATCTACACAGAGGGCCAGCGTGATATAGTGGTTAAGAGCGGTGGTTTGGAGTGGTGGGCTCTGATCTGGAAAACCGGGTTTGATTCCCTACTCCTCCACATGTGCGGCGGAGGCTAATCTGGTGAACTGAATTTGTTTCCCCACTCCTACACATGAGGCCAGCTGGGTGACCTTGAGCTAGTCCCAGCTCTCTTAGAGCTCTCTCAGCCCCACCTACCTCACAAGGTGTCTGTTGTGGGGTGGAGAAGGGAAGGGGATTGTAAGCTGGTTTGATTCTTCCTTAAGTGGTAGAGAAAGTTGGCATATAAAAACCAACTCTTCTCCTAAACTGGAGTGTTCCTTTCTGAGGAAGCCTCCAGTGAAGAATGACAAAGGGCAAAGGCTAGTCATATAACTAAATTTAAAGCTTGGAAAACAATTAAAATAATACAGTATCTTTTATGAGTAGGTACAAGAAGCAGTTTTGAGTTACTGGTATAGCAAAGATTCCAGCCTAAGAGAATATCCTTTTGCCTTTCATGTCCCTGACATATGAAAGGATGAACAAATAATGTTGAACCAACTTTGCTCAGAGTTTAGTCTGATAACTATTGCTGTGTATATTTACACTTTTAAAGTGTAAATACCCTAAAGCTGTGAAGCTTGACCCAGTGAATGGTTTCCCGTTGTGTATGTTGGATAACTTATCCACTGGGACAAATCTAAAAACAGCTGGCCACAATCAGTTTATGGGATAATTTGTCATGTTTTTCCAATATTTGACCCTGCCAACTAGCCTTCTTTATACCTTCTGTATGCTATAGGTAAATGTCATAGAAATGTCATCATGTCTGTTTAGGTTAAGTGCTTAGGACAATGGTATGAGCTGCCCAAGGAAATTTTGTGATCTTATTCCATGGATGCTTTGAAGCTAGAGGAACTTTTTTGGTGTCCATCTGTATAAATTAAAACAGAACTGACCATTATTGATGGATCGATGTGAGGCAGAGTCTCCATGTGGTAGCAGAACTGACGGCGAGTTTGCAGGCAGTATGGGGAAGGAGGTGTTTCAACCACTGCGTTAGTGACAGTCAAAGAATGGTGCCATCTGTCAGTCTAAATGACAGCTAGCACCATTGTTAGACTCTCTCATGGGGTTGTGTCTCTTTGTGAGAGGTTTAGAAGGGCCACCAGGCATGCACAACTCCCCATACTAACTTCAAAAAGGGCCCAGAAGTGGGTCAGGGTGGAGGTGGTCCTGCTCTGAGGCAAACAACATAGGACCAAGGAGTAATGAGAAATCAGGCGGCTGCAGCTGCTTCCCGTCTCCATTCTGAGGCCATGCAGTCCCCAACCAGTGGGACCACAGGGGACCATGTGATGTGGGGCAAAGCTTCAAGCCCTCACCTGTCTCACACCATCTTATTTAAAAAGAGAACAGGTAGATAACAGTCCAATGATATAATATTTGATGCCATCTGCTTTGTTGATTGCCAAATCTTTGTCCAGTGTGCAAATAAGAACTTTAATTATGTATATTACAGCCATGCTTTCTTTTGTCTGAAATTCGGCAGCAATTGTACAATCTAAAATAATTTACTCCCAGTAGCAAAATTTAGAGCCAGGTATGTTTTTTTCCCTCTGTAACAAGTGAAAATTAATTATGAATAGAGTGACAATAACTAACTTCTGTAACTATAGGAAGAAAGAAAAGTATTTTAAAAGTACAATATTTTCCAGTAGTGTGATTTACAGCAGTTTTGCAGTACTGAGATTCAGAAAGAGGCAAATCTTTTCAGTCAGTAGCGAGCTGGTGTTATATCAAAAAGGGCACAGGAGGAGCTTGACCTCCTAAATAAGAAACAGGTAAGTGCTTGTCCCAAGCTCTGCTCATGACCCGAGTTCGATCCCAACGGAAGTTGGTTTCAGGTAGCTGGCTCAAGGTTGACTCAGCCTTCCATCCTTCCGAGGTCGGTAAAATGAATACCCAGCTTGCTGGGGGTAAAGGGAAGATGACTGGGGAAGGCACTGGCAAACCACCCCATAAACAAAGTCTGCCTAGAAAACGTTGGGATGTGACGTCACCCCATTGGTCAGGAATGACCTGGTGCTTGCACAGGGGACCTTTACCTTTTTGAGGCTATAATTCTTTAAATAATGTACTTAAATGGTAAAGGTAGTTCCCTGTGCAAGCACTTGGTCATTCCTGACCCAGGGGTGATGTCACATCACGATGTTTACTAGACAGTCTATGTTTACGGGGTGGTTTGCCATTGCCTTCCCCAGTCGTCTACACTTTACTCATGTTACTGACCTCAGAAATATGGAAGTCTGAGTCAACCCTGAGCTGGCTACCTGAAACCAACTTATGTCGAGATCAGATTCAAGGTTGTGAGCAGAGCTTTTGACTTCAGTACTGCAGTTTACCAGTCTGTTCCATGGGGTTCACTACAAATATTGTACTTACTTGGAAATAAATCTGATTGTATTCACTGTAACTTCCTTCTGAATAACAGCTTATGGCAATGTGCTATCTTCCATGTAACTTCCATAAATAAATAATTCTTAAATAAGCACTTATGTTGTAGTGCTGTTTTTGTAATATTACCCTACCTATCAAAGGTATTATGTTCAAATGATCCCAGAGATCCCTTTATCCAATGAAGGGACAATAACAAGTAGCAGGGAAATTGTGATCTTTTAGCCTATCATAGATTTGGGATGTATCGTGCTCACGTTGGTAGAGTGTGTATGTGTGTGTATGTACACACACACACACACACATGCATATGTATGAGATTCGATAGTCTGTCTATCTAAAGACCACCTAAAATTATTCACAGGTCAAACTGATGAAAAGCAAATTGCACCTGTTTCCAGATGCATTCAGAGAATCAATTTAAACCCTAAATGTCAGTTAGAAAAGTAATGCTTAGGCAAGAAGCATAAACTAAAAAAAAAATTCTTTGAAATAATTGATTTCAATGGGAATTAAGTCTGTGTTCATTGCTGGATTGTATCCTCAGTGTTTAGCTACTTATTTAGATTTTGTTTATAGAACTATGGGTATGTTTTGGGGTGTTGCTATTGGAAAACTTAAATGTGTTATTGGAAAACTTAAATGTGAATGTTTTGAATAGAGAATATCATACTTGCTCCAGCCTTAATCTTGATCCACTTTCCACCCTTCAATTGGATTTTTAAAAGTGTATGGATCATACAGACATAACTGCAATCTGCAAAGCATTTCAGAAGGGACGATTTAGGGAAGGCTATTAACATAGAGGGAGAGGGTGCTTAACTTGGTTCCTTCCCAACATTCCTCTGCTACAAATCACCTTCCTAAAGTCATTTTGAACAGTGCAGACGGTATGCATCTAAAATGGATCAGAGATGCTGAGAACTTCAAAACGAACACAGTCACCAGCCAAACTTCCCTCACTTGACTCACAGGTTGATGAGTTGAGTTGCATGACCAGATCACCTCTTTGTTGTTTGTTCAATGTTCACCTCAAATGCCATGCTGAGCAACTTTGTATTTTCATAGTGGCTTGTGTTTCAGAGTTATGACTTGGTAAATAAGCTGCATTCATAACTTATATGGCTCATGGCTGCTTTTGTGCTTGCACACCTGGAAAATTAAATTTTCTCAATCTTATATCCCCCAGGATCATGTTTATGTTGTAAAAGTGACCCTCTTGTTGGGCACAGAATCTCTCACTCTTGTTTTACTTTCTTCATTTATATTCCACATTTCTTCCCAATGGGGACCCAAAGCAGTTTCTCCTCTCCTCCATTTTGTCCTAACAATGACCCTATGAGGTAGGTCAGATTGGAAGTGTGTGACCAGCGTAAGGTCAGCCAGCAAGCTTTCATGGCAGAGTGGGGATTTGAACCTGTGTGAGTCTCCAGGTCAGAATGGTGTAGTGGTTAAGAGTGCTGGACTAGTATCTGGAAAGCCCAGGTTTGAATTCCCCACTCTTGCCATGGAAGCTCGCTGGGTGACATTCATCCAGTTTCACTCTCTCAGACTAACCTACCTCACAGGGTTGTTGTGTGGATAAAATGGAGGAGAGGAGAATGATGTAAGCTGCTTTGGGTCCCCATTGGGGAGAAAGGCAGGGTTTACATAATCAAATAAATTAATAGTAAGTCCAACACTCTAACCACAACATCAGAATGGCTCTCAAGTAAAGGCTGTTTTTCTACTTGTGCAGTCGGTGCATTCTTTAAATGACATGCAATAGATACGTCTTATGCTTCTTGCACATGATTGAATTGATCTAGATCTAGCCAGCTTGGCAGCTATTGACAGACAGAATGATGGCAGAAGGCAAACAGAAACACCAAAGTACTAAATTAAAAAAAAAAGTCAAGCGTTATTTTTTTTTCTTTTAACAATGAATCTTTAAAGTGGAGGTGGTGGTGACAGCATGTAATCAAGTGTACCAGTCAAATTTTCTTTTCCACAGACACGTTTGAGCTGGCTGGATGCAGACAAACAGTACAATGAAATAACTGAATCCCATGATCATTACCAGGATGTGACCTGAACCAGCAGGTGATCAAGCATTCCTGGCGTAGATTGCTTTATAATCCTAATACAAGGAAACCTCTATTGCTCAGGCTCAAGACATCAATCTAACATAGATACATTTGACTGTTATGGCCTAGTTCAGATCCTGATTTATCCTTCTCCTTCCACTACCTATCATAGCCAATTAATATTACTTTAACTCGTATTATTGATAATAAATTTAAAGGTATGGATATCACTTACATAATTTTGCCACTGAAATAAGGTGTGATGTTTGCAAAATCAGGAATATTTTAGGAACATCAGTCAAAATCCCTTCTCTGAAGTCAATTTAGATCCACTAATATCTTAAAAAGCCCCGTGGCGCACAGTGGTAAGTTGCAGAGACTTAGGTAAGTTGCCTGAGACCCTGGAGAGCTGCTGCCGGTCTGAGTAGACAATGCTGACTTTGATGGACCAAGGGTCTGATTCAGTAGAAGGCAGTTTCATGTGTTCATGTGCAGTATTGCAGTCAAAAGCTCTGTTCATGACCCGAGTTTGATCCCGGTGGAAGTCGGTTTCAGGTAGCCGGCTCAAGGTTGACACAGCCTTCCATCCTTCTGAGGTCGGTAAAATGAGTACCCAGTTTGCTGGGGGTAAAGGGAAGATGACTGGGGAAGGCACTGGCAAACTACCCCGTAAACATAGTCTGCCTAGTAAACATCAGGATGTGACGTCACCCCATGGGTCAGTAATGACCCAGTACTTGCACAGGGGACCTTTACCTTTAATACCTTAAAGCATAATAGATACTGTTCACATATCTGTGTCGATAAGAATCCCATATCTCCTCTATGCTGGTTTTAAAATTAAAACCACATGGTGCCCATCTCTCTTTCTTTCTAATCCCTTTGGATCATTTTGAAAATTATACTGATTGCTTCAAACAATGTTTTTTTTATACGGGGGACAATGTCAAGAGGGTTGCACCGATGGCTGCAAAACATATAGTAATTGCATTTGCTATCCAAGTAATATAAGTTCTATAATATTGAAGTGGTGTCCGTGCTAAAATGCTCCTTCAGACACCTTAATTTGCTCTAAATCAGACTAAATTAGGGCTTAAAATGAGAACATTGCTACCTTGCACTTCATGTAGCAATGCTGCATCCTAACAGCATGTAAGCCATCAGAAGATTTAGAGCTCAGCTCAATCAGAGGCAACAAAATTAGAAATAAATAGAGGAGGATCAATACAAAGTGTTGTCTGGAATAATGAAACAGCCCTAAACTGGAAAAATCTATTTTATTTCTCTCTCACCAGCCACAGTCTTTGACAACCTCTGCCACAGCCCACTACACAAAAGACCTGTTTATTTTATTGAGGAAAGGAGGTGCAAAGGGTTACATATCTTATATTTTAGAAATACAATATTACGGATCAATAAGGTAGTTAAACAATTTTGTTTGTATTGCCAAAGATGCTTTCTATAATATGGCATGCTGTTATTTAATTCAACAGTGCAATAACTGGCATTTTATGCTGTTGCTCCACAAAGTAATATCTGATGGAAAAGCCTCCCTGTTCTCTCTCTCTCTCTTTCTTTCTCTCTCTCCCTCTCATTTCTTTTACACACACAAGCCCAAGCTTCACATTGATTGAAAAAAATTATACCTGAAATCAGTAGCAGTCTCAAGAGCAGAGCTGAAAGAATGCCAATTTCTAATCAACTCATGTTGATATAGTAATCCAGACCTGCACCCCCCAAAAAAAAAATCTAGAACAAATTAATCTTAAAATTGCAAATTATCACTTTGAATTCTGCCACAAAATTTAACTGGTGCCATTTTTCAACAGAAAAAAAAAACCCATCCAAGTTTAATTACAAAAAACAACCCTAAGTCTTGCCAGATGGGAAACCGTTTTGAAAGTTTCTTTAAAAAAAATAATAATGTGCATTTTTAGGGAAAAGGCCCTCTAAAATACAGCAAAGGTAACACTTCTCCCCCCACCAATAGAAAATTGGCTGCTAGTTAGTTTTTTGACACCATCCAGAACATCAGACTTACCTTTATAGCCTTTCACAGTCAGGCACCAGATAGCTGAAGAACTTCCTACTCCCATACCAATCTGCTCAATTAATATTGTTATCCTGAACGTGTTGAATGGTAGCTAAAAAGGCCTTTTCAATGGTAGTACCTCAGTTGTGGAATGCCCTTCTCTAGCGGTGTGCTGAGGAAAAAAATGTGTTATAATTTAGGATCCGGGATTTGGGAGGGGGCTTTACCATGATTGCTGGTTTTCAGGTAGGATATTACTAGTTCAGGATTCAAATCTGTGGGGTTTTTTTGGGGGGGTGTCTAGAATTTCAGGAACATTATTTTCAATGAGGAACCAATTTGAGGGACTGGTGCAGCCATTTTTAAAGACAATGACACCAAATTTGCATAGAACATAGGTCTCCCGCTAAACTAAAGACACCCTTCCCCCATTTCAAGTAGAATGGACAAAGGGGATTGATTTTACAGACCCCCAAAGCAGGTGCCTTTTGGCACAGGGACACTTCTCTCCACAAATTCCAACTGGAGGGTGGGGAGAAAGGTGCTGACCACATTGAATGAAAACATTATACCTGAAATCAGTAGCAGTATCAAGAGCAGAGATGCAAGAATGCCAATTCCTAATCAACTCATCATGTTATAGTAATGCCTTGATATAGTAATGCCTTTCTGCATCATTTTTTTCATGGAATTTTACAATGACTGACTGACATTTTGGTTTAACCTTTGAGCTGAAAACTCTGAATTTGCCACCCTTCCTTGTTGTGGCCTCTTGTTTCCTTTTACAAAATAAGGAAGCTTTCCTTTTACTAAACAAGGAAGCCTTTACAAAATAAGGAAAACCTCCCCCTGCCCTGTTCCTGAAATCTTTGAAAATAATTCAGATTTTTCAAAAAGAATTGTTTGATTCATTGCATGTAATTACATAAATACAATCATGCAATTGCTATGAGATACAGGTCTTCATGTTAGGCATCGATTGTAGGGGTGCCTTAATCAGATATTAGTACTACTACTATTTAAGGAATTCCTGCACAAGGAAAAGGCAGTGGTAAAGGGCTAGAGCACAGGACTCTGTAGTTTAAAGGTATATGGCAGGGGTGTCAAGCATAAGGCCCGAGGGCCAGTTCCACCCCCTTGAGATCTCTTAACTGGCCCGTGAGGCAGCCGAGGCAGCCCCCCCCCCACTTTCAATCTGGACTGGAGAGTCATGGCCAGCCTGATCAAGTGACATTTATGTCATATATGGTCCTTGTAACAGTTGAGTTCGACAACCCATGTATATGGTATGCTTTCTTACAAGTTGTCTATGGGTTCACCACTTTGATCTGAGTCACACATCAACTGCAAGAATGTCACTTTAAAAGACATAGGAGCTGCTTTTGCTGATGAGGGGGAGCACAGGTGGAAGACAGGGGTCTTGCACCCCTCCCCAGCCTTTTTCCTTATCCTAAAGAACCCCCAGTGGGAAGTTATTTGCATAATTTTGAAGAGGTCGAGCACACACAGCTTGACACAGACACAGAAATTCCTTCTCTGAGGCTTGTCTCCGAAAGCGATTGGCTGGAAGCACTCACCTCCTGATCTCTTGCAAGGATCTGTCTGAAAGCAAGAAATGCCATTGCCTGGGAAATTAGGAGATTCAAAGAAAAATGAGATCTCTGCTCCTGCTGACAATAAGTACCCGAACATGAAAAACAACACAAATTTTTCAGGCGGTGCTTTTCGTAATACTTAAGAATCCTGGATTTGTGTCACGGTTACCGAAAATCACAATAACAACATGAAACAGTGATTTTAATATATATTTTCATCTCAGGAATTTTGGAATGCACTGCCCTTACTCTTCTCACCTATTGTTGAATTTTGATTTTTATTTGTCTCTGCACCCAGGAAATCCCTGGATGTAATAGCCACAGGGTGTCTCTGTGGATAGGCAAATTTGTACACTGGCACCAGCCACAGCTATAATATAGGGTTGAGACAAAGCAGAGGATTTGGGGAAAAAAGACATTTTTTTAAAGAAACCTAATTTGGGGCGTACAAATACCAGCACTCAGGTAGCATTATTGGTTACCATTACAACCAAAACGGCGTGTGAAAAATCACAAGCATTGGCCACACAGAGCAAATGATGAGAGGAAGTTGGCTCTGACCTACCTCTCACATTCCCCATTTGCTGCTTCCCCTTAATACACATGTAGGAAGGTTAGTAAGGTGGCAGCAGGTGGATGGTAGATCAATGCCTAGTTAGTCCCGTTGAAGGAAATCTAAAGAACAAAGGATAATGCCAGCCTAATCACAGACAGGAGAGGAGAAATAGAAGATATTAAGTTGATTAACAACCATCTTACAATCATAAAAGAATAATCTGAATTCACATTATTCAGAATAGTCTGAATTCAGAAGTCAGAGAAGGACAAAGAAGGAACACTTGACCACTGAAATATTGCCCCTCCCCGCAAATACTTAATTAAAAACATAATTTAATGATAAAACCCTGAATCCCCCCTCAACATAAAACCTACTAAAGCAAAATAACATGTGATAAGATGCAGGCAACTAGGGTTGCCAGGTCCCTCTTTGCCATAGGTGGGAGGTTTTTGGGGTGGAGCCTGAGGAGGGCAGGGTTTGGGAAGGGGAGGGACTTCAATGCCATAGAGTCCAGTTGGCAAAGCAGCCTTTTTTTCCAGGTGAACAGATCTCTATCAGCTGGAGATCAGTTGTAATAGCAGGAGATTTCCAGCTACTATCTGGAGGTTGGCAACCCTACTGGCAACTGATGCTGTGTTACAAGCTCTGCTGAATTAAGTGGCTTTGCAGAGCCTTCCTAAAAGTTTTCAAGGAAGGCACTCCCCTTACCTCCTCAGTGAGGCCATTCCATAAAGTCGGAGAGACCAAACAGGGAAACAGCAGGCCCTCACCAATGCAAAGCAGGCCACCTTAAATGAGGGGGCAATCTAAAGACACAATCAGGTACTCAAGGACATATGGGGAGATATAGTCCTTTAGATGTGTGGGCCCTAGGCCATGAAGGCCTTGAAGGTCATAAACAGCACATTGAATTAAACTCAATAACAAAGGCCATTTATTCATGGAAGGTTTTGCATTGGATTTGTCACTCTATAGATGCACATTTTCCCCATCTGAATTCTCAAAACTCTGCATGGCGGCTTATTGTTGAGTTTTGAGAATATGGATAGGGAAAAAGTGCATCTAAAGAGCGGCAAATCCAATGCAAAACCTTCCATGAATAAATGGCCAAAGTGTCAGCCAATGAAGCCATTTTAAAACAGGTTTGATGTGTTCAGAACAGCCAGCCCCTAGCAACAATCGGGCTGCTGCATTCTGAACTAGCAACAAAAAACAAACCCAAATTCATGCTAATCTTAAATAGTCACGCTACTGCTGTGCACCTTTGTACTGTGGGGTCATGCCAGAATGAATGCAGTGACTCCTAAACTGCTGAAGCACATGTGAAGATGACCTAAGTTCGATATGAAGCCCTATTCTAGTTAGTCTGGCAAAATGGAATAGATGTATAACATTCATACTATTTTTCAGCAAATTGTTTATAGCAATAATAACTAAAATTAATATTGCCAACAAGGGTGGATTTCATCTTCTTTATAATCAGAAGCCAGCAGTGCCTAATTACTGCTTCAGCTATTGACTGGTGATAAAGTAATGCTATTGCAGCACCTCAACTGTGGGTGATAATGGAAAACATCTGCCTAATTTTCATTCTCTTTGTACCAACCTTCTGGGATATCATCTAGCCACTTACTCAGAACCAGGTCATTATTTTGTTATCAAATTCTATGTGCCATCTGCTGACATAAATATTTTGGGGAAGGGGAATGCTTGCGATCGATACCCCTTTAGAAGTGTCTGAGAAACCTGCCACAGGGGATCAAAAATGCCAAAATATACGTTGTGGTTATGTACATGGGGCTTAATTGTAAGGCTTCTGAAATATCACAACTTAACAAGAATCAAAGGCAATTAAAATGTGTTGTTGGAGCTGCAGTAGATATATTCATGCTGTGATCTTTTCCCTCTCTTCCCTCAAGCATTGTAGTTTCTTTTTCACATCTAAAGAGACAGGTGTTCTATTAGCTGACATTACAAGACTTGGGGTATAATTGTTCTCACTTGTCTAGTTTTCACTTTAGCATGAGATCATCAGTCACCTTCAGCTGTCATTGGGAAATCAGCTTCGTAATCGTAATAAAATGATGGGTTCAGCCCATTGCATATGAGCCTGCCAATAAAGACATTATGGTCAAAAAGATAAAACAACAAGGCAGGATACACAGTATATCCAGGTAATGAATCCTACAGTCCATGAAGAAGTCCATATGACATATCTAATTCTGAAATTGCCCCCTGTGCAGATAGAAAAACCCAGAAAATGGGGCCAGGTTCAGATAGGGGGTATTTTTCTGAAGACCTCCCCAGGTTTGCAGAAAAATGTGGGGAAATGCTTGCATGGACAACATAGAAGAGTGTTGCAATGGACTGTAAGTGGCAGAAAAGGTAGGAGTGGGAGTTGTCACTGTCCTTGAGCCTAGGCAGGCAGAGGGGGAAGAGAGGGGACAGAGATACTGCCACCTCCACATGAGCTGGGCAGGCAGACAGAGGGGGAGGAGAGAGGATCCAGAGCTGCAATCATTGCCACATGAGCCAAGTAGGCAAGCAGGTGGGGAAAAGGAGGGAACTGGAGCCACTGCACCCTCCCCTGCCATGTGAACCAGGCAACTATTCATGATAGCATTCAGGTGGACAGGCTAGCCTGCAAGTGGGTGGCACATCAATGGGGGGGGGGACCTCTCCCACAAGTCTCACTGGACCCCTGTTGTTATTACATAATTTCATACTTGTTTTTGGATAATCCAGAATGGATTACTATAATGAGTTCTACACAGGGCTGCTTTTTGATGTCCAGAAGTTTCCATTGGTCTTAAATATAGTTACAATACTTCTTAGTGATTCTGGGGCCCAGAGCAAGAATCCAGGATGGGCCCCCAGAATCACTCCCATTGCCTGTCCCTTTGAAGGCCAAACAAGGGGCAGCCATCACCCTGTGCAAGGTGGGTGATGCTGTGCTGGCTGCCATTGCCCCAGAAGGGGTTAGCATGAGCAATGGTTGGAGCCTGCTCTCTCTCTCCTTTTTCCCTCTATTGAAGAGGCAGGGTTCTGTGCAGTTGGAATTCTAGAAGAACTGCCTCCACCAATATGAGCCTGCCTATGAGCCTGCCTACTCTGCATATAGAGGCCTGGTTGGCAGGTGCACAAGACAGGGCTTTTTTGGTTGTGGCTCCCAATCTGTGGAATTACCTGGCCTAGGATATGCCTCCTCTTTTGTAGGGAAAGCATTTCTATTTTGTCAAAACCATCCTATTCCAGGGGCTATTTGGTGTTTTATTCCCTGGCCAGAATCTTTAAAAACTACATTTCTGGTGTAATCAGTACTGTGGCTTTCCTGTTGACTGTTCTTTTATTCATTTTAAGTTTTTGCCTGCAATTTTATTGCTGATTGTATGATTATGTTTACTGTGTTTCTGGTTTGCTTGGGATCTTTTAAAAATCTCATATTATATTCCATTTGAATTTTAAATTGTAAGCTACTTTGAATGTTATTTTAGTAGTAGAAAAGTAGGGTATAAAAAACTTCCAAATAAAGGAACAAGCAATACTATATGAAGCCCATAGTATGCTTTGTTCCAAAGTTCCTTATCCATAATTTACAGAAGAAAAGTGGAGGAATGTGTACAGTCTTTAAGATACTTAAATCTAATAGTAAACTGTTCTGTTTGAATAAGAAGCTAGGACAACAGGGCTAGCCACAAAGAGTCAAACGGTTTCTGTATACCTGGGCATATTTCTGGGAAAAAAAATGTTTCTGGAGTGCAGCTCAGCTTATTCTTTGCCTGTTGCCTATCCATCCTAACATTGCAGTCTGTTAGTTGCATAACTGAATCTCACTGCACCAAATGGATGTATTACTGAAGCTTGCTATTCAGTTAAGTGCTGCTTGATGGAGCCAGGAAGTAATTTTATCATATCCCTAAATCCACCAGGTGGGCATTAGATTTTTGCCTTCCTTGTAGCATTACTGTTCACTTTCTGTGTGTTACTGATGGGGGTATTTGATTTTCATTGTCAAAATTGACATTCTGGGATTGGATAGTGAGTAGTCCCATGACTTGGAAGCAGTGGTGCGGGCACTACGTAAATTCACACTTTGGATGGTCAGTGGGTGCACTAAGTGTCGTCAAGTAGCTTTTGACTCATGGCAACCCTATGAATGAACGGCCTCCAAAGTGTCCTATCATTAACAGCCTTGCTCAGGTTTTGCAAACTGAGGGCCATGGCTTCCTTGATTGAGTCAATCCATGTCATGCTGGGTCATCCTCTTTTCCTGCTGCCTTCACCTTTTCCTAGCATTATTGTCTTTCCCAGTGAGTCTTGTCTTCTTATAATGGGATCAAAGTATGATAGCCTCAGTTTAGTCATTTTCGCTTCTAGGGAGACGTCAGGCTTGACTTGGCTTCAAGATGATCCACATCTCCCAGGATTACACCCTTGCTTCCTCACAGGGTTCCTGAAGAGTCAGGCTGGGTGGATAATCAAGCAGATGGATTAGGAAATTTGTCCTACCAGCAGCTGGGCCCCCAGCAACCTCTGATCTATCCTCGTGACTCCCTGCCCTCCTTACCAAATTTATCAAAACTTGCATAGTATCAAAGCAACAATGTTTTTCATGCCAGCTATGTACGTAAGTCACATTTCCCCTTTCCTTTTGCTACGTATTGCAGACAAAAATTAAGAAATGGTTGGATGTTCTCCATCTCTTGCATAAAAAGTGGTAAAATCTATGCAGCAAAAGTAGGCAGACTGTAAGAAAATTGCCTGTTGGTTTTGCTCTGTTTGAATGTTTCATTTTTTTACAGTGGAACTCCTTATTGGGACAATAATCTTTAAAAAAAACCAAAACAATTATTACTCCTTCCGTGATTAAACATCTCAGCAGTGCTTTGTGGACTGAGCTGTAAAGTCCAAGTTGATCTTTGAGTGACTTATTGGTAACAGTTTTTACTTTATCTTTTATGATGACTTTTTATTTTGCATTATCCTCTAGATGTGTGTCCTTAGATTATTATTCTCCATTTTCCCACTTGCACATTTAAAATACGTCGTGTAGTAAATTGCATACTTTTCTTCACCTACTTCTGACACATTGTACCTAGTGTTTGGACTCCTAGCAATTCTTTCTTCTTTTTAATAGCATAGTATTTTTAATTCCTGTTATCTTTGTGCTTTCTTCTTAAGAGCACAGTTGTTTATACTTCAATAACAAAACTGTATTTTGTAGAAATCATGCACAGAATACTTATATTTGACTCTTTTATGCACTTTTCTTCTGTGTTTTATGACACATGGACAAGAACACTTGGTTCTTTTAAGCAGTACATTTATTTTAAGATTGCGGTAAAAATAACACCTTGTTTTAACCTTCTTTATGCCTGAGAATAGCAAAACAATCAAATAAGTATTTTATGGTTTTTGGGCACCATCATTGTGGACAACATACATAATATGTTTGGGCTATATTCACTACCCCAAGACAAACTGGGGCGGTAAATGTCACCAAGTAAATTCATGTTGTGGACTCACGGGCAAGCGGCTCCAAGGAAAGGGGAAGGAGAAGTAACCTTAAATAAACACACATACACGTACTTTTTGGGAAGTAAATGGCCACAGTTTTTATTGATCACAACAGAATGGAGCATTGGCGGAAAACCATGGGGGCGGATCCAAGATATCGGGTCACCACCCTGTAACCCGATATATATTGAAAGCATCGATAAACAGCCCAACCACCTGTGGGCACAGCATCGGAGTAGCACTTAGGTGGCCCCACCGGACGCACATCTCTGTGTGGAGCCAGCGCCACCTGGGATTGGAGCACCCAATACAGGCCCCCGAGCTGGGCATCGCTGTTGTACTCCATCCCAAGACCCCTTATGGGGGTCCCCACAAACGGGAAGGAAAAGCACATCTTCCCTTCTTGGATCAGACCCCATGCAAAAACCCGCCAGAACAAACTGTGACAAAAGAAAATCAAACACATAACTACAGAACATAGGGAGGGTGGGCGGGAAACCTCGCCGTCCTGCAGCAAAACAGGATGGCTGCTGGTCTACGCCGGCTTAAATTGTCACGGGAAAGGGTGACGTCAGGACGCCTCGCCCAACCGCTGGGAAGGGCGGGGGAGGGGGAGAAACCCCCAGGCAAGTGTAGCCTCGCGAGACGGCGACGGGCTGCAGTCCAGCCTGGTGGAGACCTTTTCCCCTTTCTTGCATCCTGTCCGGTAAGTCCACAATGGGGGGACCTGATTAGTCAGGTCCCCCTTTTTTGTGGACTCACGGGCAAGCGGCTCCAAGGAAAGGGGAAGGAGAAGTAACCTTAAATAAACACACATACACGTACTTTTTGGGAAGTAAATGGCCACAGTTTTTATTGATCACAACAGAATGGAGCATTGGCGGAAAACCATGGGGGCGGATCCAAGATATCGGGTCACCACCCTGTAACCCGATATATATTGAAAGCATCGATAAACAGCCCAACCACCTGTGGGCACAGCATCGGAGTAGCACTTAGGTGGCCCCACCGGACGCACATCTCTGTGTGGAGCCAGCGCCACCTGGGATTGGAGCACCCAATACAGGCCCCCGAGCTGGGCATCGCTGTTGTACTCCATCCCAAGACCCCTTATGGGGGTCCCCACAAACGGGAAGGAAAAGCACATCTTCCCTTCTTGGATCAGACCCCATGCAAAAACCCGCCAAAGAGCAGGGACTACCGCCCTGCTCCCGCCAACGCTCCTACTGCTGTGACCAACAAAGTAGCGAGCCCCGAATATCGTGCAGCCACAGATCCTGACCCCAGTCAAACAGATGCACTCCATCAGGGCAACACAGCTCCTGTGACCTGAATGACATCTCCGTGTGGCGAATCATGACACCCCCAAGTGTCTCGATAAAACGGCCCACAGCACGGCACATCTTCTTCCTGGCAAAGTCCACCCTGTCAGGCTCAGGCAGCTCCAACTCCAAAACCCATTCCCGGGTTTTTTACCAAGTGACACCTGCCCACTGCCCAGAGGAAGGCAAAAACCCACAGGGCCAATGGCCAATCTGGCCTGTAGGAAAAATTCCTTCCTGACCCCAAAACGGCGGTCGGTGTTACCCTGGGCATATGAAACAGGAGCACTGCGCGATCAGTATGTCACTGGGAGCCACCTGTAAAGCTGCAACCATACAGTTCTGGGACCCGAGGCTGCACACAAAGGGTCTAGCCCTTCTCCAATGTAGAGCTGAAACGAGAGGACATGTTAGCGGATGCTTCCTGCAATAGACACATCCCATAAACAGTGAGCACAGAGGCTCCCACCATGGCAGCAGTATTCACCCTGGCAGAATGGAGCACCATCCACGGTCCAGGAAGGAAATCAGAAGGGTACATGACAGGAAAGGGTGCATGAGTGCTTGTCTGAAAAACCATCCAGGAAATTTGTCAAAAAGGCCTAAGGTGGCACAAGATACCGAGGCCCATATGTAACACCTTATCACACCACAATCTGTTGAGCCCAAAGCTCAAGGCCAATGAACCCACAGGTTCCCAACAGAACTGGTGGTCAGATCCATGCCACATGTGCCGAAAAGGGGACCCACCCCCACAGGCCCATAGGTCGCTAACTGTGTGGTGGAAGGAGGCATAACACACCGAACCAAATTAGTAGGAATGGCATAGGTGACTGAGGAACCCCAGGGGTAAGACAGTAGGGCATATGTCTATAATCCACAGGAGCCTTAGGGTACCACACCCTGAGGGATACGCAAAGTTAGGCCATGCAGGGGGAGGTGAACCCAATAAGTTACGTTGCCATGTCATCTACCATCGAAGCCACCCCATAAGAGGCGGTGCCAACACTTGGGAACTCAGGACTTGAAAGCTGTAATGTGTCCACCATTATCATAGGTGCCTGAGGTATGCCGAACTATAGAAGATAGGCTGTGAATAAGCCAAGCAATATTGACTGGCACTGAGGAGCATGACCCAAGTGTTGCATTCCCTTCATAGAACATGTTAAAGGCCTTCAAGGCAGCCTGTAAAATGGAGATGCCCACAGGCATAGTCTTATGAACATACCACAATCCATTGAGTTTAAAACAAGGGTGGGGGGGTCAGTCCAAGATGCACTGGGGAGAGGAATAGGGAAAAAACCAGCTGCGGCTACAACAGAATTATGTAGTGAAACTGGTGATGCCAGATGCAGTGGGACAACCCAAAGCAACAGGGAGGTATGGGCTCAGAAACAGGAGGGCTTAGGGTGGAGGCCGCGACAATTATTACCAGCATGCCCTTACCTGTCACAAGTGTGGTGACACCTGCCCTGGTTATATTCCAGCAAAAACTCTCTATCACCTGTTCTGCCCCCCGCATCACCCTTGCCAGGCCTGCCGGTATACACATTGCCCTTGAACCATGAGCCAACCCACAAAAGCCATAGCTCATCTCATTAAAAGTCCCACCAAGTGCACTCCTCGTGTGAAACCCTTGAACTAAAATGCTTCATCCTAGTCCATAGTCCCGAGTCACTTGCAGCTCTCTTGCCTGTAGTCATTGCTCATGTGAATAGTGAGGTGCAATGCCCTTTACGGGCATGAGCCTTAAACCAGCCCCATAAAGACAGTGTAGCCTGACAACCAACTAACAAGGTACAGTCTGCAGCATAACCTTACCCTTGTTCTTACTTGGGCAAGAATTGGTTTCAATCGGGGTAAAATTATACCTAGTCCCTTCTGGGTGAGGTGAATGCCAGGTGGATCAGCAGCCATATAGGCCACCGCCTCTATCCTGAGGTGGAGGCTCGACTAGGAACCACGCTGCCCTATGCCCTAGCCCCACATGTCCCCCCCTTCGCTGCCCATGCCCGTAAACCAGGCACACAGGCCGCCTCTACCCAATGTCACCCCGATGTATGAGGGGGCGTTACCTGACTCCCTAGTGGTAGATGGGGGCTTGGCCTGCCAGGTCTCTAATGTATTCACCCTGGCGACTAGGCATGCCAGAGTTTGGGCAAGCCCCTAAACACAGCTGCTGTGTGATGCTCGGCTAAGGAAGTCCTTAATGGTTCATGGCACGGGCACGCGCTTCCCAGACTCATGTGCTAGCAGGTTTGCCTGAAGTAGCTGCCTCTGCAGATCAGGCCTTTTGCCTGGCGTGTGTGTGTGGGTCCTTCCCTTTCCGTCCTGCTGCAGCAAGGGGGGGCGCAGCACCCTTTCATATGGGCATTCAGCACAGATTTGGAGGCATGGCCCATAGCCGAAATTGCAAAGGACTAGAGACGACAATGAACTGTTCCTATCAAGCCAAATTACCCCATTAAGGAAATGTGACTGGCCAAAAAAGGTAACAGAAAAGTAGCTCACCCCCTTTTTAGTGTATCAATTCCCAGGTCAGCAACTGGGCACAGCAAAATGAAACAAACCAGCGCTCTTTCCCTTTTAGTTTATCAATCCCAGTTCAATTAATAGATCTGCAGCAAAATAAACCATTTATAATTCTACTGCGATGAAAGGGGGCACCCGAGTGAAATAATGAAGTGAAGCAGAGGGTTCCTTTTATTTTCTTTCATGTTTCACAATCATCCTCCCCTCCCCGCAACAGACACCACACGAGGCCGGTGGGGCCAAGAGGGTGTAATCCGAACAAGGTCACCCAGTTGGCGTTAGCTGCTCTTGTGGAGGATATAGAAATGTGGAGTTGGAAGGGACCACCAAGATCATCTAGTCCAACCCCTGCACAATGCAGGAAAATCACCTAGTCACCCAGTTGGCGTTAGCTGCTCTTGTGGAGGATATAGAAATGTGGAGTTGGAAGGGACCACCAAGATCATCTAGTCCAACCCCTGCACAATGCAGGAAAATTACCCCAATATCCCTAGTGACCCCCACGCCATGACTAGATGATGGCCAAAATACCTGTCCTCACAGCATCTGCTGAAGGTCACCGAAGCAGCATTGCTGACAGATGGCCATCCAACCTCTGCTTCAAAACCTCCAGGGAAGGAGAGCTTACCACCTCCCACAGAAACCTGTCCCCGAGGAACCTTCCACTGATAGAAAATCCAACTTAATGTCTAGACAGAAAGTCTTTTGATTTAATTTCAACCCATTGGGTCTGGTCCAAGTGTGTGGGAATCAAACCCGGTACTTCACCGATTCAAACACCACTCTCAACCACTAGACCATGTTGGTAATACACTTAAGCAGCAAGAGTGAGCCATAGTACACGGAGTACTACTCCCCTAGGTTCTCCGTATATTTCTGATGCTGCCATTTAACGCTTAGCACAATAATTTCCTTCTCATGTTGGCCCCCAGTGGGAACAGACAACAGGGCCAAATAGAGCTCCCTGGGGCTGAGAATCATGCATAGAGAAAAACAAAACAAAAAACAAAAACCGCATAGCAATGTTAAAGGCTCACACAGTAGTACTGAGAACTGCAGCCTACACTACAGAGAAAATAGTGCCTCTAACTCACAGCTGGGGGGAGGGGTAGGGCTGCTGCCAGCAGCAGAGCCAGTTAATGCTCCTAGTATTAATGAAAATGCTGAGCCAACCAGATGCAGGAATGTATTAACCCATTTCTTACCATGTATCTGCAAAGGAGAACTGTAACATCACATAATCCAGTTTCAACCCCTGTCCGGTCTCTACATACTCCCAAGGGCTCAATTTAATGCTCAGAACAAAATGAATTTAATCAACAATTAATTTAGTTAATACAACTAATCAGTACACCATTGATTTATTAATAAGTTATCCAAGGTGGACAAAAACAGCAGAGCCAAGAAAAGTGAACTAAAATTAGGCTCTTAAATCCAAATAGGAGTGCTGAGAAGCTACACAGCACAATCAAGCTGAAGGTAAAAGAAGGGAGCAAGAGCCCGCAAACTTAATTACTACTCCCCGTATTCAGAACACCAATCTTAGTTTTTGTTTGTTTGTTCTGTTAAAAGGAGGGGGGGAAAGGGGGGTCTCAGAAAGCTAGAGCTTGTGTATCTGCCTCAGACAATGCAACACAGTCCCCCAAATGGGATGGAAAAGGTCAGTGCCTGCTGGATGTGCCACAGTCAGGTAAGGACAACTGGGATCCTGAAACTCAAGATGGGGCAGAAGGGGGGAGGCGGATAGACCCCTTTCCCCAAGCCACATGATATTTACTCGCCTAGGCCGTAAAAACCAGCCAAATGTCTTAAAGTAAGCCCTAGCAACAACACAAGGGGGGGATACTACTCTTTAGTATTAAGAATTAAGCAGAGAGAACCATGTGGCAAGGCAAAATGAATGGCCCCAACCACTGTTTAATAGCAAGAACCGACTTAACAAAGCAAATAAACCAGCAGCAATGCAATAGAGAAAACACAGCCAAAATCAAGGCAAGGGAACTAAGCACCCAAGAAGCAATAATTAAGCCCCCAGGCGAAGGCTACTGCCCTGTTAACAGACCCCACTGTCCTCCAATACAGAAAATGGAGGGGAGGGGGATTAAGACCCCCCCAAGAAAGCCAAGCTCCCTCTTATACAGAGAGGATAGAAGGCAAGATCCCCTTTAAAAGAACCCAGTTCCTCCTTTTGTCTTTTAAAGTTGTTCTTGTTTTGCATGCGGGTGGGAGAGATTTTGCTGGAGGCAAAGGAATAATGCTGCTGCGTTTTAAAAAGCCCTCCACGGGGCTCGAGAGGCGAGGGGATCGGGGAGCGTGTGGAAGCAAGATACTTGCGATAGAGATCAGCTGTCCACCTCCAAAATCTCCGTTGCCTCCTCCGGCCCCAGGAAAAAACGCAAGCCCAGCACAGGAAGAAGAAAAAACAACAACAACAACAACACCAGCCTCTTAAGGGGCCAGGCGCCGCAATAGAAAAGGAGCGAGGAGTCCGTCGAAAATGCAGCTGCTGCCGCTCTCAGCCACGTGCCAGACTCGCTCCTCTGCGCCATCGCGCGCTTTGCCTTGGCCCCGCATGGAAAACCTCGCCGTCCTGCAGCAAAACAGGATGGCTGCTGGTCTACGCCGGCTTAAATTGTCACGGGAAAGGGTGACGTCAGGACGCCTCGCCCAACCGCTGGGAAGGGCGGGGGAGGGGGAGAAACCCCCAGGCAAGTGTAGCCTCGCGAGACGGCGACGGGCTGCAGTCCAGCCTGGTGGAGACCTTTTCCCCTTTCTTGCATCCTGTCCGGTAAGTCCACAATGGGGGGACCTGATTAGTCAGGTCCCCCTTTTTTTTTGGAAGCGGATGACTTACACAAAACACAAATACCTGAAGCATGGATACACGTTCTGACATGAGGGTAAGTTGCTTTTGAATGTATTGTTGGCATTGGAGGTTATTTTTGTACCCCAAGGACATACCTGTCTGTTGGGAGGTACATTTTCTCTACTGATAACCCATTAAGGACCTTGTTTACCATTGTCAATGTGGCAAGAGGGAGGGACCATTTGCCATACTGCCAAGAAGAAACGAGATGGATTGTTTTTAAGATCCTGACCCATTGGCCCATTGAAGCCAAGGGAGCATGATGCTGCATTAGCTAGATACCAGCAGGTGAGAAATCCAACCCCCATTTCAGGATAGGCCAAACAGAGCCCCTCCCTGCTGTTGAGGAGATTCAACTCCCTGTACAAGTTTCCCAAGCTGAGGAGTGGGGAACTGACAGCAAAAGTGAGCAGAGTCTGCAACAACTATCCTAGAGAAATCTAGTTTATGCTTGGTTTTGATGAGATTCTGTAACACTAGTAGCCATTGCCACTCTGTTCTTTAGTTGTTGGGAGTGTTTTCTCCTTAAATAAAGACCTTTTTTCTTTCCTTTTAAACATCATTTGCGGGCCATACAAAATTATCAACTTAAAAATTAGCTGACCAAGCTCCAAGCAGGCAGCTGCCCCAGATGACCCCACCTCGCACGGGCAAGCAGGCAGGCATCCAACCAGTGGTGCACTCGCCCAACTGGTGGCACAGGATGGCCTGTTGCACCAGCCAGGCGTAGCCATCCAGCCACACGCCGAAGTTGCTCCTGCTCTGCATGGTCGGGGCTGGATTCTACAGCTTTTGCTACCTCTGCCTGCAGGGATGAAATGAGGACATGCTGGCTAAGAACTCGCCCCCGCACATTCTGGCCCTGCCCCCTTTAACCCCTCCATTGTCATCACTTCCACCCCCAGCCCTCTTGTAGTACAGAGGGAATACGTTTCTCCATGGCCTGGGTGGGAAAGGCTTAATACCGTTTCTTGGGCGGTCCTAGCAGCTCCATAGTTAATGACTCTTCTGCAAGGGGGAAAAAAGGTTCCTTTTCTCAGTAAAATAAACTCACATCCGCCTTGAATAGAGGCTATTCCTGTCAGCGGGAGGGGGCGGATCGCCAGTCTTAGATCCTTTTGAGCTAGAGATCTGCCAGGACCCACGAAGGCCCAGACCAAATGATTTTGCGGGCCTTAAATGGCACCCGGGCCTGACGTTCCCCACCCCTGTTCTATAGTGTCTTTTTCAATGCATGTGTGTTTGTCATCAACACAGAAGGACAAAAGATGTGAATGTATTTAATTAATTAATTTATACCAAACCTTTCTTCCAAGGAGAGATCTAAAGTGGCTTACATAATTTTCCTCTCCTTAGTTTTATCCTCACAGGTAGGTTAGGGTGAGAGTGTGTGGCTGGCCCAAGTTGTGTGACTGGCCTGCAAGCTTTCAGGGCAGAGTGGGGATTCAAGCCTGGGTCTCCCACATCCTAGTCAAACACACCAACCACTGTCACTACACAAAGAAGGAACAAAGCTGTAGCAAACTGAGCACAAACCATTCCTGAAATTCTTTTTAGAAATTATCTTATTTAAATCAATATTAAGTAGGAGTGGAATGCAGCTCCTAGACCAAAAGAAGAATGGAAAGTGGAAAATCCACTCATCCCTATTGCACATATAAGCCTATAATTATTGTCACTGGCTCTGTTTCTAAAAGAAACTGTTCTTCTTTGACATTGCCATCTGTCAAAAAACAATTCTTCTCTACCTATCCAATGAAGTAACGGACATGATGCTGAAACTTTAAAGTGCAAATCAAGTAGACTTTTCTGGACTAACATTCCCAATTTCAGATGTTCTGCTGAAAGAGAAAACAATGGAAGCCATCACATTAACGACGTGTCATCACCTGCTAACATGAGATAGGTGTCTGCATTTCCAACTGCAAAGACTAGATTAATGTCATTTCAGCCACAAGTAGTTCCAAATCAATTTCAATGCTAATCAGTGGTTCAAAGGATAGATTAGTAGTGCAATGAATGCCATTAACCTTTCAAGCACTGCCATTACAAGGAGCTCCCTGCAGAGG
Source organism: Euleptes europaea (assembly GCF_029931775.1). NCBI lineage: Eukaryota > Metazoa > Chordata > Lepidosauria > Squamata > Sphaerodactylidae > Euleptes > Euleptes europaea. The sequence continues at coordinate 80,182,471 of NC_079314.1, read as the reverse complement.
CACACTGCAGTGTGGAAATGTGATATATTCACCTAAAGCAGTATGGTGGTGGAAGTGAGCTGTAATATTTTAAAGATGGCATCAAAGTTAAACATACTTTTGGATTCTGGAATTACAAGTAGGATAGAAGTTATTAATATATAAATTGTATGTATGTATATATGAATATGATATTGGAATGTGGAAGAAGGGTCTGGGCTCAGTGGTACAGCATCTGCTTGGTATGCAGAATGTCCCAGGTTCAATTCCTGGCATTACCAGTTAAAAGGATCAGGCAGCAGGAGATGTGCGTCCCTGGAGATCTGCTGCCAATCTAAGTAGACAATACTGACCTTGATGGATTGCTGTTCTGATTCTGTATAAGGAAGCTTCATATGTTCGTATATTCAGTGTCCTAGGGAATTCCAGAATAGCAAAGTAATAAGGATTCTCTTTATATACGAATATTCATATGTGGCCACAGTGTTGCTGGTCCATATGCAACTGCATGCACATTTGCTGTACAGTTGGAAAGCTCGGTGTTGTGGACAATCACATTGTACTGTTTAATATTGAATATGTGAATCATATTAGAAAATGTTGTTCTCTTTTATAATATAGTATTGAATTTATAAATAGTGGCCTGGTGTTAAAGAACAGGATTTGCAACGAATCTCTTCGTGTACCTGAAGACAGGTTGCATCCCCATGAGATCAGTGAGAGTCGAGCCAGACAGTTTTATGTGTGTTTTGTCCACACAGCACTGCAGTCCCCTAGCACAGTGCTTTACTTGCCCATATAGAATAAGTGACAGCTATCAGTTTACTCTTTTTTCTAGACTAACAGTGCTTCTGATACTGTAGTTCAATAGTCCTGGGAACTACGAACATCAGAGTCGTGTCAGGAAGTGAGGTAAAAGATTATAAGATCTGAAGAGAAACCAGAGTAATTGAGAATAACCCAAGGGACTGCCATGGAGGAATCCTCTGTACTGCCCATCAGCTTAACTGAATGCCCTTTTGATATTAATCACCAGTAGCCTTGTTCCCTGTTGGTTCAAGTGAAGCCTGTCTTTTTTATACAGCTTCAGCTTGTCTTAGAAAGTTACCCAGTACTAACAAATCTAAATGCTTCCTCCCGGCAACACTTTCTCATCTACACATTGAGCCCCAATCTGTGTCTGTCTAGGTGGTCATGCACATGGAACCAGTTGCAGTTCTGAGGTCCTGGCCTTTGAGTTTCCTCCAGGAGCACACAATTGCATTTCCCAATATCATTGGTGCCAATGTGAACTTTGACTGCTGATTCCTCCCTAGCACTATCAAGCTATCTAAATGGCACATGATGTCCACAACCGTCACACCAGGCAGGCAAGTCACCAGGTGGCCAAAATGCCTGCCACAGACTCCTCTCTCTATATATTGTCGAAGGCTTTCACGGTCAGAGTTCATTGGTTCTTGTGGGTTATCCAGGCTGTGTAACCGTGTACCAAGACCACGATTACACAGCCCGGATAACCCACAAGAATCCTCTCTCTGTGTTCCGAATAACTGAACCATCCACTATCAAAAGCCCATCTCCCAGCAACCCCAGAGAGGTACCATTGGTATGAGAGGTTATTTGTACATCAGCCAAGGAAGGGGTCCTTTCTAAGGGATCACATCCCTCCTCCTCAGATTGATGCTGTCTAACCTCAAGATTCTCACTTTCCAGAACAGCAGTAATGCTGCTGGCACCAAAGTGGGACTGTTTTGGTAAGTCCCTGAAGGTTTTTCCTCCTGACCTCTCTCTCTACTTCAACTTCTTCAAATCAGCAACCCTAGGCTCAAGGGAAGGAACCTGCTTCCTGAGAGCCAAGAGCTCCTTGCATCGAGCACACAGCCATGACTTGCACCCAGTGGGTAGATACATGTGGCACTTCTTGCAAACCACTGGATAGCCCCTGCTGGCTTTCTACCTTCATAACTGGTCTAGCCATTTAAAGGTATTTTAGAGTGAACTTGCACAGATTTGCTTAGAAGGCAGGATACAGGAACATGCAACCCTCTGTGCTGATGTGGTGCTTGTACGGCCTTAATCAGGAAACTTGGACTAGAGGGGTTCTCTTCTCTACTCCCTTACCCTCCCTTGCTGAACTCCCAAGCTCACCTCCCCTGTTAGAAGCCCTGTTTGAAGCACTGGTCACAAGTCCCAGGAGCAAACCCCACAAGTAAGTGGGAATTAGTTCCAGAGAAATTTCCTCACTACCATCACTCCTAGGGTTGCCAGGTGCCCGGTGGTGGCGGGCAAACCCCCGGCAATTTGCTCCTTTGCCCGCTGACCAGCTGACGGTCAGCGGGCAAATGTGCATGCGCGTACACGCCGCTGCAGTTCACTTCCAGTTTACAACCGTAAGTCCCGCCTCGCAAGGGGCCTTATGCCACTCAAACTCCTCTCCCGCCGGAGGAGAGGTAGGACCTGGCAACCCTAGTCACTCCTCAAAGGGAAAACATGGGATTATTTGAGGCAGCTGGGCAGAGAGTTTTTCCCCATTGTTCTTTTCTGTCCCAACATCTCCTCTGGCCATTCCTAGTCTTTAGCAACATGGCATGGTGTTGGGGTTTGTTGTATTGTGTGTCATGAGAGGAAACTGGTTTAAATCCCTTCCCAGCAAATAAATATCTTCTGCTGATCAGTACCTCCTGCACTTGCCCCCCGGCTTCTTTAGCGCCACCTCTCAGTGTTGCATAAGCATCCCTGTCTGGTCTTATGAACCACAGAAGGCAGAAGCAGAAAGGATTTTCTCAAACAGGTTTAGGTAGAGGCAAATGTCTCTGGACAAGAAGTCCCTGAACAAGCTCGTTGGCAGTAGTAGAAACGGAGCCACAGATAAACGTATTTAGGATAATTTACAATGCCCTTTTGAAGTGGATTGAAATGCAACCTTAAGTATATTTACTCTTAAGTAAGTCCAGCTGAATAAAATCAGTGAACCTTGTTTCCTAGCAAAGTGAGCTTAGGACTTCAACCATAATAACTGTTAATTAGTGAAAAGTTTAATGTTGGGGCAATTACTAGCTTTGCTTTCATGTTATTTTACAGTAACATCTGCTATAAAATTAAGCACTTGCCTGTTGAAATCATTATGTTTCTGTAGCTTTTGGAGAGAGCATTGCTGTAATTGCTGTATTATATCATTGGAGGTGTTCGAATTTTATGGACCACTATGTGTTCAAAGTACACCATTGATTGGTTAACTGTCTTCAAATGCCATTTTGTTTCCCATTAAAAATAGCAGTAAATGCCCATAAATAATAGTCTTAATGTACGGGCTGGCTGTTACAAATTCTTCGACTCAGAACTGACTGTATATTTTAAAAAAATTGTTTGCCTTTTTTTTTTAATGAATTGCTTCAAGTATGAATTGCTTCATAATTAAGTGGAAGAATAGCAAACCCACGCCTAAAATGGCAAAGATGCTTGTTGTGAGACTGAATTCATGCTTCTTCCTTAGTGAAACGTTTTTGCTACTCACAGTGCATTGCTGAGCCTGAGGGCCGAATGGGCTTAGGAGGCTCCCAGACCCAATGCCAGCATCCAAGCTACTTGTGCCGTGCAAACTGGCATGGATGCCGGCATAGTTCCACTTGCACTGCGCCCCCCCTCTGGACTGCCGCGACAGCAGGGCCCTTGGACACTGGCTCGGCCTCCTGCCGGCATCCTGGCTGCACAAGTCCTCTCACTGACGTCCCAGGAGACATTCCTGGGGCGTTCTGGGGGACGGAGCTGCCAGTAGGCAGACTCCTAACCCCTTTCAGGCTGGGAACGCCCTCTTATGCTTCAGCGGTGCTGCACCAGGTTTTTGCTGGCGCGACATCGCTTTTCTCTATGCGGCTTCCTCGCCTTTTTAATTTTGTAGTTAAAAATGCCCCCTTTCCCCCTGCAGCAGCCTCAAAACCTCCTTAGAGGTGCCACAGCAGGGCTCAGGAATGAGCTGCCAGTGTTTTTCATTCCAGAGTTCTGTTTGATGACTAAAAAAGCATTTTTCCTTCACATTTTCTACATGTATGTTCAAGTCATAGAAATCTAACACAGTAGACATGTCTTTTTGAAAGCATTGATTTACAAAGGCAGTTATCAAAACCAGGCCTTTTGTGGACAAAAAATAAAATTAAGTTGGACCTTGCACAAACCATGGGAAGAAAATGGTTAAATTGTTACTCTTATTCATTTCTTAAATGTCCAAATCAAAATAGTGGGATGATGATGCATGGTCCCCAAGCTGTTTTACTCCTGGTGTTCCATCATTTTGAAAACATAGTTGATACAATCAATGATGATAAATGATTCATCTCACATAATTAGGCAGAGGAACAAGTGAGAGATTCCAAACAAAACTGTTAAGGCAACTCTTACAGCTTGGGTACTGAGAAGGCTTCTTTGTGTATGTAATATGCATTTTTCCTCCATTTGATATCCATTTTGTTTGGGCATATTCTTGATTACCAAATGTTGAGATGACCTTTGCTTAAAAAAAGCTACATAAGAATGTGCCTTACCCAACACACATCCACAAATCCTTTATCTGCTGATGGACAGGAATAACAAATTTGATATGTTAGACAACAGGGATGGTTTTCACAGCACAGAGTGTTTTGGATATACATCAATTTGTATCTTGGTTTGTTCTTATGTGGGATAAATCACTATGGTATTTTAACATTAAAAGGCATATGAAATACTTGCATTTAAGGGAAAAGCTAGTTATTTTAAAATATTTATTTTTTACAAGGCCCTCTATTAAGAATTTATATGCACATATAAACAGGATACCAGCAGGCTCTTGACAGTCAGATATGAATAAATTACTAGATGCCAACCAAAATGCTACAGCAGGTTATATAAGAAATATGTCTCTTGCTTAACTGTGCTATTGCCAGCCCTATAGCCATCATAAATATAAACAGTTTTATCAATATAGTTGTTCGAAAGCTTTAAAACAGGAAGAGAATATGTATATTGTGGTATATCGGTGCAATTATCTGCTGAATTCTGTTAATACTGACGTTGGATTTTTAATACTGGTGTTAGTAATTGACATTCTTCAGTGATTGATCCCCATGAAAGCTCAATATTCAAAGTGAACCAGCAAAGTAAAAAAACTGGATGAGTTCTATTTTCAAACATCATGCTCACATAGTCTAGACATGAAGGCCACGTAGGCATGCTCAGAGGCAGGTGTGCCTTCACTCACTACAGTTCACCAAATGGGACCATGTTTTCAGAACTTCACATTTTCTGTTATTTTTCTTTTAATGTTCTTTTACTAAGTACTCTCCTTTTAAGTGGCGTTCGTGGTTGAGTGCATGGCAGAAAATAATTCCATTCAAAGAGATGAAGGAAGCCTTGAAAACGGTCGCTGCAATTCTGAATTGATGCAAAAAAGCTGCCTGCCTGGAGCAACATGTTACAGAAATACGTACAAAATGGCAACAAAAAACACTTTCAACCATCTCTTGGTGTGTTTGCAACCTGATTTCACTATTTGCTCTTTTTGTATTTTGCATTACTAGTCAGTATAGTATAGTTAGGGTTGCCAACTGCCAGGTAGTAGCAGGAGATCTCCAGCCAATAGAGATCAGATCACCTGGAGAAAAATGGTCGCTTTGGCAATTAGACTCTATGGCATTGAAGTCCCTCCCCTCCCCAAACCCCGCCCTCCTCAGGCTCCGCCCCAAAAATCTCCCACTGTTGGTGAAGAGGGACCTGGCAACCCTAAGTATAGTGGACAGAGTCTCAGATGAGGATCTGAGAGACCCAGATTTGAATCCCCACTCTACCATTTTGTATATTTGTATATTTGTTTGTTTTTATTTGTATTCTGCTTTTCTCTCCATTGGGGACCCAAAGTGGTTATCAATACAGAGAAAACACAACAAATATAATAACATGCAAGAAAGGAAAAGCTTGCTGGGTGAACTTGGGCCAGTCACACATTCTCATCCAATCCTACCTCACAGAATTGTTGTGAGGATAAAATTGAGGAGGGGAGAACAATGTAAGCCACTTTGGGTTCCCATTGGGAAGAAATGAAGTAAATGAGTAAATAAATATTGCACCTAGGGTTGCCAACCTCCAGGTACTTCAAAAATACCTTCACCTGTGCTGTACTGAGGTTATGCAACAAGAATAAACCAGCACTGTAGTTTAAACTTCACTACTTATATTGTACTTCTTGAAGTATATTAACTAGGTAACATCCAACAATCACATTACCAAGTAACATTCAACAATCACAATAGAAACATGAAACTAGAAACCAACCATGCTAACAACATGAAGGGACAATCAGGTAAATTCATCCCAAATCCCTGAGTCCATAAACATAGATTTAAAAAGAGCGATGCTTCGCTTCTTTAGATGACAAAAGACCAACAATCATCTGAATGAAAGAAGAAACACTCCTTCCGGAATGTGTCAGCGTACCAGGTACTAGTTGGAGATCTCCCGCTATTGCAACTGATCTCCAGCCGATAGAGATCAGTTCCCCTGGAGAAAGTGGCCACTTTGGCAATTGGACTCCATGGCATTGAAGTCCCTTCCCTCCCCAAACCTGGCCCTCCTCAGGCTCTGCTAGGAGTGCCAGGTCCCTCTTCATCACCGGCGGGAGGTCTTGGGGCAGAGCCTGAGGAGGGTGGGGTTTGGAGAGGAGAAGAACTTCATTAACATAGAGTCCAATTGCCAAAGTGGCCATTTTCTCCAGGGGAACTGATCTCTATCGGCGGGAGAGCAGTTGCAATAGCAGGAGATTTCCAGCTATTACCTGGAGGAGGGCAACCCTAGGCTCCACCCCCAAAATCTCCAGGTATTTTCTAACCCAGAGCTGGCAACCTTAATTGGACCAGAGCTGAGGAGTGACCTATGAACATATAGACTTCTAAGTTCTGTGGAATAATGTGCAGAATGGTTTAAATATTTGGCTTATGGACAGCGCAAACTGGGCCTGAACAACAAGGCTGGGAGCCGGGTGATAAAGGCCTTGAGAGGTAAGGGCTGGGGTGACACAGCCAGGATCCAGCATCATGCTCCAGCCCCCCTGCCCACTTGGAGGGAGCCCACCCTGCACAGCTTGTGATAGGCTGCCACCAGGCAGAAGGCTGACCCGGCTCACCCTGCATACAGCAAGGCCAGGAACAACCAGGAAGCACTTGACTAGCTGCCCGGCCATTTCCGGGTCAGTGCTGTGCCCTGCGACTGCAAAGGAATCTTGCAGTGAGTTCTGTGGCTGCGTTTATTAATTTTTTTATGTCAAATTCTGATCAATATTAGTATTTCAATACCTTTCTCCACATAAGATACATTAACAGACTATTGGAATCAGCCAAGAATTCAAGATGCACTGCTCATTATTTCCCTTGATGTGTGAAGCCTTGTAAGAAGCTTCAGCTTCAGTTCTCAGACACCTTTCTTTAAAGCTATTGTGTAGGTTTTCCTTTTAAACATCAAATGCAAGGTCACACAAGGAGAAACCACATCCTATTAGGAAAATTGCTCAGTCACAGTGAAAGATCTTGAGAATAATATAGATGGTGAGCAGAGGCATAAGTTAGTTAAGAGGACTTACCTTTATGGACTAACCCTTATGAAGAATAGGACGTTGTGACTCACCTCCGCATTGGTCTGAGGTCAAGTTAAATCATATAACAATATGATTGCAGAAAAGTGCACAGCCCATGAAGGATTATGGATACTCACATGTAGTGAAACAGCATATACCTTATACTTTAACTATTTATGAGATTATATATTAAACAACTGCCTGATTCCTGCTGCTACATGTATTGAATTTCAAAAAAGGCTTGGGAGTTCTGGAGATCTGAATTGTAGAGGTCTGTTTTCACTTGCCCATTTCGGGGAAAAAAGAGGAAATGTTTTTAATTATATCCCTCTTTTGTTGACATATTCAGGGTAATAGAATACACACGAGGGAAACTTATGCCATTGAATGTCTGCATGGGATTTATGTTCTTCATTCTTTTTAAGGGTTATCATGCAGAGAGAGCCTTATTTATTTAAATTTATATGACTACAAAGTCCTCAAACAAGTTTGCAATACCTAAAAATACATTATTATTTTTCCTCTTTCCTCCCACTTTCCATTACTGAGTAACTGCCCAGGAAGGGAGGCCTTTAATGTCTTCAAAGCCAAGCAAGGAGTGTCCAGGTGCTGTTCTGCCTCTTAGGCTGGACTGACAGTTGTTTGGATGGTGTTTACCCCTTCTCCCAGGATGAGAGGGCTTACTGTCCCAAGGGCCAAACTAGAAGCATGAGCATACAACTACTGGACTACTTCCATAAACACACAGTCTTCCCGCCATGCACATGCATCCAATCACTCTGGAAATGTCATTTGAACATGGCTACTGTTTTACACACAAGTTACTTTTTCAGCACAATCCTATGCAGAGTTACTCAAGTAGGGTTGTGCAAAAAAAGAGAAAAAAATCAGTAAATTTCCAGTTCAGGTATATTGAGCCTGATTTTTTCGTTAAAACTGGAATAAGCTGTATACCCATACCAATAAAGGGGCATTTCAGCTTTATTTCCGGATTTACCGAAAAAATTCAGATCCATTAGCGTCTATGGGGATCTTTCCAAAGCTCCTGTGGGGGCATTTTTGGAGGCAGAGTACCCAAATTTTCATGGTAGCTTCAAGGGACTCTCCTTGCATGAACCTTGACGTTTGGTGAATATTGGGTCAGGAGGTCCAATTTTATGGGGTCCCAAAAGGGTTGCTCCCCTCCTCCATAGAGAAGCATGGTAAAGTTTACAATGCGTTTCTATAGAGGAGGGGGTTGACCACTTCAGGACCCCATAAAATTGGACCCCCTATCCCAAACTTTACCAAACTTTGGGGTTCATGCAAGGAGAGTCTCTTGCAGCTACAGTGACTCTACCTCAAAAAAAATGCCCTGCCCAGGAGAATTTTAAAAGTACTTACTTTTCATAGTCTCTAATGGCTGACAGCTTACTCACCCAAGAATGTGGGAAAACTCAGATTCCCATGAATCCTTGCAATGGGCGCATGAAAAGCTATTGCTACCCATAGCTTTACGCAGCAATATGGGGACTTGAACCTGGGTCTTGCAGATCCTGCTCTGAAGCTCTAACTGCTATACAACTCTGTCTTTCATAGGGTAGCAAGCAGCCATGCCTAGTTGAGTCATGCAAGGTATGTAGCATCAAGTCACCCAGAGGTACGGTTGCCAACTGTATGGTTGTGGAGGGCAATTGCCCACCAATCAACCGGGCTGCCCGCTGACTAACTGATGGTCAGCGGGCGGAAGCAGAAAAGGTGGAACAATCCCCCCTGCGCACTTCTGGGAATGCTCCAGCCTCCCATTCCAAACTGCATGATAGATCTGTTCTGATCTGGTTTGCAGCGTGGAAAGGGAGGCTGGAGCCTTGCTCCTAGCCCTGCTGTGCGTGCACTCTGATCTCTCAGAGTGTGCGCACAGCAGGGCTTTGAAGGCTCCAGCCTCCCTTTCCATGCTGCAAGCCTGATGGGTCCCGATCCAGCTTGCAGCATGGAAAGGGAGGCGGAGCCTTCCAGCGAGCCCTGCTGTGCATGCACCCCACAGAGTGCATGCACAGCAGGGCTAGGAAACTGGAAATTGAATTGGGAGCATGCAAGAATCCCTCCACTCAGCCCCACCCATAAGAAGTTCCCACCCAAGCTGAGTGGGGACCTGGCAACCCTACCCAGAGGTTGCTGCCAGGCCCAGGGTTGCCAACTTCTAGGTGGGACCTGGAGATCTTCCACAGTTAAAACTGAACTCCAGATGAAAGAGTTCTGTCTCCGTGGAGAAAAAAGGCTGCTTTGCGGGGCAGACCCTATAGCATGATATCTCACTGAGGCCTCTTCCTTGCCCAACTCTGCCTTCCTCAGACTCTACCTCAAAATCTCCAGGAATTTCCCAAACTGGAGCTGGCAAATGTAGCCAGTCTTGGCCCCAATGAGTCCTCTTTCAAGACCAAAATAAGCCTGGAAATGGCCCTTTCCCCTCCCTTGTTTTTACTGACAGAACCAAACCTGGAATGTTGTGGTTGCCTAGCAACAACCACAAAGGGAATCTGTTGCTTAAAGCTCCAGGTACTCTGTTTATCATTTTTTAAAACCCCTCAATATTTTTTTTTTTAGATTTCACATTTTTCTTCACACTTGAGGCATTGTTCAGGTTTGTAGAAAGATCTGTCTTGGCCGGTTACAGCTCCAGTCACTAGATTTAAGTTTGGGACAATTAGTTGGCCGACTTGGCTATTAGTATATAGATTTTACATAAATAGTATGGTCAGGAAGAAAAGACAACTGTAGTAGTATCTAGGGCTGTTGAATTAAAAAAAATTCGGTATAGTTCGGATTCGGCTGAATTTGGCCCGTTTAGATTCGGGATATGCCGAAGTCCGAACTCCCCCGCTTCGGGTCCGTGCAATTCGGCGGGAATTCAAAGTTCGGGGAAAAAATTCGGCCGAATAAAGCCATTAAAAACACAACCGCGCCTTTCCGTGGCTCTGGGGGGGCATTTTGGGGGGTAGAGGTCCCAAACTTTCAGAGGAGCTTCAAAGGACCCTTCTTGCCATACCCCCCAACTTTTGTAAAGATTGGGTCGGGGGGGCTGAGATATGGGCTCCGAAAGGGGTCCCCCCCACCCTTAATGTGCATCTCTGGGCAGAGCTTGCCACCCACACACAAAGCTCCCAGCCCCGACAAACAGCTGATGAGAGCAAGGGCGGGGCAGGTGCTAAGAACTTTGCAAAGCAATACAACTGCAAAGCAACACCTTTGCAAACATGCAAAGGGCGGGGCAGGTGTGAAGAATTTTGCAAAACAATACAACTGCAAAGCAACACAAGCACGCAATGCAACAGTGCAAAGCAACACAATACAACTGCAAAGCAACACAAGCATGCAATGCAACAGTGCAAAGCAACACAAGCACCTTTGCAACAGTGCAAAGCAACACCTGACACCTGGGAGTTTGCAAACCATGGAAAGGGACAGAGGCAGCTAGCTATGCATAATGAGCAGGAGGGGGTGGAATTTCTCCTTTTGCATTGGACTTGGGACCAGGCAGATGCATTCTTTAAGTCACCATTTAAAAACCGGTTTTGACCAAGCATCAAAATAACCTAACTGATCTTATGAATGAGGGAAAACCTGAAGACATAAAAATGAAGCCCCCCCCCTCAAACCAGGGAGAGAGAGACTGGAGGGGGAACACACACCCCTGGCAGAACCGGCAAAAGCCCCCTTTGGCTTCCCCCCCAACCCACAGAAACCACTCCCTCCCCACACACACACAGACTCTGCTTTCCCCCCCACACACACAGAGAGAGAAAAGAAAAATTAAAGCCCCAAAGGGGTCTTACTGTGGCTGTCTTCTGTTCCATCAGGAGCGGCTGGGAGGCTGGGTAATCCAATATGATTCCATTTGTATCCAATATGAGATCCATATGTATGCATCTCTCGAGGGTGATCCATTCATCCCAATAGGGAAAAGGGGAAAGCCCATATCTCGGGGGGCCCTGACCCAATGTTTACAAAACTTGGGTGGTCTCTTATGAAGCCTTGTCTGAAGCTCCGCTGAAAGTTTGGGATCGGCACACCCAAAAATGCGCCCCCTGCAGCCACGGAAAGAGAAAAGGGGGGAGTCGATATGTCTGCCCCCACTGAACACATCTTTACAAAACTAGGGTGGTGTCTTAAGAAGGATTGTCTGAAGCTATGATAAAAGTTTGGGGGCTGCACCCCCAAAAAAGCACCCCCTGCAGCCACAGAAATGGAAAAGGGGGAGAGGAAAAAGGGGTGGAGCCCATATCTCGGGACCCCCTGACCCAATGTTTACAAAACTTGGGGGGTCTCTTAAGAAGCCTTGTCTGATGCTCCGCTGAAAGTTTGGGGTCGGCACACCCAAAAATGCGCCCCCTGCAGCCATGGAAAGAAAAAGGGGGGAGCCCATATCTCGGGACCCCCTGACCCAATGTTTACAAAACTTGGGTGGTCTCTTAAGAAGGCTTGTCTGAATATCCCCTGAAAGTTTGGGGTTTGTACCCCCAAAAATGCGCCCCCTGCAGCCACGGAAAGGAGCAAATGTGCACAAGCACCCCCGCACACACACACGAAGATTTCCCTCTCTCTCTCTCTCTCACCGGCCGGGCCACACATCAGCTGATTCCTCCAGTACTCATTCCTGACTGATTGGCTAGAAGAAGACCCAGCTTGGCCACCGATTGGCCGGGGGAGGAGAATGCTGCTTACTGAAGGTTATGCTGCTTACTGATGGCCGAATTTGCCGGATTTATTCATGAACTCCCGAACTCGCTGAATTTGCCCCCCCCCCCCGGTTGCCCGCCATTTTTGAGTTCGGTTCGTCCCGAACTAAAAACCACCGAATCAAGGGAAATTCAGCTGATTTTCAGTTCGGGCCGAACCGAATCAACAGCCCTAGTAGTATCCCAAAGGGAATTATTTTGTGTCCAAAAGTGGGATTTTCAATTTGAAACAGTAGACTCAATATCATCCCTAGTGATGCTTCCGTCTAGGTACCATGAAAGCCTGCTAAACTGTCAAGAAAAATAGGTGCAGCCCAAGAAAATACCTAGTCAACTATATAAATATTTCTTCTGGTTGTGCAAAACTAACATAGAACAAGCAAAAGGACAAGAATCAAAATTTCAAAGATTTCACAGCATAGGCATAGATACCATCCCCCCAAATTATGTATTGAGGTCATACTTCTTAAACATGAAAAAATATGGTACATTTGGTGTGCAAGAATTCCAGCATTTAACTTGCAAATTTATCTTGCCGAATACTCAATGTACTTCATATGCTGATCATATTTTCTTCTAAAAACATTCTTTTAAAATGAGAGAATGCATTATCTAACTTCATTAACAATTCTAAACATCTTTCTTGGTTTTCTTTTTAAATATATGAATGATTAACTTAACAATAACATATATTTGACAAAAATAATTTGAATATAATTATAAGAAGCCAAGCATTTGGACTCATGGGTAATTTAAATTCAACTGCTTCTGCCCTTCATAATTATGTACATATAGGTGGTACTCTAGTGAAAAAATAGTATTATTTTTAATAAAAAGGGGGGAATGGTGCAACTCTTCAGCATTCCTTCCACACCGAAACATTTTAAACTTATTATCATCCTAAAGAACAGTGAAACATAAAGAAAGTTTAAAACAAAGGCCAACATTATCTGTGCAAGGTCTTTTTAATACATTAAAAGAAAGCATAAAGAAAGAAGAGGGGCTCATCTCTTAAAAAGAGGACATCCATTGTTGTGGAATCTGTGAAAAATAAATTCTTCATAGATAGCAGTGATAGATGGGCAGCCGAATCCTGAAGGGGGGGCAGATTTGCAGTTACCGGGAGTGGCACAACACTGCCACCGCCACCTAAGAGGCTTCCCGGCCACTGCGGAGGCTAAAAAAGGGTTTAAAAAATTAAAAACAGAGGAAATGGGGAAATCCCCCATTGCCTCCAACGGAGCTGCAGTGTGAGGGGGCGTTCCCAGGGCAAAAGGGGTGAGGAAGCTGCCTAATTGCAGCTGCTCCTCCAGGAACTCCCCGGAATGCCCCCCATGCCAGTGCGGGCTTTCCCTTCTGGAGAGCCCTGCTAGTGTGGCTGCAATGGCAGTGGGGGCTGGCAGTGCCCGGAAGCCAGCGTGTTTGCCCCCACGCCCATGTAGGTACCTCCTTATTTTATGATAAGGTGGCACCTATGCTGGCACGGGGTCATGCTGGCTCCTAAGGGGCTTCGCCCCACCACCTTTATGAATGGGCTTTGCTTTTCAGTTGTTTGCCTCTGTTTTGGTTACAGTGTATAATATTTCATTCAAACGTTGCACCATTTTGTTTAATGATAGAAACCAGGATGGACCAAGAGAGTCAATATTGTGGTGTACCAAATTTGTATCAGGAAAGGTTTGCTTTTCAACACAAAAAGTGAATTTTTGAAGGATGCATGCAAAACTGGGTGAAGTCTTGCTTCAGTAACCTTTTGCAATTTGTGTTTTGTTATGCTGCTGCCATTTTAGAGATGTTTCTTCCGGACTGTATGATACCAGCCAATCGGGGACCATGGTGACTTTGCAGTGCTAATTTGATTTGGGTAACTAATGATAACAATGAAGATAGTTGGTCTCCCCATTGCTCTCACCCTGAACAGGGAATGCTGGAGAGGAACTCTCCAGTGGGAAGAGCTTCCTGTTTTGTACACTGTGCTGGTGGTGTCCTGCCTCTGTCAATGGAGTCAAATGGGCCTATTTCATAGAGCTGTTAATCCCTAGGGTTGCCAACCTCCAGGTGGTAGCTGGAGATCTCCCACTATTACAGCTGATCTCCAGGCGATAGAGATCAGTTCACCTGGAGAAAATGACCACTTTGGAAGGTGGATTCTATGGCATTATACCCCACTGAAGTCCCTCCCCTACCCAAATCCAACCTGGCTAAAGCTCCACCCCAAAATTCTCCAAGTTGTTCCCAATCCAGAGCTGGCAACCCTATTGATCCCACAACAGCCAGGACCAAACTGAGGCTATTTTGAAGGGCTCGTGCCTGTAGCTGTAACAATGGTCTGATGTCTGGAGGACAAAACGGGACACTGTCCAGCATCCAACTCTTAGACAAAGCAAAAATGGAAGCTGAACCCCAGAATTTATTAGCGTTGAGCCAGCCCATCATTAAAGTATCAGAATTAAACATGCTTATAAACCCTGCACCAGCATAGATACAGCAGCTGTATTCCAAAATATAAGTGATAAAATATGAATAGTGATCACATTTATATACATGTCATAAATCTAATTAGTGTCACTCATATCTTGTATTATCGGCAGTTTTCGTTATGTGCCTTGTTAATCGGTGCAGTATAATTTAAGTAGCTATGGATTTGTTTGGAGTTATTTTCTCCCTCCTTTTGCAGATTTAGAATATAGCTTGAAGAGCATTTATTCAGTCCCTCTGCAAATAAATTAGCAGGATTAATGTGCGATTTAATGCCACTGGACATATCTACCATTACACCACATGACCTTGTAGGTTCTAAGTAATTACCAGCTGAATGCTAATGCAATGATTATTGTATTGGTGAAATGATGACACAGGGTGAAGTGAAAGGCAGCATATTCAAATTTCAATTAATTTTGCTAGCTCTGAAGAAAAATAATGTTTTATATAAGTACATTGTGTTTTGTACTCAGGCTTTAACTGAACTTCAGATAAAGCTTCTAATATGCCTGCCGGTGGACAAAAGAGAAGACTGTTCTATTAATGTGACAAAGCTGCGATTTGAAAGAAAGGAGAAAATAGCCATGGATACATACACATGCCTTTATGAGAATATAATGTTAACGTTTGCCAAGCTGAACGATATGTGGTACCCTTTTCCTCAAAGTCTGTATACTAATATAACTAGAAAGAGGTACAGGTAAAGGGTTTCTAAATAAAAGGTTGTTTAATGATACAACCTGCCTGAGAATTAAGCAGGTGGACTCGCACAGCAAACCATTTTTTTAAAAAATGGTTTGAGTACAGCATGTGTTTCTAGATTTTAAAGAGCTCAGGGTCTCCTACCCTGCTGAATCTGTGGGTGGCGTCGGACTTTTGAGGAGGGTAACAAAAATGGCACCATGGCTACTTTAGGGTTCCTACCCAACCCTCTCCCATACATATTATTTTAATGAACTATCCTTACATGAAATATTAGGGGTCAGTAGGTGGTGACACACACAACATAGTACAACAATGATTACAAAATAACAGAAATCAAGAATTATTTTTTTAAAAAGTTGTAGCAATAAAATCCATCACCAGAGTGGAAGTTTACTTTTTAAAGGCTTTCCAAAAATAAAAATATTTTAACTGTTGTTGGGAAATGTGCCATTGGGGCCCGATGGAATTCATGGTGGGAGGAGTTCTAGCTGCTAAGAATCCCCACAGGTAAGTTCTCAGCAAATCTACCTTTGTCATCACAGCTTCCCTTAACAAGGCCTCCTTGGAAGACCTCAGATTTCAGGAAGGCAAATATGTGGACAATCAGGCAGTACTTTGTGCCCACGGCTAACTCCAGGTTTTGCAGGGCCCCAGGCAAAAAGACCCTGGGGCCCAGTAAAGTTGTGTGCATGTGTGACCATTCTGCACAATGATCTGTCCCACTTGCCCCCATTCCTTCCTTCTTTGGGGAAGGGGAGAGGTGCTGGTTGACAAGCAACAACCAGCCCTTTGGGGACATGGTGCCTTGCTGACTTCCAGCCCTTGGGCAGAGGCTTCCAGGTAATTAGGTTTCACTGCAGCACCCACACTCTGACTCAGATTTGCCTAAACCCAATGCCAAACTGATCGCTGGCAGTATGGCCAGCTCTGGGCCAGACCACCTGTGCACTATGCTGTGTTAATTAGCAGGGGAAAGGCTGGCCCAGGACTCAACTTCATGGAGGCAGCATGCCTTACACCAGACCAACTCCCACACAACACACTGCTGATCAGTGGCAAAGACATGCTGCCTCAGTGAAGCTGAACTACTGCCAGTTTTTCGTCCCCAGGCTAGTGGTCAGCCATGGGACGGACCCCATATCTCTAAAGGGTCAGGCTATCACAAGCAGCTGTCTAGCTTACTCTTTACTGAGCCTGGAAACATACTGGAAGCCAATGCAATTAATGCAAGTTACTTATGTGCCCAGTATGGTGGCCTTCTATTCTGGCTGCCACAGTTTGTTTCAACGGAAGTTTCCAGGTCATCTTCAAAGGGAGCACCACGTAGAATACCCCACATAGGCAGCTCCACACCGGGGAGGTGGAGCTATTTGTGGATGTATTGTGTATTTTATTGTATATTGTAAATCTGAGTTTGTAATCCACCTTGAGCAATGGGGAAAAGTGGGATATAAAATATTTAAATAAATAATAAATACTTTGTGACAGAAGGGATCATGTGTAAATCATTGAAGGCAGCAATGATTAAGTTGTTGACAATTTGGACAACTGAGTCTTGAATAATTATGGAGCCATACCTAATTGTGCGTATAGATAATCGATTGTGCACCTTATCTTACTTTTTTAATATTATGTCTTTCACTGTGTCTCACTG
This sequence comes from Euleptes europaea, assembly GCF_029931775.1. NCBI lineage: Eukaryota > Metazoa > Chordata > Lepidosauria > Squamata > Sphaerodactylidae > Euleptes > Euleptes europaea. Next base: position 80,165,340 of record NC_079314.1, on the reverse strand, counting down.
CCTCTTAATTCTGTTTTAACTAAAATAATGTATCAATTCATTCTTGGAACTGGATCAAAACCTTTCAGTTCATTTGTCTATTTTCCTCTCTGCTCTCAAAGCATATGTGAGTATTGACAGAATATTTCATAAAAGCAAGTAAATCAACATTCTTCTTGTGTCTTGTTTTACTGATGTACTTGTATGCTCCTGTGCACTGGTGAAACACCACACAAAAGAATCCTTATACAACTGAACATATGCTTACATCAAGAGTGACTTTCTGCAGTATTCAATCGATGTGCGCATGCACTTTAGTAAGGGGGAAATAGGCATATGAACCAAAAGGTATGGCATACTAAACAAGCATGGTGCTCTGTACATATTTAGAAATGAAAATTGGAATGATAAAATGATTTCTTATGCATCCCATAATTTGGAACTCCCAGGTTTGTGGATGAATTTGGATGTGGAGAAATGCAGAAGCAACCTTAATTGTGGACTTTATGTTAGGAAAATGTGATGTCCCCATAGCCTTCTACCTGTTCTGCCCAATTGTTACTCAATGAATTGGAAAATGAATAGCTGTGCCCTGTTTCTGAATGTTTGTTTCATCAATAATCAGGCCATATAGGCAGAAGCTGGAGATCTGAAAACCCAGCTGGAGAAGCTAAATGGGATTTGGATAGATTGACAGCCAAACTGCAAATCTTCTGCGCAGAGTTGCTGTGACACTGGTTAACTCTGTGGACACCTTGAACCAAGGATATAGCCCGTTCTGCAACTTTTGAACTCTGTGAGATGCCACTACTTACTTTGTCCTTTTCCTCCAGCACTTATGGGGCTGATCAGGTTAAGGTATTTTGGCAGGAAGTATTCGTGGGTGTGACAGTTGATCTTTCCAATACCTATGGTGCAAGATTCTGCCCAATGGCATATGAGGAAGCTTTTGGAGCTCCAAATTAATCGACCAGACATATAGATCATCTTAAGCATTTTATTTAAAAGGGAAAGGGGGTTCAAAAAGAGGTGAGTTCCAAAAGAAGGAAAGAGAAAGAGTTTGAAAAGAAAATGAAAGGAGTCATGCTGTTAGCAGTCAGACCCCTCCGGTCGGTTAAGGGCTTCTTGGAGGCAAGGGGGTCTCTAAGACTGGCATCAGAGCAGGGCACTGCTCACCAAAATAAATTCCCCTCAGAGATTGGGAACTATTTTGTTTCAAGCCTGGGAAGGAAGGAGTTGGCAGCTGACATTTCCCCCCCTTAGCCTAGAGGTGTGCGTGGCTTAACGATGGGACCAGCTAAACCTCATTGTGTCACCTTAAGGTGATTTAATCAGTGCTCTGAGCAGACCATTACTCACCCTATCTGAACATATGCTACAGGTGTGTAGGACAGGCTTTACAAGGTCCAAGAGACCTTAAAATGCACCAAATGAATCCGAATTGTATGTCAAAGAGGAACCTTATAGTTTGGGAGACTCGCTCAGGCCTAATAACTGCTAAGCAGCAGAAGTACAGGCAATGGCATCAGTAGGAATGACTGGAGACAGTAAGTGAGACTGCTATGCCTTGGTGATTTAACAAACCAATTGGACAAGAAAAGTATTACCAGAAAAAACTGGAGTTGCCAGGTCCCTCCTGGCAACTGGCAGGGTGGGGGGATACTTACCGGGTGGTGGTGGTCCTTGCCAGCAACGTGCTGATTTCACTAGTGATGCACTGACATCACTGCCTGTGTGTCCAGAAGCAATGTCAGCATGTCACCAGTAATGCCCGGGGGTGCTGTGGCAGACTGTTGCCCAAATGCCAGAGCATCCCTGGTGACATGCGGTGTCACTTCTGGATGCACGGGCAGTGATGTAAGCATGTTGGGACGTTGCTAATGTCCCTCTCATTTTGGCACCATTTTGCCCCACCAGCTAACTGAGCAGGAGCTCCTGATGCGGGAGATTCCCCCTAGTAAGGGCCTGGCAACCCTACCTAAAACAGGTCAGTAAAAGGAGCCCAGTGATTACAAGGGAAACAAGAACAGGAAGTAGGCAGTCATACACTTTTCAGGTGCCAGTCAAATAATTGCAAATGGATGATTCTTTTTTATGTTTGCAAGGGCTCTTTTGCTCACCTCTGATGCAGACTTTGGCCTTGTTAGAATTAGAAATGATTCACCTTTTTAGCTATTCTATTCAGCTCTCTCTATTCAGCAGCCTGAGGCAACCTTCATGTAAAAGAAAACCCAATTTAAGTTACAGTGAAAGGCAGTGCCTATCACTGCAAAGTACGATCCGGTATATTTGGTTGCCTTGTCAAACTGGCTGAACACAGTCAGGTTTCAGGTGACAAAACCAATAGATGTTTGCCAGAGATGGTGCATAAGCAAACACCCAGTTTCATCAAATGTTAATCTACATGCACAAACATTTCAAGGAATCATGCATGTAAAGATAAGAATTCCCATCTACAGGTAACCTTCACTTCCATCTTTGCATATAACAGTGTGATTTGCTTTCATAACAGGAAGATATTTACATTGGCATTTTTAAATAAAGGTTTAATCTATGTATCTTTTCATTACTGCCAGTTGGAAAGGGGGATCTTTTTAAAAGTTTTCACCTCTTGAAGAAAGCATCAGAACCTACATATCTGTTGTTGGTTGGTCTGAATAATGTCTGCTAGAGAAAGAGGAGGCAATTCAATAGAACATCTGATACCTGACATTTCAAATCCATTATTGGTTTCCAGTTTGCAAACAGCTTTAAAAATTTCAATCCATTTCTGAACATCATTTTCATGTCACACATTTTAATATGTGCCAATTTTTCAGAGAATTGCTTATTTCACTTTAGAGCCCAGCCTCTTTTATACAACCTTCAGCAACGTTTGATTGTCATATTTGAATATGCCACTAATCAACAATGCTGCATCTAACGGCACATACCAATTTTCTTCACTGAATGAATACGGTTCAATTTTCAGCCAGCTTAATAGCATAACACTGAGTCATAAAGTTTCAGAATGTTTTGGATGGAGGGTGTATTATTTTTGAACAGGTTGAAGGAGTTTTTAGATAATCAGATTCTGTACCAATTGGGACAAAATAGAATGCTAAAACAGATCCCATTGAATTACTTAATGCATATAGATTTTTTATTCTATCAAATATTCTTCTGTTCATGGGCTCCTTGATTACATTTAAAGAAGAAAAAGAAAAGTTTTTTCCCCCTCTACCTTTAAGGAGTCTCAAAGTAGCTTACAATCACCTTCCCTTCCCCTCCCCACAACAGACACCTTGTCAGTAGGTGGGGCTGAGAGAGTTCTGCAAGAACTGTGTGACAAGCCCAAGGTCACCCAGCAGGCTTCTTGTGGAGGAGTGGGGAAACAAGTCCAGTTCACCAGATTAGAGTCCACTGCTCCTAACCACTATACCATGCTGACTCACATCTATGTGCATCTGTGACTTCAGTACCATCTGTGAGTTCAGTAGGAGAAGCAAAAAAAAAATTAGAGAAGCAAGAATGAAGTTTTGTATTATTTTCTTTGCTGCATTCACATTTTGATTCATTAGTGTGATGAGATGCAATGGAGGACAAGGTGCCTACACCTGTAACAATTGTATAAAAAAGAGAACTTGGTCAGGTTCAGCTTTCCTTACCTCTACGTGGCAACCTATACCTGTGAAACATTTTTTTTCTGACAGAGGGTCTTTACCATTCACAGCTGCATGATCTTCAGAAATTCAACAGCCACAGAATTTCCTGGCATGTATGTGTGGTGTTAGGAAAACACCGGCTGTATTTCTACTGTGATGAAGCTGTTAAGGTACAGTCCCCATGAGGAAAAATTGGCAAACCACTCTTCCTCTGAATTTCTCTGTGGAACTATAAACTCTATCTACTACAACCTGTTGTTGTTGTGTATATGATGCGAAAAACTGAGTCAACATGCATAGAAAAGTCAAGTATAAATTAATTGTCATATTGATTTACAGCCAATTTTTTTTAAGTTTTATATTTCTGCCACATTTGGCATGTTGCTGGATCATTAAAACTATGAAAACTGCCTTCCTCAACTAGTCACTGGTCTATCGAGGTAATAGCATTTCCCCACCAATTAAGCACCTCCCCTACGCCTTTTGAGGAAAGTGCAAAGCAATGAAATGGGCAATTGTGCAATAACATGACCACAGGGAATTAAACAGAACCTTGAAATGAAGGATTAATGGAATTGCCTGATTTACCTGTAAATTGAAGTTTGACTGCATAACATAAACACAAACACACAAATAAATAGTCAGGAATTGTGAGAAAATCTCTCATTCTGTTTTTAATGGGGACATCTGTCTTTAAAATGGAGATGTGTCACACTTCTCATTAGTATATGGAGAAATGGTTATGGCTTCAGTTCATTTTTTGATCTTTTGCCAGTTGTCCAAACTTGCTAAATTTGGATATTAAGTACAGTGAAAGTGGGAAGTTAGTGCATTAAAAGTATTACTGATTAGCGCTGCAGATGGCAAAACTGAACATTCGGGGTCTCTTGGCTACTTATTGGTCAAACCGACTGGCATTTTACAGGTGCCAGTGAGAAAAGGTTAACCTTTCAATATAATCATTTTTTTAAAAAGACACTTCCATAAAAACAAAAAGCCCAGAGCTTCTTAATCAGTTCCCAGTGGTATCTATCTTGTGGGGATGCCACATGGTTTGCTTGCATTGTGATAAAAAATGTTCTTTTGTGCTGTCATACTCACTAGGCTGCCTCTATCTGGCACTGAAGTCCTATCTTTGGCTGCAATACTGCCTGCATTTGGTGATAAAGTGCAGCTCTATGCTGCCTTGCTGATTATCTGCTCTAGTATAAAAAGCACTCCCTTGTGCGGCAGTATTCCATTTTGTAGGGCTTCCCTCTGCTGCTTGTCTCCTTTCTGATATGCCCGTCACTATTCAGCTCTGCTGTTTTCCTTTCCAGTTTTCTTTCTCAGCATACATTGTTCTGCATACTCATTGGGAATTTTATGTGAAGTAAAAGGATGCCCAGAACCTGGCAGTGGGTTCAGGTTTGAGTCCTTACATTCTAATTAGCCACAAAAACCGAACAGCCCTGAGCCAAGTAAATACGACAACACGAACAGAGTGTTTGCAAGCTGCCAGACAAGAATAACTCATGTTCTGTGAATGGCTCACACTTGGCTTGTATCTAATGAGATCTATGCACAGAACTTGGGGAGTGGGATTTTCCCGTTTCCCTCCTACTGCAGTCCCCTGAACACCTCTAAATTTGTCCCAGGCAGGGTCAGCAAACCTTTAATAACAACATAAGGGAGGAAAGTGTGTTGGGGGGAAGTCTGTAGATGGAAGGAGGATCACTGCCTCCTCTTTTGAAGATGGAAGTGACCTTAAATCTTCAGAAATATGTTGGATACAATCCACTTCTTTCAATCAACAAATGTTATTTTTATTAAAGCAGAAAAAAGCTGCTTCTTCCTCACTGGCCTCCCATTTTGTAGAGCAAGTTCACCCAACCACATTTGTTGAAAAAGCAAAAATGTTCTCCCTGAATACATGATATTGACACCATACTGCTGATAATAGATTTGAGGCTCTTGTGAAGATAATACAAAGGTGTTTTTATCTTGCAAACGGTGCTTGCAAGATTTTTTTTTTCTCAAACTGAAATCAAGTAATAGAGAACCCCTGAGCAGTCTTCAGATTTTCATATATCAGGACAAATGGATTCTTTGAAAGGTTAATGTAATGCTACTTGATAGTCAGAATCACTGTTAGTGATAAATTATTACACATGGACACATGAGTCTGCCTTATACCAAATCAGATTTTTTGTTTCAGTGTCAGTATTGTCAACTCAGACTGGCAGCAACTCTCCAGGATCCTAGGTACAGGTATTTCACATCACCTACCGCCTGATTTCCTTAACTGGAGATGCTAGGGGTTGAGCCTGGAACCTTTTGCATACCAAGCAGATGTTCTGCCACTGAGCCACAGCCCTTTCCCAAAACACCGATTATTCTTACATTTCTGTGTTCTACTCATTCCATTTCCCCTGGGACAGGGAAGAGATGAACACATAAAGCTGCCTTATACTGAATCAGACCCTTGGTCCATCAAGATCAGTATTATCTACTCAGATTGGCAGTGGCTTTCCAAGGTCTCAGGCAGAGGTTTTTCACATCACCTACTGCCAGATCTTTTAAATAGAGGTGCTGGGGATTGAACCTGGGACTTTCTGCCTGCCAAGCGGATGCTCTACCTCTGAGCCATGGCCCCTCCTCATTAGTAAATCTAATTGCCCTTTAGTGCACTAGTCAGTGTATCTGATCACAAATGAATAAACAAATGGGATGGTGGCCATGGCTCCATGGTAGAGCATCCATTTTGCATACAGAAGATCACAGGTTAAATCTCTGGCATCTCCAGTTAAAAGAATTCTGTAGTAGGTGAAGTGAATCATGAAACTATTTTGCGGCCAATGTTTTATATATAGTTCGTACTCATTGATCTGGCTGTTGCATTCTATATCACTTAAAATTTCTAAACCATCTTCAAAGGCAGCCCCACATAGAATGTGTTATAATAATCTAACCTTGATATGGTCAGAACATAGATAACTGTGGTCCATCTTATGTTTTGGAAAGCTCACCACTGATGGATCAACCAAAGTTAGTAAAAACCTTGATGCAATACAGTGGAAACTTGGGCTTCTATTTACAGATATGAATCTAACAGCATCACCCAGCATCAACCTGCTCCTTCCCTCCTTCATCCTTTATTTGCTTTTTCATTAAACACGACCACCTCAAGTCTTGTCTATATTGACCCTCAGTTTATTGGCCAGTTCCTTGCTGCCTCCAGACAGTCATTCAGAATGTCCACCAGTCTATCTGACTGAATTGTTAAGGAAAGATAGAGTAGAATGTCTTCAGCATGGCATTTCAGGATTGAACTTTGAAAGATTCTATAGCAGAGGTGTTGTGGGACTGAGCATGTCTCCCAGCACTTCTCTAGGACTGGAACCACAACAGTATTGTATCCTGTAGAAAATGTCATTTTCACAAAGTAAAAAAATTATGTACATGATAAACCTGCAAGGACTTGTGGGGGGTACCTCTATCTGTTCTATATTTCTTTCCCTCAATTATTTCCAGTTTACTTCCTCTTGACGGCCCCCATATTCTCTCACTGTTCCCTGCCTCCTTTTCTCCTTCTCACCCATCAACAAACCAACCTCTTATCTGCCCCCTATCTTCAGCTATATTTATTATTTATTTATTTCATTTACACCCCATTTTTCTCCACAATGGGAACCCAAAGCAGCTCACATAATTCTCCTCTCTGTCATTTTATCCTCACAACAGCACTGTGAGGTTGGTGAGGCTGGCTCAAGGTCACCCAGCCAGTTTCCATGGTAGAGTACAGATTTGAACTTGTGTCTCCCAAATCCCAGTCTGAAACTCTAACCACACTGTGTAGCAGTCTCTGACATGATCATGGTATTTTGTGAACATGTGCAGAATTAATTCCATATAGAGCTTAAACACATCATGCAAACTGAGCCACTATAGAGGATTGTGTAATGTATAATGAAAGTCTGTGTCATGCTGACAGGCTAGCTCAAGGTTAGCTCTATCAAAGCTAACTACTAAAGTTACTCTGGCTTTGTCCTTGAAGGGGCAGAGCTGAGCACCTTCCCTTGAAGGGGCAGCGTAAAGTCACCTTTCTGACTCAGCTGCCAGATGTCAGAATCTCAAAGGCCTTTTCAAGGTCTTAAGTTATCTTAATGTACTAAGAGTGCATTAATAGCTGGAATTGTGCTTAATATAGCCTAAAGGCATTATAGTTCTCTCAAGATAAGAGTAATATGCTTCCTTGCTCTACTGTAATCTTGCTAGAGGCAATCCTGCTAGCTAATGTAAACAATGACACTTTGCAAGTGACAATGTCAGCTATAATTGTGTTTCATGAGTTATATAGTTAAACGTTGTGCTACAGATTTCTAAGTAGTCTCATTTAATGCGTATTGTCCTAACGAAGAGGATGGTATAGAAACTAAATATGTAACGTGATCATGTAACTCAGAAATGAGTATTTATACTTTAGGCACAGAGGAATGAAAGGGAAGAATGTCCATATTTGGACAATAAGATATCAGAGGACAGGAGCAGATGCCACTAAGCTCCTGGTATCTGATAAGAGAGAATAAAGGTACCCTTTTGAAGGATAAGGAAGAGGGGATAAAGGAACACTCTTAATGGGTCTAGAAATAGTATAAATAACAGCCACAGTACAGCTAGCACTTTAGAGTGCTATGACTGGCAGACTGCAGCTGTCTGATGTAGCACCTCCATCTCAAAAGGCTTGAGATGTAAAACATTGAAACTCTGTTCTTGCGTGGACAGCAGTTCTCAGAGATATCTTGAAGTATCAAGATCTGGATATTTCAACATATCTTACTTACAGTCTTCTTGTGAGACTGCTCTATTCCTAGAAGAGGATAGAGACCCTTAGAATTCCTATTCTTTGAATGGGAATCTAAGTGCAGTGATCTTTCCATGTATTGGAACACTGAGAGTCCATCAGATTTATGGATTCTTACAAACTAAGCCTATTTGGCTTACCAATGCTAAGAAGCATCCTGAATACAGGGCTAATAGCTAGATCTCTGAGATTGTGTCAGAACGTCCTCTACTTAACAGAGGGACTTCTGAACCTCCTCAGAGCGAGAGACCAGAGAAGGGAAAGGAGACTCTCTGTACTCTGTGAGATATGCACAATGCTGATACATTGTACAGCACATACACAGATTGGCACAGTCAAAGAGACTGTAAATAGCTTTAAGCTAACACATAGTATTTATATATTCAGCATTGCTGTCTAAAACTAGAAAGAGCATGCATAGCATGTACATAGAAAATGCCTGATCTTAATAATGATCAGTTAAGAATATTAATAGAAGTCTTTAAAGGATTCAAGACTTAGCAAATACAGATACTCTGAGATAACTTCATATGTTCTCATAGAGCTTAGACTCTTAAAGGACTCCAGATGACACAGATGACACAGCAAGGTATAGTGTGTCTTCTGTACAGAAATGTTATGATGTTTTGTATGGTTTAAGTTAGGATGCTTCTAACCAAATCTTTCTCCAAAGAATTAACCATATTTTGACAGGATTTCTGTAACCTTATATTCTGAATGAAGGTGCATTGCACTAAGGATACTTTATGAGTATATTCTGACTAAAATACTCCTTTATGGAGGCATAGAGAATGTGAATGATTACTTGCTACATAAACATGTTTAAGACTAATGATATCTATCCTTATATGATATTTTAAGGCTTTGCAACCAAAAAGCATATATTGTATAATGTAAATAAATGTGTTTTTTATATACTTCTACTCTTGTCCATTATTATAAATTTATTGGCGTGTTCAAGAGATGTCCTAGGAGCAATAACAAGTTTCTAGGAACCGTTGATTCTGGTCTGGTGGTGTCTCGCTGAATAGATAACTCCATTTCTCAGTAAATGGTACATTCTAAGAGTGTAGGCACTTAACCGCGACAACTGGCTTTCATAAGATGATTGCTGTTGAACAGTAGTGAGCAGCCGGGCCTGGGTGAGTTCTGCAAGCTGTGTAGTACCAGGTTGTCTGGTGGTTGCTGCTGGTCTGGTCACAATTAGTCCTCCCTCAAAGACCCAAACAGCCCAGGAATGGCCCTGGCCTCCCCTTCAGTTTTAGTGCCAGAAACCAAGGCTTGAAGGCTGGCAATACTGCTGTGGTTGCCTAGGAACAGGCACTAAGGGAACTCGGTGAGGCCACTGTGTCTATTATGAGGGGGGTACCTCAAAATGTATTTATTTTCTCTCACTCTCTTTTTTTGCAAACTCGGGGTGTTTTTTCAAGATTGTAGAAAGATCTGTCCCATCTGTTCTTGGCTCCAGCCTCCAGTTTTAAGTATCCACAGACTTGGCAATGTTGAGAACTAGATATATTGATGTGGAATGGAGCCATGTAGAAACTATGCTATTTCTTTAACTTAGGAACTGTCCCTTAAATGTCAGTTATCCAAATCCCATCCTTCTTTCAGATACCCATCCTTCTTTCAGATACTTGTTTTATTCTAGGAAATGGAAAATTGATTTCTGATGTTATTTTAACACCCAACTGAAGATGTGATAACCATTCAAATAGTCTTCAGGGCTATAATCAACTGAGGTTGAATACTTGCCCAAATTAACAAATATGATCATACCTGAAAGCACACAAATTAGTCAGTCTATTTTAACTAGATGTAATGCTAATATTCATTTTAACATTGGCCATAGGCCTCAACAGCTAAAATGGAAAATGGACTACATCCATCAAATTAATTTTGCAAAGGCTGATAAATGAAATAAAAGGGTTGATGGGACTCTCTTGCTCTGCAAAAAAGATTTCCAGTATAAAAATTTCACCTGTTCTTAAATCCATATCTAGGGCTTCTAATTTGTCCAGTTTAGGCTTTATTCATCTCTGCTGTTTTATTGCTGTACTATTTTTAAAGTAGGTAGTTCAGCAAGATGCCACAGTGGAGTCTTTGAGTTTTCAAGATGGGAGAAGAGATTTATAAATTATGCTGTAAAATAAGAATACAGTGAGTATATTTCCATGATGCTTACTAATATCTGATTTTAATTGACATGGTATGCATGGATGTGGCATTTCCATTTGCATAATCCATGAGTGGCTTGTCACACTTCTTCACTAGGCTGTCCTAGATTTTTGGGCATGATGTATAGCCTTTCTTTCAGGAACCTAATATAGGTACTGAGCTATGAACCGGGGGAGGGTGTGTCTGTCCCTTCTTCATCTTGGCAACAAACTCACTATATGAATTTAAACAAGTCAGCAGTATGGCCGTGATGATAATATTGACATCTTCCAAAGATGTTGTAAGAATCACTGTCCTAATATATATGTTTGATCACCAAAATTGCTAAATAAATGCTGTTGTTTCATCCCTTATATTTTCCATTTATATATAGGATTGCCTTCATGGAGTAAGCATGGTAACCTAGCTCTTTTATTCAGAGATGTTCCCAGCTTTCATTGTCCGGTAGCACAGAGACATAGATAGTTAGGCTAATTACAATATGGGGATTTTTTGAGTTTAATGAAATGGTCAAACCAGTTATGAAAATATCTTTCTTTCCTTTGTATTTTATTTCCATAGATGTGTGCATAGTGAACACAATGAATACATTCAAACAACTGTTGTAATCTGTTTTAGCTGCAGGTTGCTAACGGGGGGTTTGTGTCATTTCAGACACAACCAGTTTGACTCCTGGCTGCTAATGGACATTACTTACCTTTTCAAACAAAGTCACTTGTGTCCCATTTGCAAAGTAAGGCTAAGCTATTTTTTTTAAGCAATTTCTTCCATTTTTTGGTGTTCTTGGTACTTTGGAATCTCTGTAGTGCGGTGTTTGAAATGTCTGTGGCACTTCTGAAAGTGCTGCCTTCCCCCCACACACACCCTTTTTGCAGAGTGTTCTATTTCAATGTGTTTATTGGGCATGCATTTTTTGAGTAAACCTGAAATAAGCCGAATACCCATACTGGGTTTCCTGAAAAAAATCAGGGATTTTGTTCCGAAGCTCCTGTGGGGGTATTTTTGGAGGTAGAATCAACAAATTTACAGCATAACTGCAAGGGACTCTCCCTAGATGGACACCAAAGTTTGGGGAAGTTTGGAACAGGGAGTCCAATTTTATGGGCCTGCAAAAGGGTTGCCCCCATCCTCCAGGCATTTGTGAGCTGAGCTGTCAAACTGTTTTCAGGTTCAGAAGTTCAGCGTTGCTGAGAACTGGTGGAAAGAGCCATTTGGCAGGCTGTTGCCTCAAAGTCTGGGGGCTCTGTTTGTATCTGGGGCACATAGCATGATGTCCATGCAAATTATCTTCCAAACTGAGAAAAATGGCTTAAATGCAAGAAAAATAAGGCATGAAAAACATTTATTTAGGTACCAAATGACATTATGTGAACTGACCTTTATTATATCATCAAAAATCTGATTTCAAGTGATGGTCATGGTGCAGGTAAACGAAGCCAATATTTGGGATGACCTTCATTTTGAGAGCAGGTTTTCATGTGATATCAGAGCCAGCCAAAGTCATGACCAAGGCAGTTCTTCTGAAGAAGACTGCTCATCTGCATGGGTGAGGGGTCTTCTTCAGAAGCCTGGTGAGCAGCTGTAGAAGCTGGCATTTTTTAATTGGAGGATATATCCCTCCAGAGGGGACTGGGTGAGCCCCATCTTTTAAAATGACCCTTCCAGAATTGTTTGGTCTGACCAAGCTGGGGCCCTTATAAAACCAGTAAAAGATAGAAAAATGGGCCATGCACAGAGCCATGCATCAGAGTAAAGAGAAATAGCTGAAACCCAAAAAAGCTGAATATGTATTTGGATTTTCAGGAATCGCCTATTTGGCTTCATACCCATGTTTTGGTATTCAGTCGAACTAAAACCTGAATATTGCTGAAATGGCTTATTTTGGGTTTATTTTCAGTTTGGGTATATCAATATGCATATCCCTAACCCAGACTCAATTGAGTGTGTATGGAACCATTTCTGTTATTCTACTTCTTAGGTGTGTGTCTGAGCAATGACAAAATGTATACATACATACATATATACATATACATATATATATATATATATATATATATATATATATATATATACACACACACACACACACGTGTGTGTGTGTGTGTGTATAATGAAACAATGGGAAATTCTTAATTGATCTGTTCTGTGTTGAAAACAAAACCAGGTCTACCAGAAATATAAAATCAAGGGAGATATTCAGATGAGGAGAATATTGGAAACATTCCTATACTCAATCAAGTTAAGTTAGCAGGAAGAAAATTGAAATCCCATGTATATATAAGTTGAAATAAATGTCACTGAATTTAACTGGATTTGGTTTTGAGTGACAGTGCAATCTTAAGCAGAGTTACACTCTTCTAACTACATGGAAAGTCAATGAGCTTATTAGGATTTACCTCTGCTGATTGTGTAAGAAATTTTGCATGGGATTGAGCTGTAACTCTAAATTCCTACTACTCTGGGGGCGGTCTATATATTATGTTGCTTACGCCAGTTACCTCCATATGGTGACTTTACGCATACTCAATAGGAAAATGAGAGGTCTGCACCTGTCAATAAGATGAAAAAAGAACAAATATATTGTATGGATAATGAAAAATCCCCTATAAATTTTGAACATAGCTTCATCGGGGGGGGGGGGTATCTAAAGATGTTTTTCTCCAGTGCTTTCCCCACAGCTGCTGAACTCACAGAGTTTATACTTATCCAAACTGTAACATCTAGCCCTGATTACTATATGATCCCTCCCTATCACATGTAGCATTTCTACCCTAGTGCAGAGATCTGTGTCTTTGTGGGATCTTTGTCCGGGAAGGAAGTTTTCCATGTAATGCACATAGAAACAGGCACATAGGCATTACTTCTTGAGAGAATGGGACACAAACTCAGAATAGATAACATAACAAGATAACTAATATATGCAGTGTAACTTCCTTAAATTACACTGCATAGATTTTCAAATGTTTCTGCTTCTCAAATAGGAGTGCATAAAATAAAATGACAAATGCCCCTGCTTGCTATGACATACATAGCATACTGTGGAAATATCAACTTTTTTTGTGGTTGAGAAACTGCCTAATTGAATTTCCTAAGCTGATATCAGTATACATCAATTGTATTTTAGCACATCATCTTAATGGTTTTGATTTCACCCAGGAATAGAAATAAATATAATTTCATTATGGACATTTCCTTAGTACCATTAGATTATTTAGCACTAAATATTAATTGTTACTGTCAATCAGACAATACAGTTCTTTCAGAGCATGTTTACTCTCTGCATTTAATTTGTATTTGTGAGAGGTTCTCAGCATGTTGGCTGAAGAAGTATTATAAAATAAACGGATGCTGAGTGAGGAAGGTGGTGCAGCTTGCAGACCAATTAGCAACTTTGAAGGCCCTGACAATTAAGATAAAAGGTGAAACTGAAATATGGGCCTCCTACTCAATGCATGCCAAGCTAGCCATCAGTATAGTGTTTGTGAGGGAAATGTCCCTCACTATTAAATGCAAATTTAGAAATGAGTTAAGGACAATTTTCTTTACAAAGTGGGCTGATGTATTTCAGAATACTGAAAATTGTTCAGTGGATTAAGGGAAAGCGACACGATTTTGGGGGATATCATCTCGGATGTAGATCAAAGGTTTATTCATGAATACCTAGTCCCAGGAATGCAATCAAAATTCTTCTTAGTAGAATTTCTACCTGAAGTTCTAATAGCCCATTCCTGATGTCTGAGGATGAAAGTCCTCAGAAAGCCAGGAAGGAGCTGCGCCACCGTTGGGATCCCCCACGCTGGTGCCCGGGCTACTTACACCATCGTAAAGGCCCGTGCCAGCATTCCGGGGTGTGTGCCGGCATTTCAATGGAGAGAAAATTTCCCAATTGAGCTTTATCTTTCTCAAGATTCCTGCATCATTTGTAACATTTCAGTTTTGGACACAGTATTTCAAATATTTTAAGGACCATTAAGATTAATTTTGGTATACTTAATCTTTTGGATTCAGTGTTATTCCTTAAACAACTGGAGTTCATTGAAACTCATTGCTTGAAGCCTGTTGGCTATGTCTGTTCCATGAAGAACAAGAGATGTCTTACCTATGAAACGGAAGAGAGCTTTATTTCACAGTTAAGATATTGATTTATTAATGTCTACATTTCTGTTTCCAGTTTATTGGTACTAAGAGGCACAGGCTACTACATTTTACTTGTACAAGGTAAAATGCAGACCACAATGAGATACATTCCCAACCTTATTGCCCTACCCAGCTCCTTTTCCCACTGTTACCATAAAGAGAAAATAAGTAGTCTGCAGGCTTGGATCTTTATTAAATATCACACCTCTTTTAAGTAGGGGTGGTGATCTTTTTTCTAAAATGGTGCCACAGGCCCCCTGCTGTCTTCATACTCCCATGTAATTGGGTGTGAGGCAAATCCTTGGAATCAATTCTTTCTCAATGATATTGTATCCAGGAAGGATTTCCTAAACCCTCCCTTAATTTCTCAATTAACACAGGCCAAGTGAGGTTGTAAAAAGACCACAGGACTAATTTTTTTTTTTAAAAAATAGCTTATACTAAGCACATAACCAGTACTGAATACGCTACCCCACAATTGCCAAGGAGGCATATATCTATTTACATAATTGAACAAAGGAAACCCAAAACAGTCAATACAGGCATCTTCTTATTCCTTATCTAATTCACTCTAAAAGTAGAAATCAGAAAGGCAAATATTGTTGAAGGCTTTCACGGTCAGAGTTCATTGTTTCTTGTAGGTTATCCGGGCTGTGTAACCGTGGTCTTGGAATTTTCTTTCCTGACGTTTCGCCAGCAACTGTGGCAGGCATCTTCAGAGTAGTAACACTGAAGGACAGTGTTACTACACTGTCCTTCAGTGTTACTACTCTGAAGATGCCTGCCACAGTTGCTGGCGAAACGTCAGGAAAGAAAATTCCAAGACCACGGTTACAGCCCGGATAACCTACAAGAAACAAAGAAAGGCAAATGTTTACATTTATTAAAGTGTAGTTGCTTCTATCTTCTTCACTAAGAGGAAGACAGTCTCCAGTGTGCATGGCAGCTATTGTCATCCTACCCTCAACAAAACTGTCTACCAAACGGACACACCTTCTTTTATACCTATTCAGACATCTCTCATCTATGGGTCTGTGTCCTGCTACTTTTAATTTCACATAGATGATATCTTCATGGCAACCCCAGTGCCCACACTCATGACTCTTCTGCATTTTTCTATACCTGCACAGGTGCTTCTACCATAAATAAAATATAGTAAGCAATTGAATGAAAGAAGTCAAATTAAACACACTAAAGCTGTAATAAATGTTGTACATAAAAGACAGGACATCCTAGGGAAGGTAGAAAACATGCCCGCCTTAGTCAGAATCCTTCCCAACCTCCATAAAGATCAGTCCCCCAAATCTCAGTGTGTTCCTTAAACCCAGCGAGTGCAATGTTAAAATATATTTTCTAAATTGTTACACGCAAACACTATATGATTTATTTTACAGTAGTACAATTTCTGTCAAATTTCAGAAAACATCACTATAACCCCCCAGCTCACTTCAGTACTCACTTGTGACAAAAGTTCCATCTGAATGTAGAGTTCTTCTCCATCATACACAATTAGGTTAGGCCAGCTCAGAAGCCTCAAGTCTTGATGTGCACTGATGAGGGTATTGACATGTATCAAACCCTCAGAAAGGTTCCCAGTCTGCAGAATTCGCTAGGAGGACTTAAATTGTACTGTGAATGCTGCAGCACGTGTGAATGCAACTGAAGCCTTCCTTGGTCTGTATTGATGGTGACCAAATGAAAGGACAATTTGAGAATCCAGTCAGGCTATACCACTCAGAATCTACTCTAACATTCTTTGTAACACAAACCAGTGATTATTATTACTATGTCACTAAAAACTACTAATCCTAAACTTTCAGTTCCCAAGTTTTCTTAAGCAGAGCAAATGAAAAGCTACTTATCACAAAGAGCTGAGCTAGTCTATTGATTAATCCATAGCTTTCCCCATATTCAAATGCATACTCATAAAGTAACTTAAGAGATATCTAACATCAGTTTTGCCTGAAGCTGTTTCTGAAGTATTCATCTTTTGTATCTATTGCCAAGCCTTTGAAAAAACCTAGTGTATTTGTTTCTTTAGAGTCCCACACGGATAAACTATTCTTTTTTTCCCCCATCTGGTAAAAGCCTGATACTAGGAAGTCACCTCAAAGCAAGGATAATCCATCCTAAGATTAAAACAGATACCCACAACTATATACAGACAAGGACTAAGTGGAAGTGGTATACCAGCTTTAATATGCCTAGCACTGAATCTTTAATTTTTAGAAAATAATTGAGGCATAAACTAATATTTTGAGTGACTCATATCAACATCTTATATTTTAGTAGTCAACCCAGACAAATCTGATGATACTTAAATCTGGAGATTGGAGAGGTGAATGGACAACACAAATCTTTCTACAAACCTGAAAAAATGTCCCAGGTTTTCAGAAAAATCTGAAATCTAAAAGAAAATACATTGGAGGTTAAAAAAAAAGACGAATAGAAAAAGGAACGCTTGTATGGTGGTGCACAGGAAGGAGAGAAGGAAACAGAGAAGAGTGAGGTTATGGGGATTGCCAAGAGGGAAAGAGGAAATAGTGTGGGGAAGATGATATGGGAGAAATAAAGTGCCCCTTGCCAGCCTGTACAGGTTCCCTACTGTACACCATGTAACACCACCATAGTTTTCCCAGGGTAGAGGTTGCCAGAGATGTACAGGGGGGAGATAAAGGGAGATTCCCTGGTGGATGGGAAGGAAAGAAGGTGGTAGGAAAAGGGGAGATACTGTGGGAGCTTTAAGGGTAGGAAAACCATATATATTGGGAGAAATAGTTGAGGAGGGGGAAATGAAATACCCTCCACAGGTCCTTGCAGGTTCCAACTTGTGCAAGTATAATTATAAGGAGAACTATACTCTTACAGCCCACTTCAATAGACTTAGAATGATACAGCTTTGTTTAGGATTGCCCTAATAGTCATTCATTTTCAGGTAACCAAATTAGATTAGAATAAGGGTAGACACATGTGCCCCTTTTTGTTTCATTGTGTTTCTGTATGTTGTCATTGAGAACAATGTTAATCTCTCAATTTCTGTTACTAATATTTATGATTGAGTAATGTGTTTCTTTTACATATTTTAACATAATAGATATGGTACTTATATGTACAATGTATATAATTTCTATCTATAGTTTACATCTAAAATATAATACTATTTGATGTACAAATGTGTACATTTTACAGCACAGTTTGGTCAGAAGGGTACAATGGAATATGAAAACAGTCATGTGGGTTTGACTTATACAAGGGAGGAGCAAAACTAAAACAATAATATTCAAATTGAACCTGCAACATTTAAACTATATCCCTAGACTGAAGGGAGGGGCTGTTGGTGGATCCATCAATCTGCTAGGTGTAAATGGTGGTGGTTAGGTTGCAGGTAATCGCTACAGCTGCTCCTGTTCTATAGTAGCTCCAGTTTTCACTGGCATGAAAAAGTGACAAGGACCATTTCTCCTTTATTCTTTTGGAAGGGCTGTAATGCCTTATTTTGTCATTGTGCATTTGGAGAATGAGTCCATTAGGCTTTTGGAGAATTTTATTGTTTTTTATTGTTTTTAATTGGGTATTTATTTTGTATATTGCAAATCCATATACATTGCCAAACATCTTTAGACACCCTGAATTTGAAAAGAGATGGACATTCATGTTCCTTTTATTGGTACAGTGGAAAGCTAAAGAAGAACTGTTCCAGCTCTCTATAAATGAAATCTTCAAGCCCTTATGCACTCAATGTTCAACTATTCTCCTTTACAATTTATTCTCAACAATACAGAATTCATTCCTTTATATGTATTTTCTCCCATGTGTGCCAAATATTCTTCTTTGAAAGTTGTCCTTCATTTCCCATTCCTAGTTCTCAATCTATCCTACAATAGCATGTGAAGTGAGAGAAAAGATAACTCTGATACAGAACATTGTTGTCTTCTTCAGCGAAGAATGGACAAGAGGAGCTTATGATGCTAATACTATTGGCATATTAATTGATTTAAAATACTAAAGGTGGTTTACAGGCCACAAGATATACCATAGTCAATAAATACAGATACCAATGGCTCCTGAATAAACTGAGGATGAGATAAGAGGGATAGGCATACGATAAGCATGGGATAAGAGGATAAGACCTGTGGCTTTCAAGATGGATAAACAACAGGAAACAGAGAGTGGCCATATTCTGACATAAAGATATCACAGAATGCTACTATTTCAATTATGTTAGTGTTAATTGTCACATTCCCGCCCTGGGTCTGTGTGTTCTCACATGTGTACTGCCTGTAAAAGCATGGTTCTTCGTTGTGCCACCACCCTAACATATAAAACTCAACCTCTCAGTAAACCAGTGTCTTGGGGAAACCTGGTAAGGCTGTCTCTGGGCGAGTACAAAGGGTAGAGCTTCCAATTACCTTAGCTCCCGCAGTGAGTGCATGTCCTTAGCATGTAAGAGTGGTTTTAGCCTGTGGGTGAGATTTCAGGCATAGTCTGCTTTCTTAAACAGGAAAGAAACTTTATTGCTAAAGACTAAGCTAGAGCACTTATGTGGAAACTAGCCCTCATAGTAAGAGATGCAGATCTAAGGAAATAAAAGAAAACACATACCTAACTAATACCATGCTAGTTACCTTTAAATGGAGCAAACACATTCCCACCCGTCCCTGCATTGCAGGGACAGGTTTCCATGTGTCTGAACTGAGCTCCCTTCTTCTCGCAGAACAAAGGAAGGGTTCATCTTTTAACCATTCTGCCTGTTGAGGTAAAAACTTCCCTCTCTCAATCCAGAATCAGATATCTTGTTCAAGTGGGATCTCCTGCTCTCTGCCAATGAGTCCTCTTGGCATGTAGCTCTGAGTTTTATGATGCCCATCCATCAGCCTGTTTGACATGCACAGAGTTGGTTTCAGAGAGAAACAAGTTCCTGTTTCTTACAACTGTCCCCCTCTTGGGAAAATAAACAGTTTCCCATGGGTTCAAGAACCCCTGATCATAACATCAATTATATAAAGTTCTGCCAACTGTGATTAATACAATGACATCCCATGGAAGAAGTGCCATTCTAACTCAGAGCTAATTAATACATGGGTGCATTCAATAAATTCCTATATATTGCATGCCTGCATATCACAAAATGGTGGACCATCAGTCGTTCATCTTGAATCTAAGTGACTGTCAACGAAACTTAACAGCTTGTCAGAAAGCTTTTTTGTATTTGGGGAAATGACTGCTTCTTGGGATTTTTGGTTTATTTGTTTAATCAGTTTCCTTTGTCATAAGTAACAATGGACACCACACCTTAATAGCTATCATTTAGAATGAAAATAATAACATTATTCCAAATAGATTATAAGTGGCATTTATTAAGAGTCAGTTGGAATAGAACAAATAAGACATCTTTGTGTGAATAGGTATATATGTGTTTCTATGGTATGAAAAATAAAGCTTAGCAATAGACAGCAAAGAGTATGAAATATATAGTTAGGTGCAAGAGTGGAAATTGTCTACATTTTAGGCTATTGAACAAAGCTGTAACAAGACTTGTTTACCTGAAAAGTTGGAGTGCTTCATTCGGATAGAAATGTATAGTCTGATAGCATGTTTTTGACCTGTAGCTTGAAAGAAAGCAATAGCAAAATAAATTTCATGCCAGCAGACACTTTTAAAACTAGACTTTGCTTCAGTCACATTAGCTTAGATAATGGGGAAAAATTTTCTTCATTGAAAATGCTCTCTGTAGCTTAAGAAGAACTCGCTGAGGCAGCCTGCCATCTAGCTTTTTCACAGCAAAACAGACTTTCAGACTGCAGATGAGAGACTCAGGAGCAGAGACAATTTTAACTTAGCCATCCCTAATTTATCTCAAGCTTTTTCCATTTATCTTCACTGCTGTATGCACACTGGAACACCAGATTGTCATCCCCTGGGAAACAGAACACAGCCTGGGATCTCGGGAGATGTCACAGCCTGAGAAATATTCAAATGGTGCTGATTTTCTTCTGGTGTACTGAGCAGAAGGAATGAAACTCTCCATCAAGTCCCTGCTTTGCAGGCAATAGATCAGAGGATATTGTCACTTTCCTAATGGATTATTGTTATCGGGCAGGTTCTTCCTGAAGGTATGTAGTTACTTTCTCCATTCATTAACCATGCTGTTTATCAGGAAATGATATAATGGGCTAGCAATCCAAATATGTTAGAGAAAATGTTAAGTGAGTAACCTTTATTGATTGAAGGATGATGGCACTTTATTGCAGCATGGTTGCAGGTAAAAATATTCTGAACTGGTTACTATTGGTTATAGCCCCTACCCTACCACAAAGTGCTCTGTCAGCATGCACCCCCCAACACTAGCCTGCAGACTTTATTACTATAAATTCATATTAAATGCCTTGTGATTTTTTTTTCTGTGAATCGTGGCTGACAAAAGACCTTTGTGGCGCCCAATCATCCATCCCTGGTTGTTGATAATGGTGGGGTTAAGAAAATGGGAGAAATGCTTTCATGCTAAGAAAAAAACAAACACCTTCATAAACTTCCTCCAATAAATCAATCATTTTTATCGTTACAACATCTCAGATATCAGAAATCATCTCATGTTGAGAGGTTCTGGTCTAATGTGATAAAGACAAGTGATTTGAGCTTGCTAATACAGCTAGAGTCTTATCTTATGCCATTCAGGAAATGCAGGCATTAAAAATAGACAAAAGTAGACAAAAGTATTTGAAGTTCTGTGTGCCTACAAGTGCTACCGCAGGAAGGCTCTAGGCTATCCACTTGCTTTCTTGAGGTAGTTAGCAACAAATAATTTGAATAAGGCTTTTCCGGTGTTGCTCAGAAGTCAGCAATGTTTATACAGTTGCAAGTATCACACTGCTGAAAATGACAGCATCATATTCAGGCTAAGACTGCTATGTCATGAATTCATTCTTGGTGCAGCATACTGAGACCTTAATATCCTAAGGAGACCAAGTCCCAAAGGACAACCTGAGTTAAAATGATAGGGTGATGCTATTTTATTAAATAACGTTCATAGTAATAGATTTATACCAAGGTTCCATTTTCACCTGCCATGCTGCTGCCAAATCTCTTAAATGGATAAATAGTTCCTCTCTGGAACGTTGGACACTGTGGTGGGAAGGGTCACTTAGCAGCAAGTTGTGAGCCAGATTGTCTCCTTTGGGCATAGGACCACTGTTGTAAGGGACATGGAAGGGCTTTTTCATCTGGTGTAAAATTAGGAAGCTAAAATGAAAGAGGAAGAAGCATGTTCTCTGCTTAAAGCACCATCCTCTGTTGAATATTTAACATTAGAGACGTAATTAGGAAAAGAAAGCTCTTATGCTAAAGTCCAGTATACAGCACTTCTGAAACTTCTTTTATCTCCAGAGTTTTAGAGTAAAAGAAGAGAAATGAATTGGAGATAATTGGAAATGACTTCCCCTCAAGTTTCCCAAACAGCTCTTCTAAAGCTCCCTCCCCCCTCCCCCCATTGACATCAAGGGACTTGAGGCACTTATTGCAAGTTTTTTTTTCCTGTTTTTCCTTTGGTACTTCTTTTTATACTGACTTTTTGCTTTCTTTCCCCCCCCTTTTTGTCTCTGCTTTCTTTTTTAAAAAATAAACATTCTTAAACGTCTTTGACATTGTTAAGAGACTTCTTAACAGTTAGACATTTGGGATATTTCAGAAAGTATAATGTGATGGCTTGGTGATATTGACGTTTGTGTGATTTATCTGACGGTGTCCCAATTCTTCACTGTAATTTCTCTTCAGTTGGAACTGTGAATGACAAAAAATATTTGCGAACAATATTTGCCTTGAAATGTTTAATTATGGCTATAAAGCAACAACAAATGTGTTTCATATGCTAGATGAAAGTACTTAGATATCTCTTAGGTGAAAATCAAACGAGTGGGGAAAGAGTAAAAAAATCACACACTTTGTTTAAACTCTCTTTTTCTCACAAAGATCTAAAGGGAAATCCAGAACAACAACATTTCTTGTTTTGAAAGGTGCTTCCACCAAATGCTGTATGAAAACTGAGCAAATTTCTTACTGTCAGGCCATAGGAAAGTTTTTTTTTAACCAGTGGGTTTTGTTAATTTACTTTTTTAAAATATATCTCAAGGAAAAGTTAAAGAGGATCACTGAGGGTTATACTTCCTTATTGTCATTCTTCAGGCCTTTCCTCTCCCACACATAATATAGCCTTCTCCCAAATATCAACTATTTTGAGATGTAGACTCTGATTCTATGCATGATTTACAAATGTACTTTGTAAATGGTACCTACAAATAAATGTGCTTAGGAGCTCAATCTTCCTATATCTTGTACTTTCTTCTACTCTGTTCTCCTAAGGAGTGGGTTTTTGAAAAGAAAAGATCATGAACGATAACTTTTATATCTGTTCACTGAATAAGCTATCACTGATTCATAGGCAATGGGATATTCAGGTAGGACTGAGAATGAGAAGGTACAGACCTATGAAAAGATGATACCATGTGGATCCACTAAGTCCAGGATATTTTAATGTTAGAAGCTGAGATGAGGACATTGTTCAATGCCAAAATCAGTGAATGTTGCTAAGTGGTCACCACTTTTTTTGAAAGTGCCCCCCCCCCAATAGCTGGAATTCATGGATAAGATTTCTGGTATAGCCTTTTTCTGGACAAGTAAGCTCCTCCTGGGAGATTTTGAACTGCAGATACATAGGGACAGAAACCCCATGTACATGCTAAGATGGTACAGTCTTGTGAAAGAGAATTCATGCTCCACTGAATATTTCAGTCAGATGTTCCACTGGTATTGGAGGTATTCACTTATTTTTTTTGCTGATGTTGGCTCCTTGCCATTAGCCACCTTGGCAGCCCTTGTAGGTGCAGAAAGGCAGAATATAAAATCTCTAAATAAATCAATAAATCGATTACTATTACAAACAAAAAGTAATAGTTTGTGACTACATGAGCAAGTCTCAAAAGTCTGAGACATTCATCAAATTGGCTGGTGTTTTGAGTGGGAGGAGGCCTTGGACAGTGCAGATCAGGCAGATCAGTTAACATCAAGGTGGCAGGGATGCCACCTGGAGAGCCCACACTTTTGCGTGGCTCGGCTCAACTGAGTTTTTCCCGCCTGGCCTGTCTTTCCCCAATCAGCATTTGCTCCCCTCGTTCAAACTGGCCTATCCCCAGATAACACCAGGACAGGGGGTTGATCTTAGCAGGCAGACTGTAGTTGCAGAGGTCTGCCTGGTTAACATATAAAGGTAAAC
Source organism: Euleptes europaea (assembly GCF_029931775.1). Lineage (NCBI taxonomy): Eukaryota > Metazoa > Chordata > Lepidosauria > Squamata > Sphaerodactylidae > Euleptes > Euleptes europaea. Next base: position 80,141,294 of record NC_079314.1, on the reverse strand, counting down.
ATATAAAGTTTGCCTTTCGGCTTTGTCCTACCCTCCCTCCCTTAATATTGTATTTGTTGGCTTATTTTCCTTTTGTTGTTTTGTCATAACTTTATGGCAATATCTGCATGGGGCTGGATACATTTGGGGGGGGAATGATCTGTATGCTCCTTTTCCCCCACCCTGGGGAACCCATTAAGGGATTTTGGGGGAGGCTTGCAATAGGACATGCACAGCTCAGGGGCTGCCAAGGGGCAGTCTCCTTCCAAGTTGCCGGGGAATCAATGAGTGGCTCAAGCCCAGGTGGAGTTCCATATTACACCATCCCATGCTACTTCCCAGCAAACGAGTTGGGAGTAGGTGGTCTCTCATTGATTGGCAAGAGGGTCGGCTGATACCATGGATCCTGCCCCTATGCTACGCCAAGTTCCTGGTCAGCTGTTGGGGCCATTCTATATTCCAGCAAATTGTCCTGGTCTTTTGCATTTGGGGTAGGTTTGGACTTGCTCCTTCCGCCCTCTCCCCTATCAGCTCCGGGTCAGCAAGGTGACAGCTTTCTTTAAACAAAAACAGCAACTTTAACCTGGAAACTGGGCTTGAGGAAATGTAGTTCCTGCATGTGTAATATAGGGACTAAAAGAAAATCTAAGTGACAGTCATTCACTTTTAAAAAAAGATCTGGCATATTTACTTAATAAAATGCAGAGGCGCATTGGATGTAGAACTGAACACAGCAACATTTAGATTGAAATGTAACACAATTTTCTTTTACCCTTTCCCCAAAGGAGGTCAGGATGGCATACATTCTCCCATTTTGACCTCACAAAAGTCTGTGCGGTTAGTCTAACTGAGTAAAGATGACTGGCCCCAAGTTACCAGAACTTTATTTTTTTTAAAGTCTGGATTTAAACAAAACCCCACTCTGACATTCTATACTATACCCTGGTGGCTGACAAAAAATAGAAGATTCATCTATGTTCACCTTTTTCATAACTAACTTATATTATAATGGTGTTTTTCAATGAAAATGGTTTTAAAAATAAATATACTTATAAAAGATTCAGATTTTTACATATAGCTAGATGGTAATAAGAGGCAATTTTCTTAAGGGCTGAACCTTGGGTCATTTCTGAGAAAAAATTGTTGTCCTTCACATTATTTCTTAGCTTCTAAAAGTGCATAAAATATTTTTTCTAATAGTTTTTTCTAATAGTATCATTATTGGACAAAACATTCTTTTTTTAAAAAAACTGAGGCTCTAACCACTGTCAAGAATATATGTAGAAAACTTTTAAAATGTTTTTCTTCATACTGTAGTAATGTACAATGGGGACTATGCCACTTGCATTCTGCATATCATCCAATAAAGTAAAAGTAAAGGTCCCCTGTGCAAGCACTGGGTCATTCCTGACCCATGGGGTGATGTCACATCCCGACATTTACTAGGCAGACTTTGTTTACAGGGTGGTTTGCCAGTGCCTTCCCCAGTCATCTTCCCATTACCCCCAGCAAATGGGTACTCATTTTACCGACCTCGGAAGGATGGAAGGCTGAGTCAACCTTGAGCCGGCTACCTGAAACCAACTTCCGTTGGGATCAAACTCAGGTCGTGAGCAGAGCTTTTGACTGCGGTACTGCAGTTTACCACTCTGCACCATGGGGCTTCTATTATCCAATAACTGATACTTAAAAAAATAAATATATGAAAAAGTGGTGGGGAAAGGAACTATTTCCAGGTTATTAAATAAGTTCTAGTGTCAGAAATAAAGAAATGCAGGGATATTAGGGTTGTCCCTAATATTGGGGAGGAGCCATGGCTCAGTGACAGAGCACATGCTTGGCATGTGGAAGGTCCCAGGTTCAATCCCTGGCATCTCCAGTTAAAATTACCAGACAGTAGGTGATATGAAAGACCTCTGCTTGAGACCCTAGAGTGCCACTGCCAGTTTGAGTAGACAATACTGACCTTAATGGACCTACGGTCTGATTCATTATAAGGCAGCTTCATGTGTTCATGTGCTCATGTGTGTTCATGCCCACTACTTTATTTTCAAAGGGTACACCACATCTCTGCACTCTAACAAATACCCTACATCTCAAGAACTTCAGACATCACTGTGTGTGTGTAAAGTGCCATCAAGTCACAGCTGACTTATGGTGACCCCACAGGGTTTTCAAGATGTTTGGAGGTAGTTTGCCATTTCCTACCTCAGGGTGGGCTGAGAGAGGTCTGAGAGAGATGTGATTGGCCTGAGGTCACCTTTCAGACAGCACACCATCACAATATCTCGTATGCTTTAAACTTCAGTAAGCAGAATGGTAGAATACGGGCCTTTATGCAGGAAAGTCCTTGAGATATGATAACTGATAAAACAACACTCAGAACCAGGCAAATGTAAAGCTTCAGACGCAGTCAATAAAATTTGCAACAACCTGATAAAAATTTTTTAAGCACACTTACATATAAATGGGTCCAGAGGAGTATCTGTGTTAGTCTATTACATTAAAAATAACACTTGTGACACTTTAATGTTATTACAGCATTATATATATGTGTGTGTGTGTGTGTGTATACACGCACGCAGAGTGCAAGGTCGGGAACTGAAATAAATGTACTACATGTCAAATTAGATGATAGTGGCAAATTCCTCAGAACCAAGAAAATTTTTCCAAACCTTCTTAAATATAGAAAATTAAAGTGCAACATGAATGCTCTGTCTTGTCTCAGGAAGTGGGATGAGAAGGCACGTGGAGAAGATGGTCTAATATTCATTACAGATAAAAGAAAGAGGAGGAGGAGTTGGTTTTTATATGCTGACTTTCTCTACCATTTAAGGAAGAATCAAACCGGCTTACAATCACCTTCCCTTCCCTTCCTCTCCCCACAATAGACACCCTGTGAGGTAGGTGGGGCTTATAAAGCTCCAAGAGAATTGTGACTAACCCAAGGTCACCCAGCTGGCTTCATGTGTAGGAGTGGGGAAACTGTTCACCAGATTAGAGTCTGTCACTCATGTGGAGGAGTGGGGAATCAAATCCAGTTCTCCCGATTAGAGTCCACTGCTACAAACCACTGCTCTTAACCACTACACCACACTGGCTTTTGGAATATTTCTTTTGAGATAAAGCATGGTCTTATAATTACATTTGGGTCATTGTGGATTCACACTCATACAGTCAAGTAGTCTTCTTTCCTCCAAAAGTCTGAAATCCACTGTGCATATAGCAGGATATTTCAAATGCTGCTACTGTACATGTCAAGTATTGTTTTTCAAAAGCTGTCATGGTAAAAATCTCCAAATGGCTGTTAGAAATTTTGGGCAAGTTTAAAGGGTTATGTAGGATAGCTTAGGTCAGTGGTGGCGAACCTATGGTACGGGTGCCAAAGGTGGCACTCAGAGCCCTCTCTGTGGGCACGCACACCGTCACCCCAGCACAGAGTTCGCCTGAGATCATTCCCCCGGCTGAGGAGGCTGGGGACCAGCGGTTCCTTCCCGGCTCCTCCGGGAAGCTCCAGGCTCCTTCCCAGCGCCTTCTCCGCAGTCGCTGGCTGCGCGCTCTGGAAGTGAAGACAATGACGAGCCTTCTGCCGAGGACTGGAAGAGGTACCCTTTGCTTAGCTCGGGTTTCCACTCTGCTCATTCATGCAACTGAAGGTGCCTCTGAGTGTTTGCAGAGGGCTGTCCCCACCATCAGCCTCCCCCCGCATAACAGTCTTTTTAAATTCGTATGAAGATAACAGTTGGAAAAAGAACCAAACTGAAGGGGTGGGGGCTATGCTCCAGCTGCTTTCCTTCCCCCGCTCAGCCGCCCATGCAAGGTTGCCAACCTCCAGGTAGTAGTATTCAAAAACAGCTAATAAGTGCTTACAGGAGGTTAGAATTCAAAATATGGCACTTAAACAAAAATATCCAAATCAGGACAGTCACAATGCAAAACTTGCAGTTAAAGCAATGTATTAGAACATTAGAAACAAAGCCACTTCTAACGCAACAAATACAGTTAGAACAGAGTTCCAAAACAATTACTAATATAATTTCTAAGGATATGCCGGCAACGCTCAGCTAGATTCAGTTCGTAATCTGTAGTGTGCTAAACAGTCACTTCATGCAGCACCAGGAACCAAGAGTAGAGTAGCAATGGATATCCGGTAAAATTCCATTTCGTATAGACTTTCTCAAGCCTTTTGAAAGTTCCGTGCAATATTCTATGAAGAGATGCATAATTCCATAACAGCCCATCCGTTGTAGAGCACCAATAAATAAATAAATACATAGCAATAAATACATAGCAATAAATAGTTAAATAGTTAAAATAGGATACCATTCAGAATGGTATCCTATTTATTTATTGGTGCTCTACAACGGATGGGCTGTTATGGAATTATGCATCTCTTCACAGAATATTGCACGGAACTTTCAAAAGGCTTGAGAAAGTCTATACGAAATGGAATTTTACCAGATATCCATTGCTACTCTACTCTTGGTTCCTGGTGCTGCATGAAGTGACTGTTTAGCACACTACAGATTACGAACTGAATCTAGCCGAGCGTTGCCGGCATATCCTTAGAAATTATATTAGTAATTGTTTTGGAACTCTGTTCTAACTGTATTTGTTGCGTTAGAAGTGGCTTTGTTTCTAATGTTCTAATACATTGCTTTAACTGCAAGATTTGCATTGTGACTCTCCTGATTTGGATATTTTTGTTTAAGTGCCATATTTTGAATTCTAACCTCCAGGTAGTAGCAGGAGATCTTCTATTTCAGTTCATCTGGAGAAAATGACCGATTTGGCAATTGGACTCTATGGCATTGAAGTCCCTCCCCAAACCCCACCCTCCTCAGGCTCCACCCCAAAAACCTCCCGCAGGTGGCAAAGAGGGACCTGGCAACCCCTAGCCCCATGTGGACTTCTAGCTGTGTTGGCACTTTGCGATAAATAAGTGGGTTTTGGGTTGCAGTTTGGGCACTCGGTCTCTAAAAGGTTCGCCATCACTGGCTTAGGTGATGGAGACATTCATAAAGATTTAGGAGCACAAGTAAATGGGATCTTGATTGTTATATACATAGCACAGTCGTTATATGTCCTTCTTTCTCAGCTTTGAGACCTCCAGTGTCTCTGGATTTATGCATATGCATTTTCAGCATTCATTCATATATATATATATATATATATATATATATATATATATATATATATATATATATATATATCCCCAGCTGTGACTCAAAGTGGCTTTTAGAATACTGGTCTCCCCTCCTCCATTTTCTCACAACAACCCTGTGAAATAGGTCAGGCTTAGAGTTTGTGACGGGCCCAGGGAGCTTTGATGGTAGAAATGGGAACTCGCGGGCCACCTAGTCCACCACCCTACTCACTACACCACACTTAGCCCCCTTCCCCAACCTAACTTCTTTGTTCCTATCTCATAAATACTCTGTCCCAGCTGAAAATGAATGCAGGGGCTGGGACTGTGATAATGTCTGTTGACCATGTACCCAACTTACACACCTTTCTGGTTTCATATGCCCAGGATTATACATAGGTGATATGAAAGGTCAAGGACCACTCAGACCCAGACAGCTAGCAGCAAAGTGGTTTTATTCAGAAAAACATGTCTGCAGAGATGGAGAGAGAAGCACCTGGGTGCGGCTCTCTGGCGTCTAAGTCGCAGCGTAGCTCAATTTAAGGCACCGACGCGATTTTCCTCTCTCATCCTCTAGCCAATGACAGGCCACGCGGAAGACTTACAATTTACCTATCCCCAACGCAAACGTAGCATTAGAACCTTATATGGCACATGTATCCTCACCTATTTTCCTCCCACCGTGTACAACCCAAGTATAAGAGCAAACGACCTATTTTTACTCCAAGCATGTGCAGAATGAAATCACCTTTTGCTCGCTATCTGGAGTTCCCCTACTTGCAAGTGTTCAGCATTTGCGGTTAGGTGAGCATCCTGTGTTGTCAACATCTTAGCAGCCCCCCCATAGCAACGCTTAGCAACCAGGCTTGTGGTGAGCTAGGAAGTTTTCTGTTGCTCTAACTGTCAGGTCTTGCGGTTAGGCTACATCCTATAGAGAGTTGTTTTTCGGTACTTTCCAACACAGAGAAAAGCTTATTACAAGAGAGACAGAAAAGTTTTAAGATTCTTATTGTCCGCTATTATATGATATGATTCTAGTCAAAGTTCTGCCAAGCTGCCCTTTATTACTGCACGCTATACTCTTTTATGTAAGCTCAAAATAAGTTTATCTCTATCAATGGCATACTCAGACACATATCAGCTCTGCAGATGTTATCAGTACACAGCATGTAAAGTAAAGATTGGACATAGAAATCTACACATGTAAGTTCCTGTACAAATGACACCTTGAATATATGGAGATTATGATAGTGATAATGGTCTTGACTCCAGTGTTTCTTCCACACATTAATTGTGACACACAGTGCCTCACATGATATTGTGCTATTACTTTATCTCCTACCACCCTCAAAATGTGGTTTCTCAGCTCATTTTCTAGACACTCTGACATGCATAGAACTGCGTAGTTCTGGCAATTTAAGGGCATTTAAATCTTTGGGAATGTAGGCTTTATCCCTGGTTAAATGTTGCTTTTGACAAAGAACATATAAGTTTTTTAAGGCCTTTGTTCCCCATGCAGTGGATTAATTTGAAGATAATGGGTATAAAAATCAGCTATAGGAAACTGTGCTAATTATAGAGAATTTTGGAGGTTTGCCTTTTGTTGGACAGGTGCCACGATGTCTATATAGTCTTTTCTACCCTATGAAGTTATTGCTTTGTTGTGTGCTTGTAATATGTTAATACTGTGTATAGGCTATGTGGGGAGAGTGTGTTCAGCATTGAGTAACTTACCAGTATTTTGTGGTAGTAGGGAATGCTGATGTTGCTGCAAGGAAAAAGGACCTGTCCAGTGTTTCGTTACAGAACACATTATGTGCATGGGCTTTCTGTTCCCGGCCATAATATTTACTGGACTTTCATTTTCTTCAGTTCATCACTGAGCCCAACCTTATCTGCTCGCCAGATCTTCAGTAGGTTCCAACAAATATTTCTGACATGTGAACAAATGTGATAAAAACCATCTTAATAATATCCATTCAAACATTCAGTTTACCATGGAAAAGGAAATTGAGGGTAAACTCCCATTTCTTGATACCCTTGTCATCCTAAAACAAACTTTCAGTTAGGTCACAAGGTCTACCGGAAACCAACTCACACAGATCGCTACTTACACAAAAACTCCAACCACCACCCCTGATAGAAAAGAGGAATAATCAAAACATTAATGGACCGTGCAAGACGAATCTGTGAACCACAGTTTCTCAAGGAAGAAACTAATCATCTAAATCACGCACTGCTAGCAAACGGCTATTCCAAGAATGAAATCAGAAGGGCCATTAAACCAAACAAAAATCAGAAAACTCAGGAAAAACAGTCTCCCATAGGAAAGGTATTCTTGCCATTTATTAAAGGAGTCACTGATAGGATGGAGAAACTTTTGAAAAAACATAACTTACAAACAGTGGTTAAACCCACCAAGAAAATACAACAAATGCTACGATCAGCAAAAGACAAAAGAGACCCCCTCACCTCTGCAGGAGTATATCGTATACCTTGCAGCTGTGGACAAGTTTACATCGGGACAACAAAACGCAGCATACAAACAAGGATAAAAGAACATGAAAGATACTGCAGACTTGGCCAACCTGAGAAATCAGCAGTGGCTGAACATGGACTGACACAAACAGGACACAGGGTCTTATTCCAAGACACTGAAAGACTGGACAATTATACCAACTATTTTGTCAGATTGCACAGAGAAGCCATTGAAATTCATAAACATCAGCACAACTTTAACAGAAAAGAAGAGAGTTTAAGAATGAATAAGGCTTGGCTTCCTGTCTTGAAAACCTCTAGACTAACAAAGACTACAGTCAACAATAGCCATGCAGATTAGCTTTGGATTTCACACATTAACAGATCACTTCAGGATACAATGGTTCCATATTAACATACCACACCCTCATTAGCACATTATCTTGATACTTACAGGACAATGGTTAGCACATTACCTTTGTTACTTTTTGCAGGACAATGAGTCAGCTCAAACCCAACCCCTTTCTGACTATATATTACTCTTCCTACACACTTGACACTGAGAGACACTGTCCTTCAGTGTTCCTCCTCTGAAGATGCCGGCCACAGTTGCTGGCGAAACATCAGGAAAGAAAATACCAAGACCACGGTTACACAGCCTGGATAACCTACGAGAACCAATGAACTCTGACCGTGAAAGCCTTCGACAATATTTTAAATGTGATAAAAGTATATTTGTATATCTTTTATTTATTTACTTACTCATCTTGGTCACTGTCTCCATGCAACTAACTGTAATGTTTGGAATTTTTCCTTTGGCCTCTATATATAGTTTTGCTTTGTGCACCTTGTGTGGACTGGGCCTTTGAGCCTTTTGGTGTGTTGCCAGAGGAGATGAAGGGGTTCTGTTGCCATCGGGAGTGACGGTGGGAGTCAACATCGAAACCATCTCCTCAGACTAAAAGTTGAGCCTCTAAGAACTTATCACAACTATCTGCATATTTTTAAAAGGAAGGAAATATTAAATCTACATTAGAGGATGTTTTCTTTCCTTTTATTAAATATATAAGGTCATGAAAGGTAGATCTGCTGTGAAAGTAAGCTTGGAATTGCCATGGTAGTATAAATGGGGATTTTCACATCCTGATTGTATTAGTCTACGCCAATGATTTTTGTATAGTTTTATATATGAGGTTGTTGTTCATAAAATGGGTCCATTAAATTTTTTAATTATTATTATTAATTATTTAATTTAATTAATTTTTTAATTATTATTTTTAAATAAATATTTGGGAATGAAGGCAGTGATTTCTACCAAGGTTCCTTCCATTGCAGACTCTCACTACACCTTTTATGCTGTTCTGGACAATTCATTGATACCCTCAACATAATTTCAGGGGTCTCAGTGGGCTGCAGTGGAAGGGCAAAACAGAAAAGTCATGCCCTGCAAAGTACGTTTCATGGGATTCATGCCAATGCTCTGCCTTAATTGTATTTTTGACCACTTGTTCACCTTTACTTTGTTTCTAACCACAGTCAAGTTGGAATGTATCCTGTAAATACATACTCCTATGCATCTTCCATAATACCATAATTTATATTCAGACTGTTTTAAATTTTTGTCCAAAAAGAGTTTCTATCTTCTAAAAAAACTCCAAAATGTTTAACAAGTAAAGCATTAGTTTTCACTGCATTATCCATTTTTTCCTCAAACCATACCAATTTTTGTTCTGATGTTTCCTATATCAATCCATTAGGAAGTATCTTATCTGGGTTTAATGGAATAAATGGGAGTCTAACTTTTTTATTTTCACACAAACTTCTTTGTAATTAAGGAACTATCCATCTTTCAAAAAAATTCTTTAAAGCTATTAAAATCATGCCTACCCATACTGTTAAAGTAACCACATATTTATCTTGTTTAGAAATGCAATTATGAGGTACTCATGTGAGTAGCGGCATGTCAGTACTAATCATCTTAATCTCATCCCATGTATTTATATCAAGACAATATTATAGGATTATTGTCAATATTAGAAGATCTTTTAGCCGCAGGAGGTGACATTAAAGGAATCCAAATACCGTTGTATTCTACTAGCAAATACCATTGTGTTCTAAACCCACTCAGTTCTGTCCAGTTTCCCCCTTACCACAGTCCCCATCCCACATGACTTTCGGCCATCCAGATGCCATGATTCCCTGCATCAGCATTTTTGGGTGGTCAACCTTGACCCTTTTTCAGTAACTGAAAAAAAATATATCAGTTGGATCCAACCCCTAGTATTTCACTTGAGTTTATAGACCAATATGTAATCCTCACTAATTTGGCTGGTTTGCAATACATTAGCACTAGAAGAATATTTATTTGCCCCCTCTTCTAATGTTCTGAACAGCAACCTTCTGGGTCACTTCCTAGCGTGATTTTAATGGTCTGTTCAGATCATCTAGTCTTACACCATGCTCTAATGGCAAGATCTTCTACATTCAGTTAGGTAACCCCTGATTCACTCCAGATCATTATGTTTGTCACACAAGCAAAATGATCTGTCCAAGCAACCAAGGTGAGACCCTGAGGTGCTGGCAGTACTTCTGAGGTTAGCAGCTTGAAATGGTGACAGATATGGATTATGCCCATCATCACCTCCCACACCCATGCAGCTACCAGATAGGGCTGTCGATTCGGTTCCATCCGACATGGAAAACAGCCGAATTTTCCCCTATTCGGTGGTTTCCAGTTCGGATAGAGCCGAAGTAAAAAAAAGGTGGGAAAACGACGAGCCGAACACGACTAGTTCAAACGGACACCGGATAAATTCACACAACTTCGGCGCCCCCAAATCAGCATTCTCCCACGGCCAGTGGTGGCCCAAGCTGGGTCTTCTTCTGGCCAATCAGAGCAGGGATTCTCCCTTTTGAATTGGCCAGGACAAGAGTATAAAAACTCCTGAGTCCCTCCTGTCCTGTCCCGTCCCTTCCCGAGTTCATTTCCTTCCATTTTGGTGGTGCTGCTCCTGAGAGATCCTGAGCTGAGCTGCTTACTGGACTAGGATTGGATTTACTTGTCCTCCCTGCTCCTGCTGGAAGACATCCACACAGCTTGATTTTGGGGTTTTTTCTCTATACCTTTTCTCCTGTGTGTGTGTGTGTGTGTGGGAGCAGATTCTGTGTGTGTGTGTGGGGAAGCAGTTTCTGTGGTTGGGGGGGGAAGCCAAAGGGGGGCTGTTGCCTGTTCTGCTGGGGGGCTGCCCGCTCGCCTCTGCGGGAGTGTGCGTTCTACCTTTTTCTGCCCTCACCTGGAGTTGAGTCAGTGTGGCGGTGGGTGTGTGAGTCTCCCTCCGCTCAGCACCTGCGCCTCCTCCTCTTCCTTGGATCGTTTGTTTGGAGTTGAGCCGAGAGCCGTACTGGTTTGAGGGGGGGCTTTGCCTGTTCTGTGGGTTGCCCGCTCACCTCTGCAGGAGTGTGTGTTCTGCCTTTTTTGCCTATTGCCACCCTTGCCTGGAGTTGAGTCAGTGCAGCGGTGTGGCATGAGTCTCCCTCTGCTCGGCACCCGCTCCTCCTCCTTGGTTCGTTTGTTTGGGGTTAAGCTGAGCCGTACTGGTTTGGAGGGGGGGTTGTTCTGCTGGGGGGGCTTGATTGCCTCTGTGGAGTGTGATTTTGGGGGTTACCTGTCCTGGGGGGGCTGATTGCCTCTTTGCGAGTGAAATCTATCAATCCTGAAGATATGGAATTTGCGCAGGTCACACTTACGCTAGTAGCGTTATATGATGCACTTTGGCTGTGCTGAAATGAAAAGATATGTTACCCATGCTATTTACGCTGTTTACTTACGCTTTGAGCTTTGTTGGATGCACTTTCGGCTTAGTTACATTGGCTCTTAGAAGCCATGGACTGGCTTCTACTGTGTATGTGGGGGGGAAGCCAAAGGGGGGGTGACCTGTCCTGGTGGGGGGGGCTTGATCTCCTCTTTGTGAGTGTGATTGTTGCTGTTTTCACTGGTTGCCACCTTCGCCTGGAGGTCATTGTGGGTCGGTAAGTCTCTCTCTGGCTGTCCCAGAAACAATGGGAGGTTTGCCTTGGATTTGCCACTCTCTAGATGCACATTAAGGATTGCCGGCTCCTCTTCATTCCAATGGGCGGAGGGGGGAACCCCTTCCAGACCCCATAACTCAGGATCCCCTGACCCAATCTGCACCAAACTTAGGGGTTCTTGCAAAAAGGGTCTCCTCAAGCTACACTGAAAGTTTGGGACCTCTAACTCCAAAAATGCCCCCCCTGGAGCCGTGGAAAGCCACAAATGTGCTTAAATGGCATTATTTGGCTGAATTTATTCGCGAATGCCGAATTTCATGCCAAATTCCACAGATCCGAATAGGGGGCGTTTGGACCTCAGCATTTTCCAAATAAAAACGGGCCAAATTTTGCCGAATCCGAATTTTACTGATTTTTTCCCCAACAGCCCTACTACCAGCTAGTTCTAGTCTCTAAAATGCAGTTGGCAACTACTTCCAATGTGTTTGGCCAAGAACAACCTCAATCTCTTGCTCCATCTTCAAACTGACTTAAAAATCTCTTTACTTACTAAACAAACGGAGAAAAGATTTCCCCTCTCATTATTCAAATATATAGTGTATTTCAGCCAGTCTGTTCTGATGACAACAGACCAGACAATGCAAACTGTTCTCCTATCTGTGGTTGTAATAATCTTAACATAATAGGGGATCTGTATAGTCATTTATTTCCAAGGAACCCAGGAGAAGTCAAAGGGAAAAAATCTTTAATGAGTCTGGTTTGACTTCTTGCAGTGCACAGGCAGCTCAAATGTTATGCAAGTAAACTCCCCCCTGGGGCCATTGTAGCTTGGGGAAATGGCATGGGGGGAAGGCAGGAACCCCTCCTTCCCCCAAGCCACAATCTCAAGCTGAATTGGGTCCCCATGGGCTTTAAAAATGGCATTCCTCTTAGCTGGATAGCAGCTGTGGGGAAAGCAAGTGGGGCCTGACACATTAAAAAAGGGAGGAGCCTGGACCAGACTCTCTCTCTCACAAACACAGACACATTTGCCCCTCAGTGCACAAAGAGGAAAGAGGGTGGAAACAGAAAAAAGATGTTTGCAGGCATGATGGAAAAATAAATAAATAAAGATCTGTAATGTGTAGCCTTCTGTGATGTTGCAGACAATTAGATTGGAAGGTACTGGGTGTTATATAGACTTCAAGGTGCACGAGCCAACTGGGAGAGGGAAAATGTTTTTTGGTGGTGTGGACACAGCCTATATTTGCAAGACAAATGGAAAGAAAACAACCATTGGAGACTATATGTTAAAGAAGCGGCAGCTTTATTCAGGTATTGCAAATATAGGCTAATTTAATAAGTAAAGTTTAGCCAGTAAAAACTCAGCACTTCCACACTGATACCAACAGTTTTCTCTGTTTGCCAGTATTGTAAGCTAGACTATATCCACAACTGTAATCCCCAGTTCCATTGGGGACTTGAGGATTCATTTTAAAATATTAAAATATTTAAAATATAAAATGTATAATACGTAGCAAGTAGCTAGGTTGAACCTCAAAGAAATTGAATTAATTATCTCCTGGTTGACTTATCTTAGTACTTTAGGAAACACACCCACCCACTCAAGCTCTGAAAGAAAGTTAAAGTAGCTTTGCATCCAAGTTAAAACCTAGACTTCCCATTCTTCACTGATAGTAACATTCAAAGCCGCAGTAAAGCTCCGTAAAAGCAAAATTAACAATAACAAATCCACTACAACTAGGGTTGCCAGATCCCTCTTTGCCACCAGTGGGAGGTTTTTTGGGTGTAGCCTGAGGAGAGCGGGATTTGGGGTGAGGAGGGACTTCAATGCCATAGAGTCCAATTGCCAAAGCAGCCATTTTCTCCAGGTGAACTGACCTCTATCTGCTGGAGATCAGTTGTAACAGCAGGAGATCTCCAGCTACTACCTGGAGGTTGGCAACCCTAACTACAACTCCAGTTCCTAATGGTGATGGAAAGTGCCATCAAGTCGCAGTCTACTTATGGCAACCCTTTAGTGTTTTCAAGGCAAGAGACAAACAGAAATGCTTTGCCATTGCCTGTCTCTGCATAGTGACCCTAGGCTTTCTTGGTGGTCTCCCATCCAAGTACTAACCCAACCCTGCTTAGTTTCTGAGATCTGATGAGACCAGGCTAGCCTGAGCCATCCAGGACAGGGCTCAGCTATTAATACATTCACTACAATAAACTAGCAGCATCTCACCAAGCCACGTTTAAGGGTAGGAGACAGCTTCAATTATCATGATGCCATTTGGGCCTAAGATTCAAGCATCATGCAAATCCACTTGATATTCTTTCCTCCCAGTCTCTTGCAGGGGTATAATCTTGCCAGATCTCTCTCTGTTAACTGATGCAACAAAAGCATGGAGGAAGTCAGTCTCCCAAAGGAGCATATTTCATGCATATTTCTATAACCCTCAAATTGATTTTTTCTTCTTTTAGTGGAAATACAGCAAGTACCTATAGATGTAAGGCATTCCTCCTTCAGGCCAATTCACTGTGTACACACCATTTTAAGTAGATCTTGCAGTTGGATAGGCTACTGGGATATATGGCAGGGTTAGTGCTGTTAGAATCCTACTCTTTCTGATAGAAGTTTTCAGATGAAAAGATGACCATAACTGAGGTCCAAATCACACAGCCAAGGTAGCAAACATTTCCTCAGCATCCTTAAAATGCTGGGGTCAAGTACTTAAAGTGACAAGAATCAGGCAGATAAACCTCTCTGGTTAAGCTTATTGCTGCGTTGATGCTCTCGGGGTTTTTGTGTGTGTGTTTTGTTAAGTTCTTTCAAGAACTTTACTTTGATTTAAAGCTTTGAGAGCAAAAGGGAGAGGCTTCACATTGTGTATCAGAAAACGCAGCCAATGCATGAAAGACAATATGGTAACTATATCTCATTTTTATGTGGTATGTTGATCTGGAAAAATATCTTCCAGATAAAGCCACAGAAAATTGTGCTGTATGTTATTTCAAGCAATCTCTCAGAAATTACTTTGCTGAGCCACAGGTATATGAACTAATACAAAGCTAGGAGTCACACTGAGCTTTCAGATAAAGTAATTCTCATATTCCCGATACATTACACATCTACATAATGGCCAATCGTATAAAACCATGGGAAATAATTACAAACAGTGCCAGCACACCACAAAGCTATGTTTTGAAAGCAACCTTCTTTAGCATCATAAGCATATTCTCTCATTTGAAATGTCAGCTTGAGAAGGGAAGCAATTGCTTAATTTTGGACTAAGAAATTTGGTATCTCCAGATTTTTAGCTACTTTTATAGTTGAGCATTTGTAAAGGACACAAAATTGTTTAGGGCTATTTTTGGGACTAAATATTGAAATGTACTCTTACCCTCATGGCTTTTTTTAGTCAGCATACAACTTTTTCTGAGGAGAGGGGGCAATGAAGATATAGGAAGGAAACCAATGCCAGTGGATTTTTCTAAGTACATATTACACACACTGATTAAAACTGGACCATGGCTATAGCTTTAAATCTGCCTATTAAAACTTGAAGAAGTTTGTAGTTCTACTTATATTTTTATAGGCTGTTTTTACTTCTTAATCAGAATATTATTCAGAAACAAAGGCATTTGTTCAATAAAAGGGAAGCAACTTGCTATACACACATATAAAGCTTCATTTGTAAGTCTATACTTTCCTTCTCACTGCAGGTTATCAGCTGTCTTCTTGAGATCACTCCCCACTTCAGCCAGTGGGTGAAAAGTTCAAAATGTTCCTTCTTGTTCTTATTAGGGATTTTTGGGGTCCCGTTCCTGTAAAGGGATCCCCGATACTTAACTTTCTGCTACCAATTCAGAGGGAAAGGATCGTTGCTCTTGAACTATAGAGAATTTGAGATCACTCACACGCACAAAAGACACAAAGCGTTTGTCTTTGTGTTAAACAATCTTTACTCTAACTCAGGGTAGGGAAAAAGTCACTGGGATACAAAACAAATAATCCTGTCTACATTCTATGTTTCCTATACTTGCCAAAAGCCTTTGGCAAGGCACTAAGCTTACTTATGAGTAGGCATCCTTAGCGAAAGGATAGCCTCTCATCCTGCCTGGTTAGCACTCGAAGCAAGAGTGTGCAACTGCTTTCTCTTCTAACAAAGAAACTGAAAGCAGTTAAACATGCAAAATAGTTGTATACGTGACCCTCAAGCACGATTGCAATGGCCACTACACTGACCATTTGGTCAGTTACAATATTAACCCTTAACTGTCTGACATGTAACAAATCTCGCTATCTAATACCCAACAATCCCCTTTTCGAGGTTTAGTTACATTCAGACATATAAACACAATGCATCACGTAAGTATTCAAACTGTTGTCTAGGCAGTGGCTTCGTCAGGATATCGGCCACCATCTCTTTACTTTCACAGTACTTCACTACTACAAGACCTCTTTCTTGTTTGTCCTTTACTGAGTCCATTTTGAGTCGAAGCAGTTTCTTCCCTTTCTTAGAGTTCTCGCCATTCAGTAGTGCTATACACGCTTGATGTCCTCAAACATTGTAGCAGGTGTCAGTTCATCTAATCCAAAGTCGCGTAGCAGTTCAATTATCTTTTCCAGCTCTGTACATGCGCACTTGGCTGCTATGCATTCTGCTTCAGTTGAAGATGTTGTCACAACTTGCTGTTTCTGGCTGGTCCAGATCATCAGGTTTTCTCCAAAGTAGAACAGATATCCACTTGTAGATTTGCTGTCTGTTCTAGTACCACCTAGACTAGCATCCATGTATCCTATCAGTTTCAGCTCAGTATTTGGAGTTATCTTCAACTTCAAATCAATAGTTTTCTTTAAGTATTGTGTGAGGTGTTTGATTGCATTCCAATCATGTTCTGCAGGTGTGCTGGTCCTTCTACTTAGGATTCCAACTACTGCACTTATGTCCGGTCTACTAACGTTGCTCAAATATAGAAGTTTTCCAATAGCTTCTCTGTATTTGTGATTGTTAGGCAATAGTTCACCTCCGTCTAGATCCATATATGAAGGGTCAAGTGGAGTGTTCTTGGTCTTGCACTCCTTCATGTTCATGAATTGTAGAAATTCCAGTATCTTGTTCCTTTGATTGAAAATCCATTGTCTTGGTTTCTTTCAATCTCCATTCCAAGATAGTTCTTTACTTCTCCAAGTAGTTTCACTTCTACTGATTCATTCAGTTTGTTTGCAATTTCTTTTGCAGCTTCTTCAGTGTCAGAACATATTAGAAGATCATCTACAAAAGTTAAAATAAAGTCCCATCCATCATCCTTCTTCCTTCTGAATAAACATTTTTCTATATTTCCTTGCTCAAAGCCTTGAGCTTTCAATAATGAGGTAAGTTTGTGGTTCCATGCTCTTGCTGACTGTTTGAGCCCATACAAAGTCTTTTCAAGTTTTCAAACTTGATTTTTAGCATCACAGTCCTTTAATCCTGGTGGAAGTTTCATGTATATTTCTTCTGATAAGTCTCCATTCAGGAAAGCTGTTTTGACGTCGAGTTCCAGTACCACTTTATTCCTGGAGGCGGTTATACTCAGCAAAGTCCTTATAGCCGTGTGACTAATCACAGGTGCGTAGGGTTCTGTGTAGTCAGTTCCATATTTCTGGGTAAATCCTTTTGCAACTAGTCTTGCTTTGTATTTGTCAACAGTTCTATCAGAATTCTTCTTAACCTTGAACACCCATTTACACCCCACAGTCTTCTTGTTTGGTGGGAGTTCGGTTAGTTTCCAGGTATTATTTTTCTGCAGTGAGTCTAATTCTTCTTGGATTGCCTTCAGCCATCTTGACCGCTCCCCATCGGGCAACTTTTGCAGTTCGTCCCAACTTGAGGGTTCCGCGTGGCTGTCAATTCTAGTGAAAAGACTCAGTTTCTCTGCTGGTATCCCTTTTGTAGTCCTTGTAGATCTCCTTAAGGTCTGAGAGGGTTCCGCTGTTCCATCAGCACCGGGATCAACCCCTTTTGAATCTGCAGTCTCTTGCTGTTCTGCAGGAGCAGGTGGATTGCAATCCCATGCTGTAAATGGAATCTCTATGGTTTCCTCTTCACAAACCTCTGGATCATTGAAGTTATTAATTTGTTGATTATTAATAACATTTCTTTCATCTATATATACTGCATTCAATATTTGTATATTGTAAGTCTTAATGTCCATTATCCTGTACCCTTTTGAGAAAGGATGGTATCCCACAAGAATTCCAAGTTCTGTAGTAGGATCCATTTTTCCCCTTTTCTCCTTTGGGACGTATGCAAACACACGAGATCCAAATGCTTTCAAGTGTTTCAGACTAGGCTTCCTGCCATTCCATCTTTCATATGGAGTCATGTTGATAGCACTTGAAATTGTCCTGTTGTAAAGGTAAGCTGCTGTGTTTACACACTCTCCCCAGCAGGGGTAAGGCAAGCCTGCCTGTAGCATTAAGCATCTTGCACTTTCCATCAGAGTTCTGTTAAACCTCTCCGACAACCCATTGTTCCTTGGGGTATATGCAACTGAGGTTGCATGCTCTATTCCTTCAGATTCAAGAATTTCTTTCATTTCATTATTAAGGTACTCAGTCCCTCTGTCAGTGTATAATAACTGTATTCCTCTATTGTGTTTATTCTTCATCAGAGCAACATAAGCTTTAAATCTTTCAGCTACTTCAGTCTTTGATTTCAACAAATACACATATGCAAATCTTGAAGCCCTGTCTATGAAATGCAGAACATATTTTGCCCCTCCTGCTGAAGGCTTGAGTGGGCCAATCAAGTCTGAATGTACTTCTTCCAAAATCTCTGCCTTAACACTGCTTGGCCTCTGCACGTGTTTAGGCGCTGTCCCCTTTCCTTTGAGACACACTTCACAACGTTCTTTGTCTTTAAAGCATTCCTTAACTGGCATTCCACAATCAATCAGCAATTGCTTCACAGACTTAAAGTTTTTATGAGCTAGTTTAACGTGCCAGTGGGACAAACAGTCCTTGTGGTTACAATCTGCAGCCTTCTGCTCTGTCAATCCTTTACTAAAAGCAACTAGGCACTTTGATTCTTCTTCAACATTATCTTCATTTCCATCAGAATCATTTCCACCAGAATCAACATTGCTTTCAAAATCGCTACAAGCATATTCCTCTAATTGACTTGCAACATTCTCCAAGCAATAGTGCGAGCCAACTGATAACACTGGGTATTCTCTCCCTTCAGAGTCAAACAAACGGCATTTGTCTTTCTTTATAGACACTTCGAAATCAGCATCCACTAGTTTGTTTACAGACAGTAAATTCTCTTCTGAATTAGGCATTAAAAACACGTCTTGTAAGGTTAAATGCATTTCATTTCCACAAAAGCTTTGAATGCTAATAGAAACTTCACCTTTCTCAGTGCATACATATTTTCCTCCACACGCCATTACTAATGTCTCATCACAAGGCTCTAGAAAGTCAAAAGCTGATCTCAAGCCAGACACATGCACATCTGCACCACTGTCAAGAACAAATGTATGCTCACACTTTAAATAATCTTTGGTTGAAGACATATTCGAAATTAAGTAAGCCTTTGGCTGATGGGGCCATCTGGGCTTCCCTTGGCTTGTCCTTGGGCTCCCTCTTGTGGATGATTGGGGCTGTTGCCTTCCATTTCCTTCCCTCTCCCTTTGTGTGGATTTCGCGGGCTTTTCTTCCCGGCGAGAGGGGGGGGAATTTCTCCCTTTGTAACACGCTTCTCACATTGAAACATTTTGTGCCCATAATTATTACATGAGAAGCATCTGATTTTGGATTTGTCATTCACACGCAATACAGACATTCCTTTAGATAGCTCACTCTCTTGGTTCCTGTCTGCTTCAAACATTCCTTTAGATAGCTCACTCTCTTGGTTCCTGTCTGCTTCAAACTGTTTAAGCGCAGTCACCAGCTTAGTAAGGGTTAAGTCCTCTCTGCCCAAAAGATTTCTTTTCTCTGCATTATATTTAGAATGCAAACTTCCCATAAATAGTATGAGGAACTCCTCTTTGCCGATTTCCCCTCCTACAGCCTTCAATTCTGATTCCATATCTTGCATTTTCTTAAGGTGTTGCAAGAGGGTCATATCTCCAGACATTCTATTTGCATACAGTCTGGTTTTTAAAATCATTTTCTGGCTCTTGGATACAGTTCCAAATTTCTCATTGAGTGCATTCAGCATTTTCTTGGCTGTATCATTATTTAGAATGATAGCAGTCTCATCCGGATTTATGGCATTCGCAATCAGATTCATTGCCTGCGCATCTGCAATTTTAAACTTCTTAAAAGCTTCCCTATTTGTTTCAGCGGGCGGGTCCTCATCCAGAACGTGATTCACCCCAATTGCTGTTAAAGCATTTTCCACCATTCTCTTCCATACTGGGAAGGAGGCTTGGGTGATATGTGGGACAGATACGGATTGGGCCCCTTTTGAATTCATACTTCCCTTATCGTTGCTCATTCCAGCGGCGTGGCGCTGCTTTCCTCTGTTGTCCTTCGCAGACAGGCTGCTGGCTCCAGGACAGAAGATTCCTTCAGGGCATTTGTAAATCCTTTCGTCTCCAGTGAAAATCCCAAAAGCAAAAAAAAGGAGTGCGGTGTAATCTTATCTCAATAGCCAAAATAAAACCAACAGTACCATGCTACCACCTATTAGGGATTTTTGGGGTCCAGTTCCTGTAAAGGGATCCCCGATACTTAACTTTCTGCTACCAATTCAGAGGGAAAGGATCGTTGCTCTTGAACTATAGAGAATTGGAGATCACACACACGCACAAAAGACACAAAGCATTTGTCTTTGTGTTAAACAATCTTTACTCTAACTCAGGGTAGGGAAAAAGTCACTGGGATACAAAACAAATAATCCTGTCTACATTCTATGTTTCCTATACTTGCCAAAAGCCTTTGGCAAGGCACTAAGCTTACTTATGAGTAGGCATCCTTAGCAAAAGGATAGCCTCTCATCCTGCCTGGTTAGCAGTCGAAGCAAGAGTGTGCAACTGCTTTCTCTTCTAACAAAGAAATCGAAAGCAGTTAAACATGCAAAATAGTTGTATACGTGACCCTCAAGCACGATTGCAATGGCCACTACACTGACCATTTGGTCAGTTACAATATTAACCCTTAACTGTCTGACATGTAACAAATCTCGCTATCTAATACCCAACAGTTCTACTGCAACCTGCTGAAATGTTCATGGTAATGAATATGGATGTTACCAAATTTCATGAACATGCTTCTTTCAGTCTGAAAAATTTCTGGCCTTGGCTTTCCACATGGAAGATGAGCATCTTTTTTCCTCTGACCATGTTAATTAATTTCAAAAAAACAAATGAAAAATAACATTTAAAATGAACTAGGAAAATTGGCAATGAAATTGAGCAAAATGAAAAAAAGCTTGCATTGACTGCATATGAAAACAAAACAAGTAAAGAGGCATATTTATACATCCCAAGCATGAACATTCTTTCTTAATGGTATTTCTATCATCGTGATGGCAGAAAAGCAGGGTAGACTTTTATAAAATAAAATACACGAATAATAGATGGCTATGTGTGGAAGCAATCGGTTCCAGGACTTACCCGGGTGGGGGCGAGGGCAGCTGAGACAGCCCGGAGGCTCCTCCAGCCCCAGGCTCCTGCTTCCCCTCTTCTGATTGGCCCTGGGAAACAATCTCGGCCCCAGCCAATCAGGAAGCTCCTGAAGGTTCAAAAGGAGCCAATCAGGTTTAGGGCAGGGTCGCCTGGACTGGGAAACAGTTACGATCAGGAGGGGAGTTTTCACTCAGGTCCTCCTGCTCTGCATAAAATGGGAGGTTCTCCAGCCCCCAGCTCATTCCGTTTCTGGCTTTGTCCTGACCCTCCCTCCCTGAGTTGCAGTTTGTCTTATTATACATTTGTCACAACTATGGCGGATTACGCATGGGGGCTGGATTCATTTTGCTAGGGGGAAGCAGCCTGCGTGCCCCTTTCCCCCACCTGGGGGACCCCAATAAGGGGTTTTGGTGAGGCCACGGGTGTTGAGTTGCCATCTCGGGTCAGCAGGATTGGCCTCTACCCAAGTGACGGGGGAACACCAAGTGGCACAAGCCCAGGTGTATTTCCCTACAACGTCATCCTCTGCTGCTCCCAGCGGGATTCACTGGGAGCGTGGACTCACATCAGTTTGCATGGGGCCAGCTGATGTCCCTATCCAGACTCCCATGCTTTGCCTATGCGTTGTTATCACTGTTGCCAATAATTTTAGTTGTGGCCATGTTACTCCAATAAAATGTTCTTTCATTCTAATGTGTTATTTTCAATGTTGTCACTGTTTAACTTAGTAACTATGCTTTTGACTCTAGCCCAATAGCCCTGGGACAGCTAACTTGTAACTTGTAGCAAAATAGGAAAAATGATTGAGACAAAATTAATCTCACAAGTGCTAAATATATATTGAAAAGGAGTCCTTCAAGAAGCACACGAGTAATGATTAACATGTGCCAAATGCACCTCCACAGAAAGTCCATCAAAAGGACAAGCAAAAGATGGGCATCTGGTATATCGTCCTGTTTCACAAAGTATCATTATTGAAAGTAAACAGACCAGAAGATACTTGAATGAATTTTCAAGTGGGAAATTTCCATTCCCAGACAATAAGCAAAATGCACTGTAGGAAGTTCTGGTTCTCTCCCATATAATTAAAGTTCAAACATTTAAGAATCTCCCCATTCTCCTTAACATTACTGGAAAAAGTTCATTATCCACTGCATCTGATCTGGTGCTCTCTGTGTCCTTGCCTTCAGAGGAGAGGTAGATGGTAACTAGAGACAGGACATTTTCTGTGGTGGCACCTTGCTTCCATTCCCTTGAGGCTTGTATTTCACCTACTTTAATGTCTTTTAGGTGTCAGGGCTAAAGCATATCTTTTTACCCATACTATTAATTAGGACTTTTGTTTTTCCAGTCGTTTTATCATCTGCTTATGGTCTGAGGTTAGGGTTGGTGGGTTCCCAAGGTTGGGTGGAAAGAAATATATATACTTGAATGAATTTTATATATATGTATCTATGTATAAATACTGAAAATATAATTTATTAGAAGCGCTATATAAAGGTTAAAATTATTTAAAAGCATTAAAATAGCACAATGGCATTTCCTGAGGTTGATAACTGTAACCACATACCAAATGCGTTTCAGCCTATAGGGCCTTCATCAGTGGTTAATTAAAACCTTTGTTAAGACTGCACACATTTACAGAAATAAATAAATACATATACAAACAGTTCAAACCCAACCAGGCATGTGCATAGGTTGTAAAATCTATTCCCAATTACTCAGACATCTGGTCAGATAGGTTCTAGTTGTAATACTGGTTAGTATATGTCTCTCATATACTATGTGTGCAGGTATCAACCTAGTAAAGCAGGTTAGGGTTGCCAGGTGCCCGGTGGTGGCAGGCAAACCCCTGGCAATTTACCCCTCTGCTCGTCGACCAGCTGAGGGTCAGTGGGCAAACGTGCACACACCCGTACTCACAGCAGCACGTCACTTCCAGTTGTAAACTCCCAGTTTGAGTAGTAAAAGGCCAATCAAACTCCCAGTTTGAGTAGTAAAAGGCCCCTTGCAATGCGTTTACACCCGGAAGTGCCACATCGCAAGCGGACCTTTACTACTCAAACTGGGAGTTTGAGTGATATAAGGCCTCTCGTGAGGCGGCACTTCTGGTTTACAACCAGAAGTAATGTGCTGTGGTGAGTACACGTGCGTCGGCACACATGCACGCAATCCACTCGACTCTACCCCAAAAGCCTCCCGCTGGAGGAAAAGGGGGGGAACTGGCAGCCCTATTTGAGGTCTATTTTATGGTATGTTTTATGCATTTCTGAGCTTGCTTTAACGATCTGTTGTTTTTATATTTATAATTTATTATTTTAAATGTAAGTCACTTTGAGCTGAACTCTGAGCTCGGCCTAGGCTGGAAAGGCTGGGGTAGAAATTTAATAAAATAAATACATGAATAATCTCTTAAATGAATAAGATTGAAGTCCAATAGCACCTTAGAAAGCAAGAATATTTTGGGGGCATAAGCTTTTGAGAGTCAAAGATCCCTTTGTCAGGTATCTCTCAAAAGCTTATACCCCAAAACTTGTTGATTTCTAAGGTGCTTCTGAACTCGAATCTAGCTGTTTTACTGCAGACCAACATGGCCACCTAGGATTGCCAGCTCCGGGTTGGGAAGTACCTGGAGATTTTGGGGGCAGAGCCTGAGGAGAGTGGGGTTATGGGAGGGGAGGGCCTTCAATGCCATAGAGTCCAATTGCCAAAGCAGCCATTTTCTCCAGGTGAACTGATCTCTATTGGCCGGATATCAGTTGTAATAGCAGGAGACCTCCAGCTAGTACCTGGAGGAACTATCTTAAATAAATAATCCTATGTAAGCCCTGTGATTTATTAAGCTTCTATGGAACTTAGTGAAGATTAAAACCTTAGTTTTATCAACATTTATTTCTCAACATTCTTTAGTGCAATAATTGTAAAACTCGTTTAAAATTTTTACTACACCTGGGAGTGTGTGGGCTAACAATACTAGATCTTCTGCATATGCTAATATGGTATTGGCTGGCCAGTTAGCACTGCAGTGGAGAACCCTTTAACAGAACCTTTTCCTTGCCAGACTATTTCTGCTGGTTTGAAATCCATAGATTTAGACAAACTTTCTTATTGGCAAGGTGTAATGCCTTAGACTCAGCTGAGACGCAAGGAAGATACAATAAAATTATTGCAGAAAAATGCAAATGCCCTTGCCGACATTGTTTTAGCATGTTCACAAAATCATATTGAACAAAACAAATATGTCACTCCCTGGGTAAAACTGCTAATGACACTTTCTGAGAAGCAGATACTGCATTATCTGCTATCAAGTATATTGGTGAATTGTGTCATATGTGGCAACTTTTCTCTTTACAGTGTCAATAAAAATTAATCTTCATTTCTCCCTTTTTTAAAGTGTGAAATGGCAGATGAATAGCCAATGGCTGTTAAATCGAGGAAAAGGAACTATTTTGTTCTGTTTTTTTTTTTAAAAAAAATAGCCTGACACAAGACAAAGGTAAATTCATAGCCAAACATATAGAGCAGGAGTGTCAAACGTGTGGCTCCAGCCCCCAGAGGGCTTTTATCTGGCCTGCAGAGCTGAGGAACCTAGTCACCCTTTCCCTCCTCCCCCTGCTTTTCTGGGCTTTCTGGGGCCCATGCCTGGCCGAGGAGGGAGCGGGGAAGGCTTCTGCCCGGTCACTCCGAGGCCTTCCCGTGGTTGCGCTGGGCCGAGGGCCCGCTGGCACGGCTGGGGGTGGGGTGGAAGCCTTCTTGTGGTCATGCTGGGCCACTGGTGTGCTCATGGGTGGGGTGGAGGCACTCCCACGGTCACACTGGGCCGCGGGGCTGCCGGCTCGCCTGGGGATAGGTTGGAGGCCCTCCCGCACTTGCGCTGGGCTGTGGGGCCGCCAGCGCGGGCAGGCGGGGGTGGGGTGGAGGCCATTCCACGGTCGCACTGGGCCGCTAGCACGTCCAGGTGTGTGGAGGGAAGGTTTTTCTCTTTTCTTCCTCTTTTTCTGTCCCTCTCTCCCCTTTTCTTTCTTTCTTTTGTTCTCTGTCTCCCTCCTTTCTTTCGCTCTCTCTTTCTTTCGCTCTCTTTCTTTCTTTCTTTCTTTCTTTCTTTCTTTTTCTTTCTTTCTTTCTCCCCCTCCCTTTTTCTTTCCTTCCTTCCTTCCTTCCTTCCTTCCTTCCTTCCTTCCTTCCTTCCTTCCTTCCTTCTTTCTTTCTCTCTCTCTCTCTCCCTCCCTCCGTCCTTTTTTATTTATTTGCACATGGCCCGGTCCTACCAAGTGACATTTATGTCATATCCGGCCCCCCTAGCAAATGAATTCGACACCCCTGATATAAAGGCTAGGTCTGGCAAGGATTATTAAACATCTTAGTTTAATGGAATCTGGATGTTCAGAAGAATTATGACTCTGAATACTGGGAGATACAAGGAAAGGCTGTTTGCTTAATGTGTTGGTGATGAGCTTCCTGGATGCTTATGGCTAGTTGCTGTTACAGGATGCTGTACCAGCTATACCTTTGGTTAGATCTCATAGTCCTTAGCTTCATTTGTTTTTATATTGTTAGAGTCTTGATTAATGACCCTTAATCGGCATTTGACTATTCCAAAGTATTGCTATGTATCACATTCTGCTGTCCAGATTAAAAACTGAAGACCAACTTGGAACTGAGAAAAAAGTTTGTGCCAGAAACAGTTTTTAATTGGGCTGGGGGAATAGAAAAATCAGCTCCATTGTTTTAGACCTGCTGGTTGAAGCTATGTTGGTACTTCAGAGATACTACTTATGGAAGGATGCTACTTGAAGTTCTTGCCACTGTGCCCATTTTCTGGTTACCTCTCACTTTATTGTTGAAGGCTTTCACGGTCAGAGTTCATTGGTTCTTGTAGGTTATCCAAGCTGTGTAACCATGGTCTTGGTATTTTCTTTCCTTGGTATTTTCTTTCCAGCTGCTGGCAAAACGTCAGGAAAGAAAATAGCAAGACCACGGTTACACAGCCCGGATAACCTACAAGAACCAATACCTCTCACTTTGTTTTAAAAAACCCACACAAGAAATCAAAATCCCAATTCCTAGTTGTACAAAAGCATTATTCTCTTGTGATCTTGACTACAAAGACCCTATAAAGCCTTCAGAAGGAGGGATACAGAAGCTGATGATCCTGGTAGAAATCTCTGCCATTAGAAAAAAAATGTATAATTATATAGAGCAGGGGTCCCCAATGTGGTGCCTGCAGGCACCATGGCAGCTACCAACACCTTTCCTGGTTCTCCCAAGTGTTTTTAGAAAGTGGACAGAGCCATGGGGGGGTTTGGCCTAGCAGGGCTTCTGATTGGCCATTGGAGATATGGTCAACTGTGCAGATTTTTAGAAATGTTGCTTTGGCAGCAGCTGTCATCACAGCACAAGGATCTTCATTAGGTGACTAAAGGTAAACTATAGCAGTCATTTTGTGGCTGGCTCCACCTTCTGTGGCAGCCATTTTATGGCTGTGCTTACCAACTTGTGTCTGTATTAGAATGGTGCCCCCAGGCTCAAAAGGTTTAGGGACCTCTGGTAAATATTAGATGGTCCCAGTGAAGGAACAGGTGAGGATTCAGCAGATTATAAATCTGTATGTAGTTGGACCATGTTGCCTTCCCTCCTCCTGCCCCATCAAACCTTAGGTAACATAGAGAGAGATGGCAAAGAGATATTAGTAAAGATCCGAAGGGTTAATAACACTGAGCAGGAAGGGAAAAAATCCCAGTGGAACTGAGGAAAGATAGTGTTATTCAGCCACTATGGAAAACTAACTAAAGAGATGAAAGCTCAGCTTGTAATGTGCAACCCAGAGCAGTCCAATTAAAGTCAGTAACACTGATGATGATGAAAGGGAGGGCATCTTGGCCATCTTCTGGTAACTAGGGGTGTGTGTGGGGGAGGTAGCTGTGAATTTCCTGCATTGTGCAGGGGGTTGGACTTGATGGCCCTGGTGGTCCCTTCCAACTCTATGATTCTACGATTCTATGATGTGAAACCCATTGTTGTAAATTGCAGTCAATCCCTTTTATTGCCAGGTGGATAAGTGCTGTGTAGAAGTAGTCAAAAGAGCCTTAGTGATGCCCTGTCCAGGGAAAATGTTGTTTTGTCTAATGCTCACTCACTTTTAACAACTGGTTAACTATTATTCTTCAAAGAGCTGCCATATTAGCTGTATCTTGTCTTGTGTTATGTTACACCGCTTAATAGCGATGCTCTGAAATAACTGTTAACATTCAAAATACTCATGTACGTGCCATTGTACATTTGCAATATTGTTGCTATACATATGCTTTTATATATGACAACATTTTCCCTATCCATAACATTACTGGAGCTAGTGAAATATTTGTTTTAGTAGACTGGTAATTCTGACAGCTACATTCATCTCTATTTTTATTACTGAGCATTTCATAAAAACTCAAAATCCATTATAGTGTCTTTTATAACTGGTATCATTAAGAAGATAGTATTTATCACATTTTAAGCCATTAATGCACTGTTTATTATTTTAAAGCAGTCATTGTTACAATTTTAAGAGACATTAAGTCATTAAGACTATTATTTGTGGCTGCTAATTTCCTTTTTAAGCTACCTTTAGTATCTTATTAAGCATTTATGAATGTTTCTGCATTTTTTATTTTGCTAAACTTACATCAGGGCATTTTACCCGAAAATCAATCCTATAGAGATAAATGAGGAATTGAATGGAAAAGCAACATTGCAATATAAAATAAATCTCTATATGGTAAAATTATTGTAAGTGCAATTAACTTTATGAGGGAGCCTTAAAATGTGCAGTTAGATCTAGTTTGTATACTTTTTCAGCACTTACTCATTTCAAATTACCAATGAAGAGTTCTGGTAATGTATATATTTAGCTAGAATCTTCTTGTATTGGTGAAGGGTTCGTTTTTGGTTAATACTTAATCTACACTAATTGTCCAGCAAATATTCTGAACATAAAAAGGATTCCTGCACTAATTGGAAAGTGCATGTAAGATTTCTACCTATGTCATGATGTCTTTAATGCAAGGATCTACCATATTCTGTAGGGACTGGAAGCTCCAGGTGATACCACTGTCCACTTGGTGTAACATGGGCGGACTAGAAGAGAAGAGTTCTGGGAATCACCCACATCAGACGTAGGGACAGCCAGCGTCCCCTGTAAGGCTCTCAAAAGTAGTACGGCTACACTGTGGAGGGAAGTTCAGCAGGGTTCTGGAGACAGTGGAGGAGAAAAGGAAGTATATCTACCAGAAACTCTAGAAGCAGCTACACAGATCATTCCGGGGCCTGGAGTTCTCCTAATTACAACTGACCTCCAGACTAAAGAAATCAGTTCCTCTGGAGGAAATGGTAGCTTCAGAAAGCAGACTATGTTATACCATAGAGTCCAGGTGAAATGCTTCTCCTGATTTTCCCCTCCACAGCACTCATTTCAAATCTCCATGAATTTCCCAGACTGGAGTTGGAAATCCTAGTGGACTCATTTGGGGTGGGAGAGATGGGAGGTTACACACTCTTCCTCTTCTAGTTTTACATTTATTTTTCTTTTAAGGTATACTATTCCTTTGTCTTTTTTTTTTTTTTTATGAAACCTAGTCTGAGACAGAAGTTATGCCTGTACCCACAGCTGCCTGGGTGATTCCACTATTATTAGACTGAAAGCTGCTATTAACTACACTTTATGCTTTTTATTTGCATATAGCCTACCAATAACCAAATGCTTGCTGAGGGAAATACGACTGCATACAAAAGTTACCGATAATGCAAAGCTTGATATGCTATATTTAATAAATAACTGCAGCATGTAATCGCTGAATATTCAAGGCATAAATAATCTTGTGAAAAGGTCACATGCTGTACCTTTGTTCAAAACAGAAAGCAGATTAGCCCCTTCTGCAAGACATGCATTGGACCATGGCAAGCATAAACAGTGCTTACTTGGGGAATAATTCATTCCCATTAGCTAAAAGAAAAAGTGGTAAATGAAGCATGACTCTGCTGATAAAAACACCCTCTTTCAAACTGATATAAAGCATCAGACTTCCAAGCAATGTCCTTTCACCAGGGTTCAACATCCTGTTGATTTCCATGGAATTAAATTTTAATATACAGAGCTGTATTCAAACATTAAGTAGGGAAAAGTTACCGTTCCCTAAACATTCGAAACTGGATCACATTCAAAACTGCGCATATGCATTCCTACTGAAGTTATCCTCAAGGTATGGCCTGGAGTTCTCCCATAATTGTAACTAATCTCCAGATTACAGAAATCAGTTCCCCAGGAGGAAATAGTACCTTCAGAGGGTGGACTCTCCATATCCTACACAAAATCCACCCACTCCAGGAGTTTTCAGGCCAGAGTTGACAATCACAATTCTCACACTACTCTCTTCTTCCTGCCTCTCATCTACCATCTTTGTTATATATTCAAAGAACAATCAGATAAAACCAGGTGCTCCAGTACTGCTGGAACATGGAAAGAAGCTGCATGGTTTGTCTCACTACTCTTGCCTAGTTCCATTTTGCCTGGCTGACTCGGTGTTTAGTTATGCGGGCATTCCGGTCCAACTGTAAATACACTGCACAGGTATGTTTTCCCACTGCTTTCTCTGCAGTGCCCCCGGGAGCCCACTGGCCATTAAGACCACCTGGGGAAGTCACAGTGGGCAAATGGCTTGGAGGCTGTGCTCCCCTTCCACCTGGCCCACCCCATATGGGATCATCTTCACTTTGCTGCAGCTGGCCCAGTCCTGTGAGAAATGGGACTCTCCCTGTCTTGGCCGCCCCCCCCCCCCCCAATGATATGAGACTTGCCTCAGCTAGGCTGACCTCAGCACAACAATTGCCTCACATCAGCCAGGCCAGCCTTGTGCAGAATGAAACTCACCTTAGCCAGCTCTGCAGCAGTCTTCATCAGCAGCCAGCTTTTCCTCCTTTGGGGGCATAGCTAGGATGGGGTGTGGCCTTTTTTTTAGTCATTTTGCCTTCCCAATCCACCCTTGAGTGCCCCATATCTTCATCCACCAAATATATATTGTTAATTGCTTACAAAATTTGATGTTTTGTTCTCGCTGCGGAAATGGGAACTGCATAGGTTACCTCTCTAGCCTTGCCTTTGTTTGCCTACTTGTCTCCGTGTTTTTTCACAAGAGCATCCAGATTCAATAGCAAATGCTTGGTTGACATTGCCATATTTATTTATTTATTATCATTATCTAACGGTGCAATTAATTCATATATACACACACACACACACACACACACACACACACACACACACCTGATCCTTATTTACATGAACAAGGACTTTTCTTGCCATTGCTTGGTCTTTGGATTCTTTAAGTGAAATTTATTTATAAATAATGAAGGTGTTAATAATAAACACACTATTTCTTATTTAATCCAAGATGAAATACAGATTAAGCAAAAGCTTTTAATTATCCCAGATTGGTTTCTTTACCCTAAGATTTCTTGGACATACTCCTAGCAATGTCCAAATCAAAAGTTTGAACCTGGCTTATAGAAACAGGCCAGAGGTGAATATTTCCAAACTTCAGTTTTTGGCTGGCATTGTTAGGTTTTGAAGATTGTAGTTCTCATTCTTCACATCTAGTCAAGCTTATCAAAACCACTGCTAAGAAGATAGAAAGTTATCCAGCTGGCTCACAGTACCCTGCTAATTAGCAATGCAGTGCAGAAAAGTAGGGCTGTCAATTCGGTTCGGTCCGAACTGAAAATCAACCGAATTTCCCCTGATTCGGTGATTTTCAGTTCGGACGGATCCGAACTCAAATCTGGCGGGCAACCGGGGGGGCCGAATTCAGCGAGTTCGGGAGTTCGCAAATAAATTCGGCCAATTCGCCCCCCCCTTCAGGGCAGCCCGCTGAAAGGCCCCGGCATCTCCAGTTCAAGGGACAAGGCAAGTAGGTGATATGAAAGACCTCTGCCTGAGACCCTGGAGAGCCGCTGCTGTTCTGAGTAGACAATACTGATTTTGATGGACCAAGGATCTGATTCAGTACAAGGCAGCTTCATGTGTTCATTATTTGAGAACTGTGTGATAAGGAATTTAGGATACATGGAATACAGACTAACACAGCTACATTTCTCAAATTATTCCAAATGAATCTATATAATACAGGAGTTGCAATGTGTCATAAAGCTTAGATGCCTGTCTTGAATTTTTTCTCTGCCTATCTATCCAAGTATACTTGCTACATGGTCCATCCTACCCTTACTGCTCTCAAAAGCAGATAATGTTGGTATCTGCCAAGTTAGCTGATTATTGATTTTAATGCTAATTTTATTGTGTCTTCTGTATTGCTCCCTGACTAGTGAATGTCTAATCCCTGTTGTGCATGATGATGCGATGCAAAACTACATCAAATAAGACACCTGAAAGTAGAACAAATGTACCAACAGAATTTTCATTCCCACACATCTGCTCCGCTGTTAATTTGCATTGCTGATATATGATGCTGTCCATATCCAATAAAAAATGTCTGAGGCACCAAATTAAACATTAAGCTTCAATTGCCTTCAGTAAGTTAAAATGATATCTCAAAAATATATATTTCATCTACTGTAACATTATCACTTAAAGGAAAAGATTTAAGGAAAAGGCAATTAGCTTGTCTCCTTACGGTGTGGTTGGAGGTCAGCCTATTTAATAGAAACAGTCTCAAGTATTTTTTCCATCTCAGACTTCAGCTGCAATGAACACAGCATCAGTGGCCTGACAGCTTATTTCATTTATTTATTTCAGCTTGGAGGCAGGCAGTGAGAAGCAGAAAAAAAGAGGCAATGGTCAGGGATCATTTTGGACTTTTCATCCTTGCCATTTTGACCTGAAAATCTCTTTTGCAATTTTGCCTCTCTCTCATGTAAACTAAACCCATAACTCCTTATTTTTGCACCATTTAATGATATCTTGTAGTTAATTGTCCTGCAAAATGAATACATTTTCCAATAAATATAAATAGCATATATTTTACCAAAAGGTAATATAAATATAAAAAATAATAATAATATGGCATTTGTACCTAATTGGAACAAAAAACTACAAAACCACCAGCAAAAAACAGATAGCTGAAACAAATGACCAAAATATAAACAACTATAACAAGAAATGTAAGAGGGAATATTCATTCTTCCCTACCAGTGGTTTGTGTAAATGTTTCTTCTTGAGGCAAAGGCAGTAAGGGAAGACTGTCTCATAAAGATTCA
Organism: Euleptes europaea; assembly: GCF_029931775.1. Taxonomy (NCBI): domain Eukaryota; kingdom Metazoa; phylum Chordata; class Lepidosauria; order Squamata; family Sphaerodactylidae; genus Euleptes; species Euleptes europaea. The sequence goes on along the minus strand of NC_079314.1, from coordinate 80,108,812 downwards.
TGGGTATTCACTAGTTGCTGTAAATAATTTCAGAATCAATCAATACAACTGTTTCAGTGATCAAACAAATGTAAGTATTTATGTCGCATTTAACAGTCATCTTACATTTGAATGACAAATAGGAAATGCCAAGGTTGCATAGCTCAGATCCATGTTTATAAATATATCCCTGGCAGTAGTCCTTGCTTCATTTTCTAGGAAAACTGGAGAAAGAAATATTTGTCTTTCAGCAGTAGTTAAAAACACATGAACCCTGCCTAGTATATTTATGTAGGAACTGGGTCTTTATATGCTAGGTAATTTATTGCAATGTCATTCAAGTGGAATACATCTACCATGATTCAAAAGGCTGCTTGTAATAGGCATATTTCAAAACAGTCATGTGGCTGAGAGAGAATTTGACTAATGTCAAATGATCTTATTCTGAATTAGGTGTGCCTCTAAGCCCATTGATTTCAGGCTGCTACTCAATTTCTATTTTATTCATTTTCAGCTGTTTTCTCTTATAGTGAAATCATCTACTTCAAGTTCATTGCAGGTATCTTACCATTTCTAATGACACCAATGCATTCAATGTAGCAGGGGAAAATCATTTTTTCTGAACAATCTGTTCTCGCTTCAATTTGCCTTGAAGGAGCTATATTTGACAGTGCCGTCCTAAGTAGAGTTATACCCTTCTACATCCATTAAAGTCAACGGTTTTGGGAAGGTGTAACTGTGCTTACGATTGCACTGTAAATCACTTCTTTTTCAGTGTACTTGCTTGGTTTTTCATCCTACTGATACAAACACTTCAAGTGGTTCTCTTTTTAAAACAAAATCTAACACTCCTCCACATGAGCACCGGACTCTAATCTGTTGAACTGGATTAGTTTCCCCACTCCTCCACATGAAGCCAGCTGGGTGACCTTGGGCTGGTCACACACTCTCAGCCCCACCTACCTCACAGGATGTCTGTTGTGGGGAGAGGAAGGGAAGAAGATTGAAAGCCAGTTTGAATCTCTGTAAAAGGTAGAGAAAATCAGCATATAAAGGCCTGTTCTTCTTCTTTTCTGTTCTGCATTGCAGTCTAGTTGGCTCCTTTAAATACTGAAATAGCTTAAAAGGTACCTGGGAATTTGCATTTGGAAATATATTGCAACACAGGCTGGTACGTCATAGGGGAGGCCACTTAAGTTAGGGTTGCCCCTTCAGGTTGGGAAATACCTGGACATTTTGGGAGTGGAGCCTGAGGAGGGCAGCGTTTGGGGTGGGGAAGGACTTCAATGGGGTACAATGCCATAGAGTCCACCTTCTAAAGTGGCCAATATCTCCAGGTGAACTGATCTCTGTCACCTGGAGATCAATTGTAATAGCAGGAGATCTCCAGTCACCCCCTGGGGATTGGCAACCCTAACTTAGGTCTTCTTTGCAACACAAACAAGCAAACAAGTAAAACTATTCCTTACTTTTAAAGCTCCAGACAGATTCCACCGCTGTCCATATTTCTGTCCCAAATTTAAAGTTGTGCCTGCAGCACTGTTTTGTATGTGGGGCATCACTGTTTATTTTTGCAGTAAACAGTCTTGGTGTTGCTCATAACTGAGACACCATGCAACCTCTCCAAATGGAAAGGGGGATGTTTACATAGTCCAAATGAGGTGATGTGTTGATACAGACTCATGTGGGATAAGGCTGGAGGTATTTTTGATCACAAAGGTTAGAATCTTGGTTTCATATTCCTATTGCCAATGATATGCAAAAGGAAAAGTAGAAGAAAACAGTTGTCCAAAAAGGGTGAGAGAAAGAGAGAGAGATCAGTGATATTCGGTTGGATCCCATGGAGTGTACCATTTTTTAATCTATCTATTTATTTATTTCAGTTATAACTTGTGTTTCTTCCCATCGGAGACCCGAAGTGGCCTCATATGCAGATTCTGATTCCCAAGGCACCTGAGTGATTCATGAGGGCAGCTTGTGCTTCAAGTAAGAGCAGAAGCCAGGCGGTGGTGGAAAAGCTCAGTGGGGGCTAATTACAGTTCTTTCAGCCCATCCCCTCAACCACCAACCCTTGCGAAGCATCAGCACTGTCCTCATCACAATTAAGGATGGCTGACAAGGAGCTGCCTCAGGCATCCATGGAGAAGGCACTTCCTGACCTTTTCCTTCAAAAGAAGTTTGAGACAGGCTGCATCAGAGGAAGACCTTGGAAGAGACTGATTTCAGCGCCCTCAGATGATCTCCTTACCACCAACACACCTGCAGGATTCTCTTCCCAACCGGGAGAGCAGAAGAGGAACAGTTGCAAGCAGTTATTTATTGCCCCTCCCCCCAAAAAGGAACAATGGAGAACCAACATGTGTACCTTACCATTTGTATCAAGTGCATTTGATGGTTGCTCTTGGAGTGCGCAGGAGCAGGTCAGAAGAAGAGTTGGTTTTTAATGCCCTGTTTTTCTCTACCTTTAAAGAATATAGGAATGCTATATAAGTGGCTTACAATTACCTTACCTTCCCCTCCCCACAAGAGGCACCTTGTGAGGTAGGTGGGGCTGAGAGGGTTCTGAGATAACTGACTAGTCCAAGGTCATCCATCAGGCTTCTGATGGAGGAGTGGAGAATCAAACCCAGTTCTCCAGATTAGAATTCACTGCTCTTAACCACTATGCCACGCTGGCTCTCAGGAATCATTCACCCTTTGCCTTTACATGTCATTATAAAGCTTCCCTGAGGATTTTTTTATCTCTTGATTGAAGCTTGGCTTTTTCTTTTTGGATTCTTTCTTCATTATGTTATGTTAATGCTCCTGGAGGAGTAACAACATAAACTTGGAACAAATGATAACCTTAATTGATTAACTTTCACCTTTTATTATCATACTGAAGTACTAATTAACTCATTCAGTACAGTTATAGACTGCAAAAACATCTTAACATATGGGGGGAATAGAGCTTATTTACGAACTATCGAAAGTACTTGTAAGAGTATTAGCATACAAAACAAAAACCTTAATTTCGCAAATCAAAATAAATAATTTCACAGCAAATATATGAGCAGTTTGAAAGTTTAGGCTTACAGTTGTAGAAATCTTATCTACCAGATAAAATATTAAGTATTTCCTAACCAGATTTAAAATCTCAAGATCTTCTCAGCTGGCTCCTAGGTTGCTAGAAGCAAATGTTATATAAGCAGTATCATGAGCTAGTGTGGTGTAATGGTTAGGATATCACTATACCTGAAAGACCCAGGTTTAAATTCCTACAGTGCTACAAAGCTTACCGGGTGACCTTAAGCCAGTCATACTCTTATAGCCTACCCTGTAAGGATGTTGAGAAGGGAAAACCAAGTATGTTGCTGTGAGCTCTTTGGGGGGCAGGAAATAAAAATAGCAATTAAGTATTTAAAAATAATAAATCTGCTGGCCAGGCAGGCTTGCAGTGCAAATTTATAAGATTATCGTGGATATGCTCTTTGAATCTGTAATAATACTCCCCTTGAACTCATTGTAGTTTTTAAAAACATAGACCCATGCAGTGTAACAAAAGTATGTTATTGACTAGTCCAGAAATGTACTTTACGCAGATGGTGAGTAAAGTGTTAATTGAATTTAAATGAATGTGTATAGCCAGAACTTTCATGAGTAAGCAGAAGTTACATTAATATTTCTTTTTTACAAAAAGAAATTATGAAATGGACATAATTATAATCCCATGAGGATGTCTTTAAGGTCCCGGTGGGGGAATAATCAGTTTTCCCAAAGGGGGGCATCATATACATACTTGTTAGCTTGCTTAATATAATGAGCATGTACTGTAGGAAAATGTACCATTTAAACAAAAAAAATTGTTGCTGGCAGAATGACAAAAGTAATTTAGAAGCTGTCTTTGTAATTATCTCTGCCATGGGAAGCAGAAGTATTTCATCCAAAAAAAAAGCAGGTTAGAAGCTATAGGATGTAAACATTGTATTTGAAGAGGACTGTGTTGATAATTGCTGATATCAATAATCGTAGAGTTAGTAATTTGGGCACTCATATGACCTTTTTGCTGATGTTCAAGCTGAGTTCAGAAATATTGTCGAAGGCTTTCACGGTCAGAGTTCATTGGTTCTTGTAGGTTATCCGGGTTGTGTAACCGTGGTCTTGGTATTTTCTTTCCTGACGTTTCGCCAGCAGCTGTGGCAGGCATCTTCAGAGGAGTAACACTGAAGGACAGTGTTACTCCTCTGAAGATGCCTGCCACAGCTGCTGGCGAAACGTCAGGAAAGAAAATACCAAGACCACGGTTACACAACCCGGATAACCTACAAGAACCAATGAGTTCAGAAACTTGGTGACATCACCACTTTAAAGTTTTGTTCTTTATGCTGTCTGTAGTTGCTAATTTCAGTCGTACCAATGGATCTCAAGGCTAATTGATTTCTGGTCCATGTATTTTTAACAGTGTTTTTGTCTGCAAACATGAGATGGTAATGATGCTTTCCTCTATGACATCAAAAGTTCACCTGTTCATTTCTGCAAGTCAAGCTTCTGTTAAAGGCACAGGATTAAACCAGTCAGGGATTCTTGTTATCAGTTGGCACTGATTCAATTATTATGAAACATACAGGTTGGATTTAAGAACATAAGAAAGGCCCTGCTGGATCAGACCAAGGCCCATCAAGTCCAGCAGTCTGTTCACACAATGGCCAACCAGGTGTCTCTAGGAAGCCACAAACAAGATGACTGCAGCAACACCATCCTGCCTGTGTTCCACAGCACCTAATATAATAGATTTAGTGCCACCTTCTTGTGTCCTGTGTAACAGTTACACATAGGGTTGCCAGGCCCCTCTTCTCAACCGGCTGGAGATTTTGGGGGTGGAGCCTGAGGAGGGCAGGGTTTGGGGAGGGGAGGGACTTCAATGCCATAGAGTTCAATTGCCAAAGCGGCCATTTTTCTCCAGGTGAACTGATCTCTATCGGCTGGAGATCAGTTGAATTAGCAGGAGATCTCCTGCTACTACCTGGCAGTTGGTAACCCTAGTTACACATGAGTTGTGGGTTTTCTTCTGTTCCCATGTACATAGTGCCCAATTCAGAGTATGACACATGTGACAAGGGGCTTAAGCCTCCTCTCTGCCCTTTTCCTAATCATCAACAGTACTGGGGGTGTACTAGTTTGTCTGCTAGGGAAATTCATATGCACACTTGTGGGTTTCCTCCCCTGATAAAATAGCATTCACCATATACCCTTTCAGATCAGGTAAATGGTGGTGATGGGGAGACTGTATCCCCTATTCCATATATGCAACAGTCCTCAAAATCTGGCACTGAGTACAGGGGAATTGAGGAAAACCTGCCACTCAATTCCCCTGTGCACAGTGCCCTATTTGGATCATGACTGAAGCATGTGTGGAGAAGGAGCTTAATCTGAAATGGTAATGTGTGCATTGACTGAATATCTGATTCATCCAAGACAGCTCTGTCATATTTGTGGTTATTCTCAAGGGCTACCATCTTTTTAATGGACCCTGTTCTTGTGCTTTTAACAGTAGATTGATTTAGCAAGTAACACAGGGTTGGCTCTCATGAACCATCATGCAAACTGCAACAACAAGTTGCAAATAGGGCTGTAAAATAGCAAGTACAAACAAGAAGAACAGCACAAGCTCCAATTTCAAAATACAATATATATATATATATATATATATATATATATATATATATATATATATATATATATATATATATATATATATTCACAACCAATTTCAATAGTCAAAGGACTTGCACATCATATACACAAAATACAACTGTACCATGGATGTATAAAGAGTTCAAAACCAAAAGGCTTGCCATCTTTGGGAATAGACCTTTGGGGTTTCTATGAGCCATTGACTGTTTGAATTTTTTGTAACCATTAAGACTATTTGGATATGTTTCCACTTACCTTTTGCTGTTTTTCTTGTTTGTTCTCATGAACCATCAGCAGAAAGCACAGAAGATTGTCAGTCTTTCCTGCTTTCCTCTCCCCCAGTTTACCCCTGGAAAGTTGGCTTCTGGTATCGTAGCACCAACAGGGAAGAGGAGGAATGGAGCAAAATGTTCTTCCTCCTCCTTAGGTCAGAGGTGCTGTGCTGATGGAGGAGAAGGAAGGGGAAATTTTGCCCCTTCCTCACTGTAGCCCATCAACCCACATGGCTATTACTCTTGCTACGTCCTGTGACTGTGGGAATCAACTTTCCTGGGGTCTAAAAGGAGTGCTGGGAGGAGGGAACAGCAGGGAAACTCTTCACTTCTTGCATAACTTATTGGGACAAGCTTCACCTTCTAACATTTGGTATGTTGTCTTCCTGCTAAAGGCTAAGGAACAGTTTATGTAAGTGGTAAGCCTAATGTTCAGTGAGCAGATGGTAGAAATAAAGAGGTTTCCATGACTGAAAATGCAGTCAGTTACATTGTTAATAAAAACTGTTATCTCATGTAAAAACTTGCTTAATGCAGCAGTAAAAATGTTTTACTCTGGATGGTGGCACTGTTATGGCGCACCTGTCTTGGTTGCTTGTCACACACTTTAGTCCGGATTATACAGTTTAAACAAATAAATACAGTCACATGTGCCCAGTTAATTCTAGTCATATACATAGGCCAAAGCTTGAGTTTTGGGTTTTTGTTTTTTTTACTGCCTCTGCACAGAAATATTTAGCAGGTGAAGCTTTCTAAACCACACTGTCATGTAGAAAAAAACTTTACCTGTTTAATTTCTATTTGGCTGACTGCTTTATAGGCACAGGTAGAGAGCCAAGGTAGAACCCACTACTTGGATAAATATGGTTTTTCATCTTATGTAACAATGGTAATGATCATTGGTTCAACTTTACCTAGTCATTCATTTGCTAAGGCATTTTTCACTACACAAAACCTGCATTTTTCAATATGTAGATTTTTCAATGGGTAGTTGTCTCCGGGACAACTGAATTTATTCTTGGGTATGTTGGGTTAAAACCCAGCTGTTCTCTCTTCTGGAAAAGGTTTTTTAAAAGATCAGATCATTTTCTTGTGAAGAATATGCATTAAAGTTGCATCAACGGACAAGAATACACTTCTATGTAGAAGACCATGATTCAGTTGAGTTTTCTTTAGAGGTAAAGGCAGTCCCCTGTGCAAGCACCAAGTCATTACTGACAATGGGTTGATGTCACATCCCAACGTTTACTAGGCAGACTGTGTTTATTGGGTGGTTTGCCATTGCCTTCCCCAGTCATCTACAGTTTACCCCCAGCAAGCTCGGTAGAGCTGTTGATTCAGTTCGGCCCAAACTGAAAAACAGCCGAATTTCCCCTGATTCGGTGGTTTTTAGTTCGGGATGAACCGAACTCAAAAATGGCGGGCAACCGGGGAGCCGAATTCAGCGAGTTTGGGAGTTCACGAATAAATCCGGCCAATTTGGGGCGTCAGTAAGCAGCATAATCGTCAGTAAGCAGCATTCTCCTCCCCCGGCCAATCGGTGGCCAAGCTGGGTCTTCTTCTGGCCAATCAGTCAGGATTGAGTACTGGAGGAATCAGCTGATGTGCGGCCCGGCCGGGGAGAGAGAGAGAAAGGGAAATCCTCGTGTATGTGTGTGTGGGGTGCTTGTGCACATTCGCTCCTTTCTGTGGCTGCAGGGGGCATATTTTTTGGGGTACAGACCCCAAACTTTCAGCAGAGATTCAGACAAGCCTTCTTAAGAGACCACCCAAGTTTTGTAAACATTGGGTCAGGGGGTCCCGAGATATGGGCTCCCCCCTTTTTTCTTTCCATGGCTTCAGGGGGCGCATTTTTGGGGTACAGAACCCAAACTTTCAGTGGAGCTTCAGATGAGCCTTCTTAAGATACCCCCCAAGGTTTGTAAACATTGGGTCAGGGGGTCTCGAGATATGGGCTCCACCCCTTTTCCCTCCCCCCTTTTCCATTTCCATGGCTGCAGGGGGTGCTTTTTTGAGGATACAGCCCCCAAACTTTCAGCATAGCTTCAGACAATCCTTCTTAAGATACCACCCAAGTTTTGTAAAGATGGGTTTAGTGGGGGCAGAAATATCAGCTCCCCCCTTTTCTCTTTCCGTGGCTGCAGGGGGCGCATTTTTGGGGGTGCAGATCCCAAAGTTTGAGCGGAGCTTCAGACAAGCCTTCTTAAGAGACCACCCAAGTTTTGTAAACATTGGGTCAGGGGGTCCCGAGATATGGGCTTTCCCCTTTCCCCTATTGGGATGAATGGATCACCCTATATGCATCTCCAGAGCAAAACGTCCCGTGCTTAAATGAAATCGTCTTGGATTACCCAGTCCTCCCCAGCCCCTCCTGATGGAACAGAAGACAGCCACAGTAAGACCCCTTTGGGGGCTTTAATCTATACTTTTTCTCCTGTGTGTGTGTGTGGGGGGGAGAAGCAGAGTCTGTGTGTGTGTGGGGAGGGAGCAGTTTCTGGGGGTGGGGGTGGGGGAAGCCAAAGGGGGCTTTTGCCTGTTCTGCCTGGAGGGATGTGCCCCCTCGAGTCTCTCTCTCCCTGGTTTGAGGGGGGGCTTCAGTTGTGTATCCTCAGGTTTTCCCTCATTCATAGGATTGGTTAGGTCTATTTTGATCCTTGCTCAAAACTGATTTTCAAATGGTGACTTAAAGAATGCATTTACCTGGTCCCGAGTCCGATGCAAAAGGGGAAATTCCACCCCCTCCTGCTCCTTATGCATAGCTAGCTGCCTCTGTCCCTTTCCATGCTTTGCACAGTTGCAAAGGTGTTGCTTTACTTGTTTGTGTTGCTTTGCAGCTGGTTTGCTTTGCAAACTTCTCAGCTGTTTGTCGGGGCTGGGAGCTTTGTGCGTGGGCGGCAAGCTCTGCTAAGAGATGCACATTAAGGGTGGGGGAACCCCTTTCGGGGCCCATATCTCAGCCCCCCCTAACCCAATCTTTACAAAACTTGGGGGGTCTGGCAAGAAGGGTCCTTTAAAGCTCTGCTGAAAGTTTGGGACCTCTAACCCCAAAAATGCCCCCCCAGAGCCACGGAAAGGCGCAGTTGTGTTTTTAATGGCTTTATTCGGCCGAATTTTTTCCCCGAACTTTGAATTCCTGCCGAATTGCACGGACCGAAGTGGGGGAGTTCGGACTTCGGCATATCCCAAATCTAAATGGGCCGAATTCAGCCGAATCCGAACTATACCGAATTTTTTTTAATTCAACAGCCCTAAAGCTCGGTACTCATTTTGCTGACCTCAGAAGGATGGAAGGCTGAATCAACCTTGAGCTGGCTGAAAATGACTTTTATCGGGATCCAACTCAGATTGTGAGCAGAGCTTTTGACTACAGTAGTGATTTGACTTACAAATCCACTTTTGAGGTAAAGCATGTTGTTAAATTTAGCTTCTTATGGAAGCTGGATGCTCTTTTTGTAAGAATTAGCAAAAGTGTCTACAGTTCTCTACAGATTTGGAGGACTTTGACAACTGTTTTTCAACAGCAATGACTACCAGCTTCCCTCATTTCCACCAACTGATAGACAACATTTCTGCTGCTGAGCATTCTCCTTTCAATTTCTCTGCAGTATTATCATCATCGTTATTACCTAAGATACATACTAATTTGAAGTAATAACACAGTACTATATTACTTATTTTGGATTGGGGAGGGACTTGAGTGGGCCATTACATCATCTGAACTGCTATGTCACTTCCTGGGAAAACATGGAAGTGATTTAGGGTAGCTCTAGGAATTGCTGGAAACTCTATGATAAAACCTATGTAACTTCTTTGCTTCCCCCGGAAGTGACATAGCAGCACACATGTTGCCTCACCCACTCAAATAAGGCCCGTTTCTGTGAAGTGGAGGGCAACTCTTGCTGAATTCTCTAGTACTTGGCTTGGGTCCAGATGAATGCAAAGACTTCTCCATCCTACAGCAGCCTGAAATACCCTTCAAAATCCTGAGGAGAGACTTCAATGCCATAGAGTCCAATTGCCAAAGCAGCCCAGGTGAACTGATCTCTATCATCTGGAGATCAGTTGTAATAGCAGGAGATCTCCAGCTAGTACCTGGAGGTTAGCAATCCTAATTATTTTGTATATTCACCTATCTGAAGAAGTGAGCTATAGCTCACGAAAGCTCATACCCTGCCAGAAATTTTGTTAGTCTTTAAGGTGCTGCTGGACTCTTGCTTTTTTCTACTGGTGGGAGAAATACCTCAGGCTCATTTTGCCTTGTTATTGCTGGAGTAATTATGGGGAAAGTTACACATACCAAATACCTCCTTCCTGTAGTTTCTAAAAAAAAAAAAGATAGTAGTCATGTTTTGTATTAACTCTGATAATTTCTAAGCACCATCATCCTGCTACAGCTGCCAATCAGTTTCAGCACAGCCAAGTTCTTCTGATTTACTATCACAATTTCATTTTGTTCAGGCTGCTTAGGAAGAAAACTGGTCGACACCTTTTTTCTTCTTCTGACTTATAATATCCCAAAGCTATCAATGCATTTAGTGCAAGACAGCTAATAATTCTTTTTCAGAGGGTTAAGGCGGCCTTGAAAGGGGATTGCTCCTTTGGGTGTGGACTTCTCTTAATTTTACCACTGCAACTCTGCATTGTTTCAAAAAACTGATTGCCCGGAGCAAAAGTGGTACAGAATTATGTAATACAATGGCAAGCAAAACTGCTCTCAACCAACTCTCAGCCTGTTTGCAACCTGATTTCATTATTCACTCTCTTTGTATTTTACTTTAGTAGTTTATTGTTGTGTTGTTTGGCATTGCTTTCTGCATTCTGTTGGCAATGACTTAACTGCCTGATATGCTGTTCACTTTGTTCTTCAAATTAATGAGCAGAAGCATTGTGTCTCCCAAGAATCGCTCCTTCTGCCCTCTTTCCAAATTGTCTACCATTCCAATCACGATCACTTGTTTACAGACTTGTACATCTTACTGTATGGTTGGTAAAGAAGGATGGTTTTGCAAGAAGTCTAGGGTTCATGTAATTAGGGCAAAGGTAAGGTGTATGGAGAGCATTTCAATCAACTACTACAAAGAGGGAAGAATGGTCTGGACATTTCAAGTAGGTCAATTTAATATCAAATACAGACTACGAAAAGTCGATATTGTTGTTTAACGTATTAGCCCATTTTTGCTTATCTTTTTCCAGATTTAAATTACTGTACTGGTTCTTAAAGTCTTGCATGACCTGAGGCTTACACAAGTAAAGAACAATTGCACTCTCTTGAGCTGTTTCTGCTAGTTGTGCTCTAGAATTGCAAGATGTTTGGCGAAAGGCAGGCATTGTTAGTCACTGTTCAGACTTCATGGAATAGCCTTCCTGAAAGCCAGGCTGAGCAGTCCCTACAGCACTACAAGCCAGAACTGCAAGGGCCACTCAGTTCAGTTGTGCTAACAATTATTGTTAGCTCATCATTCGTTTCTAGGGTTTCCAGGTACTCGGTAATGGCAGGAAATTGCCTGCCAATTAAGGGGGCTGCCTGCCGCCCCTCAGCTGGCTGGCAGCAGAAGCAGGCCAGCTAAAGGGTGGGGGATTAATGTCACTTCTGGAACAAGCAGTCCAGAGGCACTGGCAGAAAAATTGAGGCTTAGCTTTGGTTGCATGTAAGCCGTTGGTGGCAAATTACAGTGCATTCCTTACCTTTCGGCGTCAAGGGACGGCATAGCCAAGGCGCTGCCACAGTGCCTCCAAAGCCATTTCACAGCTGCCGAAAGACCAAAAAAAGCCTTTTAGAGGCTTTTTAAAAAGTAAAAATCAGGCTTTTCGCACCATAGCGAACAACAATGCTGCACCTGCTAAAAAGCAGGTGCAGCAATACCGTTCTCCCTGTCGGCGTTCTGGGCTGAATGGGGGAAGGAAGCTGCCTACAGGCAGCTATGCCCCCCGGCACACCCCGGGAATGCCCCCCAGGATGCTGGGACGCCCCTGGAACACTGGTGTGAGCCTTAATGCTGCTGGGATGCCGGCGGAAGGCCCAGTTGGCATCCTGGAGCAGTGCTGCTGTGGCATCACCAGGAGACCGGTGTCTGGGCCTCCCCACCAGCATTGGGGCCACTCATGATGGCATAAGTCGCCCGGGCACCGGCACGGGGGGCCTCAACGCTGGCACAGCCCCTTCCTGGCCTCCTAGAACGTTCGTCCTCAGAAGTCAAGAATGCGCTGTTAGGGTAGCAGCCTACCAGGAAATTTTCCCGTACATTTCCCCTGCTAGGAGGGCACAATCTTTAACTACCTTTAAGAAGAGATGCAAGATGGTTTTATTTGAGAGGCATTTCCCTGATGTTCTGTTGAAAATCAGGGTCTTGGGCTGGTTACTATTTTTAGTGCTTCTTGGTAATCTGTTAATGTTGAATTGTGTTAATTTGTTTTTATCAGTGGTATTCACACTTTTGTCATAACCTGCCTTAGGCCCTTTGGGAGAAAGGTGGGATTTAAGTATTTTAAATAAACACATGGAAATATAAAATGTCTAATTAACTGTTACTGCCTGAATTCTCTTTCCCTGTTCTAACTTTTACTGTTCTTTGATGCTAGCCCTGATCATTACAAACTGGTGTATTTTAAGTGATTATTTGTGCTACTGTATTTCATTACTGTCTCAGGTGTGTGTGTTTGTGTGTTTTTATTAATAAGCAGACTTACTATGTTCTGATTATTGAAGCCTGAGTGCTGAGAGTTTATGGGGCATGTCAAAAAATATATATGTGAATCACGTGACAGCTGAATTTACCGTTGGCACTTAGGTGTAAACATTATCTTATCTGCAACATCTTAATACATTGCCATCCAATGGACCTCTTTCTGAAGCCTGGTCTCTTTCCCCCCTATGTATATATGTATGGGTCATCAAGTCTCAGCTGCCTCATGGCTCCCCCAGCAAGGAGCTTACAAGGCAGATGTGGTTTGCATTTGCCTTCTTCTGCAGAATCTTCCTTCATGATCTCCCATCCAAGTACCAACCCTGCTTAGCTTCCAAGTTCTGACAAGAGTGGGCTATACTATGCTACTGTCCCTCCCCCTTTTCCTTCCTGATACCTTTATTTTTAATTCTGCCTTTTAAGACTGCACTATTAGTTCTGTCACCTGGCTCTGTTGAATACTTTGGAACTCAGTTTTTAATAAACATGATGTGCAGAATTAGGAAGAACTTTTAGAACACAATATCTTTTTGCTTCTATAATGGTTTTACTTTCTCCTTCCTGACCTGTCCTCTGCCATTTATTATTAGCAGAGGTTAAACTCAGCTATAAAGGAGTCCCAAAGATTTGCACTAAAACACTTCATGCATAGCTAAAACAGCATACAAATAGTTTAGTTTAATAAATAATGTCCAGCAAATTTACCCCCCAAAGGCTAATGCATAATTTAATGCTGCCTGAGGGAAAGTTCAGTTTTTTGCTCTTGCCATGTGTTCATGTTTTTCCTGACTCTTTAAATCACCGTGTGAATAGCAAAATGAATTATGACATTTGTTAATGTTGCATGCTTGTATATTTAAAATCTCTGCTCCTGAAATGTAGAACTTTGCCTGATCCCTACACATTATATAATCTCTTTGGAGGTAGAGGAGACCCCTTGCAGCCAAGGAGGCGGCTAGAAATTAATGTGATTTATTAAAAATCATCTGTTGTATGGAAGGACCTGGTTTTCTTTAGCCCCAAGTGTTTTGTGTACCTGCAAAAACTTCATGCTCTGTTTGGAAATTATAAGTGGATGAGAGAATAATGGGAAAATACATATGTAGTCATTCTGAGAAACTGCAGCATCTCAATATGAATGGCTGTTTTCTAGAAACACAGAATTATTTGCACTTGGTTTTCTACACATGTGAATCCAAGCATGATTCCATGGAGGAAATTGAGTGCTACTCCAAGTTTATATATTGATAGGGTTGCCAACCTCCAGGTACTAGTTGGCGATCTCCTGCTATTACAATTGATCTCCTGCCGATAGAGATCAGTTCACCTGGATAAAATGGCCATTGGCAATCGGACTCTATGGCATTGAAGTCCCTCCCCAAACTCCACCCTCCTCAGGCTCTGCCCCAAAATCCTCCTGCTGGTGGTGAAGAGGGACCTGGCAACCCTATGTATTCAGCTTGATTGTTTAGTACCAGTGTTGTGATGGATACCTAATGGTGTGACGGTGCTTAAATGCAATATCTTATTATTGCTGTAAAGAGACAACACAAATAGTAGAATAGACCATCTTCTTTATAAACCAGAAAATTTCCATTCTATCCTGCCCTTCCTCCCAGGAGCTTGGGAGATACACAATTTCCCCTCTTCCATTTTACCCTCATAACAACCCTGTGAAATAGAAGAAATAAGAGAAATGAAAGAAAATAACTGTCCCAAAGTCACCCAGTAAGTGTCATAGCAAGGGGAGATATGAATCAAAGTCTTCCCAGTTCTAATCCAATACTTCAACCATTACACTACAGCTACTATTTAAAATGTGTTTAGGTTCCAAAGGCCCATGCATGCTTTTCTATGCATGTGCTAGGGCTTTTCAGAACTGCCTTTGAACTGCTGTCTTCCCATCCAATAAAACCGGAAGCCACTGCTAAAAGTTTAGACAACTCCTTAGAACCCAATTTGATGCAGTTCAAGGGTCTGTGGTGGGAAAGAGTGGGCTGGGTCTCACCACTCTACTGGGGAAAAATATTCAGTTGCCTATTAAAATATCTAAGAAGAGCAGCATGTTGTAGTGGTTAAGGTGTCAGACGAGGACCTAGGAAACCCAGGTTCAAATCCCCACATGCTCCATGGAAGCTGGCTGGGTGACCTTGGGCCAGTCGCACACTTTCAGCCCGGACCCTGGCTAGTATTTGAATGGGAGACCTCCAAAGAATACCAGGGTTGTGACACGGAGGCAGGCAAACTGGCTCCAAATGCATTCTCTCCATTCTATGTGCATCAATGTCATGAAGATGATGCGATGGAAGGCTATAAATTTCTTCCACCCATAGTATATGTTTGGGGAAATAGCTGCAGCTTGGGCACAGTTTACATGGCATGTAGTTATAAAGCCAGTTATATTTTGTTTGGTGACTATTGACCTCAGCAGTTGCTTATATTCACAGTTGACCTCTGTTTGCTCCAGGTGGGCCAGCAAAAGATTCAATGGCTTCTGCTGGTCTTGATCCTCGTTTTTTGCTTCAAGGGTAAACAGGATTGCCCTTTTTCTGTTGCCTTGCTTCTGTGCCTCTGATCTGGTCCCTTATCCCCATGATGGAAGAAGGTTTTGCCCAGTCAGTTTGTGTGTGAGGCTTTTAAAGAATCTGGAAGAATTGTCAGGAACTACACTACTTTACATTACTATCCATGATCTGCTTAAAAGTTCTTCCCATCATTAAACATAGCAGTTCTGACCCACAAATGAAAACTCTCACGAGTTCAGCTCAGCTCCCATCATAGTGTTCATGCCTGAAAGATGTGCTACAATCATGATTAATGAGGTCATTTCCAAAGGGAAATCAATCAGCTATGTTTGCAGTTAATTTGAACCCCAATAGGTATGTACAGAGATGTCTGTTTGCAAGAGTATTAGAAATAACCTTCCTTGAGCAGCTCCTTTGTATATTCACTTATATTCACATAAACACTGAGATGTCATAAACTTGGGGAAAAAATCCTGTTAAAGTAAAAGAACAAGCCAAGCAGAAAATTCTTCATTTTTATATTGCTGCCACGCATTGATTCATTTTTTTTGTCTGCCAGCTTTGAACCTTTGCATGATACAAGAAGAGGTTAAATGGCTTAATATTATAGTACTGACCTCAGTTGTACATACCACATATGCTGACCTATTGCCAAGTGAAAGACGTTAACAAATATCTAATTCGAGTAGAGCAGTTCTCTTCAACATTGATAAATATTCTCCTGCTGGAACACAATACAATGCAAAACCGCTGTAGGTTTATCACATGATGCCATATATCATGATGACCCTACAGTGGTAGTGTATTGTACTGTGGAATATTACCTGCATTTGTATAGGCAGGATTACCAGACTCCTCAATATTACTATGTTCTCACTAGCAATAATTTTCTCCTTGCCAAACAAGGTTGGATTTTAGCCTTGTATATTGCATTCCTGTCTTAAGTTAACCACGGGGAAATCAGGACTAAGTCAGTTGTTTGTAGCTGGTCTAATCGATGGATTGCCAAATCCCTGTAGTGCAATGAAACAGAAGTGCTAGAGATCCTTAAGCAAGCTTTACAATGTTAGAGTATGCTTACAGAATTCTCAAGGGTTGTGTATTTGATGTCGAAGAGCTGCTAGGTTATTTAGTCCTTCGGCTCACTCTGGGAGTATTTCGCACTAGCCATTTGATTGCATAATAACAAGACTCCTTCAGGTTTTACTGCTACGATAACCAACAGAACAGTTTGTTTAGGACCTCACCAGTGGTTCATCTGATGATGCAGGTACTCCCTTTGATCAAATGTTTCCCCTTCAAAACTTTATCTTTCACTTTATTGCTGCTTCTGCCTTCCCTCCCCCAAGCAAGTTCTGCCAAAGCATCTGCTTATTAAATTTATTCTACAAATGGTATTCACTAGTGCCATTCTCATACTTGACAACTGAATTGCATCATTGCAGTCTCCAATACTTTATTGGGAATATCATAGTCCTTTTTCTGCTTTTGGATTTACATTATCTGGTAGAGATCTGAAATTACTTCTTTAATTTTGACTTCTGTATGTTCGCCATACCTGTAACAAGTCACCCCCCTTCCCAAACTCAGAACAAATCTGTGAATATACTGTTTCTGCACCTGGTTTTATAGTGCTTGAAAAAGTCATCCTAAATAGAGAGGTGCAATGGCTAGGTTTACTATGGGTGGATTCAAAGTTGTCCTTTTGTGAACAGAAGGGCAATTTTTGGGTCTGACTGTATCTTTAGAAGTTACTGTAACACCTCTGTTCCACCAGAAGAGAATCACAGAAACATAGAGTTGGAAGGGACTTCCAGGGTCATCTAGTCCAACCCCTTGCACAATCCAGGAAACTCACAACTGCCTCCCCCCATACATCCAGTGTCCCTTGTTTACTGGAGTCATAGGGAGTCACTATTGAAAAGGACGTATTTCTGGTAGATATCAAAAGGGCAACCTTAAGTGGGTGAACAAGCAAAAGGTGGCAACTAGAGAACTTGAATTTGTCTTTATATAGTCCTCAAATTCCTATCTTCTTAATTCACTTACTGTGATCAGTCATTCTCTATTTCTTTCCCATTGCAAATTCTCTTTGATCTCTTTGCTGATTTCAATCTGCGCTAATATAATTAGGCTTCATCGGACAGCATTGCATTCATTGATTTCAATATTCAAGAGGATCAGGAACAAATGTGCTGGTCCTACCTATTTGATCTCTGAATTGTGAGCTCAGCATCTGTATGAGTACAAATGTACCCACATAGGCTCTGTCCTTGTAATTATGTGTCAAAAGCATTCACAGTCACAGGTATGAAGCATATCCACATGTGCATTACACCCTGCTCACAAACTGGAGATTACCTGTTGTTACAGTAAACCTGTGTGTTCTGATCAGAGGTGTCTTGGTCCTCTCACCCAAGTTACTGAGAAAATGTATGCTTTAGGAGGGTTGGTAGTTAGAACTCAGAAACTGGCAGACTATAATTCATGGAGAAATCCTATATTTATGGCCATCCTTGGCAAGAGGCCTGCACCTCAGGGAGGCTCACAGCTACCCGTTCCTCCAGCAGTGGCTGTTTCAAGATGAAGACCAACTACCATCAACAAGTCCCACCAAGAAAGAGCCTTGTCCACTTTTGTGAAACATGGAGCAGGTGCCATATTGGGAAACAGTGCTCAGAAGAGCCATAAGTGGCAATCCAAGCAGCCACATGTGGCTCCTGAGCCCCTCAGTGGGTATTTCTGCTCCAAAGGATCTCGAAATGTCACTATTTCCAAAACAAACATGTTGGTCACAAAGAAATCCTGATACATTAATATCTCTGTTGGAAAAAAAAAAGACTGTTCCTTGTGATTACACTGGTCTGGAATACTTTACATTCACAAATGATTATATCAAAGTATAACTGCTGGATACTCTTTAGTTTGGAGCTTGTCCCTCAACACTGGCATTATCAAAGGTTAAAAGTTAAATGTGTTACACAAATACCAAGAGCATCAAAAATGTCTCATTCCCCCATTACTTCTAGTATTTCAGGTCTTGTAGGAATGGTTACAACCTGGATGGCCCAGGCTAGCCTGATCTTGTCAGATCTCAGAAGCTAAGCAGGGTCAGCCCTGGTTAGTATTTGGATGGGAGACCACCAAGGAATACCAGGGTTGCTGTGCAGAGGAAGGCACTGGCAAACCACCCCTGTTAGTCTCTTGCCATGAAAACTCCAAAAGGGGTCGCCATAAGTCGGCTGCGACTTGATGGCACTTTACACACACACACACACACAGGAACGGTTACCACTCGTATGCATTACAAAGCTTCCTGGTATCCCATCCTTAGCCTTGCGGTATCTGTGATTTCTTTTAGATTGAATATATCAGTCATTTATTACTAGCACTATTTTAATTTCCTCTCCAGCTTGCACTGCAAATAAAAGACTCCTGGCTGTTTTTAATTTTCTGCTCTGACAGTAGAAGACATATCTGCATGATTAAAATGCCAGATATCTTTATAATTGTTATCAATTATGTTAATTAATAGAAAATAGCAGTAGATTTACACAGAAGAAAGCACTATTCTAAATCTTTATTAATGCCGAGCTGTCTATAAACTCCTGTCCCTCCCACACCCCACTTATTTTTCCCCTTTAAGTTTATATATAATTAATACCCACTTCTCTAACGAGTGTAGCATGCAGTAACATTATGAATCATAGACTCATCAACCTTTCCAGTTCGGGAGTTAAGAAGCAGTTTTCTTTAAAACGTATTAGATTCATTAAGTGGTTGAATTATCCAAATGCCAAGCAGCCCTCTTATGGTCACATATACTTTAATTTAGAGTACTGATTAATCTGTTTTCAAATCATAATTGTTTAAAAGAGATGATGTTAATCGGAGAGCTTTATTTGTAGGGCTAAAGATGGATTAGAATGGCTTATTTATGCCCAGTCTTACCATTGGCACCTTCTCCTCTGTATTGAGGTATAATATGACCTTGATGTATAACTGAAATTTACATTGGGACATGAGACAATGAGGTATAATGTTGATTTATTAATGCACAAAAACATTGAAGTGTACATCCACCTTATAGGGAAAATTCAATGTGAGAAAACGAAATGCCATGAAACCGCAGAATCTTGTATATAATGCACATAAAGGAAAGGTGAAATCACATAACACTGAGGGTTTTGAGAATAGAGATGCACAGATGAGAAATTCAAAAGCATTTCTAACTGCATTTTGGTTTCTAAAGTTCAGCCAATGAATATTTTTTATTTCAATGTCAGTGAATTTGAGAGGGTTTACTCCTAAGTAAGCATAATAAAAAGTGTCCCTTTCTTCATGGTTTGTGTTCTGAAGAGGTCCTTTCTTGGGACTCACAAAATGAAACTTTGAAAAAACATTCTCAGTAGAAATATTAAGATAATAATTAAAATTATTTATTGGCAGTATGTTACTCTTGGATTGGAGCAATGATACCTGTTTAAGCTTGCAAATATGCTGACTACTTATTTGGCTTTAAGTTACTCATTGCTCATAGGATTTTTCCCCTTTTTATTGGCTTCATGTTTTAATAAACTAATAAGTTAATGCATTTCTGTGTTACACCATTCTATAGTATTCCTTCACATTGACTGAGCATATATGTGCCCAGGTTGTGCCAAAGCAATGAGGTTTCTGGGCATCACAAATACAGTGCACTGGTAAAGCTGGTCATGGAGCCAACAGCCCAGATAGATAGAATACCGATGGAATACCGTAGCTGTCCTCAACCATATGCTTGGTAGAATAGCTCAGTTTTTCTGGCCCTGAGGATCTGTTTTAAATCCCACAAGGTCTGAACCTTGCTGGGCATGGTATTCCACCAGGCCAGGGCCAGAGCTGAAAAGACTAATGGTTTTGGGCCAGGGATCACCAGCAGATGTTCTCCAGCAAAGCCAATTGCTAATTGGGGAGGGGCATTTTAAAATTTATCACATCATGATTTGCTCCCAATTCTCTTAATGACTGTTTCTCAATGGTGATTTAACAAACTGGTGATCATGCCATTTTAAATTTGGCAGTGAAATATTGGTGCAGTTATGACAGTATAAAGGTCTAAAGTATAATTTTTAATTGCAGGGAATTTTTGAAAAAGAAGAGAATATGAATTATTTGAAGCTAAAATGTTTCCATGGGTGTGCTGGTAAAGCACAGTGTCTAAGAAGTCAGGATATGGATTGGGAAGTACCTATTACGAATCTTGGCTCTGCCATGAACTCCCTAGGAGGCTTTAGATAAGTTACTCTTGGTCTCAGTGGTGGCTGAAGACAAATTCGGCATACAAGATTAAGGGGAATTCATATTTGGCCCAGCATTACAACCAAGTGCATAATGTTAATAGGGGACATTGTTGGGATGTGAATGTGTGTGGTTTGAACTTTATACAAGCCCTGGATCTGGTAGGAGCTGAAGGAGAAGAGGCATATTTTGTGTCCCCATCTTATTTGCATGCTGGAATTCCCTTTGATGCTAGTTGGTGTCAGGTAGTGGATTTGGTGTGTGTAGATTCTGTATGTGTGGTTTAAATTCTTGAGAAAATGAAGGTTTTTCTAAACACTTGGAGCCTACATGTGTCAAACTGGATAATATGGCAATGGATGAATAGCTGCTGGCATTATAAGCAGTAATGAAACATTTGATGGAGGGAATGTAAGGATCACTTCCCTTTCTTCCATGTGTGAAGATGGTGAATTGTCTGAACTATCCCTGGGATAAAAGAAGAGCAGTATTATAAGAGTAGACATGGTCTTGAATTTCTGATCAAAACAGCAGTTTCATTTCTTCCCTTTGAGAATCAAATCTAAGATTTTTTTTATTTGTTCCACATTATTTTCAGTTTCATACTCATTTTTCCTATAAAATGTACACACTTTCAGTGTACTTTGAATGTCAATAAATCTGCATTATGCATTCTATGTATTCTATAAATACATTGTATGCTTAAACTGTCCATACAAAGCATGTAACATATACACAATACAAAGCCAACAATAAAAGCAAAAGATCAAAACTGTTGACTCAAATATAAATTAAATGGGACTATTCATTCATCACTGCATGAAAGGCCACAGACATTTCAGGCAACATTCATGGTCATTAAACATACGGATGGCCAGAGAGCAGGGTTATGTCTGCTAGTTGCTCCCTGGAGACAAAAATCTTAACGCAGGCTCATTGTGATTGGGGACTCTCCTTTTTCCAGTACTCCCAGCCTATGTGTACAGGTTCTGAACAGCTTTAGTTGAATGCGTGGCTGCCAGCAGCAGGAAAGGTAGAAATGATGGACAGGAGCCATAACTAGCTAATTTTGTGCCCAAGCCAAGAATATAAAATTGCACCCCCAATACTTTCGTAGCAGTTATTATGATAGAAAGGTAAATACAAAGATTAAAAAGAGTAATAATAGCATAACATTCATTTTATTTATTTATTTTAATCACGAGATGCTTTTTTCTGCGCCCCTCAGCTTTGTGTGCCCGAGGCAAGTGCCTCGCTTCCATTGCCCTTTTTAGTTCTGGATTCTGCCCTCTTTTCTTCCCCATTCAGCTCAGACCAATCAAATCTGTAAGGCTGAATTGAATGTTGGAGTGTGGGGGGGAAATAACCCGAGGCAGTTCAACAGCCAATGACCAAACGAAAAAAAAAAAAAGAGAGAGTTGGTTTTGGAGGGAGAAGGGACAGTAGGTATCCTGATTAGGCATTAGGAGAATTATTTAGACAGATAGGCGGGGTTACTGCATTATGCATTCCCAGCGATGTATTAAGAGTTTGAAAATGTTATAAAAAATACTGTTTGCACTTTGTTTGGCCCCTTTAGCTGTGAAGACGTCTTACAACCATTTTTTAGCCGTGGCATCCAAAAACCCTTTTAAAGCGATGTTTTTTATAACATTTTCAAACTCTTAATACATCGCTGGGAATACATAATGCGGTAACCCCCCAGGGTTTTGGTGCGGTTCCTGTATTTTAAAAAGTGATGCGTTAAGGACTGTCTTAACACGTGAGGTTTGGGGAGCCCAGTGGGGTTGTGATGCCATACAATCTGCTATCTGAAGTTCCCCTTTCTTCTAGGAGAACTGATTTCTGTAGTCTGGAGATCAGTTGCAGACCCTAGATCCTCCTCCCCCCACCCCGTGTTTGTGTATGTAGAAAAATTATGCTGCCTCACCAGGGGACCCCTTCAGTGAATGCACAATAAAAACAAGCAAACAAACAAACAAACACCCCTTCTGTATGTGTCATGTGAACTTGCAGTGAGAGGAAAACTACTCTGTAATCAGTCTTCTGATATTCTCAGCTGTAAAAATCTTTCTGTATTTGTTTTTGGTTAAGTGGAATTCTGTTCAAAGGCAGAGAATTCCCTACCTTCTCCTAGCACTGTTCGGATGGTTTTCTTAACACATCCCTCTGAGAGCAATCACTTCATAAGGTAACTTCCTCTGTTCTTTCAGTGTCAGTCAAGAACAAAATTGCTGCTAATTACTGTTGCATTTTTCAATCTAAACCATCACACAATGAATTAATCTCATCTGAAATCTGAACAGCAAGCAAGTCCCTCAGCTTGTTAAATTGCTGCACTAGTAAATAAGTATTTTGTTTTACACTGGATGCTTGAACAGCTTCATCATGCTTTTGGCTTTGAGACATAGAGGTAGCTCTAACCTTCGAGAATAAAAAAAACATTGGCATGTAGCTGTTCTTTGCTTTTGGAGCTGGCCATTTGAATAGTATTAATGTGTCACTAATTTGCTATAATTCCACTAGTGAGATAGCTTTAGAAATTGTTAGTAAGTCCAAGTGCAATGATTTATATTGTCCATGGTACTATTGATATATAGTATACATTGTCATGGTGGTAGTTGATTCAGTGGGATTCCAATAATACACACCTGGGGGGCTGTGTTAGGACCCTTGGCATCACAATGATCCCAAAATGATAGGTTACAGAGACAATGGAGGATTCCAGGAACCCTTTCTCCTAGGCCGAGCCACAGCCCAGAGGGTTTTTCTTTCTTCTGCTGCTGAGATGTTTGGTGGGAAAGAACATTTCTTGAGTGGCTCCTTCAAAAGAAAGTTCTTAGGCAGCTTCTCCTGTGTAGCCTTTCCTCACCAGGTAGAATTCTGGTACAAAAGCCTCACAGTAACAACAACATGGCAAACCTTTCTCTGGCCAGTGAGAGGACATCCCATGGCAACCCTGTCTTCCAATGGGTTTGGTAGAACTCCCATATTCGGAGTGTATAGAAGTAAGTCAGCAGACGTGTTCTAGGGCAAGCATGGCAATAAACTTGTGGGACTTTACAGTCCACACCACAGCTGCATTGGTTTGTTTTCCCCTTATGATTCACCCCAGGTGATGGTTAGTAGATGAGATTCTTATTCAGTTTATTGCTTAAATTCATAAATGTGGGACCACTGGAATCTTGTAGATGCATAATCCTGGTAGTTAAGATTCTGTCTCCATGTGTGTGAATGTGTTGCCTTTTTCCCTTGGCATTGAAATGGAAGCACCTTGTAATGGAATGCTGTCCTCTGGGTCTGAGGCCAAGCAGCATAATAATAGTGGAGTTTTAATAACAAAATTGGGTCTCAAGAGAACTAGAAACCTGACCTTAAATTTGTAATGCAGTGACCTCAGATTTTCAGTACAACTTCATATGCAGTTGAATGTCATAAAACGCAGCCCTAGGAAAATCCACTTAAAAATTAATCACCCAGCATTACTTTTTCAATAGTTGTTACATTCTCTAGACTCAAATGGTTTGCAGTATCTTATGCTGAGTCAGGGCTATGCTTCCTTACTCACAAAATTTGGTTTCTTAATGCTCGCATCTATCATTTTAAATTGCAGCTGACATGCAGACTTTTCCTTTGTTTCCTTGCAATACTCATTTCAACACCCCTGTGATTCTAAGCATAGGAAGTGACCCAAAGAGTACTGTGGTTTTTATTAAGTTAGGTAATTAATGCTGTTCGTCCAAGGAGAGTGCACACATCATGAATCACTTCAATGTCATTTAGCATTTGCAAACTCATATCAAAGTTTTATATGCTGGTTTATATTAACCTTTTGGCAGCAGTGGAAGAAACTGACATCCACATCACATTTATGGCATCATGAGATTAGTCCTGCGTGTCACTAATGTGTCCCTAAAATTGTCTTTGAAAAATGGGAAAGCTTAAGGGGACTTCCTGCACTCAGGAACAATTACATTATTACTATTATTATTATTTTAAAACTTTTTTATGCTGCCTTTCCACCCAATCATGGTCTACAAGGCAGTGAACATCATTTTTTTTAAAAAAATTATGAAATTAAAAATACATTTTAAAATTTAAAATGATTCTATCCAAAATATATAAGCAACAACAACAGAAGGCATGCCAGCAACTGTTATTGGGGGTGCACCAGATAAAACACCTGCTTCTCACCTGCTGGAGAAAGACACCAGTAGAGGAGACAGATGAATCTCCCTGCGGTCAGAGTGTAGGATTTTGTTATACCCAAATACTTGTTAATTTAGCACAGTGCACAAGGCTATTGTGCACAGAGAGGCCCATTCAAATCTCTGTGTGTGCCAGAAGAAAACTGCTCAGAGCCTTTTGTCTATTCAACTAATATACGTCATTTATTGTAGGAACAACATTTCTGGACAGGTTAGAGTAAAATATAGTTCCCTATCTATTCTAACTAACTAGGATGGAGGGAAATCCAGGTCTTGTGTCCTTCCCTCATGGTGGTAAGATGGAGATGTATGTGCGTGTGAGTGGAGGTGAGGAAGAAATAGGAAGGAAGGAAGTTTCCCTAAGAGTAGCAATCTACACATCAAAAGGATAGTTCAGAGCAGTAGAGAAAGGATGCCCAATGTCTTGTCCCCTCTATCTCTATGACTCACTAGTCATGGCCCCTCTGAAGTCTGAGGTTACGAGACAGCGCAAAGTCCTTTACTTCCAATACAGTGTTCCAAAGTTTTGGAGCCACAACCAAGAAGGCTTTTTCTTGGGTTGCTACCCATCTAGCTTAAGATGGCGGGGCATATGAAACCTCCAAAGATGACTGGAGTGTACAGGTAGGTACGTATGGATGAAGGCAATCCTTAAGGTATGTTGGTCCCAGGCCATACAAGGCTTTAAATCTCAATACCATCACCTTGAACTGAACCTGGAAGCAAATTGGAACCCAGTGCACATGGAACAAGACTGGAGTGATATGGCTCCTAGTTAGGGTTGCCAACTGCCAGGTACTAGCTGGAGATCTCTTGCTATCACAATGGATCTCTAAGCGATAGAGATCAGTTCACCTGGAGAAAACGGCCTCTTTGGCAATTGGACTCTATGGTGTTGAAGTCCCTCCCCTCCCCAAACCCCACCCTCCTCAGGCTCCACCCCAAAAACCTCCCACCGGTGGTAAAGAGGGACCTGGTAACCTTACTCCTAGTTGAAGTTCAGCTGTTTTTAGCATTTTCTGGAGGAAAGGTATTAAGATATACTAATATTGTGGGTGCCCTGGATGTCCCAGGGTAGACGGTTCTTGTCAGATCTTGGAAACTAAGCAGGGTCAGCCCTGATAAGTATGTGGATGAGAGACCACCAAGGAAGTCCATGGTTGCTACACAGAGGAAGGCAACAGCAAACCTCGTCTGAATGTCTCTTGCCTTGAAAACCCCATGAGGGATCACCATAAGTCAGCTGTGAACTGGTGGTGCTTTCCCAATATTTTGGAAACATGCTTATGAGGCTAATATATTCCCCCTGCCTTGCTAGTTTTGGCAGTGGGCACAGTACAGAGGAACATCAAGTGTGTCTCAATCTTGCATAAATGTGGGCACTATGGCCTGCATCCAACCACAAAGTTCTGAAAATTTAAGGGCGCCTAAGTTTTCTTCAGAGCAGATGGTGGTTTCTGCTGCTTCTCCCCATCTGTCAAGTCCCACTGAGCCCCCCCCCCTTCCCTAAAATTTTGTTCCTGTGGGTCAGTGGAATATTGACAGCAGCATAACGGGCAAAATGAGGCCCTGCAGTAGGAGCAGGGATTTGGCAGAGAGTGCTGCTTCCTTTGAAGAAAAACTACACATTCTGAAGATTTATGCTGAAGAAGAACTATACATTCAGAAGATTTATGCTGAATTCAGAGAGTGTCTTTTATATAAATCTGCCTTAAACTATCTAGATTATTGCCTCACTTGCTTTGGCCAACCCAGCCAGTAGGCTTCTCACCTTTTCCGCTAAGCTGCTAGGGGACCTTGGGACCCCCTGAAATTAAAGCTCATCTCCAGGCTACAGAGATCAGTTCCTGTTGAGAAAATGGATACTTTGAAGGGTAGACTCTATGGCATTGTACCTCATTGAAGTCCATGTCCTCCCCAAACTCCATGCATAAATTTCCAGGAATCTCCTAGCCTGGATCTGGCAACCCTACCCCCATCCCCCACCGGTGGCCAGGGGGGACCTGGCAACCCTATAACTGCTGTTTCAGCAACCTCCAAGACGCTGAGATGTGCCTGGGAAATATAGTTCTTGGGATGCCTGATGTTAAGATAAATCTAAATAAGGATGCTTGAACATCCAACAGTTTGGCTCACGTCCTGTTCGCTGGTTGTGAACAGGAAGATTTTTAAATGATGGGTTTGCCTGTTGTTGATCTCCTTGTAGCTGTTTAGTAGGGTGCTTTGCTATACTCCTTCCTATCTGTGCCTGTCAGAGTATCAAGTTGGTTGTAATAATCTGACAGTAACAGCTGTGTGAGAGCTGTCAGATCTTGGAGATCTGAGAGGCCAAGGATGATGTCAGCAGAAGCAATAGCCTTGCTGGTACCAAAGGGAACTGCAGTAATCCAGATCTGGGCAGTTTGCTGATGCAATGCTTGGGAAGGTCCACAGGTGGCCTTAATGCAGATCAGGTGCAGTAAGTGTATATAAGGCTGTGTAACTGTGCTTACACACTCAAATACAAATCAATTACAGCCTGGAAGTAGTAGTGGAGAAGTGTACGTAATGGTATGTTTTATCTGTGCACTGTAAATAAAGACACTGTTTCTTATAAAGCAAGACTGCTGGTGGTTATGTCCTGGAGGAACTCCTAATCCACTTGCTTTCACGTCAGTGCCATGTGACTGGCCTTTTGTGCATGCTTGTTTTCACACAGCCTGATAAAGTTCTACTACCCCTTTCCCCATTCTTGCTGCATGCAATGGTTTATTTAAACAATTACATCTGTCACAAAGCATGTACAGCAGTCATAAATAAATGCTTTGTTTTAATACAATCCTGCCCTTTGGTGTTTCTCTAGGTCATCCATAATGGCTGCCAATCCATTTGAATTGGCAGTCTTTGCACATATGCAGTTTTGAACCCCCCCCTAAAAAAAAGAAAGAAAGATAGAAAAGAAAAAAAGAAAAAGAAAAGAAAGATTTTTTTTTTTTTTTAAGCTGCAAATTTATTTGGCAGGCATTTCTGGCTATTTGGTATGAACCAAACACAACTAGTGATCAGCTCACATCTGCTTAATACCTTCAAATATAATAAGTTCAGCTGTTGAACATTTTTTTAGCAATATTCACAGCATCCTTTATTCTAAAAAGTATATTTATTAGGATACACCCCAACACCTTTGATGCAGGTAAGACATCATTTCAGGTAGGGGAAGGTGGAAGAGTAATGGATGTTGGTGGAAAGACTTTCTTCTTGTTCATCTGCCCACCTACCTGTCAGTTGGTTCCACTACCAGCCCATTACAGCTTCATCAGTCACAAGGTGAGTGGGATTTGGGGGATGAGGAAGGAAGTATTTTCCTCCACTAGCTAAAATATATGCCATATAAGAGTTCATACTGAACAATGCCATATAAGAGTTCATACTGAACAAGAATATTACGACCTCCTAGAACCTCATATTTTCAGTTTAGGGATTATGAACTTTGGCGTTTCTAAATGTAACTACTGATTTCTTTGCAAAAATGGGAAGGGGACCTACTTTCAGAGCACACACACTTTCTTGAAGTGAAATAGTAATATGAATAAAACCCTTAGGAGATAAAAGTGACTCCTTGAGAACTTCTCGTACTGACAGAGGGAGATGCTTGCAGCAGTAGGGTATAAATTCTTAAAGGCTTCTGTATGCTAATGAATTTGGCTGAGCTTTTTTAAGTAGAAATGTCAGACAGCTGGTACAACATATTGTCAGGTGAAAAACAAAAATTAGGTGGCAGTTGATCAAAGGCCTTTCAGTTATTACAGGCACTTGAATATTCTTCTCATGTTCTGGTTACATGTAAAAAGTTAATTTTATGGAAGGCCCAGTATTTAAAAGCTTAACAGTTTAAATGGAGCTGGAGATATCAAAGCTCTTCCCCACAGAATGCATAGGCTCACAGCTGAACTCAAACCTTATTTTTTAGATGCAAAAGACATGAGAACATTAATCCTTATCCACTAAGGCTGGTGGGGAAAATGTGCTTTGTATGTATATAAACTTTGGGTTTCTTTTTCTGAACTTGCTTTGTAATGAGTGTCCAAAAAGGACAAGTCACTTATCATTTGGGACATTTAACCTGTGAAAAGGAACACACTGAATCCTATTAGAATGGCCAATTCCAGTTCAGGAAATTTCTGGAGATATGGGGGTAGTGCCTGGGGAGGGTGTAGTTTGGGGAATGGAGGGAGCTCAGCATATATGTGTTTTCTATGTCACACCATAGAATATTCTCTCTGAATCTGCCATTTTCTCCAGGGAAACTGATCTCTGAAGCCTGACGATCAGCAATAATTCCAGGAGAACTCCTGGCCCCACCAGGAGGTTGGCATTCCTAAATCCAGCAGTTCTTTTAGAACCAGAATTCTTTGTATTCAGATGCTGGAAACAAACTTCAGTTTTACCCTGATGATCGGGTTGCCAGGTTCCTCTTTGCTACTGGTGGGAGGTTTTTGGGGCGGAGCCAAGGGTTGCCAACTGCCAGGTAGTAGCAGGAGATCTGATCGCCAGCTGATAGAGATCAGTTCACCTGGAGAAAAATGGCCGCTTTGGAAATTGAACTCTATGGCATTGAAGTCCCTCCCCTCCCCAAAACCCCACTCTCCTCAGGCTCCGCCCCCAAAATCTCCCTCCAGTTGCGAAGAGGGACATGGTAACCCTAGTGGAGCCTGAGGAGGGCGGGGTTTGGGGTGTAGTGGTTAAAAGCGATGGTTTGGAGTGGTGGAGGCTAATCTGGTGAACTGGATTTGTTTCCCTACTACACATGAAGCCAGCTGGGTGACGTTGGGCTAATCACACTCTTTCAGCCCAACCTACCTCACAGAGTGTCTGTTGTGGGGAGCGGAAGGGAACATGATTGTAAGCCGGTTTAATTCTTCCTTAAGAAATACAGAAAGTTGGCATATAAAAACCAATTCTTCTTCTATGCCATAGAGTTCAATTGCCAAAGAGGCCACTTTCTCCAGGTGAACCAATCTCTATCGGCTGGAGATCAGTTGTAATAGCAGGAGATCTCCAGCTAGTACCTGGAGGTTGGCAACCTTACCTGATGATCTTTCAGGTTTTATCGGTTTTCCATTGTGCGTGGACTCCTGGTTTAATGTATCTTCAACGTAATTCCAGTTTGTTGTCACATGGGTGTTTCAACAAATTGGAGATGGTTTCTGTCTCTCTAACTGGGATTATAAACCATTATTTAAAATAGCCCGAGTCTTTGGTCGAAAACGTATGGTCACTTTAGCCTCCTTTATTCCCTGTTTCAGCCAAGATTCAGCCAGGATCAAACGCATGCATTTTCGCCAAACATGCATTTGATCCTGGCTGAATCCTGGCTGAAACGGAATAAAGGAGGCTAAAGCGACCATATGTTTTTGCCCAAAGACTCTTTAATTTTGTCTGCTCCAGCTTGCATGATCAATTGCTTATGGCTTACTTTCATGTCATTTCAAGACAATGGCATCTCTTATTTCTCCTCTGTGAAAAATTAGAAAGCTGTTTGAGGTAAGCAAAATTTTCCAGGGAAAGAGGGATTGGATTTTCTTCACTGCTCACTCTTGCCTGCTTCTGTCTACTCTTCTTAATTTGTCTTAAAATCGGACAATTAATGTATGATATCTAATTGCGAAAGAGTACAGTGTTTGCTTCAAAGGGGCTTGTATGACATTATTCCTCATACTTCCAAAGTAAGCAAAATACCGATTACAATTGTTAATATTGTAATTGTGTGACAAATTAAAATAAATAGGATAATTAATTATAATTGGCCACTTACTATTGCCGTAGGAGTAATTTATAGTATAAGAAGAATGGATTTGATCCAAAGAACCATGAGCTACTGCTGTTCTGTGCATGCCTCTCCAAGAGTTTCTACAAGTGTTCACACTGTGTTATAATAAGTACATTGTGAGTTAGTTCTTAAGCTTCCATGTGTGCAAGATGTTACATAAGTTCTTGGGCAAGTGAAATAAATCTTGAGATTTAGTTTCATTTTCTTGCATAATACTTTAACCTTACCCATAAAACAATTCTTCTCAGAAAAAATAGATTTGCTACCCATATGGTGAGTGGATTATCCACCTGGTTCTCATTTCTCCTACTGGTGAGGAATCCTGTGGCAGCCCTATCCAGTTCAGTTTCCTTTAGAATTTGGAAACTCATGGTGTTTTTGCAGTACTTAGTTTATTTATAAATATACAAGCAGGACACAGTGAAGGCTGTTTTATAGATTTCTTTAAGCAAACAGCATGCACTAGTGATGCATGTGATACAATAGTTAGACTTGGGGAGGGACTTCAATGCCATAGAGTCCAATTGCCAAAGTGGCCATTTTCTCCAGGTGAACTGATCTCAGTCGGCTGGAGCTCAGTAATAGCAGGAGATCGCCAGCTAGTACCTGGAGGTTGGCAACCCTACTAGACATGTAGAGTCAGCATCACTTATTACACATAGTGGTTATGATAAAATGGTGAGGGGAGAATCAATGTGAAAGAGTTTGTGCAATTTCTTGCACTCATGGAAACATAAGAACTGCTCTGAGGTCGTTTAGGAGGAAGTGTGAGATAAAACATCACAAGACACCCTCAACATACAGAAGGGCAGCCTGAGAAGCAATTTTGTGAACCTGTATGGATTAAGAGTGAAAGATAAACAAATACTAAATAATCTAGGAATGTGTATGAAACATCAATGTTTACACAAGAGGGATTCCTTTGAACTGCTTCCCCCATAGAATCTGGCAATGTATTCCAAAATGCCTATAATATAAAGCACAGATCAGGGAACTGGCCTCAAGAACTACTTGAAAGGAAATTCTAGGTATCATTGGACCAATGACCATTTTCTTTAAACTTTTCTCATAGTTTAAAGGTAAAGGTCTCCTGTACAAGCACTGGGTCATTCCTGACCCATGGGGTGTCGTCACATCCTGACTTTTACTAGGCAGACTTTGTTTACGGGGTGGTTTGCCAGTGCCTTCCCCAGTCATCTTCCTTTAACCCCAGCAAGCTGGGTACTCATTTTACCAACCTCAGAAGGATGGAAGGCTGAGTCAACCTTGAGCCGCCTACCTGAAACTGACTCCCGTTGAAATCGAACTCAGGTCATGAGCAGAGTTTGGCTGCAATAGTGCAGCTTACCACTCTGTGCCAAGGGGCTCCTTGTTACAAACTGATTATATCTACAAAATTCATGCCTCAGCGGGGTCATGAACTCAGTTCTCTTCCCAACCAATTCCAAATGCAATAGGTGTCGTAAAGAGAGTGATACCTGCCAGTAGAATCAAGCTTTAAATGCAAATGTTCTGATACTGCTGAAATGTGCTGGTTGTTGACATTCCTACGTGAATGATGCCAATCCAAGCTGAATGTTGTGATTGTATCAAAAAACCAAACAAACCTTATATGTGAATGCTGGCTATTAATGATTGTTAGTATTATGCGTGCATGTCCAAAATACAGGAGAATGTTATTCTGTATAAACGAAAACAGCAAAATCATGTGAGTGCACAGCAATCTGCAAGTAAAAATTGGGATGCTGTGAATTTCTCAGTGAACCTTTTCAGCAGCCTAACTCAGCTTGTTCAATACTCACAATCAGGAATATGTTTAGATTGCATTAACAACTCAAACAGCTGCCAAGCACTAAGTGATCAGAAGATCATCTGGAAATCAGATTCCTATCCACCCTGCCCTTTCAGTAAAATAGCTACACGGTGAAATTGAAAAAAAAAAAAGAGCTCTTCGTTCTCTTACAATCCAGACAGGGACAGAAGCAATTTAACATTTGCATTGCAAAAGGGAGGGTGGAAAGATCTGATTTATTTTCCCTTCCCTGCCAAGTTGGGGAGGGACAGCTGCAATGTTTTTAATCTCTGCATTAGAAAATGGAGAAGAGAAAGAGCTAATTTCTCTCATTTTTTTCTGCATCTCCATCATCTGGCAGTAGCCTTCTGATATCTGCCAGTAGTCTGTACCTGAAAATACACACAAACAGGTTGCAAACAGCTGAACAGCCTGTCAATTAATTGGCTGCCTGATCACCACTGGTGAACAGTAAGTGAGCAGAACTGGTAGGCATTCAAGCATCCCTAGTAAAATTGAGGAAATCATGTAAGCTTTTCATGGAATGGATGAGGATCCTCAGTTTCACATTATCTTACTAAGCAAGAAGCTAGTTTTTGGAGCATCATCAAGCAGATTAATGTTTGTTTGCCAAGTGTACCAATGATAAATAAGTAAGTCCTGTCACAATGTTTTTGTGGGAACATTTGGTGGGACATCACAACTCCAGAGTAGGTACACAGTGTCATGACTTTACATTGCCCTATATCTGCAGTCATTAAAATTTGCATTACCAATCATTTTTAATTTAAATTTATTATCCATCATGCTCATTCATAATTCTTTGAGCAAGCAGCAACAGCTGTGCTAATAAATTTTGTGTGGTATCTTGTGAATAAATAATTTGCTTTTCGGTTTCAGTACAAAGAATAAATTAGACCTATTTTGTTGTTTGGAAGGAGGAAGGCTTAAAATGCTTCCAGCCTTCAATCTGTCCTAGAAATATATATTTTTTTAAATCTTGTATCTACCGCAGGTAACAAATAAGGCTATTGTTATTAATTACATGATTATGAAAGCGGGGTGGTTCATAATGATCATAATGACTATGAAATGAAGATATAGATATATTTATTCTTTTTGTTCTGTTTCTTTGGTTAGTCTGTTGCCCCAATGTATGTGTGTGTTAAGTGCTGTCAAGTCGCTTTCGACTCATGGCGACCCTATGAATCAATGTCCTCCTTTGACAGCCTTGGCTCAGGTCTTGCAAATTGAGGGCTGTGGCTTCCTTTATTGAGTCAATCCATCTCTTGCTGGGTCTTCCTCTTTTCCTGCTGCCCTCAACTTTTCCTAGCATGACTGTCTTTTCTAGTGACTCTTGCCTTCTCATAATGTGACCAAAATATGCCTCAATTTAGTCATTTTAGGTTCTAGGGTCAGTTCAGGCTTGATTTGATCTATAACCCACTGATTTGTCTTTTTGGCAGTCCATGGTATCCGTAACCCAATGCCCCAATACCCCAATAAAATCCACAGTATGGATTTAACTAATTTATTAAAATTAGCTTATCTAGATCATCAATTAATTATACTAATTTTTAATTGAGAGTGGGCTACCTGTCCATGGCTGCCATTTTCTGGCAAATCCACTGTAGCCAAATCCATTTTTGCCAGCAGCCATTATAAGCATTGTTGGTCATTGACTGCACAAATTGTACTGAGAGGTGACCAGCCCTAGCTTCATTTCCTGATGTGCTGTAAAGCCACTACGAGGTCCAGTGAGATGTTGCTCAGCACCAAAGGTGCTCCTTCATAGGCCCCATCCTGCTGTCAAGCCAATGATGGTCTGCTCAGGCAATACCCTCCATCATGTCTAAAGGCTCAGGGTGCTCACCACTAATCCCTACCTATATGAGCAATCCCGCCCTATCCTTGCCAAACAAGAGGATTAGCCTTGCTTAACACCCTTTGCGCCATCAGCCAATTATAACATCATGCAGACCCCAACATAGGTCAACTAAGTCCACAACACATCCCTTTATAGAGAAATGGATGCCATCATCCCTATATAAGTGAGGCATATCAAACTTAACCACCTGGTGTGGAATGTAAGCTCCTCCACTAGACAAAACTATCCTACACACAGCCAAATCAACTTTACACCAGGCCCTGTCAATTGTTGAAGGCTTAATATCCCCCTTCCAAACGCTCCTTTGTAAAACTGTGGCCCAAACCATCACTACCCCAGAATAACAAACATGTTATTGTTTTTTAAATCCCTAATTATCTTACAGCAAAGATTGAGTCCCTAGGTTTGCACTAGATCATTCTCACCCAAATGCAGCACCAGGATCTCGGGACAATTACCTTCTCTAAAAACCTGATGGACAGAAGGCAGGAGCTGGTTTCATAACATCCTTCTTGCGCCACACCATTGCACACTGGCAAGAGGATAGAATCCCAGCTGCACCCCCATCTTGCTATGAGTGGCTCGTCTGCTGACCCAAAACCCAATAGAGTGTCCCAGTTACAAGTATTCTGACCACGCTCCTCAATATGTCACACCTAAAAAACAAACTCAAATGGCTTATCTAATTTAAGTTCTATGTCATTTTGACTTTCATCTGCCAATTTTTTTAATCTCCTGCCCTATCATCCCAAAGCTTGTGGCTGTAGATGCAGCACCAATACAAAATAAATGGGTGTCATACGCACAAGCAGGCAAACCTGCCTCCTTCAAAATACCTCTGGTCACTGACCAGAACTGGGTTAATGGACAGCCATTGCCATGCTGAAAACGGTAACACGGGTGCCTGCCCCTAAGAACAAGAAACTTCAATGATGGGGCATAGCTGAGGATCTTTAGTGGTCTAAAAGACCACTGTAGATCCCCTGCCATACTGATCTATCTTAAACCTTTGTATTTCCAACTGGGCCTCCCCTTTGAGAAGCTGCAGATTATAATTATACAGCATGTGTTATAAACTGAAACCCAGGTATCCACTATTCTACATTTATTAACTCTAATTCAGATTAATATAGATCACAGTGCATTAAAAAGTGTAAAGATCAGCCTTTCACTGCTTTGATAGTTTCTTCACCCAGAGGTTTTCTGTTCTACTATTAAATAAGTTTTAATTTTCCAGCAATGGTAGAGATGAAAAGGAATGAGGCTGGAAAGAGTGAGGGAGGGGGGGGGACAAACACAAAAGAAATAGATGGTGTGGGAAAGACAGAAATGAAGGCACACTAGGTTGGCTGATGAACTTAGTAACAACTGATGACAAGAAAATGTTTTGCTCAGCCTTGCAGTTGAAGAAGTTTGCAGCAATGGAGACCTCTCTTTAAAAATCACTGCAAAAAAAATGGCAAACAGTGCCAACTAGGAATAGTGTCTGTTTGCTCTGCTCTGTTTTCCCTGCACCCCGGTGGCTGCAGTGCGTTTCTGCACTATAAAAGAATCCCCCCCCCCAAAAAAAAAACCTCTGAAATGTTGGGTCTGGTTTCATTGGGCCCTCCAGATGACTTGGACCTCAGGAATATGACTTTGAAAGCCATTAACTTGTGTTTGACTTCAGTAGTCATTCCTTTCCTTGCTGTCACACACAGCCCTTCTGAGAGTGCCTCAGCCAATGGCCCTGTTTTAACCTCTCAAGCAGAAGGAGCTGTTTCATTTTGAGTTTTTGATCTGATAAAAAGTGTGGGTTCTTGTTTGTTTATTTACAAAAATACTGAGTACTTAAGTATGACTTTTGATCATTACCACCTCTTTCTCTCTCCTCTCTGAGTCCGTGCTTGTCTCCACCTGTTTGTTAGGTGATCGCTTCATATACAATGTTCCCTTGACAAGCTGATGTCAGTTTTTGCATTGGCATCCCATAATAAGCAGACACTTCTAGCCTCGGCTTGTAACAGACAATCCACAGTCAAATCAAACAAACAAAAAAGGCTTCTTGGTAACATTAGAGAATGAAAACAGGGTGAAAACTATTAAGTCAGAAGTCACTAGGCCATCCTGCATCCCTCCCACAACCTTTGCCTCAGACCTGCATGCAGACCTAGCAAACACAGCTCATGCTTCAGAAAGGAATGTAGCCTGTCATACTAAATAGCTCTTAAAGAGAGGGCCAAAAAGGAAGCAAGCAACATCCACAGAGCTACTGTTGTAAACATAATGGAGTCTCAGTGTTAGGACATAAAGCTGGAATAGTGGTGAGGGAGCATCCTAAGACAAGGGAAAGGAGGAAGGAAAAGTCAGCTGGGAAGGCAAGAGATGAACCAACAACTGCCATTTGTAATGTTCGTATCTCCTATAGGGAACTACTGGGACCGTCTCTCTAGTAGGGTTGCCAGGTCCCTCTTCACCACCAGTGGGAGGTTTTTGGGGTGGAGCCTGAGGAGGGCAGGGTTTGGGGTGGAGAGGGACTTCAATGCCAAAGAGTCCAGTTGCCAAAGCCACCATTTTCTCCAGGTGAACTGATCTCTATTGGCTGGAGATCAGTTGTAATAGAAGGAGATTGCCAGATAGTGTCTGGAGGTTGGCAACCCTACTCTTGAGATTCAATTAATATTGACTACATAGAAATGCTGATTAATTCCCCCCCCCATTCTTTTAAAGGAAAAGTAGTTAAAAGTGCAACAAGAACCTGGGCTTGTACTCTACCACTCCCCTCTGTAATATTTTAAAGGAGCCTTTCTCTAATGGAAGAGGCTCCATTTCTCAGACAAACACAAAGCAAAGAAAGTCAAAAAAATGATGCTGAGGTCAGTTAACCTATGAAACACATCTGTCATGATGGCTAGGCTATTGGTGACATGCTCACCTATCTCATCCTGCAGTCATTGCTGAGCTTGGCTTTCCAAGTAGTGTTAACATTACCTTGTTTGGGAATTTCTATTGTAGCAGCCAAAGCTCTGACAATGATAGTTAAGAAGAGTCTTTTTTAAAAAGATCTCTTCCCAGAGATTACAATATCAAAATGGCTTATCATCACTTTAAATAACTCACCTAGCTCTAAGGGTGGTAGAATTTAACACACAACATTCGGGTTGCCAGCTCCAGATTGGGAAATACTTGGAGAGTTTGGTGTTAGAACCTGAAAAGGGTGGGTTTGGGGAAGGGAAGGACTTCAATGGGTTATAATGCCATAAAGTCCACTTCCAAAGCAGCCGTCTGGAGATCAGATGTAATTGCAGGAGATCTCCAGCCACAATCTGGAGGTTGGCAACCTTACCCAAATAGAAGGTGATGGAGGAACAATGTCAAAATTCTATTTTAATTGAAAACTCAAGGCTATGTTGAAGCCAATATAACTGTAGCAGCTTAAATGGCAGAGGAAGTAAAAAAATTTTTTTTTCAAAATCATAACCTTTCCATTGCTGATCTCTGATATTATATGAAAAGAATGACTGACAGGTGTGAAGGCATTCACTATTGTTCATAGCCCTCTGTAATGAGGGTTTTTGTTGGGATTACAGTGGAAGTGTTACTGGAACTCTACTAAGTAAAGGTTAAGCAGTGAATAAATCAATTCTTGGTTAGCTTTGTAAAGCTGAATCATACTTCATTTAAATCATTAATGTGAAGATGCCTATTAGTAGTATTAGAAGATGCCTGACATCACCTACAAAATAGCTTTCCAGTGAGGTCAGTCAAGTTTAAAGAGACTCCCCAAGTTTCAAATCCCCAGGCACTTAGGCTCTAAAAGGAGGTGCCTATTAAAACAACAATGTCCAAAATAAGAGGGGAATCCTACTATCTAAGGGTTCTTTGCTGGAGGAAAGGGTGTGGTTCTCACAACTGCTACAAAGATAGGGGATAAGCACACTCCTGTCCTTGTCAATGCATTGTACGTTAATGAATGTAAAAAGGAAATCTGACACTTAACACAGCAGTATTCTTGGCTTCATGGAATATTTGGTAATATTTTATCATGGTCAAATAACAGGTGTAAACAAGAAGAAAATGGAGGGCCACACAAATTGGAGCAAAGAGACAAAGAAAAAACATTGGTGAGGTGGAAAGACAATTTTATTCCAATAAGACAATAACCCTTGCATGTTTTGCATTGA
This sequence comes from Euleptes europaea, assembly GCF_029931775.1. Lineage (NCBI taxonomy): Eukaryota > Metazoa > Chordata > Lepidosauria > Squamata > Sphaerodactylidae > Euleptes > Euleptes europaea. The sequence continues at coordinate 80,070,540 of NC_079314.1, read as the reverse complement.
GCTTCCTCAGAGGGATCTGTAAAATATAAAAGCAGCAATGTTCCCACTGAGCCAATTTCCATTTGACTGGTTGGCCGGCCTTAATAGAAGATAAGAAAAAGATGTACATGCAGACCTCCCAATTCTATCTCAGTAGATTACTTGAAAATTGTTGAGAGCCATCTTGATACAGTAGATAGACTAGGATCTTGGAGACCCATTTCAAATCCCCATTGTACCATGAAACTTGCCGGGTGATTTTGGGCCAGTCCTTCTCCCATGCCCACCACTTAAAATCTACTTCTCATCACCTTCAGAAGTAAGGTAGATAGCAAACAGAGACACAATAGTGGCGAATTCCCCGGGGATTGCCCCTCAACTGAAATGAAGAGATTGCTCTTTTAACACTGCTTTATGGTGTGTTAGTCTGAAAACTGTTATTTTCAGCTGTTTTTATGCTCTGCATGGTTTTTTTAAATTTTAGATTTTAATTAATCTTTTAATTTATTTGCTTTTATTATGTTTTATTTTGTAAGCCTCCTTAGTCACGTTCCCTTGAGAGGCAGCATAATTTTTTTATAAATAAATAAATTAAACAAAGAGTGAAAATCAATTATGATTTTTAGGTACTATGGAAAAGAGGGGGAAAGACAGCATTGGTAGAAGAAAAGGAATTCAGCAGGGACAGTATCATTGAACCTCAGACACAAAATTATTCCTACTCTTCTTCATGAATGTGCTTGGAGAGTAGATATTGAAAATATGGCCCCCACAAATGAACAGTATATATGTATTGGAGACACCCTAAAGTCCTGATGTTAATACATGAAGAGAAACATTATACTATCTTTCTGTGTTGAGATCTAAATAATATTCCCTTTTGTTTCTGGTTACATTCTGTCCTAAGGGGCATTTTCTAGATATACTTTATGACTTCCCTGAAATGAAAGACTCTTATATTTCAATGTTGGAATTGTCTCCATTTTTCTGCTATTGAAAGTACATAAAGGGAAGGTTTGACCTCAGTGTACCAGAGAAGGCATCTTCTAACAGAAGAGATTCTGAAATTTACACTTAACTATATTGTAGGATCCAGTGCACAAAACCTGCATTATAAAAGGACTGACTGACAGGTTTGAAGGCATTCTGCATTGTTCATAGCTCCTGTTAATGAAGGGTTTTGCTGTGATTATAATGGAACTCTACAACGTAAAGACTGGTCAAGCCTTTATTCTAATCCATTTAATTGGGGATGGGTTTGGTTGGGGAAGCAAGAAGGATGTATGTTTCTTTTCACCCATTTAGGTTTGGGCTTATTGGGACTGATTTCTTTGGTAAACCTGAAATAATCTGAATACTCATACCGTTAAAGTGGGATTCGGCTTATTTCTGGGTTTCCCCCCAAAAGTCAGGTCATTACAGTCTATGGAATTTTTTTTCAAGGCTCCGAGGGGGGGCGTTTTTTTTAGGCAGAGTCACCAAATTTGCAGCATAGCTACAAGGGACTCTCCTTAGAAGGATATCAAAGTTTGATGAAGTTTTGGAGAGGGGGTCCACTTTAATGGGCCCACAAAGGGTCTCCCTCATTCTCCAGGCATTTGTGAACTGAGCTGACTATTAGTTTTCAGGTTCAGAAGGTCAGCATTGCTGAGGATTGGTGGAAAGAACCGATTGGGCTGCTGGTGCTTCAAAGTTGGGGGGCTCCATTTGTATCTGGGGTGCATAGCATGATGTCCATGCAAATTTGCTTCAACACTGAGGAAAATGGCTTAAATGCAAGAAAAATAAGGCACATGACATCTTGTGAACAGTCCTTGATTATACTAATCAAAAATCTGATTTGAAGAGATGGTCAAGGTGTGGGGAAATGAAGCCACTACTCAGGGCGACCTTCAGTTTGGGAGCAGGTTTTCATGGGGAGGGGGTTATATAGGAGCCGGCCGAAGTCATGACCAAGGTGGCTCTTCTGAAGGAAATTGCTCATCCATGTGGATGAGAAGTCTTCTTCAGAAGCCAAATCAGCAACTGTTGGTGCTTTTAATTGAAGGGTATATCCCTTTGGATGGGACTGAGTGAGCCCCGTCTCTTAAATGACCCTTCTGCTATCCAAATTAATCCACTAACCAAGTTGGCTCCGATTACACAACCCCTACCTCAAAACGGCTTCAACTATGGGGTCCTAACAAAATCAGTAAAAGATAGAAAATGGGGGAAGGCCGCCTTCTTCTGTGCATCTGAGCAAAGGCGAATAGCCAAAACCTGAAAGCTGAATATTCGGCTTTTTGGGAATCATGTATTCGGCATTGGGCAGATTCCTAGGTTTTGGTATTTGAATTTTCAGGAATCACATATTCGACTTTGGGCATATTCCCAGGTTTTGGTATTTGGTTGAAACTAAACCTGAATATTGCTGAAACGGCTAATTTCAGGTTTACCGATATGCAGAGCCCTATTGGTAACTATACATGTTTGCAAACATAAGAACAACTTTATGAAAAGTTTTTCCACTTTCAAACCAAACACTGAAAAGATAGCTTTAAATTGTGATTGTCGCCTTAAAGAGGCAGAAACTATTGCTGCAATTTAATGTACTTTTTTAATATGTGTAATTAGTACATTGGTAAATGGGAAGTTGTGTTTTTCTCGTCGTGTAATAAATTTCTCTGATGAACCATAACCATCAAAATATGCATGTAGCTGTTACATATTAATTTTACTAGCTGTAAGATGTGTCAAAAGTAACCTGGATACCATCCAGGTAATTTGCTCTTGACTTTTGCGAAGTACATAATTCAGAGCTAAATGCTGAGTGAATAGAAGACAGTTCCCTTTCCGTTTTCTTTATCCACCCATATAGTTTGCATGCCATTGAAGTTAGAGCTTGTATACTGAATTTTTCTATTTGCAGAGTTATAAACATCATATCTACCCAATTATTATTATGAATGGGATCAATATCAATTAATAAGCTAGTTACTCAGAGTGGACATGTCTTTTGGGGTAAATGTATTTAGTAGGAGATGACTTCATACTTATTAAGAATGAGTATTCTGACTATTTTTTCCATCTTGTTTCCTAATCAGGGACATGGTTTCTCCCCTGAGGCATGTGGGAGTTTAACAATTACGGGAAACTCTTTAACGCCAAGCAATTTCTTTTGGGACTGCAATCTGTTAGAGTTCAATTTTCTCAGCCACTGACGAAATGATCAGAATGAATTCATTCCTTCAGAATGGAACTGAGTGAATAAATGAAGTGTGATTGAAATGAACTTATGTGCCACTCATAAATAAATCAGCAGACTTCTTTTTCCTCATATATACTGTCACGTACAATGAATACCCCATTTGCAAGGAGCTGAACTTCTGCAAACCAAGTAGGACCAAGGTTTTTCCCTCCTTCCCATCTGTGTTCATTCAGAAGAAGCATGCTGCTTATTAATAATCAGAGAGGTTAGGTGCTGAAGTTTAGCACTGATGTGTGCAGTTTTCAGTGGCTGAGGTAAAATTGGACTAAGTAACTATAGGTGTGTGAGTTTGTGATCCTTTATGCTTGAGTTGCTTCTATGAAAGTTAGTAGCTATTGACTCATTGTTCATAGTTAATGTAAAAAAAAAAAACACACACACACACACCAAACAAATGCAAGCCAGGATTAGGCTCAATAAAAGTTATGGTCTTGGTTTAATACGAGAGATCTAGAATTTCCAATATCTTAATAAACAATGTCCCCTTGGAGCAGATCAAATTCATTTCACCCAGACACTGGGCAACACCACTCTGGCTCAGAGACTTGGGTCAATCATGAGTACTACTTATTTCAAGCTATCCCTACTTATTTTGAGCTATAAGTAAGTATACTCTGGGAGATTAACACGTTTCATCACCAGTTACTTTGAGGCAATGAGACAGACTATTCCTCAAGCTCTTGGAGGCTATGTTTCAAGGGCATTGGCACTTTATTACCCCTTTGGGTTAAGTTTAAGAAGATACACTGTGGAAACCTCTACATAGTGATGCCTCAGAATACTCTCATGAATAAAATTCCAAATTGCGTTTGAATTTACCATTGTTGAAGTGATAATTTACATATGACTTGGAACCCCTCACTGGCTCACCTCATCAAGCAGCATGTTGAGCAGCTTTGTACCTGAAGGTAGCCATTTCTACAGATTTAGTCATCAGGTTGAACCTTCTCAATCACCAGTGATAATATGTATCATCAAGGGTCATGATCAGCAGCCTACTTGTCAAGCACAAACCACTAACATTTCACCTGTTCCTTATCTGTATAGTTAGGATATATTGTGGTCTAGGATTTGGAATTTAAAAAAATAACTCCCATGAGGCAGTGCAAAAACATCTAAGTGTGACTTCTGCCAGACAGTTCACTTGCCTTTGCTGTTAATGAGCATCAAATCCTTCTTGCGCCATCTCATGAAAAAAGGGAATTTATAGGTCTTTCCCAAAGGAGATTCACATATTCTCAGTGCGAGTAAATACACAAGTTTCTCTTCCAATTGATATACAGGCAGAGGTTGTGCAAGTCACTAATGCACCCCTTTCCCATAGTTCCACATCATTTAGGAAGCCATGGAGTATCTGGAGTTAGTAGAAAATGGAACCCTTTCATGCGCATAGAATAAGCAGCACAGTCTTTCCTAAGCACTCTGAGGATTAGGCCTTCAATCTTTCAAGTAAAGTACATGCTTAATTTGTAAATGTCCATAAATGTCAGAAAACCCAATATAGGATTATTTATAAAATAGAGTGGCAGTGCTTACTCATTGATTTAATAGCTTGATTTTTACCAGTGAGATGCTCATGTAGTCTGTAGACTGATATGAAGTTGATGCTTTTAAAGTGTCATAAAACATTACCTATTTTTGCTGAGGTAGATACTACTGGGGATTGCTTGGGTTTACAGCCTTGCCAGATGTAACTGAAAATCTTTTAATCATGCACTTTCTGATCTTCAGCCGCTGTGTTCGTGCAAGCCCCATTTATTTCAGTAGTGCATGTAACAGTGGTGTACTTGGATACAGAGGAGAAAATATCTGAAGAATACAAGCAGCAGTAACATCTGTTGATATGCAGTTGGGCATCATCTGTAACACAGCCTCTGGGGTCTAACAAGTAGACACTTCATAGGGCAAAGCATTAAGGACATCTGTAAGTTTGATAATAACTCAAGCCTACACTATGCAGTTAATGTGGGGAGATTTCTTTTTTCACGTGATGTGATGGTTACCATTTTATTTGGCATATTGAGCTGACAGCTTATCACTGCAGGAATCCATCTCAAGAATTAATGTGAAACTGTCACAGATCTTTTTAGCCTATGGCATTCTGAACATTTGCATTATACTCCTAGGGAATAAGATTTGGTGTAACTTCTACCATTTAGTTCTGATTCTTAACCTTTTGAAAGAATGGAGCCTTTCTGTCTGTGTCTTAATGGTTCTCCTTTGAAATACTGACTTCTACAACTTCCTGTAGAAAGCCAGGAATGTAATTGTTTGCTATGATAAACACTCATAGCAAGTACATTTGCCAGATACCATGCCACCAGCCAAGAACATGACAAGACATAGCATATAGACTTCATTATTGTAGTGAAGTGTTGCTGACCGCATGAGGCAATTTGTGAAATGTTGAGTGCCAGATGAAAATGGATTGGTTTCTGGTGTCCCATGATAAATTGGTGAGCTACCCTGAGCAGATCAGCAGGCCACTGTCTTTTTTCCAGCCAACTCCATTAGTACTATCCAAAAGTAGTCATGAATACAGAGTTGCATTCAGTTATAAGTTAACTAAATAATTTGTGTGTGTGTGTGTGGTGGGAATGATCCTAAGATTGGCAATGCTGGATTATACCAAATCCAATTGCTAAAGATTTTTACAACTGGTAATGTCTCCAAAAATCTAAGTTATTTTAGTATCTTGCTTTTACTTCTAACCATTACATGACTGAGAGTGGGAAGTGGAGTGACCAAAGAGCTTCACAGTAACAAGTACCTACTTTGCAAGGAGTGCTATCCTTCCTGTGACTAATTGAGGATCCAGAACTTCTGAAGGAGCAATAGCTAGCACCTTCTAAGTTTCAGGTCCCCAGAAAACCTTTTCTTACATCCTTATGGCAACAAGGATATATTTTTAATAATCTACTTATTAAATCCCATATGAACAGGGTATCAATTTGTTAGATATAAACAAAGCATAGTGCATGTTGGCCCGGTGTGAAGATTTGATATTCAAAAATTGGAAAGTATTATAAAAAGCAAATAAGAAAAATATATAGAGAAGCCATAGAGTGAGGCCTGACAATCCTAGCAAACAGAATAGTGTAACAGGTTACATAGGCTTTCATTGTTTCATTAAATTATTTCTCAAGGTTTCTATAGAAATGGTAATTCTGTAAAGCCAGTAGGTATGATTTCCAATTTCTTAGCCCTTTTCTCCCCCTTTTCCTGCTTCCTTTGATCCTTCCCAACCACCAGCCAACCTAGATTTATCTGCCCCCCCCCCACTCCCCATTTTCAGCTTTTCCTTCTTCCCTCCCCCTGGCAGCCTCTACCCAGGAAAACTATAGCAGAGTTCTGTAATGCTGCCCTCCAGGCCGGACCTATTTGCATGGCGTGAACTGCAAGGACTAACACGGGGCATCTCATTTCCTCCTGTAATGCCTTCCCCACACTATTTTCTCTTTCCTTCATTTTGAGAACCCCCATACTCTCACCTTTCACTGCTTCCTTCACTTCTTCTCACCCACCTACCTTTTATCTGCCCCCCATCTTCAGCTATATTTATTAGTTACGTCATTTATATGCTTGCTTTCCCCACAATTGGACCCAAAGCATTATTCTCCTCTCCTCTATTTTATCCTCATAACAACACTGTGAGGTAAATTAGGTTGAGGTAACTGGCCCAAAATCATTCAGTGAGCTTTCACAGCAGAATGATAATTTGAACCTGAGTCCCCAAGGTCTGAGTCTGAAACTCTAACCACTACACCACACTAGCTTTTGTGGGATCACTGCTGTTGAACAATAGCAAGTAGCCACCCAAACTTTAAGATTTTGCATGCCATCCAGAGCAACTTCTTTTTAAAAATCCCAGCCTTTGCGTCTTTGAAACATATTGTTCCCTAAAACATACCATAATTCCCAATGTGCAAAGCGAATGCACCTCCCCCAAAAAAGCGAGCCACTTATGAGAACTCATTATAAAAACAAACTTTCCCCAAAGTATTAGCAGATGCTACTTGTAATTGGGAACTCAATTATGATTCAGTCGTGGGGCGTTTGCCCATCACAATCATCATGGGGTGGACGACATGGTTGTAATTGTGCTCAGAAATGTGTGGCCACAGGAGAACAGAGACAGCTAATCTACAACATGGCACATGTCTGGTGAAACAAACCTATATGTGATCAAACATTTAAAGTTGTGCTAATTATGTGCTTCCCTTACCCAGGACACTACTGTAGTGAAAGGCACATAGTACTGTTTTTATAGCTATAACTGAGATCAAGATCAAAGTTTCATTTAGAAGATGGACTTGGTGCCAGAAAATAAAGTGAGAATTCTCCTGATAATTATTGTCTATTTCTTGCATTGATCTTTGAAATACCAACTTCAAAATCATTATAACTTTTTTAAAAACAAAAATTGATTATACCATTATAACAAAGCATTGTCTGTAACATTATCAAATGTTCAGCCCTATTAAGAAAAGTCTCTGTAGCATTCACTGCCATTGTTGGTCAGTAAATTGCCAGGTGCCTGGATGACTTTTTCTTTAATCTTTCTCTTCTCAAACAGCAATCAATATGGCTACAGCTCATGCTCTTATTATGGATATTCAGCTGTAATATCAGTGTTTCAGTCTTAAATGAATGAACTACAAAGACTCCCCCCCCCTCCAAATTTAAGTATGCATAGGAGTATTTGATTGTGATGGTCGGGTAGCTGGAAACAAATCAAAATCTCGCTTTGCGAAACTAATGCTTTTTATTGATTAGTCTGTTAACTGAATTGCCTTTTCTCAGTTTCACCCTAAACTGGTTACATTCAGTTTCTGATAAAATAACGAGTTCTCTTTCTTGACAAGTCCCTTATGTATACATACTAAGCTTTGATGACCAACCTTTTCTCAGGGCTTTTCAATTCTAATCTTCATATAAATGGCAGACACAAATAGTGTGGAAGAATACTTGTGTGTGGGGACTATAAGGCATTTCATTGAATCTCCAAACGAAAATCTATATTGAGCACGTTTAACAGATAAACAATACACCTTTGAGTTTCTGCAGTGTTTAAGCCACTGGAACGAATATGGTTACCAGGGCTCAAATGCCAAAGCAAACAGGCGACAGGACAGCACTGATTAATGACAGCTGCACAAATGAAAAATAATTATTACACAGCAAAGGCTTAACATTTGCTTGGCAGAAATTCAGTGGCTCAATGCCTAAAATACAAAAGCATGAAATCATTAAGGTTTGCATTGTACAAAACAATGGCATTGACTGAATGGCTAATCCAATGCAAGATATCTTCTAATCCAGTGGAGACCAGAAACTGATAAGTGACCTTTCATCATTAAACACAGAAGCTGTGACTTTGGCATCATTTAGAATAGCCAGTTGTGAACTAACCAGGCTCACAATTATTCCCCCCTCCCTTGAAGGGATCTGCTTTCAAACTTGTGCTGAAAGGAGTAGAAGACGGGTGAGCTGGCAAACTTCGGACTTCAAAAAGTGCATTCTCTATTATTTGAAGGAGTAAGGAAATGGCCAGCAGGATTACTAGGAATAATAAAAAAATGTGGCCTATTCAATATAGCACAGTTGGTCAGTGGGTTTCTACCTTTAATAATGAACCAATTATGGATCACGTAGTGGATCTGATATCATCACATAGGCAAAAAAGCCAAATGTGACAGCTAAATCTAGTGTAATGCTTTGTGAAGACTGACAATATGAAACACCACATCTAGTGAAACCAATGTTTTCACTGATGGCTGTTCTGTAAAATTATTAAGCATTCCCCTCCCTTTTACTGTGGGCTACCACAATGGGCAGGGTTTAGGGTTGTTGAAATAAAAAAAACTTCATTAAAATTCAGGTTCGGGTTTATTGGCCATTTTTTAATTTGGGAAAATTTTAATGGCGAATTCCTCTATACCGGTAAAGATAGGAATTTGGCTTTAAATTTGGGTTTCCCAAATAATTTGGCCATTTAAACCCATTTAAACCCATTCACGGCTTTTTGCAGCTCCTGGGGGAGCATTTTTGCAGGTAGAGGTCCCAAATTTTCAGGGCAGCTGAAATTTTTTCCATCTTGGTTTTTACCCAATCAGCAGCTCTAGAAAAGTTGGCTGGATGCCTGTGTGCTAGACAACACTATCCTGGCTCCAAACTCAACTGGCATCACTCCTTGCCTTCTTTAACCTAACCTGCTCACAAACCTGTGTTAGAAAGTACCAAGGCCTCATCTCCCTTGGTCTCATGCCTTATTGCAGTTAAAGGTTCAACCAATGTGACTCGGCAGCAAGGGAGTCCCTTTCCCAACCTCCAGTTGCACAATCAATGAAAATGTCCCTCCATCTTTAGGTGCCTCAGAGTACTTGACAATTATCCCTTCCTTTGCCATAACAAACCATCATACCGAAATAGGTCCTAACCAATCCCTAAGGAACGGGCTTAATGTTACAAACGACATAGCAAACAGTTCAACAGTTGCAATCACTTATTCCCCATTACTCTGAGTTCATAGCTTTTGTAGGGCTTAAAGTCTGGTTCAAAGTCCAACAACCTACTCACACTAGGGCTGTTGAAAAAAAATTCGGTATAGTTTGGCTTCGGCAAAATTCAGCCCGTTTTTATTCGGGCGTGCCGAAGTCCGAACTCCCCCGCTTCGGATCCCTGAAATTCGGGGGGATCTGGAGTTCGGGGGAAAATTTGGCCCCCCAAGCACCTTCAGGGGGATTCCCTGAAGGCGCGCAGGGGGCCCTTTAAACAGATCTGCGCCTCCCAGCTGGGAGGCGCAGATCTGTTTAAAGGGCCCCCCAACAAGCCCCTCTGTGCTGTCCGCGCAGGCAGCGCAGAGGGTTTCCAGACCCCCCCAGCTCTGCAGGGACTCCCGGCAAGGCTGGCGGGGGCTTGTCAAGCCCCTCTGTGCTCTCTGCGCGAGGGGCCCTTTAAACAGATCTGCTCCTCCCAGCTGGGAGGCGCAGACCTGTTTAAAGGGCCCCCTCCCTATGCCTTCATGGAAGCCCCGTGAAGGCGCAGCCCCCCCCGAATCTGCTGAATTTATTTGCCGAACCCCCAAAGTCGGCAAATTCGGCTCCCCCGTTTCCCGCCTTTTTTGAGTTCGGTTCGGCTGAACCAAAAAACAGCCGAATCGGGGGAAATTCAGCTGTTTTTTGGTTCGGCCTGAACCGAATCAACAGCCCTAACTCACACTTGTGTGATCCTGTTTTCATTCATTTTGAATTATTTGCTATTCAAGTACTCTGTTCTGTGGCTTATTGTGGTCTGAATGGCTGCAAAGGGTCGGTACTGAATAGATGATTATTTGGACAGGAAGTTGAGCTCAACAAGTTTTTTATTGTCGAAGGCTTTCACGGTCAGAGTTCATTGGTTCTTGTAGGCTATCCAGGCTGTGTGACCGTGGTCTTGGTATTTTCTTTCCTGATGTTTCGCCAGCAGCTGTGGCAGGCATCTTCAGAGGAGTAACACTAATGTCCTTCAGTGTTACTCCTCTGAAGATGCCTGCCAAAGTTGCTGGCAAAACGTCAGGAAAGAAAATACCAAGACCACGGTCACACAGCCTGGATAACCTACAAGAACCAAAGTTTTTTAATTCTTTCTTACTTTATGATAATAACAAAGCCCTGCTTAGAGAGAGTATATAAAACCAATCTTTTTGTAGATTTCAATGCAATGTTCCAGCTGTTTTTTGTCCTTGGAGAACTGTGTTACTTTATTGAACGGGAAGAAGAAGCTAACTCCACTTTCTTTTTGAAGATAATATGTTTTGGTATATGAAATATTTATTGCATAGCTGTTCAGGAAGTCAGTTTGAGTAGGTCTACCATTTTTGTCCTTGAAGCATTACTGCTACTCCAGGGAGAATTCCTTTTGATTGATTCTCCCTTAGCAACTCTCATTCTTGCTTCCATGAACCTGTTGTCTCTTTTCTTTGTTAAAATGTTTTTTTTCAATGGCCCTGACACTATTTGCTCAATGAATTAAAATATTTTTTAGATTTTCTCTATTATATTAGTGATCTTGAGAAAATGTTTGGAAAATAGATGACAATGTTTTACAACCAATTCAGTGATTCAGCAGTTTATCCCTTTTAATGAAATTTGCTGGTATGAATTGACTGACAACAGGTAACACTGCGAAAACTATGGACCCATTATGGATTTTGGTATACAATTCTAGCTGCCATTTTGGTTTTTGAAAGGATAGTATTATCTTTAAAATGGGAATCTGTCTTATATTGAAATAGCATGAAGAATCTCTATTTTCTGGGACAGCAGATGCAAATCATCCAAATGGCACTTGTGGTACAGTCTCTTGGATTAAAAGGAATGGCCCACTTTAAAATGGATGTGATAGCTAGAGCAAGTGTGGCTATGTTTAGGATTGTTCTGATGACGATGGGCAGATGGGACAGAGGATGTAACACATATTATTATTTCTAGTTATTTTCCCTGAATACTAATGTGAGTCAAAAATATCTGAATCAAACTACTCTCCTCTGCGCTCAGCCTTTATTTCTAATGTATGTTGATAATTATGTTGTAGTTTTCACAGCTAGATAGCATAACAATTTAACACATTGTCAAGAATTTGTATTTCTTAATATAGTTTGCAAACATGGAGTGGGGATAATACAGGACAACACATTTAAAAGATGAATGTTTAAAAAAAGATTTCCCCCCCCCAAGTTCTACTGAATAATGCACTTTTAAAAGGCAGCTGTTGCTGTCAAATCTTTGCCCAGGGATAAGCAATGAAAGTCTGCCTTGAGACAATGCTCAGCTACTGCAAAGGGAAATGGGGGGTGGGCAAAACATTAACAATATCCTCTTAGTTCTGTTATTCCAAAATCAAGTGTGTTCTTTGGCTAATTAGATGAGTTTGTTAGTCCTTGTGAAGTATTTGGTATTTAGAGCATTGGAACAATATTAATTAACCCCTATAATTAAAGTGTTTAATTTAAGAAGCTCATTTGGACCTTTTTAGATTTTGAAGTATACTCCCCAAAATTAATTAGTGAAGCCTTGTTTAATGTTGTGCCTCTTCACTCTCAGGAAGATATAATTCAACAGCTATACATGCAGTATCACTTCAAAGTACTTTGAATTGTTTTTGCCACTAAGGGGCCAAATCCATCACACTGGCTGGCTCAAAAGCATTTCCTCCCCAACTATTCTCAAATATTGTATGCAGAAATTTTCCAATAGAACTGTTTTGACTCTATTTAATACCGGTTAATAGAAACCAAATACATTAAATTAAATCACTACATACAAGCACAATCTTGCAATAAGAGCTCTTTCCTCTACAATGCTTTTACAAAACAAAGGCTGTTTCCCCACCAATAACTTACTTTAAAGTATCCTTGTGATCAAGCAGTGAGGCAATCTGCCACATATTGCCTCTTTCACTGCTGTATTCAACACTTTGCCTGTCCACACTTTCCCCTGGGGAGCAGCGTGTCATTCATGATGTTGCAGAAGTGCTGGATGTCCCCCCTCCTCCCTTTCTTGTGGTCTTCGCGCTGGCAGCCTCTTTCATTAGGACTGACATTCTTCCTGGCGACCTCTCTTCCGCTCTTCCTGGTGACCCCTGCAGCCACTCTGAGGGGTTCAAAAAGTTGTTCATGAAGTTTTAAAAAGCACAGACATTGTGGCGGGTGAGCAGACAAGAACCCGGGAGCACACATATATTTGCTCACACAGCGTTTTTCTGTTTAGTTCAAGTGACCTTGTGCAAAGCAAGGGGGAGGTTAGTCCAAGGTGCCAATATCCCATCATTCTTTTTTTATAAGTGCAGAAAATGTTAGCAAGAGGAAAGGGAGAGGAGGGGAAATTGGGACTGGGTGTGTTTAACTGAGTGGACAGAAAAACTAATACCATCTTTAAAATGTTCGCATTTCAGGCAAAGTGGTCCTGGAAACGGCGAAAAAGGAAACATAGCCGTAAAAGTATTTGCATATAACACAGTGAGACAACGACTGCAAATCGGCGCCAACCCTAAATGGTGTGGACAAAAATAAATATAACATTTCATTAAATGTTTTAAAAAGTTGGTGCAGAAACGGTCACACACTCATGTATTTTCCAGCATTTGTGGAATCCATTTATAATGTCTGTATATTTCCAGGTAATTTATATTCACCAGTTTCTTTGTTTTTCCATATAGCAATGGCTCACTTGGCATAACTGATGCATTCTTTTTAGAATAGTTGTACATGCATACAAAAGAATAAAAACATGAGGATAGGCATTGTCAGACTTCAGTACCTCGTTGCATCTCAGCAATATCAAACTTCACTCCAGACATTTCAGAGAGTTTAAAGTTTTATTAAGAAAGCAAACGGGTCAGTAGGTCTATACAAACTTAAGGTCAGAATACAGATGGGGAAAATACAGGCTATCTTTATAGGGGACACACACTAGAACTGATTACACATAATCTTTGAAATGCAAAACATCAGGGTTCTTTCAAGCTTGTAGAGGTGCCAGGTTTCTGGCAGAATTGACACCTTGAGAACAGATAGTTGATTTACAATAGGAAGGCTTTGAAGTGGAAGTATTAGTGCCTCAGGCCTTTGCCCCTTCCTCCCAAACTGAAGAGACTTTCCCACGAGACCAGGAGGGGGGGAAAGAACACGGAGCTTGCTTATCCGGGGCCCGACTGGGTGCCCTCGCTGACAGGCATACAGAAAAGGGGATCACAAAGTGTCATAGCATTTTGGTGATGGAGTCTAGATTTTGTTTTTCAAATAAAGAAGAGAAACATACACGGGAAATATACAATGATCTAAATTGGAGCTCATGTTAATGCAAACTATGGAATATTGGAGAGCAATTTATTGCTGCTATAATTAGCATGTTGCACTCCTCACCCATCCCAGTGGTAACAATAAAAAGGTACATGTATTTTCATGATTAATAAGCAAGCAGCAGAATCAGAGCTCTCATCTTCCAAAGTATGTTGATGATTGGTAAAGAAGACCACTCATCTTGCAATCCATAGAGACATCAATGTTGCCTCTAAATCCTCTAGAAGCACATGAGCAATTTACATGAAAGACTTCTGAGAGTTCCCTTGTGCACACTAGATGCTAGTGCTGGCATTTGAACTTTTATTGAAATTAAGTCTTATGGGGGATTTCTCTATTAAAAAGGGCCCGGTTCCTCAGGGATCTGTGCTGGGCCCTGTGTTGTTCAACATCTTTATAAATGATTTGGATGAAGGAATAGAGGGGATGCTTATTAAATTTGCAGATGATACTAAATTGGGAGGGGTAGCAAATACGGTAGAAGACAGAGCCAAGATGCAGGATGATCTTGACAGGCTGGAGAAGTAGGCTAGAACTAATAAAATGCACTTCAACAAAGACAAATGTAAAGTTCTGCATTTAGATAGGAAAAATCAAATGCATAATTATAGGATGGGGGAGACTTGTCTGAGCAGTAGTGTGTGTGAAAAGGATCTTGGGGTCTTAGTAGACCAAACACTGAACATGAGTCAGCAGTGTGATGCGGTAGCTAAAAAGGCAAATGCAGTCTTGGGCTGCATCAACAGAAGTATAGTGTCCAGATCACGCGAAGTGATGGTATCGCTTTACTCTGCTGTGGTTAGACTTCACCTAGAGTACTGTGTTCAGTTTTGGGCACCACAATTTAAAAAAGATGTAGACAAGCTGGAACGTGTCCAGAGGAGGGCAACAAAGATGGTGAGGGGTCTGGAGACCAAGTCCTATGAGGAAAGGTTGAAGGAGCTGGGTGTGTTTAGCCTGAAGAGGAGAAGACTGAGAGGGGATATGATAACCATGTTCAAGTACTTGAAGGGCTGTCATATTGAGGATGGTGCCAAGTTGTTTTCTGTTGCCCAAGAAGGTCGGACCAGAACCAATGGGTTGAAATTAAATCAGAAGAGTTTCCGTCTACACATTAGGAAGAATTTTCTAACAGTTAGAGCGGTTCCTCAGTGGAACAGGCTTCCTCAGGAGGTGGTAAGCACTCCTTCCCTGGAGGTTTTTAAGAAGAGGTTAGATGGCCATCTGTCAGCAATGCTGATTCTGTGACCTTAGGCAGATGATGAGAGGGAGGGCATCTTGGCCATCTTCTGGTCACTAGGGGTGTGGAGGGGGGAGGTAGTTGTGAGGTTCCTGCATTGTGCAGGGAGTTGGACTTGATGACCCTGGTGGTCCCTTCCAACTCTATAATTCTATGATTCTAAGGAGTGACATAGAGGATAGCTTCTAATACTATTAATGCCAGCTTATTACATGTCCAGCAAGGCCATTGGGGGGGGGGGGGCTTGATATCAATTCAGACTGAGCTCTAGATTTATCATTGGTCAGATAGCAAAGATTATATTAAGGCATGGTCAGAAATCTCTGATTTAGAGGATCAGTTTCACAGACCCTGTCAGAATTTATGTTGTTCTTGCTCAGGACCTTCCAACTAAAAGGCATCATTGTAGAGCCAATATGGATAGACCAATGTACCCACTCCATTTCCACCATAGAAATTTTCACTATAATACTGAACTAAGAGACCAATAAGTGCTGCCCCAAATAGACACAATTACTGTGGTTTGAGCTTGGCTATAAAAACTCATGTCACAATAATGGTGTCAATATTTGTGTGCGTTATATGCCATCAAGTAACTTCCGACTTATGTTGACCCTATTAATTAATGTCCTCCAAAATATCCTATCATTAACAGCCTTGCTGAAGGCTGTGGCTTCCTTTATTGAACCAGAAAATAGGCAAAATCAACAACTGCCCACACATGTGCCTTCTCTGTTGTGGGCCCCACCTTGTGGAATGGTCTGCCTGAGGAGATCTGGAAGGATCCCACTCTCCTGGCTTTCTGCAAAATTGAATTATTCAAGAGGGATTTTCTATGCAGACAATAGGGTAGCAGTGTACAAAAGACTTCACAAAGTTACTTGGACAAATTATTAGGGACTGTGGTCTGCATTACTGTGTATAGTTTGCTGTGGATTGGATCCTGTTGTGTAATTTTGCATCATTATTGTATCATGCTAACATACTTTGCTTCAGTTCTGTTTTTTAGCTTCTGGTTGGCGTTGCAACCTAAATCCTATTTCATTGTTTATTGAATGTCCCATCTTGTCACTCTGTGTAATCCACCTTGAGTCCAGTGAGAAAGGCCGACTATAAATAACATAAATAAATTGAGTCAATTGGGTATTCCTCTTTCCCCGCTGCATTTTCCTAGCATTATTGTCTTTTCCCATGAGCATTGTCTTCTCATGATCTGACAAAAGTACAATAGGCTCAGTTTAGTCATTTTAGCTTCTAGGGACAGTGCAGGCTTGATTTGATCTAGAATTCACTCATTTGTCCATGGTATCTGTAAAACGATCCTCCGACACCACATTTTAAATCAGTTTTCTCCCTGTCAGCTTTCTTCATTGTCCAACATTCACATCCATGCGTAATAATGGGGAATGCCATAGTATTAATTATCTTGATTTTGGTCTCCAAGTGGCACTTCCTTACACTTAAGGATCTTTTCTAGTTTTTTCATGACTACCCTTCCAAGTGTCAATCTCCTTCTGATTTGTTGGTTGATGACTGAGCTGAGGAATAGACAATCTTTAACAATTTCAATTTCTTCATTGTCAACTCTAAAAATGTGTTTCCTCAGTGGTCATTATTTTTTATTTTTTTGATGTTCAGCTGTAATCCTACTCTGGTACTTTCTCTTTTAACCTTGATCAGTGGTCCTTTCAGGTCTCCACTATTTTCTGCCAGTAATATGGTGTCATCTGCATATCTCAAATTGGTAATGTTCTTTTCACCAATTTTCACTCATATATATCCAGCTTTCCTTATGATATTTGTCAATATTTGGGACATTCCAGAAGCATCTAATGGAAATTTCTCTTATTCTTTGCTGCAAAGAAACCAACACAGATTCTATTCAGACATTGCTAAAATGGTTCAGTTGCAACATTTGTATTGAAATCCTAAACAGAGTTACAGCCTTCTAAATCCACTAAAGATCACTGAAAAATGTAACTCTGTTTAGGATTGTACTGTCCTTTGACACAATAATATTTGAAGTACCATGTGGCTACAAGAAAGAAAGGGGGATAGGCCTGATACTTTCAACAGCAGGACTTTCCACAGGGTATAACAATTTATTTTAAAAAACCCAGAAAAGTTTGTTTATGGAAAGCAAACATTATGGAAATCATTATAAAAAGCATAGATAGTATATGGGGTTTTTCTTAGACTGCTGATGGTTCTTAAAAGATTGGTTCATTGTATAGTCTTTTTTTTAGTTGAAATGTTAGAAACCATTGAAGCACTATTGATAGACAGTTGCGTCAGGGAGTTTCAGTTAGATTTGTGCCATCAGATGTTCCACAGTCTAGCCAAGTATTAGTTATGTAATGAGTTGATAAGACACATTTTTCAGTGTGGATGGCAAAAGGTGACATTTGACTTCTTTCAACAGTGTTTTGGCTTACCCAACTGGAGACAATGAAGGATAAAGTCAGTACAAATTACATATTCAAAATATAAATGTATCCACGAACCCATCTGTGTGACTACCTCTCAAGTCATTAATGTTGGCTTTATTCCAACAAGCTCATCCATATGAATTATGACATTTACATATTGCTGCAGGATAAATTTGGGACACCTACTTTATAG
Source organism: Euleptes europaea (assembly GCF_029931775.1). NCBI lineage: Eukaryota > Metazoa > Chordata > Lepidosauria > Squamata > Sphaerodactylidae > Euleptes > Euleptes europaea. The sequence continues at coordinate 80,052,612 of NC_079314.1, read as the reverse complement.
TCATGTTGGCCCAACCAAATGTGAACATAAAAGAAATGAAATTGTACCTCTAAATGGACTGAAGTGTAGGTTTTTAACTTTACCATTTTTTCCTGTAAAACAAAAAAACCCAAAAAGTTCATTCAGACCAAAAGTAAAATTATGTATCATTGAAATAGCTTCTGGTTTAGATTGAACTCTTGATCAGAAAGGGGGTTTTTTTTTTGGGTGGGGGGGGCAATGGTCTAGGCAATCACAGCATCTTTTCTGTTAGTACAATGGTCATAAAGTTCACTGTTAGTACCGTTTGACCAATGGATGGAAGTAAATATTCAGTCAGGTCATTGGATATTCTTGCAGAGATCTATAAGAATATATGAATGTCAGAATACATATATATAAGATTCGAAGAGAATATTTTCACTGTAGAAGAAATGGCTGTCCTGTTAGCAGAAGCAGAGCTACCCACCTAGTGCAAGTAGTAGATTAGCCTGGTATACTTGTGACACATGTCAAATATTGTCAAATATTTATTTATTTAAAACATCTATTAGCTGCCTTTCTCCCTTGTGAAACTCTACGCAGCTTGCAATATAAATAAAACAATAAAAACACACAACAAAAACAACAATAAAACCCATAAAAGTCACAGTTTAAAAACTCCAAATTGGACGGCCAATAATAAAAGCTAAATCAATCACAATGTAGTCCTAAATAAAATTGTCTTCAGCTGCCTCCTGAAGATTGACAAGGGAAGGGGGGGGCTAGGCGCACCTCCCTGAGGAAGTTGTTCCATAATTGTGGGGCTGCTACTGAAAAGGACTTCCCTCACGTACCCACCAAACAAACTTCTTTAATTGGTAGGAAAGTCAGGAGGGCATCTCCCTGCAGTCTTAATTCCTAGACAAGAATGTAGGGGAGAAGACCGTTCTTCAGATACCCCAATCGCCAGTCAGGTAGGGCTTTAAAGGACAAAACCAATACCTTGAACTGGGCTCGGGAGCAGATCTGTAGGGAACATGTTCTCCTCGACCAGCAGTCTAGCTGCACCTTCTGAACACTCTTCAAGGGTATCCCAAACTCCAGCGCATTGCAGTAGTCCAATCAAGATATTACTAAAGCATGGATGACTGTGGCTAGAACTCATTCACCCAGGTACAGATGCAGTTGATGCAACAACCAGAGCTGGGCAAATGCACTCCAAGCCACAGCAGCCACCTTGTTTGCTAAGGTGATAGCTTTTTCAAGCAGCACACCAAGCTGCTTGACAACCTGGCTTGTCAAAAGGAAAATAACCCCATCCAAAACAAGGGAGAGCTGATGTCCCTAGTCTGCCTTCCTACTAACCCAGAGCACCACTGTCTTGTCAGGATTAAGTTTTAGCTTTTTTTACCCTAGTCCAACCCATTACTGACTCCAAGCACAGGCTCAGAACATCAACAGCATCTTTGGAATTAGGTGGAAAAGAAAGGTAGAGCTGGTATCATGTGCCTGTTGGTGACATTGCAGTCTATACCTCCTGATGGCCTCTCCCAGTGGCTTCATACATATATTAAATAGTAACTTTAAAAGAAACACCCTTAATTGCAACCTGAAGTTCCAAAAAGCCCTCAGCAGAAATTGGACTGGACAACTTTAAAGAAACTTCATTTCCCTCTTTTCTGATCTATTCTTGTAATGTGAGACAGTGTAACTTCCTCTTGTTCTCCTATGGTAAGTGGAGATGAGTGAGTCTTCCCCTTGGCACGTTACGATGATTATTTTTTTAAAATTAAATTTATACTCTGCTCTCTGTCCCGACCAAGGCCTGGCCCAGAGCGGCTCACATCCGTTACAGTTTAAATGCAAAAAACAACACACAGACACACGAGTCTCTCACTCTCTTTGTCCATTGCTTTTAGGGCTAAAGTGCTCTAAAAATAACATGAATGAGGAGTTGAATGCACTTGTATATGAACCTAGTAGATTTCATAGCTATTCATTCTCAGCTGTGAAAACTTATTTTGTGTTTGATTTATCCACTTAGTTTTTCAAATATATCTATAAGCTTACTTTCTGTACCTACCTTCCAGTGGCAAATGCATTTCCAATGAGATGTAGCATAGGTAGACTATTACAACAAGGATTCCAGAGCAAACTAGAGAGAACAGTCTTTGCAAAAATGCATTACCAGGCTGGTCTGTTTTACTGTTTTCACATATGAGTTGTGAAGATGTCTGTGAGATCTGCTTTGGAATATATGAGAAATTCTCAGCCGAAGTAGACAATGTGTAACTAGATAGGACACCACTGTGCGGTGCTGGCCACTGTGGTGCTGGCCACTGGGGCAGACCCACTTTCATGGTAGGGAACCCTCAAGTGTTTGTGTGTGTGGGGGGGGGGGCACCTCACTTTCCTCTGTATCCTCCTGCCAACATTATTTCTCCTTTCCTCCTTCTGGGAACCCCCATATCCGCTCCCATTTCCTGCCTCATTCTAACCTTCTCAGCCGTTCCCCAACCTACTTTTATCTGCCTCCCATATTCAGCCACATTTACTATTTATTTACTTCATTTATACCCCACCTTTCTCTACAGTAGGGACCAAAGCAGCTTACATTATTCTCCTCTCCTCCTTTTTATCCTCACAATTAGGGCTGTCGATTCGGTTCGGCCCGAACCGAAAAACAGCCAAATTTCCCCCGAACTCAAAAATGGCGGGAAAACGGGGGAGCCGAATTCAGCGAGTTCAGGAGTTCACGAATAAATTCAGCAAATTCGGGGTGCAGCAGAATAACCGTCAGTAAGCAGCATTCTGCCCTGGCCAATTGGTGGCCAAGCTGGGTCTTCTTCTGGCCAATCAGTCAGGATTGAGTACCGGAGGAATCAGCTGCTGCGCGGCCTGGCCGGGGAGAGAAAGAGAGAGAAATCCTCATGGGGGGGGTGTGTGCATGTGCACATTTGCTCCTTTCCGTGGCTGCAGGGGGCGCTTTTTTTGGGGTGCAGCCACCAAACGTTCAGCATAGCTTCAGACGAGCCTTCTTAAGAGACCCCCCCAAGTTTTGTAAAGATGGGTTCAGTGGGGGCAGAAATATGGGCTCCCCCCTTTTCTCTTTCCGTGGCTGCAGGGGGGCGCATTTTTGAGGGTGCAGCCCCCAAACATTCAGCATAGCTTCAGACGAGCCTTCTTAAGAGACCCCCCCAAGTTTTGTAAACATTGGGTCAGGGGGTCCCGAGATATGGGCTTTCCCCTTTTCCCTATTGGGATGAATGGATCACCCAATCCTGTATGCATCTCCAGAGCGGCAAATCCAAGGCAAAACCTCCCGTGCTTAAATAGAATCATATTGGATTACCCAGTCCTCCCAGCCCCTCCTGATGGAACAGAAGACAGCCACAGTAAGACCCCTTTGGGGGCTTTAATCTATAATTTTTCTCCTGTGTGTGTGTGTGTGGGGGGGAAAGCAGAGTCTGTGTGTGTGTGTGTGGAGGGAGCAGTTTCTGTGGGTGGGGGGGAGCCAAAGGGGGCTTTTGCCTGTTCTGCCTGGGGTGTGTGTGCCCCCTCGAGTCTCTCTCTCCCTGGTTTGAGGGGGGCTTCAGTTGTGTGTCGTCAGGTTTTCCCTCATTCATAAAATCGGTTAGGTCTATTTTGATGCTTGCTCAAAACTGGTTTTCAAATGGTGACTTAAAGAATGCATTTGCTTGGTCCCGAGTCTGATGCAAAAGGGGAAATTTCACCCCCTCCTGCTCATTATTCATAGCTAGCTGCCTCTGTCCCTTTCCATGGTTTGCAAACTCCCAGGTGTCAGGTGTGGCTTTGCATGGTTGCAGACGTGTTGCTTTGCATGGTTGTGTTGCTTTGCAGTTGTGTTGCTTTGCAAACTTCTTTGCACCTGCCCTGCCCTTGCTCCCCGCAGCTCAGCTGTTTGTCGGGGCTGGGAGTTTTGTGTGTGGGTGGCAAGCTCTGCTCAGAGATGCACATTAAGGGTGGGGGGACCCCTTTCAGGGCCCATATCTCAGCCCCCCCTGACCCAATCTTTACAAAAATTGGGGGGTCTTGCAAGAAGGGTCCTTTGAAGCTCCGCGGAAAGTTTGGGACTTCTACCCAAAAAATGCCCCCCCAGAGCCGTGGAAAGGTGCGATTGTGTTTTTAATGGCCTTATTCGGCCGATTTTTTTTCCCGAACTTTGAATTCGCGCCGAATTGCACGGACCCGAAGTGGGGGAGTTCGGACTTCGGCATATCCTGAATCCAGACAGGCCGAATTTGGCCGAATCTGAACTATACCGAATTTTTTTTTTCAACAGCCCTACTCACAATAGCCATGTGAGGTAGGTTAGGATGAAAGTATGTGATGAAAGTATGGCCTGAAATCACCCAGTGAGCTTCCACAGCAAGATGGAAATTCAAACCTGGGTCTCCCAGACCTTACTCTGAAGCTCTGACAGATGTGCAATATTGACTTTCATAGGGTGGCTGTTGTTGAAGAGGAGCAAGCAGCGAGGCCTAGTTGAGACATGAAAATCAGGTGGTATCAAGTAACCCAGTGGTTGCTGCCAGCCCTAGGGTGCCAACTACCAGGTGGGGCCTGGAGATCTCCTGGAATTACAACTGATCTCCAGGTGACAGTTTCCTGCTGGAAAAAGTGACTGCTCTTAAAATTGTATTTTGGAGAAACCCTGAACTTCAGGTTTGAGAAGTTTTGGTGCTGTTAAATAATTTATTGGTTTGTATTAAAGTTGCCAGCTCCGGGTTGGGAAATACCAGGAGATTTTCGGGGTGGAGCCTGAGGAGGTTACTTGGAGGCTGGCAACCCTAGTGTGTATATATTTGTCATATTAACAGCTGTGGTGTTGAATTTTGAAAGTTGTGCATATTGACAGGTTCTGCTACTGAATATTAGACAATGTAGGGATTATGCAATTGACATTAAGGGCTTTTCAGGTTTCATTTCAAAAATAAAAGACAAGTTTTGATTTTTTTTAAGTAGTGGTCTTTTCTTTCATGCAGGGAAATCCAGTTCTGAATAATATTTGCATAAATTCCGTTCTCTAAAGTATATGCAAGTCATCGAATAGATGTATGTAAATATTTAATAATATGGAAGCAATCTCATTGATTTGATGGATCATTCACTTAAGCAACAAGCATCAGAGGCACTGAGATTGATATAAACTTCAGATACTAGTTTGAAGTAATAAACAGAATAATGTTTTAATTATGTGAAAAATGCCAGCGCCATGGATTCTTATTTTGCCATTCATTTGATGCCTACTTTAGCTTGTAGAGGAGAGCATTAATTATAATGCTGTGTCTAAGTGGTGGCAGTGAAAACATTTGTTAGCAGTAAAGTTTTTCATTAAGAAAACAAATCTTATTTATTTCTAGTGCATCATATTTTTTAGGAAGACTAAGTATTCATTGTTACATTGTAGAAATCAATCCAAATCACTGTCAGAGCTGGTGGTCTGAAGGCAAACTGAGGATGAGCAAGTACTCATAAGTAGTCACAGTATATAATGAGCCTATACCATCAAGCTAAATTCAGGAGCAAGTGTTGCCTGGCTTGAGGAGCTGGTATCTGCAGCACCACTATCTAGCCATCTACAGGATGTGTGATGAAGCACAGAGGAAGCAGTCCCACCCTTCCCTGTGCCACCAAACAGCTGATTGGCTGGCAGGCAGGCAAGGGCGGGCCATTGTTGGGCCAGGAGGCCCACATCCTTAGGCACATAGACAGGGTGCAGCCAAGAAAGGCTCTTGAAGAGAGGCCCCTATATGGACTTCCTAGGGAGGAGTCTGGGAGGGTGAGGGGAGGGGCCATGGAGGCCTGTCATTATATAAAGTGTTGAGCTGAGGAGGTTTTGGCTGCAGCTAGCTTGGCCAGATGGGCACTCTGGCAACTCCTTCTCCAACTGGTGAGTGATATGCTTGGTGAGTGATATGCTGCCCGTGCTTCTTTTTTCTGTGGGTTTCCCTGTTGAAACCTATTTGCAGAAATGGACATGCCACAATCTCACAGTCGTCAGTAGAGTTAGGGCATTGATTTTGTTTCTTTCCTTGCTCTGTTTTGTTGGTGGCTGAGTAGAGCACAGTGACATTATGGAGGCATGCTGGTATTGCCTTGCATTGCTTAATTTCTTCTACATAAACTTAACATGTGGGTGCTGTCACCATAATGTTCCATGGTTGACGGGTGTTGTCAGTGTTGCTTGCTTTTGTGTTGCTGCTGTGCTTTCCATACTTAGGGATTTTTTTTCATCTGTTGTTTCTTTTCTGAGAGAGCACAGCATACCAACTAGCTATGCTGGTGTCATGCTAGCATCAATGACATATAGGGTTGCCAACCTCCAGGTAATGAAGGAGAAAAAAGACACCTCTGTACTATTATCAGGAGGATGAGAAAACCAGTACAGGAGCAATGCTGCTAACAATGCCAATATATTATAGCTACATATATACTTTACAGTATGTGGTAATGAAACCACCAACAACACATACATTCAGTGGATGTACAAAATTTCCACAGCTCATTTGAATTCCATCTGGTAAGTATCAAATAAGTCCTTTAAAGTAATTATCTTAGTCTTTTCTCAAAACAGATGGTGCAAGATGAACAGTCAAGGAGAATACGATCGTTTCGGAGCACAAGGGCTCAGTTCTTCATCAGTTCTTCCTGTACAACATAATAAATACAAATTTTTCTATTCTGCAGTCTCTTTAAAATCCAATATCTTTCAATAAATAACAATAATTAAGTTACAATAAATAGTTCAAATACTTACAAAAGATGCAATGCATGCAATCCTATATCAACATCCATGATATCAGGTTTCAAAGAATAACCTTTTCCAGAATAAAGTGCATAATACTTCCCCAGAGGTGTAAGATGCTGAGTTCCTTCCACTCCTGGTAAGGACTCAAGTGGCGTTATTCACATAGCATATTCAGTAAACTAAATACCCATCAGGTGTGTATTACATGAGCCAGCTGATGCACCAGTGCCTGAGAATGATTCTTAAAGTGATATTATGCATTATCATCTTAAAAAAACCAGGAAAGATCATTCTCCAAGTTCAAGCCATGGGTTGCCATGGTGTTCAAAATATGTATGAAGTAAGATTCCTTGCGTCTTAAAAGTCTTTCATTATCACTTCTGTTAAATCTATTGGGTTGTAGATGCCAAATTACAAAAAACCTCAAATCGTTCTCATTATGTTTACACTGAAGGAAATGTTCAACTACTGGAGCTGAAGTTATGCCCGCCCTAATTCTGGACCTATGTTTCAATATCCGAGCCTTGATCGGTCGAATACTGGAACCAACATAAATACGCTGGCAGGGGCAAATTAAACAATAAATACAATATTTAGTATTGCAGTTAGAGAAGGAACGTATCTTGAAAGTAAAATCAGAATCAGTTCTTTAAAATTTAAATGGATAGTTTGAGGATTTGCCAGAAACTCTATGGTAAAACCATAGATTTTTCTGACAACTGCTAGCACTACCCTGGAAGTTAGCTCTAGGAATTGCCAGAAACTGCCACTGAGTTTCTGAGTATTCCTAGAGCTACCCTTTGTCACTTTCTATATAAATGTCTTGTAAGTACATGAGGCTATTTGTTTTCCTCCCACTGCCACTTGGAGTGGTCGTGGGCAACAGGACCCGGGAGCAGGATCCCTTGTCTCCACTGGGGCCTTGGCAGCCCTAGACATAGTGTACAGTGATGTGGTTTCTTCAAGAACATTTTTATTTAGGAACACAAATATCAGTGCTGTGAAAATTTTGTGTTTAAGAAAAGTATAATGTGTTGGCTTTTTCTTAATTTATATGATGCAGATTGAATGATTCACTGCATTAGAAAGATGTCCAGATTGGCATATTTTAGTACCCTGAAAAAGGTGTGTTTATATGCACATTTTTTCCCAGTGAGACTCTTCTATTCAGCTCAAAGTGAGCATGTTTCATGCATAGGGTTGCCAGCTCCGGGTTGGGAAATACCTGGAGATTTTGGGGGTGGAGCCTGAGGAGGGTGGGGTTTGGTGAGGGGAGAGACTTCAATGGGGTATAATGCCACAGAGTCCACCTTCCAAAGCAGCCATTTTCTCCAGGTGAACTGATCTCTGTCACCTTGTGATCAGTTGTGATCAGTTGTAATAGCAGGAGATCTCCAGACACTACCTATCCATGCATTCCCATAGGACTTTCTTTCTTTCTTTCTTTCTTTCTTTCTTTCTTTCTTTCTTTCTTTCTTTCTTTCTTTCTTTCTTTCTTTCTTTCTTTCTTTCTTTCTTTCTTTCTTTCTTTCTTTCTTTCTTTCTTTCTTTCTTTCTTTCTTTCTTTCTGAATTAGTACAAAATACAAAATAAAGATAAACAGAATACAAAATAAAGATAAACAGATAAACACTGTATTGTGTTTAAGTCTACATTTCCAAGCTAGTTATTCTAATTCTTAAAGATGACAGAAAATGAATAGATGCCTGTCTGAAATTATTATTTGCAGTGCTCTTCAGATCCGAAATCTATCCAGAATGAGGCTTGTTGGCAAAGCTGGGATTTCCTTTGGCACAGATGCGGATGTATAATAAGTTATTTCTGTGCCTATTTGCATTTGTTAATTCAATACTTATCAAGCAGTTTTCAAGCTGGAAAAAACATTGCCTGGGCAGTTTTCTTTATTAAGTATTATGCCCATACATTTCTGGAGCACCTGGTTGGAAACTGGGCTCTAAATGGTCAATAATTTAGTGATCATATTTAGGTTCTATTTACCCTGCTCAAGTTTAGCTTTCAGTTCTCATGTAATGTGGTGTAGTGATTAAGAGAGGTGGTTTGGAGCTGTAGAGTCTGATCTGGAGAACTGGGTTTGATTCCCCACTCCTCTACATGAGCGTTGGATGCTGATCTGGTGAACTGGATTTGCTTCTCCACTCCTACAAATGAAGCCTGCTGGGTGACCTCGGGCTAGTCACATTCTCTCAGCCCCACCTACCTCACAGGGTGTCTTTTGTGGGGAGGGGAAGGGAAGGTGATTGTAAACTGGTTTGATTCTTCCTTAAGTGGTAGAGAAAGTCGGCATATCAAAACTCACCTTCTTCTTCCTCTTCCTCCTCCTCTTCCTCCTCCTCTTCTTCTTCTTCCTCCTCCTCCTTCTTTTCTTCTTCCTCTTCCTCCTCCTCCTCTTCTTCCTCTTCCGCCTCCTCCTCTTCTTCTTCTTCCTCCTCTTCCTCCTCCTCCTCCTCTTCTTCTTCTTCCTCCTCCTCCTCTTTCTCCTCCTCCTCCTCCTCCTCTTCTTCTTCTTCTTCTTCTTCCTCCTCTTCCTCCTCCTCCTCCTCCTCCTCCATTATGATGATGCATTGGACACTAACAGTGCATTCCTAAGGAGAGTTACCATTGAAATGAATGGGCTTAGACTGCAGTAACTCTCCTTAGGAAAATACTGTAAATGTAGAAGTATATGATTGTCTAACAACTCAAACACAAGCAGCCTTGGAATACTACTGAATTTCAGTCCATTGAGGCTTTCAGAAACAACTCTTAAGCAGGGGTTTCAGGCAGAGTTTGGACTAGAGTGTGCAGCAAGTTTTTCTAGACACTGTAGTCCTGTATGTGTGTGTGTGTCTGTGGCCAACCCTTTTGGGGTTTTCATGGCAAGAGACTATCAGAGGTGGTTTGTCAGTGCCTTCCTCTGCACAGCAACCCTGGTATTCCTTGGTGGTGAAATTATACTCATGCTTTTCCCTGTTCCACCAATGCCACACTTACATTTAGTTTAGCTTCAAAAGATGAAAATTTGCTTCTCCCTTGTGCAAATCAAACTATTAAGACTATATATTTGTACAGCTCTCTGTTTCCTGTCACTATTTCCCCCCGTCAAATATAAACTTCATTTAAACATTTTTCACATTCAACATTATCTTTGTGTCAGTTACATAGTAATGGCATAAAGTAATGTAAACATGGCCTAAAAGAAATAAATGAATTGGGAAACCTAGCCACAAAAAACAGGTAAAGGCAAAGTTGCATAGTGATGACACAAGAAAACCAAATGAACTGGAAAAGGGGCACATCTAGTTCATTCTTCCAGTATCTACCCATAACTGCAAATTTGGCTATTGCTGAATTGTACTAGAGGACAAGCTATCTGTCCTGAGCTGCAGATAGCTTTAGTAGTGTAACTGAGCACAGGGAGCATTCTGTTCCATAAAGTTACCCCATTGAACCCTATGAGGACACCCCCCCCAAGTGCAAGTGTTGTACCCAAGATTTAACTGGAGTGTACCTAGGGTTGCCAGTTCCGAGTTGGGAAATAACTGGAGATTTTTGGAGTGGAGCCTGAGGGCGGGGCTTGGGGAGGGGAGGGACTTCAATGCCATAGAGTCCAATTGCCAAAGCGGCCATTTTCTGTAGGTGAACTGATCTCCATCAGCTGGAGATCAATTGTAATAGTGGGAGAATGCCAGCTAGTGCCTGGAGGTTGGCAACCATAAGTATACCCAAGACGTCTAACGATGTCTGCCCATCTCAACAGCTGTTTATGCTTTATGCACAAAGATCTCTTTTTTATGAAATCTAGACTTATAATTCTTCTTAAGGAATTCTTTGTATTTTATCTCAACCCTGAATTCTTTTATATATAAAATGACATTTACATTCAAATACTTTTACATACCAACACATTCTACCATGTGGAGGCTGTTCTATAATGGCTGCTACCACCACATGACAAGCTGTTTGGGCATAAAGATGTTTTGTCTTATCCAGTCTACACAAACAAAAGACAAAGTTTGTAGTGATGTGCAAAAAATGCCCTGGTCTCTGTGACAAGCTGGTGCTGTTTGCAAACATCTTACCACATTAAATAATCAGTACAGGATTTAGTTTCAAGTCACTTCTGTATATGGCAAACTATAAGTAATTCTTGTTCATGGAATCCTCTTCTGTTAAGCGCAATGATGACTCACTCATGCATGATCTCCCATGTTTGATCCAAAGCATTTATAGCATAGTTATATAGGAGGGCAGAAGCTGCAAAGATCAAAATGAGATTATTACTGTTTTCTGCTACTATAAATGCAGACATCACTCTTGCTTCATGAAAAAGCTCTAATTTTCTATGATTGTTTTGATTAGAAGCATTCACAACTAAGTACCTGAAGCAAATGGCTCTGAAAGGTTCAGTAATGAAGTGGTAGAACAAACAGCAATTATTGATGTATAAAACTGTTGGCTCTCATTTTATTCCGTGCACAATTATGTATGCTACATTTCAATTATTTTACCACGGTGTAGCAATATTCACTAATAGTTCTATCTGGAATAGAAATAGAATAGAAATAGAATATTTCTATTCTGTGTGGTGCACCCTTCCCTCCTGCCCCAGGCGGTCCTTTCCACAGCTCCGTGGCTGGTTGAATGTCCTCTAGATTAGTCTCCCCAGGTTCCTGCCAAACACATTATTTCCCACCCTTGATAGGTGAAGTCCATTGCATGCTATTAGGCCTTCTTCCAGAAAATCTAGCCCATAGTCCCAGAATCCAAATCGCTCCTGTCAGCACCACCGATGCAGCCAGTAGTTCACTTCCATTATCTTCTTCTCCTTATATGGTTTCTGTAAACCTTCCACGTGAATTGGGACTACTGTGGGTCTTACTAGTCCTAAACGCTAGGGCTTATAGAAAGAGTGTATTAAACAGCTGAATGAATCACCCAGCTCCTTTGCTCCAAAAAGCTTGGGTAGGGTTGCCAGGTCACTTTTCTCCTCTGGCGGGAAGGTTTTGTGTTTAAGTGTGTGTGCGTGCACAAGCACACCGTTGTCCGCACGGCACTTCTGGCTTTGAACCGGAAGTGCCGCCTTGCAAAGGGCCCTTACCTCTTAGTTTGAGTGGTAAAGCGTCCCTTTACCACTCAAACTAAGAGGTAAAGGCCCCTTGTGAGGTGGAACTTCAAGTTTTAAACCGGAAGTGCTGAGCACGGTATGCACATGCACATGCACATTTGCCCACCAACCCTCAGGTGGTCGGCGGGCAGAGGGGGCAATTGCTGGGGGTTTGGCTGCCACCAGCAGGCATCTGGCAACCCTAGGCTTAGGAGATTTTCTGAGCTCTGCCTTAGGCCTGATGGTTCAAAAGCTCCATCATTCCCTAGAGCCTTAAAAACCATGAATGGATGTATGAACACAATTCTGCTTGAACTGTCATTATTTTCCAAAATTTGAGAGTAAACGTTCAGTCGAAAATGGAGGTATTTATCTCAGTAGCAGAAGTGAAAATGAAACTCAAAAGGCTGTTTTGTCTTAGCTCTAGTTACTTTTGGAAGTTTGCTGTTATTTTATGCTCTGCTGAAGAACCATCTTTTGATCTTCCTTTTTTGTCCCTAGATGTTGGTTAGGAAAACAACAGCAGCTGGGAATCCTCCATGCAACATAATGAAGTTGCAGCACTACCACCATGGTTGAAATCTCTGCAAAAGCAAAAAAGTAAGTAATCTAATAGCTACCAACACTTAAAAGCTAGTGTATTTGGTTAGATTGTAAAGTGGGGTCTTTTAAAAAATAATAATGTTATAATCATAAATATATATGGGGAAATAAGATATTTCCCTGAGAAAAGGGTTCATTCTGCAAACCTAAGAACACTTTCCTGGAAGTAAGTCTTGCTGAATAGATATAAGTCTTAGAGCGCAATCCTGAAAGGGGGGGTAGATCCACGGCTACTGGGAGCAGCAGAACTGTGCTACCTCCTCAGAGGCTTCCTGGCTGCTGAGGAGACCAAAAAAGCAATTTTAAAAATAAAATAATGAAAAAAGGGGTGTTACCCGAAATGCTCTTTGAATGGGGAATTAGCTAAGCAGATCGGTAACTTTAATATCTGTAAAGCGAGATCAACCAACTATACCAGAGCCCATTAACTGTGACCTTAAGAATAAAGACAGACAAGGGATTTGGAATTGAGAGAGTTTATGCCGTTTCTTTCATTCAATGATGCAACACAAACATACAGAGATTCTAAGAAATAAAAGGTAGTAGAATAAGGACGGATGCCAACGTGGCAGGAGGTAGTTGATTGGGAAATACTGCACCTTTTTCCAGATGAGGAGTTGTCCACGTTCCAGTAGACTAAGATAGCAGAAAAAGGGGGACACGGGGAATAAAAAGGGGGCATGGGTAGCCCCCAGCGTATTTTAGCATGGCTGCTCACTCCGGCAGAGTGGCAGGCTGTATAAAATGGGAGGCCCTAAGGTAAGGTTATGGGATGTGGTCACCCCAGATATACTGTTTTTCTGGGGGCGGGGTGATGGGATTACCCCTCCTAGGTTCCCAGGTGACAAAAGGCTTAATCTTTGGCTGCCGGGGTGGGATAGTGAGAATTTAGAAACCTATTCTAATTCCAATGGCTTGCACAACCCGGGAGGAACCGGGGGATCTCTGCTGAAGTGCTTAATCGTCTTTAAACAATAGGCACGATCTCTGCTAACGGCTGGGGATCGCTGCTGCATAGCTGGAAGAATGACTCATCGCTAATATCAGGATCGCTGCTGATTGCCCATTAATCTGCTGATGTTGCAATGGGAGGGGGGTGTTGGCACTGACTATGTGACTGTCTGCTTTCCACGAAATGGCTACAGCTGGAACAGGGACGAACGGGAACATGGAGTCTCTCAGGTTCACTGGAGGTTGCCCTTGCCTCTGCTTCCTAGCTGTCGGCTGCACGGAGCGCACAGGAGTGGCCAGGTCAGTTTCAACGGAGCCGCACTGTGGCCGTCCCAGTAGTGTTTGGGGCGGGCGCACGGCTGGAACAGTAGTCGTGTGCCTGCATATTGGGTTGCCATGTCCAGTCCGGGAGTTTTAGGCGGCCCGTATGCTTACAGGGGGAAATGCCCCATAGAACAAAGCAAGGCTGCACCACCAAAAAAGGTGGCACAGCCCTGCTGCCGCTCAAGGGAGTGTTCCTGGGGAGAAAGAGCTGTGAAAGCTGCCTAAAGGCAGCTCCACCCCCAAGAACGCCCCCCCCCCATGCTGGCACAGGCTTTCTCTTCTGGGAATGCCCTGCCACAAGGCCAGCAAACGATGATATTGGAAAAACTTGCAGCTGCCCTCATTCATAAGCCTGGCGGAACAGCTCCATTTTACAGGCCCTGTGGAACTCATTTAGGTCCCACAGGGCCCTAATGTTATTAGGGAGGCTATTCCACCAGGCTGGGGGCAGAGCCAAAAAATCCCTGGCCTGCGTCAAAGACAGCCTCTCCAAATACAGGATTCGGAACTCAAAGTATAGTGGATTCTGCTGAGTTAAAAATTTGACTGCCATCTTCTGCTGGTCAATGCAAGATTAAATTTTGACAATGTTAACTCTTGCGTGTACATTTGGGTTTGAAAGCACATCATGGTTACCCATGAATCCTGGGTTAATTTTATTTGACTTGGTGCTCCTTTTTTTACAGGATAGCTCTGAATATAATGTGACACTTCTGCTTAACATTTTCTGACACAATAATAAAAAATCCCAATATATAGGAAGGAAGATAGAATAAACAAGAAAACTCTTCTCTTAACGAGGTCTCAGATTATGACATTATATGAAGGTGTTATACTATTGTTAGGTTTTTTACAACAGGTATTTTCCAAAAAGATCTGCAATGAAATGTCATTGTCAAAAAAGTTCTACCACAGGGGTGGGGAACGTCAGGCCTGGGGGCCATTTAAGGCCCACGAAATCAGTTGGTCTGGCCCTTCGTGGGTCCTGGCAGATCTCTAGTTCAGAAGGATCTAAGACTGGTGATCCACCCCCTCCCGTGGGCAGGAATAGACTCTATTCAAGGCAGATGTTTGTTTTGCCGAGAAAAGGAACCTTTTCCCATATTGAAGAAGAGTTGTTAGCTATGGAGCTGTTAGGACCACCCAAGAGACTGTGTTAACCCTTTCCCCACCAGGCCATAGAGAAACATATTCCCTCTGTACTACAAGAGGGCTGGGGGCAGAAGTGGCAACAATGGAGGTGTTAAAGGGGGCAGGGCCAGAATGAGCAGGGGGGGGAGTTCTTAGCCAGTGCATCCTCATTTAATCCCTGCAGGTGGAGGTAGCAGGAGTTGGGTGTAGAATCCGGCTCCTACCATGTGGAGCAGGAGCAACTCCAGCATGCGGCTGGATGGCTACACCTGGCTGGTGCAACAGACCATCCTGTGCCATCAGGTGGGCGAGTGAGCCAACAGTTGGATGCCTGTCTGCTTGCCCGCGCGGGGGGGGGGTCATCTGGTGCAGCTGCCTGCTTGGGGCTTGATCGGCTAATTTTTGAGATGATAATTTTGTATGGCCTGCGAATGATGTTATACATATCCAAATGGCCCTTGGCAGGAAAAAAATATCCCCCACCCCTGCTTTACCAAGATGAATTTAGGATATCAAGAATATAATCCTGAACAGAGCTGTACCCTTCTAAGCCCATTGACCTCCATAGACTTAGAAAGGTGTAACTTTATTTATTTGTTTATTTATTTATACCTCACCTTTCCTCTTGCCTCAAGGTGGATTGGTTTAAGATTGCACTCTAAATCAACTTAAATCTTGTTATAACAGTATTATATATCATTGCTAGTATAAACTATTGACACCTGTAACTATGGAATCTGCACTTGAAAATGAAATCACAGGCAAAATGAAATTGTGCTACATATTTTACTTGGTTTACTGTGAACTCTCCCATGTATTTCCAGGTGGCAAATATTGGCATTCTTGAGGTTTTCCAGGAATAAACCCTGTATGTCTAATTAAAATGCAGATGAGCATAATAAACCACTGTAATTTGAAAGGGCTGATTTACTGATGCAGTTGGCTTCCAACTGCTTCAGGTGTGAAGCTGGAAAGAATTTGTTATGCTACAGGTAAATTTAATTTGGATTCAGAATTCATTTCCATAAGCTCAGTGTTTTATGGTAGACATTACCCTAAATTCAGGCTCTGGTGGTAGTTTAAGTTTTGCACTGTGTCCAGTTTATTGTAGTCATCATTGTTTGTGGCTGGATGTTTGCCTGTCGTGCACAAGTGTACATTCGAATTCACACAATCCATCATTCAGAGGTAGTTGTGAGTAGTATAAATTGCTTTTTATAAATTTGCTGAAAAGTGCTTCAGAAATCAAGTGCTATAGAACTGCAGACACTAGAGAGAAATGTACCCTGTATTTTAAAATAAAGAATATTTGATATTGTGTTTTCTAATTATCACTGCCATCCTATCAACAGTTACATGAATATCATTAGTTCATTTCTGTGGGACTTTAGTTTGTGTATCTTCTGATGAAGTACAGTTGGTTGAGAATTTTAGTGACTGACTGGTACCTGAGGGGTGTTTTTTTTATGTAGGCATGTTCATTGACTGATATTTGGTCAGGCAAATGTATACAAGCAAAGAACTTTGTATATTTTGGCCATATAATATTTGGAGAGGATAGCCCATGATCTCCTACTTTAAAATTTCAACAAGTTTGGCTGATTGTCTGCCCTGACTTTACCCGGTGCCAGAGAGTTCAAGGAAAAGGTTGCCTGAGTGGTCAGCCCAAATATGAAAGAATGGATCTCAGCACAACTGTAAAGGAGCTTCTCAGAGTGCTCCAGTAGATACTATGTATATGGTTGCCTATCAGTGCAAAATGGCAGTGACTGGGGAAGCAGGCATAATCAAGTCTTCTTAGCATCTGTTTAAGCAGCCTTGCAGTAACCTGATTCATAGGAGGTCTGCACATGGGAAGGATTTTAAACCCTTGTTGGCCAATGTGTGAGACAGGATGCTGGATTAGATGGACCACTAGGGTTGCCAACCTCCAGGTGGTGGCTGGAGATCTCACAAGAACATAAGAAAGGCCCTGCTGGATCAGACCAAGGCCCATCAAGTCCAGCAGTCTGTTCACACAGTGGCCAACCAGGTGCCTCTAGGTAGCCACTAACAAGACTAGTGCAGCAGCACCATCCTGCCTGTGTTCCACCGCACCCAAAATAATAGGCATGCTCCTCTGATACTAGAGAGAATAGGTATGCAGCATGACTAATATCCATTCTAACTAACAGCCATGAATACCCTTCTCCTCCATGAATATGTCCACTCCCCTCTTAAAGCCCTCCAAGCTGGCAGCTATTACAACTGATCTCCAGCCGATAGAGATCAGTTCCCCTGGAGAAAATGGCCGCTTTGGCAATTGCACTCTATGGCATTGAAGTCCCTCCCCTCTCCAAACCCCACCCTCCTCAGGATCTACTCCCAAAATCTCCAGGTATTTCCCATTCCAGAGCTGGCAACCCTATGGACCATTGGTCTGATCTAGCAGGGCTGTTTTTATGCACCCCTTTAAGCCCCAGACAATTTTCTAAATCAAAATCCTTTACTTATAAAAATGCAGCTAAAACAATAGTTAATTCTAGCACAAGGATGCTAATAATAGTTTATAGTTATAATTAGTGTGGGAGAGGAAGTGTTAAACCCCCCTCCATTTGCTGGCCCTGAAGTTAACAGGGCAACCATGCTTCTATAACTGTAATTGTCCTTGAAAAGACTGATTTAGATCTATGGTCCTCCTTGCATATACTTCGACTCTAAAGCTCACACTGGCTGTGAACATATATGCCCATTTAAAATGAGAGATGTCTATAAATTCTATATACCAATGATTATGAATTACTTTGTAGTTTATGCAGAAACTATAGGGAAACAGAGCGTTAAGTGATAAGAACAGGTACTTATAAAGAAGGGATGGAAAGAAAGCCAATATATCTCCTGAAGCATTTATTTTAAAAACCAATAATGCTGTGAAAAAACTGTCATGGTATTCCTAGCGTTATATTCGTGTTCTGCCTACAGTGTGCCTGTTAGACTGAGAAGAATAAAAGAGCAATTTCCCACTTAACTGTGACATAAGTGGAGAGGCAGTCAATTTGTGATTTTCCTTTCTAGTCAAGGAAGTATGAGAATGAAATCCTTGTTTCATATATAGGTTCCTCCCGGCCCCCAAGTAAAATGCTAAGCTCATTCCATGTAAAACTAAATACAGTCAGCCTTGAAAGCAGGCCTGGGATTAGCAGAGGTGTTGACATTGAGAAATTAAGTTCAGTTGCTCAATGGCAGGGAATTTTGGTCAACGGAGAAAAAAAAATGCACTGCTCAGCTTGCAAACAGCAGTATTACCTTTTAAAATGGGCAACTGCCAGCAATAGCTTTCTTTATTAGCTTTCTTATTGAGAAAAGCCATTGAATATTTCATTCAGTCTGCTTTCTTTGTTGATGTTTTGATAGTCTCAATGCTGCTGTAGGGTAAACTCATTTCCTGGAAATGTATATTTGTAACAAAGGTCTGATAGCTACATAATCCGCTAGGTTCTTAATATTTTTCTCCCTAGAGTTTATCATTGCTTTGCTTAAGGTTATAACTCCAAAAAATACAGCTGATTTTGCAATAACTGGCATATTCGTACAGATAGACCATTTACAAATATATACTTTTTTTAAAAAAAAGGTAACTGATTGTTGAGAACAACAGACAGGAAATAATGTGATCATGCTGCCGCTAGAGAGAGAAAGAGAGTATAAAGTGAGGAAATTGTAAAGATTAGTGATAGAATCTAATCTGATATTAAAGAAGTAAATATTGGCATTCCCTTCTATAATAGTTCTATTAACGTTAACAGTTTTTTTCTTGCCATAGTGAATCAATGTACAGGACGGAGGTGCTTGTTGATCACTGGATAGTTTGGTTCACAAGCTGTCTGCAAGTTGCAATCAGTAAAATCGAACATTTGACAAACTGTTAGGATTTGAATACTTTGCCACATTCTTGATTAGCCACAGCTGTTTCCTCCCCAAAACCCCAAAGAAGAAATATCTGCATACAAAACAGTTTTGTCTACTTGATTATTTCTTTACAGACAGGAACCTTGCCTCTTTTTAGTATGTTTTGTTCTATGGTCTTTTATGCATGGCTGTTTCACTTGCCATCACCCCTCTGATGACTTCGGGTCTTTGTGTTGATTATGCATGCCATTTCCAACCGTCAGAAGTCGCCTCGCTCTCCCCCTGCATTTCCCCGAGTTTTGCTCGCATTTTCAGAGACCTGCTTTATCTTGAATTTGAAAATGTAGACAATATGCGGGGAAAGGCAGGGGAAAGTGAGGCGACCTCTGACTGTCGGAAACACAAAGACCTGAAGTCGTTGGAGGGGTGACAGTGAGTGAAAAAGCCATGCATAAAAGATCTATGTTTCCTGAAGATGTATACCTCTGGAAGATTTTATTTTTCAGTTTCCTAGCTTTGGAGCTCTGATCCTGCAAATTAATACAATAGCAATACTGCCTTAAGCAGAGCTACACCCTTCTAAATCATTGAAGTGAATGGGTGTATTACAGAGCTACCCTTGGTAAGACAGCAGCCTTCCATTTGAAGAAGAAGAAAGAAGAAGAAGAAAAGTTGGTTTTTCTATGCTGACTTTCTCTACCACTTAAGGGAGACTCAAACCGGCTTACACTCACCTCCCCTTCTCCTCCTCACACAACAGACACCCTGTGAAGTAGGTGAGGCTGAGAGAGCTCTAACAGAGCTGTGACTAGCCCAAGGTCACCCAGCTGGCTTTGTGTGTAGGGGTGGGGAAAGAAATCCAGTTCACCAGATTAGCCTCCACCGCTCATGTGGAGGAGTGGGGAATCAAACCTGGTTCTCCAGTACTGGTACTGGTAATTTCATACAAAGGAGAGTGGGGTAGATATTTGTTTTAATAATTTTTAATTGTTTAGTATATTTCTATATACTTCTGTATATTTCTATATGTGTTTTTAACTTCTTTAATATTTTTATTAATATTGTTTTATTGTCTATTGCCTTGTAGACCTAAATTGGGGAGAAAGTTGGGATGGTTGTCAGTGTTGGTGTGTTTGAAAAAAAAAATCAGCTGATCTCTCCCTGTCACAAGGCAGAGTAGAGGCATAGCATAACAGTGGTCCTTGTGGAAGGACTTAGGAGAACATGCATTGTAGTGGTATACATTAGGACATTCCTGAACTAAAATTATACCAGAAATTTGCTGTTTTGGGTTGGCTCAGGGATATCCATAATGAAGCAAAATACCCCTGAAATTTTAAGAGCAATGAACATTTATTTCCCAGAATTTCAGGCGTATTTCAGGTTCTGCACAGGCAAGAAAAGTGGTGAGGGAGGAGGGAGCATGCCCCAACTGGGATGAAGCATATCAGCCTTTTGAAACTTTAAATGCCTCTGGAGGCCAGGCCTGCCTCAGTATTTAAAGTTTAAAGCAACCAAAGCCTTCAACACAGATCCGAGGTGGCATCTGCTCCCTTGTCTTCCTGAAATCTGTGCTATCAATCTGTGCTATTTCTCTTTTTCCTTTGCCAAATGGCTTTTTCTTAAAGAGAGAGAACCTTTGGCCACAGTGCATTGGACTGTCTAGATCTCTCTCCCCTAGTCACCTTCCTCGCCATTGATCTTTTCCATGCTCCACATCTTTTTGGTATGGTGTCTTGAAAGGGAAGTGGAAAATAAAGAAGAGGGGAAGAAGAGGGATGGGGAGGAGCAGATTCCTCATTCTTTCTGTCTGGATTGGTTGGAAGAAGTAACCCTGCTCTCAGTGGCCAGACGTCTTTTACTGCAGCTGCTTCTTCCTCTCCTTGGAAACAGAAACTGTAGCTCACAGGGCAAAGATTCCCTCTCTTAAAAAAAAAAAAGTTTGAATCCCCATTCTGCTTCAGAAGCTTGTTGGCTGACCCTGTCTCACAAGGTTGTGGTTGCGAGGATCACACGGAGGAAGGAAGACTAATGTGGTAAGCCACTTTGGGTCCCCACTGGAGAGAAAGCTCATTAATATTAATATATTGACTCACAAGATTCAAGATTTGTATTTTATGCAGATTATCAGCAATGTGCACTTGCGTGTAACCCATGATGCAAAAAGCAATGTAAACAAGCCACAACAAACTGCACATGATCCCTAGGGTTGCCAACCTCCAGGAACTGACAGTGACAAAAATAGACACCTCTGTGTACAAACTGTAGTTATGCAAAAGCCAACACAGAAAGGCTGCAAAGACCTTAAAGCTGTGCAAAAAGTATATATTAACACGTACTAGTGTTAATATATACTTTTTGTGCAGCTTTAAGGTCTTTGCAGCCTTTCTGTGTTGGCTTTTGCATTACCTCCAGGTACTAGCTGGAGATCTCCTGCTATTACAACTGATCTCCAGGTGATAGAAATTTTTTCACCTGGAGAAAATGGCTGCTTTGGCAAACTGGATTCTGTGGCACTGAAGTCCCTCCCCTCCTCAAACCCTGCCCTACTTAGGCTCCAACTCCAAAACCTCCCACCGGTGGTGAAGAGGGACCTGGCAACCCTACATTTTATCCTCACAACAACCCTGTGAGGTAGGTTAGGCCAAGAGAGTGTGATTGGCCCAAGGTCACCCATGGTACAAATGGGGATTCGAACCTTGGTCTTCAAGATACTAATTCAACACTCTTAACCACTACTTCATGCTGGCTGCCCAGGAAGAAATTCCAAAACAATAAAGATTTTTTTGTGTGTGTGATTTGAGTGTATTTTATTGCATTTTATGTATTAATTATTATTTTGTTTGCCGCTCTGAACCCAGACTTGGCTGGGGATTGAGGGCGGGATAAAAATTTAAACAAGCAAGCAAGCAAACAAACAAACAAACAAAAAATCTAATCTAGAAACTAAACTAGATGAATATAAATATATTTGATGGACTCACAGATACAAAACAAAAGCTGTTAACAAATATTGCTAGACAGCTTCAACTATGGAACAGAATGTTAAGGACCAATTACTTGACTAAAGCAACTAGAGTCTTTTATGCATGGCTGTTTCACTTGCTGTCACCCCTCCAATGATATCAGTTCTTTGTTCGGATTATGCATGCCATTTCCGAAGGCTTTCCCCCTGGGTTTCCCTGCATTTCACCTGCGTTTTCAAATTCGAGATAAAACAGGTCCCTCAAAACGTGGGGAAACGCAGGGGGGAGAGCAAGGCGACCTCTGACGGTTGGAAACAACATGCATAATCACAACAAAGACCCGAAGTTGTCAGAGGGGTGATGGCGAGAGAAACAGCCGTGTATAAAAGACCTAGGTTTAGTTTGTGCAGATTTTATTCTATGCTGTTGAGGGAAGATAATTATTTGCCAACAGATGAGCATAAATGGAAGTCTATGGATCAGATTTTGTGTATGAAAAACACCTGTACCTTTTAAGATTAAAAATGTGATACATAAAGATTTCTGTGCATGTCGGTCTGCTGTCAGCTGACTTCTCGTTATAGCAACACAAATAGAAATTAACACAGATTGATCAAAATCAAAGCTGTGATGGTCTACAGCAGCTGTGTGTCTGTTTCCTTACTATTGGAAACATAATTGTGCAATACAACTTCCCTTGAATTAATGGAATACATATGTAAAGCACTAAAGTATATGGCGTGTGGGGAAATGGACAGGATAAACAGGGGATTTTCATTGCCTAATCAATATTTATCTCCTCTGTGAAATCATTCAGATGCAGTCACGTTCTCCAAAATCATTAGGAGGAGTCGGTGAATATTAAATAGATGATAAACGCAATTACCTCCTTATACAACTTCCTTCCAAGATATCAGCTGTTGATACAGACTGCTTTGTTTTGTTATCCGAACAAAGAAAATAATGGAACGAATTCCCCAAACAATGTACCTGTTCCATGGAGAATGCAGTTATTACCTTCCTTTGCACTTGTGTTACACCCTGCCTCTCAGCCAACAACTTCCAAGTCCCTTCCACATAAAATCAACAGTTAAAACAAGTCAATATATAACCAACTATAAAAATAGCAGCAACTGGAATAGAAATAGATAAATAACTTTAAAAAATTCACACAACAAACTTATCCTAAGGGGGGGGGGAGAGAAAGTCTGAACAATCAGTAACATCTTAACCTGGCACCTGGATAAGGGGCTAAACAATCAAGATGCCACCACAGAGAAGTGTCTATCTCTGGTAGACACTGATGTCACGTTAAGGTAGCCTTTGCATAGAAGATTTTAATTGTTGGGTATGCTCATATGGGAGCAAGTGGTCATTTTAAAACTGGAGAAAGATGATACTGATATCAGCATCTATCAGCAATGTTGCCACAGCATTGCGTACCAACTGGGTCATCAGAGGCAGTAGTATGTAGGCTGTATTGCAACTGTTCAGTCTGAATGGGATCAAACCATCGATAATTGTGCCCACATCCCATACCCCAAGAAATCCTACAGCAGATGCACCAACAAGATTTGAAAAACAGTTCTGTAAGCCACAACCAACATTTAAAACTTCATCCGTGAACATGGATCCAGGAGCAACTCCATGATGTGAATCTAATCTTACACCTGGTGTATTATGCTAGTTGCTGTATTATTAGAGATGCTGAGAACATTTAAAATTACTACTGATATTTGAACTTCCCTTGTTCAAAATACCCATTTTTTGTTGAGGTGAGTTTTTTGTTTGATGGTCTCAGAGATCTGCTCATGAGCAGTAATGGGAACAGTTAACATTTGCACAGTGTCAGCATTCACATGGCAGCCAGATAACATCTGATCAGATACCTGTAATTCCTATTCTCTGGGCCATCCTGGGATGTCTCTGTTAAAAGCAGCTAAATTAGATGGTGCATACTTTTTTGGGGGCCTGTACAAGTCAGCAGCATTCTTCTCTTCTTCTTCTCTTGCTACTACTTTTTCCTTTTTTCTGTTCTGCATATCCTGACGGTGCGCACCCATGTGGTTAAGCAAGCCTGGGTTTGAATCCTACTCTGCCATGGAAGCTTGCTGGTTGAGCTTGGGTTAGTCATATGCTCTCAACCTAACCTATCTTACACTGCAGGATGGGAAAAAGTTGAAAAGTATTTGCATGAAGTTCTATTTTAAGACATTAATGACTCAGATCAGAATGGTAAATTCTGAGAAGAATTTTTGCTGGGGAGGAATTTGGAGGCATTGCACATATACTTAGGCAGAACTCCCACTAGGAATCACCTGAAACTCCATGGCAATTCCTAGAGTGATCTGTCATTTCAGTTTTTTTCCTGGAAGTGATGTCATGACACATGCAACACTGGCACCCATGTCCCTGCCCTCCAGGCTACTGCCTGTTGCCAGGCATGACCTCACAATCCTATATATAAGAATTAGGCAGAATCAGCTTCTGATTCTAGGATAGTCTCTTCTACATTGCTAATTCTAAACCTGTATACTTAAATTATGAATAAGACATCTTTATGTGGATTGCCATTGTGAATAGTTTCATGTGCACTAAACTATAGCAAGGAGAAAAGTCCGCATCCATTTCCTGCATTCTGCAGGGGGTTGGACTAGATGAACTTGGAGGTCCCTTCCAACTCTATGTTGCTATGATTCTATAATACTGATGTTCTTCCACCTGATGTGCAGACACACCACTAAACAGATGACTATTCAACAAACACTATGAAATATAAGGCACTCCTATCTTTCAACAAAGCAATGTCAAGGAGGAAACCATGTGTTCAGCAAAGAGAACATTGTCTGCCACAGCAGATGCACAGGCTTCCATTGATCTAGGTATCAGGGCTATAGATTTCAGTGCCATTTTCAGAGAATTATTTATGTACTTGAGCTGTGACATTATTTAAAAGAGGTAGGTATCTGTAAACACTGTATAGTTAGTGATTATCCTTGGGAAAATAATTGGAGGGTATTCACAGTTGTACATTCAGTACACAGTTAATTAGCAACGTGATTAATAAAAAAAATACCTATTGTCTAAATGAGTATTAAGAGATAAATCTTGTTGACATGTAGTGTATCATACACAGTGATACACAAAGGATTAAATACCTTGTGTGCTGGATTTTAAATGTTAAGCAACTAATCCCTATTTGAAGAGGGAAGTGTGTTTTAGTTTAACAACTATATCTATAGCATCTGCAGCAAATATTTTTTTAATGCCAATGGGCGTAAAAGAAATAGGGGAATCACTAATTCATCAGTTTAGACAAGCAATTAAGTCTTCAAAAATTGAAAGTGTAGAGGTTGAAATGAAGATTTTCATAAATTCATTCAAATAAAAGGAAAGAATGTCAGATTTTTCTCCCACAAAACTCTTTGTATCTGTAAAATCTTTCTCCTTGGAGGCAGAGATTTAAAAAATTAAACTTGCTTCCTAAAACTATTAATTTTTTTGCAGTAGAAAAAGTTGATGTTTGAGACTCAAATAAAATTGTTGTAAAATATAACCCTTTTAGCATCCCCTTTTAGCATCCTTGGAGGCAGAGATTTAAAAAATTAAACATGCTTCCTAAAACTATTAACTTTTTTGCAGTAGAAAAAGTTGATGTTTGAGACTCAAATAAAATTGTTGTAAAAATAACCCTTTTAGCATCCCCTTTTGTATAATCTGATCTCAAAACTGATATCCATGCAATGGGACTACAAATTAAATAAATAAATGCAAGGAATGCATCAAGATTCAAGAATGGAATTCAGATTTACAATAAGAAGATGTGTCTGACTGGCACTTTTAAATTCCATAGATTTCAGTGGAAGAACTAAGCACAAGCTTAAATCTTGCCCATTGTATTTAATAGGATTCAAAAATTACTCAGCTTTAACTGGACAGGGCCCAGTATTTTTTAAAAAATGTATACAACTTTTAAATTAATACATAGAATCCAAATATATTTATACATGCCTGGTTGCTAACTGTAAACACATACCCATTCAAAGTCCTCATTCTGCCAAGGAGTAAAGTTCCCAGAGGGAAGTAAGATTTCACTACAAGGAAAGGGTTCCCACACTGTTGTGGTAATAAACTGAATAAAACTGAAGCAAATTAGAGAGGGAAATGCAAGGCTATACAAAAAACAGAGGGGGGGAATGGGAGAGAATAAGAGCACAATCCTGAAGGCGGGGGTAGATTCACGGTAGCTGGAAGTCGCACCACCTCCTCAGAGGCTTCCTGAGAGTCGTAGAGGGAAAAAAATCTTTTTTTAATTTAAAAAGAAAAAAAGTGGGAAATGCCCCATTGAAAACAGTGCCCCCATTGAAACCAAATGCTCCCATTGAAACCAAAAAAGGTGGTGCAGTCTTGCCACTGCTCAAGGGGGTGTTCCCAGGGCAAAAGAGCTGTGGAAGCTGCCTAAAGGCAGCTTCACTCTTGGGAATGCCCCCCCATGCCGGCGTGGGCTTTCCCTACCAGAAAAGCCCTGCCAGCATTGCTGTGCTGGCAGCAGAAGCTGGTGGTGCCCAGACGATGGCGGCTTTGCCCCTGCACCAGCATAGATACCACTTTATTCTGTGATAAGGTGGCACCTATGCCAACATGGGGTCATGCCGGTTCCAAAGGCGTTTTGCCCCCCCTCAGGGATGGGCTGCCCATCCTCAAGAAGTGCTAGGAAAATAGTTTATTGTGGTACATCCAGTGTGTTGGGTATAAAACTCTTATTCTTTGAGAAAATCTCTCTTGCGAGTGATGTATTTTGTGTTGTATCCAGTGGCAGTAGTTCAAGGCTGCCCGCTCTAAGTTGACCTGGTCCTTGTTTGAGAAAATCTCGGGCTATTCTGAAAAACTTCAGATTAGGAAGCTCCTCTCGGATGAAATTCCCCAACAAATTAGTGAGGTTGCCAAATTCTGCGCAGCAATTTATAAACTTCGTCAAAGTTTAGTAAAATAAAGTTCAAAGAAACAATGAAAAACAAAGTTATTTTTTTTCCTGAATTGGTGGCAAAATGTTTATTTCTTGTCTAATCTGTAAAACATTTTAACTATATATATCCTTTTAAATTAACATGACACAACTTTTAAACAATATCAAGGTACCCGCAGTAACGTTGTTATGTTCTAAATTTTTATTGGCGTAATGCCGCAATAAATGTTTTTGTTCTGTTCAGTGGCAGTAGTCTTCAGCATTTTAGATCCAGGGCCCACCAGTTCCAAGTTGAAACATGAGACTTGCATCATTTTTCTTTGTATGCACGTTTTCTCCTTCTGAGATGAAGGGCAGGTAGTAAAGATGAGCAAATAGTCCCTGTTTTTCTCTAAATTCCCTTTATCTCTGAATTCATAATTTAGTTAATATTTCAGTTTTTGTTGTAGGGTTTATAGATTTGTTTGTGTCACGTATACATATTTTTGTACATGTTTATATCTACTGTGTGCTTCATGCATACATATAATGTACTGTTACATCATCAATACATTATGATGCAATATGTATGATGTATAATGTACTGATTCATAATGTATGTATACTGTACTGATTCATATCAATTTAAAAAACCCAAAATAATAAAAACAGTGCCTGTATATGTATATATATTTAGTTGTAGCTATTCATGCCCAGAGTGGAAAATTCATTCCAACTAAAAGCTATTTACCTATACTTTTATGTATTATAATCTTTGCAAGTTGTAGTTGCACTGTTAGCCACCATGAGTCCAAAGAAATAATGCTGGATATAAATATGATGATGAAGAAATCAAGATTGTTAAAATATTTTCTATTCCTTGGCTCAATCATCAACCTAAAGGGAGACTGTAACCAAGAAATAAGAAGGAGACTTAAACTAGGAAGGGCATCCATGAAGGAACTAGAAAAGATTATTCACAGTGGGTAGCCGTGTTAGTCTGTCTGCAGTAGTAGAAAAGGGCAAGACTCCAGTAGCACCTTAAAGAAAGCTCATACCCTACCAGAAAATATTTTTGTTAGTCTTTAAGGTGCTACTGGACTCTTGCCCTTTTCCACTAGAAAAGATTAGTGTAAGTGTAAGGACGTGTCACTGGCAACCAAGATCAAGTTAATTCATGTTATGGTATTCCCCATTACTATGTATGGGTGTGAAAGTTGGAAAATGAAGAAAGCTGAAAGAAAGAACGTTTATTCATTTGAAATGTGTTGTTAGAGGAACGTTTTATGGACACTGTGGACCACCAATAAGACAAATCAAGCCGGAAATCTCCCTAGAAGCTAAAATGACTAAACTAAGGCTCTTGTACTTATAAGAACATAAGAAAGGCCCTGCTGGATCAGACCAAGGCCCATCAAGTCCAGCAGTCTGTTCACACAGTGGCCAACTACGTGCCTCCAGGAAGCCACAAACAAGACAACTGCAGCAGCACCATCCTGCCTGTGTTCCACCGCACCCAAAATAATAGGCATGCTCCTCTGATACTAGAGAGACTAGGTATGCAGCATGACCAGTATCCATTCTAACTAATAGCCATGAATACTCCTCCATGAATATGTCCACTCCCCTCTTAAAGCCCTCCAAGCTGGCAGCCATCATCACATCCTGGGGCAGGGAGTTCCACACTTTAACTGTGCATTGTGAACCCCTCTGACCAGCACAGTGACATTTATTTCCTTTTATCTGTTTTGAATCTCTCGCTCTCCAGCTTTAGCAGATGACCCCGTGTTCTAGTATTATGGGAGAGGGAGAAAAACTTCTCCCTCTCCATTCTCTCCAAACTATGCATAGTTTTATAGACCTCTATCATGTCTCCCCTTAGCCCCCTTCTTTCCAAGCTAAACAGCCCTAAACGTCTTAACTGCTCCCCATAGGACAGTTGCTCTAGTCCCTTAAACATTTTGGTTGCTTTTTTCTGCACCTTCTCAAGCTCTGTAATATCCTTTTTTAGGTGTGGTGACCAGAACTGTACACAGTATTCCAAGTGTGATCTCACCATAGATTTGTACAAGGGCAGTATGATATCAGCTGTTTTTTTCTCTATTCCTCGTCTAATTATGGCCAGCATGGAATTTGCCTTTTTTACAGCAGCTGCACACTGGGTTGACATCTTCATTGAGCTATCCACCACCACCCCAAGATCTCTTTCTTGGTCTGTCACTGCCAGCACAAATCCCATCAGTGTATATGTGAATTTTTTGCCCCAATATGCATCACTCTACACTTGCTCACATTGAATCTCATTTGAAATTTTAATGCCCATTCTTCCAGTACGCAGAGATCCTTCTGGAACTCTTCACAGTCCGATTTTGTTTTAACCACCCTAAATAATTTGGTGTCATCTGCAAACCTGGCTACTACACTGTTTAACCCCAACTTCATGTCATTGATGAACAGGTTGAAAAGCACTGGTCCCAACACAGATCCTTGAGGCACCCCACTGCTCACATCCCGCCATTGTGAGAACTGACCATTGAATCCTACTCTCTGCTTCCTATTTTTCAGCCAGCTCTCAATCCTTGTCCTCTTATCCCATGACTATGAAGTTTGCTTAGCAGTCTTTGGTGGGGGACTCTGTCAGAAACTTTTTAGAAATCTAAATACACAATATCCACAGGCTCATTCCTGTCCACATGCTTATTGACGCTTTCAAAAAACTCTAATAGGTTAGTGAGACAGGACCTACCCTTACAGAAGCCATGTTGGGTTTTGCCCAGCAGACCTTGCCCTTCTATATGCTTGACAATTCTATCTTTAATAATTATGAGAAGGCAAGAATCACTGGAAAAGACAATAACACTAGGAAAAGTTGAAGGTAGTGGGAAAAGAGGAAGACTCAAAATGACATGGATTGAGTCAAATCAAGGAAGCCATGGCCCTCAGTTTGAAAGACCTGAGCAAGGCTGTTAATGACAGGACATTTTGAAGGACATTAAATCGTAGGGTCTACATAAGTCAAAAGTGATTTGACAGCACTTAGCACACACTAGGGCTGTTGAAAAAAAATTCGGTAAAGTTCAGCTTCGGCAAAATTCGGCCCGTTTAAATTCAGGACGTGCCGAAGTCCGAACTCCCTCGCTTCGGATCCGCAAAATTCGGCACGAGATCCAGAGTTCGGGGGGAAATTCGGCCCCCCGTGGGCCTTCACGGGGCTTCCCTGAAGGCACGCGGGGGGCTCTTTAAACAGATCTGCACGGGGGGAGAACAGATCTGTGCCTCCCGGCCAGGAGGCGCAAATCTGTCTAAAGAGCCCCCCTCGGGCCTTCATGGAAGCCCTGTGAAGGAGCGCGGGGGGCGATCCCCGAATCTGCTGAATGTATTCGCTGAACACCCCGAAGTCGGCAAATTCGGCTCCCTCATTTTCCTCCTTTTTTTGAGTTCGGTTCGTCTTGAACTAAAAACCACCAAATCGGGGAAATTCGGCTGTTTTTCGGTTCAGGACGAACCAAATCGACAGCCCTAGTGCACACACAAATATTGTGAATAAATAAATAAATGCACAACTAGTTGTCCATTTGCATCCAATCACCTTTGTTTTCTCTTTTTCTGTTTTTCTTCTCTGCCACTATCATCTGTAAAAGAATCAAAACATAAATGCACAAACATTAGTGATGCCACTTAGGTAAATGGAAGTCTCACTTGTAAATACTAATCCACTTTATTTGGCACAGAGGCATCACTCTGGGCTACGATAAGGAGAGCTGCCCTTGAGAAGAGTTTCATGTCCCTGCTAAGTTGGGTTCTCATAATACCCTGTTTACTTTGCACTTGAAAAGGAATTCAGAAATTCAACAGTTTGAGAAATAGAAGGAATGATCATGATCTAGCCACGTACATTCGAGAATACATCCCATCCCCCAGAAAATGGGAATTATATGGCTATACCTGTAAGAGTAAAAATGCCTTTTTTTTACATCATTTGCAAAAGAGGACAGAACGAAGAAACTGGTAGAGTGACGAGCTATATGTGTGTAGGGGGAATTGTGTATGGAATGGGGAATAAGCAGAATTTATGCTGAAATATGCAGCATATTATGAAGTAGGGAATAATTTTTTTGCAGCATGCAAAAGTAGTTTCCCCCCTTTCCTGCACAAAAATTTCTTCTCATGCTGCTTTGTGACTGTCATGTCTATTATCTCCCAAATGTGTTCTTATGTCTAGAGTCTTTTGTTAAGAAAAATATTTGCTTGAATAAATCTGTCCTTCCCCTATAAATCTGCAAATTTGAAATTAATACTAAGCTAGTTGGTGTTCAGCCTCATATACATTCTCGTAATCGAGCGTATAGCATCCATTACTGCTTGCTGCAGTGACAAATCTATACTTTTGATAATTCATTATTTTCTGAGTTTGCTCCTGGTTCACATATTCATCTTGTAGACATATTTCTTCTGTCTGCTTAAATATTAAAGAAAGGAACTTCACACTTCTGAGAACATATATGCCCTTGAAAAGGGATTCACTGTGAAATGAAGTTTTGGGGTGGAATATGGATGAAAAGTTTGGGAGAAAAATACATTAATATCTGCTGAAAAAACAAAACAATATCCTAAGGAGGCTTTTCACTGTAACCTGCCAAATCAGTTGGTTCTTTATACCTTTACCTGTAGAAAAGCTGATGAGATACCCTGCGGTGTGCTTGGAGAAGACCCATCTTGAAGAGCACCATGCTCATTGGGCTTAATGGGAACTAGGTTTTATGGACTCAAAAGTTCAGTCACTTCTCCGAAGATGTTTAGTGGTTACTACGACTTTTCTATATCTTGACATCAAATTACTATTTTTGGAATTAGCTCTATAACAAATAGTTTTGCTATATATTTTAAGAACATTTTTATTGTGATTCAGTGACAAGAGACACTACTGAAAAGGAGAGGGTGAAAGAGTAGTACTGGGATGTGGATTGGTATAGTATTGCCTGATCTCATCAGATCTCCGAAGCTAAGCAGGGTCGGTACTTGGAAGGGAAACCACCAAGGAAGACTGCAGAGGAAGGAAATGGCAAACCACTTCCACTCACTCACCTGCCTTGAAACCCCTGTGGGGTTGGCATAATCAGCTGCAACTTGATGACACTTTAAACACACAAGATAGTAGTGTGGCCAAAAGGGCAGCAGCTGCAAAAACTGAGTTGAAAGATAGTTGAGAATCAGTGTGGCTAAAGAATTTAGGTAGCAGAGACCATTTTAAGTTTTGAGCAGAATTAAGATAGCAACAGAAAAAAGGGCTGTGGGGAAAAAGATGGAATTCCTTGGGACAGAAGGGCCTTTTTCATCCTCCCTGATTGGCCCAAACAAAAGGATCTGAAGTAGTGATGCTGTTACCCTTCAAGACAAAAATGCATACAACTTTGCCTTACATTGTCAATGCTGGAAACCATTGGAGAAGACCATTCCAGCTCTCCCTCCTTGGGTGAAGGTGTTGGAGGAAGGCATGGGGTTTGGCCATGGCTGGTGGGAAAGGAGAGCCAGCTGAACTGACACAATACACCTTATGCACAGCTGTTTGGGGGAGGGACATAGAGGAAGGCCATTTAGGGGCCAGCCTCTGCTCCACCACCCACCTTTGACTCAACTAACAGATATTTTTTACTATCTTTTCCTTTTTTGAAATGTATCCATAGGTGCTCTCCATGGATACCTGAAATTATGGTCTAGACAGTTGTGGCTCTGTTTTCTCCTTTCTGCTTCGACCTATCTGTTTTACATATTGATGTCATTACCTACTTAGGGAGCATTGCTGCATATTAGGAACTTCACAAAGAATACAGAAATCAACAGAATTTCTAATATCTTTTTTTTCTTGGTGAGGATTTCTTTCCCTTTCTCTGTATAGGTCCTTTAGCTGCTTGAGAATTGTCATTCGTGATCCTTTGTATTCCAGCATTTGTTCATCCATCATTTCTCCATATTCTAGGTGACCTGATGGTAGCTCACAGTAGTAAAATTAAAGTCAAGTGAATAGCGATAACTAAAGCAAAACTTATTTTCATTTTATTGGGACTACTTTGGGGGAAGTGGTTGAGGAAGCACTAATATGAACCATGTAAGAAATGTTGAGACATTTTGTTAACTAATGATTGCACCTGCCAAAGTGACAGACTGCCAATCCCCCAAAGGACATTTACTGTGTGCTAATGGATCCAATATTATGCCTGCTATCATGCCAGGACCTTCTGTTCTTCATTTCACTGAGTCCTATTTAACACAGCCTCTGTTTAAATTACTCCATTTCCCCCTACATTCCAAATTTCAGCATCTATTAGTATTATACTGCTATAATGCGTTATTTGATGGTTAATAAATAAAAACATAATGTAGCTGCCTTATCTGATTTCCCACAAAATAAAATTATATATCTGCAGTAGTAATACCTTCTAATTAAAAAAGACTTGGCTTTGCACATCTTTCCTAAATGAATAATTTGATTTTGTGTAATGCCCTAAAAGACATTAACTATTGCTGAGGTTAGAGGTAGTTACTGCAACAAAATGCAATAATCCAAAGCAGTATATTCACAAAGGGTATTCTTTATGTATGTATTTGCATTTTCTGATGCCTTATTAGTGACTTCAGTGGAAGGCTTCCAATAGATTAATTGCTTGATTTTCCATGAGATCTTTATTTATCATCATTAACAAGGCTGTTGAAAGTGGTTTTTTATGGTATAATGTGTCATTTACAGAAATTTTCTTTCTGCCCCACTGACAAAAGGAGTATATTAGATGTTTTGCTGTCTAATTACATGGCTGGATTCTAGCAATCATTTCCAATTTGTTGGTCTCGAGACACAGAAGGACACAAATGCAGCACACTGAAGATCAGGTCTTAAATCTCCTACCCAGCTCCGTACAAAGGATAGGATAAAATGGCAGCAAAATCTTCCTTTGTAATGCTTGTTAGAAGCTGAATAAGCAATTAGAAAGCTGCAAGCATAGTTGCTCCGAACTTTTCCTTATTGCAATAAAGAGAAGCAAATTTAGGGTCCCTGAGTGGGGAAAACATCTGAGGGATTTCAAGGGAAGTCCAAAGGGTTTTGGTAAACCTGCAAAAGTAAGTACTCATTTAATTGATTTTTTTAAAGAAAAATTTATCAAAATAATTCAGTCAATTTATTCAAAAGCCATTATGGCGTGACATTAAATTGTTAATCTGATCTAATGAAAGCATTAGTTAACAAGTAGTTTAACAAACAATTAATTCTAAAAATTAATATACACAATTCAAAGATACATGCTGTTTGTGAAAACCCTGAATGCATAATTGATTAAACTACAGACAATGAGTGTTTTATTTTTTTTAATTTAGGAATGTCTATCAGTTTAATTGGCAGTCATTTGTAGGATTTTTAAAGTACATATAATGGGAAAAAAGCTAACTGTGACTCATTCTGTGCCTTCTTTCTGCTTGAATTCCTCTTTATCGATTGTGGAGGCAGTCCTCCGCAGAGGGTAGTGCTAAGCACCTCCACTCATGCAAAACCAATAGGGTTGCCAGAATTCCAGGTAGTAGCTGGAGATCTCCTGCTATGACAACTGATCTCCAGTTGATAGAGATCAGTTCACCTGGAGGAAATGGCCGCTTTGGCAATTGGACTCTATGACACTGAAGTCCCTCCCCTCCCCAAACCCTGTTTTCCTGAGGCTCCGCCCTGAAAACCTCCCGGCAGTATTGAAGAGGGACCTGGCAACCCTCAAAACCAATATCTTCCAAAGGTGTAAAATGTGCCTAGGGGAGTGTGCTCTGCAGTGGAAGACTACTTCCACAACAGAGCACAAGGGGAAACAGGTATTGAATCCAAGCCATTTTGTAAAAATCTAGCCCCTAATCCAGAGATACTGTCTGCATGGATTTTCCCCGTAATTAAAGTTGTCATCTTTGCTAGCAGAGAACTGAAGCTTTGCCTATCATCACCCTTAAGGAGATACATGAAGCTTTCAGTTTTTGGTCTGAGGAGTTCGTTAAAGATCAAGGGAAGCAGCTTTGTCCTTCTGATTTCCAAAAAATCTAAATTAATATGATTTTATTATGCTAGTACAAGTGGGAAGCACCTCATTTTCCTCTGTATGCTCCTCTCTATATTATTGTATCTTTCCCCTGTCAGTCGTCATGACCTCCCCCCTTTTCTTGCTTCCTTCCTTCTTTCCTTCCCACCCACCATGCCACTTACTTTGTGTCCTTCCCACCAATCTTCAGCTTTCCCTCCTTCCTTCCCCCTGGTAGCTTTTCCCCAGGAAAAGTCTGGCTAATTTGTGAAAATCATGCTTATGTGGTAGTGAGACACCCAGGTGAGTTGTTTGAGAGCTGCTGCTGGATTTGGTCAAGTGGTGGGGTAGCGAGTTACCCAGCTGAGTTGCTCAGCGGCCACCACTGGGCCTAGTGATGCTGTGCAAGTTGCTTGATAGTTAATCACCTTGTCTGCTGGCTACTGCTGGGCCTGGCTGGATCCCTTGGTGACCACTGGGCTGGGCCAAGTTCTGAGGCAGTGATTTGCTGCAAGTTACACAGCAGCAATTCCCCTAGGCAAGTGACCTCATGGCCACTGCCAGACAGAACTGAGTCATGAAAGTTGCATGGCAGTAAATTGGGTGGTGACTGCTACCAAGCCTGGCCAAGTCATATGGCAGAGAGTTACCTGGGTATGACTAGTTTATCAAAGTATAAGGTGACAGAGAGGAGGGAGGTGGAACAGAGTCCAGGAAGTGGGGGCAGGGCTCCAGGGATAAGGCTACAAGGCTGGTGGACACTGCCAGTGGGATGAGGGGGAAAGAGACAGTAAAACAACAACAAAAGATAAGGGGAGAAGGGCTGTGGGAAGAAATAATGAGGTTGGCAGCAATTAAAAACTCCCAATCCCCATGCAATGTTGCCCCTTTCTTTGAGTTGAGTGAACCCAGTGGGCTAAAGACTTTCTATTCTCATGATGGATGGAGTATTCAGCATGTACCTCTGCCCAGACTCCATCTAAATGATATAGATAAATCTACCGGTATGTAGTTTATGTATGCATCATCTTGAACAACAAAGACATGCATGTCTATGTATGAACAGATTCTTTTGTGCTAATACCTTTAGAACTCCAGAATGTATTGTTCCAGAATTCTGGGCTACATTTTGGTCCTCCTTAACAAAAAGAGTATCTAATTTAATTTTAAAACTTGATTCTAAAACAATGGAATTGGACTATGAATATATAGTTTTCAGTACTTTTGACTAATTTGAAATTTTCTCACCTAAGTAACTGATGCACGTGTTCATTAATATCATCACAAAAAATAAACACCCCTCCCAGATGAAAATAGAAACAAAATGGGATTATTTAGATAATTGCTTCAAGAATATTTCAGTGTGGTGTTTTACTGAGATGTAAAAATATTCCTACAGATTGCTAAAACACAATACACACATACAAATCTGTTAAGATTCTACTTTTCAGGATCAGCATTTCCCCACACGAAAACCCAGGTGATGTATGAACCTGTCACATTGTTGGAGCTATTTATTTATTTATTTTTATGTTATTACACTTCTACCCTGCCCTCCCCAGCCAAAGGCTTTAAGTATGCTTCCATTGTCAATCAAAGATAGCCGGTGCATCATAGTATGAAAAAGTGAAAATGTTTTTTCTTAAAATTTTATTCGTATTTACCTTTGGGGAGGTTTTCTGTTATATTTTGTTAATGTATTGTATAATAAATACATTGCCAGCTTCGTTCTTTATAGCATTTAGACAGGTAAGACAGAATTTAGACAGATCAGCCATGCACCAACCTCAAATTGGGGCCTGGAGTTCTGGAATTACAGTTGATCTCCACATCATAGAGAACAGCGCCCCTGGTGGAAACTTTGGCTTCACAAGGCATCGTATCCCTGCTGAACTCCTCCCCCCGCTTTTTTTGCCAAGTCTCATCTGACTTATGGCAACCCCTGGTGGGGTTTTCAAAGCAAAAGATGTTTAGAGGTAGTTTACCATTGCTTGCCTCCAGATCACGACTGGTGTTCCTTGGAGGTCTCCTATTCAAATACTTGCCAGGGTCGACCCTCCTTAGCTTCTGCAATCTGACAAGGTCAGGCTAGCCTTGGCTATCCAGGTCAGGGGCTGAACTCCCTACTCTCACCTAATTTTCCCCCTCTTCAGACAAATCTTTATCAATTTCCCAAGCGAGAGTGGGCTATGTACACCTCCACTCTGTGAATCAAGAAATAAATGTCTATATTAGGAATGTTTGCAAAATTCTCCTTATTTCATTTTCTCCCCCCAGACAGATGTTGGGGTTCCTTATTGCCTGATTTATGTACAGAGTGGCACTGAGGCACCATCACTGTACTGATTTTGGTTTCTGGACTTGGTTGAGGACACATGTGCCCTTTGCTGTTGTTTTGATGTATTATTTTTCCTCACAGGTTACCAACAAGCATCAGCATATTTGCATGTTGATTAAATCAAGACGCAAAAAGGAAGCCTGAGAGAATTGTCTGACAAAAATTCCTTACAAAAATGTGAGGTGTTTCAATTGTGTGTACACGTTTGCCTGCACAGTATACCGAAATTAACTTCTAAAATTTTCCAAGTTAATCTGGAAAGCAGGCAGAGTAAAATATAGGGCAGAGTCAACCCACTGAATAAAAATGGAATAGAGGCATCCACGCTTCCCTAATCAAACTGTCAATTCTAGCCATGTCAGGGCCAGGTATGGTATGCAGTATTTAACAAGAGCTGACTTTGTATTGCTACATGTTGTCTAATCCATTTACTCAGATCAATTACTGACAGCAGAATGCTATGCAGAGTCACTCTGATTTAAGCTCATTGTTTAGACTGGAGTAGTTGCAAAGCATTGCACTGCCACAAGGCAACCCGCATCTCAGTTTGTATATACCTGGCAATGCAAATGGTTGCAAGTTTGTATCATGATTAATTTTCCATAATGGTTTACCAATATATAGGAGCACATTTGTGTACCACTAAAGCACCACATAACGGTAACCTTGGTGCAATCATGTGTACCATTTCATAGATTTTTTTAAAAACTGTTCTATCAATGCATAAATACAGCAAAAATCTAGAAGGGGAAAGGTACAAAGAAGCCAAAGAATCTGAAAACAAAGTTAAACTGTGTATATTCTAATTTGGGCTTAACTTTAGAAATTTCCCTTGTTAAAGGGGGAGAGGAATATAACACAGAACTCCAAAACAATAGAGGAATAAAATGTGGGAAAATTGCTTATGCCTATATTGAACAGATTTTCTTATATTGATGCTTTTAGACAAATTCATACTTGTTTCATATCTAAAATTTGATCAAGGAAGCCTACTAGTTATATTTTCTGTGTCTTGTAATGTCACATTTCACAACTTGTGTTTTATTTTCTTAACCTGAGATGTTTTGGAAATCATTCATATATGATTTAATATATTTGTAATATAAAAGGAAAACACAATATGCTTTCTTCATAAATATATATATATGGTTTAGAAGAGGAAGGCATCCTAAAATTTTGAAATTTCATTTATTGAACTTAGGAAAACAAATGTAGGATTTTTAAACTGCTAACGCAAAAAAGAACTTGAATACTGTTCTCATTTATACAAAATTCATGATGGCTTTTCCACCTTGGTTCTGAAATGAATTGTGTTTATCTTCTTATGATGGAGTGCCTGCCAAATTGTCATCATTTAAATCACTGCAAGATTGTACTATGTCCCAATTACAGATGCTGAAGAGGAAGAAATTGAAATATTTTATGCAAGTGTCCAGGAAGAAATTGACCACACATTTATAACAAGATGTGCTGATAAACATAGGTGACTAGAATGCAAAAGTAGGAAAGAAAGCAGAATCAGATATTGTTGGAAGATTTGGGCTAGGAGCTTGAAATAAAGCAGGAGAGGCTCACAGAATTTTCGGAAGACAGCAATTTGTTCATTGAGAACAGATGTTTCAGGCAATCGAATAGATGATTGTATTTGTGGACATGACTGGATGGCCAGTATAGAAATCAAATAGATTACATAACTGGAAACAGAAGATGCTCTATATTCTCTGCTAAAACAAGACCAGGAGCTGATTGTGGTACACATCATGAATTTATAATATTAAAAATTAGAATAAAGTTGAAGAAAACAAACAAACATTCATACTGCCAAAATACATTCTAAACAACATTCCTGAAGAGTTTAAAGACCATGTAAAGAACAGATTTGATTACTAAGTTCAAGTGAACAGGAATTGAAAGAACTATGGGTCAAAACCAGAGATATTATCAAGGAAGAATGCACAGAGTTTATTCCTGTAGCCAAAAGAAATTAAAAGCCTCAATGGATGATCGATGAAACTCTGAAAATTGCTAAACGCATGAAGCAATAGTAAAAGGTGATAAATATAGGGTCAGAAGTCTAAATACAGCATTCCAGTGACTTGCTGTATGCTGTAAGCCTATGTTTACAGCATACAGCATTCCAGTGACTTGCATGTAGAGACAGAGAGAACTATTATAATAACCAGTTTAAATAAATAGAAGAGAACAACGAAAAAGGAAGAACAAGAGATCTGTTCTACAATATCCAAGAAATCTAAGGGAAATTTAAAGCACTGTTAGGTATGCTTAAAGATGGACATGGAAATACATTAACAGAACAAGACAAAATAAAGAAAATATGGGAACAATACACTGAAGAACTATTCAGAAGCGATGAGAGGATGATAGATTTCTTCAAAAAAGAATCTTTTGAAGAAGAACCAGTTTTAAAAAGTGAAGTGAAACCTGAACTTAAAACAATTGGGAGAAACAAATAATCAGGAGTTGATGGGCTATCACAGAAATGGAGTCCATAAAAATCTTAACAAGAACATGTCAATAAATATGGAAAACAAAACAGTGGCCCACAGACATTGAAACACTCAAGCTACATTCTGATTCTTAAAAAAAGAGACATTGAAGACTGAAGCAACTATTGGACCACATCATTAATTTCTCATGTGAGTAAAATGATGCTCAAAATCTTACAACAAGGACTATTACCATATATAGAAAGACAAATGCCAGATGTTCAAGTTGGATTCAGAAAAGGAAGTGGCACTAGAGATCATATTGCAAATTTACATTGGTTACTGGAGCATATGAGATAATTACAAAATAAAATCAACTTGTGTTTCATAGATTACAGCAAACTTTTGACTGTGTGGATCATGAATAGTTATGATTGGTTTAAAAGAAACAGGTGTGCCACAATATCTGATTGTTTTGATGTGCAACCTGTATTCCGGGCAAGAGGCTACTGTTATGTCAGAATATGGAGAAACAAAATGGTTTCCAGTTGGCAAACATGTTAGACAAACATATATTTTATTTCCATATCTCTTCAATCTATATTGAAGTGTATATCTTTATACACATCATAAGGAAAACTGTATTAGATTTAGATGAAGGTGGAGTGAAAATTGGTGGAAAGGGACGTTAACACTTTGACATATGCCAGTGACACCACAT
Source organism: Euleptes europaea (assembly GCF_029931775.1). NCBI lineage: Eukaryota > Metazoa > Chordata > Lepidosauria > Squamata > Sphaerodactylidae > Euleptes > Euleptes europaea. The sequence goes on along the minus strand of NC_079314.1, from coordinate 80,012,416 downwards.
TATTGTCAGAAAATAGGAAAGACTTGAAATGACTACTGATGAAAGTTAAAGCAGTAAGTATCAAAGCAGGATTACAACTGAACATCAAGAAGACAAAAGTAATAACTTCTGGGGATTTACACAACTTTAGGGCTGACCATGAAGAAACTGAAATTGTTGGCTCCATCATCAACCAAAAGGGAGACTGCAACCAAGAAATCAGAAGGATACTGACACTGGGAAGAGAAGCCATGAAATGGAAGTATGTTACTGGTGACCAAGATCATGATAATTCATACCATAGTATTCCCCATTACTATATGTGGGTATGAAAGTTGGACAATCAAGAAAGCAGATAGGAAGAAAGTTGATTCCTTCAAAATTTCATGTTGGAGGAGAGTTTTACAGATACCATGGTATCTGTAAAACTACCAAAAAAGAGACATGTGGGTTCTAGATCAAATCAAGTTTGAAATCTCCACAGAAGCTAAAATGGCTAAACTATCATGCTTTGATCACATTATGAGACAACAATTGTAGGGAAAGTTGAAGGCAGTAGAAAAGAGGAAGACCCAAGATGAGATGGGTTGATTCAATCAAGGAAGCCATAGCCCTCAGTTTGCAAGACCTGAAGAAGGTTGTTAATGATAGGATGTTTTGGAGGTAGGGTTGCCAATCTCCAGGTGGTAGCTGGAGATCTCCCACTATTACAACTGATCTCCAGGCAACAAAGATCAGTTCATCTGGAGAAAGTGGCCACTTTGAAAGGCCGCCTTTATGGCATTATACTGCATTGAAGTCCCTCCCCTCCCCAAGCCCCACTCTTCTCATGCTCCACCCCAAAAATTTCCAGGTATTTCCCAACCCGAAGCTGGCAACCCGATTTGGAGGTTATTAATTAATAGAATTGCCATTGAAAGAAATTGAAAGAAATATCTTTGTGGGATCCTTGTATGAAGAGTGCTTAGACTGTCTGCACAGATTAGTATTTCTTATATTTTCCCAAATATGGACACAATTTTAAAAAGTGAGTTACATTTAAGTCCTATTAAAGTACTATTGGATTTATATAGCCATAGCTAAGCAGAAGTACAATTTATTTCAAGCTACTTTGACATAGATTATCAGGGCCTCTATGCATAATTAAAGATTTTTTTAAAAATAAATGATTGCATATCCATTACAAATGTGTTGACTATAAAAACAAAAATGCAACCTGAAATATTATGGAACTCAATCCATTGGAGAATACAATTGAAGAAACATAATGATTCATATCAGTGCGCAAAAGAGTACCACTATAGCTTACTAATGCATTTATAAATGGATGCCGAAGTTATTTTAAATGCATTATATGAAGTATGCTGTGGTGTTTCCTGTCTACATGCACAAAGTGTATTTATAAAACTGATTTTCTAGACTCTTTAAGCATTTCTTTTTTTTTCATAGAGCTTTTTGGTTTTGGCAATGCCTCATAAATAATGCAAGAATTGAATAATTTAAAAGCAATTACAAGGAAACAGGCACTTACAGTTCTGAATGGTGGTAATTAATTGCTTCTAGTGTTTTATAACAGTTTGCTCTATAGTTGTTTCATAAAAACAGTGACTAACTTTTTCTGGATTAGGCCCTTAGTTGAAGTTATGCACAAAATACGGTTGCCAAGCTGCAGCCTATAACTCTCAGGAGCATTTTGGGAGTAGGGAATGGTGTGCCAGCATGATGCTGGCATGTAGACATCACTTCTGGTGAAAACTGAAAGTGCAATATTCTGTGCAAGTACAGCTCCAAAGATGTGCAAATTACCCCAGCCATTTCAGCTTGGGAAAATTGTATAGGGGGAGGAAGAGGAGTTGGCTTTTATATGCCAACTTTCTCTACCACTTAAGGGAAAATCAAACTAGCTTACAATCACCTTCCCTGGACTGAGGGAGCTCTAAGAGAACTGTGAGTAGCCCAAGGTCACCTCGCTGGCTTCATGTGGAGGGGTGGGGAAACCAACCCGGTTCACCAGATTAGAGTCCGCTGCTCATGTGGAGGAGTGGGGAATCAAACCCGGTTCTCCAGATCAGAGTCCACTGCTCCAAACCATTGCTCTTAACCACTATACCACGCTGGCTCAAACACAGTTCTCCAGATTAGAGTCTGCAGCTCTTACCCACTATACCACGCTGGCTCAGGTAAGTGTACCCCAGGGCTTCTCAGTGCTAGGAGAAGTGTATACAGTGAGAGTCTCTCTCTGTTTCAGTACAGAAACCAGCCCAGTTTTCTGAATTTTTGTTCTACCACCTCATATTTTCTTGCTAACACCAGTATGCCCTTCTTAGCGATTGACTTGCAATTTTCTTCTCAAATTATTTTTGGAGCTGCCAATATTGATGCCTCCCTGGGGCTGTATACCTCAAACAGTTGCTTCCTGCTAAGGTGTTTGTGTGATTTGAGTGTTATTCCAAAACAGCAGGATTTTTAAATCTACTTTATTTCACTCCTGAGGTTGTATTTTTTCCTCTGTATGAGCTGAAGTACTGTGTGCAGTTATATATAAACCTCTTCAGTATCAAAAATGATTCAGGCCTTTTTGTTACATTCAGTTGCTCTTTGTATTCGGGAGTGATTACTGATGCTACAGAAAACAAATTTGAGTAGATAATCCCAAATAGTCCCTTAGTAACAGTTAGAGTCCTTAATTTGTACTGTTGAACACTACACTGGATAAACTGAACTGCAAACTCTACTGGGACATCAGACTCAAACCTTTGTTTTCCTTGGATTCATTCACTATGTATGCTTATGTGTGAGAGAAGAAGAATATCATGAATGCAGAGTGTGGGTGGAAGTTTTACCTTTTGATCCAGTCAAGGTAGAACTACAATCTCAGTAGCATGTATCCAGTGATGCAGTTCTCCAATGGAAGCATGGCCTTGGGACTCACCCGGAGCCCTGGTTTGCTGGCCGATGCAGGGGCCTGTAGAGGGTCCCACCCAGCCATTTGCCTCTAACAGGCCCCTATTCAAATGGGCCAATCAGGGAGAGCCTGGGGAGGGTGGGGGTCGGCAGGAGGATCACAGGCCTGTGGGCTTCACTTGTGTCTGGGGGCCGGATATAAATTCAGCCCTCACTCACCTCCCTGCTTAGTCGGCCTCCCGGCTTGTCCCTCCCTCCCTTTATTTGGCATTGTGGGTTGTTCTGTTTTGTTAACAATTTATCAGTGTTGTTTGTATGGGGCCAGATCCAGTTTTGGGGGAAAGCCAGCCTGCATGCCCCCTTTTCCCCACTCTGAAGATCCCAGTAAAGGATTTGGGGGGAGGCCTTGCGGGGGACATGCCCAGCTGTCAGGGCAGCCTCCCTCCAAGTGGCAGGGGATTCACAGAGTGGCTCCATCCAAGTGATGTCCCACATACTGCCATCCTAGGCCACTTCTCCAGTAGGTGGGCTGAGAGCAGGAGGTACATCATCAGTTGGCAGGCGAGGTTGCTGATGTCCTGGATCCAATTCCTGTGCTATGCCAATGCCCTTATGATGCAACCAATAAAAGTTGTGGCCGTCTTTATCCCAGCAATATGCCTGTGTTCTTATTTGCATGTTAGGGTTTTGTTTTGGGGTTGGGTTCTGTGTAGCCGGTTCCAGTCGCCCCCCTCCCCCAGTTAAACGCTGGGTCAGCAATGGTATTTCCATTTGCAAAAGAGAGGATGGTGGTTAGGCTTCCCAGTCCTGCCCTTGCAGCTTTGTCCCCCATCCTAGCTCAGTGGAGCAGCAGGAGCAAAACTGGAGGAAACAACGTTGCACAATGCCATAAGCTCACTTCTGGGTGAGTCCCCAGAATTTTCAGTGTGCAGCACTCTAATAATCCCCCCAGTCTGTTATGGTAAACAAACAAACAAACAAACAAACAAACAAACAAAAACACATAGAGAATCTATTCCAAATGCTCCTGCCCCCTAAGGCTCCCAGTTGGCAAACCCTAAAAAATCCTCTCAATTCCTCCCTTTTATTACAGACTTTGCCCCTACATTTTTTTCTGAGCTGATTTCCATGGGGTTCATGGCTACAGTATGAGGAATAAGTGGATTCACTATTGTCTCTAGAAGGAAAATTATAATATGCTCGGGTTTAATATGTCCAGGGGCCAACAAGGAGCATTGGCTTTGCATTTAGTAAGTCCTCTCAGCTGCTGGTGATCTGCTCCACTTTCTCAAGCAAGGAAGAAGGGCATGCTTCACCAGAATTTTTTGTTTCTTTGTTACTGTAACACACATTTCAATCACTCAAAGCACCAGATCCTCCAGTAGGGTTGCCAGGTCTCTCTTCACCACCGGCAGGAGATTTTTTGGGTGGAGCCTGAGGAGGGCGGTGTTTGGGGAGGGGAGAAACTTCAATGCCATAGAGTCCAATTTTCTCCAGGGGAACTGATCTCTATTGGCTGGAGGTCAGTTGTAATAGCAGGAGATCTCCAGCTAGTACCTGGAGGTTGGCGACGCTAAGATACAGGAAAAGTGGGTGTGGTATTGAAGGTAAAACAAGCTGAGAAGAAGAAGGCTTGTCAGTCTACAGGAACTGAGTATTCACAAGATTATTGTAATAAGTATTATTTGGGGAAACAGCCCATTTGGAGCAGACACAAGACTAGAACCCAATTTAACAGCACAGAAACACATATTTGTATGCACAATTAAATTTTGTTCCTTGACCAACCAAATGCCGAGCCAGTCTATCCATATTGGCATGCCCATGTGTATAAGTGGTTCTGTAATTTCACTTTGAAGTGTCAAAAGCTTTTAATTTCCTTCTTGAAAAATGCATATGTTTTCTCATTTTGTACTCTATTGAAGTGACAATACTGTGTGTAATTCTAATCCCCCAATCCTCCACAATAGAAAGTGGTATAATAAGGATAGGTGGCCCAGGCTAGCCTGATCTTGTCAGATCTCAGCTGCTAAGCAGGGTCAGCCCTGGTTAGTATTTGGATGGGAGACCACCAAGGAATACCAGGGTTGCTGTGCAGAGGAAGTGACTGGCAAAACCACCTCTGTTAGTCTCTTGCCATGAAAACCCCAAAAAGGGGTCACCATAAATCGGCTGTGACTTGACGGCACTTTACACACAGTAATTTTATGACCTCAAACAGGGTCTTTTGTGCCTCAGGTTTTGCTTAAAGGAGAAGCTTATTATTGCTTCTTCTGTATTAAAAAAAACCTATTAATGATTCACAAAGTGAACATTAAATTATATAATCACATTAGGAGTGCAGCATTCCAGATTTCAAGTTCATAATTTCTACAAGAAAGGAAAGAACACCTAATTACTACTAAACATTTTTAGTCCAAATAATTTGAAGATGCATCTTTAAAAAAAAAAAAATTGCAAACTCCCAGGATGTTAATCATTTCCAATTTATGATGCTCTTATAAACGTGCAAAGAGCACTAATGGTATAAAATTGTTCTATGGGCTTAAAACTTAATCTCCTTCAAAATGACCTAAAATGAAAATGTACCTCAGGAGGCTTAAAAAAAAAATAGGAAAGGGGAAAAAAAAACCTGTTCACAGCAAAATTATTATTTCCTTGTGATGGTTAGATCTGGGAGTAATCTGATAGTTAACTTTCCTTATGTGTTTTCTGGAAGACACAATTCTGATGTGTAAGACTTGCCAGTTGGCATTCTTTTCATTTGCTATGTCTGTAGCTATGGTTACCAATGCAAAAATCATCACCTCCTAAGGTTTAAACTTCCAAGGATACCATCCTTCTAATTTTTCTTGAATCTGAAATAATTTTTAAATTTATATTTCTTTTGACTTGAGTTAAGCACAAGAAATAACATTATTTTAGATAGCCCTTGACATTTAAAAGATATATGGGGGAATTAGTTCTATTCATGTGGACCACTACACATGAATGTCCTGTTTCTTTTCAGGTTCCTTAAAATTAAGAAGAACCTTTGTTATAGTAAGGAAGACTCTGTCCTGGTGTTTTCTCCCAAGCATAATAGAGACATCATCTCTCAGTGCCCTGGATCCAGCCAATTATAGTTCCCTCTCAAAATATACACCCTCCAACATATCAAACAAGAGAATAAAGGCCTCCAGCCACTCAAAGTTAAGCAGAACAATATGTTTACATCTCTATTTTTCTATTTCATTAGGTTGACATCCAAGGTCATCTGGTCTGGAGCCATTTCAACACTGGCTTGTTGTAGGATTGTGATATTTCATGCTCATTAAATTAGTTTGGCTTGGGTCATTTTGTGCAGATGTGTGACAATAACCTGACACTAGAGTTATGCATAGACATATTTTCTTGCTTTAATTTGAATACAGCAGCCATATGGTATACAATAGTATATCAAACAAATTGCATGACATAACAGTTGTCACATTCTTTTGCAAATGGAGCACAGCTGCTATTTTATAGAATTTCCACATGCAAACCTCAGGACCAAATCTGTGCTTTTGCACATAAGCAGCATCTTTGTATGTGGATACGCTTGTCCCTAAGCAGGAGAGCCCAGGCTATTTTGCGAGCTCTTAGGAACTTGCTGAGTTTGAAGCAATAACATCTTCAGGAAGACCCAGGAAGACAAGGGATGGTGTTTTCCACTGCTGAGAGCCTCTCAATGCAGATGTACTCTCTGGAACTTGAATACTTTCAGTTTTTTTAGTCAAGCCTCTGACAGCAAAGAAACTAGTCTGAAGCAGCCAGAGTGTACTTCTTTTACTTCTTCCCAGCTCACAGCCATTATTAATGGCTCTTCTGATGAATCGGCATAACAATTGTTAGTTGCTGACCCAGGGGCGATGTGGGAATGTAGACGGAAGGTGTTACTGAACCATAAAATAACTTTAAACATGTTGTTTGGATGAAATGGCCAATTTTATTGGCAAAAGCTGAAGATGCCTTGGCGTAGCATGGAAGCAGGTACAGGAACATTGACCGGCCCAGATGCAGTAGATGTGACACACCTGCTCCCAATGCCCCCACCAGGAGCCCAGGGATGGCATCCATGGGATTTACCTGGGCGTGAGCCACTAGGTGTTCCCTGCCACTTTGAAGGAGGCATCTGGACAGCCCCTGAGTTGGGCATGCCCCTTCCCCATTCCTCCTACAAAATCCTTTATTAGGATCCCCATTGCTGAGAAAGAGGGCACGCAGGCCGCCTTTCTCCAACCTGTACCTACCAAATGCTAACACTGCTTACAATAACACTAAACATTAGTAAACAGCCATAAAACAAGAGAAGGGGGGTGGGACAAGCAACGAAGGGAGACTGAGGAGGCAGAGGAAAACCACCCCTTATATGTTCAGGGAACTGATAGGAGTGAAAACTCCCTACCGTCTGTTCCCGAAGCAATGGTCCACTCCCCAAGCCAGCCGGTAGGGCTGTTCTAAGCTTTTCCTGGCCGTTAGCAAAGGTGTGCGTGAAAGGCCCAACAAACAGCTGATCGCCGGGACTTTCATTGGCACAGGAAAGCATGCGCAGCTCCCCTCTGCCTCTCCCAGCTTCCTTCCCCCTTCCCCCTCCTGTGTCAGCAAAACAGGCTCCCGGGTGAGTCCGGGAGCCTGGGCTTATTCAAACTACCAGATTACATCAATTGGTTCTATCTCCAGGAATGTTGGGATGCTTTCATCATTTTCCTTATGCAAATACATTTGATTGTACTTATCAATGCACCAGCTTTTTCACAGTATTTTATCAATGTACAGAAGGAGGGGCAAAAATTCAGATGAACTGAAGGAAAGAAGGTGCAGCAATCCCACAATTAAGTTTAGATTTTTTTTTCTATTTAACGTGGAATCAAGGAAGGAGTAGAATGCAGCACAGACAAGTATTCTTGAACAATAAAGGAACAGGATAGGTGAAAACTGTTCCTTACATTTAGGTGTAATTAGGCTACACCAATGTCAGTGATAGCCTTAGATCTCCTGGCACATGCCATGCAACACTTGGACCTAGATCCAACTGATGAATAGACAGAGGAAAAAGTGAGCATGTATTCCAGACAAAGTGAGAAATGTGTGTTCATGTAACAAATGAATGATATGGTCAAGCTTTGGCTGGTCTCCTCAAGAGCCGGGACTTACTCTGCAGATGGTCAAGGAACACTGATTTTTTAAGTTCTTAGTCTTACATCCTAAAACAACTTTGTTATTTAAGGAGCTCCTCTCTCACACCAATTAGGGGACAGGAAAACCCTTCAGAGGCTGTGGCTGAGAGTTAAGAACTGCCTCCTTCCGTATGAACTGCCTGGATGAACTGCATCAGGTGCCTTGTTGCCCTCCACCCGATACCTTCCTTGTTAAGCTCATGTCGGTAACAACACTGTTCTCCTGACCTTATGTGCAACAGCACAGATTTGGTCCTGAAGTGTGCATGTAGAGATTCTATAAACTTTTCCCCATAAAGTCATTGTGGTGCTTCTCCATTCTCCTTTAAGTTCCCTGTGCACTTTTCTGCCACTAAATCATTATGCGCCTTCACATTCTTAATTTGCTGACAAAATGAAACAAACAAAAAAAGCTTGTCAATTTAATACTGCTGTTGGCGCTGATTAACGCTGTCCTTGCTGCTTGTTTTATTGTTTTTAATTGACTAGTTTATTGTGTCATTTTATTCTTGCTCACTGCCTGCAAAGTCTTGCTCCCTGGGGCAATTTAAAACCAATCCAAACAAATGCATAAACATAGATACCATAGATACTTTCACCCAGCAACACAAAACTACATAGATAATGGCAAAAACTATTTAGGTTTTATTTTTCTTACTGTGGTTCTGTCATTTTACATGTGAGATTTAACTATGTTGAAATCAGTGGCTTTCTTATAGCTCAAAGATGTCGCACTGTCACAAATACTGTTCTTGCTTTCAGGGCTGCATGTTCAAGTCTTAACTTTTGAATCTGGAATTCACAAAACCATTATTTAGCATTACAAAGGATGTGACCGTGTATGCTGTTAGTGCCAGTTGATTCAGAAAGTTTACTTTTGTCATCTGGAGTACACTGTGCTCAAGTATGCAAATCCTCAGGATTTAGCACAATCTGCCCTTCTCTTAACAGCTGTGATCTAAAAATTCTGTTTAATATAAAACAATAAACCTTCTGACATGAGCTAATCTGGGCAATCAGTGGATGCATCTTCTGTGCCGTCTTTTGTCTTTTATGCAACTAGGAAATCAATTTAATCTCCCTGGATAAATGTATGTGTGTCTGTAAACTGAGGTACTTAATTAATTCTAGCCAATAGGGGAATGGCTCCATCTCCCTGCCCTATTTCCATTTACCAAAGAAACAGATTTAATTATTGCCATCTACTCACCAGTGAATTGGGAAATAATTGTTTAGGTGGGAAGGGGAGGGAATGAAAGAGTATCAGATTTATGCTATACACTGAAAGATAAAAGCCAAGAGGATAGCCTTGGCTAATCGTTTTTAATGAGTTAAAGATGTTGTATGCTATGCTCTAAGAAGATTATTCTAAAGTAGGTCTGTACAACTTTGGGAATGAATGAGCTGGCTTATACTGTGTCAAGATTATTGTCCCAGGTAACTCACTGTTCTCTAGTGAAAGCGGTCCTCTAAAGTATCACGCAAAGAGAGCTTTCCCTCCAATGCCTAATACCTGAGATTATTTAACTAGCGATGCCAGGGAATGAGCAGACTCTAGAATGAGCAGGTGGATTCTAGATGCACAATACTTGCTATTGACTGGCTATACCACTTAGAAGAAGAAGAGCTGGTTTTTATACCATGCATTTCTCTACCTTGAAGGAGTGTCAAAGCGGTTTACAACCGCCTTCCCTTCCCCTCCCTACAATAGACACCTTGTGAGGTAGGTGGGGCTGAGTTCAGAGAGAACTGTGTCTAGCCCAAAGAGCACCCAGCAGGCTTATTGTGAAAGAGTGGGAAAACAAACCTGGTTCACTTAGCCATAACCCCTCCCTAATGTGACATGCCAAGCCAAACTCAGCCCGCCTGATACAGGACGCTTTATGAAGAGCACAACAAGCCTATTTCTTGGCTGCTTTAGTGTTGTGTAGGAAATCCGCATGCATTTTCTAATTCTAACACTTACTAAACTATACGCATCTGCTAATCCATTGCACTGTAGCTCAAACTGCTTTTATAATGAACTAAATGTCTGTTACACTGGAAAAAGAAGAAAACGTAAGTTATTTTAAAGCCTGTATTAGTTTAAACTAAGCTTTTTGCCATCTGTTCTGTTTCCTAATTCTAAATGCAGAAGAACAGATTTCCTTATTACTGCCATAAAAAGAAAGATATAAATGATTTAAATACAGCAGTATGTTAAGGGTGCAATGTTGCATTAAGTGCTCTGAGTTTTGTTTGTTTTTGGATAGAATCATGATTTTCAAACTTCCTGCCTTTTTAGGGACCTCTTTCTAAAACAATGGCGAGGGTAACCTGGTCATTTATCATAGAACTATAGTGCGTTGCGGAGGATTTCAAAGGGAGGACCCTTGTTAGGCTTCATCATCATAGATAAAAAAGACATCAAACCACATGTGAATGGAGAATCAATTTATAATGCATTAAGCAATTCCCTACAGTGGTGCATTGAAGAAGAAGACTGGAAGGGTGAACAAACTATTCTTTAGTCCATAACTTGTTTCATTTACAGGAATGCCACTGATTTTGTTACCTCTGAAACAGACTTTGTTTTCTCTTTCTTTTATTTATAGATTTGAAGTTATTTTATTTCTATATTTAAGCAAAAAAATTGTGCAAAATTTTTAAAACAGTTTACAAAGTAGAGATATATTATTTATTAGTATTCCTTTAGCAAATGCATATACCACCTCTCCAGAGGTATGCTTGTGGCAACCTGTGCTCCAAGTAGATGACTTAGCAAATCATAATGCTCACTGTCAGTATAAAATGAGAATTTTGTGTGAAAATTGTCAAAATTGGATAGTATTCCAAGCCAGAGAAGGATTCAAATATCTTCTCTCTCAGTAGCATTATATTGGTAATGTCTGCTCTCTCGCTCTCTCTGCTTTCATGCCCTACCCTGCCCTACCAAGCACTGTTTTGTCAGTGTCTGAAGAACTCCCTGAGCATGCTCAGAACTGTAATCCATTGGGTCCCTGGCAAAACAAACATGCAGGTCTCACTCTAAGAAAATATGCTCATTGGTGAATCTCTAGGAGTAAATATTCCATAACTGGCCATTCTTGATGTAACATAAATATAAATAATCTATATCTTTATTCCCACCTGATCTAATATTTGGACTTTATTGACATATTTGGACTGTGATTTTGGACTTTATTGGTCGAATAAATATTCAAAAAATATAATTGTGTACTTACCAGTGTGAGGAAAAGAATACCTAGGAGTTCTTTGTACTCTTAACAAGGTTTCAGTGGCAGCAATATGTTTTTGATTTTACCAGAGACATCATAATTCCTTCAGGGGGTGGAGAGTGTAGCAATTTCTGACAGCTTCATCGCCAACTATAGCCTCTGGAGCTTGAAAACTCTGTCCAGAATTCTCTGTTACGGAATAAATTAACATACTATTTTCTTTTCCTTTGAAGCCAAGGCAGAAGTCTAGCTAACTATGATTGAAAGGAACTCAAGTGTTCAAAATATAGAGACAGCTTTATTCTCCTGAGCATGGCCCAAAATTGTACGGACAGCAATTAACCAGGAGTAATTTCATCCACCTGTCAAAGGAATTTTCTTACTTAGTTTAAGTGAAGTTTTGTATAAATGGGAAACTAAACTTTGTCTTTAGAGCAGGAATGGCAGACTTTGTGGGAAGAAACTCCCCAAGTATACGAGGAAATAATAATTGGTAATTATACATCAGTGACATCAAAACATGAAATGAGGTGAGGATAATCAATGAGTTCCTGAACGTATAAAAACAAGGCAAAGCATAAATCTCCTGTTTGGTCTTACTGCAGGAGCTACTATCTGAAACCTGCTTATTAGGGCCATTCCAATGTTGCAGGATTAGGGTTGCCAACCTCCAGGTACTAGCTGGAGATCTCCTGCTATCACAACTGATCTCCAGCAGATAGAGATTGGTTCAACTGGAGAAAATGGCCGCTTTGGCAATTGGACTCTATGGCATTGAAGTTCCTCCCCTCCCAAACTCCGCCCTCCTCAGGCTCTGCCCCAAAAAACCTCTTGCTGATGGCAAAGAAAGACCTGGCAACCCTATGCAGGATACTCTACATACACTTTGAGAGCTCAGCAGTGCTGACACTAGATGTCAGCAACTCTGCACGTAACGTGGTTTGTCTTGATCAATTTGTCGAATGTTCATGGCAGCAGCTGAGATTGATACATGGACACTCCCCAACAAGGGCCAATCTACATGGCAGTGGCCTCCGGTAGCAAAATTTTGTACAGCTGAAATGAAAATTCGTTGCCACAGAGTAGTTTCTTAGTCCAAATGGCAGATGTGACTTGGATGTTATTTTATTATTTTTATTTTTAAAAGTGATTTAAGACTCGGACTGTGTCGGTAAGAGTCTTGTTAGTCCATGTATCTTGTTTTCTCTGGCCAAGGGCTGCAAATAAACAATCTATCTATCTATCTACATGGCTGTGGCTGCCACATATAATGGCTTCTCTGTACAGCTGTTGCTATGCAGGAACATTTTTGGGCAGTTTCCCCTGAGATGGTCACATAATTTTAATATCAAGCCTGAATTGGACTCTATGCTGTGTAAAACGTTTTGCAGTCCTTTGTGACATTCTTCTAGCTTTCCTTGAAGCTCCTGTTGCTGTTCTGGCTGCTTCCTGCAAAAAGGTTACCTCTTTTTAGGCAAAGTTAGCCTGAGGCAACTGTAAGAATGAAAAAAAAGACTCTTTAGGAAACTTTTTCTAACCTGCTGGGTATGATTTTACAATTTCTGCAATGCAAAGTGAGAAAATTTCATGACATGCAGGGCATGCAAAGGTTTATACTGTTTGCATTTGGACATAAAATGGGATGCAGTAACAAAGACAACATAAATCACATGTACAAAGTGAATCAAATACATTCTAGCTGTATCTGAAGAAGTGAGCTATAGCCAGAAATTTTGTTAGTCTTTAAGGTGCTAGTGGACTCTTGCTCTTTTGAAACACTTTTCTGTTGTTCAGCTTTAAAATTTTATTGCGACTAATATTTACAACATTTTTTTTAAAAAAAGTTTCTTTAAAACATGAACACCTTCAGGTTTGGCTTGTGCCTTGTTTGCTAGCTGCGAATGGAGACCTAGAGTATGACCGTTTGTCAGGTTGTTTGTGGGTGTTTGGCAGGTTGTTTCACTGTGCTCCTTACCAACTATGCAACACAACACAATTGGCTTTTCATGCATGCTTATAATTACACACACCCATCTTTTCTACAACCCAGCCATCTTTACTGCACAACTGCTCTGCTGAGATTGTATTTAAAAAAAAAAAAGGTGGTTAGATCACTCAAAAATCCTATAAATCAATCATCAATAAATGTGATGTTTCAATATCTTACCCGTCAGTGTTCAGGTCAGTAGTTCAGTAGTCCAGGTCAGTAATGGCTGCCAATAAGTTTGAACTGGCAGCATCTTTGCACATAAGCAGTTTTGGGAAAGCCCAATTGTGGCTGCTTGGCACAAACCGAGCAGACTGGGTGATCAGCTGACATCTAATTCCTACATTCAAATGGTGTACATTTGACCACTGAATGTGTTCGCAGCAAAATTTGCTGCTTTCCTCCTCTTTAACTCTATTTTGAACAGTCTCTGGTGATCAGCTAAAGAATTCTCAGCTCTGTCTTATCTAACTCACTTCTGAACCTCTCAGTGCCACTTAGATATGGAAACAGTTTGCTCTGTTAAAGTTATGGTAGTAAATTTTGGCATGGCAATTCTTTAATATGATTATTATGATATTAAGCAAAGGAGAAGATGGAATAGGAAGAAATGCATTAATGTAACCATTTGAAATGTATATTTTCATATTTATTTCCCATTGCAATGTGGGTGACTGTATTTCTGAGGAGAAAACAACATTAGAAATAATTCTCTTTTGTTGTATTTTGGTTTGAAGCAAAAAGGAATTTGCCTGGTCTCCTGTTCAGAGACTATCTCTGCACTGTGGATACCATTTTCTATTTCATTTATATATTTTTGATCAAAACTAGAGCTGACATCTCTTATCTTATTTCAAACCTCTCCCCTCAACGTGCGGGCAAGCAAAAAGAATACTTGTTGGACAAGAAGAAAGACTAATGGGTGCATACATGCATTTTATTGGTTCCCAAAAATGCTAATATATGTGGAGAGCCAGCGTGGTGTAATGGTTGAGTGGTGGACTGTAATCTGGAGAACTGGGTTTGATTCCCGACTCCTCCACATGAAGCCTGCTGGGTGACCTTGGGCTAACAGTTCTCTCCTAACTCTCTCAGTCCCACCTACCTCACAAGGTGTCTGTTGACAGGAGAGGAAGGCAATTGTAAGCCGGTTTGAGACTCCTTAAAGGTAGAGAAAATCAGGGTATACAAACCAACACTTCTTCTACTTCTTCTACCTGCAGAATTTAAATCATTCCTGGGTTGGGGGAACCCCAGTGTTTGCATATAGCAGTAATCCCGAAGTGGCACCCAAAGGCACTGTGGCACCCACTGCAGAGTTGCCTAGTGGACTTTTTTTTTCCCTTTCCCAGAAGAAATAACCTACCCTAAAGGGTTGTTGTGAGAATAGAATGGAGAAGATGCTGTGGGTCCTCATTAGGAGAAAACTTGGTGTGCAAATAAATAAATAAAACAGCCAGTCCTGGTTTTCTTCTACCTTGCTGAAGCAAGAGGTACTTCAGAAAAACTCAACAAGCCATTACCTTTATGTCTGCAGGCAGCATTCATTCATAACAGCTGCACCTGCATCTATCATAGGAAGATGTCTGGCTTACAACCTTCCAACATTTTGTGACTGGCCATAATACCCCATAACAGCCATTTTTGGATTGGATCTGAGAACAGTTTTCTGGCGGCCCAGACTTGCTTTTCATTGGAGGTTAGGCTAAACCACCTAGTGCTTTCCTACAACCAGAGCTGAGAATTCTTTAGCTGATCACCAGAGACTATTCAAAATGGAGTTAAAGAGGAGGAGAGCTGCAAATTCTGATCTGGTTTACTGCCAGTGTACCCCTCTCCCCTTCCAGCACACCAGTCAGCAACTCTCTCCAAAATAAACATTGGTAGATAGCTATGTCATCCTGTATTATTCAATGGAATGTTAAAGAAGAACAAAAAAATCCCCCCCCCCCCCATGCATCTTAAAATTAACTTGTGGAATATATTGCCAGGTTGTTGGCTTCTAGAATTTTGGCAAATTTATGGAGGACAGACCTGTCAGTGGCTATTAGCCATGATTACTGAATAGTGACACTTAATTTTTATCTGACAAGGTGAGCTTTGACTCTCAGATCTTATACACTGGAAATCTTGTTGGTCTTTAAGATACTATTGAACGCAAACCTGATTTTTTCTGCTGCAGTCCAACATGACTACCCACCTGAATCCATTTTTAAAGCTTCCTATTGGTCTGAGTGCACAGGAAATAGTAGGTACCACCTTGCTTTTCATGGGGCAAAAGTAGGCAAAATGACTGCTACATCTCTTGGGGACCCCACCAACTCTGGACTGTCTGTCATTTTGTTTCATCTCAGTTTGCACATAAATGTTGTCCCCGGGTTATTGAGAACAAACAGCAGGGGATTATTGGTTCTTGTAGGTTATCCGGGCTGTGTAACTGTGGTCTTGACCACGGTTACACAGCCCAGATAACCTACAAGAACCAATGAACTCTGACCATGAAAGCCTTCGACAATAGCAGGGGATTACTCTGTCTCAGAAATTTATGCCTGGCCATTGTTGAAGACAGATTGCTGGGTAAGGTAGTTCTGTGCTCTGTTCCAGCAGACAGTTTTCATGTTCTCCACCATCTCCACATTTCTTTCAACTTCCACGCAGCCTTCTATTGTACCATGTTCCAATGGGGATCTGTGAATGTGGAATGATAGCTGGCTCTTATTTCTTTGTATACAGCTGTATTTAACTTGTAGCAGCTGAATTATTTCACATACTCTTTTTAAAATCTCCTGGAGAAGACTATAGTAAATTATCATTATATCTTTGCCCTGATATAGCTCATCAGTAATTAGTTTGTGCTAGATAATTTAGTAATGCCAGATTTGTTTTAATAAGCCTACATGTTTTCCCCCCCTCTTTAAATTCCTTTATCCATATAAGTGCTGGTTCCCGGCTCAAAGGGAACCTCATTTGCCGGCCGGGTCAGAGGGAGGGCAGGAAGAGCGGGGGCGGGCAGCTTGAGCAGCGGGGAGCAGGCACGTGTAGGAGGCTGCTGGATGGGTGCCTGTGCCTCGTGCCTGCTTGCTGCCGGCTGCCCAGCCAATGGGGATTGCGCCGGTGGCTCAAATGAGCCAATAGGAGCTCTAGCTCTGGTTGGGTGGGCAGGACTGGGCGAGGGGGGTCGGAGGGAGAAGTTTTCCCTCTGGTCCTCCTCAGCAGAATAAAAGGGGGCTTCACCCACAAGCCCAGTCGGTCTCTGATTTTGTCCCACCCACCCTCCCTATTTTACAGACTGCTGAGGTTGGTTGCATACCACAACTTGGGCGGGTGAGCATGGAGATGTTGTCAGTTTGGGGGGAAAGCGGCCTGCATGCCCCTTTCCCCTAGGTTGGGGACCCCAATAAGGGGTTTTGGTGGGAGGTTCAAGGACATGCCCGGGTAGGGGGGCTGTCTGCCTCTTCCATGAGTGGCGGGGGAAGACACCCAGTGGCCATCGTACTAGTGTCATCCCTGTACTGGTATCCCGGTTGCCCACAGCTGGACTGCTGTGGGTCGGCACGTACATCTGGCCGCATTGGGGTCGGCCCATGTACCTGACACATCTCCCAAGCTGCGCCAAGGTGATCGCAGCTGTCGCCAATCAAGTTGTGGCCTAAAAATTTTCCATTAAGATTTAATCCATTAAGATTTAATAATTTTCCAAAAAGTTGATGTTTAATAAAGTTAATGTTGTAATAAAGTTGTTGTTCAAATTAAAGGTTGCGTGGGTTTGATTAAGCGCTAACTGAATTCCCTCCATATAGCCCCTGGCCTGACAATGTACTTTTAACCAGATGGCACATAATGTAATGTAAATCTTCTCCATCTCTATTCATATAAGTCTTGGAAGTGTGGGAAGAAAGATACTTTTTTGTTTTGCTGCTTTATCTGAGCATTCAACATGACCTCAGTTATGTTGCTTTATGATGTATAACAAAATCCACAGGTGGTGGCAGCCAACAATTTATAGTGTTTTGTCACTGATTTAAAGTGCAGTCCCAAGCAGAATTAATGGGCTTAGAAGGGTGTAACTTTGATTAGGATTGCATTATTGCTAACTGTGTTGCAGCTAGGGGAGTGAACCCCCATTCTGATCTGGTTTACGGCCAGTGTAACCCCTCCCCTTCCAGCACACCAGTCAGCAACAGAAGAATATTAACAATCCTGTAACTGTTCACAGTCTTTCTATTTTTGCCAAGCATAGAACATGTCTGAAGGCGTATCACCTCAAATCACACAGCATACTGCCGCAGCTGCACATACACACACCCCTGTCTACAAGATGAGGATGCCAGTGTACTTTATATATAAATGCCAGTATTTCTCAACAGACTTGTAAGCGTGGTGCCTTGCTTTAAGATGATTCATCCACCATGCAGAGATCCCTGTAGCAAAGGTTTAATATATCTAATTTATCAATGTCAACACCGCTCCTAATCTTTTTGGCCAGTGTCAAACTCTGAAAGCGATCGTCTATTCATTCTGTGGTGCAGTGTGGGGAGGAAGATGTACAGTTGGAGGAAAATAATCTGTAGAAGATCAGGCTGTTGTTGTTTTTCCTGAGCACTTTAGCAAGTACAGAAGATTGAAATCATTCTTTTAAAAAGATTTCTAAGGTTCACTTATGTAACATATTTAAAGGCAGGTGTAAGCTGAACATTTGCTTTAATTGCTATTTATAATGCTTTTTGATAATCCAGACCACTATATTTATTTTAGTTAATTAACAGAGACAATTAAATTTTTAAGTGGTAATTTTCTGATACCGAAAGACTGTTTCTTAAACAAGAAGTTAGGCCCAGTTCATGTACGCAGACTGCTATTGTTACCCTAAATACAGTCTCTTTAGAGTTGGGGGTATTAGTTTGGAGAATGAATGAGAGATTGTGCAAGAGGGGGTAACCGAGATCAAGAGACCAATGTTTATGGGGATTGTCTCAGCAAAACTCTCTAAATAAACCAGGCTGATGTTCAACTGGAATGCTTTATTGTAAAAAAAAGATGTACAGAATGGCAAACACACATAAATGCATACAAGAGCTAACTAAGGTAATAAGGAAGAGCAGGAAGAGCTTTAGGAGATGGGGTGATATTTACCAGTCCTGGAGAAGACATCCACGAAAGCATAGCTGAAGAGAGAAATGACCCGTGTTTCTGGAAGCAAGGGAAAACCTGTGGAACAGAGAGAGAGAGAGTGTATGATGTATCCAAAAACACATAATGGGGTCAAGAGTCCTGTTTTTATACTTTAAAATTGGCCCTGAGGCAATATGAGGTATTCTGGCAGAAAAGCAAGAATTGATTGCTTTTCCACAATTTTGACAAAAAGGAAAGGAGAGCTTAATGGTTTGTTAACTTTGCGGCTGATAGGGTGTGGTCCAGAAAAAAAAAGCCAGGTCCATTTCCTTAAGTGCTGATTGATTGGCAGGATGGGTGCAGATAGGGTGAGTAATGGTCTGATTGGAGTGCTGATTAAAAGACCTTATGGTGACACAATGGGATCTAGCTGGTCCCATTGTTAAGCCAGGCACATCTCTAGGCTAAGAAGAAAGTCAGCTGCCAATCCCTTCCTGCCCAGGCTTGAAACAAAATGGTTCCCCAACTCTGATGACGGAAATCCATTTTGGGAGAGCAGTGCCCTGCTCTGATGCCAGTCTTACAGGCCTCTTTACCTCCTTGCCCTTAGCTCCATGAAGCCCTTTAACTGGAGGAGGGGTCCAACTGGTCACACTATGTGAATGCATACTTGACAAGCATACAAGAACTTCTCCTTTTTGTTGAAGTATCCCAATTTTTACCCATCAGGATTTTAAAATGTAAACAGCTGTAAAATGGCAAAAGTAGTCTTGACCTCATGTCACTTAAAATTGGCTCCAAACAGAATTATATAGGCCACCTGAATTTTCCAAATCTTGCCCTTGACACTTTAAATACCACATTGAGGGGCATATTGTGATTAACAATTTCCTTTCTTTTTTAGGTCAAGTACCATGAATAAAGGTAAAAAAAAAAAAAAGGTAAAGGTCCCCTGTGGAAGCACCGGGTCATTCCTGACCCATGGGGTGACGCCCCCCATGACCATGAATACCCCCCTACTTAAGTAAAAAAGGTAAAAACAGTCTACTCTGCATGCACCGGGTCATTACTGACCCACCGGGTAATGTCACACCACAACATTTACTAAGCAGACTATGTTTACAGGGTGGCTTGCCATTGCCTTCCCCAGTCAACTATACTTTACCCCCACCAAACTGGGTACTCATTTTACCAATCTCAGAAAGATAGAAGGCTGAATCAACCTTGAGCCGACTACCTGAAACTGACTTCCATCGGGATTGAACTCAAGTTGTGAGCAGATCTTGGACTGCAGTACTGCAGTTCACCACTTTACACCACAGGGCTTGCTTACTTAAGTAGGCAATTAATATGTCAGGGCCAAAGGTTCCATGTTCAATCATCAGTGTGTCCAGATAAAAGGTCAGTTACCAATGATGCAAAAAAATTCTACCTGGGACTCTGGAAAGCTGATGTCTGTCTGAGTAGACAATACTGACCTTGATGGACCAGTGGCCTGATTCAGTATAAGGCAGCTTCATGCATTTAATAGTCTCTTCCTCCCAGCCAAAACATCATCCAAGAGGAAGATCATCCAGGACAGGCTACAGGTCCAGCATCTGCTATGAGCCTGTTTCTTCCTTCCTTCCCAATGGAACTTTGTTGGTTGATTATGCTATGGCTGTAGAAACAAAACAGAGGATGTCAGCTCTAGTCACTAGCCACAGGAAGAAGGTTGGCTATACAAGACTGCATCCATCTAAGCAAGAAATTCCATATAATTGGAATTTCTTTGTCCTTTAAAAATGTGAACATTATTTTGGAGCATTTGGGTAGAGTGGGATATAAATCAAAACAAAGAACAGTGATAGCATACGGGCCTGCCTAAACCTCCCGGACGGGACCTGGCAACCCGCTATGCAGGCACTTGACTACTGTGCTGGCCGTGCGCCCGCCCCAAACGCTACAGGAAGGTCACTGCGAGCTCCATTGTAAGGGACTCGGCCGCTCCTGCGAGCGCTGTGCAGTTAGCAGCCAGGAAGCAGATGCAGGGGCAGCCTCTGGTGAACCTGAGAGAAGCCATGTTCCTGTACAGATTCTGTTCCAGCCGCAGCCATGTCATGAGAAGCAGTGTGTCACGTAGTCAGTGCCAAACACCCCCCCTTGCAACATCCATCGCTTAATGGGTCATCAGCAGCGATCCTGATATCAAGATGAGTCGTTCCTCCAGCTCAGCAGCAGCGATCTCAGGACGTTTGCACAGATCGCACTCATTGTTCCAGTATGTTAATCTCGTCAGCAGGGAATTTCCAGTTCATCACGGGTTGCAAAAGCCATCGGAATCAGAATAGATTTCCAAATTCTCACTACCCCACCCACAGTTTAGTCTTTTGTCACCTTTTTGTCACCTGGGAATCTAGGAGGGGTGAAACCCCTCTCCCTGCCCCCAGAGAAACAGTATATCTGGGGTGCCCCTAGCCCAATCTCTCACCTTAGGTCTTTCCTGGCACCTTTGCCGTTACTCTGTTGGTTTGGTTTTGCGCAGCCTAACCACACTCCCTCCCGCCTTGCTGGTCAAGTCTACGGGAACCCCTGCCCCATCTCGGCTTTTACTTTTCAATCTGTCTTAGTCTACGTGCATTTGGACAACACCTCATCTAGATACGGTAAATATACCCCACCAACGACCTCCTACCACGTTGGCATCTGTGCTTGTACTCCTCTCTTGATATTCCTAGATTCTCTGAATGTTTGTGTGCATCACTGATTGAATGAAAAAGACATAAACATTATTTAATTTGAAATCCATTGTCTGTCTTTATTCAAGGTCTCATTAAACGGATTCTGGTATAGCTGAGTGCGACCCCGCTTTATAAATACATAGTTACCGATTGCTCAGCTAATTTCCCCATATTGAGCAATTCGGCTAACAACAGGTAAACCCCTGCCTTTTCTTGGGGAATAGTTACTTGCACACACTGATGTAATATAGTGCATACTTGGTGGTGGTGGAAAGTACTGTCAAGTCACAACCAATTTAAGGCAACCCCATAGGGTTTTCAGGACAAGAGATTTTCACAGGTGGTTTGTCATTGCCTGCCTCTGCATAGCAACCCTGGACTTCCTTGGTGGTCTCCCATCCAAGTACTAACCAGGACCAACCCTGCTTAGCTTCCGAGATCTGACAAGATTGGGTGCTACTTATTAAATCTGCGCAAAACTTAATTGTGCATGAACCTGAGTGTTAATTTTTTTGTTTAATGATAATTATCTCAAAGCTACTTCTCATTTGCAACCAGATTGGAGAGCATGCCGCTTTCAAACGGAATGCATAAAATTGCAAATACTTTGTCATCCCTTGTGTTTGTAATGCCACCTCTGAGGTGAGAGGGTTGGTGAAACATCTTTCATGAGATCAGAATGCAGTCTTAAAAAAATATGTTGGGAGCAACTTACAACCTTAAAGCAAATTTAGTGTTGAATCTTCTCTAACCTTCAAAACTTGGATGGGGCAGAGGGGGAAGAGCCTGGCACAGTACTCTCCTATATGTTTTTTTTTCCAAGTAAAAGTTGCTATCTGTCTCGCCTAGAATAGCTTGGATTTCATCCATCTGCTTAGCACTTAACGTTTTAATAGCCCCGTGATTGAATTTTTCATTACTAAGCAATTAGCACTTCAGGTTTAAAGAGCTCTGTTGGAGAGATCTCCACTCCAACAGACTTTTTGTAAGATCCACTTAAGTGGAGATTATCTTGTGCTGACTTCACCAAATGGCATGTTGCTGCAGAGGCTGAAAGGAGGCTCTGTGGAGTTACCGCAGATTTTAGGTCAGACGACAGGGCTCAACTGTCACAGTAGCTTTGGCTTGAGGTCTGCAACCCAAGGTCATTGATAATCTGAACTGGAAAAGGTTTGTATGCAGTTCAGAGCAAAAAGTATCAAGTCAGTACGCAAAGTACTCAGTGGATTTCCAGTGAAGTCTGATCTTGTTTTGACAAAAGATTTCCTTTAAGAGCACCATTCACTGACTGTACAATAATACATCAAATAGGAAGCACTCATTCCAGTAAAAATTGGTACTTCTTGTTTGTCAGTAACTGCCTATTTTGTATATTATTCCTGCCATTTTTTAAAAAAATAATAATAATTAAACATCAACTTCCAGAATATTTAGAGGGGCTAGATAAAGAGGAAGGGTAAAAGAAAACCTTATTTATTATTCACGTAGCCAAACATTCATACCAGCAGAATTTCATTCAACTGATATGGACAATACCAGTACCATCCTACGCAGAGTCACACTCTTCTAAAGCCATTGACTTTAATAGATTTTGAAAGGTGTAACTCTGTTTAGGATTGCACCATAAAACACTGCTGATAAGAAATATTTAATAGTCAATTAATACTGATTTTTTTAGGTTAACTTTTCACAAATTCTAACTTACTCTTCAGGAGACAGGCCTGAGGATGTAGGAGCTAGTTTTGCAACTCCTCTTCATTGCAGTCTCAAAATATGTAGAAAAGTACCTGGCAACAATACCAATACCAAAACCTTTAATCACATAAAAAAGAAACCTTAAGAATCCTCAGAGGGTGGAGTCTGGGGAGGAGAAGATGCTCGCCAGGGATATGATGCCATAGAGTCCACCCTCCAAAGCTGCCTTTTCCTGTAACAAAACTGATATCTGGAGTTCAGCTGTAAGTTTAGGAGAACTTCAGGCCCTACCTTAAAGGTGGCAACTTGTCTTAACTCAACCCCTAAGGAAAAACAAATATGCGCCCCTTCATCCTGTGCTACTGAACACTCCATGTATTTTCTGATCATGTATGAATCATTTATTCTATTGGACTGATACCATTACCCAATTTTTTGTATGTTGAGAGCTCATTTAAAATACATTGGGTCAGTTTAATTGCCTTTGAGTCATTGGGATGACATTGGGTCAGTTTAGATGACATTAGATATAAATGATGGGGGAAAATAAAAGCCACCATAGCCAAGGTCTTAGGGTCTTAACCCCAGCAGTTATTTGACCATTCCATGATAATTCAGTTTGATGCAACTGTGAAGATTAAGATATTTAATATTTATCTGTTTATTCATGTATTGATTTATTTAGGTTCTCTAGAAGGTATTCTTTAGAGAGATCTGCCATCTGTCCATTTCTTTGGAAGAGATGCAAAACTTTTAATTTTACCAGGCTTTTAATTAGCCAAACAATATTAGCATGTTTGTACCTACTGTTTTGAATATTTCATTGGACCCTCACTGTAATAGAAAATTCATTTTGTGGTATTTTAATGTTGTCTGTGTTTTACATGTTTATATTCTTAGACATCTGCCCAAAGTACTTACTGACAGATGGGTGGAATGCATGTGTTTAATTATATAGTTCTGATCTAAAGGTCTACACAGAAAACTTGCCTTGCACTACAGGAGTCTTTAACTTCTTAATTAACTTCCCCCTCCAAATCAGGATGTTTTAAAAATTGACTTTTATTTATTTGTTGCTGTTTACTTATGTATAGTATTTGTATCCCACCTGTCCCAAAAAATGCCATTAGAAATAAAATACCACTGTAGTAGAGACAGAGTGGGTCTGATGCCATAAAGCACAATGCTGCAACCCTAGGTGTTGATTCAGGTCAATGCCAGTCAAACACAGCTCTTTTTATGTTCGTACTACATCTTTTAGCAATTAAAATATTGGAAAACAAACTCTACATTTGTCTCTAAAAGATTGGGCAAGTGGGATACCATAGCCAGCGTCATCTCATTTTTTCTCAGTTATCAGTGCCCAGAACATTTCTATATAAAGACAGTTGTAGTAAAAGGAATGGAGTTACCACAAAATATATAACAGATGTCCTTTGAAGAGAACCAAGAAGACCTATATACTAGTCTATCCAGTATTAGTATATTCAGAGCGCATTCCTGGGGGTGGGAGCGAAGCACCCTGTGCCGGCATAAGTGCCTGTTTAACCTGGGATAACGGACACTTACGTCATCGTGGGTGGCACACATGCCGGTGCCTGGGCGCCTCGGTGTGGCACGGGCCTCTGCTGCCACAGCCGCCACACCGGGACCTAAATCCCAGAAGTGGCAGGCTGCGGAAGCATTGAGGGGAGTGTTCCCATGGTGCTCCAAGGAGCGGAGCTGACATTAGTCAACTTCCTAGCCCCTTTTGCCCCAGGAATGCCCCCTTGAGTGGCGGCAGGGCTGCACCATCTTGTTTGGTGGAGCAGCCTCACTGTTTGCTATGTGGTGATCCCCCCTTTTTAATTTTTTTAAACTTTTTTAAAAGGCTTTTTTTCCTGCTGCAGTGGCCAGGAAGCCTCTGAGGATGCGGCGCAGCTGCAGTGCTCCCAGCCATCATGGATTGAACCCTCCCCTTAGGAATGGGCTGCTTGTATATAAAAAGGCAGATATCACTGATAATGAATTTGACTTGCATGTCAGGCATAAACAGTTTAGAACAGTTTTAGAATATTTCAGTCAGAATCCTCCTCTTTTTTGCCTTTTTCTATTTTAACAGGAAAACAAACATCCATTATCTTCCAGATTAGGTAACATTTCACATTTTTTCTCTTTCTGTCTTTACTTAAAATTCCCTGAAGTCATTAATTCACAACAGCATCATTAGTTCCCTGAAACTGAACTATGCACATCCCTATGGTACTAGGTACTAGATACTGATCCAGCATTACCAGTTTTATAGAGGATTGGGAGAGAGGAAGATTTATTTATTATTCATTTATTTAAGAAATTTATAGCCTGTCTTTTGCTCTTTCATGGGCTGCCAAGGTGGCTAACAATTTAAAACACACATGATAAAATTATATTATAAAACAATTAAAATCAAACCCCCTCCCAAATGTACATTATTAAAACAATTTTAAAGTTTTAAAATGTAAAATACATACAAAACAGTTAAAATACATACAAAATATAAGAACATTCGTTAGGAAGGAGGGATCATTGAGAAAATGCCAAAAGAAACAACTAACAAAAATTCACCCACTGGCAAAAGACAGCAACAGAAGGAGACAGATGGATCTCCCCAGGGAGAGAGTTCCAGAGCTTTAGTGCCATGACCAAGAAGACCCTCTCACAGATTGCCACCCACCTAATCTCAGAAGGTGGGGGCACCCAAAGCAGGACCTTCAAAGATGACTGTAATGGTCAAAGAGGTTCATAAGGGATTAGGCTGTCCTTCAGGTATGTTGGTTCCAAACCATACAGGGCTTTGAAAGTCAAGACTAGCATCTTCAGTTATGCCTGGAAACAAATTGGAACCCAGTGTAGACAGGCCAAAGCAGGAGTGATATGATCCCTTCAACCCTCTCCAGTCAACATCCTGGCCGCAGCATTCTGTGCCAATTGAAGTTTCCAAACACTTTTCAAGGGCAGCCCCACATACAGTGCATTGCAGTAATCTAATCTACATGTACACACATGAACACATGAAGCTGCCTTATACTGAATCAGACCCTTGGTCCATCAAAGTCAGTATTGTCTACTCAGACTGGCAGTGGCATTCCAGGGTCTCAGGTAGAGGTCTTTCACATCACCTACTTGCTTAATCCCTTTAACTGGAGAAGCCAGGGATTGAACCTGGGACCTTCTGCATGCCAAGCAGGAGCACTACCACTGAACCATGGCCCCTCCCATAATGAGGGCATGAGCTACAGTGGCCAGATCTTTTCTGTCCAGGAAAGGCTGCAGCTGGCTAACCAGTGAAAGCTGGAAGAAGGCACTCTTGACTACAGCTGACACCTGCTTATCCAGCAGTAGACCTGGATCCAAGAGCATCCCCAAACTATGGACCTGTTCCTTAGATGGGAGTGCGGCCTCATCCAGAATGGGTGACACCTTAACTCCCAGGTCCGACCTTCCTAGGGCTGTGCATTCGGTAAAACCTGAACCGGATAAAAGCCGAATAAATGCCATTTCGGATTTTCCGGGTTCAGGTTTTACTGGATACAAAAAACCGTGGTAAATAGCCAAGCCGAATTGGGCGATTGTCAGATAAGCTGAAATAATTTGGCTTATCCTGGTTCAGCTATTTCCCACATTTTTGCAAGGAGAAAGCTCTCCTTGGTGCAACCTACCTTGCCTGGACAACCTAACAAGGGGGAGGGAGGGGAAATTTAACTCCCAGACAGTGGCTAGACCTGAGAGAATAGTGTTATTTAGCCAATCACAGAAGCTGGATTCTCTATTCACACTTTTCTGTGTTTTGGCCTAAGGCTATACTACCTGATGTCTCTCTACTGGCTGCTGTTCACTGAGAGAGAGAGAGTTTGTTCTGGTGCAAAAACCTTGGCTTTTCCTCCTGCTGCCTCATCCTGAGCTGACTTGATTCATTACAGCCTGCTTCCATTGGATTATTTCCTGCCTGCTGGAGGAGAAGAGAAGACATCTAATAGTTTGAGACCCTATCATTTTATTTCATTTGGGGCATTCCCCCCCTAAACTTGGTTGCATGCAAGCAAGGGGAGGGGTTTCTGGGACTGAATTCACATTGATTTCAATTCTTTGTAGTTGTTATTGCTCATAACTGCTTAAATCCCTGTTTAATTCCTCTGTTTAATTGTGTTAAAGTTTGGTTTGGTTCCTTCTTAAGTGTTGCCTGTTTGGTTTCTTTCTCTCTGGGTGTTGGGGAGCCATTTTTCTTGGCTGCTGGTGGGTTTGTGTATCCTTATTGCATGCCTGGTTGTTGTTGTTGTTGGGTTTGGCACTGTACATCGGATTGGCTTGGTTGGAGCTGGCAGCAGTGCCCCCAAGACCTCCAGCTACCTGGCATCATGTGACTGGACGTGGGTTTTGTAAGGTGTGTGCTGCCAGAGCGTGCCTGGGTGCAGCTGTGTCCAGTCTCTGCTGTGTGCATACTGTAGGTTTGGTAAGGGATGGCAAAAGGGCCCCACTCTGGATTTTGTTCTGGTGTCTTGTGTTTTAGGGGTTTTGTAAAGAGTCTCAGCTGGCATAGACTTCTCCGTTTGGTCTGTTGTGCTGCTAGGTTGTTGTGCTTCTAGGTAGTTAGGTTATGATGCTAGGTTGTCAGGTGGTTGTGTAGGGCTTAGCTGGCTTGCTTGCATTAGTTGTTAGGAAGGAGAAAATGGGCTGGGAAAATTTCCCACCCATGTTAGTCTAAGGGGGGTTTTGTTCGTGAAGTTCCCGGGGGTCATTTTTGTGGGTAGCGGTCCCAAATGTTCAGAGTAGCTGGAAGGGACTCTCCTTGCAAGAACCCCCAAGATTGGTGAAGATTGGGTCAGGGGGTCAGAGTTTATGGGGTCTGGAAGAGGTCACCCCCTTCCCCCATAGGGACCAATGCAAAGTGTTTGCATTGGTTTTCAACTACTTTATGTTATATCAGTGGTGCCTTCAAAAGTTTATCTCGAGTCACACTCATACAACATAAGTTGAGAGAAGAAGAAGAAGAAGAAGAAGAGTTGTTTTTTATATGCTGACTTTCTCTACCACTTAAGGAAAAATTAAACCGGCTTACAATCACCTTCCCTTCCCCTCCCCATAACAGGCACCTTGTGAGGTAGGTGGGACTGAGAGAGCTCTAAGAAAACTATGACTAGCCCAAGGTCCCCCAGATTAGAGTCCACCACTCCAAACCACTGCTCTTAACCACTACACAATGCTACTACAACATACAATGCCCCCCTTTTAAAATACTGATAATGATCAAGTCACAGGAAATCGTTTTTGTCTTGTATGCTGAAAAGGGGTTGCCTGGCAACACACTCATTGTCAATTTTTCTTCAGGGTGCAATAAATGTCCATGTCTGGAACACTATTTATCTTCATTACAACTAAGTAATCCAAGCTGTCAACTTCCTGTGACCACTGGATATCTGCTTACCATACATTTGATGCTTCACTACACTGTGCTGGGAAGAAGAAAAAACTGTCAACCATGCGCTTGTGGCATCATTAACATTGGCAAGATCTCCGCCCTGTTTTCCTGATATCTGTGTATTAACCTGATAGCACTCATATTACAAGGTGAATGCAAAATCGTATTCTTCAGACTACTCTGAAGTTTAGCCCTCAAACAGCACCAACTATAACAAGTACCAGGTACTGCAGAAATATGACATTCCTGTGTTTAAAAAGTGCAAAGAAATTCTAATATGTTGTAAATATTTTTAAAAGTTACCATTGAAAACAGCAACTTCAACATCTGTTGCTGTTTTCAACTGCTCATTAATATATCAGATCATCCAATTTTTCCTGCATAATTTTACGGCTCTTCTCTGAATAAACCATGCCTCCTAGCTTGGTGTCATTTCTGATTTCATCAAACCTCTTCTCCTATTCTTCCCAAAGTGCTTTTGCATATAATGAATGCACTAGATTCTGGGACCAATCCTTGAAGAATTTCACTGTTTTGCTCTCCAAAATGCAAGTCCAAAATGCAAATTAAACCTTCCAGTTAAATTAGGGTTGCTAGGTATCCCCTGGCCTGACCTGGATGGCCCAGGCTAGCCTGATCTTGTCAGATCTCAGAAGCTAAGCAGGGTCTGCCCTGGTTAGTATTTGAATGGGAGACCACCAAGGAATACCAGAGTTGCTGTGCAGAGAAAGGCACTGGCAAACCACCTCTGTTAGTCTCTTGCCATGAAAAACCCCCAAAAGGGGTTGCCATAAGTCAGCTGTGACTTGACGGCACTTCACACACACACACACACACACAGGTGCCCCCTGGCCATCGGTGGGGGAGGGGAGGGGGATCTTACCATGCTTAAAATGAGGCCTAGGCTTTTTGGCACATGTGTGATGACATCGCTTCAGGAAATGACATCATCACGTTGACGACGATGAAGGAGACACTCTGGTATTTGGGCAAAAAACTCTATGGTAGAAACTGTTTTTACCAAACAGTTTTGCCCAAATACAAGAGCATCTCCCCTGTCGTTGCCTGTGTGATGACATCACTTCCAGAACTGGTGTCATCATCATGCTGGCTAAATCAAGGCCTAGCCTCATTTTAAACCTGATAAGACCTCCGCCTACTAGCTGGACAGCACCAGGGGA
This sequence comes from Euleptes europaea, assembly GCF_029931775.1. Classification (NCBI taxonomy): domain Eukaryota; kingdom Metazoa; phylum Chordata; class Lepidosauria; order Squamata; family Sphaerodactylidae; genus Euleptes; species Euleptes europaea. The sequence continues at coordinate 79,982,988 of NC_079314.1, read as the reverse complement.
GGGGACCCAAAGCAGGGGGTCCCCCACCCCCAGCAGGGGTCTGGCAACCCTAAGTTAAATTGGTGCCCATGTTTCCTCATCTAGGTTTTCAGCATGTTACTGTACCATGTTAGTGAAGCATGATCTATCTTAGGTGAATGCATGCGGCCTTCTATCCCATTAGTTTTCTTCCATACTTATAATTATTTTTCCCTTTAACAGCTGGAAAAAGGCCACCCTTGACTTGGAAATTAACTTAACAAGTTAATGGTTGCCTAGGGTTTTTTTTACTTTTAATTTTTATGTATATAATACCAAAAACATAATACCAAAATATTTACATTAGCTTTTGGGAATAGTAGGGTAATAATATTTAGTGCTGGTAACAAATCTAAAGGTCTCTTTCTATGTCTTAATACACAATATGCAAAATATGATCATATGTGTCATATATATATCCTACATTTTTACAAATGTAGGCATATAGGAGACTAAATTTGCTTCCAGCAATTGGCTGTTGACAATAACTAAACCATTTTTCTTTATATTTTGTCTTAATTTGATCAAACACAGAGTTTTTTTAAAAAAAATCTATTGGTAATGTATCTACCAAGCGTATTTATCAACTGCTCTTTTGAACTCAGATTTTCAACACTTACTTTCAGGATCACTTAAGATCAAGGAAGCTATTAGCCAAACCAGCAATTATTCAGTAAAACAACATTGAGATCCTCCTTGAAAACAATATGTTGTTGTTGTAGGGAACGCACAAGTGTCATCAGCATGACTATGTCCTTTCCCAATCATAGTTATAAATAATCTTCTGACTTAAACATTTAATGGAGGACCAACCATGCTGAAGAACATTTGACTGGGTGCTAAAATAGTACTAAATAGCATATAGTACTAAAATTGTACTAAAATAGTATATCATACTAGCAATGCTGCAAATTTCACTATAAACCACATTCAACAGTCAAACATACCATGCCTGATGGTGTTAGATGTTAGCCAATCGACAAGATGTGAGCTGAACTGATTAGTGTTCAAGCATCCCTATTTCATATTGGACCCCCACTCACATTCTGATGTTGACATGTAAAGAATTAAAAGCTATTTTAAGTGGCTAAAGGCTATCCTCATGGCACAGAGTGGTAAGCTGCAGTACTGCAATTCAAGCTCTGCTCATGACCTGAGCTCAATCTTGACGGAAGTTGGTGTCAGGTAACCAGCTCAAGATTGACGCAGCCTTCCATCCTTCTGAGGTTAGTAAAATGAGTGCCCAGTTTGCTGGGGGTAAAGTGTACATGGCTGAGAAAGGTGGTGGCAAACCCCCCTGTAAACAAAGTCTGCCTAGACTCAATGGTCAGTTCTCACAATGGAGGGATGTAAGCAATGGGGTCCCTCAGGAATCTGTATTGGGACCAGTGCTTTTTAACCTGTTCATCAATGACCTGCAGTTGGGGTTGAACAGCAAGGTAGCCAAGTTTGCAGATGACACCAAATTATTTAGAGTGGTCAAAACAAAATCGGACTGTGAAGAGCTCCAAAAGGATCTCTACAAACTGGAAGAATGGGCATTAAAATGGCAAATGAGATTCAATGTGAGCAAGTGTAAAGTGATGCATATTGGGGCAAAGAATCCCAACTTCACATATACACTGATGGGATCTGTGCTGGCAGCGACAGACCAAGAAAAGGATCTTGGGGTGGTAGTGGATCACTTGATAAGGATGTCAACCCAGTGTGTGGCTGCTGTAAAAAAGGCAAATTCCATGCTGGCCATAATTAGACGAGGAATAGAGAATAAGACTGCTGATATCATACTGCCCTTGTACAAATCTATGGTCAGACCACACTTGGAATAATGTGTACAGTTCTGGTCACCACAACCTAGAAAAGGATATTACAGAGCTTGAGAAGGTGCAGAAAAGAGCAACCAAAATGATTAGGGGACTAGAGCAACTGCCCTATGAGAAGTGGTTAAAACACCTTGGGCTGTTTAGTTGGAAAGAAGGAGGCTAAGGGGAGACATGATAGAGGTCAATAAAATTATGCATGGTTTGGAGAGAGTGGAGAGGGAGAAGATTTTCTCCCTCTCCCATAATACTAGAACACGGGGTCATCTGCTGAAGGTGGAGGGTGAGAGATTCAAAACTGATAAAATGAAGTATTTCTTCACACAACGCATAATTAAATTGTGGAACTCCCTGCCCCAGGATGTGGTGATGGCTACCAACTTGGAAGGCTTTAAGATGGGAGTGGACATGTTCATGGAGGAGAGGGGTATTCATGGCTACTAGTTAAAATGGCTACTAGTCATGATGCATACCTATTCTCTCCAGGATCAGAGGAGCATGTTGAATATATTAGGTGCCATGGAACACATGCAGGATGGTGCTGCTGCAGTTGTCTTGTTTGGGGGCTTCCTAGAAGCACCTGGTTGGCCACTGTGTGAACAGACTGCTGGACTTGATGGGCCTTGGTCTGATCCAGCATGGCTTTTCTTATGTTCTTATGTTCTAGTAAACTTCGGAATGTAACGTCACCCCTTGGGTTAATGATGACCTGGTGCCTGCACAGGGGACTACCTTTACCTTTACTTTAAGGCTGCTTGGTATCTTGTTTTAATCAGCACTCATCTTCAGTTCTCAAATGGCCTGTAGTGAAGTGTCTGCCCAGATTCAACACTTTAGCTAACCCATGAATTTGCTTGTCTCCAAAAAGCTCAATTTGTTGTTGCATCTAAAATTTCTAAACTGTGCACAATTTAGCTGTTCTTTTCTTTGACCTACAGAGCCTATTTCCATTTTCTAGCCTTGCCCAAGCCAGAGTCGTTTGTGGAGCTAGGACTGGCAGGCAGGCATACAGAGTGTCCATGTTTTGTGCTTGAGGAATAGGAAGCTGTCTCTCCAAGTGCCTGCCTCTGCAGTGCCTATTTCTAAAGAGCCTAGATACATAACAGTTCCGGCCTGGGCAAGCCTCGTTGGAATAGGACCCAGGTTGTTCCCTTCTAGCACTGCACAGAGATAACCATTTTCCTCCAACAGCTGAAACCTTTAGCAGAGACTACTTCCAGCTAGTCTGGGGCCCAGATGATTGTGAGCATGAAACATTTTAAATTAATTTTTGCAATGCTAAAATGGCCCAGGCTAGCCTGATCTCGTCAGATCTCAGAAGCTAAGCAGGGTCCCCCCTGGTTAGTATCTGGATGGGAGACCACCAAGGAATACCAGGGTTGCTGTGCAGAGGAAGGCACTGGCAAACCACCTCTGATAGTATCTTGCCATGAAAACCCCAAAAAGGGGTCGCCATAAGTCGGCTGCGACTTGACGGCACTTTACACACACACACACACACACACACACAGTGTGACTTTGCTTCAATCTGGAATAGTTTTATCCATTTAAACAGAAGTGGCATTGTTTTAGGTCCACCATGAAAAGATGTGATCTTTTATTCTACGGGTGGTTTAAAAAAAAAAATACCAGTGGTATCTCAGTAGCCCAAAAGTTCTTCCTATTTTTTTTCTGCTTCTTTCAATTGCTGTTATTGTTTATTGTTATTGCTATTATCCAATAAATTTTAATTTAAAAAGAAAAGAAAATCGGAATTATTCCTAAAGTTTGTAAGTGTGATGTTTGAAGTATTTGGCAACATGTTAAGATGACAGAAGGATGGTAAGCTAAAAACAGTTTTAGAGATTTCATTTTGCAGCAGAACATTTGAGGTGAGATTAACTAATTATAGAAAAATAATGAGTGATGACACCTAATGTGAATTTGTTAATGTGGAACTAATGTTAACCCATTTGATTTTCATAAACCATGAGCTGTATGACACTTTAGATGGAACAAGTCTTAAAGTATGACAACTCACCTCTCTCTCTTTTGTAAAAATTCTTGTGTTTTCCGCACAAGGCTTGCAAAGGTCTCAAAATACTCTTTCTCAGCAATTATGTAATATTAAAATATTTCTACATTAATAATACATCTTAGAAGTATTGCTCATAGAACTTATTACTAAGCTTTATATTTTTAAATCTACCTTTTATTAAAAGGGGAAAAAACTGAGGTCTAAGACCATTGTGCTCTTCTACCTGATGAAGAGAAGTGAGGCCTGACCATCACCTTGCATTGGTTTCATCTGTACCTTTTCAGAGCTGTCAGTGTCAAATAGGATTGCCAACCTCCAGGTACTAGCTGGAGATCTCCTGCTATAATTTCCAGCCGATAGAGATCAGTTCCCCTGGAGAAAATGACCGCTTTGGCAATTGGATTCTATGGCATTGAAGTCCCTTCTCTCCCCAAACCCTGCCCTTCTTAGGCTCTGCCTCAAAAACCTCCTGCTGGTGGCAAAAAGGGACCCAGCAACCCTAGTGTCAAAGTTTCAGTGGAACTCCCTCTCACAATCCTGCTCCCTCTTTATGTGTTCAGTATATATACACACACACAGTGTGACTAGTGCTAAAGTTTTACCACTTTGTAGCTAAGTTGAACTTAGGATGGAATAGTTGCTAAGGGCAGACATCTTATTGCAAGCTGAACTGAACCTGATTTGATTGACTCTCTAGAGACTGAACTACTTACTATAAAGGAAACAGAAAGAAAAAGGTCATGCTGATTTAGTAGCTTTCTCCCTGAGACATCTGTCCTTTCTTTTTTCTTTTGCTGTTGGCCTACAATGCAATTTAATAGAAATCTGCTATAACAATAGTTTTGTAAGGATGAATCTTTGTAAGAATGGGTATACATGACTTTTCTATGAACATTTGTTGCTATAGGGAAAATCCTTATTTAAAAATGCAAATGGCTTGGACATCTACCCAGCCTACAGTAAAAAGAAACATAAAATATGTATCAGCTTTACAGGAACATGCTGAACTTAATAGATCATAGTGCTGATCAAGTAAAATGCTTACTATATTAACAGTACAATCCTAAGGGAGGGGGTGAAAGGGCTTTGGAGGCAGCATGACCCCAGTGCTGGGGTAAATGCCACTTGGCCCATACAAATTGGCATTCATGCTGGCGCTGGGCCAAGTACGCTGGCATGGGGAAGCAGTGCGATAGCATCATGCATGGGTGCCAATGCAGCCACTGCGGCAACATGCCTCCGGCCCAGGGGCTCACTCCAGCAGCAAAGGAGGTGTTCCTGGGGGCGGGACTGACATTAGTCAGCACCCTGAGCCCTTTTGCCCCAGGAACCCCCACTTATGCTGGCGTGAACTTACACCAGCAAAAATGGTGGCACAGCCCATGGAACTGCATACAGCAGTTTCATGGGCTTCCGGGAATTTTCCTATGCAGCTTGCTGGCTGCAGCGCAGCACAGCAATTCACTCAGAAGGTGGCATGGCCATGCTGTGGCTGCACTGTCCCTGGGTGCACTGCAACTACCCCCCCCCCCAGGATTGCACTGCCTCCCTGAAATCCTAAGGACACTTACCTAGTAAAAATATTGAATAGCATGAGACTTAACTCTGAATGGATCTGCTTAGGATTGCTTCTTTAGCCAACTTACATTGGCTCATGTGTTGTTGTGAATAGAAGCTACTCACACTGTTCCAAATTAAACTTGATTCCCATTTTCAGTTTGTCATTGTAATGTTCTTTGCCTTAGTTCGAACTAATAGAAATTAGGAGATGACATCTCCTTTGCTAGGAGGGGCTGCTACATTTTCTCAAAGGCTTCAGAGAAATGAGAGGGACATCAGTGATTAACCAAAAGAAGCATCTATAATCCTGTCACCAAGTCCAAGTATCTATGTATATGCATATCTATGAATTGATTCACATTAAAAAAACACACCAGTTTTTAAAGTTCAAAAGCTTGCATCTATTTCTGTTAAAAACAGCAGTTTCCTGAATTTATTTGTTTTCCCATGCTCACAATCAAGGTAGCTGAAGGGAACTTATTGTCAGGTACTTAATCATAGTAATGAACTATGAACTACGAACAATCTGGCCTAAACCAAGGGGAATCTTAGATGGGCAGAGCTGGGCACATCGGGTAGGTGGACTTCGGAGCACTTATTTGTTTATTAGGGTTTAGGAAGAACAAGCCATCACTGACTGGGTATGTTAACTTTTCTAAAAAAAAGCACAATGATTCCAAAGCATATGTTCAAGTGCTTTTTGCATCAGTATTTATTTATCTAATTGTAAGACTAGATCATGTTTCCTGGGCAGTACATGAGCAGTTCCAGCGTGGCTTCAACAGTCACATCTCCCCCTTGTTAGTGACATTGGCACTCAGCAAATAGTCTGAGTCTTCCAGAAAGGTCATAGCATTCCACCAAGAATACAGGAAAAAGACGATGTTCCTACATAGAAAATCTTCCTAGATGACACCTGGCTCTAAGGAGCAAGAGATGGCAGCAAGGAAGCTGGCACAAAGACACTATATGCTGGTGGAAAGCTAAGATGCTTTGAGAACTGTAGCTTCTTTACTAGCATCTGAAATAGTTGCTCTGCTTTCTCCCCAGGGTATTTTCACTCATTGGGTTGTCATAGTCCCAGCTAAGTAGAACATGATTATTGGTTGCTCTTTCTCCTAGGAATATGTTTGCTGTATATTATCCCAGGCAATGTATAGCAGCAAAAAATTGGGGGAAAGTTAGTTCTAAAGGAAATGTATTTTTATGGGCTCAAGGTCAACATGGATTTTTTTAAATAGAGGCTCCCACACTCCTACCAATTCAGCTCATCAATGGCTTCATCAGAGTTTATACACAGATATAAACCATTTTCCCAGCAGTGCTTAACTGAAATTAATTCCCTTATCCAATAATTGAAAGTAAGGGTCATGAATGTTATATTTCATTTGCATGACTACTAAACTAAATCATTATGATTAATAGCATTGTAGTGAAGACTTAATCTGTTAATAAAGATTTGCTGTGTGTTATTGTTATCAGGACAAAAAGTGGTTATTCTTTTTCAAGTGAGAAGGACTTAACAGTGTGTAGCCATTTAATTTGACCCGCAAACTTATATGATGTCTTCAAGTGTGGTGCAATTATCACTGTGAATTATGGGATTGTGTCGTGATTCCTATTAGTCACAGCACTAGAAATAATATTCTTAAGCAGTTCAGGGAAAGGCTTTACAGCCTCCTTTTTGCTACCCTTGGAAATTACTGTTGCTTAATTTGTCTTTCTTTGTAGCTTTAGTGATGACTTATTTCTGGAGTATTCATTTAGAGGTAACCAGTAATTATTTTAAAAAGAAGAGCGTGAGATGACATTAATAATTGCCATTATTTTTATTAGTCTTTATGCTTTAAGTGTGTAAAAGCAGAATTGTATAAGGGTTAAGAGATAGGCCTTTTATTTTGTCTGCTACAGGTTGGACCTAAGGTCAGTTTCAGTCAGCAGATGGCTGCGGGAGGTGATTTTTTATTTCCCCTTTCATTGCAGACCCTCAGTTAACCCTCAAGCTGCTCTGTTTCTGAGGGTTTCCTGTCCTTTAGGCGGAGCAGTTCAGGGAGCTCAGTGGACTGCAGCAGGAGGGGAGAGGCAGGAAAGTTCTGTCCCACTGATAGAAGCGTCTTGCATTAACAGAAATCCACCTTTAGTTTCAATACATTGCCATCAAGCTAAGACAACTGTTGATGCTCTAGAATGTTTTTTTTTTTGGGGGGGGGGAACCAAGCAACCATGGTTGATCCAATCATCCATTTACCATGGATGAAACCTAGCTATATGCACTTTGTTGGTATAGATTTAAGCATATAGAGTGGATTAAAATATATATGCCTAGATGTGCTCCAACAAGCTGCATATAGCCAGGTTTCATCCATGATAAACAGATGATTGGTTGATCCTACCACTGAATGCGTAAATTTAAACCCTTGAGTAACACATCACAGATTAGAAAGAGAGACTGCTGAACTGCAGCTAATAATGAAGTTCAAGACTATGCATTCTCGTGTATTGAATAGGGACCTTGGATTCATGTCCTATTACCAATGTTGATTTCCCCATGCCCACTACCCCTCTGCATATCACACCTAATCCAATCACACCTATTAATGTCATTTACTTGCTTTTGTCATTTACATGCTATTGCCATTGGATATCCTAATTCACTCTTCTCTATTTAAGGATAGATGGACTCACATTCTAACTATATTTGAAGAAGAAGAAAAGAGGAAGAGTCCAGTAGCATCTTAAAGTCTAACAAAATTTCTGGCAGGGTATGAGCTTTTGTGAGTCACAGCTCTTCAGGTATCTGACTGTTCAGGTACTGGACTCTTGCTCTTTTCTACTGCAACAAACAGACTAACAGACTAACCCATCATGATCCACCACAACAAAGTATGCATGGCTGTGTCAATAGAGCTGGATCTGTGTTGGCCACAGTTCTTTAAGATTAGGCATATAAGAATCCTCCAACTCGGTACCCACAGTGCCCACATCATAGCATGTCTCTACCCAGTTTCATGCAATGAAACAGTATTGTGTGATGCTTCTATCTAGCATCCACCAATGGCTATTTTTGATATGGCACCAACCAACTCAATTACGCCAGTCTGCAATAAACATATCTTAAGTGATGCACAGTAGGCATGGCACCTGAACTTACAACCATGAAGCTTAGTAGAGTTAGGTCTGAGGTTATTTTGCAATTTCAATGTAATTGTAAAATATTGTGCAAAAGGAATAAAAGTCTTGGCCCCCCAAATCTCCTAACACAGAAAATCTGAATAGCACCTGGAAGAAGGAATCAGCATCATTAACACAGTTGGAATGTAGCCAAAGAATTGTCATTAGTAATGTAAACAGTTCATCTCCTCCCCCACTTTTTCCTGAGCATCATAAATCCCAAATGTTTTTTCTTCTGCACTCTATAAAAGGATAATTCAATGTTAAATGAAAGTATTGAAAAAGGAGGCTAGCTATTTTATTTATTTATTTTTGAATAGGAGGAATGTATCTTTTAATTGAGAAAGATGGGACAGCTTTGAAACACCTGGTTTTCTACAGCCTGTTTAAATAGAAAAGGGAACAGTTGTGAGGCTCATTTCACAGGAACTACAAAGCGTTTCAGGGTATCTGTGGCTTTTGTCTCCTCTTTGGCAGAATAGCCAAATTGTTTTCCTAACAATAAAAAGGGAAACAAAGGGGAAAAGGAGAAGAAATAAAGTTGGACTCCCCTGAAGAATCACCCATTCCCCTTTCCTCCAAGGCTGGCATCCCTAGCATTGAGGCAGAAAGTAGTTATGAAGGACCTAAAAGGGGAACTGGCTGATAGTACTACCCTAGTCAGGAGCAAACGTTTTCTCCGGAGCAGAGCCATGCAAATGAGAGGGGTATTAGATACGGTGGCCAGGTCCCTCTTCTCCACCGGTGGGTGTTTTGGGGGGGGCGGAACCAGAGAAAGACAGGGTTTTGGGAAAGGAGGGTCTTCAATGTCATGGAGTCCAATTGCCAAAGTAACCATTTTCTCCAGGTGAACTGATCTCTATCGGCTGGAGATCAGTTGTAATAGTGGGAGATCTCCAGCTAGTACCTGGAGGTTCGCAACCCTAGTATTAGAGCCAGAAAGAAGAGGTGGCAGTGAGGAAGTGATTAAAAGGAAGGAGAAAAGGCTAGGTCACTGTGACTGGAACAGGCAGAAAGCCTGAGAAAGGGTACATAACAAGGCCTGGAGTCTCCATAGCCTCAAAAGATCAGGCCTTCCCAAAGATAAGGATGAAGGCATTCCTAGTCAGGAGAAAGGGAGAACTGCAGGTTGCTCTATCAGGGACAAGAGAGGGATAACTACCCCAAAGTATAATCCTGCAGCAAAGGTCTACGTAGGCCAAGGCTAAAAGACTCTGGAAGGGAGCCCTCTCCAGGGGCCGACATAGAGATTAGGCCTGAGGCAAGCAGCTAGAGATGCCAGCCTCCAGGTGGGACCTGGGGATCCCTCGGAATTACAACTCATCTCCAGGCTACAGAGATCAGTTCCCCTGGAGAAAATGGTTGCTTTGCAGGGTGGCTCTTTGGCATTGTACCCCACTGAGGTCTCTGTCCTTCCCAGTTTCCACCCCCAAATATCAAAGAGTTTCCCAACTTGGATCTGCAACCCTGCTCCCCCATCCCCTGCCAGTGGCCAGGAGGGACTTGTCAACCCTACAGGAAGCAGAGAGAATAAGTGCTTTGTGGGGACATTAAAAAAGAGTCAGCGACTCTTCTGGTGTTTGGTTATTTTCTGGTGGGATGCCCATGTGGGGAGGAGACCACTACCCAGAGAGCTTTGTACATCACTTTCCCCCCCCCCCCAACTTAGTAAACAGGAATGATAAAGATGCCTACTGACATGAAATATATACTTACAATGAGCCTTGTTCCAATTTGGTTATCATGTTTAAGGAGGTGCTCAAAATGGTACAATGTTGGCAGATTGTGGTAGCTAGGTTAATCTCAGTTTGTCATTGGTTTTCTTTGTCTATTTTTGGTTTAACAGTGATTCGAAGCATCAGGCAAGCCTGACTTGATGTGTCAAGGTGGCCATTGAAAGGAGTGAAAGGTAATGCTATTTGTTTTACAGTTTCAATGTTTTTGTTGGTTAAAATAATAATAGTCTGTTTATTAGCCTTTGTGTAATGTAGATAAACCCAATCATATATTTGTTCAGTGTTCTTAAAATAAATCACAGGTGATCTTTTCGAAAACTTCATTTCTGATTTCAGCACGCTGAAAGTAGAATACAGATTATCTTGTGGGTGTGTGTTGTGTTATTCTGTGACCAAGCTTCCTGCCCTCTCTTCTGTATCTCATTGTTATTTTACATAGGAGTGTGCACTGAAAAATTATTGTTTTAAATCCATATCATAATTTAAGAAAGAGAAGGTATATCAGAAATATTGTTGTCATAATTTTAATTTTCATTAACTTCTAGGAGTTAGTCTCCATACATCTACAAATATCTATCCATTTTCAAGACCAAAAAAGACTTTCTCTCAAAGAAATACAGAATTACAATAGTACTTAATCATTTTAAATCCATATCATAATTTAAGAAAGAGAAGGTGTATAAGAAATATTGATGTCATAATTGTAATTTTCATTAAGATTGGATTGGATGTCTGTTCATTGTTTTCCATGTGTGGATAATGGCATATTTTTCGGATCAGACTTCTTTCCTCAAATGGTATAAAAATATTAGGTAACCTAGTGCAACCTCTCCTCTATGGACTTCCAAGCTTCAAGTACAGCCCCTTGAATAAGGTGCCCCCAGCCATTTTCACTGTAGGAAAGGGTGCAAAAAATGGCCACTGGTTTTCTGGAACGGCATTTTAAAAAAATCAAACTTAGTAACTGTGAGCAAAAGTAGTTCTTCCAGAATGTCTGTCTGCCCCGCAGGTCACATTGCAGAGGAAAAGGAGCCTACCTATCCAAACCTAAGCAATGAAAAATGTGGTGTTACTCCAAATTACTAATTAATTTGCAGAAAGGTGGAAAACAGGGTAACTCACTAACTGAAGGAAACCAGAAAAGCCAACAAAGCAAGAAAAAACCCACAATGAAAAACAAGAAACAAACTTCTTAGAAGCACAAAAAAGGAAGACAGAAGGTCAAAACAAGTATTAAACTGCACTACACCTAAAACTACAACAAGAAATAATACCTTTCCCAAACTCCCCTCCCAGTGATAAAATATGCCCCCACTAACCCTGTACCAGGAGGAAAAGGACAGAGGAAAGTCTAGCTAGTATAGGGTTGCCAGTCCCTATTCGCCACCGTTGGGAGGTTTTTGGGACAAAGCCTGAAGAGGGTGGGGTTTGAGTCCAATGGCTAAAGTGGCCATTTTCTCTAACGGCTGGAGATCAGTTGTAATAGCAGGAGATCTCCAGCCACCACCTGGAGGTTGGCTACCCTAAACTAGTAGTAATAATAACTTAATTAGACCAGTCTGCCAAGAAGCCCCATCCAGGCAGGATTCATCTGGTTGGGGTCTAGCTTTATCCAAACAAATCTGTCTCCCAAGGTCAAGGAGAAGGAGGCAGAGCACTGTGATTGGCCAAGGCAACTAACCCGGAGTGGGGGTATGGTGGCGCAGGTTCTATAGGGTTTCCATGTGCCTTCTGGGGGTGGGATATCTCCAGCCCCCGTGGGCCTGGCCTGCTGGCTCTCCAGCAGCTGGCAGGAGAAATAAAGTTTTTAAAAAAACCCACAGAGTTTTCAACAATTCCTAGAGAAGACTGACATCACTTCTGGGTTTTCCTGGTCACATCACACTGTCACTGAGGGTGATTTTTTTTTTAAAAAAACCCTGCCACCAGCCACTGGAGTGCTGGTGGGCACATAGCCACCCTAATGTTTCCAGCAATTGTGGTTTTTCCCTCTGTCACAAGAACCCTTTCACCCGGGCATATTTCTGCTGGACTCTTTGCAGTGGGCACAAATACTCTCAAGAGGAAGAGGTGCATACAATCCAGCCTTCTATGTAGCATATTTGCCAATTTCGAAACAACTACGAGGTATATCCCACAATTCACTACATTCCTTTCAGTGTGCTTGAGCATCTTTGGGTTTTATTACCTGCAATACAGCTCCCTTGTTCACAAATGTTTCCATGTCTGTTTAACAGCAAGTGGCAAGGTTTACAGTCTGTTTTGTAAATGAATTCTCCACTGAGCAAAGGTGATATCTTTTGGGTTTTTAACCATGTAGTATGTTGAGCCTGAGACGGCATCAGAAGGAGTGATCACACTCTTAATCCATTCTGTCAGAAAAAGAAAATTGCTTTGTTAGGACTCCTTTTCTTGTGGATCTTTTGTTTTGCTTAGTGTTATATGTTCATGACAACCTTACTTGAATTTCCCACACCTCTTGATTTTTATTGCTCTGCTATAAAGTTGTTCTCATTTTATATGTAGTTTTGTAGCATTCTAAAAAGTAAAAAAAAGGTGAATGTATAAAAAAAACTTACCAAAATATCCAATGTATATGATACCTAATGGGTTTGCCAAATAACCAGTTTAAGCAGTGTGTATTGTGTGTTGTGTTGCATCCAAGGATTTTGGGGTTTTGTTAATTTAACAATAATATCCTTTATTTTCTTAACACTCAAATGATAGAATCTGTGAAGCCCACTACTTGTACTCTGGATCCTTGCCCATCTGGCTAATAAAATCATGTAAGGACCACATCAACAAGCCCTTAACATCTATTATAAACCTGTCACGAACTCAGGGACCTTCCATGCCACAGAACTGCAGAGACTAGACTATTGTAATGTACTGTACATTGTTCTCCCCTCAAAATCAACTTAAAATTCCAGAATGCTGTAGCTTGACTATTAGCAGGAGCTAAACATAGCATGCATATTACTCCCATTCTGCAGATGCTCCACTGGTTGCCTATTGGTTGTCGAGCTCAGGTTAAGGTATTGCCTATCACATGTAAAGCCCTTCATGGTCATGGCCCCTCTTATTTATAGGACTACCTCTCTCCCTATGTTCTGCCCCAACAACTCCGCCCATGTCCACAGGGTCTTCCGCAGGTGCCAACATGCAAATAGGCAAAATCAGCAACTGCTTGTATACATGCTTTCTCTGTTGTGGCTCCCGTAGGGTAGCCAACCTCCCGGTACTAGCTGGAGATCTCTTGCTATTACAACTGATCTCCAGCCAATAGAGATCAGTTCACCTGGAGAAAATGGCCACTTTGGCAATTGTACCCTATGGCATTGAAGTCCCTCCCCTCCCGAAACCCCGCCTTCCTCAGGCTCCACCCTAAAAACCTTCTGCTGGTGGCAAAGAGGAACCTGGCAACCCTAGGCTCTTGCCTTGTGAAATAGCCTGCCTGAGGAGGTCAGGAAAGCTCCCACTCTCCTGGCCTTCCACAAACTATGCAAAACTGAAGTATTCAAGAGGGCTTTTCTGCATAGGTAGTAAGTGCCAAATGGTTCCCAACTTACTTGTATACGTGATTGGGACTTGCGGTCTATACTGCTGTATATAGCATATTGTTAGTAGGATCCTATTATGTAATTTCTGTAACATTTAATGTGTCATGTTAATACTTATGCTACATTTCTGTTTCTTTCTGGTGGCACCAGACTTCTAATATCCTAATGCGTTTGTCCTGTCTCATTTTGTTTTTTGTACTGGCTCACTATGTGTAATCCGCCTTGAGTCCCTGTGAGAAACGTAGACTATAAATAATGTAAATAAAACATATTGTGGGCACCCAGCTTTAAAAAGAAAAAAAATTCTGGCCTTTCCCCTTCTATATTAGCATTCAGACCAACAAACAAATAAACAAACAAACAAAGATTATGTTCCCCCGCCAGTGCACCAGGCAATTCCCTATCAACATTGTGGTGATAGAATTCAACCTTAATATTTATTCTGATGGCAGCGAATCTGGGTGTGGGGGGGAGGATTGCAAACAGCACTGAACATTTTACTATGCTAGCCAGAAAACAGCAGCCACCACTGTGCTGTGGAGATAAGATTGTTGAAATCACGCCCTTGCATTATTTGCCTCTCTGTGCACTTGCTAACGTTTGACAGTTTCCTCCTTCCAAAGTGCCTTATTGTAAAGCCCTGCTGTTCCATTCCTGAACTTTGCCATGAGTTTAACCCTAGGGTATCTGAACTGTCAGGCACAGGAGAGGACGACAGAACCAAAGAGCTTGCAAAAACTCCAGAAGGCACAAGGATTTCTGATGTGTGGTGGAATTTCTTACCAGCAGATAGCCGTTCCTTTGCCTTTACAGCTGTCACAGTTCCTTAAATAATAGGGAGTTTTCTCTGCTAATGGACGAGGAAGGCTGCTTGCCTGGTGAGAAGTTGCAAAGGCAGCTTGCCATTTGGCTTCGATGTTATGTGGAGGTGGAACAAGCTTGCCCAGCCCCAGATAAGCAGCTGGAAGCTGCCCCATTCAGATGGACCTGTCAAACATTTATTTGGGCATTATTTTGTATTCATCTATACCGCTTTGTGTGGCGAAGCATTAAATTGCTTTCCACTGGGAACAGTTTGCTATTGGGGGTCAGCAGAGCCATGGTACTGGACGGAGCATACTAGATTCAGACACAGTTTCGGTTTGAGATCTTGGCAGCTGAATTCCCAATCTAATTAGAGATGTTGCTCTCGACTCTTCCTGGAAAAGCTGATAACTTTTTAATATAATGTAGATAAGCATTAAGGCTATTTTTATGCTGTGTCGCATTTATATTATGTCTTGCAAAGCAGAATGAGTGGCTGGTTAAATATGAGCTTGCCAAGGATTTTTTTGAAAAGGGGAAAAATTAATCAAATCCAAATTCTTTTCCTATCACTTTTTGTAGTGGTGCTTAAAAATAGGTCATAAACATCTAAAGGATAATGAGAGTTCTGTTCACAATTCCTAAACACCTGAATCCTACAATTGTAGATTATTCCAAATGGTGGGACATAATAATATATATAGCATAGCTTTAATAATTGCAACATAAAGACCAGCTGAAAATTAAGTAGAAAAGTCTTGGCTTAAAGGCAAGCACTTCATGAATTTTCTAAATATACTTATGAGAAAGAAAGAGAGAAAGAAAGAAATGGATAATTTTCTTACCTTTTCGACAAATATTATCATTTGTCAATCCACCCTTTCCACCTTTGGGCTTGGCCAGAGGCATCTGGAGAAGTAATTGGAAACAAGCAAGCCAGCTGAATAAACAATGACTTGCACATCTACCCCTCTCCTTGTGCTTAGCCATAGGCACAAGCCAAAGGGCAACTGCCAAAGGCTTGGAAGCCCTTAGTCCATGATTTACAGAATGTGGCCCCGTTGGTTGAAGCAGCCTAATCACAGGGCATCCTCATGGTTCATCACCTGTTTTATGTTTAGACAAAAAACTTGTTCAGTTGTATATTTTTGTTTCAATTTGTATTTTTATGGGTATTGTACATTGTACCAGCTTTGAGTTCCCAGTGTAGCAGAAAAGCAGTAAATAAATACATATATTGTAGTGTCCTAGAGTTACACATGCACAAAATACATGATTATCACTAGAAAATCAGTTAAAGGTCCTCATTAAGCAAAAATCTCTGCTTTTCAATCCATATATTTAAGATTAATAAGCACCTGCTCAACAAGGAATGCTTTACCAAAAAGGGGAGGTAGTCCAAGCAAGCTGATCTATGTCATTTTGTATGTATAATCATAAAAAAACAGTAATCAGTTGGTCATGGCTCAAACCAGATCTCAGGAAATGAGGTATAATCCAGGATGAGCATGGCTGGAACTTGAAATGTGACTGGACCCTAAAATGATCACATTTAATATTAAATTGTGGAACTTCCTGCCCCAGGATGTGATGATGGCTGCCAACTTGGAAGGCTTTAAGAGGGGAGTGGGCATATTCATGGAGTATAAGGCTATCCATGACTACTAGTCAAAATGAATAATAGACATAATGCATACCTACAATTTAATACGAAATGTGATCATTTTAGGGTCCAGTCACATTTCAAGTTCCAGCCATGCTCATCCTGGATTATACCTCATTTTCTGATATCTGGTTTGAGTAGGCTTGCCAGGCCCCGTAGCTCCACCGGCGGGAGCTTTCCGGGGTCGTGGCTGCGGTGTGCAATGTGTGTGCACGCCCCGCGCGATGCTCCTATATCACCTCCGGGTTTACCTAGAAGCAACGCGGACGCTCTAGCAATCTTGGCCAAAACTGTATGGTTTCCATAGAGTTTTATCCGAGATTGCCAGAGTGTTCATGTCACTTTCGGGTTACCCGAAGTGGTTTGTGCGCATGTGTGCATGCAGTGCCCGCCGGCCATCAGCTGGCCAGCGGGCAGCCCGGTGGATTGGCAAGATTTTACCCACCAACATCGGGCATTTGGCAACCCTAGGTTTGAGCCATGACCAACTGATTCCTATTTTTTTTTTATGATTACACATACAAAATGGCATAGATCAGCTTGCTTGCACTACCTCCCCTTTTTGGTAAAGCATTCCTTGTTGAATATATTAGGTGCTGTGGAACACAGACAGGATGGTGATGCTGCAGTTGTCTTGTTTGTGGGCTTCCTAGAGGCACCTGGTTGGCTACTGTGTGAACAGACTGCTAGACTTGATGAGCCTTGGTTTGATCCAGCATGGCTTTTCTTATGTCATGTTCTTATGTTCTTTCTAGTACCAGAGGAGCACACCTATTATATTAGGTGCTGTGAAACACAGGCAGGATGCTGCTGCAGTTGTCTTGTTTGTGGGCTTCCTAGAGGCACCTGGTTGGTAGCTGTGTGAACAGACTGCTGGACTTGATGGGCCTTGGTCTGATCCAGCATGGCTTTTCTTATGTTCATATCTTTCTTCTCATATTTTTTCCATCTAAAGGTGGATTTATGCAAACAACTTTTATGTGAACTAGGCACAGCTTGGGTCCATATATATCCTGTTCTTGTGGAAGGTTCATCACACAGTTTGAGTAGGCTAGCAGGTACTGGACAGGTTACATATGCTGAGGGATCCCTATCATGAGTTGTGTGTTAAGCTATCCAGAAGATGAAAATCTGTAACTAAATTTCTTCTAATGTTAAATGGGAATAGTAATCCAGGAGACATAGCTATGAACACTGAAGTCCACTTTAAAACCTTGTGTGAACTTGAAAATCTCATGTTTAACTTGTCGATCAATGTTGGTCCAGTTAGATATAATAAATATAGTAGATAAAGAGGGGAAGAATCACCAGCTGGTCTCTCCTTCCCTAGCAGGAATTTCCTTCCTGATCCCAAATATGGTAAACTGGTCAATCATCTTCCTAGCTGTCTGACTAGTACAGGGGTCTGCAAACTGTGGCTCCTGAGCCGCATGTGGCTCTTTGGCCCGTTGAGTGCGGCTCTCCGAACTTGGTTTGGAGCCCCTGCTCTTGCGCCCGCTTGCGCCAGCAGCCGGGCTGCGGAGCTGGCGTGCCTGAGAGAGAGAGAGAGAGAGAGAGAGAGAGAGAGAGAGAGAGAGAGAGAGAGAGAGAGAGAGAGAGAGAGAGAGAGAGCGGGCGAGTGGGCGCGCTGTCTCTCCCTCCCCCGCCATGGAGAATGGCCGGATCCCCCTTTCTCTTGCCCTCAATGGTTGGGAGGCTAAAGCCTCCCCTCTAGCCGCGCGATTGCTAGGCAGGTGGCTCAGTGGTTCCTGCCCCCCCGCCTATCAGCTGTTGGGCGGGGCAGGCTTCCTTTGGTAGACCTGGCCTCCGGCTGAGTCCCATTGGGAGGCCATGTCTACCCACTGGCTTTCTTGGCGGTAGACCTGGACTCCGAGGAGGGGAAAAAGTCCCCCTTCAGAGGCCAGGTCTACCAATTGGCTTCTATGGACCTCCGGAGACCAGGTCTACTGCCAAGAAAGCCAATGGGTAGACCTGGCCTCCCAATGGGACTCAGCCAGAGGCCAGGTCTACCAATAGGCTTTTATGGTGGTAGACCAGGCCTCCAGACGAGGACTCCGGACAAGGAGGGGGAAATGGCA
The DNA here is from genome assembly GCF_029931775.1 of Euleptes europaea. Taxonomy (NCBI): domain Eukaryota; kingdom Metazoa; phylum Chordata; class Lepidosauria; order Squamata; family Sphaerodactylidae; genus Euleptes; species Euleptes europaea. The sequence continues at coordinate 79,964,561 of NC_079314.1, read as the reverse complement.
GGGACTTACAATTTAATTTTTATCAATAAATAAGATCACTATTAAGTATGATATCAAGTTTTATTCAGTGTACCTATAGTTTAATTAAGACTTAAAACTTTAATTAAAGTTTATTAAGTTAATAAACAGTGTACCTACCTATATAGTTTAAGTTTAAGAAATTTGGCTCTCAAAAGAAATCTCAATCGTTGTACGGTTGGTATTTGGCTCTTTTGACTAATCAGTTTGCCGACCCCTGGACTAGTATTTTTTTCTCCACTATACCACAAACGTTTCTGTTTGATATCTCTTTTGTAGCTGTTATCAGAATGTTATCAGTAAACATCGAACAACTCGTGCACTAACGACAGTGTTGAACACTGTTAGAAAAACTATTAACTCTGATCTTTTCTATTCTTAACTTGCTGTAAATGATAGAAAATTATCACAATAAAGGCAAAAAGTATTGGTTAATATGAATATTAGGAACAGTTTCTGACTAGACTCTTCATAGCAGCAGGTAAAGAGTTTCTACACAATGGTTGTTTGCAATAAAAATGAGTCTACTATTCTGGAAGCAGGATGTGTGCATTGAGTGCTCTGTGACAGGGAAAGAGTTTCAGAGTCAACTTGCACAGGATGCTCAGTGACATAAATGCTTTCTTCACAATTGGTTTACCCCAAGCAATTATAGGAGGTTGAAGCCTGGATAAGAAGCGTGCATAGAGGCAGGGGGAGAGGAGTTTATCTTTTTCTGTTTTCAACCATCATAATCGCCCCATCCAAGCTGCTGTTTTGCCCATGGGGGCAAAAGTATTAGTGACTCTGTCTGATCCAGTGTGGGGCGAGAAGCTTTTGAGATGGTGTTGTTTTGGTAAGAAAAAGATTGTTCACAGGGAAAGGGATAAGCTGTCTTCTCACATGCATTTCTGATCTTGATTGTAGCTTCCGGCAGTCTGCAGTTGTGCATCATGAGCCAGTAGAAAGGAAGCATTCTGCCAAATGCACAGCTGAAAGGGACTCCTGAGACCTTTTCTTGGCTTGTCCTCATTGTATAGATTTGGACAGAAGTTTACATTTATGTAGACAGAGACTGGTTCAGGATGCTTGTGGGTCATCCACAATCTTACGGCCCTTTCCTCTCCCCAAATACTGTGCAGTGCTGCACAGTAATTTAGCATATTTGGCAGTAGTGGCTTTAGCAAGCTCAAGAGGCTCTTCAACATCTTGAATCAGTGTAAACTGGCTTGTGATCTCAGAGCAGCATCACAGAGCGTGGCATTGCCTTGGCTCAGCCAACCCTGCAATTTGCTGTAAATGCTTGTTTATGTTTTTCATATGGCAGCTCTTGGCGCTATGCCATTTTTAGGGATAAGGCCACTTGATATCCAAAATAAAACTGCAATCTTCTAAATACTCAGTATGGATTACTAGATCATGAAAAGGAAGTGTTAGATCAATCATGCAGAATTCACAGCGTTTTAAAAAGATGATGCTTCACAGTTTGTAATCTGTAAATTAAGCAGTGACCTTAAACCTTGTGAGGCTGTCTAACGAACAGTGGCACCAAATGCAGTAAGTACATTTCACAATGTTTAATTGGCAATATAACACTTCCTGAGAGAGAGAGAGAGAGAGAGAGAGAGAGAGAGAGAGAGAGAGAGAGAGAGCTCTTCAAATATCATTTTCTAGTTAAATATCTGCAGAAAGAATCAAGTGTATTAAAAGTAACAAAAGCAACTCAACATGAAGCTGCTCTAGGATTGCAGCTGCAATCCTTGCTTTTTTGGTGTGTGTGTATATGTTAGGGTTGCTGACCTCCAGGTAGGACCTGGAGATCTCCCGCTGTTACGATTGATCTCCAGACAACCAAGATCAGTTTCCCTGAAGAAAATGGCTGCTTTGGAGGGAGGACTGTATGGCATTATATCCTGCTGAGGTCCCCCTCCTCAGATCCCAACCTCCAAGGCTCCACCCCCAAAATATCCAGGTATGTCCAAGTCCAGAGCAGGCAACCCTAATATATACATTGTTCATTCTGATCTGCCTCTTTAATTGAAATTTAAGTGAAACGTCCTGGCAGCCATTGTGGAAGGGAAGTGCCAATGACACATTAATGTTCAGGGAATGTTCTGAAATGGGAGGCATATTTGCGATTCTATGATGTCAGTATATGCACGCTGTGTGCAAAACCCATACATGTTTTCATCTGTAAGCAATTTGGCATCAGTTTCAGTAGGATGTGGATTGTGTCTAATAGGTATTCATTTCCAGCGATATTTTGGAGGTGGTCTTCAAACAGTAGATTGGCTCCAAACCCTGGGATTAGATCCAAATAAACCCTCCTGTTCATGGAGAAAACAGATGAACAGGAGGTTCTCTTGTGTGACTCAATTGTCCCTGTTATTTAAAAAAGCATAATTTAATAATTTTAGCAAATTCAACATTTGAATTGGACTGGTACAAAAGGTTTTCCACCAGTTGTACAAGCACCATTGACAGGTGAAACAACAAGGACAGTTTTGACCTCTCTTTCAGTTTATTTCAGGTGACTGTTTTGCATGGCTTTTTGTCCACTAGGGTTTTCCAACCCTTGCATCACTTTTTATTTACTGCTCCCTGGTGGTGGCTGTGGTAAGGAGAAGAGAGAGAAAATGCCATCTTCTGGCACTGCATAGCATCCAGTGCAATATTTTTGAACACTATAAAATGGTAGTTGTTGCATCCAGGGCTGAGAGACACTATATCATCAAAATGAGCTTGCAGCTTCGGGTGATCTCCTCACCCTGGACTCCAGGACCCAGTAAATGAAACCTGTTCCTTAAACCTGGCACTTCTTCAATCAAATGAATTCCCTAGCTGTTTAAATGAAAAAGGTGAAAGTGAAAACCTTAAAATATGTATCACACTAAATCTATAATATCAAATACAAACTTCATATAAAACTAAGATAAATAATTAAATAATTAAATATGAATACTTAATATACAATGATATCAAATAAAATTGAGCCTGCGATTCTGTAGACCTCATCATTTGAGACAAAAGGAGTTCTCAGTTAAGCTCACAGCTTCCATTCCTATGAAAGGTTTGTCTGTTCCACATAAAATGTCAATTTAATTATTTTTGCTGCTTCCCACATCACTGTAAAATAAAAATGAAAAATCAATGGACACCAGCATCTGAGAATGATTTATTTAACAGCAAATATAGGCGTGATCACTAGTTCTCCCAAATGTTCGGAAAAGCGATAATCTAACCGCCTAGAAGATTAATTGGTGGATTATATGATATCTGAATGAATAAACTGTTTGTTAAATCAGTGACCTGTGACCAGAATGTGTTTAGTAGTACAAATCTACCATATATGACAGAAATATTTGTAAAAGCTTTCAAACAATATATTTTCCGTGCAGTGATAGATTTTAAACGGCAGAGAAGCAAGACTCCTGTTACTCCTCTTTTTGCCACACATTTCTAGTGTAATTTACAAGTTCTCATAAAAGTTCTGCATTCTTCTGATTTCTCATCTTATTTCATGGAATGCTTGAATTGGTAGACAACTGTTTGACATAGATCACTTTCAGACATAGGAAGTTTGAAACTATGCAGTCCAAGAAGTGTTTATCTTACCTATTTTGTTTTCCTAAGTAGTAAAGACCTTCAGAAGTAAAAACCATTTGGTAATATTTCTTGGAAATGTTATACAGTCATTACTGCTATTTTTAATATTAAAATGGGTTCAACTTCAATGATTGTCTAAGGCTGCAATCCTGGGGGTGGGGGGGATGAAGCTCCTTAGGAGCTGGCATGACTCTGCACTGGCGTAAGTGTCAATTTAACCTGGGATAAGGGGCACTTGGTCACATCATGAGACGACAAGAGTCACTGGAAAAGACAGTCATGCTAGGAAAAGTTGAGGGCAGCAGAAAAAGAGGAAGACCCAACAAGAGATGGATTGACTCAATAAAGGAAGCCACAGCCTTCAATTTGCAAGATCTGAGCAAGGCTGTCAAAGATAGGACATTTTGGAGGACTTTCATTCATAGGATCGCCATGAGTCGGAAGCGACTTGACGGCACTTAACACACACACACAGAAGGGGCACTTACACTGACACAGGTGGCATCCGTGTTGGCGCTGGGACATGAGGCAGTGGCATGGCGCTTGGGTTCTGGCTCCTGGCAGTATTCCAGTGGTACAAGTCCTGGGAAACGTTCCCTGGGCATTCCTGGGGGCAAAGCTGCCTGTAGACAGCTTCCTAACCCCTTTTTGCCCTGGGAATGCTCCCTCACGCTGTGGTGTTGCTATGCCACCTTTTTTGGGTGGAGCAGCCTCATTGTCACCATTTTCCTTTTTTATTTCTTAAAGGGTTTAAATTGCTTTTCAGCAGCTGGGAAGCCTCTGAGGATATACCCCTCACCCCACCTCAGGATTGCGCTGTAAATGTATTGACCAACAGCCTCTATCTGCTTTTTAATTTTTTGTTGAAAGGAAGCTTGTTTATTATATTTAAGCTTAATTTCAGTTTGAAAGGTATCTTTTAAAATCATGTCTTCATTTAGCTTTTCAGTACTTCACTAGACCATCTCATTTTAAATTCTCTTTCTAATGTCAGCTTGGCTTTTAATTGGTGACATTGGCCTAAAGTGATGTGAAGCAAAGATTCCGGTGCAAAATATCACTTCTGGAGACATGAGAAAAGGTGAGCAGCTTCCTTCTTAAAGCTTGATAATACTACCTCCAGTCCAGAATTGCTTACAAATTCCTGCCAATTGCTGTTCTAATTTCTATTTACAGCAATATTTGCCCATGTTGCATACAAATCAATAGACTGATAAAATTGGTTAGACCAATTGATAAATGAGTTTATTATGCTCTCAATAACTGTTTTCTTTTGAGTTGAGACTACATACAAGAACACTGGTTTTTTAAAACAACAACAACACTGTTTTGCATGATTTTGTGTCTGTCAAGGCACTGACATTCCAAATAGTGGTAGGCTAGCTGCTGTAGGCTCATACTTATAAATTACTGGATTTCTGGTTTTAGACTAAGGCTCACTATGGGTATGGATTACAGTCAACTATAGTGCTTGAGTGTATGCTACTTTGTACTTTGTACCTGTGTTCACTGGCATTTAACAGTGATCAGTTGTGATGGCCCTAGGGGAGGGGCTGTGGCTCAGTTTGTAGAGCATCTGCTTGGCATGCAGAAGGTCCCAGGTTCAATCCTTGTCATCTCCAGTTAAAGGGACTAGGCAAGTAGGTGATGTGAAAGACATCTGCCTGAGACCCTGGAGAGCTGCTGCTGGTCTAGACAATACTGGCTTTGATGGACCAATGATCTGATTCAGTATAAGGCAGCTTCATGTGTTCATGTGTAGGTTTGCCAACCTCCAGGTGGTAGCTGGAGATCTCCTGCTATTGCAACTGATCTCTTGCCAATAGAAATCAGTTCACCTAGAGAAAATGGCCACTTTGGCAATTGGACTCAATGCATTGAAGCCCTCTCTTTCCCAAACTCCGCCCTCCTCAGGATCCACCCCAAAAACATCCCACTGGTGGCAAAGAGGGACCTGGCAACCCTAGATTGCCCACTTGCACTTAAGTCATGCTTGAAATGCTAGTTTACTTTTCTCAGTGCCCTCTTTCTCCTGAGTTGATCACTCATAACAAGAGCCCTGTTGGATCAGGCCAGCGGCCCATCTAATCCAGCATCCTGTCTCACACAGTGGCCAACCAGTCATTCTGGAGGGCCAACAACAGGGTTTTGAGGCCAAGGCTCTTCCCTGATGTTGCCTGCTGATATTCAAAGGCCCACTGCTGCTGAATGTGGAGTAGAGTTTCCAGGCTGTGCCTGGCAACTGGCAGGAGTCAAGTGGAGGTGGGGACATGGGAGACACTGAGGGCAGAGGTGTTGTGTCACTTCTAAGAAGAACCCAGAATTATGCCAGACCTGTCTAGGAATTGCTGGAAGTCTATGTTTTCCTCTATGATCTCCCCCCAGTGGGTATATGGCAACCCTAACGTGGAGGTTCCCTTTAGTCATCATGGCTAATAGCCACTGATAGCCACTCCATATTTCTCACCACGTTGATGCTTTGTTCTCAATTTACAAGTGGAATTATGAGAGGTTTGCACCCTTACGACTGGTGGCATTCCTCATGCCAGTCATTTGGTTAGGCACTCTTGGTGTATGCTAACAATTTACTGGATTGCTAAAATTATATTTGCCCCAGGGTCATTGTGGGCAGGTCATGCATTATTTAAAAACAACAATAACATCTTAGCTATACATTCTGCTTTTTTTTTTGCCTTTGTCCATGCTGTTCATCACATTGGTACATATTCAAAAGTTACTGGATGTTCAGTTCCTACGTGGTAGTGAAAGAATGGTTTGTAATCCAACTTAGAACATTCAGTGAACATACTTAGCTTTGGGAGTCAGACGGGCAAACGGAGGAAGCTGTAATACTTGAGAAACAAGCCATTTCCCCTCCCCCTTTAATAATAATAACACCCAAAGAGAACACCTTTTCTGTAACATTTTTTCCTGTTTGGTAGTGCATACAGATTGCAGACAAGGGAGAAGAACTGTGGAAAAGTAGATGAAGAATATGCATGCACAATTTTTGAGTACTCATTATCTGAATGAACAATTGTTTGAGTGTAATCCTTGCAAATGGCAATCAAATTGTGATGTGACATATGGAGTGATTGCACATTGCCAGTTTTAGGGATTAAAGCTTCCAGTTGTCATTGGACTATATCATTATTTAATCAAGCACACAAGGCAATAGTGCAATAAGCTCTATAGGACACACTAGGTGTTAATGATTAGTTGGTATTTGAGCAGTGATGGACAGATATTGATTAAATAATAGAAACCAATTTTCAAAATAACTGTAAAATTGGTATCAAACTGATAACTGTTTTGCTTCAAGAAGGATGGAGGAAAAAACTAAATAATTTTGAGACTATATGGATTTTATGGAACAGGGAAAAGTGCAGCATTTCCTCCATACTAATAATAATAATATTGGGATACAAATTGTATTACTGATTCCAAAGAAAGTATGACAAATAATTTATACTAATAAATTCAAATATGTGAATTTTTGGTGAGAAATAAAAATATAACATTAGTTTTGACTGAGAGGCCATGAGCAGATTTTGTGCCCTTTTAATATAATTGATGTACTGTGTTAAGGTGCTTTATTAATAATAACCTTGCCACTGAAGTAGTATGTAATTATTTTCTGTTTGAAATGTTTAGTCAAGTTAACATTTTAATAGCGGCTACTGTAAATTAGACATATCAAGGGATCGGATGTGTTTGATTATTTTTTTAAAAAATGCAACTTATTTAAAAGTCCTAGAGCAATTGTTGAACATGATTCCGTGGAACCCTTCAACGCAATATTCAACAAGCATCTGTAGGGGCATTCTGAGTGTAGATATCATGACTAAGCAAAGTCGTTTGTTACTACTGATATGACTTTAGGATTTAGTGCTATATAAGTACAGTTGTTGCTTTTCTAGGATCCTTTTTACATTGAAACTGCTAAGGGAAATTGATTCTTTGAGAAGATTTTGTTTCCCGTTTCAAGTGTTCCTGTATACTGTGCTTTGGCGCTGGCAATGCCAAAAAATCTTCACCTTCAAAACAACCCCTTTACAAGTTTATTCTGGCAATATTCATATTCCAACATATATGACACTTACTCTGGGCTATCAGTTGAAATAATAGGGGATTGGAAAGCGATCCACCCACTCTTCTAAGGGGTCTGGTCCCTGCTTGAATGAACTCTCACCCATCATTCTTAGGAATGGTAAACAAGGCTCTGTAGAGTTAGAACTAAGTGGAAAGCTTCATTCAGTTCAATCAGTCAGGAGCAGCAGGGAGAAGCTGTTACATCCACTTCTTCCTCCCCAGCCAGAGGTTTTGTGACGTTGATAAGGGATTCCTTTGCTGTTGAGCCACAGCAGCTGAACTCTTAATCTAGGGCAAGGGGAGGAATGAGGCTTAGCACAGCGCATTTCAGCGCATTCCTGACTTCTGAGGACAAAAGTCCTCTGGAGGCCAGGAAGGGGCTTGCCTGGCATTGGGGGCCCCCATGCTGGCATCCAGGCTACTTATGCCACTGTAAGTGGCCCCAACGCTGGCAAGGAGGCCCGGACGCTGGTCTACCAGCACAGCGCTGCCCCGGGATGCCAGCAGGGCCTTCCGCCGGCATCCCACCAGTGAAAAGGCCTACACCGGCATTCCGGGGGTGTTCTGGAGTCCTGGGGGCGTTCCCAGTGCATTCTGGGGGGCAGGGCTGCCTGTAGCCAGCCTCCTGACCCCTTTTGCCCCAGAAACGCTGGCGGGGAGAAGAACGACGCTGTGCCTGCTTTTTAGCAGGTGCAGCCTTCTTATCCTCAATGGGGCAAAAAAAAAAAAATCCACAAAAAGGCTTTTTTCAAGGTTTCACCGGATGGGGAACTTAGGAAGCGCCACGGCAGAACCTCTGCCGTGCTGTCCCCATACACCGATATCTCAGGAGTGCAATGATTTTGAGTTGGGCAGGATTAAAAAGGGCCAGCAGCAAAGCCAGCTACGTTTGGAGCCAGGATGGCATTGCCCAAATGCTGGTAGCCATCGTAGTCTTCCCAGGAGAGGTAAATTGCCCTAAAGGGGAAGAAAACGCAAATACTTAGGCAGATATGCCATTGATAAACTTCTGTAACTAATAATGCTGTTGCCTCATGTCTTCACTGCCTGGCTTCTTATTGCAGTAGCAATAAGAATATTCAGCCAGAGAGGTATTTCCTGCTGACTCTGTTGTAATAACTATCCTACCATTTTAGAATAAATGTTTCAGAGCTGTAGTAGGTGACAGTTTGTTGAAGATTTCTACAGATATGAGCAATTATCTCTACCATTTGAAGGACTGTTGTAATATAAATGGACTTGATCAATGCAGATATGAAACACCTGACAAGTTTCAAAAAGAGGAACAGGTAATTTCTTCATGAGCAATTTTTACCGATCAGTAACTTATTTTAAAGATAATGGTCTGATATTATAAATGTGTTTTTGAAAAAGGGTTAAATTAACTCCCAGGGCCAATAAAATCTGTCCCATTCATGCTTTTTTTTTTTTTTTAACATCTGTGAAATAAAAACCCATCACTGAATCCTGTTTTATGCCTGTCCAATCCTAGTCTTCATTTCTGTACTCTTACTCCCTCCCTGGTCATGTCCTGTCGATCAGCTTTGTGGTTGCCCTGTGGTACAGGCATTTGTACAGGCCAATAAAGGTCATTTGATTTGATTTGATTTGCATTTGCATTTGTACCAGTCACCCTTTCTGTTCCCTTGCACCATCACCCCCAAAATAAAGATGCAAAACAATGTGCATAGATTTAACTAGGTTAATTTGTTTTGTACCATTAAACCATTTCCTTGCCTTTTAAAGAATAACCGTGCAACCCTGAAGGGGGGCAGAGCTGTTTAGGAGCCGGCGAGACCCCAGTGTCAGCATCCATGCCACTTGCGCCATTCAGAGTGGCACAGATGCTGGTGCAAGGTGACTTATGCTGGCTCTGGGGAGCGAAGCAACAGCGCGAGCCTTGTGTGCCGATGCTTCCTCCCAACCCAACCCCTTCTCAGGCTGCACCCAAAAAACCTCCCAGCAGTGGTAAAGAGGGACCTGGCAACCCTACGTTTTGCTCAGGTTCCAAATATTGTCAGGCTGCTGCTGGCTTTGTTTAGCCTTTATTTCATTCGTTCATTCATTCATTGATTTATTATAATTTTATCCCTTCCTGCCCCACTAAAGCCAGGCTCAGGGCAGCTAACAGTATAACATTATTTATTAGCCTGCATGCCCACTACCAAAGGAAGACTTTATCAGTGGATCCAGAAATATTACAGATAACACAAGGCAAATGCCTGTGTAGGGAAGCTGGAATCTGCTTTTAGGCATCTCCCTCCTGTCTTCCCATTGGCTGGCCTCCATCAGAGCCATAGATGAATTTCCCAGTGGGTTCTTATCTTTTGCCTTAGTAACAGAATTTGTAGTTAAAAGAGATAAGAATGAATGTCTGTCCACAATGTTGTCAGGAGTATACACATATAGGAACGTGCCATGGGTATATTAAGCATGGGCCTTGTCATTATTCATTCTATGTATGTATAATTAAAATGGGATATTTTCCAGTTCACATTGATTTACCTCCAAGTGTTTTGTAATTCTTAGCCCTATGACCTTTACCACATATGGTCTTATGGGAACCTGGATGAAGGTCTCTGTGTGTGTGTTAAGTGCCGTCAAGTCGCTTCTGACTCATGGCGACCCTATGAATGAAAGCCCTCCAAAATGTCCTATCTTTGACTGCCCTGCTCAGATCCTGCAAATTGAAGGCCGTGGCTTCCTTTATTGAGTCAATCCATCTCTTGTTGGGTCTTCCTCTTTTCCTGCTGCCCTCAACTTTTCCTAGCATGACTGTCTTTTCCAGTGACTCTTGTCGACGCATGACGTGACCAAAATACGACAGCCTCAGTTTAGTCATTTTAGCTTCTAGGGTCAGTTCAGGCTTGATTTGATCTATAACCCACTGATTTGTTTTTTTGGCAGTCCACAGAATCTGTAACACTCTCCTCCAACACCACATTTCAAAGGAATCTATTTTCTTCCTATCAGCTTTCTTCACTGTCCAGCTTTCACACCCATACATAGTAATAGGGAATACGATGGCATGAATTAATCTAGTCTTGGTGGCCAGTGACACATCCTTACACTTCAAAATCTTTTCTAGCTCCTTCATGGCTGCCCTTCCCAGTCTCAATCTCCTTCTGATTTCTTGGCTGCAGTCTCCCTTTTGGTTGATGGTGGAGCCAAGGAATAGAAAGTCTTGAACAATTTCAATTTCCTCATTGTCAACCTTAAAGTTGTGTAATTCTCCTGTAGTCATTACTTTTGTTTTCTTGATGTTCAGCTGTAGTCCTGCTTTGGCACTTTCTCTTTTAACTTTTAGCAGTAGTCATTTCAAATCTTCACTATTTTCTGCCAATAATGTAGTGTCATCAGCATATCTCAAATTATTAATGTTCCTCCCCCCAATTTTCACCCCACCTTCATCTAAATCTAATCCTGCTTTCCTAATTATATGCTCTGCATATAAATTGAAGAGATAGGGAGATAAAATACATCCTTGTCTGACACCTTTGCCAATTGGAAACCATTCCGTTTCTCCATATTCTGTTTTAACTGTGGCCTCTTGTCCAGAGTACAGGTTGCGCATTAAAACAATCAGATGTAGTGGCACACCCATTTCCTTTCAAACCAGCCCTAGCTTTTCATGATCCACACAGTCAAAAGCTTTGCTGTAATCTATGAAACACAAGCTGATTTTCTTCTGAAATTCTCTTGTATGCTCCAGTAACCAGCGTATATTTGCATTATGATCTCTAGTGCCTCTTCCTTTTCTGAAACCAGCTTGAACATCAGACATTTCTCGTTCCATATATGGTAACAGCCTTTGCTGTAAGATTTTGAGCATCACTTTATTTGCATGAGAAATTAATGCGATGGTCCAATAGTTGCTGCAATCTTTGATGCCTCCTTTCTTGGGAATTGGAATGTAAACGGATCATTTCCAGTCTGTGGGCCATTGTTTTGTTTTCCATATCTGTTGGCATATTCTTGTCAAGATTTTGATGGACTCTGTTTCTGTGGCTTGGAATAGCTCTATTGATATCCCATCTGCTCAATGCAGCTTTCACTTCACTTTCTAAAACTGTGAAGGTCTAATGAAGAAAAAAATTCTAGGAAAGAGGAGAGTCTGCCTAGTGGTTGAGTGAAGCTACTCTTTTGGTGTAGTGGTGTAGTGGTTAAGAGCAGGGGATTCTAATCTAGAGAACCAGGTTTGATGCCTCACTCCTCCACATGAGTGGTGGACTCTAATCTGGTGAACTGAGTTGGTCTCCCCATTCCTACACATGAAGCCAGCTGGGTGACCTTGGGCTAGTCACAGTTCTCTCAGAAATCTCTCAGCCCCATTTACCTCACAAGGTGTCTGTTGGGGGGAGAGGAAGGGAAGGCAATTTTAAGCTTGTTCGAGTCTCCTTAAAAAGGTAGAGAAAATCAGGGTATAAAATCCAACTCTCCTTCTCCTCTTCTCCTTCTCCCAGGTGATTCCCCCCCCCCTTTTTTAGCTTTGTATTGTGCTAAATTATTTCTTTCTGCCAGGCTCCGATAATGAAGAACACTATCAAGTTTGTACCATTATATACAGAACAGAAAGTAACTATCACACAGTGAAGGGTATTTAAAAGCTCAGCAACTGAAACAGGAAATAGCTTCTTTTGCAAAAGGTCAAAAACACTCCAGCTGTACGGGTCATCCACATATACCTGACAGACATCCTAAGTCTTTGAAGCAGTTTTTGGGTTCATTATCCAGGTTATGCTACACAAGACAGATTGGTAGGTGTTTATTATATAAGCAAAATATGGAAATTTTTGAATTACTAGTTTCATTGCAATATTCATGGTTGATTAAGTTGTCTGTTTGAAGCTATATATGCCTGTTTCACTGTATGATTGCAATATGTGAAAGCAATTTGAAAAACAGTGCACTGAGATTTGGTTTGCTTTAGTACTCTTCCTTTGGTTTATTGCTGAAACCATTACTGAAAGTCTCCACCAGAGTAGGGTCTTTATATTATTAGTTGCAGTGGTGAATTGTCTTTATTTACTGTTAGACATAATAAATCCTTAATAATGAGCAGTAGTAGTATTGTCTGGGAACCAGAACAGTTAAATCCATACCATTGCCACACAAACAAACATACATTTCACTAAAACCTTTCCTTAATAGTTTTGGAATGTGACCCAGCATGCTACGCAGAAGGAAATCCCATTGTGTTCATTGGGCCTTATTCCTATCCTGCAATACTTACCTGGGAGTAAATCCAACTGAGCTCAGTAGGACTTTGTAGCATACATGCATGGAATTGGACAGTTATTCTAAAGCAAGTGGGTTCCAGATACCGTTATCTCAGTTGACTCTCAGCAAATGAGCTGCGGGTGGAAATGCATCAGCTGACAGACAAGTGAGCCGATGTCACCCCCAATGTCATGTCAATGCCTTTTGCTGTAACCAATAAAAGTGGTGGCTGTTTTTCATTCAACAATTGCTTTATTTCTCTTCACTTGCATGCCTGGGTCAGCTATAGCAAAAGGGATAAAGGGCAGGTTGGCATTTCAAGGGGGATGGATCTGGGAGTTTTAGCTAGGGGTGTGCATATCGATAAACCCGAACAGAAAACAAACCCGAAATTAGCTATTCTGGTAAATTTCCAGTTCAGGTTTACTGAATGTACAAACCTAGGGAGAAAGCTGAAGCCAAATAGGCAATTCTGGAAAAAAAGCCGAATAATTATTCGTTTTTTCCGGTCCCCGGGGGAGGGGTCATTTTTGGAAGTTAAGCCCACAAATTCACAGCATAGCTTGAAGGGACGGTTCTTGCACAAACCCCAAAGTTTTGTGAAGATTGGGTTAGGGGTCCGATTTTATGGGGTCCGGAAGGGGCTGCCCCCAACTCCTCCATTTTCCATTCAACAATTGCCTTCTTTCTCTTCACTTGCATGCCCAACACAATGTACTTATGCCCTACTCCTTCTTTTTACAATAATTATTTAGGTGTTCAAAAAAATCTACCATCTCTTCCCTACATTACATGAGCTGTTTTTTTTTTTAATTAAAGTTGGAATAGAATAGAACAAAAGAGTGGTTTAGTATAGTTACTTAGCGATTATGGGTGGGTTGTAAATTAAAAGTAATGGTGCTATGGAAGAAGGGATGAGTGGTGGGTTGTGACAGATTTTTTCCCTTAATTTCTAAGATGATGTTTTGTCTTTTGCACACATACAAACATTAAAAAAGGTTTAGCAGTTAAAGAAGGAATGATAAAATAACCAGCCAAAGGAGACGGACAAGAATGCATCTGGTGAGGAATGAGTGAGTCTGCCCCCTTAAGGGAGATGTTGAATGATAAATCCAACACCAACATACAGTATTGCTGGAGGCCATGGCACATCTAGAAGGTGATTAACAGTGTACTAATATTCTTCTTACATATGAAAAGCACAGGGACTCAATGTATTGCTGAGAGCTCAATGTGCATTCAAGCTACAAACACCTTTATATACCAATCAAATGGAAGTAGATGCTTTTGAGTCCTTGAAGCATGCTATTCTGTTCTATCACTGCAGCAGTGGGTGATCAGAACAGTTCATTGCAAGGAGAATGTTGCTTAAAGAGAAATTTGGAAACATCCCTGTTCTGCAAAGATGCTTACATGTCAGTCTTGTCCCTTGCTGCTAATTCACAATGCAGTCCGACACAGGTCTACTCACATCCTACTGAAGTCTACTCAGTAGAGTTTGCTCCTGGGAAATTATTCTTAGGTTTGCACTGTCAATCACCTGGATGTTGTTGTTGTTGTTGCTGCTGCTGCCTTCTTTAGATGGGAACCATTGCGTGATGGATTCCATTTCAGGTGCTTGGCTGTGAGCACTTTTTCTCAGTCACAGGGGGAGGTAATAGAAGTAATTGGACCAATGAGCAGGAGGGGAGAAGTAAACCAATCATATTTACTGGTATGCTTTGCTAGAAATGCGAGTTGCCAACTACAGATTGGGAAATTCCTGGAGATTTGGAGACAGAGCATGGGAAGGGTAGAGTTTGGGAGTGTGATGCCATTGTCCAGCCTCTAAAGCTGCCATTTGCTCCAGCAGAACTAACCTCAGTTGTCATTCCAGGAGAACTCCAGGCCCTACCTGGAGGTTGGCAATCCTTCTAGAAACAGAAGTTAATAGGTAAGCATAGGATGGCAAATCACCTCTGAATATCTCTAGCCTTGAAAATGCTCTGGAGTCTCCATAAATCAGCTGTAGAAGAAGAATTGGTTTTTATATGCGGACTTTCTCTACCACTTAAGGAAGGATCAAACTGGCTTACAATCACCTTCCCTTCCCCTCCCCACAACAGACATCCTGTGAGGTAGGTGGGGCTGAGAGAGCGCTAAGAGAGTTGTGACTAGCCCAAGGTCACCCAACAGGCTTCATCTGTGGGAGCGAGGAAACCAACCTGGTTCACCAGATTAGTGTCCGCTGCTCATGTGGAGGAGTGGGGAATCAAACCCCGTTCTCCAGATCAGAGTCCACCACTCCAAACCACAGTGCTCTTAACCACTACACCACACTAGCTCTCTTGAAGGCAAAAAAAAAAAAAAGGCTTGAAAAAAATGGCTGTGACTTGAAGGCAAAAAAATTGCTCACAGGAAATTCACATTGCAATAAGCTTTTCTTTTGAATTTTGTGTATCTTTGACTGTACAATACAGGCTTAACTTCACATTACACAGTTCTGAAACATGATCATGAAGATTAGAACTACTTCTTTTACTGGAACTACTAGAAAGTTGGTCTGTCTGCAAAAAGCCTTATTGCTGAGTTATTGTGTAAAAGCTGAACTAAAATTAAAAATGTTAATATTGAGGGTCATGAAATCGGCTAGCCAAGTTGCATAGATCTGGCTAGTAATCTCTGTCGACAAATTTATCTGCATTGTCAATGGACTTCATAAGTAGGTAGTAACTTTTATATACTATGGAATTTATTCATAATAAAAAAATATAGAGAGAGAGTTAAGGTCAAAGAATGAATTGTGATGCATAAATGGAAGGCTGGCTATCTGCATAAAAAGTATTTCAGAGGATCCTTCCACTTCATTTGTATGCAAACTCTGTTCAATTTATTGTTTTCAATTCTTTTGAATGTGTAGATTTATTGTGTCTGTCATCATTGTTTGCATCATAGCATTCCCCTCCAAGAAATCATTTACTGTACAGACTTGCAAATATACTATCTTGATTACTAAAATTAGCTACTTAGACTTATTGTTTAACAATGCAAAATGCCATAAGCCTTCATTACACTAATGTGTTGGGTAATATGAATTCCTGGTACATTTTAATCCTGCATTAATTGTTTGGGTAATGAAGAACCTGTGTTATAATTGAATTAGAGATGCACTCTCTCCCAATAATGGGCAACATGTCATGTGTCAATTCATTAGCCAGGGCATGGCTAGTACACACAGTACATTTACATTGACGGCATACTATATATATAGTAGTAACAATAGCAGTGTTCTTCTGCTAACTCCACTATACCTTGCTATAACAGATTCCATTCATGGTTCACACCATTCCATGAGCCCCACCAGCTCTTGTCAACATTGTATTTACAGATTTATGTCTTTCAAAATTTCTCCCACCCAGGACAAAATTAATCCCACTGCTTGTGGTGTAATGTTGATACAAGTCACTTGGGTGTAGGGGTGTGCACTGAAACATTACTGTTAGTTCTCTCTCTCATTCTCACTCTCTCTGTGTTCTTTAATATATTTTATACATTTTCTTTATTACACTGAGTACACTTGTTTGGATCCTGCCTCAATTTGTAACTACTTTCATAGATTTTAATAGAAAGCATATTCCCAGCTCTTTACCTTTTGTTTTCCACTCAATTGCAAAGAATTGTATCCCTTATAGACTGGATCCCTCCAGCCAAATGTCAAAGTGATAGAAGAAAGAGTACTCATTTTGAAGACAATTAAAATTCTCACTTGTGGAGTGAATCATGACTTGACAAGGTCCTCTAGCTGTAGCCCAAGTCCCCAGCATAGTGTAGTGGTTAAGAGCGGTGGTTTGGAGCGGTGGACTCTGATCTGGAGAACCAGGCTTGATTCCCCACTCCTCCACATGAGCGGCAGATGCTAATCTGGTGAACTGGATTTAATTCCCCACTCCTCCACATGAAGCCATCTGGGTTACCTTGGGCTAGTCACACTCTCTCAGCCCCACCTACTGTACCTCACAGGGTGTCTGTTGTGGGGAGGGGAAGGGAAGGTGATTGTAAACTAGTTTGATTCTTCCTTAAATGGTAGAGAAAGTTGGCATATAAAAACCAACCCTCTTCCTCCTCCTTCTTCATTGATTTAGTTGCTAAAATGTTGTCCTTGGAGAAGATTATTGGTGGAGCTACACTCTTCAGCTAGTCTTTGGGGCATATATTGTTCTTCCATTTTTGCAAACGTGTTGCTGAGCTACTGTTGACTAAATGTAGTAATGGTTGTACAGATCCAAGCAGTAGCAGCCATTTGTTGGAAATGTTTTAGCATAAAATGAAATGTGTTTCATATAGAGATAGCAGCATCAATGCTTTCAGTTGCTTGGCCCCTTAGCTGTTACAAAGGAACGTAGATAACAACACTGATCAATGGACTACTCTGGCTGAAAATATGCCTCAAATTGGTCCATCTACTTGTTTGATGGTAGTATCATCTGTGTTCAGTTATGCACTATAGTCCTTGCAGTCTTCCTAAAATCCCTTACAGCATTTCCTTACAGCTTAAATATTTCATTATGCTTTATAAAATGCTAGAAACAGGTTGAAATATGAGCTCTTCCATCAGACAGATCTGCTGAGTTTCATCCAGCTGGAACAATCTTTGTTCAGCCTGCTAAAGATTCATTAAATACCAGCTTATGAAATCTTTATGTATAAATAGTGAAACAAATGGAGGTGTAACGGAACAGATTTGTTCTGTAACCCAAAATATAATTCAGCGCAATGGATGTTGAAGCCAGATCTCATTCGCTGGGTATATTTTGTTTCTAGACTGAAGCTTATTGTGTTTAATGTTTGGTCCTGTGAGACCTCTCTTTGGCCTGCAACATGGATGCCTGTTTGTCTTTTCCAGGCCAATCCTTTACAAGGTCCGAGAGAAACAATCTTATCACATGGTAACAGACAAATTCAACAAGTGCAGATGGGGTGGAATAGCACCATGTCTTCGATTTATAGCAGGCATTATTAATTTGGAGAGATGTGAGCTGTGCCTCTGAACGCTGATGTGCCACATAGTCCACAGCTGTGTTTATAGCTTTTGGCCTCCTGGATTAACCTAGTTTAATACCGATCATGTAGAAACAGACGTGACTATTTTTCTCACATCTTATGAGTACAGACAGGCATTTAAAATGTATGTAGGCCACAAATATATTGCCTCAGCTACCATAACTCAATGGTATTATTTTTGAGACTCTGATAGTAAAATGGCACATTCAAGGCTTGTACGATATTTCATGTGTCTGGTTCTCCCTCTCTCTCTCCCTCTCTCTCTCTGATCAATTCATGTAATGTCATGATTATGGTAATGGACTTCCAACCCAAGCCACCCGCACAGTAAGGCCCCAGTAAAGTCTGCCCACTTGCCCCACAATTAGGGTTGCCAACCTCCAGGTAATAGCTGGACATCTCCCACAATTACTACTGATCTCCAGCCAATAGAGATCAGTTCACCTGGAGAAAATGGCCACTTTGTCAGTTGGACTCTATGGCATTGAAGTCCCTCCTCTTTCAAATCTCACCCTCCTCAGGGGAGGAATAAGAGCATGTCTCCAAAGGTGTGCAAGGAGAATGTACACACATTTAAAGGCATGATACTTATGCAAATGAGAAACATATGTATTTCTACTACAGGCCAATTGACTATGTAATTCATCAGCCACCACTGTGCAGTTCTAAGTTTTCCTTAGGAACCCCCTTACTTTTAATGAGTACAGCATAGCTAATTTTTTTTAGGTAATACCTAATTTTTTTAAAAAAGTTATAGATGTAGTCCTTGTGAATTATAGCACTGTCATTTACGGGAGTAAGATAAATAGTTCATCAACACTTTCAGATGTATTTGAAGTCTGCATTTAAATAGTTGCTTCTTCTGAATGAATTTGTTGACTATTGCTTAAAAATGAAAAGTAGTTAATGCCAGGAAATCAGTCCAGTCCATGTTAAATGACTGTCCTTTAATAGCAAACTGCAGCAATGCTGTATGGTAATTTAACTTAGAGAAATATGCAAGGTTATTTTTATCAGCTGTGACTTTTCATACTACTTTTTGCAATGAAGGATTTTGCCATGTAATATTACGGGTTTCAGTTGCATATGAGACTGATATTCTATGTTGCTGTAAGAACGATGCCTTTCTGGTCTAATTATTCCTGGATTTGATATTCTTTGAGGGCTGATAGAAGTGGACACTACTTCAGAATAATAAGCCCATTGCGTGGACTGGAAAGTGAAATTGTAACAGGAGATGAAGAGAGGGCAGAACTCCTCAATTCCTACTTTTCCTCAGTTTTTTCTCTTGAGGGAAGTGGTGCTCAACATGGCATAAACAGAACATGTGATGAGGGAAGGGATTTTCAGCCTAGAATTGGCATTGGGGTAGTGCACTAACACCTGGTTTCTTTAAATGAAACAAAATCCTCTGGGCCAGATGAATTGCACCCAAGGGTACTCAAAGAACTTGCAGATGTAATTTCGGAACCTCTGTCCATTATTTTTGAAAAGTCTTGGCAAACAGGTGAGGTGCCAGAAGATTGGAGGCGGGCAAATGTTGTCCCCATCTCCAAGAAGGGGGAAAAGGAGGATCCAGGTAACTACCGACCCATCAGCTTGACTTCTATACCAGGAAAAGTGTTCGAACAAATCATCAAACAGTCAGTCCTTGAGCATTTAGAAAGGATGGATCTGAGGCTCGTTGGGTGACCCTGGGACAGTCACACTCTCTCAGTCTTACTTCCTTCAAAATGATATTGCAAGATAAAATGGGAAATATATAGCCATGTATGCCAGCAAGTACTCCTTGGAGGAAGAATGTCTCCACTCCAGGCAGTAGTTAAGATGATAATTTTGGCATGTGTAAACCATTAGGAAAATGTTTGAATTCTGTTGAGCATGTTGTGCAATATTTTGTCCCTTAGAATCTGTCAAAAAGAAAGATGTGGTAGAGCCGGACAGCAATTTTACATCACTGAACTGTCACCTGATATTTACAGTTGACATGTGCATGTATAGATTCAGTCCTCGCTTTCATCTTCAAAATTTGGTGGCAGTCTGAAAATAAATGGAGCAATGAGTTTCTGTATATTTCTTTTGGAATAGATCTTTGAGACATTCAGCCGATTCCTAAGAGGGGGGTAGATCTGCGGCGGCCAGGTGCAGCACAGCCAAAAATAAAATAAAAGCAGTATAAAAAATAAAAAGGGGAAATTCCCCCATAGCAAATAGCACAAAAAAGTGCCATAGCTACACCACAGTTCAAGGGGGTGGTTCTGGGTCCAAAGGGGTTAAGAAGCTGCTTAAAGGCAGCTCTGCCCCAGGAACACCCTCCCATGCCTGCGCAGGCTCCTGCTTCTGGGATTTTGCTGCCAGCATATCAGCACCAGCAGCAGAGCCCCATGCAGCGACATGTCTTCCTGGTGCCAGCATTTTTGCCCTCATACCAGCGTGCCACTTTATTCCTTGATAAGGTGGCACCTACGTTGGTACGGGGTCATGCCGGCTCCTAAAGAGCTTCAGCCCTCCCCCTTCAGGATTGCAGCCATTGTTCTGTGTTTTTGTATTCTTGGTTAGTGCCAAGAATAATAGCAGAACAGACAAAATATTAATGCAATGGTGGTATCAGGAAGATGACATCAGATGACCTAGGTGAACCTAAAAGGTACTGGGCTGGCCTAGTCACCAAAGCAGAACAGGAGCCGGGCTGGAGCCTGCCGAGAGCTGAAAACAAGAGCCAAAGTTGTCAAGCTGGGTCAAGGTCAGTCAGGTCTGTCCAAGGGATTAGAAATCCATAGAGTCATTGCAGAGATACATCAGCAGCAAAAGTCTCAGGTCCTTTTGCAAAGTTGCATCCGCAAGGCTGGCCTACCCTGGCCAGCCTTTTACGCTGCCTCCCTTCTACTCTGAAGACGCACAGTTCTCTATGCGACGCCTTTGAGCTTCTAGTCTGGCACTGCACCTTTTACTGTGTTATTCTGCTTTGCAATGCTGTCTGCATTGCCGAACTAGTTCAGGAGAGCTGGGTGGGCTGTTAATCTGAGGAGTAGCAGCTGGGGCTGAGCCAGAGGAGTCGGGTGTTTCTGCCACCATTCTGGAATCCCAGCAGGGCTAGTCTGTAGTTCAGATTCCTTCTGCTGCGCCGTGTTCTCTCCCTGCCGTGAGTCAGTTTGAAGTGGGCTCTCAGCCAGCAGAGGTTTGGGGAAGGTTGGTTCCTCCTGGAGTGGCTCTTCCCCTGAAGATTCCTTGCTTGCTGGGGTCTGAGCCACAGCAGGTACACAGTACTTTCTCTAATGTGACTATATGAAAAGTACAGTGTAGTCCCTTTTCCTTTTGTGTCAGTGCAGATCCATTGCTTAGAAGGATAAAAAAAATGGGCAAGAGAGACCAGAAGGTTTCTCTTGAATTACAATAATGTAATAATTCTTCCAATTACATCCAAACTAATTACCATACACGAACTGGCATAATGGTCCACAGCAAATATGAAAAGTTGCTCTCTATTATTTGATTTTATATAACTTTGATTCATTAACATATTTAGTATAAATTACCGTATCTAGTCGTTTCCCACTTTATCATATTTATTTATAGAACATACCAAACAACGATTAATTAGGAATATTTAACAGTTGACTAACTTTAGTTACCAATACATGAAAAAGAAAAACAAATAGATGTTAATAAGACTATTGAAGTATACCTGTAGTTCCAATTTACCATTTAAGTGAGCTTTTAGTAGAACAGACAATTCATGGGTCATTTAAAATTGATTTTTGAGTTTTCTTATGTACTAATCCACATGAACAGTGGACTATAATTGCTACATTGTTATTGTTTGCAAAAATACTTTTTAAAAGCAATCGAAGTATTTTGTTTGCTTTATATTCTGCAGCCATTCAATTCTTTAAAAAAAGTGATCTAATAATATTTTTCAGTCAAGTCTTCTAATATAAGCAAAGTGTTTGAATCCAACCTTAGTGATAAGTGATAGTAAACTAATAGGGTTGCCAGGTCCCTCTTTGCTATCGGTGGGATATTTTTGGGGTAGAGCCTGAGGAGGGCGGGGTTTGGGAGGGGAGGGACTTCAATGCCATAGAGTTCAATTGCCAAAACGGCCATTTTCTCCAGGTGAACTGATCTCTATCGGCTGGAGATCAGTTGTAATAGCAGGAGATCTCCAGCCACCACCTGGAGGTCGGCAAACCTATAAACTAAGCCAAAAGATGGGGGGGGGGGATCCAGATTGGGGGTGGTGGGTGGAGCAAGGAATTCCATCTTTGAGGACGCAGAGTCAAAACAATAACCCAAGGAGAAAGTAAACCAGAATTAGGGGTAATTCATAAAGAGGACAGTTGACTAAGACTGTGATCAAGAAATAGAACCTACGCTGTGACTAGCACTGAAATCAAAAGCAGGTATGGGGCTAGCTGGAGGTCTCAATTTCATATTTGGGGTGATAACAATAAGAAGATACTGTTTACATGACAGACCCACTTAGTTGTACAGGAGTCTGCAGATAGGATTTATCCATGGATGATTGTAATGCTTTTGGTACTGGTGGCAAGGGTTTTCCTCAGAAATATACCCATACTCTTTGGAGCCAGAGAGTTTACAATGATGAACCTTTTATTTTAAACTTGCTTTTAGTTCTGAAAGCAATTTAAAGACCTTCCTTTCTTCAAATATTTGCTTCTTCTTCGTTTCACTACCACATGAGGTTACTCAGGAATGATTGTTGGGAGGACTGCATGCCCCACTTCACTATACCCCTTTGGGAGGCACCAGCCATGGTAGCAGCAGAACTATCTGAGGGATGAAGTAAGGATTTTGTTTTCTGTTCTGTATACTCTGAGGTTCAGCAGCACTGCTGAAAAGAAAGTGAGTGGCTCAAGCACAACATTCTCATTTTTCTAAAGTTTCTATTGTAATTCTTTTTTGTTTTGCTTTGGATGTGAATACTGCTAGAAGGTTGGAGTATGAATGTTGTAAGGAAATACTTTGGATAATATTCCTTTCTACCAACACAATATGTCATCCAACAAACATAACTTTTTAAATCTCTACAGAAAATCTGTTATCTATTTTTCTTCCAAGGATTTATGGGAGTGGTAGGATTGCCAGCCTCCAAGAGGGGTATGGAGTTCTCCTGGAATTACAACTGTTCTATAGACTAAAGAGTTCAGTTCCCCTGGAGAAAATGGCAGCTTCAGAGGCTGGACAATGGCATCATACTCCAAAGCTCCCTGCCCCAAATTCCATAAGAACATAAGAAAGGTCATGCTGGATCAGATCAAGTCCATCAGTCTGTTCACACTAGGGTTGCCAACCTCCAGGTAGAAGCTGGAAATCTTCTGCTATTACAGCTGATCTCCAGCCGATACAGATCAGTTCACCTGGAGAAAATGGTTGCTTTGGCAATTGGACTCTATGGCATTGAAGTCCCTCCCCTCCCCAAACCCCGCCCTCCTCAGGCTCCACCCCCAAAATCTTCTGCCGGTGGCAAAGAGGGACCTGGCAACCCTAGTTCACACAGTGTCCAACCAGGTGCTTCTGGGAAGCCGACAAACAAGACAACTCCAGCAGCATTATCCTGCCTGTGTTCCAATGCACCTAATATAATAGGCATGTTCTTCAGATCCTGGAGAGAATAGGTGTGCATCATGACTAGCATCCACCCTTCCCATGCTCTGCCCCCCAATCTCCAGAAATTTCCCAACCCATAGTTGGCAACCCTCGTTTCTAACAAAGCATATCAGAGAATATGTTCGGTTTACTTCTCTACTCCAGCTCATCAATCCAATTGCTTCTACTGTCTCCTCCCCCCGTGACTAGGAAAAAGTGCTCACTGCTAGGCGCCTGAAAAGGAATCCATCAAGCAGTGGACCCTGTGAGTGAAACTCCTGATGATTCATTTTTTAAAGTTAAATCCATCATCCAAGGCATCAGGAAGTAGCGTATTTCTGTAAGGACGACATCAGATCTTCATATTTCTGAGGGCTTAAATGTCTTTGATAACATCGTAATTTATCAGGTGATTGAAACTATTTGCTCAGCATCTTGCTCACATTCATATTAAATTTCTGTTTTGATTTAATGGGGGATGTGGTTGAATCATATGGAATTGTGGTTAGGAACCAAAGATTTATGCTTCACAGTCCAAAGCAGTTTTGAAATTGGGGTTACTGAACGGCAGCTATTCTTGACACATGAAAAACTTTTGAAACATAAGAGAGTTCATTGTATGATACTGAGGAGCCTGCTGTTGAAAGGAAAGGACTCAAAATCCACTGGGTGTGCAACAAATCCCCCTACATGCATATGCTCTTTTGATCGCCGATATTTTCCTCTTAAGCTCACTCAGTAAAAGTTCTCATTTGTGTTGCAATTAGTGGCAATTTGGCAGCTCCTTCTTGAATGAATCATCTGAGGAAATGTGAGAGGGAAGCAATGAGAATTTTAACAGGATTAATGCAATTTCTCTGGTGCATTCATACATGTGTAGTATTGGAATATTAAAGCATTTCTTTTTGTATTCATATATTGTTGCTGTGAGTCTTTCAGGTTACCCATTTTCATTGCTGGTATTTCTGATTGTTTTTCTTTTTCTTTTATGACCTCTTTGTTGTAAGTACATTCACCATTTATACACAAAGGGTGCGAAAAGAACATCAAAGTGTATTAATTTTCATAGGGGGAAAATGAGGCGAGGAAAGAGAACATGGCATAAAAACAAAAATTCTTGAGTTTTGTTTCCCACAAGGGAGAAGCAAACTCAAAATGTAAAAATTTCAAGAAAAAATTGTTAGCATAGACTGACCATAGGCTGTTGCTGGATTTTGCCTTGGGTGAAAGATACAAGGAATTTCAAAGGAAACCAAAACACCTTTCTGCGTGCACATTTCTAAGCATTCTAGCTTCAGAACAAAACATCAAATGCACAGTGCCATCATAAAGACTACCTTTAGCAGAATGAGGGTTACGCTTGAGAAAAAAATGGTGATCTTTACTTAATGATTCAGCTCCTTAAAGGAACTAGCTTAACACGCCAGGAAATGAAGCTATTACTAATAGCATAATTGTATGAACTAAACACATTCTCTAGCTTCTCAGCTTTCTACTAAATTGCTGAAATGTGCCCCAATCACAGTCAAGCCCTCATTTTGATATACAGTATTAGGATATAAACCAAAATTTACACAAATGATCTAGAACTATATTTTAACTATAAATCCATAGTTCATGACCAATTGGTTTAGTTTACTCAGTGAATTGCCAGAAATGTAGAAGATGTTTACACTGTAATCCTGTAAAAGAGGAGTTGGGGAGCTGCCTGGCTTTCATGCATTGTTTTGGCTGACTGCACCCGAGATTAGCAGTTTGGGGGTTGAAAATGGGCAGTATGCGATCTATATGATAGAGCAGCTTTTTCCTAGCTGTTGAGAAAAGTGACAGGATGCGATTGCTGTATAAAATGTTTAGCAAGCTCCCCAGGCACCTATAGTCAAAGCAATTCCATCTGCATTCTTGTTGTGCTGTGAGCAGTCATTTCCCCAGTGCTATCAACCAAATGCGAGTGGTGACAGCTTTACAAACCAGAAGCTCCAGTGGAAAAGTGCAGTTATTTACTAGCTTCATAACTGCACCCATTTGAGAGGAGGCTGGTAAATCATACATTTCCAGCGATTCTGTGCTCATAGTATGCATCTTTGGGTTTCCAGATTGTTTGTGTTTATGAAGGCACATTCGGAAGATGCATTGCTCCTCACATATGAGATTTTCCCTGTGTTTTCCAGTGTAGGCTGCCTGTTTGATCTGGAAGAGGAAGAGTCAGTTTTTATACCCTGATTTTCTCTACCTTTAAGGAGTCTCAAACAGGCTTACAATTGGTTTCCCTTCCTCTCCCCACAACAGACACCATGTCAGGTAGGTGGGGCTGAGAAAGTTCGGAGAGACCTGTGACTAGCCCAAGGTCACCCAGCTGGCTTCATGTGTAGGAGTGGGGAAACCAACTCGGATTAGAGTCTGCCGCTCATGTAGAGGAGTAGGGAATCAAACCCGGTTCACCAGATTAGAGTCCACTGCTCTTAACCACTACCATGCTGGCTCTCTACACCAGTGTTTCCAGCATCCATGACCTAAAGAGGTGTTTCTCCTTTCCCATGAAAGCTATGGCTCTCTCTCTGTCCATGCACTTTTTCCTTGTCATCATATTCTGTTTCCAGGCTGCACTTGCACATTGTAGACTATGCCTGAAAAGACAGAACCACTTAACAAATGACTTTAAGTTGGGTATGCAAAGATGTGTATTTGTATTAATTCATTTATTATTTATTTTTATTTATTAATGTTATTTATAGTCTACCTTTCTCACAGGGACTCAAGGCAGATTATACACAGTGAGCCAGTACAATCAACAAAATGGGACATTCAATAAATTAGGACTGTAGAAGTCTGAAATCACCAGAAAGAACTGACACATAGCATAAGTATTCACATGACACATTAAGCAGTACAGAAAATACATAATAGGATCCCACTTACAATAAGCTAAACACAGTAGTATAGACCACAGTCCATAATCATTTATCCAAGCAAATTTGTAAAACTTTTCAGAAAAGCCCTCTTGAATACTCCAGTTTTGCATAGTTTGCAGAAAGCCAGGAGTGGGAGCTTTCCTGACCTCAGGTAGGAGGTCAGACACACAGGTATGCAGACATTCAGGTACTAAATGGTTGATTGTATGCCCCATTGGGGCAAATAGCAGCTCCTGGAGTTTGAACTGCGGGGGGGAGGTACTGACGGGGCTTAAGCAGCACTGAGCTGAGGCCTACATTCAAATGGGAGGGGGAGTGGATTTACTGCTGTTTAAACTTTAAAGGGTTCAGGAAGACATCCATTTGACTGCTGTGTGAAACAGTATGCTAGACTAGATGGACTACTGGTCTGATCTAGTAAGCTCTATTTATGTTCTTATGTTTGGCTCAGAGAAAGCAAATTTGACATCATCTACTGAGTTGTATAGCAATGTGTGAGTGTGTGTTTGTAAAAATGAATAAGATCAATTAATTCATTTTTTTTGGATTGCTTGCTGTTAAGGCAAAAACAACAACAACACACATTTAAATTTACCAGGTGCATTACATGCTTCCATGGTTTTTAAAGTCATTAAATAAAAGTTGGTGCCACAATTTAGTATTGTGAGCTCCTTTTATTGAACTGGTAGAGTAGTTTATGCAAATTACCCAATTTGCAGTTAATTATTTGATTGCATACAAAGTCTGAATAATGGCTTGTTGCTTTCTAAAGAATGAATACTTTCCTCCACCCACTTAAGTGTCAGTTCTCAGGCAGTTAAAACTTAGACTAGGCCAAGGTCATTGCTAAAATGTAGTAGGATAAATATCTTTGTTTGACAGCAGCTTTAGGTTCAATAATACAGAATGGATGTAGTTTTCCTTTGCAAATTTATATCTGGGGCTAAGTATGCCATCTTTATTTGTAATGTGCTACAATATAAATATTTACTTTAGACATAATCTTGTTGTTAAGATTAACTGATTACAAACACTTGTGATATGCATGGCAATAACATAAAGTAGAGGAAATGTGTATAGGATATCCTTGTACCTTGAGATGTAGACCGCATTGGGCAGGCCACACCTGGAGTACTGTGTGCAGTTCTGGAGGCCTCACTTCAAAAAGGATGTGGACAGAATGGAGTGGGTGCAGAGGAGAGCAACAAGGATGATCAGGGGTCTGGAGAACAAGCCCTGCGAGGAAAGGCTGAGGGAGTTGGGAATGTTCTATGTAGAAAAGAGGAGGTTGGTGGGGCATGATCACTCTCTTTAAGTATTTGAAAGTATTTGATAGGCTGTCACTTAGAGAAGGGCAGGGAGCTGTTCCTGTTGGCAGCAGAGAATAGGACTTGCAATAATGGGTTTAAATTATGAGTGTAAAGGTACTGGCTGGATATTAGGAATGTTTATTTTTTACAGTAAGAGTAGTTCAGCAATGGAATCAGCTGCCTAGGGTGGTGAACTCCCCCTCACTGGCGGTCTTCAAACAGCAAGTGAACGAACACTTGTCAAGGATGCTTTAAACTGATCCTGCATTGAACCGGGGGTTAGACTAGATGGCCTATATTGCCCCACCTCCATGATTCTGTGATTCTCTGAGATGGTAGCCTTCAATCCAGATGGTGATTTGAAATTTGTTCTTCTTAGATGTTTGGTTTTGTATGCTCAAAGGTCAACAAGATAAAAAGACCTTTTGAGTTGAGGCTTACTACTTTGTTGTGTGGCTGGATGCCTTATGACGGCAGAATTCAGTGTTCATCAGTAGCAAATCAATTTACATACGCACATTCTCATATGGCCCCTTAGGAATTGTAGGTTCCCATCTCTCCACATCTGCAAAAAAAAATGTTTTAAAATTTTCACATGACTAAAAGAGATGTGCCTTGAGGCTGGTTGCACTTGCACTACAGTTTCTCAATCTCAGTACATGGTGCCTACATTTACAGCAAAAAAGGAAGGCTGCCGTATTGTTCCAACTCAGGATAAATTTGCACATGAGCATTTTTCCTGCCTTGTGAGAGTTGTAGTTATTTTTCTGGTGAAGGATATTTGAGGTTGCTCAGGTAACTTAGGTGATGAATCTTGCAAGCAAAATAGATATTGACTGTGCAGCAGTAAGCAGCACACAATATATATTCCATGCTGGTCATTTAATGAATGTTTATGACTTCACAACTGCAAAGGAGGGGGTGAACTGCAAATAACTGTATGCTTGACAAAAAGATCACATTAATGCCCCACCAGTGGGGGAAGGGGTATGTGCCCTGTTTGCCAACCTATGCAGAAGCAAAATGGCTAAAAGTCACAATGCCTACATTGCAAATGTACCTTATTTGTCAAAGTATGACTAAGCCACGATCCTGGATCACAAGCGGCTACTGCACAGACACAGTTGTTTGGCATGGAGTTCAAGTGGAACATAAAACAACATCAGCAATGTGATGTAGCAAGAGGGCTCCAACTACTCAACAAGGAGGGCCATTTATGCAGGGCTGTTTCCCTCTCAGTCACCCCACTGACTGCATCGGGGCTTCCTTTTGATTATGCATGCCTTTCCCGACTGTTAGAGGTAATCACATTTCCACGCATTTTCCCCATGTTTTCCAGATGCTGTTTTAGCCAGAATCCAGAAAACACAGGCAAAATGTGTGGAAACATGCAGGGAGTGTGAAGCGACCTCTGAGGGTGAGGAAAGGCATGCATAATCAAAAGGATGCTCTGAAGCAGTCGGCGGAGGATGACCGCGAGGAAACAGCCCTGCATAAATGGCCGAAGTCTTCTAAAATAAGTTCAGCTGATGTTCACATTCTCAACCAGCGTGGTATAGTGGTTAGGAGTGGTGGAGAACTCCGTTTGATTCCCCACTCCTCTACATAAGTGGCAGACTCTAATCTGCTGAACTGGGTTGGTTTCCCCAGTCCTACACATGAAGCCTGCTGGGTGACCTTAGGCTAGTCACGGTTTTCTCAGAACTCTCTCAGCCCCACCTACCTCACAAGGTGTCTGTGAGAAGGCAATTGCAACCCACTCTAAGACTCCTTAAAGATAGAGAAAAGCGGGGTACAAAAAACCAACTCCTCTTCTTCAATATCCTTGGTGCTGGAAGGTACTCGGGGCCAAGTCTTCTGGCTACTGTTTCTGGTGTTGACTTTTCATTCTTTAGACTTTAGGCTGAAGGTACCCAAAGGCACTGCAAATCATGAATAAGATGTAATTCATTTGATTATAATTCTCTTTGGATAAGAAGTCATTTTCATGTACATTTTTCTTGGCATATATTTTGTTCCAAAAAATCCAGTAAAATCTAGCTTTAGTTACAAGATCCCCCCCCCCAGTTGAATTTTTCTATTAGAGTTTATTTCATTTTATTTCACTAAGCAAGATCCAGTGGGTACATTTTCCCCTTTAAACCATAGCCCAAATTTAATTGCCTATATTAGGTGTTCTTCAGGTATGCAGGTTCCACATTTTCTCAGTTTGGTATTCAACATACGTGAAATCAATGATGAAATGTCTTCAGTTTCACAACCTACTGTGTTTTTTGCCATCTTATTCTATTATTTCAGCTTGCTTAAGTTTCTCATTTTTAAAAATTTCATTGTCCTTTTCCTTTCCTTTTCTCTTTCTGTATTTCTGAACTTTCTTTTTAGATTATCTACCTATATTTGGCTGCCAGCCAGTCTAAATCTGTATCTGGGTGCTTGATAGGTTGCCCTATAAAGCTTTCTCTGTTTTTCTCCCCTTGCTTTTTATCAAGCAGTGCTTCAGAACTCTTCTGCTGCAATGGATGGAGAAAATATTATAAAGTACATTAGCAAAAGGCTATATGGAAAAAAAATGCACACTCAGGAAGTCTGTGAGGAAAGCTACTCTCCAAGACTGCAAAAACATCTAGTCATATATATATATCTGCTAATACTAAAAAGGAATAATTCAGTGCTGAGTTTCTATGGGAAATAACCCAAAATTTATGGTTACAGTCCTTGCAATAGCCACTAATCAACACAGCCCTATCTGACTACTCATAAATGCTAAACCATTGGGGAGAAATTAAGCTGGTATCCTCCCCATATTACAACGACCAAGCCCCATAAAGTATTTGGTGGGCCTCTTTGGCCCTGTAGACATGAATCATGGCAAGAACAAATTGAATGAAGGCGAAGCCTAAAGATGAATCCTTGGAATTTCATTGTTTGTTGAGCTACCTGTTCAACCCACCCAGACAACCAGGATTTCAGGGGACTCTTTCCATGCAGCCTAAGGTATCCCTTTCTAATATTTACTGGATCATAGAAAGTATGATTCTTCTGCCCTACTAATTCTGCTAGCATCAACTCTTCCAGAGGGGCTCCATAGCAATATGTTCCTTGGGAAGCCTTGTGGTTGCTGCAGCTGCTAATGCTGTGCAGCAGCAATGCTGTAGCATTTTCCCCTGGATCTTCCCAGCCCAAGTATTCGCCATTGTGGCTGTTGCCCTGCACCATCAGGAAGGCTTTTACAAGATCCCCCCCCCCCACAAAAAATGAAAAAAAGCAATATCTCATTCTATTGGTGTAACTGTTGGTATGTCAATTATCAGGTGGGGGGATCTTTGAAAAAACTGTTTGGTGTCTAGGGTTGCCAGTCTCCAGGTACTAACTGGTGATCTCCTGCTATTACAACTGATCTCCAGCCGCTAGGCTAGACTATCAGTTCATCTGGAAAAAATGGCCACTTTGGCAACTGGACTCTATGGCATTGAAGTCCCTCCCCTCCCCAAACCCCGTCCTCCTCAGGCTCCGCCCAAAAAATCTCCAGGCATTTCCCAACCTGGAGCTGGCAACCCTACTAGTGGCAGCACAGAGGGGAAAGGTTGGCTAGTGTGTGAACAGCAGCAGGGAAATGGCTTCCATGTGGGCAGCACCTAGAAAATCCAAAGTTTCCCACTCAGGATTTACTGCAGTCTTTCTCAAAACTGCAGCAGTGCAGATGGACAAGCTGGGGAAAACTCAGGAAGTACAGGAATGCACCACAATGCTGTAGGGAAGAGGGGAAGAACCCTAATTCCCAACAGCATGAGATCTGGTACAAACAAACCTGAATGCAAATGGGACATAAGAATGTCCTGACAAGATGGGGAATAGACTTGTGCCCTGTGGAACCCCACAAGACAGGTCCCACACTGATGACAACTGGTTTCCAAAAACAACCCTTTGAGTCCAGTCCATGAGGAATGATTTGAAC
The DNA here is from genome assembly GCF_029931775.1 of Euleptes europaea. NCBI lineage: Eukaryota > Metazoa > Chordata > Lepidosauria > Squamata > Sphaerodactylidae > Euleptes > Euleptes europaea. The sequence continues at coordinate 79,932,822 of NC_079314.1, read as the reverse complement.
CAGCTCAAGGCACATTCCCTAAAACCTACTTCTGCCTCCAAGCTCCTCAAGAAAATGAAATGATCTACTGTATCAAAGGCTGGAGATAAATCCAATAAGAGGATACGAGAGGCATGGGCATTGTCTATGCTCAGATGGAGGTCATTGACTAAAGCTAGCAGTGCTGTCTCTGTCCCATAGTCTGGTCTGAAGCCAGACCGAAAAGGGTCTAGAGCTGATGAGTTATCCAAGAAGAATGGGAATTGCTCTGTTACTTTTCTCTCAAAAAGAACAGATAATGCTGAATCAGCACTAGGTCAATTGTTCCCCTCAGTGCTTTGCTTGGCCTTCACTGACATGGCTATACTATGGCCATTTCATCCCCCCCCCCCCATCACTAACAAGCCTATAATTTCCTGGATCCCTCCTGGGTCCTTTTTTAAAAATGGGTGTTACATTGGCCACTCTCCAGTCCTCCAGAACAGAGGCTGATCTTAGGGACATGTTGCATATCTTAGTTGGAAGATCAGCAGTTTCACATTTCAGTTCTTTAAGAACTCTAGGATGGATACCATCTGGTCCTGGTGATTTGTTAGTTTGCAATTTATCTATAAGTTCTAGAACTTCTTCTCTTGGCACCACTGTTTGCTTAAGCTCCACATCTTCCCCTCCTGAAAACATCTGTGCAACAGCTCTTCTGGTCAATACCGGGAACAGCTACATCTGTTCTGGAACAGGTCTTCTGATTAACACCAGCAACAGCTACTGGCTGCCTGGAGTGATGATAATGAATGCCACTGCTTTAGATGCAAAAGATGCAAAAAACAGATATAAACCTTCAACCTGCACATATATCAGCAATTTGAGAATATGGAGGCTTTTTAACTTAGTGCATATGAATAAGCTAAATACTTAATTTCTTAGTGGATTAAACTCATTTCTGTTCCATGTCTTTTTTGTTTTGTCGAAGGCTTTCACGGTCAGAGTTCATTGGTTCTTGTAGGTTATCCGGGTTGTGTAACCGTGGTCTTGGAATTTTCTTTCCTGACGTTTCGCCAGCAACTGTGGCAGGCATCTTCAGAGTAGTAACAGTGAAGGACAGTGTCTCTCAGTGTCAAGGGTGTAGGAAGAGTATAGTCAGAAAGGGTTGGGTTTGAGCTGAGTATTGTCCTGCAAAAGTATTGTCCTGTAAGTATCAAGATAATGTGCTAATGAGGGTATGGTATGTTAATATGGAACCATTGTATCCTGAAGTGATCTGTTAATGTGTGTAATCCAAAGCTAATCTGTATGGCTATTGTTGAATGTTGTCTTTGTCTGGAGGTTTTTCAGGGCAGGAAGCCAAGCCTTATTCATTCTTAAACTCTCCTCTTTTCTGTTAAAGTTGTGCTGATGTTTATGAATTTCAATGGCTTCTCTGTGCAATCTGACAAAATAGTTGGTAGAATTGTCCAGTCTTTCAGTGTCTTGGAATAAGACCCTGTGTCCTGTTTGGGTCAGTCCATGTTCAGCCACTGCTGATTTCTCAGGTTGGCCAAGTCTGCAGTATCTTTCATGTTCTTTTATCCTTGTTTGTATGCTGCGTTTTGTGGTCCCGATGTAAACTTCTCCACAGCTGCAAGGTATACGATATACTCCTGCAGAGGTGAGGGGGTCTCTTTTGTCTTTTGCTGATCGTAGCATTTGTTGTATTTTCTTGGTGGGTTTAAACACTGTTTGTAGGTTATGTTTTTTCAAAAGTAGCCGACAAAAAAGAGGAATAATCAAAACATTAATGGACCGTGCAAGATGGATCTGTGAACCACAGTTTCTCAAGGAAGAAACTAATCATCTAAATCACGCACTGCTAGCAAACGGCTACTCCAAGAATGAAATCAGAAGGGCCATTAAACCAAACAAAAATCAGAAAACTCAAGAAAAACAGTCTCCCATAGGAAAGGTATTCTTGCCATTTATTAAAGGAGTCACTGATAGGATGGAGAAACTTTTGAAAAACCTCCAGACAAAGACAACATTCAACAATAGCCATACAGATTAGCTTTGGATTACACACATTAACAGATCACTTCAGGATACAATGGTTCCATATTAACATACCATACCCTCATTAGCACATTATCTTGATACTTACAGGACAATACTTTTGCAGGACAATACTCAGCTCAAACCCAACCCTTTCTTTTTTGTTTGTTGAAGTCCACATGCTTTTTGTTTATTATGCTTGTCAAATCTCTGCTCAAGAACCATGCTGACATATGTTGCCCTGTACAGATTTAATTGAGATTAATTATAATCAAACTCATTGCAAGAATTAGGAGTTGCCAGCTCTTCTCTAGTGCATTCTTGTATATAGAAAACATGCTTTAATAATTAGATTTCCTAAATTATCATTTGTATACTATATATAATGCCAGGCTGGAACCTGTGCAGATTTTATTAATTATACTGGGGTGGTGCCTGATGTCAAGTAGCTTTGCCTTCTTGGCATTCTAGGACATCTTCCAGATTCCAAAATCCAGGAGTACCTTGCCTGTGTAAGGCATAATTTGTATTTTGGCAGATTATATGGGAAATTTTATGATTAAGGCTGCAGTCAAAAGGACATTTTCCTGGGCATAAGCCCTATTGAATAACATGGGACTTACTTCCTAGTAGACCTGCTTAGGATTTCTCCCTAGATGAAATGTGAGGAATAATATGATTGGTACTATAGAAATATTTAAACCACCCTCCTAAGAAATACTTCCCTATTTTTGTTATATTATCTTCTTCCTGTATTGCCATCTGTCTATTTGTATTCCACCTTTCCAGTGTAGAGTTTAAAATAGTTGACATTGTTTCTCCTCTTTACTCCTCACAAAAATTCTGTGAGGTAAGTTAGGCCGAGAGATATTGTGGTAAAGTGGTTAGAGTGTCACACAAGAACTGGAAAGATCTGGGATTCCTATCCCCACTCAACCATGAAGATCACTGAGTGACTTTCTACTAGTCACTCTCTCACACATTAACTTATCTTGTAGGGTTGCATAAAGATAAAATGCAGAGAAGGGGAAGAAGAACCATGTATGGTGCTCTTTGGAGAAAAAAACCCAAAATGTGTTCCTTGTCACTCCTGAGGAGAATCCTCCAGCAGACAGTTTATATCTCACACAGCTGTTTCCAAGCTCTGTCTGTCAATTTTCAGTTTGCCTGTTCTCTCTCAGTCAACTGTGAGTGTTCTAACTGCCACTCTCAGAATTCTATTCAAACTCCCTGTCAATCACAGGGGTTCTATGACTGGGACAACTCTTTAGAATGTAGCTGTCCATCACAGTAGGTACAGATTATAATTTCCATACTGTAGAAGGAGAGGTTGAGAGAGTATGGGCAGCTAGAGAGTTGGTTGGACATACAACATGCAAACGAGGGGCATTGTGATTTAAGGCTTAATCTTCACTAAACTATACCTTACTATCAGTTCAGGGTCTCATATAGTGCAAAAATGGCTTCCTATCGCCTCTACATTTTCCTAAACCAGGGGTCTGCAAACTGTGGCTCCCGAGCCGCATGCGGCTCTTTGGCCCGTTGAGTGCGGCTCTCCGAACTTGGTTCGGAGCCCGTGCTCTCATGCCCACTCACGGCGGCAGCCGGGCTGTGGAGCCGGTGCGCCTGAGAGAGAGAGCGAGCAAGCGCGAGAGAGCAGGCGAGCGGGCACTCTGTCTCTTCCCCCCCCCCCGCCATGGAGAATGGCCAGGTCCCCCTTTCCCTTGCCCTCAATGGTTGGGAGGCTAAAGCCTCCCCTCCTCTCTAGCCGCGCGATTGCTGGGCGGGCGGCTCAGTGGTTCCTGCCCCCCCGCCTATCAGCTGTTGGGCGGGGCAGGCTTCCTTTGGTAGACCTGGCCTCCGGCTGAGTCCCATTGGGAGGCCATGTCTACCCACTGGCTTTCTTGGCGGTAGACCTGGACTCCGAGGAGGGGAAAAAGTCCCCCTTCAGAGGCCAGGTCTACCAATTGGCTTCTATGGACCTCCGGAGACCAGGTCTACTGCCAAGAAAGCCAATGGGTAGACCTGGCCTCCCAATGGGACTATCAGCTGTTGGGCGGGGTGGATTTCCTTTGGTAGACCTGGCCTCCGGCTGAGTCCCATTGGGAGGCCATGTCTACCCACTGGCTTTCTTGGCGGTAGACCTGGACTCCGAGGTGGGGAAAAAGTCCCCCTTCAGAGGCCAGGTCTATCAATTGGCTTCTATGGGCCTCCAAAGGCCAGGTCTACTGCCAAGAAAGCCAATAGGTAGACCTGGCCTCCCAATGGAACTCAGCCAGAGGCCAGGTCTACCAATAGGCTTTTATGGTGGTAGACCAGGCCTCCAGACGAGGACTCCAGACGGGGAGGGGGAAATGGCAGGGACTTACAATTTAATTTTATCAATAAATAAGATCACTATTATGTATGATATCAAGTTTTATTCAGTGTACCTATAGTTTAATTAAGACTTAAAACTTTAATTAAATTTATTGTTAATAAACAGTGTACCTACCTATATAGTTTAAGTTTAAGAAATTTGGCTTTCAAAAGAAATCTCAATCGTTGTACTGTTGATATTTGGCTCTTTTGACTAATGAGTTTGCCGACCCCAGTCCTAAACTGTTAGTTCACATGCTGAAATCTCACAAAAATGTTCAGAGTCATTCAAACTGCATATGGAAGGAAAAGTGAAATAATGTGGATAATCACTGTAGCTACTGTGAAGGAAGTAGAATTTTAATTTGATGATGGAATCACTTTGCACAGGGTTTGCCATTCTTTTGAAGGGAGGATTGAGAAAAATAGAGGCTGAAGACTGGGAAGCCTAGTGTGAGGAGAGATGAGGTGGGAGAGAGAGACTGAGGAAACAAGGGAAATAAAGGCCATTGAGCTGAAGACCTGGTAGCTCAATGAATAAACATAATCTCAGTTCAGACATAATGTGAATCCATGTTTTAATTAAATTAGTTGTGGCAAGTATGACCAAATGCAGATCACTCCAATAATTTTGGTTAATTATGATCCATCAATCCTGGGTATGATTTATTAAACAGAGTTAGTCTTCAGTATCATTTCTCATGATATACAGCTGCAGGCAACCTGTCTTAATCCTGGCTTGTTCCCCAGTTTTGTCCACATTCACTCCCCAGCTAGACACTAGAGCAATTACAATGAAATCAGCATTTGTCAAGCAAACCAGGGCTGAGTGTCATTTTGCTATCTAACCATGGTTAAAATACAGCCATAGCAAATAGGTTAAGAAGAAAGGACGGAAACAGCAGGCAAGGCCTTGAGATAGATTAGATGCTGTGGTGAGCCAAGGAAACTTCAGATACAGTGGTTGAAATTGATGTCCAATACAAAGTAACTTGCCAAATATTGGGCTTTAGGTCTCTAACTGGATTAATCAGTAATGCCATGAACACCCTGTCTTTTTTGTTATGGGTCTCTTCAAGTGAAAGTTTAACAATTTACTTCATCTTTACCTACACAGATTAAAAAAAGGTAAAGGTCCCCTGTGGAAGCACCAAGTTATTCCTGACCCATGGGGTGATGTCACATCCCGACGTTTACTAGGCAGACTTTGTTTATGGGGTGGTTTGCCAGCGCCTTCCCGTCATCTTCCCTTTACCCCCAGCAAGCTGGGTACTCATTTTACCGACCTCGAAAGGATGGAAGGCTGAGTCAACCTTGAGCTGGCTACCTGAAACCAACTTCCATTGGGATTGAACTCAGGTCATGAGCAGAGCTTGGTCTGCAGTACTGCAGTTTACCATTCTGCGCCATGGGACTCCTTACACAGATAGCATATCTTTTTTCATGAACATTTCAGTTGCATTTCTTTCCCTAAGGAGTGTAAATTGCAGTTCTGGTAATGATACCATTGTTTCTAAAAAATACTGTTGTTCGGCCATCCCATATCCTACTTCTTGTACGTGTGCAATGAAAGCTATATCTGTGAGCTGCTTCTGGATAACTGAACCCAAACTCAACTGCTACTTGCAATGATAACAATGTACATTTATTCATTTGCTTCCTGCCATCTCTTTATGTAATGCGAGAATTGGATAGACAACTTTTGTTAACTATTTCTAAACCCACATGGCACAAATGAGTTCAAATAAAAAAGAAAGGCTGAAAACCATCCAACCATAATATATTCAGACAGACGGGGATCTGGCGCATGAAGAATATTGCAAGTTCCTGTACTGAGTGATTGTCATGGAAGGACTCAGACAGGAAGACAGTGGCTGTTTTCAGTTTTACAGGTAAATTCCATTTGCCATTTTAGTGTTAAAGAAGGAATAGAACACATCCTTTTTTTATCAAGCAATCAAATGGAACCCAGTTTTGAAAAGCCAGATTGGCTCTGAGTTAAGTCAGAAGAAAGAAAGCAGAATGTTGCCATCATTAAGAACTTAAACCCAGTACAGACAACACCCCCCCCCACACACACACACATGCACATTGACTCACCATGCAGAGAATGGTTGGGAAATTCCTGGAGATTTGAGGGGCGGAGACTGGAAAAAATGGGGTTTGAGGAGAGGAGGCACTTCAGAAGAGTATAATGTCACAGACTCCACCCTCCATGAAGAACACATGAAGCTGCCTTATACTGAATCAGACCCTTGGTCCATCAAAGTCAGTGTTGTCTACTCAGACTGGCAGCGGCTCTCCAGGGTCTCAGACAGAGGTCTTTCACATCATTTCCTTGCCTAGTCCCTTTAACTGGAGATGCCAGGGATTGAACCTGGGACCTTCTGCATGCAAAACAATTCCTCTACCACTGAGCCACAGGCACCGTAGGGGGAGAGGGTAAGAAGCAAAGGTGGGGGGAATGGGATAGCTGCTCTTGTGAGTCCCCACTTGTGTGTGTTTATCTTTGAGAGAGAAATATCATGCTTGGGAAGTATAAATAGTGTGAGGTTGTTGACTTTGTCTGTACATATAATCATTGAGGAGTCCTCCACAGTCTCCCAGATAGGCAGCTCCGAATGGGATGGGGAACAGGGGAACATAGCAGAAACAACCATCTGAAGGATAGTTTTGCTTGCCTCTTCTATGTTTTTGGTTCTCAAGTGTCCATTTGTGTTGCTTATGAAGTGAACCACCACTGGAAAAGTGCTACCAGCCCAAAAATATTCTTTTATTTGTGGAGAAAGTTGTGCATTCCAATGTACCAGTAGTAGCAATACCTGAACTGTTATAGGATTTATATTGTATAACACTGTGGTACAATCTTTCACAAGGATCTGTGGACAAGCGCTAGCAGCCATTTTCATACTGTTTGCCGTTCTTTGGATCAAACCCAAAGTTAATACAGGTGTTTTAAAAGCACTGTACCTGGGATTCATGCAAAAAACAAACAAAACAAAAAGCTTCACATTTTTGGCTCCCAGCCAGGGTTTGTGGGACAAGATGCAATTGTGTCAGCAAGCTGAGATATTAAAAACAACACTACAGGAGCACGAAAGTTATCTTGCTGTTTTGCAGCGGAAGAATTGTGAAATTAAATAATGATTGAATAGTCAGTGAGAAGTGTCAGAACAACAATATTCTTCAAACGTTAAGAATTTTTTTGGGATGCACAAAGGCAATTTATGGGGAAGTCATTCTTCTGTGGTAGAATCCTTGCCCTAGGATGCCAAGGGATATTTCTCTGCCTAAGTTACTGAGAGCCACCGCCAGTCAGAATAGATAATGCTTAACTGGCTGGACCACTGGTCTTGGCTGATATAAGGAAGCTTCATATGCACAGTATATTTCTGTAAAGGATTATGGACTTAGTTTTGCTTTATTATGTTTGGGTGTTAATTATTTATTGCTGTTAAAACATGCTGTTCCTCTGGATCCCTGGTAGTTTCTCATTCATGCAGGTTATAGAGGCAGATCTGTTCAGCTCCAGCAATAAAAAGTATGTCAGATATCTCCAGCCCACTCTCTGCTAACTTTTTTTTCTTGAATATGTAAATCTAGTAAGGTGATATTTATCCTTTGAAAATTCACATCACTAGTCTGTAACAAAAAAGAGCCCCGTGGCGCAGAGTGGTAAGCTGCAGTACTGCAGACCAAGCTCTGCTCACGACCTGTGTTCGATCCCAACGGAAGTTGGTTTCAGGTCGCCGGCTCAAGGTTGACACAGCTTTCCATCCTTTCTAGGTCGGTTAAATGAGTATCCAGCTTGCTGGGGGTAAAGGGAAGATGACAGGGGAAGGCACTGGCAAACCACCCCGTAAACAAAGTCTGCCTAGTAAACGTCGGGATGTGACGTCACCCCATGGGTCAGGAGTGACCCGGTGCTTGCACAGGGGACCTTTACCTTTAGTCTGTAACAGCCTATTCCTCAAAGCCGCAGCAGCCAGGGACACCACCGTGGTGCCTCCAAAGAGGTTTCACGGCTGCTGCAGGGTTTTTTTTTTTTTTTTAATTAGGAAAAGGGGGTAAAGGCCCCATAGGAAACAGTGATGCTACACCAACAAAAAGGTGGTGTCAGGCGGAGTGGCAATGCCATTGCTTTAGGGGGTGTTCCCAGGCTGAAAGGGGTCAGTAAGCTGCCTAATGGCAGCTCCACCTCCCACAATGACCTGGGAACACCTTCCGAGATGCCGGCACAGGGACTTGCGCCAGAAGGACACTGGCAGGAGTCTAGGGGAGGTCCAGGAGGTTCAGGCATAAGTGCCCCTATGCTGGTGTCCATGTCAGTTTGCACAGCACAAGTGGCACAGACGCTGGCGTAGGGGTCACACTACTTCCTATGACCATTTGCCCCCTCCTTCAGGAATGCACTGTAAGACCCCCTGTGATTTGTTGGAGGTTTGCAACAAACTGATATAGTAGTTCTCCCTTTGTAGCTTGTAAACTAATAACTGCTATATACATCTACCAAAGCAACAACAACACACAGTTAAAAAAAAATGTTTCTAGCAAAGCTTTTTGCCTTGTAGCAGAAATAAGAGCCAGTGATTAGGCTTTATTTGTGTGCTCAAGTTAAGAAATATTGTTTCAAAAGAGTTCATATAATTGCTTCTTTTAGAAACAGGAAACGCTGGCTTTCTGTGCTATTCTGTCATAAAGAAACACAGTGGAACAAAATATTTTTATCCATAATTGGCAGTAAAGAGGACATCTTTTTTCTCCCAGTATGGTGTGAGGAAAGTGCGACAGGCAGGCTATTCTTTTTGCTAGATCAGTCAGAGATGGATAAAACTCACCTGGTGAGCCAGAGCTTTCCTTTGTTGCAAAAGATCTGCAGCTCTGGGAGTCCAGAGCGAGTAGCATTATAGTCAATAGAGAAACCTTCAAAAAGATAATGTTTAAAAAAAATGCCGGGCACTTAAATGTGACATTTTTGTTCTATGGTCAGAAAGTCCCCTACTTTCTTTTCTCCACCTAGGGCCATGATTTCCCTGAATTTGAGGCTAAAAGGCTGTCTCCAAATAAATATAGAAATGTTGATAACTTTTTTTTTTTACTATACAGTACAAAGAAACCATTCTGAAATAATATACTTTGGTTAACTGTAAATTACTGGCTCCAGTATAAAAATCACTCTAGGGAATATGTTATCCTTAATATCATAGGCTGATTGATCTTAGTGGTTTTCAGAGACCTTAAAATCTATTAGGAGTTACATGTGCAAAGCACTGAAACCTGGAGGGAAACGAGAACTTTGTAGTGTGCATTATCTTTTACTGTACAGTTGGGCTCATTTGAACCCACATGTGTAGCTGCCTGCCTCTTGAATGATATCAGATGGCCACTTCACATTGATCCTTACTCCTGTTGTCCTTTAGTACATCCTCGGAGAGATCACTTTTAAAAATACATTAGTTCTTTATTACGTTTCTTGTGAAGCATCAAACTCCTAGCAGAGAAGAGTTTTGGATCTACCTTTCTGTTATTTTGCTATTAATAGATAACTCCCAATGGCAGCTTCATTTTTGTTCTGTCAGGAAAGATGTAATTACATGATTAAAATGGCATGCTGCTCTAAAGCTATTGTCAATTATATTAATTAAGGTCAAATAGAATGGAATAACATTTTTTTCATTAAAAAAAGCTAAGATGAACCATTACTAATTGAAAGACATCCTATGTACATATGACAGCTTCTGCAGACCTTATTATTAATGAATTCTAGGTGATCCTACCACCTGTGGTGAACTAGAGTAAGACCCAAGCCACTGGTAAATCAATATTACACATGTAACATAGTACATTGTATATACACCATATACATTGCAATAGGTCTACACAGTACAAGCAAATCTGTAAAACTAACACAGGAGTAAGAGGAAAGTGGAAACAACTTGACAAGAATATAAACGAATATACAAAGAAACCGAATAGAGAACATCCACTCTTTCCTAGACCATTCTGTGATTTTTAATAGAAAGAAGGAAGATGTTTTGGAATAATTCTTCCAGTTTTTTGGCGTGTTATCCTTTTTGCATAGTAGTGACTTTGAACTATTGCCACCAGGTGTTGAATAATGCAATGCAGAAAAGAAACAGCAGGGTTCTGGAAAGGGCTGCTTGAGAACCAGCAAAAGCAATGTCTGTGACCCATTACAGCAGTCACAGCATGCAAAACACATTGTTCCTAAATTATTAAGACAAGATAGGCATAGTAATTAAGTGCACTTACCACTGGTTGGGCTGCATGCTGGAGATGGTGTCATAGCCCTGTGAAGACTGCTTTAAAAATCAATGAAACACAATAGTGTATTCTAAGAGAGCAATCCTAAACAGGTCTACTCAGAATCCTACTCAGGTACATTCAGTGAGGCTTAATCTCAGGCAATTGTTCGTAGGATTTCTCTGAAAATGTTTGATCACCATGAAACAATTATAAAACTCTCCAAATTGTTAGGTGTGCCTATCAGTACAGATGAGAACGCTTGTGGAATATTCTTGGTTGCATAAAGGAATGTACAAATGGACGTTTTAAATGTATTTTTCTTTCTATATGTTCCCATTGTAAATCTTTTAATGCTGCCTAAGTTAATTGTTTGTGTTCCTGATTCTTGTTTCTATTATACCATTCTAACACCCTTTAGATGCAGTTGGCACAAACGTAGTATTGAGATATGCATTACTTTTAATGTGACAATTTAATGTCACAAGAAAAAGAAAATGGCGTGACAAAGAGGGGCAAATAAAAATGTGGAGTTCTGAAAGCAGCTGGGATGAAAACTTTGATAGCATCCATGCCATAGAGCCTAATTTAGACCAACTGAGATGTGCTGTGTGATCACAAGGGAAGTTTGTTCAGAAATTAACTTATCAAAATATAAAGCCCAAAATGCCCCATTTGTTAAAATCGGGGTTGCTCAATCAACCTTTGATTTGGATTGCAATTGCAAATTGCAATCAGGATTCTCCAACCTTGAAAAATGAAATATTGTCGAAGGCTTTCACGGTCAGAGTTCATTGGTTCTTGTAGGTTATCCGGGCTGTGTAACCGTGGTCTTGGAATTTTCTTTCCTGACGTTTCGCCAGCAACTGTGGCAGGCATCTTCAGAGTAGTAACACTGACGGACAGTGTCTCTCAGTGTCAAGGGTGTAGGAAGAGTAATATATAGTCAGAAAGGGGTTGGGTTTGAGCTGAGTATTATCCTGCAAAAGTAATGTGCTAATCATTGTCCTGTAAGTATCAAGATAATGTGCTAATGATGGTATGGTATGTTAATATGGAACCATTGTATCCTGAAGTGATCTGTTAATGTGTGTAATCCAAAGCTAATCTGCATGGCTATTGTTGAATGTTGTCTTTGTTAGTCTGGAGGTTTTTTAGAACAGGAAGCCAAGCCTTATTCATTCTTAAACTCTCCTCTTTTCTGTTAAAGTTGTGCTGATGTTTATGAATTTCAATGGCTTCTCTGTGCAATCTGACAAAATAGTTGGTAGAATTGTCCAGTCTTTCAGTGTCTTGGAATAAGACCCTGTGTCCTGTTTGGGTCAGTCCATGTTCAGCCACTGCTGATTTCTCAGGTTGGCCAAGTCTGCAGTATCTTTCATGTTCTTTTATCCTTGTTTGTATGCTGCGTTTTGTGGTCCCGATGTAAACATGAAAGATACTGCAGACTTGGCCAACCTGAGAAATCAGCAGTGGCTGAACATGGACTGACCCAAACAGGACACAGGGTCTTATTCCAAGACACTGAAAGACTGGACAATTCTACCAACTATTTTGTCAGATTGCACAGAGAAGCCATTGAAATTCATAAACATCAGCACAACTTTAACAGAAAAGAGGAGAGTTTAAGAATGAATAAGGCTTGGCTTCCTGTTCTAAAAAACCTCCAGACTAACAAAGACAGCATTCAACAATAGCCATGCAGATTAGTTTTGGATTACACACATTAACAGATCACTTCAGGATACAATGGTTCCATATTAACATACCATACCATCATTAGCACATTATCTTGATACTTACAGGACAATGATTAGCACACTACTTTTGCAGGACAATACTCAGCTCAAACCCAACCCCTTTCTGACTATATATTACTCTTCCTACACCCTTGACACTGAGAGACACTGTCCTTCAGTGTTACTATTCTGAAGATGCTTGCCACAGTTGCTGGCGAAACGTCAGGAAAGAAAATTCCAAGACCACGGTTACACAGCCCGGATAACCTACAAGAACCTTGAAAAATGAACTTTAAAAAAATGGATTGAAAATGTCCTGCACATTTTTATTCTCACATTTCTTTTTCCATCCTTTCATCCATCATCTTTGTTATATAGTTAAGAAATTACCTAAAAAGAAGAGGCATTGAATTGCACTTGGAGGGCATGAATTGCATGGCTTGTCTCTCTGATGCCCCTTTTGCCAAGCTAACTCAATGTTTGTTGGGTCTGAAATACAAATACTGTGTCATAGCTATGCCTTCCCACTATAGATTCCCTTGAGGAAGCTCAATGCAAAATACATAGGGGTTATTAACCCCTTCGTATCTATGGGACCGGCTCTCCTCGTATCCCCCCCAAAGAGCATTACCCATTAAGAACAATAACTTGCTGGTGGTCCTTGGCATGAAGAGTGTGTGGCTGTCCTCAACAAGGGCCAGGGCTTTCTCAGCCCTGGCCCTAGCCTGGTGGAATTCCCTCCCTGGTAACATCAGGGCACTGTGGGACCTTTAAGAGTTCCGCAGGGCCTGCAAGACGGTATTCCACCAGGCCTACAACTGAGGGCAGCCGTAAATTGCCCACTGCTGCTGGCCTCCCCATCCCTCCCCCTAGCTTCTGTTTACTTTGTGGGGTTTGGCTGCTTGACTAAGTCTTCAGTGGCTACTACCATTACTATTACTATTACTTGACTGAGCACTACCTTGGTATACTTATTTTTATATCCATATATATTTATATGTAGATTGATTATGATTGTTGCTGTTTTAAATTGGAAGTGTTATGGGTTTATGTAGTTTTAAAGTGTTGTTACCTGCCCTGAGCCAGACCTGGCCGGGAATGAGGGTGGGCCATTTTTTGAATGAATGAATGAATGAATGAATATTGGAATAAAATTGTCTTCCCACTGCACCATTGTTTTTTTCTTTGTCTCTTTGCTTCAATTGGTGTGATCCTTTGTTCTCTTCTTGTCAATTCCATGTTTTCCCCAAAAGTGATGTCATGTCATGTGTGACACCAGCAGGGTCTTTTTTTTCCTGCCTCCCAAAGGAGCAGCAGTAGGAAGAACAGGTTGCTGGCAGGAGGTCTCTTGCCATAGCCATAGTGGGAAACCTGGCAATTGTGCTGCCCACATCTGTTTGCTGTTGGTCTATGGAAGACCAATGAAGGAAAGAGTGACTCAGCAGATAAAAAAAATGACAAGGACTTTTTCCAAACTGCAGAGTTGTCCACAGATTTTGTCAGGTTGCTGTTGAAGAGTTCTGCAGGTCTGTCTTTCCAAAGTGGTGTATGTTTATACCAATCATATTGCTGCTTCACTGTCTGAGGGAGGGTGCTGATTAAACTGTTTGTAAGCATGGCACAGAGCGGTAAGCTGCAGTACTGCAGTCCAAGCTCTGTTCACGACCTGAGTTTGATCCCAACGGAAGTTGGTTTCAGGTAGCCGGCTCAAGGTTGACTCAGCCTTCCATCCTTCCGAGGTCAGTAAAATGAGTACCCAGATTGCTGGGGGTAAAGGGAAGATGACTGGGGAAGGCACTGGCAAACCACCCCATAAACAAAGTCTGCCTAGTAAACATCGGGATGTGATGTCACCCCATGGGTCAGGAATGACCCGGTGCTTGCACAGGGGACCTTTACCTTTTTAAGCATGGTGGCCCCTGTTTTGTTGCTATTTCGTTCTCTGTGACACTGTGCTTGCTAAGCACAGGGGTAAAGGATTTGCTTGCACATATAGACACATAAGCAGGCAGCAGTGTACATGGAGGAGGGAATAGAAGCAAATGTTAGATTTGCCCTCCTCCAGCAATAGGCAGCACTGTTACTGGAGTGGGGAGGGGGGAAGAAGAAGAAAATATTTTTTCTTTCACCTGCACCAGAAAGGCATCAGTGCTGATTGGAGAAAGGCTTATACCACTGAAGGCAGGCAACATCTGTCATGTTAATGTCTTTCAACAGTGTCTTTGCAGTAACAATAGAGTAGTGATTCCCAATGTGGCACCCATGGGTACCATGGTTCTTGCTGATGTGTTTCCTGGAGTCCATATCCTTCCTCCCTGGAGAATCTGTTCCCCAAGACAAATAGCCAAGCATGATTTTCCTCCACCTGATTGGAGCAGGAGGTATTTCAGAGAGCCCAAGAAGTATCACCTTCTGTCTTCATGAACACCATTAAGAAATGACTTAAGAAATCCATCATAGGAGGACACCTGGTTTGGAACCTTCCAGCATTTTTTCATTGACCTCTGTCATTCATTGCAGCCATTTTGTGAAGGTGTCCGCAACCTGTTCTCAAAAATCAGTGTTCACAAGCTCAACAAGATTGGAGAGTGGTACACTAAAGAGGGACCTACAGACAGACCTTGGGCCAAAACCAATGAGATAATAGTTAGGAAAATTTGGGTACTTTTCAGCTGTTTAGCTTTGCACAAAAGGAGCTTTGGAGGGGCCCAGTTTGGGGAGGTGGACCCTTTCCTTGGCACCATTTTCACAATAAAGATTACCTCCCTATCTGCTATAGTCCTATAGGAAGGAAATGACAGACAACTTCTTTAATTAATTGAACAGAGACAGACTAGATACGATGGCAGCATTTTTGTGTATTTACAGAAGTTTACTCATTTGTGTGTGAAGAAAGGAACATATTCATAGACAATAAAATATAACCTTTTCTAGTCCTGAAGAATTAGGAAAAGCCAGCACAAAGTGCCATACAAAAAAGAACAGATTGTTGGGGTCATGTAGAATATGTTATAAAGGGAATTAATAAGACTTATTGTGGGGAAAATCAAATTAGAAAAAGAAATTCTAGGCTGAAGTGATAGCGTCAAGCCCTTTGCATCAAATAAATGAGAAGAATGAAACAAAATTTTAATTTCAAGATGAAAGCATCTTAGCAATAAAAACTCTTGTAAAGGTTGCATGACTTTAAAAAGAAGATACCTAAAAGGGAGACCGCTCTTAGTGGAAAAATCTGTTGAGGAGCAATGAAAGAAAGGAAAACTCTAAGGTTATATTGGTAGTGCTCAAAATTGCCAAGGCAACCAAGCAATCTATCCTATCTTGTGAATGAGCAATGTTTTTCAGCTTTCAGACTGTGTATTTCTCAAATTCTAAGACAGGAATTAGAAGAACATTTTTTCCAGTTCCAGGATGTTGATCACTGTGTTCAGCATCTTTGCTCACTATCCCACATATATTTCTCATAAAAAGGCATTATTTTGAATATCTCATCTCTGTTGTCTCAAAGGGATGTGGAATGTTACAGTATAGCCCGATCATGTCTGATTTGGAAGCTAAGCAGGGTTGGTACTTGTGAAACCACCAAGGAAGACTATATGGAGGAAAGCAATGGCAAACCACTTCTGCTTAATCACTTGCCTTGAAAACCCCATGGGGTTGCCATAGGTTGGCTATGACTTTACGGCACTTGACACACACATTGTCTCAAAAGTCTCCACTTCAAATCTGTTCATTCCTTAAACTGAATTAATTATTCTTTATTTTTTTACACCAGTTATTTTCTTGCACATTTTCTGTTAAACATGCCTCAATAGATTATCATTATATGTTGTTCATATGTTATATGCCTAAACAATATACATTGTAGGCATAGACACCATATAAACGATGGGGGAAAAAAACAATATGTATAAACAATATAGCCCCGACCTGGAGGGCCCAGGCTAGCCTAATCTCGTCTGATCTCAGAAGCTAAGCAGGGTCAGCCCTGGTTTGTATTTGGATGGGAGACCACCAAGGAATACCAGGGTTGCTGTGCAGAGGAAGGCACTGGCAAACCACCTCTGTTAGTCTCTTGCCATGAAAACCCCAAAAAGGGGGTTGCCATAAGTCGGCTGTGACTTGACAGCACTTTACACACACATCTACAATATAAACACTTCTACAAAACCAGCAGCAAAAAGTGGAAAACTGAAACCTTTGACAAAAGTAGAAACAAATATAAAAATAAATGAAATCAGGAACATTCACTCTTCTCCATACACAAGATTCAAGGAACTGGGATTGGGAGCCATCTTTGCAACCATAATTAGAATAGATCCATCTGAGGGATGCCAGCTCTGGGTTGGGAATTACCTGGAGATTTTTGGGGAGGATCCTGAGGAGGGCGGCGTTTGGGGAGGGGAGGGACTTCAATGCCATGGAGTCCAATTGCCAAAGCAGCCATTTTCTCCAGGGAAACTGATTTCTATCGCCTGGAGAGCAGTTCACCTGGAGAAAATGGCTGCTTTGGCAATTGGACTCTATGGCAATGTGGACTCTATGACTAAGTCCCTCCCCTCTCCAAACCCGCACCCAGAATCTCCAGGTATTTCCCAACCCAGAGCTGGCAACCCTAATAATTACATTATTAAACCCAAGTGATGAACTTTAACTGAACCATGCCTTAACCTTTCAGGCATTTGTATAGCATTTGCATACTAAAAAATCACCGTATGTACATATGTTGTAATTATAGATTTGTAATCCTCTGTGAGAACCATTGTTTCAGAGAGCAGAATATAAAACTTGTAAACAAATAAATAAGCACACAAAAGTGTTCAGTCTGATCATGAATTTTCTCAAGAAGGAGGGAACACATTTGGTGACAGAGAGTAGAAAATAGTTTATTTCATTTTCTTTTGTACTTTAGACAGAACTGTTGCTTGCTGTGTAGCCTGAGGACACTGAGGTGTGTAAAGTATATTTATTTAATACAGAATATCAAGTCCCTTTAATTCCTCTAACAATTGTGAGAAGCTGGATAATATGGGTAAAAACATCACAGAACTGCATTAAGTGGTTTTCTACATTCAAGTGGTCAATTGAAGAAAATAGCTGCTAACAATTTCTGCAATTTAGTTTGCAGTTGTGCTATATGGAAGACATACAGCTTCAGCAGCCCATTATTTTTATTTTCAGTTCAGGCAATTGAAAAGTTGCTAATTCCCTCGTATGCCACAAAATCTTGTGGCATATGATTACTCAATGTATTGAGTATGATCATGAGCTGACGGCTTCACTTAGCTTATTCCTAACCAGATCTCTTGGCAACCATCAATATTTCTGCCACCTTGAACATACATTGCTACTTCTCTAAATGCTATGTGGCATGTATGACCTTGTGATTCAATTCCATAAATGTTATAAGCAATGGTCAGTAGTGGGGCATCACTGAGAAAATATTGTTATAATTTCAGATCCTTGATTGGTGCTGGGGCAGGGGGAGAGGAAAGGATTTTATTATGAGTGCTGCTTTTGGGGTAGGGCATTACTGGTACAGATTTCAAATTTCTGTGTTTTAGAGGAGCATTATTATCAGTGGGGAAACAATTTGAGTCTGGGACAGCTGTTTTTAAAGACAATGGCAACAGATTTACACAGTGCATAGTCCTCCCTCTAATGACCCCCCCGGATTCAAGTGAATTGGACCAAGGGGTCCAAGTCTGTGGGCCCTTGAATAGGTCTTACAGCCATCCTACTTGTGGAGGAAAAAAGGGCTCCACTCCCAAAATGGAAGGAGGGAAGGAAAAGGAGCCAGCCAGAACCTCAGCTCTGCCATTATTCCTTATGGGGGACTTTTTCTTTGGGGGGTTGCAGTGGCTGTTTTCAATCAAATAACATCAAAATTGCAAGCAAGCTAGTGCTGCCTGTCCACTTAAGACCCCCCCCCCCCGAATTTTCAAGTGATTTAGACCATGGGGTCCAGTTCTACACACCTCTGATCAAAGTGGTCTGTTCATCCTACTTGTGGAGGAATAAAAGGGCCCCACCACCACAATAGAAGAGGAGAAAGAGCCAGCCAGACTCACATCTCTGCCAGGCCCTACACCTGGCTTGTGTAACTGGGACCCACCCTCTCCGGGCTACTGCTTGGGAAATTCAGAAATCAAAGAAAAACAAGATGCCTGCCGCTGGCTATAGTAAGCACCCTAACATGAAAACTACACAGATTTGTGGGGGGGGGGTGTGTGTGTTGTAAAGCCTATGAATCCCAGATTTGAATAATAATTCTAAAGAATCTCACAGTAACATTCTGAAATAACAATGTTTTATCTTTGGCTTGGGAGTTCTTGAATGCACAGGAAGCTCCTTATTTGAGATTTCCTTTGATTGTAAGATGACATAACTTATGGTGCACCAGCCAACATTAATACAAAAGCAGAGATTTGCTAAGTGGTGTATTTATTTAATATCTATACCATCATCTTTTTAAAAAGAAAATGAATTAGGTTGTTTCCAGCATTGGAGCATAAAATCCACTGTGCAATCAGGTTCCATCTAACTAACAGAGATACTCAGATTAAAGCAAAAGGCAACATTAGGCAGAGAATTAAATAATTACTATCAAAAGAAATAAAAGAAAAGTTTCTGATAAAATAGGGAAAGTATGAACACAGATGCAGCCCACAATAATGATTAAATGGCTGGGCAAGCAGAAAAGATCACTGGATTCTGGCAACAGGCAAAGGACTGTGTGGGCATTCCAGAAGTAAGCCATCATACATTTGGCCAGTCTTTTTTAGCCTTCCACCTCACTTATGAAGAAGCAGTGCCTCTGATGAACTTTTGAGTAGGCAGTACTTTAGGTACTTTGGTCATTTATGCCTTTAAAGACAAGAACTGGCACTTTGAACTGACCTTGTAAACCGGCAGCCAGTGAGCTTCTTCGGGAGGTGGTAAGCTCTCCTTTCATGGAGGTTTTTAAGAAGAGGTTAGCCATCTGTCAGCAATGCTGATTCTGTGACCTTAGACAGATGATGAGAGGGAGGGCATCTTGGCCATCTTCTGGTCACTGGGGGTGTGGAGGGGGGGTAGTTGTGAATTTCCTGCATTGTGCAGGGGGTTGGACTTGATGACTCTGGTGGCCCCTTCCAACTCTATGATTCTATGAATAGGGTTGCCAGGTCCCTCTTTGTCACTGGTGGGAGGTTTTTGGAGCAGAGCCTGAGGAGGGCAGGGTTTGGGGAGGGGTGGGACTTCAATGTCATAGAGTCCAATTGCCAAAGCAGCCATTTTCTCCAGGTGAACTGATCTCTGTTGGCTGGAGATCAGTTGTAATAGCAGTTTCTCCTTGACTTTGAGGCTGTTGGCTTGGGTGGAGAAGACAGCAAATAGGATTGTCAGTTCTAGAAATGTTTTAAAAATGGAACTTGGTAATTTGCGGTTAGGGTTGCCAACCTCCAGGAACTAGTTAGAGATCTCCTATTCCAACTGAAATGGCAAACAACTTCTGCTTAATCACTTGCCTTGAAAACCCCATGGTTTGGAAATTGGATTCTATGGCATTGAAGTCCCTCCCTCCCCCCCACACACACCCCGCCCTCCTCAGGCTCCACACCAAAAATCTCCATGTATTTCCCAACCTGGATCTGGCAACTCTGTCGTGGACCAGAAAGAGGTACAGTGATGAAACCTGGGGCACAGTTCAGTGGTTTGGAGGGGGGAGTTTGGGGTGGAGTGTAGTTATGTTGATCATTCCAGTGGGTAAACCCCACAACAACCAAATCAAACACATACTATTTGCCTGAGTTGTATAGCCTTTTTTAAAGTCTTTGCTCCTTGTTTTCCAGGCAACTGGACCCAAAGTAAAATAAAATGGCCTTCTGTTGTTGTTGTTCTTGGTGGATTGGCAATCCTGTGTATAAACCCTTCCCTCAAACTGATTCATTCTTTGGATATCAATCTTTTCTTGGAGAATTTCATTCTTGAAAAGAAAACAGAAAATAAATGGCAGCATGTGAAAGAAGTGAAAACATACAGGACATGGGCTGTTCTTGTGAAAAACTACTTTGGTAAGGGAATTCAAAAGCTGTTGCTGAGCAAAGCAAACCACACACTGAGATTTCTATCAAGAGTGCCTCTGCTTGATCTTGCCTATTTATAGCATTAAATTTTCAGAGAAATATAATTTATACATGTGATATGCCTAAGCAGATTTTACTTCATAAATAATTCTTTTACTCATGACTCATATCTCCTTAGCAATTACTGGGCCTTACCTTTACCATTAATCATAGGAAACCTAAGTCGGCATTCCTGTTGTCCAAATTCATCTTTCTGATCTGTAATTCAGTTTTATGTCATATTGCATGGCAATGAATCTTTCCCCCCCTTATATACATTTTCATCTGAACTCCCATGTTTTGAGGCAGAAATAAATGAGAAGCAGTTTTCACTTTGGCCTAAAGTACATTTTGACTAATAGGCTAGTGTCTGCATTTCCACACAGAGCGGCTGTTTATTAAGTCCCCGGAATTTAATCTCTTGAGTCTGCGCAACTTTGTGAAAGGACCACAAGGCAAAGGCAGAGTTGTTTATCAAGTTTATTCCCAAACTCCTATAATACTATTTTCCACCTATGCTGTGTTAAACTCAAGGATTTCTTTTTCATAGAGAATGAGAACAACTCTTGGCTTTTGCTGAAGAATTCAAAACTAGATTGAGTGCACACATATTGTATTCCTCAGAGACTCCCTTCTATTCAGATAAATAAAACAGTATCAGCACCGATCACAGAAGATAAACATGTATGGATGTTGATGCAATTTGTGCAACTAATAGTGCAGTCCTAAGCAGAATTCTAAGCCCATTGACCTCAATGGATTAGAAGAGTTTAACTCTGTTAGGGTTGCCAGCTCTGGGTTAGGAAATACCTGGAGATTTTGGGGGTGGAGCCTGGGGAGGGTGGGGTTTGGGGAAGTGGGAATCTAAGCAGGGTACAATGCCATAGAGTCCACCCTCCAAAACATCTATTTTCTCCAGGGGAACTGCTCTTGGTTGTCTGGAGGTCAATTGCAATAGCAGGAGATCTCCAGGTGCCACCTGGAGAATGACAACCCTAAACTCTGTTTAGGTCTGCACTGTGAGTAACTTTTACATACACATTCCCCATTTACCACTAATGGTACCAATAAAGGTAGTGAGTTAAAGAACTAGGGGTGTTTCTTTGACCCAAGAGGATCTCATGTCAGCACAAGCTCCTGGTGCTGGAGCAGAGAACTGTCATTAAGAGAACAGATCCACAAGATCCATCCTAAATGTCAGAATTACTGCACAGTGCTTAAAAAGAAAGGCCAACTCTTCACAGTTTGCTTTAAATTTCACATTCTGTGTGTAATGTTAGTTTCATAAATTATTTTGCCATTCAATATTATATACAATATACACAGCAATATTAAATGCCTGTTTGCAGAATATCTGAATTTCCTACTTTATGTTCAAAGAATAGTGTATTGTTCATTGCGCTTAAAAATGTTGACATATATATAATGCTAATGCTTGCTTCAGGACACTTTATGGTAATTATATATTTCTCCTTCTGTCTTTTGACATGTATTTATCAGCAAGCCTGAGCTATAATAAAAGACAATGTAAACTCATTAAAGCTGAATCCTCCAGATGCTGTATTCATTAACCTTTCCTTTAATATCCATTCTGTACAATATTTTGATGATTATTGTCATTTAGTAAACAGATTATGAAAATGTAATTCCCTGAGGCTCTAATTTAATAATTTAGGCAAATTCATTTTTGGACTCTTTTTTTTTAAAAAAAAAACTGTCTTCCTTCTTTAATCACTATGTACCTGCTATTCCTTCTTTCCCAGAAGGGACAGTCCTGTCTCTGCCTTCCCCTTCCCGAGTGATCCATGCTCAAATTTGCAGCTGACAGTTTAGGGTTAAGATATGATTCCAGGTAACAGAAGCCAATGAGAGTACACCCAGTTGATGTTTGTGACATCATCCTACAGTCAGAGTACATAGAACAGCTGAGGTCGCTTTCAGCTTCAGTACCAGTGCCATTATGATGGATGTTTACATCTCTTCATTGAGAGCCAATTATTTCGTTTTTCTGTGAGGCCTGAGAATCACTCATGCTGCCTGCATGCACAAAGCCCTGTTGGATGTAGCTGAACGAATTGTTTCTCTCCTCCTGTGGTAAGAGCATCTTCTGCTGTACCTTCCTTCTTTTTAAAAATAAAGGTGACAAATCGAACCTGTAGTGGAAAGGGAACTGCTTTTACAGGTTAGGATGTAAGCTACTTTAATATGTAAATTGCATTTTTGTTGGGGAAAAGGCAGTTACTGTAAAGGGGGGGGGGACAAACACGTGTGTGCACCTGAGCCAATTCTACTTGCAATATAAAATAACATAGCTAGCTGATGGGTGTTTTGGTAAAGATTTAGCAGCAGGTTGACGAGGCTATAACTCTGATCAATAATTTTCTTCACTTTCTTCCTCCTTCAAGTAGATGTTAAGCATTTTGGGAAGAAAAGCATGTGGGGAAAGGTTTCAGTAGTGTGTGACTGTGTGCTAAGACAGATAAAACTTTTTAAATACTCTGTGATAGTTTTGTGTCGGAGCATTAGTGACACAAACTAGTCTTACCGTCATCACGATTCTTGAATGAGTTGTAGCCGTTTCTTTCTTTTGTGCAGGGATACGGAACTGGGCGAGCACAGCCTGATTCTAGCAATCGCATGTCAATCTGCTCTTTGATTTTTGAAAAGGGGTAATTACTTTTGATTGTGTCCACCTTGGGCAGAGCAGTGCTTCTGTGATCATCCTTCGTGGAGCTCTGCTTATACCTCCTCTGTCTGTTTTGCAAGAGAGTCAGCACATGTAAAGCTCCTGAACTGAGGCGGAGTTAGAAGATTAGCAGTGACACTGACTCCAGCAAATCAGATACAATAAAGAGTTTAATTGACTGAGGGAGTTGAAGGGCTACTGTATGAACAATCCAATAACTGGTTTAAGTAGTCAAACAGTGTACATAATGAGAAGTGCTAAATAACAGGCTGAAGTTAATTTAAAAGCTGATGACAATTATTTATATGGGGACAATTGGAATCCACTAAATACTTATCGCTTAAAAGCGAGCTGGCTTCTTTCAGTAATTCGTGATAGTACAGTACATTTTTTGTAAGTATCTGCAGCTTTATGAGTGTACGTCTTTTACAATTGTGTTGCCATTTATCTTCCTTTCTATGATTTGTGTCAATGAAGCAGTAGCTTGGCAGTATTATAGCTTGAGCTCAAGTGTTACTTAAAAGATGATGGGTTTCTTAAGCTATCCTGTATTTCCCCCCATCTTAGACGAACTTTCACAGCTACTCAGACAACTTACCAGATTTGATCTAGCAGTTTTTGTACATACATGCCCAAACAATACCAAACTCAAATGAAAATGGTGGGAGTGTTGTAGAGAGCTTTAGATTATGGCAAAACTCCTATCACTGAACTTTCTTTCTGTGATGAAAACCAAAGGTGTTCTCAATAAGTTGAGAAAGTGAGCTGAGAAGTGGGTATGAGGACTGAATTTTTATGTACAGTTTGTGCCATTATTTCACTGCTTTCCCTGATTCCAGTTTTTCAGTTTGGTGAGGCAAATATGTCCTACTCCTACCAGAAAACCTAAGATGGCCAGGGGTTGTGTGATAAAATATCTGTTGGCTTCACATTTGGTGGTAGTTGTGGTACTCAGTGTACGTCCAAACTCAGCCACATGCCTGTAATGGACAGGCCATATCCCTCATTGTCAAGCTGAACTCATTACTGTGCTGTTGCCCTTTTAAAGGAAGAAACCTGTGATTGTATTGTGTCCCAGATGGTCTGATGGTTGTCAGCACCAGCATGAAACTGATGACATGTCCTTCAAAGCGTGTAGAAAGGGTAGAAAGAATTTCTAAGGGTAGATATTGAGGATGGTGAACAATTATGTGATTATCTGGTTGTAACATTCCCTCCCCTTCAAAGTATGTGTGCATATGAGTGAATGTATGTGTGTGTTAAACTAAGTTTTATTAATTGCATGGCTAATGAACTATTAGGGTTCCAGCTCCGGTTTGGGAAATACCAGAAGAATTTGGGGGGAGCCTGTAAAGGGCAGCGTTTGGAGAGGGGAGGGACCAATCCCATAGAGTCCAATTGCCAAAGTGGCCATTTTCTCCAGGGGAACTGATCTCTCGCCTGGAGATCCATTGTACTAGAGGGAGATCTCCAGCCACCCTATGAACTATGCACTTATCTTTTTGCAACTTGTTAGTCATTAGGCTGTTATTATTTGGGCTACTTCACCCTGGCTCCAAACTTAGCAAGCGCTCTGTTGATATTGTTTATGCTAGCCTACACATTAACTGTGCCAGGAAAAAAGGGGAAAGAAGCCCAGCCTAAAAACCAAAAGATGGGTACCCAAGGTTGGGTGGAAGAGATAAAATAATATATGTTTATTTTATTTTAAGGCGCTAAATCAGAATTAAAAACATTAAAAATAATAAAACATGGCACATGTGTGGTTCAAGTTTATCAACCTTATGAGATGCCATTGTGCCATGTTTTATTATTTTTAATGTTTTTAATTCTGATTTAGTGCCTTAAAAAATTCTCTACTATATTATTTTATCTCTTCCACCCAGCCTTGGGTACCAAACTAACTGCTAGGATTGCCAGTTCGTTTGGGAAATACCTGGAGATTTTTGGGGGTGGAGCCTGAGGAGGGCAGGGTTTGGGGAGGGGAGGAACTTCAATGCCATAGAGTCCAACTGCCAAAGCGGCCATTTTCTCCAGGTGAACTGATCTCTATTGGCTGCAGAGCAATTGTAATAGCAGGAGATTTCCACTACCTGGAGGTTGGCAACCCTACTAATTGTTCAAAGACCAGGCTTATTTATAGCATCACATTCCAGTATTAGAATTGGTGAAAAAAGATCATGACATATACCAATTTGAGGAGATCCTAGATATTACTACTGGGACCTAAGCTAGTCCCTTGCTGTTCCAAATGGATGGGTGGGTCAGAAGCACATGACAAATGTACACATTGCGAAACTGGAACCAGCTTATAAGCACCTTATCTCTAGTCCTCCTATTGTTTGGGTGTCAGCCCAGTTTGCCAATAGCATTCCCTGCATCATTTGAAATGTAGGATCTGGCATAATGGCATCCCAGGTTCTATCGAAGCCACAAAATTAGTTCCCTCTATTTTGGCAATTTCAACGGAAATTCCTTGTGATGTTTTGGACATTATTGCTGCCTTCATGCTAGGGCATATTCCAGCTTTAATTGTGTAGAGGAAACTACCTGCCCTTCAATCTTTGAATACAATGCAGGAAGTACTGTCAGGCCAAATATACCCCTCACTACATTATCCAAGAGTACAGGATTGGCATTTTCTACAACTGTAGCAAAATGTGTCCTGATAGGGAGGCTTATCAGAGGATGGGAACGGGGTAAGTCCTATAAACATTTTCTAAGCTGAATATGATTGGTAGCAAAATGATACTTATACTTTGCAGATCATGTATGTTATTTATTTATTTTAAACATTTGATGGCCACTTTTCTCCCTTGAAGAACTCAAGGTGGCTTACAATATAAATAAAACATAAAAAAACACAATTAAAATAATTATAAAACCCAGCACAAGTCACATTTTAAAAACTCTGAACAGGACTGCCAATCATAAAAGCTAAATTAATAAAAATGTGTTTGCCAATACAATGAGGTGACTGTGTGAAATACCAGTACTTAATATAGAGGGAAAGGGAGGGAAGGCAGTATGGTCTAGCCCCATCTCTTCAGATCTCGGAAGCTAAGCAGGGTCAGCAATTGTTAGTAGCTGAATGGGAGACCACCTAGGAATATCAGGGTTGCTATGCAGAGGAAGCCAATGACAAACCACCTCTGTTAGTCTCTTGCCTTGAAATCTCCATAAGGGGTCACCATAAGTCAGCTGCGACTTGACGGCCCTTTCAAAAGGTAAAGGTCTCCTGTGCAAGCACCAGGTCATTCCTGACCCATGGGGTGATGTCACATCCCGACGTTTTCTAGGCAGACTGTGTTTGCGGGGTGGTTTGCCAGTGCCTTCCCCAGTCATCTTCCCTTTACCCCCAGCAAGCTGGGTACTTATTTTACCAACCTCGGAAGGATGGAAGGCTGAATCAACCTTGAGCCAGCTACCGGAAACCAACTTCTGTCGGGATCGAACTCGTGAGCAGAGCTTGGACTTCACTCTGCACCACGGGGCCCTTTACACACACAATATATGTATAGGAAAACAATGGTGATATTAAGTATCCCCATCCCAGTAACCTCAATCTATGCTACAATAGCACCTTCCACAAACATTTAGGATGAGGGAATCTCTTTCTTTTTCTCTCTGGGTATCTTTTTCACCACATTACATAGCAGACAATTCATTTATGCTAGACATTATGATAGTATTGCCTGTCACTCTGACTTCTTAATGGAAGCAGTTTTATCTGTTATAGCAAGCTGGCTCAGGAGGTCTGTAGAAATGAGGTGACTTTCTCCTTCATATTTTCAATTATTATTTTTCCCTGCAAACAGTACAGTGTCTCAGAAACTGTTCACCAGATTTCTACTTCTTGCTTAGTTACTTGTACGCATACTGAATCCTACTTACCGTATATACTCGCGTATAAGCCGAGTTTTTCAGCCCAAAAAAAGGGCTGAAAAAGCCGGCCTCGGCTTATACGTGGGTCAATACAGTAGAGGAGGGAGGGAGGAGGGAGGGGGGAACTTGCCGCCGCCGCCATCGCTGCTGGGCCTGCGCGGTTTCCCCCGGCCAGGACCAGCCTTGGAGGGCCTCCTGCGGCCGCTGGAAGGCCGCGCCGCCACTGGGCGCGTGCGGCTCCACCCGGCCAGAACCGGCTTGTGGGGGGCCTCCTGCGGCCGCTGTAAGGCCGCACCGCCGCCCCCACCGGACGCGCGCAGTTCCACCTGGCCAGGAGCGCCCGGTGGGGGGGTTCCTGGGCTGCGGGGAGGGCCCCACCACCGCCTTTGCCGGGCCTGGAGCGGCCTGCAGGGCCTCCTTGGCCGCGGGGGGGGGGGCGCCGCCGCCGCCTGCCTGCGCACCTGGATCTAAGGTAAGCCTGCTGGGGGGGAGGGGTTATAAGCCGACCCTTGGCTTATACGCGGGTGCCTAATTTTTCCCATTTTGGGGGAGAAATTAGGCACCTCGGCTTATACGCGGGTCGGCTTATACACGGGTATATACGGAAATTTTTTCATCAACAGTTCTAAAAAGAAAAGGATACATGGGCAGAGCAATCCCAAGGGTTGCTGTAGCAGGCTGCGGCTTAACTGCAGCAGAGCTAGTCCATTCCCTGTAGGGCTTAGTTGCATGGTGGCCAAGAGGAAAATAGGGGGTTTTCAAGGCTTTCTATGCACACAACTGTGACAGTATCCCCAGCAACCACACTACAGCACTCTGTGGAAGTGTTGTGGGGAGGAAGTGGTGCTGTACTGGGCAGGGCTGATGGCAGACAGAACCAATCAAGGGCTGCCGGGGATGAGGGCTGAGCCAAGCACCCATCAGACCCTGGGGAGATGGGCCAGTGAGGCTAGCTGGCTGTCAGTAGCACCCCCCCCCCAATGGCTCCAAGTGCCCCCAGACGTTTCTGGGCACTTGTCAGTGTTGGCATGGGCCCCAGAATCCTCCACATATACACTGAGCATGAGCAGGTATGGGAACACATAGGTGCAGGGGGTGCCCTGCCTCCCAGGGCACCTTTTGGGGTCCTGCACCCTCAGACGCCCTTGATGAACCACCAGCCTTTGAAAGAATGGTGGCCCATGGTCTGGCACCCATTCATTGTTGAGCAGAACCACTCCCACACACCACTTCCCCCCTTCCCATGCCCAGTCCTGCAATGTACCCAGGACAATCAGTGGGGGTCTCCATTCACTAGGAGGGCTTCCTTTGTACGCACATCTGCATCAGTGTCCCCTCAGTTTGGCATCCACACAGCCTGGCCACAGCTGCCTGGCCAAGGTCTGGGGGGGGGGGGAGAAGCTGTGAGCCGTGGCACTGACCCCTGCAGCTGAATGCTGCTGTGCAGGTATATGTCACACTGAGCCATGCAAGCTGAAGACGAAGAAGAGGAAGAGGAGGAGGAGGAGTTGGTTTTTATATGCTGACTTTCTCTACCACCTAAGGGAGAATCAAACCGGCTCACAATCACCTTTCCTTCCCCTCCCCACAACAGACACCCTGTGAGGTAGGTGGGGCTGAGAGAGCTCTAAAAGAGCTGGGACTAGCCCAAGGTCACCCAGCTGGCCTTATGTGTAGGAGTGGGGAAACCAACCCGGTTCACCAGATTAGCATCCACCACTCATGTGGAGGAGTGGGGAATCAAACCCAGTTCTTCAGATCAGAGTCGAATGCTCCAAACCCTTAACCACTACACCATACACAGGGGATGGCCATTGGGAGCCCACGAGGCAGAAAGAGAGAGGAGCTTTACAAGCCTCCCTCCAGAGTTTCGTGTTCTGCCTTTTACTTGTATTGTATTCCCCTAAAAGGGGGAAGGGGCAACAGTGACTTCAGAGCCAGGAATTTCCACATCCTGTGAGCAGCAAATATTCTGCTTCATGAAGGAGTGGGTTTGTTTCTGCTGGTTAAGGAAATTTGCAGAATCCCCCCACCCTTGAACATCCCGCTATGCCAGGACGTGGATGGACCCACATAGCCATATGAGTAGCTGATCCCTCCACAGTGCACTTCTGTACACCCCCTCGCAAAGGGTGAATGGTCCTAATTCTGAGGGCCCTGGGCACTGGGATGAAATATAGGTGATTGGAACCTGCCACACCACCCGCAGCAATGGCAATTATAGTTCTTGTTTTCCCCAATGTGGCCAGCCAGAAGCCTGATGCATGCAATGACTGTGGCACTGATCCATTTAGCAAATGGCCCCCTATGAAGCCTGAACTCTGGGACTTTCTCTCACTCTGTCCCTTGGACTAGGGTTGCCAACCTCCAGGTACTAACTGGAGATCTCCTGCTATTACAACTGATCTCCAGCCGATAGAGATCAATTCACCTGGAGAAAATGGCCACTTTGGCCATTGAACTCTATGGCATTGAAGTTCCTCCCCAAACCCTGCCCTCCTTGAGGTCCACCTCAAAAACCTTGGCCGTTGGTGAAGAGAGACCTGGCAACCCTACCTTGGACTCAAATGGGACCAAGTTTGCTGTGATCTACTTAGCCCTTCCAAGTCTCTGTAGTGCTAGACCATCCAAAATAGACCAGTATTGTTTCCCAGTGCCAAAAGACAGCCTTCCTATGTAAAAGCTGACAGCAAGGCATTTCTAGCACTCTATTCCACCTGCTGCACCCACGCACAAACAGAACAGGGACTCCAAGGCCCAACCAAGCTCCATGAGCCCAAAGATCTTGTTCCCAATGTCTTCCCAATCAATTGGAGACGTCAGCCAAACTTGACTCTTTGCTGCCTCGTCCCTCTGCACTGTGACCCCGTTCCCAAGAACTCAGGTATTTCCTAACGGATTACAGTCTGCTTCCTACAGGACCTTCAGTCATTGTTTGTACTTTTGGCTGAGAGCCCACAGTTCAGGGGCAGAAAGCATAGCAACCCTAGGTCTGTCCACGCAGATGTGTCACCATCAATAGCAGGATGAGCTCCATCTTCTCTGTGGGCAGATTGCAACATCTGCTGTACAAATAAGCCTCCCCACCCACCCTCCAATGACTCACACACACACACACACACACACACACACATCTGTGGACAATGAAGAGACATTATTGGAGGGATGCAGGGGTAATGGGGCTGAGAGAACCAACGTCTACTTCAGTGTCACCTCTTGGGAAATGGGTGTAACTCTCCCGGGCTGGCTTTCAAATGGGGTGGAGGACCACAAGGGGGCATTCAGCGGCAAATGATTGATGCCTCCCAAGGGCAGGCTTGTTCTGTTGCCAGGGTTCAGTGTGGCACAGGGAGTCAGCGGTTGGGGGCAGAGATCTTCCTGTAAGATCTCCACCTGCAGAACAGGAAAAAAACACATACAGATGTGAATCCACACAAGGGGCCAAGAGCTCCTTGGTGGGCACTTATAGGGGTCGCCAGAGAGTCCATTTGGCAGCCCTTTGGGCAGGACTCTGCACCACCATTTCCCTTAGTATAACTTTTCTCCTCTCTTAGGGAGCCACCTAAATCCTGCTACACCCCCTGAACTGCCCACCACCACACTGGAATAGACTAGAGCCCTATGCCTGAGTTGTGCTGGCTCACAACCTCATCCAAGCTGCTCAAGGGCCCAAGAGTGGCACAACAGCACTGGAGGCCTGCACTGGCATAACTGGCCCTTACACCAGCTGCACTGGATGAAGTACAAATCCCCGGGGCCACATGATGTGCCCCCAAGAAGGCTCAAAGAACTTTCTAGAGAGCTTGCAGAACCTTTGTTCATCATCTTCTTGGAGGAAGGGAGATGTGCCAGAAGACTGGAGGAGTCTTTGGTGTGGTACCTTGTCATTTTCTGACAAAATATATTTGGGGTATAAATTGGGGGGGGGGAATGCCATAGCACCTGACTTAATCTCATAAGTCTGGCAAATTTTATTGATTCATAATTAAAAGCATTCTGATATGAAATAAGCCATCATACTTTGATGTTTAGGTCAATCCATGGAAATAAGTTCAACCAAACCAATGAGGTTTCCTTCTAACAGTGTAGTCGTAGGTAGAGTTATACCCTTCTAAATCCACTAAAGTCAGTGGGCTTAGAAGGATATCACTCTGTTTAGGGCTGGATTGTAAGTAATTTATATTAGGTTGGAATTCCAGTTTGTGTTCTTAATCGTAATGTAGTTGGCCTGTACATAAAATAATTTCTGCTACAATCAGCAAACAGAAGACTCTAGCCCATGGGTTCAGAGATAGGGGCACATGCATTAATTTTTCAGATGCTGGTATCAGCTCTTAATCACACACAATGCTAGTTATTGCAAAAGAAAGATAGATTAATGACTTGGGATGCGATAAAAAATTCATCATTTATACTTGAAGTTCTGGGAACCAGTGGCAGATCAATTAATATTAATGCCGAATCAGAAGCCTGAATGGAAATGGATTGATTTAAGCTTTGAAAACTGTGCTTGATAATATAACTGAACACAGAAACTTAATTGAATCATAAGTGTATTTTAACAACTGTTCAAGATAAATGAGATAGCATGAAATAGTAGAACTGAATCCGTTAGCAGTTAAAGTTTTGTTCTTACATAGAATTTATGACCATTGCAGCATTAAATACAGAACTGTTTAATATTCAGATTTTGTTTTAATGAAGAAAATGCTGAATTTATTTTGAAAATGTGGGTAGTTGTACCTTTCATTTGTAGAAGCTAAATAAAACAGTAGAACCAGCAAATTATTTATTTATTTATTTATTTAAAAGACCATGAAAAGATTAAAGTAAGTTATGAACACAGAATATGAGTCATTTTTTTTACGTTTACATAAATGTTTCTTTTCCAGAACTTAAAATTACTTTGATGAGAAATTTAAAAGCTAAATAGACAATAGGCCCATTGCTAAGACAAGTGCCTTTAAATGCCACCTGTAAAATAGTTGCCACAAATATCTGAGCATCCTAAATTAAAAGTGCTTAATTTCTGTATGTGTGTGTCTCTGTGTGTATTTTCCACCAGAAACTGTTTTCCAATAAGTTCAAAAAGGGATAGGATTTGCTATAAAGCAGTAGCATTCCGTGACGATGGGAGTAGGGAGAACACCACTGGGCTCTATGTGAGGAACATGCATCCAGGAAAAGCCATTTAGACTGAGTCAGGAAACTTGTTTGAAAAACGCGCTGGCCAACAGGAATGAGCATGTCTCACACAGAAGAGGCTCTCACAGATAAATCATGTCCCTGATTGCAACTGCAACTATCGCATGAGCCAAACTGGCAGATATCCATGCATCCTTACTATGAATTCCTTTTGGTTTTGGTGGAAGAGACTGAATTAGGGATGCTCAAACCTCTGCAGGTTCGGCTAATAATTGCCAGTGGTGAATAAACCCCAGATTGATTGTTGATTGATCGCGATGATTGCTGAGACCTTTTTTTTGGTGTTTAATGGGCAGCTGCACATCTAGCTTCAGCACAACAGCCCACATGTTCATGTATGAGAGAGCAAAGGGCCATGGGATTTATTTTCCACATAGCTGCTTTAACACAAAGGGTTTTCTTCCCATTTGGGGGCTCCATTTCAGCATATGACACTACCCCCCCCCCAACACACATGCATTGTAGAGCATCACTTTATGGTACAAATGTCTTTCCTTTGGACAACTGAAACCTCAACTTACTTTCTGATAGAATACTGACAGAATATTATGGGTTTCTAATGTATCTTTAACTATAATAACAAGCCATACCTTTGATTTTATTTAGTAGAGGACGGACTACTGCTAAGCAAACGAATACAGCACATAACTGATACAATGAAGGCTTCAATGATGGTTCATGAAGAGAGTGCTCAAACAGTGATCTTTGGAGTTAGGAGTGTTACAAGAGTGTCCCTGTTCGCATTTCTGAAATGCTGGAAGGTGTGCTGCCTTCTGTCTAATTATGTTCAAAGTGCAGGGGCAGGGGAATAACAACCAGAGGACAATGAAGAATGCACCTGCTATGTGGATCTTTCTATGAGACCAGCTTGACTTCTAGCAGTGATGAGAGGATTCACACTTCTCATAGATGATTCAGTAATTTTGAAAGCTCCAAGGCCCTTTTGTATTTCCAGTAGTTGAGGATGTAGTAATTGTAGTGTTCTATAGGACTCTATTCTACAGTCTATCCAGGTGTGTCTGGGAGAGGACGGACTGAATTTGGAGGCAGGGCCAATTTACAGTCTGATTGTATTTCAGCACACTGACTCCCAGATATCCAGCAGTGGTAGACTGACTTCAGTCACCTTTCTTTTCCAGGACCACTGAATAGTGAGTAAAAAGCACACTAGCAGCACTTTGCTTCATTATTGTCTTGTATATAGTGCACAAACAAAAAGATATGGGTGCACCACTTTGAATATTTGGTTCCATCTGTTATTCTGGTGACTGCATACACATGAACATAAATATCCTATACAAAAGAAGAAGAAGAACTGGTTTTTATATGCCAATTTTCTCTACCTTTTAAGAAGAATCATACCAGCTTACAATCTCCTTCCCTTCCTCTCCCCCTAACAGACACCTTGTGAGGTGAGGTAGGTGAGGCTGAGAGAGCTCTAAGAGAACTGTGAGTAGCCCAAGGTAACCCAGCTGGCTTCATGTGTAGGAGTGGGGAAACCAACCCAGTTCACCAGATTAGTTCACAATGCTAATGGGTGAGATAACATCAAATTTGATGCTTTCTCCACAGAAGAGCCACCCACTTCTGAGTGCAGAGGCAGACATAGAGCCAGTGAATGCACTCTAAGACTGGTGGGATTCCCACAGGTAGGTTTTCATGGGACAGTGTCAGAGAGAATTGTCTTGTAGATCAGGTGCTATCTTTTCTTTCCCTTTTTTTTTGGGGGGGGCGTCAAGTCGCAGCTGGCTTAATGTGACCTCATAGGGTTTTCAAGGCAAGAGACATTTTGAAGGTGGCTCGCCATTGCCTGCCTCTGAGTCACAACCCTGGCATTCCTTGGAGGTCTCCCATCAAAATGCTAGCCAGGGTCAGGGCTGAGAGTGTGTGACTAGCCCACGGTCACCCAGCAAGCTTCCATGGCGTGAGTGGGGATTTGAACCTATGTTTTCCAGGTCCTAATCTGACATCTTAATCATTACACCATGCTGTTTCTCTACAGCCACCATTTTGCCTTTCCTGGCACAGAACATTACAAGGAATTTCATTTTTGCTTCCTGCTTTCTTACAAAAGAAAAAAATCTTAATATTTCATGCACACTTACACATCTTCTGCACTGTTTTGTATTAGGGCTGTTCTGGAACAGATGTTATTGGATAACCTATTTACTTTGTTGAGCCCTCATATGCAGGTAATAATTCTCCATGGTAGGGATTACCAAAAATAAGCGCTCATCACTGTCCCAATTGTGTCATGCATTTCATCAGAATTTCAGTATAAATAACAAAGGTCTTTATTTTCTTCACATTCAGCACATTCATACCGTCTCAGACATGACTATCTTCTGTTTCAAGCATTAAGCTGAACACAATTATAAATAAATTTTGCCTTTTAAACACAATGCATGGAGAATCAGATTTTTTTTCCCCTGAAGCCAGTACAAAAATTATGCTGGATGCCACTTTCAGATATGCTTGTCTGTCTGCACAGCAGATAATGACAAAGTGTTATCTTATATTAACTCGTGAATGCCATTCTTATCTTGAAAAAGGGCTTGAAACAACTTTGATTATTACTCTAACCTATTGGGTACAATTCTGCAGAGCCATCCCCCTTGCAGAGGTGCTTTTCTCAGTAAAAGGAGCCTTGCATCAGGGCAAGTCTACTTTTGCTGGAGAAAAGCTCCTTATTTAGTGAAACAGGACCATGGGGTCCAAACCATTTTTTAGGACCAAATATATATTACTGGCCAGGATGAAATGGGAATCATGACCTTAGGTATACCCTACCTTATCTGCTTTCATTAAATGATGAGCATTTAAACTTTCACCATAAGAGTCAAGTGATAGAATGACCTAATTTAGGAATATGGCATTCATATGTGTTGATTATATATCATCCAAATATGAAGTACTGGCTTTGGCTTTCACACTAAACTCAGTGCATCAACAACAGAAGGACTTCTCTTCCAAAATTAACTTTCACTTCCTCCCATTTTTGGGGTATGTATGAGTATATAGTATGAATGGAATGATCCATTCCATTGCAGCAAAACTAAAAATGAATCTTGTAGCACCTTCAAGACTAAATGGAGAGAAGGCCACACCAATGCAGAATCAAGGACGGAGTGGGTGGGGGAGAGATGGTGCACTGGGAAATCAGAATCCTCAGATGTGACCCCTCCCAAAAGCCCTATTGTTTGTTTGTTTTTAAATCTAATCTGATTTGCACTGCCTTGCATCTTTACCTAAGGTTGTACAAAAAAATAAAATTGGTAAATTTTGGGAAAGGAAGAAGGCAATTGAAGATCCTTGGGTATTGCAAGGAGAGCAGCTACACTTATTTTTTGTGAGTCTCTATATGGATGCTTGCTAAAACGGCAAGGCTGTTTTTGAGTGTTCATATGGAACATTTGCAAAAGGTGAATATGAATTATATCAAACAGTTCACACATCACTATTCTTCATATAGATGTGTCCGATGAGCACAGCACATGATCTCATATGCTTTCATGCAAGATAAATGGAGCAATAGTTATACAGTTCTTGAAGTGCTTCTTTCTTTGTTTGGAAGTGTGGTTTTGTTTTTGCTTTTTTTGAAGATAAACTGCTACTATCTTATATATAAAATTAATACAGGGTTATTAGAGGCAATAGGGTACATTGGATAGCAGATTGTTGTTTTTGTTTATTATTTACAGCACCTCAGCTGTAGCAGAGTTATCCATTTATCACCAGTTATTGCTTTGACCCTGAAACAAAATGCACTTGCTAAGACCAAAGAGAGGAGATGACCTGTTCATAATCCAGTGGCAATGCCTTTGCTCCACTTCACACATAAATTAAGAGGAAAGTCAAAAGAAAGGTGTCTGAAGCAGGCAACTGTCTGATAAAGGTCAAACTTTCAGAAACATCTTTTACAACGTATCTGGTGGAAGCAATTACCATGTACCTTTTTATTTCACTTACTTGGGTGATGGATGGCTTGACTTTCTCACTTAGACTAATCCATCTCCTCTAAGAAAGTGCAGTTGGCTGACAGCACAATGAGAATAACAAAGGACGAGTGTCCCACTCTTTACATGATCTGTGGGGC
Source organism: Euleptes europaea (assembly GCF_029931775.1). NCBI lineage: Eukaryota > Metazoa > Chordata > Lepidosauria > Squamata > Sphaerodactylidae > Euleptes > Euleptes europaea. Next base: position 79,896,483 of record NC_079314.1, on the reverse strand, counting down.
TAGCTTTGTGATCAAAATGTCAGTGACATGGAGACCCCACTGGCATGTGAAAATTATCTAGATGCTCCCTAATGCGGCCAATGTGATCTTCCTGCAAGACTGCTCTAAGATTCTCCCTGTCTCAGCAGTCATGTTGGGAATGAATGAGTGAATAAAGGAAGCCCAGAGACAGTAAAATGAAGTGTCAGGTATCACGATGGCACTGCTTAAGGTTATATATTGCAAATATAGAGCAAGATAGATCTCAACTGCACCAGATCTTCTTGTTTCAGTATTAATCATACATCTGTTCACAGAAACTCACACAAAGTCAATGTAGGTACTCGCCTGGATCTGCATGATCAGTAAGGTTGCAAGTTCTGGGTTGGGAAATACCTGAAGATTTTTGGGGTGGAGCCTGAGGAGGGAGGGGTTTGGGGAAGGGAGGGACTTCAATGCCACAGAATCTAATTGCCAAAGCAGCCATTTTCTCCAGGTGAACTGATCTCTATTGGCTGGAGATCAGTTGTATTAGCAGGACATCTCCAGCTAGTACCTGGAGATTGGCAACCCTAATGATCAGCAGCATGGAAATGCCTGCTGATTCACACCAGTGACCCATCTAGTTCAGTATCCTGTTTCCCACAGCTGGCCAACTAGTTGCCCTAGAAGGACAACAAACACAGAGGACATGGAGAACACAGATGGAAAGGCCTCCCCTTGGTGTTCCTTCTTAGCCAAGACATTCAGAACTTTACAGGGGAGGATATGGAGGTTCCCTTTAGTCATTGCTTGGCACTACTGATGAAACTACCCATCATGAATCTGTCTAAGCTTAGTTTAAAGCCATCTATTCATCGGTCAGTCACAGCAGACAGCCCGCTTTTGATACATGCTCAGAATTTACCTGAATGGTTAACCCTTGCTGAATTAATAGCAACACTTTGAATAGATTTCACTCCAGTCCCATCCTGCTCCTGGAACTCTCACCAGAGAACTTGGTGATTAGGATCAGGTTGGTTGTCTTCTTCCTGGCAGGGGGGAGATCTGGGAAGAAACTCAGCAACCAAGCCATGGTGACAGGTGTCTCTTCTCAGCAGTCAACTGCTTTGCAGTTTACACTGGTGTCACGTTCATAGCTTCACAATTCCTAAGTGGCAGTTCAAGAGTACACAGGAACAAAAGCTTTCTGATCTAATTTAGAACACTCAGTTAAAAGTGAGGGGTTGCTTTTTATTTTATTTTTATGTTTTTAGTGTTGGAGGATGCCACTCATAATTTGTGATTAAATCAAGATTTGAGCACAGGATAGTTCATTCATCTCTGCAAACAGCATTACGGCTGCTTCTAGTGTGTCATTAAAATCAAGTTTTCTGTAAACAGAGCACACTACCCCAGAGAAGAGAGACAGATTACTGTGCTCAGGTAGCAGATGAATTGACTTGCAGTTTTTCCTGTAATTAGCATTTAAACTGATAATGAAATATGACAAATATAGTAGCAGCATCCCTTTTTATAATATACTTCGTTAAAGTGTTGAAGGCATAAATGCTTAGGGTAGCATATTAATTCAGAGATGTTAGTTGGGGACCAGCGTGATGAAAGAAAGCATCAGGTTAATTATTATGCCTTGCATATTTAACATGCAGGTCACCCTTCTTCCAAGCAAATTCACATCTTCTTGACAATGGCTTTGATAATCTCTGATGATACACACAAACTAGCAGGGGACAATTCACCAATATGCAATTTGTCTAATGGTTAACCCAACCCCAAAGTAATTTTCTTAGCAAAATAAAATGAATAACAGTAATTGACTGAGACCTAGTTGCCAAAGTGAATAAAAATAGCAGATATGTTTTTTAAAAGAAATGATAATCTGCTATGCAGGCTTTATACAGAATTCTCAGATGTAATAATCATCGATCCCTTTATTCCTGGCAGTTTGGAAAGAGGAAGATTTGTATAATAATTAAGGCATGGAACTCTACGATATGTGATAAAATCTGAAGCTGGATTGCTTGAGCATGTAAAAGGATTTATGCTAAATTTTATTTTATGCCGCTTTCATAATACACTCTTATTAAGCATACATAATGTTTGACTTTAAACAAGAAAGTACTAGAAATCAACTTTTAATAGAGTTAGAGACGTGTCTTTTGGCAGTAATGGTGTGTTAAGAGTTTTACTGTTTTAGAGTTTGCAAATGAAAACATTAGTCTAGATCCAGAGAAAATTGCTTGCAAGGAATTATGTGAGACTCTTTTGGTGTGGCTGACTTCCATGCTTGCCCATTATGTCTGTTAACACAGGGGTAACTCATCTTGTATATGGGAAGATACTGGTGGATTTACTCTGCCAACATGAATGAGACTCCTTTGGTACTCCTCACATAGTGGAATACCATGTGTGTAGAAAGCAATATAGTAAATCTACTCTTGTATTCCACATACACAAGCATCCCTTGGGGATTTGCATGTGTTGATGGTTGTTCCATATGTACAACATGACTTTCGTATGTGGAAATAGGTTAGGGATCAGAGCAATGTTGCAAGAACTGGTCATGTCTGAAAATATGAAGGCAATTGTAATCTGTTCAAATTTCACGTAGTTTATTAAGATTAGATAACAGGTTTTGTATACCTGTAAGGACACTTAATAAATTGATGTATCTGTTTATAATGATAAGGGAAAAAATTCAAAATTGATTAAGTTCTAAATATGAACACTCCTGTGACACCCTTTTTACTCACTCAGAGACCCTACCACCCGCCACAGCTTCTGTCACACAAGTTCAGGGTTACAGGTAGTTCAGGCTGTCACAGTTTGCCACCTGTCTTACCTCTTTAATAATATAGAAAGAGCCCTGGCCCTTTCATATGCAATGTCCCCTCTCTCTCATTCACAGAGACACCACCAGACAGGGTAGCCAAGTCCCCTTTAACAATCACCCCTCACTCAAATACCACACAGAGTTGTTGGGGATCGGGAATCAACTGATGCTTCAAGCACACACTGCCCCGGTTTACACATATCCATATACTTTATACATTTATAAAGACCAAGATCTTAGTTTGTGTGTATGTTAGTGCTTCTTTCCCTGAGACCATATACACCCAGCCCACAGGGTTAAACAAATGAGTTATTTATAGTTTGAACACAACATTGGAGTGAAGCAGGCAGAGATTACAAAGTTTCTTCACAGTTGAACTTTTAAACCACAGCCCTATTCTAGCATTCAGGATTCTTTATTACAAGTTGACTTCTCTCAGTTGCCATTAGGCTGCTTTTCTTCCACATGCTTCACTCAGCCAGTCTGACTCTCATTAAACTGACCTAAGGGTTTTCACCAATATGCCATCAGCTCCCACTGGTAGAGAGAGGGGAACCTGACCTGTTCATCACAACTCTTAATTCAGAATTCTTATGTTCTTATGTTCTTAATCCCCAGTATAAGCCAGGCACAAACCCTGTCAATTTGGATTCTGGCTTATTGGGTTTTGCATCTGCTGCCATTTGTCTAGGCACCCATCAAATAAGGACACAAGAGAAGTACACAGGTGTAACTAGTTTCTTTATATGGCTGGTTTGCATCACATTTTAAAGGCATGCTGCACTAGGTGGCCTGCCAATGACTGCCTTTGTTGGACGGATCCATCCAGACTTGGCCAGCAGTTCCTCTGACCTTGCTTATCCTCATCTGCAATGTGCTGAGAGGTGCCAAGCCTTATCCCAGTCCCCAGATGTATCATAAGGCTACTGTCAGGTGTGGAATGACACTGCTCAGCACAGAGGGTGCTCCATCCTAACCAAACCAGTCATAAGGTGCGTGCTGGATGATGCTCCGCCTTGCCCAATGCCTCACAGTGCCTGCCAATTATCTATTGTGAGAAACCCACCCTATTCCTGCCAAATAGCTAGGGCCTGACTTATAAAAGATCAGACCTAATTGATTTTACCCTCCCCCCGCCAGTGACATTGTAAAGGAGGCAAAAAAAGTTCTGCCAAGAACCAGTCTGAGGGAACCCCCACAATCCCTGCTTGGCTTTTTACAAGCAACTAGCTAATCCTACAGGATCCCACAGGAGAGAGGGTGGGTCAGCAGCACACAGCAAGTGCTTGTTTGGGAGTATGCTAGCCTGTTTAAATAGCTGAGCTGCCACCCATCACTCTTGGCTGGAACATTCCTAGCCTTGACCAATGCTGTCCCATGCATCATTTGAAAGAAGGGGCCAAGGCCAAGCAATCCACCCATGCTAGTGCCATAAATGCTCCCTTCCCCAGTTCCAAGTATGATTATCCCTTCAAAAGACTGGTAAGCATCCAGACAAGCCAGTGCTGTATTAGAGAGTGCTGTATGTGTAGCATCAGCTGTTAAGTCATCTTTCACCTGCCAGTTGAAATTAGCAAATTGGTGCCAAGTTTCTGAAGGGAATCTTAAGGCAAAGTGAAATTTTGTTGGACTCTAGTATACACTGAGTAGTGCCCTACTTCTCCTATTAGAGAGAGCCAGTGTGGTGTAGTGGTTAAGAGCAGTGGTTTGGAGCGGTGGAGTCTGATCTGGAGAACCGGGTTTGATACCCCACTTCTCCATATGAGCGGCAGAGCCTAATCTGGTGAACTGGATTCGTTTCCCCACTCCTCCACACAAAACCAGCTGGGTGACCTTGGGCAAGTCATGCTCTCTCAGCCTCACCTACCTCACAGGGTGTCTGTTGTGGGGATGGGAAAGGGAAGGTGATTGTAAGCCGGTTTGATTCTGCCTTAAGTGGTAGAGAAAGTCAGCATATAAAAACCAACTCTTCTTCTTCTTTCTTTTTTCTTCTTTCTTCTTCTATTTATATAACTCATTATAACTTGGTTTGGTATATATATCTGGTCAGCTCATAACACTTGGCTGTATTGTGCCATCCCCCTCCCCCAATACGTCTGAGGCTTAAAATCTAGAAAGTGATACTGCATTATATGTAGTTAACATTTGACCAAGCAAGATGCCCAAAGGCTCCAGCTCTGTTGGTGACTACACAATTTCCCCCCTGTTAATCCCTTGCCTTCAGAAACAGTTGCTGATTACTCTGGCTGCAGTATACAAAACCATACCCTAGTTCAGGGATCCCCAACCTTTTTGAGCTTGTGGGCACTTTTGGAATCCTCACATTGCAGTGGGAGCAGCCATGAAATGGTTGCCACAATACTGCTGCCACAGGACATGGTGCCAGTGATACAATGGCTGTTGCAGCTTTTCTTCTGTCACACTGTAAAAATCCTAGTGCCGTGGTGGCAGCTAGTGCTGAAGCAACTTTTTAAAAACCTGCACAGCCAATCAACTCTGCAATGGGCTATTAGAAGCTTTGCTGAGCAAAAGCTCCACCTGCCCCACCCACTTTCTAAAAACACATGGCGGGCACCAGGGAAGATGTTGGCAGGCATTATGGCAGCCTCAGGCACCACGCTGGGGACCCCTGCCCTAGGAGATAATTTTCCACCACTGGATCAGACAAGCACTGGATCAAACAAGCACATTTCTGCACATGCACATTTCTGTAGACCATTTTTTACTATTGTACCAAGTAACTTTCTTCAAATCAGTGTTGTTGTTGTTTTTAATGTGTTATAGATTGAGTGCTTGGTGGTGCGTTTTTCCTGATCTTTGGGGGGGGGTGCAGAAATGAAGAAGAGTTGGTTTTTATACCCTGCTTTTCTCTACTGAAAAGAGTCTCCAAGTTGTTTACAATAACCTTCCCTTCTCCCCCCCCAAACAGGCACCTTGTGAGGTAGGTGAGGCTGAGAGAGTTCTGAGAGAACTGTGATTAGCCCAAGGTCACCCTAATCTGGTTCTGCAGAACAGAGTCCACTGCTCTTAACTACTACACCACTGACACAGCGGGGTATTCTTCACGGTGGATTTTGCTTCGGTTTCGAATCGGAGCAAATAATAAACTGATTTAAATAGCTTTTTCATGGCAGTGCAGATTCTCCCCCCATCCCAATTTTTCACGGGAGAAACAGCGCACTTCTCTGCGCTGCTTACGTCTGCTGCCGCTCATGACACACCGCTCCAAATCCGCCTAATCCCGCTCACTCTTCCCATGATCCTGTGTGTGTGTGTTTGGGGGGGGCATCCCGAGAGCAGCAAATCCAAGCCAAAACTCCCGTCACCCTTCTAAAGAGGGGCAGCCAGTCTGCTCTGGGTCTCCCTCCTGCCGGTGCGATCCTGTGTGTGTGTGTGTTGGGGAGGGGCATCCTGAGAGCGGCAAATCCAAGCCAAAACCCCCATCACCCTTCTGAAGAAGGGCAGCCAGTCTGCTTTGGGTCTCCCTCCTGCCGGTGCGATCCTATGTGTGTGTGTGTTGGGGAGGGTGATAGTCTTAAGATGTTCATACACCACACCAGCCTCAGTTTCACAATACACCAGCATCTCAAGTGGTTGCGCAAGTATAAACAATAGATATAGGTGTCAAGATAAAAAAAAGATGAGTTAAAAAATCAGATCCTATGTCTGCAAAGGAAAACACTATATTTATATTCACATGATCTACATGTTGACATATGGAAAACTTTTCAAAGTGAAGTCTGTTCCCCCCCCCCCCTCTGTGCTAACAGGCAAAAATCTATAACATAAAGTGCCATTACAGCTCAGCATGATAGTAGTGTGCTGCTTGTCTTCATGGTGTCACTTCTAATTTAATTCGATTTGACAAAAGGACAGATATTTGTTAGGCTGCTTTCACGTTTGAGTTTGAGTTTCTGCATGAATGGATTCCTCTGCAGTAGGCTCTCTGCTCAGAATGGAAGGATTGATCAATCACATTCTATGGAGTCCTACTGGGGGTGACCTTAGCCAAGGAGAGCAGCCTTAGCTCTCTGGTGAAAGCAAAGGGCTCAGCTCCATTGCTGGTCAGACAGACAGAAGAGCCTGTTGCTGTAGCCTGATTGATCTGTCAATTTAGATCAGTAATGCCAGATACTAGAAGGGCAAGGCTATCAGGAAATCTCTAGTAAATTACAAAGATAACCTCCAGCCACCAATTTATCTTAGTATCTAGCACAAATGGCTAGTGCTAGTTCAGCTATTATCAAGGAAAAGAAGAGATGGCACAGAGTCCCCAAAGACGTCTCTGTCCTGGCAGAGTTGCTTTTCACTAGTACGTAAATTGAATGCCTTTTTTATTTTCTCAGAGATAACATTTATAGACCTTCTTTCTTAGCCTCATTGCAAATGGGTGCTGCTTCCCGGCTTTTATTAGTCCCATGTAAAATTATTGTTGTCAAAATATTTTGAACCTGAATGAAGTGGCATGTTTGTTTCCTAAATAGAAATAACCTGTATTGATTTGTTTAGAAAATGTATATGCTTCTTCTCCAGAGAAGCTGCTCAAGATAATACCACACTATCCTAAAACATTATTCATTGGAGAGCACAGGTTCATTGCAAGCAGCTCAAACTTGGTCGTCAGGGTGTTTTTAAAGCCGCATCTGTGTGAAGACCCACAATCCATCCCCCCACACATGCAAACAGTTGTTTAAAGTAATATATATCTCATAGCCCACTAGGGCTGTCAACCTTCAGGTGGTGGCTGGAGCTCTCCCGCTTTACAACTGATCTCCAGGTGACATAGATCAGTTCCCCAGGAGAAAATGGCCACTTTGGCAATTGGACTGTATGGCATTGAAGTCCCTCCCCTCTCCAAACCCCAACCTCCTTAGGCTCCACCCCCCAAATCTCCAGGTATTTCTCAACCTGGAGCTGTCAGCCCTGTAGCCCACACATTACCATAGGTGAATCTGTATCCAATGCAGGTCGTTCAAATGATGTTTCCTGCTATAGATATGCAAGCAAAGGCAAACTGACTGATCCCTGCCCTGTAATAACATGACCTAAATGTGACCCTAAGAGAAATTAATGTCCCTGCTACACAGCGCTGAAGAAGACTGCAGGTCAAAAAAAGACCTAAAGTTAACCATGGCTACTGTACAGCTGTAGTACTCAAGCTTGATGGTGAGCAGAGTGAGATGAACAGGTGTGGGAGTCGCCTTAGGTGTAGGAAGTAACTCTCAAACAGGATATGTTCACCTGAAGAATGTGTTGGCAGCAAACTTTGCAACAAACCTAGTTTGCACAAATTACTTCCTGTACTTTTCTCCAAATATTGCTGAGTACAAGTAAGAAATGCATTATAAGAAACCGACACTCCACAGGTATAATGCTACTGTCAAAAAAAATGCAGTCTAGTACACTCTTTCTGTTTCTAGGGATGGCCAGGAGGGATATGTGTGGAGGCACACATCTGTGTGGTTGACACATACATCAACCAATCCAAAGTGAAAAGTGTATTTATTAAATGCTGATGGTACATAATAAGTTCATCTTTTTTGACTGGCATATTGTTACTTGAAAAGCTTGAAAGGAATGTACTGTAGGCTAGGGATAATTTGAAATTTCCAATGATTCCTTTATGATTACACTTCTATCTTGTGTGAATTATTTAACCATCATTTTCTCTTTCCCCATACTATTTTTTCCATGTGAAATATATCAATTTTCATGCAATTTATGTTTTAGTATAAAGTCATGTATTGTCCATAGAAATACAATATAAATTACATGTCAAAAATGGTACAAAACAAAGTAATCTACAAAATCAGCAATGAAAAGCAAAGGATTGAAAAGTCTGACAAAATATAAACAAATATTTAATCATCCCTACGATCAGCTTTCATTGAGAAGGATCCAGAATGGATATAAATGATGTTAATTTATATCATATGTGAACCAACAAAATTTGACCCCAAAGAACTCATCTGCTATGGCAAAGTATTTTGATTTTTTCCTTGGTGAAATCTATTAACATATCATCTGTGCAAAAGTATTTTGTGGAATATTATCCATCCGTGCTGGAATAAGGCTGAATGGCAGTTGTATAACTGCAGAATGGCATTTCTGTACAGGAGTCCCCAACATGGTGTCCAAGGGTACCACTGCACCCTCCAACACCTTTCCTGGTGCCTGTCATCTGTGGGCAGGGCATTCTGTTAAACAGAACCTCTTCCTGAAATGCTGAAGAGTTACTATCAGAGTTTCCTGATATTTTATGGTTGGTTCTACCTCCTGCAGCAGCCATTTTGTGATTTTACCTACAACTTGGTGTAAAATTTCAAAGGTGCCTGCAGGCTTGAAAAGGCCTAGGACTCCTGCTATATTATAATGAAATACAGAACATTTTTATAAAGGGATTCAGGTCTATTCTACTGTTTATTGGATGTACTGCAGGCGTCCTTCCTCTCCTTGTGCCGAGGTGGTCCTGACCAGGTCTCTGTTAAAAGGCATTTCCCGGTCTAGTTTGACCCAGTCTAATGCCCTTCTCACACAACAGTCCATGGAGACAGGGTGTGCATCAAGTAGGGTTGCCAACCTCCAGGAGGTACAAACAAAAGAATTATAGCACCAGGCTCATGAATGTGCAACTATAATTACAAGTTACAAAAGAAGACAATACGGCATTGTCTAAAAGCATCAAAATGTACAAACTGTAACTCTCCAGGATACACGGCAACAATATACTTCAAAAATTGAAGCAAAAACAATCAAGTACAATGAAAGAAACAGAGTAAATATTATCAATATAAACTTGTGATTGGGTATGTAAGTGACAGTCCGCAGTTTTTAGATGAAATAATTCAACCTGGCTCGCCTCCGTAAGTTGGTCATGCACGGTAGGTATTTGTCACTCCGTGAGTTGGTCATGAGCAGTAGATCGAAGTCGAATGGAGAAAATCATACAATTTCAAGCCGTATAGAAATCATGGGAGTTCAGATGAAAGGTTTACCATTGGAATACATGGGGATCCATAAGGAATGGACTCCACAAAGAGACTTGTGATCTAGGTATACATTCTTGCACGTTTCTCATAGTCTCTGTTATTCCCCTGACAGTACATTTGCCCTGAGCTGGGAAGTCTTATTAATTGATCTCTCTTCAGTTTCTGTTTCTAGTCAGAATTTGATGGTATTGCATGTACTGTGCCTTCTTATAGTGCTCATGATTTGATCTGCTTTAAATTTGAGTGTTCTCTAGAACACCTAGCAAACTACTAACTACCAACTGCCATCTTTTTCTAGTATTTGCCTGCCAATACCAGAGTGAAAGTTGTTGAGAAATGGTTCATATCTCACTCCATATTAATGTGCTAGTCAAAGGTTGAGGCATTACATTTGGATTCAAGGAGGATACTGATTCTTTAGCATAAGAATGATTTTTTTTCCTGTGAATGAAAACATCTGCTCTATGGTCCTTTTTCTTGCAGTGATTTGTAGGTCTGGCCAGTTTTCTCTACTTTTCTCTCTTTTTTTCATTTTCTATTTCCCACACTTTCTGTGTTACACAGACTCCAACCTGTGTGCTTATCTTACAGTAGCAAGTGAAAAGAGGTACCTCAGTTCCATTTTGTTCTGTTCCACATCCTCTATTTAACCACTGCATTGAAACATACCGTATTTTTCTGTGTATAAGACGCCCCCATGTATAAGATGACCCCTATTTTTTGAACCCAAAATTAAGAAAAAAATAGGGGTTGTCTTATACATGGGGGTGAAAGAGGCCCATTGCCCCAGCCTGCCAGCATCTGGTGTTCAAACTGGTGGCTGCCCACCCCACCTGACAGCTGATGGGCAGGTTTGAATGCCGGATGCTGGTCAGCCAGGGCTACAGGCCTCTTTCACTGCTCCCTCTCTTCCCCACCTGTCAGCTGATGGGCAGGGAAGAGAGCAAGCAGCCAAAGAGTTCTGTTGCCCTGGCTGGATGGCCGGTGTCTGGTGTTCAAACCGGTAACTGGCCACCTGTGGGTGGCAACTGGTTTGAACACCGGCCACCAGCCGGCCAGCCAGGGCGATGGGCCTCTTTCCCCGCTCACTCTCTTCCCTACAGGAAAGAGGCCCATCACCCTGGCCGGTCGGGGTCCAGCGTTCAAACCGGTTGCGGCCCACCCTACCTGTTGGGCAGGGTGGGTGGCTACCGGTTTGAATGCCGGAGGGCCAGGTCAACGGGCCTCTTTTGCTGCTAGCTCTCTTCCCTGCTCATCAGCTGATGGGCGGAGAAGAGAGGGAGCGGCGAAAGAGGGCAGTGGCCCTGTCCAGTCAGTGTCCGGCATTCAAACTGGTCGCCCGCTGGCGGCGTTCCATGTAGGAGACAACCCCCAATTTTGGGGCCAATTTCTAAAGAAAAAAACATTGTCTTGTGTGTGTGAGTGTGTGTGTGTGTGTAGAGAGAGAGAGGGAGGGAGAGGGGGGAGGGAGGGATGCTCAAATGGCCACCAGTTCAACTCACACTCCATTTGTTGGATGTGAATGGAGAACTGATTTTTCAACAATCGGTTCAATAGTTAGTTTGTTTTTGAGTACTTGGCAAGTTGTTTCACTGTACTAACCATGCCATACAGTTGAATTGGCTTTTCATGCATGCACATTCTCTCCCAGCCCATTTGAGTTCTACTACCCTCCATCCTTGCTGCACAACTGCTCTGTTCAGCAGGCAATCCTTTAAACAGACAATTAGATCACTCAAAAATCCTGGAAATCAGTCACCCATAAATGCTGTGTTTCAATACATTCCTACCCTTCAGTGTTCATCCAAGTAGTCCTTAGTAACACCAACGGCTGCCGATCAGTTGGAACTGCTAGTGTCTTTGCACACATTCAGTCAAGTTGTGTCTAGTTGGAGGAATTTAACACAAACTGGTTCAGCAGGCATTTGCTTCTGCTCGGCATGAACTGAACAGGCCAAGTGATAGGCTCATGTCTGATTGCCACTTTTGAACACAGTACATTCAACCATCAAATGTGATTGCAGGAAAATTCACAGCATCTCTAATATATATATATATGCCGCCATCTTTGTTGTACTGAATTCTGTGAAGAGGAGTCAAACTGCAACTTTGCTTTCACGGCAGTCGGTACTGCCTATACTCGGCCTCCAGATTAAGATTTCCATAAAATAATGATTTCATTCAGACAGATTACACTGAAGCCCATTTAATGACATTTTCAGTTTTCAATTACAAAGCTGGCCATTCCTGGTGGGTTTTAATTTACTTTTCTTATCCTTCACTTCTGTTGTCAATCAATTAAAAAGCCTGTTGTTTCCGCCTATAAATTAACTATAATGTTTACTTGGTTTCATTCAGATCTTATGTGTTCTTTTGTTGGGGATAAATTGTCCATTTAAACTGACAGACTGATGCTCCCCTGCTGTGTGTGTGTGTTTTTTTAAATCCACCCTCTGCTTCCCTCTTTTCATCTCACTCAAAGTAACCAAATCCAAATCAGCAGCTACATCTACAATACTGTCAAGCTGTGTTTGCACCATGCCACAGATGAATGCTTGCTGGTCTCACTACATACTAGGTGAACTAATATTTGGAGTCTAATAGAATCAGCTGTTAGTCATTCAAGCCAAGCATTATGTATATATTTCAAGGGAGAAATTCTACAGTGGAAGGACTATTAAAAGTAAAAAGTATTAACCATCTATTTGTGATTGAAATAGCTGTGCCATAGAAGGTATAGGCTTGGATACACAGAAGGATTTCCGCTCTGGACTGTAACATTCTCAACTCCCTGCTGCTGCAACCCACAATGTGGTATGTGGGAGAAGCGTTTTGGGCTTCAGTGGAAAGTAGGGTTGCCAACCTCAGGTAGTGGCTGGAGATCTCCAGAGGAAAGAGAGCAGTTCACCTGGAGAAAATGGCTGCTTTGGAAGGTGGGCTCTATGGTATTGTACCACAATGAAGTCCCTCCCCTCCCCAAACCAACCTTCCTCAGGCTCCACCCTCAAATTCTTCAGGTATTTCCCAACCCAGAGTGGACAACGTTAGTTTGCTCCCTGCTGAGGTCCCTCCCCTCCTCCAACTCTTCCCCTCCCTAGGCTCCACCCCCAAATCTCCAGGAATTTCCCAATCCAGAGCTGGCAACACTACCTTAGATGCATGGTAAACTGAGATGGTAACTCGGTTACACGGGTAACATGATGCTCCATGGAAGTATATAATTAATGGTGCAATCCCAAGGATGGCTGCCACAATAATTTCAAATTGAATCAATCATAAATTCAATGCATAATCAACTGGGTAAGAGTTGCAAGTAGGACAATATCTTGACCAAGCAATGTAAATCTTTAGTCTTAGGGGTCCATTCAACTAAAAAAAAAAATTACCTTTTCAGAGTTTTAGGCTAGTGAGAAATGGTGAAGGCAGATGTCTTGAAAAGTTACAGGAAAAGGATATTGGGATGCAGGAATGTATTTTTTGTGTAATCTCTACAATCCTATGGTTTTGTCAACAAGGGAAACTGTATATTTCCTCTCTGAGAAATTATTAACTTTTACATTTTCCTGTGAAGAGATGCATAAGTTCCCCTTCAGTGGTATGTGGAGACACAAAAAGTAGTTACCTTGGTTATCTACCGTATATACCCATGTATAAGCCGACCCGCGTATAAGCCGAGGTGCCTAATTTCTCCCCCAAAATGGGGAAAAATTAGGCACCCGCTTATAAGCCGAGGGTCGGCTTATAACCCCTCCCCCCCCGCAGGCTTACCTGACAGGGCTCCCGGCGAAGGTGGTGGTGGCGGCGGCGGGCCCCCCGCAGGAGGCTTCCAGGGCGGGGGGAGTCAGGCGCGCTCGGCAGCCGGCTTCCCCTGGCCCTTCCAGGGCGGGGGGAGCCAGGTGCGCCTGGCGGCGGCGGCCACGCGGCCTTCTAGAGGCCACAGTTGGCTTCCCCTGGCCCTTCCAGGGCGGGGGGAGCCAGGCGCGCCCAGCGGCGGTGGCCTCGCGGCCTTGCAGCGGCCGCAGCAGGCTTCCCCTGGCCCTTCCAGGGTGGGGGGAGCCAGGTGTGGTCGGCGGCGGCCGCCGCGCGGCCTTGCAGTGGCCGCAGTAGGCTTCCCCTGGCCCTTCCAGGGCGGGGGGAGCCAGGTGCGCCCGGCGGCGGCCGCCGCGCGGCTTTGCAGTGGCCGCAGCAGGCTTTCCCTGGCCCTTCCAGGGCGGGGGGAGCCAGGTGCGCCCGGCGGCCGCGCAGCCTTGCAGCGGCTGCAGGAGGCCCTGACAGGGCGCTCCTGGCCGGGAGAAGCTGCATGGGCCAGGCGATGGCGGCGGCGGTAAGTTGCCCCTCCCTCCTCCCTCCTCCCTGCTCCCTCCTCCCCCCTCCCCTCCCCTACCGTATTGACCCGCGTATAAGCCGAGGCCGGCTTTTTCAGCCCTTTTTTTGGGCTGAAAAACTCGGCTTATACGCGAGTATATACGGTACATATCTACTGCTTGATGTGTCTCAAAATGCCCTATTTTGGTCCTTATTTAGTACTGTTTAGTACATAGCAACAGAAAAATTTAATCGGAATTCTATTAACTAGGTTACAGACGAGATGACTTTTCTCAAAGGAACTGGAATACTTAACACCCAAAGACAAAGCAATGAAAGAAATAAGCATAAAGCACAGAAACAAAGCACAGAAACAAATATTGCGAGGTCTCCAGAATATTTCAGTTCTCACAGGATGCTTTGAAACAATACCTCTCTTGGATCATTTTGCTTTTTATTTCTTGTTTGAGTCAAAACAACAGCCTTGGTTCTCAGACTTTTGGAACTGCATTCTCCGCCTTTTTGACCAGAGTGACTTAAATAAACATTTCAGAGATGCAAATCATAATATGTTTAATGAAGTATCATACTCCAGGCAAAAGGCATGGAATGTCCTACAGAAATCTATGGACTGGAATTTATTGTCCTTTAAAGAAGTAATAAATGAGAATTGATGGAATGAAGGTAGGAGAGTAAGCATAATGGAGCTTTGACATTTTGGTATTTGGTTCATCTGTTTTGTCCTTCTGAAGAAGGGTAACCCAGTGATTGAGCAGATCTTTCTTGGGAAACATCAGTAAAACTATGCTCTTTAATGCAAGAGGAAGAAGAATGCTAATTTGTGCAGATTTTGTCACTGTGTTCTATTTGCCTGGTTTTTAAAAAACACAGACATACACATCAACAAGAGCCAATTAAGCAATCCCTGGGAGGAAAAATAATTACATGCTTTTCTTAATTTAAAAATAAACTGTAGCTTATGCATGCATTTCAGTAACTACTGTACCTTCGAGTTGTCAAACAAAGAATTTGTAATATATGAAGCATTTTTTTTATTAGTGTCAGCACTTTGAATGGCACATTCTGTACCTGCTGTGCTTTCCAAATTAATCTCCAGTTCTGCTACTATAATAATTATTTTTTGTTTTGCTTGTATATCCTTTGCCTTTGTTTAAGATCTCAGGGGAGCCAGGCAAAGAGAAATGTCAACTCAACTAATTATTATTTGTTGACTTGCTACTTATTGGCTAGCTATTCTGCAAAGTTATCAAAGTTGGGAATCTGATCTGTTTATCACATCCCAGGGAATAGTCTGTTGGTCTGTAATCTAGTTAACAAATATGCTTTATTCTGTACTTGCAATAGGATGTAGTCAGGTAGACTAGGTTTATAACAAAGATTTTATTATATATTGCTCTACATGGCTGAGAGATCACTACCTACTTTGTGTCCAGAATTTTGAATGTTTTATTTTGCTAGCAATTTAAATGTTTTTGCCTTTTGTGAATTCAATAACTGAACAGGGGAAATTATTAGGGATATTATGATGTGATTCATGACTTGTTTTATCTTTTTTTTTCTTTGTGCAGCCCTGTGTCTTTAATTCCAAACCCGCTTTCCTTCCATGTTCTTTTGCTCTTCTCATTCTGACACCTCTTTCCAAGTGAGTAGCCACTGGACACTTAACTATTACTACAGTTGCAAGGTGTTGTCTGTAGGTCTGAAATGAATATCTGTTGTTTGATTCTTGTAGGTTATCTGGGCTGTGTGACTGTGGTCTTGGTATTTTCTTTCCTGACGTTTCGCCAGCAGCTGTGGCAGGCAACTTCTGAGGAGTAACACTGAAGGACAGTGTCTCTCAGTGTCAAGTATGTTGGAAGAGTAATATATAGTCAGAAAGGGTTGGGCTTGAGCTGAATCATTGTCCTGCAAAAAGTATCAAAAGTAATGTGCTAATCATTGTTCTGTAAGTATCAAGATAATGTGCTAATGAGGGTGTGGTATGTTAATATGGAACCATTGTATCCTGAAGTGATCTGTTAACATGTGAAATCCAAAGCTAATCCGCATGGCTATTGTGGACTGTAGTAGGGCTGTCAAAAAAAAAATTCGGTACAGTTCGGATTCAGCCGAATTTGGCCCTTGTGGGTTCGGTACGTGCCGAAGTCCGAACTCCCCCACTTCGGATCCGTTCAATTCGGCGGGAATTCAAAGTTCGGAAACAAATTCGGCCGAATAAAGCCATTAAAAACACAACCGCGCCTTTCCGCGGCTCTGGGGGGGGGGGCATTTTTGGGCTTAGAGGTCCCAAACTTTTGGCAGAGCTTCAAAGGACGTTTATTGAAAGACTCCCCAAGTTTTGTAAAGATTGGGTCAGGGGGGGCTGAGATATGGGCCCTGAAAGGGGTCCCCCCACCCTTAATGTTGTGCATCTCTCAGCAGAGCTTGCCGCTCACACACAAAGCTCCCAGCCCCACAACAGCGGAGAAATTAGCAAAACAACTGCAAACACAACCTTGTTAAACAACACCTTTGCAACACACAACTGAAACCTCCCCCCTCAAACCAGGGAGCGAGAGACTCGAGGGGGAACACACACCCCAGGCAGAACCGACGAAATCCCCCTTTGGCTTCCCCCCCACCCACAGAAACTGCTCCCTCCCCACACACACACAGACTCTGCTTTCCCCCACACACACACACATACACAGGAGAAAAATTATAGATTAAAGCCCCCAAAGGGGTCTTACTGTGGCTGTCTTCTGTTCCAGCAGGACAGGCTGTAATCCAAGATGATTCCAATTAGGCACGGAACGTTTTGCTCTGGAGAGATACACACAGGATCGGATCGGCTGCCCCATTCATCCCAATAGGGGAAAGGGGAAAGGGGAAAGCCCATATCTCGGGACCCCCTGACCCAATGTTCACAAAACTTGGGGGGTTCCTTAAGAAGCTTAATCTAAAGTTCCAGTGAAAGTTTTGTGTCTGCACCCCCAAAAATGCGCCCCCTGCAGCCATGGAAAGAGAAAAGGGGTGGAGGTGATATTTCTGCCCCCACTGAACCCATCTTTACAAAACTTGGGTAGTATCGTAAGAATAATTCACTGAAACTATGCTAAACGTTTGGGGGCTATATCCCAAAAAAAGCGCCCCCTGCAGCCACATAAATGGAAAAGGGGGGAGGGAAAAGGGGGAGAGCCCATATCTCGAGACCCCCTGACCCAATGTTTACAAAACTTGGGGGGTATCTTAAGAACACTGGTCTGAAACTCCGCTCAAAGTTTGGGATTTGTACCCCCAAAAATGCGCCCCCTGCAGCCATGGAAAGAAAAAGGGGGGGAGCCCATATCTCGGGACCCCCTGACCCAATGTTTACAAAACTTGGGGGGTACCTTAAGAAGCTTCATCTGAAGTTCCAGTGAAAGTTTTGTGTGTGCACCCCAAAAAATGCGCCCCTGCAGCCACAGAAAGGAGCGAATGTGCACAAGCACCCCCCACACACACACGAGGATTTCGCTCTCTCTCTCTCTCTCCCTGGCCGGGCCGCACATCAGCTGATTCCTCCAGTACTCAATCCTGACTGATTGGCCAGAAGAAGACCCAGCTTGCCCACCGATTGGCCGGGGGAGGAGAATGCTGCTTACTGACGGTTATGCTGCTTACTGACGGCCGAATTGGCCGAATTTATTCGCGAACTCCCGAACTCTCTGAATTCGGCCCCCCCGGTTGCCCGCCAGTTTTGAGTTCGGATCCGTCCGAACAGAAAAGCAACGAATCAGGGGAAATTCGGTTGATTTTCAGTTCGGACCGAACCGAATTGACAGCCCTAGACTGTAGTCTTTGTTAGGTTTTCAGGACAGGAAGCCAAGCCTTATTCATTCTTAAACTCTCTTCGTTTCTGTTAAAGTTGTGTTGATGTTTATGAATTTCAATGGCTTCTCTGTGCAATCTGACAAAATAGTTGGTAGAATTATCCAGTCTTTCAGTGTCTTGGAATAAGATCCTGTGTCCTGTTTGGGTCAGTCCATGTTCAGCCACTGCTGATTTCTCAGGTTGGCCAAGTCTGCAGTATCTTTCATGTTTCATGAATAAGGCTTGGCTTCCTGTCCTAAAACCTCCAGACTAACAAAGACTCCAGTCCACAATAGCCATGCGGATTAGCTTTGGATTTCACATGTTAACAGATCACTTCAGGATACAATGGTTCCATATTAACATACCACACCCTCATTAGCACATTATCTTGATACTTATAGGACAATGATTTGCACATTACCTTTAATACTTTGCAGGACAATGACTCAGCTAAAACCCAACCCCCTTCTGACTATATATTACTCTTCCTACACCCTTGACACTGAGAGACACTGTCCTTCAGTGTTACTCCTCTGAAGATGCCTGCCACAGCTGCTGGCAAAACGTCAGGAAAGAAAATACCAAGACCACGGTCACACAGCCCGGATAACCTACAAGAACCAATGAACTCTGACCGTGAAAGCCTTCGACAATATCTGTTGTATTTGTTAAAAGACCAAATGAACCCAGTTATGTCTCCTTGAATTATTTGTGACACTTCTGCGAGACACATTTTGTTATTATGTAAAAGCTCAGTTGGAAACTTGAGAAATGTGTGTTTTGTTTTTTAAGAATCGCAGTCTTGATGGCTGAATACTTGTCAGTAGCGCAGTAAAAGGGACCATCTGTAGACAAAGATACCAGATTCTGACTCTTTGGGGGACTTATAAAATATAAGAATACTGTGTAAAGTTCTGGTCACCACACCTAAAAAAGGATATTACAGAGCTTGAAAAGGTGCAGAAAAGAGCAACCAAAATGATTAAGGGACTAGAGCAACTGTCCTATGGGGAGCTGTTAGGACGCTTAGGGCTGTTTAGCTTGGAAAGAAGGCGGCTAAGGGGAGACATGATAGATGTCTATAAAATTATACATATTTGGAGAGAGTGGACAGGGAGAAGTTTTTCTCCCTCTCCCATAATACTAGAACACGGGGTCATCTGCTAAAGCTGGGGAGCGAGAGGTTCAAAACAGATAAAAGGAAATATTTTTTCACACAATGCATAGTTAAATTGTGGAACTCCCTTCCCCAGGATGTGGTGATGGCTGCCAGCTTGGAGGGCTTTAAGAGGGGAGTAGACATATTCATGGAGGAGAGGGGTATTCATGGTTATTAGTTAGAATGGATACTGGTCATGCTGCATACCTATTCTCTCTAGTATCAGAAGAGCATGCCTATTATTTTGGGTGCGGTGGAACACAGGCAGGATGGTGCTGCTGCACTCGTCTTGTTTGTGGCTTCCTAAAGGCACCTGGTTGGCCACTGTGTGAACAGACTGCTGGACTTGATGGGCCTTGGTCTGATCCAGCAGGGCCTTTCTTATGTTCTTATGTTCTTATAAGAAGAATTTTAACTTGTAAATTATAAAAGACTTCTCCCTAAAAAGTACTGGTGGGAGCTGAGCATGCTCATTGTGTTTAAGAAGGCACAGAATGTAGAG
This sequence comes from Euleptes europaea, assembly GCF_029931775.1. NCBI lineage: Eukaryota > Metazoa > Chordata > Lepidosauria > Squamata > Sphaerodactylidae > Euleptes > Euleptes europaea. The sequence continues at coordinate 79,876,861 of NC_079314.1, read as the reverse complement.
GACAATTGAGTGTCAGCAGAGGTGGCAGGAGAGGAAAACAGAAGCAAGAGGGGAAATTGACCTGTCCTAGCTCTTAAAAGCCTATAGTATCTATCCCAGAGGATATAAATCATGCCCTGCTCCTAATTTTCCCATACAACATAAGGAAGGGGGAGAAATATGCTCTTCTCACTGTACCATGGCACTTTCGTTCATGGTTTGATGAGCATCTTCCTGCTCACTGAGTGCCAGACTTCAGAGTCACTACTAGAGGGCTATTACATTATCACTTCTGACATTCTGGGGAGAAAACTTTCTGGGGCCCGTACAGTTTAATTTGTTCATAAATTATCTTGGAACTAGGGGTGAACAGTGCAGTGGCCAAGATTGCAGATGACAAAATTATTCAGGATGGTGAAAACTAAGGATGACTGTGAAGAGCAGTCTCCACAAATTGTGTGAAAGTGAGACAATGTGGCAAATTAAGTTTAATGTTCATAAGTGTAAGGTGATGAACATAGGGAGAAAAAAATACCAACTTCAAGTATAGGCTGCTGGGGTCTGAACTTGCTGAGACTGAAAGGGTAAAAGATCTTGTCGTCATAGTAGATAGCTCAGTAAAAGTGTCAACAATGTGCTGCAGTGGTGGAAAAGGCAAATTCTATGTTAGGAATTATTAGGAAAGGGATTGAAAATAAAAAGGCCGCTATTATAATGCCCCTGTATAGCTCTATAGTGCAGCTTCATCTGGAATACTGTGTGCATTTCTGATCACCATCTCAAGAAGGGCATTGCAGGGCTGGGAAAAGTACAGAAGAGAGCAACCAAGATGATTAAGGATTTGGAGCACCTTCCTTATGAGGAAAACCTAAAGAGTCTGGGACTTTTCAGTTTAGAAAAGAGATGACTAAAAAGAGGGGGGATTGATAGAGGCTTATAAAATTATGCATGAAGTGGAGAGAGTTGACAAAAAGAACTGTTTCTCCCTTTCCCAATATACGAGAACTTGGGAGCATCCAATGATGCTCATGGGCAGTAGAATCAGGAAGGGCAAAAGGAAATGTTCTTTACATAGTGAGTGATTAAAATGTGGAATTTGCTGCCAGATTAGAGTCCAGTGCTCTTAACCACTAGGCCATGCTGGTTCTCAAGGAAATGGGGGTTTCCTGGACAATCAGTAGCTACTTGAATATATAGAGAGAATATGCAGAGACATGCATTTTCCTTTGAAGCCAGGGATAAAGCAAGTTTAAAGACCCACCGCCCGCCTTCCCGGGACTCCCGGGAAAGCGGGCGGGGGGGGGGGGGGTTAAACTGCTCCGTGCTGCCTGCCCAGGTTAAAGCAAGACATAGGCGTAGTTGCCACCTTCTAGCTTTTGTTATTGCTTTTATCTATCTGTTAGTTATATTACACGTGCCTTCTAAGGAACTCAGGGTGGTTTACCTGGTTCTTGTCACCTCAGTTTTATCCTCACAAAACATCTGGCTAATAGAGATTGGTATAAAATCCCCCAATCAGATTCATAGCTGTATGAGGACTTTAACCTAGGTCTTCCCATTCTAGCATAGATGAGTTACTCCAGTCTAAGACCATTCATTTCAATGGGCTTAGAATGAAGTAATTCTCCTTAGGATTGCACTGTAAGCACAACATCATAGTTCATTACACTGTCTTCCACTGCCTGTAGCAGGGCAAATGCAAAGATTTGCTTTCGAAGAAAGTTTATGAAAGAATATAGAGGGAGACATAGGGTTTCCAGGTCCCTCTTTGCCACCAGCGGGAGGTTTTGGGAGTGGAGCCTGAGGAGGGCGGGGTTTGGGGAGGGGAGGGACTTCAATGCCATAGAGTCCAATTGCCAAAGCAGCCATTTTCTCCAGGTGAACTGATCTCTATTGGCTGGAGATCAGTTGTAATAGCAGATCTCCAGCCAGTTCCTGGAGGTTGGCAACCCTAGGGAGACAGCTCCCTCTGTGCCTCCCTCATGCCTCATTTTAAATGTACCTTTAAAGATAAATCACTAAATAGGGGTTTTGCTTGTTTATTATTTGTTCCACTGCAGCAAAGGCCAAATCACTGGCCTAAAGGATCAGGTGCAACGTCTGTTTAGAAGTTGAACTTGTGTCATGCAAACCCTGCAGATTTCTTTGCAAAAGGTTTAGCTGAAAAGTATCTTATAGCATGTTTGTCTGTGCACTTAGTCAATGAAATATAATGTCCATTTTTTTATTTTGCAGCTCAATATGCCATTGTACAATGCTCATTTTCCAAATTCCATTTGCTGATTAAAAATATTCAATTTAGCCATTGATAAGAGACCCTGTGTTTCACCCAAAAGCACTCAAAACTGCATGAATTAGAGATTCCTTGTAATTTGCCCTTAATAAAAGGGGGCCACTAAAGAATAAGGATACTTTGTATTTCTTATTTCTGCTCTTTTCGGCCCAACAATCCCTGTATCAATTTCACTTCTCTCTTATGTAAATTAAACCTGACCTTCTTTATTTTTTATCATTTTCTGCTTATCCACGCCACTCTGTGAAAAGGTACATATTTTCCAATATTATTCGGATCAGCAATATATTTTATTTACATATTATACATATTGTATAGTAAACGGCATACATTGTATGTGTAAATACTGCATAAATTCTGGATTAAAAAAACCCCACACATAAAACAAACAAATGTGGGAAACAAACTGTGAAAAACAGAAGACTGAAACTATAGACCAGACTATAAACAGAGAAAGAAACAAAGTAGGGACCTTTTGCTCATGCCTGCTGAGAAGGTAATGTGTTCATTCCAAAGAGAATGTTAAATAAGTTGGCTAACAACTTTTGTATTCTGCCACCAAGGCATCGTAACACATCACTTTTTTACTTCTGCTTTTCTCTTCCCAGAAAGCTCTTTCTGTGCTTGAGTGAGCAGCATAAACTCCATTTCCCCCAAATGCCTGGCATCTGCAATCACTTCACATCATCATTCTGTTAAACGCTTTCACTCCTCATCATATGTGCTTTCTTATTGGGAAATCCTCCTTCCCATACTTCAATGCATCAGAGGAAAGAAACCCACATATCTAGTTAAATAGAAATCTATGCTTTAAGTCCTTGAAATGAATACATATAAATGCTCGAGGACATTACCAACTTTAATTGTGCAAGTGGTATGTGACAGCCTGCTATTTCAGTGTTCCCAGAGAGACATTTTTACATGAGAGGTGTAAAATCCTGCTCAGCTCTATAGCACATTTCCCACTGCCCGAATATTTGACAATTTATAGCTTATTTGCATTCAAGAGATGTCTTTTCACCGCTGAGGCAAAGCCAGGATATTAATTGGAGAAAGGTATTTGCTGCCTGTAGATGTCTTCTCTAAGCTAGTGAGAAAATAAAAGAAATATAGGTCAACGTTTCTGGTGAAACTGATGTGGGAAATGAAACAAATGTGGTATAAGGATTTAGATAGGCCAGCAAAGCTTTTGACATTTTAGTACATGTGAAGTCTGAAGTAAAATAGTGAATGTAAGTCACTTGGTTTTTTTTTTATTATTTGTTTTTGAAAGACATTCTCAAGGTGAGGAAGGAAGTGGATTTAGGTATTCCAGACATGAGCTGCATGAGTTAACAAACACAGGCTGACTTGAATTTGACTTGAGTAAAACACACATATAGACGAGGGACAGCTTCTTACCATACAGCCACCACACTGATGCCTTTTGAAACTGCCACCATGTCACAGTCGCTCTCTGGCCAAGAAACCATTCTGTGTACCAGCTTGTGACACAAATTGGGCCCAGCACAGGTTTTGACTCTGAGGCAAGTAAGGAATGTTTGGAAACAAACCACACAACAACAGGCAGAAGGAAAGGTGGGTTGACGTTCTGGAAGCAGATTCCTGTTCTCTGAAACAACAGTGTGTGGCTTGGGAGAGCCTGGTAGTGAGGATGAGTAAACTAGTCATTAGAAAGCACATAAGAAATTCAACACTCAGTGCTAATTTCCCCCCCTTCTCACCCATAATGCATAGCTGTCTGCAGTCCTTGTAGAAATGGAAGCCATATATTAGCACATATTTGGAGATGGGTTAACATTATGGCTCATACATTTCCTCCAGTTATTTTTTCTCCTTCTGCCATGCTTCCCTGGGCTCCATGTTTTCTTTACTACTTTTTTTCCAGGCCTCTCCTTCCATTTTTCTGATTTTTCCTCTATGTCAATTAATCAATATCAATCAAGTTTTATTTCGATACAATATCAGCTCTGAATAAAAATCAAAGTGGGGTTTAAAATAATAAAATAAAATGATAAAAGCTGATGATTCTGGGAAGGATGATTTGAAGAGAAGGAAAGATCATCTATGAGGAAGGGTTTTCAATTAGCCGTTTACGAATCCCACTAGACCAGAGGAAAAACTTGGCTACTTGAATGGTTCCCTCTGTGTGTGTATATACACACCTTCTTTTTCTCTGAACATCAGTGATATTTGGCAAGTATTTTTTCCCCAAACGAGGGATACAGAAGCCCAAATCTGTCTGATTTGATCCCTAATCCAAATGTTTCTCTGGGAAGTAGCTGTAGCTAATCAGCGACAGGGAAAGGCACACTCTTACTCTCCTAGGCACAATTATGTGTAGAGATGCACTTCCATAAAGAAAGATCATTCATCTTCACATGGAATTTTAATTTTGCTTTCCCTTTCTTAATCCAGTAAAATAACAGTAGATAAGTTGTCTTTTATGCATTTTAGAAAATACATAACAAGATTTTTTAAAAATTACCATGGTCTCATATTTATAGGTTATCACGCCCTTTACAATTGGAAACTATTTAATTGGTTTTTATTTCCTTCAGCAAATGCTAAGCTTCTGCTTGAAGCATGCGATAATATATGAAGATTTGTCAGTTATTTTTTGCTTCACTCCTGCTCACTGCAATCTTTTTTCCTTCAGCTGCCAACGTCTGCCTTGAGCAATGCTTAGACATTTCAAATGTGAGGGCAACTCCATTTCACATTACTGTAGAAGCTGCTTATGAAATGTGTGAAATCACCAAAATAAACTGGACTCAAGTAGTTTAGTTTAACTTGAGGTTTTAGTGAGTCATTTGAGGCACCTCAGGGTGCCTAAACATATTTTTAGCTGTTGTTAATAACTCCATAACATATCACCCTGGTCTTGTTCCATCTACAGAGTGTGTATGTGTATGTGTCTATTTAGCTTGTTTTAATTTTTTAGTTATTCACTGCCTTGGGTAGAAATTGGGTAGAAAGCAACTAAAATATTTATTGTTGTTAATACTAATACTGTGTGTGTGAAGTGCCGTCATGTCCCAGCCGACTTACGGCGAGCCCTTTTTTGGTGTTTTCATGGCAAGAGACTAACAGAGGTGATTTGCCAGTGCCTTCCTCTGCATAGCAACCCTGGTATTCCTTGGTGGTCTCCCATCCAAATACTAACCAGGGCTGACCCTGCTTAGCTTCTGAGATCTGACGAGATCAGGCTAGTAATGTATTAATAGAATGAGAGATCCATCATTTAGAGAGCTAAAAAGTGAGTGCTGCCCTATTACAATGATACAATTTGTGTAACACTCTTTTAAACTATGACAACTCTGCTAAATCAAGAACAAAACTTAGACCTCTGTAATTTCTCAGCATCTTATTCTACTGTAGTGACTTGAGGGTACAAGGGTATCCATTGCTCCTTCCTGTTGAAGGTCGTGGTGCTAGGGAAAAAATAGGATACTGGAAGCCAACAGCAAGCTATGCAAATGCTCTCATTGGCAAAGGTTTGACTTTTTGGACCATTGTCTGCTCAGAATGAGGCTTTCTGGCAAGAGATGGGAAGTACTTGACAAGGACCGGAAAGGACATGTTTGCTGAGAACCTAAAACCTGGTCAGAAAGGCTTTAAACTAAATACTGTGGAGAAGAAAAGACCCAGCTCAAGGGAGTGAACCAAGTACTAGGGAAAAGAATAATAGGATGCAGGATGGTAAGGGAAATGCCACGTAATTTTCAAGAAAATATTATGTGGAAACCATTAGGGTGCAATGTCCATGGCCTCCAATGACAATATACTAATGCACAGAATGGGAAACAAACAAACCCCAAAAATGGAAGGTAAGTATGAATGGATAGTTATCACTTGGGCCTTTTATGCATGGCTGTTTCCCTTGCGATGACTTTGGGTCTTTGTTTTGATTATGCATGCTGTTTCCGACCGTCAGAGGTCGCCTCGCTGTCCCTCTGCGTTTCCCCGTGTTTTGCCCGTGTTTTCAAATTTGAGATAAAACAGGTCCCTGAAAACACGGGCAAAACACGGGGAAATGCAGGGGGAGAGTGGTGGTGACTTCTGACAGTAGAAAACAACATGTATAATCAAAACAAAGACCCAAAGTTGTTGGAGGGGTGACCATGAGGGAAACAGCCATAAAAGGCCTGAGACTTTGTGGGATGAGTCTCAAGACTGAAATACCAAAACTGAAGGATATACCTTGTTCAAAACCAATGGGCCGAACAGAAAGGGAGTGGAAGTAGTATTATACATTACAATATACACCTGCAAAGAAATCAATGAATCTGGGAACAGATGCTCAATTTAAACCATCTGGATAATAAGAGAAAGAAACATTGGTGGTATTGTTCCAGTATTCTTCAGGCCAAATGAATAAGAAGAGCTGGATGATACTTCCCTTCAACAAATTACAAACTCTTACAGAACAAAGACAATAGTGGTAATGGGGGATTTAGACTATCCTGACTTCTGCCGGGAATCTTAAATTATATTCTTGCCTTGTAAACAACTTCATCTCCAAGAAGGTGAGGAAGGAACCAGAGGATCTCCTATCCTGAATTTAATCGTGTCCAACAAAGAAGAACCAATGGATGAAGTGAAAGTGGCAGAAACCTTGGAGGAAAGTGATAATGTTATCTTGGAATTTGTGATACCAATAGATGTAAAAAAATGTGCACAGTCGGACACATTCCCTAATCTTTAGAAAAGTTGATAATGAAAAGCTGTACAAGGAACTCTTTAATGAGCTGAGGCTTAAAAAAGGAAACATATAGTAGATGTAATGAGGGACCTATACCCAACAATATATTCCAAACAGTTGTTTGAAACTATAAAGGTGATGTTAGAAAGGCTAAAACCCTTAATCATCTAAGGCCTGTTAGGGATGCTAAAACTATCTTTGGCTAAGTTTGGAGCAGGTTGCCAACTATAGAAGAAGATCAGACTGAGCTTGTGTTTCACTTCCTGTTACATGTATTAAAGTCTGATATGGCTTCATCTGCGTTATTGAGTCCAATTCCATGCACCACTCCAAGGCCTGGAGATCTTCTGGAATTACAACTCATCTCCAGACTACAGAGATCAGTTCCCCTGGAGAAAATGACTGCTTTGAAGGCTGGATGCTATGCCGCTATTCCCTTTTGAGTTCCCTCGCCTCTCCAAACATTGCCCTTCCCAGGCTCCACCCCACCCCAAATCTCCAGGAATTTCCCAACACTATTCACCACATTTAAAAGAATGATATCAACAAACTATGGTGTGTACAGAGGAGGATGACCAGGATGGTGAGGGGTCTGGAAGCCAAGTCCTATGAAGAAAGTTCTATGTATGTGTTTAGCCTGAAGAAGACAAGGAGAAAAGGAAACATGATAAATGACTTCAGATAACTGAATGGCTGTCATGTAGAAGATTAAACAGATTTATTCCATCTTGCTCCAAGAAGATAGTACTGGAACTAATGGGCATACATTAAAAGGAGGTTTCCATTCAGAGGTAGATTGATGATTATTATCACTGGGAAAAGTCACAGTGGGGTGTGGGGTAAAAGCCATCTAGCCCTGTGTGCAGCTAGTCTTGCCTCACCAGGGATGGCCCAATGCAAAATGAGACTCTCCTCATCTTGTGGAGATGGAAACTCACCTCACCCAGGGCTACCCCATGGGAGTTGAGACTGGCCTAACCTGTCCCTCCCTGGTGCTACCCAACAGGCTTGCATCACCCTGCTTGAGGCTCGCCAGCCGGGGGTGAGATTGAGCTCAACCCACCCAGGGCCACTTTATATGAGATGGGACTTGAACATGGCAGCCCATGGTGAGGTATGTCTCATCACTCATGTAGCAGCCCTGGCCCTGGTTAATTTTGGCCACTGCCATCAACCAATCCTTCCTCCATTAGGGGGTGTAGTGTGGCAGGGGGGCATGGAAGGGGAGGGGCCATTTTGCCTTCTCATTCTATCCCCTTTTACATTAAATATTCAGAGAAACGTCCTAACCGTAACAGCTGTTCAACAGTGAATCAGACCGTTCAGGAGACTGTCAACTCTTCTTCTCTAGAGGTATTTAAGATGAGGCCAGATGACCATCTATTAGGGATCCTGTGTTTCTATATTCATGAATTAAGTGGGGGTTGGACTGAATGATCTCCAGGGTCCCTTCCAGTTCTAACACTCTATGACTCTATTCCTTTTAGAATATTATTGTTGTTGTTATTTCTGTGCCACATATACCATAGAAAGTCCATTAAAGGACTTGTCGCATTGAGAAAAACATGCAAAATAAATATAGAAACAGTTAAAATAAGAGAAACATTGGGGGGGACAGACATCAGTCAGTCATTTATTGATACGGCACTTACCCAGACATATACAAAAAACGTTAAAACATTAAACATTAAAACCAGGAATACCAAGTATAAAATACACTGGAGACTACATAAAATTCTAAGAGCCTGAGGACACTACTATATACATAGATAATAAGGCAGGTCATCCCAACAATTTGCATCTAATTTTGGACACGGTGGCACAAAATTTAGCAGTGTCAACCAATTCAAGAAAACCTTGAATTTTCATCTGAGAACAACTTCCTTGCCCTCTCTGAGTCCGAGTTATCTGAGAGCCTGTTAGTCCAAGGCTGAATAAATTTTCCATGAATCTCTTCATAGTAAGGGCAGCAGATAAGAATATGCTCCATGGTTTCTACGTCCCCTGTACCACACTGGCATAATCTCTCTGAGATGGGGATTTTTTTTTGTATCTACCCTGTAGGAATGCTGAGGGGAAGGCAGAGCAACTGGCTTGTGAGAAGGCCCTTCTATGACTATTTATTTCCAGAGCAAAAAGATATGCAGCTGAGGCAACAATGAATCTGGTTTTAGCCAAGGCTAAGAAGGTGGGAGTTCTTGCTAGATCCATCTGCCGTTCAATGTCCCTCACCCTTTGTTTCACCATTTTCTTAGCCTGATCAGCCCCCCCCCCCCCCCGCACAATTCCAGTAGCGAATAGGGAGAAAAAACCCATCTGGGGGGAAAGATAAAAAATTAATTTTAGAAAAGTCAGTGGCAAAATGACAATTGATTTTAATGGAACTGGATGATACTCGGTAGAATTTTTTTGTATCTGTTCTATCTTAACACAATTGTTAATTCAAACTGTATCTAGCATCCTCGTATCCACTAACCTCCCAGTCTCACTTAATAATTTATAAATTGCAATCTGAACTAACTTCATCTGTCCACCTTCATTTATATCTGGCTTGTGATTGCCACTGAGTTCTTTTTCTAGCTTCTCATCTCTTCACTTGAAAAAAAAAATTTCTCTGCTCTGTGGCTGTTTTTCCTATTTCATTTTTCAGAAACAAAAGTTGATATTTACACACACAAACAAACCCTTTGTACATTCCAACATTTTATGATAGTTATTGAACTACAAAGTGCTAGGCTGTTATCTGGAGTAATGCTTGCTCTAATTCATAAAGTTCTTTGAAAAAGAACTGAAAATCCACCTTGGGATTATGTATGTATTATGAGCATGTAGTACTTCTGCTGGATCTCAGCCTTGGTATGATCAAATACCTGTTTATAATTGTCCTCTATGCCATATGGTCCTACAGATGTTTGCACAATTTAGAAATTAATAAAAAAATATGTGTTCTTCACTAAAATCTTCCTTCCTTCCTTCCTTCCTTCCTTCCTTCCTTCCTTCCTTCCTTCCTTCCTTCCTTCCTTCCTTCCTTTCTTTTCTTTCTTTCTTTCTTTCTTTCTTTCTTTCTTTCTTTCTTTCTTTTCTTTCTTTCTTTCTTTTCTTTCTTTCTTTCTTTCTTTCTTTTGCTGTGGATAACCTTTCTATATACTAATTTCTCTCTTAATTGGAATTTTAGGAAAGAAAAGGCAGTAGGAGGTATTCTATTGAACCATCATGTTCTTTTGGACACCTTTTACATACCTGGGTTGTTGAACTGAGAAATATTTAGTCCCCATGAAGTTTCTTTTAGAAGTATAATGGCACATCTGATCAGTGTTGTAACAGGGGAGCAGAGAATGCAAATTGTATTATCTTGAAAGACTATTTCAAGATTAAGTTTGTCATTGTTATGTGCACTGCTATAGCTTAATGTCTAAGTGGACTAAGTGGACATGTTCAGACTTATATGAATATGAGAGTGAGTGTGGTATAGTGGTTAAGGTGTTGGACTAGGATCTGGGAAACCCAGGTTTGAATCCCTACTCTGCCATGGAAACTTGCTGGGGGACCTTGGGTAAGTCACATTCTCTCAGCTTCAACTCTGGCCAGTATTTGGATGGGAGATCTCCAAGGAATACCAAGGGCATGACATGGAGGCAGACAATGGCAAATTACCGCTGAACATCTCCTGCCTTGAAAACCCTATGGGGTCCCCATAAGTCAGCTGAGACTTGAAGGCAATATGTATGCATGTTTGAATGTGTGTGTGTATTTCCCAGTGGGTACCCAGAGCACCTTACAATACAATGTAAATAAAACACGTTATAAAATTAAACAGAAATATGAGGGTGGGAGGCAGAAGTGGGTTTGTGTGCCCTGGATTAGTCCACCAAGGTCAAGGCTATGGTTGCAAGCCACAGACTGCAGGCCACATGTTGCAGGTCAAGAGCCTAAACAGCTCATTCCTGAGCTTAGGGACCAAATGGGCTTAAGAGACGCCGTGATCCCTATGCTGGCATCCATGCCACTTGTACCGTGCAAACTGGCATGGATGCTGCTGTAGTGCCACCTGCGCTGGGCCCCCTGGATTGCCATGGCAGAATGGCCTTTGGATGCTGGCTTGGCCTCCCACTGGTGTCTTGCTAGTGAAAGTCGTCATGCTGATGTCCAGGACATCCCAGGGTGTTCTAGGGGATGGAGCTGCTGGTAGGCAGCTTCCTTACCCCTTTCAGCCCAGGAATGCCCCCTTTAGCAACAGCAGTGCTGCGCTAGCTTCTTGTTGGTGCTTGTTGGAGCTTTTTCCCCTTTTTGAATTTTCCTTTTTTAACCCCCCCTTTCTCCCCTGCTGCAGTGGCCAAACCTCTTTGGAGGCACTATGGTGCCGCCATGGCCACACCGTCCCCGGCCACTGCAGCTTTCAGGAATGAGCTGAAAGTAGACCTTCTTCTCAAATAGAGGTGTGAGTCTGATAGACTATTTTTTAGTCTCTCCAAGTTTAATTCCATGCAATATGAAATTGCAAGTGGAAACTTACCAAGGAAGTTTCACACCTCCAATCTGCAATAGGAGACTTTATCAAGTGTCCCCTCAAAACAAAACTCTTGCCTTCCTTCCTTGGATCCACTGACATTTAAAGGGAGGAGGACAATCATCTCCCAAATGAGAATTATACCTTAAAATTGTGAGGGGTTCATTCAGCCCAGCAAATTCCTTGGGAGTGTTTTTTCTGTCAAAATAAGAACTGTCTATTTGCGGAGGAAGTCAACAAGAGAAAGCTAATACAGCTGTATTTCGAATTACTCGTATTTCTCAAATTATACAAGAGATTGAGAGAGAAATGTAAATATCCCAAAGTGGATATTCTAAATGAGAGAGTGAAAAGAAATTAAGAGTGAGGATTTTAATTAGGCAAAGTACACACCAGCAATTGGATGCACCTGGAAAGCTACAGAAGCTCGATCATCATGAAGTTTTTGTTAAGTATCCAGCTATTTAATAACATGCTGATCATGATGGGAATGTACTTGGCTTCCCTTTTTGTAATAACAGGGGTGCATTCTTTTTTTTGCCTCTTTACCACATACCGGTATTGCTTTTGTTCATCCTCCCTGCTTATTAACATCTTCAGGAAATATAATACAGGTGATTGTCTAGAACAGCATGCTTCTCTTTCACATCACCAAAATGACAGCTACCCAGCTCTTTAATCACAGTGCGCTAAGCATCTCCCCCCCCCCCCCGATAAGCAGAAAAATAGTGGGAGTCATCTTTTCCAAATGCAGCCAATTTATTAAAATACTTTTTACAGAAAGTATAATTATTCGATTTCAAAAGATTCTTTTTGTTTTATTTTGCTGAGGATTAATTGCCTTCTGAAGCAGACGTCTCTGTTCACCCTAATAATTCTGTTTGTTGCATGTGTGTGGTCAGTTGTTATGCTAAATAACAGGTTGTTGAAGCTATCAAACAGTTTATTGCATGATAGTTTGAGGATTAAAATATTTCTATATCCCTGTATTCTATACTAATGCATTTAAAGGCTGGAACATGTGTGCAGTTCTTCATGCATTCTGCTATTGAATCTATTGATTCACTCGTGAATGAATTTCTTTCATACTAAGGATTCCATCCCTGTCCAATGAAATCAACAGAAATGTTGCCAAAGTCTACAAACCCAACTCATTTTTAAAAATCTGTCATATTTGTATTGAATGTGAACCTTGCAAGCTCAGTATTGACTGGCACATCTACTGAACCAGAGGCTTTCTTGAAACTGATAAGGAGTGATTTCAAATTTCTCATCCATGCTGGTCTGACCTGAAATTTTCCATTGTAATTTCACTTCTCTGTTGTGTAAATTGAACTCATGATGCTTTTGTTTTGCATAATTTTAATTTCTTTGTGTCATATTTTCCCCATTAAAAATCAACACATTTTTCTTTGTGCATTAATCAGCCAGCATGATATTTTACAAAATAATGTGCATTGTGAGTATATCATTGTCTGGGGTTGATGACTCCACCACTGCACTTACACCAGGGGACTGCAAGCAACACCAAAAGCACACTGTCAGGTCACAGCCGGGCATGGCCTTGATGGAGTCTGCTTGAGAGTCAGCCAGCTTGAAGAAACACAGGCTCTCAACGGCATGCTCAGCAGCAGAAGCCAACCTACCTGTCTTCCTACCAGAGATGACCCTGGCCCTGAGAAACAAGGAGCTCTGGCAAAGAGGCATGGATAACAGGCAGCACTGCCTTTTCAGATAAGGTCCGGCAGGGCAGCCAGCTCTTTAAAGAAGTCCAGGGCCATTGAGCTCACCACTCCAAGGCCAGGATCCCTTGGCCCAGGGGCCTGTCCCCAGGAGGGAGGGTTGGCTGAGCCCAGGATTGGACCTCTCTTGGAGAAACATTTAAAAGGTGTACCCAGGAGCAGTCAGGGAGGAAGAGCCAGAGCCTGACCAAAGTGTGGAAACTGGTCGAGGAGAAACCCCCTCCTCTTGCTCTATTCTGAAGCTCTATCCTAAAGCAACTCCGGAGAATGAGACAGTGTGTGTGTGTGTGTATATATATATATACACCCAATCATTCAATCCCAAGCCTGGGAGATGCCATCAAGCCACTAAGCAGCTTTTGTGGGACCAGCACAAGCCAGTTCACTGCTCTGGTAACTCAACATGCCTAAGTTGCCCTGTCATACCCTATTGTGTGACCTTGCATGCCCATAATTTGACTTTTCCTCCCCCCAGATGTGCATCTCATTCTCCCAAACCCATAACCAGGGCATCCTTTACACCCTCCATGTTTGGTTGATTCTGCACCCTAGCATTCCCCAGCTTTGCGGTTGGCTTATTTCCTAGACCTTCACCCTCTGTGCTGAAACACAGAATCATGTCCTTTGTCCCTGAATATTACGGTAATCCCTCACTTGGATCCCCAACTTTGGTTTCAGTTTTGGATTTTCCATTCACCCCAGGAATTCTCAACACTGGTCCAGATTTTACTTCTAGGAAATGATTGCAACTGACTCTTCTATACAGGACAAGGCAATGTATAATTTTCCTTTCATTTGAACCCTGTAACTAACCCCTGACAATAGCCTGGCTGCCATGTTTTGGACCAATTGACATTTCCGAACTGTTTTCAAAGGCAATCAATATAACAATCTATTGCCACTTAACAATTTTCATTTCAAATTTTAGTTTCTCTAAATCCCAGTTTTCAGGTTGTTGTTGTTGTTGTTGTTTTTAATTGCCTCAAACCAGCTCTCAAGCCTTTGATGTTGTGGAGATATAAAGGAAAAGGTACAGGCAGTTTAGGTCCATATAGTGTGGGAAAGAATGGGGAGGGGGAGCCACAGGCCTGCTAGAGCGGGGTGAGAATTCACAGCTCAAAAAATTGCTGCAGTTACCATGTAGTTATTTCTGTGTATTCTAGGTAAAGGAAACTAAAGGCATGGGGCAGTGCTTAATGCAGGAAGATACTATTTGCATGTCAATATTGTGCTATACTACGTGCATTAAAAGGGGGGGATACAAGTCACTTTGGCAGCCATGATATCTATCCTCCCGAGGGCTTATGTGGAATCACTGTGGATAATGTATGGCAGAGGAAAGTTTAAAAAGTAGGGAAGTGGGCAGAAAAACCTGTGGAAGCTCCATTGCCAATGAGCACGCTTTTGCATTTGCAGTGACAATGAAAGCAAAGTGGAAGCAGCCTAAATTAAGTTGAGAAGTACTATTTTGACCACTTGAAAAAAGATTTAAACATGTACAATGTGTCTGTTAGCTGCATCATTGATTAAAAGGTCCAGTTCTTACTTTATACTTTTTGCCTGAGAGTAGCTATCCAAGTGCTTCATTAAGTATCAAGATCCCATGTAATAGAGTGGTCAGAGTGTCAAATGGGTGACCCAGGTTCAAATCCCCACTCAGCTACAAAACCCACTGGTTGACCTTGGGCCTTTCCCTCCCTCAGCCTAACTTAATTCAAAGGATTGGCAAACGGACAAGAACAGAACCATCTACATTGCCCTGTTCTCCCTGGAGGGAAGGGCAGGGCAAAAATGTAATAGATATACACTCTTGACAGCTGTTTCAGAAGCTCAGGGACAGATGTCAAATCTGACGTGTGTTCACACTTGCTCATCTAATTTGAGAATCTTTACCAGATGACCAAATGTGAAGTAAGAATCATCCCTGGGAAATGGCAAACAGATTTTAGCAAGATTAACTACAATTTAGAGGCTTAAGCAGTTATAATTCCTTCCTGCTTTCTGTTATTTCTGTTTCTGGTCCTCTCATCAATGTCTACCAATAAGCAGCACTGTAAGCTAGGCTGATTGAAGTCTATATGGTATTTAATAGCACTGCATGAATCACATTAATTCTTGATTAGAATTCTTTCCATTGTTCCTTAGCATTTAATTTAAAGAGGACCAGGTACATAAAGAAGAAAGCGACCTCTGAAATATCCTCCATGGCTCTTTCCCAAGAAGAATATTGCCCAAAACGGAGGGTGCAGGTCTACAAAACCAGGCCTCCTAGATACCTTGGTTTCCCACAAGCAGTGCTGATAATTAAGTAATGCTTCCAAAGTTTCACTTCATGTGCTTGGAGTACAAATTTCTGCCATTTGCAATGCCTGATTGCAATGTGGGATCAACACAACAGCCCTTAGATATTTATGACTTATATTTTGCATCCCAAGCTAGAGAAAAAAAAACCTTGGCTATCATATATCCTATAGTGCTCTGTGTGATGGTGATGGTGGGTCTGCTAACTGGCCAGGAGTAAAGGTCTCACTCCATCCTTCCTGTCCCAGTGGCTCACATGTTCCATCATCTGAGGTGCATTATGCACACTGGGAATGTAGTTTCTAGGATGCCTGACATCAGGATGGCGGTAGGGCAGAAGTCACTGTACCATGTGATAGCCAGCATCAAATATTGCTAGATTTCTGTAGACCAGGGGTGGTGAATTCATTTGTTATGAGGCCCAAATATGACCCAAATGTCACTGGGTCGGGCCATGCCCCGCCAGCCCAGATTGGGAGCAGAGGGAGTGTTGCTGCCTCGACTGGCCAGCCCACAGTGGTCTCACCAGCCCAGATCGAGACTGGAGGAGGTGGATGCCTTTACCGGCTCATGGGCTGCATAAGAGCTCTCAAGGGGCCAGATTTGGCCCTCTGGCCGTATGTTTGACACCCCTGCTGTAGACCCTTAAGGGTGCTTCAGATTAGTGACTAATTTTAAGGACATTTAAAGCTTTGTGATAAACCTTTTGGTTACATATCTGCCTAAGTATTTTCCTTGAATTTTTGTGTGTGTGCTCTGAGTTTGATTATAAGACGATGACGAGACCCCATATATGCATTTGCTGCCCTTCTGTTAGTTTAAGATTCAGCAGCAAACCTATTTTTTTTCCCCTGAGATCTTTTAATGGTATCTTTACTAAGCTTTGCAAAATAATTGATATCCACTGGGACTGGGAAAATTTGAGCACTAACTTCACTTAGGATTGAATTTACCTGTTCTTTCCTTCAAATTGCTTCCAAAGTTCTTAATTTCCAAGACGTGAAAACTGATAAATGCTGTTGACTTTTTGGTATTTTGAGTTCTGTTTGAGATCTACCACTTATGCTGTTGCTGTGCTATTATATTTTATTACAGATCTTTTCATTTTCAAGTTGTTTTGCTTTTGCATACAAGAAATACTGATTTCATGTTTAAAACTCAATCAGATTGAGGATTTAAAAAAATAACTTTCAGTCACATAGCCAGAGTAAAATCATGTTATCCATAAAAGACCTTGCATACATTTAACTAAAAAGCAGCAAGCTTTTCATCTTCATTATTTTACCAGTAGTTCTATGGAGTAATTAAACGTATTTGTGGCAATAGGGGGAACTACACATGAAACTGCCTTATACTGAATCAGACCCTTGGTCCATCAAAATTAGTATTGTCTACTCAGACCAGCAGTGGCTGTCTCAGGCAGAGGTCTTTCACATCACCTATTTGCCTAGTCCCTTGAACTGGAGGTGCCAGGGATTGAACCTGGGACCTTCTGCATGTCAAGCAGATGCTCTACCACTGAGCCACAGCCCTGTTTTTACATGTTTTAAACAATGTAGGATATTCTGTGGATAATCCCCTTGACTTGAACAGCACTAAAGTATGCTAAAGTGATCAGTTGCTTCCACAAAGGGAAGACAAAAATGTTCCCCTATAGTGTAAGCAGTAGAAAGTGGAGTGGGAGCAGATAGGAACAATGTCCATATGCCCTGTTCCGATGCTGCTCTCTCCTGACAGTGCCCTTCCCACCCTCCCCCTTTTGCTTTGTTGAGTCAGCACAGAAGCACTGCATCCCCTGTGACCAGCAATCCCCTTCTGACCTTCCTAGCTGAGCTCAGCTGTGAAATGATAAATAAATGGTGTCAGGTTATGGCCCTGCTTAACCCTGATCCCCATTCCATTTGGCCCTCCAAATTGTGTAGGCACTCGGTGGTTGTCCCAAGTCTCTGTCTTCCAATGCATTCCTCTCCCAAGTCTGCCTGACTGTTGGAGAGGCTTTCTTGTGCTTCTCATTCAATACACTATCACCAGCTGGTCAATTTTGGAAATCCCCACCAAGAAGATCAAGCACTCCTAGCTTACCTTCTGCACTGCTGTTTAAAGTCTCTGCCCAGTACCCACATCTCCCACTACCCAATGACTGGTTACCAAGGGGATGACTTATTGTACTTGATACAAACATACAGTTCTCTACCCCTCAGCCCAACAAAAGGCCTTCTTGGTCTTTGTCTAAGGCAGGCTCTTGAAATGTAAATGTAAAAATTATAACTTTCTAATGGACCTTGGAGTCTTTGTCTGGGCTGCTCGCCCTTTGTCTCCTCTACATGGCAATGACCACCATCCAAGATGGAACCCAGTATGAGAGCCCAGTTGGAGCCTGCCAAAATAGACCCAGTTCCCTCATTGTCAAGGGAATTCATCTCCTCTGCCTGCCCCCCCCCCCCCCCCGAGGGTAAAATCTTCTCTTCCTAGAGTCTCTAAGAAAATACAATCTACCATATCCCAATGTCACCTTCTCAGTGTTAGATTTCAGCTAAGGTGTGAGCTAGCCATTTTGGTGTCTTCTGCTGAGAGAGCCATTTGTAATGATAAAACTTTTATGGCTGGGTACTCAACAGAGCAGTTGATGGGATGAGCAATACTTGGGAACAACCACCTTCCTCCTTCCCACCTGCTTTTGTCCAACACAGAAAAAAACTCTTTTAAAACCAAGAGTGGGGGTTTTGCTAGCCACGAACCTCAAAATATGGGGATGTATCCCCAAAGCAAAGGGTCTTTTCCCACAAAAGGTTAAATGGCAGAGAAAGAAATGTGGAGCTCAGTTTTGTCATTTTGAAGGTGGAGTTCAGTGCCACCCCCAACTCATCTGACAGCAGAGCTCCACCCACAGCTATCCCACACTTTTTCCTTTGAACCAGATCAAAGGAGGCTTTCCTTTTTTCTGAATCAAAGAAAAAGGCCTCACAAAGTCCAAAAGTTATGCTTCAAAGAAGCATAAAGCTGAGTGGATGCTCCCACTCCTGTGTGGAATTAGCCATTGTGTATATTCAAGTGATAACAGATGTAGAAGTGCTACTTAACTGTGCTGTACAGATAATGCTTACAGAAACAATGTTAGGATTTATTTTTAGATAAATATCAAGGCTACAGGCTATACTAGGAGCTGCAAAGAGCATGCTAGAGTAGCTAATTTCATAAATGTGGCTAAGATGACTAAGCTTTTCAGTTTGTATGCCCCTGGATTTTATGTATATTTTCCGTTTTACTGCTAAAATGTTAACATGGATGTGCTGTTTCTGTATGCAATGGCGATATTTGCTTGTAAAATGTATGGCTTCGTATAATATACTTTTTTCCACACTGAGATTCAGTTCCTATGGTAGATATTCATTAAAATTTTAACTAAAGCAAAGTTGCATGGGAAAGACACTCTGAAAGTTGTTAAGCCTTCTGGAGTGGTATAATGAAATGTACTCCTTATTTCCATGGTAAGCAGCAGGATTATTAATAATAAACAACACCTTTCCTTTCATGAATATTTTATTGTAGAGTTCAATGAGCTACAGGGGATAGCATCTGTTTTTCCATAAACAAAGAATTTGATGACATGAATATCTTTATCTTACTGATGGGCTGGCTTATGCAAAAAAAAAAAAATCACTCTGATAAACTGTCAACAGTATCTTCCCATCACAACTAACTTGTATTTTGCATAGCGTTACTAACATTTATAAACCTGTCTTAACACATTAAATGCAAACTTCACCAAAAACATCTAGGCCTGGGAATTCAGACTGAGATATTAACTTCTTATAACTTCACAATAGGCTTAGAGCTTTAGGTCTTGCTGTATGACTTTATTATTCAAAGTTGGAAGGGTATGTAGCCATAGCGCTATCCTACTGTTGTTGTTTTTTTAGAGAGAGAGAGAGAGAGCATTACCATTCAGAAAAAATAACAGTGAAACAGATGCAGCAAAGGAAGATAATGCTATGAATGGCTTGGGAAAAGTGAAATGGCATGCAGCTGCTTAATATCTCTCAGCATCCAAAACGTAGAGAGCATTCAATATACAGCAGATTTAAAACAAACAGAATGAAACTTTTTTTCCTGTGGAGCACAAGTAGGCTGAATTGTCAGTAGAGTTAGTCAGTCCTTGAATATAGGTTGAAAAAAATAACTAAACAGATATATGGAATGTAGAGTTATAAGTAGGAACTGGCTATAACTCTCAAGGAAGTGTATCCCCATGCTTAGAGAATTCCCTGCAGTGTAGAATTCTTATTCTAGGACTGAACCGCAAGGAATAGAATGTTATTGTGTTTATCATCTGCCACTACAAAATGTATGGCTCAATTACTTTCTTTTGAAGAAACAAGGAAGGGGATGTGACTTACTGGTAAAACACGTGTTTTCCATGTAGAAGGTCCCAGATTCAATGTCTGATGTCACTGTGAAAGTCTCCCAGGTATCATGTGTAGGGAAAGACTTATCTTTTCATGAGATTGATCAGTCAGACTACTAGCCAATTCTCAGCTAGATGGAGAAGTAGTCTGGTCTGACTGCATAACAGATAATTTCAGATGGAACAGTTTTTCTTTATAGTAACATTTGAAATTCCATAGGATTCTTGTACCAAGGTGTTGTTTATATATGTACCAAGACATCTTTGCAGGAAATCCTATCAGTACTTGTGTTTGTTCCTGTAGATATTGTCTTAGCTTCAGTGAATGGTACAAATATAATCAGGGAAAGGACTGACAGAAATTGGGATCTCCTAGAACATGCCACCACAGAACATCTGCAGGATGTGAAACTTCCAGTCCATGGAGAGATTAGTGTAGGACCTGCTTATGGGCTATGAATCAACTTCTTCCATCAGGATTCTTACATTAAAAAGCTCTCCAGTAGAGAAATTGCATCTCTATCTATTCTTATGTAGCTGAATTCAGTAGATATTGGAGATAATATAAAATAAAATGTGCCTCAGTTGATTAGTAGTTGTTGACAAACATACAAAGGAAAATGAATGAGCAATGAGTGTTCCAACCCCTGGTTACTTCATAGCATAGGATCAAGCATATGATGTATATCCAATATATTGCCATGCCTTACAAGGCTAGTGGCCATCAAAGCCAAAGGTTAACAGGCATCTATCACAGTTGTTGTTGTTGCCACCCAGTGTATCTGGCTGCTATGGTAGCCTTGCCCCAGCCATTCACTTACCCTAGTAGCAGAAGGGCCAATAGAGAGGGCTTGTACCCACCATGGAATGATCCAGTGGGGCAAGAGATGGCTGTGATGCTAAGATGACTGGTGAACATGTGTATTCAGCTGCCAGTACCAATCAGACTGAACGCAAGATGTGCAATCATGCAAGGCTAGGGAAATGAGGTCTGCCTGATTTGAAGAGGCACTAAGGGAACCCAGCTGAGAACAGCAGAAGGTGAAGGACAAGAAGGCAGTAAGGAAAGGTAAGAGAGGGTAAGGAACAGGCCAAGAGTGGCGCAATAGAGGAAGGAGAAACTCACACAGGGGAAAGATGGAAAGATGAGTGGAGGTAGGGTTGCCAAGAGGGTGGATTGGATCAGGTTCAAGGTGCTTGTTTTGACTTTCAAAGCCTTACACTGTCTGGGACCTTTGTACCTTCAGGACCATCTCTCCTGGTACCCCCCCCCCCCGAAAGAAAATTACGTTCTACTAATACCAAACATTTGGTGGTCCCTGATCCTAGGAGTGTGCAGCTGACCTCGACAAGTGCCAGGGCTTTTTTGGCCATGGCCTGGTAGAATTCCCTTCCTAGTAACAACAGGCCCTGTGGGACCTTAAAGAGTTCTGCAGGGCCTGTAAAATGGAATTACTCCACCAGGCCTACAACTGAGGGTAGCCACCTCCCAACCTCCTTCCCCCGCCTTATCCATCTGCTAAACTATGTAGGGGACTGTCTGTTCTACCGGGCCCTCAGCTGCCACTGTGGTGTTGATAGGGCAACATCTGATGAATTTATATTATGTTTTTAAGAGTTAATGGTTAATTTAGTGTATGTTTTAAGAGTTTTAATGGTTATATTGTGATTTTATTGTATTATTGTGATTGATCGTTGTTACCCACCCTGAGTCTGGCTTGCCTGGGGATTGAAGGCGGGATAGAAATTAAAATAAGTTTTTAAAAAATATATGAAACTACCATAGGAGAAAATTGTTAGCTAGCAAAGTCTGTGCTAGTGTTACATTTAACATCCCAAAGTTGTCTTACAGTTTAGTCAGGTTTAAAATGCCATCAGTGTGTTAAATTGCTTGAATTAAGAAGATATGGCTACAATAAGGCCCATTTTGGAATGTATTCCTTCAGCATTCAAAAGTTAATAGTGATCTTTATATCTAGTAGCACTCTCTCAAATACCACATTAGTAACCCTCATAGCACATAACTGAATTGATTACGTGTGAGACTGTTAAAAAAGAAAAGATGCAGCCACTGATAGTGTCATCAAATCTATTTGAAAGAAAACCCTCTAGCCCCATTTTCACAAAGTGATTGGAGAAGAGATGGGGAAAGAGTCTTACTTTCTCCCTAGTGTCTATGAATGGATTTGAATATATCTTTCCCCCCAACACTTTAGGTTTTGCTGTATTTCAAATAGACATGCTAAACACAGAAATATGAGTCCTGGATAAATGTGTGTACTGATTTAAAATATTTTAAGGTACAATATATATCTAATTTGGAAAAAAAATGAAATGACATACAGCTTGGTTTGAAAATATGTATTGAATTTTAATATCATTTATGTGTTGCACCTCCACTGAAGTGTTCAAAGTGAATATAATAAAAATTTGATAAAACAACTCATGTAATATTGTAATAGTTTTTTTAAAAATACAACCAACCAGACCTATTAAAACTTAACAAATTCTGAAGTACATATTTACATATTGCAGTGGCGCAAACAAAAATAATTAAGCAACAGCTGCCAACTAAAAACCAAAATACCTCTAAACAGAAGGAGGAAGAAAGAATATTCATGCATCACTCAGTTAAAAAGAAGAAGAATAGGAAAAGTCTTGGTCTGGCATTAAAAATTATATGGCTCCATATATGCAGGGAGAGGGAAAGGCATTCTGTAGCTGGATATAGCCTGGAAAAGGTCCCTTCACTTGTGGCCACCTGCCTCTTCTCAAACCTGCTTACAATCTCCTTCCCTTCCTCTCCCCACAACAGACACCTTGTGAGGTAGGTGAAGCTGCAAGAGCTTGAAGAGAGCTGTGACTAGCCCAAGGTCTCCCAGCTGGCTTCATGTGTAGGAGTGAGGAATCAATCCCAGTTCCCCAGAATAGAGCAACCATTCCTAACCACTACACCATGCTGAAGAATGTAGTGTCTGGAGATGAAAATATGGGGGTAGGAAGTTTTTTAAATACCCAGGCCCTGGGCTTTATATGTACAAATCAGCACAAATGAGGGATCTTCTAACTGTGGTAGAATATGCTGCCTGTAGCCCAACCCTAGGTAGCTATCTTCTCCCTACATTACAAGGTCTGTGGCCCGATCACTCTTTTCAAGGAAGAGCTGGGTAAAGGCACTACAGTTATAGATGAAATGTTGAACATCCATCTTAATATCTGGATTTCACAGCACTCCTAAACTGCTTAACTGCTCCTTCAGGTGAATCCATAGTAAGTTGTCCCGCAATTCCATGATCATCGTCTGCAAAACCCAACACTATTTCAACCTTTGTTTTTTTGGGCTCAATTCTAACCTATTATTTAACCCAAAGAGTGGCTAAAAACACTTATTTTAGATGTATATCCATCCTAGACTTTCTCCATAGAACTGAGCTCACACAGATTCTCCTTTGATCTTCACATCAACCTTCAGAAGTAGGATAGACCAACAAAGAAAGTGATCACCAAAAGGCCACCTTGCTGGCAGTGGGCAGTAAAGTAGTAGTAGGTAGTAGAGATCTGAACTCCCAACTCCCAATCCAACTTCTAACCATTATGCAACACTGGCTCTCAGTGACTAGCTAGATAGCATTCTCTTTGGACTGTTTTAGTTGTAAGTTTCAACAGTGAGAAGAAAGCTGAACTAGATGACCTCCAAGGTCACTTCCAACCCTAAAATTCTGTGGCAGAATATTGTTCTATAAGGTGAGCAAACTAGTACTCTATGATCTGAAAAACAATTCCATGGTGTGTTTGTTTGTTTTTCCTTAGTAGTATTATTCATGTAGAATTGGCAGCTACTTCAAGGCGTAAGATCAATTAAAGTGTGAGACGAACACCTGATTCTTGACACTTCTGAGTACTGCTGTAAGAGACTTGGCTGACAAGATTTGTTTTTTTGTCAGGGATCAACTTGACTCAAGGAAGGACAAGAATTAAATAAATTACTTCCATGAAGGCAAAGGGCTTGCCAACACTACAGAAATAAGGCACCTAGCAAAGTGAAAATAAATGCAGTGTGACAATTGTCTTGATGGCTGTTGCTGCTACATTGGGTCACTGATTTTGTGCCATCTGTTGTTTTTCACCAAAACCCAGAAGATTGGATTTTCACCTCTCTGTGTTCACCGCATTTTCAATTCCCTCCACGTGCTACCAGAATGCCATTAGGCAACAGTATCTGTTCAGAGCAATCCATCATATCAGTACTGGAATTTAGGATTTTTATGGATATTAATGATGTGGAGTTAAGAAATGGCACTGTGATAAACTACGTATTGTTTTTTAAAAAAAGAGTATATATGTTTGTGAATTCAAATTTATAACTCCAACATAATTTTTTGATTATTTTATTTGTAACATTTCTATGCCACCTTTTCACCAAAACAGGGTCACCAAGGTAGCAAACATAAAAACATTTCAATATTAAAACAGCTTTTAAAATGAAGTATGTAGTAAATAATTCAGTACAAATATAAACACACAGAAACACATAACAACATAACCAGGGAGGAGGGCCAGTAATAGTTATTAGGGGTATGCCAAACAAAACCAAAAATCTTCACGGCTGGCAGAAGACAACAATAGAGGGAGATGGAGGAATCCCTCTAGGGAGAGAGTTCCAACGTTTGGTACCATGACTGAGAAGGCTCTTTCTTGTGTTGCCACCCACCTAAAGCAGGGACTCTGAACATGACCGAAGCAGAAGGGTAGGTTCATATGGGAGAAGGTGATTTTTTGGGTATGCTGGCCCCAAGCCATGTAGGGCTTTAGAGAGCAATACCAGCACTTTGAAATTCATCCCAGAAGCAAATTGGGAGCCAGTGTAGATGAAACAAGACTAGAATGCTATGGACCCAGCAACCCACTCTAGTCAATATTCTGGTCACCAACTGTAGCTTCTGTATAGCCTCTAAGGGCAGCCCCACAAAGTGTACTGCAGTAGTTGAATCTAGATGTTACCAGGGCATACACCACAGTGGTAAGATCTGCATGAGGCAGAGCCATCCTCAAAATAGTGGCCACAGTTTGCCTTCCATCACACATTGGAATTCCTTGTACTGTGGGGGCAGCTGTTGCCAAAGTAGTGTTTTTAAAAATCTGCACAGCCAATCAAATATCCAGTGGCCAATCAGAAGCCTTGCTGGGCAAAAGCCCCAGATGACCCCACCCATTTTCTAAAAATATCTGGCAGGCACCAGGAAAAGTGTCGGCGGGTGCCATGGTGCCCACAGGCATCATGTTGGGGGGGGGGGGCTGGCCTAGAGCTATGATCATTTCCCCATGGAATTAATACATTTCGGTAGCTCCTGAACAGAAGAAACCACTAGTTACTTTTGTCACTTAGGTATTTGGATGATTTTAAAAATCTACACATTCAGAACTATAAGTGAAGAGTTATATTTATTTATGGTGTCAATAACAGTAACAATCATAAGATTCAATCTTTTGTGGGCCTTATGCATACATTCAGCAACCAGTGTGTGTAGCACTCCAATAATGGTACATGCATGCGTAACACAAGCCCGGTGGCTTCTTTTCTGAAATCAAAACAATGTTGCAGAGAACTGACTGGCTTTGGAGAAGAAAAGTAGCAGGGATGCTTACACTTTTCTCCATTTTCTGTTTCTTGACTTTACATCACACACACACCCGCCCATTTATTTTCACCTGAGAAGTACTAGATGCATGGTTGAAAAAGCAAACGCATTTGGAACTGCAGGAGCTGCAGGAGGAAGGAAGAATTAACAGCAGTTTTGTGAGAGAGGGTAAGAACTCTGAAAGCCTTTCTCTGAATATTGCTTCTCCATTTTAAATGCCTTCCTCAAGATACTTCCCTCTCCCATGGGATTCTTAACACAAACACACATTTGGAATGCCACAGAAAGGAAAATAGTCTGAGAAGGGAGGATTTCTGGGGGACAAGAAGCAGGTGAAGAAATGTTTCTTCATTCATCACACACAGCTCACCGCTTCTTTGCTCCAGATCCTTTCCCGAAGCTGTTTTTCCCTAGGAAAATGGCCATCCACTTTTTTTTTTTACATGTTTGCATATAAAGGGTACTTAGGGTATAAATTCTTATTTCAGCTAACTTCAAGTCACCCCCTTTGCTCTAGCGGCAAAGAAAATTCTGGCTAGGCTGAACTAAAGTATTACAAAGTGATCAGAACTGAACTGCATATCTCATGTATAAGTGGTTGACATGGTACGAAGCAAGGTTATGTAGTCAGAAAGTGAGCACTATTCGGGCAAGTACTAAAAGCTATGATTTCAAATTGTGAGTGGCTGTGGTTTTTGTTAGTTAAATTTTAGATCACTTTGAATGTCTTATGTTCAATCATAAGTTTCAGCAGTCTAGAGAAACTTTTTTTTCTTTCTTCCTCCAAGAGGTCCAATAAAGAAGAAGAAGAAAAAACAGCCTGGGGGCAGGGGGGTTAACATGCTGGCTCCTAATATTTCTTGTTATTCCCCAATATTTCCAGGATTATTTGGGAGTCATGTCTTGATATCCCAAAAAGTCCCAGACATCATCCAGAGACTCAAATATATCTGTAATATATATATTGCCAGGATAAGTGTACCTGAAATGTTTACCACCCTGACTGAATTTTAAAACTTTGATTAGAATATTTCTCTGAAAACAGATAATCAAAAGGTGCAAATGTTGTTAATTTGTATATAAGAAAACAACAACTCAAAATGACAGAAAACGTGCATTAAGAGAATCAAGCCTCTGCAAAAGGCAATGCAAAGTGATAGGGAATTGGGAACTGTTTCTCTGTGAGTTGTTTCTGACCTACAATATCTAATTATTTCCCCCCAGCAAGGAGATATTTTGATTTGAATGGTGGGAACATGCAAGTTCCACTTAACAAAATTTCTACCCCACAACAGCAGAATAATGTCTTGTTCCCTATTTTTCTTTGCACTACAAAATGTCTGGAAATGTTTTCCAAATCCATGTGGCTCCCAAAGCTGAGCCATTGATGATTAGCGGATGGTAATTTCCTATTACCTGAATATGACTCCATTTGAATAGATAATATGGGATCCACCCTCTACAATCTATTGTGTGGAATTAGAACATATGAGTCTTAAACATAAATGGGAATGAGAGTTATGGATGCAAATTGGTGAATGTGGCTTTTAAGGAAAATTACATTAAAGTACAGGTGATATTATACAGCTGAGAGATTGAAAAAAATGTTTAAAAAATGTGTGTGACCTTAGTGCTGTGAGAAGGAGGTTGGAACATACTACAACATGATGTGGCAGTGTCAAGTTCTGCAGGTAAATTGGAAATAAGTCCAGATAATAATAAGTAAGATATTGGAATATTCACTTTACAACCACTATTTTTTTTTTAAGTAACTTACTTTTGAAAGTTTGGGATATGATCTGTATCTCTTGCATGTTTCTCCTTCCAGAATAAAGTGAGCTATAAAACTATCATTACCATTTTATAAATGGTTTCTTATTGTCTATTTTCCTCCTGTTACGTCCTGGTTTACTTTGCTATTATTGCTGACTTTTTCCCAGATAATTGCCAGATAAAGCTATTTGTTCTGTGATACCCTGTCTTTCTCATTGCTACTCCAAAGGCAATTGTGCTTCTGAAACAATATTACAATGCTCTGACTACACTCTTAAAGACAATGTTGTTGTTGTTTTGTTATAATGGCATTAGCATTGCATTGAACCAGCCCAGACTGCTTTTGCAAGCATTGGGTCATTACTGATCCATGGGTTGATGTTGTCATATCACAACGTTTACTAGGCAGTCTGTGTTTATGGAGTGGTTTGCCATTGCCTTCCCCAGCCACCTACACTTTACCCCCAGGAAGCTGGGTACTTATTTTTCCGACCTTGGGAGGATTGTCCATTGGGATCAAACTCAGGCCGTGAGCTGAGCTTTGACTGCTGTACTGCAGCTTACTGCTTTACGCCATGGGGCTCTTATTGTAACATTACACCATATCGAATGAACACCTAGATATCTTTTAAAAATACTGATGCAGTGAACAAATTAGAAAAGCGATTTAAAAAATCTTGCTCAAATATGAATTCTGTTTAGATTTCAGCTATGAGGAATGGGAGAGCACTTTTAATTTCTTAGGCAGATGTTCAATCTATCAAGTTCTTTTGTGTCAGAATTCAAGTTCCATAGTGGGTATCATTCAGAGCTGTGTCTCCAACTCTGACACCATTCCCCCCCACACACACACAAAAATTGGCAGCCGAAATATTTCAAACAGAAATTATAAAAATTAATTCTTATAGAGTATTGTCAACTGTGACTAGTGGACAATAAATAAGAAACATGGTTTGGGTTTCTAATGGGTAACACGTTATTGTAAATTAACTCAATTTCAGTTTATGTCTGGAGACCAGTGAAAATACCATAATCCCCACAGGGACACTGAACTCAGTATCTCCATGATACATCATCTTTGCATAAAACATAATGTTTAGTAGTATTATTTCAATTTATTTAAAGCATTTATATGCCTCCTCTTCAGAGACCAACTCAAGGCAGCTAATAAAATAAAGCAAGATAAAGTCATGAAGTCAAACCATTAAAACCCCAACCCTGCCCCCCCCCCATAAAACCTCTAGCATAAAACATCTAGCAACCTTTCTGGCCTTCATAAAAGTCCTTGCATTAGAAACATTGTAAAAACCATTAAAAAGACTAAATGCCATATTAAATGTCTGGGTAAAAAGAAATGTTTTGGCCCAGCACCAACAATTGACTAGGGTAGACCTTGTGGAGGAAGGCATTCTATGCCACTGAAAAAACCCTCTCTCTGGTTGCCACCAGCCTCATCTGCTGGACCCAAAGACCAGGGATAGTGAAGATCATCTCAGCTGGTGGGTACTAAGTTACTGGGCTACTACATTTGATTTTCCACATATTTTATAGTAGGGCTGTTGGGAAAAAAATCAGTAAAATTCGGATTCGGCAAAATTCAGCCCGTTTTTATTCGGAAAATGCTGAAGTCCGAACTCCCCCGCTTCGAGTCCATGCAATTTGGCATGAGGTCCGGCGTTCGGGGGGAAATTCGGCCGAATAAAGCCATTAAAATCACAACCGCAACTTTCCGCGGCTCCGGGGGGGGCATTTTTGGGGGTAGAGGTCCCAAACTTTCAGCGTAGCTTCAAAGGACCCTTCTTGCAATAACCCCCAACTTTTGTAAAGATTGAATCAGCGGGGGCTGAGATATGGGCCCAAATTGGGGTCCCCCCTCCTTAATGTGCATTTGCAATTAGCAGACCTTGCCACCCACTGGAAGCTCCCAGCCCCGACAAACAGCTGAGCTGTGGGAAGCAAGGGCGGGGCAGGTGCGAAGAAGTTTGCAAACCATGCAAAGCAACACAACCATGCAAACCATCACATTTGCAACCATGCAAAGCAACACCTGATGCCTGGGAGTTTGCAAACCATGCAAAGCAACACAACCATGCAAAGCAACACGTTTGCAACCATGCAAAGCAACACCTGACGCCTGGGAGTTTGCAAACCATGGAAAGGGACAGAGGTATGCTAGCTAAGCATAAGGAGCAGGAGGGGGTGGGATTTCCCCTTTTGCAACTGACTTGGGACCAGGCAAATGCATTCTTTAAGTCACAATTTGAAAACAAATTTTGAGCAAGCATCAGAATAGACCTAACCTATCTTATGAATGAGGGGAAACCTGAGGACACACAACTGAAGCCCCCCCCTCAAACCAGGGAGAGACTCGAGGGGGCACACACCCCCAGACAGAATGGGCGAAAGCCCCCTTTGGCTTCCCCCCCACCCACAGAAACTGCTCCCTCCCCACACACACACAGACTCTGCTTCCCCCCCCCACACACACACAAACACAGGAGAAAAATTATAGATTAAAGCCCCAAAAGGGGTCTTACTGTGGATGTCTTCTGTTCCATCAGGAGGGACTTGGAGGACTGGGTAATCCAATATGGTTCCATTTAAGCATGGGAGGTTTTGCCTTGGATTTGCCACTGTCGAGATGCACACAGGATCAGCTGTTCCCATTCATCCCAATAGGAAAAGGGAGGGCATATCTCAGCCCCCGCTGATCCAATTTTTACAAAACTTGGGAATTCTTTCAAGAAGGCTCCTCTGAAGCTACACAGAAATTTTGTGGGCTGTACCCCCAAAAATGTGCCCCCTGCAGCCACGGAAAGGAGCAAATGTGTGCTGTAAATGGAATAAAAATGCACATTAAGGGGAGACCCTTTTCGGGGCCCATATCTCAGCCCCGCTGATCCAATCTTTACAAAACTTGGGGATTCTTGCAAGAAGGCTCCTCTGAAGCTACGCTGAAAGTTTGGGGGCAGTACTCCCAAAAATGTGTCCCCTGCAGCCACAGAAAGGAGCGAATGTGCACAAGCACCCCCCCATGGGGATTTCTCTCTCACACAAACAGATACTCTCTCTTTCTCTCCCCGGCCGGGCCACGCAGCAGCTGGGCTCATGCACTCAATCGCGACTGATTGGCCATAAGAAGACCCAGCTTGGCCACCGATTGGCCGGGGGAGAATGCTGCTTACTAACTGACGGTTATGCTGCTGTGCCGAACCCCAAATTTGCCGAATTTATTCACCGAACACCCCGAACTCGCTGAATTCGGCTCCCCATTTTCCCGCCTTTTTTGAGTTTGGTTCCATCCGAACTAAAAACCGCTGAATCGGGAAATTCGGCTGTTTTTCGGTTCGGGACGAACCGAATCGACAGCCCTTTTTTATAGTGACCACCAGGAATGTATGCCACATTTCTCTTAACCCAGACTTCGTCAGTAGCTTTACCAAATCAGGGAAAGGTTGAAAACCAAGTGGTTACCTCAAGAGGAAGCACCCATGTGGAACTTTACTTTTAGCTGCTTACCAACAGATGCAAGGACACTAAACAAGACATGTTACAAAACACATTTCATAAAGCTCCAAAAGACTCAGTGTAACTGCTGGGCTCAAAATGTATTTACTCTTTTTAAAAAGTATTCTTCGGGGATCATAGGAAAGCAGAAAAACAACCACCTTACATATTATTTAATTAAATAAAAACATGATGTTCTCAATATTTGTTTTAAAACAAAAAACAAAGCAAAAACCCTTTCTGAATACTTGGCAATCCCCTCCCCTTTGCTATTGTGTATTTTCTGCTGACATTCAGTGTATCTTCATTTCTGTGTATATCACTTATTATAAATGCTGCTTCAGTTCTCTGTTCTCTTCCTCTCTCATGAGATCAGTAAAAGTGATCTCTCAGCATAGTTAAGACAGCTAAATCAACACATCTTTCTTTTTGCATTTCAGTGGCACATTATTTATTCTGATTTGGTATTGCTATACAGTGGTGTGCTGATTTATTTATTTTGAAAGTTGAAAGCTTTCTCACAAACATTGTGTTATTTATTGATTCCTAATTTTCCGTCTTCCTTATCATAGCTCTTGTTGATTATAAGTTAATAATCAGTGTATTTATTAGAATAGATATGCTGACTGCTTTTAAGAGCAATCTTTACTTTATTTTAATTAAAATATGATAGATAGATTGGTATGTTGTTTCAATTTTGAAATGCAGGTGAAAACTTACAAAAGCCTGAAGCCTTTGGCGTTGGCATGTGAACATTTTTGTATTAAGAGGTGATATAGGGTCTAAATCTGCTACAATTCAGACTGTTTCTTCGTGTTGTTTAAAGAAACAGCATGGACAATGAATGTGTGAGTGCTACACACATAAGCACCCCATGGCAACATCCCAAGCTGTTGACATACTTTATTTGCGACAAGTTTATATTGCCCCTCTTCCATAGTGGAACTTACAAGAGCATACATAGCATTTCCAGGAACTCTTCCATCTAGGCATTGGTCTGAGTTAGACCTGCTTAGGTTTTGCAAGGTTACTATATCATGTACCTACAAATCATACCTTAGAACTGCAACTCCAAACATCTAGCTTTCATCGCCAGTTTGGACAGGAAGGAAAGCTTTACGGATCAACTCCATACTCTTATCAGCATTACAGCTCAGTGCTAAGATGTTCAGGTTTCAAACACTATGTTCTATCCTGAATTGCTGCATGGCACAATGTAACGTGTAATGATATTACAGCAATGCCAGGAGATAATTGCAGTTGCTGTTGCAAATATTTACTAAAGGAGTGTTAATGAGTAGATGACTGTTTTTGGGTTTGGTTCCTTCTGTCACGGCTTGTGGCGTTAAGGGGTCTACACTCCTAGAATGTACCATTTACTGAGAAATGGAGCTATCTATTCAGCGAGACCTCACAGCCAGAAGTCAATGATAATTCCTACAAGGACTGTAGGCTTTCTATTGAGAAATGCCAGAAAATTTATGAACAAGGGACTTCCTTTAAATAACATTTATTTCACATAAAATATATATGCATGTGAATACATATTCTCAAAACATGTCATAAAGTACAAACATTATGATTCTTTAACATGTTCAGTTATGTTAACATATGCAAGCAGTTTCATACAATCTTTATAAGCAATTTCTCTATGTAAGGTTTCCTAACCTTAAACCTTTAATACATTTCTCTTTATGAGATTCTAACTAGTATCTCTAGATTCTTTCAGAATACTACAGTTACAGAATCTTGTAAAAACTTGATTAATTTCACAGAGAGAAGATATGGTTAAACATAATGGGAAAAAGATTTGTTATAGCAAAAAGCTTCTTTATCCAAAGTACCTGAAATATAAACTATAAGTTATAGTGAATTAAATACAACCTTATATTATTTCTAAAACCTCTCCAGCTCATATGCATAGCTGATATTTAAGATATTGCAAACCTTTTCTGTAAGGACATAGACTTTTCCCATGCTTCTATGTCTTTACCATATCTTTGATTCTCTGGTTCTTAGTTTATTTAAGAATTATAGTCCAAAGCTCATTGAGTATTTCATGCCAGTTCAGGTTCATTGAAATACTGTTCTGAAGTCTATTTATCAGAGAAAGCTGAAATTAGAGCTATTTGAGCTATAGTCAATTATTACAGCTAAGTGTAGTATCTTTACCCATTGCAGTGTGCAGAGGATAAGATACTATGATCTTTATATTTAAACCATTCTATGTTTATAGATGTCTGATCACTTTCAAGATCAGGAATGCTTCATACATGCTGATGGTATGTGTATCTCTTAACAGTCAGCAATGCAGAGCTTATATATTATTTATTATGTGCAAGCTTAAGGCTGTATTAGTGTTTATATGGAAGACTCAGCTATTCTCTAGCTTGTCAATTTCAGTGAATATGTTTCCTGAACTAAGAGTCTCCATGAATAGGCCTAATAGATTTTGTATATGTTTTATGTAAGCATTTCATATGTGCCTTAAGCTTCATTACAGAGAAAAGAGATTCTCCTTTTCTCCCAGGAACATCTCTTGCCTCTTATTCTGAGTACAGAAGCCTCCCCTATTATGTTGGGGGAGCCTCTGACTCCTTTCTTCCCTGTTTCTGGTTCTAAGAACTGTATGGACCAGTTCTGTAGTTTGGGTTTCACAACTTCCATGTTGTGAAATGGTATAGTTTCATATCACGCAAGACATGAAATGATAGAATATAATGGAAATGAGTTATGGCCAGACAGACTTGCTGCCCTCTCTGTAACTCACTTCATGTGTCTCACGCAAGAGACAAGTATAGGGAGTGAGGTCGGTCAGCGTCAGCCAACTTCCATCAACTCTCTGCTTTCCTAGTTTAACATCTTAGGAGGATGTCCAGGAGATCTAGCAGCCAGACAGCATTCAGCTGTCCTCTACCAGTCCTCCCGCCTTTTGGCCGTTTGAGGCTTCCTTATATCCTCTCAGATCAGTGGTTATCTGAGCTGAGTCAGGAATCTTCAGGCCTCTGTCATGGATCCAAATCAGGATCCATGGCAGTATCATTTTCACTCATCTATGGGGAAAATATTAAGTCACCAGGTTTACAAGTGTAAAATCCCCAGTACAAGGTTTATTGTACTGCTGCACTGTCTTATCGGACAGCGGCATAATTCCGTCCGACAGTGGCATAATTCCGTCCTTTACACTGTATCTTAGAGCAGAGACGAAAAAACCCCAAAACAGAGATGACCTTCCATTCTATGCCTGGAAAAGCACCTCAGATAAGCAAATGCCGACTTTTCAGACTTAACTATCAAGCAGGCAGCATGAAGTGCCTTTAACCTTGTAGCCGTGTAGTTATTTCAAAACAGCTATAAGTGGCATAACGTTTACCCCACATTACTGCATTAGGTCCCAAGGAATGCTTTTTATTATTTAGATCCAGAGGAAAACCATATGCTCAAGCCAATTATTGCCACGGGCTGCGACACCCCCTCCTTGAGGATATGGGAGTCATATGGATCTTTATCAATTCATCCTACATTGATTCATCATTTTCATAAAAATATTTGTTAAACACATGCATTCACCAAACCAAAAAACAGCAAAGGCATCATATATAATGACTAATACAAATCATAGAAATACACATTTGGTTAAGCCAGAATATATAAATCAAATACTATAAATTACAATATCAAAGTTTTGTCTTCACATAACATTGTCCGTGATGTCGCCTTTGCTACTCAGGAATCTTCAGTGACGCTGCTGTGTCTGAAGATTCATTGCTTCATCAGCAGTCTAACTCAGTAGGGAAAAATATTGAATTCAGTTAATTTTAACTGTATAAAGAAAAGCAATCTGTCAGTATCCGTTTTATACATATCGAACTAGCCATGTTATTAACATGATGCGTAATGAAGAAAATCTCCTTTCATTCATTCATGTACAGAAAAACATTTATTTGTAGCTACCGTGTAAGCCTTAAAGCCGAATATTATCAAAACAAAACCAAGAAAGATAACATAAAGGAGTTGTTATCTTCGTACTGGCTGAACGCCCAGAACCTCTACGGCTGGCCCCCCTTTTTTCTTTTGCAGCCGCTTGACTTTAAAACAACACTTTTTTCCTGTGAATGTTATTAAACACATTATGGGCTATATTGACTATTTTCAAAGATAATTACCCAGTATTGGCATTCAGAGGTTTTCTTTTTCTTGCACTGAGATTCTTTAAACTCAGTTTCCTCACTGGAAGAATCTTCAGCTGTAAAGGAATCTACCACTGTTTTCAAGAGAGCATCCCAATCTTTCCCCCTGCTAGACGTTGAGGGTTGTTCGTCATCCTCCGCAGGTAGTAAAGCATTTGTTTCCGGTATTTCTAACATATTCAGAGATCTGAGTTTCCTTGAAGGTCTATTAAAATAAATTTTATGAACCAGCAAATGCTTTTTCAGCTTTTCTACATATCTACAAGGTCGAACAACATTCCCACATTCTGTTAAGGCAGTTTCCGGTATGTAAACATTTGGAGAAGTCAGCTTTACTGTGGTTTGATCTACAAATAGTGCATAACAATATCTACAAGTATATTGTACCTGCCATGACCTGGTCGATATTTCAACATGATAGCATCTATAATGCCAAAATATATTTCTTCTGGAGTAAACCCCATGGAGAGCCACAATTAATTGAGAAGAGAGACACTCATCTATATTTGGGTTTGAGTCCACCCAAATAGGGATAGAGGCATCCTGCGCGAGAATTGATGGCTCATCATAGTCATTGAGTTCAAACATGGAGTCTTGACTTGACATGATTATGGCTTTGAATTCTATAAAATAATTCAAACATTGTATAGCATTTTAGTTATATATAACATTATGAGCTCAAATTGAACATATTCAAAGTAAAGAAAAAACATTTCTTTCCATAAATACCTTATGGTGAAGTAAGGATGAGAAGAGAAACAATTTCAACTTCAAGTTTTTTTTTTTTTTTTTTAGAAGCTGCTTCACAGAAAGATGCTTCCTAGTCTTTCACTGGGCAGAGAAAAACTTTTGCATACTTTTCTCCTAGCCAGACCCTTCTTATATGAGAATTTAGGTCCTTGTTTTGTAAGGGCTGTGGTCTGTAACCTTGATGTTGCAGAATATTCCCCCTACCATAGAGATATGGTGGCAAGAAGACGGCAATTTAACCGCACCTAACTGATTATAAATAACATAACATTCTACAAAGCATGGTGGAAAGTTGTTCACCCAGCATTTCATATACAATACAAAGCACAACTTCTATTAATATATCCATTTCATCTCCACCTTATTCTAGGTGCTTTTTAAAGATTTAGGAACTATATCTTTTTGTGTTTTGGAATCACAAACCTACAACTTCTTTTGTGGTTTTTCTATCTTCCACTGCAAGTTTATCTTCAGGAAGAATAAGATTACAGTTTTTTTCTTCTGTATCATTTGTAAAAAATATTATTTTCTCATTCTGGTCATCATAATACAATTCTTCTTGTTGTGCCGTTTAGTCCTGGATAATCATCCGCAATGAACTCTTTTGTGGGCCATTCACGAAGTTTTTTCCAAGAGGAACAACACAAAAAAGAGTCTCAATGTCTCGTTTACCTAGCCACATATCTTGAAGTTGAGTAAACTGAAGTCCCCCTCCTTGATAGGATGAGGTTGAAGCTTCCAGCTTTTCTTGTATATGGATCTTCCATCATACAGACTTACTGATCTTCAGTGTTTTTTTCAATGGCATTGTTACCTTGCATTCTTTTATCAGCACTACACTTCTCATGGTGCACATGCTGAATGTACTGTGCTAGTTACGCATGTATAGATGTATCCCTCCAGGAAGGCCTGTAGCTCTTCTTCAGAAATATAAAGTTAGTAACAGCCATCATAGTTCATATGATATCATTCATCAATCAGAGGATCATCTTATATATGCTTCTTATTATATACACAGCAACTGGGAGTTCCAGAGCATCAATGGTATTACATTTCTTCTTAATAATGTATACATTTACACATACAGACTCACACTGTTGTGCAGATGAGGTTGTTTCCCACTTCAAGGATATTCTTCAGGTCAGAGACACGCCAGATTGTCTTCTCTCTGCATTCTCCTTGTCCTGAATCCTTTTCATTGGTAAATATTTATCTCTTGAGTTTCAGAGTCATATAAGCATAGTTTCAAAAATCATATAAGTAAGCCACTTATTTCATATGAAGGCTATCTTCACAGTCAATGACTGCATTGTGAAAACATTTTGTAAAGTACATTGTTGGGTACTCACATTTAATCACATGGGGTATATCTTTATGATTGATTTCTTCATAGCTTCCATCTCATATTGTACTCATGTAGATTCTTCTTGTATCCTTTATTTAACAATCAATTGCTACATGTTGATTCCAGTTGGTATGGCTATATCCACTTCTTCATGTATACTTTTCCTGAAAGATAACATCATCTGGAAAATATATTCATGTCAGCTTCATAGGTTTTGTAAGCCAAAACGTAACCAATGTTCTAGACACCAAAAAATTATTTAAACTACATGGAGATGGAAAAGAGATATTTTACAATAATATTTCATGTCTAATCAGAATGCACAAAAGTCACATAAGTCATCACGTAGGTATTACAAATAGGAGTTCAATCATATTACATGTCATTCTGCCATTTTACACTCCACTTTCTTACTACTTTAAGAGTGATAAGCGCTCTCGTATCTGAAGGTATATTGCTTAGGTCCACATACAGTTTGCAACCTGACTGTGCCCTGATACAACAACTGCAACAAATAGCATATGAGAAACAGAATATTGAGTAATAGACATCTCTGCTACCATCCATATCCCTCATGGGATGACAAATAGAAACATTCATACATTTCATGTACATTATTATATTTCTTATATATGTCATTTTGTATCATATACAAATATGTGACATTTTCCATATGAACCCAGATATTTTCAAACCTGAAACATAGTATTTGCATTGTATGCATTTGTACCTTGTACATATCAATACATTTCATCAATACATAACATAACATAGAGTTGCTTGCTTGCTTTGCCATATATTGGCTATTCAATAGGCTATTGTTTAAGCCTTTATTTCCCTTACTAGGGAAATATCCATTGGTTTAGTTATGCCCCGGCTCAATTGTGTACTGTATACACTTGGGCTATTGTTTAGTAAACATATTACCATAAACCTTCAAAAGATGAAGTTTAACCGCTCATCTCTGACTTGTAATCTCATTATTGTGGTCTTGTTTACGAAGTTTGCATGTTTTGCAAATATATAGAGCCATTAACTCCCAAACATTGCTTAGGATCCTGCAGGAAAATATACCAATGGTTAAAAATAATTTACTGTGAATTCAAACCCACGTCTGAGTCGAACCCGTTACCGCGGAGTCCCATCTGGGGTGCCATCTGTCACGGCTTGTGGCGTTAAGGGGTCTACACTCCTAGAATGTACCATTTACTGAGAAATGGAGCTATCTATTCAGCGAGACCTCACAGCCAGAAGTCAATGATAATTCCTACAAGGACTGTAGGCTTTCTATTGAGAAATGCCAGAAAATTTATGAACAAGGGACTTCCTTTAAATAACATTTATTTCACATAAAATATATATGCATGTGAATACATATTCTCAAAACATGTCATAAAGTACAAACATTATGATTCTTTAACATGTTCAGTTATGTTAACATATGCAAGCAGTTTCATACAATCTTTATAAGCAATTTCTCTATGTAAGGTTTCCTAACCTTAAACCTTTAATACATTTCTCTTTATGAGATTCTAACTAGTATCTCTAGATTCTTTCAGAATACTACAGTTACAGAATCTTGTAAAAACTTGATTAATTTCACAGAGAGAAGATATGGTTAAACATAATGGGAAAAAGATTTGTTATAGCAAAAAGCTTCTTTATCCAAAGTACCTGAAATATAAACTATAAGTTATAGTGAATTAAATACAACCTTATATTATTTCTAAAACCTCTCCAGCTCATATGCATAGCTGATATTTAAGATATTGCAAACCTTTTCTGTAAGGACATAGACTTTTCCCATGCTTCTATGTCTTTACCATATCTTTGATTCTCTGGTTCTTAGTTTATTTAAGAATTATAGTCCAAAGCTCATTGAGTATTTCATGCCAGTTCAGGTTCATTGAAATACTGTTCTGAAGTCTATTTATCAGAGAAAGCTGAAATTAGAGCTATTTGAGCTATAGTCAATTATTACAGCTAAGTGTAGTATCTTTACCCATTGCAGTGTGCAGAGGATAAGATACTATGATCTTTATATTTAAACCATTCTATGTTTATAGATGTCTGATCACTTTCAAGATCAGGAATGCTTCATACATGCTGATGGTATGTGTATCTCTTAACAGTCAGCAATGCAGAGCTTATATATTATTTATTATGTGCAAGCTTAAGGCTGTATTAGTGTTTATATGGAAGACTCAGCTATTCTCTAGCTTGTCAATTTCAGTGAATATGTTTCCTGAACTAAGAGTCTCCATGAATAGGCCTAATAGATTTTGTATATGTTTTATGTAAGCATTTCATATGTGCCTTAAGCTTCATTACAGAGAAAAGAGATTCTCCTTTTCTCCCAGGAACATCTCTTGCCTCTTATTCTGAGTACAGAAGCCTCCCCTATTATGTTGGGGGAGCCTCTGACTCCTTTCTTCCCTGTTTCTGGTTCTAAGAACTGTATGGACCAGTTCTGTAGTTTGGGTTTCACAACTTCCATGTTGTGAAATGGTATAGTTTCATATCACGCAAGACATGAAATGATAGAATATAATGGAAATGAGTTATGGCCAGACAGACTTGCTGCCCTCTCTGTAACTCACTTCATGTGTCTCACGCAAGAGACAAGTATAGGGAGTGAGGTCGGTCAGCGTCAGCCAACTTCCATCAACTCTCTGCTTTCCTAGTTTAACATCTTAGGAGGATGTCCAGGAGATCTAGCAGCCAGACAGCATTCAGCTGTCCTCTACCAGTCCTCCCGCCTTTTGGCCGTTTGAGGCTTCCTTATATCCTCTCAGATCAGTGGTTATCTGAGCTGAGTCAGGAATCTTCAGGCCTCTGTCATGGATCCAAATCAGGATCCATGGCAGTATCATTTTCACTCATCTATGGGGAAAATATTAAGTCACCAGGTTTACAAGTGCAAAATCCCCAGTACAAGGTTTATTGTACTGCTGCACTGTCTTATCGGACAGCGGCATAATTCCGTCCGACAGTGGCATAATTCCGTCCTTTACACTGTATCTTAGAGCAGAGACGAAAAAACCCCAAAACAGAGATGACCTTCCATTCTATGCCTGGAAAAGCACCTCAGATAAGCAAATGCCGACTTTTCAGACTTAACTATCAAGCAGGCAGCATGAAGTGCCTTTAACCTTGTAGCCGTGTAGTTATTTCAAAACAGCTATAAGTGGCATAACGTTTACCCCACATTACTGCATTAGGTCCCAAGGAATGCTTTTTATTATTTAGATCCAGAGGAAAACCATATGCTCAAGCCAATTATTGCCACGGGCTGCGACACTTCTATTTCAAGTTCATGAAGGTACTTGTCACTTCACAAATCTCATCCAGCAGCACACCGTTCAAATTAGCCACCATGGAGAACCAGGTTTGATTCCCCACTTCTCCACATGAACGGCAAACTCTAATCTGGAGAACCAGGTTTGTTTCCTCACTCCTTCACATGAAGCCAACTGCGTGACCTTGGGCTAGTCACAGCTCTCTTCAAGCTCTGTCAGCCTCACCTATTTCATAGGTTTGATTCTCCTTAAAAAGGTAGGAAAAAAATGGCATATAAAAACCAACTCTTCTTCTTTCCAGAAGAAAGAAGCCACCACTGAAACAACTTTGGTACTGATACCATAATCTCCAGACTATTATGAACTATACCTCAGTTGGTGCTTCTTTGTCTTGTTGGGAAAACAGAGGTGTACTGACAAACTACTCTGTTCTATGCATCTTGCTACATCTGGGACAAGGAAAGTAAGGTTGATAATCCCTCATCTATATCTCTTCTGCTACTAAGGGAAATGGGGATATGGAGTTTGCTCCCAACCCTAACCACCGTTCTGTATGTTGTCTCATTATATATTGTGATATTCAGCCAGGATTGTATATATCACAATATATTGTGATATTCAGTCAAACATGGAGATTTGCCAGATGATTGATACCCCCCATTTTCAAATTAGGGCAGTAGCATGATGTACTTTGGGCAGGACATAGTCGTTATGGACTATGTTTGACTGTGTTCAGCATATTGGTGCACAAATTACGTAGGCCTATACTGCAAAATTCACACATTTGGGCAGTGGCGGACCTACATTTTTGGGGCCCTGAAGCTCGAACTGTTATGGGTGCCCCTTCACAACCAGCAACAATAGGGCAACATCCAAATGTTCTTCCAAGTAACATTAGGGCCCTATGGGACCTTCAGAGGTTCTGCAGGGTCTGTAAAACAGAGCTTTTCCACCAGGCCTACTATTGAGAGCAACCACAGGTTGTCAACGTTACTGGCCTCCCTCTCCTTTCCCTCGGGGCTTCTGACATGAGGATTTGGCTACTTGGCTGGGCCTCCAATGGCCCTGTAATTATAGGAGTACCATCTTGTTAACTGTATTGAATGGTTTTATGAATTTTATTGATTACTTATGAAGTGTGTATATATATATATATATATATATATATAATTTTATTATGATTGTTGTTACCTGCTGTCAGGTAATAGAGAGGAACGGGGATCTTCAGTAGCTGCCACCACTCTGATGTGAGCCTAATTCAAGAAAGCACAGAGCACCCTCCCTGCCCCTGGCTGCTTCTTCTCCCAACAGGGTGTACTTTCTAGGTGACCAAATGAGGTGTGAGGACCCAGGCAGTTTATTTAAAAGGTCTAATAATAATGATAACTCAAGCCACAATAGAATGACAAAACCAGTAAAGGCAGGCAATCAAACAAATAAAACCCCTAACACATCTATCTTTACTGTCCCTAGCCGTCTCCTGGCACTAGGCCTCAGGCTAACTCATCCCTTCCTGGATGAGGGATCCCTCCGTCTGCAGCAGCCCCTCCCCAGCCCTGCACCCTAGGAGTGAACCCCCTCCCTTTTCAGGCAAGGCATTTTATTCCTTCTCCCCAGGCACCACTCCCTTACCCGATTGGCCCTAGCCTTCCCTCCAAATCCTCTTCCACCAATCACAAGGCCCAGAGGGTACCTGGGAAATGTAGGTCTGGTAACTACTTTAATAGAGGCCTCCCTAGGGCCTGTAGGCTGCACTTCAGACCTAGGATCATGACATCCACCCTGATCCCAGCTTTGACCAGGAATGGGGGTGGGCTACAAATTTAACTAATAAATAATAATAATAATAATAATAATAATAATAATAATAATAATAATAATAATAATAATAATAATAAGGAGGGGTCATCAGAGGGGGCACGTTAGTATAAAGAGGTGAAAATCTGATCTTTTGGTGTTAAAATGCACAAGCGAGATGAATGCAGCCTGAACTGATAATTCAGATGTCTTTTTTATGGTGCTGATTGGCTCTAACCTAAGGGCTGAGCTATAGAATTATTAAGCCGTGCACCAATGAAGGATTTGAGGATCCAGCTGCCAAAATGCAGGCTATGAATAGATTCTGGTGAGCTCAGTGAGCCCTTACAGTTGGGGGTTCGAGCACTGCAAGCCCCCAAGAAAATTTTAAAATTTGACCAATTACAGGAACATTTTGAGGCCATGTGAAATAGGTATTAGAGCATATTCTAAAGTCAATATTAAGTACTTCAACCCATTGGCTTATGATTCTATCACTAAAAAACTCTATTGATATTGTAGAGAAATTCACTCATTAACAAAAAGTTGCTTCGGGGGCCCCTCCAGGATTAGGGCCCCTGAAACTTAAGCTTCATTAATTTCACAGTAGATATGCCTCTGCATTTGGGTCATTTCTAGGCTACTTGATCATAGGTGAAATCTGCATAAGTGAAAGCACAACGTCTACATAGTACTCATGATTCAGAATTCACATTTAAATAGCTTGTTGGGTTAGAAATGTAATTAAAGTTAATACATTTTCCATCAAAAAGACAAAGGGGGTTACCACACTTGTATTCCCAGCGATGTATTAAGAGTTTGAAAATGTTATAAAAAATACTGTTCGCACTTTCTATGTATTCCCACCGATGTATTAAGAGTTTGAAAACGTTATAAAAAATACTGTTCGCACTTTGTTTAGCCCCTTTAGCTGTGAAGACGTCTTCCAACCATTTATAAGCCGTGTTTTAAAGTGATGTTTTTTATAACATTTTCAAACTCTTAATACATTGCTGGGAATACAAAGTGTAGTAGCCCCCAATGTCTTAGCATCTTTTTATTCTTTAGAGGTCCGTGTTAACAGTTGACTTCAAGAAGCATTTTATTTACCTCTCCATATGACACAAACCTGCTAAATATGTTTTTTGAATCAAGTTGAGGTGAATTTCATATTCTATAACCAAAATAAGAACTCAAGAGCTGACATTTATTGGAAATTCAGAGTCATCTGTAACCTTCTGGCTATTTTTGAAGAAGAAAAATGAGTGAAAGAAAGTGAGAAGAAGCTGCAATGCTTTTTCCAGGGTGTCATCAAAATGCAAGCATAAATTTTATTCAGATGAGATCATTTGCATGCAAGGGGATCAGGCTACAAGTTTCTCTCATTACAGTCTCAAGCGGGTGAGCTTGTCTTCCTCTTAGAGGTGCCATTAAATTTAATAATATGACTGCTTGTATATCGTACTAAATTCTTGGCTGCTACATTAGCTGTATATCATGGAGAGATTTTAGTGATTTGTTGATTCTTCCCATTTTCCTTCCTTTGTATTACTTAAACAAAACAGAAACACACTTTGAACCACAGAGTTGGAGGAGACCAAAAGGCCTTCTATGTCAAGCCCAGACCCAGAAACTACTGTGCCCCTGACACATGGGATAAGCTAATAAGGCTATTTTCATGTTTTAAAAGTGTGTTCTCATCAATGTTAGTT
The DNA here is from genome assembly GCF_029931775.1 of Euleptes europaea. Taxonomy (NCBI): domain Eukaryota; kingdom Metazoa; phylum Chordata; class Lepidosauria; order Squamata; family Sphaerodactylidae; genus Euleptes; species Euleptes europaea. The sequence continues at coordinate 79,832,917 of NC_079314.1, read as the reverse complement.
TGCTTCATTTTCATTGGTTTGATAACATCATTTTATTTGTGCAACTTAAAAGCCACAGATACAAAGTAAACACTGAGACTGGGTTAATTATAATGGAAAATTTGCTATAAAAAATAGAAACTGGTAAAAATACAAAGACTCACAGGTATAATTAGGGTTGCCAACCGCCAGGTACTAGCTGGAAATCTCCTGCTCTTACAACTGATCTCCAGCCGACAGATATCAGTTCACCTGGAGAAAATGGCCGCTTTGGCAATTGGACTCTATGGCATTGAAGTCCCCTCCCCAAACCCCGTCCTCCTCAGGCTCTGCCCCAAAAACCTCCTGCCGGTGGCGAAGAGGGACCTGGCAACCCTAGGTATAATTTTCACAAGAGAGAATCCAAATGAAAATGGGAATATTCACACCAAACTAGAAAGATCAAACCAAAATGCAGCATGCTTCTTAATACCAGATACTGAATGCAGTAGGTTTCCAGGCAAGGCTGGCAACTGGCAGGAAACCTACATTGGGTTGGGGCATAACCATCTCCAGACACAATAACATTTCCGGGTCATGTCCCCCCCTCCAATTTCCCCATCACTCTCCTCTCTGCCCAGCTGAGCAGCAGCAGGCAAAGCCACTACTGGACTAGATAGCCCTTGGTTCTGATCCAATAAGGCAGCTTTATGTTCTTCAGTGAAGCAAGCTAACAGTTAAGCAAACAAATATGGAATCAGATGGAGTTCTTTGTTAGAGAATACTATTTAACAATTTGACAGTCCACCGCAACACTAAAATATCAAAATAAGATATAGATAATAATACAGAATACATTTGTTAGAGTTTTAAACAGTTGTCGTAGCTGTGGTTGAACTGGTTTCTTAGTCAGCAGAGCAACTGAATAGTTCAGGCCACCTGAAAGCATGTGTTGCATTTCTGATGCTTTTGAGCTTGAGCTGCATACTAAAGAACAGATGGCACAGAGCTAGAATCTTGATATTTTGTATAGATAGCACACATTGGCTTTGTATTATAAACCACCACAAGCTCATGGAGAGGTGGGATAGAAATATTTTTAGACAGACTGGAGTAACTCTCCTTAGGATTGTGCTGATAAATAGCAAATGCTCAAACTGTTGTACAGTTTATGTGAAAATTGTTCAAGGAACACAATGTTTAATGTGTTTGTAATCTCTTTATATGGAGATTGTAATAGGCTTTCAACTATTCATTACCTTATATCTAATTCTCAACACTGCCAAATCTGTGGATGTTTAAATCAAGATGTTGGAGCCATGAATGAACAAGACAGATCTTTCTACAATCCTGAAAAACACCCCAGGTTCCCCCCCCCAAGGAAGTTAAACCCTCCCAAAACAATAAAAGGCGGTCCTGTAGCTTTAATAATGGATGTCCTCAGTGGCCATTGCTAGGCAACCACAACAGCTTAGTCAGCATTTCTATCTTGGTTTTCCTCAGTAAAAGGCAGGGGGAGGGGGGATGGCCTTTGAAGGAGGACCCGTGGGGCCAGGCCCAGCAGCAACCACTGAGCAACTTGCTGTCACCCAACTTGCATGACTCGCCCAGGCCTGGCTGTTTGCTACTGTTCAATAGCAGCCACCCCACAGAAGCCAGTGTAGTATAGAAGTTATTTACATCATTTATACTCCACTTTTCTCCAGAAGCAGCAGCAGGCAAGGGCATCTGCCAGCGGGAGGCCCCTTGCCATAGTGAAGGTCCTGGCAGCCTTACCTGGCAGCCCTACCTCCCATTGGTTGGTGGCCCCCACCTGGGCCAGTCCACCCTGTGACAGAAAGGCTGAGCCTGCCCCTGGCTTCACTTGCCCGGTGCGAGAGATGTAGCTCCCACCCCTGGCTCGGCCTGACTAAACCCGAAGGGAGGTAAGGGAGGTAGTGGTGCCTGACTCAGCCCACATGAGCCTCTTACAAAGTAAGAGAGGAGGCAGTGGTGGCTTTTTATGTGAAACTAGGGAGGCATCACCGGACTTGGCCCATGCAAGGTTAGGCTAGGTTAGGGAAACAGTGTAGGCAGCACCCAGGCTGCCTGAACCCCATGCAGGACCAGGGATGCAGGATCTGGCCTTCCTGAAATGAGGTAAGCAGCGCCTGGGCCACCTAAGTCCCACCCAAGACAAGGAACGAGGAGCCTGGCCAATTGGTTAGGCAGAGGGCCTTTTCCTTTCTCCCTCCCTCCTTCGGGGGGACAGGGACAGGGCAGGCTGGAAAAAGCTCTCTTTTCCAGGGTTTTTCACTCCCAGTCTGCCCATCTTCACAGAATTGTTCTGAGGATAAAATGAAGAACCAAAAATGATGTAAGTTGCTTTGGATCCCAATTGTGGAGAAAGGTGGGGTATAAATGGAATAAAGAAATAATAAACATAGCTGAAGATGGAGGGGGCAGATAAAAGCATATATACAACTAGGTTGGTGGGTGAGTAGAAAGAAAGAAGAAAACAGAAGGGTTAGGATCTGGGGTTTGCCAGGAGAAGCGAAAGAGAAAATAGTTTGGAGAAGATGATACAAGGGAAAATGAGATGCCTCTCACAAGTCCTTAAAGGATTCCTACTGTGCAAATGGGCCCAGCATGGTGATTGGCACCACACCAAACCAAGCCATAGTTTTCCTGTATAAAAGCTGCCGGGGAGGGGGGGAGATATTGGTAAATTGGCTGTTGGGTAGGAAGGAGAGAAGGAAGCAGGAAAAGGATAGAGGATGTGGTGAATTTCAGGCAAGAGAAAGAGGAACAGCGGCAATAGAAGGGGCTGAGGTGATCCAAAGGAGGCATATTGCCAGACTAGTGGTGCACAACCCCCATCCCAGAGCCATGCAATGAAAGTGAGGCTTCTTCACAGAATCCTGGCCAAAGCACAGAGCACCTGCAGAAGCTTCAACACTTGCCAGCAGTGCAGTTGAGCCTGATTACCTTCTAGCCTATTTTGGCTGAGGCTTAGGAAGACTGTTTTGCTGGATCAATCAGTCTACTAGATGTAAGCCCTTTGTGCCAGCGCCTTGCCTTTTGTCTCTGGCTCTAGGGCCTTGGCTCTGGTTCCAGTCAACACTCTCAAGTTTCATGATCCAGACCTGAGAGCACTACTGTAGAGGAGACCTGACCAGGCCTGCCTGCAGAACATGGGATATGGGTAAGGTGGAATACTAGAGAGAGTTTCCTCAAAAGCATCCTAACAGCACCCCAACAGCAAAATCAAGAAAGTTAATAGTCTTTCTTACAAGTGGGTTGGGCCAAAAAGGAATGCAGAACAGGGTGGCCACATGAAAACAGTGTAACATGCACACACAAAACATTTGCAGTACAGTTCTTTGGAGGTTTTTAAGAAGAGGTTGGATGGCCATCTGTCAGCAATGCTGATTCTATCATCTTAAGCAGATGATGAGAGGGAGGGCATCTTGGCCATCTTCTGGACATGGATTAGGGTCACTGGGGGTGTAGGGGGGAGGTGGTTGTGGGTTTCCTGCATTGTGCAGGGGGTTGGACTAGATGACCCTGGTGGTCCCTTCCAACTGTATGATTCTAATTTAAAGCGTTCATTAAAAACAATTTTTTTTGAATATTCAAGATACTGGCTTGGATCCAGCGATGAGCAAGCTGAAACATAAAGTCTTAGTGCAGTTCATCTTGCAAAAGATCTTGAAAACATCTGGTGCTTTCCTCCCTATATATTATAGTGCCTGGAATTACTAGCAGGAATGCAAGAGGGGATGCAATGTCTGACTTAGCACAAAGCTTTACTATGGTCTTTTTCTTACATTTCTGCCTACACAAGAGCTCAGGAGCAATCAGCAGTTTGTGCTGGATTCAATCCGCTGTTCGCAGTTTGCAATTAGACTGCAATGTGAGCAGAGTAGTGTTCACCCATTATTGCAAGCTATGCTGCGTACTTAAGGTGTGTCAACAAGCATAGCCTCCTCCATCCTCACAATTGTAAAATATGACTTGTTGTTAAAGAAGGAAACAGAAATATAATCACCTATCAACATTTGTGCTCCAGTCTAGCTGAGATGGAATCTAAACCTAGATTAACCTAGACTGTGCTATAAACCCACACTGAAACAGCGAGAAAACACACAACAAATTCTCATGCATAAAAATGGAGGGAAAGATTCCAGTTGTTAATGCACACACCAAACTAGCAACCAACATTAAGTGGAATGTCCTTGCTGAGGGGTATATTACCTTTAGGGTTGCTCTGATGTTCTGTTTTAGTGTCGGTTCTTATGCAATGATGAAATATATCAGTGGAGTGATGGCATTTGGTGTAATACTTCATTGGAACAGCAGCTCTTAGTGATATACTGTACATCATCTAAATAACAGCCTTCAGTGATGTGCAATACATAGCCACCCTAATTTCATTTTGGGCTTAAATAGTTGGAGTTCAGTGATATTAGTAATAATGCAGTGCTTCTTGGTTTAATATAGTGAAGTCGACAAGGTACCTGTAGTTCAGCCTCCAGCAGGGTGAATAGCATCAGATGAGTTTCTGCCATGGAATCCTTGGATCGAGGAAATAATTCACATGCTGTATTCTAAATATACACATTATCATCATCTCTTCCAGTGTGTGACAGAAGTTAGGTGACAAATAAAACCTTTAGGAAGGCCTTAAATCTCTGCACTTTCACATCTCATTTTTATGTATCCCTTGTTAGAGGAGTTTGAAACTTCTTTACGATCAAGGGAGCGTGCAATTTACGGCTGCCGAAAGGAATATGACGTGCCATTTACCTGTCATCGATTACAGCTGTCAGCTAGTCCTTTCTGGCATGCTCTGTCTTCTGTAATGATAGAACAATGGAACGTTTGTTGACTTTATTTGGGAGATATCTACTCAGTGCTACACTCATATTGCATGCTATAATGCATAACAGAATACTATTTTCGAGACCCATTCTTCGGATGGTGTATGTGCCTCCTGAAAGCAAGCTGTGAAGAGACTATCAACATAGAATCATAGAGTTGGAAGGGACCACCAGGGTCATCTAGTCCAACCCCCTGCACAATGCAGGAAAATCACAACTACCTCCCACACACACACCCCAGTGATCCCTACTCCATGCCCAGAAGATGGCCAAGATGCCCTTCCTCTCATGATCTGCCTAACGTCATGGAATCAGCATTGCTGACAGATGGCCATCTAGCCTCTGATATCAATATCTTGGCAGAAAAAATGCATCAAAATATTCAATCTTATAGGGATAGATGGATGAATAAAGAAGATATGACCATCTAAATCTAGGATTAGCTGCTCCTCAAAAGGGGCAAGTAGGAATTTTGGCACACAGCCCTAAATTGGCAGTCCCCTCCCCACACACACACACACACTTCTCTGCGCAGAATGGGGAAAGTATTGCATTGATTTAATTGACATTTTGTTTCCTATTTTATTAGATTACAACTTGAAACTGAGTGAAAGTCTTAGAAAATGGGAGCATATCAGCATCTGGAGAGCACTCAAACACAGCAGTGTGGTAAAGGGAGGTTTACCTAAAACAATTGGTTGCAGCTGACTGACTCAAGAGAAATTTGTAGTGATCCCTGGAGTCCTGGAACCCCTGGGTGCTGAGAGACTACATCTGGTCAGGGTATAGTTGCACAAGAAAGGGAAGCAGCCAGACAATTATTTCCAAGATTTCTGTTTGATAGGAAGGATACCCACACAGAAACCGAAGTTTGGATAAATATTAAATGTGTTGCAGTTCAGTTGTGCTGCTTAATAATAAAGTTGTGAACCTTACTTCGAGCCAATCACTGTATCTTGTGTCTTCTTTCTGAAATTGTAGAAGCAAATATGCATCTGAGGATAATTCAGCTATCTGGAAAACATAGTGACTCCCTTCAAAACATTCTGCCCCTGCATCCGGTGTTTATTTTGCTGGAGATGCAACAGCCTGTGACATTTGGTTAGAGGCTGTGTTTAGTCCATTCTGACTATAGGGGAAGCTGTAATTGCTCTTTTCTGTTGTCCAGAGTGTTTCCCTCCCATTGCAAATGATATTTCCTGAAGGCCATATTTAGAAATACAGTTATATTTCCCAAAGGATTGCAGTTAGCTAATACTTTTTGTAATCCTATCGTTGCAGAACATTTTTTTACAGAATACCACCTTGCATGCATGGGACTGATATATTTTCCCAGCTCTGCTAACATATTTTGTCATTTTTATTGTATAAAGACAGGAAGGTGACAATAGATTTATTTATTTATTTGATCTCTGCCCCACTTTCTATCCCCAGCCAAGGCTGGGCTCAGGGCGGCTAACAATATCAACGACATACAGTATAATAAAATCATATACACAGATATAAAATTTTAAAACCAATCCTCAATTTAAAAGTGACGTTTCTATCTGGATTTTTTTGGGGGTGTGTGTGATATTTTTGACTGCTTAATAAATAAGCATTCTACCCACTTCCTAGTAGGGGGTCATTATTTATGTTCACACCATTATTTCTCCATTTCTTGGCATAAATAGTGGTTTGCTTTGTTTCCCATGTTTATAATGCCTCTTACTAAAATCTTCAGGCAACTGGCTAGCAACTGCTAACAGTTGGCAAAAATGAAATGGGATGAAAAGTAACAATGGCTACCATGACCTAATAGGAACTGAAGTTTTGGAAGGATGCCACTACAGAGTAGTGAAGCCATGAATTTCATGGCAAATGTATTCTGACAGTCAAACTTACCATGTTTGACTATGTCAATCAGATCTGAGCTGACCACCAGTTCTGTTAAGTTTGGTGCTGAATGACAAATGCCTGCCAAACAGGTTTGCATAAAGTTTTTGCAGATCTATCCATGAGCAAAAATGTTGCAGATCCAAACAGATCTGTAACCATTAATGCCACAAAGGGTTACTTACCCAAACACTAAAAGGTAGGATTGCTTTTAGAAAAATGTGACATCCCTTTATTATTTATGTACATGATTTGTGTCTGATTTACCTGTCTATTCACCTCACCTAAAAAAGGATATTACAGAGCTTGAGAAGGTGCAGAAAAGAGCAACCAAGGTGCAGAAAAAAGCAACTGTCCTATGAAGAGCGGTTAAGACGCTTTGGGCTGTTTAGCTTGGAAAGAAGGCAGCTGAGGGGAGACATGATAGAGGTCTATAAAATTATGCATGGTTTGGAGAGAGTGGACAGGGAGAAGTTTTTCTCCCTCTCCCATAATACTAGAACATGGGGTCATCTGCTAAAGCTAGAGGGTGTGATATTCAAAACAGATAAAAGGAAGTATTTTTTCACACAACGCATAGTTAAATTGTGGCACTCCCTGCCCCAGGATGTGGTGATGGCTGCCAGCTTGGAGGGCTTTAAGAGGGGAGTGGACATATTCATGGAGGAGAGGGGTATTCATGGCTGTTAGTTAGAATGGATACTAGTCATGCTGCATTCTCTCTAGTATCAGAGGAGCACGCTTATTATTTTGGGTGCGGTGGAACACAGGCAGGATGGTGCTGCTGCAGTTACCTTTGTGGGCTTCCTAGAGGCACCTGGTTGGCCACTGTGTGAACAGGCTGCTGGACTTGATGGGCCTTGGTCTGATCCAGCAGGGCCTTTCTTATGTTCTTATGTATTTACAAATCAATGTGAGAGAGAAAAAATAGCTTGATTCCTGTGCCTATGAATTACTTGTGCAAGTCGTCATACATTAAAGAGGTCCTTAGTGGAGCTCACTTTCTCTGGTGCTAGGTGCTTCTACCTGTGCAGGGCCAATCTTTCTCTGAGTGCCTAGCATGGAAGGACTGCCTCCAAAGCAAAGTGCATGGAGAATGAAGAGAGAGGGTCCAAGTCAATATGCTTGAATCAATTGAGGCACTGTTGGGATTGTGCTGATTTCTGCATTTTGATGCCACTGGGACAAAAAATCATTCCTACCTTTGTACAGACTAAGCTTTGTGAAGTTAAGCTTTTGTTGAGAAGAAGAGAAAGGTAGGAGAACCCTTCTTTTTCCGTGGCAATGTTCCAGATTTAGTGAATATTTTGTTCAAGACCGCCTAGTTATCTCTATAATTTTGCAAAAGATTGGCAAGGCACCTTTGTTCCATGTATGTAGGCTTCATTTTCATTTCAGTCTAAAAATTGTTCCATGTACATAGCCCCAGCATTGATATTTTTTAATGCAGTTCTCTTTCCTTCCTTCCTTCTTGCTGCTGCACATCCTTGGAGATCAGCACTCTCTTCTCCTTTTGAATGCATTACTCATTCATGAATAATGACATGAAAGCTTGGCGGTGCTTTAGAAAAGGAGCCTTTTATTACACTGGTCTAGCAACCGTTAATATCTATAATACTCAGCACTTTTCTAATTTTCTTTTGTGAAAGGACAAGCTGTAACTACATCACAAAATGGCAGGGGGTCCAAAACTATCACCAGTTTCATTAACGTAGGCGAAACAGAAGGAAACGAACAATAGTTTTCATTTATGTGGGATAGTGAAAGCTTCTGCTTTGTCCGTAACCTGTTATCTGCTTTCAGCTGAATTTATAAACACAAATTAAACTAGAAAGACCATGGATGATAGCCATATCATTTCACCACCACCACCCCTCCACGCTCTGAACTTGGACAAAGAAACAATGCCAATCAAAGATGGAATTGTCTGTGTTGAGGTTCTCAAATCAAATGAATTTGGAGATATAAAATACCATTAGAGAGGAATACTTCTGTAAAGAATTAGAGTTGGTACTGTAAACTTTACATTATATGGCATTTTTTCATTGTCAGAGTTAGTAGAGGTCAGCCTTCTTGCTACTGCACATTAGAAACTGTAGTACCTGCCTGATCTTTCTCCCCAAACCAGTAATTATAAGAACTACACAATATAATTAACCGCCAAATACCAACTTACACAGCCTTGCATGGGGAAAATGTCAAGCTCGATGGACTTCTTTGATTGTCGGTCTTGTTTTAGTGATTGAACAGACACAAAGGTGAAATAACATGCTCAACATTTATCCTGATGCTGAAATGTCCATGAATTAAACAGAGCCACAAGAAGATTAACCAGCAATTCAGAACAATTAATTATTTGTTATGAGGACTTATGGGGACAAGGATGCCTACTGAGGTGTCAGGACCCCTTAACAGGTCAGTTTATCTTTAAGGAAGTCTAATTTTTGCTTCTAAATATAATGTAGATCAGTGGACTATAGATATTTGAGTATGAAAAAATGTAGAACATTCATGACTGAACTCAACTCACCCCTGCAATACAGTACATTATCATCCTTCTTTCCTAGGGTAATTTTAATTATCCAGCATGGTGTAGTGGTGGTTTGGAGCATTTGACTCTGATCTGGAGAACCAGATTTGATTCCCCAATCCTCCACATGAGCAGCGGAGGCTAATCTGGTGAACTGGATTTGTTTCCCCACTCCTACACATCAAGCCAGGTGGGTGACCTTGGGCTAGTCAAATGCTCTCAGCCTCACCTGTCTGTTGTGGGGAGGGGATGGGAAGGTGTTTGTAAGGGGGTTTGAAAGTCAGCATATAAAAACCAACTCTTCTTCTTCTTTGTGGGTGATTTTAAAGACTTTTGTTGTTTCTTTTGTCACAGATGGAAATCTTTATGAGACATAACACTGTAAGCCAACCCCAAAGTGTGTTGTCAATAGGAATGTTCTTTGAACATATTAAAACATCCTAGTTTGCCTCTCAGAGAAGCTACAGTCAAAATTGCTCCATGTGAGGGACAACATCTAAGCCTATATTGCTACAAAGGCATGAGTTCAAAGCTGTTGTGTCTAGGACAAGAGTTTCTCATCATTTTTGGCTCTGATCCTGGGGAGAAACATTTTTTTTCCTACTCAGCTAATTAGCGATCAGCATCTTGAGAAAGCCACAGTAAGAGCTGGGATGCACTTAGCTGCTAAAGGCAAGCAAGGCTTGTGTCTAAGACTGTCAGCAAAATTGAATCGTGTGTGCGGGTGTTCTTTTCCCCCCTTCAAAACAGTACAAAAACTACTAGGATGCAGGTTGCTTATCAAAGAAGAACTCTGCCTCTTCCATTTCATTGATCGTTTGATAGCAGCTCTTTGAACTAAAGCAAAGAAGAAGTGGCAAGCTACTGAATAAACTTTGTACCATGTAGCCACAGTATTTGTTCCATTAAAGGAGGTATGTCATTCATACAGTAGCTGAAACAAACAAAAAAGCCAAATGGAAACTAAATAATGGCTTCACTGAAATTACAATGCAAGTTTAGGCATAGTTATTCTAGTCTAAGCCCATTGCACAGTACTGGAATGTTAATGTTGCAAACAACATAAAACAAAAGTATAAGCAACACTGAGCATTGTTATTCTGTGTTAAATTCCCTATCCTCTGTCCATAAATTGTTGCAAGCATAGGGTACAAGGTCCAGATATTGTCTGCCTATAGCAGTGAATTTCTCAGCAAACCTGTGTGGCAGACGAACTTACTTTGTTTGACACAATCAAGGATTATGTTTAGGATATGTTTAGATTGCACTAATCAGGAATATGTTGCACTGAGCAACATGAACAACTGCCAAACAAATTTGCATCTACCACTCTGATGAACAGGATGTGGGACAAACTTGTAGGTATTCAAGCATCCCTAAGTATTATGGGGGAGGATGCACAATGGGATGATGTTATCTTGATTCTTTAAGACTGTATTCTAGAAAGTAGTGGAGAAATCGATAGGGGCATACCTTTTTCGGTGGAAACCCCAATGATAAATATCCCATCTGGTTTTGGTCTTAACAGTTACTTGTTTGTGAAAATAGAGTTCAGTCATACCTCCTTTGGAGGCAGCGCCACTGCGTTGGCTCCAAACAGTGGCGCAGGCATTCCACTCAGGAATGCACGGTTATTCTCTATCCCTCGTCTAATTATGGCCAGCATGGTATTTGCCTTTTTCACAGCAGCTGCACACTGGTTTGACATCTTCATCGAGCTATCCACTACCACCCCAAAATCTCTTTCTTGGTCTGTCGCTGCCAGCACAGATCCCATCAGTGTATACGTGAAGTTGGGTTTTTTTGCCCCAAAATGCATCACTTTAAAGTTGCTCACATTGAACCTCATTTGCCATTTGAATGCCCATTCCCCCAGTTTGAAGAGATTCTTTTGGAGGATGTGTGTGCCCTGCAGACAAAAACACTGATGCGTCCTAGGCTCTACTGAAGCAACTTCTTCCCCACTGAGGTGGAGAAAACCAGAATTAGTTCTTTGTTTGGGGAAGAGAGGTTTTGGAGTAGATGGAGATGACTTATCTAGATGAGATGTTTCTAAAATGGTTTCAGAGTAGCTGAATTAGGTTTCAAACCATTTTTAAAAATAGGATCTGAATGGAGAGTTAAGAATTATTAACAAACCTGAACCAAACCTTACTCATAATTTCCATGATTTGAGTATGCTCTTCTCAATTGCACCCTTTTTAGTTTGTTCTATCTGAATTCAAGCAACTGATTCATAAGCAAATTAAGGAAATGGACGATGTGTGAGCAAACACATCAAACAGAAATAAAACTTGTGTCTATGCTAACACTGGATTTCTCAGTGTCAGTGGAAGAAGCAGGTTATGCCCCTGCTCTCAGTTCAATATAAGTGAGAAAGTGCCATTCCCTTCAAAGGCAGACAGTAAAGTGGAAGATAAACAACAATGCAAGTGAAATGACCAAAAATAGGATCTGAATGGAGAGTTAAGAATTATTAACAAACCTGAACCAAACCTTATTCATAATTTCCATGATTTGAGAATGGTCTTCTCAATTGCACCCTTTTTAGTTTGTTCTATCTGAATTTGAGCAACTGATTCATAAGCAAATTAAGGAAATGGACGATGTGTGAGCAAACACATCAAACAGAAATAAAACGTGTCTGTGCTAACACTGGGTTTCTCAGTGTCATTGGAAGAAGCAGGTTATGCCCCTGCTCTCAGTCCAATATAAGTGAGAAAGTGCCATTCCCTTCAAAGGCAGACAGTAAAGTGGAAGATAAACAACAATGCAAGTGAAATGACAAAAAAAAAAAAACCCCACAGAAACTGGGAAATTGACTTTGATCATCTGGTGTTTATTTATCAGGCCAAGAGTTACTTCATTCCATGTATCATCTTTCCCGGAGAAATGAGCAGCACACATTTTAGGCCCCGCCAGACATTGTTCATTGAAAATGAAACACAATTTAAAGAGAGTGGATTGAGGAGAGCCACAGGGGGAGTCATTCAAAGTCAAATAGGAATATTTTCTGCAAGAGTTGATGGTGCAATGACTCTATCATATATCTGAAACTGACTGAGTAACCACATCAGTTGATACAATGACCTGGTTTCCGTTTTATGCTTCAACCTTTGCTATAGAAATAAGGTGTTTTTAAAGCATAGTACAAGAATATGTGTCAAACACAAGGCTTTTAATGATGGTACTCACCAGTACTGAGTACCAGCATCTTTGGTAGTGGTGGGGAATCTCCCAAGTCCTGATCCTTGTGAGCCAACCTGCCTCACTCAGCCAGAGAGAGTGAGAGGGACAGCCTAGAGGAGATTTGCAGAGGGAGGGGGAAATTGGTGGAAACTGGCACAACCTTATATATTAGTATTGGCACTTTTGAAAGCAAAAAAGCAATGGGCAAACATAAAGTCTTGATGTGTCAAAGATCACCTCTTCCCCTGTACCCCTCTGAAAATGTGTGAACGATCAAGAGTTTAATGTCCAATATATATAAAGTTTATTGGGACCTGCTTCACAGTGCAGGAAACAATGGGAGATTTATCAGAAATGTTCCAGAACTGTTCTATTTTAGATGGCTTTTTCATCCAGACTGAGACCATGATGGAAAGCAGCATTACCCAGAATTCTACTGAATTTCACATCTCTGGTATCTACTTTTGCTTTAATTTCCTTGTTGTGAATCAAACCCATGAATCTTGATTTCTGGTTTCTCATACTGATTTTCTTCTGTTTATGCAATTTTAACATCTCTTTATGTCCATTGCATAAAAATGGCACATTCATAAGTCCATAATTGGAATAAAAAATTAATTAGAATGGCATAGAATAAATGAACAAAAAATGAAACATGCTCACAATGATAACATGCAACAGGACTTCCCATTGCCAGAAAAGAGCATATCGATACTTTCCTAGGAATGCATACTTTTTAAATCTCCTGAACATTTCTCAAAATGTTTATAAACATATTTTTATCCAGCTATGATGGAAACTGTTAAGATGTGATGGCCTAGAAATCTAAATAAAGCAGATAATCTTGAATCCTAAATAGATTTCCATTAATGAAGGTGCCGTGCACAGTTTACCTTCATAAATCAGGTTTCTTGTTTGGTTCATCCACATAAATATGCATATATCTCAGGGGTCACCTTGCACGTTGCATTACATTGTGGTAATATAATGACTAGTTTTATGCCGAAAAGAACCAGGGAGATCTGAAAAGCAATTTGAAATGAATACAGCTATTAAGAAGAAACATCTAGAGGGTATTTTGGGAGGAAACATCCAGAGGACATTGGGGAGGAAGCATTCAGGGGACATTTTAGTGCCTAGCAATATAGAAACACTTTTTTTGATCTCCTTAAAAATGACAACTTCCCCAGAATGTTTTTCATACTTTCATTCACAAAGGCAGTTTGGTTAGTGTAGGATATGTTTCTCTGTTACTATAAAAGTAAGGTTGCCAGGTCCCTCTTCACCACTGGTGGGAGGTTTTGGGGGCAGAGCCTGGGGAGGGTGGGATTTAGAGAGGGGAGGGACTTCAATGCCATAGAGTCCAATTGCCAAAGCGGCCATTTTCTCCAGGGGAACTGAACTGTATCGGCTGGAGATCAATTGTAATAGAAGGAGATCTCCAGCTAGAACCTGAAGGTTGGCAACCCTATATAAAAGGAAGGTAGGAGCTCCACAGTACCATTGACCCAGCAGAGGTTTATGTGGCTAGGAGGAGTCTGAAGCAGGGCTGCCATTTGCAATCTACACTGGAGATTTTTAAATGGCCTGCATGGCTGAGGAATGGGGCTCAGCAGGAGCTGTGGAGATGACATAGAAGGCAGTTGCAGTTGTTTCAGGAGGGTGCCTCAACATGGAAGGTAACCCAGAGAGGTTTTTCAGAATGCTCCAGCACAAGAGTATAATAGAGGAAGTCAGCCATCTTGCCACATCAGCAGGATGAGATCACCAGAAATTCCAGTCCCTGGGACATTCAAGAATTCCTCATGAATCAGTCCACTTGAGAGAGAGAGGGCAAAATAAAAATATATACTAGATATAAATATAAGAAACTGTAAAATATAATATAATAAAAAGGAGATAAGGAAGGGATAGCATTTTGTTTGGATGCAAAGTGTATTGTTTCCATTTATTTATTCTAAATTAAATGAAAATATTGTAATTCATTCCAACTACCATGGAATGGATAATCTAAGTGCTACAACTGATTATATATAGGATGCCATGAACTTCGTGTTGAATGTGTTTGACAGTTGAACTAACCCTGTTCATAAGCCATGATAAGATATGAGCTGATCACCCAATATGTTCAGTTCCCACTCCCACTGAATGACCTGAACACTAGCAGAACTGTTTTTTTTTTGTTGGCTTTTTCAAAATGCAAAACACTGAAGATCCAAATAGAGTGGCAGCCATTCATTTTACTAAGGACTACTTAGTTTCACTTTTCCCTCAGCAATGAAAAGGGCTAGAGACCTTTTATAAAATGAAAGCTGAGATCACAGCAATTGACTGTAAGTATGCAGTGCCCTACAGTAATTACTGATTTGTTTAAATCTTCTCACAAAGCCTTCTGATGGTACTATGGGGGAAATGATGGCTACAGCTGCGCATAAAGCCAGTTACAGTGGTAAGAATAACAGTGAAGTGACCTGCTGCACACTCACAAAAAGGTTGACAACAGAGAAACAGTTAAACAGTCTGTTGAAAAAACCAGCTTCTTGTTTGCCACTAGTGAACAGGATGTGAATCAAACTTGTGGGTTTTTAAACATTCCGACTTAATGTGTAGGCTATGTTCTTTTTTCTTCCAGAAATGTTGTTTACTGGCCTGGGGGATGGCAATTTAATAAATTATATTATTAGCATTTTTTTTACCCAATCCTGAAATATTCAGAGGAGCTTAGCCCTACAGTATTGAAAAATGCTCTTTTGCTACCAGAGTACAGGATTATAAGGAGTAAAGTGCTTCAGGCAAACTTGTTATTTCGGAGTGTGGGTGAATTCAGTTATTAGACATAGTGAGACTGAGAGGGTAGAAAATTAGATTCCATCTCTAGGCCCCTATGATAATGGCATTCACATTTCAATTTTGTTTATGTAGCATTCCTATTGGAAAACCAAATATGTGGAATACCTCTATTCCCTGGGCCATAGAAAGCCTTTGCCATTTGCTTTCAGAGCTGTGTTCAATCTTGTGTAACTGTGGAAAGGCTGGAAATGAAACAGCCTTCATTCTGATCCAGATTTTCTCAAGATTAATGCTTGGGTTGCCAACCTGAGTCATGTTCCAATATAAATATTGAATATAATGAGCAAATAGGACAGGTAATATATTCAGAAATCAGGTCTTAGAGTGATAGCCGAAATGGTTTGTGCAGACTGGTGTGACAATGATCCTGGGGGAATGAATTTTGAAAAGGGAAATAAAATGAGGAATTAATTTTGTGGCAAATTAATTTTGGAAAGTGGAAATTTTGGCAGGGGGCGATCAAGGCAGAAAAGTAATATTTGGGGTTGAGTTTTTTATACCCCACTTAACCTACCATCTCTAGGGCCATCTGATTCATCTGTTTTCTGGGTACCCTAAAATGATGTTATTGGGGGATGCCTCCAGAGAGGGTGCATCCATGGAATACAGGAAAGGAATGGAGCTTGTCAAAATGTGCAGAGGGAGGGATGCTTCTTTCTTGCAAAAGCTGTGCAGCCTGAGACTTGAGCAAGCAATGTGCTGATAGATCATGGTGGGTTGGGAGTATGTCCATATTGATAAACCCAAACCCAAAATAAACCCGAAATTAGCCGTTTTGGTAATTTTCAGGATTTGGGTTTACCAGATTTGCTACATTGGCCCGTAGTTCTGCTGGGATTTTCTTGTTTGACATTGGTTCCTTTTGGCTTGTTGATCCTGTTTTGGTCAGTAGTTGCTCCTGTGTGTTTTCCTATTGACTTCTTTCAAATCCCCCCATAGAAAACAATGGAGACTAGTAGGATGGTTAGGGAAACCTTGTTCAGGGACATGAAGAATTGGACCCTTTGGTCCAATTCTTTTGAAACTTGGCAGGTGTTTAGTGGACAGGCAGAAATAGGATCCCTGCAAGTTTGGTTTACTTTGGATGAAAAAACTGCCACTCCATCCCACCCTGAAAAAGTCTCCCAGAGAATAATATAACCCAAATAGTTCTGGAATTCCCCTCCCCCAAAAAACCTAAATTCAAATCCCAAAATGGTATTGGGAAAGTAGAATACTGGTATTTATGTCATCAATATCTGCATCTGAAAATACCCATTTTTAAGGTGTATATCCCTAACCCGTTGTCTATCATTACGTCCCACTTGCCCAGAGTGTTTTTTTTTGTTGTTTTTTTGTAAATTGGCATAAGGAACATTATTTTATTGAGTTTAATAGACCATAGACAATAAACCAAAAGAATTTAAGAAACATAAATAACAGCAAGGCTAAATTTAGCCACAACAACTGTGCAGTTCTTGCTATAGCCACTTAAAAATAACCTTACTTTGTGAGCGTCTGGGGTAGATGAGTATTTTAGTAGCCACTTTGCTGTGGTATATGTTGAACAGTAAAGGAAGATGTCTAATGATTTTTTTAATAAATATTTTATTAAATTTTCAATATATATACAAACAAACATAAAATCCCACATCCATTCACATAATTTATACTCCTTTGGGGAGTCTGTTTCGTCATAAATCTCAAAATGTCTTCTACATTATCATTATGGTTTACATAGTAAATTCCTTCTATTCTAATTATAAATTTATTTATTCCAAATCTTACATCTATCAATCTATCCCTTTTGTTGAACATAGTCCAAGTAGCTTTCCCATTTTCGTTGAAATTCATCAGTTGTCTTTTCTCTCAACCAACTAGTAAGTCTGGCCATCACCACAAATTCATCCATTTTCTGTTGCCATCTTTCTATATCTGGAAGGTCCTCCTGTTTTCAAAATGTTGCCAGTACCAATCTGTTATCATTTATTACCAGGTTGTCATATAACCAAATAGTTCTCCCAAATTCCTGTCCAAATTATTAGGTTCCACTCCTAATAACATAGTCTCTGGATTCAACGGAAATCTTATTTTTAAAATTTTCTGCATTTCTTGATGTATTTGTATCCAAACTTTCTTGACTTTCTTGCATGTCCACCACATATGAAAATATGTTCCGTCTTTGTCTTTACATTTCCAACATCGACTATCACATGACTCATCCATTTTTTTTAATATCCAATTGCCCAGAGTGTTCTGTGCAACTTTCTACCATGAGTCATTTGAAGCATGTCTTAACCTGCAGGTATCATTTGTTCCCTGATTCTTACTTTTTGACTCCCCCCTTCCCAATAGAGGACCCAAACAATCTTGTTTGTGGCCCTGCAGAGGAGTATATATTTCTTTTTTCTGATCATACTATTTATATGTCCCAAACAAAGAAACCAGTGTACAGTAAAGATAAGTAATAAACAATTCACTGATGGTACTTTGTCGTCTACTTTCCCAGCTGTGGTCCAGCCAAGTAAACAGAAGTCCAGCACTGGTTATGTTTCCCAGAACAAAGTCTTTCATCATATTTGATTTCCTTTGCCTTAGAAAATTGTGTCAAAGACAAAATGCATTTATGATATTTTGGGCGTATCGAGTGGCTTTGAGGCACATTATTTCATATGGTTAGATGCTGAAAGATAAGCAGAAATACATTTTAAATAACATTTCAGGTTTTACTGTGCTATGGAGTATCTCTGAATATTTCTTACACAAAGATTCCATTGTGGATACTGGTGTAACCATGAGCAATAAATTCTATATAAGGAGACAAGTTATTTCTTCC
This sequence comes from Euleptes europaea, assembly GCF_029931775.1. Taxonomy (NCBI): domain Eukaryota; kingdom Metazoa; phylum Chordata; class Lepidosauria; order Squamata; family Sphaerodactylidae; genus Euleptes; species Euleptes europaea. The sequence goes on along the minus strand of NC_079314.1, from coordinate 79,814,838 downwards.
TGTCATTGTGAGGGTCTTGTTATGTGGGGGATTTGTTGTTCTCATAAGTCAAATGGTTGTATTGTTGTGGTTTTTACTTTATGCCACTGGAACTCTGTGACAGACAAGAATTATAAATTCCTCAGGGACATTTATATGAGGTAGCGATCATACCGGTTCTCAGAGCTAAAAGGGAACTGGGAGGGTTTTCTTTCCAATTAGGCTGGACTCAATTTAGCCTGTTGCTTATTAATCATTTTTCAGGTACGTATCCACTGTGTAAATTATTTACTATCAGATTTGAATTATATTTCTACTTTGAAGCCAGTTATCATTTATTACCAGGAATAGAATTATTATAAATGCAATCAAAAACATCACAAGCCTAAAAGAGCTAGTTTCACCTTCTTGCCTTGCTTAGGCCACAAGTTTTGTTTGTTTGTTTGTTTAGCTAGAAGACACAGTGAGCAAGCCTAAGCAAGTCTACTCAGAAGTGAGTCCCATTTTATTCAACCGGGCTTATTCACAAGAAAATATTATTAGGGTTTCAGCCACCGCTAGGCACTGCAAAGGCAGGTGCTTGGAGAAAGCCAGCTTTTATGTTTGAGGAAGTGGAACCTATCTCTCTAAGTGCCTGAGTTTGTGTTGCCAACTCCAGCTTGGGAAATTCCTGGAGATTTGAGGGTTGAGTCTGGGGAGGATGGAGTTTGGGGAGGGGGAAGGAACTCAGTGGAGATGTGATTCCATAGAATCTATACGGTTGCCAACCTCCAGGTACTAGCTGAAGCTATCCTGCTATTACAACTGATCTCCAGCTGATAGAGATCAGTTCACCTGGAGAAAATGGCTGCTTTGGCAATTGAAATATAGGGCATTGAAGTTCCTCCCCTCCCCAAACCCTGCCCTCCTCAAGCTCCACCCCAAAAATCTTCAGGTATTTCCCAATCCAGAACTGGCAACCCTAAGAGTTTACTCTTACTTCCGAGTAAGCAGGCCGGGGCATCAGGACTGCCCGCCCTTTCCGCTACATTTCGCTTCCTCCTGTCACTGCTTCCTCAGCCCCGGGGGCAACCAAAAACAATGAAGACCGGGGTGGGGGGGAGTTGAGGGAGGAGACAATGTGGCTGAGCTGTCACTGTCAGGGGAAAGAAGAAATCCTGAGCAGGGACGTCCGTGGGGGGCCGGGGAGGGGGGAATAAGCAGGATGCTGCATTGTACGGCACACGACACCACTGGCGCATACACACATGCACGCCCACTACACGCCATTCCCTCTCCCCCATTGTGCAAAAGAAGGAAAAAGCTCGGATTCTACGGACACGGCTCACAGAGACAATCAACCACCCCCCAAGCAGAACAGCCCCCCCGTGACAAGAAGATGCAAATTCCAAATGAAGGAGAACAATGGGGCAGCCAGAGAGAGAGACTCACCAACCCACACTGACCTCCAGGCAAAGGTGGCAACCAGTGAAAACAGCAAAAAAACACTAGTGCAGAGGCAATCAGCCCGCCAGCAGAACATCCCCCCCTTTGGCTCCCCCCCCACAGAATCTCCCCCCCCACACACACACACACAGGAAAAAAGTTATAGAGAAAAGCCCCAAAATGGGTCAAACTGTGGATGTCTTCTCTTCCAGCAGAAGCAGGGGTCAGGAGGAATAATACAATCTGATTCCAGCAAGCAGCAGCAGGTAACCTCAGCTCAGGATCTCTCAGGAGCAGCACAGGAGCAGCACAGGAGCAGCAGCAATGGAAGGAATACAGACTCACACACACAGACTCTCTGGCCATTTATGCATGGGAGATTTTGCCTTGGATTTGCCACTCTCTAGAAGCACAATTTCCCCGTCCAGATTCTCAAAACTCTGCATGGGAGCTTATTGTTGAGTTTTGAGAATTTGGATGGGGAAAATGTGCATCTAGAGAGCGGCAAATCCAAGGCAAAACCTCCAATGCATAAATGGCCTCTCCCCGCCCCCCGGGCCACACAGCAACCCGGGACCATGCACACACACACACCCCACATGGGGATCTCTCTCTCTCTCACACACACACACACACACTCCCCCCCCTGGGCTGCGCAGCAACCCGGGACAATGCACACGCACCCCGCCCCATGGAGATCTCTCTCTCAAACACACAGACACTCTCTCTTTCTCTCCCCAGGCCGCGCAGCGGCTGGGCTCACGCACTCATCCGTGACTGATTGGCCAGAAGAAGACCCAGTTTGGCCACCTATTGGCCATGGGAGAATGCTGATTCGGGGGTGCCGAATTTGTACGAATTTATCCGGCGTCCGCCAGAACTTGCCGAATTCAGCTCGTTGTTTCCCCACCTTTTTTGACTTCGGTTATATCCAAACTAGAAACCGCCGAATCGGGGCAAATTCGGCTGTTTTTCAGTTCAGATGGAACCGAATTGATAGTCCTACCCACAAGAAGGTAAGAAATAAGACCAACAGAATGTGGTGAACTCTATTGGAGAACTTCAGCAAAGAAGAACACCATATGATCAGGTGAGTTTGGAAGATAACCAGCAGTCCAAAGAAGAACAGAAGAATCCAAAGAAGCGGGCTATTTTAGGTTTACCTGAAGTGAAATGGGACTAAATCCTGCTCCATGCTGACCACTGGTGATATGTGAAATGGAAGTCTGGAAATCTGGAAGGAAACAATGCCAAAACTTGTGTGATTTTGGTGAAGATTAAAATCTGTTCTGATTTAAGAAAAATGTTTTCAAATAAGTCATTGCTAAAGGGCATGCTGTCACCAGGCTAATCCAAACATATAGGCTTTCTGTGTGTATTGTAGCCTCCTAGGGTGTCTAAAAATCTGGTGGTACCAGCTTCAGCTATATCAATCCCCTGATGAAAGTGCTTCTGCCTGTGCCTTTGGAGGATGTACACATAGGCAGCCTAGAAGTTCAAGGACTGGGTGTAATGCATTAACATTTCCTCATCCCTCTCTATAAAGGCAGAAGGTCAGGCTTTCCATTTTCATTGTATTGCACTGCAGCACAATAAATCTCTGAAGGTTAAATTGTACTCACTATTGGGGTGGTTAAAAGGCATAATAAATGGGTGAATTTATCCACTTGTTTCACAGCATACTTATTGGTGATATAGACTTCCATTCTTACAGAACAGTGTTGAGACCATCAACACATTCCTGCTTCAGTTTTAAACTGAGTGACCCTGGTTTCATGGGCTGTTCCCAGGGAGGGGAGAAGGAAGACTACTCAGTAATTCTTTTACAATTAGGATTTAAGCTTGAGCTTCTGTGGTTGCCTGTTGTGCCCATTCTGTTGAAAGTCCACTCTCATGACTATGCTGTGTTAGGGTTGCCAGCTCCGGGTTGGAAAATACCTGGAGATTTTTGGGGCAAAGCCTAAGAAGGATGGGGTTGGGGAGGGGAGGGACTTCAATGCCATGGAGTCCAATTGCCAAAGCGGCCATTTTCTCCAGGGGAACTGATTTCTATCAGCTGGAGATCAGTTGTAATAGCAGGAGATCTCCACCTAGTACCTGGAGGTTGGCAGTCCTATGCTGTGTATATCATACATCCTAGTACTATAATATCAAGCCAGGGGTGCAGCAGATGCAAGGTAAGGCAGGAAAGAGGCAGATGCATTACTGAAGTTCTAAGCCAAGTCTGAAACTTTGTATCAGAGAAATTAATACTTTGTTTTCTACTGTTTCTATAGGCCAGGGTAAAACCTCTCCTAGTATTTGTATATGGAAATAGATTTGCCTCAAGCCATTTCTCAGTGGAAATTCTCTTTCTTCTTGTTATTTTAGTATTAGCACGTATCATCCCAGCTTCAGTCCTCTTGGGATAGAGGTTTTCAGCTCTTGCTTCAGAGATATACAACATATGACCCATAATGACTTCTAATGTGTATTTTTCCAAATCTTTGTGTGTGTGTGGAAATGTTGCTAAGAATTTTAATCCAGTCGCTATTCCAAATGAAGGAAATTTGGTTCATTGATTCCTGTATGGAATTTGATACTATTAGAACAGAGTGACAGTTTTTTGTGTTGTGGGCCACTGTAACCAGTTGGTTCATTACAGTGTCTTTTGAAAGCACTATTCATTGATTTCTTTGTTCGGTGCAACCTCCGTTGGTCGGTTTCTTTCTTTAGAAGATCAAGAGTCCAGTAGTTACCTGCTAGAGCTAAACTTTATGTCAAGAAAATTAATCCCTTGGTAGATGAATTGTAAGTCAACAAGATTGTGGGGTGACGTTTGTTGATGAAGCAGCTTACAGGCTTTGAAGGCAAGCGTTCTCCATACTGCACGAAGAAAAAGGTCTTTCAGCACAAGCCTTAATAAGAGAGGCACTGGGTATTTTCCCCTTTTATTTCATATTTCAGTCCTGCATGTATTTGAGACAATATGGGTGCTTTAATATTTGTTTTGGAAAAAGTAGCATGTAGATCAGCTTTCATTGCTATAATAAAGAGGAATTAGCTAGAAAGCTTTCCTGGGTAGCAATGCCTTATGACAGCACTTGTTTACCCACTTCTGCTTCCCTCTTTACTGGGCAGACTGGATTTTACTGGTTTCCTGGTAGGTCTGCTGTCATCCATGTATTAAAGGGTTAATTCCAAGGCAGCAAAGCCATTTGGAAAACTCCTCTCCCTTTGGCGAAAGGACTGCAAAACAGAAGGTCCTTAACAACCAAAAGCAGCAAATATCAGAGATAAGCAAATATCAGAGGTAAGACATGAAACAAGATCAGTTTTATTTTATTTTTTATTTTTTTAAAGGTAAGTGGCACAAAATGCTGTTTTAATGTATGGGGCAAAAAAGACTATAAGGAGTCAAGGCACTTTTACAGTAAAACCAAAAGGAAAAAGGAAGGCTTGCATACACTCACACACACAAGGGAAGTTAGACAAAAGAATGGGACAGAATTGAAACTCTAGCAAGCAAGAAAAGGAAACACAAAGGCCATAAAGCATTTTTTTCTAGATTTTGCTTTGATTCTAGACTTGTATTAGTCTGTTAGTTTCTGGTACCCACAAATTAAGAGATTAAGGGTCTTGAAGGTAGGGTTGCCAGGCAGTGGCTGGGAACTGATGGGAGACACCATTGGCATGATGGCATTTAGTCACTAACAGAAAACAATGAAGAGACATCACTCTGCTGCAGGAATCACTGTAAACTCTATGGTAAAATGCCAATTCCTCGAATTAAGTGATAGCCCTTCTGGGTTTACCCCAGAAGTGACATAATGCCATTGTGTCAATAGTGATTTTTATTCCACCCCCCTCCTGCTGGCTACTAAAGCAGCAGCAAGCAACAGGAGCTGGAGCTGAGAGATCCCCTACCCCCCAGAGCCTCACAAAGATTTCCCATATTCTGTAATAGACTTATGTCAGACCAGAGAACCTTGTGAGAAAGATTTCCCACCATAATCAATAATGGGGAGGAGTGAAGAATAAATAGTAAAACTGTCTTTTTGTGATTGAGTGGTTTTTTCCCACCACCTCAGCAGAATGTGTGCTATCAATAATGTGCACATAATGTTAAAATTATTTATTAATAATATGTTGACTCAAGTGATCATTAAAACTGCATTGGTTCCTACAAAACACTTGGCAAAATACAAAGGCTAGAATTTATTAGGTAGTTAAACTGTCCTGAATTATTTGGCCAGCTCTAATTAAAACCTTTCAGGAACTTAAACCTTAGACATTTAATTTTACTTCCCTGAAATAAAGCATACAGTAGCTAAATGTATAATTCAAAGCAGTTTATCTAACCTGTTTAATTTCTATTTTTGTTCCTGATGTCTATGCTGTTATAAATTGTTGTGCAGGGAATTGAAATAAAATATTTCTTTAATAATCTGCAAGGCATAGATGTGAATAGCTGTAGTCACAATCCACCAGCTTCAGATGCAGCACAGTTCTGGGAGCTTTACACAAGCCTCACTAATATGGTCTCCATCTTTGTCTTTAGCAACAGGCAGTGGTGATGGGTGTAGCTAGGGTTGTGCAAAAAAAATGGTAGATTTTTGGGTTTCGGTTTATTGGGCCCAATTTTTGGGTAAACCTGAAATAAGCTGAATACCCATGCCAGTCAATATTGGTATTTGGTTTATTTCAGGGTTTACTGAAAAAAATCGGGCACATTATAGTCTATGGGGGAAATTTTAAAGCTCCTGTGGGGGTGTTTTTGGAGGTAGCTTGAAGGAACTCTCCATGAACCCCAAAGTTTGGTAAAGATTGGGTCAGGAGATCCAATTTTATGGCGTCCCAAAGGGGTTGCCCCATTCCCCATAGGAAAACATTGCAAAGTTCACACAAGAAGATGCCAAACTGCCAAAAACACCTCTCTCTAAATTCAACAATGAGAACAATGATGACAACAACAGAGCAGTGCCTCCTAAACAATCAAATCACCCCCTCCTTTCAGGTAAAATCCAGCAAGATCTGCAGCAAAGAAACCCCCAAAATTCAAACAAATGCAACTTTGAAACAGCAAGCTGTGGAGAAATGGAAGCTGGGCCTCCCACCCAAAATAATCAAATCACCCCCTCAAACTAGCAACCCCTCCCCCCACACCACCAACCAATAGGCCAGGGCCTGATAGCTTCTAGCAAAATTTAGAAAATAACCCCAAATACAACAACTTGTTTAAAAGGAAAATGATATATCTAACCCTTCAATGTCTTCTCCTCCAGGCAGCAGGCAGGAAGGAATCGAACCCAAGCAGCAGGTTGTGATTTGGCATGTCAGGATGAGGCAACAGGATCTGGGATTGCAGAGGAAGAATCAGGCAGCAGGAGCTAATGCCAAGCTATGCCATCAAACTCTCTCAAACGGCCTGGTCTGGGAACCAGACCTGCTTTGGCCAAGCACAGAAAAGTTTGGAAATAATTCCAGCCAAAAGCACCTTCTGTGACTGGTGAAAGAACACCGTTCTTCCTTACCTGAGTTCCCATTGGCCACTGAGAATTCCTGGCCCTCCTCCTCTCTAGGTGTCCTCTGTTGCAAACCAGGTAGATTGCAAGACAGGAGGGCTGTGGTCTCTGTGCCTTGTTTGGTCACCTTGCAGAGGCCTCTGGTGGGACACTGAGCGAAACAGGATGCTGGAGGCACTGTTGGTTTGATCCATTATGACTGCTCTTCTGTTCTTATCTTCCTAGTGCTAATAGCCCGCCTTCAAAGCATTGCGATTGTTTGGCAATGCCTTTGCACTGCTATTATCATTCCCTCTTGAGTGGTATTACAAGAATTCATCCATTAGATCTTCCCCATTTATTTACTAGTGTAACAAGTCTTGGAATTGGTGGCACCCCAGTATTTATAACACAATAATGTTTAATTTTTAAATTGCTACTTATTTTGGAAATGCTATGGCTTGTTAATGAAGAAAATTGGCCATTTTATAATTAGCTGATGGTTATTTTCTATTAGCTATTAAAATAATTTTACACTTCACTGACTATAATTATAATAGCAGCTGTAGATGTAAGATTATGGGTCTCTCTTTTTTCCTCTCTGTTTTCAATTATTTAACACAGAGATTCAATAAAATAGTTCATAAAGGTTTTGAACAAAATCATTTGCTATTTGTGCTGCTTTCTTTCCATGCCCTCTGATGCATTATTTACATGTTTCCTTTATGGAACATTTATGAATACAAATATAACACGAAACTTTGAATTAATTATAATAGATTTACTGTATTTTTAATGCTTATTTTGCTGGAGGAGCCCTGCAAATAAACTATGTTGATGAAATTTTTTTTTTCATTAAAAGAGAAAACCCAGGTTTGTGTATTGAGAGAAATGTTTTGTGCACTTGACAAAACCGTTTTATATGATTCTACCAAGTGATCTGAATCATTACATGCTGTCAGGGAAAGATGTGGTATTTATTCTGGTGGCATCAGTCAAATAGTAATGCCCTTTGACATAATTCCTAAAGGCTTTAGAATGGCATAAGTAGAGAGCCATGGAGTTTTTTGTTATTGTGCTTGGACTGTTGAGTAGAATTCTATATTAGAAAAGGGGATCAAGTATAATCACTCTTGATGGTATGGCAGGGTAGTAATTCATGTTTTGCTGTTTTGAGAGATTCATTCTTGAAGAAAATTTAGATTAGGAATGTGAAGTCTGTGAATAATGATTTAAAACACAATTGGTAAGGAGCTTTCAGCATCAATATTTCTGAGTGCCTTCCTTGTCTACTTAGTCACAGTAGGCCTTCCTAAGTGTTTGAAGTTTGAACTTCTTCAAATTTCATCTTAAAAATTTTACCGGAAAGGATATTTTGAAAACAAACAAACAAACACAAATCTTATCTTTGAAAATGGCCTGTGAGAATATAACTGCTTCTATTGAGGGTTTGGATATGTGCAGACTTGCAAGAAATTTAGAATGTAATGGGAGTACATATATCTTGTAGGAGGACTTGTTTGGGAAACCCAGGTTCAAATCTCCAGACATGTAACTCAAATTCTAACTTACCTTTCAGGTTTTTTACAAGGATAAAATAAAAAAAAGAACTAATTAGATGGGAGATAAAGTTTTTAAATGCACTCCAGCATGGTGTAGTGGTTAAGAGTGGTGGGTTATAATCTGGAGATCCGGGTTTGATTTCTCACTCCTCCACATAAGCAGCGGACCCTAATCTGGTGAACTGGGTTGGTTTCCCCACTCCTACACATAAAGCCAGCTGGGTGACCTTAGGCTAGTCACAGTTCTTTTAGAGCTCTTTCAGCCCCACCTCACAGGGTGTCTGTTGTGGGGAGGGGAAGGGAAGGTGATTGTAAGCTGGTTTGAAGTGGTGGAGAAAGTCAGCATATAAAAACCAACTCTTCTCCTCCTTCTCCTCCTCCTTCTTGGGCTAGTAACAGTTCTTTTTGAACTCTCTCAGCCTCACCTACCTCACAAGGTGTCTATTGTGTGGAGAGGAAGGGAAGGAGATAGTAAACCAGTGTGATTCTCCTTCAAAGGTAGAGAAAGTTGGCATATAAAAACCACTTCGTCTTCGTGTTTGTCTTCTTCTACTACCACCACCACTACTAAAAGGTCCCAGCAAGCAGAAAACAACCACATCATGGACCTATTTTTTGTCTTGATATGTCTGGTGCAGGGGCACATTTCAACTTGAAGGGAATTCCGTCTTTCCTTCTAGATCCAGATAGTGAAGTTATGTTGCATGTGTGGATGAAGCCTTGCACTTGTAGAAAACATACAGGATTATAGTCTTAAACACATCCCCTTCTATTTCATCTAGATCTAGAAGGAAAGACTGCTCTACAAATGCCATCATTTTTATTTTCTTAAAGTTTTAAGGCAACTTTAGAGGTTCCTCCAGGAAACTGGTGTTGCTTTTGTTCACAACGCAGAAAAGATGCAGCTCAGCTCCGATGCATATTTACTCAGAAGCAATGAGAGTGCTAGGGCTTGCTCCCATGGAAGTATGCACTGGCATGCAGCCAAAGTATCTTTTTTCCTGTGCTGGCAATGTTATAGCATGATCCTAGGCTACAATTCTGACACCCCACCTAAGGACATTTAGAACTGCTCTGAAAATTGTTGTTACTCTTATGAAAAAACAAATCTGTCTACAGCAAACAGAGACCACTGTCCAAGGAGCTAGGCCCTTGGTATGGATTCCATCCAGGAGTTCACATTTTAAATCATTGTTTAGTTCCTCCTCCCATTTTTGGACTCAGAACTTTTTGGACATTGAGATACATATGTGTATATTAAACTTGCTTTGAATATACCACAAGTATTGCTTTGTTGCTCTGAAGTGCAGATAGGTTGATTTTAAGATTGTTAGGATGGCCTCTATCTGCCCTTTTGCATTTGACTTGCCAAAACCTAAGCATTAAGATTCTACATGTACAGCCGAACACACACACACAACCATCTGTTACTCTTTAGGGAGAGAGAGAGAGAAAAAAGATGGAGGAGTCAGTGTTCAACTAAACTGACATTGTAGTTTTGATGTTTCTCAGGAGAGGTAAACACTTGCTCGTGCAATACAAGGAGAAGGGGGCATTTTTAATTGAAAGGAACTTTGTGGGTATTCTTAGCTGTAGGTCAAAATTAGCATACGAGGTGTCTGGGGAATAGGAAAGTTCACAGGTATGGTATTTTGACAGTAGTCACAGCCTGACTAGTGGCAAGCCATAATTTTGGAGTCTTGTAAGAGACAGGGAGGAGGACAGATTTGTGAACTATGAAATGGCTCCCATTAGGCTCCTTAAGCAACACTTTCTTCTAAGACTAGCACAAGAAAAATTTTATTATTACACCAGATACAGGGATGCTACAAATTTTGTGGTGAACCTGTTTAGCTGTCTGGAACACAGGTGAGCTGATCACCAAAACTTATCAGCTCCCAACACAACATGAATGACTGTCAAACAGTAACCACCTCCCAGATTTCTTGTAGAGTTCCTGCCCTACAGGGACCAAGAAAGAAGTTTTGAGGTGGAGATCAAAGGCCAACAACCAGCAGATATCAGCTGAACTTGTCTGTCTGATCTCCACCCCAGCTTCTCTCTCTGTTCCAGCAAGGTTTCATTTCCCTTCCACTCCAAACTGTCAGCTTGAGTTGCAGAGAAAAGGAGCAGAGCGCTCTTGTTGTAGGCAGCTCAAGCAGTTTCAAGTGGTGATAGTAGGGGGAGAAGACTGTTTCTCCCCTCCACCCAAACTGTTGTCTTAGGCTGCCAAGAATAGGAACAGATTGCTCCTATTCTTTGCAGCCCATTCTGTCAGCTTCTGGTTGAGATTAGGGTTGTGCAAAAAAAAAAAAAAAAACCAGCAAATTTCGGGTTCGGGTTTATTGGTCCCAATTTTTTTCAGTAAACCCGAAATAAGCCGAATACCCATACCAGTAAAAATTGGTATTCAGATTATTACTGGGTTTACTGAAACATTTGGGTCCATTATAGTCTATGGGGAATTTTTTGAAGCTCCTGTGGGGGCATTTTGGGGGTAGACTCCCCATATTTGCAGCGTGGCTGCAAGGGACTCTCCTTAGATGGACACCACAGTTTGGTGAACTATGGGACAGGGGGTCCAATTTTATGGTCACCCCCATCCTCCAGGCATTGCAAGCCGAGCTGTCCATCGATTTTCAGGTTCAGAAGTTCAGCGTTGCTGAGGACTGGTGGAAAGAGCTGATTGGCAGGCTGGTGCCTCAAAGTCTGGGAGTTCCCTTGGTATTTGAGGTGCATAGCATGATGTCCATGCAAATTAGCTTCCAAACTGAAGAAAAAGGCTTAAATGCAAGAAAAATAAGGCTCAGAAAACATTTCTTTTGGTGGCAAATGACATCCTGTGAACAGTCCTTTATTATAGTATTAAAAAATCTGATTCCAAAAGATGGTCACAGTGCGGGGAAATGAAGCCTCTACTCGGGATGACCTTCAGTTTGACAGCAGGTTTTGGGGAGGCGGGGTGAAGCCAGCTGAAGACTTGACCACGGGGGCTGTCTGAAGCAGAGTGCTCATCTTCACAGGTGAGGGAGTCTCCTTCAATAGACTGGTGGTGTGAGCAGCTGTTGAAGCCGGTTCTTTTTAGTTGGACGTTATATCCCTCTGGACAGGATTGGTGAGCCCTGTCTTTTAAAAAAAACCCTTATGCTTTATCCAAATTAACCCACTGAATGGTGGTGGATGGATGGTTGTGTGGTTGGATGGTTGGTCAGACCAAGATGGCTCCGATTACATGACCCCTACCTCAAAAAGGCCCCAACTATGGGCCTAACAAAACCAGTAAAAAAAATAGAAAAATAGGAGAAAGCACAGAGCCATGCACCTGAACAAAGGTGACTAGCTGAACCTGAAAAGCCGAATATTTATTAAGCTTTTTCAGGAATCACCTGTTTGGCTTCGGGGAGATCCCCAGTTTTTGGTGTTCCGTAAACCCAAAACCCAAAAGTTACTGAAATGGCTAATTTGGGGTTTATTTTAGGTTTGGGTATATTGATATGCACAACCCTAGTTGAGATGTAGGGCTGTTGATTCGGTTCGGCCCGAACTGAAAAACAGCCGAATTTCCCCTGATTTGGTGGTTTTTAGTTCAGGACGAACCGAACTCAAAAATGGTGGGCAACCGGGGAGCCGAATTCAGTGAGTTCGGGAGTTCACGAATAAATCCGGCCAATTCGGGGCCGTCAGTAAGCAGCATAACCGTCAGTAAGCAGCATTCTCCTCCCCCAGCCAATCGGTGGCCAAGCTGGGTCTTCTTCTGGCCAATCAGTCAGGATTGAGTACTGGAGGAATCAGCTGATGTGCGGCCCGGCTGGGGAGAGAGAGAGAGAGAAGGAAATCCTCGTGTGTGTGTGTGTGGGGTTGCTTGTGCACATTCACTCCTTTCTGTGGCTGCAGGGGGCGTATTTTTTGGAGTACAGACCCCAAACTTTCAGCAGAGATTCAGACAAGCCTTCTTAAGAGACCACCCAAGTTTTGTAAACATTGGGTCAGGGGGTCCCGAGATATGGGCTCCCCCCTTTTTCTTTCCATGGCTACAGGGGGCGCATTTTTGGGGGTACAGACCCCAAACTTTCAGTGGAGCTTCAGATGAGCCTTCTTAAGATACCCCCAAGTTTTGTAAACATTGGGTCAGGGGGTCTCGAGATATAGTCTCCACCCCTTTTACCTCCCCCCCTTTTCCATTTCCGTGGCTGCAGGGGGCGCTTTTTTGGGGATACAGCCCCCAAACTTTCAGCATAGCTTCAGACAATCCTTCTTAAGATACCACCCAAGCTTTGTAAACATTGGGTCAGGGGGTCCCAAGATATGGGCTTTCCCCTTTCCCCTTTCCCCTATTGGGATGAATGGGATCCTGTATGCATCTCCTCCAGAGCAAAACATCCCGTGCCTAAATGGAAACGTCTTGGATTACCCAGTCCTCCCCAGCCCCTCCTGATGGAACAGAAGACAGCCACAGTAAGACCCCTTTGGGGGCTTTAATCTATAATTTTTCTCCTGTGTGTGTGTGTGGGGGGGGAAGCAGAGTCTGTGTGTGGGGGGGGAGGGAGCAGTTTCTGTGGGTGGGTGGGGGAAGCCAAAGGGGGCTTTTGCCGGTTCTGCCTGGGGTGTGTGTTCCCCCTCGAGTCTCTCTCTCCCTGGTTTGAGGGGGGGTTTCAGTTGTGTGTCTTCAGGTTTTCCCTCATTCATAAAAAACTTCTCAGCTGTTTGTCGGGGCTGGGAGCTTTGTGCGTGGGTGGCAAGCTCTGCTCAGAGGTGCACATTAAGGGTGGGGGGAACCCTTTTGGGGCCCATATCTCAGCCCCCCCTGACCCAATCTTTACAAAACTTGGGGGGTCTTTCAAGAAACGTCCTTTGAAGCTCTGCTGAAAGTTTGGGACCTCTACCCCCAAATATTCCCCCCCAGAGCCACGGAAAGGCGCAGTTGTGTTTTTAATGGCTTTATTCGGCCGAATTTTTTTCCCGAACTTTGAATTCCCGCCGAATTGCACGGACCCGAAGCGGGGGAGTTCGGACTTCGGCATATCCCAAATCTAAACGGGCCGAATTCAGACGAATCCGAACTATACCGAATTTTTTTAAATTCAACAGCCCTATTGAGATGGAAGGAACACCTGTCCTTTTCGTCTGGGTCTGAAACTGACAAAATGGACTAACAACTTGGGCTGCAGGAAAACAGGAGCATTTGTTTCGTTCTCTACAGCCCAAGCTCATAGCTTGGGGGAAGGCAGGAAATAGTGTGTAGCATCAGCAGTGCATGGCAATATCCTTGTGTTCACTGTCAATCTTGGCTCATACAACCATCATGTACACTCTCTTCTTTTGCTGCTGGGGACAGGGCTGGTGCCATTCAGCAGGCTGATCAGTAGAGATCACTGGATTTCCCAAATTAAACTGGAAACCAAGTGTAGTTTCCTACTCTAGTATTTCTATATTCATTTTCCCTCATGTTGCATTTTGTTTGTTTTTCAGTCATAATGAAACTTAAACAGTGATTCTTTACCCAGGATTTTGGCAACAGGTCAATCTTAAAACAGGCTAGCATTAACAATGATCCATTTGTAATTCCTCTGGTTATAATGTGTGTTTTGCCACTGATTTAAAAAAATCAGAAAGTATACTAATTGCCTTCCACATTGTTATCTTTCTGGAGAAATTAGTATGAAATTGGCCTGATCCAAACCCAGTGATAAAAATTAGAAGGCATTTATTGATTTCAAAAATAGACTGAAATCTTATGATATCTTAATGACTAATGAGTTTTTATGCTAGCATAAATGGTCCAGACTTGAGCCCAATTCATCATATGCTTGTGTGCTTAGTAGGCAGTCTCTCTTCTCTCTCTCTAACACACACACACACACACACACACACACTCACGAATGAAGTTACAAAGGGAAAATTGTAAATGCAGGGCTAAAGGGTCATGTGGGGAAAGCATCATTATGAGATATAATTATGAAGAAAAGTAGAGGCACCATTCACAATAATTGGTGATACTGTGAATTGCTAAAGAATTCTAGGTCCTTGTTGTGTCCTTGGGAGATGGTGTTAAACTAATTCAGCAGCTTCATCCCAGAATCTCCTTTTGAAATTCTTTTGTTAGTGACTTTTAGATCAATAACTGTGTGCCCTGGGAGGTGGAAACATTGTCCCACTGGAAACATTCTCCCATTTTAAATGACCGATTTGTTTCTTTTTAATCTTTTGCATAGGGATTGACAAGTTTTTTTCCCTATGTAGAAAGCAAACAGTTTTTGTTGACATGCGGTGACTATCATATTGGAGGACCAACAAGTGAATGGCCCCAGGTTTGTGTGGCTGATGGAACAGCAGTGCCTGAGTTGGCATGAGGATGGAGTTAGCACCTGAGTTTATTGCAGGGTCTGGTCCCTGAATTTGTGTCTCTGTTGGCTTATGGTTAACTGTAAAAAACACCCTGTTTTAGTTTTGCTGACTGTCTGCAACAAGGAAAAAAATTACCACCCAAAGTATCTGAGAAAGTTTAATTGTCCAGCTTGGATTATAGACCACTAATGATGCACTTAACTAGTTTGAGCTGTAGGTTACAACTAATAGTGTTGTTGTTTTTTAATTATATTTGGGGGGGTCTATCAGTTTAATCCAGACAATCTTTTTCTTTATTTAATTGGGTGGGCATTACAATCTCAAGAATGCCTGATGTAAATCCTGCTTTTTCAGGATTTGGGCTACCATGCTGTGTCTTCAAAAAAAATGTCTTTCATCCTCAAAATCTGATCCTTAGTACATTTTCTCATTCTGTACTGTTTCCATTGTGTTGCTGTCTTGGCATTGCTAAACAGAAACTGCAAAGGTCTGGCTGATTTTAATGGAGTTGGATTGCATCCACCGTTAATTCGTCAGGAGCATGCTTCTCTTGAAGTACCTGTAACATTCACATGAGCAAAACACTCACGCCTGCATTCTATGAAGCTTAACAAGAATAGTGAGAGAACAAACAACTCTGAAGAATGATCATTGCAAGAAGCCTGTAACCTAACACTAGCAGTAGAGGAAAATGAGATAATTCAGGAAAAGCAGCAAATCTCATTTAGGGAAAATGTATACATCATCACAGCTACTTTTACTTGGAGGTAGATTTCATTGATTTCCATGGAACCTGCTTCCAGATTAAACTAATAGCAAATTAGTGGATGCTGCCAGACAAAGAGACTAGGTACTTCAACAACCAAAATATTGAAATCAGGAGCAAAGGGGGAAGTGAAAGTGGCATAGGAGCAAGACAAGCTGCATGGTCTCTGCAGGGGCCACTCAGTGGATATTAGGGTTGCCAACCTTCAGGTGGAGCCTGAAGATCTCTAGACTAGTACAGAGATATGTTCCCCTGGAGAAAATGACTGCTGTGTGGCATTATACCCTAGTGAGACCCCTCCCCTCCCCAAACCCTGCCATCCTCAGTCTTCAACCTCAAGTCTTCAGGAATGTCCCAACCTGGAACTTGCAACCATGGCTAAAATCCAGCCAGCAGTTCCAACAGTGGATGTCGGTCAGCTCACCCCTTGCTTTCTCCTGCAGCACTGCCAATGGGTTAAATACATAAAAGGCTTGTGAAATTAAAAAAAAAAAAACTAAAGGAAATCTACAGTTAGATTCTATATAACAATAAGGCCTGTATTCAAAATTCTGTACACTGTGGCTGGATCCAGCACAAAATGTCTACTTGCACTAGAAGAAAGACCATGGTAGCAGCTTGTGCAAAGTCAGACTTATTGTATCCACACTTGTGTTTCTGCTTGCGCAAGATCTTGTGCAACCAATTTCTGGGCACTCTAATATATAGGGAGGAAAGCACTACGTGTTGCACACAATCTTGTGCAAGTGGAACTGTGCTATGTCCAATGACATTGTCATTTGTGCCTTGCTGGATCCAAGCCTGTACAAATTTTATTTATTTAGGATCATTCTATGCAGGTCAAGGCAGAGATCATATAAAGATCATACCCACTGGCCTCATTCCCTGATGAACATGCATATATCTGCAGTGAGCCCTTACATACATATATTAATACGTATGTAGTTTCCCCTGAATAAGGAATGTTGTAGTGTTCTGACCATGTGGAGGAACCTATTAGTGTACACTTGGGTGTGCATAGGGCTGTACTGCGTTCATGTGACTGTAAGCCTACATATATATCTGGGAACTTGTCCAGTAGGCACAGTCATGCTCCTAGCTCTGCATGTACATGATTCTGACCATCTGAACAGGGTTATTATTCAGCTGTTTTATGAAACATACATATAACCAGACAGGCCAGGCAAAGCATTAACAACATTTGGTCGGCCTAGTCTGGTTTCTCTCCAGTTGGCCAGTTAGGCAGTTCAAAAAATGTGATGCTTTCAGATTTGCAGCCGACTTGTGCTTCTGATTCTAAGCTTCTCGTGTGATGTTTTCATAGGGTCACTCAGATTTTGCTCCTGGTCTGTTCCTGTGAGCTCAATAGGTTATCTATAAAGCTACTTCAGGCATTACATCAAAACCAGGGAATCATGACAAATTCCTGTATAAATTTGGCATTTTCTTGTTCTAACAATGTTTTCTTATCATAGAGAGCAAACACCTGTAGGGATAAAACGTTTTCCTAGTGACATAATTTACATAGCTGGAAGGATTCCCACCACCACCACCCTGTTGCCTTAATGACAAATTATTGTCAAAAAACAGATGCGATGATACAAGAGAAACTGGGTATTCCCATGTGTCTTTACCTGCCATACATCTCATAACATGCTTAAATATTGAGCCTGCAGACAAGATGCACAGGCTGAGCATGCTGTTGCTAATCTCCCACTTTGGGCATCATTAGTTTGGAACATATAGTGGGGTCACATCCATCAAAATAGGATGATTTTTTTAAAGACTCTCAGTTCCTGTGGAGAACAAGAGATTTGTCAATGTAGCATTGCCAGAGCAAATAATACCAGCTTACTCACAAGAGCAATTTGTGTGTCAACAAAAAGAAGACAATAACGTGTGACAAAAGTGTTCCTAGAAATGTGAATGCTGAATGAATTTCACAATGTAAAAAAAAAAGACAAGTTGATTTTTTTCATCATTGAAAGCTGCCACTCTTGGGAAAAAAATCCCGTTCTCTCTTTATAAACTATTGACCCTGCTTTTCAGAAGAACTTGGCGCAGCTCCCATTACTGTCAATCAGCGCTGAGGATGATTTGCAGCACTTCTTTCCAGAATCTGGCCCCACATCAACTGCAAAACTATGGGTGGATACCCAATTTGGAAGAAACATTTCAAGGTGTGAACCCAATTAACCTGCCAGTGGCATTCTTTATACTAATTCTTGAATTCTTTCTGAAAAGCTTGATATTTGTTTAAACTGTGATGCTGTCTGGACATCGTGATGGAGAGCTGGGACTGAACAGATTTTAATAACTCTTAACTTCTCATTAAAAATGACTGGTAATTGTTTTTTTCTTGTTTAAAAAAGGTTCATTGTGGGAGGAGAGAGAGAGCAGCAGACAATATATACTCTTAAAATTCATGTTATGTTCCTTCATTACTCTGGACATTAATGGTGTTTTAATTTGTTGTTACACAGAAGTTTTACACTTCATTACATGCTTGTGCCAATAGTTAGGGCCTGTATTGATTTTCTGTCTTTTTAGGTATTCTGGAGCTCTTCAGGGGTTGTCTCCTACTGAATTGTTTTTCTGACACTAAGATGACATTGTTAATCTTGAGAAAATGAGGTGAAAATCATTTCAGCTTTGTATACCTCTGTCTTCTTTACCAATTTAGAAAGAATTAGGCAAGTTGACAGCATAATTTCTTTTTCTTTCTTTCTTTCTTTCTTTCTTTCTTTCTTTCTTTCTTTCTTTCTTTCTTTCTTTCTTTCTTTCTTTCTTCGCTTCAGAAAAAGGTATTTGGGATGTTGCTGGCGGCTAATCCTCTTTCCAGTGCTGAGCTAAAATGGAGTGGTAATGATGGGCACATTTTGCAAGCATTTTCATCCCCCATAAAATACATATCCCCTTATTTTTGGACAAATTTTTCCCCATCCATTTCAAATGTTCTTTGAAAGGGATAATACATAGAACTCAAGTTTCTGGTGCTGAGGTATATTTAAATCTAGAGAAAGCTGTATGCTGTTCTTTGAGAAATGCCAAATAAGCTGTGTTGTACCCGGAAGAATAGGGATTCTTAAGGATGGAGGCTGATTTACGCAATGCAATGTGTATGCATGGTAAATTAAAAACAATAAACTGCAGATGGGTGACTTCTCTATTCAGGCATGCATCTGAATGTACATCCCCATCCACATAACTACAGATGTGTAACTACAGGCAGGTAAAGCAAAATCCTTGCCAATCTACTGTCAGTCAATGACACATCATGCAATGTTTCCTTCCCCAACCCCAATTCAGAATAGAAATATTTTATGTGACTTCAGTGATGTCATTATCTAGCCAAGTCCAATTCTCTACATGACTCCTGTGATCATACAAAGAAGACGTGCAGCTAATTCCTCAGTCTTTCGGCGGCTGGGGATGGCAAGGCTGAGGTGCCGCCATGGTGCATCCAAAGAGGTACACCGGTCACTGAAAGGCTCTTTAGAAAAATGGGGAACTTTTCCCCATAGAGAACAATGAGGCTGCACCAGGAAAAACCTGGCACAGCAATGTGGTTGCAGGAGGGGGCATTCCCAGGCTGGAGGGGCTTTGGAAGCTGACTATTGTCAGCTCTGCCCCCGGGAACGCCCTGGGAATGCCCCTCCCATGCCGGGATTTAGGTCTTGGTGAGACTGCAGCGTTGGGAGAGCACTTATGCTGAGAGCACTGATGCTGGCGGCAGGGTCACGCCTCCTCCTATGCACTTCCAGCCCATTTCTCAGGAATGAGCTGTTAGTTTAGATTTTTTTTTTTTAAAATCACATTCCAGCCTATTGAAGGATTAACAGCTATGAAGAATAGGAGTATAAAATTGTGTGCAGAAGTGTGAAAATAGATCTATTGGCCCACCCCTCAGTCTGACACTAGCTTTGAAAATCAAGCCACACAAAATTAATACAGAATTTTAATTTAATATTTATTTTTAATATTTATATTTTGCTTCCCCCCCCCCCGAGAGGGCCCCAAAGTGACTTACAGGTGCAAAAAAGGTACAATGTAAATAATCCAAGAAAATCAAAACTACATCTTGGGCTGTTACAGGATTCCATAGCTGGCACCGACAAAGGCAGCGTTTGGAAGCCCTTGCCAAAGCTTTATAGGTACCCGCAACACGAAGGACATGAAAGCACAGATGAGGTGTTGAGCAGCTTGTTAGATGCCCCCCCCTCCCCGGCCTGGGATGTAGCTAGGAGTATTTTTCCAGCATTTGTTTCATAATTCCATGCAAGATTGTATTGATAATAGGAGCTCAAGGCTCTACATGCTGATGACTTCTAAGTAAATAAAAGCTCAAGTTAAGGTTCCACATACATCCGTTTTTCCTTCTTCTAGTCTGTTTTCACTCAGAGGGTGTCTCTATATGATCTCGTAGTGCTGCTTAGTATATTATACCACAAGATTTATTCAGTAGTCTTACGCACTTTCATGTGCAAGCAATTATTCTTGAGTTTAATAAATCCCATAACTCAAAAAACATGTATATAAATAGTCATTGAACTATTCTGTGAATGATTTGAAGACTTTGGCCAAAGGGCCAAAATATCAATACATTAGCTCACCTGTACATGCAAAGTAAAAACCATTGAAATCTCTGGATCTAAACTTCTCTCTTCAAAATGTCAGGATCAAAATGATATTTTGAGCCTAATATAATCACTACTAGGAAATTGAGCTGTCCACATTTATAATGTGCTAATCCAGCTCAGAATAATTGGTGAAGTAGATGAATACTCTCTGATAGATCTGTGTTTTCCAGTATTAATTTGGTGGTTATTAGTTAAGTTACCAGTGTTCATAGAATCATAGAAACATAGAGTTGGAAGGTACCACCAGGGTCATCAAGTCCAACCCCCTGCACAATGCAGGAAATTCACAACTACCTCCCACCCACACCTAGTGACCAGAAGATGGCCAAGATGCCCTCCCTCTCATCATCTGCCTAAGGTCACAGAATCAGCATTGCTGACAGATGGCCATCTAACCTCTTCTTAAAAACCTCCAGGGAAGGAGAGCTTACCACCTCCCGAGGAAGCCTGTTCCACTGAGGAACTGCTCTAACTGTTTAGGGCTGTCAAAAAAAAATTCGGTACAGTTCGGATTCGGCCGAATTTGACCCTTGTGGGTTCGGTACGTGCCGAAGTCCGAACTCCCCCGCTTCGGATCCCCGGTAATTCGGGGGGATCCGGAGTTCGGGGGAAAATTCGGCCCCAGCGCGCCTTCAGAGGGATTCCCTGAAGGCGCGCGGGGGCCCTTTAAACTGATCTGAGCCTCCCAGCTGGGAGGCGCAGGTCAGTTTAAAGGGCAGCCCGCGCCTCTCCAGCGGAGCCCGCTGAAGAGGGGCGGGCTGCCCTTTAAACTCATCTGCGCCTCCCAGCCGGGAGGCGCAGATGAGTTTAAATGACAGCCCGCGCCTCTCCAGCGGAGCCCGCTGAAGGGGGGCGGGCTGCCCTTTAAACTCATCTGCGCCTCCCGGCCGGGAGGCTCAGATCAGTTTAAAGGGCAGCCCGCCCCCCTTCAGCGGAGCCCGCTGAAGGGGGGCGGGCTGCCCTTTAAACTGACCTGCGCCTCCCAGCTGGGAGGCTCAGATCAGTTTAAAGGGCAGCCCGCGCCTTTCAGCGGGCTCCCCTGAAGGGGGGTCGAATTTGCCTTTAAACTCATCTGAGCCTCCCAGCTGGGAGGCGCAGATGAGTTTAAATGACAGCCCGCCCCCCTTCAGCGGAGCCCACTGAAGGGGGGCGGGCTGTCCTTTAAACTCATCTGCGCCTCCCAGCTGGGAGGCTCAGATGAGTTTAAAGGGCAGCCCGCCCCCCTTCAATGGGCTCTGCTGGAGAGGCTCGGGCTGCCCTTTAAACTGATCTGAGCCTCCCAGCTGGGAGGCGCAGGTCAGTTTAAAGGGCAGCCCGCGCCTCTCCAGCGGAGCCCGCTGAAGGGGGGCGGGCTGCCCTTTAAACTCATCTGAGCCTCCCAGCTGGGAGGCTCAGATCAGTTTAAAGGGCAGCCCGCGCCTTTCAGTGGGCTCCCCTGAAGGGGGGCCGAATTTGCCGAATTTATTCACGAACTCCCGAACTCGCTGAATTCGCCCCCCCCCCCGGTTGCCCGCCAGTTTTGAGTTCGGATCCGTCCGAACAGAAAATCACCGAATCAGGGGAAATTCGGTTGATTTTCAGTTCGGACCGAACCGAATTGACAGCCCTATAACTGTTAGAAAATTCTTCCTAATGTCTAGATGGAAACTCTTTTGATTTAATTTCAACCCGTTGGTTCTGGTCCGACCTTCTTGGGCAACAGAAAACAACTCAGCACCATCCTCAATATGACAGCCCCTCAAGTACTTGAACATGGTTATCATATCCCCTCTCAGTCTTCTCTTCTTCAAGCTAAACATACCCAGCTCCTTCAACCTTTCCTCATAGGACTTGGTCTCCAGACCCCTCACCGTCTTTGTTGCCCTCCTTTGGACACGTTCCAGCTTTTCTACAACTTTTTTAAATTGTGGTGCCCAAAACTGAACACAGTACTCTAGTTGAGGTCTAACCAGAGCGGAGTAAAGCGATACCATCACTTCGTGTGATCTGGACACTATACTTCTGTTGATGCAGCCCAAGACTGCATTTGCCTTTTTAGCTACCGCATCACACTGCTGACTCATGTTCAGTGTATGGTCTACTAAGACCCCAAGATCCTTTTCACAAACACTACTGCTCAGACAAGTCTCCCCCATCCTATAATTATGCATTTGATTTTTCCTACCTAAATGCAGAACTTTACATTTGTCTTTGTTGAAGTGCATTTTATTAGTTCTAGCCCATTTCTCCAGCCTGTCAAGATCATCCTGCATCTTGGCTCTGTCTTCTACTGTGTTTGCTACACCTCCCAATTTAGTATCATCTGCAAATTTAATAAGCATCCCCTCTATTCCTTCATCCAAATCATTTATAAAGATGTTGAACAACACAGGGCCCAGCACAGATCCCTGAGGAACTCCACTAGTCACTTCTCTCCAAGTGGATGAGGAACCATTAACTAGCACTCTTTGGGTACGATCTGTCAACCAGTTGCAGATCCATCTAACAATAATAGGATCTAAACCATATTTTCCCAATTTGTCAACTAGAATACTATGTGGAACCTTATCAAAAGCCTTACTGAAATCTAGATAAACTATGTCTACAGCATTCCCCTGATCTAGCAAGGTAGTAACTTTCTCAAAAAAGGAGATAAGATTAGTCTGACATGACTTATTCTTGAGAAACCCGTGCTGGCTCTTAGTGATCAGATCCACCCTTTCTAAATGCTTAAGGACTGATTGTTTGATGATTTGTTTGAACACTTTTCCTGGTATAGAAGTCAAGCTGATGGGTCGGTAGTTACCCGGATCCTCCTTTTACCCTTCTTGAAGATGGGGACAACATTTGCCCACCTCCAATCTTCTGGTACCTCACCTGTTTGCCAAGACTTTTCAAAGAGGTTCAGAAATTACCGCTGCAAGTTCTTTGAGTACCCTTGGGTGCAATTCATCTGGCCCAGAGGATTGTGTTTCATTTAAAGAAACCAGGTGTTTGTGCACTACCCCAATGCCAATTCTAGGCTGCAAATCCCTTCCCTCATGACATGTTCTGTTTATGCCATGTTGAGCACCACTTCCCTCACAAGAAAAGACTGAGGAAAAGTAGGAATTGAGGAGTTCTGCCCTCTCTTCATCTGTTACAATTTCACTTTCTGGTCCACGCAATGGGCTTATCTTGTTCTTACTCCTACTCTGTACATAGGAAAAGAACCCATTTTTTTGTTGCGTTTAGCATCTCTTGCTAGCCTAAGTTCATACTGAGCTTTAGCTTTCCTAATACTCTCCCTACAAGCACTAGTTATTTGTTTATATTCCTCTTTGGTTATAAGGCCCTCCTTCCGCTTCCTAAATGAGTCTTTATTTCTCAACTCTTTAAAAAGCTGTTTATGGAGCCACCCTGGCCTCTTGAGGCTCCTCCCATTTTTCTTTATCATAGGAATGGTTTGGGATTGCGCCTTCAGTATTTTATTTTTAAGAAATGCCCACCCTTCTTGAATTCCTATCTCCTTAAGTATTTTCGACCATGGGATTCTTCCTAGCATGAGGTTAATTTTGTTAAAATTTGCTCTTTTAAAGTCCAACCTATATGTCTGACTACGTACAGGTTTTCCTTTCCCCAAGATTTTAAATTCCAAGAGTACGTGGTCACTACTACCCAGGGTGCCTACTACTTTAACCTCATCGACCAGTTCTTCCCTGTTGGTGAGAATCAAGTCTAAGATAGCAGACCCCCTTGTTTCCCTGTCCACCTTCTGGAATAGAAAGTTGTCAGCAAGACAAGTCAGGAATTTATTGGATCTTGCATTTTTAGCAGTGTTGGACTTCCAACAGATATCCGGGTAATTAAAATCTCCCATGACCACCATGTCACTTCTCTTTGAGAACTTTGTGATGTGGTCTAGGAGCGTCCCATCCAAGTCCTCTGCCTTGTTTGGCAGTCGATAGCAGACCCCCACGAGAATATCACAATTATTTCTTATTCCTTTTATGTTTACTTATAGAGTCTCGAGAGCACTACCATGCTCAGATTCATGTACTTCTTCACAAGTGTACACATCCTTGACATATAGTGCTACTCCTCCCCTCTTCCTTATCTGTCTATCATAAGATTTAGTTTAAAGCCCTCCTGATCAGGTTTGCAAGGCTCTAACCAAACACATTTTTTCCTACCCTCGTGAGGTGTAAACCATCCCCAACAGAAGAGCTTCTTCTCGAAAGTGTAAGCCATGGTCCAGAAATCCAAACCTTTCTTGATGACACCACCTACGCAGCCAGTCATTAATTTGGAGTATTCATCTTTCCCTTCCTAAGCCACGATCTTCAACAGGCAGAACAAATGAAAACACAACCTGCGCCCCCAGGTCCTTCACCTTCTCACCCAGAGCCATGTAGTCTCCTTTAATAGGTTCTGGGCTGTGCCGGGCAATATCATTTGTTCCCACATGAACGAGCAAGAAAGGGTAATAATCTGTGGGCTTGATGAGTCTTCCAACCCTTTCTTTCACATCCTGGATGCGTGCACCCGGTAAACAGCAGACCTCTCGGGACAAGTCAGGTCGGCATACTTTAGACTCTACCCCTCTCAGTAGGGAATCTTCAATTACGAGAACATGCCTCTTCCTAAATTGTGTAGCGGAAGATCGAGTCCTCTCATGCACAGGAGCCTGAGAAGTTTCTTCCACGCTTTGGGGGGATAGCCCTTGTTCCAGTGGTCCAGAATCAGTATCTATTGGGAGTTCCTGGAACCGATTGCTGAGCAAGAGAGGATCTGGATGTGTCCTGATTTTCCTACTCCTGTGGGCCACATTCTTCCATTCATCCTCCTCCTGAGTTGCTTGTACCTCCACTTGTTGCTAGCATTCTGAAGCGACAAGCCAACAAGTGAAGAGAGGAGTAAAACAGAAATTAAACTAAGACTAAGAGCAGTCTCCTAAAAACAGGAGTTAGATTTGCACTGCATTGCAGAACAAAGCATTTGATCAGCCATTTATGGGGGGAAACTTGGGTGTTTTATGCATGGTAGCCTTAACCTCCTTTATTCCCCGTTTCAGCCAGGATCAATTTTTTTCAGTATGCACAATATCTCATTCCTTGGAAGCTCAACGCTGTTTCAACGCAAAACGAACCCGGCTTTTCCCATTCCTCTTCTGGCCCGAATTAAACCTTTCATCCTGGCTCATTCCAGAGTCACAGAGCGTGCATACTCCATTCTCGGGCTGAGCTTCCCAGCACCATTATGCCTCACCCTTTTCCAACCCCCTCCTCAAAGCAGCATGCCGATGGTTAAACAAGGGGAAACAGAAGATTGGCTTCTCTCACAGCCAATCACAAAACAATATGTAAAGAGGTTTCAAGTGCTTCCTGCTTCCTGCTACCTTGGAGCTCTTTCTGAGCAAAAGAAAGGCTTTTTAAAATGAGGCTTGGATTTCTCTCCCCCCCACACTTCTTTCGAATAGCTCCGTTTTTAGTTTTTTTGTTCTTAAAATGCTTTTTTATATGGCAGTTGGGTTTGGGGGGGAAGGACATCTTCTCTCACAGGGAGCCAATTACAGAGCAGCATTTAAAGGGGTGGGACTTGATTTGAGTTTGGGAGACTGTTTTTCTTTATTAATGGTTTGATTAGCACACAGTTTCGTCCCTGATCATTCAAGCCACTGCATACAGTTTCCCCCAACCCAGGTTACTTTAATGTGTGATGAACCCAGGTCTAAGCAGGGAGATCCAACCCATGCATTTGGTTACCTTTAGGGAAACATGTATGGTGGCTCAAGACTGTTAACCAGACATTACTGGGAAATGTGGGTTTTGAGACATATGTCTTAATTGTTAGAGGCAGAATATATTAATAAAGATAGAACTTGCCATTCTAGTCTTGATGTGTATTTATGACAGAAAAAAACTGTTCTTTAGAAAATACTCAATAGCCTCTGTTGTATCCAGAAAACCCAATGATTCTTAAGCATAAGGACCAATTCATATGTATGAGGGTCAGTGACCTGCAGAACTTTATATCAGAAGCGTGCTGGAAATTCTGTGCCTCCCATTCTTAATGGTACTCTGAGGTATCTGAGGATAGGAGATGATATCCAAACCACTTAGCCACTCATGTCTGAATAATCGCAGGGAACTCAGAAGGTAGGGTTGCCAGCATCCAAGTGGTGGCTGGAGATCTCCGGTTATTACAGTTGATCTCCAGGTGAAGGAGATCAGTTCACCTGGAGAAAATGGCCACTTTGGAAGGTCAACTCTATGGCATTATACTCCATTGAAGTCCCTCCCCTCCCCAAACCCCACTGTCCTCGGGCTCCACCCCCAAAATATCCAGGTATTTCTCAACCTAGAGCTGGCAACACTTTACTACTTGAACTTTTTCCCTGAGTGGAGTGGGGTGGTGGTGTTGACAGACAGCATCTCTCTGCTCACTGTTGGTGCAGAAAAGGAAAAGCAAGGCAGGGCCTTGGCTGTGTGGAGCTGTGTGCCTGAGTGGGATTGCCCAAATCCTGACAAGCCCAATTAGGCAGCCTTTAGAGAACCCACACAAAAGACATATGTTGTATCTAATCAGTTGCACAGTTCAGAGTTTATTAATAGACCCTCATTTAACACATATAGGGCATCTAGTGTCTTCACTTCAGGGTATGAGTGAAAATATAATACATGGAAAATACATAATACAATTTGATTGTCAATTCATTTCTGCAAACCCAAACAAGTGAGAACATTGTACTTCAATGTTCAACAGTATGTTTCATGTTTAACTAGTTTCTAGGATACTAGAATCCGGAATAGTTCCAGCTAGGGTTGCCAACCTCCAGGTGGGCTATGTGAGAGGGCAGCACAAGGCTCAAAAAAACTTAAATATATATAGAAAGACAATGTTAGCTTAGAAGGCCAATAAATTTATATTAGTATGAGTATCCCAAAATAAGGGGGGGAAAATACACTCACAGGTGTATCATGTTAATGCACACCTCCATTGCCTCGCAGGGCTTAAACTGAAAAATACTACACTGGGTTAAATACAAACTCAACAATTCAAGTTACAGCTCCAAAGGCCTTGTAATGTTAACAATTGTGCAAAAATGCACTAATATTCTGAATCAAAATGATTATGCTATCACTAATAAGCAATCATGAAGAAACGAAGCGGATCCGTGGCAAAAGTCCGTGGCAAGGACGCGTTTCCTTGGAAGCTCAATGCTTCCCAGGTGGGGGCTGGAGATCTCCCGGACTTAGATCTCCAGACTACATAAATCACATATGTATTACTTATTTATTTAAAACATTTTTTCCACTTCTTATGGAGAAAATGGCTGCTTTTGAAGGTGGACTGCATGGCATTATACCCTACCAAGGTCCCTCCCCTCCCTAAACCCCATTCTCTCAGGCTCCATCCTCAAATTTCCAGATATTTCCAAACCCAGGGTTGGTAAACCTAGTTCCAGCCCAGGTTTTACTCATGGCTGGATAAACTGGCAAGACGACATCTATGATGGATTCTATTAGGCCTTGGGTTCTTTTGCTTGTTTGTCCTGAAAAATGTTATTCTGAGTTAAAATGTTATTCTGTGCATATTCCTGAATGACTGCTGAATCTTACAATATTTTTTTAGCACTGACACAATTTCTCATGGACTGACAACATTCACATGTAAATATTAATGTTCACCATGTTTCATCTATCCAGTAGAAGATGTAGATCAAAATAGTGCATGCAGAATAAATAAGGTCCTCATTTGACTGGCTTGCAACAGTACAAATTACCTGACTACATCCATATATTGCTTCATGAGTACAAATGGGGTAAATACTCCTCGGCTCTCTCTATAATTTAATGTATATATCCATTTGTTTTATGAACCCACGGGCTTGGTACATCAAAAAGCGATATACAGAACTATTAAGCCCTGAAGATAAACTGGTATATGGATGCCAGAGAGCAAATCAGTGCTTGGTTGTACAGCTGCAGGCTTTGGGGAGATATGACTTAATTGCTTAGATGATCAGTTATTGAGCATCGCACCCTCTGTAATAAAGACCAAGAAAATTCCATGTCTTATTTTAGCTTTGAGGGGTTTTTTGATGAGAGGAGAGGGCAACATTTGTCTAATTAATGTTCATTTTAATCGGAAATTCTTGCATTTCAAAATGCTAGCTCGTAAATAATCTCCGATGAAATGCATATTTTATTTCAGAATGCTGGGCTGCAGAAACCTTACAATTATTTGTCTTTTACAGTTAGCTGAGATAGCAAGTCACAAGCAAATCTATTAATTCTAAGACAACAGATAGGAACTGGGATTGCACTTGATATATTTCAGTTGCATTTATATTAATTTGCTTCACTGGGATTTTGTAGAGGGGAAGGAGATGTTGGTAGATCTCCCCCCCCCCTCGTTTGTTTTAGGACAAGCATCTGTGTTGGGTTTTGCTCCAACTTTAGTTTAAAAACACAAAAAAAGAAAGAATATTCTAGCAGCATCTAGTAAAAGAACACTAATATTAGGCTTCAAAGAACTAAGATATGTCCATGGAGGAAGGAGTGTCCTACAGAAAACAATTCTTCAGTGATTGTCATTATCTAGGTACTTAGTAACTAGGTAGTTATCATATATATGTAAGAAAGCCAGGAAAGCTCAGCTATACAGAACCTTCAGTGAAAAAAGGTTACTCCAAATCATGGTAGGAAAACTTTGTGGAGCTAAAAAAAAATGATCACCTGCTCATCTAGTACAAAACCGTGAGGTTCTTTCACTGTGTAAATATGACTCAGACTGAGACTTAGAATTATGCAGCATCCCACACTGGGGACAGGTTAAATGTTGACATCGATATAAAGAACAATCTTTTGAAGTTATCATAATTAATCCTCAATAAATGTTTGCATGCTGGAGGAAGAGAGGCCCTTAAAGCATTCTTTTAAAAAAACAGTTCTACGTGGAACTGTATGTAGTTATTGCATCTCCTGAATCTGCTGCAAAATGTCTAATAGTATAATCCTGCAAACATTTTCCTGGGAGCAAGCAAATTGAATAAACCTGAGTAGGATTCTAATAGACCTGCTTGGAAGGGCATGGTATGCTATCCAAGTTATCATTATTTTATTTCTAAGTAGAATTAGAACTGATAGTAGTAACCTAGTATTTATTATTCACCCTAATCTTAGGAGGTGCTTCTTTGATTGAAATCTTGGATCAGGTATAAGATTCTTACATATGTAAAATAATTATGTGTGTGTGTGTGTGTGTAAAGTGCCTTCAAGTCGCAGCCGACTTATGGTGACCCCTTTTGGGGTTTTCATGGCAAGAGACTAACAGAGGTGGTTTGCCAGTGCCTTCCTCTGCACAACCCTGGTATTCCTTGGTGGTCTCCCATCCAAATACCAACCAGGGCTGACCCTGCTTAGCTTCTGAGATCTGACAAGATCAGGCTAGCCTGGTCTCTCCATAAATCCTGACTTAAGTTTCTCAAAAGTAGGAAACACCTGTGTGGGCTCACCTAGAAATGCCCCAGCTTTATCTCCTATGTAAGTGATAAGCCTTGGACTCTACCCACTTAAATCATCCCAAAAAGTGTATTCTCCTGTAATTGAGGCTACTAGGTTGACCTGGTATATGGGTGGCATTCAAGTGGCCTTTGACCCATTAACACACAAATGTCTGTTTGGAAAAATCCTAAGCTTAAGATAGGAGGAAAGGGTTCTTTAAAAAACAAAACTTGGTGTCTAGGGGTCTAATGTTTCTATTTGAATTGATTAGGTGGAGAGTCGGCTGGGGAGATTGAGGCAGAAAGTTGAAATAATAAATAAATAATGATAATTTCAAACCATTCAAAACTCTGTGCACAAAATTTCATCTCTCAGCCATAGCTAGTTGTCAATACATTCAGTTTAAACATTGCCAGACCTCTGTTTTTGGTCCTGAGGCTTTTGCAGCTTTGGAACCCCCCATACACAACGTCACCTTTTTCATTTCTTGTTCAGCTAGATCCATAATACTGTCTTTCACTCTCTCCCATTCTCATCCTCCTTTATTAAAAAACCTCTACTCTCAGCAGCCTATACATGCAGCTTTCTCTCTCTCTCTCTCTCTCTCTTTCCTTTTCTATTATTTTCTTCTCTCATTAACGGGTTTTGTTGGGGAATGAGGGGGTAGTGGGTGGTAGATTTACATGGGGTTTATTATTATATGTACTATGTGGGAACATAATCCAAAAATCTGAAGGGGAGGATATTTGTGAGGATAACTATTTTCTGCTCTATCACACAGTTATTATTTCTCATGCTAGTTCACAAGTAGTATCCCCATGATCTGCTGCTGGAGGTGTAGTGGAAGAAAAAAAGCTTCCTGATCACTGAAGCAACCAGATCAACAATCCCTTGCATATGGATAAATGTTGAAATGGATATTTCACTGAAAACTATGCAGTACAGAGGAGCATTATCAGCATGGTGTAGTGGTTAAGAGCAGTGGTTTGGAGTGGTGGACTCTGATGTGTAGAACTGGGTTTGATTCCCCATTCCTCCACATGGGCGGCGGATGCTAATCTTGTGAATTGGATTTGTTTCCCCACTCCTACACATGAAGCCAGCTGGGTGACCTTGGGCTAGTCACACTCTCTTAGAGCTCTCTCAGCCCCACCTACCTCACAAGGTGTCTGTTGTGGGGAGGGGAAGAGAAGGCGATTGTAAGCTGCTTTGAGACTCCTTAAAAGTAGAGAAAGTCAGCATATAAAAACCATCTCTTCTTTTTCCAGTAGGGATGTACATTGTTACTCAAAATGAGTGTCTCAGAAATTGTCTCAGTGCACTATGTAATTCTCAGTGAGACTCGTATTTGGATAAGGGGGGGGGGGGTCCCACTTTCAGCTCAACTCTACTAGGGATATTTGTATTAAAACAATATCACCTTTTATACTTGAGCATTCATTCCATGAAGCTGAAGTCCTGAGGTAACCCAGCAAAGTAAATTAAGATAATGGCAATGATCTAGAAGGAGTATCAGTGTGTCTCATTTCAATGAATGGGCAAAAATGTTTGTGTCATTCATGTTTAAGTGTCATTCATTTATCTCAAACTGTGATTTCCTGTGATGTGACATGACTAGGATTTCTTAGACTTGGACCAAATATTAATTAATTAAAGCCTAATATTCACATTTCAAGTCTCCTGATCTAGCTAGTGGCTATACATATGTAGGAGAAGATTTTTGTATACACAAGGGAGATAATGCAATTTACACATCTGTAAATATTATATTCAGCTGGAGACGTGCTAAATGCTAAACTTGACAGGTAAAATAATTGAATAAAATTCAGTGTAACAGCCCACATTTTATATTTGTAGAAAAATAATTCAAGCAGGAAGAATGTGTACTACTTGAATATAGGTATCTTAAAAGGCTCCAACAAAATTGACTCCAACAAAAGCCAGGAAGTTAAACTACACTTCTATTTAATCTCCAGAGAGCTATATGGCATGACTACCAGAACATATGTTTAAGCAATATTATGACTGGCTTCGTCTTCCCACCGCTGAGACAGGTGAACTTGGATCTGTGGATCTGTCATCTTATAGATCTACATAGTGGTCTATAAGTATTCCATAGTGGAATACTTCTAAAAAACCCTGTTGTATTTATTAAGTGATGATACGTGACATGCTCTTATTGCCTCTGTAGCAATGTCAGGCAATGGCACTAAACAGAACGAGGACAGGAACAGAAAGTGCAAAACAGTGAGAAAGGAGGAACAGAATGCAGAATGGATCAGGAGAACAATTGACAACTGTTACAACTCACACTGGTAGACAAATAATTTACTGGTATTACGGGGGCACTGGGAATAACAAAAAAAAACCCTTCTTTCTAGGGTTCTCAACAGTGTCTAGGCAAATCCTAGAAGATTTGGAGGACAGTGCCTGGGGAGAATCGAGTTTGGGGAGGATGCTATGTGAATTCCTGGTGATGCTGGAGGAATTTATCATCATATCTATGGTAAAAACCATAGGTAAAGGTCCCCTGTGCAAGCACTGGGTCATTCCTGACCCATGGGGTGGCGTCCCATCCCGACGTTTACTAGGCAGACTTTATTTACGGGGTAGTTTGTCAGTGAGTTCCCCAGTCATCTTCCCTTTACCCCCAGCAAGCTGGGTACTCATTTTACCGACCTCGGAAGGATGGAAGGCTGAGTCAACCTTGAGTCCGCTACCTGAAACCAACTTCTGGTGGGATCAAACTCAGGTCGTGAGCAGAGCTTGCACTGCAGTCCTGCTGTACTGCAGCTTACCACTCTGTGCCATGGGGCTCCCTAAAAAAAAACCATAGAGACTAAGGGAAATTTCTAAAGCATTTCTAAAGGTAGGGAAGGTGGCCATCAATAGTTTTCCAGGTGTAGCCAGTCACTTGTGAAACATATTACTTAGCAGGACATATTTTAATAATTGTACAAAATGGATGGTTTGAAGCGTATTCTACTGTAACTATAGAAGCTGATGGCTAAATAATGTAGATTGTTTTTGCCTGACTGATAGCTTCTCACTGTAGTCTTTTCCTCCCTAATTGAGGTAGTTTTACTTTAATTGCATTAATGCTTAGAAGAGAGGCAAAATGTCCTAAGGATTCTCATGGTAATAATATCTAAAATGATTGCGAAGAAAGTGGTTAACTATCCATCACAATGTTCTTGAGAAGAAGTTTGTACAATTATGCATTCAGGCTTTGTGTTATGCCCCATTTACTACACTCTTCTCATGTAGTTGGTTACAGCTAGCTGCTTTTCACCCAAACCCTTTTTGAGGTGCATATGACACCACATTTTTCTTGTAAAGAGAAAATTGGAGGCAGAGAATGTTTCAGAATTTAGCCAGTGAATACCTCAGGCAAACTTTTCTACAGACAATTGTGCTATCCAGACTAAGGACATCCTTCTTTTTTAGCTAGATAAACTCCATAAAATATGACACCATACACATATCTTGCAAGTTGAAGTGACAGGATTTTAAGCTCCGTCTTAGAGCAGAGTGATGGGCTCCATAAATCACTGATTTTACCACTGATATGGAATACAATCTTCTCACAATATCTGAAGTTTCTATTGATTATATATCAAGGCCTCTTTTATGGCCGTCATATCTAGCTATCAGTTTTTAAGATATTATGAATACACTACAACCTCAGAATAGGTCACTATGGGAAAAACACCAACCATAGAACTTCATTTTTTTCACAGTAGTTATTTGATTTCTTTAATACAAACTTTTCACACTGTGAATCTGAACTTTTGTGAGGGAAGGCAGCATGTTATAGCCCAATCTTATCAGATCTTGGACACTAAGCAGGGTCAGTACTTGAAAGGGAGTCTTCTGAGGTAGACTCTGCAAAGGAAGGCAATGACAAATCACCTCTGCTTAATCGCTTGCCTTCAAAGCCCTTTACTGTGGTCTCCATAAGTTGTCTGTGACTTGATGGCACTTTACACACACACATCTGGACTTTTACTATACTTCTGGTTTCCTGAGGTGTGCAGAGTTTCTCCACTGCAAGGTTTAAACTAAAAGGTGCTTTTCCCCACTGAAATAACTACTTTGGTAAGTGAATTAGCTAAGAGTTGGTAGAATGGAGGGGTGTGCAAAATTTTTTATTTTGGATTCAGAGTCTGCTTTTTTAAAAAAGTTGAGCTGTTTTTTATTAAGAATCAGTTTGGGTTTCCTTGTTATTGGTTTCAATGGAAAACATATTTCGGAGTATGATTTCTTTCCCCCACCTTACTGGGATACAATGTTCAGAAATTGTATAACATATTCTAAAGATCACCAATGCCAAGTTATCCACAAAGATAAACGGTCTCTAGATAGAGATTTAAAATTCCTTCATGTACAGTTGGCCCAGGGAGACATGACAACCTTAGCTTCTGAGGTTTTTTTTACTTTCTTGAAATAATTAAACAGGCAGAATTTGTTGTGGGGGTATAGTGTTACAAAAATGGAGTATTAAATCCCATCTCATACTGGCCCACCTAACTTTGCTCGGTTAGGAACATATGCTGACTGTTCAGGCTGAAGACTTCCCTATTACTTGTCAGGCACATATCTGCGGTGTCACTGTTTTTCATTCTTCTCATTACCTCAAGAACTGAAGCAGGGTCTGGCAACTGCCAAGGGAACTTACCTGCAGTGGGAGACCTTGCCAGTGATGTAATGAAGTCATCGGTGATGTGCTGACATCACTCCCCTTGCACCCAGAAGTGACATCAGCATGTCCCCAGGGGATACCAGGATGTTCTGGCTTTTGGTCAAAACTTAACCATAGTTTTGCCCCAAAGCCAGAGCACCCTCCAGCAACATGCTGACATCACTTCCAAATGCACAAGGAGTGATGTCAGCATGTCAGGATGCTGCTGGTGTCGTCCCCACCCCATTTCCTACCATTTCCCCTCCACTGGCCAGCTGAGTGGCTGCAGGGAAGCATCTGCTGGCAGCAGGAGATCCACTGCCCCCTATGGTGGAATGGCAAGCCTGGATGTTACCAATTGTCATTATTAAATATATCAATTGGATTATTAGATTTACTAAATTGAAGGACAGATATGATTTTGGTTTGGATTGAGCTTCCTACTGGATATCCTTATATCTACTGCCTTTTGAAAGCATATGTTAAAGGGAAGGCTCTTTTTGCTTCCTAATTTCAATTGGGCTAATTTAAAACGTTCAAACAGATTTATTAAATAAATAATGTTACAGTTATAATCTCAGTTCACTACCACTTCTTTCCCTTACTCAATTTACAACCTTTTGTTTCAAAATTCCTTTTATGATCAGCATTGTGGAAAAGAGTGTACATATTGGGTGCTTTCACATGAGCCGAATAATGCACTTTCAATCCACTTTCAATGCACTTTGCAGCAAAACAGTTTGCTTACAAATTATTGTTATTGTGCCTTGAAAGGGCATTATTCAGGATATGTGAAAGTGCCCATTGAGCTGCCTATCAGCCTTGAGACCATGAAAGAAAGCTTTAAAAAAATAAAGGAGGGTTCAGCTGGGGTAGAAAAATGTGGAAACCAGCAAATGGAAGGAGGAAAGGATAATTGGTCATGTGAAAAAGGAGGGGGCAATGAGTGTGTAGGGCTTGGAGCGGGACTGCCATGAAGATAGCCAGAAAAAGAATGGACAGTGGCAACTGGCAAGCATGTATGACAAACAAGTGATAGAGTGAAACAGAGTTGGCACTAACAAGTAAGTAGGAAAATAAAATGAAAGGCACCAGGGGGCAAGAGTAGACCATCAAGGCAAGGAATAGTAGATAATCAACGAAGGAGGAGAAAGAGGAGATAACCTGGAAAAGGAATCAGTGGGGGTAATTGAATTCTGTTCCCATGGATCCCTTGCTTGTCTCAAAATTAGATAAAGAATGGGAATGCTTGTAAAATATTTTTTTCTCCACATTTTGGAGTTCTGAAGTACCTGCCTTTGTTTTCAGTGTGAAAACAATTAAGAAATCTCTATGGTCCGGTCATTTGTTTCTGAGTTTTGTACAGAGCACTGTGCATGTGCAATTGGCTGCAACCATCAATTCATTTGTATACTTTCCTTCTCTATGTCTCTGATGTGTATCTGCACAGTGATAAAACCTTCCTGTGACTATGTGTGGCATCTGCTAATGCCCAGGAGCAAATGTGCACATGAATACCATGCTAATCAAACGAAACACAACGACATAAACATTAGGGTTGCCAGGTCGCTTAGTGCCCGGCTTGGAAGTGGGGATCGCGTGTGTGTGCTGCCGTGCCGACACAATTACATCACTTCTGGTTTACACCCGGAAATGCTGCATCGCAATGGGCCTTTTACCACTCAAACTTCCAGTTTTATCACTCCCAGTTTGAGTGGTAAAAGGCCAGTTGCAATGCGACGCTTCCGCGTGTAAACTGGAAGTGATCTCTGCCTCAGCTCCGCCCCAAAAACCTCCCACCAGAACCAAGGGGGGACCTGGCAACCCTAATAACCATTGCTTTTTGTAATAGTTTATCAATGTGCTTGTGGGCATTGGTAACACAGGGCGAGATACCAATGAACAGAAGTGTTATATCATGGGCAGTTGTGAATTTGTTGATGTTGTATGGTATAGTTATTTTAACATAATCCCTTGAGGTAAAAACCTTTGGTTCAGTTTCACTTTTCACTTACTTTGTTGATAGCTGGCTGTGTCTGGTTATGGCCAAGCAGGGCTGAGACCAGACCTAGCTTAAGTTCTAATAAAGTTCTGTTTTGGTACTGGTGCTGTGGAGTTAGTACAA
The DNA here is from genome assembly GCF_029931775.1 of Euleptes europaea. NCBI lineage: Eukaryota > Metazoa > Chordata > Lepidosauria > Squamata > Sphaerodactylidae > Euleptes > Euleptes europaea. The sequence goes on along the minus strand of NC_079314.1, from coordinate 79,778,365 downwards.
GAAGGAATCTTAAGTATAGTAAAATGTGCATTCCAAGTCTGGAATACATTTTAGAGATTTTCCTAGTTATAGTGAAACGAAGGACTGAAACATAAAGAGCAAAATTTGAGAACAATAATGGAAATGAGCCGTGACCTGGATAGCCCAGGTAGTCTGATCTCGTCAGATCTCAGAAGCGAAGTAGGGTCAACCCTGACAAGTATTTGGAGTATTGGAGGACATTGAAATATGGAGTTTAAACTGGAGCTTAATCAACATCAGGCAATGGATTACTCACAGCTTCAGTCTGTTGGATTAGGGTTGCCAGGTCCCCCTCTCCACTGGCGGGAGATTTTGGGGGCGGGGCTGAAGTGGCAATCCTGCGTGTGGTGCCAAAAGTGATGTAATTGTGTCACACACGACCATGCATGTGTGCAGTTGCCACTTTGAGGAGCCCCATGGATTGCCCTCCAAACCCAACAACTTAACAACCCTATGTTGGATGTTTTAGGTAAAGATGTACATAGCAAATAATGCCTCTGCTTTTCAGATGGGCACTCCTTTCAGGAAAGTCCTGTCATGAAGAAGAGGGGGGAAAATGAATTCTTTTTCTTCTTGACATCTTGGTTGCACTTTGCATTTCACCTTCCTATGTCTAGAGATGAAACCTATTACTTTTGCTTGGCATGCTTAAATAGAAGATCAATTTTTTGCTTCTACATTTGGGCACATCAGCAAGGCCCATAAAATATTAATGATGAAAGCTTTGAGAATTACATGGAGCTCTGGCTATATGCTTTCATCAGGACGAAAGCTTCTTCATTGTAACCTTATTTTTATATACACATGATTGCTCAGAGAAATACTACTAAAATAAAAAAGGGTTTTCTTATGTATTGATAATTATTTGAAAGGTGTGAATTTTGTACTGAAAAATGGGGAGGATGGAGGCGATCCGAATTCTATAAGGGGAGGATAGTAAAGCCACAGTTGGATGATATTGATCCAGTCTCCTTGCTCACAACACCTAAATACAGAGGGCTGACTTCCCATTATATGACTTTTTGTCATAAAAATCCTTGATATGCATTAGCAACATCCTCTTTTCTTCTTTGTTATCAGACTAGAGAAACACGAGTTGTTGTTAGGGTTGCCAACCTCCAGGTACTAGCTGGAGATCCCCTGCTATTACAACTGATCTCCAGCCGATAGAGATCAGTTCACCTGGAGAAAATGACTGCTTTGGCAATTGGACTCTATGGCATTGAAGTCCCTCCCCTCTACAAACCCCTCCTCAGGCTCCGGTGGCAAAGAGGCACCTGGCAACCCTAGTTGTTGTTCACTTTTGAAGAGGAGTTTGTTGGCTTCTTTCTTGGTTTTCAAATATTCTTACCAACAATGGTGGCTCGCCTCCCTTTTTCTGCCATGCCAAAGAAAACAAAGACACAGAATATGCATTCCAGTCCCCAAGTGTCATAATCGCAGGGGATGGATCTACATAGCTAGTAACAAATAATTTGAAAAAGATTCAATGACCCTAGTCCATCAAATAATAAATAGAATTCTCTCTTTGTAAATTATTTCTTTCTCCCATTACTTTAAATGTGGTCATTCTGGGGCAGTTCAAGATATTTTGCTGCCACAAATGCTCTTCTCCAGCCCTCCTCTGTGTTGTTCCACTAGCAGTCCTAGGCAGGCTAAAGATATAGCCATCTTGCATTCAGGCTGGATGGCAAATGCATGGGGAGAGGCAAATGCACCTTCTTGGCTGCCACCTCCAATGGGTGCACAAAGCAACAGCTGCCTTATGTTGAACCCAACATCTAAGGAGAGGAGGTGTGCACCTCCTTCCATACTTCCAGCCAGTTTGAAGCCTCATTCACTTGCTTCACTTGGGCATCACATTGGCCCTGAAATCATCAATGTATGGATTAGCATAAAAACATTTGATGAATAAATGCTATTTAGCAGAAACTTCTCTGATATGCTTGTGGGAAAATGGTCACAGAATGTGACATTTTTCTCTTCCTGAAATATCATGTTATTAAAATATTGTTGAAGGCTTTCACGGTCAGAGTTCATCAGTTCTTGTACGTTATCCGGGCTGTGTGACCGTGGTCTTCAGGAAAAAAAACACCAAGACCATGGTCACACAGCCCAGATAACCTACAAGAACTGATACCATGTTATTCTTTGCAAATGTACAGGTGCCATGTTCTTAGCCCCAAACTTGGCCAGGAAAGAGAGATTCATTATAAAGTTCCCAGTACATTTATTTTCAGAGAGTTCTGCTGGGCCAGTGCTTCTCTGTTTCAGGTGTTTCAGGTCACAACTGCAGCTTTTAGTGCAAGAATAATATCCATCTTTATAAAGGTAGCTTTCTGCTATATGTGTAATGTAAATTGACACAGCCTACCCATTCCAGGCAAGTAAAGGCCAGTGTTCTACCTAAAGGCCAGTTCTGATGTATAATTCTTTCTCCTCAAAGGAATAACTGGAGAATGTTTCTGGAAAATCTTATGTAGCAATGCAAAGGATAGGGAAAATAAGAATAAGGAGGCATTGGACATGTTTCAAACAAGATCAGACCACATTAAAAAAAAGTTAAGAATACTGAGCCCAGATACTTCTTATCCAGGACTGTCTGGAACTACTGGTATCCTGAGAAAACTTCATCACCCTTACTGAAACTTCTTCTTTTCTTTCCTCTAAACTTCTAGATTTTTCCCCCCCTAAGCTGCCAAACACTTTTGCTGCTGGTGAAATCTGGTCTTGACTCTACTGATTTTTATTGGGTTTGTACATTTTGTAGACAAGCCTCCTACAAGTGCATCCTGGGTTTCCAACAACACATTCTGAGCTGGTAAAAAAGCTTATCTTGAGACCTTTCAGCAAGATACCACAATTTCCTGAAAGTTTGTGAAAGCTAGAAAAAAACAGCTTTTTACAAATTGGGTGCCATCTCCCATCACTAGTAGTGGTCCAAGGTCCCACCTCCCAAATCCTTTTTTACAGAGTAGAAAATATTTCAATTAGTTCTGCCACCATTTCAAGATCTTGCAGGATATGGGGCCAGTGATAACAATATTTTAGGAACAACAACAGAGTGCTTCTATAACCTGGTTAAGGTGTAAGGAGCCTTCCCATTTCCCTCTATCCTTCTTACCATTTCAAAAGAAATCAAAGTGGATAAAAATCAATGATTAAAAACATTAAAAAAGCAGATTTTAAAAATTTAAATCGGATTTTTAATAACATGCCTTTTGAGGAAAAATCTTTTTAAAGATAGTTTAAATAGTTTTCTATTTAAGATACATTATAGTACAAAGGTTATTCATCATGGAATAAGGATTAGTTTTTAATTATGTACCATGAGACAGTATATTCATGTAATGTTTAATTTTTTTGGGGGGGTAATTGAATTCCATTAATCCATTCACAATGTCATGATCTTCCAGAGATTTCTGTAAGATTATTTTGGGCATTTTTTCTATCTAGAAGATATTATCACAGAGGCTTGGTTTAGCAGTTCTTAAAACTGTGAATGTGTGACTACAGAGATAAGACGCCTCTTCTTCACATAAAAAATGTAATAAAATAAAAATACAGAGTTGAGAAAAAAACCTTAATCCCATTGTTCCTTTGCAAATCTATGTACACAGAATCAACCCCTTACCTCTTAAGTGCTAAATTTCAAGAAGTTCAATTAATAGTAGATTTTTTTGGAGTGGAATAGATCTACACAAGGAGCTAAGTGTGAGGATGAAGGGGTAAGCAGTAAAAATGAGAGTGAAACCTTTTGAGCAGAATACTCCACAAGTCTTGGGATCTTTGTGTGTATAGCTGGAGGTTTATCATATTATTCTCTCCCTGGAGGAGAAAATCTATAATGGCTGCAGGTTGTAAAAGAGACCCAGTTTAGGTATATTTTAATGAAGTTTCTCTACCTTTGAGTAAAGCAGGCATGCTTGGAATATGCAAACACTGCAACAAATAAATGCAAGGCCTGGTGGCCCAAATGAAACTGGAGATAATTCACCTTGCAGCAATTTCATAATTATCTATCTATATATTTCTAATAGTATAACCAAATCAGTAATTTTTGATATAACTGGAAAACTAATCTGAAAAGTTATTATTATGAAAATGAAACCTCCATCGGGTTGTAAATATTAAGATTATACCAGCAAGAATTAGTCAATTTAAATCATGATTTAAATCGATTTGATTCAAATCAAATCCACCCTGAAAAAATAATAATTTAGCTTATCACTAGCCAATGAAAAACCACAGGGTTTTGTATAAGTGATGGTAGATTCCCTCTCTCCCCAGAAATAAGGCTATGTAAGGGGTTACATATCAATTATGTGCTTTTCTATGAATTTGCAAAGAAAATAATGAGGTTGATTCGCACTGTGAGTACAGCTATCACATTGCTTGAAATATGCATGGAGTACTTACTGTAGGTAACTCATCTTTCTAACTCTGTCTCCTCTAGACATGCCAAATAAGAAGTAACTGGATTGCTTATGGAAATATGACATTTTGATAATGTAGTATAATGCCTTTAGGCAACAAATTACCTAGTTTGTAATGCTGCAGTCCACAATTCTATATTAATATGATTAAAAGAAATCTGAAGAAGTTGCTTCATTGACACCTGTGGATATATCTTGCATGAGGACTAGCGAGGCCTGTGTTTGCAAACTGTGGCCAACATGAAGACCCCCTGAGTGGAATTTTCATAGCATATATATATAATATAGATTCAGGGAATCATGGTCTGCTGGTATTAGAGGCAGTGCTATTATAAAATCATCAGAATATACCGTATTTTTCGCTCCATAAGACACACTTTTTTCCTCCTCAAAAGTGAGGCGAAATGTCTGTGTGTCTTATGGAGTGAATGTGTGTCTTATGGACCCTAGCCCGGTCCATCCGGGACTCCCAGAGCCGGGCGGAGAGACCCCCTCCCCTCCCGCCAGCCGGTTGGGCGTGCCAGAATGACGCAAACTGGCTTTCCCCGCCCCGACGGCCAGCTGGGAGGCAAGCGGGGCACACAGAGCTGGGCGCATCGGGAGGGCGCAAGCCAGTGTTCCCCGCCCTGATGGCCAGCTGGGAGGTGGGCGGGGCGCACAGAGCTGGGTGCATCGGGATGGCACGCTGGGAGGCGGGTGGGGCACACAGAGCTGGGCGCATCGGGAGGGCGCGAGCCGGCGTTCCCCGCCCCGACAGCCAGCTGGGAGGCGGGCGGGCTCGCATAGAGCCCGCTGGGCACATCGGGACGGCGCGAGCCAGCGTTCCCCGATCCGACGGCCAGCTGGGGGGGGGGTCTTATGGTCAGGTGCGTCTTATGGAGCGAAAAATTCGGTAGTTGCTTCTGAAAAATGGTGAGCACTCCTGCAGGTGCTTTGTCCAATGGGATAAAGACTAAATATATCCTCCCACAATCAATAATTACATCCTATATGACTGGGAAAGTTAATAGTTCTCTCAGAAGCATGTCTTTTACATCAAATATTGGCAGTTCCACACTAAAACTGATGTCTAAAGAAGATCACGAACAACACCTGCAGAGTTCAGGGTTTTTGGTGTCTCTCTCTCCCCCCCCCCCCATTTGATCAGCACTTCGGCACTGAAATGTGCTCTTTCCCTAAAACCCTACTGCAGAAAATCAAGTGAAAAAACACCAGAAAACATTGAAATACGGATGCTTGCTCCTTGATAAATGAACACACCAGAGCTGTAGAAAGCAGACTGCACCTGCTCCAGTTCAAACTGACAATGAAAAAAGCACCACAAATGGAAAGGGTATCATACATTCATTCTAAAGCAGGAAGGTACAAAAGCAAAGTGGAAGCTCCAGTCCCTGTTTCAGTCTCCATTTTCATGTTGTGTGGACCTTTTGGAAATTAGCTCTTTTCCCATTGGGAAATGCTATTACTAACCACTGTGCCCTTGAATTACAACCATTTTGCATTTATTTTTCAACTTTTTTCATGTTTATTGTTTATTGCATTTTCATGGTTTCAGAGGGTAGCCGTGTTGGTCTGCGGCAGAACAGCTAGATTTGAGTCTAGTAGTACCTTAGAGACAAACTGGGGTTGTGCATATCGATAAACCCAAACCGAAAATAAGCCCCCGAGAAAGGCTTTTTTGGCTTCTTTCAGGTGTAATTAAAGTCGAATATTAAAACTGGGAATAAAGCCGAAGTCGGATAGCCGATCGCTGAATAGGCCTTTTTTTGGCTTTGGCTTTCCCCAGGCTTTTTCCTATGGGAATTTTTATGAACTCTGGGGGAGGCATTTTTGAAGGTACAGTTCTCAAGTTTCAGGGTAGCTTTAAGGGACTCTCCTTACATGAACCCCGGAGTTTGGTGAAGATTGGTTCAGGGGGTCCAATTTTATGGGGTCCCGAAGGGGTCGCCCCCTCCTCCATAGAGAAGCATTGTAATTGGACCCCTTAACCCAAACTTTACCAAAATTTGGGGTTCATGCAAGGAAAGTCCCTTGCAGCTACGCTGCAAATTTAGTGACTCTACCTCAAAAAATGCCCCCCCCCCGGGGAGAATTTTAAAAGTACTTAGTTTTCACAGTCTAAAATGGCTGCTTCCTCTCCAAAGAATTGTGGGGAAACTCAGTTTCCTATGAATGCTTGCAATGGGCCTGCACAATTGTGCCGAACAATATGAACTTGCTCTTTTTGCTATCATGCCAATAAAGGTGACTGAAACTGAACTGCTCTTTTTGCATCACTGACAGAGGGTTGAAATGTTCTTGCCTTTAAACCAGGGGTGGAGAACGTCAGGCCCGGGGGCCATTTAAGTCCCGAGAAATCATTTGGTCTGGCCATTCGTGGGTCCTGGCAGATCTCTAGCTCAGAAGGATCTAAGACTGGTAATCCACCCCCTCCTGTGGACAGGATTAGCCTCTATTCAAGGCGGATGTGAGTTTGTTTTGCCGAGAAAAGGAACCTTTCCCCCCCCCCTTGCAGAAGAGTCGTTAGCTATGGAGCCACTAGGACCACCCAAGAATATAGCAGGCTAATTTTGAAGTTGATAATTTTGTATGGCCCACGAATGATATTATAAATATCCAAATGGCCCTTGGCAGAAAAAAGGTTCCCCACCCCTGCTTTAAACTCCAGGTGTAACCCACTACGAACACTTGCTTTGCAATTTCCTTCTTTACATTTTTGTCAGTTTTGCAGTGCTAACATGGCCATTTATTCTTTTACCTTCCAATCTGGCTGCATAAATGAATCCTGTAGTAAAATGGACAAATGGTGCATTTTAATTCATTAGTAGGTAATTATTTGGCTGGAATTTGTAACAAAAATGACACTAACCATATGAAGACAAATTCTCAACAATAGGTTTATTTTTTTCAAATGCCAAATCATTCATTTACTTTGTAGAATACAGTATTAGTCTGCTGAATTTCTGGCCAACCATTTTCCCTGCATATGTTCTGTTTCTCATGTTATTTTAACACTTTGGATATTATGGTTGTCCAGATTCAAAATAATTAGGGATGTACAAACCCATTAATTTTCATATTTCAAGATATGAGGAGCACAGGTTCTTCCTTGTTTAAATTCTTTCCCTCAAACTCTGAGTTTGATTGTTCCTCCAAATGTGTAGTCATTTTTAGTATTTGGAGCTTTTCCAATTGACTGTAATGATTCCTAATATGTAAATGGTGTCAGCTGTTGCATAACTGATGGATCAGCATGGGATTTTCACATGCATTTTTCAGAGAAATTAAAGTGCTTTCCATAAGCTTGATACTTCCAAACTGCTGAATATATTTCTTCCCTTCCTGTAGCCTTGATCGTGTTTAACCTGCTCCTTTACAACAATTCAGTAAACATCAGCTGATTCTTCTGAGTTATCAGCATAACGGAAGAATAATGCGTCAGCAGAAGTATAAATTGTGTGTGTGGGGGGGAGGGTTGCCAGGCCCCTCTTTGCCACCGGCAGGAGGTTTTTGGGGTGAGGCCTGAGGACGGCAGGGTTTGGGGAGGGGGGACTTCAATGCCATAGAGTCCAATTACCAAAGCAGCCATTTTCTCCAGGTGAACTGATCTCTGTCGGCTGGAGATCAGTTGTAATAGCAGGAGATCTCCTGCTAGTACCTGGAGGCTGGCCGCACGAGGGGTCAATTATACAAACCAATGGGCAAAACAAAAACATGTAATTATACAGGCATTAACATCATGCCTCATACATGAATAATTAAAAAAATAATTAAACGTCATAAATCAAGTCAATAATCAAGCAAAATTATAATATGGAAAACATCCACTTATAAGGGCAACCGCCTTAAAACATGCTATACAGTATGCAAAACCTAGGGGGTTACCGCACTTTGTATTCCCAGCAATGTATTAAGAGTTTGAAAATGTTGTAAAAAACATCGCTTTAAAAGGGTTTTTGGATACCACGGCTTATAAATGGTTGGAAGACGTCTTCACAGCTAAAGGGGCCAAACGGAGTGTGAACTGTATTTTTTATAATGTTTTCAAACTCTTAATACATTGGTGGGAATACATAGAAAGTGCGAACAGTATTTTTTATAACATTTTCAAACTCTTAATACATCTCTGGGAATACAAGTGCGGTAACCCCCACTGTTAAAAAATATCCTCCCCGGGAGAATCGGGAGAAATCCCGCCCGGGAGTGTCGGATAAGCTTAAAGTCCAAGACAGTAATCCGGTGGATCCAAGTCAGGTCCGGGGTAGAGAGAAGGTATTAAGAGAACGTGTGGCTAGTCTTGCATCCACGTTTCGGAGGGCTTCTTCAGCGCGATAAACAATAATGAAGCAACTACAGCAAATGAACACGTATTGTGAAGAGAAGAATTGTGCAGTCCCTAAATTTGTTCACAGCTACAGCTGCAAAGGTTCTGAGCCCTGGTAACAAAGGAGTGGGGCAACTTCGGACCTTGTCTGACCAGGCTTGATCTGTATATGGTAAAACTCAGGGTCGTCTAAAAAAAATTATCTGTGCCTCTAAGACTAATTATCCACAATTTATAGGGTTGTCAACACTGGGCTGGGAAATATTTTTTGGGGTAGAGATTTTGGGGGTGGAATCTGAGGAGGGCAGAGTTTGGGGAGGGGAGAGACTTCAATGGTATAGAGTCCACCTTCCAAAGCGGCCATTTTCTCCAGGGGAACTGATCTCTGTCACCTGAAGCTCAGTTGCAATCCCAAGAGATATTCAGCTGCCACCACCTGGAGATTGATAAGAACAACAGCACGTGGCTCAATCACAATAAATACAACTAGAAAAATGTATGGTACAAAAACATTTGTTCATGTTCATATAATAACCAAAAAAATAGTAAACATCAAACCAAATACACCAAAGCAATATTTCAAAAGGAATTCAAGTTCATTCCCAGTTCATAGGAGAATCCAATGTAAAGTTCATAAACCAAAAAGAGTCAAACCCGACTTCCATGAAGAAAAACTCCTATGAAACCCAACTTTCCCACGATGGCCGTGCTTCAGACCGACCGTCTCTCCGGGGAGAATGCAAGGAAGGCTCCAATAATAAATCAAAAGACGACACTTCTAGATAAGTGGTCGTTTCGCCTGATTGGCTTCTTCAGTTGTACTTAATATCCATAAATTCTTCAGTTATACTTATCATAAGGAACCTTGGGTCTTGAACCATATCAGGTCAACAATATTATGGGAGGCTACATGCCCCGTGAAAAAATATGATTTATGGACATTAAGTATAACTGAAGAATTTATGGATATTAAGTACAACTGAAGAAGCCAATCAGGCGAAACGACCACTTATCTAGAAGTGTCGTCTTTTGATTTATTATTGGAGCCTTCCTTGCATTCTCCCCGGAGAGACGGTCGGTCTGAAGCACGGCCATCGTGGGAAAGTTGGGTTTCATAGGAGTTTTTCTTCATGGAAGTCGGGTTTGACTCTTTTTGGTTTATGAACTTTACATTGGATTCTCCTATGAACTGGGAATGAACTTGAATTCCTTTTGAAATATTGCTTTGGTGTATTTGGTTTGATGTTTACTATTTTTTTGGTTATTATATGAACATGAACAAATGTTTTTGTACCATACATTTTTCTAGTTGTATTTATTGTGATTGAGCCACGTGCTGTTGTTCTTATCTACTCAGTTCTTGTCAGCATAGGTCTTGTGTTTTTTCTAGACCACCTGGAGATTGGCAACCCTAACTATTTATCCACTTTGTGCCCAGCTCCAATTTCCTGCCACTGATCTCATGGCTGGCAGGAGAAAAATAATGTAAAACAAAATCACAGTCAGGTGTGATGTCATTTCCAGGAAAAACCCTGAAGTATCATAAGACTGCTCTGTGATTTTACCACAGACTTTCCAGCATTTCTTAGAGAGGGGGCACCCCATGTCTTTGCCCCTGACTCAAAGACTGCCTACCATTGCATGGGTTGATGCAGTACTTTCAGAAGCTTTACAATGGAATCCTTCCCAAGCTGATGTCAGAATATCCCTGAATATATTATCTTTTGGGGATGCTACTGTTGTTGTGAGCCTTTGCATTTTGCCTATTTTCATTGCTGGTGTTCCTGATATGTTTGTTTCTTTTATTCGATTTATATGCAACTGATGCAAAAACATTAACATTGTGTAAATCGTGGTAAATATGGAACAAGGAAAAAGAACCTTGTGCAAAATTAAAGACTTGTGGATTCTATTGGCTCAAGGATAGGGTTGCCAGGTCCCTCTTCACCACCGGCAGGAGGTTTTTGGGGTGGAGCCTGAGGAGGGTGTGGTTTGGGGAGGGACTTCAATGCCATAGAGTCCAATGGCCAAAGCGACCATTTTCTCTAGGTGAACTGATCACTCAGCTGGAGATCAGTTGTAATAGCAGGAGATCTCCAGCAACTACTTGGAGGTTGGCAACCTACACAAGGGGAAAGCAAAATCAAAATGAGATTTGCTTTGAAATAGTAGAACTGTAAGGCTTAGGGACCTTCCTCAAGTTTGGCCAGCAAGCTGAGGCTCCACACTCCTCCCTTGATCTGCCTTGAGCTGCACCCTCTTGGCTAATTCAGAGACTGCATCATTCCTCAGAGACTTGATAAGCAGCTCTGGAAAGGACTGGCACTGCCCTGTCTTAAACTATGATTAGTGTCCAGGACTTGGCCCCCCAAAAAAACAACAGAAAAATGCTTTTAATCCTTGTATGGTTTGTTCATCTATTTGATGAAAGGTGCTCTCTCATTGAAAATGCATACTTCACTGTGAAATTTCAAATTTATCAAACATTTGGCTTGGCTTTAGTGTGAAAACTGGCAACTCCACAAGGATACTGTACGAGCTGTGATTTGTATCTACACTCACATAGGAAATGTATGGAGTGTTCCCCATCATAGATCAGTCTAGGAAAGGCATTCCATAGACACCGTACAGCAAATGCCTTGCAGTTAATGAATCATAGTCCTTGGCTAAAGTTTATGAAAGCATTTTAGAGGAAGAAAATATCTTTGTAGAAACTTGGTGGGTTGGCAAAGAACTACAACTCTGTTCAGTGTTTCTCCCACAGTAATTGATTCTTTGTGTAGGACCATGTATCTGTGAAGTCCAGGGTACTCCAGGGAAATAATGTAAAATAGATTAGGAGATTAAACAGGAGAAAATCGGTTTCCACTGGCTATATTTTTAATCTTTTTTTTTTCTAAAATAAGTTTTTCATTACAACTTCTCATTGAGCGCCCAGACAGAGGCTTCCTGATCAATAAAAGAATTCATTCCAAAAAAGGGCTTAGAAAATGAAGTGCTGGGAGCTGGCAATTGGCTCTGGGTTAATACACATATTTAAAAATTAGTTTAGTCTCCTAAGAAAACCCATTGGCAGTGAGTTTCCATGAATTCAGTGCCACATAAAGGAATATATATCACTTTTAAAGTGCTGACTCAATTGCATACTTGTTTAATCTTGAATATGTTCAAATGCCTACACCATGCAAAATTTATCCTGGCAATGCCTCTTTAAAAATAATAGGTTCTATACGCCATTCTTATTAGACCATCATTATTAAACATATTGAATAGATGCCGCTCATCTGAACACAATCAGATGTAGTGCAATGGAAATGTCTAGGTCTCTGAAAGGTCAGGCAATATGTAATTGTAAAATGGGATTTCATTGCCCCAGGTATTTGTTTAATTCTGCTTTTCTGTAAAGAAACAAACACATGAGTGTGTGAAGTTGCCTTGTGGAGATTCAGGCCATTGATTCATCTAGCCCAGTTTCATCAGCAAGGTCCCAGACTGACATCTCTTGTGAAAAGAAGAACTCCATGTAATATTGTTTATTTCATTTGTATATGCATGCGGTATGCATTTTATACTTCCAATATTCATACAGGGTTGGATTCATTACTCATTTCCTGCTGGTGGAAGTTTGAGATGCTGGATCAGGTTTTTTTACCAGTTCCCTCTTCCTGCTGAACCCCATTGTACCAAGTGCTGTGCCTGGAGAGGTCTGTTCCATGAGCTGAGTGCCACTCATAATACATTGGAGTCAACCACTAATGCATAAAGATATAATAACATGGATTCAAAAGGAAGTGCAACAAATCCTCCTAAAATACACAAGGGGGTTGTAATTTGTGTATATCCAAAACCAGGCCTCAGAACCATGTTGTTCACAATCCTACCATGTTTGGGGAAGATGTCCTCCCTGGAGAATGACGAGTATGCTATTGAACCACTCTGAGGGTTTTGCTATATTCTTCTCTTTCAGTGATGCAACGATGGTTGTTTACATCAAGAAAAGTCCTGGAAGGCAAATTACAGAAGAATTAAAGTCCAGTGCAGCAATAGTTTCAAGCCTTTCCAGATATATTATCTCTTTTATGAAGACAGAGTTGCCGACTCTGTGTGCATAGATGAAAGGGTGATTGCCAGGTGGAAAAGCTGAAATTTGTAAGACAATTAGAAATTTTGGGGTCAAACACATTTTACAGTAAATAGCTGCAATGTGGCCAAGTGCCCAGCTATTCCACACTTCACCTTTTTTCAAGGCTACTAGGAATTATTCCACTAGAACACATGTGCAGGGAACCACCTTGTTTGCGGCTCTTTGGCAAGGGTACAATGTGTATCCAGCGGGTGAAATTGATGAATGTAGTCACATCAAGTGCAATGGACTATATATAGCATGTACCCTAAATCTATCAGATGTAGAACAGTCTCAAGCCACAAAGCCCATATTGCCAGCATGTGCTCAACTTCTCACTGATGGCACTTTGAAAGGTTGTAGGGCAACTTCTACATTCTTTTTCTTAATTACTGGTTTTTGTGACAAAAGTCATAAACAGTGACAGCCCATTCCTAATGGGAGAGTAGATCTGCAGCGACCGGGAGCGGGGCAGCCGCGCCACCTCCACAGAGGCTTTCCAGCTGCCGAAAATAAAATAAAAGCACTTGAAAAGATAAGAAAGGGAAAATGTCCCCATAGCAAACAGTGAGGCTATGCCACCAAAAATGGTGGTGTAACAACACCGCAGCTTTAGGGGGCATTCCCAGGTCCAAAGGGGTTAGGAAACTGCCTAAAGGCAGCTCCGCCCCCCAGGAACACCCACACACACACCGGCATGGGATTCTATGACAATGGCTTCATGGCACTGGTGTGTTTGCCCCAATTTATTCTGTGATAAGATAGCACCTAAGCTGACGTGGGGTCAGGCCAACTCCTGAAGAGCTTCAGCACCCACCCCGATTCAGGATTGCAGCCTGAGCCATTGCCCACTAAAGGGGAAGCCTGAAATTTGCTACGTGAGTTACAATGTGATTTTACTACAGCAGCCAAAAAATTAGCTACACACAAAGTTTCTTGTTTAACTTCATCTTTTAGTAACAAGACTTAGCCTTTAAAGAAGTAGAGTCCTGCTTAAGTAAAGGAAAAATCAGTTCACCTCTCAAATCTGAAAATTCAAGGCAATCCAAAAGAATATAATACATAGAGTCAATTTGGTTAGGACCACATCTGCAGAGTCTATTCAAGTATGGAATACCATTAAATCTTCCAAACAGCCAATGGCAAGGTTTTCAAATGGACAAGCATGCCTGTCTATACTTCAGAAGACATAATTCAAACAAGTAGTTTGGCATTACCAATTTAAAAGGATAAACATACTCTGTGCACTCTAATCAGCATACTCTTGTAATCAAGATCCTTTAAACATCTTTTAATTGACTGACTCCATTCACGATTACTCATAGTTCCTATTATATCATTGGTAATGGCCTAGATGTAATAATTTGTCCTAATCACTCATATGATGATACAGCATAACTAATCCATTCTAAAGTCAATTTCAATAGCCTAATCTTCAGAGTAAATGCTCTCCACCAAGACTTTGCTTCAAAAGACATCTCCCCAATCTTGGCTCTCTATTCCTGCCACACATCTTGGAGTTCCCAGAATACTGTGTAAAATTTTTAGTAATTGTCCATCAATATTATCTTTTATCACCCTAATCCAAACCCCTACAGCATACAACAACTGCCCAGAAACTTTAGCATTAAATACTTTAACTGCTGCAGGAACATACTGTCCCCCAGAGGAATAGTAAAATCTCAAAATAGCCTTCCCAGTACTCATGGCTATTCTTATAACAGAGTTCAATTCTTAAGTTAATAACTTAGCAAAAACGTTGGCTGGTGTTTCTGAGCATCCTTTTCCAGATGACTCATGCCTTATGGATGGCATTATAAATGCTGCATATCCTTAAATTAAGGATATAAGAGAAATTAACACACATGTGACAATCTGTGAGAGACAAACCAATTAAGGTGTCAGATGTAATCAGTAACTCTAAGACAATTAAGGAACAAGAGATTAGAATAGTTTCTGCAAATAAAAAGATGTTAGATGTACCAAAAATAGAATAGATAAATGAGAGCCAATGGAAGGTTGTTATACCTGGATTTAACAATCTATAGGAAAAAGCAGGAAATGCTATGTCGGAACCTGAGGGTAATGTTTCACTGTACATCAAAAGGCAAAGAATCAAATAAATTAAAAAACTTAACAGAGGGGGAAATGACACTTAAATCTGTGGGTAGAAAATGCAAACCAAGCATACGGGAAGAGTGGAGTATTAGGTATATCTGCTTGACCATGATAATAGCAATTTTCTTTATTTATTTTTATCAAGTCTATGAAGCAGAGAATTTCAACACAAACAAAATTGCAGGGCAAATGGATCTTGACCAGATCCATTGCTTACATGAAAGGTCAGTTCCTTATTAGATCCCCTCGGTTTTCCTGTCCCAATTCTTATCAAGCACTGTGCTGAGCAGCTTTAATTCTGCTATGCAGCTGCCGCTGCTCGCCATACAGGCTGTGCCTTTGTAATATGTAATATGGATTTTGGAGAGGGCAGGTGGCGGCGATCTGAGTAAGATCTCTGCAGCCTTTAAAGTGCATGGCAGGGTAGTGGGGATCTAAACACTGGGCTCCGTCCAAAGTCCATGTGGACTTCAGAGGGGGCAGGCAGTGCAGAACTGAATACTGGGCTCTGCGGATCCCAGCATTCAGTTCTGTGCCATGTATTTTTCAGGTTCAGGTTTACTAAACCTGGAAATTTTCGATTATTCGAAAAAGCCGAACTGCCTACATTCGGCTTTTACAGCTTTTCAAAAATTTCCTAATTTATTAAACCCAAACCTGAAATATACCCCCCCCCCCCAAAAAAGGTACACAGCCCTAGGGGAGACCACTGATGTGCCAGTGGCTCAGTTGCTTCCAAGAGCTGGGGCAAGGAGAAAAATGTTTACTTTACCTGAGTAATGGGGCCCTTAGTCTGCTTCTATATCTAATTGCTGCAGGAAAACAGAGTATGGTTGACCTATCCAATGCAGAGAACCACAGTACCCACACTAATACAGAGGACTGCACAGCATGCCATATCAGCGGGCGCTATTTTGTGTTCATGTTTTCATTTCCACCTTTTTGTTCCAAGATCAACCCAAGACAATTAGAAGACCTTAATGAATATCTAGTTTTGATTATTTTGTGCTTGTCTTTTGTTATTTACCCTATAGCTAAACTACACTTCCACACTTTTTTAGCTGCCATCACAAGAGCAAGAAAGCTGCTCTTCTAAAATTTTAAATAAAAAAACTGCAATTTGCATATTAGGAACTCTTAATTTAACAAAATCAACCTTTAAAAAACAATACATATTTTGCATTAAATATCTGACTTTCTGACACATGCAAATTGTGATTTTTTAAAAAAAAAATCACATTTCTAAATGGTTTATAAACTTATATTTATTGATTGAAAAATGTAAATTGTATTGGGGAAAAATTAAATATATATCTATCGACTTAACTGGTTTTTGAGGGTGGTTTTAGAGACCAGTTCTTTTCTCCTTGAAGAGCTTTGCTGAACAATTCATGTGGCTTTTGAAATCCAGTGCAACCTTTTAATGTTAATTTCTTTATAGAATAAAAAAGGCCCATTTGGCCCTTGGTATTCTAAACAGAACAAGTAGAATGGTGCATTCAGGTTAGCTAATGGGAAGTCTGTTGAACACACCCAAGCAAGAGAGACGGCATATCCATGCTGCCATCTAGTGATTATAAAAATATAAATCTATGACATGTTGTATTGTATGTGTGTAAAGTACAGCCAACTTTTAGCAACCCATTCGGGGTTTCTACCTGTGGCATTTTCAGCATCCTTCTAAGAATCCCCAGCTTTTTAAAAAGCCCCAAATGTTCAACTATTTGCAAAAATTCTGTTTGCAGATATTATACCTTGAAATACATGCTTTGCCACACTCCTCAGCAACCTTTCTAAGGTTCTAAAGTTGCCTTTGCTTGGTGTAACTTGACAACTGCTCATTGAAGAACACATGCTGGAGACACAACCTACAGCTTTAGAGCTGTATTATGGAAAAGAATCTGTAACTTCTTGTAAAGATTTAAAAAGCAAGAAACAGTATTGTCTCAACAACTCTGCTTAAGGCAAAAATCACTACTTCAGTGAATAGGAGGCAGTTTGCTGTAACTTTGCAGTACAAAATTTAGCACTCACATAATTGCAATGTCTTGGCTCTTTTTATTGTTTTTTTATCTGATAATTCTTGAATGTCTATTGATTTTCTACCATAAAGTCCAATTTCAAACTTCTGCAGTCAATTAAATTATCTGATAATAACTGAGTGGTTTAATAATACAGGCACAGCAATTATTTCATTGTTATTCTGATGCTAACACAGAATACTCAGTTGTTCTCAGCGGTTCAGTACTCGAATTCGCTTTAACAGAGCACCAGCTCTCTGCTAACAAAATGGTCTGTGTGGAAATGAATGCGGAAAGCACTAAGCACAGGCAAGGGTTTTTCTCTCTCTGGGTCCCCCCACCTCATTAAAATCAGAACATTGTAATTATGAAAATATGATTGAACCTGCACATCTATTTCTGTCATCCAAATAGCATTCATCTATAGGATGTGTCAATATTGCATTGTAATGTTAATCTCAAAATATTGTGAGTCTGAGACAGGGAGTAAGCTCACTTATTTCCAATTATGTGTTTAAATTCCACTCAACCTCCACTTTTCTATTTGTATTTTAAAACTTAAAAATCAGCCTCTACCGCTGCAATCAAGCACAGAAGAGAAGGGGGAAGGGCTATGGCATCTGTCCACTTACTGTTTCCCCAATTAGTTTCTTTGCTACTGTGGGGGGAAGTACTGGCCTTTTGTCTTAGAGGGAGAAAAGGGGTTTTGAGAAAATCATTTTAAGTCAAACCACAAAGGAAAGGATTAAGAAGACCCTCCAGTTCCCCTTTTCTCTGTTCAGACTTGCAGTCTGCCGAGACAAGTTTTGGTTTTTAAGAATGGAAAGTAACCCAGAAGATTGTGATCAGATAGAGGTCATGGATCTGCCTGCATTGGTTAAAAAGTAAATTTCAAGCATGCACAGAAAGTCATCTCAAGGCCAAGCAGGGATGGGGGGAAAGGTTAACAGCCCCCTTCTCTCCCCATGAATTCCGTCTGAATCATAGAATCATACAGTTGGAAGGAGCCATACAGGCCATCTAGTCCAACCCCTGCTCAATGAAGGATAAGCCTAAGGCATCCCTGACAAGTGGTCCAACCTCTACTTAAAGACTGCCAGTGAGGGGGAGCTCACCACCTTCCTAGGCAGCTGATTCCACTGCTCAGCAACTCTTACTGTAAATAAAAATGTTTCCTAATATCCGGCCAGTACCTTTCAGACTAATTTAAACCCACTGCTTCCTGCCCTCCTCTGACAGTCTTTCAAATACTTAGAGAGAGCAATTATGTCCCCCACAACCTCATGTTCTCCTGACTGAACATTTCCAAGTCCCTCAGCCTTTCCTCATAGGGGTTGGTCTCCAGGCCTCGATCATCCTCGTCACTCTCCTCCGCACCTGCTTCATTCTGTCCACATCCTTTTTGAAATGAGGCCTCCATAACTGCTCACAGTATGCCAGGTGCATCCTGACCAATATGGTGTGCAGTGGGACTATGACATCTTGCAATTTGGATGTCATGCCTATGTTAATATACCCCAACACTGCATTACCCTTTTTTGCCACTGTGTCACACTGGCTGCTGATATTGAGCTTTCAGTCCACTCATACCTCAAGATCTTGTTCACATTGCAACTCTGAAGTGTATCCCCCATCCAGTATGTGTGCTTCTCACTTTTGTTATCCAGATGTAGAACTCTTGCATTTATCCTTATGAATTGCATCTTGTTCACATCCACCCAGTTTTCCAGTGTGTTCAGATCTCATTGAATTCTATCTCTATCTTCCGGTGTGTTTGCTACTCCTCCCAATTTGATGTCATCTGCAAATTTAATGAATAGTCCCTGAACCCCCTCATTCAGATAATTTATAAAAATATTGAAAAGTACTGAGCCCAGAACCAAGCCCTCACTGGACACCTTCCTCCAATCAGATGAAATGCCATTGACAATTACTGTTTGGATGTGGTTCTCCAAGCAGTTTCCTATCCACCTAACTATTCTAGAGTCCAGTCTTCAGTGTTCCAGTGAACCCATCAGAACATTATTGGGAACCCTGTCAAAACCTTTACTGAAATACAGGTAAACAACATTGACATTCCCATGACCAAGTAAGCTTGTTACTCAATCAAAGAAGGAAATGAGGTTGGTCTTGCAGGACCTGTTGGCGATAAATCTGTGCTGATTTCCCCAGATCACCCAGTTGTCCTTCAGATGCTTGCAGATTGACCCCTTTAAAATCTGCTCCAATATCTTCTCTGGGACAGAAGTCAAACTGATTGGCCTGTAGTTTTTTGAGTCACCCTCCTCCCTTTTTTTGAAGATTGGGATAGCGTTTGTTCTCTTCCAGTCTCGTGGTACATCTTCTGTCCTCCAAGAGGTCTTGAAGATGATGGACAAAGGCTCTGCAAGATCCCTAGAAAGTCCCTTGAGCACTTCTGGGTGTATACCATTTGTCTTGGGGGATGTGTACTCATCCAGTGCAGCCAGTATCCTGCACAGCTAAAATTCTTTATTTAAAATTTGTGGGAAAATCAGGTCCTCAATATTCCAAGATCCTAACTGTTTTGACCTTGTTTAGCAGGCTCCTTAAGTTTTTTCACTGCTGGGAATAATGGTCATGGATTTACTCTAGAGTATGCTCAATTTATTTTGATATTGTTTCTATAGTAGAGCATCCAATAATTATGTGCACTCCTGGAACATCATATTGCCTGATGCGTAAACCTGTAGCTCTTGAGATGTGGAATTTAATTTACAATAATTTTCTATATTGGCATGAAATAGATAATAAAATTGTGAAACCTGCAGTGAAGAACTCCTCCAAACAAAAGTGTCTAAAAGGTACAAAATCTTAATCTAAATGTTTTTCTCCCTCAGGAGGTGTATGTCTTTCTCGATGTCAGATTCACAGTGAAATATTTGGACAAAATGAGATGCTTACGAAAGCGATCCGCTGTATCGTTCCTAGGAGTGCTTGTCGTTTGCTTGTTGTTCATGAACTTATACATTGAAGATAGTTATGTCTTGGTAAGTTGCCATTAAAAAGGATAGCACAACAAACAATGAAATCTGAGGTTCTTCTGGAGGGATATTGGTCATATATGGTAATTCTATTGTCACAACAATCCTACGAAATAGTTCAGATTGGGAGAGGCAGAAAGGCCAAGGTTACCCATTGTGTTTCATGGCAAGTGAAGATATAAACATGGATCTTAACAGGCCAACCACTTCACCACACTTACTTTTCTCTATTACCTGTGAGTTGTGAGGATAAGGCTATTATTTATTGCCAAAGGCATCAGTTGTATGCAAAGTTTTACTACTGGCACCTTCTCTTCATCCATGCATGATTTATTTAATACATGCAGAGCACTGAAACATTGCTATTTTTTCATATGCACAATGTAGCAATGATGGCAGCTGTCGTAAGCTCCGTCAATGTTGAAATGAACGCGTTTAGGATGCTTTGCAGTGTTACTCTTCTTACTGGCATGATTTAAAACCCTTCAGTCATTTCCCAAGTAATTAAGGGGATGGGGTAGAAAACAAGGAAGGTAACAATTTCCTTGCTGGATAAAACCAATGCTTTACTGTGTCAGCTAGCCTTTGTTAGCTCACAAGCAGGGGATAACTCTGAGGCCCTTCCTCTCTGTCATTTGTACTTCACAGCTGCTCAGCAGGATAAGCTTTTATAGTTCCTTCTTGTCCTGAAGTGATAATTCTGCAACAGGAAAATTTCCAAATTCGAAGAGTGGTGGCATGTCAGAATTCTGAGGCACCAAATTCGTCAGCTTAGCAGAACTGGACCATTTTGCACATCAAAATCACTTTTCAAGCTATTTATAAAGTACATTTTCTCTGAAGTGCCAACAAGACCGGTAGTCTTGTTGTAAGAAGGTTTTCATGTTTAGTAATGCTTTTGTATTCTCCATTGCTTTTGATATATGCCTTCCTCTTGCAGTGCTGTTGGAATTAAGGTTGTGTGGGGGACTTTATTTATTCATAACCTCTCGCTTGTGATTAAATTTGACCTGGCTTATACCATATTTTCTATCACTCACATGGATGCCTCCTTTGGTTTGCTAATTGCCTCAAAATCCCCCAGATGCATCTCACTTTTTTATTTATTGCTGTTTATGCCGTTTCTCTGTTTTGCTTGTTTTTAGATCTTTATGTTAACTTCCCAGATGGCAGAATGTCTTATGCTTAATTTGCCGTTTTATAATAAAAGGTTCTTTTTCATTGTTTCCCTCCAAATGATTTTTGCACATTTCATCGTTGATCTAAGACTTTGTTTTGCCTCATTCCACCGAGACTTTTATGGTCTATTTATGTGTCTTATCTTTTTCAAGGTTGTTGTTTTTTTCTATTCCTGACCGTATTTGTCAGCTACCCTAACTTCTCTGATGTATTTTTTTCTTTGTTGAATGAGCATGAATAAATATTCTGATGGATTTCTTGTTTGTGAATCCAAATATATCGAAACAAGGCATTATTCAGAACTCTAAATATGGATGAGTTAAATACATACCAGCGTGCCAGTTTGCTGGGGCTGTACAAGGATGCTCTCTTTAGTTCATTGTTGGTTTTCCACACAGGGCCACTGAAAGTGGAGGGACTCGAAATTTATAATTTCCAGGGCCCAGTATCTGGAGTTCCCAGTCATCCCAGTTCCCAATAGAAAATGACCACTTTGGCAATTGGACTCTATGACATTGAAGTCCATTCCCTCCCCAAACCCCGCCCTCCTCAGGCTCCACCCAAAAAACCTCACACTGCTGGCAAAGAGAGACCTGGCAACCCTATGCATTTGTTATAACACTTTACATAAACCAGGGAAACGTAACCTTACAGGATGACCATGGACTACCCACTAACTTTCAGCCTAAATTACTCTACAAGGCCATTTTATTTATTTATATTTATTTTTAAACTTGTACCCCATTCTATCCCCACTCTTATAAGAAGAAACTTTGCATGGAATAGCAGCACATTTTTTAAAAAAAATAGACGTGCCATTGAGAGGGAAAATAAACACAGCCTGCACTTCCCAGGAGTTTCTCTCCCAGGGTTGCCAACCTCCCGGTACTAGCTGGAGATCTTCTGCTATTACAACTTATCTCCATCTGAAAGAGTTCAGTTCACCTGGAGAAAATGGCCGCTTTGGCAATTGGACTCTATGGCATTGAAGTCCCTTCCCTCCCCAAACCCCACCCTCCTCAGGCTCCACCTCAAAAACCTCCCACCAGTGGTGAAGAGGGGCCTGGCAACCCTATTCTCTCCCCTACAATCCATTGCATCTCCCTTATTCCTCCATTGCTTCTCCCTCATTTTAAATTAAAATACACTTCCTTTCCTGTCATACTATCATACTGACATTACCTCCGGCCCTCCCCAGAAAGCCAAATTGAGCCTCTGCCTCTAAACCCTGAGAAAGCTCATGGCAGCTAACATCTTTGAACACTCATGGAACAAATGCAGCCTCTCTCTAAACCACGAGACTGTGCCTGCAGGGAAGAAATCCCAAATAGCTTTCTAGGGCTTCCTGCATCATGGGACTGGAGGACCCTTCCTGTAAAAATCACTGAGGCTTGTGGGAGTTGCAGTGGGGCAGGCAGCCGCAGCCTCTGATCTGGGTGGCACCCCCTCTATGCCTTTCACCCAGGGCAGCTGCCCACCTTGCCCCCTAGATCTGGTCCTGATCACAGCAAATGCTTTCCTGCAGCAAGAGTTAAAGTCTAAATTCATAGCGAGGCTTTTGCCTAGCTTATTCTCTGTCTATTTCTCTGCTGGTTGCCAAAAAGATTCCTCAGAATCAGTGGGGGTTGGTTTCCTTTTCTTACTCCTTTTTTTCTGTCTCCCTTACATTTTATGTTTCTTTCAATGTTATGTTTCTTTCAACTCCCTCACCTGCCCAAACACCACCTTCCCCAGGTTCCACCCCCAGATTTCTAGGAAATTCCCAATCCTGAGTTGGCCACCCTAGGGTGTTACCAGAGGAAGTCTTTGTCCAAGAACCCGTGATAGCTCTATACAGCTCTGTTTATATGTTGTCCTCGTGAACTTCCTAGTTTCACCCATTTTTAATTGCTGTTGTTTCTAGTATGTTTCTTTTACTGCATTTTATATTATTTTACATTATATGTAATTGCAATGCCCCTTTTACACAATTTTTATGCAACTTGAAGCAAAGCAAGCATCATTTTTAAAAACTTACAATTTTCAGTAAATCAATACAACTACACAAAAATCAATTTAAGTGGACATTTCATTAATGTAGTCAGGAAAACAGGGAGAAACCATGGCACACACTGAAACATTAAAACTGAGATAATATGTGGCTAAACATTGGTAACATCCCTACAGTGCAGTTTAGTGGATATAGTGCTGGACTAGGACCAGAAAGCTCTGGCTTCAAATTCCTCTCAGCTATAATACCCTATGGCCAGTTACTATCTCATCAAAGCCTTCCTCACAAGATAGTTGTGAGGAACAAATACTCATGTGAAGATACTGAGGCAATGATGTTTAATTCTCTGGAAAAATGCACACTTCTAGGAAAAATAAAATATATGAAGCTGGGCTTTCAGGCAACCTATGAAGGATTTTGCATCGTATTTAACATGGGGGATTTTGCATCGTATTTAACATGTCTGACCAGAACCAATGGGTTGAAATTAAATCAAAATTCTTAGGAAGAATTTTCTGAGCCGTTCCTCAGTGGAACAGGCTTCCTCGGGAGGTGGTAAGCTCTCCTTCCCTGGAGGCTTTTAAGAAGAGGTTAGATGGCCATCTGTCAGCAATGCTGATTCTGTGACCTTAGGCAGATGATGACAGGGAGGGCATCTTGGCCATCTTCTGGTCACTGGGTGTGTGTGTGTGGGGGGGGGAGGTTGTTGTGAATGTCCTGCATTGTGCAGGGGTTTGGACTAGATGACCCTAGTGGTCCTTTCCAACTCTATGATTCTATGATTTCTTGCATGTTTCTGGCAGAGTGTTTCCACCCAACCTGCTTAAAACTGTTTACTACACTAAGTTTCTTTGGAAGAAAGAGCTAAAAATCTCCATTTCACTGCAGAGCCTCCTTTGAGACTCTCCAACAAAGTTGGTTTTTGCATTAATATCCCTTGAGGATTGTGGCTACAGCGTATGTTGCCGAAGCATAGCTTTGAGGAATATTGAAGGAGACACTTGCCCAGGAGGTGCATATGATGTGGTGCAGCACCCTTCATACATCCAGAATTTGTATTAGTGGAATCAGATCATGTACATGTTTCAAAGGTCTTTGAAGCTGGCAGTGCAGTCCTAAGCATAGTTACACCATTCTAAGCCCATTGACTTCACTGGACTCAAAGAAGGAACGTAACTTGGTTTAGGATTGCACTGAGAGTCTCTCATCTTTTATCTCTGTGGCAGGATGTTTTTTTTATTATTGGTGCAGAATAACCATAACAATAGCAACATGGGAGGAGGATGTGATCCAAGAAGAATCGGTATCTCTAAAAACGTGATGAACAGCATGTTTCTCGCTGTCCTCCAGAACCTTTCAATCTCTCAATCTGCTTAATCCAATGTAATTTTAATTAACATTTACAAAAAAAAAAAACCTTGCCCAGTTACTGTTGTTAACTCAAATTCACATATAAAGTTATATCTAAACATGTTATCTATCAGTTTTTATCTGCAAGGTGGTGGACATGAAGGAGAAAATGAAGCCAGGCTGAGAAATAGGGAGGAGTGACTGTTCAAGTCAGAGGGATCAATATGGCAGAAAGCAATGAAATGGGAAAGGAATAGGGAGAGTGGGAGATGATAACAGATACATTGGTTCAGGGTGGAAATACTGGAGGGACAAGATACTATATAACTATTTCGCACCTTGAATGTAAATATCCCGGTGTAGCAAAAGAGATGTCCATCTTAATAATACAGATTTGCATTTTCATCTCTTGATGTTTATCCATGCAATAATCTTACATCTGTTGTATTGGCTTTGGAAAGCCTGTTGATGCAAATGTGGCTTAAATCTGTTGTGTTGGCTTTGGAAAGCCTGTTGATGCAAATGTGGACATGCTTCAATACATGTGACTGGGTGTGGCCAATGTTTAGAGGAAGATGTATATCTTTTTTTGAGAAAAACACAGATGAGAAAAGTAACTGTGTGTGTGTGTGTGTGTGTCCTTATTTGTTTTATTTCTCACATTAACAGTGGTTGTGTATGCTCTCTCTCTTTTTTCTTTTTTGTCTTCCTGTTAGGAGGGAAACAAGCAGTTAATCAGAGAAACGGCCACACATCAGTTAAACTCAGAGCGATATGTTCACACTTTTAAAGATCTGTCCAATTTCTCAGGATCAATAAATGTTTCCTATCGCTATCTGGCTGGCACACCTTTGTTCAGAAAAAGTAAGTATGTGGAATTTCGATTTCATTAACCAAAGCAAGATTTTCTATCTCACCTAATAGTAACAAACATAGAAAAGGTTACCAGCTGTGGTTGTTCTTAAGTAAAATAGAACTTCAGCCTTGGTATCACTATCTGGGAAAATACTGCCATTAAAATATTGAGAAATAATTTTAAATGTAAAGGATGCATAATTGCAACCTGAATTCCTATACAGTTGCATAGCAGAACTCAGCTCATCATGAAATTAATAAACTCTTCTTTTTAATCCAAACAATCACATGTGGAAAATGCAGGAGTGGGTCAAACGAGAGGCTTTCACTACCTCTTATGAAGGGTGCAAAATTGTTAATTGTTCAGTCATTGACATTTTAACAGTGAATGACCACACTAGGGGGTGACTATACTTCAGAATGCAGTTGGCATTTCAACAGGAATTAAATACCACCCTAAAGCTCAATTGTGAGTATAGATATGCAGTCCTGTTAGCCCATTCCCAGAGTTAGCAGTGCAGGCATAATAAGAGATATATCAAAGATGCTGCCAACCGAAAACTGATTTCCCCGGAGGCATGCAGATGCTTCAGGAACTGTAGACACCCCAAGAAACGCTCAGCATCTGCAGTCATTCCTACTTTTATTTTCCACTGTTTTCTCATGTACGGTGGAGGCTCACCTGTTTCTTGGTAAAACTTTGAAGTTCAGCCACTGAAGTAAAGAATCTTAAAAAACACACACCTTGAAATTCAATTTCCTCAAAACTTAGCATTAGTTAGCACTATGTGGGGCAGTTTGTGTTGTGCAATTTGTCTCCAAATCTAGTATCTCAATTGTGGTGTCCAAAATAATAATTAAAAAGATTGTTGACCTTATCCGCATTCACGGATGCCTCCTGCACAGAGCTTCCCATTGCATCTAGTCCCCCAGATGTTTCTCTCCCCTCCCCAGTTTGCCAGTGCCTGCTTCAATCATTCTAGGGATGCATACTAGTATCTCCTAAGTAGTTTTCTATTATCGTAGTTTACCCCACTCTCCCTCAGAGGATCCCAAAGTAGCTAGTTGGGGCAGAATTTAGATAGAAATGAAGAGGACTGGTGATTTGGAGTCAAGGACTCAAAAGGTTAAGACAACTCAAATCTATATCCTTATAGCATGATCCTCCAAAGTGTATTGCCCTAAGAAACCTACTATATTAGAAAAAAATGATTAATTTGAAAGTGACATCAGATTAACATAAAAATAATTCTTACGATTTCTTGGATGGAAATCCAAATCCAACACAAGCTACTGAGGCCAATAGTACTCCACACTCTAAACCTTTCAAGGTGGTCCCTGTTCAGCGTGCAGGAAATTTATAAGCAGTAAAAAGATTAGAAATAGTCATTTAGCTGTAAATCAGCTCTGACCAGGCATGCCATTGTGGGAGAAGGGGAACATCTTTGGAAGTATACTTGAGGACATTTAAGAACTATTAATAATGGTTGGCACCTGGAAAGACGAGTTCAGTTTGAAAGAGCTAAAGCTTAACTCAATGTGTGAATAGTTTCACACATTCAGTTGCTAGCTGTCATATTGACTACCCAAGGGAGTTGAAATGACCACTTCAACCAAATAGCATGTTTTTTTCAATCCAACCTTGCAAGTAAAAACAAAGCAGTGAAACTTCAGATTATGAAAAGGTTTGACTGTTATGTGAAAAATAGAAAACTATCTCAGATTTTTATGTTGATAATCAAAGGTTTCTAATTGGGATATACTTGATGTCCAGTGCACTGCTAGTATTTTTCTCCTATGTATACAGAAAATGATATATTATGAGAGTAGGCAAAATTCTACATTGTGTGCGGGGTCAATATGACCCCATACGTTTGTATGTATAGTGCTTTTGCCTTCCAATTAATTCCAGAGGATGCCATTATTCTCCTTAAGTGTTCTAATTTTAGTTATATTATTTATAACAACAATGTTTATTTATAAAGGTAAATTGGAGAGAGGCATGAACCAGTGACTGAATTATCCTTAAAGAATAAATGAAATATGAAATGAAACAAGTTTGTTTTAAAAGGATGTTGTAATATTTTGTAATCTTTCAGACCCTGGTCCATTATATAACTAGGGTTGCCAAGCTCCAGGTAGTAGCTGGAGATCTCCTGCTATTACAATGGATCTCCAGCTGATAGAGATCAGTTCCTCTGGAGAAAATGGCCGTTTTGGCAATTGGACTCTATGGCATTGAAGTCCCTCCCCAAGCCCTGCCCTCCTCAGGCTCCACCCAAAAAAACATCCTGCCAGTAGCGAAGAGGGACCTGATAACCCTATATATAACTGAACTGTAACACAATCACTTCAATGTATTCTCAATACCTCTTTCAGTAGAAAAGGCATACAACCTGTTCTTTTCCCATAAAGCTTAATTAATGAGAGCTAGATTCGAGTCCAGTAACACCTTAGAGACCAACAAGATTTTGGGGGTATAGTTTTTGAGAGTCAAAGCTCCCTTCCTATCATTTATTAGTTAGTTAATGTATGTTACTTTTCATGCTGTACAAAGAACTGTACAAGGGTTGCCAGCTGCTGCAGGGCCCACTGGAAATCCTGGGGACAGGGAAAATTGTAGTGGTGTCAGCTCAACACAAATCCAGAAGTGATGTCATCATGCTCTTAGATTTGCCAAAAATACTACAGTTAACCATAGAGTTTTGGGGGAATCCTAGAGTGTTGGTGCAATATGATGATGTTACTTCCAGTTTTGCACTGGACGTGATGTGACACCAGTGAGGCCCCCAATATTTTCCTCACCAGCCTGAAATGGTGGGGAATGGGGGCCAATTTCAGGAGGTTTCCTAATATTGTTATAGCAGGAGAATGGCCCCCATGGCTTTTATTAATCCAATAACTTACTTTTTACTAAAACAGTATGTGTTTTAATATCATTGTTACAGCCTCTTAATAAGCATGTTCCTTTTCATTTCTGCAGGGTATCTTACCATCGGACTATCCTCTGTTAAAAGGAAAAAGGGGAATTATTTGCTTGAGACAATCAAGTCCATATTTGAGCAGTCAAGTTATGAGGAGCTGAAAGAAATTGCAGTAGTGGTGCACCTAGCAGAATTTGACTCATCTTGGTGTGATGGGATGGTTCAAGATATTTCGCAGAAATTTGCCCATCACATAATTGCTGGCAGATTAATGGTGATTCACACTCCTGAAGAATACTATCCAGTATTGGATGGCCTTAAGAGAAATTACAATGACCCAGAAGATCGGGTGAGGTTCCGTTCCAAGCAAAATGTAGATTATGCTTTCTTGCTTAACTTCTGTGCTAATCTTTCTGATTATTACATGATGTTAGAAGATGACGTTCGATGTGCCAAAAACTTCCTGACTGTAGTCAAGAAAGTCATAACTTCACGAGAAGGAACCTACTGGGTGACATTAGAATTTTCCAAGTTGGGGTACATTGGGAAACTGTATCATTCCCATGACCTCCCCCGCCTGGCCCATTTCTTGCTAATGTTCTACCAGGAAATGCCTTGTGATTGGCTGCTGATACATTTCCGAGGGCTACTGGCTCAAAAGGATGTGATACGTTTCAAGCCTTCTCTCTTCCAGCACATGGGATATTATTCATCTTACAAAGGAGCAGAGAATAAATTAAAAGATGATGACTTTGAAGAGGATTCATTTGACATCCCTGATAACCCACCTGCCAACCTGCACACTAACATGAATGTCTTTGAAAATTATGAAGCAAGCAAGGCTTACAGTAGTGTTGATGAATACTTCTGGGGAAAGGCACCCTCAACTGGAGATTTCTATGTAATTGTCTTTGAAAAGCCAATTAAAATCAATAGAATTAAAGTTGTCACTGGAACAGAAGACCGACAAAATGATATCTTGCATCATGGAGCTCTAGAAGTTGGGGAAAAAATTGTTGGGGGCAAAAAGGGGAGACAATGTACCACTTACTTACGACTAGGGGAGTTTAAAAATGGAAATGTGGAAATTACAGAAGTAGAGCACAAGGTTCTTTTTGATATTAACTGTATGAGAATACTCATTACCAAAAGCCAAAAGGAATGGTTGATCATTAGGAGCATTAGCATATGGACTTCACAGCCACCAAGTCAATAAAGTCACTCTACCGCAGACACTTATTAGGGACTAAGGACCATAACTTGGATTCTGAAGGGAAGGCAGTCCATAAAATTATTGACTCCCCACCAGCTCTTTGCCTCTGACTTTGGCAATCTGGGAAATCACAAAACAAACAAAGCAATCTATTTTTTACTAGTTCAGTCAGGCAATATACAATGACTAGTTTGTTGGAATGTTTGAATTTTATAGGAAGTGCAAACATGTTCCCATCCATTTCTCAAGCTCTAAATCCACTTCTCTGTTGTTTTTATCTCCCCTTGGGGAAGAACCAATGTACTAAACAAAGCAAATGCTACTTCATTATTTAAAGGTTTTAGGCCTTTGCCAGTATATTGTCAAAAGAATTTGACTCCATCTTATCCACATATAAATTAAAAATGTGATGGTGGTTTGTGTTTGTACAGTGGTTGGTGGCTTGTTTTGTTTTGAAGGCAGTTTTGATAATGCAGTTGGTATCCTCTAGTGTGAGCAATGTAAGAAAGCTGTGCTGGTACCCACTGCAGCTTTATTTTAAATGAAAATACATGTACTGTTATAAATCTGTAATGATCGTTCTGTAAACTCAATAAGTGCATCCACTGTTCTTGAGCTGAACCAACATATATTATTCTGCCATGATTCATTGCCCTGAAATGACACACTAATCCAATTTTACCTGTCTTTCATTTTGTAGTATTGAACTCGGGCCCATTAAGTCAATGGCCAGTGTTCTCTTCTTAAGTCTTATATGGTAGCTGTATTACAAGACAGTATTATTGTCTTCACATTCAGAGAGTTCTCTGCGATGCTGCAGAAATATGAATACTTTTGTAATGCATGACTGATGGACGGTTCCAGTGGTGGGATTTGATATGCTGCACTCTAAATTCAAAAGTTAAATGCCAAAGCTCTGTAGGGCTTCAGTGCATAGACTGGATTCCATTGAGAGAGAAGTATGCCATTTTGTTTAATGTTGGATAATATTCACATGCACTTCATCATTATTAGGGAATATTTTGCACACATAATGGAAATATACATATGAAGGATTCTCCAATATTGATAATAATGATGTGTCCCCTGCTCTCACTAACCTTCATGTGCACACTGGATTCTATAGATCTTTGGATTATGGCCACTGGGTAAAATCCAGGTTAGTGCTCTTACTTGACTCTATTTAATTACAGTGGATCTTAGACAAGAAATAGTCCTAATCACTTGTGCCCCTTGCCAATAACAGATGTATTCATTATGGGTTGAAGGGTTTGGAGAAGGCAGGTATTTTCATTTCATGATTGTTGAAGCTTTGCTATGTGAAATATTTCCCATAATTTATTTAACCATTCAGATCAGATTATTTTTCTTTCAAAAATCAATCCTGCTGTTTTTGCAGTGTTAGATTGGGTGCTTCTTGTCATTTTAAACATTATGGATGAATTCGCTGAGGGGAAAAATCTACTGTGTGTGAAGCACAGTTTTAAAAAACAACAGTCCTTCCCTCTGGGGGACAGCTCATACATATGTAACACTTTTAAAATCTCACTTCTAGATTGTCCACCCTCCTCACAATTTGTCACTATAGTATAGCTCCCCCTCACCAAAAAAGGGTCATATATATTCTGGCACTTCCATTTTAATGTGCATAATGTATAACTCCATTTTTATATGTAAGGTATATCTTTTTTATTGATAAAAACACAAAGTTGACAAAGTAACAAGATACATCTTTACACTTTCCAAAACTATCCTTGTCAGTTTGTCATTTTTATTGCATCATCCTCTTTCATTGTCCTGCTTTATGGACAAACTGGGGTATACAGATGTACAGAAAGAGTGTTGTAATAGCTACAGTTCTGCCAGTTTAGTGATGTGTTGCTGCTATACAGTCTTATGTTCAGTGAGACTGCTCAAATCCAATTCACTTTAATGGAACTGGAATACTCAACTGAGACCACTTGAGGTTCCCTGCTATCACAAGCTCCCAGCAGCCCTTGTAAAAGGAAGTAGAAATAGGCTGTTGAAGATCTCTTGTTCCGGTACCTCAGACTTGTTTGCTTATTTTATTGATTCTTTGGGCTGCCATGCTTGGATTCCACCCAGTCTAATTGCCATTTTCCTGCCTTCACTTCCTGTTTCCCC
This sequence comes from Euleptes europaea, assembly GCF_029931775.1. Lineage (NCBI taxonomy): Eukaryota > Metazoa > Chordata > Lepidosauria > Squamata > Sphaerodactylidae > Euleptes > Euleptes europaea. Next base: position 79,746,664 of record NC_079314.1, on the reverse strand, counting down.
TTGATCTTGCTTGTCTTCTCTCAACATTGATTATTTCTGGTCATTAATTCCTATTGCACAAGTGATGTTGAACCAACTGAGGAAATATCTGATTTCCCAGGAACTCCATGAGTAAACAGAAGTCCTGTAAAAGTCGGGTTTAGCATGACATGCTGATGGAAAAGTATAAAATGAAGACACTTCAAAAAGTGTTCCTCGCCTCTGCCCAACTGTTTCCAAGTTATCTTTCTCACAGAAGTTCATCTGACATTGTTAAAAAATCTGCAGTGATATTTCATTTCATTGAGTTAGATGCTGTTGTCATTGTGCATGAACTGTGAAATTGGCATTTCTGAGTCCAGTGCTGGAGGTGGTCTTCATAGTGACAAGTGATGTCAATTGTGACAGTAGTGGTGATAAATCTCTGTGGAAGGAACTGTAAATAACTTCCATTCTAATATTGATTTAACTGACAGGTTGGAACAATGTCTTCATTACTTTAAAGTTAAGTCTTTATTGTTTATATTATGGTTGAACTAGAAGTGGGTATGTATTTCTTTAAGTAGAGCTCTGTAACTAGCTCCATAGACTTCTTCTGGATTCCATGAGGCAATGGGTTTAGAAGGGTTGCTTGGAATTGCACTGCTAGTGGTTTGATTTCTGGAGACAGGGAGGGAAGGTTAGGATAGCTGCCATTTGCAGCTTCCCAGCAGTAGAGATTTCTGGCATAACGCCAAATTGGGAAGTGTCTTGGAGCAGGCTACTTACTGCAGCCCCCCAACCCTGGCCATTATTGGCATGCAATAACCATCCCATGATCCTATACTATGATGACCTTAGCATACAATCAAACATGCGGAGACAGTAGCTGGAATGGAAATGGCCACAACTTTATTGGTTACAGCATCAGGCATTGGCATTGCATAGGGGCTGGATCCAAGGCATCGGCCCAACCCACCTGCCAACCGATGCATCTTACTCCCAGCCCACCTGTTGGGAGTAGCCTGAAATGTCAGTAAGTGGGACCCACTTGGATGGAAACCTGCTGTGTGGGTCCCCTGTCACTTGGCGGGAGGCCACCACCTGGACAGACCCTGACTGGGCATGTCCCATCCTGACAGCCTCCGACTGGGCATGTCCCTATTCCAGGCCTTCCCCAAAACCTCTTATTGGGGTCTCCAGAATGGGGAAAAGGAGGCACGCAGGCCGCCTTTCCCCCCCCCCCCCAAAATGGATCCGGTTCCATGCCAAAACCTCCAAAAGTTGTGATGAATTAACACGAAGTTGATGTAAAAACCAAATAGCCCAGTATAGGGAGGGTGGGCAGGACAAATTAGGAAGCAGACTCAGCTGGGCAAGGGGGATGGCTTCTTAAATACCTAGCTGAAGGAGCCGAGTGCAAAAGCTCAGGTCTGAGCCTGCCTGAAGCCCTGCCCCTATTGAGCCAGGGCCTGATTGATCCATTTGAAATATAGGGTGGGCCAAGAAGGTATGCAGCAGGGCAGGAAAAGTTCCAGCTAGAGGTAAAGATGCTATGGCTCCTTCTCCTGCTTCCACACCAGCAGCCATTATGTGGCAGCATGCTGGCCGCCCAGCTGAGTCCCTGCCCCACCAGACAAGCCCCTGAACCTTGTGCCAGCTCCCAACCCTCCCCAGTGCATGCCAGAAAACCGGGCTTGCTTTTACTAATTCACTCCAAAAACACCATCACACTCATCTTCAGTCTAGCATCCAGAATCCAAAGATTGCCAAACTGCTTCTGAACTCACTTTTACTTTATTTGAGTTTAACAGCCCATAGAAGCCACACACCAAGAAACACATTTAAAAATTAAAAACAACAGCAAAGAAGAATTTAATCACATCAACCATACAGGATTTCTAAAAGCCACTCAGAAACAATCTTAATTTATGGATATCAGAAGTAACTGAATATTTTGCCAACCATTTCACAATAAATTTTTCCCTGGCAACAGTGTGTTTCGAACAATAAAAGAAAACATGCAATAGCGAATCAACCATTGACCAGGAGCAATCACATAAACATTGTTCTGAAGGAATTCCAGCAAAACACCCCTTCATCTGTTCTGTGGGTAGCATATTACAGCATGCAAGTATATATGCCTGTCTTAATTTAGGTATTGTCACCCTATAAAGATAGAATGGGAATTCAAATTTAGCAAAGTATTTGATTCCCAGATGGCGTGGGGAACATATTTATATTTATTTATTATTTTGACTTACTATCCCGCTCTCCCCAGCCCAAGACCAGGCTCAGAATGGCTGAATATAATAGAATATAATAATATATTAGAATAAGAAAAGTCATATTATCCCCCATCAGCCTTTGAAGCATTAATGGTTAGGGGAATCCGAATTTGACATAAATTGTATTTAATTGCATTGTCGTCTACCCAACTAGAAAAAAAAATCACCTTGTGTCCTGTCCAACAGTTATGTGAATTGGCTTGAAATGATACAGCTCAACATTAATGGGATCGAAGGCATGACGGACTCTATGACCACCATTCATTGGAAAGAGAGCAGAAATCTATCAGATAGAGCCAGCAGGGCCCACAACCACCAACTCCCCACTCCACCAACACCAACTCTCCATCAACTCCCCACCCACACACATGCCTTGCCACCCATCAGTATACCCTTCTTCTTATGAGATCTCTGCCACCCATGTTCTCTGCTGCATGCACTGCCCAGTGCTGCTGGAGAGGGTTGTGCAGATGATGTATGGCGGTGGCCCTTTTGGCAGCCACAGTGATGGAACTCCTAGTTGTGCACTATGTCAAACCGTTGGTCTACTATTTGTAAGTAGATGATTGAGGTGGTTATTGATGTCATCGAAACCTTTATGGCATCAGTATCATTTTGTAAAAAAGCTGATCTCAATTACCCCAGCTCTAGATTTTTAAAAGTGTGAGATGTTTGTTTGTTTTTTAATGTAAATGATCTGACCATTTAAGTCTCCTAAAACCAGGTATAGTATCCTCTGCATGCTCGGGAAATGGCTTCAGTAAGACATTATCATTGACTGGTTCTTGTAGGTTATCCGGGTTGTGTAACCGTGGTCTTGGAATTTTCTTTCCTGACGTTTCGCCAGCAACTGTGGCAGGCATCTGCCTGCCACAGTTGCTGGCGAAACGTCAAGAAAGAAAATTCCAAGACCACGGTTACACAACCCGGATAACCTACAAGAACCAATGAACTCTGATCATGAAAGCCTTCGACAATATTATCATAGACATTTATCATTAATCTCTGTGGACAGCGGATGTGACACCATTGGGGAAAGGGGTTGTGGGCAGCTGTGAGCATGTGCAGTGGGGGGGTTGTGAATAGGTGAAGGCAGGCACACAGGCAGGTGTGGGCATGCAGGTGGGAAGAAAGTTGGAAGATGGTGGTAAGCACAGGAGGGAAGGGCACTTTCAGAAGTATGGATATCAGAAGTAACTGAATATTTTGCCAACCATTTCACTTTCTGCCCCACAAAACCTGGAACTGGCCCTGCTTATCAGTAGGGTTGCCAACTTCCAGGTGGTGGCTGGAGATCTCCTGAGATCAGTTAACCTGGAGAAAATAGCTGCTTTGGAAAGTGGACTCTATGGCACTGAAGTCCCTCCCCTCCCCAAACCCCACCCACCTCAGGCTCCACCCCAAAATTTCCAGGTATTTCCCAACCCAGAGCTGGCAACCCTACCTATCAGATACAGTAAAGTTAGAGTTGTGGCAACAACTGCCTGTTGGACCTCTCAGACAGACCACTTTCTGCTGGTTATCAGTTCTTGGTGATTATAAAAGTCAATAGTTACTGAAGAGGAAGGGCATAAACTGTAAAATATATATATATATTACTACATTTATACCCCTACCTTTCTGTCCTCATAATGGCCACCAAAGCAGCTAACAAATTAAAACATGCATAATAAAAATCCCATTTTAAAAACCATTAAAACCAACAAAAATGCATTCTTAAAAAATTAAAACCTGAGCTAAAGTACATAAAAATATGAAAACTATACCTAAAACATTGGGCAGGCTGAAGGCATCCCTGAGGAAACACCAAAGAATATAAAAAGTCTTCAAGAGTAGAGATCCCTTTTCTGGTTGGGTTGTCCCTCCCTCAACCTTTAAGTCTTACTCATTTCTAAATACTCATTGCCTGAAAGGCTGCACAATAGATTCTTTTACTGATATTCTTAGGAATGTCATGGTGACTGGTGATTACATATGTTGGTGTCATTTGCATAAAGTCACCAAAAATTGCATTGAAGGAATGTCTGTGCTGACCAAAAATGCCAACAGGAAAAGAAGTCTAATACTGGACTGACTGTACCAGCAAAGTGATTTCACAAGGGCAGATTATCCATGGGTCTACAAAAAGTCGCAAGCCAATAGTTTTCTTGACTCATAAATCCTGCTAACTTTAGTTGGTGGTTTGGCAGCGGTCTGTTTAAAGCAACAGCATTCCATTCAATAAATGATCCACTCAGTAAGATTGCAAACTTCACAAAAGCTTCTCCATCTCAAAGAGAAGAACCTTTGTTTATTTCCCCCTAATTCCTGAACAACCGCCCATGCCTCCAATCCCTGTGAAAACAAGATATTGTAAATATTTTCTGGAGGTTCAACTTCAAAAACCAGTGTAATTTCTCTAAATTAAAAGTACTCAGTAAACTTAAACCAATACATATCTAAATATACATCAAAGGGGAAAAAAAGATCTTTTAGGGTAATTGGCTGTTTTTATGGCCAGACATAATTTTTAAGTGTGCACTAATTCCTTTTTGCTTCTTTGGTTGTTAAGTATTAATGACAAAGGAATTTGAGTAGAGAACACAGAATATTCAAAGCTTCTGATGAAAGTAAGGAGTAGTTAACGTTGAAAAACTATCTTGTTGATGAAATGCATATGAAGCACACTTCATATCAGCACAAGTAGTACACAAAATATCAAGGCTAAATATGTCCCTGTAATCAAAATCATGTTTAATTTAGATGATTTAGGATGAACTAGAATGAACTAGAAGATCTGTGCTTCAAAACAGTTTTGTTGATGCATTTAAATCATAACACACATCCTCCTCAGGCTTTCAAAAATTAATCAGAATGTTTTGGTGAGGGTATATATATATATATATATACCCACACCAAAACATTCTGAATAGTTATATAGTTATATAACTAGTTATAGTTATATATATATATATATATATATATATATATATATATATATATATATATATATATATATATATACCCACACCAAAACATTCTGATTAATTTTTGAAAGCCTGAGGAGGATGTGTGTAAGGAATTCAACTAGCTGAAAAAGACTGTCTCAGGGTTGTGTAAACTCCATTGATTCATTGTCAGACGTTCCAGCACTGCATTGTTCCCAAATGGAAATGTTTCACCTATTTAGTCATGATCTAAATTATATCCTCTCCTGTGGAAATGAACTCTCGGGCACTCTGCCACCCCTCATCCCACAGCTGCAGATGTATTATTTCTAGATACCTGTTTCAAATATCAGGAAGTCCCTACATTGCCTGTGATGGTTTTCAAATGTATTTTAATCTCCAATCTGAAGGTCATGTCATCTTACCTATAGATGTGTACAGTGCTGTGTTTCATTCTTTCAATGCACTCAATCACATTTGCAAATGGGGACCATCAACTGCAATACCCAGTTTTTCTCCTTGGAATAAACACTTATTTTCCCAACACAACTTTGAGAGATGATACAACAGAGAAATTGCAACTTACCATTTTTTTAATTAAAATGTGGTGTATGAGTTTCCCCAATTTTCTATATCTGCTCTCACCTTGATGCAACTGTCAATATTCCTCATACTTTGTGTCATTTACCTTCAGTACAAATGTATAGTACACACAGAGCTCCAATATGTATTTCAAAGGAAAGTCACCATATTGACTTTCACTCTTGAAAGTCACTGTTATTGGCAGAAGAAAGCATAGGGGAATGGGCTGTGACTTTGCATTCAGATGGTCTCAGTTTCTGGTTAAACATTCAGCAGCATGAGGTGGTAGAGTTCTGAGATGATAAAATTGACCTCAGTTAGAAAGCTCTGAGCCTGAGACTGTGGAGAGCTACTGTTAGATAAAGTAGCCAAAACTGAGGTTCCATCTGCACATTGCAAAGTCCTTATATTTATTGGAGAACTATATATCACACATATGAAAGGAGTTTTGTGCCTCCCAGATGCATACTGTTGGTTTGCTTTTTGGCTGTTAGTGACCCCAGCATGAAGGAAGAAACAGCTTTAGCCTCCTCTCTCACAGTTTTTTGTGTCCACAAACCATGCCATACAGCTACTATTGGCTCCATTGTGAAACTTTCATGTAGCCACCTAAGTAACATTATTTTTACAATGACATCAACAGTGACTTCTTGGGGCAGTTTGAAGATATGAAAGCAGCGGGTGGGGGAGGCTAAAGCTGCTACTTCCTGTGTGTTGGGGTCCCAAACAGAAAAGAGCCAGAGTGATGTTCCCCAACAAACTTGAGGACTTTGTAATATGTAATGGAGCTTGAGTTGACTTTTGATAAGACATGTCCATTTATGCTGACACTCCAGACAGAGAAACTCTGTATTTCTTTGTTGACGCATGTATCAGTTCCTTATAGCGATACAGATTTTCCCTTGAAGTATTATATGGCAGGTTGACTACTGGGGTTTTACACGTACAGTTCTATTGTTATTTTTGGAATTGCATATGTACATGTAAAATCTAGCATCTCTTGTCTGAACAAATAGCTGAAATCAATAAGGTGATATTACTTGTCAAAAATGAAGGAAAAAGGGATTCTATCCTCCTGACATTGCAAGTGAGAGAAAGATCCTGGTTCACCACAATATTGTTTCATTTGAGTGGGTGATTCACACAGCAAGACCTATTGCAATCAAGTCTTCGCTATGGTGCTATATGATGAATGTATTGTCCTTCATCCATCTGGTTTAATTATACTTTTTTTTTTTACTGTTCATCTTATGATAATGTTTGGAACAGAATTAATTTTGCTTTTTTCTGAAGACAAGAATCCAATTGTACTTAAAATGATGTTGAATTACAAGATTGCTATATAAACCACTTAACCTTCAAAGAGGAAGGAAAATTAGACAATTTCATCCGTTGAGGTGTTACTTTAATGCGATAGGAAATCAAAATTACTTGAGAAAAATGCTATTAATTTGAATGCATTTCTATCTTACATGTACAGATATTCTTGCTATGGTATAGGTAAAAGAAGCCATTATCTCCAAAATGTTTGTTTATTTGGGCTCCATTCAGAAATTCAATTTTGTTGGCTAATTAACCCAAAACCAACCAAATATTTATTACTCACTACTACAACTCACTGCCACAACAGCCATTCTGAGTTTCTGATATAGGTCAAAATTCTGTTTCTGGTTCCCTTATACCCATTAGATGGTGAAGAAACAAACACAAGACAGTACCAAGTTCATAGTATCTCTCTAACCTCATATAAATCCAAACTGGCTTTAGCCTCATCGTTGGCAAGTTTGTTCACAACCAAAGAATACGAGTCACCCATTAACAGCTCAATCAATCAATATCAAAACCTTTATTGGTATAAAATAAATATATACATATTTAGATAAAAAGAAGGTTTTAAAACTAAAGTGGGACTCTTACTTAAAATCATAAACGTGGATTAGAGTAATTTAAAACAAGTCCCAGGAAGCTGGCAACCCCTGCAGCAACCTGATTATCGCTTAAGAGAAATCTGACTAGCTTCTTGTCAGTGCCGCCGGGGCTGTCTTTCAAGAGGTGGTCAATGATCTGTTCGCAAAAGGGTGAGCCATGCTTACAGTGTAGCAAAACATGGGCCACTGTTTCAGCTTGGCCATGAGCACAAGAACACTTGTGCTATCTAAACTGGCATGGATGGGGGATCTTAGCATATCTTAGCATATCTGCCCCTGGTCCAGGCTGTGGGAAGGATATTTAAGCAGGCCTGCATAAAAAGGCATCTGAGGGAGGGGGAGGTCAGAGTGTGGAAGTAACCAGGTAGAGAGCTCGGGATCATGGAGATACCATAGAGTAGAGGCAAGCAAGAGTAAGATACCATTAACAGCTGTTGCCCTTTATTAATGACCAGGCCACATCAAAGTCTCAATAGATAGCACAATTTTTCCATCTGTAGAACATGACATTATCAGCCCATTCCTTAGAGCTGCAGCGGCTGGGGATGGTGTGGCCATGGCTGTGTTGCAGTGCCTCCAAAGAGGTTTTGCCTCTGCAGTGGGGAGGGGGAGGGCTATTTTTAAATAAAAATTAGGAAAAGGGGGAAAGCTCGATTGAAAGCAGTGATGCTGTGCCAACAAAAAGGTGGGGCAGCACCGCCATTGCTTAAGGGGGTGTTCCTGGGCTGCTCCACCCCCGGAACACCATGGGAACATCTCCCAGGATGCAAGGACTTATGCTGGGAGGACACCAGCGGAAAGCCAAGCCAGCATCCAAGGGCTGTGCTGCCAGCACAGTCCATGGGGCTGGCTTAAGTGCCCCATACGCTGGCATCCATGCCAGTTTAGATAGCACAAGTGGCACAAATGCCTCCTAAGCCCATTCAGCCCCCAACCTCAGGAATGGGCAGTAAAATACCCAACAGTACCTCCCCCCAAAAAAAACCTGCTAAGGGATTTTGTGTCTTATCGGGAGTTTTGCTTATGCTTTCTTTTTTCTGTTAAAAAAGATGAAGTTTCTTTAAAGTAAGCAAGAAAAGAGAATGGATACACACACTTCTTCAGGAGTAATAAACTGTTGCCAAGCTACTTGATCAGATAACTATATGTTCTTCGAAGAACCAAACCTTTTAACTTATTTTTTTAAGGGAAATTGTGTGATACTCCTTTCTGTCAGAGCGTTGTTATTCTATTAACCCCTTTAAGGAGGGAACAGCTGCATTGCTCTTGCCTTAACCTTTGCTTTCTTAACCTATAGTAATAATGTGTTCAGTTTTACAAAGTCTTGCCCTAAACTATAGCAGAGGTAGATGTTCAGAAAGGGAATCATACATAAGTATCAATGGGCATACCCTCCCTTCTATGATGGCAAACTGGGAAGAAATTCAAAAGGCAAAAAAAAGGTTAGCCTGTTGCTTCGTTTTATAGTTTTTTAGCAAAAAGAACTTTGTGCTACTGGAATTAAAGTGGAGCTTAAGCTGCCCAGTTTCTTGGGGGGGGGGGGAGACTCTTCCAATTCAGAACATACTCAAGTTCTCAAGAGAGGGTAGATGCCATTCAAAAAAGTGTTGGCCAACCATAGCTGCCCATAGTTCAAACTGGTTTCAGAAAAGGAAGAGGCACTAGAGATCATATTGCAAATATACGCTGGTTACTGGAGCGTACGAGAGAATTTCAGAAGAAAATCAGCTTGTGTTTCATAGATTACAGCAAAGCTTTTGACTGTGTGGATCATGAAAAGCTATGGCTGGTTTTAAAGGAAATGAGTGTGCCACAACATCTGATCATTTTGATGCGCAACCTGTACTCTGGACAAGAGGCCTCAGTTAGAACAGAATATGGAGAAACGGAATGGTTTCCAATTGGCAAAGGTGTCAGACAAGGATGTATTTTATCTCCCTATCTCTTCAATCTGTATGCAGAAAATATAATTAGGAAAGCTGGATTAGATTTAGATGAAGGTGGAGTGAAAATTGGAGGGAGGAACATTAATAATTTGAGATATGCTGATGACACTACATTATTGGCAGAAAATAGTGAAGATTTGAAACAACTATTGCTGAAAGTTAAAAGAGAAAGTGCCAAACAGGACTACAAAAGTAATGACTACAGGAGAATTACACAACTTTAAGGTTGACAATGAGGAAATTGAAATTGTTCAAGACTTTCTATTCCTTGGCTCCACCATCAACCAAAAGGGAGACTGCAGCCAAGAAATTAGAAGGAGATTGAGATTGGGAAGGGCAGCCATGAAGGAGCTAGAAAATATTTTGAAGTGTAAGGATGTGACTCTGGCCACCAAGACTAGATTAATTCATGCCATCATATTCCCTATTACTATGTATGGGTGTGAAAGCTGGACAGTGAAGAAAGCTGATAGGAAGAAAATAGATTCCTTTGAAATGTGGTGTTGGAGGAGAGTGTTACGGATTCCGTGGACTGCCAAAAAAACAAATCAGTGGGTTATAGATCAAATCAAGCCTGAACTGACCCTAGAAGCTAAAATGACTAAACTGAGGCTGTCGTATTTTGGTCACGTCATGAGACGACAAGAGTCACTGGAAAAGACCGTCATGTTAGGAAAAGTAGAGGGCAGCAGGAAAAGAGGAAGACCCAACAAGAGATGGATTGACTCAATAAAGGAAGCCACAGCCTTCAATTTGCAAGATCTGAGCAAGGCTGTCAAAGATAGGACATTTTGGAGGACTTTCATTCATAGGGTCGCCATGAGTCGGAAGCGACTTGACGGCACTTAACACACACACAACCATAGCTTGGCTTAGATTTGGCAACAGAGCTGATGACACTGTTCTCTTCTCTTACAACACAACTCTTCAAAGGCATTCATTCAAGAGAAATATGAATGAAAATGTCCCACTTGTTATTGTTATTTTTATACTGAAAAGGGATAGGCCAACTAACAACATTTATTAGTATACATTTCTCTTTGATATTCTGGCTGTCTGCTTTAGAATAATGTTTAAGCGGAGTTTGTATGGAAGGGAAAAAACAGCATATAATTTAACTGACAGGGAAACTGTCAGAACCAAAAAGATCTTGTAACAAAAAATATTTATTTTCCCTGCAGGATCTTTCTTTCCACGGTGTCTTTACTGATCATCAGGGGAATGGGGAAAGCTTTCTTGATTATACATAATAAGCTAAACACAGATACATGGGCACTGCCCACAGAGCACTTCTTCGTCTAAGCTAATTCTGTTCCCTTTGACACAGCATGTTCAGGTTTGTTCTGAAGCTTTGCAAATAGGTTAGCTACTGTACCGCTATGTGACTGTCTTGTGTCCATGTAAGCTGTCATTGTGCTTCAACTCAAATCCAGAAATTTCGTGGTGGTTTTGATATCCGCACTGCTAAATATGGTAATTTTCTCTTGGCAGTAAAGAGCAGAAAGTGGTTTTCCTGCTTCCTTGAATATTGCCTTTAAAAATGGTGATCTTTGGACATCCAGTTTATTTTCTTTTTCTTCATGAAAAATTGAATGTGAGAGCCAACGTGTGGTTATTCCTCATTGCTGCTGCTGTTCTCTACCCCCTCCCATACACATCCCTGGCTCAGGTGTCTTTGACCACAAAATCTTCAAAAGAAACAGGTAAACTTTACAGAACAGTATTTCTTTTTCCAGGTGCAACCCTTTTAGCCTTAAAAAAAGTCAGGTTAGTGGTCACAGGATTGTGGATGTCCCATTCACAAACAAATAGCTTTAACAAAAAGGTAAAGAAAACAATGGCTTCAGAACTAGGAGTTTTCAACAAAACAATGTGCATAATAAATTATATTGAGCCATCCCACAGTCAGGATGCAAAGCCAATGAAGATTCTTTCATCTCCGGGTTCTGAATCACAGACTGCAGGTGGGTTCATGACACACTCTGTGAGGTCGCTCTTCTTCAGAAGCTCTGATAAACAACCTTTTCCTCACAGTCACAGCAGAAGTCCGATAAACTCTCAGAAGCGAATGTCCATGCCAAAAGATGGCCCCTCTTCTAGTAACTCCATTTGTACATTCTCACAGGCTTTTTTCCTCTAGAACGTCTTCAGAAATTCTCCTTTGCCTTTGGACAAAAACACCTCAGCTTCTTCCCGACTTCTTCCTTGGAGACCCCCTCCCTTTTGTCTTATTGCCAGGCAACCACTCATCCACCTCCATGTGGAAATCACTTCCCTCTAGAGGGCAGTTTTTCCAGAGCTGAACCCACTATGAAGGTGAAAACATGTCACAAACCTTTTAATAATAGCTAAACAATTTTTCAAGACTTCCATAGTTTTTTTTAAAGGAAGGATTAGAGGGGCTGCAATTGTTTCCCTTCTGCAAACAGGAGACATGTACCCCCAATCAAAGAGATTCCAGAGTATCTTTGAGATCTGATTAGAAAATTAAAAGTATACAGAGGTCTCATTTAAAAAAAAAACATAAATAAATCCAAGTTTATATGCTGGGCTTCCATTCCTAGATCCCAGATGCATTTGACTAACAACATGTACCAGATTTTTTTTCCCCTTCTTTGGCATTTGGCGGTGTTCTAAAGTGCCTGAACTCTTGGCAAAAGATAACTTACCTTAAAAGCTTCCTCACATTAATAATATTCGAACAACTATGATATGGGTGCAGTGAAAATTACTCATTTCTAATCTGCTTTATGGTTGACATTATTCTGAGGTCATTTATATGCAGATTGCTACAGCAAGAAAAGATAGCTAGGTTATAGTAAATGTACAAAGCAATTTTAGGGCTGGTGAAGACACACAAAAGGCTTCTTGTGTCCCAAGTATATCATAATTTCATGCTATGTCTGAACTGAACCATTGTTTTAGATACATGTTTTCTGACTTAGTGGTAGTAAGCACTGCTTTCAGCACTGGGGACATACTCCAGTGCTGAACATATTGCATAGATTAGGCATCAACTGGTACAGAGGCAGTTATTGAGATATCATTTCCATGACAACATGGAAATAATGCTTCTATGAAAATCAATGATTGCTCACATACTATATTTTTCAAATGGAAAATGGGTGGGATGGAAAAAAATATAAATAATGAAAATATATAATTTATTAGACATGCTATGTCGAGATTAAAATTATTTTAAAACGTTAAAACAGCCCAATGGCATTCCCAAAGGTTGATATCTATAATCACATGCCAAACTAGGTTGATACTTGAACACATCTTACATGGAAGACATATACAGCCCAGCATAACAACTTGAGACAATCTTACCAGATGTTGGTGTAATTGCTAATATATTATACAACCTATTACATGGCTGGTCTGTTTTATATTGTCTGTATATGTGTGTGTGTGTGTGTGTGTATATCTGTAAATGTGTGCATGTTTTACAGGGGTTTCAAATAGACCACTGAGGAAGGCCATATAGGCTGAAACGTGTTTGGCATGTGGTTATAGATATCAACCTTAGGAAATGCCATTGTGCTGTTTTAACATTTTAAAATAATTTTAATCTTGACATAGCACTTCTAATAAATTATATATTTTCATTATTTATATATATTTTTCATCCCACCCAATCTTGGGTACCCAGCTTCTCTTTTCTAGGTTGGGTTTTATCCCCCCCCCCTTTCCCCCTACTACTGTACTCAGTTTTTTGTCATCATAGCTCAAAAATGAGCAGGAAAAAGTTTAGGGGGGGAAGCAACCAAAATGAAGAAAGGGTGGAATTTCTCAGTTTATGAAAAACAGTGACTGAGAAGGGACATGATAGAGGCTTATAAAATTAACCATAGGATGGAGAAAGTGGATAGAGAGAGCTTTTGCTCCCTTCTCCATTGTACTAGAACTCCAGGATACACAATGAGGGTACACATTGCCTCTCCTCTGCTCCTGTGGGCCTACAAACAGTGCCCCAGGTAAGTCCGGGGCCTGGGCTTTTAGTGACTTGCATTTTATCGAATGTTATGGTTTGCAAATTATGTACACCAGAGACAACAATTATAAACAGAGCCCAAAATCCTTGAATTGTAGAAGGTGCAGTATAACAACTGACATACACATTCATTTGATCATGTTCACTTTAATTGTAAAACAAGAAACAGCAGGGACAAAGGAAACAATCAGTAATACTGTTTATAGCCTTAAGGAACTGTGTATTTTTATCCTGTTTTGTTGGGAAACAGATCTTTCCTCTCATATGGCACAGAGCACTGGCCTGGAAAGAGCTACTTGCAATAGCTTCAAGGTGCTAATGTGCCTTTTCCCCCTCTCAAGCAAGGCTTTTTTTCTTTCTTAAAGGTCTCTTTGTTCCTCAAACTATTAGAATCTGTCTTGATTCAAATTCCCCTTTATTGTGATAGAAGGGCAGTAGAATTTATTCTTCGTTAAATATTTCACACCCTGAAAATCTTGGTGTTGGTCTCTAAAGTGCTACTGGACTCGAATCTAGCTGTTCTACTGCTGACCAACATGACTACCCTCTGAAAATTCCCTCTTGCTTTCCATCCAGATTTTGAAACAGTTACTTTTCCCCTCTCTTTTTGTTCACTATCACAACTTTATCAGGGGAAGTATCATATAACATATCATGTAACACTTTCAACATTTCACATGAGCCATTATTTCACATATATATGAAATAATGGCTCATGTTACATTACATCTAGACAATCTATAATTCAGAATGTTCATCTTTGTATCTACCACTGCCAGAGACAATCAGCCAAGGACAGCAGTGTGTGTGTGTGTCACAGCATTATCATGTATTAATATTTTGTTTATCTCATGCTTCCTTCAAACTTTCAAAGGTACATCTATATAGAGGTTTAGGTTTTATATATATATATATATATATATATATATATATATATATATATATATATATATATATTCATTTAGTTGATTAATAAATAGATGAAAATGCAAATAGTTTTTTAATCCATTGATACATTACCCTACAGGAATGAATATCTCTAAGCATTTGTAAAATTATTTACTGGGAGAGAACATTTCTGTGAATGACATCAGTAGAAGAGGCAGTGAGCCTCTCATATAATAGTCACCTTAAGTACTTGTTCCTTATTTGTTTTCGAGTTTCTTTCAAGGTGCTGATTCTTACCTTTAATGCCTTTCATGACCTGGGACCCATATACTTGAAGGACTCTCCCATTATGAACCTATGTGGCAACTTCATTCATCTGATCAATTCCTCTTTTACATTCCATCCTGCAGGCAGACTAAATTCATGACTTTCAGTCTTGTAGTTTTACTATGGTGGCTCCCACATTATGAAATTACCTTCTGGAAAGGAAGGCCCCTACTTTGTCAGTGCTTGGGAAACTTTGTAACACAGAACTATTTAGGAGGGCAATTGAAGATGGCTGGTAGAACCGATAAAAGAATTATTTTGCCTTTATCTAGCTCATTGTTTTATCTGGCTTATTGGCTTGTGGTCCAGTGAAATGTGTTTTTAGTAATAATGTTGTAGGGTTGCCAGCTTTGGCTTGGGAACGTGCTGGAGATTTGGAGGTGGTCCCAAGGGAGGGAGGAGTTTCAAGAGGGAGGAAGCTCAATGGGATGTAATGTCATAGAGTCTGCCCTCCAAAGCTGACATTTCATCCAAGAGAACTAAGCTCTGTAGAGTGGAGACCTTGAGGCTGATAAGTGTGAACTTCTATGACTCCTTGCTGAAGAAAAGTGGTGCAAAAGTGTTTCACATAAGTAAATAAATCAAACATTTCGGTGCATAACTCCAGAGTGATCGGGAGTTTTATTCCACTTCAATAGTGTAATATTGATGCCCAAGCTTAGTCTTGGGGCTGATTCTCAGCCAGAAGCAGCCCATGTAACAAATATCACTTGAACAATGAGATCATTGAAAGCAACCCTAGCATGGTCACTGCTGACTTATTGCTGGCAAAAGAGGCAGAATGGGCCATCACTTCACTTGGCTCCATTTATAAAAAATAAACCAGCATCATTTGGCTCCCTGTGGGTACATTGCCCATTCATTTCACAAAAATTTCACAGCTAGAAAAGAAAATAAGCTGAAGGGTTGTGTGCTCAAAAATAGTGTGAACTGCACCTATGGGATCACAAATCTAGTATTTTCTTCCATGAGGAAC
Source organism: Euleptes europaea (assembly GCF_029931775.1). Taxonomy (NCBI): domain Eukaryota; kingdom Metazoa; phylum Chordata; class Lepidosauria; order Squamata; family Sphaerodactylidae; genus Euleptes; species Euleptes europaea. The sequence continues at coordinate 79,730,847 of NC_079314.1, read as the reverse complement.
TTCATTGAAATACAGTTACTACTAGGGTTGTACAAAAAAAAAGATCAGTACATTTTGAGTTCGGGTTTATTGAGCCCGATTTTTTTTCTCGTAAACCTGAATAAGCCAAATACCCATACTGGTAAATTCCAGTATTCAGCATATTACCGCGTTTACCGCAAAAATGGGTCCATTATTGTCTATGGGGATTTTTTTCAAAGTTCCTGTGGGGGCATTTTTGGAGGTAGAGTCACCAAATTTGCAGTGTAGCTGCAAGGGACACTGTCTCCTTAGATGGACACTGAAGTTTGGTGAACTTTGGGACAGGAGGTCCAATTTTATGTGCCCACAAAGGGGTCACCCCATCCTCTAGGCATTTGTGAGCTGAGCTGTCCATCAGTTTTCAGGTTCAGAAATTCAGTGTTGCTGAGGACTGGTGGAAAAAGCTGTTTGACAGGCTGACACCTCAAAGTCTGGGGGCTCCATTCACATCTGGGGAGCATAGCATGATGCCCAATGCAAATTAGCTTCCAAACTGAGGAAAACTGATTTCAAGAGATGGTCATGGTGCAGGGAAATGAAGCCTATACTTGGGGCAACCTTCAGTTTCCAGGCAGGGTTTTTTTTTTTTGGGGGGGGGGTATCACAGCCAGCCAAAGTCTCAACCTTGGGAGCTGTCTGAAGGAGATTGCTCATCCGCGTGGGTGAGAAAGTCTCCTTCGGAAGCCTGGTGATCAGCAGCTTTCTACTTGGAGGGTATATCCCTCCAGATAAAACTTGGTGAGTCCCGTCTTTTAAGATCAACCCACTGAAAAGTTGGTCAAACCAAGTTGGCTCTGATTACACAACCCCAACCTCAAAAGGACCCCAACTATGGGGCCCTTACAAACCCAGTCAAAAATAAAGAAAAATGGGAGAAAGCACAGAGCCATGCCTCTGCGCAATGGCAAATAACCGAACCTGAAATAGCTGAATATGTATTTGGCATTTTCAGGAATCCCCTATTCGGTTTTGTGCAGACCTCCAGGTTTGGGTGTTCAGTAAACCCAAAGCCTGAAAATTACTGGAACAGCGAATTTCGTGTTTATTTTCAGTGTGAATTTTTCAATATGCACGACCCTAGTTACTACTAAATGCCTGACAGGATAGCTCTGATACCAGGCATTGGCAATGCCTGACAGGATAGCTCTGATACCAGGCATTGGCAAAAGACTTAAAAGTGATAGTACAAAATACAGAGAAAAGAAAGAAAGAAAGAAAGAAAGAAAGAAAGAAAGAAAGAAAGAAAGAAAGAAAGAAAGAAAGAAAGAAAGAAAGAAAGAAAGAAAGAAAGAAAGATCACAATGTCCACATTTACTCATGGAACTTTGTTTCTGGGTTTGCAGTTTTATTTTTCCACTTGCTATTTGGAGAAGGAGTGACACCTAGAGGCCACTGAGATCCTTGCTTCTGAAAATAATTCAATTTTTCTTTTTCTTGCTTAGCTCCCTTAGCATTTTCACCCAGCTGTGTTAAAATGTGTAATAAGTCACATGAATATCTTGAATTTACACACCAGAAAATATTTAAACTCTCCTCATGCTCCAGCTTCCTGAATTCAAAGCTGAGGTTTATAGAAATAAACAGTAATTACAGAATTTCCTTTTCATTTTTTTCTTCTGAAATTCAGAATTGTTTAGCTAGTTTGTATACAGGGCTCAGAGGATACTGCATTTTTAGTGTACCCCCACTCCAATTTCTTGCCTTAAAGGCATCATATTTCTCATCTAATCTCTCAACGTTATTATGTGTGTGAGAGGCAAAAAACTCCCACTGCATGTGTGATGGATGGAGTAAAGAGTAGCTCTGCCTGGTAGTGTGGCAGAGTGGTTCAGCTCCACCTCTGAGAGAGAACAGAGTACCCAAGTGTTAGACCTGTCTCTGGTAATGAACAGACCTTGGGCCATTTAGTCTGATTCTTGGGAAATGGCAGGCTGGCATGGGTGGAATCCTGTTTGTGTGTGAGAGAATCCAACCTAGCAACTAGTCAGTGAAAGCCTGTTTGTGAAAGCCTAGAAACCTGTACTGCTGATCTGTTCTTTGAAACTAACCTGCAAATAAATAGATTTTATGTATTGATAATATAGAAATCCTGCCTCAGTGACCTCTGTATTCTACTTGTGCACTACAAAGTATGCCTCATGGCAGTGAACCCATTCCTATACACTTGCTACTTTTAGAATGCCTTGTAACTGAGGGGAAGGTTTATAGTTTAAAAAAAACCTGGTTCCCTAAACATCATAGGAGGCTGTGTGAGACCCTTAAGTAGGTAGAAAAGGCCTGTCACAGCCTATCTGATACAAAGGCCTTGTGTTGCTCCCCAATGAACATGAGGACTTTGTAAAGTGCAAAGAAGCCCTCAGGTATTCCACTGGCACCAAAAAAAAAGGCAGAGGGGCCTTCAGTCACCTTTTCTTTGTTTCTTTCTTTCTTTGTTTCTTTCTTTGTTTCTTTCTTTCTTTCTTTCTTTCTTTCTTTCTTTCTTTCTTTCTTTCTTTCTTTCTTTCTTTCTTTCTTTCTTTCTTTCTTTCTTTCTTTCACACCAGATCTGATGATAAACATATTTAATTCTAGGTATTTTCTTGCAACCACATCAATAGTTTCACACAATTAGCCAACACAACACTGTACATCAGTGGTACTCTCTCCATGGCTCACAAAAAGCCACATTTGCGATTACCATCAACAAAAAGAGCCACATGGCTACTCTGATCCTTGTGTCCTACCCCGCCAAGGTTTTTTTTTAAAAAATAGTTGTTCCAATAATAACCACCAGATGATGCTATAACATCAAAAATGGTGCAACTACTAACCCCATAAAGGCAAAGAATGTTCTTTTGAATTTTATTCTGCTGTTAAATGAAATCTGTTTTTAACATGCTAACTTGTGATTAAACAAAAGGGGCTATAAACCCAGGTATGCATTGGGCCTTTTACTTCTTCTGTGTTGTGGTTAAGTAAATTTGAATTAGTGGTTAACATTTTCCAAATTTTAAGGCAGTAATGCTCACTTCAGTGGCTCATTTTCACATGAGGAAACGCTTATCTTTCAACATCCAGCCTAATAAAGAGTTTTGGAGAATATGAAAGCTTGTACCTGTGTTGCATGGTAAGTCTGACTTGCAAACCCTGCCTCTCCCATCAGAGACACAACAACAGGCTGAGGTTCAATGGTGGTTGTGGTGGTGGGTGAGAGACCACCCTCTCTAATCTGGAGAACTGGGTTTGATTCCCCATTCCTCCACATGAGCGGCAGATGCTAATCTGATGAACTGGGTTGGTTTTTCCACTCCTACACATGAAGCCAGCTTGGTGACCTTGGGCTAGTCACAGCTCTCTTAAAGCTCTCTCAGCCCCACCTACCTCACAAGGTGTCTGTTGTGGGGAGGGGAAGGTGATTGTAAACCGGTTTGATTCTTCCTTAAGTGGTAGACAAAGTTGGCATATAAAAACCAACTCTTCATCATCATCATCATCATCATTTTCTTCTTCTTCAGAGGTACTCTGGTAATTAAAACAGGTTATACTTATATATTTAATATTAATATTTAGATCTTATTGCATGTACATGTTTGGTGGGGTGGCACACAGGGCTTAGAGTAGTCATGTGGCTGTTTGGGTTTATGGTAATTGCAAATGTGGTTCTTTTTTTAAAAAAAACCATTACAATATATATATATATATATATATATATATATATATATATATATATATATATATATATATATTTATATATATTTATATATATATATATATATATAAACAAAAATTAAAAATAGAAAAATATGGAAAAATAGAAAATACAGAAAAGTTCTGGGTGGAAATACAAAATGTGATAAAACTATTATAAAACATAGTATTATTCTTTCCTACTTCGAGAATACATTATGTTGTATCTCTACCCTCTTAATATATGGTTCTCTTTGTTTTCTACTTGCTAGCTTATTCTCCATTTAGCTAATATTTTAACTTATTTTTAATATAATATCTAATGTTTTCTTCCTTTACATAACCCTATATCTACCCAAGCTCAATTTTGCTTATACAACATTTTAACAAACATATGAGTAATAAAGCTTCCAGTTGTTTTGTTCCAGGTTCTTTGTGAGCCCTGGAGTGAGTGCCACTGGTTTAAAGCATAAAGGGCAGTGTGAAGGCAGGAAAAGCCATTTAGTGTCAACTTTTGCTTAGCATCACTATTTTCCATTTTGAATGCTTAGAAAACCGTTGTTATAATTGTAGAGGCCTAGCAGAGACCATGAGAAACAAGGTGCACCTGCAGCTGTTGCCAAACAGATAAGGCTGTGCAAGGCCGAACCAGCATACCAGCCTAATTGGGAGATGGGTTTCATCTGTGAGAAATTGGGAGGGGGGAATGACTTCACTCTTCACTCCTGAACCCAATCCAGCTTGAACCGGCCAGAACCATCTAGAGGTTTCGGAGAATTACTGTTCCTGATTGGAAGTCAGGGGTCATCTGACTGGGATTCAGATTGCCATAAGTTTAGCCATGCTTATGCTATACTAACTACTATCTATCATTATCACCTGAACTGCTTTGGCACATTACTCTGCTCAGATACAGCAATGCCGCAATGCAAGAAACTAAGGCCTGAACCAGCTTAGCTTAAGAGTAAGGAACTTCAGCTATGTAGTAGAGTTGTAAGTATAACCAGCAAGACTTTGTTATTTTCTTTGCCAGTGTGTCTTTAAGATTACTGTACTCGCATTTTAATTATTATTTTTTAAACTCTTAAATAAACCTTTTCATTTAAAAGGTGGTTTGGGTTATTTGACCTGACTCGGTTACGTTACACACAACTGGAGCTCTGGAGAGGGCGGCCAGTCGTGACATGGTGGCAGCTTTTAAGGGATCAGGTCCAGTTACTCAAAAGTAATTCTTGAAACACTGGCAGTTTGTTATTTTGTGCAGTCAGGATGTCGTTCAGGAGTACTGCGAGTTTTGAGTTAGGCACCAAGCCGTGGCACAAATCAGCTGGAGCCGTACCGCGGAGGCAGCAGGCAAAAATTGAAGTGACTGTGCTTGGAGATACAGAGCCTAATCTCCTGCAGTTTGAGGAAGGATTTATGGGCGGCGTGAACCCTCGGGTCGGAGGAAAGCTTCGCTCAAGGCACCGGGCAACTACAGAGCAATGTTGCGCAGATACCTCTAGCAGTTCCGATGCTGGAACGGATGGAGACTATGCGGATGACGATGACCAGAGGCCATTGCAGGGGTCGTTACCAGATGTCCAAGGAGCAGCCGGAGGGCCGAGTTCCAGGAATTGGGACAGAGACGGCAAAGGAGGCAGCCCAGGGGACAACGGAGGTGACAAGCCTAACAGCAAAGGTGAAGAGCCTAAAGGTCAGCCCGCAGGTTTCTCTGAATTCATCAAAGGCTTTATGGATTACCAGAAGAACATGTTTGGATATTTACAAGCGCAGAGTGCAAATTCTCAAAGGGTCCAGCAGCAGGCACCTAAGTGGTCGTGTAAGGATTTACCGAGCTACAAGGAAAATGACTGTGTTGTGACTTATTTAACGCTGTTTGAGAGAGCCTGTGCAAGTCTCAAAGTGCCAAAGGAATGTTACATGCAAGTTTTGTGGACTAACACCTCGGGAGAGTTGGTAAGGTTACTCACCCAGTTAAGTCCTGATGAAGTTCAAGACTATGAACTCTTTAAAGAAAGGGCAATCCAGCGTTTCTCCCTGACAGCAGAGCAACTTCGAGTGCGGCTGAGGAAGGCAGCACCCAAAGGTAAAGAGACTCTTACTGACTTTGTATACCGGCTTTCCAGAATATTGAGCAGTGGTTTGTTGCAGCTGATATTCGTTCTGTGGATGATGTCATCGCCCTTTTGGTAAGAGAGCAATTTGGGCAGTCTATAACTGAAGAGCTGCATGCTTTGATTCAAGCAAGGAATCCTAAAAATGTTGTGGAGATGGCTGCTTTTGCTGACCAGATACTTGCGGGGCGGAAGGAGGCTCATAAATCTCTCCTTCGGCTTGGACATGAGAGGCATGGGGCTACACCATTCCGTGGGAAAGAAGCAGGGACAAGAAGACCAGAGGTGAACCGGGAGTCGAATTCTGGCAACCGGGCCACCCCAGTCAAAGATCCTGCCCAGCGGATAGACAAGCCCAAAGCCACTTCTACACCAGCAGCTACATCTGGATGCTTTCATTGTGGAAAACAAGGACATATTAAAAAGAACTGTGTTATTTGGAAGAACAAGCAAGCTTCTTCAGCTAAAGTCCAATGTATTGGAGGAGAAGTCTCTAACGCTGAAGCACAACCACAGACTACAGAGAACTGGGAGGCTGAATATGTTCCGGAAGTAAGTCCAGAGCAGATCGTTCGAAGGCACCCTGTTCCACAAGATTGGCCGAGAGGGGCTGTGGCTAATCGAAAAGAAACCCAAAAGCAACCAGCTAACACTCAAGAAGGTGAACACACAGCAGCTAAGATGGGCTTCACAGCTACTGTGGGGAAGCTGAGGATTCTGGACTCTAAGGAGTTAATTTCACCTCATCAGCGAGCCTGGGTTAAACAGATGAGAGAGGAGGAAGTCGTCATAAATCACCGCCACGTAGTAAAAGGAACACGGGACACGGGCGCTGATGTTTCCAGCGTGCATTGTAAGTTACTCAATGACTGTGATTCTATTCCATGTGGTATTTTGAAGGTTGAAGCTTTTGAGAGTGCTGTAAAGCAAATGCCTCTAGTGAAAGTTCACTTACAGTTTGGAGGCTGGTCTGGAGAAAAGCTATGCCTTGTCCATAGTAAGGGAGACCAACCATTTATAATTGGGTCTGACTTGCTCTATCAATGTGCCCAAATGAACGCTGTGCAAACCAGGCGGCAAAAGAAACAGCTAGAGGGGATCCAGGAGAGTGAAACTGCAGATGCAATCTCCAGCCCTGGAGACGGGGAGGATGAGAGTGGCAAGGGGAGTGCACTCTCTCTCTCGCCATCAGAGGGGGGGCTAGAACAGCCTGAGCAGCAACCAGCAGCTACAAAGCCTGAAACATTTCCTTCTGCTGAGTTTAATGAAGAGGAAGTTATTCTCTCAAGTTCAGCTTCTGATTTTAGAGAGGCCCAATTGGTCTGTGAAACTTTGCAGAGTTGCAGAGAGCAAGCTAACACTTCTCAACCTTTGTCAGTTGACAACCCAAGTCGTTTTGTGTGGCTTAATGGACTGTTATACAAAGAAACAATTCCAAAAGGATGCTCTCAAGACTGGGACACCGAGAAACTTCTAGTCGTGCCCAGAAAGTACAGAGAAGAAATCCTGAGAGTGGCACACGATATTCCACTTGCAGGGCACTTGGGAATCAAAAGGACGACAGCCAAGGTTCAGCGTAATTTCTACTGGCATGGACTTACAAAATCAGTGAAGGACTATGTGAGCACTTGTGATACTTGTCAACGTGTGGGTTTTCCTCAAGACAAGACCAAGGCTGAGTTACATCCTTACCCAGTCATCAAAGAAGCTTTCCATACTGTCGGATTGGATTTGCTGGGACCACTTCCAAAGTCAAGGTCAGGTAAACAATATATTGTTGTCATTGTAGATCATGCAACAAGGTTCCCTGTCGCATACCCACTCAGTAATATCACTGCGCAGTCAGTGGCTAAAAGCATTCTGGACTTTGCTTCAGTATTTGGTTTTCCTAAGACTATAATTACAGACCGTGGTTCTAACCTGATGTCTAAGCTAATGGCAAAAGTGTGTGAAATGGCAGATATAAAGCATGTCCCTGTGATAGCTTACCATCAGTCAGCTAATGGACTAACTGAAAGAATGATCCAGACTTTGGGCAAGATGCTAAAATGTTTTGCTCAGGAGCACAAAGATTGGGACGTGGCTGTTCCTTCTTTGATGTGTGCATACAGAGATGTTCCCCAAGAGTCTTTACAATACAGCCCAAATGAACTCCTGTTCGGTAAAAATATCAGAGGGCCTTTGGAGATCCTCAAGGCAGATTGGGAAGGAGTGCTGTCTGAAAAGTGTCCAAAGAATGTTGTGGAGTACTTGAGCAACTTAAGGAGCACTTTGGACAGAGTCAGAGAAGCTGCTAGTCTGAACTTGGAGGAGGCCCAGAGAAAGCAAAAGGTGTATCATGATGAGCATGCTAGACATAGATCTTTTGTGGTTGGAGATAAAGTTCTTGTTTTGAACCCAGAGCATGTTACTAAGCTGGCAGTGGCTTGGTCAGGTCCTTTTGAAGTTTTACAAGTGATGTCTCATGATAATTATCTTATCAAAGAAGTGGACTCTGATAAAAAACCTACTGTGTTTCATGCAAACCGTTTGAAATTGTACAAAGAAAGAGCTAGTGTGGTGTTCCCCCTTACAGCAGTTCAAGAAGAGAATTGTGAAATTCCTGAGACTGCTCCAGAAGGTCAAAACAGTTTGCAGGAAGTGCAATTTTCTGAAAACCTGACAGTTAAACAGCAGCAAGAGTTGCAGGAAGTTTTGGAGTGTTTTCAGCCTTTGTTTTCTGAAGTACCAGGCAAGACTCATGTCATTTCTCATCATATTGACACCGGCAATAGTAAGCCAATTCAAACCAGACCTTATTCTGTCAATGGAGCCATGAAAGAAGTCGTAGAGACTGAAGTTCAACAAATGTTAGAATGGGGAATTATAAAGAAATCTACCAGTAGATGGGGAGCTCCTATTGTGCTTGTGAAAAAGAAAAAATTGGCAGAGGATGATCCACCTGAATATAGACTGTGCATTGATTATAGAAAGCTCAATGACATTACTGAATTGGATCCTTATCCTACTCCAAGAGTTGATGAATTAGTGCAACGTTTGGCCAATTCAAAGTACATCTCTACCCTTGATTGTTTGCGTGGCTATTATCAAGTTCCCTTGACACCTGAAGCTTCAGAGAAAACCGCATTTGTTTGTCATGCAGGACATTTCCAGTTTACACGCATGCCGTTTGGATTAAATGGAGCCAGTAAGACTTTCCAGAGACTGATGGATCGAGTCCTGGAGGGTCTGCCGTTTGCCTGTGCATACCAAGATGACATTTCTATCATGTCTTCCACTTGGGAAGAGCACCTTCAGCATTTGAGGGAGGTTTTGCAAAGAATGCATGATGCAGGTCTAACAGTTAGAGCAGAAAAATGTCAGTTTGGAAAAAATGAGGTTACTTTTCTCGGGCATAGTGTGGGAGAAAATAAAATCAAACCTTTGGAGGCTAAGGTGGCCAGTATTGCAGAATGGCCTGTGCCCATTACTAAGAAGGGTGTTCAAAGGTTCTTAGGCATGGTTAATTTTTACAGAAAATTTGTCCAGGGGTTCTCTGAACTCGCTGCACCTCTCACTGACCTGTGTAAAAAGAAAGCACCTATTAAGGTTCAATGGACACCTGAGTGTCAGTTAGCTTTTGATCAAATCAAGCAGAAGCTGGTGCAAGCTCCTGTGCTCAGGGCACCAGATTACAGTCAATCATTTTATCTGCAGACAGATGCCTGTGACAGAGGCCTGGGCGCAATTTTGGCGCAGATGGATGAAAACCATGAGTTACACCCAGTGGCCTATTTAAGCAGAAAACTTCTAGAGCGGGAACGGGCTTATTCAGTTCCTGAAAAAGAAGCTCTTGCAGTGGTGTGGGCAGTCAATAAGTTGCGTCCATACTTAATGGGTAACAAATTTTTCATTCAAACAGATCATAATCTGCTTGCTTTTTTGAATAAGATGAAAGGTAACAATGCTAGAATCCTGAGATGGGCTTTAAGCCTACAAGATTTTCAGTTTGACATCTCACACATTAAGGGGAAGAATAATGTGGTGGCAGATGCTCTAAGTCGTTGTGGAGAGTAAATTTTCAGTTCTCCAGTTTCTGATGCTTTTTCTGTGTATTATTGCATTGCTTATTAATTTGTTTCAAAGTGCTGCTATCAGTATCTACCTCAAGCATGTATGATTGCTAGTTGCAGTAGTAGCTTTACAGGATGGCAATGTATCAATGATGTTGTTTTGTGGAGTTGTCACATTAACATTGGTTAATGAGCCTAACTCTTAAAGGGGGGCGTGTGAAGGCAGGAAAAGCCATTTAGTGTCAACTTTTGCTTAGCATCACTATTTTCCATTTTGAATGCTTAGAAAACCGTTGTTATAATTGTAGAGGCCTAGCAGAGACCATGAGAAACAAGGTGCACCTGCAGCTGTTGCCAAACAGATAAGGCTGTGCAAGGCCGAACCAGCATACCAGCCTAATTGGGAGATGGGTTTCATCTGTGAGAAATTGGGAGGGGGGAATGACTTCACTCTTCACTCCTGAACCCAATCCAGCTTGAACCGGCCAGAACCATCTAGAGGTTTCGGAGAATTACTGTTCCTGATTGGAAGTCAGGGGTCATCTGACTGGGATTCAGATTGCCATAAGTTTAGCCATGCTTATGCTATACTAACTACTATCTATCATTATCACCTGAACTGCTTTGGCACATTACTCTGCTCAGATACAGCAATGCCGCAATGCAAGAAACTAAGGCCTGAACCAGCTTAGCTTAAGAGTAAGGAACTTCAGCTATGTAGTAGAGTTGTAAGTATAACCAGCAAGACTTTGTTATTTTCTTTGCCAGTGTGTCTTTAAGATTACTGTACTCGCATTTTAATTATTTTTTTTTAAACTCTTAAATAAACCTTTTCATTTAAAAGGTGGTTTGGGTTATTTGACCTGACTCGGTTACGTTACACACAACTGGAGCTCTGGAGAGGGCGGCCAGTCGTGACAGGCAGTCACATAATTCTTTGGTAGTAATTAATTCCATGTTCAAACTATATAAAACTGTTTACTTGACAGTTCGCCACGTTTTCAGTTTCCATTTGAGGGACCCTGGGTGGCAGGTAGCTGCCACAACTGGCCAAGGGACTCGCCACCTCCCTCCTGAGCTCCAGAGCTTTGGCTTCTAATGTCATCTCCTGGCACCAGGACAACAAGGAAGATGCCAGGGAAGAGCAAGCCACATAGTAGGCCATCATGCCAGACCATGAGTGTGGGACAGCCAGCAGAAACCCACCTGTGATAGCCTAGGTAGGGCACAGAAGGAGCTCGGTCATGGAAAAACCTGGGAGGAGTCAGGGAGGAAAAGCCTGGCTGAAGAAATCCCAGCACTGGTCAGTGAGAGAAAGGGAGAGGGCCAGTGAGGATGGAGAAGGAGACTGGGGGAAATGATGCTCCAATCCCTCGCTCTGATAATGGCTACGGCCATAGGGGCAGGGAGGTGGGGCTGGGACTGATTGACAAGGCCCCAGAGGAAGCATAAATGGTGGCTTCACTACCCGGCCAGGAGGAGTAGCAAGGAGGTGCAATACTTTGCACAAACATTGCACCAGGAAAGAGAGGGAGGACTTGGATGGTGCAACTCTGTGCTCCCCCTTTCCTACACTGAGGCCTGGGAAGACCTTGGGAAGTAAAGCAGTGCAATGGCTGAAGGCCAGGGGGAAGTAGCAGTGAGGCAAGAGCCTCATAGTTGGGCAACAGAAATATAATCACAAGGGCTATGCAACAAGTTGTCTTATACTAGTTCTGTTTAAAAATTACAGTGACTACATGTACAGTCCGTGTACAGAGTATAACTAATTTTTTTAAAAAATACATGTGTTAAGTCAGGGGTGTCAAACATATGGTCTGTGAGCTGGTTTCAGCCCCCTGACAGCTCTTATCTGGCTCACGATATATGAGACTATATAATTATCATGTTACATTCAAACATGAGAAGCTGAACATGTGATATAAGCCACACATTTAACCAGGTACTTGTCCTTGGATCCAATCATACAGTGAACACTTACTGGCTCTTTTTTTTTTTAACAAACAGATGTATGCACATACATGGAGGATGTACAGGTGTTCACTCTAATGTGTAAATTGGGCTACTGAATCAAACTATTGGTGTCTCAAGGTCAGTATTGTCTCCTCTGGTTGGCAGCAGATCTCTAGGGCTCAAACTGAGGTCTTTCACATCCTCTGCTTCCTGGTTCTTTTAACCAGAGGTGCTCAGGATTGGACCTGGAGCCTTCTGCATCCAAAACAGATTGTCTGTTGCTAAGTCAGTACTCCTCCCTTGAATCCAAAGTGATGCAAGGATAGACTGTTAACATGGTTAATAGGATAGACTATTAGCATGGTGGCAGGGAAGCAGTTACTTTCCTAAACTGGTAAAAAGGTAAAGGTACCCTGTGCAAGCACCGGGTCATTCCTGACCCATGGGGTGACGTCACATCCCGACATTTACTAGGGAGACTTTGTTTACTGGGTGTTTGCCAGTGCCTTCCCCAGTCATCTTTCCTTTACCCCCAGCAAGCTGGGTACTCATTTTACCAACCTCAGAAGGATGGAAGGCTGAGCCAACCTTGAGCCGGCTACCTGAAACCAACTTCTGTCGGGATCGAACTCAGGTCGTGAGCAGAGCTTGGACTGCTGTACTGCAGCTTACCACTCAGCACCTCAGGGCTCTTCCTAAACTGGTACTGTAGGATAATGTCTTGTATGAAACAGCATTTTGAGGCCTTCTGTCTTATTTTATATCTTACTCAGCTCTACATTTCTTCTAGATACCAGTTTTAATGATGGTTTGAGGTTTGGGAGCATACTGTTATGAGCTGAGCCTGTGGTTTACTGTATCAAGCGTATCAGTTCCACATCCTGGCAAGAGAGAACAAGTTGCCCGTTCTCATCAGTACAGGACCACACAGCAGGTACTAGTGGAACAGGTGCCCTAGGGCTGCTCAGGTATTTTTTGCTGTTCCTCTATGTGGCTCAGCTGCATGGCATAAGCAGCTCAATCCTATGAAATCAGTGTCCCAGGGCTGCTGAGCCACCATGGGCCCCCAGACAAAGATTCCATCTGCCCCCTCATATGACCCTGATCCAAACCAATTATCATAATGAAGCAAATCACTTGGCTTGTTGTCCATGCTTCTAATAACAAAAAAGATCTGTGTGCCCATCCATCTGTCCATTTGTGGCAGGTATAACTCATCAGAAAACAAAGCTAGGAATGTCAAAATTGGCCACCAGCTTCAGGATGATTGTGAGAGTTTCAGAGCCCAAAGTGAAAGGAACTGGAATATCCTGGCTCAGGTTATGCCCCCTCCCCTCTATTTGCAATGGAAGCTAAGGGTCGCCATTTGTGGCAGGCATAACACACCAGAAAATAATGCTATGTGTTTGAAAACCGGCCACCAACCTTAGGATGATTATGGTGTTAATGGCCGGACCGCTCCAGCAACCTGGAGTGCCATAAGTGCATATAGGACCAAGGCTGGCACAAGAGCAGGGCACTGCTCCACGTAGATGAGCTGCTCTTTCAGGGGAACCTGGAAGCCATCTGTGTGTTTGTGTTGCAACTTGGAGTTGGAAGAGGAGTTGACCACCTTGCATTTTCTCCAAAGCCCATGGTATGAAAGCCTGAAACAATGGGAATGACGAAGCCTCCCTTGCATATTAAATTAAGCGCTCCTTGCAGCCACATGGCAAACACTGAGAACTTTAAATCTCATCAGCTAGGGACAATCAAGGTTATTCAGGAGAGTTACACAGCTATTCTCCTGCATATTTGATTCCCATCAAGACATTCATCAGGCATTCAAGGGAGATTGAGCAGACCACTCTTATCTGCTTACATCCATTATGAGAAACCCCTCAGACATCCACTGACATTCTAATGTCTATACAGACCAATCACCAGCAATTTATCAAGCAAACACATTCTTTTGCTTCCTGGCATGCATCAAACTTCTCTCACTCTTTTGTCTGGACCCTAGAGGCACAATCAAAGTTCTTTGTTCCTAGAAAAGTTCCCTTTGCCAGTTACCTCATACTGCTTCAGGACCAATTTTGGAGTACAAATATTACTCCTTTGGCCATGTATAGTTTTTGTGTTTTAATCCGAACACTCACCCCCTGCTTGCATGTAGGGTTACTTGCTCTTCTTCCAGAAATGCTGGTTCATTTCTCCCTCTATAGTGCTGCTTTCATTGTTGCCGTTGCTAAGCTAAACCAGTAAATATCACCCAAAAACTAATTCTCCCACCCCTTCACCCTTATTTTCCTTAGCCCTAGGAATTTTGCCCTCCCCCATTCCACCCCCCAGCAGCCTTGCAGAGAGCTTAGACTGAAGTAACTCTGGATAACGTTTCACTAAAGAGGCATCTGGAATCTGTGTCAGAACATAATTCTAGCAAGTGAGGATTTCCATAGCAAGCCTATTTTGTCCCAATGGCAGGATGATGTACTCCATTATTATTTCTCTTTAATATATATGGGCTTGCCCTAAGATCTTAAGACTTTAATCTAACAACTAAATTTGAGTCCTGTAGTACCTTAAGGACCAACAAAATTTTTGGGGTATGAGCTTTTGACTGTTCTACTGCAGACCAACATGGCTGCCTTCTGAAAAGACCTTAGTTTGTTGTGGAATAAAGCTTATAGAGTGATCCTTACCAGAATTACTCTCTTCTAAAGCCAACGGACTTTGAATAAGTGTTAACTCTAATTAGAATGGCACTGTTAGAGACTGTTGTGCATGTTGTTTGAGTTGAGACCATTAGCAGGGCTTTCTAACTGACAGAATAAAAAGTTACGATTTAGAGCCACCTGAAGATTTTCTCTACCCTTCTCCTTAGATATAATTCATAGCATAATAGGCAATTGTCAGAAAGAGATATTAATATGTGTGAATGAGCAGATTTGAAGATTAATGTGGAGGAATTTGCCTCAGGGTTATCCGCAGATATAATAGAAGCACCTATTAAACAGCACAATAGACTGGCATGACCTGGTATACAGCAAATTGTCTAACAATAGTCTAGCATCTCAGAGTTTTATAGTCTTGCCTGTTAATCTGTTGATGAAACTTTCAAACAAGTGTGCTCTTGCCTCTATCAGCTTTGCATATGAAATGGTTAAATGTCTTTACTGGTTGCAAAATGGAAAATTCTCTGCCAGGCACTTTCTTCCACTCATTGCCATTTCTCATTACAGCCCATCAGTTTTCTCTAGAATATTGACTCTATTCAGATCTAAGCAAAAGTGAATAATCAGCCACATCAGAACTTTTAGTTGTATTGTGTGTGTATTATGTGCCAGCAAGTCACTTCTGACTTTTGGCAACCCTGTGAATCAATGTCCTCCAAAACATCCTATTGTTAACTTAACAGCCTTGCTCAAGTCTTGCAAACTGAGGGCTGGGATTCCTTTGTAGAGTCAATCCATCTCATTTTGGGTCTTCCTCTTTTCCTACTGCCTTCAACTTTTCCTAGCCTTATTGTCTTTTCCAGTGAGTACTGTCTTCTCATGATGTGACCAAAGTATGATTGCCTCGATTTAGTTATTTTAGCTTCTAAAGAGAGTTTAGGATAAATTATACAAATTATTTAGATACTCTCTTTTGTACTTTACAGTTTGAGTGTGAATGTAAAGTTTCACTTGTTAAGTTTTTTTCTTATGTCTGCTATCAAGAATTGTGTTCTTTTTTATTATTATTACTAAGCATAGAACACCTGTGACTATATTTCCTGATTAGTCAGTCTAATATTGGTAAAGTAATCCCTCCCTAGAGACATCTATTAAATCCCAACAAGCACATGCAAACTCATTTGTCACCACTGAAACAATTGAGTTGCATATCTCCTCATTTAAAAGGCTGTGATGCTGTTAAAAGGGGGGGCATTGATTATTCCTAAAAACTGAAGAAAGAAACAGAATGCACACTAACGTCACTGTTATATTTTCAGCATGGTTTTCACAGAAATTACCTACATAAATCCGCATTAGTCATGGACAATTTGCAGAGCTATCTGTATACAAATTGTATGCGTGTCAAGATCAGGCTTCTCACCCAGGAAATTGTCTTTAAAATCTAAAATGTATCAATGGACCCATGATGACATCAGGCACATAGTTGGAATTTGAGTCACAATTCAGTGTAGTTGCTCTGTCTTATCTCAAAGCTATGGTCTTCTGTGTTAAATGACGGCCTTCAAAACCTGACCTCAGAAGCCTGAAAATGATGAGCCTCTGGCCTTTCCTTTTCCACTGTTCTGGCCAATTCCATTTTCTTTGTCTTGTGACTTCTCATTTTGCAGGCTTCACAACTCCGCATCTACTGATGTGCTCTATAGTAGTACTAGGCCTACTTCTGTGTATTGCATGCACTGCCTATATGTCAGTCCATAGATACAGTAAATTACAGTATAATACTTACAGTGTCAACCTAAGCAGTTATAGCCCTCTAAGTCCATTGACTTCAAGGGACTTAGAAGGGTGCCACTTTGCTTGGGTTTGCACTGCTAAAATTCTCCATGGCTCTATGTATTAGTAGACATATCATCAAAGTAACTTATTGGCTGTCTTGTGCCCCTAATTTCACTAATTTTTCCATGTATGCATTGTTGCTGATATGACTGCCAAGAGACAAAGATTCCATCTTGGGGCCCCATACGAACCTGATCCAAAACTAAAATACCATAGCAAAAGAAATCACTTGTCTTCCTGATACTATGCATCTATAATAATAAAAGAATCCACATATCATTTCTCTGCCCATTTGTGGCAGGTATAACTCATCAGAAAATAAAACTAGGAATCCCAAAACTGAGCTTCAGGATAGTGTAGTGCCCAGAAATAAGGGCTGGTATAAAACACTATGTACTCAAATGCACACACATAGAGCTTTAGGGAAGTTGGCATCCAAAGGCCTTTGAGCCAATAAATCATACTCTGCCTGGTACTTTCTCTCACCAGTAGAGAGAAAGCTGTCTTTGAATTACCTCTAACCTTAGGAATGTAGTGTCTATTTCCTTGCTCACAAGATCAAGCACTTTCCTAAGGGACGCCTTCGGGCTACACTAATAGGCTATGCTAATTAACTACTAGTAGATACCTAATGTGTATCGGTTCTTTTGTAATACGAAATGTTTCCTTGTAAGGCAATGTACCTTCCCCCAATCCTAAGGTATAAAGGATCTATCCCATGCTTTGTTCCTTTGTGAGTAGCCCTGAGCCTTATCTGTGGTTCTCACCCAGCTCTGTGTTTAGCTAAATAAAGAACTATTTGCTGTTGAACTTAACCTCCTCCTTGCTGTCTGTTCATTGGACTCTATGAGACAGCCAGGCACTTTAATAGGGTTGTCAACCTTCAGGTGGTGGCTGGAAATCTCCAGAGATTACAACTGATCTCCAGGTGACAGAGATCAGTTCACCTGAAGAAAATGGCTGCTTTGGCAGGTGGACTCTATGGCATCATGCTCAGTGAAATTTCTCCTCAAACCCCACCCTCGTCAGTCTCTGCCCCCAAAATCTCCAGGTATTTCCCAACCCACAGTTAGCAACTGTACTTCAGGGGGATCGTGGGAGTTCCAGGGCCAAAAATGAAATGAATCAGTATATCCTAGCTTATATTATTTCCAGTCCCTCCCCCCATGCTATCTGATATGGAAACTAAGCTATATTATAATGTCTCTTCCTCATTTATTACCACTAAGGCAGATTAACATTCTGTTATCATGCATGTATAGGGTGGAGTGGGGAAGCATCCTTTTACTACTCTGATAGATTATAGGGAAATATTGGTCATTTATGCACAGTCGCTTTAACCTCCTTTATTCCCTGTTTCAGCCAGGATCAAATTTTTCAGTATGACTAGCCCAAGGTCACCCAGCTGGCTTCATGTGGAGGAGTGAGGAAACAAATCCAGTTCACCTGATTAGCCCCCACCGCTCATGTGAAGGAGGGGGGAATCAAACACAGTTCTCCAGGTCAGAATCCACAGCCCCAAACCACCGCTCTTAACCACTACACCACACTGGCACCTTAAAGATTCACAAATTTAATGTGGCAAACTTTCATGAGACAGAGTCCACTACTTCTATACATTTCATGGGGAAGATTCAATGCATGAAAACCTTAAATGGTATAGAAATGAAGAAACATGGGTTAAATGTTCTCAATACAGAAGCAACCTTTTAATTTAATTAAATTCACGGCCAGTGATAATCTATGTGAGAACTGGTACAAGCAATTTTTTAGATGGTACATCACACCAATGGACATTTAAAAAAAATGAATGAATCATATGACTGCTGGTGCTGGAAATATAAAGACAAAGATGGAACATATTTTCATTTGCGGTGGACATGCAAGAAAGTTAAGAAATTTTGGATACAAATTCATCAAGAAATGCAGAAAGTTTTAAGAATCAAATTTCCTTTGAACCCAGAAACTATGTTGCTAGGAATTGAGCCAGATAATTTGGACAGAAACCATAGAGAAATATTTGGCTATCTGACAATGGCGGCTAGACTAGTACCGGCAGCATCTTGGAAACAGGAGGACATTCCTGATTTGGAAAAGTGGCAACAAAAGATGGATGAATTTGTGGTGATGGCCAGACTGACCAGCTTGATGAAAGAGAATACGACTGAAGAATCCCAAAAGAAATGGGAATGTTATTTTGATTATGTTAAATGGAAAGGATAGACTGTTAGATATAAGGATCAGCTTATAAAATTTACTATATAGTAAAAAGGAATTTATTATCTAAAATGTAGAATATAAGAACAATGTATAATATGTTTGAAATATAAGATGAAATAGACTCCCCGAAGGAGTTCAAACTGTGTGAATGTATGTGTATATAATTTATTTGTTTTTTCTTGAAAATGTTAATAAAATATATATATATATTTTAAAAAAGATAGAAGCAACCTTTAAATAGAGTTTGTCAAGTCAAAAAAGCAGGTGAGGGAAATTCGGAATCATCCCTGGTTCCCACAGGCCCATGTTCTTTCTTTATACTGAAAATTTTGCCGTTAGTGATTCCACCAAGAAATATGCAATACCAAGTTCAAACAGCTCTCTATCAATGCTGCTGAAAACTTTTTTCATCATTAAACTTTAAGTAAGATGAATCAGAGATGCTTTTTCTACCCAGTAAGTGTCAGGCATGTTTCTACTAGAGAAGCACCAAACTGTTTATGTGAAGGGTTTTACAAGTACGGTGTGGCAGCTATTTAGCATTTATTGTCTGCGCAAATAAAATTCTTTGGACAGAGTACTTTAGATAGTATCCACAATACATTTGGTCTCCACACTCTGTTGAAAACTATGAAAAACAAGTGGAAAGAAGTGGAATCTTTTTGAAGATGCAATGTACAACCACGATGAATACTTAAAAGAATTCTTTGTATCCAAACAGATCTCAAGGTCACACACTATGACATATGCTGGAGGAATGTCAAGTCTCTTGAGAAGTTAAAGGATTTGTTCTTTCAAATATAAACCATAAATATTCCCTGTCAGAAACATTTTTATATGCAGCTTTTGTTGATGTTATATCGTTTGTTCTCTCTATAAATAGGGAGTGGCTGTGATTCTAACTTTTGTGTATGGATATTGGCCACAGGTTACTCAACCTTTCACAGGGGTCTATTTGGGCCAAGAACAAAAATTTGACACATATTATTCCTGTAGTTACTGGTGTCGCCTGCTTGCAGTGTCAACTTTTAAACTGTGTCAACGTTGTCTGGGTAATTAAACTATTAATTATTATGGAAAGAAAAGTTAAATGTCTTGTTTTAATGGTTAATATTGCTCTCTTTTTCCTGAATTGAGATTGTTGGATCTATTGATCTATTGATTGTTGTATCTATTTTGACAAGAATAATTCAGCAATCTGTAATAGAGTAAGTTGTAGGCATGTGTCCTTTATATGGTGGGTACTGCAAAGACAAATGAACTAATAATTGTAAAGTGCTTTGTAACATGGTGACTCTTGATGAAATAACAGTAACAACCCTCACAGTAAATTCAGACATGACCACATTCATCCAAGAAGTGGTGGATAGCAGTTGAACTTTCGTCTAAAAAAAAAACCAACCTTCTGAAAGTTAAAATATAATGTTTCCTAAGGTTGGCAAGGGTACATTATGTAGTTATTTATTTATTTATTTTCAAATTTATAACCCGCTCTCATCCCCAGCGAACCGGGTTCAGGGCGGGTAACAACAATTAAGAACGTAAATATCCAATATACCTCCTTAAAACTGTAATCATTAAAACCATTAAAATCCTAATCAGATGGCCATAACTATACCTAAGTGCCACAGCAGATAAGTGTCAGCTGATCAATCCCCCACAGATTTCAAGAGTGGGGGTGGGATGGGGAGGCCAGTAAAGATGGATCTTCTTCTTTTTGCGGCTGTCCTCAGTTATAGGCCGGGCAGAATAGTTCCGTTTTACAGACCCTGCGGAACTTCTTAAGATCCTGCAGTCTGTATCATTCTTGCTCAGTCAGCATTGTTGCCCATGGCAAGCAGACTCTGGGGAGTCCTGGAGCAATGGCTTCTCCATTAAAGTTACACAATCAACACCCAGCAAATTACTTTGAGCCAAATG
Source organism: Euleptes europaea (assembly GCF_029931775.1). Lineage (NCBI taxonomy): Eukaryota > Metazoa > Chordata > Lepidosauria > Squamata > Sphaerodactylidae > Euleptes > Euleptes europaea. Next base: position 79,710,405 of record NC_079314.1, on the reverse strand, counting down.
AAATTAAGTAGGTTTACTCTGTGCTCTAAGTTTCCATGATTCTTGTCTGACACAAATAGAATAAGATTTACTGCTTTGTTATCCCATTGTTATATGACCTTCTCTTAAAGCAGGGATACATACAGTGTCATAAACCTGAGGGCTGTTGGCATTAAACCTATAATCAGTAAATGGAAAACGTATGGAATGCTCCACCTGTATGCACCTGCATGGCAAGTTTAAGCTGCTTCTGGTGTCAAACCAAGTGTACCTGAATGATGTGTATTCTCTGTACCCTGGAAAGGCACCTTTACCACCTTATTAGCATATTTTGATTTGGATAAAAAGGAACTTGTGGAAAGAATCATGGGCTTTTTTCAGCTTCTGTGTCCTACGACATGGTCAGATTCTAAGGCTACAGTCCTAGCAACTACTGGCAGCATGCACCACTGAATGAAACTGGACTTACTTCTGAGTAGACGTGCATAGGATGGCTTATTTGAGATGTTTCCAGGAACACCTGCAGTTATGCACAATGATTTCTAGTTTTCTGCAAGCTTGCCAGATATTCAGGTATTTCTGAAGTATCAAATATAGAGGGGCAACACAAATATTTCTCGACTGGCATCCATCTGATTTTTAAATTTAAAGATTTTTACATATTCAATATAAAACATTTATTATCTAACAACCCATAAACCCATCCTCTTCATTAGGCCTTAAGAGAGAGGGGAAGAAAAAAATGAAAAATAAATTATTAGTATTGGTATAAATTATTAGTATTGGTATAAATTATTAGTATTATTAGTATTATTCTCCTGGCCAGGTTTCTATACGTGTTGGAGTTTCAGCTTTCCAGTGGTGATAGATAAGGTGTTCAACAGTAACAGCAACCTTTAAAATCCGTTGTTTCTGGTCTGTTGAAATTTCCTACACAGAAGGCACATGATCTCTCAAGCAGGTTGAGAGATGAGAATAAAAAAGTTGAGTCCAGGACAAACTTACTCTGTTTCTTCACCAAAATGGGAAAGGACAAGTCCATAAATTATATTGCATTGTCCCTCCAGGCCCAGCACATATCCAGCAATTATTATGGTCCATGAGACCCAGCCTGTGGAACCTGCCTGTGATCCAGTGAGCTAATAAGTATGAATTTTGTTTGTGTTTATATATTACAGTCTTAGGTCTAAAGATTATTGTTTGGTAACTCTGAGAACAGGCCTGCTTCTGCATTCCATCTGAGAATTTTCCATTTTCCATTCCATTCCGCCTACAGGGAGGAATATAAAGAATTGTGTTCTATTGAATTCAAAAAGGATACTAATCCTGGAGGCTCTGATGAGGTAAGGCATCTGGACCAAATCTGGCATGATGGCAGTGTTTTAACTGTAGATATTGCCAAAATGCTGATGGAGGCAGGTGAAATGCTGCCCAGAGGCTCTCCAAGTGTTCAAACCTGTTACCATATCAAGTAACAGAAAGCCTGGATTTAGCCCAGATGTTGCCCCACAATGTAATGTGTCCATGAGAGTAGGAATCAAAACCTAAAGACAAGCCCAAACTCCTCCATGCTCTCCTAGCAGCCATTATATGGTTGGGTTTCTAAGATTTTGTGCATCTAGTGTGTTCCAGTACTGTCAGGGGTAAATGTATTGAAAGTCAAGTCTAGCCCTCTCAATCCATTCCTTACTTGTCAGTCTGTCATTCTGGCATCTCAACTGTGCATTGCAGTACAGGTTGAGTATCCCTTAACCGGACATCCAAAAACCAGAATGACCCGGTTTTGAGCCGACAAGCAGGCATTACTCACAGGCCCTCAACAGCATCCCAAGTTTCTATCTCTCTCTCTTTTGTGAGATAGTTACACCTTTGCTTTTTGATGGTTCAGTGTACTCAAAATTATTAAAAATATTGCTTAAAATTACATTCAGGTTATGTGTATAAAGTGTACATAAAACATATATAAAACATAAATTAATTTCGTGTTTAGACTTGGGTCCCATCCCCAAGATTTCTTATTATGTATATGCAAATATTCCAAAATACAAAAATATCTGAAATACAGAACACTTCTGGGCCCAAACATTCCAGATAAGGGATACTCAACCTATACATTTAAAGATTTGGGAGACCTCCTCTTATTGCAGTTTTTTATATGCTATATGTGGTATTTTGCCCATTTTTCACTCTCCATATAAAGGTATGAAATGTGGAATCTGAATGGTGGGATGGAAACTGGAAGCCCTCAGATGATATACTCATAGAATAACATTAATTTTTTATATATTAGTTCTTCCCCACAATGTTAGTACTCATGTTTTCCATCTACTCAAGTCATTTTCATGTTGCTTCAGAATAAAAGAGTTAAGGTAGGAGTTGCTGACGATTTGTTTAATGAGAGCTACTCCTGTGTAATAAAATACCCCTCCCCCAAGCATGTTACCCAGTTTTGTTCCACCCCAGAAACAGAACATAGATTAGGCAGATCACCAGAAATGGTTACCAGTTAAGCAGCACAATGAAATAAAAGTGGGGTTTTTTAGCAGCCTAGATCTGTTCACATCCCCCCCCCCTGGGTCTTCTAGGGGATGCACAAGGTATTCTGCAGTGGCCAGTGAGCTGCTGGTAGCTCATCACCTACCTATTGGATCCCTATGCTGTAGGGTATCCATTTGATATTGTGTGGTACACATTTCCTTTCTTAATAATCATGCATCTTTCAAAATGAATATGGGAAAATGCAACCTTTAAAATGCAAGTCTAAGCACTTCAAAGTGCTTTATGAATATAGAGAGGGATACTATATTAAGCACAACCTTCAGAGTTTGAAGTGAAAATTGAATTGCTTTAAATTGCTTCATACAAAGCAGCCTGGCCATCTGTGAGTAGTAACTAGGGTTGTGCAAAAAAAAAAAAAGGGTTTGGGTTTATTAGGCCTGATTTTTTCCCAGTAAACCCAGAATAAACCCAATACCCACACTGGTAAATATCAACATTTGGCTTATTACCGGGTTTACTGAAAAATTAAGGTCCATTATAGTCTATGGGGATTTTTTCAAGCTCCTGTGGAGACGTTTTTGGAGGTAGAGTCAACAAATTTGCAGTGTGGCTGCAAGGGCCTCTCCTTAGCCGGTCACCGAAATGTGATTAACTTTGGGACAGGGGATCCAATTTTATGGGCCCACAAAAGGTTACCCCTATCCTCCAGGCTTTTACAAGTCGAGCTGTCCATTGGTTTTCAGGTTCAGAAGTTCAGCGTTGCCAAGGACTGATGGAAAGAGCTGATTGACATACTGGTGCCTCAAAGTCTGGTTGCATAGCATGATGTCCATAAAAAAATAGCTTCCAAACTGAGGAAAAAGGCTTAAATGCAAGAAAAATAAGGCATGGAAAACATTTCTTTTGGTGGCAAATGACATTCTGTGAACAGTCCTTTATTACGTTCATCAAAAATCTGATTTCAAGAGATGGTCATGGTGTGGGGAAATGAAGCCTTTACTTGGGGTGACCTTCAGTTTTACAGCAGGTTTCGGGGGGGGGGGGTTGATATCAGAGCCAGCTGAAGTCTCGACCACAGGGGCTGTCTGAAGGAGATTGCTCATCCTCATGGGTGAAGACGTCTCCTATGGAAGCCTGGTGTTGTGAGCAGCTGTTGAAGCCAGTTCTTTTTATTTGGAGGGTATATCCCTCTGGACGTGAGCCCCGTCTTTTAAACAACCCTTGTGCTTTATCCAAATCAACCCACTGAATAGTGATGGGTGGATGGATGGTTGTGTGGTTGGATGGTTGGTCACACCAAGTTGGCTCTGATTACACAACCCCTACCTCAAAAGGGCCCCAAATATGGTGCCCTTACAAAACCAGCTAAAAAAAAAGTAGTAACCAATGGGTTGGATTCAGCCGGCTTTTTCATACACTTTCCCCCAATTTTCCTCCCTACTACTGCTCCCATTCCCCATAAGTTTTGTACATGTAGGTCCCAAGATTCTTAGCATAATTTTGGTTGGCCAAAGGCAAACCCTCCTATCATTTTCATAAGCAGAAAAGTTGATTGGATCCAACCCAACAGTTTGTAACAAGGCTGAAGAGGAATCTCTCATATATAGACATCACAATTTTCAGAAGGTTTTCAACAATTCATTAGGAATAACTTAATTTTTGTGTCAGATGAGCTCAATGTGCTACTAGATTTTCTTATTAGTAAGAATTAATTTTAAGTTCTCCTTGCTCTACATTTTGTAAATTAGCAGATTTGTTCTGTTGATGATGTAAAACTAGGAACTTTTTTTTTGTTAGAGATGAGTTGTTCTGTTTTCATATAGTAGCTGAGATACTCTAACTCTTAAGTACTTTACAAGATGTCCCTTCAAAGTACAAATGAAATATAAAGAGGGACCAAAGTCAAAAGGTCTTCAGAAGAGAACAGTACTATATGTAACTGGAGTGCTGATTAATTCAAAGAGAGAACATGGGATTCTTTAACACATAACATTGTCTGAAGGTACAAAATATTAAAAAACTGTTATGTATTTATGTTGGAAAGAATTAAGTATTGAACTGTTGATTATTTTTATCAATATGTACTTAAAAGATTCAGGGTGTATCTTCTTTGTCCCCTCACACCGTGTGATTAATTTCACCTTTACTTTTCTATGTTTGATACAAATATATGTTCAGGGATACATTTTATGTGACACAGAAGTTGCATGATTGGAACTCCAGATATGTCATTTTACACTAAAAAGCAACCATGTGGAGAAGAAGAAGAAGAGTTGATTTTAATATGCCAACTTTCTCTACCACTTAAGGGAGAATCAAACTGGCTTACTTACAATCACCTTCCCTTCCCCACAACAGACACCCTGTGAGGTAGGTAAGGCTGAGAGAACTGTGACTAGCCCAAGGTCACCCAGCTGGCTTCATGTGTAGGAGTGGGAAAACCAACCTGGTTCACCAGATTAGCATCTGCCACTCATTTGGAGGAGTGGGGGATCAAACCCGGTTCTCCAGATTAAAGTTGACGGCTCCAAACCACTGCTCTTAACCGCTACATCATGCTGGCCTGGATGGGGTCTGTGGCACGGCAAAAGGATGGGGGGATCCCTCCCCGGGGTCCCTTCCCTTGTGCTGTTCTCCCAATCAGAAATGTTCCCCTGGTTTGCTTTAAGTCTCAGGAAGAAAATAGACAGGTCTGCATTGTCTGTATTGTTTCTTGTTACTGAGGCTTAAAGCAGCCATGGGTAGGCAATTTCCAGTCAGGGAAATTGCAAAGGGGAGTGAAACCATCTCACCTTGGTTCTAATAGAGATCCCCCAGCAGCATATGTACCTTAACCTTCAGACACTTACAGTGCAATGCACCTTGGTTTAGGATTTCTGTGCCAGTCTTGTACTGAGTAGGCTCCCATCTTCCCTTCTATGCCACCCTTCAAATTATTTCCCCTTTTCACTTTACATCATTTATTACTTCAGAACCAGTCTGCTTACCACTGGAACGTCTTCAGCTTCTGCTAAGGATAACTTCTGAAGTTGAAAAAAAAGGAACAGGGAAATGCAAGTGATTCCCACTTCCTGTGTATCTACTTCTCCATTATATCTTACCATCTTTTTTCCTATGATATGATGTGCCTGCAACACCACATTTCAAAGGAATCTATTTTCTTCCTATCAGCTTTTTTCACTGTCCAGCTTTCACACCCATACAAAGTTATAGGGAATACGATGGCATGAATTAATCTAGTCTTGGTGGCCAGTGACACATCCTTACACTCCAAAAAATATTTTCTAGCTCTTTCATGGCTGCCCTTCCCAGTCTCAATCTCCTTCTGATTTCTTGGCTGCAGTCTCCCTTTTGGTTGATGGAGGAGCCAAGGAATAGAAAGTCTTGAACAATTTCAGTTTCCTCATTGTCAACCTTAAAGTTGTGTAATTCTCCTGTAGTCATTACTTTTGTTTTCTTGAAGTTCAGCTGTAGTCCTGCTTTGGCACTTTCTCTTTTAACTTTCAGCAGTAGTTGTTTCAAATCTTCGCTATTTTCTGCCAATAATGTAGTGTCATCAGCATATCTCAAATTATTAATGTTCCTCCCTCCAATTTTCACTCGACCTTCATCTAAATCTAATCCAGCTTTCCTAATTATATTTTCTGCATACAGATTGAAGAGATAGGGAGATAAAATACATCCTTGTCTGACACCTTTGCCAATTGGAAACCATTCCGTTTCTCCATATTCTGTTCTAACTGTGGCCTCTAGTCCAGAGTACAGGTTGCTCATCAAAATGATCAGATGTAGAGGCACACCCATTTCCTTTAAAACCAGCCCTAGCTTTTCATGATCCACACAGTCAAAAGCTTTGCTGTAATCTATGAAACACAAGCTGATTTTCTTCTGAAATTCTCTCGTACGCTCCAGTAACCAGCGTATATTTGCAATATGATCTCTAGTGCCTCTTCCTTTTCTGAAACCAGCTTGAACATCAGGCATTTCTCATTCCATATATGGTATCAGCCTTTGTTGTAAGATTTTGAGCATCACTTTAATTGCATGAGAAATTAATGCGATGGTCCGATAGTTGCTGCAATCTTTGATGTCTCCTTTCTTGGGAATTGGAATGTAAATGGATCGTTTCCAGTCTGTGGGGCATTGTTTTGTTTTCCATATCTGTTGGCATATTCTTGTCAAGATTTTGATGGACTCCGTTTCTGTGGTTTAGAATAGCTCTATTGATATCCCATCTGCTCCTGGTGATTTGTTTCTCCCGATTGCTCTCAATGCAGCTTTCACTTCACTTTCTAAAACTGTAGGTTCTTCTTCAAAAGATTCTTCTTGGAAAGAATCTTTTATCCTTTCATCTATTCTGTATAGTTCTTCAGTGTATTGTTCCCACCTTTTCTTTATTTTGTCCTGTTTCATTTTAGAAATGCAAAAAAGAACCATATAACCCTCTCATTTCCTGTCTTCCCACAATATTCCTCTATAACATTTGCCGCTTCCTGCATCCAGAGCAAATCTCCTCCATTTAACTTATTGGAAATCCTTGGATTCATCCTTGTGGTTTTGGCATCTGCGCCCACTCTAATAGCCCTTTCAATCCCACATCTGAGAAATCAGCAGCTTTCCCTGCTATAACACACTCCAAAGGCACTTAGGCAACATACCTGTCATGTTCAAGGTGTAACTAGTAAAGCCATGCTAATGTCTTGTTTTGACTATGATTCAGATGAGATCAAGTCCAATAATGACAAAAGTACATGGATATTTTCCTTCAGATAGTGCTTAAACCCAGAAGCTTGATGTTATGAATAATTTGATGAACAAAAGGGTGTATGGCTGGGCTTTTTTCCCTTCACCATGCTCATTCTTTCCCATACTTGCATTAGATAAAGTATAAGCAGGCACAACGTTTGATGTGTTCGTCTTTATATGGGATCTGCTTTTTAATGGTAGTTCTGTGTCAATGATTTTTTAAAATTGTTTTAATACCTATTTTAGTGAAGATGTTGTATTCTCCTTAAAACCTGCTGAATCTCCAAGCCCTGAATTTTGTTAAAATACACTGTTCTAAAATGTAAAACATGAATTTGTATCATTCTCTTTTTCTAAAGAACTCTAGCTGGTGTTCATGAACACATGATACTGCCTTATACTAAATCAGACAGTTGATCAATCAAGATCAGCATTGCCTACTCAGACAGGCCACAGCTGTCCAGAGTCTTAGATAGACATCTCTCTCATCACCTGCTACATGATCCTTTTCAAACTGGTCCTTTTTAAACTGGGGGTACTAGGGATTTGATGTAGGACTTTCTGCATGCCACACCAATACTCTACCACTGTGCCTCTCCCTCCAGGATACTTGTGTACTCTTATAGAAACACTATGAGGTGGGCTTCAAAGTCACCAAATGAGGTTCACAACAGAACATGAACCTGATCTCAGATAGCCAGCCCAATTCCAAGTCGATCTACTATATATGTGAGCCAGTTCCATTTAAGTTACATCCAATAAATACTTATGATAGATTGTGATGGCCTTTGGCCACAAACAATAAACCTTATCACTATCACTTCAATAAATACTTGTTTCATTTTGTACCTGATACAGATATCTGTATAATTCAAAAGGATATTTGCCGTACTGAGGTGATACAGATAATCCAATATACTATTGTATCGGTATCACTTTATTCCCATTTATTTGTATTCACTATGTAATTGGTGCAGATTCCATGCTATAAATTCTGTCCATGTACAACTACTGTACATGAAATCGAGGTCTCTAGCATTATAGTTAATGGTTTAGAATTATTTAGAACATTTGAATATAAATATATTACATGAATATAAATATATTGCAGGATGTGGTCAAAGATCTGTTTCAAATTTGGCATTTTTTAGACTATTAAAATTGTAATATAGAATTTTATTTGTAACTAAATATTCAAAATCAGTTAAGGCCATTTTTTATTGCTTCAGTGTGTTCCCATTTTCTGTTCCCACCAAACTTCAATTAAGCTTTAATCTGTTCCACTTAACTAACTGTGCTCATTGGAACATCATACATATGAGGTGCAATCATAAGGGAATGTAATCCTTCCAATGCACTTACTCAAGCTCTGATCATGTCTAGAATAAACTTCAGAAATGACTTGCATGTAAGGCTGTATTTGAAGACACTGGAGCCCCCCAAGCTGATTTGAAATGCTGCAGACAGATTGCTGAAATGGAGGCAATAACCATACAATGTAATTCAAAGCCCCCAAAGCCAAACTGTTGCTGTTTCAGAATTCAGCAGCCACATTATTATCTGACAGGAATGCATCTCACCCAGCTTAAACCAGCTACATTGACTGCCGATGTAGGTTTGCAGGCATTGGCGGGGCCGGAGGCAGTATTTCAGGTTTTATTGTATCCTGTATGTTTAAAATTTACATTTGTATGCCACTTTGAGCCACAGACAAAGAAAAGGTATAAATGTTATGATGAATAAATAAATAAATATAAGGTGCCTGGACCTAGCATGGAGGACTGTTTTCTGCCATATGAGCTTGCCTGTCAACGCAAATCATCACAGGTGGTTTTTCTCTGAATTCTACCATATTTGGTAATAAGACAGGTAAGTGATGAGAGAGAAGGCATTTTCATTCATGGTTGTGTATCTTTCCAACACTTTCCCCAGGCAAATCTGACTGGCACTTTAGTTGCATATATTCAGATAACAGGATAATGACCTTTTATTTTCTAGAGTCTTTGGCTAATTCTTATGTCTGCTCCTGTTGGAGATTCTTCTGTTACTGTTTTCATTTTCAGGTAATTTATAGATTTTATTATCATTGCATTCCATGCCACTTTGAACTTTTTTGGGTGTGTGTATGCATAATTTATTATTATTATCATTAATAAAAATAACCAGTCAGTCTAACCTAGAATGTACATATGACTTATTTTGGTAATATGAGTTTATTAACAAGAGTGCTATACTAATTGCTGGAAACTGTGAATGTAAAACAGACATTAAATTCTAATTTTGTTGCGTATTGTGTTTGAATAATGTCACATCTTGAATTATGAAATGACCCTGTGGTGGCTTCACACAAAATTGTTGTTCAACTTGATGAAAGAGGTGCAGAGTAAACACTATAATACAGTTTGTCAATTCTTTAAAATTCCCAGTGGTATACAATACATCATGCTTAGAAACTAGATTTATTTGTAAATATATTAGTCCAATTAATTTTAAGTAGGAAAAATCACAATTCAGAAACAACAGTGGCAAAAAAGACACAATTATGCTATCGTCTTGATCACTTTCCATAATATATTTCCCACACAAACAAGATTTAAGGTTGAAATAAGGTAACCATCAAGCACAGTTACTGATGAACTAAATAAGCACTACTTCAATTGTTAAGTCAGTAATATGAATTTCTCTTCAGTATGTATGGTCGTCGAGCTTTGTTCACATGTAATTGCCGTTTCAGAATGTAAGGAGTTTTTCTCTTCATCAGGTCTTTATCTTGGCTTGAATTCTCTGGATCATAAATATCTTGCTGAAGTAACTGTTGGTAGTAAGAAGAGAATATGAAAGTTATGTTTTCCAGTGGAATGGCAAAGTGTGGGAGCAGCACATCCTAACCCTTTCAAAGCAATCAATTGTCTGGCACTATGGAACACAAATGGATGGTTAAAATGTGTATACAACAGCTCAGTTGCTCATGTTTCCAAATAGGGCTTAAGCAGAAGTAGATTTCCACACGCCTGTTCCTAACTGGGTATGGAATAACATGTGGAAACAAGTACTTTGAGTAACTCCTTGGCCTGATCCAGAAGCTGGGATGGCACCTTTTAAAGTTTCACCACTACCTCTTCTATAATGGGCACCCCTTCCAAACAGTTGATGGTCAGGATTTTAGTTTGTTCAGGAGGTCCATTTTATTTGTTCAGGATCAGTAGTTATAAAATCCATGGTAATTTGAGTAGAATATTTTAAAAACAATCTAGGTTTAGATTATACATTTTGAGTAATAAATTTTATTGTTCTTTGCTGCTTTACCTACACTTTCTCAATGGCTACCATGAAAAGCAGGGAAGAAAACAGATGCAACTATGCAAAAAAACACCACAGGTTCTTCAGACCTGCTACTTTCATTCCCTGTTTTTCCAACTGTACTGACCGCCAAGGGTATCAACAAACTGAACACTGGGTCAAACTGTCAATCTTTCCAATTCTCACTGATAAAGCCCCCTGCTGTTGTATGGGAAACTTCTCATTAATTTTTGACAGTCGGAGAAGAACAAGTTGGGGAAGACTGTAGCTGTCAAACAAAAGTAACAATGTATTTCCCCCTTACCACACTCCATATCAGTTCCAGGGAACCCAGTCTCTACCACTGAACAGACTAAGGTAAAAGAGTTCTCCTCCTCTACCATCCAGTACTACAGCCAGAGGCGGATCTACTGTGAAACTAATGAAGCTTAAGCTTCAGGACCTCCAATCCTGGAGGGGCCCCCAAAGCAACTTTTTTTTAATGAGTGAATTTCTCTACAAAATCGATGGAGTTTTTTAGTGATAGAATCATAAGCCAATGGGTTGAAGTACTTAATATTGACTTTAGAATATGCTCTAAGACTAATACCCATTTCACATGGCCTCAAAATGTCCCTGTAATTGGTTGAATTTCAAAATTTTCTTGGGGGCTTGCAGAGCTCGAACCCCCAGCTGTAAGGACTCACTGAGCTCACCATAATCTATTCATAGCCTACATTTTGGCAGCTGGATCCTCAAAACCTTCTTTGATTCATGGCTTAATAATTCTATAGCTCAGCCCTTAGGCTAGAGCCAATCAGAACCATAAAAAGACGTCTGTATTTTCAATTCAGGCTGCATTTGTCTCACTTGTGCATTTTAACACCAAAAGATCACATTTTCACCTCTTTATCCTAACATGCTCCCTCTGATGACCCCCTCCCTATTATTACTATTTATTAGTTAAATTTGTAGCCCATCCTCATTCCCAGTCAAAGCCAGGCTCAGGGTGGGTATCATGATCCTAGGCCTCAAGTGCAGCCTACAGGCCCTAGGGAGGCCTATATTAAAGTAGTTACCAGGCCTACATCTCCCAGGTACCCTCCCAGGGGCCTTGTGATTGGTGGAAGGGGATTTGGAGGGAAGGCTAGGGCCAATCAGGGCTAAGGGAGTGGTGCCTGGGTAGAAGGAATAAAATGCCTTGCCTGAAAAGGGAAGGGGTTCGTTCCTAGGGAGCAGGGCTGGGGAGAGGCTGCTGCAGATGAAGGGATCCCTCATCCAGGAAGGGGTGAGTGAGCCTGAGGCCTAGTGCCAGGAGACGGCTAGGGACAGTAAAGATAGATGTGTTCGGGTTTTTATTTGTTTGATTGCCTGCCTTTTCTGGTTTGTCCTATTGTGGCTTGAGTTGTCATTATTATTAAACCTTTTTAATAAACTGTTTGTTGCTCTGCCCTGGGTCCTAATGCCTCATTTGGTCACCTAGAAAGTATACCCTGTTGGGAGAAGTAGCAGCCAGGGGCAGGCAGGGTGCTCTGGGCCTTCTTGAGTTAGGCTCACACCAGAGTGGTGGCAGCTATTGAAGATCCTCATTCCTCTCTCTTACCTGACAGCAGGTAACAACAATCATAGTAAAATAATATATATCTAAAATTCATAAGTAATCAATAAAATTCATAAAACCATTCAATACAATTAACAAGATGGAACTCATATAATTACAGGGCCATTGGAGGCCCGGCCAAGCAGCCAAATCCTCATATCAGAAGCCCCGAGGGAGAGGAGAGGGAGGCCAGTAACGACGTCAACCTGTGGTTGCCCTCAATTGTAGGCCTGGTGGAAAAGCTCTGTTTTACAGGCCCTGCAGAACTTCTGAAGGTCCCATAGGGCCCTGATGTTACTCGGAAGAACATTCCATCAGGCTGGGGCCAGGGCCTTGTTTGATGTTGCCCTATTGTTGCTGGTTGCGAAGAGGCCCCCATGACAGTTCAAGCTTCAGGGACCCAAAAATGTAGGTCCGCCACTGACTACAGCCCATTCCAAATAAGGCCTGCTTCCATTGTTATTTTTTTGCCCTTAAATAAAGCTTTGGGGTATCATAATTCATGTGTTGTTTGACCCATTTATTCAGTATGTTAAAAAAATGTCCATATTCACACCCTTTCCCTCAGACATCTTTGTACCTGACATACATCTTTAGGGATTATCTCTGGTTACTCAGAAGAAAGCATTTGGCACCTGTTTTCATGTCTTGTACAGAATTATTTCTCACATAGTTGAACAGAGGCCCAGTAATAAAAACAAAAACAAATTCATAGGATTTAGTTTCCTATTGGGGTACCAATAAGGTACCCCACCAATAAGGTACCCCACATAGTTTAGGCTGAAAATCGTAAAATCCCTCTGAGCATTAAAAAAAAAAGTTAGTATTTCTGATAATCCTATGGAATGTATTTTGCAATACAATCCTATGTATAATCTAAGTGAAATAGACTGAAATTAGTTTTCTAACACATTCTATGTAAACAGCTCAAAATGTTCTTCTACAGTAATATGACATACAAGACAAACTAGAGCGTACAGGTATCCTAGCTAGGTTTTACCTCCCAGTGCTGAAAGGTTCTGCTTTGGCAAACTTTTTGAAGCTGATATAATGTCAATATTGCTTCCAAACTGAAGCCATCAAGAGTTGCAGGGAATTGTCTTCTGGCAAGGAGGTCTTCTTCTGCGGCCTCACCTGCTTCTTCTTCTTGGTTGTTTATGTTGCTTAAAAGGTCACAAATGTTTAGAAAGGTCATTTTCCAGTGAGGAAGCTTTGCCTTGTTTATCTGAAAGATTCAAAATCCACAGTATGTCAAATGGCTATCATCAGTTATTACCGATTGAATGAGATGGAGGAGAAAGCTGCTAGCAAACAAGGGGGTGGAGTGAACAGTCCTGCAGATGAGATGATGCAGAAGTTATTGCAGCCCAGGAACTGCTACTTGGAGAGCACCTATGGATACTGTGATGCTTCACTAATGCTCCTAAAAATGTTAACTCTGCAAATAGCAATGGAGGGTACTCAATATAGTTAGTAATTCTGTGATCCTTTTAACCTTGTAAGCTTATTTCCTAGATCAGATAATAAAGAGACTGGTGATACTGCACATATAAAGTGGTCCAACTCTGCGTACTCAGGACCCTGGAGGCTTCCTCTCTACAGTCAAGACACTCTAAACAGATTGAAGCACTGGCTGGCAACTAATCCTCTCTATTCCTGCTTATGGATAGAAAAGAGAAACAAAAAGAAAGAAATGAAAAGAGAGGGAATGAAGAAACCAGCCAATTGCTCCTCCTTCCCATAAACACAACTTTGTACAAAGAAATTAAATGGGGCACAAGCACTTTGACCTCTTGTCATTCTTTATCTGTAGCAAATGGATTAAAACTTCATTTTAGTCACTCCATGTGCCAGTCTGTACAATCCATTTCTTTCTGTTTCATTCCCTTTGATATTAAAGACAAGCCAGCCAGCCCTGTGATGCTCTTGGACATTTTAGAAATCTGCACAAAACAAAGTTATGGAGATGAAATCCTGATTTTTCCTCAGGACATTCTGTCTTTGCTGCCATTTTGTTTGGCATTTTGCTATGGCATTCCGTGATATAATTAAACTGTCAAATTATCTTTCAAGGCTAGAACAGTTTTAATGCCAAATTAACCTTGTTTTTGAAATGTCTTTCTTAATTCTTGAAAATTGCCACAACACGGACAGAGAATTTGAATAAGATGTCTGCTGCAATTTTGGAAATTTCAAATATTTTGGAAATATGTTATTACAATTGCCAGGAAGATCAGGTTTGAATAAACATTATCGGTGGGTAGAAATAAAAGGATAACATTGTGATAAAGTTAAGATCTCTTGATGTAAGTCCTACTGATGAATTATTTTCTTATAAGTAATTTTTGTTATAGTGCATTATATTATTATGAAACACATTAGGGAATTAATCTTTGTTACTATGGTTGTGAATTTTATACTATAGCTGGCAATGTAGCTGTTTGAGCTGTGATTTTATGATTCTGTGTTTGTTGTTTGCTATGACTTTGAGGCAATGCAATAAAAGTACTTGACTTGATAAAATTAAATATGGCTCTACAAAACAAACATTTATCTTTGGCTTGTTTCTGAAAAAAATGTGAATAGCTGTATATCAAGTCTGCGAAATAAATCTTTTGACAGCAGTGTATTAGATTTCTGTTTTCATTCCCACTTATATAGGAGATATTTGGGTATGATTTTTGGCTACATGCCTGTCAAAGCATGTGTTCTGCATTTTGACATGTTTCCTGAGATTGTATATCTGAAATAAAATACACAGGATGCCTCATTCCCAGAATGAAGGAACCATAATTTTCTGGTGTGGTACTGTTGAAACTATTGTGTTTTTTTCTTTCTGATGATAATTAAGCATAAGTTGCTATACAGATAAAACCAACTGCTTTGTGTGGACTTTATTAGCTAAGCATGGAAGCTTTACATCTGGAAAAAATGTTATTATGTGACTTAGTATTAATTTAGAATTCATACGAGTATTCAGGCATGGAACATTTTTTTTCTGCTAATGGGTTTACATCACTTCACAGTTCCAGCATAGTTGTTCAGTGAATGTATCAATGATATGACATGGAAAAGTTATCTAAATAATTCTCCTAGATTTTACTGTCCCTGAACTGAAAGGCAATTTTGCCCAATTGGGAATATCTTGCACTAATGTTTAGGTTTATCTTGTGCCTTACAATGGTGTGCCAAAACATTTATATATGCTGTGAGAATTCAAGCATTCTGTGGCTAAAGAGGGATGGGGGTATTACCTTTGATGTATACATATTGGTCAATAAATCTGCTTCTAAGGCTTTCATTTCCTCTTCTGAATCTGCAAGTTAATCAGAAACACATGTTTACTATTTCATTATAAATCACCAGCATTCGGGTTTAAACACATAGGATTTCAAGAGATCCTTTAAAGAGATTTCAGGTTTAAGCACAGGCAACAATAAATGCTTGGCAAGTGTTTTGTTCTTTAATATATGTTCTCTGATTTATACACTCTCTTGGGGGAAAATGTAATGGAAGTAGCTTATTATCGGTCAACTGTAGCATTCTGGGGCTTGATCATCACCAGCAGGGGCCAAGGAGAACCTGCTGATTTTGTTGGGTGGGATTAGTTTTAGCCTTAATTATTTCAAGTTCCTACTGAGTTTAACCAGTGTATAAAGTGTTAAAGGCAGCTTCTGAATTTATTTATTTTTTTGGTTCAAATTCGACAGCCTGATTTATTTTTAAAGGGTTTCAGTGGATACCAGGTAGTGGGTATTTCTTCTCCTTGAAAATTTGGAATTCTTAAAAAAAAAACCTGTGCAAACGCTTAATCCCCTTAAGCAGTTCCAAAATCCTTTTTTTAAAAACCAATCAATATGAATAAGATGGAAAGAGATTTATAATTGTTATGGGACTTAAGGGTTTCTATAAAAGTGTGTGACCCTTGGTAGTCAGCATGTTAGCAAGCCTTGAGTTGTACTTCCCAAGGGAGAGTCAGTCTGAAAAGGAAGAGCATCAGTAAGAAGTAATTCATTCCTGTATTGAATAACAGAAGCAAATTTTATTGTATTTCATACCAATTATCTGTCTTAACTGGCCCAAATCTAAGTGAGAACTGTTGAGACTAAGATTGCAATAGCATAAAATGATAAATTATAAATATATACGGGACATTATAAATATCTATGGATAGGATCAGATTCCATGTCACATTAACAATAATAGTCAAGTTAGTTGCAACTAGCTCATTCCATTGATTTCAGTGTCCTAATGGCTGACTTTAGCTGGATTGAGGCCAAAATGTGCAAATAATATGAAGATGCTCAATATGAAGATGCTTAATTTGTTGATCAAACCTTTCAAATGCATAAGTGAGTATAAGCAATGAACAGTAATTTAGCATGAATACTGTCTTGATTGTTTTTGCTTACTTGTTAAGTTCACATTATTTCTATTCATGGTATCTCCCAACATTGTTATTAGTTGGATTTTAATGTAAATAATGAATAGCATATGAATATAAGCCTTTTGGATCCAACTCCCTGGTACTTGAACTCAACACCAACACTTTTATTGAATGCAATGGCAATCAATTGCTAAAGGAACAAATGCAGAAAACCCCCTCAAAGAATGAAGAATGTTTTTTGTAGAACACTTACTGCCCATAATAGATAATTGTAGTGTTGGAATACGTGTGTCAAATAGGATTGGCTAGGTAATTTTAGTGTTGGAAGCCAGAATATAATGGCGGGTACAGGAGACAATTAAAGAATAATGTCTTTGAGAGAATAATTTTAATCAGACCAATCTGACTAAAGGCAAAAAGAATGTAAGTGTAGGACAAGTGAGAATGTGGTGAGGGAATGTAGCTCAGAAGATCACAAAAACTCAAAATATTAATATTAGGATAGATATATATGGGGGGAAATGCCCAGATCATGCACATGATTATAAAGTTCCTAATGACACCTAAGAAGGACAGTTATATATGCATTATAGGGAGTCAATGTGATGTAGTGATGAAGAGCGATGGATTCTAACCTGGAGAACTGGGTTTGATTCCCCACTCCTCCACATGAGTGTCGGACTCTAATCTGGTGAAACAGGTTGGTTTCCCCACTCCTACACATGAAGCTAGCTGAGTGACCTTGGGCCAGTCACAGTTCTCTCCGAAATCTCTCAGCCCGACCTACCTCACAAGGTGTCTGTTGAGGGGAGAGGAAGGGAAGAAGATTGTAAAACGGTTTGATTCTTCTTAAAATGTAGAAAAAGTCAGCAAATATAAACCAACTTTTCTTCATTATTTATTTCAGTGAAACTAGCATAATATTTTCAGCCTTAGAACTGTCTTCATTGTCATGCCATACTTTTTGGATCACTTGTAAGATTTATTGAAAGGAATGAATCTTCCAGTCATATTGGAACCTGGTCCCCATCTATTTAATCAAAAATAAGACTGCAGCTAAGATATCAAAAGGAGTCTGAGACTTGGAAGGGCAGCCATGAATGAACTAAAAAAGACCCTTAAGTGTAAGGAAGTATTTCTGGAGACCAAGTTCAAGATAATTCATACTATGGTATTCCCCCATTACTATGTATGGATGTGAAAGATGGACAGTGAAGAAAACTGACAGGAAGATAATTGGTTCATTTGAAATGCGGAGTTAGAGAAGATTTTATGAGATACCATGGACTGCCAGAAAGACAACTAAGTGGATTCAACAAAAAATGAAGCCTGAATTCTCCCTGGAAACTAAAATGACTAAACTGAGGCTATCACACTTCTGTTACATCATGAGAAGAAGACACAGCTCACTGGAAATGAAAATGATGCTAGAAAAAGTGGAAGGCTGCAGGGAAAAAGAAGGAAGACCCAACAAGAGACGGATTGACTCAGTAAAAGAAGCAATGGCCTTCAGTTTGAAAGACTTGATCAAGGCTGTTAATTATACGAAATTTTAGAGGGCATTAATTCATAGGTTCACCGTAAATCAGAAGAGACTTGATGACACATAACACAAATACAAACAAGTCTGATTGTGTCCCCCCCTGATAAGTTTATTTAAATCTGATCCAAACCCTAGTGAGGTTGATGGTAGTTGATCCAAGTTAATCACTTCTTACTGTCCCAGTAATTTCAGTTAAAAATTTAGCCATATGCTGAATCTTGTTATTGGAAGTAGTGGCTGGATAGTGCCCAGTTTGTGATCAGGAAGGAGGAACTACTGGGTTCTCAAACTGAAATATTTAATATTCTAATATGGCATTCCATTTAGAACATGAACAATTTCTCCTATTCTGTTCCAATGCAAATCCCAGTTCCAGACAATTCGATTGGATCCAAATATCCCCTTTTTATACTACTTTAACAATTCTGCACCAAATGGAAGCTTTTGTCTTCAACGATACACTGCATACGTTATGGTGCACAAACAGCTGAATTTGTGATGATACATATTTTTGTTCCTGAAACTGTGCTGCAAGTTTTTGAA
Source organism: Euleptes europaea (assembly GCF_029931775.1). Classification (NCBI taxonomy): domain Eukaryota; kingdom Metazoa; phylum Chordata; class Lepidosauria; order Squamata; family Sphaerodactylidae; genus Euleptes; species Euleptes europaea. Next base: position 79,691,829 of record NC_079314.1, on the reverse strand, counting down.
TTAAAGATGGAATTGTTGGATCTGAAAAAAAACTTGTAGCTTGCTCTACATTGCTCCATAAAATGTTTAATGAATAGTAATTATGTGTTTTGAAACACATGGAAGTCTGATTGGAACGAAAACCATTCTACTCTGTGTATCCATGTGTAATGTGTCTAATAGGACCTATGTATGCTATTTCATAATGAGCAGAACATAGCTCTTTAAGAGAAATTGTGTCCTTGGGGAATTTAAAATCAGTTACTTATACATAACGTGGAAGTGATTGCTTCAAATAATTGTCAAATTACAAATATGCCCTAGATTTTGCTTTCGGTGAGGCAATCTTCACCCACCTTTATTCCAACCAACAGCTTTTTGTTCCACTTTAGAATATTTGTCTCTGGCCCTGAAATAAATGTCATTGATAGGTTTCAGCAATTGATGGACATGGAATAAGCAGTTTGTTGCTGCTATAAATCTTATTTGCCCACAGTTTTAGAAATGATATTCACTTTTGTTTAGCTTGGCAGTGTGCCTTATCCTTAAGCATAAGTAGGTAACAATACATTCCACATGACTCATTCCCACAACCATCTCTACTATTTTATCAATGAGGGAAATGACAGTACAACCTGAAAAATACTTTCCTGGGGGTAAAGCCCTGTTAGAATTCTGGATAGCACTGCTTAGGATTGGTCTTTTGGGGGGGGGGGAAGTATCTCTCCCAGGCAGATACAAAAAGGAGGAGGGGAGAAAATCCAGAAAGAGTGAAAGTGAGAGACTAAATCAGATTAGAATCCAGATCTAGTCAAAGATTGGATCTGATGTTGATCTCTCTCTCTCTCTCTCTCTCTCTCTCTCTCTCTCTCTCTCTCTCTCTCTCTCTCTGTGTGTGTGTGTGTGTGTGTGTGTACAGGGAATAAACCTTAACGATCGTTTGCCAGTTCACACAGTAAAATCCACCTTCAAAGTGCATTGAAAGTGGATTGAAAGTGCATTATTTGGGGTGTGTAAATAGCACCTTACTGTAGTGAGATCGCTGTGCAGTAGGCGGTTTGAGTGCAGTCGATCAATTTAAAAGAGTTGGAGAGAACTCCTTTAGAGACTTGGTAGAGAAACAGAAGAGACACGGCAAGAAAGATTTTCTCGGAAAACTAGGGAAGGGAACCCAGTTCTTAAAAACACCCCTGCTAGATTTTGATTTTTGGATTAAAAAAAAAATGCACGAGGCCAGTCGCTCCTTCCAGCGGAGTGTGAAACCGCTTCTTTGCGCCCCTAACCTTTGAAATTGGCCAGCCGTGTCTTCCGCACCTGTCCGCCCAAACTCCTCCCATCCCTCCAGCATCCCCAGCTTTGCCAAAAACCGCTCCTCGCCGTCCGCAGCCCGACTTTCCCCCAGCGGGTGGAAGCGGCGGAACGGAGCTTACCTGAGCACAGGCTGCAGGAGGCGAACGCCAGCAGCATCGCGCACACCAGCTGCATCCTTCTCTTGGCCATCCTCTCCTCGCTAGAAAGTCAAGTCCATGCAAACAAAGGCGGGGAGCGGAGAGGGAGAGAGGCGGACAGGCAGGGACGGAGAGGCGAAAGAGAGGACCGAGGGCGGCTGGTGCTTCCCCCCCACCTCGACTGCCCGGAGCGGCTTGAGGCAGATCTGCACCATAAAGGGAACGCTGGCCCATTCCCGGAGTATATAAGCGAGGGGGCTGATGTCACAAGCGCACATCAGCCGCTGCCTTTGAATGAGACGCCCCCCCGCCCCCGCCCCCTCCTCCTCCTCTTCCTCCCTCTCCTTCCCCCTTCTCCGGAGTGAAACTGACGCGATTCATTAATTGCGCTGCGCTGCTTGGCTCTTCTTGACGCAGACCCCGATCAGGGCTGCTGGGGGTGGGGGTGCTTAAGTGTTTCCGCTGACTGAGAGAAACAGAGCCAGATGAGACCTTTAACACACACACACACACACACACACACACACACACACACACACACACACACACACACATCAAAGCACTGAGCATCCCATCCCAAATCCGTTCCAACTCAAAGCCAAGGGGATTATGCTTATTAGTGGGAGATGGTGGATTTCCAGGGCACTCCTACACAGAGTTCCATCCTTAAAGCCCATCAACTTCAGTGGGTTTATCAAAGCGGAACTTTGCTTAGGATGGCACTATTGGAAGAACTGCTGCCAATTTTTGTTTTTGTCAGCTCTTTCCTCCAACCAGTTTAGGTGACACTCTCTCTTGTCCATTTGATTCTCATAACATCCCTGGTTAAGTAGGTTAGGTTGACAGACAGTAGTCTTCTTTGAACCTGGGACTTCGGTGTCCCAGTCTAAGCCCTCTGACCTCTACTTCTCAGTGGCTTTGTAAGATGTAGCATTCTTTTTACAGGAATAGATTACTGTAATTGATGTATGGATACACATCCACATGCTCCCATATGTGTGTGTGTGTGTGTGTGTGTGTGTTTCGCTGTCAAGTCACAGCTGACTTATGGCTACCCTGTAGGGTTTTCAAGGCCAGAGATGTTAAGGTTGCCTGCCTCCACATCACACCCCCAACATTCCTTGGAGGTCTTCCATCCAAATACCTGCCAGGGTCGAGGCTGAGAGTGTGTGACTGGCCCATGGTCACCCAGCAAGTTTCCATGGCAGAGTGGGGATTGGAACCTGGGTTCCCCAGATCCTAGTCCGACCACTTAACCTTTACACCACACTGGCTCTCTATAATGCTCCCATACACATATGATATATTTTTATTTATCTGTAAATCAGATGACTAAAATAGGAATATGAAGAAAAGGACAAACATCAATGTTTAATTTCTAAAAAGATATGTGTTGGGCCTCTGACCTGCCTAGAGAACAAATACCGTTGGGCCTAGAAGCCCTGCCTCTCCTCCCTCCAATTCGAGACACCCCATCACTAAGTAATATATGCATTACAGACATTGTCAGAGATACTTATATTCCAGAGCTAAATTCTAATGAGCATCCATTATAAGCATCGGCCCTCTTAATGTTAAAATAAACACATTTATAAAAGTCTTTGTATATGAAAGGTGTTTGTGGGCCTTGAGGCAAACTAGAGTGAATCATTTCTAAGAAAGAAAAGCGTATCTCAGATCTATGTTCACCAAGCCTCAGTATGAATGGATTAATTATCTTAAGCAGGTGTTAAGAAAAATATATTCAGCCCATGGATGTATTCAAACTGTCGTTATCTTGTTGCAAGTTCTAGCGATAAACTAAAGTGCTCTAAGTAAGTTCAATGACTTGTCATGCAATCCCAAACAGAGTTGCACCATTGCAATCCCATTTGCTTCAGAGGATTTAGAATGATGTAACTTTGTTTAGGATTGCACTGTCACTTGCACAATGGTCTCGGTGATCTTTAAAAGGGTCTAGACACATGCCACCAAAAGTAGCTGAGGAGCTTGTCTGAATGTGCAGGTCACAAGCTGATCATTCATCCCAAATGTTACTATTTATCTTCATGGTTAGAGGAAGCAAAAATGCAATGGGTTGATGCAGTTCAATTTATTAATTTTTTAATCTTAAAAAAGTGGTATAAGAGCCTATTTTGCATGGCTTTTCTTGAAAAGAAAATAGAATCTGTTTATCTACATAATCAAACTTCATTATTTGGCAAAACTCTCTTAAATAATTAGCGAGTGAACAGAATGATCATTGCAAAGAAACCCTATTTTTGCCTAATTGGTATATGAATGAACACATTCTTAAGTGGTGGCAGTTATTCAAGAAGGGGGGTTGTCTTCCTCTGTTGCAGCAAAACAGGAATCTGAAGTGTCATAAAGATAGATTAACGAGGTTTTATCCCAGCAATAACTTTTGCGGGTTTTATTCCATGAACATTTATGCTGAAGTACAAACTTGTCAGTCCTTAAGGTGCCACAAGTCTCCCTTTTATTTGAGGAGAAGGATGGAGATGCTTGTTTACATTTCTCAGGCATTCTACCTTTCCTCCATTAGGGGGCACAGTGGAAGTACAAGAAAAAAAGTCTCCCCGTGTGTCAGAAATAGTTTTCTCCTGTTGTAAGTGTAAAAAAACTATAATAAAGATAATGTAATTCAGCGGCTTGGCTTTGCAGTGGCTCATTTCCTGTGTGATATTTCACGTTCTCCCTCACTCCTGTTTGCACTTTCCTGGAACGTATTTTAGAATATGCTTGCCATGAGTATGAATATTTATATTTAAAAGAAACTGGGGACATGTCATCAAAGGTAACTGAGGAACTCATCTGAATGGTCACAAATGGATAAATCATCCCAAATGTTTTACTCTAGAAGGAAGACTGAAGAAGACAATTGAATAGATGACATATAACCCAACAGAATATTCTCTCCAGTGCATTTTTTTCTCCTAAAAACATCACACATTGAATATAGGGTAGTGAGTCAACATATTGTAGAGATTTATGCTGAGATCTGCTTAAGAAAGGCCTGGCTTATTCTTGGAATAGTCTGTAGTTTTGTTTTCTTGTTTGCATGGTGGTTTTATGGTCCAGTTGTGAAAACATTTCCAAATGGAAGTTGAATACAGATGGGGTTTTTAGTGGACAGGACCATTCAGAACTCATGATCCAGCCGGAAAAATAAAGTAGTGTGAACTTCAGCAACTAAAATCCCTTTATTCAATATCAGTTCTCTATGGCTGGGTATAGAGGGAAGTGAAGCCTATTTCTGTATTCTAGCAATGTTATTCCCTTCCTGTCTAGCACATGTGCAGTCCTAAACACCAGAATTGCTCAGGCAAATATGTCTCATGAAGAATATTCTCCCAGATTCCAGAATCCATGCTGCATGATGGTAGCAATGCTTGCTATTCACAGGAATATAAATACTATTTGTATGAGGTGCCTCCCAGATATGTGTCTGTGGAGTCACTCTCTCCTCTTGCTGACCTTCCCCTCTCTTTGTCACCCTAAGGAAATGGGAAATTAAAGACTGTGCAGGAAAAGGAAAGTGAAGGTCGGCATAGATAATGTTTGGATGTGGCATATTCACTTCCTTCATGAAAACAGAGGCAATTTCATTTGGATTAGTTACTGCAGATGCCATGCTTATGCATCCATGTGTATATAGGCTTTGCCTATGTGATCTGTGCCAACTAGAAAGAAGATGGAGAAATTACATGACTAGGGATATATGTATGAGCTTGCCTTACATCCACAGCCCAGCTAAAGTTATGCACTTTTAGGTCTCATTGATTTTAATAAGCAAGCTCCCAGTGATATCAGTAGGGCTTAAATGTCCTTAACTATGGCTTGATAACCTACTATATATCTAAGAAATATGTGTAAATGTGAACCAGCCTAACTCTTAAAAAAAAAACCTCATAACAAAAACTTTGTTTAAAAAAGAAGCTATTTGTGACTATTCTGAATAGTCACAAATAAGCATATAAGATTAAAACAAAACATTCTAAATATAAATATAACTTTTGCAAGAGTTTAGCCACCATTTTGGTTGGCCTGGTGACTTTGCGGATTATCGTAGTTGCTTAGGCAACCAAAATGATGGATTAATTCCTGTGAGAGGAAGGAATCCCACAAGAGTTTGGGAAGCTCTGCAGTTTTAGAATATGACTGGGGGAGAGGTTCTAAGGAGGATTAGCTATTCCATCTTCTAGCTGGAGGAAGAGGTGGTGGAAGGAAGGAGGAAGAGGACTGTGGAATGAGACGCTGGAAGTTGCTCCCCTCAAATTTATCACCTGAGTTAACTGCCTCAGCTGGTTTCATGGAACAGCTGGCCCTGCTCATACATTTTCATAAACCAAGCAGCTGCCATAAAACAAGCAGCTGTCAGAGGACTCAGTCCATGTCCCCTTCACATGCATTTGCTATATTATATTTTATATTCTATAAAAACAGAGCATGCAGACAAGGGAAGACAAACCTTATCCCCACTTCCTTACTTCAGTGTTTAGCTGCTTAAAGCCTCTTCCCTCCCGCACCAGCCACCCCAATCTGCAAATAAGAATATTAATTGTGTCTGGAGTGGGTTTGTATTCTCCCGTCTGTCTGAAAGCTGGAGGAAAGGTTTATCAAGTGAAAGGCATGACCCATGAATTTTTCATTCCACTTATTTTGGAGACAAAGACAGTTACATGAAGAAACCTAATAAAAATGTCAATAGCAACTCCAAGCCTTCACCAAACAATAAAGAATTAAAAGTAAATAACCCAACTCAGAGACAAGTAAATGGTCTCTGTGTGTGTGTGTTAAGTGCTGTCAAGTCGCTTCTGACTCATGGCGACCCTATGAATAAAAGTCTTCCAAAATGTCCTAACTTTGACAGCCTTGCTCAGATCTTGCAAAATGAGGGATGTGGCTTCCTTTCTTGAGTCCATCCATCTCTTGTTGGGTCTTCCTCTTTTCCTGCTGCCCTCAACTTTTCCTAGCATGCCTGACTTTTGGTCTGTACACATCCCTAGTTTCTGCTATCTCAAAAGGCTTGTTAATAACTGAGGGTATGAAGAATGGCCATCACCTCCCCTGTCCCAAGCAGACCAAAACTTTTGTCGAAGGCTTTCACGGTCAGAGTTCATTGGTTCTCGTAGGTTATCCAGGCTGTGTAACCGTGGTCTTGGTATTTTCTTTCCTGATGTTTCGCCAGTAGCTGTGGCCGGCATCTTCAGAGGAGTAACACTGAAGGACAGTGTCTCTCAGTGTCAAGTGTGTAGGAAGAGTAATATATAGTCAGAAAGGGGTTGGGTTTGAGCTGAATCATTGTCCTGCAAAAAGTAACAAAGGTAATGTGCTAACCATTGTCCTGTAAGTATCAAGATAATGTGCTAATGAGGGTGTGGTATGTTAATATGGAACACTTGACACTGAGAGACACTGTATCGTTGTTCCTGTATAGCATTATTAACATACAATGAGAGTCGAGTGTCCTGGGGGCTGTTCCACCAGGGACACCAAGTAGGAAGGGAATCTGCCATACCCTTTAGATTATGACCTGCACATAGTCACTGACAATCGAAATAGCATGGTATTTGGGGGTGGGGGGAGGAGATCTCCAGTGTATCAATTCCAGTCATTTATATGGGGTATATTAATAATTTCCATGCTTTTGATCCAGATACCCAGAACAAGTAATCATTCAGTCTATTATATATTTCCTTTCAGTTAATATTTGGCTGTTCTTCTATGTTTACCCTACACTTAGCAAGTAAGAAGGCAAGGCAACTGACGTATCCCAATGCAAAGTCTTTGGCACCTTCAGTTTTTCCTCGAACATCTTCAATAGGCCATTGAGATATTTACAAGGGCTCGGATGTGAGATGCTATAGATCCATGCTGATTTTGTTCCAAATGAAACAGAACAGTCTTGCTCCTTGCTTCTTAAAGCATTTCAATTGCTGATATTATTACAGCTGTTCAGCCATGTTCTATGGTGAGAATATTATAGGGTTTCTACTCTATACACAGACTGGTAGAGTTACATTCTTTCTTAAAAATAACACAATTAAGCCAGTGTAGTGTTGTGTAGTGGGTAAAGTGTCTGACGAGGATCTAGAAGATCCCGGTTAAAGAGCCTGCTCTGCCAAGGAAGTTTACTGGGTTATCTTTGGTCATTTTTTATCTCTCGGTGCAAACCTACCTCATAGCCCCCACCCCCTGATCTTTTTTTTTTTTTTTTTTTGCTTTTGAAAGCAGCATGGATGGAATGGAAGGAAAGCTGAAGCTCCTTCTGCCACCTCGCCATGCTCCACAGCCAATATGCTCCTCCAAACTATTTTTAAGATGAGTGCTGGTTAGATGTGAAATGCAAGTTGACCTGACTCGAGTTTCACATCTTATGTAATGAGACCCTTGAGTGGCTCTTCATCCACTTAAGTTGAAAGGGTGGTTTGTAACAAGTCTGAATTGACCCTACAAGCTAAAATGACTAAACTGAGGCTATCGTATTTTGGTCACGTCATGAGACGACAAGAGTCACTGGAAAAGACAGTCATGCTAGGAAAAGTCGAGGGCAGCAGGAAAAGAGGAAGACCCAACAAGAGATGGATTGACTCAATAAAGGAAGCCACAGCCTTCAATTTGCAAGATCTGAGCAAGGCTGTCAAAGATAGAACATTTTGTTGGCTTTCGTTCATGGGGTCGCCATGGGTCGGAGGAGACTTGATGGCACTTAACACACACACACATGTATGTCCTTCTGCTTCACACAAAGCCCCTCCTCTTCACATTTTCAGACTAATCTCTGCTCCTAAGGATAGTCATTTGTAGGGAAATCAGTTGTGCAACGGCATATACAGATACATTTTTTGTGTTTGGGTGGGAGGGACAGTTCACTTGCTACATGGAAACTACATACTCTCTGACAATCTTCATGTGAATCCCTCCTAATCCAAAAGGCAGATAGGGATCCGTAAGATCAATCCAAATCAACAACCCTAGCCTACTAAACTAGTTGATACAGAAACAATTTGCCCCCCTTCCTGATTCACACTAGTCATGGGGAAAACTCCCATCCTCATACATGGAAAAGAAGGGAGAAGGGTGCTAATACAGTGAGAAATTGATGTGGTAGAAAGCTGTTAGGTCAAAGGACAAAAGCATTCCAGCAGCAGAGAACTCTCTGCAGAGTCTTACATGTTTGGTGGAGAAGAAGCTTGCAAGTAATATTAAGCAAAACACAAGCCATTTATGCATGGCTGTTTCCTCACAGTCACCCTGCCAACTACTTCAGAGGCTGCCTTGCTCTCCCTGCGTGTTTTTGCTCATTTCCCCAGGGTTTTCAGGATGCTGGCTAAACACAAATCCAGAAAACATGGGCAAAATGCACGAAAACGTGTGAGGAGAGTGAGGCGACCTCCGATGGTCAGAAAATGCAAGCATAATCAAAGTAAAGTCCCGAAGTAGTTGGCAGGGTGACCGCAAGGAAACTGCCATGCATACATGGCTGTAAAGTTTGGGTTATGACTCCAGACAGAATACCTGTGGAGGAGGAAGAAAACTGGAGCACCTAGAAGTTCCTTTGCCTGGGGATTCAAAACACCTGGCACTGCCTGAAATGCATTTGGCTTTCTTTGGCAGGGCATTTGGAAGATCAGAGCTTTAATTTCACCAACTTTTTCAAAACAGCAGCATGCAAATCCCAAATGACTCATTCAGTAATGGGCGATACCTGCTCGGAATCTGTTCAAAATCGAGGCATGTTTGCTAAATAACTGTTTTGCAAAGTTGTGATTTATTATTTCATTACTTGTTAGTCAGGAAGGGTGATTAGTCACACAACACACATGTTATTTCTTGAATGCTCTTGGTTGGATAAAGCCTTGCTGTTATAATTTCAAATAAGATAATGACAAGTCATTACAATGGAAGTGAATATCATATTTGCATTATTCCTTGTTTTAATAACCCACCTGGGCCAAGGAGGGGGAGAGTCAGAGTCTTTAAATACCAATCGCTGGATATACTTCACAATGTCAGATGGAGAGCGGAGATGTTCCAGCCTGTATGAAGCAGTGTCATAGGCTGGATGGATCTTCCATCTTCACTTGTGGCACAGCCTGTTCAACTTGGCTTCCCAATACTGGAAGTTTGGTTATCTTTCGAGTCCCTGTATCTGATAAATAACTACAATTGTAATCCTAGTATGCATACTTACTTGAAAGTAAACCACTGGAACTCATACAATTATATAAGTTGTGTAGATGATTAAGTTCTGTTTTAGTAGTAATTCAAGGCATAGTGCTAAGTAATACTGGTCACAAAAAAACCTGATGTAGTTTGCACAGATAACTATGTTGCACACACAATCATTAGCATGCACATGTTTTTTGCGACTCATAATCACTTTGGGTTTCTAGAGTAGAAAAGCTGAGATTCATATATCATAACCTTTCCTTTCTTTACTTTCTCAATCTTGCAGACTCTGGCTGGCTTGGCAGGGAGGGGGCAGTTAGTCTCCAAAACATCACATCATTCACATAGACAAGCACATAGTGCTAGTAAACCTTCCTCTGCCCATAATGCTACTTGCTTGTTTCCTGGAATGGTCATGGCAACCTCAGTCGATGCGTGCCCCCACCTCTCCAGAGCAAGAAGCAAGCTTAAAGCCACCTGGATAGGAGTGCTCTGTCATCCTGTGAACCGGCAGTCAAGGAGCGGAGGCCAGGTCAACCCTCCAGTGAACCAGAGGGAGTCCACCGTTCGCAGTGCCCCCGTTCCAGTGGAAGCCATATTGCAGGGAGCTGACAGCAAGCAACCACAAGCAGCGCTCCCCCCCCCCGAGTTGATCGACTTAATTACCTAATCATTAAGAGACGTTAAGACAACAAATAAACACCATTCCTCCGGCTATGCAAAGCCATGTATTCCCGGATATCGCGATGTGCATCCTATGTATGAGCAGTAAAACCCATCAACGAGAGACTCCTGACTCCCCCAGGGTTGCACAAATCAATGGAAACAGTATAGACTACTAAATTATCACACTCCCTCACCCCGGTAGCCGATCGTTAATCCTTTTGTCACCTTTTGTCTTAGCTTGGGAACCACGAGGGTAATCCAATCTCCCTCCCCCTCGGAAAATAGTATAACTGGGGTCGGAACCCATGCTTTACCTTAGGTCTTCCCTTGGCGTCCTTGCCGTCATTCTACATGTTGGGGTTTTGTGAAGCCCGATCCTTCTATCCCCCCTCTCCCTCTGGGTAATTCCCTGGGAACCCTTCCACTCTGCCCCTGCTTTCCCAGTGTTTTAGCCTATGGAACCCAGGACATCTCCGCTTCAGGACAGGTACCGTATAGCCCGTCATCTGGACCTGCCAAATGGGCTAACACTTCAGAAGAACTGCCTTGATCATGACTTTGGCTGGCTCCGATATTTCCCCTCCAATGAAAACCTGCTCTCAAACTGCAGGTCACCCCAAGTAGTGGCTTTGTTTCCCTGCACTGTGACCATCTCTTGAAATCAGATTTTTGATGACTATAATAAAGGACTGTTCACAGGATGTCACAAAATGTGTTCTGTGCCTTATTTGTCTTGCATTTAAGCTGTTTTCCTCAATATGGAAGCTAATTTGCATGGACATCATGCTATGCACCCCAGATAAGAATGGAGCCCCCAGACTTTGAGGCACCAGCCTGCCAATTGGCTCTTTCCACCAGTCTTTGGCAACACTGACCTTCTGACCCTGTAAACCGATTGACAGCTCAGCTCTAGCCTCTCACAAATGCCTGGAGGATGGGGGAGACCCCTTTGTGGGCCCATAAAATTGGATCCCCTGTCCCAAACTTCACCAGACTTCAATGTCTATCTAAGGAGAGCCCCTTGCAGCTATGCTGCAAATTTGGTGACTCTACCTCAAAAAACACCACCACCTGAGAGCCTTGAAAATAAATTCCATAGAATATAATGGACCCGAATATTTTTGGGAAATCCCAGAAATAAGGCCCAATACCCATTTGGTGGTATGGGTATTCCCCTTATTCTGGGTTGACCCAAAAAAATTGGGCACAATAAATCCGAACCTGAAATTTACTGGGTTTTTTTTTATTTGCACACCTTTAGTTAAGAGTGTTAGACTAGTATCTGGGAGACCTAGGTTTCAATCCCCTCTCATGCCATGGAAGCTCACTGGGTCACCTTGGGCCAGTCACACTCTCTCAGCCTAACCTACCACTTAGGGTTGTTGTGAGGATAAATTGGAGGAGAGGAAAATGATGTAAACCCTTTTGGGTCCCCATTAAGGAGAAAGGCAGAGTACAAAGGCAATAAATAAATGAAAGAATGAAATTTATTTTTATTTATATGCTTAGATATTTATACCCTAGTTTTCTCACCAAATGCAAACTCAGATCAGCTTATAACCTCAGCCTCCTCTCCTCCATTTTATCCTTACAACAGCAACCTTTTTTTGGGGGGGGGTATGTTAGTCTGAGAGTCAAAGGCATCCAGCAACCTTCCATGGCAGAGTAGCAATCCAAACCTGGCTTTCAAGATCCTAGCCTGACACTCTAACCACTACTCAACAAAGGCCATTACTCAGGAAGAATGAAAGGGGACAGGACTGCTCTCTGTGAGGGTTGGCACTGAAAATAGGTTTGGGGACTGAGCCATGGTTCAAGAAAAACTTTGCCCCTTCAACTTTTCGTAAATTCAGACAGCTTGCTTTAACTGCCAGCGTTTTTATGCAATTCCATCCCAGCTCCAAACTGAGCCCATGCTATTGCCAGCTTTCCTCCCAGAAAACAGTGCAAAGAGGAGTAAAGCCTCACCCTCTCTTCAACATACTGATGTTACTGCTCAGCATCAAAGGAATCCATTTCTCAACCCTGCCTCTCTGCACAAGCTCATGAAGGTGGGGAAAGCTCCCTTCAGCATTAGGGCAGCCAGCCCTACCTATGTGCCAGCAACCTGCGCAACTGCTGCACAATTCCTGCCATCCTTAGTTAGGGTCTAACCAGTTTGTGTGCCAGACCCAATTATTACTAAACCTGGAAGTTGGGGGTGCAGGGCAGGTTAATACAGCTTCTCCATTCCAGCCCTGCACCTTGGAGTCTCATGCCTGCATACATTCATATAAAGAGGGGGGAAGCATGGGAAAATCCCTCCAGTGAAATGAAGGAAGCACTGAATAAGCTTGGGTAGCCTGGTGTGAAGAATAGGCGGATTTTTTAAAGACTGGAGAGTTTTGAGATTGTTTATGGACCAGAACAATGTCCCCATTAATCAAAGGTGTTTAAAAAAATACAATCTGGCAAAGGGAACATAAACATTATTGTACAAGTCCAACTTTGTTCCTAATCTTACCGTACCGAGAATCACTTTTCACAAGACTTTTTGCACTCAAGTATAAATACCCAAGTGCAAAATGTATGCATACCATCACAATTATGAGAAGTCCATATGTTTCAAACATAGGGCCTACTTTTAAATGGTATGTTGCAAAGAATAGATTCTTTTCCTGCTGGGTTTATCCCAGGCCATGTCACAACTGGCCTACCTAACCTGTATCTTGTCCAGGGGAGAGCTAAATAGCTCATTTTTCAAAAGAAGCACAATCATCATAATAGCCACATGGCCTTGAAGGATGTTCTGTACCTTTAATAACTACAATCGAGAGACATATCCAGCAGGCCCTCAAGCACCGAGATGGAGAACAGTGCCTGGTAAACACTTCCATCTTTGAGGAAACTCGGCAGCCAGTTAGTAAAGAAACTTACCTCACAGAAAGCTTCTATTTAATTCTTGACGCTTTGTGATTCATTTGTGGGAATTTTTATCTTGAATCAAAATTCTGTGATTGTTAACAATTCAGCCATCTCCCGTAATTCGTTTTCTTTTTTTTCTTCTTTTTTTTTGTATTCAATTATGATACGGCTGTGTTGAAATTTTATTTTAAATATGTTACAAGTCCTGACAACTTGAATGATAAAATTTCGATTTCACAATTGTTTTCCGTAACCTTCTAACTCCGATTTTTACCAGGTTCAAAGAAATCCCTTGGTAGGCTGGGGTATAAAATAGTTTGTTTTCCTATTGGATAGATTAGGGAGAACAATAATGTTCTAAATTCTCTTATTACTGCAAGATGTAACCAATCTATGAACATACTAAAGTTAGAAGAATAGTGTCCCCCAGGGAATACGAAAGCTGGCTATTCTCCCTTGGAAACTATAGTTTCTCATCTTTCCAAAATAGCTGGTTATATCTTGGCAATCTCACTGCTACTTAAATGAGTACTAACATCAGTAATTCTGCAGCCTTTTAAATTATTATTTTTTCTCAGGCTGATTGCATGAAGAAATATGTTGCCTCTTTGCAATATCTCCCTCTGAAGGCTTCTCTGGCTTTGACCAGTGCTTCTGCACACACTGGTTCCAGACGGTATGGCTTTGGTTCAAGTCCTAGAGCAAAAACTTAATTACTTTATGAATTAAATACTCACTGAAATCTCCTGGATTTGAGCCACTGAAGCTACAACCAACAGAACAGAAAGTGAGGCTCAGACTTCCTGGAATCTTGTCCACTTTCATTCATCTCTCTTAAGTATGTGTTAACATCTTGCTGTGCAATGCCAAATGCAACTGGAAGTTCTCCCTTTTTCTTAATTAAACATATGGGAGAGTATGTACTTAATGCATTGGACACGAACTGTTCTACTGTATAACACCTGAAAATTGTCATCTTATATTCTAATAGCGAAGTCAGCCAAATCTTTGGATACTTAAATCCGGTGACTGGAGCTGTGAATGGGCAAGACAGACCTTTCTACAAACCTGAAAAAGGCCCCAGGTTTGCAGAAAAATGAGAAATTAAAAACAAAAACAACCCACTGAGGGTTTTTTAAAAAAACTGAAAATGTTAAAAGGAGTGCCTGTAGCTTTAAGAAATGGATTCCCTCAGTGGCTGTTGCTAGGCGACCACAGCTTTTCAGGCTGGGTTTCTTTTTTTTTTTAATAACTTTTTATTGGTTTTATATCTTTTCCATTAGACAACCAACCATTTAAAAATATATACCATTTAAATGTCTAGGTATGTTGCTAATATTCTAAGTACATAATAATAGAAAAATAAAAAAAAATAAAAGAAAGAAATTTTGACTTCCCCTTCACCTCCGTCTGCCTCTTAATAGAATGGTTAAATTCCGTCATGATGGGTTCTGATCCTAATTCTTTCCAATGAAACCATAACATTTTCATTCCTAAACTATATAATCTATTCAGTATTAATTATTAACATTATTATTATCACATGGATCAGATTAATTATTCTTCCATTTTTCCCAGTCTTAATTCATGTTTACAATAATTCATGCAAACCTCCCACTCCCCCATAAATTCCTCGCTGTCCTTTTGATTTAAAGTAGCTGTAAGTTTCGCCATTTCCACCAGTTCGAACATTTTTATAATCCAGTCTTTTTTTCCAGGAATATCTGCCCCTTTCCATTTAGCTGCATACAGCAGTCTTGCCGCTGTTGTAGCATAGATCAAGAATGTCCTTTGTGTTATCACATCATCTGGGATCATGCTGAGTAGCATCAGTTCCGGTGTTTTGGGTAAATTTCTTTGAAGAATTATTCTTATTTCATTGTAAATCATATCCCAAAAGTCTTTAGCTTTATCACAAGTCCACCACATATGGTAAAAGGAACCAATTTCTTTACTGCATTTCCAACATTTAGGGGAAGTCACCTTATATAACTTTGCAATTTTCTTAGGTGTTAGATGCCATCTATACATCATTTTATAAATATCCTCCCGAATTGATTGTGCATTTATTCCTTTCAAATCCTTTGACCATAGTCTTTCCCATTTATCTAAGGTTATATTGTGCCCCACAGTTTGCGCCCAATCAATCATTGTTGGTTTTATTGTTTCCTGCTCACAGTAGATTGTTAGAAGAAGACTATACATTTTAGAGATCAGTTGAGTCTTGTTGTCTAACAAAAGTTTATGAAACACTGACCTATCCTTAGCAAATCCATTCTTCATATCTTGCAAGAAAACAGATTTAATTTGATAATATTGGAGCCATTGCAGGTCTTCTTTTAAGATTTGAAAGTCTTTTAATAAATATTTTGTTCCATCCCAAACAATCAAATCTTGATAGGTTAAAAACTTGTCTGGTCTAAGTGGGCGCAAAGTTAGCATTTCTTGAGGTGAGATCCACAACGGTGTTACTGGTTCCTTCAGGCTGGGTTTCTATGAGTAAAAAGACAGGGGGAGAAGGCAGGGTCCTTTCCAGGGCTGTTTTGGTATTTAAGGGAGGACTCATCAGGGCCAGACCTAGTTAGGGTTGCCAGTTCCAGGTTGGGAAACTCCTAGAGATTGTGGGGTGTAGTCTGGGGAGGGGATGATCTGAGGACAGGAGGGTACTTGGTCTCATATATATGCCATACAGTCCACCCTCCAAAGCAGACATTTTTTTTTCCAGGGGGACAGATCTCTGTTATCTGGAGATCAGTTGTAATTCTGGGAGAGCTCCGGGCTCCACCTGGAGGTTGCCACCCTAGGCCTATCAGCAACCACTGGGTAACCTCATACAATCTGCTTTGCATGACTCAACTAGGCCTAGCCGCTTGCTTCTGTTCTACAGCAGCCAAACAATGACAGCCAGTGCGGTGTAGCAGTTAGAGCTTCAGAGGAAGACCCAAGTTCAAATTCCCATCTTGCTGTGGAAGCTCACTGGGTGATTTTGGGCCATTAGCACTTTCAGCCTAACCAGCTCACAGGGTTGTTGTGAAGATAAAAAGGAGGAGAGGAGAATAATGTAAGCTGCTTCAGTTCCCACCGTGGAGAAAAGCAGGGTATAAATGAAGTAAATAAATAATATAGTTAAAGATGGGAGGCAGATAAAAGAGAGGTTGGGGAATGGCTGAGAATAGAATGAGGCAGGGAAAGGGAAGAGGATATAGGGGTTGCTGGGGGGAAGAGGAAATAGTGTGGAGAGGGGGCTAGAGGGGAAAGTGATGTACCCCTCCCACAAATCCTAGAGGGCTCCCTACCATGCTCACTGGCCAGCACCACACAACTGGGCCACAGTTTTCCTAGGTAGAGGCTGCCGGGGTGGGGGGAGGTCGAGGGAAAGCTGAAGACAGACGGGAAAATAAAGGTTGGTTCATTGTTGGGTGAGAAGGAGACAGGGTTGCCAACTCTAGGTTAGGAAATTCCTAGAGATTGTGGGGGGGGGGTAGAACCTGGTGAAGGTGGGCTTTGAGGAACAGAGGGATCTCAGAAGGGTATAATGCCATAAATTCCACCCTCCAAAGCAGCCATTTCCTCCAGGGGAAATAGGGTTGCCAACCTCCAGGTAGGGGCTGGGGATCACCCAGAATTACAACTGTTTTACAGATGACAGAGATCAGTTTCCCTAGAGAAAATGGTTGTTTTGTAGGGTGGAGTGTATGGCTTTATACCCTGCTGAAGTCACTTCCCTCCCCAAACCTCACCCTCTCAACGCTCCGCCCCCAAATCCCCAGAAGTTTCCGAACCTGGAGATGGCAACCCTAAGGAAGCAGGAACAAGGGAGAGTCTATGGTGGCTTTCAGGAAAGGGAAATTGAAAATAATGGAGGAGGGGGAATGTAGGTTGCCAGGTCCCACTTCACTGCCGGCAGGAGCTTTGTTGTGGAACCATCACTGCCTCCACCATATGCCTGGTGGAACATCTCCGTTTTACAGACCCTGCGGAATTGAGCAACATCCCACAGGGCCTGGGTCTCACTAGTCAGGGAGTTTCACCAGGCTGGGGACAGAGCTGAAAAGGCTCTGGTCCTGGTTGAGGACAGCTGGATAGTCTGGGGTCAGGAACCAGCCAGTAAAGAAAGGCGTAATCAGTGGTGGAGGGGGCAATGCCAATCTGATCTCCAGCTGATAGAGATCAGTTCCCCTGGAGAAAATGGCCGCTTTGGCTATTGGACTTGATGGCATTGAAATACCTCCCTTCCCCAAACCCCACTCTCCTCAGGCTCCGCCCCAAAAACCTCCCACCAGTGGTGAAGAGGGACCTGGCAACCCCATGCCAAAGGGTACCATGTTAGGGACCCCTGCCCTATACGTGGGTCCAGTTTCCAACTGGGGTCTTGCTCTATGGCTGGGTGAAGGGAGGGGGACTAGTGGTCTATGAATATGTTGCTGAGCAAGTTATGTGATTCATCATCATTAGATCTTGGGGTCAGGTTGAGCGGTGTGAGGGTTACCTAGGGGTGCCAAGTTCGGGTTGGGAAATACCTGGAGATTTTTGCAGCAGAGCGGTGGCTCCACCCTTGCCAGTGCCCTAGGCTTCAAGGCCCACTGCGGTGGCCCTCCTACTTGTCATGGGCATAGCCCCTGCGGCCAGCAAGTACCTGGAGCTTGGCAACCCTAGGGTGGCCCCTGAGGAAATCTTCATCTGGAAGCCCTAGCTGACTATTAATAGGTTTCCTGTTCACCAATCAAAATGGTGAACAATTGGCATTGGAGATAGGGTTACCAACCTCCAGATAGTGGCTGGAGATCTCCCGCTATTACAACAGATCTCCTGGCAACAGAGATCAGTTCTCCTGGAGAAAATGGCCACTTTGGAAGGTGGAATCTATGGCATTATACCCCACTGAAGTCTCTCCCCTCCCCAAAACCCGCCCTTCTCAGGCTCCACCCCCAAATCTCAAGGTATTTCCCAACCCAGAGCTGCCAACACTATTTGGAGAGCCAGTCACTGATCTCCTACCATCTTGAGCAATTTGGCTTTCAGTAGCTTAACCACTAAGCTATGTCATCTCTTTCAATTAACATTGCGTAGTAGTAACTGACTAATTGTAAAAAATGTAACATAAGTGGTAGGTATTATAATGTTATCATTCATCTTTGTAATGAGAGAAAAAAAGTGCCATAAAGGAAAACTGCCTGTTGAACCAATCTGCCTATATATTTTTTAGCCAGACAAAGAAAAAGTGTGTGTGTGTGTGGGGGGGGGGGGGAGAGTTAATGTGTGTTGGAGAAATTCCCAGCTCTGGAATGAGTTTTCTGTGCCAAGAAAGACTGGCAAGCATTTCAGGTGGTTGGGAAATATTTGTCACCATTTAATGGAGAGGAAATTCCCTCTGGTCGAATGTAACCCCTAGTCCTGCAATTCCAATAGAAAGATTGCTATGGAAATACAAAGTGGGATGATTTGAGCAATTGCCAGGTATGGGGGATATATTTGGTTCTATTTTCTTCCTCTATTTTTTTAAATTATTTAATCACCTTGCTCTGACCCTTCTTGTGTAGTCTCTGAATTAATTAGCAGAAAGTATGTAGGGTGTTTCCAGGACTTCAGTAATAGGTAATCCATGGAATGAGTTCGAACATTGTTTCCTGGGGGTTAACGAAGAACAACAAGGGTAAGTGCTAATTTCCATCCAGTGCATCAGACAGTAACCCTTTTCTTGCAGAAGTTAGATTCCTGATACCTCATTCGCCAGAACTATATATGAACTTTCTTTAAAATGTATTAATAACCTTTTTATCAATATTCAACATTAAGTTCAGCTATAAAATAATAAATTTTAAAAGAAATTACAATTTTTAAAAAAGTATAGGAATGTAAGCTATCATAGTCACATATGCACTACATACAGATTGACATGTTTCAGGAACATTAAAGAGCTTTACAAAATGTTAAAATGACTAAACTGAGGCTATCATATTTTGGTAACGTCATGAGACAACAAGAGTCACTGGAAAAGACAGTCATGCTAGGAAAAGCTGCGGGCAGCAGGAAAAGAGGAAGACCCAACAAGAGACGGGTTGACTCAATAAAGGAAGCCACAGCCCTCAATTTGCAAGATCTGAGCAAGGCTGTCAAAGATAGGACATTTTGGAGGACTTTCATTCATAGGGTCGCCATGAGTCGGAAGCGACTTGACGGCACTTAACACACGCACACACACAAAATGTTTAAGAACTGAAACAGCCTGAGCTGTTCCACAGTTGTGGTACCACCACCAAGAAGGCCCTTCTCCACACATGATGGAATACAATTTCTCCAAAAAAACAGCAACAATTCAGAGCACGTCTTCTACTGAACTTGGTGCCATGAAGCTATTGTGAAAGGAGATGCTCTCGTGTGCACAATAGTTAGCTGCTGTGGTCCAGTATATTCGGTGCTGAGTTGAGTGTGGAAGATCCAAGTTCAGATCTCAGCTATAGACTCGCTAAAAAGAATTGGGAAGGTTTACAGACCTGCCTCTTTTTCCTTTATGTAAAAGTAAAAATGGCAGTAACCTTCCTCTCAGGATTGCTGTGAGGTTAAATAATGATTTTTCCAATCACAAATCCATGGCATCATTGTGGATTAGCTGAACCCCAATACACAAAACAGAATTTACTCATGTGTTACACCTCTTGGTTGTTTGTGTATGTAAAAGCTCATACAATAGGTCACTTTGCATGAGAAATACACAGTGCAATCCTTCCCAGAGTTACACCCTCCTAAGCCCATTGACAGCAATGGATTTAGAAGGGCGTAATTCTGCTAAGGATTGCACTGTTGATTATGAATATATATGATCCTCAACATCAGCTTCTATGGACTCATTTTCAGAACAAATCCTTCCTTGAAACCCGCAGGAGAGAATTTAATGTAAGTAGCAACCACAGCAAAGCGGTCTCACAGAAAAGGTGTCCCGTATCTGAGGTTTGCACCACACGCTACAAAAATTCAGCATGAAAAGCTGTTCTGTCTGATGTGCAATTTATGGTTAGATCATCATAATTGGCTATATTTCTGTGCACTAGTTACATTGTTTCCTGTATGGAAAATGTTTGCAATTTGTGAAGCAGTTCTCTGAGCCAAAGAGATAAAATGCACCTCATGACCCTCCTTTCATGTCAGCAAAGCAACAACAGGAGAAGAAATGATGGAATCTAATTTAAACAGTTTTCACAGTTCAGGTGCGAAAGAAGTCTATAAAAGTGACTCTAATAATACCCACCAATAAAGCAAAAATTGGTCAAAGCTCAGACATCTGCCACCCATTATAATTTCTATGCTGTTTCTTTGCATATGTAAACATAAAAATGTCTCTGTTCCTTTGAGGCATTGTGTGGTTCAGAATATCCACTTTCCACAAAGAGGTTTCAGTCCATGTTGGTCCCTACCATTCAGGGGGACAATAAGAATTCTTGTGTCAGTTGTGCAGAATGAACACCTGGCTTCCAAAACACAGGGATTTCCCTAGATAAAAAGCACCTGGTACTTCCAGTTTGTGTTGGTATTTGTGGTTAGTTTTGCTGTGCTGTGTCTCATTCCTGTGAGCCAAGCTGGGCATGTGGTTAAAGGATTGCTCACAAATTACAGGCTCCAGCTAACCTCCAGTGTGTGCTGATCAGTCTGTTGTTGACCAATAGGCTCTACTTATTCTTGCTAGCAGAAAACCTGGGTGGGATTTGAACTCATGGTCCCTGTTTGCCACATGGCGGCCTGTCTTCAATAAGATATTGGAAAAAGTACAAAAAAGCTTTCTGTACTATAGCATGTTCTCTTGTTGCTTCCCTGATGGCTGCATGAACTTCATCTAGTAAAAGCTGGCACTGTTTAGCCCCCTCCTTTCCCCACCACTGAGGTTCCCAACATGGTACTCATGGGCACCATGATATCCACCAACACCTTTTCTGGAGCCTGCCAAGAATTTTGGGGAAGTGGGCGGGGCTAAGTAAGATTTTTGCCCAGCAAGCCTTCTTTTTTTGTTTTTGTCGTCAAGTCACAGTTGACTTAGGGCGACCCCATAGGGTTTTCAAGGCAAGAAACGTTCAGAGGCGGTTTGCCATTGCCTGCCTCTGTGTCATGACCCTGATATTCCTTGGAGGTCTCCCATCCAAATACTTGCCAGGGTCGAGGCTGAGAGTGTGTGACTGGCCCAAGGTCACCCAGCAAATTTCCATGGCAGAGTGGGGATTCAAACCAAGATCCTAGTCCAACACCTTCACCAATGCACCATGCTGGCTGTCTATCTCTGTCTTGATCCCTGCTCCCCCAAAAAACCCAGCCCATAGCAGAAAAATGTGTCTGCCTACTCTGCCAAAACTAGGCTTGCCAACCTCCAGGTACTAGCTGGAGATCTCCTGCTATTACAACTGATCTCCAGCCAAGAGATCAGTTCACCTGGAGGAAATGGCTGCTTTGGCCATGGGACTCTATGGCATTGAAGTCCCTCCCCTCCCCAAACCTTGCCCTCCTCAGGTTCTGCCCCAAAAACCTCCTGGTGGTGGAGAAGGGGGAACTGGCAACCCTAGCCAAAACAGATGTATATGCATGATGCTTTTTGATTCTTTTATTCATTAAAAACTTGATTTTATTTCATTATATTATTTATTAAAGCTCTTTATTTTAACTATTTGATCAGATTTGGTTTCAATGGGAAAGCCATTTCCACCTGTTAGTTTTTCCATATCCAATTGGGATGAAATTATCAGGGTTTGTACCCCTCATCTAAGGGATCCTCCCTGTCAAATATCAGATAAATAAAAGAAATAATTCTGGTTTTGTAAGCAATTAAAATTATGTTTTGTAGAGCAGCCTGAGAGGTATTTGGCATCCAAAATGATGGACATCACCAATATATAATAATAAGCTGGACACCCTCAAGACCCTCAAGGCCACTATTCTTTCTGTTCCCTGAAAGCCCCCCCCCATCCTCTATTTTTTTCCTGTTTTATTCTTCCCTTCCCACTCACCAGCCAACCTATTTTATCTGTTCTCCTGTCTTCAGCTTTCCCACTCCTCACCCTCCTTGGCTGCCTATATCTGGGAAAACTCTGGATGAGTTGCACAATGCTGGCTAGCAGGCCTAGATACTAGGAGGGGAACCCACAAAGACTTGCAGGGAGCACCTCATTATCCTGTGTATTGCCTTTCCCACACTATTTCCTCTCCCCTTCCTCTAGGCAACCCTCACATCCTCATCTTTCCCCTCTTCCTTCTCTCCTTCCTGCACACCAACCAACCTACCTTTTATCTGTCCCCCATCTTCAGCTTTACTATTTATTTCACTCAAATCAGCCTACTTCATTCTCTGCTCCTCTAGTTTATCCTGACAATAACCCTTTGATACACAGTGGAGATTCAAACTTGGTTCTCTCAGATCCTAATCTGACACTGTAGCCACTATACTACTCTGGCTTTCATGTGGTGATAGCTATTGAATAGTAGCAAATAGCCAGTCCTGGGTTATGCAAGCCATGTGGCATTAAGTCGCCTGGTGGTTGCTGCCAGGCCTGGCCCTGATGAGTCTCCCCTCATAGGCCAAAAGAGCCCTAAAAAGAGCTCTGCCCCATCTATCCGCCTTTCACTGACAGAAACCAAGTCTGGAATGCTGGCAATATTGTTGTGGTTGACTAGCAACAGCTATTGAGGGCATTCATTTCTTAAAGCTTCAGGTGCTGCTTCTATTATTTTAAAGGAGTTTTAATCTCTCAATATAATTTTATTATTTTCAATGTCAGAATTTTGCGCAAATCTGGGGGATTTTTTAAAGGTTTTTAGAAAAACCTGCCTTGCCTGTTCCTGGCTCTAGTCTACATCTTCACATGTAAAGAAAGTTGGGGTTCGAAGTGTGTTTGTAAATGAGGCATAAAGGTGAAAGCAGCTAAACTCTGTTCTGGTGCTTGGTACAGTTTTATCCTAGTATTCAGCTGGGCTGGGACAAAAATGTTGAAAGAAATGGAGCGCAGGGAGATAAGGTGCAGGTGGAAGCAAAGTTTAGCTCCCTTTCACATTCCATTTTTGTTTAAAAACAGATCCACAGACACTTCCATTACACATCTCTACCCCCTTTCATTGGGGTGATATGAGAGGAAAGGCCTCCATGCCTTCATAATGGAAAAGTCTAGAGACTTTTAAATGAAAGCTGGGGACAGTGAATTTGATATGTAAATTGTTATAATGATATCCTATTGCTGATATATATATATTTTTAAAAGTGACATATTGCCTACAAATTCCAGATGGGTTGCTGTGTTAGTCTGTTGCATTAAAATTACATTTTTTTAAAAGAATCTGAATGTTGCTAGATACTAGCTGGAGATCTCCTGCTATTACAACTGCTCTCCAGACAATAGAGATCAGTTCCCCTGGAGAAAATGGCCCCTTTGGCAATTGGACTCTATGGCATTGAAGTCCCTCCCCTCCTCAAACCCCGCCCTCCTCGAGCTCCGCCCCCAAAACCTCCCACCAGTGGTGAAGAGGGACCTGGCAACCCTAGCCTACAGCGCTTGCATTGGATGGCCTTTTTACTCTGCTGTTCTCTCTCACAACATCTGCTCCTATCAATGGACTATCCACAGGCCAGAGCCCTGATCAGGCAAAGAGTTCTGGACGTGGAAAGACAGCATGACCTAAGTAGAATCAAAAACATGTGCTACAGTCGCAGCACTCTTACCAGCGTGGTCCTGATGTCTTACCTTTCCCACTTAGATAGTCCAGACTACAGGAGGGCCTTCACCCTGATGCGTTGTAACACACTCCCTTCAGCCGTCTTGGAAGGGAGATAGAAAAAGATACCATATGCAGGACGATTATGCCCCTGCTCTGATGGGAGTACTGAGACCCTTGAGCAAGTTGTGTTTGAATGCAAAATCTACAAGATACGAGAAGCCATTCTTTCTGTATTATCGGACCTCCCAGGGCGATCCAGAGCTTTTAGTCTTTCTAACATGCTCTCAGACAAGGATATGGAGATAACTTTTAAAGTGGCCAAATTTGGGTGGCAAGCAACGAGGATCAGGCATGCATGGGTCGAACTTAATGGCTGAGCGCTTTTCTATTTATATTTATACTAATTCCAAACATGTAATATTTTTTTAACGACGAGCTTAACGGCTTTTATGAGTGAGAGATTGCAAGAAGTTATAGGGGCTCACACTTGATGCACCTTTATATGTGTTATGTTATGCATGTATATCTGGTATGTTTTGATGCTGGTCTTGGACCGTATCAAACTCTCTTTGTACTTGGACTCCGCTGTCCCTTTCTCTTGGAGCAGGCATGGACATGGGCAGAACTGGGACGCCGCCTCTTGCAAGACGGTGTGGTTTCTCGCCCCCCGGCCCCTCTCCGTCCGTAAGGCGCCCCAAACCCACTTTTCGCTCTCGCCCCGGGGTTCTGGCTCGCCCCGGCCTCCCGAACTTGACCTCGTCAACTGCCCGGGAAAGTCCTCCGCAGGTCGCCAGGCAGGCGATCTGGCCCCGGCCCCGCCGCCCCTCCGGCGTTTGCTGGAGCCGCGCGAGGGTCTCTCGGCCTTCCTTGGCAGCTCGGGAAGTCGAGCAGACCGTTTTCTCCCTGCAGTCGCCGAGCCTTTTGGGGAGGGGAGGGGAGGGGAGGGGAGGGGGAAGGTGTGTTCGGAGCCCTCCCCTTTCGCCCGCTCATAAACGCCTCCTTCGAGATCTGCAGCCGGGCAGGGCTCCAAAAAGAGCAGCGAGCAGAAAGTTCGTCGCCGAGTTGCCCAACTTCGACGCTGGGTGACTCTTCCCGAGCTGGAGGAGCGCCGGCCGCCGCGGGGAGACCGGGGACTTCTCCCCGCCGGCCCGATCTGGAAGGCTGTTGATGGTCGGCTTCAGCCCGGGGACTCGCCATGGCTCCCTTTGGAAGGAATCTCCTAAAGACCCGGCACAAAACTAGGTAAGGTGGGGGAGTCGGGTGCGTTCGGTCCTGGGTTATCTGTGGCCCTTTCTACACGGGAGGTTTGGCCTGGGATTCGCCCCTCTCTAGATGCACCTTTCCCCCATCCGAATCCTCAAAACTCTGCAGGGGGGCTGATGGTGGAGTTTTGAGAATTTGGAATGGGGGGAAGGTGCATCTAAAAAGAGGCAAATCCAAGGCAAAAACGCCCCTGCATAAATGGCCTGTGTGATTTCCACTGCTGCTGAGATATAAGCAAACCACCTTGGTGCTTCCTCCGTGGCTTTGGAGACGACTAATGCTTCTGAAAAAAAGATCTCTATAAACTCATCGGTATGTATCTCCTTTCCTCTTTCCTCCTCTTCTTACCTGTTCCCTTTTGGAGGCACCCAAAGTGGCTTTCACTAACATTTATTTTTTATAACAAGCAAACTTTCTGTTTCTCTCCCTCCCTCCCCCCCCCCTTGAGTAGACACGGTATTGATCACGTTACGCTTCTTCCAGCAGGCTGAATGTGAAAGAGAGTGACTGACATTCCAGCGTAGATGGTTTCGTGGCCAGGAGTGGGGAGTGATCATGTTTTGAGAAAACGACAGCGCCCCTTATCCAGAAAAAAACAAGTTAAAAGTGACTGCACACAGAGGGGCTGGCTGGGTGCAAAACAGCGGGGACTGGTTAACTCAAAGGGTTTGGGTACAGTGGAATGACGTGTAGGCACCCGACCCGATTGACTGAGTCTGCCCATGCTCAACTTTCTCCGAAGTTTGGTTGCTGCTGAAAAGCTCCCCTGAAATCAAATCTCCTTCTACAGGCTATATTCCCCTTTCACTGTAAGTTTTCTGGGTTGAAGGGAATCTTGAATGTGTGTGGGGGGATCTCTCTTCTATGTGTGTTAGATTTTGAACTGGTATTCTGAATTTGTGGTTCCACTTTGTACAGGGGGAAGGGATTTTTGGAAGTTCTTCTTGGTTGGTATTAGGGATAACAGTGCACACTTTTTTTTTTCTGGGGCTCCCTCTCCCAATAATTGTGCTTGCATCTACATGTTCCCTACCAATATTGTCAGAAGAAAATTATATGCTCTGGAATTGTGTAATTATTTTTAACTGCTAGTGTGTCTTTGCATCTTACGCGTAAGCTTCCTTGGAGGGAACATGATATTTTCCGTCTCTTAGGAAATTACAGTGTCTCAAACAAGACGCTTGAACTTGATATGGATGGCTAAAGTTACTTTAGGAGTTCTCTTTTGTTACACCAGTTTGTGCCCTTCTGATTTCAGGGCATATGGTTACAGGTGTTTTCAGTCTTTTTAAAGTAATAAACTTTTAGCTTATAGCCCACCAAAGCAAAAACTTTGTGTGTGTGTGTGACACCCCCCCCCGGTATTGTATTTCCATTATGGTTATGCATGTCTTGACTTATTTTAAGAACTATGCTCACTCTTGCAAATTATAAGCCAAATAACCTGTACTAACCAAGGCCCCAAACACAAAGCATCAGTGGCTAGTTATCAACCACTATAGAGTGATGTTAGCAACACAGCTGAAGAACAGTTTTTTGTGTGACAACTTTCTATTTATTTTAGTGATAGGAGAATTATAACAGTTGCAGAAGCTCATCAAAAACTTGGAGGTAGTGACAGATGAAGACCCTGAATGATTCAAAAGGCCTAGGCTTGGATACATCTCCAACTATCATGCAACAAACATGGCTTACTTTAAGAATATTTGTTGTGCTTTTCACACCCATTTTCCTGAAGTGCTAGAGAAGAAAGACAGTGGACTGCATCCCCTAAACAGTGTTTAAACTCCCTGGAGAAAGGGTGTTAATCGGAAAATCCGCTATGGATTTAGCTTGTTCTTACTGGTGCAGTAGGGTAATTGAAGTGGTGGAGAGCAAGTCCTGGCACAGGAACAAAGGACAGAAACTGGAAAACAGACAAAGCCATCCTTCATTACAGGCTTGGAACCAAAGGGACAATTGTGTCGTTTGCTGCTGGTGGAGATTTGTGTGCGATAACTCAAATGATGCCAAAAGAAATGGAAACTGGATATTGTAGATCTGAAATTCTACAGTGAGATAGGAATAATTATCTTGTACTTTCTCTGAATGCCTGCTATTTTTGCCAGTGTACCACAAATTGTTCCCTGTCTGTCAAACTTTTAATTGGTACAGAGAATGGTAGGTTGGGAATTACAATTTTTGTTTTCTGTTCCAAGCTCTACTGCTTACACTCCAGAGTAATGGTGCCTGCTAGGCCTTCGTATGGTTTCAGACATGAAAACACTTGCAATAAGCTCATTTGTAACCAAGGCCTGCTTGTTTCAGATGCTGGAAAGCTCAAGAAACGGCTTTATAATACCAAATAACCATTCTTAGAAATGAATAAGAAATCCAGTTTGTCTTGATCTACAGTGATATAGTAAGTCTACAGGAGTCCTTCAGAGTTAGCTTCCTCATAATCCTCTAACTACTACATGAGTAGACAATACTGACTTTGATGGACCAAGGGTTTGATTCAAGTATACGGTGGCTTCAAGTGTTCATGACAGCAATGGGAGGCTTACAAGCATAGTAGAAAGGCAGTGGCTTTTCCCTTTTGTGAGCCCTGAACAGCTAGTATTCAGAAGGGACCTGTATGAAGAAGAGCTGGTTTTTATATTCCGATTTTCTCTACCTTTTAAGGATAATCAAACCGATTTACAATCACCTTCCCTTCCTGTCCCCACAACAGATACCTTGTGAGGTAGGTGAGGCTGAGAGAGTTCAAAGAGAACTGTGACTAGCCCAAGGTCACACAGCAGGCTTCATGTGTAGGAGTGGCGAAACCAACCTGGTTCACCAGATTAGATTCTGCCACTCATGTGGAGGAGAGGGGAATCAAATCTGGTTCTCCAGATTAGAGTCCACTGCTCCTAAACACTACACCACCCTGGCTGTTATAGTGGCTTCGTTTAGGTTTTTTATGGCTACTATTGTTGCTTGTGGCTGTACATAATAATTCAAGCAGGGTTGGCACTGAGGGTTTGCTGACTTTCCTTTGTGTGTTTAAACTAACATATTTTCAGTGTTGGAATATGAATATGTGTCAGTGATTATGTGATAAACATAGTGGACACTTAATAAAGCTATCCCTTGTATATCTCAGGTCTTAGGTATACAAGTAAGTAGGGCTGTTGAATTAAAAAAAATTCGGTATAGTTCGGATTCGGCTGAATTCGGCCCGTTTAGATTCGGGATATGCCGAAGTCCGAACTCCCCCGCTTCGGGTCCGTGCAATTCGGCGGGAATTCAAAGTTCGGGGAAAAAATTCGGCCGAATAAAGCCATTAAAAACACAACCGCGGCTTTCCGCGGCTCTGGGGGGGCATTTTTGGGGGTAGAGGTCCCAAACTTTGAGCGGAGCTTCAAAGGACAATTCTTGAAAGACCCCCCAAGTTTTGTAAAGATTGGGTCAGGGGGGGCTGAGATATGGGCCCCGAAAGGGGTCCCCCCACCCTTAATGTGCATCTCTGAGCAGAGCTTGCCGCCCACGCACAAAGCTCCCAGCCCCGACAAACAGCTGATACGTTTGCAAAGCATTGCAACACAACTGCAAGCAACACGAGAGCAAAAGCAGCACAACCTTGTAAGCAACACCTTTGCAACTGTGCAAAGCAACACCTGACACCTGGGAGTTTGCAAACCATGAAAAGAGACAGAGGCAGCTAGCTATGCATAATGAGCAGGGGTGGAATTTCCCCTTTTGCATTGGACTCCAAATGCATTCTTTAAGTCACCATTTGAAAACCAGTTTTGAGCAAGCATCCAAATAGACCTAACCGCTCTTATGAATGAGGGAAAACCTGAAGACACACAACTGAAACCCCCCCCCCTCAAACCAGGGAGAGAGAGACTCGAGGGGGAACACACCCCCAGGCAGAACCGGCAAAAGCCCCCTTTGGCTTTCCCCCCACCCACAGAAACTGATCCCTCCCCACACACACACACAGACTTTGCTTCCCCCCCCCCACACACACACACAGGAGAAAAATTATAGATTAAAGCCCCCAAAGGGGTCTTACTGTGGCTGTCTCCTGTTCCATTAGGAGGGGCTGGGGAGGACTTGTAATCCAAGACGATTCCAATTAGGCACGGGACTTTTTGCTCTGGAGATGCACAGGATCAGCTGATCCATTCATCCCAATAGGGGAAAGGAGAAAGCCCATATCTCGGGACCCCCTGACCCAATGTTTACAAAACTTGGGTGGTCTGTTAAGAAGCCTTGTCTGAAGCTCTGCTCAAAGTTTGGGATCTGCACCCCCCAAAATGGGCCCCCTGCAGCCACGGAAAGAGAAAAGGGGGGAGCCGATATTTCTGCCCCCACTGAACCCATCTTTACAAAACTTGGGTGGTATCTTAAGAAGGATTGTCTGAAATTATGCTGAATGTTTGGGGGCTGTATCCCCAAAAAAGCGCCCTCTGCAGCCACGGAAATGGAAAAGGGGGGGAGGGAAATGGGGTGGAGCCCATATCTCGAGACCCCCTGACCCAATGTTTACAAAACTTGGGGGGTATCTTAAGAAGGCTCATCTGAAGCTCCACTGAAAGTTTGGGGTCTGTACCCCCAAAAATGCGCCCCCTGCAGCAATGGGAAAAAAAGGGGGGAGCCCATATCTCGGGACCCCCTGACCCAATGTTTAAACTTGGGTGGTCTCTTAAGAAGGCTTGTCTAAATCTCTGCTGAAATTTTTGTGTCTGTACCCCAAAAAATACGCCCCCTGCAGCCCTCAGCATACAGTTAGCCCTCCTAAGCTTCCATTTCCTCAAGGGTAACTGATATCTGTAGTATGGAGGTTAGGTGCAATTCTGTGAAAGCTTCAAGCCCCCAACTTGAAGGTGGTAACTCAACCTGTGGCAGTCACTGGTTGTGTGCAACATTCATTTGATTTTGGAGAGTACTGGAAAGTACACCTGAGTACTGGGGAGAGTCTGGTATTTTTTCTTGGTCCACTTTTAGAATACATATGAAATTGTGATGGCCTGTGGCTAGAGCTGTTTCCCTAAAAGTGAGGTCCATTTGATGAATTAATTGAACAATGCCAGTTCATCTCTGCATCCAAGGGGATGTTAGTCAGGGTATTTCACCTTGCCCAGAACCATATGACATAACCAACTTGCATGATCCATCTGGGTTTATCTTCTTAAATGCATTCCTTGCCTCTAAAGCATTGCTAACCCCTCTGTACCCTTGGGTGTCTTCTGATGGTATGCTGTAATTTGGATGATCATAGACTGTATTCTTCTCTTGCATGGGCTAATTGGCTAGGAATGTTTGGCTATGGAGGAGTATCCTCCTTATTGCAGGGGGATGAACTAGAAAAATTATCTTTATGTGATCTTTAACTGTAGTCCTACAGTTTGAAGGCTTTGCTCATGCATATAAAGACAAACATTGCAGAAGATAAATTGAACAGATGATCAAACAAAACTAAATGTTGTGCATTTCAGTAAAAGGCATTCCACAGGAAAGAGGCATAAAACACATGGGTGCCTTTCTACAGCTTCTACAAGCAGCCTTTCCAGAAGTGAAATTTCATAGAATCAGAGCTGGAAGGGACCACCAGCGTCATTTAGTCCAACCCCCTGCACAATGCAGAAAATTCACAACTCTCCTCCTCCCAGTGACTCCTACTCCATGCCCAGAAGATGGCCAAGATGCCCTCCCTCTGATCATCTGCTTAAGGTCATAGAATCAGCATTGCTGACAGATGGCCATCTAACCTCTTCTTAAAAACCTCCAGGGAAGGAGAGCTTACCACCTCCCGAGGAAGCCTGCTTCACTGAGGAACCGCTCTGTTAGATGAAAAAAGAAAGATAATACATGATGTACGTAATGATTGCATCATGTTTTGGTTAGGGGCAGATGGCCAAGGCAGTGTTAGGAACCTTAAGCAGAACTTAAAGCAATGGAACTGGAATTTGTGTGAAAATGCTCCTCCGAGTTTGTGTGCACTGACATTTTCATAGGGTACACTAGTTTTACACTGAATTAGTTATCTACTTTGCACTGTTATTATACCTTGGCTACCTTACTACTTACTATAGAAGGAGTAGATCCACAGGAAGTTCTTTTGATTTTGTCATGTGCTAGGAATCAACCTTTAATTAATGGCTACTATGAAGAAGGTGATGGCAAGGCATTTAGGGGTGGAATTACCTCTCATGGCTGTTTTATTTTGGCAGCTTTTTATGTTCAATAGAACTGGGCTGAAGGAAAAGGAATTGCAAACAACTATTGCTTTGGGTGTGTTGTGTGGAAGGTGACATTTTAATTCACCAAAAAGATGCATGATGTTGTTCTTACCATCATTATCACCTTTACTATTCTTCGGTGTTATGCATGAGGCACTGTCAGTATGCAGACAAATTTAGCAATCAGTAGATAGGTCCCTACGAGGGTTGTGAAAAAAAAATCGGTAAATTTCGGGTTTGGGTTTATTGGCCTGTTTTTTTTCCTCTTTTGCTAAACTCAAAATAAGCCGAATACCCATATCGGTAAAGGAGTATTTGGATTTATTTCCAGGTTTACTTAAAACAATTCGGCCCGTTTTATTCTATGGGGATTTTTTCAAAGCTCCTGTGGGGGTATTTTTGAAGGTAGAGTTACCACATTTTCAGGTAGCTTCAAGGGCCTTTCCTTGCACGAACCCTGAAGTTTGGTGGAGATTGGGTCAGAGGGTCCAATTGTATGGGGTCCTGAAGGGGTTGTGCCTTCCTCCATAGAGGAACATTGTAAAGTTCACAATGCTTCTCTATGGAGGAGGGGCAACCCCTTCGAGACCCCCCAAAATTGGACCCCCTGACCCAATCTTCACCAAACTTTGGGGTTCATGCAAGGAGAATCCCTTCAAGCTACCCTGAAAATTTGGGAACTCTCCCTCCAAAAATGCCTCCCCCTGAGCTCATTAAAAAAAATCCCATACGGAGAAGCTTGGAAAAAGCCGATAGCCGAATCAGCCGAATTTGGCTATTTGGCTTCAGTTTCTTCCCAGTTTTAATATTCTGGTCAAATTAAACCCAAAAGAAGCTGAAAAGGCGTTTTTTTGGGTTTATTTTCAGTTCGGGTTTATCAACATGCACAACCCTAGTCCAAGGAGCTTGCAGTGTAATATTTGAGGCAAGACAGCCAACAAATTCCTTCAAAATAAATATCCACATTATACCTAAGTATCTCTGGCAACAGTTGTTCTATTAAGTGGGGAGGGATTTCTGATGAGAGTTCTCAGTAACTTTGCCAAACTACAATTCCCAGGAATTTTTGAGGAAAGCTTATGTGAAACCAGTATGAATTTGTAGTGTAAGTCTATCCTTAAGTCCCATGGGGACTCACTGTTAGATTACAGGCCTAATTTAAATCAATAGAGTTTGATCAGTAAAATGCATCAGTATTTTATTTACATAGAGTTTGCTAAATTATGGACTTCTAATGCATCAGACTACAATCTCTCGTCTATACTGATTCTCCAAGGTATAGATAACTTTAACCTGTTAGGCATTGAACGTGAGACCTAGTGCTTATAAAGCAGGGGTGGGGAACCTTTTTTTTTTTTTGCCAAGGGCCATTTGGATATCTTGGACATCATTCGGGGGCCACACAAAATTTATATATATGGAATTTATATATATAAAAAAAACAAAAAGTGATCAGCAGTGCTATCTTATGCAGGTCTACTCTAAAGCTTAAGTCCAGTCAGCGGGGCTTACTCATTGGAAAGTGTCAGTAGGTTTGTCCTGCCGATGTCTAGGATCTTAACCTATTGGCAGCCTACCCATTTTGGCCCAGAGAAAATATGAAGTACACTTTTTTTATTGAGACATTTTACATGCTGCCTGGAACTTGACTTGGATGGCCCAGCCCAGCCTGATCTCATCAGATCTCAAAAGCTAAGCAAGGTCGGCCCTGGTTAGTACTTGGATAGGAGACCACCAAGGAATACCAGAGTCGTTATGCAGAGAAAGGCAATGGCAACTCACCTCTGTTCATTTCTTGCCCGAGCCAGCAATGCCA
The DNA here is from genome assembly GCF_029931775.1 of Euleptes europaea. Lineage (NCBI taxonomy): Eukaryota > Metazoa > Chordata > Lepidosauria > Squamata > Sphaerodactylidae > Euleptes > Euleptes europaea. The sequence continues at coordinate 79,658,680 of NC_079314.1, read as the reverse complement.
TGGATTGAACTTGGAAGGGTCCAGATAGGGGAGGGGCACAGAGTACACAGAGAGAGATGCTGCACATTTGGTAGTCCATCCTGTACCTGGGACCTTCGGCATGCCAAGCAGATGCTCTGCCACTGAGCCACAGCCCCTGACAAGCAGATGCTCTACCCCTGTACCACAGCCCCTCTCAAGCAGATGCTCTACCATGAGCCACAGCCCCTCTCAAGCAGATGCTCTTACTCTGATCATCAGCCCCTCTCAAGCAGATGCTCTAACTCTGATCCACAGCCCCTCTCAAGCAGATGCTCTAACTCTGATCCACAGCCCCTCTCAAGCAGATGCTCTAACTCTGATCCTCAGCCCCTCTCAAGCAGATGCTCTAACTCTGATCCTCAGCCCCTCTCAAGCAGATGCTCTACCCCAGAGCTACAGCCCCTCTCAAGCAGATGTTCTAACTCTGATTCACAGCCCCTCTGAAGCAGATGCTCTACTCCTGAGCCACAGCCCCTTTCAAGCAGATGCTCTAAATCTGATCCTCTGCCCCTCTCAAGCAGATGCTCTAACTCTGATCCTCAGCCCTTCTCAAACAGATGCTCTACCCCAGAGCCACAACCCCTCTCAAGCAGATGCTCTAACTCTGATCCTCAGCCCCTCTCAAGCAGATGCTGTAACTGTGATCCACACCCCCTCTCAAGCAGTTGTTCTAATTCTGATCCACAACCCCTCTCAAGCAGATGCTCTAACTCTGATCCTCAGCCCCTCTCAAGCAGATGCTCTGTCCCTGAGCCACAGCCCCTCTCAAGCAGATGCTCTAACTCTGATCCTCAGCCCCTCTCAAGCAGATGCTCTACCCCTGAGCCACAATCCCCTCTCAAGCAGATGCTGTAACTCTGATCCACAGCCCCACTCAAACAGATGCTCTAACTCTGATCCTCAGTCCCTCTCAAGCAGATGCTCTAACTCTGATCCACACCCCCTCTCAAGTAGATGCTCTGTCACTGAGCCACAAACTCTGAAAAGCAGATGCTCTGCCACTGACCCTCAATTCTGGTACACCAGCTGGGGGATCATGTGGGGAGGGGCTGTGCAGGGGGCTCTTGGCGACTGTACGGGAAGAGTGCTCACCAGCCAACCGGGGGTTCCAGTGGGGAAGGGACGTGCAGGAGGCTCTTGGCCTCCATGCGGGAAGCGCGCGCCAGCTGGGTTTTCAAGCGGGAGGGGCTGTGCAGGGGGCTCTTGGCAGCCATGTGGGAAGCGTGCGCGCCAGCCAGCCAGGGGTTCAAGCAGGGAGGGGCCATGCAGGAGGCTCTTGCCGTCTGCGCAGGAACCGTGCGCACCAGCCAGCCGGGGGTAAAAGCGGGGAGGGGCTGTGCAGGGGGGCCTTGGCGGCTGCACAGGAAGCACATGCCTGCTGGGGGTTGAAGCAGGGAGGGGCTGTCAAGGGGGCTCTCGGCGGCTGCTCGGGAAGCGTGTGCACCAGCCAGCTGGGGGTTCAAGCGGGGAGGGGCTGTGCAGGGGGCTCTTGGCCGCCACGCAGGGAGCGTGCACCGGCCGGGGTTCAAGGGGGGAGGGTCTGTGCTTTTGCCGGCCGCGCAGGGAGCGCGCGCCAGCTGTGGGTTCAAGTGAAGTGGGGCTGTGCAGGGGGTCCTTGGCGGCCGCACGGGAAGCGCATGCCTGCTGGGGGTTGAAGCAGGGAAGGGCTTGGCAGGGGGCCCTCTGCAGGCAGGCCCCGGGCCGGATAAAATGATAGCAAGTGGGCTGTTTCGGCCTGCGAGCCGGAGGTTCCCCACCCCTGATATAAAGCATGTGTTCCATCATTGGTCTACTGGGCCTTCAACCAGACTTGTCTGGGATTTGAACTGAGGGGCTTAAGCAGATGTGATACTGGGAGTTTTAAGCCACTACCCACTGTACAATTTTATTCAATCCAAAATGGCCCTGGGGAACCTCGGTTTGCCCTGTAGGGGTAAACCCATGGGTTCTTGTACCTATACCTAATGGAGCAGATAGCAGCTCCCTAGGGCCCTTTTAGATCAGGAAAATCACACAGGGGAGACTTAGCTCTTCTTTGCTTTATTTCAGTGGTCCCCATTATGGTGCACATGGGCACCATGGTGCCCACTGACATAATTCCTGACACCCTACAAGTGTTTTCAGAAAGTGGATGGGGTCAGGTATGCCACTTGCCCAACACAGCTTCTGACTGGCCACTGGAATCCAATTGGCTAAGCAAATTAAATAAGATAGTGGCAGCTGCCACCACAGTGTTGGTTTTATTTTCTCTCACTCCTCTTTCTCAGTGTATTTTTAAAATTATCCCCCTTTCCCCTTATACTTGGGTTTACTCTCTATCTCTGTGGGGCTCCACCTCCTGCAGCAGCCATTTGGTGGTTGCTTCCACCATCCTGTGTCAGAATTGCAAAGGTGTCCATAGGCTCAAAAAAGTCCCCCCCACCCTCCTTATACTGTGGTTCCACTCCAATTACAGCTCCCCTATTCCTGGTTTTTCGAGAAAAAATGATTCTGGGACTTCCATTCATGGAACTTCTGTCCTCACATCTGTTTGAGTAACACACCAGTCCAGTGTCCCAATCTGAGCTATGCTCAGTCATTGGGAGAAAGATCTTTTGCATCCCATATTATTTTGTTCCAAGTAAACATACATCTAAACAGGTTGTATGACCCTGAGTCTAGATAAATGTAAACTGAAAATAATTCTCAAATCAGTGAGACTTCCTAAACGTAGACATAATAAATATGAAAGAGGAACAGAGATTTTCAGAAAACAATTTTGATAAGGATTATATAACACATAACCCAATAATTTCTGTTTATTTAAAAAAAACATCTACAATGAAAGAGCTTTTAAGTGTGCCAAAAGGCAGATCTTTTTTACTCTTTCCAAAGAGTGTCAACTGCCAGAATAGTAGTAGTGAAAGTCTTTGGGTCTATTAATTCTGGATAAAAGGTACTGCAATCAAACATTCTCATACATTTTAACTGATAAGGGGAGATAATTCGTTCTCCATGTAAATTGGAAAATATTGTCCAGACAACTTCAGCTGAATGAATGCATTATAGAATGCATTATGAAGTTAGATTGGTTATTCAGGCAGCCCATTCCTGAATGGGGGCAGTTAGGCAGCAGCTGGGAATAGCACAGCCGCGCCGCCTCCATGGAGGCTACCCGGCCACTGATATTAAAATTAAAGGGATTTAAAAGAGAAAACAAGAAAAATGCCCCCATTGAAAAGAGCGAGGCTACGCCACCAAAAAAAGGTGGCATAGCCACGCTGCAGCTCGGGAGGACGATCTCGGGTCCAAAAGGATTAGGAAGCTGCCTAATGGCAACTCCGCCCCGGGAATGCCCCCATCCCAGGACAGGCTTCTACCTCTGGGATTTTGCTGCCAACATCGCAGCGCCAGCGGTGGAGCCCAGCACAGCAGCGTGGCTTCCTGGCGCCGGTGTGTTTGTTCCCTCACTGGCATAGTTGCCACTTTATTCCATGATAAGGTGGCACCTACACCAGCACGGGGTCATGCCAGCTCCTGAAGACCTCAGCCCCTCCTTCAGGATTGCAGCCTTAGTCATAACATGGGGCATAGACTTTTAGGACTGTATTTTTTAATTTGGAATAAAAGTTCATGTGTCTTGCTAAGAAATCTTCTCACTGGTAACTGCAGATGTATCTCACTGAACACAAAAGAACTTTTCTGATACCAAATGGAATTATTCTTCAACAGAATCAAAATTAGACCTTCCATTTGAGGCCTTTGTAAACTATTAAAGACATGTCCTGTATGGTGTAGTGGTTAAGTTGTCGAAGTAGGACCTGGAAAGCCCAGCTTCAAATCCCCACTTGTGCCTTGGCAGCTTGCTGGGTGACCTTGGGCCAGTCACACACACTCAGCATTGACCTTGGCTACTATTTGGATGGGAAACCTCCAGGCAGGCAATGGCAAACCACCCCCAAACGTGTCCTGCCTTGAAAACCCTACAGGGTCACCATAAGTCAGCTGTGACTTGAAAGCAACAATAAAAAAGCATGTTGGTAGCAGTCCTAATAGCCTAGACTAGCGTGATCTCATCAGATCTTAAAAGCTAAGCAGGATCAGTTCTTGGAGGGGAGACTACCATGGAAGACTGGTGCTGCTATGGCAAACTGAAATGGCAAACTGCCTCTGCTCATCTCTTGCCTTGAAAACCCCATGTGATGAATCTTCATGGGATCACCATGAGTCTCTTGCTGCTGGATTACATACTTTACCTTGTTTTTGTTTTTAATGTTCTCAGATGCCCTGGTTTAATGCCACTTAATCTCTGCAGATCACATAATGTGTGTATAGACCTGCACATTGTGACAAATCTAAGAAAACTAATGGAAGTTGATAATAATTCCTTTAACTTTCTGGCCACATCACTGGAGGCACCAGAGCAGCTGTGCCCAGATAAAGAGCCTGGTTGGAAGTTGAGAATAAGAACTGATATAAATATTTAACTGTTAAAACCAAGTCTCAATAAGGGCCAATGTTTCATAAGTCTTGATGGAGGAAATAAAACTCTCTGTGATGAAAATTCTACTTAGATCATCCTACCACTTTAAAAATTCAAACAACTGTCCTTGTGCTTGCTGATGTTTAGACATCTAACAAAGCGGATTGTTCAAAAGCTCATGCTGGTACAATAAAACCTTGAGTTACTAAAAACCCAAGTCTCTTATTAAAAAATAAACAGCCACTAGTATTGTCAACCTCCAGGTAGTAGCTGGAGATCTCCCACTATTACAACTGATCTCCATCCCATTGAGATCAATTCCCCTGGAGAAAATGGCCACTTTGGCAATTGCACTCCATGGCCCCTCCCCAAAAATCTCCAGGTATTTCTCAGCTCAGAACCGGCAACCCTAACAGCCACAGACTAACACAGTTCTGATCTTGACCCACGGGCTGTTTTTCAGCACATGCTGTAGGGTCAAACCCCTATTTAACACGAGTGAGATTCTTGTACTACTCTTGGGCTGACCTGCCCAAGAATGAGTGGTGGTTGAAATGTCATGATTTTCTGCATCATTTAGTTATTGTGAGGATATATGCATTTAGAAGATTACTATTAATAGAAAAGTGGTTGTGGACAGGGGCAGTATTTCTCAGGCAGGTCGTGTGTAAAAAGATGAATAATTACATGATTTTACAATCCATTCTTAAATGTTACCTGCAAACATTGTAATCACAAACACTCTGTAAACATTAATTCGCACAGCATTCTTATGAAGTAGGAAGATAAACATTAATTAACACCTGGGAGCATTTTACAGACGAGTACCGTATATACTCGCGTATAAGCTGAGTTTTTCAGCCCAAAAAAAGGGCTGAGAAAGCCCAACTCGGCTTATACGCGGGTCAATACGATAGGTGTAGGGAGGGGGGGACTTACCGCCGCCACCTGCCCGCGCGCCTGGAACCCGGTCAGGTAAGCATGCGGGGGGGAGGGGGTGCATTTCCCCCTCAGCTTATTCGCGGGTGCCTAATTTTCCCCCATTTTGGGGGTGAAATTAGGCACCTCGGCTTATACTCGGGTCGGCTTATATACCGAGTATATACGGTATATTAAGACAGAACACCAAAGATGTAATCCTTCATTCATTTGCTTGCATGGGAGTGCCATTGACTTTGGCAGAATTTACTAAATGTACAACGAATGTTGCTGGTGTAACTTAGTGGTTATGAGCTGAAATCAGGATATCCCCAGTTTGCTCATAAATTCACTTGGTGGCTTTATGCAAACTGCTCTTTCTCCGCTACATACAATGACCCTATTCTTTAAAATTGTGATAATACAGGTTACCTTAGTGGGTTGTTACAGTGATTGTAATGATGATGCATAGGTAGTTTTCTACCAGACACCTGAAGACCAGGTTCAAGTTAGGCATATTTAGAGTTAGGATTCAGAATTTCATGCTTTTCACCCTGGTTATCAGATAAGCTGGTTTTACAGACATTGCATTTATAGACACGTGCACATCCTAATGCAGTACCTTGATGGATATTAAAAACACCACTCTGTTCTTGAAAGGACTGATCCACTCCAATTTCCCATTGCTGCTGTGTAGAGAGAGAGAGAAGTGAAAACTGGAATGGGGAGATGTGAGAGTTGTTTACACAACTCACATATAGGGTTACCAATCTCCAGGTGGTGATTGGCGATCTCGCACTATTACTACTGATCTCCAGGTGACAGAGATGAGTTCCCCTGGAGAAAATGGCTGTTTTAGCAATTCAACTCTATGGCATTGAAGTCCCTCCCCTCTCCAGACCCCACCCTCATCAGGATCCACCTCCAAAATCTCCAGGTATTTCCCAATCTGGAGCTAACAACCCTACCCATGTAATGCTTAAATGCATCAGTACAGACTCTTATACTTTAAGTATGCAGACTTGCATTGTATACTCCAGAGTAGTTTCATTAATGCAATTAACAACAAATATTTTCACTGTAGTATTTATTTGGGGGGTGGGAGTAACTCTATGATTCAAATGTTATTTTTTTGACAAATTCAAAACTCCTCCTGCCCAAATCATTTGGAGGTAAATAAAATTTGTGCTAAAAACACTTAGGTGTCCTTTTAAAAATAAGCTTGTTTTTAAGTAGACTTGTGAAAGTCTGTTGGTGTTTCTCACCCAGTGTCTGAAGTAAAACTGAGGGTGTATCTATATCATCTGCACGTACTTTCTCAGTTGTTTTCTTGGAATGTCATTCCACTACTCAAAATCCTAGCTTTCTCCCTGATTATGGTAATTTACATGGCAGTACCAAACCAGATGTAACTCTAAAGATAGATTTAATCTTAATTATTATTTATATCTATGTTTCTGGATGAAAAAGGTGTGTGTTTCACACCTATTCTACATAATGTTTACAATAATTATGAGTAAAGGATTTCCTACCTGGCTGGAGAATAGCTTCCTGGCCAAGAAGGTAGTAGTTTAGCTTCTCTTGAAAATTTAAAGGAGGTTTGTATTCAATGCATGGAAAATGTTAACAGTCCCTCTAAGGTCTGGAAAATGTGTATTAATATCAGCTTTCTGGAGTTGGAGTTGAAAGTATCTGAAGTTACAGAAACATATAGGCATTTCAAAGGCAGATTGGCTGGGTGATCTAGAAAGAGCCATACTGGGTGTGAGCCTAAGAACTGAGGTCAGTCCTCGTGATCTGTGAAAGTGTATTTGCTGTCACGTTGTCATATTTAGCCTTTGGTCACTTGGGAACAAGGGTTTGATTTGGGGTGGAATAAATTGCTTCCTGGTGATTGTCAAGCAAGATTCTGGTATTTGTCTACAGTCAAGGTTGTCTTAGCCCGATAGTCTCGGAGTAATTATTAGCTGGGTGAAACTTTCAAATGCTGTAACAGATAAGCAGGTATTAAATAAGCTGTCTGCCCAGCTTTAATGATTGCATGGGTACAAAAGAAATTACACATGATTCAGGTAATGATTTGGTTGTCAGGATTTCTAGCTGAAGCCCCAGTCTAAAAACCTGTTCAGCTAAAGAACCTTTTGTTTGCCTTTATTGGGAGCTGTGAGGCAAATGGCAACATGTAGCCATAAAATAGGAGAAAACTTCCCTCCCTACTCCAAATCCAGTTCCCAAAGAAGTATTACGACTTTTCAGATTTAAAATACATGTACAAGAGAAATTAAATGTGAGGGTGCTTAATTTCTGTATTGTCGTCTGTGCCAAGATCTAGACGCACCACATCACCACAATGCTTTAAATATATTCGATACCTAGTAAACTAGGATATAGCCATGTAGCAGAATGTTCTGACAACCATGTAACTTTGCTTATGGGATGACAACAACAGTGGTCTTTGAGATAATCCTTGTAATGATTTCCCCATTAATTTTATATGTCCCAAAAGGAGGGATGACCAATTTGCAGCCCACTGAGCCTTTATAATGGCTATGGGTTAATCTGCATAAATGTTTGCAGTGCATGTGGAAATGTTTCAAGCTGTACAGTATACTGTTGTTCTACCCATGCTTGATGGCAAGCTGTGTGAGAGATGTCTCTGACCATAACAAGTGTATTTATATGCACATACCTACAAATTGCTTGGCTAGATGGTAAAGTTTACAATGCTTCTCTGTTGAGGAGGGGGCAACCCTTTCTGGATCCCATCAAATTAGACCCCCATGACCCAATCTTTACCAAACTTTGGGGTTCGTGCAAGGAGAGTCCCTCGAAGCTACCCTGAAAATTTGGAAACTCCACCTTCAAAAATGCCTCCCCAGAGCTGGAAAAAACCCGAATACCTATTCGGCTGATTTGGCAATCGGCTACTCGGCTTCAGCTTTATTCCCAGGTTTTGGTATCCGGTAAAACCGAAATGCGAATATTGCCGAAATGGCTAATTTCCGGTTTATTTTCAGTTCAGGTTTATCAATATGCACAATCTGTCAAAGGAAATTTGAAAGATTTTGTTGAGCTTCTTTGCCTCATTGTAATGTTATACAATACAAGTTCTCATTTTCAGTTGGAGTGTTATCAAAGTCCCCTAATATGGGTGAGTTGTAACTTTTAAATGTGGTTTACCTATGAGTGATCCTTCAGGGTGTTCACTTGAACCATCTTTGACCGGATTAGTAAATGCTCTTTTCAGTGGTTTTAAGATGGTAAAAATGGGTTGTGAGTGAAGTTCAGCTAACCAAGCTTGCTTAATTGCTCAACGCTGACCAAGCTTGCTTAATTGCTCAACTAATAGTTTCCAAGGACTAACAGAATAGCTATGTGCCTGTCTCTTTCTGCCTGTCTTCTTAAATTTCAAGGTATGCTTGTGACATAACCACAGCTCAAACTGAGAAAAGAAAAAAGGAGTTCTGTAGAACTTCAAAGACTTCCGGATTTAATTTGGCCTAAGCTTTTTTAGGCAAGAGCCCACTGCATCAGAAGCATCATGTGTTTCTTTAGCTGATGAGTAGGATTGCCAGGTCCCTCTTCGCCACCGACAGGAGATTTTTGCGGCAGAGCCTGAGAGGGGTGGGGTTTGGGGAAGGGAGGGACTTCAAAGCCATAGAGTTCAATTGCCAAAGCGGCCATTTTTCTCCAGATGATCTGATCTCTATCGGCTGGAGATCATATTAATTAGCAGATCTCCTGCTACTACCTGGCAGTTGACAACCCTACTGATGAGGTAGACTTTAGTGTGTGAAATGTTTTAAATAAGTATACTTCTATTCATCTTTAAGATGGCATGATGCTTTTTTTCATTTTTGCTGTACCATTTACAATGCCGTGCCTCATAATGAAGATATTTTCATGTCTTAAAAAAAATCAGAGCACTTACTGTTCCTCATGTTGTGTAACATAGTGTAAAACAATGTGAAGTTCTGTTTCAGCACAGAAACAATAATGTTGCAAAGTCCATAAATCATTATGTTGCTTCCAGAGACAGAGTGTTTCCCCTGTGTATACTATACTTCATTTACATTCTAGAAGTTAGAACTTTTTTCATGCTGATCCAATGAAGTTCACATTTAGTGATTTTTTTTGTTCGGTATTTTAAAATATATAGTAACATTCTGACTTATTCTTTTCACAGAGGAATCTATTTGGGGGGGGAACTGCAATTTAAGATGTGGAAAGCATATAGAAACTTGTTTTGCAGATTACCTCAGTGCAACCTCAGATTAGTTTGTAAGCATTCTCTAAATAAGACTGTTGATAAACACAATGAAGTAAAAAACATGTGGTATGTGAGTGGCGTCTTTGACAGTTAACGAGTTACCTTAAATACAAAATGAATGAATTTTAATACCATATTTAATTACATACTGCAGCCCTCTATACACAGCCCCTTCCTCCACATCCAGTCAATGTGTGGAGAGGGTAATTGGCATCAGTGTGCTGACCCCATCTTGTATGCATGAATGTGTGCATGTGTATACTTCTTCCCTGTAGCCAGGAACATTGCTTTTCAAGCGCTCCTGATCACAGAGATGGCACCAAGGTATGTACACTTCCTCCATGTATACACCCTGTGCTCACAAGTTGGTGATTGTGTGGATGTAGAGGGCAGGGTAATGGCCACTTTGGCAATTGGAATCAATGGCATTGAAGTACCTCCCCTCCCCAAACCTCGCTCTCCTCAGGCCCCAAACCTCCCACCAGTGGTGAAGAGTGACCTGGCAACCCTAAGTGGATCTGAGTTTTCTGATGTGTTCTGTATAGCTCTAGAAATCATCAGGAACTTTATGGCAAGAACGTCCTGTAGGCATGGCCTGATGTTTCTTTTAATTTTTCTTCTGAGATGCTGTCCCCCCCCCCACACACACACAACTCTCCTGCCAGTTGCCTGGCAACCCTATGAATCCCTGTCAGTAGGCAGATCTCCTTAATGGGCTCCTCGGCAGCCCTCGCACCTACTCCAACTCCTGCTCCTGGGTGCTTGGAACTTCTGGCCTGGCAGCCATAACTGGTTGTTGGTCTTTTGATGGATCTGGGAAGTTGGAGGTAGGGTTGCAAGGTCCCCCCCACCCTAGCCAGCAGCAGAGGATAGGGGATAGGGTTTCCAGATCCAGGTTGGGAACTTCCTAGAGATTTGGGGAGGACAGGGACCTCAGAGGGGTACAATGCCATAGAGTCCCCCCTCCAAAGCATTCATTTTCTGTATGGAAGGCTGCCATCTGAACAGGTGCATCTGTGCATACTGGTTTCTTTGATGTCTTTTGCCCTACTGTGGAAAACTGATTCCAAGGACCATTTACAAAGTTGAAAAGCACTGGATCATAGCTCAAAACTTGGGGCACTATTATAAATATGAGCTAACATGAATTTGGGCTGGAAACTTACTTTCTAATTAGGTCTCACCAGAGACCTAATTCAATCTTCTAGTATTCAATATATATGTATGGATTCCAGGGGATCCCCAGGTCCCATCTGGAGGCTGGCATTTTTAGTTGGAGGGCCTAGGAACTGCAGGGTCTTCTAGGGATCTGGCCAGTATGGTATTAGCCACCACATTGTCCTCATCCTACAAGGAGAACTCATCAGATCCAACCCTGACACCTTCTCTCCTCCCAGCCTCAGCTCGAATCAGGATGCCATGCAGCTGCTGATAGCATTTTGAAAATGTTGGGAGGCTCAGATCTAAAATAATTCATTCATGTGCAGCATTTAAGATTGTGATGGAGCCTCAAGAAAAAAAGAGCTTCAGTGGCAGGAGGTTAGAAGGAGGTTGAACCTTGTAACTTTTCAAAGGCCTCTGCCCTGAATCCCAACGTATCCTATGCCGCCATCTCAGATGTTCAGGTCTGTACTTTTCTTTGTGTTTCCAGACTTATTTTTCAAGGGACAGATTTGTTTGGTTAGTTTGCCACCAGCAGTTGGCAGGACAATTAGGTTACTTTCATTTTAAATTATGCATGAGCCTATCAACTTTCTGCCTTCACCTCTGATACAAGGCATTCCTACATAATTAATTGGTTCAGAAGTGACTGGAGGGTAGCCAACTTTACTGGGGTGGGGATGAGGCTGCAGTCTGAACAGGTGCATCTTTGCATACTGGTTTCTTTTGCCCTACTAGGGAAAACTAATTCCAAGGACCATTTACAAAGTTGAAAAACACTGGATCACAGCTCAAAACTTGGGGCACTATTATGAAGATGAGCTAATGTGAACTTGGGCTAGAAACTTACTTTCTTAATAGGTCTCACCAGAGACCTGATTCGGTCTAATAGTGATTAGATATAGATATAGTTATAGATAGATATATTGTTCAATATATATACATGGAGCCATTTGCTAGGATGGACTGGCTATTGTGAACCCAGATGCTGTACCTCCTCGATTTTTCTTTTTTGACTATATAATTTCGTTTATTCCCCTGAAACTCTTCACTGGGTCATCTATTTACATAGCTTATCAACTTAGCCATCACTGCATACTCTGCTAACTTGTCCTTCCAGAATTCTAAGTCTGGACAGTCTTCTGTTTTCTACTATATAAAGTTCATATATACATGTCCTTCAGTGTTACTCCTCTGAAGATGCCTGCCACAGCTGCTGGCAAAACGTCAGGAAAGAAAATACCAAGACCACGGTTACACAGCCCGGATAACCCACAAGAACCAGTGCATATATTTCCTAAAAAATGAAAAGAAAAGGTTTAGTTACAAGGCTATATCAAATATACTAAGCAAAAAGTATATATTGAAATTTAGTTATTATTATTAATTAATAAGAGGTTATAAATGAGGTAGCAAACTTAAGTTTTATTATTGTGTCAGTATACGGTATATAATCATGTGAGTGATGGATCTTATATCAAGTAGTATTTATCTAATGTGACTAAACTGGTATAGTTAAATGTAGGAAAGGTTATAGGATGGGAACATAATTGGTTACGTCTACCTAGAGAAAGCTTGTTATTAATTTGTTGTAGATTTTAAGTCTGTAGTGTTTATGTATTTTATGTGTGTAGTTTTGTTTGTATTATATGTTTGATTAGAAACTTGAAAATAAAAACACTTACATTAATTTTTTAAAATTCCTTTTTTCTTCTACCTCTGTACCTTGGTTCCATTGCAACTGTCTACTGTGAAATCTTTCCCCCCGTTCTCAGTTCTCTATTATCAATACTCTCTTCCCTTGTACCCATTTACTCTTATCCCAAGTTTTGGCCATGACTGCCTTCCTTTCTCCTAGGACGCTGGCTTTCTTCTTCCCTTGGTTCCTTGCATAATGAAAAAATGCCTTCATCTCTATGGTCCATCTCTAGGTTCACTCTGTACATTACATGGGAGTAATCATGAATGTAAGTGCAGCTAGATGGAGTAGGCTGGGGCTGTGGTTCCTGAAGCCAGATGAAAGGTCTCGAGCTGAAACATAGGCTATTACCTCCCCCATCTTTGTTTCAGCATAACAGAGGTGTTTCTCCTGTATGGTAAGTTAAATGGGTCAGGTAGAAAAGGCAGACAGATTAATTAGCATGGAAGATTAAAGTAAAACTTTATATTAAGGACACCTGAGGAAGGATTTTGCAAGTCACTTGTTTTGCTGCTTCTACAACTTTCTGAGGTATCAATTACTCTTCAAGTACAGTAGACAGATGTAGATGTATAATTCTTGAAAAGATCCCCATCAGATGACAACCACAATGAAAGAGTGTTGTTTAATGGTTAGAATGCTGAATCTGGACTGGGAAGACCTAGGTTCAAATGGCTCCTCACTTATGAAGCCCATGGGGTTAATTTTGGGCCAAACACTTTCTCTCAGACTTAGCTATTGCCTATTGCTGCTGTGAGATGGGGGAAAAAACAACAGGATTACCTGTCTCTGTATTCTGCCAAGAAATCCATGAAAGAAGAGTGGGGGTGTAAGTAAGTATAATGAATGAACAACATATCCTGTGAATACTTTCCCAGAAGGCCCTTGTCAATGGCTTGGATCCAATGAAGGGTTTCTGTGGATAAAAGGTGGGGTTATTTTTTGTCACTTCTACATCCCAAGGTAGACCTCCAACTTTCCCGTTATGCTGCCCACCTCTCAGCAGCATTTTGGGCTGCAATGAAAAGAGGGGGGAGGAGAAGAAGTCATGCTTTGTTTATGGAAATCCCATTTGTTGCCAGAAATTTTCAATAGATCCAAGCCAATGGTCAACATTTATTAAATGCTCTAGATCTTCACTGAACGTATGTTGATGGGGAAGAGGAATCACATGTGCTATGGCCTCACCCAATCAGGTGGTTGTGTAATGCTCTGCGTAGAGTCTTTACATATACATATGCAGGGCTCTCTCTCCCTGCTTTTCAGTTGAGGCATATTTATTCTGAATTAAGTGATCCTAACTATGTGTTCTTGTTTAAGGATGTATGAGGCACACTGCTGATTCAAACCAAGGGTCTCCTTGGTTCAGCATTCTTTGCAAGAATCCCATCTCCTGTGGTCCACCAAAAGGAAACTAGCCAGTACAACAGGGGAAGTAGTGTGCTTTCTGCCTATTTCTATGGTACTGTCACCATTTTTTTCCTCAAACGTGGGTATGTATTGCCCATGTTGTCTATTCTTTTCCTCAGTAAGGGCTATAGTAGTGATAGGGGCTTGGGAGCCACAAGTCGGGTCTTTGACATTTCATCTCTGGCTCTTCTGAGAATAATTTCCTATTGCACCTACCCCATGTTCCAGTAAAGTGGACAATTTCTTTAGGGATTTGGAAAATGCTATACTCATTATGGGCCAAAGATAAAAGAAATAGCTTTATTTTTAAAACAACTTGTCTGTGATGATTGTATCAAGGTTATAGAGATGTAGGAGTTCTACGTATGAGGCTTGTCAAAATATGCAGCTGAATGAGGTGATGGAAATGGAGCAAAGCACTTTTAAATGCTAGCCCATAAAAAAAACCTCTTGCATGTAGAAAACTTAGCACAGATAGGTTCTAACCCCCCTTTCTCCTGAAGAACTAGCGTAAAACTTGAAGGGAGGAACCTCCTCATCTTCCACCACCACCTCAGTCTCTTTACTGCCTCATCCGCTCACCCAGCTACTGGCTACCTGGCAGTGACAACTCCTTTCCCACCCTCCTGCAGCTTTGCTGCCTCAGGAGGTGTATAAGAGCTGCAGAAGTGCAGACAACACTGCTCATTTGGCGGGATTAAATTCCCCACTTTTTGTAATGTTTTGAGGTTTTTCTGCAAACCTGGAGGATCCCCCAAGTCTGGAGAAAAAACTCCTTTCTCTCAGTATGGGCTCGATCTGCAGGTTTAGATATCCATAGATCTACCCACACTTGAGACATAGACTTATAGATGATATGTTAAAATATATATCTTTTTGCTTGGGGTCATGTGCAGGGCATACAGTAGTCATGTGGCTCTTTTGGTTGCTGAGAATTGGAAATGGGCCTCTCCACAATCCACAGAGTGAGTACTGCTGGGCAATAGTATCTTCACAGTAAAGGTATCATTGACTGAGCTGTTAATGATTTATAGTTCATCTGCAGTCTCATTTTCCTAAAGCTCTCTAAATATTCTAATGTCACTATTGGTACAGTTATGCTTCATGAACTGCACTTTTATATGTGATAAACTTGAGTCCTTCTCTCTCTACTTACAATGTGAAATGGCAGTAGCACAGGACTGGCACATCATTCCAGCTATCTCTTGGCATATTGCCTTCTTCAGAAGATTATCTTTGGAATGATTGCCAGTTACCTTACAGATGCTGACAGGTGGTTGGATTTGAGCTTCAGGTAAAAGTTACAGGGAATCACTACCCTGAGGGTAGTGGATACCTAAAGTAAATAACTTCTGTGACGAGTAACATGAAGAAGATTAGGTTCAGCTGAGCAATGTCATTACTTCAGTGAAGACAATTATAGCATCGTTTCACTCTCAGCTTGTAGGTTCTCTCAACAGTCATTTTGGCATACCTTAATCAAGAGTCATTTCCATCTGGCACTAGAAAGAAGGGGTTTCTTCTTTTTTTTCCCTAATGTATACTTATGTGGAGCAGTTCCTGGGCACATTTGGACCTGGCTGGGCAGATGTAGGGGTTAATAAAAAAGCCAAAATGGCTGTTATCTTTAAGTTTGCAATTTGGCTGGGTGTTCTATAATGTAATGTCTTCCACATCACCAGCAACCTTCTTTCTGTGTCAGCTGATAAGTTTGATTACACAGTGAAGTCTTTATAAAAGGCCTAAAGTTATAATGGACAAACTAAATAAATTGAAGTTAATGAGAATACTGGAAGAGAAGAAATTGCCAAATAACTGTTCCTTGTGACCCAGTCAAAAGGGCAGGTTTAGACCTAATGACCAAGTGTCGTAAGCATGCACCTAAAGGTTCTTCCTTATAAGGGAATGATTGCCATTCACCTTTAAGGAGAAAAGTGAAGCATTACATTTTGGGACATGGCATATAGTGAGCGCAAAACCTGGACTTGACATTAGAATAAAGCCGTAACGTACAATATTGCATCCCTTTTGGACCCCTGAGGTATATATTAGGGCTATTGAAAAAAAAATCAGCTTGGTTCAAATTCGGCTGAATCTGGTCCAATTTGGGTTGGATTCGGCCGAATTCCGAATCCGCCCTGTTTGGGAATGCCAAATTCAGCAGGAAATTCAGCATTCCCAAACAAATTCGGCCCTTTAAAACACTTTAAAACACGTTCGGGGCTTTCTGCGGCTCTGGGGGGGCATTTTTAGAGGTGGGAATCCCAAACTTTCAGGGTAGCTTGGGGGGGACTAGGGCTGTTGAAATTATTTTTGGTAAAATTCGGATTCGGCAAAATTCGGCCCGTTTTTATTCAGGAAATGCCGAAGTCCGAACTCCCCCGCTTCGGGTCCATGCAATTCGGCATGAGATCTGGAGTTCGGGGAAAAATTCACCCGAATAAAGCAATTAAAAACACAATAGGTCCTTTCTGCGGCTCCGGGGGACATTTTTGGGGGTAGAGGTCCCAAACTTTCAGCATAGCTTGAGGGGACCCTTCTTGCAAGAACCCCCAGGTTTTGTGAAGATTGGGTCAGGGGGGGCTGAAAGGGGTCCCCCCTCCTTAATGTGCATCTCTGACAATGGGGGTTTGCAATTAGCAGAGCTTGCCGCCTACTCCGGAAGCTCCCAGCCCCGACAAACAGATGAGCTGGGGGAGCAAGGGCGGGGCAGGTACGAAGAAGTTTGCAAACCATGCAAAGCAACACCTTTGCAACCATGCAAACCATGCAAAGCAACACATTTGCAACCATGCAAAGCAACCCGTGATGCCTGGGAGTTTGCAAACCATGGAAAGGGACAGAGGCACACTAGCTATGCATAAGGAGCAGGAGGGGTGGAATTTCCCCTTTTGCATCGGACTCAGGACCAGGCAAGTGCATTCTTTAAGTCACAATTTGAAAACAATTTTTGAGCAAGCATCAAAATAGACCTAATCTATCTTATGAATGAGGGAAAACCTGAGGACACACAACTGAAGCCCCCCCTCAAACCAGGGAGAAAGAGACTGGAGGGGGCACACACACCCAGGCAGAAGGGGCAAAAGCCCCCTTTAGCTCCCCCCCACCCACAGAAACTGCTCCCTCCCCACACACACACAGACTCTGCTTCCCCCCCCCCCACACACACACACAGGAGAAAAATTATAGAGAAAAGCCCCAAAATAGGTCTTACTGTGGATGTCTTCTGTGCCATCTTCTTTGCACCTGCCCCGCCTTTGCTCCCTGCAGCTCAGCTGTTTGTCAGGGCTGCGAGCTTTGGGCGTGGGAGGCAAGCTCTGCTAATTGCAAACCCCCATTGTCAGAGATGCACATTAAGGGTGGGGGGACCCCTTCCCGGCCCCATATTTCGCCCCCCCGATCCAATCTTTACAAAACTTGGGGGTTCTTGCAAGAAGGGTCCTCTGAAGCTATGCTGAAAGTTTGGGGGCTCTACCCCCAAAAACGCACCCCCTGCAGCCATGGAATGGCTTGAATGTGCACACACACACCCCAAGGGGGATCTCTCTCACACACAAACAGATACTCTCTCTTTCTCTCCCCAGGCTGCACAGCAGCTGGGCTCATGCACTCAATCGCGACTGATTGGCCAGAAGAAGACCCAGCTTGGTCACTGATTGGCCGCGGGAGAATGCTGCTTACTAACTGAGGGTTATGCTGCTGCGCCGAACCCTGAATTTGCTGAATTTATTTGCCGAACACTCCGAACTCACTGAATTCGGCTCCCCGTTTTCCCACCTTTTTTTGAGTTCGGTTTCATCTGAACTCAAAACTGCCGAAATCAGGGGAAATTCGGCTGTTTTTCAGTTCGGGATGAACCGAATCGACAGCCCTAGGGGGGACCCTCCTTGCAAGAACCTACAAGTTTGGTGAGGATTGGGTCGGGGGGGGCTGTAAGGGGGCAAGCCCCCTTCTCCATAAAAACCAATGTAAAACCTTTTGCATTGGTTTTAATGGAGAAGGGGGCGTGCCCCCTACCAGACCCCATAACTCCGGACCCCCTGACCCAATCCTTACCAAACTCAGGGGTTCTTGCAAGGAGGGTCCCCGCCAAGCTACCCTGAAAGTTTGGGACCCCCACCTCCAAAAATGCCTCCCAGAGGTGTGTGTGTGGGAAAACACCATCACCTAAAACTAACTTAGGCCATTTTCTTCTACCCTACCTAATAACTAGTGCACCCTTACACAAAGTTAACCACCAACATCACAAACAAGGCAGCTACCTAGAAGCAGATCAACAACATGCACAACCACACTGTCACTGACAACTCTAGACTTTTAACAAAAACCCTTAACACAACCAACTACAAGAAACTACAAAAAACCTTACCCTAAGACAAGACAATCACAGCAGAAGCCCCCCCCACACACACACAAATCTGAAGCCTGATTTCACACCAGGGAATCACTGCCATGAGGCAGATGGGCTGGATCCCCCCCCGCAAGCAGGAATCACACAGGTGAGGTGACACAACACTCTAGGAACCCAAGCTAACTTCCACCAAAGTACTCTGGATCCCCCCCCCACAGGTGGGAATCTTGGCAAGGCAAGCCAAGAGTTCAATAGGAAGCAAGCACAGTTCACTACAGTTCAGCAATCTGTCAACTCAGTCTCAGGGTCTTCCCTACAGCCAGCAAAGTAGTTTGCAGGAAGCTGGCTACCTCCCTCCCCCCCCCACAAACAGACAGAGAAACCCAATAGTAGACCATGCCACAAAGGTACACAAACCCACATTTTCCCCATGGAAGGAAGGCCTCATATGGTGAGAGGGAGGGGGCTGGTTGCACCCAGCTCCTCCTCTCTCTGCACTCTTGCACACCATCACACAGTCCACCAGGTGGAAACTGTGGTGCTGCTGCCGCCTTTCATCATCACTGGCTCTCCTATTCCATTTCCCACCTCCCACCCCTGCAAACAAGAAAGTTAAGGCACACAGCACACTTCAAGAATCCACAGGCCACACTAATACCACCTCCCACCCACCCCCCAAAGAAGACAGTTTAGGGGTACATAACACACTTGATGACCTTCATGAGGCTGTTGCCATGCTGTAGGTTTCTGAGGTTTGGGTGCGGCTGCATCAGTGTCAAATTTGGTGTGGGCACTGGTGATGAGTCGAAGGGGCAGAGTGAGTGAACTGAGAATGTGCCACGTGGCCACGAAGGGTCAATGGAGGCCTCGGTGTACTTGCGGGTGGGGTCAGGGTGGCATTATGGGTTGGCAAAGGGAGACTGCCAAGGGCCAATCCAATTGGGAATGTGACCTGCCACTTCTTTCTGAGGCTGTTGACTTTTTAACCAGGGAAGAGGTCTTCACCCAAACTTCCCAAGACAGGCCCCGAGGAGATGCAGGCACAAGCATGTGCTCACCTCATGCATCCTCAAAGTCCAGGTCTGGAAAGCCAAACAGAGGCAAGTTGATCTTGAGGAAGACCAACTGCTCTGGATGCCAGGGTGCCAAACTTGCATGATGTGGGGTGATCACGTCTGCCAAATGAGAAAAAAGGCACTCGCTCTGGACACTCGTTCGGAGGGCAGGAGAGGAGCCTCTGGGGCACTACAGAGAGGTCCGGCCAGACCGACTCCTTCATGGCCCAGTAGCTCAGCGGACACGTGGTCTGCGACTTGTAGGGCTCTGCAAGGTAGTCCCTCACCATCGCCTCTACTGTGTTCTGTCTCATGCGCCTTGCTGACCCCTGGGAGTGGCCAACTGCCCACCCGATCACGACCATCTCCATCCGCGTTCGGTTGGTTGCCTGACTGGGGTGGCCAGTCCTGGGTGGTAGAGTTGGGGGAACAGCAGCAGAGGAGCTGCTTGGGCCCCCCGCCTCCCCCTTCCCAGGCAAGCTGCCTCTTTCGGCTTGCACTCACTGCACACGCTGGGAAAGCTCATCTCTCCAGTGCAGCAGCTGGTTGGCCCGATCAGCGATGCTGCCCTTGATGCGCGGGTAGCACATGGTCGCCAACATGTAGACCAGCTCCTGGGAGGCAGGCACAAGACAGGTTGTCACACCGTCTTGCAGCCTCCACACCAGGGCGCACACTGCTGGAAACAACTCTGCACGTTCTTCAGCCAGCTCCAGAAATGCATCCAGACTCTCACGAAGCATGTTCGTCATGGGAGTGAACAGAGCCAGCGTCGCCATGTCAGAGGAGAGCATGTCTGTGCACTCCTTGAAGGGCTCAAGGACCGTCACAGTCTGAGAGATAGCCAGCCATTCATCACGGCTGAACTGCCTCTCAGGCCCAGGGCATCGGTCTCCTGGAAGAATGCCCTGAGGGCCCTCTTCTGCTCCACCAAACGCCTGAGCATGGCATGGGTGGAGTTCCAGCGAGTGTCTACATCGCCCTTACGGCGGTGCTCTGGCACGCCTTCTTGGACCTAAATCTCACGCAGTGTGTAGTTGTCCTTCGTACTGTGAAAGAAGTGACTCGCAAGCTGCCGGCATTTCATGATGAGATGCCGGAACTCACGGGTCGAGGTATCCAGCCTGGATTCCTGTTGGGAGCCCAGGCCCAGGGCATCCTTGAACACAAGGTGGAGAAGGTGGGCCGCACAGTAAATCCGTGCCTCCAGGCCCAATGCCCCTGCTGCTGCCCTGATGTTTGCGCCGCCGTCTGTCACCATGAAGCCCATGGCGACATCCCTGCTTACCCAGGAGTCTAACTGTGCCCTCAGGGTGGCAGCAATGTTGGCCACCGTGTGCGCCTCTGTGAACAACTGCACGTGGAGCATAGCCTGGCGATAGCCAGCCTGGCGGCACTCTCCCTCCCTAGTGCTGCTCCCCCCCCACCCACGAGGTCGTCGGGTTGCCACCAGTG